>NC_139344.1:475971230-478791230 GCF_055883805.1 Amblyomma maculatum | reverse complement strand
CTCCACTTAACCCGGTTCTGTGCTAGCTGCATCCACTTGACCCCTGCGAACTTCTTAATCTCATCCGCCCACCTAACTTTCTGCCGCCCCCCTACTGCGCTTTCCTTCCCTTGAAATCCAGTTTGTTACCCTAATCGACCATCGGTTATCCTCTCTTCGCCCTACACGTCCTGTCCATGCCCATTTCTTCTTCTTAATTTCCACTAGAATGTCGGTAACTTGAGTTATTTCTCTGACCCAATCTGCACGCTTCCTATCTCATAATGTTACCCCTACCATTTTTCGTTCCATAGCCCTCTGGGTTGTCCTCAACTTAAGTAGAACTCTCTTCGTTAACCTCCACGTTTCAGCCCCATAGGTGAGTACAGGCAAGACGCAACTGTTGTATACTTTCCTCTTGAGCGATACCGGTAAGCTGCTAGCCATAATCTGCGAGTGCTTGCCAAATGCGCTCCATCCCAATGTTATTCTTCTTGTTATTTCCTTTTCATGGTCTGGATCTGCGGTTGCTACTTGTCCTAAGTAGACATATTCGCCTACTACTTCCAGTATTTCGCTACCTAATGTAAACTGCTGTTCCTTCCCGAGGCTGTTGAACATTACCTTAGTCTTCTGCATACTGATTTTCAAGCCTACCTTTCTACTTTTTCTGTCTAGGTCATCAATCATTATTTGCAGTTCATCCCCCGAGTTGCTTAACAAAGCAATGTCATCAGCAAATCGCAGATTACTGAGGTATTCTCCATCTACCCTTATCCCTAACTGCTCCCATTCCAAGTCTCTGAATACTTCCTCTAAACAAGCTGTGAATAGTACTGGGGAGATTGTGTCTCCTTGCCTAACACCTTTCTTTATGGGAATTTTGTTACTTTCTTTATGCAGAACTATGGTTGCTGTGCAGCCACTATATATATCTTCCAGCACTTTCACGTACGGCTCGTCTACCCCCTGATTTCGCAATGCCTGCATCACCGCTGAGGTTTCAACTCAGTCAAATGCTTTTTCGTAATCAATGAATGCTATATATACGGCCTGGTTATATTCCGAGCATTTTTCTATCACCTGATTGATGGTATGAATATGATCGATAGTAGAGTACCGTTTCCGAAACCCTGCTTGATCCTTTGCTTGATTGCAGTCTAAGGTTGTACTGATTCTATTAGCGATTACCTTAGTAAATACCTATACGTAACAGACAGTAAGCAGATTGGTCTGTAATTTTTAAGGTCCTTAGAGTCCCCTTTCTTGTGAATGAGGATAATGTTTGCACTCTTCCATGGTTCCGGTACCGTCGATGACACCAGGCACTGCGTGTACAGGGTGGCCAGTTTTTCTAGCACGATATCCCCCCCCCCCCCGTCTTTCAGCAAATCTGTAGTTATCTGATCCTCTCCAGCTGATTTCCCCCTTTTCATAGTTTCTAGTGCTTTCTTGACCTCGTCCTTCGTCACTGGTGGAACGTCTGACTGTTTTTCCCTACCGCCAATCTCATTACTGTCCTGACTAGTTTGGCTACTGTGGAGATCTGTAAAGAACTCCTCGGCTACTTTGACTATCTTGTCCATATTAGTGAGGACGTTGCCCGCCTTGTCGCTTATCGCATACATCTGGTTTTTACCTATGTCCAAATTTCTTCTTTACCGCTTTAAGGCTTCCCCCGTTCATTACAGCATGCTCAATTTTCACCATGTTATACTTCCTTATATCGGCCACCTTGCGTTTATTGATTAGCTTTGATATCTCGGCCAATTCGATCTGGTCTGTTGGATTGGAAGCTTTCATGCTCTGGCGTTTCTTAATCAAATCTTTCAACTCCTTAGACAGCTTACCGGTATCCTCTCTAACTATCCTACCGCCTACTTCTACAGGGCACTCAGTAATGATATCTCTGAAATTATTGTTCCTTGCCTCTAGGGTAATATCGCTATCCTCAGTTAGAGCTGAATACCTATTCTGTAGCGAGATCCTGAGCTCTTCTGCCCTCCCCCCCACCGCTAATTCGTTGATGGGTTTCTTTCTTACTTATCTGTTGCGTTCCTTCTTCAGATTTAGGCTAATTCGGGACCTCACCATCCTGTGGTCACTGCATCGCACTTTCCCGATTACCTCTACATCCTGCACAATGGCGGGGGTTGATCACATTATGAAGTCGATTTCATTTTAGTTTCTCCGTTATGACTTTTCCATGTCCATTTCCGGTTCTTCCGTTTGCTGAAGAAGGTATTCATGATTCGTAAGTTATTGCGCTCTGCAAACCCAACTACTAACTCCCCCCTGCTATTCCTAGAACCAATGCCATAGTCACCTACTGCCCAAGCAGCACACCAGCATTGGTCCAACAATGGTTCATCACTGGAAAAGAATGGCATCAATATTGGGCTGATATTGGCATTTGGGCATTTTACTACATTCTCCATTCTTGGCCCATCTTTCGTTCCAAGATTGGTCCAGTGTTCAACCAAGCTGGAGCCACCAATGTAGGCACAATATTAGACTTTCCATTCATGCACCACGATTCTTGCCAATACTGTCCAGCATTATACCATCATTGTATTACCAATATTTGTTTAATACCAGCTATTCCATTGATGGCCCATTGTCAATGCCAATATCATACCAATGGTTAGCCATTGCAGGTGCACTGGCTACTCCATTCATGCCGCATATTGTCGATACCAATATTAATCGAATGGTTTATGGGTACACCGGCTACTCCATTCATGTACCATTGATGATGTCAAGATTACACATTTTGTGGCACTGCCTGTGCAGGCCATAAAATGCAGCCTTTTTCATTCTAGCCATATTCGTGACAGCACATCGAACTTGCTGGGACAATAATGGCCTTTCAAATAGGAATGGCCATAATAATTCAAATTGTCGCTCATGAGCAACAAGTAGATATTCACAAAACAAGGGCATGGTTCACAAAGAGATAATATTTATTGCAATTGTTACTATAGACGGCAGTTGTTACTAGCCAGCGCTGAGGGCACACATAGCCGCAGTAAGCAGGGCAGTGGCAGGGTTGGTCAGGGCAGGGCGGGCTCTCGGGAAGTGGAAGGGGCCAGGGAGCTGGAGGGCACACTCATAGGCGTAGTGAGGGGGCTGACCCTGCAATTGCATTCACAGGTGGCATGACTGGTTTGCCAGGGGAGGCTTCAGCAAAACGCCTTTTTCTTCCACCCCTCCTGTCACAGGAACCAGGCAGCCACCTGCGAATAAATGCGTGTGCCTCCAAATCGTCCACCCCAACTTTTTCGCAAAAGGCACCTGCACAAAAACAATGAGGAAACAAAATTTACAACACTATTACGAGGCATATAAAATCGCGTGCATTATTTTAGGAAGATGTAAAAAATTCCAGAATTCATGTACCGAAATTCATGGTCAATGAGAAACACTATACTGATGAGTTCCAGATTAGTTTCAGCTGCCTTGGGTTTATTAGGATGAAAGACGCACATACATTGCATAGCATGTGCCCTGTTGCATTTTGATCGCCTCCACAGCAATACGGCTGAGACAGCCAGTGTTTCATCCCACGCTAGGAATTAGTGCTTGATTGTCGGCTGTCTCCGCATATGACTGGCGCGCTATTTTTTTGCCGCTCCTACGCTTTCGGCGATGTGCAAACAGTTTATACTAAATATCGTTACCAAGAGAATGTTCGGCGACCATTTGCATTTTTTTTAAATGGCTAGATATAATATACACAAGCGATCTAAGCCCACGACTGCTGCATTGGCCGCTGGTTAGCTGATATAGGCTTTTGACTTGTTTTGTGGGTAGTTCACTTAAACGGGAGCTCACTTAAACGGGTAGCTCACAGGTGCATCATTTTTACACATATACTGCTTGTCCAAGCAAATTTGATCCAAGGGATAAAAAAAAAACATTTCGGAGGCAGGCAAAGGAAACCAGATACATATTGTTGGAAGCTACCTTGAGCGCCACAGAAAAGGTTTTGTTTGGAATCCTTAATTGACATTATTTACCTAAATTACTGATTATTGACTTACACAATAAATGGTGTTGCTACTTTGAAGAGTACCGGCACAAACCACGTTTGATTATTTGCGATAAAGAACCCTCACGTCTGCATTTTGAACGCCAGATACAGTAGGAAACCACTAAAATACAAAAATCAGATTCCTGGACAATGCAATTGAGGACTTGGCTTGGCTCGACAGCCCTGTGTAGCGTTAGACCTACAAGTTGCCTATGGTTTCTTCGTCCGCGCCAGCACATTCGTCCAGCAAGACTGTATTTGTATTTTACAGCTAAAAAATACTGTTCCACTCATTTGTATCCTTACCGCTTTATAGTCATTATCCGCATTGCAAAGTTCGGCGCGCTCATTGTAACTCGAGCCTTCATGTGCGCCAAAGGGTAGACGCGAAGCAACCATCGCCAGCATATCACCCTTACTCATGCATGGGGCTAGCCATCATAGCGACAGGTTGTTTTGTCCGCTCAAAATCATGTTGTGAGCAGCACAATCGAGGGGCGCGAATGGGCTGGTAACGGTATCTACATAACCCGGAATTTATCTGCAGCTGGAAAAAAAGGTACACATGAGGTTTCTAACCGCAAATATTGAAACAGGGGTTTCCGAACGTGCTCACCGACTCTAAGTCCTACTTATTGTCTAAAGTTAATATTTAGTACTTGAAGCGAATAACCTCACTTCGCTACGTACACAATAAAAATTTTCTCCGCTGTCCTAAGTGGCTGCCAGCAATGCGCCACCGGTTTCCATCGTCTGTTTCTAATGGTTTATTTATAACCCTTCGCTCAAGATATGGGGCGCAGCAGGTCTGATGTAGCTTGAATAAAACCTGCAAGAGATTATATATATGGGTAGATTTGTAAGGTTTACAGATTTCACTTACAAATTCTACGGGAATCGCGTCACTGCGGCCTTTCTTTGACACGTAATAGCGCTATATTCGTGGCTAAAATAAAGTACTCAACGTATTAATTAAGCTTAGCAATTGCAGCTGTAACAGAAAGTGAGGGCCGGCGACAGCTAAGGTGTGCCTAGCTTTCAAATTTTCTTAGATGACACAACCGTTCGAAATATGGAATATTAAAAAAAGCCCTTGATATTGGCTTTCTCACAGCGTATTATGGGTGCCTTAGTTTAGAAACATAATCCAGGTCCCATGGCCATCTTTCGTTTCCAATGAAATTCTTATATGTGGTGGGCGAATATCTAGACACAAAAGAATTAACTTTAGTTTTTCAAGATACGCGTAGTTCCCTCGAAAAAAAAAATGTGTGGTATATCTCTAGAGGTAGAAAACGCTGTTTTTTCCATTTCAAAATGTTGCAAGTTTGGATACCATGATTTTGTCATCTACTATGTTTTACTCACTAAATATATGCAGGTTTTACATTTACAAACACTATTAGAAACCTGTTTTGTTTTTGCAGTTGAGTTATTAAAAAATCGCAAACTTTGCTTCAGGAGCGTTATGCTGCAAAAATATTATTCATTTTTAACCTTATGTACTGGCATATGATGCATTAGGTTGGTTGCACTAAATATGTTTTCACTTCCTGACGCATGTTCTTAATTCCAGGCAGTATCTGGAGCTCCAGACCACTAGGTGTGTTCTCCACAACGGATCAAAATTGCTCAGAATTCGAAAACAGCAGTAAAGGGCAAATTTGCTGCAATTAAAAAAAAGATCATCTTCGATTTTCATTCAAATCCCTCTCAAAAATCTTCAGTACCTCAAAAATATCGCGGACTGAAAAGTGTTGCGTTATACTGTTTAAAAATATAACACTAAATATTAAACCGAGTGCTTGTGCTGATAATGGCCAAATTCAGCCTTCATTCTTGCAAGATCCGATAATATCTTGGCACGGAAACTATTTCTCTACATTATCTAGGTTCCATTCTTTATTTATGAAAAAATTTGAAGCTCTAGATTTGTGTGTGTTTCTGCATATTATTTTGAAATTGGACAAAAGTAAGAAAATGTTAAAATAAGGAAAACTGATTAGAATTGAAGAAACGGCCGCAACATCAATTTTTATCAAAATCTGTGGAAACAATGCAAAGTATATTATTAATATGAGTCAGTAAATATATTGAATTCTGCAAAATGTAATATTAGAAATATAAAAATGCCTGTTTTTGTTCTATAGATGTGCTTATATGGCTCCCCCTTATGGAGTAGGCATCAAAACTTCAAGTTAGTATTTGCTGAATTTAGTTACATTTTACCTTAAGTAAAATTTAAAACCTTGTCAGCGCTTATACATCCTTTTTCTGCTTCTGGGCAAATAGCTTAAAATGGTATTGATTCATTATTTCTGTCAATTTCATGGCAGAACGCAAGTGAAGGCTGAACTTTTTCTCTGTCCTGCATTCTTTTTTATTGCTAGGTGCAATAGTATTCAATCTAGTTTATTAATATATTATTCCATTTCTCAGCTTTGACCACCACTAACAATACCATATTTTTGAAGATGATTTTTCAATGTGTAAGTTTTATAATTACAATCATAAGCAAATCGCTTTCCAGCGTAATAATTTTGGTGGCGCTATAGAGAACACACATAGCAGGTTAGAGTCTCCAAATTCTGCCTTAAATTAACAATATGACCTGCGTAATAAACACAGAATGTTTTAGTGCAAACGACGTAACGCATCACGTCAGTATGTAAGGTTGAACATTAACATTTTTGTAGCGCGTTGTTCTTGAAGCAAAGTTTGCGATTTTTTACTAAATCAACTGCATCAATGAAACACACTTTTAATACTTCTTATACAAGTAAATGTTACGCAAATTCGGTGAGTAAAAAGCAATGAATGACAAAATTTTACGCAACCAGCCGGCCTCCAAACTTGCAACATTTTGAAACGATGTTGTTGTTGTTGAAAACTTTTATTGTCCAACAGAGAAGGACCACACCGCCTGCGCCGCTCTGTCTCACCCCCCTGTAAGGGGGAGGGGACTTAGCAGCCCAGCCGCACGGGATGGTCGCATTAGATGCTGGCCGGTTTGGTTTCGCCGGCGGCCTCTGCTGCCAGTTGGACGGCGGTGAGTTGGAGCTCAGGGTCTGAGCTTCGCAATAAGGTTTCCCAGGCTTCCCTACTGCTAATGTTTTGCGCCCTGCCTGGGGAGTAAGCGCACTCCCAAATTATATGGTCGAGGGTTCCTCTCGCCCCACACTTTTTACATTTATCGTCCTCGCAGTCCGATCGGATATGTTTATTTAGTACTGGGTTTGGATATACTCCAGTCTGCAGGCGTCTCCACGCCATTGCCTGACCTCTATTTAACGCCGCGTTTGGTGGGGGGAAACGCCTCCGGCATTGCCTGTAGTGTTCTGTAATGTCTTGATACGAGATTAATCGCCCTTCTCTATTATGTTTTGCCTGAGCCGAGCCATCCTGTGCAGCTCGGAGGTAGAGATCTCGAGCTGCACTGTGGGCCGCCTCGTTACCGCTGACAGATTCGTGCGCCGGGGTCCAGATGATGTTGATCGTCCTATCAATCACTCCTTGTGTTAAAATTTTGGTGGTGAGGGGGTTCACCCTCCCCCTACATAAATTTTGGATTGCAGTTTTACTGTCGCTAATAATATATCTAGCTTTGGTGCCAACGCAAGCGATCGCTATCGCAGCTTCCTCCGCTATCTCGGTTTCTTTCCCTAGTATGGTAGCCACCGTGATGAGGGTGCCTCCCCCATCTACCGCCGCTATAGTCATGTATCGACTCTGTCTGTTTCCTGCCGCATCTACGTAGGCAACTTCATTTGGGGGTTTGCTCCGATATATTGTTTCTATCGCTTCCGCCCTTTTCTGTCGCCTTTCCCTATTAAACTCAGGGTGCATGTTTTTGGGTAGGGGAGGCATTCTTAGGTGCGCCCTGATTTTCCTGTCAATGTCAACCCTTTCCTTTTGCCCCCTGTCTGTGGCTATTCCAAGGTTACTTAGCGTAGCTCTTCCCACTCGCGTCGTGCTGAGTCTTTCAAGTTGCGAGGTTTTAACCGCTTCCGTGATTTCTGAAATCGTATTGTGCAGTCCTAGGGCCAGTAGCTGCTCCGTCGATGTACATGTTGGGAGGCCTAGGGCCTTTTTAACGCATTTTCTGATGAGCGCGTCTATCTTTCTCCTCTCATCTGCCTTTAGGTTCAGATATGGCGTGGCGTAGCCCACTCTGCTAATGACGAAGGCTTGTACCAATCTCAGGAGGTTTTTTTCCTTGAGGCCGCCTCCGTTACGTGAGATCCTCCTGATGAGGTATAATGTCTGGGTCGCGTGGTTTTCTAACTTTTTTATGGTGATCGTGTTCCTTCCCTGTGTTTGTAAGTGGAGTCCCAATATTCGTATTGTCTCTACTTTTGGTATCTCCCTTCCTTCCACGTACACCTGTGGGTCAGAGGAAGGTTTGTTCCTGAATGCCTTGTCATTATACACGAAGATTTCTGATTTTTCAGGCGCACATTTAAGTCCTCTGTCCGCCGCGTACTTAGAGATGACATCTGCTGCCACCTGCAGCGTTTCATTGATCTCTGCGTCGCTCCCTCTGTTGATCCAGAGATTGATGTCGTCCGCGTACAGGCTGTAATTTAAGTTGTAATTCCCAATTTTCCGCAATTCCTTCGGGAGCCCTCTCATGGCCATGTTGAAAAGGGTGGGTGACAGTACCGATCCCTGAGGTGTCCCCCTGTTACCTATCCTGATCACCCCAGATTGTATTTCCTGGAAAGTTATAACCGCCGTGCGGTCCGTTAAGAAATTTCTGACATAGCGATAAGTTTTTAGCCCTATTCCTGCCTGCTGGAGCCCTTCCAAGATGGCTTCGTGCTTGACGTTGTCGAAGGCCCTTTTTAGGTCCAGTCCCATAATGACTTTCGCATCTTTGGTTCTGGAATTAATTATGTCTTGCTGCAGCCGGAGCATGACGTCCTGTGTGCTCAGATGGGTCCTGAGGCCACACATCTCGTCTGGCCATTTCTCTTTTTCCTCCATATAATTTGAAATTCTGGTCTGAATGATGTGTTCCATTAACTTTCCTACACATGACGTGAGTGATATAGGCCTAAGGGTCATTCCTTTGTGTCAAGACATTAGCCCACTACATATGAAAATTTAATTTAAAAAAAATGGTCATGGCACCACGATTACTGTTCCTGTCCGAAGACATCCATATTTGTTTTCATTTCGTCTCTTCAAACAGGCTGGTTTAGCCAATGCGGTGAATAAAAATATCATCGCATATATTAAAGATTCTCGCGCTATATGTTATAGCTAAAGCTACCTATATTGTCACAACTGTCATACATTATTTGTAGCTGAAACAACATCACAAATGGGATTCGATTGCAAATTGTTTGCTAGTTAAATAGACGTACGAGATGACACACGTATACTTTGTAGAATACAATTTAGGAAAGAGCAGATAAAAACTACAGGCGAATAATGCTATGATATGGAGCATATGTATTACTCCGATTAACAGTAAAAAAATCAACTTTTAACATATTAATATATTCGACAAACTATTGGATGCTCACATAGGAACACAATTAATGAGCTCATCCACGCATATAATGTCTATGGGCATTAGATGTGTGGATGTCACGAAATCGGCACCCATTTTCATCAAGCCGGTACGGCGCGAGGCCCGCACGGCGTCGCGTGGAAGGCATGGAGAGCAAAGCCCCCTTCCCCGCGCGGGAGAGCGCGTAGCTTTGTACGCGTTGTTGTCACCCTCTTTCCCCTTGCCCGGGGAAGACGGTGGTTCATCGGCCTGGAATGCGCCAGAAAAATCGAGCATTTTCTATGGGACCTAGCCAATGACGACGCGCGGCTCGACGGGAGGAAGAGAGAGCGCTCTAACCAGCGAAGCAAAGTGTGTGTGCGCGCTAGCTTTGGCACGTGTTAACAGAGAGACGCGGCGCGCCCTATTTAAAGAAACCGCGCCGCTTGTTGAGTCAGTCAGTCAGTCAGTTCGTCAGTGTTTTGCGACGTGCTCGCCTGTGTTTCGGCTGGACTTCCGGGGATCACCCGCTGCTGGCAAGCCCACGGACTTTCAAGGGAGCGGCGCTCGTCTCGTATGGCGGCCACATCGTGACTCTTGAGGCGTCGGACTGCAACAGTGCCCGGTGAACAATTTGGTGTTTGTTTATGTAACTCTCTCGTGTTTGATCTGTTGTAAAGCCTGTGTTATTGAATCATTCTGTAGTTGCATGCTTAGCGTTTGTTATTCTGTGAACCTCTCGTCTGTGTATTTCAAGTGATTTTGTGTATTCCTTTGTATCGTCTCTTGCTGTGCATAAATTGTGTTTGTTTGTTACTTCTGACTCCGATCCTTACTCTGGTTTGAACCGGCGACCACTGGGCACCAAACGACCACCCCCTTCTGTCACTACAAGGTAGTTGAATTCCGGCTGAGCTTGCCACGCAGGTCGAGGGCATCTCCTTCGCGACCGGAACAGCTATCCCCACTCACTCTAAGGGTGTCTGGGAGTGTGCGCACCGTTAAGGGCGCATCGTTAATAATACCCCCTAATTATTAACGGGTGACAGTGTATGACTTCGTTTTATTCCAATTCGTGCGCCACTCAAAATAATTGAGAGAGAAAAAAGTTAATGTCTACACAATTTTCAGTGAGTATACCACAAATTATACTAAGGTGCCTCATATATGTCACATCAAGTGACAGTCACATCAAGTGTCAAGTATGTCACATCAAGTGTCAGCAAGTGAAATGGGATAACAGAAGTAATCAGACTCCAACCCTGATCAGCATTTCGCTTTTGCGCCATCTTTGTAAGTTTTTAGGCAGGCTTTTCCACTGATTATCCTCTTCTTTATACCCCTGCCACCCATAGGGCACAAATCTGGGAGTACCGAACTGTTGGTTTTCGCACCAGTGATACAACTTAATCGATCCATTTATACGTAGAAAACACTCTCGATGCGCACCTAAAAAAAAATGAAAGCATGTATGTGTAGGCGAAATCATTCACCGGCGATTTAATAATATGATTTGAACAATCAAATCAAAGGATCACACTCGAAGTAACAAAAAAGTGGTGGAGAGCTAGGAATTGAAGCAATGAAAGGCGGTTGCTTTCTGCAAAAAGCCAATAGCAAGAGGTCCACCGTCTATAAGAATAGGCAATAAAAATAAGGCATATATAAAGGTGCATGCAGCAGTTACAGTGATGCAGTGCTACCTTTTTTTAGGCAGGCTTTTCCGCTGATTTTCTTCTTTATTGCCCTTCTAACCACAGGACACACATCTTCTGGGGGTTGTCGGTTTTCGCACCAGTGATACAACTCAATCGATCCATTTCTACGTAGAAAACGCTCCCGATGCGCATCTAAAAAAATGAAAGCATGTATGTGCAGGCTAAATCATTCACACATGATAAAACAATATGATTTGAACAATGAAATCAAATGATCACACCCAGAGCAACAAGAAAGTGGTGGAGAGATAGAAATTGAAGCAATGAAAGACGGTTGCTTACTGAACAGAGCCTATAGTAAGAGGTCCTGCGTCTATAAGAATAGGCAATAAATTAAGGCACGTTTATAGGTGCATGCAGCAGTTAAAGTGATGCAGTGTTACCTTTCTTTTTCACTGCAGTGATTGGTATAAATATTACAGCAATTGCTGGGCATCTCAGGTAACCCCATTGAAAACTTCATCCAAGGTACCGAGGAGCAGTGGCGTGTTATTTGCAGCTGTTAACGTAAAGACAGGCTATCCTATGAGTGCATGCTCATTTCCTCCTTTTTGTACCTTGAATAAAAGCGACTGAACAGTGAATGTTGTAAGAGGTGCAGCGTCCCTAGGAATGGGGAACAAAATTAAGTTTTAGTAAACAGAGGTACAAAACGAAGCAAATATGCCTGCAATAATAGCATGATGGCCTACCTTTTGATCAACAGCTGTAAACAACCTGTCACTGCCAGTCGGTTCTTTAGATAGGCTTATCAATGCCAGAGCTTAAACCTAAGAGCAATATGAGTAATATTTATTGCGGTCACGGCCGTAAACAATTCTAGCGCAAAACTCCATTACTGTAACTATTCAACAGTCCATTTATACATATCGTTCATTAAAGAACCATGCACATCATATTAAGTTGCTCTTTTCTACTCCCAAATGATTTCCTATAGAATTAGAATACGTGGATCGCTGCTTCGGTTTCAACATTCTTGCACGATGGCTATGACGTGCACTTCATGCATACGGTACGGTACGTGAGGTACAAAGAGCTGTAATTGCCGAACAGGCGGACCTGACGGCATGTCCCATTTCGCCTGAAAGTGCGCGCCGTGATCGAGCGCTTCGCGAGCAACATATTTCGGACGATATGGTTGCCTCATACCGGCCGTCAATGTTTTGTACAATGTGTCCCGCGTGCACGTTGTTTATTTTGTAGTGACAGGGACGTAGTGCACACACGGCTTATGTGCCTTTTTGTTTGTATTGTTATTTTCCCCCGCCTTCGAAGCGCGTCTGCGAAATCGCTCTCCTATTGTCGCCGCTTTCTGATAACGCCCTCACCTGAAGGCGCGTGCTCAGAAGGGGGGCGTCGATTAAAAAAATTTTGAAAAGGGGCTCACTTGCGCTGTTCACGGCTTTCAATTCCTCAATATGATATTAACCATTATAAAAGTGGAGGTTCATTATGACTTGATTATAGCCTAATCATCAAGCGGCATCACGCACACAATGTCCGCCCCACTGTAAAATTCGCTTGCACAGACGCACGGACAGTTTTCAAAACTTCGTCTGTACATCTGAAAGCAAAAAACTGCCCTTAACTCTTCACAAAATCCAAAAACTGTGCGAACATGGCTTCCTGCGAGCAGAAGAGAGGCTGTCCAAAATATATGTACAAAGCCGGGCGCATAGTATCTGGTTACTAATTGATTGCGGCGCGCTGCACAGTCAAAAAACTTCGCAAATGGCTGCCTGCTGTGTCCTGTCACGTGTTGGTGGCATACACACCGGTTACGCACGGCTCCTCTATTTTCGGCGCAAATGCTATACATATCGCAGCCAGCAAATAAGTCCACGCACTTGGTTGCATGTAACCCGGACGAAAATTCGCTTAGTTTTTGAAGTCATGCTTCGCGCAGTTGTTTCGAGGAGAATACGGAAAGAGAACATTTGGGACTGGCGGGAGATTATATAGAACCAATTATGAAGCAATGGCATGCTGCAAAGATATATACTCACGGTCTAAGATGACGGCGTTCACTGAGTCCGATAATGCCGATGGTATTCCGCCATTGCTGTAATCCGTGCTCCGGCGACATATCACAGCTCAGCTATTCACTGATATGTAGCAAGCACAAACCGGAGCACATGGACATGTATAGGCGCAAGAGAAAGTTATGCACAGCGCAATGAAAAAGAAAATTAATGAGGGAAGAAATTAAAGAAAGGTTTAAGAAGCTGTCACAAGTCTTGTAGCGTCTTCAACAAGCTCTGGAATGAACGCTTCGGGAGGAGGCCGCACAGCAGCGCAGCTGGGGATGCTTTCTGTTGTGTCTTGCACGTAGATGCGTAGGCGAGGGGCAACAGCGAACCGCTCAACCAGTGCGCGATTCCCGCCGCGGTGTTGTGTTCGCATGGGCTGCGCGTGGGAACGAAGGACCAACGACCCTCTCAACATTCCGTTCCTCACAGCCCTCTTCTGCTTGCACCGGCCAGCCGTGACTTCGGACCGTGCCGATGAGCGGCCGCCAGCGCGCACCGCTCGAGTCGAGTTCAAAAAAATAGTTTTGTTTTCTGTGTTCGCAAACGCATTGTTTCTTCAAGCCAACCACGTACATAACATTTTCTAAAAAAAATAGAAAGCCACCCCATCTACCATCCACATTCTTGCGTAAATCCATACAGTTGGTCCATCGACAAATGCGCGCATCATCTTTCCCCTCCCGTTCGCCACCTATGATCGAACAAAGGATGGTCGTTCGACCTTTTATATTTACTTCAAAATATTATATATTGTTGCGTGATGACTGATTAATAATGTCGAAGAGGCGGAATTCCGAGCTTCTCTTCTATTCTGGCCAACTTTGGTTATAGATTAATCAAATTATGTTCAAGTTATCTAGCTGAAAATTATCTGACTAAATATGTAGTTTTTATTTGTATTCAGTTGTTCGCTTTTCAGGTATGAGTAGATGTTTTTATAAAAATTCTCAACATCGGCCCAGGAAATGAAAATTTCCTAATTTGCAGGCCTTTATTTCAGAAAAGGTTCATGGTAGAGAAGCAATAATTCCACAATATGTTCTCAGCATAATTATCCGCAAACAGCTAAAACTCATATTTTTATGACATTTGATTACAAAGATACGATCGCGCTAATTTACAGAAAACAACGAATATTGAAAATTTTTAGGAAAAAAAAAACAGTTTTAAGATTGTTCAAACTTTTTCCACCCATTCTACACTACCTCAGCTTTCAAAACCATTAAAAAACACCCTGCATAATTTTGTAGCGCAAGTAATTATGGCCACTTCGATAAAGCCTTTGTCCAATTATAGCGCACCGCGCAGTTCTGAAGATTCTACGGAATTTGTGAATTGTTCAAGGTTTTTAAATTTTGGCATATAATTTTGTAACAGGGAGAAATATATTTACAAAAGAGGATTAAATATATATACATTGAGGAACAGCCAAGGAGCCAGGCTACGAGGGCCCCCGTTCGACGCACTTCTTTTTCTTAATCTTCCACAAACGAGCGCGCCACTTCGTCCTCATCATTCTCCAGCTATAACAATACTTCTTCGGTCATGTTTTGTCTCGACTTCGTGAATCGACGATGACAGACACAGCAATGAATGATTCAGAATCAATTTTGTGCGCGTCGAGGTTCTGATGCGCTTGGCATCAGGCAACACACAGACGTTTTTCGCAATCCCCTTCACCTTAACGCGGATTGCACAAAAAGACGATAACGTTCAATGAGCAAGCAACCGTATTAAAAATCATTTTAGTAGAATGAAAGAATTGGAAAGGGCATGAAAACTGCCTCATTAAAACAATGTTTCTGGGCTGCATTCGTTTTTTCGAATGACTCGACAGCGCACATTATTTTCGTTCCTGTACAGTTTTCTTATTCCTTTGCCACCGCCTAGCGCGGCTGGAATGGTCAAACTCTAAACTAATAGGCGGAACAAACTATTTTTGTTGTTTATTGCCGATATATATGTTGTGCGCCATATAAATGTACCGGGGCCTTCATGCTCGCAGTCTGCGCGAAAAACTGTCATTTTTTTACCACCGTGTGAATGCCCAAAACTAAAATGGTAACCTCGCGAGTCTTTCGGCTTTTCATTTTCATGAAAGTGATTGCCAGTGATTGCGTCCAGAAAGTACACACATCATATTCGGCCCTTTCTCCAGGTAAACAGACGATGCTGCGCGTAGTTCCTTATGGATAATACAAAAGCACTAGAACAAAAACATCGCTGAGAAAATGGTCATTTGTTCCTTCAACTTGAGGCAACGTTTCCCTTCTCGGCAATGAAAACGCTACCTTCTAATCACTAATTTAATGTCACATGATCATGCTATGGCGACACGGTTTCGTTTTGTATGCGCGTTCTCACTGACAACTGGATTTGTACTAGAGGTTAAGTAGATGCAGGGATGTAATCGGCGTCCAATACAGGCATATTGGTCGTGAGTGCTAGCCGGCCTGGGGTATACAAATGTGGTCGCACGGTCGTGCTATCAGATATAATTGTGCGACAAACATATGCGCCTGCGACAAAATCTGCATGCATGCCGATAGCCTAAAACCGTAAACACATTTAGCTGACCCCCAAAAATGCGCCGCATATGAGCGCACCGAACAGACGAATCCAGACAGCTGCAGCGGTACGTGCTTGAATGCGTTATAGTAATTGTCGTCCCGTACGTGGTACTCTGTGAGGTCCGAACGATCGGCTGAAATGTTGTCGGAATTAAATGCCGCGGTTTGGCGTCCAGCGCACGTGTATTCAACCATAAAAATGTAGAATTTGTTTTGATTGAATGGTCAACGGAAAATATTCACTTCGGTAGCCCATTAAAGCTGCGTTTTTAGGATGGCAATGGCAATAGGGAGATCAGGGTGCAAAGTGGTCCATCGTGGGCAGTTTTCATAGAGGGATAGCTAATATTGGAAAAACACAAGACAAATTGGTCCATTAAAGCCAGTTAAAAAAAAAAACGGGTCGGTCAACGTCGGAAGAACACAGGACACCTTGTTCCATTGTAGCCAGTTTTAAAAACTGAACGGGCAACGCCGGAAGAACACAGGACAGCATGGTCCATTATAGCCAGTTTTAAAAAAGGAATGGCCAACGACGGCGGAACATAGGACAACATGGTCCATTGTAGCCAGCTTTAAAAAACTGAACATCCAATACTGGAAGAACAGAGGATAACATTGTCCATTGTAGCCATGTTTAAAAACCGGAACCTCGAATGCTGGAACAACACAGGACAACTTGGTCCATTGTAGCCAGTTTTAAAAAACGGAAAATCCAACGACAGAGGAACGCAGGACAACTTGGCCTATTATAGCCAGTTTTAAAACCCGGTGCGGCCATATTGGAGAAACAATGGCAATCTCGGTCCAATATAGACATTCTATATGTACGGCAGCGCCAATATCGGGAACTCACTGTACATCTTGGCCCAAGCTAGCCAGTGCTGGCTATTGGCAGTGCCAACACTGGGAGAGCATTGGCTAGCCTGGGCCATTGTTGGACATGGTGTTGACTGGCATGTCCTATGTTGGGAGCATGCTGGTTAGGCTGGCCCACTGTGGGGCCGCTGTTTGCCATCGTACTTACAACATTGCCCCAATGCTTTGTGCTGCCTGGGTGCATTGTCTCCTGCCTGTTTTTTCCCTACCTTGGCATTGAAGTCGCCCATTAGTACAGTATACTGCGTCTTTACTTTTCGCATTGCCGATTCTACATCTTCATAGAAGCTTTCAACTGCCTGGTCATCATAACTACATGTAGGTGCATAGGCCTGTACAACCTTCAGTTTATACCGCTTATTAAGCCTAATTACGATGCCAGCAACCCTCTCATTAATACTATAGAATTCATCTATATTACCCGCTATATACTTATTGACAAGGAAACCTACTCCTAGTTGTCGCCTCTCTGGTAAACCTCGATAACACAGTAGATGCCCATCTTTCAGTACAGTGTATGCCTCATTCAGCCTCCTAACCTCACTAAGCCCTGTGACATTCCATTTCATGTCCTCTAGTTCCTCTAACAGCACTGCTAAACTAGCTTCACTAGCTAGGGTTCTAGCAATAAACGTTGCCAGGGTCAGTTTCCAATGGCGGCCTGTCCAGCGGAGCCAGCCTTTCTTAGCACCCCCTGCTGCATCACAGGTCTGACCGCCGCCGTGGTCAGTTGTTCCGCAGCCGCTGGTGACTGAGGGCCGGGGTTTTATGGAGCTTATCATAGGAGGTTGCGGCCAATTACTGCACCAGGGTGGCCAACTCCTGTTCTGGTGAGGGAGTGCGTTGCCGGAGGTGTTCATCGGCATCAGGTCGCACCCCAAACCTGTTTTTGCAATTCCATCGACACGCGGATTTTTTTTTTTTTTTTCCGGTGGAGAATTGCGCGGCACCGGGATTTGAACCCCGGTCCTCTTGCATGCGAGGCGGATGTTCTACCGCTACGCCACCGCTGCACGCTGTCCCGTAATATATAGACTGCGATATACACATGTCGTTGGTTCGAATCCCTATCGCAAACCAGGCTATGCTCGATGGGAAGCGAGATGGCACGACATCGTCCTGAGCGCAGCACGGGGGACGCTTGCTTCAGAATTACGGAATCAGGTGCTTTTAAAAAAAAAATCCGCAGGTATCCAAGAGATTTTTTTTTAATTAGTGCTGCGTTAAAACAGCGGCAACGTCAACACCGGCATTTCGACACGCCAACACGTAAGATCGAATTTCACGCCTGCGGGCACGTACCATGCTATCATGCTCATGTTTCTCCCTATATCTTAATTATTGATCAGATTGGTTAAATAAACCATCATTCTGTTTATTAATTTTTTTGTTTATACATTACTAACATTATTTCACTTCTCTGCTTTTAAGCCACCAATCTTCCAGTCGTTTTTTGCTAGTTTCGACCGCGGGTATATTCCCCCGGCCACTGGTATCTCTAAACCCCAGAGCTTCAGGAGCAGTGATGCGCCTGCATCAACTTCCGGATGGATATCATAAATTCGAGTACAATATGGTCAGTTGTTTCACTGGAGTTACCACATACAGCACATGCGTCATCTCCATTGTTAAATTTCTTTTTGTAGCTGCATGTTCTAAGGCCTCTGATCTAGCTTCAAAAAGTAGGGCACTGCCTCTGAGTTATCAAAGAAATCTTCCTTCCTGATCTGCATTTTCCACTTTCGGTATAATTCCACACTCTGTTTCTTTTCCATCGAAATCCAATTTTTAACTTCTGTGTTTTTCATCTCTTGCTTAAAGGGCCACTGTCCAGGGAAGGCCCTTTTAAGAAAAAGAGCCCAGTGTTTCGATCAGGTACCGGAGATAGTCTGTGCAAAATTCTACAGCGACACGCGCGCCGCAAAGCATCGAAAATACAATTCAAAGCTCCCTCATGCTCTCCTTTGAGAAGCCAGCTTCACCGCTTCCTGCGCTGGCCCGACAGGCCCCGATAATGAACCGGGAACGACGTCCATTGGTCCGTCTCGCTGACTGACGGGAGAAGGATGGGTGTCTACCGCTCGCAGCGCGCTTTTCCCTCGCCACGGCCAGACTGAATCCAGCGGCGCGCGCTCCCTCGACCGTTTTTTTTTTTCGCGCTCGCGGAGAGCCACGCCCCACCTCCCGCCAAACGTGGAGGAAGAAGGGGAATTTGTATTGCGGAGGCTAGACGACCTCGGGCAGGAGAGTGAAAAACCTTTGCGAGGGAACGGAAGGAGAGAGGCAGGATAGAATCGGGTGATTGCGGTGGCTGTAACTGCGTTATTAGTTGCTCTTTCCAAAAACATTTTGCGGCCTTGCGTTCCAGGGGCGAAGTCTCACAGTCACCGGGGAAGAAAATATTTTCGACCGGAGGGTGGACAGTGGGCCTTTAATGCTCATTATTTCTCCGTCCTTGTGACTAGCATACTTACTAGTTAGTTTCCTAGTTCTTTTCCTCCATTGTGAGTCAACGCGTTTTAAGTATAGGTATTTAAATACTTTAGCTGCCCATCTGTTACTGTCCAATTTCCTCAGGCATTCCTCATATAATATTTTACTCTGAGCTTCCCGTACTTCGAACGATGCCCAGCCCATATCTCCTCGTACCGCCTCAGTTGTAGTTTTGCCGTGGGCACCTAGTGCTAATCGTCCAACGGATCTCTGATTTATTTCTAATGTCGACTGTACCTCTGATTTTAGGCACGAAACCGCATTTCCGAAAGTAAGTCCGGGAACCATATTTCCTTTCCAAATACCTCTCAAAACCTCATTCATATTGTATCCCCACAATGCCTTATGCTTCATTACCCTGGCATTCCTTCGCCATTTGGCCTTAAGTGATTGCTCATGCTTTCCAATGTATGCCAATCCTTCGTTTACCCATACCCCAGATATTTATATTTTGCTACTCTAGGTATTTCATGGCCTTGTATTTTAAAACCCTGATCAGTTGAGCCGTTGAAAATCATCAGACCCGACTTAACTGCGCTGAAACTGAAGCCCAAAGCGTCCCCTTCGTCTCCGCAATGCTCAACTAGAGTTTGCAATTCTTCCAGACTCTCAGCTAGCAGCACAATATCGTCTGCATACATCAAACCGGGGAGGCACTGCTCTACCGCCTTTCCACCTAATCTATACGACAGGATAAAACCTAGGTTACTGTCTTGTATCCTCCGTTCCAGGTTTATCATATAAAGCATGAACAGTACCGGTGATACAAGACAGCCTTGTCTTAATCCTTTGCATACTTTGACATCTTCCGTACTTTGTATCCCTTCCCACGTAATTTCTACTTTGTTATCCCGGTATATTTCCTGTAGGAACTCTATTATCTCATAACCGATACCTTCTTTTAATATGTTCCACAGGAGTTTCCTGCTTACGTTGTCGTACGCCCCGTTTATGTCTAGGAAGGCCAAATACAAAGGTCTATTTTCCACTCTAGATATTTCGATGCATTGGGTAAGCACGAACAGGCTATCATCTAAGCGCCTACCATTTCTAAAGCCGTTCTGAAGTTCTCCGAGTATCTTGTTACTTTCAACCCATGCTTGCACCTTTAATTTCGCCGCCTGCATGGCCAACCTGTACATAACAGATGTTATGATAATCGGCATTAAGGATTTTATGTGCATCCTTTCTCCTTTCTCTTTATAAATAAAATTCATTTTGCTCTGCCGTCAGCTGTCCGGAATTTGCTTATTCGTTATGACTGTTTCCAGAGCTTTTAACAATGTTTCCTTACTTTTTGGACCAAGTTCAATAATCAGCTTGATCGGAATTCCATCTATTCCTGTAGATGTGTTTTTAGGAATATCTTTTTCTGCCTTTTTCCAGTTTAGATTAATCAGTTCTAAGCTGCTTTGCATTCTGCTACCTTGTGTTGCTTCCTGATCGTCGCTGTTAAATGACTCGGTTATAACTGATGTAATGTAGTTCACTGCGTTGTCTTCTATTAAACAATTTCCCTCGTTATCTTGAATACGATCCTGCTTTCTTTGATTCTTCTTCCCTAGCCAGCTTATACACCAGGGCTAGCTACCAGATGAATTTATTGCTAGAAATTTAATTTAATATATGCGGGGGATAATCCTGTCACTTACGCCATTATTCCTTTTGTTGCTTTTATATCTCAGCGTGTTTTTTCAATGGTTATTCTTTTGCCCTTTTTTTCGTTGCAGTCGTCGCATCACATTTTGTAGCCCTCTTAGTTGTACAAGCAGCAGTGTATACATTTCCTGGATCGGTTTTCATTTCGCATTTGTCCAGTTGATTTTGTTTTGGTTTGTAAATCGGATGGATTTAGCCTAGCCGCCTTGATATTGGGCCTCAGACAGGAGAGAATATAAAATCTACAATTTAATCCAAGCTGTCCTGGACTAATTCATCAAATTCATGAAAAGCATTCAACCCGATGTCGGGCTTCATGCCGGGCTGCCGCTTATTTATGAACATCCTATGTCTGCTGGAGAGATTCGATTGGTTTCGCATGAAACCGACACACCGCTAACACACAAAAAAAACGATTCAATACGAGACACTGATGATATAGGCACATTAATTAGAAGATGCGCATATGCCGACTGATGTGGTGCACTCACTCACGTGATTTGTCGCAGAACGCTTTCTGGGCTGCCACGTTGCTCTTCTGCCTGGTCTACATCATCTACATCGTGGTGTGTTCTTACGCCACCTTAGCGATGCGCCGGATGGATCTGTTGGCCGAAGAAGAGGAGGAAGAGGAAGTGGTGCTGCCGACAACCACAGCGGGAACAACTGTGGTAGCAACAGGGGGAACTGTCTAGCAGGCGCTGCAATGACCTCGGCGGGAATGTCCTTGTAGTTTAATTTATGTAGTTGACGTGAATAACTAGCGAATGCTTTTTCAGAGGCACTGCAATAGATGTAAAACATTCGTGATGTAAATTTACATCATTACATTTTCTCACGCATCGCTTTAATTTACTCCTAGTATTTTTGTGCACGATGTTCCAGGCAGCTATCCGAAGCAGTTTATTACTATAGTGCCTAGAATATATTGGCTATTGTGCCGACCGAGGCCTCCCGGGTGGCACCATGAGCGATGAATGCCGGCGGTCGCCGCCAGGAGCGCTGCAAACTGGGTGGGTACCAGCCGCGCTGTCTGCTGCCTACCGCGCTCTCACATCTTCGGCAATAAGGCTGCTTGCACCGCATTTCAGCTCTCATTAAGTCGCAACAGACCTCAGCTATAACTGAAGCCGCTGACTACAAGTTTCAGGGTGGGTGTTTTGTCTTGGACTGGAAGCGGCGCAAGTATTTAACGCTTCTTGCTTGCGAAGGCTTCTGCGAGGTTTGAGCATCTTAGTCCCGGACATCCCGTGCTCACAAAGGAAAACCCATAATTTCTATTCTAACAACAATTAAAGTATAGGCATTTATTGATATAAAATATATTTGGAATCTCTGGAACAAAGTGAAATGCCTCATTTTTATTGACATATGGTTCTTTCTGCGCACTGTACACTTGCTGACAAGTAAACACGTACGCGCAGTTTTATTTATGTATCGTATATGCGAACAACACAAGAAACAAAGTCACGCAACACTCTTCTTATGTATATGTAATAACAAACACAGGCACATGTGGCAGAATTGCATGAACAGCAGAGCACAAACGAGGAACCTTTACTTACAGCGGCTAAAGTACATCGCAGTCTGTGATCGCACACAAGGTTTTGCTGAGGTCACCATCTTTTGAATGAAGAAGCTGACGAAGTTTTTTTTTTTTCTCAGATACACAATATGCACGAGACGTGGCCGGTTCATCGCGAGGAAGCTCGTTGGTAATGGCGCGCTTACGGTGTAACATGCGCCTAATATATAACTGCATCCATTTGACATATGTGTAGTGCAAAAGGACAATCGAGGGACACAGAAAAGGTACACAACACAGGTGCTGTCTGTAGCGCCTGATTGTGTACTCTCTTTGTGCTGCACACTGTCATGGAGCACCGTTACCGACTCGCCCAAGTTTCCATCCTTGTGAATATAAGTGCATGCTCTAAAAATGTGTCTCGCCAACAAAAGCAGTTGCCGTTTACATTCAGTCATTTCTATCGATGCTTCGTTCCCATTGTACAGAATGCGTACTTACGTAGCATCAGATAGCGCAGTAATACGTACGCTCCTTGTTCTAGCGGCAGCCCCGTTTGCCAAAAAAGAATGTCTTCTCTGTGCATCACCGCTTTCTCTTTGGCATTTTTCTCTGCACTTTGGTGAGAGGCACTGGGGAAACAACAATCGGGAACCGCGCTTCACCACTGGCGACACAGTAAAAAAAGAAGGGATACAGGCGAGCACAGAACGCGCGCACAAAACGCGAAAAAAAAACAAAAACGATGCAATCGTCGCCGAGCAGGTAGAAGTGCGGAACAACTCGCATGAGCGAACACCTACACCGTAAATAAACTGCTGCACCTTCGTGAAAGCAAAAGACGCGCAGAAGCAGGTTTAACACGCACGCACAACACCAACAAATTGCCGTATTCTGAAGCGAGAAAACTGCGTCGTCTGCTCAGGGGGTACCCTCCCAACAAGCAGCGCCCTCTGCCGCTAACGATTGGCTTTCATTGCAAACAACGCCATCCTCGCCCATAGAGAAGCGAGGGCGCTCGTCACACTAGCCAGTATATTCTAGGCACTGTATTATTACCCAGGTACCTTTTACCAGCATATACAACGCCAATAAAAAGAATTAATTTGAATTGTGTCATTACTTAACGAAGTGTTGTACACAAGAGATGGGGAAGCAGACGATCTATTGCTATTTATATTCCTCTGTAATTTAGCTAAGGTTTCTTGCAGAACTTTCACGTTCGTTTTTGAAACATGCTTTCATATAAGTTCTGGACGGCTGAGAAGAATTTCGAGGCAAGTTTTCTTCTGTAGCTTCTTTCCGGCATGGTCCTTTTTCTCGATTCTAAGAAGCCATATATGTAACCACATTCTCACGCTGTTGTGTTATCGCGGTCTGAACCCCAGTTTTCGAAGGAATTAGCTGAAGGGAACAGCAGAGGGTGCTGTTAGCTACAGCCAGAAGATGCGCCAGCACCTATGCCCCGAATATAGGAAATGCGCACAGCCGTGTCCAGAAACGTTAAGGGTGTCTTCGAATGCAACTAGCAAATAAGCATATTCTATCGTCACGTAAAGATAAAAGCCCTAAAAAAATAAATAATAATAAAATTTTTGGAGACGCCTACTTGCGTGTGGAGTGCCGTGATAGAATGCATTGACCGACCCTGTGCAGCCGTCAACGCTCCATCTTTAGATATAATTCTATAGTCATCCTCTCCGTTTTCAGACATTTTCCTCTACGGTATGCAAACTGCACTCCCTTTCTGGCTTCATTGAAAGCTGATACGAGGAGGCAAACAACCGAACGCAGCCGCCAACTGACGCTGAGCTTGCCGCCACGCTTGGATCGCACGCTGCCGAGGAATCAGCGCTTGTATAAATCACTCGATTTCATGTCGCAATAGAAATGGGACGCCGGCGAACACTCTGTTCTTCCACTGACTAGGGCTATCGTATAAAGGAAAGGAGCCGTCCAATTTTTCTTGCGTGCTTGTCATTGTGCAGCCCATACATGTGAGGAATGGGTGCTTTATTTTTCATGGAAGGACCGAGCACTAAATTTAAGACGCGCTGGAGAGCCACAGGGTATGCTAGCATAAGAAAAGTATTGGGCGTTTTCACATTTGACGATCTTCCTTATAATGCCAGAAAGAAGAATGACGCGGGCGGCGCTTTCCTACGGCAAATTTATTCGGCTCGTTCTAAGCCCCTTCGTAACACAACTAAAATTGCTTTTGCCAAAAATGAAAATGATATATTTTGGCAAAAGCATAATTGCAATTCATCATGCTAATAAACAATTAAACAGCTGACAGAGTCTGATTGATTTAAACAGCGAACCTTATTGTGCCACCCGACGGCGAGCAATACGGCATTGTTTTCCCGACCTGCGGTATAAGACGGTTTTAAAAAACCTTCAACTAAACGTGATAGACCACGCCGAGGGACTAGAGAAAGATATTTCTGTCATGTGACGAACTCACTCGGGTGAAATTCGTAGCACCCAACGGAAACTACCAGGCTCTACCGTTTCATTTTGGCTAACTCGTTGCAACTACTTTGATATGGATGTACTCTAGCGTGGGTTACAAAACATGCGCTTAGCTTACATGCCACTCAAGAATTTCACTCGGGGATCGCAGAAATACTGTAAAATGCGAAATTGAAAGGCCATTTCATCAGCCAATAATTTGGCCACTACGAAGGAGTAGAGACTTTTCCCCACGTTATCGGCACATCACGTGATGCTTGTTTAATTATCGCTTGCGAAAAAATTGTCTTGTTTTGAAACTGTTGGTATGGCCTTTTAGCGGTCTGTTTATTCGTCGTTTTCTTAATCTTAAATGCACAAAAGCGCGTTTGGTGTGATCAGTTTTCTGTACTGTCTTATCCACGCTCATCACTTTTATAATGCTCAAACAAACAAAAAATTACGTGATCAGTTCGTCCTAACACTTTCATCGTTGGCAAAAAGTACGACCCAGTAGGACACAAAGACGCTCTCTTTTTGACCGCACGTGTCCGGAAACGCGCCGCGATGACAGGTCCACAGGGGCCAGAAAACAGCGCACTTCCGTATCCGTGGTTCGCAGAAAAGTTGACTCAATCTCAAGTTTTAGCCAGCACTACCGGCACAGCGATGGATTGCAGCTTCCCTGTAGGTGAAGCTTATCGGGCTTATCCTGCACAATCTCGTCAGGGCAACATGGCTGCGCCAAGTGAGATGCTGGTTGTTGCTTTGCGTAAAACCAATAATATTCAGCGCGCGTGGCTAATACTAGTATTCCGATCGACTGTGAACATTTCCCTCCAAGTCCGGGATCTTCTGCGCTAAGTTGACAAGAGTCATCTTCCAACCAACGAAGTGTACGCGGCAAAGTGTCACGAAGTGTTTATTTGGAGCCGTTTGTGATTATCGCAAGCGTTTTTTCGCGAGAATCTTCGCGGGTCACGGCCAGTAAATGTGTTCCCGGTGATATTCGTACCCACGAAGCAGCTCCACAGCGCATCAAAAAGTGCCTGTGCATGCGTTGCGAAAGTCTTTGCGGTTTGAGCTACTGCCTCCTGGTAAGCAAGAAAACTCCTCATGTTTACAAATTTCGTCACACACTGTGTTTTCCTAATGATGAAAATAATTTGGTGCCATTAAATTAAATTAGTGACAGCTAGTCGCTCCCGTTGCGCTGGTTGCAGTGACCGCGACAGAAACGAGCGCGCGACGTTGTTTCCGCGACGTTTCCATCAATAGCCTGTGTTGATCGCGGTTGGCGTGCGTGCTGTGCTTAAACGCCGTGCGTCCGCCTAGCCCTTAGAAAACGACAATGTACGTAAGCAAAACGACCTTAGGTGCACGGCTATCGGGCTCCTTGCCACCATTCTTCGGTTTGCGCTTTGTGCTGATATGGGCGCCCGACGGCACTGTGCTAACTGCGAAAATATCGGTGTACTTTAACCACAGCTGTCACTTCGAGAATCCCTTCCTGTTTTATTTTTGTATCCTGCTGGCTATGCGCACCTATGTCCGCAATACATATTTGTTGGATGAATCGGTCGACTGAATACAACCTCTGCATGTGATGGGATGAACATGCTTTCAGCACATCAGGTCTTTGTAAAAAAAATTTGGAGGACGCTTAAGCTTCGCCTTCAAGAGTGGAACGCGATAGCGTCAGGGGCGAGTGGCGCGCCACATGTCGGGGCAGCGCCACACATTACGAGGAGGCGTTCTTCTGTGTTTGCCGCAAGATGGCTCTGCATGTGCGCAGAGCGCAGAAGAAATGTAGCGGAAGCGTACTTCGCTACTCGTGTAACTGCGACTTCTGTAAGTAGCATGCTTATAATTACCGATATACACCGCACAGATATACACCGATATGCCAAAGAAAAAATATGGCCGATTTGAATTTTAATCAAAAGGTGCTTATAGAATCAGGTCTTATAGAATCAGGTGCTTATAGAATCGCTAATAGAATCAGGACAACCTTAGACTTCAATCAAGCAAAGGATCAAGCAGGGTTTCGGAAACGGTACTCTACTATCGATCATATTCATACCATCAATCAGGTGATAGAAAAATGCTCGGAATATAACCAGCCCTTATACATAGCATTCATTGATTACGAAAAAGCATTTGACTCAGTTGAAACATCGGCGGTGATGCAGGCATTGCGAAATCAGGGGGTAGACGAGCCGTACGTGAAAGTACTGGAAGATATATATAGTGGCTGCACAGCAACCATAGTTCTGCATAAAGAAAATAACTAAATTTCCATAAAGAAAGGTGTTAGGCAAGGAGACACAATCTCCCCAGTACTATTCACAGCTTGTTTAGAGGAAGTATTCAGAGACTTGGAATGGGAGCAGTTAGGGATAAGGGTAGATGGAGAACACCTCAGTAATCTGCGATTTGCTGATGACATTGCCTGCTAAGCAACTCGGGGGATGAACTGCAAATAATGATTGATGACTTAGACAGGAAAAGTAGAAAGGTAGGCTTGAAAATCAATATGCAGAAGACTAAGATAACGTTCAACAGCCTCGGGAAGGAGCAGCAGTTTACATTAGGTAGCGAAATACTGGAAGTAGTAGGCGAATATGTCTACTTAGGACAGGTAGTAACCGCAGATCTGGACCATGAAAAGGAAATAACAAGAAGAATAAGATTGGGATGGAGCGCATTTGGCAAGCACTCGCAGATTATGATTAGCAGCTTACCCGTATCGCTCAAGAGGAAAGTATACAACAGTTGCATCTTGCCTGTACTCACCTATGGGGCTGAAACGTGGAGGCTAACCAAGAGAGTTCTACTTAAGTTGAGGACAACCCAGAGGGCTATGGAACGAAAAATGGTAGGGGTAACATTAAGAGATAGAAAGCGTGCAGAGTGGGTCAGAGAAATGACTCAAGTTACCGACATTCTAGTGGAAATTAAGAAGAAGAAATGGACATAGGCAGGACATATAGTGCGAAGAGAGGATAACCGATGGTCGCTGAGGGTAACAAACTGGATTCCAAGGGAAGGAAAGCGTAGCAGGGGGCGACAGAAAGTTAGGTGGGCGGATGATATTAAGAAGTTCGCAGGGGTCAAGTGGATGCAGCTAGCACAGAACCGGGTTAAGTGGAGAAATATGGGAGAGGCCTTCGCCCTGCAGTGGGTATAATCAGGCTGATGATGATGATGAAAAGGTGCTTAGCACCGCTTATCCCCGTTACACCTTTCATGCATTACCACACACATCTGTGATTTTTACACTCTCTCCAGTATCTTCCCTCAGCTCACGCAAGATGTGGCCAGCAGTCATTAAGACAAACAGCGCCGATGGTTCCGCTTCCAAAACACACAGCACACAAACCTAGGGCCCAAACATTCCAGTCGCTGCCCTTGGTCGGTTGCGCACGGATGGCGGTTTCAAAGGGACGTATGTCCAGGAGTCTTCCCGAGAAGATACCGACAGCAGCTCCCTCTGCCGCGCATTCTCCCCAGCCCGTGTTTCGCCGCGATTTATGGCCTCCGCGCCATTTTCCCTCAAACCGAGGGACAGAACAGTTTGCGCCGAACCCACAACCACTGCGCTTACGCTGTGCTTTTTAACTGCTCTGGTTTGCCTCCCTCGCGGTGTTATGTCCGGGGCCCAAAATCGTCCCGCAGGGTCCGCGCATTTGGAGAGCGCCGCTGAAAGGCCGGATGTGGTTTTTCCTTGCGAGAGCGGGCCGAGGCGTGTTGACGGGGTACGTCAGTACAAAGGAGCACGGATCCTTATCTTCCCGACAGGCTAATTGAAGTCAAGCGCTTTTGTCGGCAACCAAACCGGGCGCACTTTGATCTTCGGCACCCCTCCTATGAACAATGGACCACGGCG
The DNA here is from genome assembly GCF_055883805.1 of Amblyomma maculatum. Taxonomy (NCBI): domain Eukaryota; kingdom Metazoa; phylum Arthropoda; class Arachnida; order Ixodida; family Ixodidae; genus Amblyomma; species Amblyomma maculatum. Next base: position 478,762,504 of record NC_139344.1, on the reverse strand, counting down.
GCGGGGCGCACCAGGAGCCGCGGCACGCCGTCGTGTTGTGAGCCAGCATCGGGAGATGGCTACTGTTGACTCAAAGATGCTGCTTGTGTCAACACGTGATCATTAAGACATACTAGCTTAGACCAGGGTGTAGTTCTCTAAGGCGGCGGGAAATTGGGTGCCCGTGCAACAAGACTACATTTTGTGGCTGGAACTTTCTCAACAATAGACCGGGTCAGTGGGGCGAAATAGAGCAGCTGCAAACGTCGTTTTGTGATTCCGCTGCAGAAGCTAGCTTCCTTAATTGCTCTCAGGCAGACGGCGGTGAACTCAAAGGAGCTGCTCGTGCCGCTGAGGAGGAGTGCATCATCGCCTAACCGGCGCCATTGAAGATGGCTTAAACCAGATGGGACATCGCCGCTTCAGAGAGAACAACGGGGACAGCCTGGCTGTTGTGCAGGTGTATAGAGTATTGCCGACACAAGTGCGAGGAGGTGTATGTGTGCGCGTTTGTGCGCGAGGTGATAGTGGAATAATTGGGCGGAGCCAAAGAAGCCTTGGGTGGAGCCAAAAGAAGCGGCTCAGCGCTTATTGGACGTTTGGGCAGCTGCGGGTTCCACAGTGGGACTGAAAGGTGATTTAAGCAGCCTACGAGGGCTGCTTCGGTGTGACTCGCCTGTGCTCGCAGTTCACTAAGAGCTACCTCGCTCCCTTTCACGGGCTTGCCCGTTTATGTTTCGTAAATATGTAAAATAAATCTTCAGTTTGCTCTTCTCCTAACAACTCCTGCCGTATTCTGCCTTCCTGAACGCCTTGCGGTGAAGTCCCTATAGGCCCCTGTCCTCCGATTATATCATCTGGATGGCAGCGGTGTGGTCGTCTGCGCAGTGTCCTGGCTCCAGTTGAGTGAGTGCACGGTCTTTCTCTTGAGGTTTGCCAGGTTTTACAAACAATGTCGAAATTTGTGAAGCTTAGGAAATTACTGGTGGTTGTAGTTGCTTAGTGACCTTCTTTAACCACTAGAGTAAGCGTATAGCCGTCACTTCGGAGCAGTCATGGACTGGAGAAAGCTGCGCAAAGTGAACCTGATTTTGATATGCGGGGAATTGGGGATCGATTGTGGATCAATTCATAGGAGACCGCTCATTGTTAGGGCAATTGAGGAAATTGAAGTAGACGAATAAGGAATAAAGGATTGTTGGGAAGACATTCAAGAAGCTCTTAAGAGGGAAGAAGAACGTGAGAAGAAAGCTCTTGAGAAGCGTGAAAAGGAACGCCAGTATGAACTGGAGATCATGCGACTCATCCTACAGAAGCGGCAAGAAAGGGCTCGCAGGTTATGTGACCGGGCAGTTCGGTCGCTAACTGATGCCAATGTTAGCGAGATAGCGGCGGAGGTGAGTCAGGGAAACAGAGACATTGTCGCCGCAGTAGAACAGACGAGGGCGGAAGAGCACTCTGGGTATGATCAGGATAGGGCCACCGGCGAAACCAAGCCTGGCAAAGTGGCACCCAGCGTCAGGCCGCGAGAGGCGCCGGCGAAAACTGTGCTGAGCCTTGTACCGCCGCGCGCGAATGTTTTGTTAGACCTCGCCAAAGTAGACCGCGAAGCTGCTGCGGCAGGGCAGAGCTACACTGCCGCTGTGGCGGCGCGGACGGAGGTGGAAGAACACAGTAGGTACGATCAGGATCAGGCCACCGGCAAAACTGAACCTGACAGAGTGGCACCCAGCGCCAGGTCGCGAGATTCGCAGGCAGAAACTGTGTTGACCCTTGTACCGCCGCGCGCGAATTCTTTGCTAGACCTCGCGAGGGAAAACCGCACAACTACTGCAGCAGAGCAGAGTTACAGTGCTGCTGCCAGAAAAATGTCACTTTGGATATCAGCAGCTGAAATGTCTTGGTCATGAGGTTAGCGCTGACAGTGTCCGGCCTGATCCTGACAAAACAGCCGCTGTAGCCAATTTTCCCATCCCTACCACGAAAAAAGCAGTCCGACGTTTCTTGGGCCTGTGCGCGTACTATCGCCGTTTCATTGCCGATTTTGCTAAGATTGCCGAACCTTTGACGCGCCTGACACGTCATGACGTCCCGTATGTCTGGTCTTCCGAGCAGCAGGAGGCATTCACCGAGCTGCGCCCACGGCTGCACAACCCTCCCGTTCTTGCACACTTCGATGAGGACGCTGCCACCGAAATTCACACCGACGCCAGCAACGTCGGTCTGGGTGCTGTTCTGGTCCAGCATCAGCGAGGCGAGGAAAAAATGATCGCTTATGCAAGCCGCACCCTTTCTCGGGCAGAATCAAACTATTCAACTTCTGAAAAGGAGTGTCTCGCCGTCGTTTGGGCCACAATGATATTCCGACCTTACCTCTACGGCCGTAAATCTGAAGTTGTCAGACCATCATGCGTTGTGTTGGCTGGCTAGTCTTCGAGATCCATCAGGACGTCTTGCACGGTCGAGTCTTCGTATGCAGGAGTTCGATTACTCTACCGTTTATAAATCTGGACGTAAATATGAAGATGCTGACACACTGTCTCGATCACCCGTGGAGTTGGCCCAAGACAGTACGGATGAGGACGCCCATTTTCTTAGCATTATCAGTTCATCTGATTTAAAGGCCCGGCAACGGGCTGATCCAGACCTCAAAACTGTGATTGATCATCTGGAGGGTTTGGATTCTACAGTTGCTAAGAACTTGTCACCCTTCTGTACGCGCAATGGAATCCTCTACAGGAAAAGCGCCGGCAACAGTGACCGAGCCTATCTTCTAGTCATCCCTGCAGATCTCCGCGATGAAATCCTTCATGCCTGCCATGAAGAACCCACCGCTGGACACTTGGGCTTTGCACGCACAGGCCTACTACTGGCCCAAACTTACCGCCACCGTTCATCAATATGTTAGAGGTTGCCGCGAGTGCCAGCGACGCAAGACACCGCCATTGAAGCCAGCGGGTTTCCTGCAGCCTCTTTCCCCACCGCTAGTACCATTCGACCAAATTGGTATGGACTTTCTCGGCCCTTTTCCTCTATCGTCACTGGCAATAAGTAGATTATTGTGGCTACAGATTATCTGACACGTTACACGGAAACTATGGAGGTGCCACGTGCAACATCCTCCGAAGTGGCATAATTTTTCATTACGCAGATTGTCCTCCGCCATGGCGCCCCCTCATACGTCATCACTGATCGTAGCAAGGCATTTGAAGCGCGTCTTCTTGAAGACGTTTAGCCAGACACATCACCGAAAGACTACTGCTTACCATCCTCAGTCGAATGGCCTTACTGAGCGACTAAACAAAACAATAGCGGACATGCTCGCCATGTACGGCATAAAATATTGGACGAGATATTGCCTTATGTCACATTCGCATATGACACGGCCGTCCAAGAAACAACTCGATTCACTCTGTTTCGCCTAGTATACGGACGCGATGTACAGTCCATGCTCGACGCTATGCTGCCATGTGCGGCTGACGACCAGCTGCTTACCGCTGACGCAGAAGAATTCACCAACTACGCTGAGTAAGCTCGCCAACTCGCCCGCAATCACATTACAAAACAGCAAGCAACAGATGCACGCCAATATAACGACCTACATCGCTATATCGTGTTCCAGCCTGGTGAAAAAGTCTGGGTGTGAACACCTGTCCGGCGCCCAGGCCTGTCAGAAAACTTCTCAATCGTTACTTCGGACTCTACAGAGTGTTGCGTCGCCTCTCAGAATTTACGTACGAGGTTATTCCAGACGGAGCTGTACCGAGTTCTAGTCGTCAGTGCTCGTTTGGCCTAGTGCATGTGCTTCGCATGAAGCCGTATTTCACCCGCTGAAAGTCGTATTTGCCATCCGGATCAGTTTTTTTCTGTGAGCTTGCGGTTTTTTTTTGAGGGGGGGGGGGGATAATGCCACCTGACGGTTTGAGGTAGCGCTTGAAAGACAAAGAAGTTGGAGACTATCGCGCGCTTCGGCTAGCTAGGACTGTGGACTCTTGAGTCTGTGTCTTTGTGTTACCGTTTCCTGTGAACCTCTGTCTTGACTGTGTGTTTCTGACCCTGCATGTTGCCGATTCCTATAAATCCCTGTCTTCGTGACAATATTTTACTCTGAGCTTCCCGTACTTCGAAAGATGCCCAGCCCATATCTCACTGTAGCGCCTTATTTGTTGGTTTGCCGTGGGCACCAGACATGGCAGTAATTGAATTACAGTAATTAAATTACTGTAATTTATATACTTTTTCCTGTAATTTGTGATTTATTGAGTTACTTTTTCGGTTTGCTAATTTATTAATGTAATGAATTACTTTTTAGTAGTTTTTTCACAGACAAATTAATTAATTCCTTTCGATATTACTTTTACTACAGTGCGCCACTACTTCTTTAATAGACAACAAAACGTGTGCCGCGAAAAGCGCAATGACATTCGGCAAGCCGAAGCCAGTGTAACGGATCGGCAAAAGGAGACAGAATTGAGCAGAACAGTGCGTCTGAGACCGTGTGTAGCAGGGTCATTTAGTGCGGCTATCCCATGGCAGCCATTCTTCAAGCTGCAGGACACTAGGCGTCAAGGGAATTCCGAAGGGAGAGATGGTGCAAGAAGGCTCGCTGAAAACTAGTTAGGAGCGCGGCGCAGTGGCACTCCCTGACGCGTCGGCTAGGGCACAGTGGTGCCGGGTTGGGTTACACTTGTCACCACGGGGCGAGAGAGTATTGGGGTTCAGGGAGATAGACGGAAGGGTTCATGGCGTGAGCCACCGTAGTTGAGCATCACTGAGCAGTGAGCACAAGATGCCGACGTCGATTCTTGGGACAGCGGAAGCAATAAATAACCTAGCTTCTTCGGGCCCTTCAAATGGCGGAGACAGCTCCGGGCCAGCAAAGCGCTGGGTTAACCGGTCATTTCACGATCATACGACCATGCTTCTGCTTTTGTTACAGGTGCTTTTTTTTTTTGCTGTTGTCTTATTTTTGTAATGGCAAGTGCTGTAGGAAAGAGGGAAGGAATAGCTCTCTGGGACGGACTTTGGAGGGAAGACGAAAGCATGTGAGTGCTTCCCGTCTGGAGAACAAGTTGTAGTTTTGTTTACTAGCTTTACTTATGTTTTGCATGGATGGAAACTAGAAAGTAATTTAAAAGTAATTGAATTACTCAGTATAAGTGATTGTTATGTAATTTTATTACATTTTGGGGTCAGTAATGAGTATTGTAATTTAATTACTTTTCCGCGATTTTTAGCAAAGTAAATAGTAATGTAATTTATTTCCTTTTCAAAAGTAATTTTGCCATGTATGGTGGGCACCTAGTGCTAATCTTCCGACGGCTCTCTGATTTATTTCTAATGCCGACTGTAGCTCTGATTTTAGGCACAAAACCGCATTTCCGAACGTATGTCCAGGCACCCTAATTCCTTTCCATATACCTCTGAAAGCCTCATACCTGTTGTATCCCCAAAATGCCCTATGCTTCATTATCCCGGCATTACTTCGCCATTTGGACTTATGTGATTGCTCATGCTTTCCAATGTATGCCAATCCTTCGTTTACCCATACCCCCAGATATTTATATTCTGCTACTCTGGGTATTTATTGGCCTTGTATTTTAAGACCCTGATCAGTTGAGCCGTTGAAAATCATCAGACCCGACTTAACTACGCCAAAACGGAAGCCTTGAGCGTCTACTTCGTCTCCGCAATACTTACTAGAGCTTGCAGGTAGAACGAAAGGAAGAAGATTGTTTGCCCGGTATGAAGAAGAACTGAACAAGGGTAAATGAGGTACGCCCCTGTTCGCAGATGAGCCAACGTTTCGACAAGTGTACTTGTCTTCATCTGGGCATAGCGATCATCATTGGAAGGGGTTTAAATACGCTTTTGCTTCGGAAGAAGAAAAGCCGGGGAGGGGAAAGTGGGTGCAGAGAATGTAGGTGTGAAGGAGTGGGGAGGAGAGGATGGGTGAGAAGAAAATGTGTCATGAAGTGAAAGAAAAAAGAAAAAAAGGAAAAAAAAAGAAAAAAATTTTCAATATGTATTTATCAGTCTGGAACCAGGGATTCTGTGGCCTGCAAAAGAAGTAAAAGCGGCAGTACCAGGAAACACTACAATACCGGGTAGGTAATTTGTCACCACTGAAGCAGGTTAGATGCAGATACACCTTACAAAGGGACAGGCTATGCAAAGAGCCCTGATAAGGCATATATCCAGGGGCACAATTCTGAAAAGGTTGGAGGGAAGACAAAGTTTCAGGATAATAAACGCACAGTGAACCACAACTGACCAAAAAAATAATAATCTTAAGTATGTATCTCAACGTGGAACCAGAGATCCTGTGGCCTGCAAAACAAGTAAAAGCGGCAGTACCAGGAAACACCACAGTACCGTGCAGATGATTAGTCACCACTTATGTGGGTTTGGTGCAGATACACCTTACAAAGGGAAAGGCTTTGCCAAGGACCCTGATGAGGCATATATCTAAGGGGGACAATTCTTAAAACATTCTGCAAAAGTGTGGGGGGGGGGAGAGTTCCAAGTCACAGGATAATAACCGCACTGGTAATCGCAACTAACACAAAATAAAGTAATATAAAAATGTTTGAGGACAAATTCGAGCAACAATTGATAAGGAGGAAATGTGTTTCAAAGAACATGTAAGGTTATGCTATTGCGGAAGAGAATAGACTGTACATACGTTGTGAATAAACCGTACAATTAAAGCTATGTGTTATTGTTTTCCCGAATAGTTATGATGCAGAGGGAATATACCTAAGGCATTCTAACGTTCCCTTAGATATATTCATTCCTGCTGGTTTCAATGTTCTAAATTTATGAATTAGATATGCTTCTTTATATTTTCTGTACCTTCCAGATTTAAAGCCTTACTGGAGAATATATAATTTAATTTCTTCGAACTTATGGTCTTTCCGATTGAAAAGCTGGGAGACTGCTTTCGAGAGGTTTATGTCTGCGTCTTCCCGTTGTTTATTAAGCGTTATGCTCATTGGTTGCCCTGTCCGATGTACTGTTTATGACAGAAGGAGCATTCTACAAGGTAGATAACGTTTGAAGATGTGCAGTCAAAGCCTGATTTTATGTGAAAAGTGAAATCGCTTGTATTACTTTTAACGACTGCACGTCTTACATCTAGGTCGAGAGCAAGGGTGTGGTTGTGTTGGATGCTTGTTGTCGAGTTTAGAATGTACTAGAGTATCTCTGAGCTTTGCGTTACGTTTGTATGTTACCCTTGGTGCCTCCGGAAATATTTTCTTGAGGCGCTCATTACACGTTAATATGGAATGGTATTTCAGCAGAATATTGTTTATGTTTGGAAGGGCATTTCAGTATTTAGTTACAAAAGAAGGCTGGCGTTCAGTGTTGGCCTTTGGTCGTTTCGTTAGCACATCGGTGCGGTTTAAAGCGCTTGCTTTTTCGGGTGCCATATCAAAGGAGTTATCAGGATAGTTTCTATGGATTAGTGTTGCTTTCAATAATTGTAATTCATTTAGGTAGTCACTATCATTGCTATATATTCTTCCAAGCCGTGTCTCCTGTCCTACCAATATTCCTTGCTTACAATGCCTCGGATGATGACGCGTAAAACCTAAGTATTGTTGCTTATCCGTTGGCTTTCTGTACAAAGAAGTTTTGAGTTTTTCATTTTCTACTGACACCGTGGTATCGAGAACGTCGACGTTTAATTGCGACGACTGAAAAGTGAATATAATGCTAGTGTAATGACTAAGCAACTGGGGGAATGAACTGCAAATAATGATTGATGAACTAGACAGGAAAAGTAGAAAGGTAGGCTTGAAAGTCAATATGCAGAGGACTAAGGTAATGTTCAACAGCCTCGGGAAGGAACAGCAGTTTACATTAGGTAGCGAAATACTGGAAGTAGTAGGCGAATATGTCTACTTGGGACAGGTAGTAACCGCAGATCCGGACCATGAAATGGAAATAACAAGAAGAATAAGATTGGGATGGAGCGCATTTGGCAAACACACGCAGATTATGACTAGCAGCTTACCGGTATCGCTCAAGAGGAAAGTATACGACAGTTGCATCTTACCTGTACTCACCTATGGGGCTGAAACGTGGAGGCTAACCAAGAGAGTTCTACTTAAGTTGAGGACAACCCAGAGGGCTGTGGAACGAAAAATGGTAGGGGTAACATTAAGAGATAGGAAGCGTGCAGAGTGGGTCAGAGAAATATCTCAAGTTACCGACATTCTAGTGGAAATTAAGAAGAAATGGGCATGGGCAGGACATGCAGTGCGAAGAGAGGATAACCGATGGTCGCTTAGGGTAACAAACTGGATTCCAAGAGAAGGAAAGCGTAGCAGGGGGCGGCAGAAAGTTAGGTGGGTGGATGAGATTAAGAAGTTCGCGGGGGTCAAGTGGATGCAGCTAGCACAGAACCGGGCTAAGTGGAGAAATATTGCAGAGGCCTTCACCCTGCAGTGTGTATAGTCAGGCTGATGATGATGATGATGATGGTGATGAATGGTTATTAAGATGCGAGACGAACGACTGAAGTGATTCTGATCCATGCTGCCATATCATGAAAATATCATCAATATAGCGAAGGTTTTCCGGGAATGAATTTAGTATATTGGAACTCCATGAATACATTCGCGTAAGGCGGCGCGAATGGAGTACCCATGCTGGTTCCAAATATCTGCAAGTAATAGGATCAATGGAACTCAAAATAATTTAAAGTTAGGACTAGTTTAAGGAGCAAGAGAAAAACCTCAGACCCCCCTAAGTGGCGACTAATCATCTACCCCGTACTGTGGTTTTCCTGGTACTGCCACTTTTACTTGTTTTGCAGGCCACAGTATCTCTGGTTCCAGGTTGAGATACATGCTTAAGATTATTATTTTTTTGTCAGTTGTGGTTCACTGTGCGTTTATTATCCTGTGACTTTGTACTCCCCCCCTCCCCACATCCAACCTTTTAAGAATTGTCCCCCTAGTTATATGCCTTATCAGGGCCCTTTGCATAGCCCGTCCCTGTGTAAGGTGTATCTGCACCAAACCCGCTTAAGTGGTGACTAATCACTTACCCGGTATTCTGTTTTTTCCTGGTACTGCCGTTTTACTTCTTTTGTAGGCCACAGGATCCCTGGTTTCAGTGTGAGAAATACATACTGAAGATTTTTTTTATTTTGTTTTTCTTTTTTCTTTCAATTCATGACCCATTTTCTTCTCACCCCTTCTCTCCTCTCCACTCCTTCCCATGTACCCTCTTTGCACCCACTTTCCCCTCCCCAGCTTTTCTTCTTCGGAAGCAAAAGCGTATTTATACCCCTGCCAGTGATGATCGACATGCCCAGACGAAGACAAATCCACTTGTCGAAACGTTGGCTCATCTTCGAACTGAGGCGTAACCTATTTACCGTTGTTCAGTTCTTAACTACAGTTTGCAATTCTTCCAGACTCTCAGCTAGCAGCACAATGTCGTCTGCATACACCAAATCGGGGAGGCGCAACTCTACCCCCTTTCCACCTAATATATATTTTCACGTAGTGGTGACAAGGCCGTAGACGCCAAACGAAGACACAGGCTTGATGGTACTGACACGGCCGCTCGATGGAAGCGCACTGGGTGCGGCCTGCTGCGTCGCGCCGCCGTCAATGAGCAAGCGCGTCCTTGGGGAGTTTACAGTTGCGCCCGCTATTTCTGCTGAGGGCGCCACTGTTCGGGGACACGTCGCCGCCGGGGTCGCCGGCTCTGAGCGCGCGGTTTGCTTCCTTTCTGGGCGCGTTCGCCTCGCGTCTTCGTGGTAAACGCGAACTTTTTTGTGTGCGCGTGTGCAAGCACGTTAACGTTGAGACTGGATGCGTTTGTTTTTTAAGGCGAAAGCCGTTCTAGGCTCATGGAGCGAAAATCTATGCGCAGAAGCTTTGCCTGTTGTCTGTGCGTCGCATCTGTGCACTGGCGTGCCCGTCGCAAACGCGGACGTGCTAGGAGGGAGATTAAAAATGAATATGATTGATGGTTATAGGCAATCAATAAAAGTTAAAAATAGACATTGATAGCAGTAATGACTAATGCTAATGACTAATAATGGTTAATAATGACTAAAATGATTTGTAATGACCAGTATAACAAACTACGACATGTAATGACCGCAATTGATGAGAAGTTACTAAAAGTGCTTAGCGATTTATGGTAATGACTATAATAGCTAGGCATGACTCATCATTACTGTTAATGACTACGAAATGACCAATATGTGAAACGACGACATGTAATGACAACTGCTGATTCTAAATGAGTAACCTGCTTAGTTATGAGTGATAAGGGCTACAATGACTACGCAGGCAGACTCATCATGACTGAGAGACGACCAATATATCAAACGACGTCTTGAAATGACGTACTGTGGCAAACGATGAGAGGCAAATGATAGGAGAAGGGTAGGCTTTCGCCGTCCTGCGCTTAAGAGACATCTAGAGACCTTCTAATTTTATCCGCTGAGCTCGCTTCAGGCAAATACAGCAGCGAGGAGTGGAAATGCACTCTCTTCCTCTGAAATGAAAACGGCGCTCAGGCTAGAAAGTCCAGATGCTGAAGCATAATGCCCTGTCGGCTGCCATTGAATTTGCTACAAGGGAAAGCAGATTGGACTTGTTGGTGATTAATTATCGGTTAACCGTGCAAAAAACGTGACGGGAACACAGCAGAAGAAGGCACCACCGCGCTAGTTCTGTCGTCCTCTTTTTCTGTGCTCCCGACACGTTGTTTAACCTATTTAGCTACCAGGGAGCTGGCCAGTGAACTAGAATTTTTAACGATGTGTTGTGGAGCAGATGAACACGATTAGGTAGCACCAGAAGCTTTTCTCGCAGGTTATTTTGCGAGGACATATCAGAAAAAGCTACGAAGGTTCTTTTTTTATATAAGCATGCAATTTGTTCTAAATTTTGCCTCGCTAGTCTGAGTGGTCTTGCAAGTAAAGGAGCCTGTGCATACAACATTTGTTTATACTGCTGAGACTGTTTGAGCCGATGCGATAAAATGAAAAGCCACGTTCCACAGAAAATCCAGCGCCCGCTCTTTCGGTGGAAAGTCGAAAAAAAAAACCTCTCTGGTAAGAGGCACTTTAGTTGGTGATATAGCCAGACACCTTTGGCGCTATGAGAACACATGACATGTTGAATGTGGCAGGAGCTGCCAAAAGAGAGAGAGTCAATAAGATGTAAGGGTGAAAGGGGAATTATTGAAAGCGAGACCCTTAGATCCCAAGTCAGGCACACTATACTCCTAAAGGGCACGTTCGTACGGCTTCGGTAAAGAGGCGCTTTATATAGCTATGTGTAGGGTGCTATTTCATGTAATGCGGTGGCTTAAGGTTGCATTCTAATGATATGCGACAGAGGCAACAATTACGGGATACGGTGAATTATGCAGGTAGCAAAGTGCGAGCACTCTAACGAGGCTCCTCAAGGAGACTTAAGAACCCCAAGTTTTGTTTATCACTACCAGGTTGTTGCTTAATTTATGCGATATTTGGTAATGGTTTTGAAGCGACATGTCAGTCGAGCAAGAGCCTGTTGCAGGAAATATAGTCAACTGGACCAGTTACAGGTTAATGAAAACCAAGGACAATGGAGGCTTGATGTACCCCGCAAAGGAAGTAATCAAGCTTTGTCAGCTTACGAGCACCTTCATTAACAGGATGATGAAGTCTGAAGAGGTCCGGTGAAGTAGTAAGCTGTGTAAACTTTTGGTTTCATCATTTTTTTCTCACTGTACACAGTACCTGCAGTTAATCTATAAAAACAATGATCGTGCCCAAGCTAAGGCGCTATGCAAGATATTGTTAAGTTGCTGCCCCCACTGATAGCGAGCGGGGCTGGAAATGTCAACTCAACAATGGAGCGATGTTTATGGCTATGGCATAAACCTCTCTCAAGAAAGGTTTTCCGTCTGCGATTGGTAATTTTCTTCTTTTTTTGTGTGTGGCCATTAAATAAGCGTACTCGGCTGCTCACTGAATCTCGGCTGCAGTTGCGCTCTGACGCGTGAGCATTCTTGTGATCACAGCTAAGTTTCACAACAGCAACACTCAATGCGCGTTCTTTCAATGAAAATTGCGAACCAGCAAAATTGTATGGGTTTGCAAGCAGCCAATAAAAATAGTAATAAAAACTTTCGGCGCATATACTTAGCACCTTGAGGCAGACCGGCTCTATCAAGCGCGCTTACTTTGTCCGGTCATGCAAAATGCGGGAAGCCATGACGGATAGCGTTCTGGCGTACGAAGTTTAATGTCTCCAACTAAGTAGAAGATCCCAGGTTATCATCTAGATTTAACCTAATAAGCATCTTCATATTTCCACTGTAAAATTTGTCACAATGAGATAGAAAGGTTGGTTACATGTCGCATTTTCACACAAGTTGCTCATAGTAGGACATTTCTTTATTGGATAGCGCTGGCAGCTTAGAACAGGTTGACGTCAATTTGTGTATAAAAGCTTTATGCAGAAATGAGTAAATGGTATGAAAATGACACACGGAACTCGCGACATAGTTAATTAAGTGGTTATTCATTAGGCTACCATGGCAGCTGAACAGCTTCGAATTGTTCACAGCCGGGTCACATTTTAATGTGACGAACAACTGGATCCGAATGCAACATCATGGAAATGCGAGCTCTCCAATCGATTGAACCACCGTCACAATAAGTTTTTCGGGGTACACTCCAGTATACATCCTTGCCGAGCAAGTGCTAAGTGCTGACATGGTCGCACTAGACATGACAGTATATACTAATTCTTTTTGCCAAACTGTGTGAAGCGGAGCTCTTATATCCTTAAAATAAATGCTTCTACCACGCCGACGCCTCCCTCAAAGCGCAGCCAGCCGCTGCTCTCCGCTCGCGGCTGTCCCCGAACGGTGGCGCCACGGCGGTGGCGACTGGAAGTAGGCCCCTCCCGCCAGTTTCGGGTGACGTAGCAGGCCACACCTAGTGCGCTTCCATCGAGCGGCCGTGGTACTGAAATTAACTCTTTATTGGGGTGACTCGTGCCCACAAAAGAGGTAAGCAACTCGGCTGCGGCGATAGCAACAAACGTGCTCATCGATCGTCTAACAAAGAATGCCCGTCACACTCGCCAACGCTCAATTTAAAGGCTGCTCAGAACAACCTATATAACGTCGCAAACTGCTACTGGTACAAACTGGAACATTGTAGAAATATGCGCAAGTTATCGGAATCTTCGAGACAGATCTCGGCGCATCGTTCGTGACAAAGAAAATGGTAAAGCGTCGTATCGCGACAACGAGCATGAACAAACACGGGATACAGAATTGATACGCGATCCAGAATCAGAGTGATAAGGTCGCATGCCGGCGGCTGTTAAAAAAACAAACAAATGCAGTTTTGAAGGTTTCGTGGCAATATGACAGGTTGAAACCTAGGTTACTTTCTTGTATCCTCCGTTCCAGGTTTATAGTATCAAGTTTGAACAGCAGCGGTGATATAGGACAGTCTTGTCTTAATCCTTTGCATACTTTGACATCTTCCGTTCTTCTTATCCCTTCTTATCTAATTTCTACTTTGTTATCCCGGTATATTTCCTGTAGGAACTCTGTTATATCATGATCTCTGCCTTCTTCTTTTAATATGTTCCACAGGAGTTCCCTGTTTACGTTTAGGTAGGCGAAACACAAAGGTCTATTTTCCACTCTAGATATTTCGATGCATTGGGTAAGCACAAACAGGCTATCATCTAAGCGCCTACCATTTCTAAAACCGTTCTGTAGTTCTCCGAGTATCTTGTTACTTTCAACCCATGCTTGCACCTTTAATTTCACCGTCTGCATGGCCAAGCTGTATATAACAGATGTTATGGTAATCGGCCTGTAGGATTTTATGGGCATCCTTTCTCCTTTCCCTTTATAAATCAAAAAACAGTGCTAGGAATTACACCTTTAAGTACTCATTTTTTCCACGCACCATTCAGGAGTGGAACAAGTGTCCGCCAGATCTTTTAACCAGAGCTGATTCTTTTGACTCAATGTTTTCTTCATAGCATTTAATTTGAGAGCCATTTATTTCTACGTTTACTTTTTTTATTTTGCATCTGAGCCTTGTATTTATTGTTGTATTTTGTGTTACAACTTGTATTTAACCATTTTCAATTTTGCTAATCCTGTTCTTTTTGCATATATTATGTATTCGCCCCTCCTGCTTGGGCCTACTGTAGGCCTGCAGTATGTTCTAAATAAATAAATAAATTCATTTTACTCTGCCGCCAGCTGTCCGGAATTTGCATTTTCGTTATGACTGTTTCCAAAGCTTTTAACAACGTTTCCTTACTTTTTGGACGAGTTCATTAATCAGCTTGATCGGAATTCCATCTATTCCTGTAGATGTGTTTTTAGGAATATTTTTTTGCCTTTTTCCAGTTTAGATTGTCAGTTCTAAGCTGCTGTGTATTCTGCTATCTTGTGTTGCATCCTGATTTGCGGAGATTACCCTTTCGTCGCTCTTGAATGACTCGGCTATAACTGATGTAATGTAGTTCACTGCATTGTCTCCCTTTAAACAATTTCCCCTCGTTACCTTGAATCCGGTCCTTCTTTTTTTTATTCTTTTTACCTAGCCAGCTTATATGGTTCCAGAATTATCTTGCTCCACCTCTAGAGGCATCGTGAATGTCAGCCCACCAGCGATCGGTGGACCGCTTTATTTTACTTTGAACGAGGGCCTGTACATCTAGTTCCTTTTGTCGACATCATTCCCATTTCCGGTCGATTGCCTCCTGAGATACCAGTGCTTTCGTTGCCTCTCGGTGTTCCCTTGAAGCAGCCAGTCGTTGTTCAATGGCTTCCCTGATTTATTTATTCCTCCAGCTCCGTGGCTTCCTCTTTCTATTCTAGCGGTTTGCTACTTTAACCTCCTGAATTTTCCTCCTTATGAGTAGTTCTACCTGTTCATTATCCCAGTCTTCCATGGGGCTTTTCTCTATTGCTTCCTCTATGTCTGCTGCTATCTGCGCTATTTGATCGTCGTTTAATTTTGCGTTTACGTTTTGTCTAAGTTCCATTTCTCTTTTCATCAAGGGCCCCATCTGAAGACTAATACGTTTATGATCACTTCCCAGACTACACTCCCCTCCGTCGTCCATTTCCTTTTTTGTGACCTTGCTATAAACGACCTGTGACATTAGACAGTAGTCAATGGTCGTCTGCCTGTTGCGGAATTCCCACGTGATTTGGCCCTCGCATTTTGTTTCTCTATTTACTATAACTATGTAAATGTTGCTCACAGAATCTAACATTAGCTTCCCGTTACAATTCGTGTACTCATCCAGATTGTCATGTGGCCGCTCATGTCCCCCGCAGAATAATATCGGCCCCGTCTCCAAACTGGCTTATATCGTCATTGAGACATTTAACTAGATCCTTGTTTTCTTGCCTGCATTAGTGTCCTTTTAATAAATAAACTACCCTTAGCCATGTCCTTTTGCCGGCAATTGTTCCTGATACACAGATATGTTCTTTACAAGATGATTTTATTCTTTGCTAATTTGTTCTCTGGTGTATCAACATATATACCTACCCCTCCACCCTCTTTGTCCGTTCTCGTTCTGTTCCACCTCTCCCAGACGTAGCCTCCTATACACGGCGGATCTTCTGGATACCCGAGACGAGTCTCGCATAGAGCGTACACACCTATTTTGTCATCCTTCAACTGCTGCTCTATCTCTAGCCACTTCGCTCTCTTTCCACCTCCTTGCATGTTTATGTAGATGATCCTAGTGTTAAAAGGCCGGGTAAGGAGGCAGCTCACGAGGATGGGGATGCATGATGACAAATTAATGTTTCTTCCCCTGCCGGCTCCCGGTCTCTTTGTTCTTCATTCCAATTCAGAGAGGCACCCACGCGGTCTTAGCCATGAAAGAGAGGTCATCAAATTTAGCAAAAACGCATCACAGTGACAAACGAGAAGCCATCTTCCGCGAAGTTGTAGCGATCGGCTCATGTAGACTGTTTCGATTGGTCCTGCAGTGTGTCGTCATTGGGCGAGTGAAATGGGACAGCGAAATATAGGGAAAACTGGGCTGACGGCACTTTCTGGTTTGCTTGTGTTTTGAACATTCATTCCTTAATAACTCCTGTTCTAGTTCACCGATTCCTGTAATTATTTTTGAATTGGTATCCGCTTGCCATAAAATGTTCATTTAAAACGCAGCGGCGAAGCATTGCACAGCCCCTTTATGAAATTTCAAATACACACCAAACCAATTATTTTGAGTCTTAGAAAACCGATATAGCCTAACCGCCCATTATAATTAGGATTATCTGTGCTTGATCACGTTCTGCACTCTAGGAATGATTTCTTTGCAAAACTTATTCATGCCACAAAATTATTTCATCGGCAACTGATTTCTGCATATCAGAGACGATTTTAGAAGCAGATGGGATATTGTTGCTGATCAAGAACTTGTGTCATATGTGTTAAGCCCTGCCACGGCGTTTCATGACCATGATCATCATCAGCAGCAGCTTGAATATACCCACTGCCGGGCGAAGGCCTCTCCCATATTTCTTAAATTAATCCGGTACCGTGTCAGCTGCATCCACTTGACTCCTGCGAGCTACCAGACCTCATCCGCCCACCTAACTTTCTGCCGCCCCGGCTACGCTATTCTTCCCTTGGAATCTAGTTTGTTACCCTAAGCGACTAAAATTATTCTCTCTTCGCACTACATGTCTTGCCCATGCCCACTTCTTCTTCTTGATTTCCACTAGAATGTCAGTAACTTGAGTTATTTCTCTGGCCCACTCTGCACGCTTCCTTTCTCTTAACGTTACCTCGACCTTTTTGCGTTCCATAGCCCAGTGCATTGTCCTCAACTTAAGTAGAACTCTCTTGGTTAGCCTCCACATTTGAGCCTCATTGTTGAGTACAGGAAAGATGCAATTGTTGTGTATACCTTCCTCTTGAGCGATACCAGTCAGCTACTATACTCGGGGACAACTTTCTGTGGCAGTGTGGTGGAAGCTACGGAGTTGGAACGCACTAGCTCGCTCCGCACAAGAATGCAGGGATTCCAGGAATTTCGCAAGTGATTATCTGGAACAATATACCATTACGGAACAATTAACCTTATTATTGTATTAACTTTATACTACAGTACTAGCCAGTACGGCGGGAGTTTATTACGCAATGTTCATGTCGACTATCTCGCAAAGCAAAGCAGCGTATGCGGGGACGAGCGGGAGGTGTCTGCCTCTTTACTCAGGTCATTTCTGCACGCATTCATAACGAGCTTCTGTGTTTGGCAGCGTACGCCGTGCGCGCTACCGAGACCGCAGCTGATGTCAGGTAGGTGGAACTTTATGGCGTAATAACACAATTAGGAAAGCCCTCCGCCGTAACTTTGGCTCCATTGCCACAGAAAGTTGCCCCGATTATAGGTCATAATCTCCGAAGTCTTGTCATAACAGGTCATAATCTCCGAAGCAAGAGTAGAGTCAGCAATCGTGCTGCAAATATTGTGAACGAGTCGTCTCTCGCCGAAAGTGTGACCATAACCTGGACCCCAGCACACGCCGGTCTCACCGGCAACGAGGCGGCCCACATGCTCGCCCGCTCCTCGCTACCTCGGGGTGCTGCGGACGCCTCCACAACAACATCTAAAAGCAAAGAATGTATTGATACGTTTAGGGATGTAACCGACAACCTGAAGAAAGACCAGAGGATATATCCGCCACCGGATAGACCCCTGAGTAAAAAGGAATCATACGACTGGAGAAGACTCCAAGCTCGAAAGTTCTTTTCGCCCCTGTGGAGGAGTTGGACGGGTGCCAGAGGGCGGAAGAGGGACGGTGCAGAAACCGAAATTTGTAAATTTAGCGGCCACGTGGCAACATTAGATCACACAGTATGGAGATGCGTTCATGCCCCAGGGGGCAACGCGATTAAAACTAGCGATGAATGGGAGACCACGCTAAGAAGCTCCGACGAAAAAACTCAGCGATTCGCCAACCGCCTGGCGGCCGAGGCTGAAGACCTCTTCTTCTAGACGGGGCCGGGTGTCCTCCGGCCGCGGTGCGACAGACTGCCTCCCCGAACGCCTGCGTGCGGACCCGGAGGCCGCGCCAGATTCGGCGGAAATAAATGTTCTTCCTCCTTCTCCTCCATACATACCCATACCCAGTTTTTAGGGCCATTTGTTTAACTTACACCAGCTACACCAGGGCAGCAAAATTCCATTGTAGATATAGGAGATTTCTTACCCTGGTGTAGCTGGTGTAGGTAAAACATATGGCCCTATAGTCAACATTATATGGCCGGAAATACAGTCAGACCTTTGTTCATTACGTAAGGAAAAGGGGTCACTAGATCACATAAAAATTGCGAGTTACTTTAGCGATTAACGTAGTGAAAGGCGAAAGCCTGAGGTCTCATCTTGTCCAGCGTTTCTGCCATCTGCAATCCCACCCAGGCCCAGGATATAATTGGTTCACAGGAAGGGAAAGGCGCAGTAACTGTCACCCTTGCTCTGTGGACACCCGAACCGCGCCGTAAGGGCAAGGAGGAAGGTGGGAATGAAAGTGGAAAGAGAGAAAGAGGAGCCGTAGTGGAGGGCTACGGACGAATTTGGCCTCCTGGGGATCTTTAACGTGCGCTGACATCGCACAACACTCGGACGCCACTTCGTTTCGCCTCAATCGAAACGCAGCCGCCGCGGTCGGGTTCGAACCCGGGAACTGTCACACTTTCTCGACTTCCGGTTCCGCCTTGCGTGGAGTGCGGACGCGCTTCACGTCGGCTCCGTGCGAAGACGGCGAAATTCGCCAGTAGCCCGAACCAGTGGCCTATTTTTCACCAACAAGAGCCCTGCGAAGGTGAGCGCCACGCCCATACCAATTTTCGGCCCGATCTGGCCAGTTTTCGGGCCCCAACGGCCCATTTCGCCGTGAGCCGCCGCGTCGCCCGAGGTAGGCCTCACTCCGCTGAGAGCTAGGCCTACTCCGAACGCGACCTCCAAGCACGAAGCCATCATGAAGGTGCAAATGCCAGGCGAAGCTATTGACCCTCGGGACTTCAATCCGCGGGACTGGAGTCACATCCTCAGCGTTCCCGCTCGCACCCAGGAGCAACAGCAGAATCACCAGATCTCCGCTATGCAGACCGATCAGGCAGCAAGCCTACCACAGACGCTGGAGCTGCATCATCTGCCACCCCAAATACTATCAAGGCCCAGGCATCCGAGCAGCTGCGCGCCGCCCGCGCTGCCGCACAAAGGTCACGACAGCAGCCGCCACTACTGATTGAAGATTACAAGGTAATTTTCTGCTCCCGTGGAGGGCTTCACCTCACCTCAGTACCGCCATGACAGCTGCGCGTTTCATGCCCGTATTCACAAACGCGCCTCGACTCGACGCTCCACCTCCACTCCTTGGAGCGGAGAATACAGCCGCTACTCCACTCCAGGGCCGTTTCGGATTCATGAACGCCCCTCGGTGGTGGTGGTGAAAAACTTTATATTTGTGAGCCTTAAGGGTTTATATGCTAATGACGGGTCGGCTCTTGGCTGCGTGTTGTGGCCGGAAGCTGGTGCTTCCCAGCGACACCCAAAGCCCAGTCCGTAAGCCGCTTTTGAACGGCCGGGTAAGAGCTGGACACCGCAGCCTCCCATCGCTCGAGGTCGGAGAGTTGCCATGTGGCTGGAGGGTGGAATTCCGAGCATTTGATCATAATGTGTTCAAAATCAGCTTTAAGTGCCCCACACAGGGTGCACTGCGGCGAGAACAGTCCTGGATGGATCAAAGATAAGAAAGCAGGGGATGGGAATGTACGGGACTGAAGTTGGCGCCACGTCACCTGTTGTAGCTTAGTCATAGATTTATGAGGAGGAGGGTAGATGGTTCGTTGATCACAGTAATGGAGAGAGATTTCGTGATAGGTTACCATGCGCTCGCGAGCATCTTCCCAGGCAGTGGCAGTCCCTGCTCGGCTGACGTATCCTCGAGCAAAAGAGTGAGGAGGAGGAGGAAAAAACTTTATTTGCAGAATTCGAGGCACGCAGGCCTCCTGGGTCTCCGCACGACCCCACTCACGATCTAAACGTTCATATTATGTTTATCCATGACGTATGCAGCCCGGCTGACGACGATCTTCTGCCTGGCCGGGTCCGCTGATCGCAGTGAGGTCTCCCAGTCCTCCCAGGTTCGGAGAGGCACCGGCCCGGCGGGGGGAGGAGACGCAGGGCAGGATAAAAGAATGTGGGTAAGAGTGGCCTGGGGGTGGAGCACAAAGTGCATATGGGGGATACCGGCATAAATTTAGAAAGTAGAGCTGGTGTCGGTAGAGTTCGTGTCTGCAGACGACGCCAGATTGACTGCTCCCTGATAGTGAGGGATGGGTGGGGTGACGGATAGATGAGGCGCTCAGCGCGGGAGTTTGCGGTGAACTCAGCAAACGAGTGCATACGATCCTTCGAGAAATCCCCCATGAGGTCCGCCTGTGCCCGGTTTCTAGACCCTCGGGCTAAGGAGTCGGCAGCCTCGTTGCTGGGATTTCCCGAGTGCGCAGGCACCCAGATGAGCTCAATCCGTCGGGGGAGGTGGGAGGTGGGCATGTGCAGCAAGCCGTGCGCCGGAGGATGAACCTGGCCCCTGGCATAATTTAGAATGGCAGTTTTTGAATCACTGAGTATATAACTGGCATCGGTGTATGCCAGAGCAATAGCTATAGCGGTCTCCTCGGCTTCTTCAGGGGTCGTGCCTGAAGGAAGCTCAATAGTTAAGGGTGAAATGGGGGGGTTGTGGACAACTGCAGTGGCTCCGCTCTCATCGCAGGCGGCATCTACCCAAGCAGCATCGGGCTCATTCCCGTACCATTTGTGGAGCGCTGCCGCGCGCGCCTTCCTGCGACCTTGGTCATAGTGGGGGTGCATGTTCCGCGGTAATGGTTTGACATAGATTGAAGTGTAAATGTGGCTAGGGAGTGTTAATAGGGCTGAATTGTTTGCAGGAATAGTGATTCCTAGCTTAGTGAGTATATGTCGTCCGGTAGTTGTAGCAGCTAATCTGAGGTATTGTGCTTGTAAATGGGCCTCTCGAAGTTCATGTATTGTATTATGGACACCAAGTTCGAGTAGTCTCTCGTTACTAGTGCTTTTCTGTAATTTAAGTGCTGCCTTTGTTGCTTGCCGAATTAATGAGTCTATTTGCTGGTGGTGTAGCATAAAGAATTCTGCTGAGGGTATAGGCGTGCACTACTCGAAGTGTGTCCGCCTCTCGAAGCCCATGAGCGCGTCCTGTCATCCTTTTTATGATTTATGTGGCGTTTGCAACGGCCTTTTTGAGCCGCTTAATTGTGTCGACGTTCTTTCCATCCTGTTGCAGGTATAGTCCCAGAATGCGGATGGTATGAACCTGTGGTACTTGTCTTCCCTGAATTCGAATTTCGATGGGGCTTTGGTAGGTCCGTCCTTTAGGGGGTATGATTAGTAATTCTGATTTTTCTGGGGAGCACTCTAATCCGATTATTGCGGTAAGCTTGGCTATAGTGTCTGCTGCTGTTTGTAGCGTGTCTTCGATTTCACCGTCTGATCCGTGTGTTGTCCAGAGTGTGATGTCATCGGCGTATATGGTGTGACCGAGGTGAGGGATTTTCTGTAGTTCTGCGGTTAAGGGGATAAGGGTAAAGTTGAACAGAAACGGGGAAAGAACGGAGCCTTGCGGCGTCCCCACGTTGGCAAGCGTGTATGGTGAGGTGTGGAGATTGTCGATGTGAAGTGTGGCTGTCCTGTGCTGAAGGAAGGCTCTTATGTAGTTGTAAACCCTAGGACCAGTTTGAATGTTAGTGAGTGCCTGTAGGATTGCTATGTGTTGTACATTATCAAACGCTTTTTTGAGATCTATTGCTAGTATCGCCTTAGGATGCGATGGTATGTGTGGGTCAAGCACTGCTGACGTTAGCTGCAGCATAGCGTCCTGCGTAGACAGACGGGGCCTGAAACCGACCATTGAGTGCGTGTATTGGTCCGTGTCATCCATGTATGCAGTTAGCCGAGCTAGTATAACCTGTTCAAAGAGTTTTCCTAAGTTTGAGGTGAGCGATATTGGGCGCATATTCGCTGGGGAAATTGGCTTATTGGGTTTTGGTATGAGAATTACTTTCCCGTGTGTCCATTCTGCTGGGAGTGTCCCTTCTTCCCAGTGTTTGTTATAGAGGTCCGTTAGTTGCTCCAATGATTTATCATCTAGATTTCTTAGCGCTCCATTTGAAACCTGATCTTCGCCTGGCGTTGTGTTCTTGAGCTTGTGATGTGCTGCCCGTATTTCTGATGTCGTTATTGCAGCATCTAATATATCGGTTGGTCCTCCTGCATAAGAGGGAAGGGTTTGTGGTTGACCCGAGGTGGTGTGCATATGCTTTAGAGTAGCTAGTAGGGCATCTGTGTCATCTCTGTGTTGATGGGTTAGTCTAGCTATTATGTTTCGTGTATATGTCTTGCTCTGGGTTGGGTCCAGAAGGTGCCGAAGTAGGTGCCATGCACGCTTTGTGGTGAGATTTCCTTTTAGCCCTTCACATATTTGTGTCCAATTGTGCTGAAACAATTGCGCTCCATAGTCTTCAATTTGGGTGGCCAGATCATTAATCTTCTGCTTAAGTTTGCGGTTGTGCTTCTGTGTGGCATACCGTTTATTTAAACTACGGTGGGCCTCAAGTAAATGCGCCATTCTGGCATCTAACGTTGGCACATCTTCGTTTGTATGAATGATCTGCGTATTATTTTCCTGGTCCTGAAGTAGTTGTCGCACCCATTGCCTTATTCTATGTTGTCTTCAGCAGGGGTGTTTTGTCGTTGTTTTCGAAAATTTTTCCAGTTCACCAAACAATGCCTATATGTCTTTGGCGTGCACTGTGGTCCCTCAAGGGTTAGGGCGATGATATAATGATCGCTGCCTAATGTGTGTCCGGTTCATTCCCATTTCAGGTGCGGGATGTGTCTGCCGAGCGTGAGATCTGGGCTGGTATTTATAATGCCAACTATACCCTGTCTGGTGGGCATTTCAAAATCATTATGTACGGATAGCTGTGACTGCTGTATCTGATTGGACAGAACCTCTCCTCTGCTGTTTGTACGGCTGTATCCCCAATCAGCGTGTGCGCAGTTTAGGTCCCCCGCTATTAATAAAGGTGTTTTCTTGGCTTCCTTTGCTATTGTCCTAATTAGATTCGCGCAACAAGATGCGGGGCTACTAGGAGGGTTGTATATATTGGAGACTATTAATAATTCTTCAGTAACATCATTCGGTATAATTTCTACGGTAATGTGTGCTACCTCGTGTGTGTAGTCGTGTATTGTGTGTCTGAGTGTGCGTCTGATGTAGGTTGTAACCACGGGCTTGTCCACGCTAGGTGCATGGTATGCTGTATATCCTGGTATGTTGAGTGCTATACGAGTTTCTTGTATCCCCAATCCGGCAGTTCCAATGCCAGATTATTAGTGGGTTGTTGCTGGCCTTAAGAATTGGAGGATGAGCTGCCATCATGCTGCCCTTGGGGTGCTACGGAGGGGGTATAAGGTCTGGGGGTGACGAGTTGCTAGTAATGAGTTGCACTAGAGGATCCCGCTTTCGCTTAATGCTCCGGCAGTTCCGATGCCAGATTATTAGTGGGTTGTTGTTGCCCTTAAGAATTGGAGGATGAGCTGCCATCATGCTGCACTTGGGGTGCTACGGAGGGGGGTATTGGTGGTTGGATAGAGGGATAGCTTGGTGGGTGGATAGAGGGATGGCTTGGGAAGAGAGAAGTGGGGGATGGTTGCAGAGTGAGTGAGGATGAGCTGCCATCATGCTGCATGTGGGGTGCTACGGAGGGGGGTATTGGTGGTTGGATAGAGGGATGGCTTGGGAAGAGAGAAGTGGGGGATGGTTGGATGGGGAGTGTAGCCAATTTGGCGTCAACTACGTTCATTATGCGGGTAATTGCCCCCTCTACCATCGTTTCTACTTTAACAGTTAGATGGTCACAGAATGTGTTTAGCCGCGCCTCTAGCTGGGCCGTTAGGTTTTGGAATCGTTCTTCCATTTTTTGCTGGAAGAGTTTGAATTTTGCTTGAAATTTCGTCTCTAAGCGGGCTTCTAGTTCAGCTAGAGGATCGGTGTCGCTGTTTAACTCTATGCGTTTCTTTTCTGGCGGGGGTGGTATCAGGAGGGGATGGAGTTTGGGTGGTTAGGGGGGTGGTGGGAGAAGGAACATTTGAGTTGGTATCTGGGTGCAATAAAGGAGATAAGGTCGAGGATGAGTGGGAGAGGTGTTGCTGTAGGCGTCTTACCTCCTCCCTGAGCCGGGCCATCTCCTCCGCCTGACGGTCTGGAGTGCGGGCGACCCTTTCTGCCCACGTGATTCCCATGCTCTTCTCGTCAGTTGTGTCGTCTTGACGCGTCCGTCGTGAAGAGCGTTCTCCGGAAGCGCTTCCGCTGCGGCGAGGCTGTCCAACGGAATCTCTGTGCCGGAGCCGTGTCACTCGTTGCTTCGCCTTGCACCATCCTGTTCCCGTTAAGTGTTCACCACCGCACAGTATACACTGGAGATGCAGAGTCCCTCATGGTCCGCTCCATGGTCGACGCCACATCTTGATCATTTTGATTGCTTCGGATGCGGGCAAACATCGTAGCGATGACCCGGTTGCCGGCAGTTGGTGCAGCCCTCTGGCCTTGAACGGTATGGTGTACACAGGTGTACACCGCCAAAGTAAATAAGTTTCCGGGGAAGTGGGCCTTGTGCGAAAGTCACTAGAATAGACTTAGTCGTCTCATACGACGAGCTGCTACAATGTCCGCATCTGTGTTTCGTCTTTGGATATCTTGAACGATTTCTTGGTCTGCTTCGTTCCAAAAGGCATTCGTAATGACGCCTCGGACAGCGTCCGATGCTGGCGCTATGTACGCAGTGACTGCGTACTCCTTGCAGACGTGCGTTATAATCTTCACCTGCGCTAGTTGAAGTGCCGCCTCTTTGCTTGTTGTGGCCATCGTGCAAGTGTTGTTACTTGGATGGATGCGTAACTGGACATGATCTCCCAGTGGTATGTTGGCTGCTGCACAAATACTTCGGAGCAGTTGCTGTGGCTGCACTGTGGGGAGATATAACTCTCCTTGTGAGCGGAAAATTACCTTGTATGCTTGACGAGGTAGTGGCGCTACTTGTCTGTTGCGGCGTTCAACAATCCTTGTGGCGCGCAACTGCGTTCCGTTGGGTTTGTACGTCGGTTTCCACGTGGACGCTGACGACGACGCGGGTCCCGCGTTGTTTGCTTGGTTGCGTGATGTTTCTTTTTTCTGGTAGGTACTGAGCACGTTAGTCCATTCTGAAGGATTAAAGTCTCCCTCTTTGAGGGTCTGACCCTCAACTTGCACTTGCATTGTGCACGGCGGTACGGTGGCAATCCAAAGCGCTAGGCTTAGCGCGGCGGCAGTGCCGCTTGAGTCGCTTTCGGACGGTTCTCGATATTTTGGCTGGAGCTAGGGGAACCAAAATTGGTGGGAGTAACCCACTCACCTTCTGCTCGTAGTGGGGCAGTTTCACGTCCGTACCTCGTCCTTTAATTCTGTAGCGGGCAAGGTTTCGCGGAGCCGTGCTGAGGTGCGTCCGCTATTCTTGGCCCCCTAGCGGCCTCTCCAAATAGTGAGCTGCTTCGTTGCCTGGGTGACCCGTGTGAGCGGGCGCCCATATTAGTTGAATAGGGTGTTCGAGTGGGGGGAGGGAGGCGAGGAACCGGAAGGCTGGGGTAGAGATCCGACCGCGGGCGAAGTTCCGTACGGCGATTTAGAATCGCTAAAGATGGTTGTGGATCGGGTGGAAGCTATGGCGAGGGCAACCGCCGCCTCCTCCGCCTCCAGGGAGTGGAGGCAAAAGCTGTACCGGCCGCGACCAGTTGCAAAGAGTTGGAAACAGCGCTGAGGGCGAACGCTGAGCGGGAGGGGTATGAGGCAGCGTCTACGTAAACGGTCTCTGGCTGGAAGCCATAGTGTTTGTGAAGAGCTTCTGCGCGTGCCTCACGGCGAGTGACATGGGGCTCTGGGTGCATATTTTTTGGCAGGGGATGCACCTTAAAAACGCGGTGTATCGCAGGGGGAAGTATATGTTGTGTAGAGCAGTGACCGGGAGGTGAGAGATGGATGCGAGCAAGGATGTTCCGGCCGGTGAGGGTAGATGATAATCGCTCCAACTGGGCTGAGCGCTGGGCTTCCGTGAGCTCAGTTAGGGAGTTATGGATGGCCATGTGAAGAAGGCGTTCATTGGAAGTGTAGCGGGGTAAGTTGAGGGCGGCCTTGTACGCCTGTCGGATAAGGGCGTTAACTTTGTCTTCCTCCACCCGCGTGAGGAAAGGGTAGGGGAGCAAGTACACAACACGGCTCAGGACAAATGCCTGTACCAGGCATCTGAGGTCATGCTCGCGCATGCCACGATTGCGATTGGCTATACGGCGAATGAGGCGGATTGTTTGATGAACCATCACCGTCAGCTTAGTGATGGTTGCGGTATTCTTGCCATTGTTTTGTATCAGAATACCAAGAATCCTGATGTTGTCCACTTCTGGTATCCGGGTGTTGTCAATTGTCAAGAAGATGGGGGGAGGAGGGCCTTTGTCTGTACGACATCTAGGAGGTCGGAGTATGAGAAGCTCCGATTT
This sequence comes from Amblyomma maculatum, assembly GCF_055883805.1. Taxonomy (NCBI): domain Eukaryota; kingdom Metazoa; phylum Arthropoda; class Arachnida; order Ixodida; family Ixodidae; genus Amblyomma; species Amblyomma maculatum. The sequence goes on along the minus strand of NC_139344.1, from coordinate 478,735,853 downwards.
GGTAGGGCAACAAGCCAAGCCGACATTTGCGGCAAAAGAGACTACAATGTCTGCTCCGGCCTGTAATGTATCTTCCATGGCACCATTGTTACCTGTGGTGGTCCAAAGTGTAATATCATCGGCGTATAAGGAGTGGGACAGGGCAGGGATTTGGTTGAGGGCGTGTGCCATGGGGATAAGGGTAATATTAAAAAGCAGTGGAGAGAGGACGGAACCCTGTGGGGTGCCAATGCTACCGAGTTTGAAAGATGGAGATGAGAGCGAGCCGATGGTGATTTCTGCTGTGCGATGACTAAGAAAGGCGGAAATGTACTGGTGGACACGCGAGCCGACTTGAAGCGATGAGAGAGCATCTAAAATGGCTGCGTGTCGGACATTATCAAAGGCATTTGTGAGATCTAGGGCAAGAATTGCTCGGGTGCGCTTTGCGTGGCGGGGGTGAAGGACATCTTCTGACAGTTGCAGCATAACATCCTGTGCGGAGAGATGTGGCCGGAAGCCGACCATTGTGTCAGGGAAGAGGTTGTGGTCATCTATGTGGTTCTGAAGGCGTGCGAGCACAACATGTTCAAAGAGTTTGCCAAGACAGGAAGTTAGAGATATGGGTCGGAGATTCTTGATGTCGAGTGGTTTGCAGGGTTTAGGGATAAATGTGATACGGACGTGTGTCCACTGGGCCGGAAGGGATCCCGTGCGCCAGCATGGATGAAGAGGTCCGTGACCGCATCGACAGACGGGTCATCCAAATTAAGAAGCATCTTATTTGTGACTCGGTCCGTCCCCGGAGCTGATGTCGTCCTGAGGCGGTGCATCGCCGCCCTGACATCAGCTGAAGAGATTTCCTCATCGAGGGTGGGGTTGGGGGAACCGGTGTAGGAAGGGAGGGGTTAGAAGGGGTTGTAGTGATGTACTGATCTTTAAAGGTCTGAAGGAGGGCGTCATCGTCTAGGGGAAGCTGACGAATAATGCGGGTAATATTCTTACGCTGCGTGGCCTTGGTGTGCCCAGGATCAAGGAGGTAGCGTAAAACCGACCAGGTGTCTTTAAGGCCTAGATTACCGCTCATGCGGTAACAGAAATGCCCCCACTGCTGGTGAGCGAGGTCCCTTGTATGAGCTTCAATTTCTTTCACAAGGCGGGAAATTCGCCGTTTGAGGGTGCGATTATGCTTTTGGGACAGCCAGCGTTTCTGAAGGCTGGCGTGTGCCCCCCACATGTGGAGAAGGCGACTATCCGCAGCCGAAGTGTCCTCTGGTTCCGGGATAGTGGATGTCGCCGACTCCACATCCTGTGTGAGAGAAGCCACCCAGGCCTCCAAGTCCACAATGGTGTCCGGGGCGTTTTGCCGGATGCGGCGAAATCGATCCCAATCGACCACGCAGGCCCGATTGCGTTTGGGTGGGGTGAGGGAAGAGATTGAGAGCTCGGTGCATAAAATGTAGTGATCACTGCCTAATGAGTGAGTGGTATTAGTCCAGCGGCTTTCTCGAACGCCTTTTGAGAGAGTCAAGTCTGGGCTTGTGTCGTGCTGAATGCTAGATCCGATTCGGGTGGGATAGGACGTGTCGTTGAGAAAAGAAAGCCCTTCGTCCTGAACGAAGGACAAAATTACCGTACCCTTACGGCAGTTCTTTCGGTAACTCCAGCTGGTATGGGTAGCATTGAAGTCGCCAACCACTAGTAGGGATCCTCCCGCACTAACTGTGAGGGCTTTCTTGATTGCGCCAATGAGAGGGGCAAGAGGGCTCTTGGGAGGGCTATAGAGGTTGAGAACAAAACGGGTGTGTGTTTTTCGTGTGCGGGGTAAGAGTTCCAGCAAGAGACCTTCCACGTCACCCACCTCAAGAGGGTGTTCGACCGCGGTAAAATTGCGGTGCACCAACGACGCTACCCTGGATTGAGGCTGGGTGGAGGGCTCGTAAGTAGTATAGTCGCGGAGCTTAACCGAAACAAGCGTCTCCTGCAGTGCTATCACTGCCGGTATCTCGCTAGGGGATAGGGTAGATAAGTGAAGTTGCGGATTATTCCGCTTTGTGCGGAAACCTCTGCATTTCCACTGCCACATGCTAATTCTGTTGGGGTGTGCCGCTATGTTGGGTGCTATCAGTAATAGCGAAAAGGATGGGTAGTACAGTGCAACCTCTGGGGAGAAGCTCACAAACTTGGGTTTGGATTTGAGAAAACGAAGCTTCTTGAGAACTTTGACGCTTCTCAATAGCCTCTAGTCGTTTTACGGCGTTCGTCATCCAGTTCTGGGTTTCGGCGCGGAAAGATTGTTCAGTAAAACACGTTGTTGGGCTAGTTGATGCATTGCATGAAGTAAGATTAACCGGCCAAGAAGACGCACACAGGAAAAATCGACACAGAAAGAAAGAGGCTGGACTACCAACTGATTTATTAGCAAGAACGGGGCTCATATATAGGCGCTCAGTCACATGACCTTTCCACAATCGCCATCACATCCTTCCGTCGTGGAACCACAATTCACTTCCATCGTAACTCCTTTATCGTACCTACGCTTACTCAGTAATCACAACGTACATATAAAACTATAAAACAACACTATCTATGCAAAGCTGCGTCAGAAGGAACTAGAGTCATACACAATACAAACATTTACGTGATTACAAACAGGTGATTACAAAACAGATTGAATGAACCTGATTTCCTTACTTCGTAAAGCAACAGAACAATCACTACAGCATGCATCTCCTTTCTGTGTTATCATAAATGCTTCAAGAACTTCACGCGCTATTTTGTCGCGACTTCTGCCGAGAATCTTAATGCCGTCAAGCACTGGCTCACACCTGCACTCTTTACAGTGAAGGGGCAAATTAGACCCGGTTCCATTCCTTAGGAAATTCGAGTGCTCCAGTGCTCTGTCATTAACACAACGACCCGTTTGGCCTATATAGACCTTGCCGCAGGTCAGTGGTACTTCATACACCACACCGACCGCACATTCCACGAAGGGTTGGCCATGCCTCTTTTCGCACTGGGGCTTCTTTTTCCGCCCGATGCGTGCACACAAGCCGCTCAGCTTCCTCGGGGCTGAGAATACGACAGGCACATCATACCTGGCTGCAACCTTTTTCAGGCTGTGGGCGACACGGTGCGTATAAGGAACCACCTGTGGTCTCCCTTTTCGAGGCTTAGCGGTGAAGCTTTTCTTGCCTTTCATTTTTTGTAACAGGGTCTCTGCTACTGCAGATACAACAGAGCACGGGAAGCCTGCCTTTTGAAGTCTGTTAATCTGATTATTAAACTTACTTCCATCATGTGAGCGCAGGACTTGATCAGCGCCGATTCCAAGCAAAGAGAAGCTTGAAGAGAAAGATTGTTCCGAGCGTTCCAGGGACTGCATTGCCGTCATGAGGAGGGCAGTCTGGTCTGGCATTGATGGCTCGGAAGGAACAACTCCAGTGGCTATCTTGCGTTTTGCGGGAACGCCACGAGCAGGCGACGTAGCGCGCGAAGAGGACGCGGAGGGGGGAGAGTTTGAAGGAGTTTTGGAAATGGTGGGAGGTGCTTGGGTTTGCATTACTGCAGGGGACGACAGGCACATCATACCTGGCTGCAACCTTTTTCAGGCTGTGGGCGACACGGTGCGTATAAGGAACCACCTGTGGTCTCCCTTTTCGAGGCTTAGCGGTGAAGCTTTTCTTGCCTTTCATTTTTTGTAACAGGGTCTCTGCTACTGCAGATACAACAGAGCACGGGAAGCCTGCCTTTTGAAGTCTGTTAATCTGATTATTAAACTTACTTCCATCATGTGAGCGCAGGACTTGATCAGCGTCGATTCCAAGCAAAGAGAAGCTTGAAGAGAAAGATTGTTCCGAGCGTTCCAGGGACTGCATTGCCGTCATGAGGAGGGCAGTCTGGTCTGGCATTGATGGCTCGGAAGGAACAACCCCAGTGGCTATCTTGCGTTTTGCGGGAACGCCACGAGCAGGCGACGTAGCGCGCGAAGAGGACGCGGAGGGGGGAGAGTTTGAAGGAGTTTTGGAAATGGTGGGAGGTGCTTGGGTTTGCATTACTGCAGGGGACTGCTCTCGCCTTAAAATGAGTTGTACCTGCCCTTTAGGCTCGGCAATTTCTTCACACTGTGTTTTTAACTGAGCTTTAAGTTTCGCGTTCTCTCGCTCGGGCGGGGAAGACTGCGGCCTCCAGCTCACCTGTTTCGTGGATTCCTGGACTGTTTGGCCCGGGAGTGGCGGGAAGGACCTCGAGCGGCTTCTGCTGTGGCTATGGCGGGATCCCGTCTTGGAGCGGCTGCTCTTCTTCGAAGACGATCGAAACCGGCTTCTTGATGGTCTAGATGATTTGAGAGTTGTCTCAGGAAGTCGAGCGTCCGAAAGCGTTATCAGCGGGGTGGATTTTTTGGATGACTTTACGGAGCGTTCGAAGCGCACTTTGCAGCGTTTGGTCCCCGTGAAGTGGGCTTCATCGCATAAGATGCACCTGGGCGTGCAGTCCGGCGTTTGCTTGGGTGGATGAGCAACGCCGCAGCGGGAACACAGGTCAGTCTGCTCCTTGGGACAGACGTCGGCACGGTGTCCAGGCTTCCGACAGTTGAAGCAAGCTTCATCTTTTGCCTTGAATGGGTAGCAAGAATAAATAGTGCCGTAGAAGTTCAGTTGGCGCGGTACCTCCGCGGTGTCGATGAACGTGACTAAAATTGACTTGGTCCTGCCGAGCTGCCGGGCGTCGGCGATGGTGAAGTACTTTGCTCTGATTAAGGGCCACAAGGTGTTGGAAGATTTCATCTTGCGTCTGATTGTAAACGGCTTTGTAAATAATGCCTCTTACGGCGTTGTCGGGGACCGCGACAAGCTTTCAGGGGGTACATCTGTTCGTTGAGGCGAAGTCCTTGCATGCGGACAAACTGTTTCATTCGAGTTTCAGAAGGTGTACTCACCGTGAAAGAGTTGTTGTGCGGGTTGATGCGCAACTTGTTGATTCTCGCTTCGTGGTAGTCTACTGCTTCAGCACAGATCAGAGGCAGAAGTGCATCTCCATTTACTAGGCGAAGATCTAAGCCCTCCCCCGGTCGGAAAACAACCTTGTAGTCCGATGTCGGCAACCGGGGAAGAGGCGCATGCCTCTTCAGCTTCAGAGTGGAAGTCTTGCCTTTCGGCGCGGAAGCAAGGTTGTCCAAACTTGTCGAGGCTCCAGCAGACGCGGACGCGCCGCTGTCCGAGGCTTGCTTCAGGTTGGGGTAGAGCTTGTTCCGGGCCCGCACCGCACGGGTCCAACGAGGATCGTTATGAAATTCTTCTGATGAAATATCTTCTCCTTCTACACCAACTTCCATCTTGAAAGATGAAGCAGTAAAGGAGTTTGGGCGATGAGCAGCCGGGGGCGCTAGGCCTGGCCGGCAAATGTATGAGCCCTTGGTGAGCTAGGCCTGACGAGACGCGCTCGGCACGAAGACGAAATCTTCAAAAGATGAGCAAATATGGACGTAGATTGTCCGAAAATGTCTCAAACTGGCGCGGAGCACCTTCACTGACCGATTTGATGGCGATCAGGTCACTTCAGGTCGTGATTCAGCCACGTAAGTTGAAAACCACAGGAGCCGATGTGAAATACGTCCGCAGGCTCCGAACACCGCGCGGTGCCTCCGCCCCTCGGAGTTTCCTCCGACAAGTTCTCCTCGAGAATAGCTCCTCCACTCGGAGCAGCGCAAGTGGCCTATGGAGACGAGATTAAGATGAACTTTTGGCCAGAAAACTGCGTGCTGAACTGTATAACATGCCCAGTTTTTCATGTCAAGTCTTCTAAACTTTCGCAAGCGACTTCGACGTTAACAGCATAGTGCAACTTGTTTTGTGAGCTGGATGAAAAGGACCGCTGTTAAAAAATGGCTGAAAATGTTTTGCATCTGGCAAGAGTCACTGCTAGTGACGTAGGCTTCGAGAAATGGTGTGAATACTTCCGTTAATTTTTTGGTGTGAGATCTACTCTCGGCCTTTGTCGCTTTGCCTTTTCACTTTTTTTTATTGCCAGGCTTTGACAGACTTTTTTTTTATTACCAGGATTTAACAGACTTTTTTTATTGTCGGGCTTTGACAGACGTCAAAATATATTGCAGGAAAAAAGTACAAGCCGCGAACTCCTACGGGCATGGTTCTGGCCTGCTCGGAGGCGAGCTAAACTGCTAAACATGTGTGCTGCTTCGCAGCGCATTGCAACTCATGCACACTGAATTCGATTCTCCAGAAGAAAATGCCGCGTGCGGTTTCCAAAGAAGTAGGGAGTCCTAATTGAAAACGTGCTTGAAAAGCCATACTCTTCGTCGTCTGCGAATATCTCTCCGTATGACGAGCACACCAACGCGCTCCCTCGACAGCGCCGCGCGTCCGAGCACGTACTACGTACCCTCGGGCAACATGCAAGCCATTGATGTGCGGGGTGCAGCACGGATGTCCGCACAGTCCCACCGCGCTTCCAGTGCTCGCCAGCTTACTGCATACAACACGCTGTTTTCCCACAAGTTCGGTGGCGTCTGCGGAAGCGCGCAAGGCGAGCCACGGAGAATGCGCCGCCGCCGCTCGACTCCGGCCGCAGGCGAGCTCGCCATTTACGGTCAAATCGCGCCTCAACTCTGCACTCGGTGGGCTCCGAAAAGGTTGTCCATTTATCCAGTGACGACTTGAAATGTTCCCGCGCCACACAAGCGCAATGCGATGATGCGAAGATCAAACAACAAAAACGTCGTTGGCTGATCACGGTTATCCATGCTCGGTGTGAGCGGCAGGGACGTACGGAGGCTAGCCATGGCCGCATTCGTAAAACGATAGCGTGCTAGAAGTCCCGGGTCACTGCCACTTTCTGCTGATGCTTTAGAAAAAAGTTCGGTGCATCCTTGTCGTATCTTCTTTCGTGAAAAGTTTGGTATACCGGTAGAACGAATTCCACACAGCGAGCGAGCGATGCGATGTCGGCCATGTTTACAAGCGGAGTGGCGGTCGAGGAGCGGCCAAGGTAGCGTCGTCCTAGACTCGAGATTCTCGAGAAAACTCAAGTTTTCTCCGCCGCTGGAGGAGCGATTCGAGTGGAGATTGCTCTCTGAAACGAAAAACAGGCCTCGAGGGCCGCTTGGAGTAGAAGTTCGAGTGAAGGCGTGTTTGTGAATATGGCGGTCAATCTTGAACGCCACCGCTTCAGTCGAGGAGCCCACCTGCACCCAGCTTACGCGTTCATCCCACCAATAACACGTGTACAATGAGCACGCCACACTAGAACGACGCACGTATGCTGGTGCAAATCACCAAAAGTAATTACCAAGACACCGACTACGCCGTAGCAGCCTATATCGCTCCCCCGGACAGCGCGGTGAGAGGAGTAATCTCGAACGCTTACTGGAATGAAACCCCCAGGGAGCTACTGGAGGATCTCGTAAACAGACTGCAATCCCTGTGCTCCAATAGTGGACGCTCGACGCATGGGTGCCACTAGATCAATATTAATTACTTTTAGAGAAGGACCGTTTCCTCGCACAGTTCTTACGGCGGGGGACTCCACAGGTGCACCCCTTACAGAGGCCACATGGACGCTTGTATCAACTGCCAGGCCACAGGACAGATGTGTGCACGCTGCCACGTACGAATAACTGCCCGAGGTGTGGGAAACCACATCCCAAGGAGACTATCCCTTCATGCACTCCGGAATGTATTTTATGCGGAGAAGCACACATGACGGGTACGGGCAGATGCAAGGCTAAAGGGGCGAAGACCTGCAACCAACCCTACATTTCAACACCTCTCTCGTAAGGACAAGCCGCCCGGAGACGCTACTCGGAACATAGCACTCAAAGCCACTCGATCCACGTCGCTTCGCAAAGGAGAACGCGCAATGGACCCATAAAAGATGTCATGGGCCGACCGAGCAGCTGAAATCATCTCTAAATAAACCCCGCCACCCCAGCCACATCAGGAGGATTCACGCGACAAGGAGCTCAAGGCCCTGCGGGAAGAGGTAAGCCGCCTTTCCTCCCTTATACAGACCCTACACCAACCCTCCTCATCCACCATCCCTTCCCAAGCTGTACCTCCCGCCTTTTCTCCAACATCCCCAGCCACGCAACCACAGCCCCCCCAAAAAAACGTACATCAGAACCCCCACCTGTCACAAATGATGCTCTTGAGCAAGTTGAGGCAAAATTTGAATCAAAGCTAAAGGCTGTAGAAGCCCGGATAGATTCCAAAATCGACTCCCTCTTCACCCAACTCGAGAACAAAATTGACTCGATGTTCTCACGCTTGGTTCATACGCTCGACAGGAGAATGACCAGCATAGACACCCGCATTCAAACCTTAGAGCACACACAAACCGTTATCCTGAAGCACATTAATCTCCAACTACCTCCTCTTTATCCCTCGCAACTATCACCCTCTTCAACGACTAGCGCACTTGGCTCCCAATCTCTCCACTATGGCGGGGCAGCAACTTAATTTACCCATTCTCCAGTGGAATTGCCGCGGCTTCCGGGGCAAGCGTGCGCCTTTCCGATTACTCGTTCCCATCCTCACCCCGCCACCCGGAATCATCCTTCTCTAGGATACGGCCACAAGAGCATCACTGTCTAGTTTTATGCCCTACCACTCAGATACCATGGACAAACCCAGGGTGTCCACTCTTATTCACTGTTCAATCACCCACCAAACACACACTATTACATCAGAGACACCCTGCGTTATCACGGAAATAATGCATCAGCCACACACAGTGCCCTCCATCTTCATTGCCAATATATACAACCCCCCCATCTCATCCAATGTCTTTCCTAGAGATGCTCTTGAGGGACCTCCACCGACTCGCTGGCAAGCACCCTCTCCTCATCGGAGGGGACTTCAACTGCCAACACACGACTGGGGGTACAGATATACTGCGGACCGTGGTCGACGCCTCTGGTCCTTAGTCCAGGAGCTGCGCCTCACTACACAATTTCCACACACCCACGCGTATCGGCACCAGCGTCAGCATGGGCACTAGTCCGGACCTGACGCTCAGTCGCTTCCTCGGTGGCGTCACCTGGACAAGAACACAACACACACTGGGAAGCGATCACTACATCATTAACATCTCGCTCCCCGTTAAACAATCCCGCCACACACACACATCACCCACAAACTGGTGAACTGGGACGCCATCCGCGCATTGCGGAAGGACGACACAAACACAACTATCACGGACGTCGAAGAGTGGGTAGAATTACTTATGACCGATGTCCAACACAATACCCGGATAATTACAACCACACAGGACACCCCCACTCTAGATTCCCGCCTCGCCCACCTCTGGGAGGCGTACCACCGCTTACTCGAGCGTTGGAAACGCAACAAGTTAAACAGAATGCTTAAAAAGCGAGTGGCCGCACTGCAGACGCAGATACAACAACACGCAGAGAAGGTATGCCGCTCTAATTGGAGGCAAATTTGCGACGGACTCGCCGGAAAACTGTCCACCAAGCGAGCTTGGCAACTTCTGAGACATCTCATAGATCCAACACAGTCGAAATCCGCTACACAACACCATGTTACACGCCTCGTACACACACACAACAGCGACCCGGACGCTCTGATTGACACACTTCAGCGAACATACACCTCACCTGGCACATCCGACTCCATGCCCCCCTACTCAGGAAAACCTAACCCGGAATTAGACGCTGATATTTCGGAAACGGAGATAAGAGCGGCCCTCCTGACGCTCTGCACAAATTCAGCACCAGGACTGGACAAAATCTCCAATTCTATACTACGCAACCCTGATGACAAATCAATCCCACAGATTACAGATTACTTCAACAAATGCTGGGTGGAGGACACCCTCCCCCAGTCCTGGCAAATGCCAAGGTAATATTTATACCAAAACCGAACAAGCCTCTTAAATTTGAAAACCTGCGCCCAATCTCGATCACCTCGTGTCTCGGGAAACTTTTCGAGCACGTGGCTCTTGCGAGATTGACACTTCACATGGCGGACAACGTCCTTTACCCACACAGAATGGTAGGATTCCGCCCCCATCTCTCGGCTCAGGACGCCATGCTGCAGCTCACTCACATCTTCGACCCGGTTATCCCGGGCCACACGAAGGCAGTCCTGGCTTTGGATCTGTCCAAAGCTTTTGATCGCGTCGACCATCAGGCGATCATGACTGCCCTCTCTCCTCTGAACATAGGTGTACGGATGTACACTTATATCCAGGCTTTTTTAACGGACCGCATGGATGAGGTTCATTTCGGCCCTACACCCTCAGGAGCGTCGGTACTCCACAAGGTTCTGCCCTCTCTCCTTTCCTATTCAACGTCACGCTCATTCCACTCGCCCGGAAACTGTCCACGATACCTCATCTTAGACATACCCTTTATGCGGACGACATCACACTATGGACCACACACTGTAGCGATGGCGACATAGAGGGTACCTTGCAAAGCGCCGCATCCCTCACACAAGACCACGCCTAGAGCATCGGACTCTCATGCTCCCCAGAGAAGTCTGAGCTACTTATACTTCGACCCACGACCCGCGGATGGCCCACCACACCGATTGTCATCGAGGTCGATTGCCGTCCCGTCCCAGAGGTGAATACGCTCCGGGTTCTGGGACTTCACATCCAGAACAATGGCAAGAACACCTTAACTCTCAAGAAACTAAAGCGGGTGACAGGCGCGATATCACACCTCTTCCGACCAGTTTCGGGCCATCACAGAGGCATGAAGGAGACCGACCTATGTCGTCTAATTCATGCCTTGATCCTCAGCCGTTTCCTATACACAGTCCCCTATCTCCGACTCAACAGGCAGGAAACGGGCGCATTGGACATGTTGCGCACGGCGTTCAAGACGGCCCTACATCTCCCAATTAATACTTCCACAGAACGCCTTCTACAGCTTGGCCTCCACAATTCATTGGGGAGCTTGTGGAGGCCCATCGCCAAGCCCAATACTTGCGTCTCACCAAGACCTCCACCGGTCGCCATATCCTGGAGACTTTAGACATTCGTGTCCCAGCGAATGACCCTACCCTCCTTCCCATACCTCGCCCCCTCCACCAAGACCCTCTCATCAAGCCTCTCCCTCGCAACATGCACCCCCCGTATAACGAGCAACGCCGCCGAGCCCGAGCAGCGGCGCTCCACAAATACTACGGCTCCGAAACGGACGCCGTATGGGTGGACGCCGCATGCACGAATGAGGGAGCGGTATTGGCAGTCACAAATTCCTTCCTGCAGCCTGTTGCTACTGTCCCCCTCCCCTCAGTCACTCCTCGGAGGCAGCCGAGGAAGCAGCCATCGCCTACGCGCTTGCACACGCGAAAGCACGCTACATAATTTCCGACTAGAAAACTGCACTACTAAATTTTGCGCGTAGTAGAGTTCACATTTCTGCATTCAGCATACTGAGCTCACCCGCCGCTAACCCACCCCGCTATGTGGAGCTGATATGGGTGCCTGCGCACTCCGGGAATCCCGGTAACGAGGCCGCCAATGCGTTAGCCCGAGGTTCTTTAAAAAGGGCGCCGGCGGCCTCCGATCCGGGATTCACGCGCGATCGCATGCACTTTTAGAGCTCAGCTCTTTGGCGGCCGTTCCTGGGTTTCGCGGCGGCGTCGGCGTCGGCCTCGTAACCAGTTCCGCCCCCCTTTCAGCCCCCCATTCGAGCCGGCGCTTTGGCCACCGGAGCCTCGCAGGAGGAGGGGGAGGGTACACTCAGCGGCGAATGATGGGGGCAGGAGCGCGTGCAGCTACCGGAGCACACGAGGAAAAAAAAGGGGGTCGCCGGAGGCAGCGCTAGCAGCGACTGACTGACCTCGCTAGCTAGTCAACACAACATGCTGCGTAGAACACCGTCGCCGCCATGCAGAAAGAGGAGACCCCCCCCCCCTCTTCCTGAGTGGAGGCGAGGGTGCTCTCCGGTTGCGGAAACGCCGACCCGCTCCGCAAGTATGCGGGCGCACTGTGACGACCGGTCCGCAGCGGGATACAATAGCGCTAGCATCCTTCATCCGCAGAAAGCAACCATACAGCGGTGCGTGCATCCCGTTCTCACTCGCTTCCAGGCTCGCTTCACTCGCTAGTGGCGTCAGCGAGTCGCTGCCATCTGTTCGTTGCGCAACGTTCCTATGGACCCACGCGCTGCCTCCCGCAACCTCCCGATAGCTCAATTGCTCTCTTCATTTCTCGGACCACAAAGCTTCTTTCATGACAGCCAAGAACTGTTAGTGGAGTGTTTCTTGAAGGAATACGTGTGAAAAATTAAAAAAAAAGAAGTATGTACTTATGTGCCTTGCTCGAAATCCTTGCCTCTTTTTTTTCTCTATTGGTTCACGGGAAAGGAAAGGCGCAGTATTTGTCACATTTGCTCTGTGGACACCTGAACTGGGCCGTAAGGGAAGGAAGGAAGGTGGGAGTGAAAGTGGAAAGACAGAAAGGGGAGCCGTAGCGGAGGGCTACGGAGTAATTTCTACCCCCCTGGGGATCTTTAACGTGCCCTGTGCCCTGACATCGTACAGCACACGGACGCCTCTTCGTTTTGCCTCAATTTATCCAAAAGATGAAACAGCTGATGAGCTGCGCTCAAATTTCGCATTAGGAAGTAACATAATCGTGGGCATTTTTTTTCAGTGAGCTAACGCAGGCCTATCGGGCCGAGCGACTACTCTATCCTCCACCTCACCCATCTTTAGACAACTACCACCAGACGCTCTGGCGACGACTACAAACGCGCACCCTCCCGTCCCCTTATAGTGCGTCTCGCTACCACCACACCCTCACCAATCCCTCCTGCACCCTTTGCAACAACCCCATCACCGCCCTCGCCCACATCCTGTTTCAATGGCCGGCGGATCCTCCCCCGCGGGGTCTAGAGCACCTTTCCACCTGAGAGGACTGGGAGACCCTGCTGCACTCTGAGGACCCGGTTCGGCAGAAGATCGTCACAGACTGGACTGCCGACGTCATGAACCATAGGAACATGAACGTTTGAGTGTAGTGGGACCGTGCGGGGGCCCAGGGGCGTGCATGCCCCAAACTCCTCTGTTTTAATAAAGTTATTACCATCTCACACTTTCTCCGACAAATGTGAGTTTGGACGGTACACCATCGCTCCTGTCGCGTGGCGTTCCTTGGCGGGCGTTCAAGTGCGAGATTGCAAGTTGCAGGAATGCTAAACAGAGGAGACTTCTTTTATCGGCGTTCGTTGCTGTGCTACATATAATTATAATTGGTTCACAGGAAAGTAAGGCGCAGTATCTATCACACTTTTTCCGTGTGAGTTTGGGTGGTATATCATCGCTCCTGTCGCGTGGCGTTCCTTGGCGCGCATTCTAGTGTGGCATTGTCGATGGCAGGGACGCATCCCACCTCGGCCAATCAGAACGCCGTAAAAGCTGGACACACTTTGTCCACGACAGCATAATTTGGCTAGTTGGTTTGTGGGGTTTAACATCCTAAAGCGACTCGGGCTATGAGAGACGCCGTAGTGGAGGACTCCGGAAATTTTGACCACCTGGGGTTTAACGTTCGCTGACATCGCACAGCACACGGGCGCCTTGCTTTTCGCCTCCATAGAAACGCGGCCGCTGAGGCGGGGATTAGATCCCGCATCCTTGGGAACAATAGTCGAGCGCCGTAACCACTGCGCCACCCCGGCGAGTACAGCATGATTTTTATGTACTGACAAGCGTCCGTGTACTGACATCGCACAGCACACGGACGCCTCTTCGTTTTGCCTCCACAGCATGATTTTGATGGAGGTGAAACGAAAAGGCGTCCGTGTGCTGTGCGATGTCAGCGCGCGTTAAAGATCCCCACGTGGTCGAAATTACTCTGTAGCCCTCCACGTCGGCTTCTCTTTCTCTCTTTCCACTTTCCCTCCCACCTTCCTCCCTCCCCTTACGGCGCGGTTGAGGTGTTCACAGGAAACAAGTGAGACAGTTACCGCGCTTTTCCCTTTCTATAAATCAATCAATCACGACAGCATGACCCGTTAAATTCTTTCGCCTTAAAATGGGAACGCGCGAAGTCACCAGGCAGGACTAAAAACTATTAGAGGGTCTTTTAGATGTCTCTTAAGACGAGAATGGCGAAAGCCTACCTTTCCTAACCTATAATTTGCCTCCCATCATGAGCATCTTGTCGGCATTGATTGCAGTGCTGCATATAAATATAATTGGTTTACAGGTATGGAAAGGCGCAGTATCTATCACATTTTCACCGGCAAGTGCGAGCATGGACGGTACACCATCGCTCCTGTCGCGTGGCGTTCCTTGGCGCGCGTTCCAGTGTGGCGTTGCAGATGGCAGGGACGCCTCTCGACTCAGCGAATCAGAACGCCGCAACAGCGGCACACAATTTGTCCACGACAGCATGAGCCATTAAAGGCTTTCGTTTTAATATAACTTAAGACACCTGGGAGACCCTTCTGCGAAGCGAAATTGTTCGACTGGCCGAAGAAGCCGCCGGAGTCCAAGAACTACTAGCTTGCAACAGTCCCACTTTTCGGGTATGACCCCCGAAGAGCGGAATAGTCACTCTGTTGGACAAATAAAAATTACGAAGGGCTTTAGCAACTAAAGTAGTGAAAGCGGAAACCTGAGAAGTCTCATCTTGTCTAGCGTCCCTGCCATCTGGGCCTGTATTCCGAGTTTTCGTAGTTATCAGTGTGTCGCTATCTCACGTGACCTCGAGTCATCTGATTGGCTGAAATGCCGGACGCGGGTGTTGCCGCTACGAACTGGAGGGGGTGTCAACATGTTCAGTAGTTTCCACCAATCAGATGTCTCGAGATCACGTGAGATAGCGACACTTCGATAACGACGCAAGCTCTAAATACGGGCCCTGCAATCCCACACTTGAACGCGCGCCAAGGAACGCTACGCGACAGGAGCGATGGCGTACCACACGAACGCACACTTGTCGGAGGAAGTGTGAGACACTGCGCCTTTCCTCCAGAGGTCGTCTCATCTTTTCTAGCGTTCCTGCCATCTGCAATCCTAGACTTCAACGCGCGCCATGCGACAGCCGCCGCAGAACACTGTCAATGCCAGTATGAGCAATAAAAGGCTTTGGCCTTAAAAGTTCTCGTTGATAGGCTAGATGGTGTGAGTTCAGTAGTAGTAATAACTTTATTAATAAACAGAGGAGTTTGGGGCATGCATGCCCCTGGGCCTCCGCACGGCCCCAGTACACTCAAACGTTAAATCCCGGTACCGAGCTAAAACAGATGCTTGGGCAAGTTGGTAATCCATTCAGGGTAAACAACAGCGCAAAAAGACGAGGACGAACGAAGTACACAAACGAGCGCTGTGATCACGCGTGAGTCCCGGTAACGAGGCCGCCAATGCTTTAGCCCGAGGTTTGTTAAACCGGGCGCCGGCGGCCTCCGAACCGGGATTCACGCGTGATCGCATGCACTCCTTCAGTGAGCTAACTTAGGCCTATCGAGCCGAGCGACTTCTCTATCCCCCACCTCACCCATCTCTAGATAACTACCACCAGACGCTCTGGCGACGACTCCAGACGCGCACCCTCCCGTCCCCTTTATAGTGCGTCTCGCTACCACCGCACCCTGGCCGATCCCTCCTGCACCCTTTGCAACAACGCCACCGCCACCCTCGTCCACATCCTGTTCCAATGCCCGGCGCATCCTCCCCCAGAGGGTCGAGAGCAACTTTACCAACTGGGAGGATTGGGAGACCCTGCTGTGAGTTCATGATTGCAGGACTCAGCGCACAAAGACCAAGCCCTGAACTAAGAACTGTTATTTCGAAAACGAGGAGAACCAGTGTTTAACTGTCCTATAACGCCACGTGACTACGGAAATCATAAATGTGAATCTTCAAGAACCAAACTATATGACACTGATTGATTTATATGAAGGGAAAGGCATGGTAACTGTCTCACTTGGTCTGTGTGGACACCTCAACCGCGCCGTCAGGGAAAGGAGGAAGATGAAAGTGAAAGCGGAGAGAATTAGGAGCCGTAGTGGAGAGCTACGGAGTAATTTCGACCACCTGGGGATCTTTAACGTGCACTGACATCGCACAGCACACGGGCGCCTCTTTGTGTCGCCTCCATCAAACGCAGCCGTCGAGGTCGGGTTCGAACCCGGGTACTCTGGCACAGTAGGCAGCGAGTTCCTTCATTGCAGTTAGTTGAAGCAGGCGGACACGCGCCACTTCGGCTCCGCAAATTTTGACCGTTTTCACCGGACCAACGCTTTTTCGCCACCGGATTTCATTCGGAACTGGAAGACATCAAGTGCTGGATCCCCTAGATGCCATATTTCAAGAGGTAGGACCATTTTTTCGGATCTTTACCGGACTTGAAAGTTCCAAAGCGGGCGCCAGCCCGCTAACCCTGACGGGACGCCCAGCGCGACATCGGGAGAGCATGGGACGCTAGGCTTATTGACGACGGCGGCGCCTAGCACCGACGCTTCTTCAAAGAGAGACCATATAGCAGGGCCAAGCCAAGCCCCAAGTGCGTCGCCACAACCACCAAATGCCCTCCTTGACGAATTCCAAGGGATGGATGAAGACGACTTTGGAGACGCCGAGTCAGGAAGCGAAGACGGAATCCCGTCAGATTCCTCATCGGAGCGCGTCGGGTACAACAACGATGCCAGTTGGGAGCTTGTTCAATCCAAGCGCCACAAAAAAAAACTTCAGAGACAAGGACAACGGAAAGGCACGGGAACCGGCCCGGACGCTCAACCTCATGATGGAAAATCACTGGGTAATGCGACCGGCTGCAACAAGACCGGACAGGTGGAGCAGAGGAGGCCTAGGCGAAGACTGCCGCCGCTCCCCAAAAATGATATCAAAATAATTTTTCGACCCAAGAAAGGACTCATGGTGAAATCACTCACCACATACCAAGTAGCGCGCGCCGTTATCATGGCGTGCGGCCGACAATGCAAGGACGAGGACATACTTGTAAGGCTTCGTACAGGATCAAATATTATCGTTAGCACCCCACATGAAGAAACGGCTCACCTGGTGCGGCGCATTACCCGCCTTAAATTCGCCGGAAAGTCGTACGAGGTCAACGCTTACGTGGCAGCTCCGGAGGACGTCTTTCGCGGCGTAATTCACGGTGTTGACCCAGGTACGTCTCCCGAAGAGCTGAAAGCACACCTACGAGTCAGAACTCAAGGAGTAACCATTCTCCAGGCAAGGGTGCTTGGAAAATCCAAGAGCGCCGTGATCACGTTCGACGGCCCGATCTTGCCGAAATTCGTAATATACTACGGAGGTGAACTACCGTGCTACCAGTACCGCCCCACGAGGCAAGTGTGCTACATCTGTTTTCAGCAAGGACACCGCTCCGACGTGTGGCCCACACCGGACATTATTGTGTGCGCACTGTGCGGAGATAAAAATCCGACGAAAGACCATGTGTGCGAGCTCAAGTGCCTAATATGCGGTGAGGCACATCGCACCGGATCCAAAGAGTGCCCCGAGAGACTGAAAAAAGCAAGACCAAAGCCCAGCGGGGAAAGAGGGCGCAGTGGCCAATGCGGGCGACCACGCAAGCGATGGTTCAGCTCAGAAGGAGAGACCTCGAGGAGCCGATCAAGGTCCAATTCCTTCCCACCTCTGTCGCCGGCCGGTTCACAGAAGAGGAACAAACAAGAAAAGCAGAAAAAGAAGCTTTCCCAGAAAGGCGGCAGCAAGGTAAGCTGGGCATCTACCATTGATCCGCACTCGGTAGAAAATAGTAACACAAACAGTACAAACAACAAAAATATTCCTGTCAAGGAAGCTAAAGACGCGAGCAGTGATGCACTCAGACGCGAGCTTGAACTCGCTCGACTCAAACAAAATGAGCTCAAACGCAAGGTCGAGGCACTAACAAAAGCACTAAAGGCACAACAGCAGGAGCTTGAAATCACTAGAGCTTTTCCAAAACAGCCACAAGCATCCAACAATGGAGAACTTGGAACACGAATGCAACAGATGATGCAGGATATGATGCGGCAAATCCAATCTCAAATGCAACAGATGCAAGCACAATTTCAGGGGCAGATCTCAGAAACCAAAAGTGCTTTTCGAAAACAAAGACATAACGAAAACATTAGGGAAAGAGCGTACAACCGTCCAGCGTTAACGGCGTTCGCTGTCGAACAAGGCAACAGCACGAACACGTCGAAGAGGCGTCAGCAAGACCAAGAAAACTTAGAAATTTGGCAATGGAACTGCAGAGGCTACCGCAAAAAACAGGTCCTACTAAAACAATACATAAACACAGCTTACACCCCCCGATATGATTGCGCTCCAAGAGACTGGAACCAGGCCCTCTTTACAGGGGTACGATGTTTACGAGAGCCAAAACGGAGGTATAGCAGCCGTTCTAGTCATCAAAGCCATCACCGCAATGAGGCACGATACCATCGCCGACACGGACATCGAGCACGCGCTTGTCGAAATCATTCCGAAAAAGCGAAAGGGAAGGAGCACACTCGTACTAAACGTGTACAGCCCGCCAAGACAAAGAAAAGCCAAATTCTTCGAACTCTTCCACGGAGCGCACAAGCTGGCCAAAGAAAATGCACTCTATATCGTGGGAGATTTCAACGCCATGGACACGAGTTGGGGATACCGGAAACGATATCAAGGGAAGAATATTAGCGGACGTAGCCGAATATTTTGGCTGTAAGCTAATCACAGATCCCGCGACCCCCACGAGAATCGGTAATAGTGTGAGCACGGACACTTGCCCGGACCTCACGTTCGTAAGGACGAGCAAGGAGTCACAGTGGGAAAACATGATGGAAAACCTAGGTAGCGATCACTTTATCCTCTCGACGCGAATAGCATCGGAAAGGGTAAGATGCCGGATCGGACAAGCAAAACTCATGGACTGGAACGCGTTCCGCGGGGCTTGCAAAAAATCTGAAGGCGGCATTCAGTCACTAGAAGACTGGAGCGGCATGTTGACAGAAACGCGAGACAAATGCACAAAAAGTGTAAGACGAACAGCAACAACGCAAGAAGTAGACGGGCACCTTCTGCGACTATGGGAAGCCAGACGCAGTCTCACCAAAAGATGGCGGAAGCAAAAACACAACAGGAAACTAAAACTAAAGATAGTAGAAGTTACGGCAAAAGCTGACGAATACGCAGCGCAACTCGCGAGACAAAATTGGGAACAATTCAGCGACTTGCTTAAGGGAACCTTAGGTACGGCCAGAACCTGGAATCTTCTAAGAGCACTAATCGATCCGACCAAAACAAAATCAGAAAACAATAAAAGCATCCACAGATTTATCCACTCCTTCGAGGATTCGGACACCGACCTTTTAGAGAAGGCACGAAAAAAATGTTTCGGTGATCGCAACCCCTCACGATACCAAGGAAACTATCGCGGAGCCGAAAACGAGAGACTCGACCGCCCAATAACTGTGGAAGAAATTTAATGCCATAAGGAATACGACCAGAAACACGGCAGCAGGAGCCGACAGAATCGACAATGCCCTGATCCGAAACCTGGGTGACGACCTCATACAAGAGCTCGTAAGCTTTCTAAACAAACACTGGGAGGCGGAGACGGTTCCCGAAGACTGGAAACACGCCGAAGTAATTATGATACCTAAACCTGGCAAACAGCTCCAAATTGAAAACCTCAGGCCCATCTCGCACACGTCGTGCCTCGGCAAGCTTTACGAGCGGGTGGTGATGCTCAGACTGCAAAATTTCATGGAAGATAATGAACATGTACCCCATACCATGTTCGGCTTCAGAGCAAAACTCTCGACGCAGGACGTGCTGCTTCAAGTACAAGATGTGCTCCGCAACGTACCCCGAACAGGTGAAAATGTCATAATGGCCCTTGACATCAAGGGAGCATTTGATAATGTCAGTCACGAAGCGATCCTTAGTGGACGACCTGGACTGCGGACGCAGAATCCACGGGTACGTCAAAGCCTTTCTGTCAGATAGAACTGCCACCATCGGCATGGAAGACCTTCGATCGAACAAAATTCACGCGCCAAACAAAGGAACACCACAAGGATCAGTCATCTCACCTATCCTCTTCAATGTAGCTATGATAGGTCTAGCACGAAAACTAGAGAAGATCGAAGGCATCAGACACGCCATGTATGCAGACGACATAACAGTCAGGACAAACACCGGTTCCCTCGGGGAGAAGGAAGAAAACCTACAGGAAGCGGCCTCCTGTGTACAGAAATATCTCGGAGAAAGAAGACTCGCATGCTCGACCGAGAAATCGGAACCGCTTCGAGTGTGGAGAGGCAAACAAAACCGAACCGTCCCAACCAGTGAGAACCTGAAACTCAACATCTACCTGGAAGGAATGCCCGTCCCTGAAAAGACAACAATAAGAATATTAGGTATGTGGGTTCAATCGAACCAACGCAGTAGTCACACTTTTACCATGCTCAAAACAACAACGCTACAAGCGACACGCATGATCACCCGCATCACCAACAGGCGGCATGGCATGCGCGAAGAGGACACACTAAAACTAGTTAGAAACCTGGTAGTGAGCCGAATTATGTACAGCCTGCCCTACCAGTGCCTCAACAACAAGCGGATGCCCTGCTACGCAAAGCGTATAAGACGGCGCTCCGATTACCGCGCAACACGTCTACAGAAAAGCTCATGGCGCTTGGATTGGAAAACACATTCGAAGAACTACGCGAACCGCAGCTTGAGTCGCAAAAACTCAGGCTGCTGCAGACAACGACTGGAAGAGCGCTCTTACAGAGACTCGGATACTGTGAGCAGATGCGAGAAATAGCGAGGACAGTAACGATCCCCGACGAACTTCGCAAGTCCCTCAAGGTAGCTCCAATCCCGAGAAACATGGACTCTAACCTCCACCAAGGTAGAAGAGAAGCAAGGGCCGATTTTATTCAAAAAACATACGCTCCTCAAGACACGACTGTGTATGCAGACGCGTCCTCGAGAGGAGGACAGAACAAAATTGCATGGTGGTCAATTCGTCTCTACGCGAGTTGACCAGCGCCTCTATCCGACACTGCACAGCAGCAGAGCCCGAGGAAGTAGCCATTTCTTTAGCGGTGGCGGAGGGCTATAGAGCTGGGCGGTCGCTAACGATACTCACGGACTCTCAAACAGCCTGTCGAAATTTCATGAATGGTAGGATTGGTCGTCACGCGCTTCGTATACTCCTCGAAGCGAGCGACAGAATTAAAAACCACGAAGAAAACAAGACCAGACACAAAATTATATGGGTACCGGGGCACATGGGGGTGGCAGGGAACCAAGAGGCTGACAGGATGGCTCGAGCATACACTACTTTCCGAGCATCCGACGGGTCCGCGGAACTTTTGCCAGCACCCAAGGCATACTCGGCGATACTAGAAAGCTATAGAGGAAGAAGAATGCGATATCCCCCACCGCACAGTTCTCTCACCAGAGAGGAAACTGTCATATGGAGACAATTACAGACGGGTTCATACCGAAACCTACACATACTAAACAAAATGCACCCTACCATATACGCTGACAGATGTCCGTGGTGCGATGAAAAACCAACACTATATCACATCACATGGGCATGTCAAAACATAGATGTGGTCCCCAAAATTCGAAACCCGAGTGCGGAGCAATGGGAGACTCTGCTGTCCAGCGACCGCTGCGAAAACCAGCAAGGTCTGGTATAGCGAGCCCAACGGGCGGCAGCAGCCAGCGGAGCCCTGGACTGAGGGCAACCGACCATGGTGAAAAATTGGACGAAGTCGACGAAGAAGACTCTTGTGGATACAACAAGCAGACATCTCTGAAGGCGTCCAAAAACCGCCAAATAATATAGGGCTAAATAAAGCTTTTCCTCCTCCTCCTGGCACAGTAGTCGGGCGTCTTACCACTGCACCACCCCAACTATATGACATAAATCTCAGGTACGGTGAAATGAGGGCAAGAATGCACGTGCCTAAGGAGAGCAAACGCAGGTTGTGGTTGTGGCTGTAGGAAGAAGCAAAAGGAAATGCACGGGCCTGCTACTGGCTCTGTAGCTGAGCCACCTCCCCTGCCTCGTGCAAGAAGAGAAAATAGCGGAGAAAGAAAGAGAAGAGGGAGAGAAAGACGCGCGCTGCAACAACGGTCGTCGACCACCACCGAAACGGTGGCGGTTGCAATGCCGGCCTACAACAGATAAACATTCTGTGGCAGGCTAGCCCCCGCCGCAAGCAACAGTGACCTACTTGCCCCAGACCCATCAGGGGAGACTACCGCAGCAAACGCAGGTTCAACGCTGAGAACTAAATGATAAGGTGTCTTTATAGTAATATTGTAAGGTAACGTTACACAGAAGGCGCTCTGGCACCGAAGAACAGCAACAACCAGTCAGGTCAGCACGAAAGCGGAGCACCGTTTCGCTTCGTCGTCTTCTCCGAATCGCCCGTTCAAATCTTCGTCTTCTATGAATGGCATGTGTCATTACACCCCTTCTTGGCAGCATCGCCTCAATGCTGCAAATGCTGCTTGATGCGAGGAGCTCACAGATAGTATGCTAGGTTAGTATGGGATACCACAACACAAAACAGGGCACCATCAGTCTCAAGAATAGTCAGCTGGGCGATCGTGGTAGGGTTTCATCCGGACGACGTGTACAACATCAGTGAACTTGCGTCGTCTGCGGCTTGAGGGATCTTGGGTCGCGGATTCAACTTCGTAAGTAACGTCGCTGAGGCGGCGGAGGACACAGTATGGGCCGAAGTACCGGCGCAGCAATTTTTCAGAGAACCCACGATGACGAACGGGCGTCCAAATCCAGACATAGTCTCCAGGCTCGTAGGCAGCGAAGCGCCGTCCCTTCTTGTAACGATCAGCGTCTTGTTGCTGTTGTAGGTATCTGCGCTGCCTTGCCAGCTGCCGCGCTTCTTCCGCACACGGGGTAAAACTAGCGATGTCCAGGTCAAGCTCATGTTCGTCGTCGGTGTATACGGGCAGCATTGTATCCAGTGGAGTGGTCACTCGACGGCCGAAGACAAGCTCGAAGGGTGTGAGCCGCGTCGTCTCCTGAAGTGCCGTATTATATACGAACGTGGCATATGGGAGGATTTGATCCCAGGTCTTATGCTCTATATCCACGTACATAGACAGCATGTCGGCCAGAGTTCTGTTTAGCCGTTCCACCAAGCCATTAGTTTGCGGGTGGTATGCTGTGGCCCGTCTATGGCTAGTGTGTGTAAGGTTCAGTACAGCCTTAGTCAGGCGGGCCGTAAACGCTGCCCCGCGGTCGGTAATGATAACAGCCGGAGCGCCATGACGCAATACGATGTCGTGGACAAAAAACTCTGCTACTTCGGTGGCAGTTCCATTTCTGAGCGACGCGGTCTTACCATATCGGGTCAAGTAGTCTGTCGCGACAACAACCCAACGCTTTCCATAAGTTGACTTCGGGAAAGGACCAAGAAGATCCATCCCCACTTGTTGGAAAGGAGTTTTCGGTAAAGTGATCGGCTGAAGAAATCCAGCTGGTTTCACGGGGGGAGTCTTTCGGCGTTGACAATCACGTCAGGTTTTAACGTAAGATGGTACTGAATGTAATAGTTTCGGCCAATAGTATTTGTCCCCAATTCTTGCAAGCGTACGACTAACTCCCAAGTGGCCGGCGGACGGTTCGTCGTGACAAGCGCTCAAGATGTCAGGCTGTATGTGCGTAAGTACTACGAGTAGAAATGTCTCCTTTGATGTTTCAAAATTGCGCTTGTAGAGAACACTTCGTAAAGCGTATGACTGCAAGCCACGACGAAAAACAAGTGGTACTCTACCAGCGCGTCCTTCCAGATAATCGATGAGCGGCGCCAGCTCCGGGTCCTTGCGTTGAAGGTCAGCCATATGGGATTGGGTAATGGCTCCAATAAAGGGTAAATCATCGGCGTTTTCCACTGCAGTGGACTCCAATGGCGCGTGACAAGCAATCCGCATCTTGGTGTTTATATCCCGATTTGTAGACAGCAGTGACGTCATACTCTTGAAGACGGAGGCTCCAACGAGCTAAGCGTCCAGACGGGTCTTTAAGGCTTGCCAACCAGCACAAGGAATGATGGTCGCTGACAATACGAAAGGGTGGTCCATACAAATATGCTTAATAAGGCGGAGACTTGGGCGAGTTCGAAAGCATTTGAACTCATCTTTCCTAGCGCTTCTTTAACACACAAGGGACATTAGATGAAGGAGGAACACATAACAACTGGACGGACGCTAGTATATACAATCCCAAAGTGCACATCACACATGCGTAGTGAGGGTGCCACGCTTAAGGTACGATAGCTCTTTATCAGATAAATACACAGATGGAGTGCTGACGCAGTTTTGGCCTTGTTTATTTATACATAGGGCTTCGACAATTTCCCTTTGTGATTGAGCCTTATTGGTTGCTAGTACGCGCGTGTTCTGAAGGATCGGTGTGCAGAGTGTGTGGTTTGGGTCGCCGGGGTGTTTTTTGATGAGGCACCGTTTGCAGTGATCAGCGAGATTCCCCCCAGCTGATATCGATCCCGCAGGCAAACGATGCTCTCTCAGCCTATCATTTAAGCATCGACCTGACTGTCCAATATAAACCTTGCCACAAGTGAGCGGAATTTCATACACGACACCGACCTTGCACGGGACGAACTGCGTTTGGTGCTTTTTAGCACAAATCGACTGTCTTGCCGTACCGTTCACAAGAGGGCACAGCCGCACAAGCTTTCTTGGGGCAGTCAATACAAGATCGACGCCGCACTTTTTTGCCAACTTTTATAAACGGTGCGACACGTTGTGCACATAGGGCATAGACACAAGTCGAGTACGCCGATGGGAATATTCACTGTTTTGTCGCCGTCCGATTCTCACTTCTTTCAGAAGCTTTTCAGCCACAGATGTAATGGTTCCTTCAGGAAACCCAGCGTCCGTCCTGTTCTTATGTGTTCCTCCTTCATCTAATGTCCCTTGTGTGTTAAAGAAGCGCTAAAAAAGATGAGTTCACATACAATTATGATCGAAACATGCTGATGGCCCAGATTAATGCAAGGCACTCAGTCTCCGTTGTCGAATAGTTCGCCTCCGATCGTGAGTGTTCGGCTCGCGTAGGCGATAACCCGTTCTACTCCCCTTTGCCACTGAATGAGTACCGCGCCGAGGCCAACGTTTTTGGTATCAGTATGTACGTCGGTTGCGGCGTCTTCGTCGAAATGGGCGAGTATTGGGGGTCTGTGTAGGCGGCTTCTAAGCTCCTGGAAGGCGTGTTCTTGATCGTCTCCCCATAGGAAGGGCATGTCTTCTCTGGTTAGTGCTGTCAGTGGTTCAGCTATCTTAGAAAAATCTTGGACGAAGCGTCCGTAGTATGAACAAAGACCTAGAAATCGTCGAAGTGCTTCTTTGTCAGCGGGACGTGGAAAATTTGACACTGCGGTAGTCTTCTTGAGATCAGGGAGAACGCCCTGTGCACTGACAACATGGCCGAGAAAGTGTAGTTCCTTGAAAGCAAAGTGGCATTTCTCAGGCTTGATCGTTAGTTGCGCGCCTTTGAGTGCTTGAAGCACTATGCGCAACCGGTCCAAGTGTTGCTCGAAAGTAGGCGAGAAAATAACGACATCATCTAAGTACACCAAGCACGAGTGCCACTTCAGACCTGATAAAATCGTGTCCATCATACGTTGGAACGTGGCCGGTGGAGAGCAAAGACCAAACGGAAGCACCTTAAACTCGTATAGGCCATCGGCTGCCACAAATGCAGTCTTCTGTCGGTCTGTCTGATCCACCTCGATTTGACAGTATCCGCTTTTGAGGTCTAATGAGGAGAAGTACCTGGCGTCGCGTAGTCGATCGAGGGCATCATCAATCCTGGGCAGCGGATAGACGTTCTTTTTAGTCACGTTATTTAACTTTCGGTAATCGACACAGAATCTCAAGGTGCCATCTTTCTTTTTGACAAGGACCACTGGCGACGCCCATGGGCTCGTCGAAGGCTGGATCACGTTGTCCGCAAGCATTTCATCCACTTGCGTTTTAATGGCGTCCCGTTCCTTAGGAGAAACCCGGTACGGGCGCTGGCATACCGGTAACGTGGTCTCATCGGTGATGATGCGGTGCTTGGCGACAGGAATACGACCAACCTTAGAGCCTGTGGCGAAGCAGTCTGCGAAATCGCTTAGAAGAGCCGAGAGAAGATTCCTCTGATCGGGCCTCAAGTCGGGGTTAATTTTAACGGTTTGCAGAACATGACAAGGTGCGGCCTCATCTTTATGGTTCGCTCCGGCGGTGCATAAATGAGGCAAGGCAGTAACATCGTAAAGGACGGCAACAGCCGTGTCCTTGGCGAGATGCCGCATCTCCTTAGCAAAATTTGTCAGGAGGATAGTAGCACAACTGTTCTGAAGTTGTACGAGTCCTCGAGCTACGGCTAATTCCTTCTCGAGTAGTAGCGGGAAGTGCCCATCCGCGATGCCCTCATAATAGTGGAATAAGTCATGCTTTACAAGAACCAACACACTAGAACGTGCCGGAACCCTCACGTCATCGTCGACTATACGCAAAACGTTCAGACCCGGATCTTCGTTTTCAATGCGCGCGACGGCTCGTTTCGTCGAAAAGGAAACACGCGCTTCTTTCAGGTCAATGACAGCGCCGTTGGTCTGCAGGAAGTCTAGACCAAGGATCAAGTCTTTCGAACACTCAGGAAGCACGATAAATTCTCCGACGTACACAAAACCACGGATGACGACCCGCGCTGTGCACTTGCCAGCAGGTTCAATCAAGTGACTTCCCGACGCGCGAATTTTCGGGCCGGACCAATGTGTCAAAACGTTCTTCAATTCTCGGACGAGACCATGGCTCATTACTGAATAATCGGCACCAGTGTCGAGTAACGCGGTGACATCCAGTTCATCAATCGTTACGCATAAATCGGAGGTAGTATGTCGGATGCTGTCGCTACCTGACACAAGCGAAATCTCGTTGGGTCGGCCTGACGATGACGGAGGATCTTCACATTTCCCGACATCAGCGACCCTGCCTCCGAAGGCGGCTGGTATTAGTTTTCCCGGCTTGGGCTGGGAGAGGAGCGGCGTCGGGAAGTGTGGGGATTTGTCGAACGGTAGCTCGTCGGAGACGTAAACCGACCCTCTTGGTAGCCGGACTTGACGGGATACTGTCGCCATGGTCGATGCTTCAACTTCAAATTCGTCCACAGTTTTCGGCGGGTTCCGGAGAAGCCCTGCAAAAAGCGACTCTTTAACGCCTCGCAATAAAATCTTACTCTCTCACCTTCGGTCATGTTAGGATCGGCGCGGCGAAATAGGCGCTTCATCTCGTTTACGTAGACCAGGACGGGATAGTTTAGGAGTTGAATTCTTGATTGGAGGAGGGTCAGAGCTCTTTTTTTTTGGACTGAACTTGCAAAAGCCATCAAAATCTGCGCTTTGAATATCTCCTAATCCTTTAAAGATGTTTCGTGATTTTTGAAACCAAACTCGGGCATGTCCTTGAAGAACAATGTAGACTTGTCTGAGTTTTGCAGCGTCGTTCCAGCCATTGAATTCTGCCACACGGTCGAAAAGGTCCCTCCATTCTTCCGCATCTTCGTCCGGTCGTCATGAAAGCAGGGTGGCTCACGGGGTTGGACGTAAACAACCGGTGCTGTAGGCTGAGTCATTGTCAGCGTCAATGCTTTCACAGATCGAATGGGGTCCGGCAGCAGACCGTGTTCAGGTTGGAGCCCTTGAAGCCGGCGACTGGCTCGGTGGCCTGTTGGCTGGCTT
Organism: Amblyomma maculatum; assembly: GCF_055883805.1. Taxonomy (NCBI): domain Eukaryota; kingdom Metazoa; phylum Arthropoda; class Arachnida; order Ixodida; family Ixodidae; genus Amblyomma; species Amblyomma maculatum. The sequence continues at coordinate 478,708,108 of NC_139344.1, read as the reverse complement.
CCAGCGTAACAGTAACACGGCTGGGGTCTTCGCTTGAAGGATCAAAGGCAGCACCTCCACCAGATGTCACGTAGTGGTGACAAGGTCGTAGGCACTAAAAGGAGACACAGGCTTGATGGTACTGAAGTTAACTCTTTATAGGGCTGGCTTGCGCCCGCAAAAGAACTAAGCAACTCGGTGGCGGCGATAGCAACAAACGTGCTCGTCGATCGTCGTACAAATGATGCCCGTCACACTCGTCAACGCTCAATTTAAAGGCTGCTCAGAACATCTCTGATAACTTCGTAAACTGCTACTAGTACAACCTAGAACATTGTAGAAACATACGCAATTGTGATCGGAATCTTCGAGACAGATCTCGGCGCATCGTTTGCGACAAAGAAAATAATAACGCGTCGTATCGCGACTACGTGCGTGAACAAACAGTGGATACAGAATTGACGAATGCCAAAACCACAGTGATAAGGCCGCATACCGGCGACTTTTAAAAAAACTACAAATGCAGTTTTGAATGTTTCTCGGCAAATTGCGCACTTTTCAGCAAAATTGGGATTTATTTAAAACTACCCCTACTAACCTTATCGACAACTTTGTGCCTCTGATGTCGATTAGATGTAGCAGCAATACACCATGGTTTAATCAGAAGCTGCGGCGTATGAATAACAAAAAAGCGACTTACCGGCAAGCCTAAAAAATGGTAGTTTAGGCACGTGGGAAAAGCATGAGAAATGCGACAAAGAATACCAGCCATTATTCAAATCCCCTCGACGTCACGTTTTATGTCACGACTTTTCCTCTCTGTTAACCAACAACACTCATCATGAATCCCAACTTTCATCCTGATATGTTGCTTTCCGACAGTAGCGGCGTCATAATGAATCCGACTGTACTCAGGTTCTTACCGTACCTTCTCATCAGTTTTTACCATATAGGAAATTAGCTCATCTCCTGTCTTAATAATATTTTATGACATTTGCATGCCTGAAATAGTTATTAATTTACTAAACAACCTCAAAATTACAAGCAGCTCGGATCATCTTGGTTTTAACAATAACATACTAAAAAATACATCCCGAAGCATCTCCGCAATCTTGTCCGGTTCTCGCAGTCGTTATCGAACGGAATAGTTCCTAATGACTGGCGCGTAGCAAAGGCAATTCAAACAAATCCCATGAACGTTCCTCCACACTTAACTACCGACCCATTTCTTAGGCAAGCTTTTAGAAGTTATCATTCATAGCCAAGTCATTAACTACCTCAAAGACGGCATTTTTAAATATCAGCACGGTTTTCTTAAGGGTTTTTCATGTGGCACTCAACTAGCTGGCTTTGCTTGTGATTTACAATCATCACTTAACGTGGGCTTTCAGTTCGGCGTAGTTTTTCTGGATTTTTCAAAAGCATTCAATCGAGTCTCTCATCACAAACTTGTACTGAAACTAGCACAGCTTAACATTCACCCTAATGTCACCTGGATTAAGGACTCAGTTCACCTCACTTGATAATTCTAACTATTCTTCGACTTATGTGACATCTGGTGTACCCCAAAGAAGCGTGCTTGCCCCTTTGATTTTTCTAACCTATAATAATGATTTACCTGCCCGTGTAACATCTAGAGTTCGTCTTTTCGCAGATGATTGCGTAATTTACCGTAACATTAATAGTGCCAGTGACCGCGAATTTCCACCATCTGACCTGAACGCAGTAAGCTCATGGTTCTCATCCAGGTTAATTACTTCAAACGTTTCTAAAACAAAATCAGATATCTTTGACTAGTCATACAGCTCGCATTTCAACCACTTACCTTCTCAATGGTTTTGCTGCAGAACAAACACTTAAAAATAACTTGGCATGCACCTTCAGTTTGATCTAACATGGCATCACCATACCGACCTGCAGCTCACCGTTCACTTGGTCTTCTTAAATGTACTCTAAAACCTGATCCTATCCATGTTAGAAAACTTGCTTAAATCACTCTAATATGCCCTAAAATTTAATATGCGGTGGCTATTTGGGACCCTTATCAAGACTGTGTTATCGCCAACATCGAATCTTTGCAGAACCGTGCTGCGCGTTTTATATGTTCACAGTACTCACCTTTCACAAGCGTCAGAGCATTGAAACAACGTGCTGAAATGGAATACTTATGTCATCGTAAACACGCTCGGTCAACACTTTTTCATAAGCTTTATCACCATCCACTACTGCGCAGTGATTTTTTTTCAGTCACTCATGTCGTACTTCCACGACCTGATCATGCCTTCAAAGTTAAACGCGCCAAGTGTCATTTATCGTCTTATGCCAATTAATTCATTCCTCGTCCTATCACTGAATGGAATAACTCGCCATCGCACATCGCTGCAGAAACTGACAAAAAAATTCCAAGAGCTACTTCGTTGTGAAGGAATTGTATCATAATTTGCTGTTATTTTTCTTTCTCATTTGATGCTATGCCTAATATGTTATGCCTAATATGCCTAATATAATATAATAATGTGCACCCTTCTTTGGAGGGCTTTTAGAGGTAACCTCAATAAATAAAAAAAATAAATTTAAAGGCTGCGAAGAAACACGGAGATAAAGCTGCCAACGGTGACTAGCGCAACTTGGAACATTGTAGAAACATACGCGAGTGGTCGGAATATTCGATACTGATCTCGGCGCATCTTGCGCGACAAAGAAACTGATGACGGTGCGTCTCGTGACATCGAACTTTAAACAACGAATGAAAAGACAAACGAGTAGCGCGAAACATGAGTTTAAAAGACACAATAGATGTGCGTGCCGGAATCAGAGGAATAAGGCCGCATGTCGGCGGCGGCTAAAAAACAACAAATACAGTTTTGAAGGTTTCTTCTCAAAGCAGCGCGAAATACAAGTATAAAAGAACAGGAGACGATAGAAGCTCTTTCTAACAACTGAATGTTTATTCCTAGAAAGGTATAATTATTAAGGAACCAAACACAGATAAAATCAAGACGAGACACGTGAAAAAACCGCGAAGCTTTTTTAATAACAGTACGCGTGCGCAAAGTGAGGATTGAACACGTTGACACAACTAACAAAACTATCCACCTCCCACATGACAAGCACCCGCTAACACCTCGTCGCCAAATATTCTCCGAGAGCGTGAATTTCTTTCTCTACAAGATTGAGGGAAGGTGTCTCTACCCACGCGTCTAAATCTTTACTTACCAGAAACGCCTCGACCACCTCTCTGCATATCCGATCAGGGTGACTGAACAAGGTATTGGTCCTGTTCAAAATGGGGAAAACAATCTTTATACTCCCGGCAGTGAGCGGCAAGGTTGGATGGCACAGCTCCTTTTACTGCTCTGTGCTGCTCAAACAAGCGCTCATTAATAAATCGGCCTGTCTTGCCAATGTACGATTTACCGCACGAAAGCGGGATGAAATATACCACAGCGGTGTCGCAGTCAATGAGCGATTTTCTGTGCGATACCGTGCGCTTCATCGTCGCCTGGGCACCTCGGGAATCCAGCTTCCTCCGTACTGCACTTCAGATGTTGCCCAGCTATTTTTAGCTATGAAAAGTACTTTTATACCGTATCTTGCTCCAACCTTTTTCAAACGGTGTGAAAGTCCGTTAAGTACGGAATTCCCACTATTCTGTCTGCTCTAACTTTATCAGACTCTTTTGCAACATTTAAACCCCTATTCACTAACTTTTCAGATATCTGTGCCAACGCAACATCCGGAAACCCAGCGTCTCTAAGCCTTTTAACTTGCCCCTGGAAGCTGGCCTCAACCCTATGGAAGCACGACTTCACCAATGAAGCCCTGAGACCGGAAGTCGCTATGCCTGCCTTTACCAACTTTGAATGTGCTGAATTGTAGCTTCGGAGCGGCTTAGGTGTTCTTGGGTTATGCTCCCAACACACCCCTGTCTCATGGCATATGACCTTCAAATTAAGAAACCGTATAAAACCAGAGTCCGGTAGCCCAAACGTTTAACAAAGACCCTGGCCCCTCTCTTTGAAAATCTTAATTACATCAGTGACACTCCTGGGGGAATTCTTGGATCAAAAACACCAAAAAGTCATCTACATAGCGAAACACTTTCCAGATATGCTCTTCAGATCCTCTTGGAAAGTCATGTCCATTCTGCATAGAAAAACGTCACTTAGCACGGGGGCGACCCGAGATCCAATACAAACACCGGACCGTTGGACGTAAACCCTTTCAGCGCATCTAACAAACGTGGAACTCGAGTAAAAGGATAAAGTTCAAGAAAACTCTCCGCTGAGACACCACAGCTGCAAATAAAGTCATGTTCGTCGTTATCCTTGATGATACATTCCTTAACGTTCTTCAATAGGTGTGCATAGGGAAGGGAGTAGAAAAGATCCTCTAAGTCCATGCTGAAAGCATATTGCCTCCTTTGCTCCAGTGCCGGCAGAAAACCAATGACCTTTGTAGAGTTCTTAACCGCAAAAGGGTCGGACAGCTTCGAGGAACAAAAATGTCGCTGTAGATAGCCTGAAACAACATGCTGCCAGGTATCTCGTTCTGACACAACTGCCCGAAAAGTTACATCAGGTTTGTGGGTCTTGGCTGTAAAAAACAGATCCAACACCGTACCTTTAATCTTACTGACGGCAGAATTAAGTCCTTCCAGACACCTCTCGTGCAACATACTCAAGGCTTGTCTCTTGGTGGCAGCAGGCCTCAAATCCACTTCTATAAAATTCTTTCCCATCGCTTTTTGTGCCTTCTTGGTGAACACGCCTTCCGGTACAAGAACAAAAAATCCTTCCTTGTCAGACAGGAGAGGTCTTCAGCCGCCAAGTAGGAAATCGGGCCCTTCATACTCCCTGGCGCCTTCTTTTCTCCTTTGATGTTGCAGACTATTTCTGTAAATTCACTGACACACCTCTGTTTTTCAGCTTCCGGAACGGCCTGGGCTAACGTCCGTGTGAGCGCCAACTTCTCGAGAGGACTTAACGCCGGCTCAAAGCTGAACTTCGGACCCAGCTCAAGAGTGCGTCAGTGACGATCCTCAAAGCCACTATCCCCAAGGACACAAACCTTCCCTCTCAAGGCACAGTGGGCATAGTCGGCCCCACGGTATTTCACAAGAGCTCGGTTACGCGGTTAGCTGTCCTGGACCAATCTGCGTAAAGGCGAAGTTTGTGTTGCTGTTGTCCTGCAAGGCCGCAGTGGACACTTAGGCAAAGCCTGTAGAAACGTGCCACCACTCAGAGCAAAGAACACGGCCTTGCGTGCCCAGGGGAGAGCTGAAGCCAACCGCACAAAACATGGATGTCGGTCAGGCATTGCTGGTGCCGTCCTTGCTCTGCACACACTACCGCTGGGTTATGAAGGCTAGAGAAGGAACGGAGCCCATTGTACGAGAAATGTAGTTAACGAGTATAGAAAACTGGGAGAGCTGAATTGGATTCACCTTAAAGCAGCGCGAAACACCAAGAGTAAACGAACAGAATACAACACAAGCGCTTTCTAACAACCGAATTTTTATTCCTTACAGGAACCAAACACAGAGATAAAATGAAGACGAAATACGTGAAAACACCTCGAAGCCCTTTTAAAAACAGTAAAAGGAGCTGAATCATCCAATCTTGCCGCTCATTGCAGGGAGTGTGAAGATTGTTTCCCCCATTAGGACAGGACCAATATCTTGTTCAGTCACCCTGATCGGATATGCAGAGCGCTGATCGAGGCGTTTCTGATAAGTAGAGTTAGACGTGTGCGTAGCTACACCTTCCGTTAATCTTGTAGAGATTCACGCTCTCGGTGAATGTTTGGCGACTAGGTATTAACGGGTGCTTGTCACGTGGGAGGTTGATAGTTTTGTTAGTTGTGTCGACGTGTTCAATCCTCACTTTGCGCACGCGTACTGTTTTTGAAAGGGCTTCGCGGTGTTTTCGCGTGTCTCGTCTTGATTTTATCTTTGCGCTTGGTCCCTATATAATTGTGCCTTTCTAGGAATAAAAAAATTCAGTTGTTAGAAAGCGCTTGTGTCATCTCCTGCTCCTTTAGTCTTGTGTTTCGCGCTGCTTTAAGAAGAATCCAATCCAACGCGCCCAGGTTTCTATAACCTTTAAGATTTCGTGGCAATAGATATCAAAATTCTCATAATAAACTCATCTGCAGAGTACCGTTTTGCATTCTGCTTGAAGTAAAGAAGGAACGTACATCTTATTACTTTCCTTTGAAGCAGGTATGTAGATTGTTTTAAGGTGCTCGTGCCGCACACAAAGTAACAAAAAATCAGATGGGAGGAAAAAACGATTTATATACGAGCTCTGTATTCCTTGCTAGAAGCATTGTATTGAGTACATAGTAGGCGTCTAGCGGCTGATAGACTACGCTTCAGATATTACATCAATCGTTTAAAATGGCTGTCAGCATTTTAAATTTCTTTGATACCTAGCGAATTAAGTAGTAGCGCTTTATTACTGTGCAGAAGTTGGCTGTTTGGTCGGGAGATGACGGCCTTGTTTTTATTTTCATTTATATTTCATCCTTTCTATCCAGGAGCTTAGCTGGGATAAAATAGTGTTGGCTTTGTCTGTCAGGACTTCGCAGTCATTCGCGGAGTTCAAAGCACTTGTATCATCAGCGTAAATAAAAAACGAAACTGGGTCTCTGATTTGTACCATGCCGTCAGTATACAAATTGAAGAGCAAATGCCCTAATATACTGCCTCGTGTCATTCCATATTTAATATCGCCGTCAATCATTGAAATGTTTATTTGTGGAGGTGCTGGTTCGGTGGACTTGAAGAGCGGCTATTGGTGAATTGTGGTCGATTAAAAAGATCGCGAGAGGACCGCATTCATCACACCGGATGGCCTATCTGAATTCAAGATGATACCATTCGGCTTCTGCTTCCCACCAGCGACGTTTCAATGGCTAATGGACCCAGTGCTGGCGGGCTGGAAGCGGCATATTTGTCTTGTATACTTGGATGAAGTCGTTGCCTTCTCTGCAATCTTTGAAGATCACCTGAAAAGGCATCGGACAGTGCTCGATGTAATCAACGCATCAGAGCTAACGTGGAAACCAGAGAAATGCCACTTCGCCTACGAGGAACTACGATTTCTAGGTGACATCGTTAGCAAGAATGGTGTTCGCCCGGACCCGGAGAAAACAGTTGCGATCGCATAGCTTCCACAGCTAGCCAGCAAGAAAGCTGTACACTGGTTCCTTGCACTCTGCGCTTACTATCGGCGATTTGTCAGGAATTATTCGCGCATCGCCGCACCGCTCGCGCAGCTTACAAAGGCTTACGTACTTTTTAAATGGGAAACGCCGCAATGTGACGCTTGCAAGGAACTTAAGCGCCGCTTAGTCCGCTCCTGTACTCGGGCACTTCGACGTAAATGCGGAGACCGAATTCACACCGACGCAAGCGGCATTGGCCTAGGCGCAGTTCTTGTTCACAAAATTGACGGGAAAGGAAAAGATTATCGCGTACGCTAGCCGTTCGCAGTCGAAAGCTGTAGCCAACTATTCGACGACGGAGAAAGACTGCCTTGCCATAATTTGGGCTATATAAAATTTTCCCCCATATTTGTACACAGGACTTTCCAGGATTGTGAGTGCCCGCCATGGTCTGTGTTGGCTCGCCGACTTAAAAGATCCCTCCAGCCGCCTTGCCCGGTGGTGCCTGCGCCTTCAAAAATTAGACATCACAGTCGTCTACAAGTCTGGCCGAAAGTATTCTGATGCAGACTGCTTGTCACGAGCCCCGTTGACGCGCCGCCGAAAGAAGACGCCGGCGACGCCTTCTTGGGACCGGTAAGCAGGTTTGCACAGCAGCAGCGCTCGGACTATGAGTTGAAAGCCCGATCACCCCGAAGGGAAGATCCATTCTCCTCCTCCTGTGTTCAGGCGTCAGTTATAGTCGTTATGGTCTTTCGTCTTAAGTAATGACGTCATCGGGAATAGAATTTCGCAGACAATTGAACCCCGCAGCTCCTTGTTGTACCCAAAAACCTCGGACAGGTGCTGCATGGTGAGCCGACAGCGGGGAATCTCGGGCTTGCGCACACGCTGCACAGGATAGAAGAGAAATATTACTGGTCACGGTTAGTTGCTGACGTTGCTCATTATGTCAAAAAGCGCAGTGAGCGTCCGTGACGCAAGACGCCCCCAATCAGACCAGCTGGTCTACTGAGCCCAATGCCGTCCCTGAGTAAGCCCTTTCAACAAATTGTGATGGACCTCCCCTTCCCAGCATCGACAGCGGGGAAAAAATGGATCATAGTGGGAACCGATCACAGTAAACGTTACGCCGAAGTGAAAGCATCTTGCTGGACGCGATGCTCCTGTGCAGCGATGAAGCCATCGTACCCGATGCCGCCTATTTCGTGGAACAAGCCGCGCAAGCCCGTCAGCTGGCCCGCTTGCACACCAAGGAGCAGCATGCACCGACGCTCGACACAATAACCTTCGGCACAGGGAAGTCCGCTTCGAACCAGGGGACCAAGTTTGGTGCGGACCTCCGTGCGCCACAAAGGCTTGTGCGAATAACTCTTACATCGGTATTTTGGGCCGTATACAACTAGTTCTGTGCCGCCTAAACAGCATCAACGACGAAGTTGTTCCCGATGGAGGTTTGACAGTGAGTCTTCGGCGTAAGAGGCTTCAAATTGTGCATGTGGTGTGCTTAAAGCCGTGGGCCTAAAAATTTACTGATTATTTAAAAAAAATGCAAAATGCCGTAGGCTCATGCCGTTTTTGTACATTGGTACTGCGGCCAGGCGGACAAACATTGGGCACGGAAGCTCAAAGAGGATGTAGGACTCACGGTTCATCGTTTTTGTCATGCAGATGCTCAGCTTCCTATCAAGCGGTTACCCGGATCTTAAAACGCCTTCTTCAGTGGCAATGCCGTTTTACTTCAAAGAGCCCGGTTTTTGACTGCATCGACACTGCATTTTCACGTGCATCCGAGAGCGAAGCGCCCGGCTGCCCCAAAAGCGTCATTCCCTACTTGGACATCGAGCAGCGCTGCCCAGCGTCAGCCACATCGACACGTGTGATAGCGGATGGTTTAGGAGCTTGTTACCACGCCAGTGGGCACGGAAGCTAACTTCTTGGAATCAAATAATTTTTTTTTCATAGCAGTCAGCATGGGTTCCGAAAGTCCTTTTCTTGCGAAACTCAATTATAGACATTCTGTAATGCTGTTAATACATTGCTGGATACTGGTTTTATTACCGACTGTATATTTCTGGATTTTTCGAAAGTTTTTGACAGAATTACCTATCACCTACCCTTATTAAAACTCGGCAGGCTAAACGTTGATCTTTTCTTTTGGTTTTAAACTGGATTCGAGAGTTTCTTTCTAACCGCACGCAGTATGTTACCACTAATGACAGTGACTCTTGTGAGGTACCAGTCGGTTGAGGGTTACCTCAAGGATCCGATTTAGCACCGTTGGTTTTCTCAATTTACATCAATGACCTTCCTAATCAAATCTCAAGTTCCATCTGCATATTTGCTTACGATTGTGTCATATACCGCAATTATTTGAATAACATTGTAAACCGGTGCGCGATTTGGCTAATGAAATTAAACACTTCAAAATGTAAAACAATGAGAATCTCTCAAAATATGTTAGCCTGCTTCACTTACGTACTTAATAATACTCCACTTGACCAGGTTATTTCATACAAATATCTTGGCGTGCATATCACTAACAATCTCACTTGCAATCAACACATTGAATACATTAAAATCGAAAGCTAACCGCGTTCTTGGCTATCTCAAACGTAACTTTTCCCTAGCCCCAGCACCTCTAAAAAACAACTCGCATCACAAATGTCAGGCCAATCCTCGAATATGCCTGTTCAATATGGGACCCAGGATATGCCACTCTAATACAAATCCATGAAAGTGTGCAAAATCGTTCTGTCCGTTTTATTCTTAAAAATTATAATCGTACTGCTAGCGTTACTAACATGGAGATTTCACATAACCTTCCCCTTCTTTCTTCCCGTAGAAAAATATCACGTCTTCCCCTCTTTCCCAAAATCTACTATCATAGCCAGATACTTAAGTCACGGTTCATTACACCAGTGTCTTATATCTCCTCAGGTGTAGATCATGGTTTCAAAGTTCATGTACCTTCGAAGAGCCCAGTCACCTACTCATATTCATTCCTGCCATAGATCTGTCACGAATGGAACCACCTGCCTGCGCCTTTAGTTGGTATCACCGACATCGATCATTTTCGCAAAGCACTAACAAATATTTTAGAAAGTGAGTTAATTCCTTTATGAAAACTGTTTTTTTTGTTAGGTTTTGTTCCTTACTTCCTTTTCTTTCGCATACTGCAAGATATCTGTTTTTGTTTATCTATTTTGTTCAGTGGCCATAATACTCATTTGTCTATATTTTCCCGATGCAATTATGTTCACCATTTTTGTATTTCATATATATAATAATTTGTAAAAGCCCCTCCCCTCTATTACGCTTCTTGCAAGCCCTGAGGGTACAAATAAATAAATAAACATATATTAATTGTCCCCGTAAACTCGGTAATTTACTTAAATTCAATATTCAACTTTTATTGGCTGCATTTAGCGCGCACATTTATATTGAGAACTTGGAGGCAATTGCTTTTTAGGGGTATTTGATTTTGTAGAATTTCATTAACGAGCCTGTGTCCTGATATGCACACGTCTAAAATTTCGTCTTAGTTCGTCTAATTACGCATTAGAGAGGGCAGCTCTCGGCGTGAAGCACCTCCCCTATATATATATATATATATATATATATATATATATATATATATATATATATATATATATATATATATATATATATATATATATATATATATATATATATATATATATATATAGCGTAAGAGGGTTCTAGCACAGCTTTCGCCCTCGCTCTTGATCACGTTCTACGTGACGCTGGCAGTAACAAAGGATGTTCCACGTCCGCCGCTATGATTGAGGGTGGCGCTGGTGAACACTCTCAAGGTTCGTATACAGACAACATAAATACCGAGGGGGGTAGCAGGGGGGACAGCGACCGATGTAGCTCAGTTGGAAGAGCACCGGACGCGATACTCGGGGGTCGTGGGTTCGGTTCCCACCATCGGCACGTTGTTGTTTCTTCTACTTTGTGTTTAATTATCTTTCCCCTAATCAGATTACATTAATAATTTCTGTGATTATCCAAGTAAACATTAAAAAAAAGGACATAAAAGTACCATCCCCAACACTTCCCTCGGCCTCGCCGACTGTTGGCTTCTTTCCTTCATATATATATATATATATATATATATATATATATATATATATATATATATATATATATATATATATGAAGGAAAGAAGCCAACAGTCGGCGAGGCCAAGGAAAGCGTTGGGGATGGTATGTTTATGTCATTTTTTTTTAATGTTTACTTCGATAACCACAGAAATTAGGCGCTGGTGAACACTCTCAAGGTTCGTATACAGACAACATAAATACCCAAGAAAGTAGCAGGGGGGACAGCGGCCGATGTAGCTCAGTTGGTAGAGCACCGGACGCGTTATTCGGAGGTCGGGGGTTCGGATCCCACCATCGGCACGTTGTTTTTTCTTCTACTTTGTGTTTAATTATCTTTCCTCTAAACAGATTACATTACTAATTTCTGTGGTTATCGAAGTAAACATTAAAAAAAAAGAATGACAAAAAAAAAATGACATAAACATACCATCCCCAACGCTTTCCTTGGCCTCGCCGACTGTTGGCTTCTTTCCTTCATGTATTATAACGAGCACCCTCATTTCCCCTTATATATATATATATATATATATATATATATATATATATATATATATATATATATATATATATATATATATATATATATATATATATATATATATATATATATATATATATATATATATATATATATATATATATATATATATACACACACAAAGCGCGCGTGTGTGTATTCGTGCCTTTTTGTCCCGTTTCCTTCGCGCAGTTCTGTTTTGTTATAACCATGAACCGACTAGCCCAACATCATGTCTTACTGGATTACTCTTCATCTACTCTGGGCTCTACCACTACCACTCCTCCTATCAACAAGGAACAAACGGCAACCACCTATGTCAACCTCATTGCTCTGCCAACATACCAGTCAAGAGTCTGCGCTTTGGGTGTGTGTATTCGTGCCTTTTTGTCCCGTTTCCTTCGCGCAGTTCTGTTTTGTTATAACCATGAACCGAATAGCCCAACATCACGTCTTACCGGATTACATTTCTTCTACTCTGGGCTCTACCACTAACACTCCTCCTATCAGGGACAAACGGAAACCACCTATGTCAACCTCATTGCTCTGTCAACAGGCTAGTCAAGAGTCTGCGCTTTGTATATGTGTGTATTCGTGCCTTTTTGTCCCGTTTCCTTCGCGCAGTTCTGTTTTGTTATAACCATGATCCGACTAACCCAACCTCACGCCTTACTGGATTACATTTCTTCTACTCGGGGCTCTACCACTACCACTCCTCCTATCAACAAGGGACAAACGGCAACCACCTATGTCAACCTCATTGCTCTGTCAACATGCCAGACAAGAGAGCGCTTTGTATGTGTGTATTCGTGCCTTTTTATCCCGTTTCCTTCGCGCAGTTCTGTTTTGTTATAAGCAAGTAAAGCATGACATCCTGTGAGAGGCTTTGAGCTGTGAACGTAAGAACGCAAGCGAAGAGGCAAACATTGCAAAATGGAGCCATCATCATCATCATCATCATCATCATCAGCCTGACTATACCCGCTACATGGCGAAGGCCTCTCCCATATTTCGCCACTTAACCCGGTTCTGTGCTAGCTGCATCCACTTGACCCCCGCGAACTTCTTAACCTCATCCACCCACCTAACTTTCTGCCGCCCCCTGTTACGCTTTCCTTCTCTTGGAATCCAGTTTGTTACCCTATCCTCTCTTCGCACTACATGTCCCGCCCATGCCCATTTCTTCTTCTCAAGTTCCACTAGAATGTCGGTAACTTGAGTTATTTCTCTGACCCACACTGCACGCTTCCTGTCTCTTAATGTTACCCCTACCATTTTGGGTTCCATAGACCTCTGGGTTGTCCTCAACTTAAGTAGAACTTTCTTGGTTAGCCTCCACGTTTCAGGCCCATAGGTAAGTACAGGTAAGATACAACTGTTGTATACTTTCCTCTTGAGGGATACCGGTAAGCTGCTAGTCATAATCGGCGAGTGATTGCCAAATGCGTTCCATCGCACTCTTATTCTTCTTGTTATTTCCTTTTCATGGTCCGGATATGCGGTTACTACCTGTTCTAAGTAGACATAATCGCCTACTACTTCCAGTACTTCGCTACCTAATGTAAAGTGCTGTTCCTTCCCGAGGCTGTTGAACATTACCTTAGTTTTCTGCATATTGATTTTCAAGCCTATCCTTCTACTTTTCCTGTCTAGGTCATCAATCATTACTTGCAGTTCATCCCCCGAGTTGATTAGCAAGGCAATGACATCAGCAAATCGCAGATTACTGAGGTATTCTCCATATACCCTTATCCCTAACTGCTCCCATTCCAAGTCTCTGAATACTTCCTCTAAGCAAGCTGTGAATAGTACTCGGGAGATTGTGTCTTCTTTCCTAACACCTTTCCTTATGTTAATTTTGTTACTTTCCTTATGCAGAACTATGGTTGCTGTGCAGCTACTATATATATATCTTCCAGCACTTTCACGTACGGCTCGTCTACCCCCTGATTTCGCAATGGCTGCATCACCGCCGATGTCTCAACTGAGTCAAACGCTTTTTAGTAATCAATGAATGCTATGTATAAGGGCTGGTTATATTCCGAACATTTTGTATGAGACCTGGCCAAAGACGACGCGCGGCTCGACGGGAGGACGAGAGAGCGCTATAACCAGCGAAGCTATGTGCGTGTGCGCGCTGGCTTTGACACGTGCTAACAAACAGACGCGGCGCGCCCTATTTAAAGAGACCGCGCCTCTTGTTGAGTCAGTCAGTCAGTGGTTGAGGCGTGTTCGCAAGTGCTTCGGCTGGACTCCCGGGGATCACCCGCTGCTGGCAAGCCCACGGACCTGCAAGGGAGCGGCGCTCGTCTTGTATGGCGGCCACACCGTGACTCTTGAGGCGTCGGACTGCAACAGTGCCCGGTGAACAATTTGGTGTTTGTTTATGTAAATCTCTCGTTTTTCATCTGTCTTGTAAAGCCTCTATGTTATTGAATACCTCTGTTTTGCATGCTTAGCGTTTATATTTTGTGAACCTCTCTTCTGTGCAATTTTAGTGTTTGTGTATTCATTTGTATCATCTCTTGCTGTGCATAAATTGTGTTTTGTTTGTTACTTCTGACTCCGATCCTTACTCTGGTTTGAACCGGCGACCGCTGGGCACCAAACGACCACCCCCTTCTGTCACTACAAGGTAGTTGAATTCCGGCTGAGCTTGCCACGCAGGTCGATGGCATCTCCTTTGCGACCAGAACAGCTACCCCCACTGACTCTAAGGGTGTCTGGGAGTGTGCGCACCGTTAAGGGCGCATCGTTAATAATACCCCCTAATTATTAACGGGTGACAATTATTCTGGCGTCCGCGACAAGACGTTTGGGGCATTCAGGCTCAGAGGACGGAGAACGAGTTAGAAGAGTTTAAGAAGAGGTCATAAACAGTGTAACAGCAGCGCGATAACGAGAGGTACCGCGCTCAAGCGGTTGTGTAAGGTCCATTGAGAGTGCTATGTGATAGCATTAGGCATTTCAGATAAAGATGAATCTAAAGGAGATTATTGCCTTAGGCCTAGAGAAGGGTCTTAAATGAGCTGAACTGCGAGAATGGGTGGACCGAAAAGAAAGAGAGGTTCTCGAACAGGCTGAGAAGGAAAGAGAAGAAGCTGAGAAAGAAAGAGAGATTCAACGAGAAGAACGAGAGAGAGAATGGCAGATGAAATAAGAAGAGGCAAAGAAACAAGAAAAAGAAAGAGAAAAAGAGTGGCTCAGGAAGAGAGCCTAAAGAGAGAAAAAATGGCTCAGGAAACGAGCAGAAAGAGAAAAAGAATGGCTCAGGAAGCAGGCAGAAAAAGAAAAAGAATTTTTAAAAGAGAGAGATATCCTTCTCAAAAAGCTGGCTGAGGTTCGGCGTTTGAAAGGTATTACCGAGCCTCCGGAGGTTTCCTTTCCTTATATTAGGAGGTACAGTGAAACAACCGATTCATTGACAGCCACAGGTGCTGTAGAAACTAGCTCCAGCAGCCAGAATGAAGTTTTGGAACAGCATGTTCCTGCAACAGAAATTTCTGAAGAAGACTTTACTGGAGCTAAAATTTCTCAGGAAAATGAGACTGTGCTTTCCGAGACGACAAATTGCACAGAAGCTGCAAAGGCAGTTGTCGAGCAAGAAGGCTCATGCATGTGCTCTTTGCCTCAAGAGGAAGATCATAATTCTAGCTCCACGTCAGATTGCACCATGCCTGAGTGCATGAGTGACCTAGAGGAAGAGCCGTCAAATAACAGCGAGCCCGAAAGCTCAGATAGAGCTGAAACTGAAGACAGCATTCTTCCAGGAATTCAAGAACAGGATGTAACCAAAAGTGAGGAGAAAGAGTCTCCAGTTGCAAATGAGCTCTGCTTAAAGAAGGTACGACTGAAGGTCGTAAAGAAAAGAAAGAAAATGAAAAGAATTAAGGGAGAACAAAATGATTCTCAACGAGATGCTCCGTGAAGACCACAATGTCCTGAAGATGCAAGTGAATCCGGAGCAAACCTGCCTCGGTTAGCAGTGCGAAAAAAGAAGGCGAAAATGAAGAGAAAAGAATCCAAATCTGCCAATGCACGTGAAGTCGAGCAAGAAAGCTCACGAATAGACACAAGGAAGAAGTTCATGAACGACTGGACGCGCAAGCGCATGGAGAGCCGCCCCGACCGAGAAAGAATGAGACGGCCTGCTCGAAGCGCCGCTAGGCAAGGTAGAGTTAGTTCTGGCCAAGCTTCCGATCGGGAAGCAGAACTCAAGAGTAGAGGGAGACGCGAGATAAAATCGCGAATGAGGAGTATCATTAGAACCAGAAAAAGAGCCAGGACACGAGTGAGAAAGGAGCGCCAGTGCTTCGTAAGAAAGAGAACTGGCGCGCTAGGTAGTTTGAGAAGAGCTCCCCTGCTCCAAGGAAGAGCCACAAGCCGTTTTTGGAAGTATAGGCGAAAGCCGGCCTTAGGTCTGTGCGTTTCGAATAACTGTGTGGTTGTGTTATTAATTCCTATGTGAATCCGACAACAGTGTGTTGTTATGTTTGTGAACATCATGGAATTGATGTGTGAAAATTTTGTCATCAAAGCCTGAGAGCCTTGTGCGGCTTCTGAGGTGTGAATTTTGTAATATGTTATTGCAGTTTGGGAAATTTGTGCAATGTGTGGGATGTGGACATTTGCCCCATATAATTGTGAGAGCATGCATGTGCGCGCGATGTTCGTGGTTGTTGTGAATATTGTGGGACGATATTCTTTAAGGGAGGGGCAGTGTCACGAAATCGGCGCACATTTTCATCAAGCCGGTACGGCGCGAGGCCCACGCGGCGTCGCGTGGAAAGCATGGAGAGAAAAGCCTCCTTCCCCGCGCGGGAGAGCGCGTAGCTTTGTACGCGTTGCCGTCACCCTCTTTCCCATTGCCCGGGGAGGACGGTGGTTCATCGGTCTGGAATACGCCAGAAAATTCCAGAATCTTCTATGGGACCTAGCCAATGACGACGCGCGGCTCGACGGGAGGAAGAGAGAGCGCTCTAACCAGCGAAGCAAAGTGTGTGTGCGCGCTAGCTTTGGCACGTGTTAACAGAGAGACGCGGCGCGCCCTATTTAAAGAAACCGCGCCGCTTGTGAGGAGCCAGTCAGTCAGTTCGTCAGTGTTTGCGACGTGTTCGCCTGTGTTTCGGCTGGGCTCCCGGGGATCACCCGCTGCTGGCAAGCCCACGGACCTGCAAGGGAGCGGCGCTCGTCTTGTATGGCGGCCACATCGTGACTCTTCAGCCGTCGGACTGCAACAGTGCCCGGTGAACAATTTGGTGTTTGTTTATGTAACTCTCTCGTGTTTGATCTGTTGTAAAGCCTCTGTGTTATTGAATCATTCTGTAGTTGCATGCTTAGCATTTGTATTCTGTGAACCTCTCGTCTGTGCATTTCAAGTGATCTTTTGTATTCCTGTGTATCATCTCTTGCTGGGCATAAAATGTGTTTTGTTTGTTACTTCTGACTCCGATGCTTATTCTGGTTTGAACCGGCGACCGCCGGGCACCAAACGCCCACCCCCTTCTGTCACCACTAGGTAGATGAATTCCGGCTGAGCTTGCCACGCAGGTCGAGGGCATCTCCCTAGCGACCGGAACAGCTATCCCCACTCACTCTAAGGGTGTCTGGGAGTGTGCGCCCGTTAAGGGCACATCGTTAATAATACCCCCTAATTATTACGGGTGACACCTACCTTGGCATTGAAGTTGCCCATTAGTACAGTATACTGCTTCTTTACTTTTCGCATTGCTGATTGTACATCTTCGTTGATGCTTTCAACTGCCTGGTGATCATAACTACATGTAGGTACATAGGCCTGTACAACGTTCAGTTTATACCGCTTATTAAGCCTAATTACGATGCCTGCCACCCTCTCATTAGTACTATAGAATTCATCTATATTGCCCGTTATATACTTATTGACAAGGAAACCTACTCCTAGTTGTCGCCTCTTTGGTAAAGCTCGATAACACAGTACATGCCCATCCTGCAGTACAGTATATGCCTCATTCGGCCTCCTAACCTCACTAAGCCCTTTGACATCCCATTTCATACCTTGTAGTTCCTCTAACAGTACTGCTAAGCTAGCTTCACTAGCTAAGGTTCTAACGTTAAACGTTGCCAGGGTCAGTTTTCAATGGCGGCCTGTCCAGCGGAGCCAGAAGTTCTTAGCACCCCCTTCTGCATCACAGGTCTAACCGCCGCCCTGGTCAGTTGTTCCGCAGCCGCTGGTGACTGAGGGCCGGGGTTCTGTGTAGCTTATCATGAGAGGTCATGGCCAGTTACTGCGCCAGGGTGGCCAACTCCTGTTCTGGTGAGGGAGTGAGTTGCCGGAAGTGTTCACCGGCATCAGGTCGCACCCCAAACCTGTTTATGCAATTCCATCGACACGCGGATTTTTTGTTTCCTTTTAAATCCGGTGGAGAATTGCGCGGCACTGGGATTTGAGCCCCGGCCCTCTTGCATGCGAGGCGGATGTCCTACCGCTACGCCACCGCTGCTAATGTCGATTAGACATAATATCTTTTAAGAAGCTGCCAAAGGTGCTACCATTTAGTTAAAATGCTACGACGAGATACAAGGTAGCTTGCCAAAGTTTTCATTCAGACCAAAAGAAACCGTGTTAAACTTGTGTATTAAAAATGATTTGCGAACTTCGCGTTCATGGTGGGCTCTGAAATCTGATTCCAGTAAAGTTACTTGCATTTTTTCAAAGGGGTGCTTGGTAATGTTTACATGCTTAGAGATAGGAAGGTTAGGTAGTGTATTACAATGAGATTTATGATTATTAAATCGGTATCTGAAGGGTGTTTCGGTTTGGCCAATGTACTAAATTTTGCAGACAGAACATTCAAGCATATAAATCACGTTGTCCGTATTGCATGAGAAGTTGCCTCAAATCTTTACATTAAATTTCGATGCAGTGCTGAAAGCTTTCACCGATGTAGTCATTGTGCACAAACTTTGCACCGTGACTTTTTGCCAGGATGGCAGCCGATTGGTGCAGTGGGGCTAGCTTTAGACGAAGTTAAAATATCACTGAGGTTCTTCTTTCGGCGATAGACAACACGGGGGGCTGGCTGGTAAATTTCTTTTAGACGATCACTTTGCATGAGAATACTATGATGTTTCTTTAATATACCTGCAACGTTGGGGATCGAAGCGGAATGCGTCAGCACGAGATTGATTATGATTGGCCGGATGTTTCCTCTTCCGCTTTGAGGAGAGCTTTGTGATCAAGAAGACAATTGCTCGTTCCACTGCATCATTTATTAGGCGCTCTGGATATTTGCGTTGCATTAGGGTGTTACGAAGGTTGGCACAGTGAAATTCAAAGTCGCGATCGTCTGAACATATCCGTTTAAAGCGGACGGCTTGTCCATATGGGATGCTAGTCTTGCACTATTTAAGATGGCTGCTGTCGAAGTGCAGGTACTGAGGTCTGTCACTGGGTTGCTCGAGTTCCCCGCAGTTTTTCTTTCTCCCTCCACAAAGAACCTTCTGCCGCCACCACTTTATGTCGAGCCGAAGAAGCTCGCTGCGTTGCCCGTCCTTCGCATCCTGAATCCACAGAACGTTCTAAGCAGCGTTATGACAACCGACGCCCACATGTCTCTTATATGCCAGGTAATTTAGTGTTGCTGTGGACGCCGCTGCACAAGCGTAGTTTAACCCAGAAGCACGGTTTCGCTATAGCGATCCTTTTGTCGTTTTGGAGCGCCCGAATTACGTGAACTATGTAATTTCATGCCGCACCGAAAGTGGCCGATGCTCACGCCGGACCCAGGTGGTACATGTGGCTCGGCTAAAAAGGTTCCATCCCCGGCACCTTCCTTGAACTAATTGTCCTGGGGCTTCGTCTGCGAGGGGGGAGTGCCACGTACCTGGGGGCGTCAAGAAAGGAAGAGGCTGGAGAGAAGAAGAAACAGGAGAAACAGTGGTGAGTGCTGATGTTCCTTGGGTGACTCGCAGCGCTTTAGACTACCAATAGACACCCCCGTTACGTTCTGAGTACGTAACAATCTATAATATTGTGAGCCTTCTGTGGACCTTCTTTCATTTGTACATGCCATCATCATCTTCTTTCATTTGTACATACCATCATCATCGTCCCGCGGCGCCGGCTCCGGCGCGTGCCTGGCTTGGTGGCCGGATTAAAAACGCTAGACAAGGCTTCGCTGTCCTTGCCGCCACGACCTCGCCGTCTTGACCTAGCCTTCTTCAACAAGTGGTGGAGGTGAGAATTGATCCCCTTGCTGTTTTGTGCCCTGCCGCTCGCTGGAGCTACGTTCCGGTCGCTGTTTACCGCCTGCCACCATCGTTATGTCTAACGAGAGCACCCACGAATCGGCAGGACCCTCTACCTCGGCTGCACCACCCCCTCCGACTGTGCCCGCACGACAACGCGACCCGCCGCTGTTCGCTGGTCGTCGCGATGAAGACGTCGATGACTGGCTGGACACCTATGAACGCTGCAGTAACTACAACCGGTGGGACGACGCTCTAAAATTTCTGAACGTTTCTTTCTACCTCATTGAGGTCGCCAGAACCTGGTTTATTAACCGCGAACCCCACACCACTAACTGGACAACATTCAAGCAACAGTTCCGCCAACATTTCGCCGACCCAGCAGTTCGGACTGAGGTCGCGAAGAACAAGCTCGCGTCTCGCCTCCAAGGTCCCGATGAGTCTTACGCGTCTTACATAGAGGCCATACTTGCACTCTGCAGGCGTATTAGTCCCACCATGCCGGAACCTGAACGCGTACACCACATCTTAAAAGGAATTAATTCTGTGGCTTATAATGCCCTGATTGCGCAGAATCCTTCTACTGTTGACGCCATTATTGCGACCTGCCAACGCATCGACCAGCTGCAGTCCTCCCGATTGCAGCCCGGCATTGCTACTGGCCCGACCTATGCTGACCTGGATCTACGGGCACTGATTCGAGCTATCATCCGGGAGGAGCTCCAAGCCCTCAAGCCTGTCTGTCGACACGGGTGCGATCATTCTTCCGTACCTTCTAATGACGCCGGTCTACGCAACATCAAAGATGAGCTGGCAACAATCACGCGACCTATGGCGTCCGACCCTCCTGCACCCCGCCAAGCATCGACTTACGCGCACGTCGCAGCATCACCCCCTCCTTTTGTTCCGCCGCCCCAACTGGCATCGCCCTACAACCACATCAACGCCGTGACGACGGCTCAGCCTACGCCACCCTATTACGCACCCTGGCGCCCCTCTCGCCCAGTGTGCTACTACTGTGAAATACGAGGACATATATCCCGCTTCTGCCGTCGCCGTATTCAGAACGAGCGGCGTGGTTATGACTCCTTCGAAAGTGACGTACCCTCATATTATCAGCGACGAGCTATTTCCAGCCCACCTCGAAGATCATCCCCACCACCAGAATCCTCGTCTGAGCCTCGTGGAACCCATGCATCCCGACGTCGGTCCCTATCCCCATACCGCCGCTCAGTTTCCCCTCTCCGACCCGCAACAACTCTCCCTGTCCGCCATCCGGAAAACTAAGCGTTGCAGTTTCCGGAGGTCAAACTGCAGTCTGCGAACTTTCCAAAAGTCCTCCAGATCGCCCGTATAATGCGATTTCTGTTTTCGCTGAAGGATTACCGGTCGAAGCATTGATTGATACAGGGGCTGCAATTTCTGTCATTCACGCTGATTTGTGCTACCGTTTGCGAAAAGTTACGACACCATATGATGGGCCTGAACTCCGTGGAGCCAATGACGTCCCTTTGCGCCCTTTAGCAAAGTGCACCGTACGAGTTGTTATTGACGGCGTCCGCCATCATGTGCAGTTTGCTGTGCTCTCTCCATGTGCGCATCTGATGATTTTTGGATGGGATTTTTTTGTCAACCGCTTCGGCGTTAATTTCTTGTGGCGACCGTGTTATCCATATGATAGACAGCGATTTTTCATCTGAAGTTTCTGAACGACATCATCCCCTCGTGGCCGCCGCTGATACTGTTCTGCCTCCTCAGTGCGAAAAACTGCTTACCGTTGTTTCTGACCACATCGCTGACGGGGACGTACTCATCGCACCATCTTATCGTCATCTTGAACGCGGTATCGCCTTCCCGTCTAGTCTTGTGAGGTTCTGCAACGGCTCAGCGACAGTAGCGGCCACTAACACTTCACGTGAATCCCTCGTGCTCCGAAAAGGAACTTCTCTCCCCTGCATGGTGGATGTTCAACCTTTGTCCTTGATGGTTCTCACCGCCCCTCAGCCTCAGCACCGTGTTTCAACAGACGTCTCTCTTTCGGTTCTCACAAAGACTATTAATCCTAACCTCACGCCGAACCAACGCCAAGAACTGCTGACATTGCTTCGTCAACACCAAGCCATTTTTGATGCCACTTCCCCACCACTGGGACGGACTAGTGTTGCGCACCATCGCATCATTACTGAAGGTAACTCTATCGCTCGCCGACGGCCTTATCGGGTTTCCCTCTCTGAACGAAAAGTAATTGAAGAAAATGTAAATGACATGCTCCATCGCAATATTATTCGTCCCTCGACAAGTCCATGGTCCTCTCCAGTAGTGTTAGTTAAAAAAAGGACGGCTCGGTACGCTTTTGTGTTGATTACCGCGCACTCAACAAAATTACCCGCAAAGATGTATACCCAATGCCAAGAATTGATGACGCCCTTGACTCTCTCCAAAGCGCCCAATATTTCTCGACTTTGGACCTCCGCTCAGGTTATTGGCAAATACCTATGCACGAGGACGATAAAGAAAAAACCGCTTTCGCAACTCCTGATGGCCTTTACGAATTTAATGTTATGCCTTTCGGACTTTGTAACGCACCAGCGACATTTGAAAGGATGGTCGATACTGTGCTTCGTGGCCTAAAATGGAGAACCTGTTTATGTTACTTGGATGACATTGTCATCTTTTCGTCAACTTTTAACGACCATATCACGCGCCTGAATGAGGTCCTCACGTGTCTCGCTTCAGCGGGCCTTCAGCTCAACACCAAGAAGTGCCACTTTGCACAGAAGGAAATTAAAATATTGGGACATCTAGTCAGCCATGACGGCATTCGTCCAGACCCTGAAAAAATCATCGCGGTCTTGAAATTTGCTCGTCCACAACGGACTACAGAATTGCGCAGTTTTCTCGGCCTAGCGTCTTATTTCCGGCGTTTTATAAAGCATTTTGCAAGTATTGCTGCTCCACTTCATCAACTACTTAAAGTACGCAGCCCTTTCGTGTGGACTGAACAGTGCGAAGCTGCTTTTAATAACCTGAAGCACGCCCTCACATCAGACCCTGTTCTTGGCCACTTCAGTGACAGCGCTCCAACCATCCTGCACACTGATGCCAGTGGTATCGGTCTTGGCGCTGTACTTCTGCAGCGCGATGCAACTTCGCGTGAGAAAGTGATTGCCTTCGCCAGTCGGACTATGACTCCAGCTGAGAAAAACTACACTATTACCGAACAGGAGTGCCTTGCCGTCGTCTGGGCTGTCCACAAGTTTCGCCCTTACCTATACGGTCGGCACTTCACAGTTGTGACCGATCACCATGCTCTTTGCTGGTTGTCATCGCTCAAAAATTTGACAGGCCGACTAGGCCGTTGGATTCTACGCCTGCAAGAATACAATTTTGACGTCATTTATAAATCGGGTCGCCAACACCAAGACGCCGACGCTCTTTCTCGCTGTCCACTTTCGGAATCGGCTTGCTGTTTTTCTTCCCAATGCATTTCCACCTATGACCACAGCCGACCATCTCTTTCCCCGACGTATATCACAACAGTTTCATTTGACGACTCTGAGAACAAACACGCTCTCCGCTCACAGCAATTAGCCGATGCCTACTGCCGTCCCATCATCGACCGCCTTATTGGCGCTTCGGACCCACCCAATGCTCGGCTTCGCCGACAACTTCGCAATTTCAAGCTCGAAGATGGCACCCTACTCCGCTTCGTGTATTGCCCTGATGGAACTCGCTGGATCCCAGTCGTGCCGCGTGTGCTTCGTCAACGTATACTGGCGGCTCTCCACGATGACGCTACTGCAGGTCACCTTGGTGTTGACAAAACCTACGACCGCGTGAAAAAACGATTCTTTTGGCCTGGCCTATCTTCTAGCGTTGCCAAATACGTCGCATCCTGCCCTCTATGCCAACGTCGCAAACGCCCGACTTCTTCACCCGCTGGCCTTCTACAACCTGTTCCTGTCCCGCCACGCCATTCGACGTTGTCGGCATCGATTTATATGGTCCCCTACCTCTCTCCGATGGGGGTAATCATTGGATTATAACAGCTGTCGACCACCTTACACGCTACGCTCAGACAGCACCTGTACCGACCGGTTCCGCTCAAGAAGTAGCAAATTTCTTTTTGCAATCAATTGTATTGCGTCATGGCGCTCCTCGGGTGCTCCTAAGTGACCGCGGGATGGCCTTCTTATCGCCAGTCGTTGCCGAAGTTCTTTACGCGTCATCAACCCTTCATAAGACAACCTCGAGCTACCATCCCCAGACTAACGGGCCGACTGAGCGATTTCACCGCACCTTAACGGATATGATCTCCATGTATATCACACCGGATCATCGAAATTGGGACACTATTCTGCCATTCGTCACTTTCGCCTATAACACAGCAGTACAACGGACTACCGGTTATTCTCCATTTTTCCTCGTCTATGGCCGTCCTGCCACTACAATTCTTGATGCTTCCTTCTTCTCTACGCCCGACTACTCCACATCGGTACCTACCCAGTTCTTATCTCGTGTGGCCAGATGCCATCATCTTGCCCGCCTCAACACAGCAGCCTGCCAGGAAGACCGCAAGAGCCGCTACGATTCTACGCATCGCGTGGTCTCTTATCGTCCCGGTGACGAAGTACTGCTTTATACTCCACTGCGCACCCCTGGCCTTAGTGACAAATTCCACCACCGCTACCTTGGTCCCTACAACATCATCAGCCAAACTTCTCCAGTTAACTACAAAGTCACGCCTGTTGATCCCCCAGCCGATCGACGCCACCGTGGAACTGAAATTGTTCATGTCTCTCGCTTCTAACCGTTTGCGCGCCGCGGTACATCGGTTAGTTAGGAGCGGCCAGGCTGGCCGCTTCCGACCCCCCGGGCAGATTGTGTGAGCCTTCTGTGGACCTTCTTTCATTTCTACATGCCATCATCGTCTTCTTTCATTTCTACATACCATCATCATCGTCCCGCGGCGCCGGCTCCGGCGCGTGCCTGGGTTGGTGACCGGATTAAAAACGCTAGACAAGGCTTCGCTGTCCTTGCCGCCACGACCTCGCCGTCTTGACCTAGCCTTCTTCCACAATATATATATATATATATATATATATAATGAGGGTGCTCGTTATAATACATGAAAGAAAGAAGCCAACACTCGGCGAGGCCAAGGAAAGCATTGGGGATTGTCATCATCATCATCAGCCTGATTATACCCACTGCAGGGCGAAGGCCTCTCCCATATTTCTCCACTTAACCCGGTTCTGTGCTAGCTGCATCCACTTGACCCCTGCGAACTTCTTAATCTCATCCGCCCACCTAACTTTCTGCCGCCCCTTGCTACGCTTTCCTTCCCTTGGAATCCAGTTTGTTGCCCTCAGCGACCATCGGTTATCCTCTCTTCGCAATATATGTCCTGCCCATGTCCATTTTTTCTTCTTAATTTCTACTAGAATGTCGGCAACTTGAGTTATTTCTCTGACCCACTCTGCACGCTTTCTATCTCTTAATGTTACCCCTACCATTTTTCGTTCCATAGCCCTCTGGGTTGTCCTCAACTTAAGTAGAACTCTCTTGGTTAGCCTCCACGTTTCAGCTCCATAGGTGAGTACAGGCAAGATGCAACTGTTGTATACTTTCCTCTTGAGCGATACCTGTAAGGTGCTAGTCATAATCTGCGAGTGCTTGCCAAATGCGCTCCATCCCAATCGTATTCTTCTTGTTATTTCCTTTTCGTGATCCGGATCTGCGGTTACTACCTGTCCTAAGTAGACATATTCGCCTACTACTTCCAGTATTTCGCTACCTAATGTGAACTGCTGTTCCTTCCCGAGGCTGTTGAACATTACCTTAGTCTTCTGCATATTGATTTTCAAGCCTACCTTTCTACTTTTCCTGTCTAGGTCATCAATCATTATTTGGATTGTACTTTGTCCTTTTTTTTTTTAATTTTTACTTCGATAATCACATAACCTAGTAATGTATTCTGTTCAGGGGAAAGATAATTAAACGCAAAGTAGAAGAAAAAACAACGTGCCGATGGTGGGAACCAAACCCACGACCTCCGAATATCGCGTCCGGTGCTCTTCCAACTGAGCTGCATCGGCCAGTGTCCCCCCTGCTACTTTCTAGGGTATTAATGTTGTCTGTATACGAACCTTGAGAGTGTTCGCCAGCGCCACCCTCAACCAAAGCGGCGGACGTGGAACGTCCTGTGATACCGCCAGCGTCACGTAGAACGTGATCAAGAGCGAGGGTGAAAGCTGTGCTAGAACCCTCTTACGCTACATATGGCTTCAAGACTACCAGAACCGAGACCCCCGTAAGCTACAAGCAGATAAATGAAGGGGAAACGAGGGTGCTCGTTATAATACATGAAAGAAAGAAGCCGACAGTCGGCGAGGCCAAGGAAAGCATTGGGGATTGTACTGGGAGGACAGCGGCCGATGTAGCTCAGTTGGAAGAGCACCGGACGCGATATTCGGAGGTCGTGGGTTCGGTTCCCACCATCGGCACGTTGTTTTTTCTTCTACTTTGCGTTTAATTATCTTTCCCCTGAACAGATTGCTTTACTAGTTTATGTGACTATCGAAGTAAAATTAAAAAAAAAGGACAAAGTACAATCCCCAATGCTTTCCTTGGCCTCGCCGACTGTTGGCTTCTTTCTTTCACACATATATATATATATATATATATATATATATATATATATATATATATATATATATATATATATATATATATATATATATATGACAGCCATGTCCCTGATGTATATATATATATATATATATATATATAGGAAGGGGGTTTAAGCTGGTATGGGTCCCGTAGAGCATAAACGTAAAGGAGATGACACACGGTAGACACACGGTAAACTTTATTCCGACGTTACCGCCGGGGTCCGGCTTTTGCCAGGGAATGCAGAAAGAAGCCTGCTTTCTGCATTTCGCTCTAGGCAAAGCCCAGACCAGTCTATACCATTTTACGCGAAGTCCTGGCTCTTTGGGACGGAGTGCCAATGCAGAGAGCTGGAAGGCATGTGGTGACGCCACTCGGTGTGTGCTTCGCTCGAGTAATTTTCACTGCAGCGGTGGCGAAGCGTTAGAACATCCGTCTCACATGCAAGAGGACCGGGGTTCGAATTCCGGTGCCGCGAAATTCTCCACTGGATAAAAAAGAAATCCGCGTGTCGATGGAATTGCATAAACAGGTTTGGGGTGCAACCTGATGCCGGTGAACACCTCCGGCAACGCACTCCCTCGCCAGAAAAAGAGTTGGCCGCCCTGGTGCAGTAATTGGCCGCAACCTCTCATGATTCGTTCCATAAAACCCCGGCCCTCAGTCACCAGCGGCTGCGGAAGAACTGACTACGGTGGCAGTCAGACCTGTGACGCAGCAGGGGGTGCTAAGATTCCTAGCACCGCTGGACAGGCCGTAAATGGAAAATGGCCCTGGCAACGTTCAACGCTAGAACCCTAGCTAGTGAAGCTATATTAGCAGTGCTGTTAGAGGAACTAGAAGGTATCGAATGGGATGTCATAGGGCTTAGTCAGGTTAGGAGGCCGAATAAGGCATATACTGTACTGAAGGAACGGCTATGGAACGAAAAATGGTAGGGGTAACATTAAAGAGATAGAAAGCGTGCAGAGTGGGTCAGAGAAATAACTCAAGTTACCGACATTCTAGTAGAAATTAAGAAGAAGAAATGGACATGGGCAGGACATGTAGCGCGAAGAGAGGATAACCGATGGTCGCTGAGGGTAATAAACTGGATTCCAAGGGAAGGAAAGCGTAGCAGGGGGCGGCAGAAAGTTAGGTGGGCGGATGAGATTAAGAAGTTCGCAGGGGTCAAGTGGATGCAGCTAGCACAGAACCGGGTTAAGTGGAGAAATATGGGAGAGGCCTTCGCCCTGCAGTGGGTATAATCAGGCTGATGATGATGATGATGATGATGATGTACTGAAGGATGGGCATGTACTGTGTCATCGAGGTTTATCGGAGAGGCGAGAACTAGGAGTAGGTTTCCTTGTAAATACATATATAGAGGGTAATATAGACGAATTCTATAGTAGTAATGAGAGGGTGGCAGGCACCTATGCACCTACGTGTAGTTATGATAACAAGCAGTTGAAAGCTTCTAAGAAGATGTAGAATCGACAATGCGAAAAGTGAAGACGCAGTATACTCTTCTTATGGGCGACTTCAGTGCCAAGGTAGGAAAAAAGCAGGCAGGAAACCAGGCAGTAGGTGACTAAGGCATTGGTTCTAGGAATAGGAGCGGCGAATTACTAGTTGAGTTTGCAGAGCGCAATAACTTAGGTATCATAAATACCTTCTTCAGCAAACTGAAGAACCGAAAATGGACAGGGAAAATTCCTAATGGGGAGAATAAAAGGATATTGACTTCATATTGGGCGTGTGAACAGCATCATTCTATGGTTGTTTGACACGATGCGTTTGTTCATGCAGATGTCATCGCCGCATTCACGCCTGCAGTTTTCGGCCGTAATGATGACTTCGCTGGATATAACAAGTCCTGGCAACCAGCCTGGACCATTGTTCCCTCACACAAGTACAGCTCATCACCAACGGCAGCACCATTTCCTCTGGATATAAACGGACGCCAGCGACCCGCGCGTTCCAGTGGGCGTGTGAACAGCATCATTCTACGGTTGTTTGACAAGATGCGTTTGTTCATGCAGATAGTGGTATATCTTCAAATCTACACGGCATCGGACGCCCCAGGTGTGATCGCCGCATTAACGCCTGCAGTTTTCGGCCGTAATGATGACTTCGCTGGATATAACAAGTCCTGGCAACAATCCTGGACCATTGCTCCCTCACACAAGTACAGCTCATCACCAACGGCATCACCATTTCCTCTGGATATAAACAGACGCCAGCTACCCGCGCCTTCTAGTGGGCGTGTGAACAGCATCATTCTACGGTTGTTTGACACGAAGCGTTTGTTCATGCAGGTCAGTAACGAAACTTGCATGTTTGCTAAGAAGTCTAGTAATGCCGGTCTTCTGCGGTTCCCACGCCCACGAGTGCTACTAGGTTTGCTTGTGCAGTCATTTGATGTGTGTTGCCAGCTGCTCTTGCAGTCGGGAGACATTGAGCCTAACCCTGGTCCTGGTTTCGGTGGTTCTGGTGTTGTTATGCGGTCTAGAGACAATTAAAGAGATGAAACACTACAGGGAAAGCTGAATGATATGTTGACTTTGTTACAAAGTGTTAACGCACGCACTGCTAGAATGGAAACGGAAGAGTCACATCTAGTTACTTCCATTACTGAGATTAAAGAATGCCAGGAAACTATGAAAAAGAGCATTTTTGATATTGGTGCGAGGCTGTCTGCGGTTGAAACCAAAACATCATCCGCTGACGTAGCTCGACAAGAGTTGCTAACCCTGCGTGAACTCGCGGACAACCTGGTTCGTGAAAATGCCAGAGTGCGGGTTTCTCAATCTCAGCTGGAAGACAGGCAGCGAAGAGACAACTTAATATTTTTTGAATTGCCTGACAGTCCATCGGAAACATGGGAAGAAACCGAAGTAAAGCTGTTAGACATGATTTCCAGCTGCTTTAGTCCAGTGCTTACAAACAATGCGTTTGAACGTTCTCATAGATTTGGTGCATTCTCAGACGAAAAATGCCGCCCTTTTATCGTGAGGTTCCGCCCATTTAAAACGAAGCAACAGGTTCTATCTCAGTCTATCAAATAAAGATAAAAGTATCACCGTGAGTAAAGATTACTCGTTTCAAACACTTCAGCCCAGGAAAAAGTTGCTTCAGTTCGCTAAGGGACAGGACGGGTATTACAAACCTAGGTACAACAACCTCCATATTAATGGCCAATGCTACAGCTATAACCCTTTTCGGGATTGTGTTTTCATTGAAAGTAATCTTCGGGAACCTACACCATATTTTGATGGTGAAACTAGTGACGTCACATCTGGCTCGTCGCATACTAAGCATGCTGATCGCTTGAATTCTTCGCCGGACCACAATCAGCATTCAAGTATCGATACATCTGACCTGACAGGTCCCGCGTCGTAGGGATCGTGCGAGGGGCGGTGGGTCGACACCTGGTACTGTAGACTCGCTTTCTGTTCTTTTTACCAATATAAGAAGCTTATTACCTAAGCGCGATGAACTTAATTCTGTCATTGATTCGTGTGGTGCTGACGTTGTGTTATTAACGGAAACATGGCTTTCTTCCATGATAGCCAACAAAGAACTGTTTGATTGTAGAAAGCGTTATAATGTGTTTATATTAGATATAGGTCAGAAATATGGCGGAGGAGTTTTAATAGCTGTCGCGGATAATTTTGTTGCATCACCTGTTAATTTTTCTAATAGCTTGGAGTTGGTTTGGGTAGACCTTTGTGCAAATTTTAGGAGGATGATTTTGGGCATATGCTACCGTCCGCCATCTTCGAGTCAGACTCTGTTGACGAATGACATGACGCCCTTAACCTAATCACTGTATGTTTTCCGAGCATGCCTATTCTCTTAGCTGGAGACTTTAACTACCCCAGTATCGTGTGAAGTGATACTTCGCCTTATTTTAACCGTTTCTCCACTGAATGTAAAAAGTTTTTGATGACGTGTTTGGACTTCAACCTGTTACAGTTAGTCTCTAAACCTACTCGAACTACTTCATCCACATCTAGCGTTTTAGATCTTGTTCTAACTAACGTACAACATTTTATCGCTTCGGGTTTGCACCTGCCTGGCCTCAGTGATCATTCCTTGCCGCATTTTGATGAGCAAATTCCTGTTTGTAGCCACCTCAATCATATTAAGCACATTAGAGATTTGACTGAAGATAAAGCGCACAGGAAGACACACACGAGAGAAGAAGACACAGGACACGCGCTAACTCTCATCATCAGATGAGAGTTAGCACGTGTCCTGTGTCTTCTTGTCTCGTGTGTGTCTTCCTGTGCGCTTTATCTTCAGTCAAGTTGCAATGCACCATCTAGCCCAACTTCAAGTTTTGTTAAACATTAGAGATTATAAACGGGCCGATTTTGACACTATTACCCGTGAACTAGCTCTTTTTCTGAACGAATACTTACCTGGGTTCTCACTGCGTTCTGTTGACACTAAATGGAAATTATTTAAGTACACCGTCGAACGTCTCACTAAAACTTTCGTTCCGCATAGGTCCTTGAGGTGCAACAGGGAATCTCCTTGGTTTAATAATCTTTTAAAGAGACTTTCCAATAAAAAGAAGCGTTTGTTTCGCTCTGCCAAGTTGTCGAATTCTAAGCAACGATGAGAATCCTATTTCCTCGCGGCAGCAGAGTACAAAGATGTGATAAAAAGCTCCAAGGACTCATTCTTTAACCATACTTTACCTGCTACGTTGATTAACAATCCTAAACAATTTTGGAACATTGTCAACAAGAAAGACACATCCACAATATTACTCACATCTTCTGACGGTGTTGCGTTTCCGCCTAACGAGTGTGCTTCCGCCTAACAATGTTTTCGCGGCAGTTTTTTTTTTGACAATGTTTCTATTGCTAATCGCGAGGGCCCTGTTTTTGATGTTGTTCCCATGGATCCAGTTCTATTTGACGTATCAGGCGTTCTGAATCTTGAAAATCTTAAGGTCTCCTCCTCCTGCGGTGTTGACACTATTAATTCGAAGTTTTTCATAAACACAAAGTCATCCTGCTTCATAATCCTTACTAAATTATTTCATCAGTCCCTTGAAACAGGTTGTATTCCCAATGATTGGAAAGTTGGGAAGGTGATTCCTCTGCATAAGTCTGGAAATAAACATTGTCCTCACAACTTTCGTCCTATATCACTCACTAGTATCCCTTGTAAGATCATGAAAAATGTTATATAGTCGCATCTTGTTTCTTTTTAGAGTCGAATTCCATTTTCAGCATAACCCAGCATGGATTTCGTAAGTCATTTTCATGCGAAACTCAGCTAATATGCTTCACACATGACCTTCATTGCATCACTGATCACAGGCTTCAGGCAGATTGCATATTTATTGACTTTTCTAAAGCGTTTGACAAGGTCTCTCATGCGCTTCTCTTCCTTAAATTAAATGACCTGAACATTGACCCTAAGGTGCTTGCATGGCTGAAGAGTTTTCTTTCAAACCGTTCACAATACGTTACAGCAAATAACGTTGATTCACATTCTATGCCTGTCCGTTCTGGCGTGGGTCCGTTCTCGAGCACCTCCTTTTTATCATCTATATAAATGACTTACCGGCTAACATTTCTTCTTCACATAACCTTTTTGCTGATGACTGCGCTATTTACCGTGTAATTAATGATGATAATGATGCCTCTTGCCTTCAGTTTGGTATTAACAAGGTTCTTGATTGGTGTAAGGAATGTAATATGGAATTAAATATTAATAAGTGTAAGCATGTGCACATTTCTCGCAGTTCCAGCTTACCCACTACTTATCAGATTAACAATGTTTCTCTTGAGACTGTGTACTCTTACAAGTATCTAGGTGTTTACGTTTCTTCTAACCTATCTTGGAAACCCTACGTTGACTATATCATAAATAACGGAAATCGCATGCTAGGGTACCTTCGGAGAAATTTCTCTCGTTCATCCAGTTCATTAAAATTATTGCTTTATAAAACACTGGTACGCTCCAAATTAGAATATGCTGCATCTGTCTGGAGCCCTGACATTGATTCACTCGTTTCCGATTTGGAAGGTGTGCAGAACCGCGCCTATCGCTTCATACTGTCAAGCTATCACAGGACAAGTAGTGTAACTGCCATGATATCAGGTTTGTCCCTTCCACTTCTATCTCACCGCAGATCAGTAGCATCATTATCCCTTTTTCATAAAATTTACCACAACAGCTACCTGAAAGAAAGATTACTAACAAGACCATCTTACATATCAGTGCGCATTGATCACCGCCATAAAGTTGGGGTTCCATCTAGTCACACAAAATGTTTCCATGACTCATTCATACCTAGAACTTGGGTCAGTTGGAATCACCTTCCCCATGATATCGCATGTACAACAGATAACGACGCCTTTCGCAAATCCATTGTTTTTCTTTGAATGTATCTATGCTTGTTACGATGTTGTTTGCCGTTTGCTTCCTGATATAGTTTTTACTTAATCCCACTGCATTGGGAAGTTTTGTTTTCCTTTTTCTTTTTGCGCATGTTTTTTGTGTACTTGTACTGTATATTTCCTGTAACTTTGTTGTACTTTAATATACTTTTATGTATCCCACTCCCCTCTGTAATGCCCCCGGGCCCTGAGGGTAAATAAATAAATAAATAAATACTGTGTTCAACCCCCGCTATTATGCAAGATGTAGAGTTAATCGGGAAAGTGCGATGCAGTGACCACAGGATGGTGAGGTTCCGAATTAGTCTAAACCTGAAGTAGGAAAGCAACAGATTAGTAAGAATCAATTCTATCAACGAATTAGCGGTGCCGGGGAGGGCAGAAGAGTTCAGGATCTTGCTACAGAATAGATATTCAGCTCTAACCGAGGATGGCGACATTACACTAGAAGCAATAAACAACAATTTCATAGATGGCGCTGAGTGCGCTGTAGAAGTAGGCGGTAGGATAGTTAGAGAGGATACCGGTAAGCTGTCTAAGGAGAGGAAACATTTCATTTGAAACGCCAGAGTATGAAAGCTTCCAACAGACCAGATAGAATTGGCAGAGATCTCAAAGCTAAGCAACAAGCGCAAAGTGGCCGATATAAGGAAGTATAACATGGACAAAATTGAGCATGCTGTTAAGAACGGGGAGCAGCCTTAAGGCGGTGAAGATGAAATTGGGCATAGGCAAAAATCAGATGTATGCGCTAAGGGACAAGGCGGGCGACGTCATCACGAATTTGGACAAGATAGCCAAGGTAGGCGAACAGTTCTATACAGATCTGTACAGTAGCCAAAGTAGTCAGGACCGTAATGAAATTTGCGGTAGGGAAAAACAGTCAGACGTTCCACCAGTGACGAAGGACGAGGTCAAGAAAGCACTAGAAACTATGAAAAGGGGGAACTCAGCATGAGAGGATCAGATAACTACAGATTTGCTAAAGGACAGAGGGGATATCGTGCTAGAAAAACTGGCCATCCTGTATATGCAGTGCCTAGTTTCATCGACGGTACCGGAACAATGCAAGAATGCAAACATTATCAGCATTCATAAGAAAGGGGACTTTAAAGACCTTAAAAATTACAGAACAATCAGCTTACTGTCTGTTACGTATAAGGTATTCACTAAGGTAATCGCTAATAGAATCAGGACAACCTTAGACTGCAATGAAGTAAAGGATCAAACCACGACTGAGAGCACCACAATCGCGGCGCACAAATGCACTAGTCACGTGGTATTATTTGTATTTCGCCGGCTTTCTTTTGAGCCCAGAAAAAAAGATACACGTGGGACTTTCTTTATCGCAATTAATGGAATGGGGGTTTCTGAAGGTGCTCTACAAGTTTCCAATTCCCATGTTTGGTCTAAAGTCGATATTTAATCAATTAGAAAAATTAACATAATTAGCTAATTAAGTAAATGCAAAACAAAAAATCGCCTGTAGTGCGCAAGGAGGTTGGCATATATATATATATATATATATATATATATATATATATATATATATATATATATATATAACCCGATAACCAGATAAACAGGCTGATTTCGGCCGGCTTCCCCTGTGAGGTCATCTCAGCTGTGGCTGAAAACCTTCTTAAGAAGGTGAAAAAAGAGAACAGCGCCAACTGTACGAAGCGATTGCCCCGACGAACGACTACGGTCGTCCCGTATATGCACAAGGCCGCCCACAACGTAAGAAAAGTGGCAAACAGGATTGGCATCCCTACGGTTTTTTCAGCTCCACGCAAGCTAGCAGGGTTTTGCCCTAGGATCAGTGCAGAAGGCGCTCGACGAAAAGCATGAGATATTAAACATGCCGAAAAATTTGTAGAATGTGCCACGGGCGTTGTGTACCAGATCCCACTCAAGTGCGGACGTGTGTATGTGGGCCAGACAGGACGCTGCGTCAATGAACGCGCAGGGAAGCACCAGCGTTCTATTAGAAATAGGGAAGGAGCAAATCTGCCTGCTCATTGCATTGCATGCGTCGGTTGTGAACCAGTGTTTACAAGCATTACAATTCTAGGCAGGAGCAGTGATAAAGTAGCCCGTGAAATTCTAGAGGCGTATCATATCATGAAAAAAAAAAGGAGATAATTGTG
Source organism: Amblyomma maculatum (assembly GCF_055883805.1). Taxonomy (NCBI): domain Eukaryota; kingdom Metazoa; phylum Arthropoda; class Arachnida; order Ixodida; family Ixodidae; genus Amblyomma; species Amblyomma maculatum. The sequence continues at coordinate 478,672,853 of NC_139344.1, read as the reverse complement.
TTAGTGACACTGCTGTTTCCCTGCCCAACTTGGAAAGGAATTTTTTGAGCGGCTTTGGGTGATTGTCGCACAGGTTGTGATTTGCCCTCTCATTCTTTCCGCACCTATCTTTTTGTAGGCATGCGTGTACACTGCCTATAAATGCAGGATTAAACGAGTAATGTACCAGTTGATAGTTTGCGCTCTTTCTGCCTACCTGTGTTTATTTTTCCTGTGTGTGTCCTTTTGTGCGCGACTTGTTTCTACAATCTTCTAGTATCATCCTCAGACCTTTTCCGACATGATATCCATGTACGCCAGTCCTGATCCTAAGAACTGGGCCACCATGCCTTTCGTTATCTATGCCTATAATTCCACCGTTCAACGCACCACTGGCTACAGTCCATTCTTCTTAGTTTATGGCCGTCAACCAACAACTCTTTTCGACACCACCTTCTTCTCGGCTCCTGCCTCCCAATCTGCATCGTTGGGCGACCAGTTTTCTACACGCATTACCCATCACCAGCAAATTGCTCGCCGCAACACTCAAGTCGCCCAGCAAGAACGGAAGCACCACTATGACCAGCACCACCGCACTGCCTGCTTCTCAACCGGTGATGAAGTGCTACTCTGGACGCCGATCCTCACGCCTGGATTGTGCGAGAAGTTCCTTTTCCGCTATATCGGTCCCTACACCGTGCTCCAGAAAACATCTCCCGTGAACTACCGCGTTGTCCCATCGCATACCATCGCCGATCGGCCTCGGCGCTCAGACGTTGTTCATCTTTCGTGCATGATGCCGTACACCTTACCCGCTTCTATCTAACCAGCGACCAGCCGGTCAGCGCGGTGCAAGAACTTTCACCTCTTTCACCTGAACATACGTAGCATCGTCATCATTCACCGGTGTTCGCAAGATCACGTGGAGCGTTCCAGATTCTGGCTGGAATAAAGACGTTTGTTCGGGTGGTGGATATATTGGCGCGAAATCTTCAAAACTGTATTTGTTGTTTTTTAGCGGCTGCCGCCATGCGGTTTTATCACTGTGATTCTGGCGCGCATATCGATTCTGTATTCGTTGTTAATGCTCGATTTCGCGAGACGCACCTTTATCAGTTCCTTTGTCACGCAAGATGCACCAAGATCTGTCTCGAAGATTCCGATCACTCACGTATGTTTCTACAATCTTCCAGGTTGAGCTAGTAGCAGTTTGCGACGTTATCTAGGTTGTTTTGAGCAGCCCCTAAGTTGAGCGTTGACGAGTGTGATGGGCATTCTTTGTTCGACGATCGACGAGCACGTTTGTTGCTATCGCTGCCGCCGAGTTGCATAGTTTTTTTGCGGGCGCAAGTCAGCCTAATAAAGAGTTTCTTCAGTGCAATCACCGACTCTTCATTTGTGTCATCAACCTTGCCACCAGCACGCGACATCCGGTGGAGGTGCTATTCGAGCCCCGGTTCATCCCTTCAAGCTAAGACACCAGCCCTGTTCCTGTCACCCTGGGGCATTGTGAGGTTCTTTTCTTTAAATGTTCGGGCCACCTTGTTCTGTTGCTTATTCAGAGACAGCAATCTAAATAGATGACCAGACCGACCAGTTTAACGACGAATACCTTTATGTACACACATAGACGGGACGAGAGTAGGACGAGTAAGTAGGACGAAGACTAAACAAAAAATTGTCTACAGTCACCAGTTCGTTGGGTAGCAGGAACGTGAAGTCTCCGTATACGCTCCCTCCGGTTGTTCACGCGTTGTAGGGTCGCCGACGTAGGGCCTCGGCAGGTCTAGCGGAAGGCTAAGCCACCGAATGGGGCCCAGTGGAAGCACGAGGCCTCGGGTTGTCGTACCGCGGTCAATGAGTCCGGTCTCCCCGATATGCGTAGGCTCAGCACGGCGCCGAAAGCTCGTGCCAGTTGTGAGGTTCTTTTCTTTAGATCTTCTGGCCACATTATTCTGTGGCTTATTCCGAGACAGTAATCTAAATAGACGACCAGACTGACCAAGCTAACAACGAATACTTTTATGTACACAGGGACAGGACGAGAGTAGAACGATCATTTTAGGAAACGTAGCGCAAAGAAGACAAGGACGAAAAAGAAGGAAACACACACGAGCGCTCGTGTGTGTTTCCTTCTTTTTTGTCCTTGTCTTCTTTGCGCTACGTTTCCTAAAATGTGAATGCACCAACTCACCCAGTTCAGCATTCTTGTGTAGAACGATCAAGTGGGTCAAAGACTTAACACTAGTTATCTACAGTCACCAGTTAGTTCGTTGGGTTGAGAAGCCGGTTCAGACGCTCTGGGTAGTCAGAGTTCTGCAGGGTCGGTGCAGTAGGTCCTCGGTTAGCCCAGCGGAAGGCTAGGCCACCGCACGTGGCCCAGTAGAGGCAAGGGGCCTCTAGTGGCCTTTCCATGGCCGATGCGTTAGGCCTCCCCGACGTGCCTGGGCTCAGCACGGCGCCGAACGCTCGTGCCAGTGAAGAGCGGGCGCTGTGGCACTCACGGGCCCGACCACCGTTCCGAGTTTCGTGGACGACAGGAGAACAGGACAGGATAAGGCCGGCAGGCCCCAGCTCTGGATCCCCGGGTCAGGCCTGGCAGAAGACGCACCGCTCCGAGCTCCTTGGACAGCCGATCGGCTCCGCTGCTCGCCTGTTCTCCCTGCTCATGCCTCGCGTTCCTCGAGCCAACCTTCACGTTTTCCTCTTCTTCTTACTCCTTTCTTCGTTTCTTTCTTCGTCTTTGATCAAATTACCACATGTTCTTCACAAATATGCCCCCCCCCCCCTTTGAGAAGTTTTTTTTTTCGGAAAAAAGCTTGCGGCCATGACACTGATGCACTCTTTAGGAGGACGACGGCACACCACAACACTGCTGAACCCATCACTGCACACCCCACAGAGTGGCCACACCATTGCTATTGTCTGCTGAGAGTCTGAGTCACTCGCGCACACAAAAAATAAAAAAAAAACATTCGTGCTAATAAAAGTAACATTAACACTCAACACTTGTCAGAAGAAATAAACTCTTAGAAACATACCATGAACAGCACGACGACACCTCCAGAAGACAGCACAGAGATTAACATTGTCTCCCGTATCATTCTCGATTCAACAGTTGACTATTCTGTATCGAGTCTCGGTTCCCCAGTCCACTCTGGGACCAAGGTTCTTCACTGAACATTGACAACGGAGTTTTCGACTCAACGTTATCAATAACTACGAAGGATGAAGTTTGTAGGGCATTCCCTGGCTGGCGCTCTTCGTAGCTTTTTGTGTTAATGGACATGCGTCCTAATGGAGCGTTCCTCCGCTTTCCTTTCGGGACAGTCCTCTGACATGCATCTCACGACCTCGCAAACCGCTTAATGTCAGCTTGCACCCCTGGCCAGTAAAAGTCATCAAGCACTCTTGCGGTAGTTTTTCTGACACCCTGGTGGCCGACAAGTGCACTCCCAAGTGCACCTGACGGCGCAAAACCTTTGGAACGACCGTTTGTTTGTTTTTCCTGGACAAAGTTGATAGGTCCGGTACAAAATGCCGTCACTAAAATGGAAGGTGTAGGCCGTTTGCCCTTTTCCGTGATAGGTTTTCTTAAGCTTGCGACGACACACGTCTAAGCTGGCGTCCTCTTCTTGTTTCTTGCGAAAAACAGACCGAGATAAGTGGAGTACGGTTTGAGTGGCATCCAAACCAGTCCCTGAAACTTTCGCCTCCAGAACCTGGAAAGAAGCACTGTACCCATCACCACTGGCAGGTATGCTTCTCTGGCCCGTCAAGACTGTTGGAGCGTCGGCGAATGGGACGCTTGCACCCGGAACGTTGCCGATAATTACGTCATATGATGGCGTCGGCAGGCACCTAGCAATAGCTTTGCCTGTGAAATATGGCGACTTGATAATAACCTCCGTCTCAGGCGCTTCGATGTCAGAACCATCCGCTAAACGTAAAGATGCTCGCTCTCCGGTATATGCAGCCTCGGGCACCAAAGCCTGACGCACCACGATGCCATTAGAACCAGTGTCGTGCAGCACCGACACTGCTTGTCCGAACACTTCTCCTTGCTTCACTGGCATGTTGTTAATAATCTGAAATGGACTGAGAGCCGAATCGTCCCTTCGAACGTCTAGGCATGTTCTTCCCAGCTGAGGACCAGGGCGGGAATCTCGAGGGGACGTGCAGCAAGCAGACGTCTCCCGGTCATTTGACTTTCCGTAACGACACCACTGGGTTTTATGCCCAAATTTGCGACATAATGTGCAATATGGGGTTGCATCCTGCGCTTTCGCAGAATTCTGCTCAGCTCTATCTTTAAAAACCCCGAGGTAATTCTGTCGCTGAGCCTCAAGAAAGTGATCGGCGGCCTCAGCAATCTCGTCCACCGTTTTACAATCATGTTCTCGCAAGAAGAGAACTAAACGATCATGACAGCTGTTTAAAAACTGCTCAGCCACTATCATGTCTCGAACCACTTCAAACGTGCGACCTTGTCCTCGCATCTCAACCCAGCGGTCAAAAAAACTTAACAGCCTTGTGGTGTACTGGGAAGCTGTCTCACCATCTTGCGGCTTGCTTCCACGAAACTTCTCTCTGTAGCCTTCAGCCGTGAACCGAAACCTCCGAAGTAAGGCAAGTTTCGCTACATCGTAATTGACTGAGTCCTCAGGTGAGAGTCGTCCAAAGACTCTGAGAGCTTCTCCGCCGAGGCACAGACTCAAAGCCGTGGCCCACTTCTCTTTCGGCCAGCCCTGTCCAATGGCGACATGTTCAAAACACTTCAAATACGCGTCCAAATCGTCCCTTTCCTTATTAAACAGCGGAATCAATCCATGAGAACTAACTGGAAAAGACGGAGCTGGTACGGTACCGTGCTCAGCGCTTCCAGCACTAGGGGCATTTTCTCCCAATTCCACAAGTCGTATTCTTAGCAGCAAATTCTGGTTTTCTTGCTCCAAACGCTGCTTCGTCGCTTCAAGTTCTACAGCTCTATCTTCCCTTGCCTTTTTCAAGTCCTTCTCAGCCCACTCGCGCAACTCGACTCCCTGCAAACCTATACGTTCCCCTACCGCGAGTAACTCTGGTGCACTCATTTTTCTCCAATCTCTAGCCGCGGGGAAATGCTGCTTGGCCGGCCTGGTCCTGCCGTGGATGCCAAAATTGTGAGGTTCTTTTCTTTAGATCTTCTGGCCACCTTATTCTGTGGCTTATTCCGAGACAGTAATCTAAATAGACGACCAGACTGACCAAGCTAACAACGAATACTTTTATGTACACAGGGACGGGACGAGAGTAGAACGATCAAGTGGGTCAAAGACTTAACACTAAGTTATCTACAGTCACCCGTTAGATCGTTGGGTGGAGAAGCCGGTGCAGACGCTTCGGGTAGTCAGAGTTCTGCAGGGTCAGTGCAGTAGGGCCTCGGTAAGCCCAGCGGAAGGCTAGGCCACCGGACGGGGCCCAGTAGAGGCAAGAGGCCTCGAGTGGCCTTTCCACGGCCGATGCGTTAGGCCTCCCCGACGTGCCTGGGCTCAGCACGGCGCCGAACGCTCGTGCCAGTGAAGAGCGGGCGCTGTGGCACTCCCGGGCCCGACCACCGTTCGAGTTTCGTGGACGACAGGAGAACAGAACAGGATACGGCCGGCAGGCCCCAGGTCTGGATCCCCGGGTCAGGCCTGGCAGAAGACGCACCGCTCCGAGCACCTTGGAGAGCCGATCGGCTCCGCTGCTCGCCTGTTCTCCCTGCTCGTGCCTCGCGTTCCTCGAGCCAACCTTCACGTTTTCCTCTTCTTGCTCCTTTCTTCGTTTCTTTCTTCGTCTTTGATCAAATTACCACATGTTCTTCACACCAGTGAAGGTCTGCCGTTACAGCAGCGGTGAAGAGCTGGCGCTGTTGCACACCCGGGCCTGACCACCGTTCCGACTTTCGTGGACAACAGGAGGAACAGGACAGGATACGGCCGGCAGGCTCCAGGTCTGGATTCCCGGATCAGGCCTGGCAGAAGACGCACCGCTCCGAGCTCCTTGGAGAGCCGATCGGCTTCGCTGCTCGCCTGTTCTCTCCTGCTCGTGCCTCACGCTCCTCGAGTCAACCTCCACGTTTTCATCTTCTTTCTCCAAACGTGTTTTTTTTTCGTCTTTTATGAAATTCTCCCCACTCATACACATGTTCTTCACTGGCATCAGGCAACAGGCCAGCGAACCAACCGCCGTCTTCAAGGGCTCCAACCGGAACACGGTCTGCTACCGGACCCCGTTCTATCTCGGAAGGCATCAACCCTGACAATGGTCCAGCCTGCAGCACCGCGAGCCGCCCTGCTTCCAAGGACGACAGGACGAGGATGCAGAAGACTGGCTCGACCTGCTCGAACGCGTGGCAAAGTTCAACGCCTGGAACAAGGAAGCGAAGGTAAGGCAAGTCTATTTTGCTCTTGAAGGATCTGCTCGTATTTGGTTTGAAAATTATGAAGCAGCTTTGAAAGATTGGGAGCAAGAATGAGTTTTTGACAGTCTTTGCAAGCGTCGTTCGGAAGGAAAGAGCCAAGGCCATCCTTCAATCAAGACTTCAGCTCCCAAATGAGCCTGCACTGGTTTACCTTGAGGAAATGAAGCGTCTGTTTCGCCGCGCCGACCCTAACATGACCGAAGGTGAGAGTAAAATTTTTAATGCGAGGCGTTAAACAGTCGCTTTTTGGAGGACTTGTCCGAAACCCGCCGAGAGCTGTTAACAAATTTGAAAGTGAAGCATCGACCATCGAGAAGACGTTGGACACCTGGATGCGCCACTACGAGCGACTACTTCTACCGGACTACTCAAGCCACTACCCCAGCGCATCCGCAAGCGGAGAGAACCTTCGGGACCTCGCCTGGGAGATCGTGAGAGCGGAGCTCCGCCGATTGCTGCCATCACTCCACCAACCCCAGGTGGCGATGCTCGAGGATGTCGTCGTGAAGAAGTCAAGCAGGCGCTCGGTGTTCCTCAGATGACCGCCCCGACTGCTCCTGTGCAAGAAGCAGCAGCCATGAACTATGCTGCTGCATTTCGTCGTCATGTGCCCCAACGCGATTTTCTAAACCCTTGCCACTACCGTCCTGTTCCTGAAAGTCGCTCCTTGGCCCCCTACCGCCCAACCTACCAACGACCTTCAAGCCCCAGGAAGTGCGACGCCTGGAAGACTGCGAACAGCCGGCCATTATGCTTCCACTTCGGTGAGGCCGGCCACATTCTGCGCCACTGCCCTTACCGACGAATCGGTCTCCGCGGATTTGCAGCCCACGCTCCACGACCACGCCCAGGCGAACGACCGCAAGAAATCGACAACTATCTACGTAGCGGTGAGTTTGCATCACCAAGCCGTCAGTTCAGGTCTCCATTACCATTCCGGGCCCGTTTTGCATCGCCAGGCCAAAGCTACGTACGAGGAAGGTCCCCTAGCCCATGCAGGGTAAACTAAATAAAGCAACCTTTGGAGGTGAGCTTGCTCAACGGCGAAAAGACGAAGATCCTCCGCCGCCGACGACCACTAACGACGACGCAGCCTTTTCACCGCCGCTCCATATGACGAACTCGACGACAACATGACCAGAGGTGTTAGCCGACACCGCCGCCCAGCGAAGTAACAATGGTATGCCCCGGTCGTGACCTGAAGAAACGTCGGAGCCGAGATCGGACACCAAGATCCACGTGCAATGCGAAGACGCGAATAAACGACCTTGAAGTTGCTGTCGATGGGCCCAGAGTCACTGCCCTAGTAGACACCGGAGCTGACTATTCAGTCATCAGTGGACCGTTAGCCTCCCAGCTCAGGAACATTATTACGACCGCTTTGATGGTCCGCTGATTCGCATCGCAAGTAGTAACCTCATTACTCCATCGGGACGATGCACCGCAAGAATAACTGTAGAAGGGTGTACTTACGCCACCAGCTTTTTGGTCCTGCAGCAATGTTCCCGCGACGTGATTTTAGGCGTGGACTTCCTAAATGAACATAGAGCTATCATCGACCTGCGATCTAAGCTCATCAAGCTCTCTGCAGAGAAAGCCATACCTGCTACGACAACTTGGACGCAAACGTCGCTCTAAACATTTATTTATGCCAGTAAAAAAGAGGGCGACCCAGTTGTGCGCATAATGAGCCCTTGTGACTTGTCTCGGCTAGTCTCACCTCTTCTATTCCCTGCTTTTTGTCCGTTGTAATCTTTTTCCTTGATTCATGGCTTCGTGCGAACAATTTCGAGACTTTCCTTCTTTTTCTGTTCTTTTAAAACCAGGTGAAGGCACATTCACTGTTTTTCATGTAAACGTGCGTAGTATTCGCAAGCACTGGAATGAATTTTGTGTCCACGCTGGTGCAGTACGTGATATAGCTGATGTTTTCGTTTTAACTGAAATTAATATTGGGCAGGAACATACTGGTCTCTTTCAACTCCAAGGTTATCACAATCATTTTTTGACGCGCAAGGACGGCCGTGGCGGTGGAATTGCCATTTTCATTAAAAATGGTTGGATTTCAAGTCCTCTAAACATAATTTTCACAAGTGCTGAATCGCTAGCCATTCGTATTCACACACAATCTTTTGCCATCACATTGCTCGCTATTTATAGGCCGCCAAATCAAAGTGTCAGAAAGTTTGTGGACGAATTGCGTCTACTTGCTTTTCCATCTGGTCACGTGTGCATGATAGGTGATGTTAACATTGACGTGCTGAAAAAAGAACGACACATTGTAGCTGATTACTTGAACACGCTTGCTGACGTTGGGATAGAATCTATTATCAACCTTCCCACACGTGTCGAAATTTTGGGTACATCACTTGTGTCTTCATGCATAGATCACGTCAACGTTCGCACTGAAAACGACCAGGTATTTCCGTTTATTATTGAGCAAAAGCTATCCGATCACTTCTATGTTGGGTGTAGCTTTCTATCGTCTCAGCATGCTGCGGCTAACAACCCAGTATCACCCAGTATCACAGATAGAGGTTGTTGATAAAAGAAAGCTGGACTCGTTGTTGCAACGCTACGACTGGAAATCTTTCCTAGCAGAAGTTCCTGCCAGTCACCTCTATAAATCTTTTATTGCCGTTTATACGCAGACAGTGCACTCTTGCAAAAACGTAGTCGTCTTAAAGCAACGAAAGCCGGGATGCCCGTGGATAAATGGAAATGCTCTAACCGCGATAGCTGAAAAATAACTAGCCTGGGCGCGCTGTCGTCGCTCACCTAATAATCAGTATCTTCATGAAGCTTATAAGATAGCTCACAATAAAGTCACTGCTGTGCTTAGGGGTGCCAAGCGACAGCACTTCCAAGGTAAATTTTCTGAATTTAGAAATAACCCGTCCAAAGCTTGGTCCGTGGTAAACGAATTAAGGGGTCGTCCCCGGAAAGGCGCATACCAAACTATTGCCAAGAATTTCGGTCCACCATCTATAACGTTAGCAGACCAATTTAATTCCTTTTTCTCGTTTACTGCAGCAAGTTTGTCCGGTAATACGGATAGTTATTGTATGCCACAATCAGTAGTTGAGTCTGCCTTCCTGCCTGAGTGTACCGAGGATGATATTCGCTATATTTTATTTAACTTAAAACAGCACAAGTCGGTTGGATTAGATGGTGTGTCTGTGGACGTCCTTCGCAGAAATTTCGAGGCCCTGAAAAATGTTCTTTTAGCAATTATAAATAACATTATAACCACGCAAGAAATTCCACCTGGCCTCAAGGAAGCGCTTGTAGTTCCTCTCTTCAAAAGCGGACAGGTCAATGTTGTCACAAACTACAGGCCAATTTCGATACTTTCGTGCATTGCTCTTATACTTGAAAAGCATATTTTTCACGTAATGCAGAGCTTTATTGATGCGCACAACATACTGTCGCCTAATCAGTACGGATTTACTTGTGGGCGTGGCACTAGATTAGCATTAGATGAATTAACCGATTACCTTAACAGTACTCTTGAAATTAGTGCATTCGCTTGTGCATTATTTCTAGATGTATCAAAAGCTTTTGACTCCGTAAACCATAAAATTTTACTTCGTAAACTTCATAGCTATGGCTTCCGAGGGCCTTTCCTAACTTTCCTTGAGAATTATTTGCACGGTCGAATCCAAGTAGTAGTTCTCGGAAATATTAAAAGCAAACCTAGGCAGTTGAGCGCTGGAGTACCCCAGGGGTCGATTTTAGCTCCCCTTTTATTCAACTTGTACGTTAATGATCTCAGTCAAGCAATTTTTCACTGTCGGTTGTTTCAATACGCAGATGGCACGCTTTTAGTATCTCGTCATACTAATTACCATCAAGCCGTGGCTGAATTACAAACTGACACTACAAATGTTATCAGTTGGTACCGTAATAACTTAATTTCTATTAACCAAAATAAAACTAAATTAGTATGTTTTCACGATCCGCTGAAATCTATTCCTGTCATCACTCCAGTGTTTCTTCATTCTCCTCTGTGTAACAATTGTTCTTGCTCTCCTATTCCATACCTCTCAAGCGTCAATTATCTCGGTGTTCATTTCGATTCTAACATGTCTTGGAACACTCACTTGGCTAACGTTTGTGAAAGGCTGCGCAAAATAGCCTGCCTGCTGTATTCTATTAAAGCACTATGCCCAATTTACGTAAGGAAAACAATAGCACATGCATTGGCGTGCAGTGTGCTGAGATATGGAATTTGTTCTTTTTATTTCTGTTCAGTGTTTTGGCGCAATAAATTTGATTCTTTACTAAAATCCATAATTCGAGCGGTGATGTATGGTGTGCACATTACTAACAATCCCGGTCTTTTTTCATGCTCGCACATGCCCTCGTTCACGCTGTTATTCAAAGAAACAGTAATCCTTTCCTATATATGGAACAATGAGTTCTGCCTCCCGTATGTCCCCGCCAGAACATTACGTCCACGCGACCGCTTTTCCTTACCAAGAGTACGGGCAAGATACGGGAAACGTGTGCGTGCCTTCTATGTATCTGATGTGTTGAACGACCTGCCAGATAATGTTTTATCTTCCAGCACGCGGAAAGAAGTAAAATCTTATATCTTTGATCTGTATGTGTAATTTTGTTTCTTTTCTTTATTTCTTTTTTTTATTTTGTTTTTCTTCCCCGTCATTTCTTACTGCCTTTCTTTAGTTTTTAGTTTGAGTCTTGTGCAATTGACTTACTGTGCCGCCCCTGGGCTTGCTCCGTTCTGCCGAGCGCTGCCCCACAAGCCCATTGTTGGCTTGGGCAGGCTCGTATTTGTATGTAATTTTTTTTTAGATAAATAAACAATTTATATATATATATATATCCTCGACACAGAATTGACCGTGCCGCCCCGATCAAGCGTTGGAGTCTGCGTGGGTAGCACAGACATGGAAACTGCTGAAGGCATTGTAGAAGGAAATATCCAACTGCTCTTGGAACGAGGTATCGGCGTCGCAAGAGGTATTGCAAAATTCCGGAGAGGACATGCTCACGTGCTAGTAACAAATTTCACCAAAGAACACCGGCATCTCAACAAGGGCACGACGATCGCTTTTCCCGACGAGTTAGCGCACCTCCGAGATGTATCCACCCTCTACGGCCAACCCCTGGAAGACGCACCTGACCTATTTCTTCAGCCCACATTTGACATCAACGCGGCATTAACCCACAGCAGAAAAGACCAGATTCGCAGTCTTCTTCGAAGCTACAGTGAGTGCTTCTCGTCATGATCGAAGGTACGGCAAACACCACTGGCCAAGCACCGCATTATAAAGGACTAACGCACCCGACCTCTGCGCCAAAGCCCTTACCGCGTATCGCCGCGAGAACGCCAAGCCACCCGCGAGCAAGTCGATGAAATGCTCCGTGACGACGTTATCCAGCCATCAAACAGGCCTTGTGCGGCACCAGTCGTTCTGGTGAGGCAAAAAGACGGGACACCTCGCTTCTGCGTCGATTACCACCGCCTAAACAGCATAACGAAGAATGATGTTTACCCTCTTCCTCGCATCGACGACACATTTGACCGGCTCTGCAATGCAAGGTACTTCTTATCAAGAACCTGAAGAGCGGCTATTGGCAAATTGAGGTTGAAAAAAATCGCAAGAAGGCAGCATACATCACACCGGACGGCCTTTTCGAATTCAAGCTAATCCATTTGGCCTCTGCTCCGCACCAGCGACGTTTTAACGAGTAATGGACACTGTGCTGGCGGGCTTGAAGTGGCAGATTTGTCTTGTACACTTGGATGATGATATTGTCTTCTCCTCTAGCTTTGAAGACCACCTAAAAAGGCTTCGCACAGTGCTATCAAGTCATCAGGGCTAACTTTGAAAGCAGGGGAATGTCACTTCGCCTACGAGGAACTGAGGTTCATATCATTAGCAAAGATGGTGTCCGCCCTGACCTTGAGAAAACGGCTGCGATCGCGCACTTTCCACCGCCCGCCGACAAGAAAGCCGTGTGAAGGTTTTTTGAGCTGTGCGCTTATTATGACGATTTGTCAGGGAATTTTCGCACATTGCCGAGCTGCTGACGCAGCTTACAAAGAGTGACGTAGGTTTTCAATGGTACGCGCCGCAGGAAGCAGCCATCGGCGAGATCGAATGCCACCTACAGTTCCCTCCTGTCCTGGGCCACTTTGATAAAAACGCCGAGACCGAAATTCACACTGACGCAAGAAGTTTGGGCCTAGGCGCTGTTCTCGTTCAGAAGAATGCCGGTCAGGAGAAAGTTATCGCCCACGCTAGCCGTTCCCTGTCGAAAGCTGAATCTAATTATTCGACAACGGAGAAAGAATGTCTTGCAATCATTTGGGCCGCATCAAAATTTCACCCATATTTGCACGGACGACCATACAGGGTTATGAGCGATCACCATGCTCTCTGCTGGCTCGCCAACTTAAATACCCCTCTAGCCACCTTGCACGATGGAGCCTGCATCTTCAAGAATTTGATATCACAGTCGTCTAGAAGTGCGGCCGCAAACACTCCGATGCCGACTGTTTGTCACGAGCCCCCGTTGATGCGCCACCGAAAGAAGATGACGAAGACGTCTTTTTTGGCCCACTAAACGCCAGCACTTTCGCAGAACAACAACGATATCAGACCCTTAGCTGAAAGCACTAGCCGATTACTTGAAGGAAAAGCCGCTTTCCCTCCCGCTGTGTTCAAGCTTCAGCTGTCCTCCTTAATTAGAAAATGATGTCATTGTGAAGAAAAACTTTGCATCGAACAGGACCGCACACCTTCTTGTTGTGCCTATAAACTCTGAGATGAAATTCTACACTCGTGTCACGATGCCCAAACGGCAGAACACCTCGGCCTTTCACGCACATTGCATCGAATCCGGGAGTATTATTGGCCACGTACAGCTGCCGATGTCACCCATTACATCAAAACGTGCCGTGAGTGCCTGCGACGCAAGACACCTCAGACGAGACCTGGGGCCGCTTGCACGATAAAGTCCGAGCTAAGTTGAGACTTAAACAGTGTCTTTAGTAAGACCGGACTTATTCAAGACCGGAGTTATTCAGGGCTGTCTTAACATGCCCATAGAGACAGTGGATACCTAGTTTGAGGACAGCGGGTACCTTATACATGGGAAATCTTGGCCCCTGCTTAGGGAATGCGCCGTGGCACCTGATGGTGCTTTCAGTCTGTCACGGCTTGGTGAGGGTGAAAAACTTTATTGAAGAAAAAAAAAGAAAGGGTGCAGGTCAAGGGCCCTTTGCATGAGTGGAATGCCTAGTATGGGAGGCCACTGGACAAAGCTATCACCATTGCCTATTGGCCAGGGCTAGTTGGGAGTCTAGCTATGAGCAGCTAAGCAAGCCCCCTTCCAAAGTCGAATTTTCATGCATGTCTAATGTCCTGGGGGCATGATGAGAGCCCACGTTAAAGCGTGCTGCAGTCGTTGCTGCCTAAAACAGAGCTCAACTTCGCATGCATATGACGCGACGTTCACGTCTTAAGCAGCAGAAACCGTAGCCGTCGTGCGTGCTTCATTGGCAATCAGAATGTTCTTTCTAGCAATGACAATTAAAATGTTAAGCCGCTAGTTTTTCTCGAGCATTTGCCTAATTTTGTTGAATTGCCATGTCTTTGGTTGGGTAATTTTTTTTTTCCTCTCATAAAATGCCTACAGGAACGCGCCACGCCCTTTCACAACAGGTTTTCGGGATGACTTCAAAAAGCCTCATAGGGCAGCGGTTATATGCATTTGGGTACGCAGCCTCAGTACGTGCGCGCGTACTGGTGCTGGTGTGTGAGGTGTGTGTGTGTGTGGGGGGGGGGGGGGGGGCAGACAAGCCGCGGACATCAGACTTGTAAGTAGCAGTGCTGTTAGGGAGCTTTAATTAACTGCAGTCCTCAAAAGCAGGTATTGTGCTCACGTCAGTGCCGGTTGAATCGCTACTGAGGCATATTATAGGAATCGACCAGTTACATTTGGGCGCTGTCCTAACAGCTATCAAAAGCTGAGGGTTGTCCCCCACAATTTTAGAGCACTCTACGCACTGCAGCTACAATTGAGGTTATGTGCGCCGCTAATGTGACCTAAAATCAGGTTGTGACAAAAGATGCCATATTGGAAGGCTCACAGAATTTCGACCTCTTCTCTAAAGATCGCTCATTCACGGATCGTGCGTTTTATCTCGACGCGATTCACCAATTATGCATTTTATCTTGACGCGAGACTGTCGGGTCGCTCATTCCCCAATATCATTCCAATATTCAATATCATTCCGTTTTTAGAAAACGCCTCACTAGCTGTCACGCTCACACATTCCCATTTTTGGAGCCGTCACCACATCCTTTCTTCGACACGGTTTCCTTACCCACTGCTGGCACAGGCCCGTCGCTCGGAACGTTGCCTGTAAACCTATTTACCAGCGGTATGCAAAACGGACCACAATAGCACTAAAAGAATAGCTTGCGCTTAGCAGCGGCACAGGTTGGAACACATCCCTGCAACACCCCTGAATAGAAAACGGGGACGTATTGACGAACTTCAAGATATGCGGTTTTCGTTTTAGAGGTGCTTCGCTAAAAAATCTATACGATTGAAATATGCTTGTTAATCTATCCGTCTTCCGAAAAGTTGATTTGAATTTGTCACTAGTGTAAAAATACCAAATATACCATTAATTTCTCAATCACCTTATTTTGAGTGCTTCCACGCTTCACCGTGATCGCGTGGACCATGCAGTGAAGTATTCTCAAAGCGCGACGGGGCCGCTTTGTAGAGAGGCCCTTTGCGACGGTGTGCCCAGTAAAGCGCTTTACGAAACCCGATAATAACGTCGTTCTCAATGCGCTTTCATTTAAAAAGGAGACAAAATCGCGCAAGTGCACGTCAGGTACAAATGCTTTCTGTCAATTTATTCAGGCCCCCTAAATAAACAATGCTTTCTTATAAAACGCAGATTTTTTCTGGATCCTTAGAGGCTGATATGGGTATATGGAAGTTTACTGCATTCTGCCACAATATGACAGCTCCCACTAGTTTTATGCAGGGCCTTATTGAAAACAAAATTGTATGTCCAAAGCTGTGTAACATTTGTAATGTGTATGCCTATGCGCAATATCAGTCATGTGCAAATGTTAGGCAGAAATGACATACAAAATTTTATTTGATTCATTTTTATTATTTTTGCACCAGTTTGTAGAATATTTGTTCTAATGCATTCTTCCCCACAAATGTACTCGATTTGTATATCAAAATGCCAGTACTCCACACCCCAATTTCTGAAACACAAATGAACACAAGTATGTTACAGTATTGTTGACAAATACAGCTGTTCATATGACTACAGCAGTTGCCACCATGACAGTAATGTGGTATACTTGTGCAACCACAGCATTTGCTCTCACCGTTTTTTCTTGCAGGTAAACAAAAACGACCAGGTATTTTTCTTCCAGTCATATAATTCTGGCCTGTTCTGGGTGTTGGATGTGCACAGGTTACGAGTGGTATTGCAACCATATACAGATATGCAAGATCAGTAGCCCTTGAGGTGATTTAATGCAAGCATGTGACCAGCAGCAGCACGACATTGAGCAAAATCATTTGCACATACTGTTCTCGCCGCACACAATTAAGGAAATGATGGCCCACATTGGCAAGAAATATTATCATACAAGAAAAACAGCTTATACTTGAGAAAAGTACAAAATGACAGTTGTAGATGCCTTATACACACACACCAGACATGCTGATATTAGTTCTGCAGGTCGCGCTACATAGTGAGCAGCAGAGATATATAACAAACAACAGTTTGTAAGGGTTACAGGTATTGGTCTGAAAGGGTGGAATTAATAATTTTGAAGCACTTGCAAGAGTATAATGCAGAAAAACTTAGTTGACGTAAAAACTGGACACAACAAAACATGCACATGATTTGAATCCCGGTGGGTTAGGAGTGCTACAAAAGGCTATCAACATTCTAATACAAGGTTAACCAAAATGCTGTTGAGCATTGTGCCTGCAAATAATAAGAGAGTTTTCTGTGGCCCTATATATACTCTTCAGTTGTCGCAACTGTAATTTCAATGTAAGCACTGCCAATAATACAGGTGTGATCATTGAAAGTTGATGGCAAAATTACTCGTTACACTTTGAGCAGGTAGCTCGCATTTTATTTTTATGCCACATGGCTCGTCCGAGCATTGCTGCCATGGATGCCATACAACGAGAAAATTTATACAAAACCTGGGGCTGTGAACACCTACCACAATTTGGTAGCCCGGGCTTCTAATTTTGCATACATTCACCAAATCTCCCAGAGTTTACCATTGCACTCTGATATACCATGCAAGTATTTGACAAAATGGCAATCTTTGAGTGATGGAAAAAACATATCGCATGTTTAACAATTTACTGCACAGACTCTAACAAAATATATATTGGAAGTATTAAAATAAGGAATTCACAGCATAAAAACATATCTGTAATCTGTTAAGTATTATACTTTACCACATTGAACCAACTCTTGGTGTAACCGATGTTAAAGTTACGCTTGGTTTCATTTATTGGGCTTAACATCCCACAGTGACTCAAGCTACGAGAGAGGCAGTAGTGGAGAGGTAGAGAAATTTCGACCACCTCGGATCTTTTAACAATCACTGACATTGCACAGCAGACGGGCGCCTATGTTTTTGCCTCATTCGAAATGTTGCCACCATGGCCAGGATTCAATCCTTCAACTTCGGGTGCAGTAGTCGAGCACCCTAACCCCTGTAACTCCACTGCAGGTAGACATTAAGCTTAGTGCACAAATATAATCACCTGTTTACGTGTCTCGAATGGGATGTTACAACCAAAAAGAAGTAAAAAGGAGATATTTATGCTCCATCTGTTATGCTCTATATGTACTGCAATGTTAAACAGCTCAACAGCAAATACTTCAATGCGCACTGTTGCGTAGGCTTCAGGATGTCAATACAAGACTGACGTAGCACGTAATGAAATAAGCACATTTGCATAGTTATACGGTCATGAGAAGTCACCCAGTGAAAACATTAAAATCAGTGACTAGCCACGGCCGCTTGATGGAAGCGCACTGGGTGCGGCCTGCTGCGTCGCGCCACCATCAATGGGCAAGCGCGTCCTTGGGGAGTTTACAGCTGCGCCCGCGATTTCTGCTGAGGGCGCCACTGTTCGGGGACACGTCGCTGCCGGGGTCGCCGGCTCTGAGCGCGCGGTTTGCTTCCTTTCTGGGCGCGTTCGCCTCGCGTCTTCGTGGTAAACGCAAACGTTTTTGTGTGCGCGGGTGCTAGCGCGTTAACGTTGACACTGGATGCGTTTGTTCTTTAAGGCGAAAGCCGTTCTAGGCTCATGGAGCGAAAATCTATGCGCAGAAGCTTTGCCTGTTGTCTGTGCGCCGCATCTGTGCACTGGTGTGCCCGTCGCGAAAGCGGACGTGCAAGGAGGGAGATTAAAAATGAATATGATTGATGGTTATAGGCAATCAATAAAAGTTAAAAATAGACATTAATAGCGGTAACGACTAATGCTAATGACTAATAATGGTTAATAATGGTTAAAATGATTTGTAATGACCAGTATATCAAACTATGACATGTAATGACCGCAATTGATTAGAAGTTAGTAAAAGTGCTTAGCGATTTATGGTAATGACTATAATAGCTAGGCATGACTCATCATTACTGTTAATGACTACGAAATGACCAATATGTGAAACAACGACATGTAATGACAACTGCTGATTCTAAATGAGTAACCTGCTTAGTTATGAGTCATAAGGGCTAAAATGACTACGCAGGCAGACTCATCATGACTGAGAAACGACCAATATATCAAACGACGTCTTGAAATGACGTACTGTGGCAAACGATGAGAGGCAAATGATAGGAGAAGGGTAGGCTTTCGCCGTCCTGCGCTTAAGAGACATCTAGAGACCCTCTAATTTTATCCGCTGAGCTCGCTTCAGGCAAAGACAGCAGCGAGGAGTGGAAATGCACTGGCTTCCTCTGAAATGAAAGCGGCGCTCAGGTTAAAAAGTCCAGATGCTGAAGCATAATGCCCTGTCAGCTGCCATTGAATTTGCTACAAGGGAAAGCAGATTGGACTTGTTGGGGATTAATTATCGGTTAACCATGCAAACAACGTGACGGGAACACAGGAGAAGACGGCACAACCGCGCTAGTTGTGTCGTCCTCTTTTCCTGTGCTCCCGACACGTTGTTTAACCTATTTAGTTACCAGGGAGCTGGTCAGTGAACTAGAATTTTTAACGATGTGTTGGGAAGCAGATGAACACGATTAGGTAGCACCAGAAGCTTTTCTCGCAGGTTATTTTGCGAGGACATATCAGAAAAAGCTACGAAGGTTTTTTTTTATATAAGCATGCAATTTGTTCTAAATTTTGCCGCGCTAGTCTGAGTGGCCTTGCAAGTAAAGGAGCCTGTGCATACAACATTTGTTTATACTGTTGAGACTGTTTGAGCCGATTCGATAAAATGAAAAGCCAAGGCCCACAGAAAATCCGGCGCCAGCCCTTTCGGTGGAAAGTCGGAAAAAAACCTCTCTGGTAAGAGGCACTTTAGTTGGTGATATAGCCAGACACCTTTGGCGCTATGAGAACACATGACATGTTGAATGTGGCAGGAGCTGCCAAACCAGAGAGAGTCAACAAGATGTAAGGGTGAAAGGGGAATTATTGAAAGCGGGACCCTTAGATCCCAAGTCAGGCACACTATACTCCTATAGGGCACGTTCGTACGGCTTCGGTAAAGAGGCGCTTTATATAGCTATGTGTAGGGTGCTATTTCATATAATGCGGTGGCTTAAGGTTGCATTCTAATGATATGCGACAGAGGCAGCAATTACGGGATACGGTGAATAAGCAGGTAGCAAAGTTCGGGCACTCCAACGAGGCTCCTCAAGGAGACTTAAGAACCCCAAGATTTGTTTATCACTACCAGGTTGTTGCTTAATTTATGGGATATTTGGTAATGGTTTTGAAGCGACATGTCAGTCGAGCAAGAGCCTGTTGCAGGAAATATAGTCAACTGGACCAGTTACAGGTTAATGAAAACTAAGGACAATGGAGGCTTGATGTACCCCGCAAAGGAAGTAATCAAGCTTTGTCAGCTTACGAGCACCTTCATTAACAGGATGATGAAGTCTGAAGAGGTCCGGTGAAGTAGCAAGCTGTGTAAACGTTTGGTTTCATCATTTTTTTCTCACTGTACACAGTACCTGCAGCTAATCTATAAAAACAATGATCGTGCCCAAGCTAAGGCGCTATGCAAGATATTGTTAAGTTGCTGCCCCCACTGATAGCGAGCTGGGCTGGAAATGTCAACTCAACAATGGAGCGATGTTTATGGCTATGGCATAAACCTCTCTCAAGAAAGGTTTTCCGTCTGCGATTGGTAATTTTCTTCTTTTTTTGTGTGGCCATTATAAAAGCGTACTCGGCTGCTCACTGAATCTCGGCTGCAGTTGCGCTCTGACGCGTGAGCATTCTTGTGATCACAGCTAAGTTTCACAACAGCAACACTTAATGCGCGTTCTTTCAATGAAAATTGCGAACCAGCAAAATTGTATGGGTTTGCAAGCAGCCAATAAAAATAGTAATAAAAACTTTCGGCGCATATACGTAGCACCTTCAGGGAGACCGGCTCTATCAAGCGCGCTTACTTTGTCCGGTCATGCAAAATGCGGGAAGCCATGACGGATAGCGTGCTGGCGTACAAAGTTTAATGTCTTCAACTGAGTAGAAGATCCGAGGTTATCATCTAGATTTAACCTAATAAGCATCTTCATATTTCCACTGTAAAATTTGTCACAATGAGATAGAAAGGTTGGTTACATGTCGCATTTTCACACAAGTTGCTCATAGTAGGACATTTCTTTATTGGATAGCGCTGGCAGCTTAGAACAGGTTGACGTCAATTTGTGTATAAAAGCTGTATGCAGAAATGAGTAAATGGTATGAAAATGACACACGGAATTCACGACATAGTTAATTAAGTGGTTATTCCTTAGGCTACCATGGCAGCTGAACAGCTTCGAATTGTTCACAGCCGGGTCACATTTTAATGTGACGAACAACTGGATCCGAATGCAACATCATGGAAATGCGAGCTCTCCAATCGATTGAACCACCGTCACTATAAGTTTTTCGGGGTACACTCCAGTATACATCCTTGCCGAGCAAGTGCTAAGTGCTGACATGGTCACACTAGACATGACAGTATATACTAATTCTTGTTGCCAAACTGTGTGAAGCGGAGCTCTTATATCCTTAAAATAAAAGGCTTCTACCACGCCGACGCCTCCCTCAAAACGCAGCCAGGCGCTGCTCTCCGCGCGCGGCTGTCCCCGAACGGTGGCGCTGCGGCTGTGCCGACTGGAAGTAGGCGCCTCCCGCCGGTTTCGGGCGATGTAGCAGGCCGCACCTAGTGCGCTTCCATCGAGCGGCCGTGGACTAGCCCAGGCATAATGTATTTCACGTAACTGTACTTAGGGTCTCTCATAACCTGAGTTGCTTTGGGACGTTAAACCCCACAAACAAACCAAACTGTACTTAAAGCAGAGAAATCTTGCTGCACGATGCCTTCGCGCAAAATAAATCTATAACCCCAGTGAGGATAAGCATGTACAGACACTTCATCTTGCACTTCCATGTGCTTGCCTATGCTGCACGCATACTCCTGGGACACGTTGTGGAGTTAGCACCTGGGCCGGCTTGCACGATAAAGTCCGAGCTAAGTCCAGACTTAAATGGTGTCTTTAGAAAGAGCAAGCTTATTAAAGACGGCTCGTGCTCCTAACGTCGCAAGCTTCGGGTTCATTTTCACCAGAGTGGCTTCTCAGAACGGCCTCAGCAACCACTTGGGGCATTTTTCCTCGTAACACAATCTTAAGCCGCAAAAAGCAATAGCACGGATTTTATACAACGCAAAATTGACGGAATGTGTACATCTTACATCAAGGACAGTGCCAGCGCATCCCTGTATTTTCCTAATTGCTCTACTTAGACACCTGGCGTCCTTGTGTCTTAACCAACACAGCACTAGAGTCGTAATCATACAAGCGACTTATTCAAGTCAGGACTGAAGCCCAGTCTTGACTCCAGTCTTAAGCGGCCATGCTAGTGGCCTATTCTTTAGACTTCAGTTAAGTCTGGACTTAGCTAAGACAGTCTTAAGATTGTTTTGTGCAAGCGGGTCCTGGTCATGATGCTGGTCCACACATGGTCCAGTGATATGTGCTGCTGATCATGGAGGGAATGGAAGCAGCGTTTCAGCGGCCCTATTGTCCTGCAAAAAAAAAAAAAAAAACATGGTGAGTGGGCTATGCACTGCCACTATAAAGTTGGTGACGCGCGTAATGCAAGTTGCTGCAGTCAAAGTGAATGCATATGCAGAATAATAAAAATTTTCTCTCCATCATGATGCATTTCAAATAAAGCCGCATCTGCTCTGAGTAACCTGTGGTTTATGGAACTGACAGCTTCGTAATATGCTGTACATGGAATGTATGCTTTGAGAATTTGTTCTTCCAGGCTATCACACAACTTGTAAACGTGTCCGGTGCAACTTCATGCAGTAAATACCCTTGCACCATTAATGAATAGAAATATTTTGATACCTTCATTTAAGGAAATATATATCATGCTGAAATGAAAAAATAATGCTATGATTTTTGAACAAATCTAATTGCCAATTAAATATTGATATGCGTCATTCAACAAATATAACTTGACTGACATCCAAACATAATTTGTTTATTTGCTGAAAAGCTTCCTCCCCCCCCCCACAGGCTTGGCCAAAGTTATTTCAAGTCAAAGTCAATTTCTTTCAGCATACATTGTTCGCTCAACAACGCTTGCAACTGTACCAAGCTGTTCGAACAACACGGACATCCACAGCCGGTTAGTGACCGGGATACCATGCAATCCAATATTTAGAATGTGCTGCGCACCTACCTTTCAATCACTGCTCTGGTGGTGCCGTGAGGTGCGCTGTATCGCTTTTTGCCGCACATGTCCGCATTCTGGAGCCAAAGTCTGCATGGATAGCCACTGCAGCAGGATGCCGGTGTAAGTACCTGATTTGAAGAGCTGAGAGAGGGCGCTATGTATGAGCACTCGTGCGTCATATGTGCCACCGGGCCACTTTGAGACCAAATAGAGGATCTGGCAATTGCTGTCTACCACAAGCTGCACGAAGATGGAGTGGTAGAAATGCCTATTTATATTGTGAGCCTTCCGCGGATGTTCTTTAATTTGTACATGCCATGATCTTCCTCTTTCATTTGTACATACCATCATCATCGTCCCGCGGCGCCGGCTCCAGCACGCGCCTGGGTTTTGTCATTGGATTAAAACGCTAGACAAGGCATCACTGGCCTTGCCGTCACGACCTTGCCGTCTCAACCTAGCCTTCTTTCACAAGTGGTGGAGGTCGAATTCGATCCCCTTGCTGCCTCTCGCTGGAGCTACGTTCCGGTCGCCGTTTGGCAACTACCACCATAATCATGTCCACCGAGAGCAATCCCGACCCGACCGGACCCTCTACCTCAGCTGCACCGACGCCTTCAACTCTGCCCATGCGTCAACGCGACCCACCGCTGTTCGCTGGTCGTCGTGACGAAGACGTGGATGACTGGCTCGCCACATATGAACGCTGCAGTGCCTATAACCGGGGGGACGATGCTTTAAAATTCCTCAACGTTTCGTTCTATCTAATTGAGGTCGCCAGAAACTGGTTCATTAACCGCGAACCCCACACTACTAACTGGACCCCTTTCAAACAGCAATTCCGACAATACTTCGCCGACCCGGCAGTTCGGACTGAGATCGCGAGAAACTAGCTCGCTTCCCGCCTTCAAGGTCCCGATGAATCATATGGTGTCTTACACAGAGGCTGTTCTTGCACTTTGCCGGCGCATTAGTCCCACCATGACGGAAACTGAACGTGTGCACCATGTCTTAAAAGGGATCAATGCTATGGCATATCACACCTTAGTTGCCCAGAATCCATCAAGTGTTGAAGCAATTATTACGACCTGTCAACGCCTCGACCAGCTGCAGTCCTCTCGATTACAGCCCGGCTTCGCAACTGGTCCGACCTCAGCTGACCTTGATCTGCGGGCAATGATTCGAGCAATCATCGCGAGGAGCTTCAAGCCCTCAATCCTTTCTGTCGACATGGGTGCGATCATTCTTCCGCACCTCCTAATGACGCCGTTCTCCGCAACATGATTAAAGAAGAGTTAGCTACCATCAGCCGCCCAATGACATCCGAACCTTCTGCAATCCGCCCAGCGACCACCTACGCGCACGTCGCTGCATCCCCCCTTCTTTGGTTCTCCCGCCCCAACCGGCACCAACATACAATCACGTCAATGCAATGGCGATGGCTCAACCTACACAACCTAATTCAGCATCGTGGCGTCCCCCCCGACCAGTCTGCTATTACTGTGGTATTAGAGGACATATATCTCGCTTCTGTCGTCGCCGCCTTCAGAACGAGCGCCGTGGTTACGACACCTTCGAATGCGACATGCCTTCAACCTCATATTATCATCATCATCATCATCAGCCTGATTATACCCACTGCAGGGCGAAGGCCTCTCCCATATCTCTCCACTCAACCCGGTTCTGTGCTAGCTGCATCCACTTGACCCCTGCGAACTTCTTGATCTCATCCGCCCACCTAACTTTCTGCCGCCCCCTGCTACGCTTTCCTTCCCTTGGAATCCAGTTTGTTACCCTCAGCGACCATCGGTTATCCTCTCTTCGCACTACATGTCCTGCCCATGTCCATTTCTTCTTCTTATATTCCACTAGAATGTCGTTAACTTGAGTTATTTCTCTGACCCACTCTGCACGCTTTCTATCTCTTAATGTTACCCCTACCATTTTTCGTTCCATAGCCCTCTGGGTTGTCCTCAACTTAAGTAGAACTCTCTTGGTTAGCCTCCACGTTTCAGCCCCATAGGTGAGTACAGGCAAGATGCAACTGTTGTATACTTTCCTCTTGAGCGATACCGGTAAGCTGCTAGTCATAATCTGCGAGTGCTTGCCAAATGCGCTCCATCCCAATCTTATTCTTCTTGTTATTTCCTTTTCATTGTCCGGATCTGCGGTTACTACCTGTCCTAAGTAGATATATTCGCCTACTACTTCCAGTATTTCGCTACCTAATGTAAACTCCTGTTCCTTCCCGAGGCTGTTGAACATTACCTTAGTCTTCTGCATATTGATTTTCAAGCCTACCTTTCTACTTTTCCTGTCTAGGTCATCAATCATTTTTTGCAGTTCATATTATCAACGCCGGTCTATTCCAAGCCCACCTAGACGATCCTCCCCACCACCAGTATCTTCCTCTGAGCCTCGTGGGAACCATGTATCCCGACGCCGGTCCACATCCCCATACCGCCGCTCAGTTTCCCCTCTCCGCCCCGCAACCGCTCTGCCTGTCCGCCATCCGGAAAACTAAGTGTTGCAGTTTCCGGAGGTCAAACTGCACACTGCGAACTTACTAAAAGTCCTCCTGATCGCCCGTATAACGTGATTGCTGTTATCGCTGAAGGTTTACCGGTTGAAGCTTTAATTAATACAGGGGCTGCAATTTCTGTCATTCACGCTGATTTGTGCTACCGTTTGCGAAAAGTGACAACCCCATATGATGGGTCTGAACTCTGTGGAGCCAATGACGTCCCTTTGCGCCCTTCAGCGAAGTGCACCGTACGAGTTGTTATCGACGGCATCCGCCATCATGTGCAGTTTGCTGTGCTCTCACCTTGTGCGCATCTCATGATTTTCGGATGGGATTTTTTGTCAACCGCTTCAGCGTTAATTTCTTGTGGTGATCGTGTTATCCATATGACAGACAGCGATATTTCATCTGACTTTTCTGAACGACATCATCTCCTCGTTGCCGCCGCTGATACTTTTTTGCCTCCTCAGTGCAAAAAACTGCTTACTGTTGTTTCTGACCACATCACAGACGGTGACGTACTCATAGCACCATCATATAGTCATCCTGCACGCGGCATCGCCTTCCCGTCAAGTCTTGTCCGGTTCCACAACGGCGCAGCGACAGTAGTGGCCACTAACACTTCACGTGAATCCCTCGTGCTCCCAAAAGGAACTTCTCTGAATTGTATGGTGGATGTTCAACCTTTGTCCCTGATGGTGCTCACCGCCCCTCCACCTCAATAACGTGTTTCGTCAGACGTCTCTCTTTCTGTTGTCGCAAAGACTATTAATCCTAAACTCACGCCGAACCAACGCCAAGAACTGCAAACATTGCTTCGACACCACCAAGCCATTTTTGATGATACTTTCACACAACTTGGACGGACTAGTGTTGCGCACCATCGCATCATTACTGAAGGTAACTCTATCGTTCGCCGACGGCCTTATCGGGTTTCCCTCTCTGAATGAAAAGTAATTGATGAAAATGTAAATTACATGCTCCATCGCAATATAATTCGTCCCTCAACAAGCCCATGGTCCTCCCCAGTAGTGCTAGTTAAAAAAGGACGGCTCAGTACGTTTTTGTGTTGATTACCGCGCACTCAACAAAATTACCCGCAAAGATGTATATCCGATGCCGCGAATTGATGACGCCCTTGACTCCCTCCAAGGCTCCGAATATTTCTCAACCTTGGACCTTCGCTCAGGTTATTGGCAAATACCTATGCACGAGGACGACAAAAAAAACCGCTTTCGCAACACCCGATGGCCTTTACGAATTTAATGTTATGCCTTTCGGACTTTGTAACGCACCAGCGACATTTTAAAGAATGATCGACACTGTACTTCATGGCCTAAAATGGAGAACCTGTTTGTGTTACTTGGACGACATTGTTATCTTTTCGGCAACCTTTAATGACCATCTCACGCGCCTGAATGAAGTCCTCACCTGTCTCGCTCCGGCAGGCCTTCAGCTCAACACCAAGAAGTGCCACTTTGCAGAGAAGGAAATTAGAATATTGGGGCATCTGGTCAGCCATGACGGCATTCGCCCAGATCCTGAAAAAATAATCGCGGTCTTGAACTTTGCTTGTCCACAACGGACTACAGATTTGCGCAGTTTCCTCGGCCTCGCGTCCTATTTCCGGCGTTTTATAAGGCATTTTGCAACTATTGCTGCACCACTTCATGAGCTACTTAGAGCACGCAGCCCTATTGTGTGGACTGAGCAGTGCGAAACTGCTTTTAATGACCTGAAGCACGCCCTCACATCAGATCCTGCTCTTGGCCACTTCAGTGACAGCGCTCCAACTATTCTGCACACCGATGCCAGTGGTCGCGGTCTTGGCGCTGTACTTCTGCAGCGCGATGCAACTTAGC
Source organism: Amblyomma maculatum (assembly GCF_055883805.1). Classification (NCBI taxonomy): domain Eukaryota; kingdom Metazoa; phylum Arthropoda; class Arachnida; order Ixodida; family Ixodidae; genus Amblyomma; species Amblyomma maculatum. The sequence goes on along the minus strand of NC_139344.1, from coordinate 478,646,068 downwards.
GTGAGAAAGTGATTGTCTTCTCCAGTCGGACTATGACTCCAGCTGAGAAAAACTAGACCATTACCGAGATGGAGTGTCTTGCCGTCGTCTGGGCTGTCCAAAAATGTCGCCTTTACCTATACGGTCGGCACTTCACAGTTGTGACCGACCACCATGCTCTTTGCTGGTTGTCTTCACTCAAAAATTTGACAGGCCGACTTGGCCACTGGATTCTACGCCTACAAGAATACCATTTCGACGTCACTTATAAATCTGGTCGCCAACACCAAGACGCCGACGCTCTCTCTCGCTGTCCCCTTTCGGAATCCACTTGCTGCTTTTCTTCCCAATTCATTTCCACCTCTGACCAGAGCCGACCATCTGTTTGCCCGACGTATATCACAACCGTTCGTTTTGACGACTCTGAGAACAAGCACGCTCTCCGCTCACAGCAATTAGCCGATGCCTACTGCCGTCCTATCATCGACCGCCTTATCGGCACTTCGGACCCGCCCAATGCTAGGCTTCGCCGACAGCTTCGCAATTTCAAGCTCGAAGATGACATCCTACTCCGCTACGTGTATTGCCCTGATGGAACTCACTGGATCCCAGTCGCGCCGCGTGTGCTTCGCCCACGTATACTGGCGGCTCTCCACGATGACGGTACTGCAGGTCACCTTGGTTTTGACAAAACCTACGACCGCGTGAGAAAACGATTCTTCTGGCCTGGCTTATCTTCCACCGTTGCCAAATACGTCGCATCCTGCCCTCCGTGCCAACGTCGCAAACGGCTGACTCCTTCGCCCGCTGGCCTTCTACAACCTCTTCCCTGTCCCACCACGTCATTCGACGTAGTCGGCATCGACTTATATGGTCCGCTACCTCTCTCCTATGGGGGTAACCATTGGATTATAACAGCTGTCGACCACCTCACACGCTACACTGAGACAGCACCTGTACCGACTGGTTCCGCTGAAGAAGTAGCAAATTTCTTTTTGCGATCAATTGTATTGCGTCATGGCGCTCCTCGGGTGCTCCTAAGTGACCGTGGTACAGCCTTCTTATCGAAAGTCTTTGCCGAAGTTCTTCACGCCTCATCCACCCTTCATAAGACAACCTCAAGCTACCATCCCCAGACTAACAGTCTGACTGAGCGATTTCATCGCACCTTGACGGACGTGATATCAATGTACATCACACCAGATCATCGAAATTGGGACACTATTCTACCATTCGTCACATTCGCCTATTATACAGCAGTAGAGCGAAAACAGAATAGGTTTTCAGCTCTAACTGAGGATGGCGACATTACCCTAGAGGCAAGGAACAATAATTTCAGAGATATCATTACTGAGTGCGCGGTAGAAGTAGGCGGTAGGATAGTTAGAGAGGATACCGGTAAGCTGTCTAAGGAGACGAAAGATTTGATTAAGAAACGCCAGAGTATGAAAGATTCCAATCCAACCGACCAGATCGAATTGGCCGAGATATCGAAGCTAATCAATAAGCGCAAGGTGGCCGATATTAGGAAGTATAACATGGAGAAAATTGAGCATGCTGTAAAGAACGGGGGAAGCCTTAAAGCGGTAATGAAGAAATTGGGCATAGACAAAAACCAGATGTAAGCGATAAGGGACAAGGCGGGCAACGTCATCACTAATATGGAAAAGATAGTCAAAGTAGCCGAGGAGTTCTATACAGATCTCTACAATAGCCAAAGTAGTCAGGACCGTAATGAGATTGGCGGTAGGGAACAACAGTCAGACGTTCCACCAGTGACGAAGGACGAGATCAAGAAAGCACTAGAAACTATGAAAAGGGGGAAATCAGCTGGAGAGGATCAGATAACAACAGATTTGCTGAAGGACGGGGGGGATATCGTGCTAGAAAACCTGGCCACCCTGTATACGCAGTGCCTGGTGTCATCGACGGTACCGGAACCATGGAAGAATGCAAACATTATCCTCATTCACAAGAAAGGGGACTCTAAGGACCTTAAAAATTACAGACCAATCAGCTTACTGTCTGTTACGTATAAGGTATTTACTAAGGTAATCGCTAATAGAATCAGGACAACCTTTTACTGCAATCAAGCAAAGGATCAAGCAGGGTTTCGGAAACGGTACTCTATTATCGATCATATCCATACCATCAATCAGGTGATAGAAAAATGCTCGGAATTTAGCCAGCCCTTATACATAGCATTATTCATTGATTACGAAAAAGCATTTGACTCAGTTGAAACCTCGGCGGTGATGCAGGCATTGCGAAATCAGGGGGTAGACGAGCTATCGTGAAAGTGCTGGAAGATATATATAGCGGCTGCACAGCAACCATAGTTCTGCATAAAGAAAGTAACACAATTCCTATAAAGAGAGGTGCTAGGCAAGGAGACACAATCTCCCCAGTACTATTCACAGCTTGTTTAGAGGACGTATTCAGAGACTTGGAATGGGAGCAGTTAGGGATAAGGGTAGATGGAGAATACCTCAGTAATCTGCGATTTGCTGATGACATTGCCTTGCTAAGCAACTCGGGGGATGAACTGCAAATAATGATTGATGACCTAGACAGGAAAAGTAGAAAGGTAGGCTTGAAAATCAATATGCAGAAGACTAAGGTAATGTTCACCAGCCTCGGGAAGGAACAGCAGTTTACATTAGGTAGCGAAATACTGGAAGTAGTAGGCGAATATGTCTACTTAGGACAGGTAGTAACCGCAGACCCGGACCACGAAAAGGAAATAACAAGAAGAATACGATTGGGATGGAGCGCATTTGGCAAGCACTCGCAGATTATGACTAGCAGCTTACCGGTATCGCTCAAGAGGAAAGTATACAACAGTTGCATCTTGCCTGTACTCACCTATGGGGCTGAAACGTGGAGGCTAACCAAGAGAGTTCTACTTAAGTTGAGGACAACCCAGAGGGCTATGGAACGACACAACTGTGGCCTTTTTCGACAGCCTCCCAAATGCGCAGCACTGCTGCTTACTGCAACAGAGAGCATCAGTGTGCAAGACACCCGTATCCACCGTTGATGTGAGCCCAAACTTGTCTTCACGAGCCCCAGAGTACAGCCATCTGCCGAACGACTGTTCAAACGCCCAAGTTCGTCAGGTCCCCCAAGCCATGGCACATACCAACCTTACGCCGGTGACTCTTGAGAACACCAAGGTACCAGAGTGCTTTCGCGGGGACGCGTTTGAAGATGTCGAGGACTGGCTTGACCAGTTTGAGCGAGTGGCCAAAATCAATCAATGGAGCGCAGACCAGAAGCTGTCCAATGTTTATTTTGCCCTTCAGGATAATGCTAGAACGTGGTTTGAAAACCACGAGACCAGCTTATCCACATGGAATGACTTCCGCCGCCAGCTGGTAGATACGTTTGCTAGAACGGATCGACGAGACAATGCGCTGCGCCTGCTTGAAGTGCGCGTCCAGAAGCCGAATGAGAGCGTGGCTATGTTTGCGGAAGACATGGCTCGCCTTTTTCGCCATGCCGACCTTGATATGAGTGAACCAAAGAAGCTACGGCATCTCATGCATGGCGTCAAAGAACAGGTGTTTGCCGGCTTGGTACGCAACCCCCCTAAAACCGTGAGTGAGTTCGTTAAGGACGCTACGGCTATCGAACGAGCCCTCCAAGACCGGTGCCGCCAGTACAACTGACCGGTCAACTGTGCCCCGACGACTGCGGCGGCGCTGACTGCAACAGATACGACCACTCTTCGAGACATCATTAAAGGCATTGTCCTTGAGGAGCTCCAGCAAATTACGACTACGAAGGCGCAGTCGTCAGGGGCCATCATGGAAACAGTGAGGAATGAAATTCGGTACGCCCTATCACCGTCTACACCATGCAACGAGTCTCACCCAGTCGACAACGCGGCACCCCTTTCCGAACCATACCACGCTCCAAAACCGATCAGCTGCACGGCCAACATTCCTGCACCTTACCTCGAGCCGCAGCCCGAGAGCTATGCTGCGGTCCTTCGTCGCCCACCTCCAGACCACACCCCACCGAGCTCACCGAACCGTCAGGAGATTCGGTTCCTCCAGGGGCCTGCGTGGGCGCCTCCCAGGCGCTCTCAACTGCGCCGAACTGACAGGTGGCGCAGTTATGACAGCCGACCTCTTTGTTTCTACTGCGGACAACCTGGCCATGTGTATCGGTACTGCCGCCACCGCGAAGAGGGGCACTCCTTTCCGCTTGCTTCTGCTCGCCGCCGCTTCGACACTGATTCTGCCCAAATCGACGACGACTCTCCGGTCAGCAGGGAAACCGAATCCCCGGGCTTCCGCCGCCGCTCCTCCCCATCGCCACAGCGTTATTCGCCGACGCGTCGCAACACTACTGACGTTAGCGGACGGCGGTCCCCTAGCCCTCACCGGGGAAACTAAGAGCTGCAACCTCGCGAGGGGAGGTTGCAACCAGTCTAAAAGTGTCGAAACCCTCACCACCGCCGCAATTGCCGACAACCCGTGCTTCTGACGCCGCCGCTAACATTGACATTTCCGCACTACCGCCGAAAATGCCGTACCAGATGATCAGCCATGACGACGAAGCTGACAGCGCCGACCTTGCCGCGCTTCCGCCGCAAATTCCGAAAGGGACGATCAACCCAGATAACTTTGTTAGCGCTGACCTCGCCGTTTTCATTGATGGGCTCGCGGTACATGCTCTGGTGAATACCGGGGCAGATTTTTCAATTATTAGCCAGAAACTGGCCGACACGCTGCGCAAAGTAAAAACTGAATGGACTGGGCCAGTAATAAGAAGTGCTTGGGGTCAGCTACTGGCACCGACAGGGAAATGCACTGCCCGGATAGGAATAGGAAACGCGGTGTTTGTTGGCAGCTTCGTTATTCTCCCTGACTGCTGCAAAGACCTCATCTTGGGCATGGACTTTCTGCGTCTTCATGGGGCTGTAATCAGCATCCGTGACAGTATCGTTGCCTTCAACAAAAACCATGATGACCTTGGTTATGCGCAAGTACCACTATTGCCCTTACGCGTCGCCAATGAGACGGTGACATTACCTCCGAGATCATGCTCTCTTGTTGAAGTGAAATGCGACGTGGCGCATACAGGCGATGGCGTCGCCGAACGGGCAGTTACCCTGGTACTCAGCCGAGGTGTTTCTATAGCTCGAGGGCTCGTCAACTTGACCAATGGGCGTACCGAACTGCTGCTGACAAACTTCAGCGAAGAGCGTCAGCAAATTCCTAAAGGCACAACTGTGGCCTTTTTCGACAGCCTCCCAAATGCGCAGCACTGCTGCTTACTGCAACAGAGAGCATCAGTGTGCAACACACCCGTATCCACCGTTGATGTGAGCCCAAACTTGTCTTCATCAGAGCGAGACCGCCTTTTGGATCTCATAGATCAATTTCGAGACTGTTTTGCTTCAGAATCGCGGATCGGCCAAACGCCTTTGACAAAACATCGGATTATCACGGATGACTCGATTCGCCCGATTCGACAAAATCCTTACTGTGTGGCTCCGAAAGAACGTGAAGCCATTCAGCGCCAGGTGGCCGAAATGCTTAGAGACGACGTTATTCAGCCGTCACAGAGTCCCTGGGCTTCCCACGTGGTACTTGTTAAAAAGAAAGACGGCAGCTTACGATTTTGCATAGACTATCGCAAGCTCAACCAAGTGACCAAAAAAGACGTGTACCCTCTCCCTCGCATCGACGACTCCTTAGATCGCCTACGAAATGCACGTTACTTCTCGTCTATGGACTTGAAAAGTGGATATCGGCAAATCGAAGTGGATGAGAGGGATTCATCACTCCCGACGGATTGTATGAGTTTAAAGTCCTTCCGTTCGGTTTATGCTCGGCGCCAGCAACATTTCAGAGACTGATGGACACGGTGCTTTCGGGACTTAAGTGGCAAACATGCTTGGTGTATCTTGACGACGTGATCGTGTTTTCGGCTACATTTGAAGAGCATCTACTCCGTTTGCTAGCTGTGTTTCAGGCCATACGATCTGCGGGCCTCACACTAAAACCCGAGAAGTGCCACTTCGGTTACGAGGAGCTGCAGTTCTTAGGCCACGTCGTCAGCCAAGAAGGTGTTCGGCCGGATCCTGAAAAGCTCTCCGTAGTCGCCAAGTTCCCAACACCTACGGACAAAAAGACATTGCGGCGCTTCTTGGGTCTTTGCGCCTATTACCGTCGGTTTATTGCTGGCTTCTCACGAATAGCCTGGCCATTAACTTCACTGACGCGTGACAACGCTGTCTTTCGCTGGGGTGAAGAACAGCAACAAGCTTTCAATGAGCTGAGGAGGCGTCTACAGACACCACCTATCCTGGCGCACTTTGATGACGACGCCCCTACACTGCTTCATACGGATGCCAGCAACGTGGGCTTAGGTGCTGTGTTGGTGCAGCGCCAGGATGGTGTGGAAAAGGTAATTGCTTACGCCAGCAGGACCCTGTCTAAAGCAGAAGCGAACTACTCGGCAACCGAAAAAGAATGCCTTGCAGTGGTATGGGCAGTTATGAAATTCCGCCCTTATTTGTACGCTCCCCCCTTTCAAGTCGTCAGCGACCATCACTCTCTCTGTTGGCTGACGAACTTAAAGGACCCTTCAGGGAGACTCGCGCGTTGGAGCCTTCGATTACAAGAATTTGACATGGCAGTTATTTACAAATCTGGAAAGAAGCACACAGATGCAGATTACCTTTCGCGAGCGCCGGTCGAGCCTTACACTATGACCGATGAAGACACTGCGTTTTTAGGTGTCATAGATGACGCAACGCTTTCCCAACAGCAGCGAGAGGATCAGGAATTGCTCCCTCTTATTGATTTCTTGGAGAAGCGAACTACGGTTGTTCCGAAGATTTTCGCCCGAGTAATCCCTTCATTCTTCATTCGCAACAACGTACTCTACAAGAAGAACTTCCGTCCTGGGGGAAACAGTCATCTACTCGTCGTCCCATCGGTTCTCCGCACTGAAGTTTTGCAAGCGTGCCACGACGAGCCAACCGCCGGTCACCTAGGCTACACCCGCACGTTGGCTAGAGTACAGCACGGATACTACTGGCCAAAACTGCCGGCGACAGTGAAACGCTATGTACGTACACGTGCATAGACTGCCAGCGCCGTAAATCACCCCCTGTAAAACCAGCTGGCCTACTCCACCCTCTTCAAGTGCCAGCGACAGCTTTTAAGCAAATTAGCATGGACCTCCTGGGACCATTTCCGACGTCTACAGCCGGGAATAAATGGATAATTGTCGCCACTGATTATCTGACCCGCTACGCGGAGACCAAGGCTCTGCCAAGGGGTACCGCCGCCGAAGCAGCTAGGTTCTTCGTTGAGAACATTGTCCTGAGGCATGGCGCTCCGGCACTTATTATAACTGAGAGGAACTACATTTACGGCCGAACTTTTGGAAATCGTTCTTCGCCTCAGTGGTACCAGTCACCGTAAAACTACTGCCTACCACCCTCAAACCAATGGGTTGACGGAACGCCTCAACAAGACCCTCGCAGACATGATTTGCATGTACGTCGACGTGAACCACAAGAATTGGGACGAAATACTTCCCTACGTCACGTTCGCCTACAATACGGCCCGCCAGGACACCACTCGCATGACACCATTCAGCCTCCTTCACGGGCGACCAGTAACAACTATGCTGGATGCAATGTTGCTCCCGAATGCCGACACCGATGATCTCGATCAGGACGCCGAGGAATTCGCTCAGCGTGCAGAGGAAGCTCGCCAACTAGCGCGTGTGCGGATAAAAAATCAGCAGGAGCATGATGCACGACGCTACAATCAGAGACACCGACATGTATTGTACAAACCTGGCGACAAAGTGTGGGTCTGGACGCCTATTCGCCGCCGTGGACTCTCCGAAAAACTATTGCGGCGATACTTTGGACCCTATGTTGTTCAGCGACGTTTAACCGACGTCACTTATGAGGGGATGCCAGACGGGGTGTCGACATCAAAGCGACGCCAGCACGAAGGTGACGTCGTCCACGTCGTGCGTATGAAGCCATACCACTCAGTCTGACTTTAACCTCTTACTCCCTCTTGTTCTCATCGGGACGATGCTTCCTAAGGAGGGGGGCAAATGCCGCATAGAAGACGACGCAAAAGATGACGACTATGGAAACACAAGCGCGAGCTGAAAGAAGGAGGAAGCTTGATCGCAAGACTCGTTCTAGGCGACTAATCAAACCGTCTTATATTTCGGCCCTCCTTGGCGTTCTGTCGAGACGTGACAATATGCTGTGGAAGTGAGGAATCGATTTCAAGAATTAGATATAGAAAACAGAGAGCTTGAAGAGATGGGGACTGATGTTCGTGATTTAATACAAGAAATTGCCACTAAGGTAGCTCCAAAGAAAAAGAAATGCAAGAAAGCAAACTGGTTATCTGAAGAGGCTTTGCAAATAGGTGAGCAAAGGAGGGTGGTAAAAGTTATGGGGGAAAGAGAAAGGTACAAGGTACTCATTGCGGATTTTCAGAAAATAGCAAGAAGAGATAAGAATGCCTTCTTGAACATACAGTGCCAAGCAGTTGAGGACAACAGCCAATTGAGGAACACAAGAGCTCTGTATAAGACAATCAAATATATCAAAGGAAGCTTCTGTGCTAAGCTGGGCGTGATAAAGGACAAACGAGGCAAGGACCTCTCTGAAGCCTCAGAGATAAAGAAGACGTGGCAGGAATACACAGAAGAACTGTACAAGAAGGACCCGGATGTGCAAACCCAACATAGGATGGTTGTGATTACTGATCTCGAGCCGGGCATCCTGAAGAGCGAAGTTGAATGGGCCTTAGCCAGCCTTGCTAAGAACAAAGCTAGCGGAAATGATGGCATTCCAGCTGAGTTGCTTCAAAGCCTCAACCATGACGACTCTGTTAACGTTCTGTATACATTATGTCAGCAAATTTGGACAACCCTGCAGTGGCCACAGGATTGGAGGAGGTTAGTTTACATCCCCATTCCAAAGAAAGGCAGTGCCAAAGATTGTTCCAACCACCGCACGATCGCGGTTATTTTGCATTCTAGCAAGGTGATGTTGAAAATCCTCCAAGGTAGGCTGCAGCAGTATGTGGATCGGGAGCTTCCGGACTTGCAAGATGGGGTTCGCAAGGGCAGAGGAACTAGAGACCAGATTGCCAACCTTCGCTGGATTATGGAAAAAACAAGAGAGTTCTGGAAACCCATCTGCTTATTGCCATTCCCCGAAAACTCCAGCAACGAAAGTGCCGGGTGGCGTCACTAAAAAATAAATCACAACAGAAAGAAAGTCAATAAAGCTATATCGTTGTTAGTATACATTGCAGTGCATACACTAAAATACATACACAATAAAATAGTTTGCTGGATTAAAACTGCTTGCAGTAATCCTCTAATCATGCCAGTTGCGTCCGTCGCGTCATCTTTAGTACGTTGAATCAAACCGAGTAAGAGCGCATCATCCGCATATCTAAGGTTGTTGATACGTATCCCAGCAATCTTCACTCAAGCTGAAGATTCGTCCAGACCGGCCTTCATCATGATGCACTCAGCAGCATATAGGTTAAATAGTCAAGGCGACAGTATGAGCCTTGTCTCACTCCTTTCTCAATCGGAAACCAATCAGTAAGACCATGCCCAGTTCTGACTGTGGCCTCTTGCCTTTCATACAGGTTCCTGAGGAGACAGATGAGGTGAATTGGAACTCCCATCTCTTGGAGAGCTTGCCACAATCACCTGTGATCTTCGCAGTCAAACGCTTTCGTATAATCAATAAAGCAGAAGTAGATGGGTTGCGTATTGCCGTTCCCCGAAAACTCCAGCAACGGAAGTGCCAGTTGCGTCACTCAAAAACAATACACAACCTTATCTTTTGCTCGTGCATGAAGCGCAGTACTGAAACTGAAATGCAGTAATAATAAAATAGTTTTGTGGGTTAAAATTACTTACTCTAAAGAGCATAATACATCAGTGGAGTCCGTCGCGCCATCTTTGCTAGTTGAATAATTTGAAACATCGGCGCGGCGTAATGAGTCTTAAAAGGCGGTTGTTGTGGAGAGCTGTCACTGAAGGCAACCTAAAGGTAACATACACTCACAGAGGCAGGAATTAGTTACAGTGAAGGTAATTGGAAAGTGTAACCGTTGTCATACCGTCACATCCTGGATGCGTTCGCGGCAAGTTTTGCTGCAATTAAGAATAAAAAAAACATCGTATTATGAAACCAAAGCAAACACACCCTACGAAATATGGTCGTATATTTATTTGGATGTTGTAAATTTCAAAATAAAACAATTTTCCTACAGGAGTCGAACACACGTCTTACAATCAGGTGCGTGGTGTGAATGCATTGCGCCACAGAAGCGACGGGTAATGCGTTGAAGTTCATGGGTTGATCAAGGGAATTCTTTATGAGAAAAGTTGAGAAGTCATCTGTTCTTCATAATACCTCGGAAGAAGACCTAAAGAAATTGGATTAAGTAATTCTAGTAAAACTTGTTCTCGAAAACAAATTGACATGCAATTCTTCTCAAATAGACCAAGTCATAGCAAATGGAAAAGCACTTTCGATTATGCACTGTAATGTTAGAAGCCTAGTAAACATCATCATGAATTGCTGAGTATATCTCGCGCCATAGCTGTACTTTGCATTTAATTGCTGTGCGCGTGGTTTAGACAAAATGAGATAACCTCCATTCCCGAGTATAAATGTTCCTCACTTCCATGTGTTTCACGTGCAAGGAAAAGTGGTGTAGCAATATTTGTCAGAGATAAAATTGCATTTCAGGTTTTGTCTAAAGCGTCTGTCAGTGATCATGACATGACATGACATCACATGCACATCAGATGACTACACAAATCTTTTGCAATTCTTCCATTTACTTAGCTTGATAGCTGAAATTACGCGGATTACTGCCACCATAAGTACATTGATTGACCATGTGCTCTGTAACATATATGTATAGATGACAGTGTGTGTGCTGGTGTATGCTCTAACCCGATAGCAGACCAGTTACCGGTAATTGTTGTTCTACAGACTAGAGTTTCTGAGGGTGAGGGTCACATTCATGCCAAGCGACACACAAAAATAAAGTATGGCCTGCTTCGAACCCTGGTAGCGCAAACTGACTTTTCTGCTTTATATGGCAGTAATGTTGACACAGAATATAACAATTTCGTTTATGTTCTTCAGAGTATCATTGAGAAAAGTACTGAAAGTATATCTGTAAACAAATATAGGAAACCTTTTTGCTGTGGATGATGAGGTCCATTCTTGATGACGTAAAGAAAAAAAGTACTGGTATAAGAAATGGAAACAGATAGAAGTAAGGAGTATTACCTAGTCCAATTTAAGTGCCTTAGGGATAACACAGTTTCCACAATGAGAAGAATAAAAAAGGAATATTACAGCAAAAATGTGGAATGCCGTAAATGATGTCTGCCTTCGCTCCAAACAACATATAAAACATGATGTGATTGATAAAAATATTGCGGACACGTTTAACAACTACTATATAAATATCGGGCCTTCCTTAGCGCAGGAGCTCACCTCCACATCTGACCCGAGCAGTTCTATATGCAACATTATAAATTATTTTGTAATGAATGATATGGAGTTTAACGAAATTATAAGAGTATTTAGAACACTGCAAATCAGCAAAGCCTCAGGTCTGGACCTGATTCCTGTAAAAATAATCAAAGACAACATTGAGCTATTAGCAAGCCACCTATTACACTTGTTCATGCAATCTCTAAAGAGCTCAACATAACCTGCGAGCCTAAAGATAGCTAAAGTAGCACATATATCTATAAAGAAGCAGACCGTTCAGACACAAGCAGTTATACGGTAAATTAAATCCTCAGTATTATTATTATAGTTCTTGACAAAATAATATGTATGCACATAAAGGAATGTGTAATGATCGAGCGGGCTGCGTCGCATCCGGAGGCAAACATTTATTTTAACAAGCGTACAAGACACGGCACATATATAGTCACGTAGGAAAGGCGTCGAGCATCACGTGATAACACTGGGTGATCTTATCGGCACATGGCAGCAACACTGAACATCGGCCTCGGCATGTTATCAAGTTATCACACCCCTTCACCCTCAGTTAAGGCCGTAGCGCTGCACAGGTCGCCGTTCACGAGTAGACCGTCTAAGAAACACTGGTGCCTTATCCTTGGGTAGTTCGGGTTCTGTGCTTGGAGGCGGTAGGAATCTGAACAAATCACCGGTTGCATTAGCTGGTGTTGCCGGTTCCGACACCCATGCCTTTCGCAGATGGTCCCGATGACGTCTATGCAAATTTCCTTCAGACGTCTGAAGTTCGTAGATGACGTGGCCCAGACGGCGTAACACCCGAGCGGCTAGCCATGTAGGCCCTCGGCTGAAATTTCTCACGTACACAGCATCCCCACACTCGAAAACCTTTGACGGCACACGTTGACACAAGTCCGCGCTTTCCATGTCGGGGTGAAGTCTTGACAGGGCAGAGCAGAAATTCCATCCCAACATGAGCTCTTTCCGGTCTCAGCATGAGGGGTAGAGTGCTGCTTGAACAAGAAGCGAGAAACTTTACAGGCCACTGTGCCTTGTCTCTGCTTCCTGAGTGCACACTTGAGCTCGCGAACCATCCTTTCTGCTCTTCCATTGCTCGAAGGATGATACGGCGCTGTGTACATAACCTGGATGCCGTTTAGCTTTAGGAATTCCCGAAGTTCCTTGCTTGAGAAAGCAGTCCCATTATCAGACACGATAAGATCGGGTAGACCGTACGATGCGAACATTCTACGCAACTTTTCTATCACTGAAGAGGATTGAAGAGACGGCATTATCTCGATCTCAGCCCAGTTCGAAAATGCATCCACTGCCAGAAGAAAACAAACGCATTCGACTGGCCCCGCAAAATCGATGTGAACCATGCCCCAAGGTCTTTCGGGTTTCGTCCACAAATGTGCAGGTGTCTTGAGATCACTTTGTCTGCTATTATGACAGGGTTTGTAGTGCCGAACGAAATCTTCGATATGCGCGTCAATTCTGGGCCACCAAACATAGGACCTCGCGAGAGCTTTCATAGCCGTAATGCCTGGATGATTTGCATGTAGCATGCCAAGAATTCGCTTTCGCAGTCGTTCCGGCAGCACTACTCGGTTTCCCAAAAGGATGCAGTCGCGATCGACCGATAGCTCATATCGCCTGTCATGGTAGGCAGAATATTCTGGTGGCACCTTGTGCACAGGTCAGCCGTCAATAATCCAAGACTTTACTTGAAGTAGTTGAGGGTCATCCCTGGTAGAAGATGCCACTTGTTGTGCAGTCACAGGGGGATACTCCATTGCTTCTAACAGAATAACGTCGCCCGGCGGCTCGGTTTCACCTCGCGCCTCCTTTGCTGGTAATCTGCTTAAACAGTCAGCATTGGCATGATCTTGCGTTTTCCGATAGTCAAGGTGGTATTCATAAGCCGACAGCATCAACGTCCAACGGAGCATGCGTGGTGACAATACAGCTGGAATTTGCTTCTCTTGTCGAAATATGCCGAGCAGCGGTTTGTGATCAGTGAGAATAAAGAATTTCCTTCCACAAAGATACTGATGAAAATTCCGGACGCCAAAAACGATGGCTAAAGCCTCTCGAGCTACCTGGGCATAATTCCGCTCGGTCTTTGTTAACGTTCTTGACGCATACGCGACGGGTCTCTCTCGTCCTTCTGGGTCGTGGTGCGCTAGGACTGCTCCAACTCCCACCGGTGAAGCATCGCATGACAGAACTAGAGGCGCGCTGGGATCAAAATACACCAGCAGCGAATCGGATGTTAGAAGCTGCTTCAGGCTTTCGAACGCTTCCTGGTGTTCTGGTCGCCAAACCCACGGGACGTTAGTCTCCAGTAGACAATACAAAACTTCTGCGACCTCGGAGCGACCTTTCAAGAAACGATTATAAAAGTTCACCATACCAAGAAATGCTTGCAGCTCTTTCTTGGTTTTTGGTACAGGCACCTGATGAATGGCTTCCACCTTAGCTTTCGGTGGGTAGATACCACGCGAGTCTATCCGGTGGCCGAAGAATTCCAGGCTCGCTTTAAAAAACTCGCACTTTGCGACTGGACCCGCAGTCCCGTTCTTGCAATTCGTTCGCAGACCTCGGCGAGCATTTGGCTGTGCTCTTCGGCTGCTTCGCTGGCCACCAGAATGTCGTCCAGGTATACAGCTACTTGCGGTAGACCCGCGAGTACTGTGTCCATTACGCGTTGGAACAAACCGGGAGTTACCGACACGCCGTACGGCAAACGTCGCACGTTGTACAATCCTTTTACGGTGTTTATCGTGAGAACCTGCGCTGTGGCGTCATGAACTACCAGTTGTTGGTACGCCTGCGTCAAGTCCAACCTCGAAAAAACACGGCCTTTGCCCAACTTTGCAAATAATTCTTTGCTCGTAGGCAAAGGATAACCATTGCTCCTCAACGCTTGGTTGACTGTGCTTCGGTAGTCACCGCAGATTAGGAGCGATCCATTCTTTTTTCGAACAACGACTACAGGGGTAGCCCATTCTGAATACTACATTGCTTGTAGAATTCCTTGTCTCTCCAATCTGTCTAACTCGGCTATCACATCGTCCCTAAACGCGAACGGAATGCTGCGACATTTCAGGAACTTTGGCTGGGCATCCTGCTTTAGCTCAATGTGAATCGGCGGCAGTGTAGCGCCTGCAAATGACTCGCTAAAAATCTCTGCATACCTCGACAGGATAGCTTCTTGCCTGCTGCTCACGGTGTGAAGACAGGTTAGCTCCATGTTTAAAGCCTTGAACCAGTCACGACCTAGAAGTGTGCTGCCCTCATTTCTCCCCACACTCGAAAACCTTTGACGGCACACGTTGACACAAGTCCGCGCTTTCCAGGTCGGGGTAAAGTCTTGACAGGGCAGAGCGGAAATTCCGACCCAACGTGAGCTCTGCTGGTGCCTTTCCGGTCTCAACATGAGGGGTAGAGTGCTGCTTGAACAAGAAGCGAGAAACTTTACAGGCCGCTGTGCCTTGTCTCTGCTTCCTGAGTGCACACTTGAGCTCGCGAACCATCCTTTCTGCTCTTCCATTGCTCGAAGGATGATACGGCACTGTGTACATAACCTGGATGCCGTTTAGCTTTAGGAATTCCCGAAATTCCTTGCTTGAGAAAGCAGTCCCATTATCAGACACGATAAGATCTGGTAGACCGTACGATGCGAACATTCTACGCAACTTTTCTATCACTGAAGAGGATTGAAGAGATGGCATTGTCTCGATCTCAGCCCAGTTGGAAAACGCATCCACTGCTGCTCACGGTGTGAAGACCGGTTAGCTCTATGTTTAAAGCCTTGAACTAGTCCCGACCTAGAAGTGTGCTGCTCTCATTTCTCACTACCAGTAGCGGCAGCTGCAAATTAGCCCTTTGAATTCTACGGGAACCCTGGCTTTTCCGACAATGTCAAGGCCTTCTTTCGTCCAGGTGACGAGTTGAGCATCTGATACTTCCAGGTCGATATTTTTAGCGACTTGCAGTTTTTTGTATTCCTTGCTGCTCATGATTGACCTAGCTGCTGCGGAGTCGACTTCCATCTGTACGTCCGGCCCACCAATGCTGACGGTGACAACAAATTTGGGACAGTTCGTTACCTGACTGATGCTCAGTAAAGCGTCATACTCAGTATGCGCCAGCGTGGATGCAGCCTCCAGCTGATGCTGCACTTGCATTTTTTTTCTCGACATGCATTGGCTAGATGCCCTTTTTTAGAGCAGTTGAAACACATAGCGTTCTTGAACTTGCAGCGATAAGCTTTGTGCTCCCACCACATCGGAAACACCTTTCATCCAAAACATGACTCTACGCTCCGACGTGGTTCTCTTCCTCCTGCTTGTTTTTTAGGGGGCGTGCTCACTTTTGCTGTCACGTCTACAGCTTCCTGCTTATGCTGGTTCATTACGCGTTGCTCTTTAGCGGCTATTTCCGCGGTCACTGCAAGATCGTAAGCACTCTTGAACGTCAAGTCTTTTTCTATCAACAGTCGCTGCTGCACAACGCTGTCCCTCAATCCGAATACCAGGCGGTCACGCAGCATTACATCCAAGGGCAGCTGTTTGTCGCTGAAGCCGCAGTTCTCAGCTAGCTTGCGTAAGGATGTAACGTAGTCAGCTACAGATTCATCGTAGTGCTGGTCTCGCTTCGAAAAAACGTACCTTGAGTATAACTCTGAAGACTTCGGGTTGACGTGGTCCTTCCTGGCGTCGACGATGACTTGGAACTCGACATCTGGCGGTCGTTGAGGTTTCACGAGGGTTGCTATCAAGGAGTACGTTGTCTACCCACAACAGCTGAGTAAAGCTGCCCTCTTGTCGGCGTCACTCTTCAGCTTGTTCGCTGCGCAGCACAACTCGATGCGCTCCACGTATTCTTCCCATGAAGAATTTCCGTTGAGATTAAACTCGCCCACGCGACTGCCGAAAGCCATCTCGCCAACCACGTCCGTCCTCCCCCCGCAGGGTTAGACCGTGCCTCGTCGCAACTGTAATGATCGAGCAGGCTGCGTCGCATCCGGAGGCAAACATTTATTTTAACAAGCGTACAAGACACGGCACATATATAGTCACGTAGGAAAGGCGCCGATCATCACGTGATAACACTGGGTGATCTTATCGGCACTTGGCAGCAACACGAAAAATCGGCCTCGGAATGTTATCACGTTATCACAGAATGTATAGCCAAGTACAATATTATATGCCCTATTCAGCATGGTTTTACAAAGAATGAATCAACTGGATCCGCCGTTGCTCTAACGCAAGCTATAAATAGAGCCCTCAAGATAATAAGATTACCATAGTTGTGTGCATATATAATAAAAAGGCATTCGATACGGCTAACCATAAATCCTTGTAGTAATCTCTCCTAGCATGAGGTTTCGAGAGAAAAATTTAGAGCTTTTAATGAGTTGTCTTTCAAACCGCATACAGCATGTCGTACTGAATAATGTGATATCTCAGGCACAGGTCGTGGTAGCCGGGGTCCCGCAGGGATCACTTCTAGGACCAGTTTCGTTCTCGTTATATGTAAATGACTTTCTATCCATCATCATCATCACCATTTATGAACCCTTAAGGGCCCCTGTTGGAGTATTAGATAAGGGGGAGCGTAAACAAAAATACAACAAGAAAACACGAATCATAAAAAGAAGCAAAGAAAGTGCTAGTCATGAACAAGGGCTATAAACATCGCCTTAGTACCGAGAGGTCCGGGCAGCAGGGTGAGAACACAGTGGGTAACAGAAAAGGTCAGTAAAAAAAATTACCATCTTGAATAACAAAAGGTGTAGATGCAGAATTGCGCGCCTTATCAAACAGCGGAGTAAGTTCATGGTCTTGACTTTTATCTTGCCGGAACTTTACGAGGTCTGGTAACGTTTCGGTCAGAGGCGCCAGGCAGTCGTCTAGACCATTTTCACCGACAGCCATGCATGGAAGAGGAAATCGGGACAAACCATCAGCGTCGGCATGGCGGCGACCACTCTTATAGGACACAGAAAAGTCATATTCCTGTAGACGTAATGCCCGGCGAGCTAATCGACCGGAGGGGTCGCGCAGGTCAACAAGCCAACACAGGGAGTGATGTCGGTAATTACGTTTAAGTGAGGGCCCTACAAATATGGACGGAACTTAGTAACGGTGAAGATGACGGCTAAACATTTCATTTCTGTCACTGTGTTGTTGCGTTCTGCTTTCGTTAAAGTGCGGCTTGCATATGCAATGACATGTTGGACACCGTTCTGGAGCTGGATGAGAACCGCACTAACGCCCACACTACTCGCATCGGTGTGAACCTAGGTGGTAGCAGCCGGATCGAAATGGCTTAACACAGGGCCAGATGTGAGCAGAATCTTCAGCTGTCGGAACGATGACTCGCATTCCAAGGACCAAACAAACGGAGCATCCTTTTGCAGGAGGGCAGTGAGCGGATGGCCAATTTGAGCGAATCCTTGAATGAAACGGCGGAAATATGAACATAGCTCCAGAAAACTTCGCAAATGATTCACGTTTTGAGGTTTTGCAAAGTCTCGCACAGCAACAATCTTTTGGCGGTCGGGCCGAATACCTTCCTGATCCACTAAAAAGCCAAGTACCAAGGTCTGCCGTTCACCGAAGTGACACAATTTAGAATTCAAAATTAGTCCGGCGTTTCGGATGCAGTGCCGCACAAGACTAAGTCGCTGATTATGCTCCCGAAATATCCTTCCATAGATGATGACGTCATCTAGGTAGCACATGCATACCTCCCATTTTAAACCACGCAGGATTGTGTCCATAAATCTTTCGAATGTCGCTGGTGCATTGCACAGTCCAAAGGGCATCACGTTAAATTCATAAAGTCCGTCAGATGTCACAAAGGCTGTCTTTTCTCGGTCCGACGAATGCATTGGGATCTGCCAATAGCCAGACGGACGATCTACTGACGAGAAATAGGATGCAGATTGAAGACAATCTAAGGCATCGTCAACACGTGGAAGAGGATAAACGTCCTTTTTTGTAACTGCATTTAACCGACAATAGTCCATGTACACAAAATCTCCGCGAGTTGTCCTTCTTCACCAAGATGACAGGGGCTGCTCAAGGACTAGAAGACTCCCGTATGACACCTTTCTTCAACACGTCCTGGACTTGTTCGCTAATTGTTCGGTGCTCGACTGGTGATACTCGGTAGGGCTTATGTCTGATGGGGATGTTGTGTGGCATACGTGAATCAGGCGGAACAGAAAAATCGGCTTCTTGAGCAAAGTCCAGCACAGAGGCGTAAGGTGCCAGAACTTCACATAACTTGCTGGTTGGATGAAGAAAGCGATTTGTTTATCACCAGGGTTATATTTGCGCTGTAATCAGGATCCACACGATGGTACGGATGAGGAGGCACAGACCGAATAGAAAGAACCTCGTAGTCGTCAAATGTACCCAACCTGAGGCCGGATGGTAAACAAATGGGTTCTGACAAAATGTTTACAGCCCACAAGAGGGCACACCCATCTACGACGTCGGTGACGGCAAGAGGCACTAGTAAATTTTTCTTCACGGCATTGTTCATGTCATGTTCATGCTCGCTCGGCACAGCGGAAAACCGACAGAAACATTTCAGCCAGAGAAGGTAACACTACATCGTTGAAAACATAAAATGCGGCGTCACTAGAGCTAGGTGTCTCCTCTACAAAAGCAGAGAGAATATTGCGGCGCAGAGAAATTTCGCCGGCTGCGCAATCGATCGCTGCTCCACAATCGCGCAAAAAATCAATTCCGAGAATAACATCATGTGTGGCTCTTGCTAAAACTACACGTTCAACTCGGAACATTTCCTTAACAATCACCACTGACACACAGCAGAGACCCACTGGACGCAAATGTTCTCCCCCAACACCGCGAAAGCTGGAACTTCGGTCCTAGCGAACATTATTGTCGGTCCAAGGCGATTTTTAAAACTGAGACTCATCACTGAAACTGTGGCACCAGTATCCACTAAAGCTAACGTATTTACACCATTTACAGTAACATGCACTTTGTTTTTCAACATCACAGTAGGCAGAGGAATTGGGGAAGATCGTTTCGCGACCTCACCTTCATCGGCCGATCCTGCTAGTTTCCCGATGGTGGCGTAGGCGAGCGTCGACGTGGGGACGGGGACCGTACTCGGCTCGGGGGTGGTGGTGTGAAGCTGCGGTCACAAGCGGCAGAGGTACTGCGAAAAACGCCCGGGCGAGGCTGTAGTGGACGAGGTTGACGCCACTCAATGTTGCCGTGATCACGGAAACCTGCTCAAGGGTGGGTCCAAGAACGCGAAGACTGAGGTCGCCGGCTTTGACGAAACCGCGCTATGTGCCCGCGGCGGCAGCAGTTGTAACAAACGGGCGACTCACGAAAAGCGTAGGCGCTGGATCCGAAGGAATTCGACGGTGGGTGAGAGACGATGGGAGCTGCATGACGCACGTTTGAATGTGGAGGAAGTGAAAAGCGGCAGTCAGAGGCGAATAGGCGCGCTCATTTTCGTAGGAGTAGCGCGGAAGTTCTGGTTGACACGCCCACGAGGCTGGATGTTCAGCCTGCTGTGGCTGAACTGCACATTCCGAATACACGGGTCGTGCCGGCGCCTTGCAGATGCTTGGCCAGCTCTTCACTCCCAACTCTGCGCACCACAGAGGCGAGATCGTCGTGGACTGTATAGTCAACGCTGGCAACTGTTGGGACTTTGGAGAGGCGTCCAAATTTGGGCACAATACGCAGCATTTTTAAAGATTCAAATGTACTGCAGTACTGGATAACGTCCGAAGTACTGGCTAGGGTTTCTTTTGTGATAAAGAATTATAAATATCTACGGCGAATCCTTTTAAGAGATCGCCAACCTTGTCTTCTTTGGGCATGCGTCTGTTAACAATGCGGCAGAGCTTCAGGACTTCCTCTATGTATGTCGTGCAAGTCTCTCCAGGTAACTGTGCTCACTGGGGAAGGGTTTGGTCAGCCTTGCGTCTCTGTGATGTGTAGTTTCCAAAACAGTTGGCTATATCTTCCACAAACTTGTCCCAGGTAGAAAGGTTGTCTTCATGGTTCTCAAACCACAGCAGCGCCGTGCCGGTCAGAAAGAATACCACGTTTGCGAGTTGCATGGCCGAGTCCCAGCGCTTGTATTTGCTGACACGATTTTAGTGCATCAGCCAGTCCTCGATATCCTCATCGGCCAGACCAGAAAATGTTCTGGGCTCCCGCTGATGCGGCCACGAGCTGAATGGTACTTGGTGCTCCTGGCCTGAATTAGAAGCAGCTCCAACTAAGCGGGAAGAGTGACCTCTGTCGTAGTCGGGGCTCTGAAGTCAGAAGGCCAAGCGTCTGCTTCGTCGATGATGCCCGAAAGGTTCTAGGATTATCCCGCACATTTCACCAAGTTGTTACGGGGGAAATAGGTTTAATATTTACAGAATATCGGGGAATGCATGCAAGTACGTACAGTCTCAAGCACAATCTCAGCGAAGCTTGTTCCCGAACGAGTCTACGCGCCACCCCTTCGTTGTCCTTTTACACAAACGCCACCGTCCACTTTGTCCTTCTCTTGCACATGTGCAACACCGCGCAGCGCAGCGTAATTGACGTAACAGTATAAAGTTTGAGCCAATACAAAGAGTAGACAATTACAAATACCTTGTTGTGTACTTTGACTCTGACATGCACTGGAAAATTGAGTAAAACAAGTTTTCACACAGTTAGCCTATGGTGTGTATGGTTGCCATATTTTATTGCAAGCGCGAGAATGCATGCTTCGATTTATCTTCCGCATGCTTTACTTTGCATACGAGCGAAATAATGGATAGCCAATTAATGTCATGGGGTAACATATACTCAGTACATCTTGAGCCGGTTATCCGTCTGCAGAAGAGAGCGGTAGAAATTATTACTTACTACAAAATTGTCTGACTCTAGAAAACCAATCTGAAAATCAACCTGCATTCTTCCTTTTCGACTCCATATATATTTTCAAGGTAGCGCAGACAATCCACAAAAACCTATAATTTAATGAACCACATCCTCATAGCATATTTGTACGTTCGGTAAGAGAGACTGGAGCACCTTGTGCCAAATACTTCAATTTATCAATGTGTCGCCAGTTATGGGCAACACTCGATCTTTGATTTGGAATCGCATTCTTAATGGCATTAAAATGGAAACAATTTTTTGCAAACTGAAAACGTTCTTGATGAAAATGTGAAGTTATGGCGTGAATTATGTTTTTTTTTTGTTTTGAAAATAAGTGTATTGTGTTCGCTTTCCTTGCTTTCTTTAATGTGTTGCGAATTTCTGACGTTTATTTTATAAATGCAATGTGTTCGTCTTCCTGTGCTGCAGTTATGTTGCATTGTATTAAATTCTGCATGAACCCGACACTAGCTGCCCATGGATCCGAAATCTTAACGCAAATAAAAAAATACATTTGAAAAATAATTTGGAAAATAATATTTCCACACAAAAAAGATAAAAAGGAGAGCATCCAGTGGAAGAATTCAGATATGAGTTGTAGGCGAATCTCACAGATCACTTCCCAATCCCGGTAGTCGTCAGACACATGCATGGACAGCATGTCTGTGAGTGCGCGGTTTATTCGTTCCGTGTGGCCGTTTGTCTGTGGGTGATAGGCGGTGGTGAATTTGAGTCGGACAGAGTACGAACGGAGAATTTCGTCAACCACTCGCGACAGAAAGCAGCCGCCCCGCTGAGTTAGTAGTTCACGAGGGGCACCATGATGAAGAATAATCTTTTCTAGAAGGAAGTAAGCGACCTCTGCAGTAAAACAAGCTTTTGGGCGAGTTGGTAGCTTACATTCGACATAGCCGCAGCGAAAAAAACACAATCACAGAAGGAAGACACGTACACAAGGACTAACGCTGCACTCACAACTGGTTTATTTCCGAGAAGAACGCGAAAAATATTGCTTAGTACGCGCATCTAAGCAATATTCTCTATCTATCTCTCTCGTTATACCTTTGCGCGCATGCGCGTACTAAGCAATATTTTTCGCGTTCTTCTCGGAAATAAACCAATTGTGAGTGCAGCGTTGGTCCTTGTGTACGTGTCTTCCTTCTGTGATTGTGTTTTTTTCGCTGCGGCTATGTCGAATGACCTCTGCAGCGCAGCTGGTCGGGATGGCTCCGGTAATAGCGTAGCGCGTAGGGTAACTAGTGGCGACGGCGATAAGTTTGTTCCCAGAGGCGGAAACTAGGAAGGGCTTAAGAAGGTCAATGCCTACACGGGAAAACGGATCAGTTGGTATGGGGATCGGTTGCAAATGACCTGAAGGCAAAATTGTGTGTTTCGTCCGACGATAACACAGTTCAAATGCGGCAATGTACTGCTGGAAGAATCGGTAGAGCCCTGGCAAGTAGAAAAGTCGGCGGAGGATGTCGTATGTGCGAAAAACACCCAGGTGGCCAGCCATGGGAGCATCATGGAACTGTTGCAGGATGGTAGAATGCAGATTTTGGGGAACGACGAGCAAACGTTCTGTGCTATCTGGTCGCATAATACGACGATACAGGGTGTTCTCGCGGAGTACAAATAAGACGAGGGATGGATCAAGGCGGTCGAAGGGAAGACAGAGGATAAGGAATGCAGCGAAATATTCAGGCGCTGTTCATCGGCAATGTTAGAAAATCGCGAGACAGACAAGATACATGCGTCATCATCAGAGTCGGTATGACTTGGGGAGTCGACGGGGTTACGGGACAAGCCCTCTGCATCTTGGCGAAGCCGGCCTTTCTTGTAGACAACGAAAAAGGTATGTTCTTGCAATCGTAGCGCCCAGCGTCCCAAAAGGCCCGTAGGATCTTTGCGGGAGCAAAGCCAACCCAAGCCATTATGGCGTGTTATAACTGTAGAAGGGCGGTCAAAAAAATAAGGGCGGAATTGTGTAATAGCCTAAACAAGCGCCAGGCACTCTCGCTCTGTGATAGAATAATTTTCGGGCGTAGATAGGAGGCAGCTGGCATACGCAATCACCCTTGTGTGGCCGTGTTGTGGGTGAGCGAGTATAGCTCCAATGCCACTTGCGTCGGTAAGAAGTTCAGTATTGGCAGATCAGTTGAAATGGGTTAAGGGGGGTTTAGTAGTGAGATCAGCATAAGCTCCGAGAAAGGTGCAACTTATTCAAGTCCCCAACGTAATGAAACGTCTTTCTTAAGGAGGTGGATGAGAGGACGAGCAAGGGCGGCGGAGTTTGGGAACAATCGTCGGAAATAAGAACATAGGTCAATAAAGCTTGGAAAATCGCTGGATGAACGCAGAGTGGGAAAATCTTTGACGGCACGAATCTTGTCAGGGTCAAGCTGAATGCCCGCTGCATTAACCAAGTGGAGAGCAAAAGAGCGCAAACTTCACAGTGGACAGAGAAGGGCAGACGAGGCACAGGCGCTGACTAACAACTGAAGGACCAAGTGACGAAGGACTTTGATTTCTCAGTGAGCGAAGCTGCAGTTGTAGTTTAGCTGAAGTCCGGCGCCGCGACAAAGCGCTAGGATTGTATAAAGGCCAAGGACTCAGGCAGCACTGGGCCATTAGTCAGCTAGCAAAGGTCAGCGCCATGTACGCCCAGCGCTGCAATCAGCAATAGTGGCTGTACCACTGTAAAACACGCCCAGCACTGGTCCTAAGGATTCCACTGTTAACCAATATTGGTTGTGTCTTAATAATGGTACCAGCAAGGACCCGTCGTAGCCAATGCTCTCACAGCTTCGTTGGTACCATTTTATGATGCTAGCATATACTGGCCCATGATATCCTACGTATAACCGGTACTGGCGTTGTAACTTCATAAGGATGGTTATAACGGACATCGTTAGCCGTCACTCCATTGATACTGGCCAATATGTGGCATTAGTTGGGCAACACTGTCAACTCTGTTACAATGGCCCGCCAATGTCAGATATACGTTGGCGTACCTTACTGATCATCCGTATTGACTTTGCCATTTAATAAGGATGACTATTACGGACAGTGTTAACTGTCACTCCACTGACGTTGGCCAATATATGGCATAGGCTGGACAATGCTGTCACCTCTGTTACCATGTTCGGCCAAAGTCAAATATACAATGTACTTTTGCCAACGTTGTCTTGTCTATTCCGGCTGCTAGTCAATATTAGAACATGTAACTGCAAATTAGCATGTAACTGCAAATATTCTGTGGGCAACCACATTAAAGTGCTTTTGTGGTTGGCAGGCTCATTTACTTATTTGAATTCATTAACTGTGCTTCGATGTTTACAAGTTACTTTTGCAATTTTAAATGATGCTTCAGAAATTTTGTATCTAATTGTAGTTCCGCGGTGCTGGTTTCCGTGGTGTTTGCTTTTATCCCATTTATATATGGTTGATGTTGCTTAGGATGACACCATGTTCTTTTATGCTAGATCTTCATTGACAAAAGGTAGCAATGTAATAGGTCCACATGTATACTGTGACGAATTTGGATGATACCGATGATGAAACAGGTCAATGGCGCCAAAGATGTTCGCCACCGGTCGCCGGTTCCCCAGGGCGGCGGCAGTGCTAAGCTAACTCCGCGCCAACGGGGTGCTTGGAAATAATCAGAACGACCTGTTACATATCATGCATAGGCGATGCTTGCTAACTTTAATAATCTAACCGGTGATGGTCCTGCCGTGGCTGCTCCCGTGGCGATTCCTGCTGCTCTAGGCGAAGAGAATTCCAAAACGTTTTAGCGAACTTGTTTGCCGCTGAGTGTATCAGTTTTAATAACAGTGGTTTAAAACAGACGATTACTGCAGGACACGCATGCAATGCGATGCAATTAATGAGCGGCAAGCGTCGGCCTATTAATGCTCGTACGTGGCTCAGATCGACTATGGCTAGCGCGCTTCCGTCGAAATGCACTTAAAAATAAAATAGGCTGTTTAATCTATACGAATACGAAGCCTCGCAGCACATACTTCCATCTAAACGATTCAACATTGGTGATATATTTAAAGCTGGGAAATTCAGCGGTAACGTCGGTCCACACATGGACGTTTCCACATATGCCAAATCGTATCGACGCTTCCTGCTTCGTTGTTGCACTAAGAAGTGTTAGGAAACAAAGAACAACGGAGAGAAAACAATTCACCTACAATCACAATATGAACAATAATAAGGTTATGCCGAAAAAAATAACTCGGTTACAGTTTCCCTCCTCCATCGCACACGTTCGCACAATTTTTCGCAAGCGACCGCTCTTGTTGACGACGCACCGCGAACTGCTGTTCGAGTCCAGTGATCGCACTCACTCACGCCAAAACAAGGATGCTCTATTCGCTGCTCACTAGGTTCATTTAAAACATGACTAACAAATGAAGATGGACGGCGCCAGCAACAGCGGCGTCGACTTGCCCGAGTGGACACGCTCTGCAGGCACGGGCTGTAGGGTTACATGCTGCGCAATGCAATCCAAGACGCAAGCCCTGGACGCGTCAGGTGGAATTCATGGTGCACACGGCCGCCTCCCAAGCGGGTATTTCCGACTCAATATGTCAGCAGCTAACTTAAAGGCGCTGCAACTATTCAAATAACTGCAGGGCAAAAATGACCAAAGAGCCAGCTTGAGTCGCACACAGAACGGCGGCGGGCCGGCTTGCACGTTTCGGAAGAACTTGAAACGCGAAATATGTGCGCGCGGGCTTTGACACACCGAATTCATCTGAACACAAAATAGCTTCTTGTAGAAGCCAATACAAGAACGGCAGCTCAGCAGAATAACATTTGATACGACGGCATCCCGAAGGTATGCGTAGCGTAATTTTAGAATTTCTGGTTTCTTTTTTTTTTACAAGTGCGAAAAAAAAAAACTCTTTTCCCCGCTTTTCTTCATCCGCCCAATTTCGCGATGCCGTTGTCGTTCAGTGCAAAACATTAATGCAATTCATGGCAAGAAGGAATAACTAAAACACTGTGGAGTACAGAAACTAAAAAAAAAAGCAGTCGTTGTTTTACAATTAAGCTTATTCGGTACCAAAGCTTATATATTCTATAGCTATCTCTCTAGTGGAACAATTACGGGTACTGCGCGGGGAAGGTATGTTTTTTTTTTTTCACAAATTATGTGCATGAAGAGAAGACACTTACATATAAACTCACTTCAGACTTATTTCAAACATTTCCGGGCTCTCATTACAGGTAGTATAGGGAAATGTGAGTTTACCGCATTTTCTTGGGCAATAAAATATACGCAAGAAACTAAAGTGTTAGAAAGAAACAAGCGCCTAATGAATCGGGCAAGAAAACGACTAATATTGCAGATAGAATAATGCTGACGGCGCAGATATACAAGTGGCCGTTATGAGAGAAAATGTAAATATCATATGCAACTAGATTATAAAGAGGTGACAAGTCGTGGTACTGAGATGCTTAGCTGAAACTTCTGTTCCCATACCAAAATGGTCTATGTACTTCAATGGAAAAGTTTTTGGTCAACTATGCCTGTAGTCTTTTATAGTCGGCTATAAAATGCGATTGCAATATTTATAGGCAGCTATAGAAAATTCTATACCACTTTGTCTATTGCTTCTGGACCATACAAAATCTCTTTAGCTAATTATAGAAAACCATATATCCATGAAGGTATAAACTATTAGTCATACAGATAGCTTTAGCTGTCTATAGAAATTTGAATGGCTCTAAAGCTGCAGTCTGCAAGCCATAGAATCAATTTTAGCAAGCTATGGAAAAGCGTATGCTAAAGTGTAGTCATTCAGTTAGCTTTACCTGTCTGTAGAACTTTGAATGCCTCTAAAGCTACAGACTGCAAGCCATAGAATCCGTTTTAGCAAGCTATGGAAAAGTTTATGCTCCTGCAGCTATAGAATATTGTGAGCCTTCTGTGGACCTTCTTTCATTTGTACATGCCATGGTCTTCTTTTATTTGTACATACCATCATCATCGTCCCGCGGCGCCGGCTCCGGCGCGCGCCTGGGTTCGTGATCGGATTAAAATTCTAGACAAGGCTTCGCTGTCCTTGCCGTCACGACCTCGCCGTCTCGACCTAGCCTTCTTTTACAAGTGGTGGAGGTGCGGGGTAATCGCTCAGTCAGCCTGTTAGTCTGGGAGTGGTAGCTTGAGGTTGTCTTGTGAAAGGTGGATGACGCGTAAAGAACTTTGGCAACGACTGTCGATAAGAAGGCCATCTCGCGGTCACTTAGGAGCACCCGAGGAGCGCCATGACGCAATACAATTGATAGCAAAAGAAATTTGCTACTTCTTGAGCAGAACCGGTCGGTACAGGTGCTGTCTCAGCGTAGCGTGTAAGGTGGTTGGCAGCTGTTATAATCTAATGGTTACCCCCATCGGAGAGAAGTAGGGAACCATATAAGTCGATGCTGACTACGTCGAAAGGCGTGGCGGGACAAGGAAGAAGTTGTAGAAGGCCAGCGGGCGAAGAAGTCGGCCGTTTGCGACGTTGGCACAGAGAGCAGGAAGCAACGTATTTGGCAACGCTGGAAGATAGGCCAGGCCAAAAGAATCGTTTTTTCACGCGGTCGTAGGTTTGTCAACACCAAGGTGACCTGCAGTAGTGTCATCGTGGAGAGCCGCCAGTATACGTGGGCGAAGCACACGCGGCACGACTAAGATCCAGCGAGTTCCATCCGGGCAATACACGAAGCGGAGTAGGATGCCATCTTCGAGCTTGAAATTGCGAAGCTGTCGGCGAAGCCGAGCATTGGGTGGGTCCGAAGCGCCAATAAGGCGGTCGATGATGGTATGGCAGTAGGCATCGGCTAATTGCTGTGAGCGGGGAGCGTGTTTGTTCTCAGAGTCGTCAAATGAAACCGTTGCGATATACGTTGGGGAAAGAGATGGTCGGCTGTGGTCATAGGTGGAAATTCATTGGGAAGAAAAACAGCAAGCCGATTTCGAAAATGGACAGCGAGAAAGAGCGTCGGCGTCTAGGTGATGGCGACCCGATTTATAAGTGACGTCGAAATGGTATTCTTGCAGGCGTAGAATCCAACGGCTAAGTCGGCCTGACAAGTTTTTGAGCGAAGACAACCAGCAAAGAGCATGGTGATCGGTCACAACTGTGAAGTGCCGACCGTATAGGTAAGGGCGAAACTTTTGGACAGCCCAGACAACTGCAAGGCACTCCTGCTCGCTAGTGGTGTAGTTTTTCTCAGCTGGAGTCATAGTCCGACTGGAGAAGACAATCACTTTCTCACGCTAAGTTGCATCGCGCTGCAGAAGTACAGCGCCAAGACCGAGACCACTGGCATCAGTGTGCAGGATGGTTGGAGCGCTGTCACTGAAGTGGCCAAGAACAGGGTCTGATGTGAGGACGTGCTTCAAGTTGTTAAAAGCAGCTTCGCACTGTTCAGTCCATACGAAAGGGCTGCGTGTTTTAAGTAGTTCATGAAGTGGAGCAGCAATACTTGCAAAATGCCTTTTTTTTTGTTATCGGCAATGGAGATAACCTTCATGCAGCAGAAATTATTTATCAGAGCTTATCCCTCATAACGTTTTTGTTGTCTTTGACCAATTCTTTCTTCAAGAAATGTTTTCAGCAGTGGCTTGCTCCCTGCCTTGATCACGTGTTCTGATAGGCACCGCTTAAGACGAAGCGCCTGAGCTGATACGTGTCCGCTTAGAGCTCTGTGTTTTTATCTTGTTTCGCCTATTAACAGTCGTTTTGTGTGGGTAGGACAGTGCCCTCCGTAAGAACGAATGACGAAGACGCCCCTGTGGAGCGATTTCCGACTCGGTGGGCCCTTTCTCAAGTAAGAAAGTCCAACCGGATCCCTCAGGCGCAGGCTAGGCTTAGCTCGGCGTTGCGAGCGAGGCTGGGCTACGCGCCTGCATGGATTCTGCTCCTCCGACGACAGGTGTGCGGATTTCCGCTGTGTTACAACCTGGCGCAACATCCACGTCCACGCAATCATCAACGCCTACATGCCCCCAGTCTGCTTCGTCTTCGGATGGAACGACTTCGGCTTGTCCCATGGATTGCTGCGCCGCTTCTGTGCCTGTAACCCTCCCTCAAGGAACTGTGCCCGTCGCACCGATTCAGTCTTCCCTTCTGAGGCCAACTACAGCGTGTCAGCCCCTGACACCACCACAGATGCTGCCAGTGAGTCGAGCCTCGCTTCCACTTGCTGCTAACTCGTTCCGCGTCACCATCAAGCCTACATTGCGCTTTGATATAACGACTATCCCTCCCCGGTGTGTCCAAGCCACAATTCACCAAGTTCTAGGTTCTACTAACTACTGTGGATTTGTCGTCCATCGCCCATCGAACACCATTACGGTGAACTTGCCATCCTTGGGGGACGCCCAGAAAATGTGTGCAGTTACTCAAATTCCCCTGGATGCGAATGAGCATGTCCCAGTGCAAATATATTTTGCCTCTGGCCCTGACACCCGCTGACTTTGCCTGAGTACCTAACCTATTATGGTGCGATTATCAAAGCACAGCCCTTCCGACCTCGCCGTATATTTTGTTATCACTGCCATAAAGAAGGGCACATGCAAAATACCTGCCCTAATCCGGCAGCTGTGGCCGACATGAATGAACCAATAGCGCTTTGTGCCCTATGCAAATCGGCGGACCATGACATGCGCTCCCCCTCTTGTCCAAAGAAGAAGAGAACGAGGCCATCGCGCAAGCCGCCTGGAAAAGAAGATATTCCTACAAGTAATCACTTCGCTAATCTTACATGTGATGAAACCGACTTCCCTGCACTTCCTTTACTTGACCCACCTGCTCATCATACGTCTTCTCAGCATGGTTCATACGCACAAGCGACCCACCCTCGTGGATCAAATGGTACACCAAAACGGCCAGTGCACCAATCACATGTGGATGCCGCAGATGAAGACGCTGTTTTAGACAATGCCATTGCAGAGGCTCGCCAAAGTCAAGACGAACTCACCCAGCTCCGAGAACAGCGTCGCTCTCACCCCTCTCAAAGAACTATAATACCTCGTGATAAGATTTCAAATGAATCACCTTCAATAAGCAACAAACCACAATCACGTGCAGACAACACGTTAACCCCGAATACCCCGACAGTGGATAAAATATTAGCCCTTATGGAGCAGGTGACCTCCCTCATCGTAGAAGCTCTTCGGCCTCGCAATGGATAATGCACTGTCTCTGGTGGTGTAGTGGAATTGTCGAGGCTTTGCGAATAACGCCTCTGAAGTGAACATCCGTCTTCGCGACAAAACGCTAAAGGCGTGGGCCTTCTTACTTCAAGAGCATAACTCACTTCCTCGCCTTTCAGGATTCTGCGCTTACCATTCAACTTCCATTCCTGATCGCCGTTGCATCACCTCTTCCCACAGCCCAGGTAAATCTGCAATTTATATTCACACTTCAGTTCCCCACACACCGATCGACCTTTCACGCTGGTGTAACACACGCTAAGAGGTGGTAGCACTCCTAGTTAAGCCTGTACGCACGCCACTTATACTAGTTTTCTTTTATGGTCGTCCTGGTTCCGCATCTCCTAATCTTGGATGGGTTCGTTTTCTGCGTTCTAACTACTCGGGTATCTCTATTCTAGTCGGTGGAGACTTCAATGGCGCACACACCTCGTGGGGTTACCCATCGGATTCTCCCAGGGGTGCACACATCCAGGGAAGCTTTTCAGATAATTCTTTTCACCTTTTAAACCACCCGCATACATCTACCCGTCCACGAGGTGGGCCTTATTCACCTGATTTGACTTGGTGGTTAGGCCCTGGTAGCCCTCGTCGGGCTGTTGAACCAGATACCTGGGGTAGTGATCACAGTCCTATCTTTATCTCTCTCACTCCTTCGCGGATACGTAAAATACGCCGTAGCGTACGAATAACATCTTGGGACTCTGTACGCGCAGACAATCGCTTATCTGATTTCACCCCATCATCAGCATTGTCTACTCTCTCTGCTGTTCTTGCGTCCCACACGATTACCACCACTGTAAATGAAGACGAGCCAAACCCGGACATCCACCTCCTGAATCTTTGGGCTCTGCGTCGCCAGGCAGATCATTATGCTGCTCGTAACACCGATGACCCATCGGCTATCCCCGCTCTTCACCGGGCTACCGCGCGTGCGAGGCGGTATGAAAAGCGTCTAGGAAGGCAACGTTGGGCTTCATGGTGTGAGCGCCTGTCCTCCAAGCAGAGTAATCGACAACTTTGGAGAGTGTTTCACGCCATGGAGCGCTCTTCTCAAGTTTCTGATTACACAGAGAGCATTCGCCTTGCTATGAATGTAGATGAGGACACATTTGCAAAACAGGCGGCCAGACAGTTTTTTCTTCACTATGATTCCACCTCAACTTCTCCACCTTGCCTACCGGTTACCGAACACCCCGATGCGATTACTTCTGACCTAACCATGGCAGAGCTGCTGGCCTCCATTGAACGCCTCAAATGTAACTCTGCTCCCGGCCACGACGGCATACCTAACTCCTTATTCCGCAACTTGGAAGGGACTGCTTTGCAGGCCCTGCTTGATGCATTCAATGACGTGTGGCATTCTGGTGTCATGCCGGACGAGTGGAAGCATTCTATTGTTGTTCCAATACCGAAGTCAGGTCATCCTCCGGTATCTCTCTCGGCCCTTCGTCCAATTTCCCTGACGCCAACAATCTGCAAGCTTTACGAAAACATTCTCGCCACTCGCTTATCGTGGTTGTTGAAATCCCAGGATTGTTACCCAGAATCCCAAAGTGGCTTCCGCCCGCAAATAGGAATGGAGGACGGTCTTGCTACTTTGGCTGCTGACGTGCTTCACCACTCTCCGCACAGTCATCTTGTTAGAACTGTGATCGCTACAGATATAACAAAGGCATATGATAACATCCTTCACTCAGCCATTCTTGCCTCCCTACAAACTCTTGGTCTTCCTCACAGGTTTCTCCTCGCCATTCACGCCTTTCTAACAAATAGAACATTCAGTGTGCGTGTCCATGGAAAGCCCTTTGGTCACTTCCCCTCAAACAGAGGAGTGCCCCAGGGCTCCGTTCTCGCCCCTACTTTATTTAATGTGGCCTTCATTCCACTTATTCGAACCCTAGAGGCCATTCCTTCTATACGGGTGCTTGCGTATGCCGATGATATAACCTTATGGTGCTGTCACCCAGATACGTCTGTCGATCAGGCGGCCCTCCAGCATGCGCTGGATGTATGACATTTCGCCTCCCTCCTTTGGGCCTAACTCTTTCGCATACAAAATCCTGTTTCATTCGAATTGGAAATAAAGCTGGCTTACGGAATGCTCCCAATATAAATTTTATGATAGATAAAACCAAATTCCTCAGGTACAAACCGTTCGCATTCTTGGTCTTCTTCTACATTCCTCTGGGACTGGCACACCGTGGCTGACAGCCATCCGTAAGACCGCTCACGCTTCTTTAGGTCTCATTCGTCGCATAGCTATGCGCTCTGGCGGCGCGCGTGCTCACACGGCCCGCCAGCTTGTTCGCTCTGTCCTCCAGCCACGTATAATATACCAGGCACAGTTTCAACGTCTCACCCGCAGACAGTGGGACTCCCTTGAGGCCATCAATCGTGAGGCTATGCGTGCAATAACGTACCTCCCCCGCCTAACACCCATACCAGTACTTCAGGAGTATGCCCAGCTAAATACGCTCACTGAACTCGTTGATCAGCGGATGGCAAACAGAGCTCGCAAACAGTCTTTACAACTACATCATTTAAAGACACTACCTCCATGGTCGTACTGCCAGCTCACGGACAATCGCCCCACTGCTTCCCCGTCGGCATCATCCGCACATCTGCCTGAAGGGTGCATATTATATACCGATGCATCACATACTGCCGAGCGAGGAGTTACTGCCGTGTATAGTCCCTCTCATCCGCATCTCAACACTCACGTGACATATACCGCGGATACGTGCGCCCCTCTGGCACTGGAACTTCAAGCAATTTACAATGCTATACATTCTCTCCCACCAGTTCCTAAATTCAATGCAGTTCATCTTTACACAGACTCTCTCACTGCCCTTAAACAGCTTAAGGCCGTTCGACGCACATTCCAAATAACACAGTCCATACATTTGCTATGTTCAAAGTACCCATGTCCTATTCGCATACACTGGATTCGCGGCCATGCTCGCGATCCACATAACATACAAGCGGATGCTATGACGCATATAAACACATCAGACGATCCACCACCTTCCCCTCTTCCCCCAGATCCGTTCCTGTCCCACGTTTCCGATTCGCAAGTTCTGCGCCACCGAACACGCGCTCTCATTCCTCCGTGTTCGCACCCTCTCCCCCGTAGTCCTACTCGGCAGGAGGAGGTGACAGTACGCCGGATCCGGGCAGGGGCGGCTCTGACCCCATCTGTTCGACATCGATGGCGGGAAAAAGACCTACCAGTGACTGACAGGTGCCCTCACTGTGGCACTCCACCTGACGTCTGCGATGTGCGCCACTTGTTGTGGACGTGTCCATCAACAACGCACCTCAGGCAACGGATAATCAAGAAGGTGGGCCTGCGGTGGAATCGCGATAGTGATTATGAGAAATGGACAATGGACAATCGCTATACTGCCCACCTTCTCGAATTCATAAGCACAACTGGACTGCACTCCTTCTTTTAACTTTCTATCTCCTGCATCCCATTCTCCCTTTCTCAACTTATGCCTTGTGGCAAACTCTTCGAAAAAAAAAATACGGGTCACCTTCTTTCGAAAATAGAAGTCAGTTCAGCGCTTCGTCCTGTCTACCTTCGTTCTCTTGTGTGCGTCCTGTTCCGCGCTGTGTTCCCAGATATGGATTTGAACCAACTAGCCCAACAGCAAGTGTTGCTTAAATATATTTCTAGTACAATAGGCTCTACGTTCTCTGTTGATCCGTTGGAAGAGGTTGCCTTCTTAGCCACGGCATCACGCAAGGCAAGGATGATAGACTTTTGCATGCGCCACAAATTTCTGCCGCCTGAAATCTTACGTCTGTTTGGCGATGCAACCTCGTCACCAAGCCATGGCCTTCGGTTGTGCAAGATCTCGAGAGCTGAATGGCAACACCAGGCTCGTCTACACAGGGACTACCTCCGCCTTCTGCTTCCTAAACAGCCTTCCGGTACCTCAAGGAACAAGTGGCGAAACATCAACAACATTATCGACAGAACCACAGAATTCTTATCGCATCAGGTCCTTTCGCAGCTGCGAACATTGGTGCCCAAGAAGAAGGTGGTGTACAGGAACCCCATACACGTAGGCGAAGGAGTATCCCTACCTGATGACGTGAGAGGACTGCTCAGCCGAGGCCCGAAGTTCGCTATTGAACCAAGATTGTCACCGCCAGAACTTCTGACATCGCTGAGGGCTTGCTCCAAGTGATGAAGCAGACCGGTGCATTTCGGAGGGAGTAGACATGCTTAACCGCTGTGAAGGTGCGAGCAGAAAGTTCCTTTTGAAAAGAACTGTGGATTATTTGAAAGAACAGGATTTTATTTTGCTGACTGCAGACAAAGAACGTGGATTTAGTGCTTTAACTCGTCAGGTATACTTATCAAAGGCTTCGGAAGCTATCCAATCTTCCTTTGACGTGCGCAGTGGTGAGTCTGTTTTGAAGGCCAAAAACAAAGTGAAGAAAATGTGCAAAATACTAAACCTGCAACAACTTTGCAATTCTAGTAAGGGTAGTAAAAAACTTAGCCTAGAAATGGTTTTTACATCAAAGACGCACAAACCAGGTGTTCCTCTCCGTGTTATCGTGTCACAAGCAGGAACTTGGCAAAAGTTGTAGGGGCGTTTCTGCAACATCTTAAGAAACTACCTCTTATAGACCCGTTCTTGGTAAAAAATTCGGGCGCTGTTGTAGAATGTTTGAAAACACACCAAAAAAAGAACAGTTCTAGGTTTCTCGGTGGACCTCAAAGATGTTTATTATTCCATTCCCCATGATGACCTTCTCAGATGTATCAGTGAATGTATAGATAATTTTGGCGCGGTTGCCTTTCAAAATGAATGTGGCATTCCTGTAGTAGGTTTCTTGATCTTTTATCAGGGTACCTTCAACCAACTTTCGCCGCGTGGAATGACCATGTGTTTCTGCAGAAACAAGGTATCTACATTGGATCTGTCGTAGCGCCGGTTTTAAGCAACCTGTATCTAGCTAAACTTGACAATAGGCGGCTGGAAGGAACGAAGATTAAGGTCTTCCGGTTTGTTGATGATTTTCTGGTGCTCTTTGTATGCAGTCATGATATGTTTAATCTGGAAGTAGAAGCAACCTTAAATTTGTTTTCATGGTGCCTGACATCCTTAGTTTTAACCCATGAGCGGCCCGAAAAAGACGTGTTACAATTTCTTGAACTCAGTCTCGAATTTAAGGTAGATCATATATGTTGGTCATACAAACCCAGGGGCTTTATCCTGTTATCGTCATGTTCACAGTCCTGTCAATGTTTTTATTTCTAGCATTCAAAACTTTGTATCTCTTTTCATCGCGGTTAGTGCCATGTTCACATCCTTGTTTGTACAAACATTGTTGTTTTTTTGCTTTTAAATGTTCATCTCTTTTTTTTTGTTTATCGGCAATGGAGTAAACCTTCATGCAGCAGAAATTATTTATCAGAGTTTATCCCTCATAAAGTTTTTGTTGTCTTTGGCCAATTCTTTCATCAAGAAATATTTTCAGCAGTGGTTTGCTCCGTGCCTTGATCACGTGTTCTGATAGGCATCGCTTAAATACTGGTCACCTTCTTTTGAAAATAAAAGTTGTCACTTCAGCGCTCCGTCCTGTCTACCTTCGTTCTCTTGTGTTGCGTCCTGTTCCGCGCTGTGTTTCCAAATATGGAAATAAGACGCCACACACTAAACAACTTCTCACCCGTAAGGGTGAAAAAAAGGGTGTGCCGCGTATTTGCACCCCATAGAGCACCCTTTAAACACCCTATTTGGCAGTATCTCACCTTTAAAGGTGCGAAAAAGGGTGCGCTGCAAAATTGCACCGCATTTCGGCCGATGCGCCCTATGTTAAGGGTGCAGAACGGGCCTTCACCAAAAGGGTGCAAACGACGGCGCTGAATGGGTGCGGCCACAAATGAGTGCTGAAAGTACAGTATATATTCGAATGGTGTACACGTCACAAAGCCTCGTTGTTTATATGTATCACGAAAAAGTTAAGTGAAATTGAGCGACGGTAATACCACAGAAAATATTTAACGTTTGTAACGATATTTATTCTGTCAGGAAAGTTGATTAGTTCAATTTCTTTTTTTTTTCTAATGCATTGCAGTTAGCATGCACATACATTCACATGACCTTTGCATCAACAAAATACAATCAGTACTGGTTTAGAAGTGCATAAAAAATTGTACTGATTATAAAAAGAAAGAGAGAAAGCTATCTGCGTCGTCTGATCTTTGTCGGCACATCAACCAGGCAGCTTTGTTCAGCACCGTATTACCTGCACGCATAGCTAGACACTGCTGCACACAATAGCTAGACAACGGACTTCCTACTCGGGTTCCAATTCTGCTGCTTCATTTACTGTGCTGCCGATTATATATTTCAGACAGTTGTCTCGTTTTCAAAACTACTGATTTTCTAAACAAAATTTCATGTGCACTTTGTTCGGCTTCACTAATCCATCACCGAAAAAGATAATCGTATCAATGATGTCATCTGAACTGCACGTGCACTTTTCAAACTCAATGCAAAGCAAGCAGCAGGTCGTTATTTCACATTGCACCCAACTGGCAATTTCCTGGGTATTGCTCTGATTTCTACTGCCGTCGTTATGCCTTTATGCCAAAATACAGCACTAGAAATAACACTAAAAAACAAAACATACTCAAGCTTCCTTTCTGTAACGAAGCTGAAACCGAAACGAACTATACTCTATGATTTTACCCTTTCACTACCGCGGCCGCCGGTAGTTACCCAGGCTACCTTCCTCTCGCCAACATGGCTGCTTGCACGCTGCGGATGTGGCCACGTTTCGACGATCGTTAATCTGCAGCATCGATTGCGAACCGTCGTGAAATGTGCTGCGTTTCGCGTGCATAATTGTTGCAGAAGTGTGTACGCCTGTGAAGTGCCGTCGATAGGTGATGTTTCGAGCAAACAGGCATTTATCGTGCCGGTTAGTTTCCAGTGTTTGTGCTCTTTGTTTTGATCAAGCGTATTTGTTGGTTCACCGTATCACGTTTGAGAGGCTGAAAGGAAGAAGGCGTGGAAATGTTTTCTGCGTGACCAACTGTACTTAGCAGGGTAGATGTGTAGGCCAGTTGGTGAGACATAAGGAAAATAAAACCGCAGGACGGAGGCTGTGTGTTGTCTCTACCCTCCGTCCTGTGTCTGCTGCGGTTTTATTTTCCTTGCAACTGTACTTGTTGGTTCGGCACCGGTGGTGCAAAGGCGAACAGCTTTCTGGACGGCTTATGCAATCGTCTGTAAAGGTAAGCATATTCAATCACATTCCGAGGCGGGCAGTGCGGGAACAGTAACAATGGCATACCGCATTGCTGCACTAGCTGTTTGCCGTTTGTTTTGGAACGTGACAGAACGGGCTGGAACGGAACGCGCTTGATTTCAGCGGACTGCAAAAATGTTATCGCTCATAAAGTTGGATGTCGCGGCGGTTAAGTTCGCAGATTTGCCGCAAGAAAATAAAACTCCTTCCTTAAAAAAAATAAAAAAAAAATAAGCGTACTAGGCTTCCTTGCCTTACGCACAGGAGGTTCACGAAACGAAATTTTCTTTGAAAATGGGTGATGAGCGCTGATTTGTCAGTCTCTCGGCCTCGAAACTCTCTTCTATTCGTGCTAGTTCACGTTATGGGGCAAAGTAAAGGAAACACAACATGTTTGTACATAAAATGTTTAGCTGACTTTCGCGATAACGCTAGCACTTCGCGGACGTAGAAACTCAAACCACTTTCCCACCCGGCGGCTTCTCCTCTCCGCTGATCATCCCTAGGTAGCAGGTTAGAGAGGTGAAATGGAGAAGCGCATGGGGGGTATGGTGCCTTGTGAGTGCGCGTAGCGAATTTACTGAGGTCTAGAATGTTCTTTAGCCATCCTGTATGATCATATCCCATTTGCCTCTGCGGGACGTTAAACCGCATAATTTACAAAGCACCATTTTAAATGGCTACTATGCCCAACCGATGTATTTTTTCCCCATCAGAATTTACATATTTAATCGCAATATAAGCTGTTTTTATCGTGAGGATCTTGTATCCGCTTGCCCGGAGAGTAAAGTCTTGCTTTTTGTTGTGATGCTCTTCTTATAGTTTTTACACTTGCTTCCTACAGTCCTTTATATTTTGTGCTGTCGATAGTGGGCATCACAATGAATGGATATTTGCAGGTGATGCTTCTGCATTCCAGTAGAAGCTAACAGCTTGTATTCTAGGCCAGAAAGCGTGCAGTAAGTTGCTGTTACAGTGTTGCTATGTTTTTGTTCTGACAAAATGTTCACTTTCTTCGCTCTTTTCCTTAAATCTACTATTTGGAGCAGTTCTATTTGCCTGTTACAAGAGCCATATTGTAGGCCTGCTAGTTTCTTTGTTTCCAGTTTCTGCGTTTGGTTTTGAATCCGCATTTTTTTTTTTTTCGTACTGTGCTTGCTTTGGGCACAGGCCGATCGATGGCAGTCATGGCTTCTAATTGGCCTCTTCCTGGAGCTGTTCTTGCACGACACAAGCTATGGATTTCATAGTCAGTAAAACATCGCTTTATGAGTCTTGCGTGCACAATGAGATTAAGATTGACAAACCGCTGTAGAAGCAGAAAAAACGGAATGCATATTCTCTAGATTTTTTTCATTTTTGTTTAGTCCATAAATTTTAAAAACTTAACTTCCTCGGTTTTATGGATCGCATTCTATTTTCTTTCGTGTGATAGTATGCCTTGCAATAAAGAACGATTTTCATAAAAATAGGTACGCATCGGATTCCTAAAGGAAATATACCAAGCCTCGTTGATAAATGGCCCTTGCTAGAGTTTTTTTAGATTCCATTCATACCGTTAGATATTCACATCTCCATTTTTTTTGGTACCGGAAGTAAGGTTTCATATTCACAATTGAATTTTATGCTGTCATTATTGTTTTTTGAACTTAATAGATGACATTTCACCAATTGGTTTCCTTTCACAGTTTGCGCCAAGATATTTAAAAACAACTTTCTTAAACACCAAATAATAGACTTGAATAGGCTTTACTTTTTCATTCCTTTTGTGGGCCAGTATACAAAGATCTGCATGTGTTGGAACTCTGGCAATGCCTGTGTTGTACTGGCACTCATGTAGCTGCAAAACGCCTGCTAAAAGTTAGCAGAATTTGTGGCCAATACTATTTCTGATTTTTTTGGGGGGGGAATAAAAAAGCTATCTCTTGTAATATTTCAGCAAAGGGAGGAATATTCTGCAGAATGGGGCATCAACATTTGCATAATGTGCTCCTGGTTCTTTCCGCACGCTGTGGAGTATTTTTTTGAGTGGTTATATAACTGAATATGTAACTTACTTTTACATGTACCAAAATACTTTTTCGCCAAATCTGATTGCACTTTAGGGCATGCCAATGCCATTATTACTGCTGATCAGTCTTTTTTAATACAGGCTCGTCTACTTTACCTGCAGTTGCTTTGGAACCCTCTTCTATGTCACCACTCATCACTGACAAGGACAAGGTGGCTCAAGCTGCAGTGCATTTTGTGGATCCAGCTTCAGACCATTTCTTGCCTGTCGACTGCCCTGCTGCACGCCCTCTGAGCTCTGGTATATTTATTCAAGCCATCACCCGCCTGCAACTAGAGAGAATGGAGTCTTGCATTCACGTTTTCAACTCAGGTTAGTTACGAGACTGGTAAACAATTCTTAATTTTTACATATCACCTCCTTTGACATTTATTGCTGATTAGCATAATTCATACACCTACATGGCCTATCAGAAGACGTGGAACTAAACTATAGACCACACATAGCAGCCTGCCTGCATTGCGTGCAATTTATCTAGAAATCTTTATTGTATTTGGAACTTACAGACTACAAAATCTTCACTTAACTCACTCTTATTTCTTGCTCTATGAAACATTGAAGGTACATTTGGCTGTTGGCCATTTTGTGCTGGCGCACTAAAAAAGGCTGGGCAAATTGAATACCTGTTTCATTCGGCACACTGATGAGAAGCATAAAAATAGTGCACATATAATGAGGATAAGGATGTGTTCAGATAAGAATTGTAATCAAGGTCCCATGACCATTTTTTATGTTTAAATCTTTATATGTGGCGGGCAAATGTCTCGATACAAAAACTTTTGCATGATACGGTGTAGTTTTCTCGGGAAAAAAAATCGTAAATCACAACAGGTGGAAAATGCCATTTTTGCCATTTCAGAAAGTTGCAACTTTGGAGACATGCTGCTAGCATACAGAAATTTTGTCATCCATTCCCCTTTACCCGCAGAATCTATGCAACATTTACCTCTATGAGAAGGATTAAAAACCTGCTTTTCTGTCGCACTTGAGTTAATAAAAGATCGCAAACATTACTCCAGAAACAGTGCGCTACAAAAAAAGTCCATTTTCAAACCTAAATACGGCCATAATGTGTTATGTCGTTAGCATTAAAATCGTTTTCTGTTTATTATTCATATTCTTTGCTTATTTCCTTAATTTCACACAAGATTGGGAGCTCATATAATTGGGAGTACCTTCCAAAAAACAATACCATATAGAAAAAAGTTCTGTCCTGGCATTCTCCCATGAAATTTTAAGCAATTTAATACACTTCAAGCAATCATCAACACTGCCAACAAGCAAAAAGGTACTTTATAAGCATTGAGAAGGCTTTGGATATTGCATAAGATAGAATGTAACTAAATTCAGCAAATAATAAATTGAACTTTTGACTCCTGCTTCTTAAACAAACCAAAAGCACTTCTGCAGAGACAATATGCATTCAGTTTTATATTTATTTTTATATCTTTAGCTTACATAGCAAAACACATTTAGTACCTGATGTTTTTAAAGTACTTATTATTGTTTTTATGTCAGTTCAAAGAAAACGAAGATGCTGTAGTTTTTTAAATTCAAGTCACAGTTGTCTGTTTTTTGGTAATATCAAATATTTGCCGAATGCAAGGTAATATGGTGAAAGAACAAACAAGTCTAGAGCTTCCAATTTTTTTAGAAATAGATACCAGGCCAGGATAATGTGCAGAAAAAGCTTCAGTGGCAACACTTTATTTAGTTATGCCAGAATGTAGGGCCGAATATTAACAAGCTTCAAAACCAGTGCTGAATGTTGAACTTTTATAATTTTAAACAATATAATGCAACCCTTTTTCAAGCCGTAATATTAAGTACTGAGGATTTTTTAGAGGGATTATCATGAAAATCGATGATGATAGTTTAAAAAAAAATTGAAATCAAATTTGCACAATTTTGCGGTTTTCAAATCTTAGGCACATTTTATCCGTTGTGGAGAACAGACAGATCAGTCTAGAGCTCCCTCTTTTGCCTGAAAATAAGGAAATTATCTGATTCATGAACGGAAAAGGCTTCACAAAGAAATATGATGCATCACGCCCCTATTTAAGTTTGAAAATGAAGCAAAGTTCCGGATGTTTTACTACAACTGCAACAACAAAACATGTTTTAATAACTCCCATAAAAGTAAAATTTTCATAGATTTAATGGATAAAAAGAATAGCTGACAAACCTTTAGTATGCTACCAGCAGGTCTCCAAACTTTCAACATTTTTAAATAGCAAAACTGTGTTTTTGACCTGCAGTGATATATGATTTTTTCCCTAGGAAACTACGCCACACCTTGCAAAACTAGAGCCAATATTTGTGCCGAGACAATTGCCCACCACATATAACACTTTCGCTGAAAAAAAAATGGTCATAGGACCTCAATTACAGTTCTTATCTGAATATGCCAGTAAGATTTTGTAGATTGCTTTTTTCAATCACAGCTATTTCATATTTCAGTAAATCATGAAGCTGCTTAACTGGCTTCACTGTTGTGGGGTATTGGGCGTTATGGCAAATAGGCTGCTAAGGCCATTATGCATTAGGCCTATTTCTGTAACTGGAACCACAACTTTTATTTCACTTTATAAGGTTACCTTGCCCACTTTTCGGAAAGTTACTACTACCATTTTTTACTCATGCCTGACAAGCAGTGCAGAAATAAGATCAATAAATCATCTCAATTCTTCTGCTCAAAACAGTACATAGAAGAGAAATCTCTCACCTAAAGGTATTTTATAACAATTTTTTTTCTGCTGTTTGGGACATAATTCTACTACCACCTATGATCATCATTGCAGCTCTCACATGGAGTTCTCCTGTTATCACTGATAAAAACAATTCATTATTCCACTCTTCATTACTAACCCTTTATTCATTAACCACTCTCTCATTAAATGCGGTCCTTCTAAGTTCAGTTGGCAGCTTATATTTCACTTGGAGCATGAGCACATGCTAATTTTGCCTTTCATTTCTTTTTATTTCTATTTTTCAAGTGTATTAAAGATGTATATGGCTTTTCTTTCTTAGTGCCTGCAGTATCTAAACTCTAAGACAACTGCCACTCTTCAAAGTTACCTCTCTTTTTCTTTTTTATTGCTACTCAACTAGAGGACCTTAGAAGACAATAAAATAATGATTCTCCTTTGTATTCGCTGTATCTGTACACATTGTTTCCAAGAATACTAAGAAAGGGTTGAGGGTGAGCCTCAGTCCAGTAGCCAGCATTTCAATAAAAGTACTTGTCCTCATCTTGGCAGTGTGGTTATCAGTTGTGGAGCTTGCATATGCTTTTGTTTCACAAAAAGAAAGCAGAGGAGGGAAGGTGAATAGAGCTAAGGATTAAGAGAATGTTATCTTTTAAATAGCTTTCTCTGAGCTGGGCTACAGCAGCAGCAGGAGAGTACTTTTGAAAAGCATTCTGGAGGTGGCAAATTGTATACCGGCGTTAGGTGTTCAGGAGTGTAGTGATAAAAAAGAATTATATGTCGCATGTGACTAGTGGAAAATTATCAAACACTATCAAGAAGCAAAAATATAAAAAGACAGAACGTTGGGTAAACACCTGGAGTCATGCATTAGAGAAAGTATTCATTACCTACTGGCTAGAATGCTC
Source organism: Amblyomma maculatum (assembly GCF_055883805.1). NCBI lineage: Eukaryota > Metazoa > Arthropoda > Arachnida > Ixodida > Ixodidae > Amblyomma > Amblyomma maculatum. The sequence goes on along the minus strand of NC_139344.1, from coordinate 478,602,427 downwards.
CTGCTATAAACAAAAATTGGATAGACAGGGCAATGAGTGAGCATAACATTAAATAGTCGTCGGGCAGGCACAAGCAAAATATTCCTGATTGCAATCTTTAGCCTTTAAATGAGATTTGTCATAATTTTGATGAAATTAGGGTATTTATCTCAAGTAAGCTTTAATTCTACAAAAACCAACTATAGGGAGCCATTTCTAATTCATGAATTTAGAGCAGTGGAAAATAAATAGCTCGAAAGGAACGTTTGCATCCCTTAAATACAATCCCCCCGCACCATAAGTAGTTTGCAAGGCAGTCACATGCACCATGAATGGTGAAATTTATAACACGTGTACCTCCACTAGCATAGGCTCAACGTGTTTAGTAAACATTTCCTCTTTATCACTGGTGACATTGGTTACCCCTTCAATCTTTTTCGTCTGATAATGCCTTTTTTTGGCAGGTATGGCTTACTCAAATTTATTTTTTCAGTTGTCCTTTCTCCTCAGCATTTCATTTATGTTTTACATGGCATTCTTAGTCTATGCTAGTACTTAACCATTTTGAAATAGCTCTTCAGTTCAGTTCAGGCGTTCAGTATGTCCTACTCTTCGTGACCCTATGGACCATGTCACGCCACGCTTTCCGGTCTCTCACTATCTTCTTAACATCACATAGCTTCATCTGCAATGCCTCGAGAATGCCATGTAACCATCGCGTTCGCTGCCTACCCCTTCTCCGGCGACCCTCAATCTTTCCCAACATCAAATCTTTCTCCAGCGACTCCTCTCTTCTCATCAGATGACCAAAGTAGCTGAGCTTTAACTTTAGAATTTGACCCTCCAATGAGCAGTCAGGGTTTATGGTCGACAATATCGACTGATTTGATCTTCTGGCAGTCCAAGGAACTCTTAAGAGTCTTCGCCAGCACCACAATTCAAACGCGTCAATTCTTCGGCGGTCAGCCTTTTTCCCAGTCCAACTCTCGCATCCATACATCACAACTGGAAAGACCACAGCACGGGTTATACGGATCTTGGTTGGCAGACTAATGTCTCTGCTCTTTACTAGGCGGTCAAGGCTAACCATTGCTCTCTTTCCTAGAAGCAGGCGTCTCCTAATTTCATGGCTGCAGTCTCCTTCCGAGGTAATTTTGGCGCCCAAGAACAGAAAATCTGTCACAGCTTCCACTCCTTGTCCATTGATGCTCCAGGACTTGATAGGGCAAGACGCCATGATCTTCGTCTTTTTAATGTTCAGTTTAAGCCCGAACTTCTCACTCTCTTCTTGTACGCACATCAGAAGTCTCTTGAGTTCCACTTCACTTTCTGCCATTAAAGTAGTATCATCCGCATATCTAAGGTTGTTGATACGTTTTCCAGCAATATTCACTCCAGCTGAAGACTCGTCCAGACCGGCCTTCCTCATGATGCACTCTGCATATAGGTTAAATAGGCAGGGCGACAGTATGCAGCCTTGCCTCACCCCTTTCTCAATCGGAAACCAATCAGTAAGACCATGCCCAGTTCTGACTGTGGCCTCTTGCCCTTCATAAAGGTTCCTGAGGAGACAGATGAGGTGAATTGGAACTCCCATCTCTTGGAGAGCTTGCCACAATCTGCTGTGATCTACGCAGTCAAACGCTTTCGCATAATCAATAAAGCAGAAGTAAATGGGTTTCTGGAACTATCTTGCTTTTTCCATGATCCAGCGAAGGTTGGCAATTTGGTCTCTAGTTCCTCTGCCCTTGCGAAACCCAGCTTGCACGTCTGGAAGCTCCCGATCCACATACTGCTGCAGCCTACCTTGCAGAATTTTTAACATCACCTTGCTAGCATGCGAAATAAGCGCGATCGTGCGGTAGTTGGAACAATCTTTGGCACTGCCTTTCTTTGGAATGGGGATGTAAACTGACCTCCTCCAATCCTGTGGCCACTGCAGGGTTGTCCAAATCTTTTGACATAATGTATGCAGTGTGTTAACAGCGTCGTGGTTGAGGATTTGAAGCAATTCAGCTGGAATACCATCAATTCCGCTAGCTTTGTTCTTAGCAAGGCTGGCTAAGGCCCATCCAACTTCGCTCTTCAGGATGCCCGGCTCGAGATCAGTAATCACAACCGTCCTATGTTGGGTTTGCACAACCGGGTCCTTCTTGTACAGTTCTTCTGTGTATTCCTGCCACCTCTTCTTTATCTCTGAGGCTTCAGTGAGGTCCTTGCCTCGTTTGTCCTTTATCACGCCCAGCTTAGCACAGAAGCTTCCTTTGATATCTTTGATTGTCTTATACAGAGCTCTTGTGTTCCTTAATTGGCTGTTGTCCTCAACTGCTTGACACTGTATGTTCAGGAAGGCATTCTTATCTCTCCTTGCTATTTTCTGAAAATCCGCATTGAGACCCTTGTATCTTTCTCTTTCCCCCATACCTTTTGCCATCCTCCTTTCCTCAGCTATTTGCAAAGCCTCTTCAGATAACCAGTTTGCTTTTTTGCATTTCTTTTGCTTTGGAACTACCTTAGTAGCAACTTCTTGTATTATATCACGAACATCAGTCCACATCTCTTCGGGCTCTTTGTCTTCTAGATCTAATTCTTGAAATCGATTCCTCACTTCCACAGCATATTCCAATGGAATCTGATCCAGATCATACCTGAAAGGCCTTCTAGTTTTCTGCGTTTTCCTCAATCGAAGCTTAATTTTGGCAACAAGAAGCTGATGATCGGTGCCACAATCGGCCCCAGGCCTTGTTTTTACTGCTTGTATAGCGCTTCTCCATCACTGCCGGCAAATAATATAATCGATCTGATTCCTGTACAGACCGTCCGGTGAAATCCATGTGTACAGGCGCCTCTTGTGCTGTTGAAAATGAGTATTCGCTATGGTCAGGTTGTTTTCTTGACAGAACTCTACTAGCCTCTGCCCAGCTTCATTTGGCTCACCAAGACCGAACTTGCCTGTAATTCCGGATATTTCTTCACTCCCGACCTTAGCATTCCAGTCTCCTATGAGAAAAACGACGTCTGATGATGGGGTGTGGTCTAAAAGGCATTGTAGGTCCGCATAAAATCTCTCAACGTCAGCTTCTTCAGCAGCAGTGGTCGGTGCATAGACTTGGATAACTGTTATGTTGAAAGGGTGACCTTGGATCCGAAGTGAAATCATTCGGTCGTTTTTGGGGTTGTACCCTAGCACTGCTTTGCCCATTCTTCTGTTTACTATGAGAGCGACCCCATTCCTTCTCTTGGATTCGTGCCCACAATAAAAGACATAATGGTCGCCGGAGTTAAATTCTCCCATTCCGTATTCAGATATGTGGCGCAAACAAAGACAAACACAGGAGAAGATCCACAACACACGCGCACACTACCAACTGTAAGAAGAACCGGAAAACACTTCCTCTTCTACACTCAGGCACGTCTCAACTTCTTCTTCTTCTCATCTCCCTCTTCTTTGCCAAGGGGAAAATGTCACACTCTTCCTCGCACACCATAACCTTGTCCAAACATGGCGGTGACCAATCTCTTCTTTCTTTTCTTCTATTCTTTCTCTTCTTTACCAAGGGGATAGTGACACTTTCTTCCTCTCAGCCCAAAAAACATCGACCAAACATGACAGTCACAAATTCTATACTGTCTTGTAAATCCACACCACTGCATTGCCCAGTAACTCCTACCACACTGGACAGGTAAATATCACCACATAGTCACAAATCATACACTAAAAACACCACCACACAAATACAGCAAATACAGTAGGACTTGTCCATCTACACACCATAACTTAAGTAGTCCCTATCTATTGAGAAACTATATCTTGCCAACATCTAAGAAGCCACGAGGCCCATGTACTTAAGGGGGAAAAAATTCCGCAAACTCCCATGGCCCCAAAAACGTAAGATGAGTCCAAGAATAACAACTTTAGGCCAAGAATAACAGCTTGAGGCCCGATAATAATCTCGTTCTTTGCATAACTCAAGAGAATTGCTCAATAAAATTAAATTCTTTTCTACGTAAACTCAACGAAGCTTCACTAATGCATCTTTCATTCTTCTTCTGTATCCAATACGCCTCTAAAATTTCGCGTGCCATCTTATCCCGACTCTTGCCTAATATGTTTAACCTACTAAACAACGGCTCACACTTGCACTTTTGGCAGTGCAAGGCTAAATTTGACCCTTTGCCATTTTCTATGGACTTCTCATGTTCCCTCATTCTATCATTAATACATCTTCCTGTTTGCCCAATATATAGATTACCGCACGTCAGAGGAACCTCATAAATCACCCCCACCCGACATCCAATAAAACTCTTAACATGCTTCTTATCGCATTGCCCTTTGTTTTTTCTCTCTATTATTGCACATAACCCACCCAGTTTATTGGGGGCAGAAAACACAACTGGCACCTCCAACCTACTAGCCACCTTTTTCAGGCCGTGTGCAACTCTATGTATATAAGGGATCACTTGTGGTCGTTTATTCCTCAACATATCTGGCGATCTTTTTTTCCCTTTCATTTTTTGAAGCAAAGACTCTGCCACCCCACATATAATCATACCCGGGAAACCAGCCGCATCAAGTCTTTGTAATTGATTATTAAAGCTTTCCTCTGCCATATGTACACATGATTTTAACAAGGCCGACTCCAAACAAAGGGAAGCTATCCCTCTTTTTATAGTCTTTGAATGGGCTGATCCATATGGAAGTAGCTCTTTTTTAGCCCTGGGAAAATATTTCCAACACACTTCGCCATTACAAATTTTTATATTTAAATCAAGAAACTGCAATTTGTTGTCCACCGGTAGCTCATGAGTAAACGTAAGCCCTTTTCCTTGTATCTTAAAAATAGAAAGCACACTTTCCACACTTTGACTCACTGCAGCGCCCTTATCCACAATGACTAAGAAATCGTCAACATATCTAAATATTTTAAAACCTGATCCATTAAGGGCTGTATATATTGCTCTGTCAACACAGGATAAAAAGATGTTACATAGAACTGGGGCAACACATGACCCTATACAAATGCCCCTTGTGTAGATGGACAAGTCCTACTGTATTTGCTGTATTTGTGTGGTGGTGTTTTTAGTGTATGATTTGTGACTATGTGGTGATATTTACCTGTCCAGTGTGGTAGGAGTTACTGGGCAATGCAGTGGTGTGGATTTACAAGACAGTATAGAATTTGTGACTGTCATGTTTGGTCGATGTTTTTTGGGCTGAGAGGAAGAAAGTGTCACTATCCCCTTGGTAAAGAAGAGAAAGAATAGAAGAAAAGAAAGAAGAGATTGGTCACCGCCATGTTTGGACAAGGTTATGGTGTGCGAGGAAGAGTGTGACATTTTCCCCTTGGCAAAGAAGAGGGAGATGAGAAGAAGAAGTTGAGACGTGCCTGAGTGTAGAAGAGGAAGTGTTTTCCGGTTCTTCTTACAGTTGGTAGTGTGCGCGTGTGTTGTGGATCTTCTCCTGTGTTTGTCTTTGTTTGCGCCACATATCTGAATACGATGATGCACCAACTAGCCTCTCAAGCCGTTATTTTGAGATATCTCCCATTCCGGTCCACTTGAGCTCGCTGATACCCAAGATATCATTGTTCAATCTGTCCATTTCTCGCTTGACGATATCCAGTTTACCTTGCGTCATAGATCTTAGATTCCATGTTGCTATGTGATATATCTCCTTGCAACATCGGACTTTCCGGTCGCTTCCCGACACATCCACAACTGAGCGTCCTTTTGGCTTTAGCCCAGCCGCTTCGTTCGTCCTGGAGCTACTAGGAATCACCCTTTGTTCATCCCCAGTAACATGTGGGACGCCTTCCAACCTGGGGGGCTCATCTTCCGGCGCCATATCGATAATGGTATTGTGACTGGCCATAGGGTTTTCTTGGCAGGCAATACTGGAGTGGGTTGCCATTACCTTCTCCAGTGAATCACATTTTGTCAGAACTCTCTGCCGTGACCTGTCTATCTTGGGTGGCCCTACACAGCAGAGCTCACGACTTCATCGAGTTTCGCAAGCCCCTCCGCCACGACAAGGCAGTGATCCATGAAGGGGGAAATAGCTCTTAATAACTATTTAACTACAGCTGTATTGCCTGTTCCTTTAAAGAAACATGTGCCAGCGTTGAACCTGCTTTAGATGCTGACTTATCTACCCCATACTGTAGTTTTCCCTGTGACCGCAACCTTTTTATTTTGTTTTTGTTGTGATAGACCACCCAGACCAAAGTCATAGAAGTTAGTACCTAGGAAAACAAATTTCGCTTCTTGCTCTGCCCCTCTTTCCCTCCCCTTCCTCCCTTCCTCAGTTTTCTTGGGAAGTAAAAGGTTCTCCCCTGCCAGTGATGCTCATGGTGTCTTGGCTTGGCTTTCAAACTGAAGCTTTTCTTCTACCCTTCAATTCACTTTCATGCTATGTAGCCACCTTGCTCTTGTTCTACCCTGGATCATCTTACAACAAGTTGTATGTATATGTGCAGGTAATGGCCACAGTTCTATGGGCCTCTGCCGCCCAAAAGGGAGTTTATAATCTGAAAGACTAACAGTAGTCCTGTTAACCTACATGCAAAGTAAAACCGTAAATAAAAGGTGATCTAAAGGCCTAAAAACATATTATGGATGGCTGCTGAACGTCATATTGATTCCGTAGCATACTGTATTCAGGATTTGTTATAAGCTTTACCATATAGCATGTCAAATTGTATTGTGCAGAAGAAAATAATTCCTTTAGAGCTATGATGGTAAAGAGCAACAGAAGCATCAAAGAGCCATAGAACTGTGAGCAAGAGCGGGTGGCACACTGTATCTGCAGGTAGAGCGGTTTCCCAATCATACAACATGAAAAAGAAAAAACTGAAATGCTTTCAACTAAAGGCTAAGTTTTAAAATGTGCAGTCTTCACCCACATACTTATTGTCAGCATTCCACCTGCACTCAAGCAACTTTATTTCTGTTTCATAATGCATTTTTAATGACATCTCTAAATAACTTGCAGATTACAGTTAAAAAGGAAATTGTGTCATGTTACTTTTCATCAGTGTTTAATTTAAATTACAAACATATTGACGTGAGTAAATTTGAAATAATTACAAAAATATGAAAGCTGCCAGTTTAGACATTGTAGGTTTGCTGGCCTTTGCACATAAATTTACATTTGACTTAAGCAACTTTTGTGTGCATAAATATCAAACAAACCATTTGTATTGTTATTGTTAACATTCTTTCTATTATAGCGAGATAATTTGTAGCATTTCAGTAGCTATAAAAAAGTGAGTTCGAAGGAATACTTTAACAAATCTTGAAGATGGGTTAGATGGTGCATTGCAACTTGACGAAAGGTAAAAGCGCACAAGAAGACACACACCCGAGTGAAGACAACACAGGACACGCGGACACACAGGACAGTGCGTGTCCTGTGTCGTCTTCACTTGGGTGTGTCTTCCTGTGCACTTTTACCCTTCATTGAAGATATATCTCCTCAGAAATCGGCACCCGATGTAATATTTTACTGCCACTGCAGGACTCGTGTTCCAGCTACTCCTGTTAGCATATACTCTGGGGAAAATATTGAAGATGTCGACCTGCTGTGCATTAAGGTGGACCGTGAAAAGCTGTTCTCTTCGACAAGTGGGTTGGAGTGACTGGCAGCTGTTTTGTCCGCCAACATGGTCTTCAACATCCAGTATGACTGCAAGCTATTTAACACATGTTCTAGAGCTCCTCTTCTTTCATTATGCATTTATTGTACCTAGAGTGGTGGCTACCAAGTTCTTGAACAGTCATCTAAAGTATCTCAATTTTCATGTGCAGGGCGTTTTACGTTCTGCTGTCTTGTCATAAATATACTTGCCTTTTTTGTATATCTACACATTTCTTAGCCATTCCTGTAGGAGAGGGTGTCTTTCACTAAATAAGTGATGCAATATTTTCTGACATGTCATAATGGTGTGATATGCATTGTAATAAATTGTAGACATTCCTCCAGCCTAAGTAATTTTGAGTTGTCCAACCCCATAAACCAGCCAAACAACTTGCTGATAGAGTGAATAAACTTTGCTAACAAAACTGTAGGTGTCACTGTCACTTGTATATGATTGTAAAGCTGCCTCTGAGTAACTTTGCTGTACACACTTTTTTCCATTACTGTTTCGGGAATCGCCATGCCCTATTTTTGGTATGTTTTTGCTCAGCATGGTTGTGTGAACAGTTGCCAAGCATCTCCATGACATGCACAGATAGACCTTCAAATTGAGCTGTATGCACATCATTGTGCCTCATCAAAATAACATATTCCTAAACATGGAAAGTATTTGTTAGATGCTTATAGGATGCTCTTCATAGACTCGCCCTGACGCTGAAGCCTGGGATTGATGTGTGGCAGGAAATTCATGCACAAATACAGAATTCTGTGGCCACATATTCTTAGTTGCATTGTTTTTGCCCTCAACTTATTGATACAAACACAGGAACTCCTTGTCAATGCTGAATAGCAACCGAGCAGACTTCTCTGCAATGCTTTAACCAGTGCAGGAGAAAGGAAAAATGACACTTCGGACAGATCACGGGTACATGAAAACTTTTGAATATGAGTTTTTATGCACCCTTGACCTGTCCGAAGTGTCATTTTCACTTTCTTCTGCAATGGTTAAAGCATTTCAAAGATGTCTGTTGGGTTGCCAGTCATCATTGACAAGGATTTTCTTTGTTTGTACCAATCAGTTGAGAGCGAAAACGATCAAACTAAGAATATGGGCCCACAGAGTTCTATATTTATGCTTACAATTCTTGCGCCCGCAAAAGAACCATGCAACTCGGCGGCGGCGATAGCAATAAACGTGCTCGTCGATCGTCGAACAAAGAATGCCCGTCACTCTCGCCAACGCTCAATTTAAAGGCTGCAAACAGCTATAGAGATAACGTCGCAAACTGCTACTAGCACAACCTGGAACACGGTAGAAACATACGCAGGTGATCGGAATCTTCGAGACAGATCTCGGCGCATCGTTCGCGACCAAGCAAGGGATAATGCGTTGTATCGCGACAACAAGCATGAACAAACACGGGATACTGAATTGATACACGTGCCAGAATCACAGTGATAAGGCCGTCTGCCGGCGGCTGTTAAAAACAACAAATACAGTTTTGAAGGTTTCGCGGCATTACTCTCCCCCCTTAAAAAAAACATCGCCTCGATGTTCCAAAATAAAAGCAACTTAAATACAAACATTACAAAGTTTAAACACCACGGATTCTTTAACGCGCGTGATAATGCTTCAGACGAACAACGATTTCTGGGCGCGCGCGTCGCCTTTGTGATGCTGTCGTACCGTCGGGAATGACTTCATAGTTCAGTTGTCCGACGCAGCGAAGAATTTTGTATGGCCTAAAGTATCGACGCAGCAGCTTTTCACTTACTCCACGGCGGCGAATTGGAGTCGAAACCCCAACGTGGTCTCCTGGATTGTACTCTGCGTGGCGTCGTCGTAAGTTGTATCTTCGAGTGTCAGTGCGCTGTTGGTCTTTAATACGCAGCCGTACGAGTCTTCGGGCTTCCTCTGCACGCTGCAGGTAGGCGGCGACGTCAATGTTGTCCTCGTTGGTAGCGTGCGGCAACATAGCATTGAGCGACGTCGTGGGCTCCCTGCCGTACGCAAGCTTGAACAGGGTCACTCTGGTCGTCTCCTGGGCTATACCTGGGCTGCCGTGTTATAAGCGAAGATCACGTACGGCAAGATGGCGTTCCAGGTCTTGTGTTCGGCGTCCACATTGTGGGAATTCACAATCCCCTTCCTCCATTATAACGCCCGCGCGTAATTAACACGAGTGATTACGCGCGCTGGCAGAGAGGTTGGCGGAGGAGAGGGCATGCTGGCCACCCCTCGTCGCCTCCCGGGCCTGCGTCGACGCTGCCGCGGGCTTCCCTCTTTCCTGCCTGCGTAACCGGGAGACCTCCTTTCCCGTTCCGTGTTGAGGAGCGCGACTGTAGCAACTCGCTAGGGGGTCTTAGGCGGTTGGGCGCGCACGCGCGCGGTTCATGATTTCCGCCGAGGAGACCACCGCCGTCACCGAGAATCGCCCACTAACCGTAGGCACTTACCGCAACGGGATGTGAGTGCGAAGCCGTGTCAGGTGAGAAGACTCTTCCTCTCACCTCCTTGGCGCGCTTCCCCATTAGGTGGTTTTTATTTCACCCCCCTAAGCGGCGTTCGCTCGCTTCACGGCGGTTGTGTTTGTATATTTGTATTTGCCGTGTACAACTGCTCGGGCAAATTAAACCTTGTTCGAGTGCAACTCGGTGTTTGTCCCCTCTGGCTCAAACCCGCCGCAGTAGCGATTTCTCGCACCGCGAGTTGGGGGTCACAGCTCTGTCTGTTGGGGCTGCACGTCGGGGCTAGAAGGCGACTGTAGCGTCTAGCCCGCCCCCCCCCCCCCCCCCCTGGGGCGCATTCTTGCGAGAGTTAACCCTCATATGCTTTAACAGGAGCTGTTGGCGGGCTAGTTGGTGAATGTCTACTGTAGTCGTGGTTAAATTGCGCAACAAACACGACACAAAAGTAAGAGGAACACGTAGCACGGGACGAGCGCAAACTACCAACTACCAAACAGTTGGTAGTTTGCGCTCGTCCCGTGCTACGTGTCCCTCTTACTTTTGTGTCGTGTTTGTTGCGCAATTTAACCATGACTACAGTTAACCCTCATAATATGGCGCTCGAACGTGGGGCCAGAGGTGCGACAAATCGAGTGTCTGTGCGTGTACGACGCCGACACATAGACTAGCCATGGCAGTAAGCAGGACTGACTTCTCAGTCTCTTCTAATACTGCAGTGGTGATTGCACAACGGCAACAAAGTAAAACCACCATAACCTTTTATTACCGCGAGAGCTCAGGAGCTGACGCTAGCCACTGTGATCTTGGTAATTTTCTGCGAGAGCAGGTCACATGACTCCACCACTCTGCAGCAGGGTGACGCGCGGACGCTGGTGTGATGGGCATGCTCTCGTAGTGTTTTGACTTACCATGTTCTACGCGCGGACGGTCAGCGTTGTAGCGTATGCACTTTTGCGCGCGCACGTTGATGGCAAGAGAACTGTTATTACTATCCTTCCTGCCGCGCCCGTTAGCCAGTTCGTCGCGATAGCTCGCAGCCTCAGAGAAGGGGCGGCCTACCCGGCTTCTCTGAGTTTATGTGGTGACCGTTTTAATTGCATCAGTGCAGTGGGGAGCCTAGTCAGCCTTAAGGGAGCTTTAGGAAAGCGGTAGGATCCTGTTTTTTTAATTTTATTTTGTCGACCAGTGTTCGACGGGCTCTGGCAACCGAGCGCCGCGGCCGCGGCGCACATAAGGGCACGCTGGTATTGCTGCCTGTGCGGGCGCTACACAGCTTGTATTGCTGTGAGCGCGTTGGATCCCTGCCGTCTGTATCTTATAGCACCTTGCGCAATCCTTTCCCCACGCGAAGCATACGCGTGAGTCCTTCGAGGTTGGTCACGCCACGCTGAGACGAGCTATATCGCGCATGTGCATCGCTGAGCATGCGAGCGGCCCTAAGACTTTTCTTCAAGTTGTGTCATTTCGCTGCCTAGTGATGCGCATGGTGACGTTGTCGAACGGGTAGAACTTGCCCTGACTTGAGTAGTATCTAGAGAGTAATGATCTTTATCCGAATATGATGACTGGATTTCGCCGCGGACGCTCTTCCATTGACAGCGTCATCGACCTTGTGGCGACAGTAGAAGACGAAAAGCGTCACCGTCGACTAATAGCTGCGGCATTTTTAGATATAAAGGGAGCTTGCGACAACGTCCTCCATGAAGCTATTCTTGATGGACTTGACGACGTGGGAGTTGGTGGCCGGCTGTACTTGTGGATTGTAAGCTATCTCAGCGGCCGCTCTGTTTACATGACTACGCCTGAAGGAGATACTACCCGTTTTGAGGTCGGTCGTGGAGTTCCACAGGGAGGAGTTCTCAGCCCAACTATATTTAACGTCGCGCTATTTGGCCTGATGAGTGAACTAACAACTAACATCCACATAAGTGCATATGCTGACGACATCTGCATCTGGGCCTCTGGTTCGACGCACCCACAACTACGTGCGAGACTGCAACGAGGTGTGTCATCAACATGGATGTACTTACGGCGTCAAGGTTTGCTTTTAGCGGCAGAAAAGTGTGCAGTGATCGCGTTTACGGGAAAATGTGTCAGCCGCTACCCAATTACCCTTCATGGAGTCGTAATACCATACGTCTCCAGGCACAGATTCTTGGGAGTAATTATTGACCACCGACTATCTTGGTCGAAACATATTGCTATGGTGAAGAAAAGGCTAATTAATTTTTGCCATGTACTTCGTTACACAGCTGGCATCAAATGGGGTCCAACTGAGCGCTCCTTAATACGGCTTTACGAGGCTCTGTTTGTTGGCTATGTCCGGTACAGTCTCCCAGTACTCTCTAGTATGAACATTTTCTGCTTGCGGACTTTAGAGAGCGTGCAAGCGCAGGCACTGAAAATATGCCTTGGACTGCCCAGATGCACCTCTAACAAAGGCACAATTGAAGAGGCACATGCTCGCCCAATGTCCATATACTTGTCACACGAACCACTTCGTGTATATTTACGAGCACTTACAAGACACCGTTTTCGCCCACTCAGCAAGATTCTGGATGAGAGGCCGGACTGCAGTTTTACAAGTGCGCTCCGCTGCCATCAGTCGCAAGTACCGACAGGATATGCCCTCCCATATCGTCCCACCCAACCACCATGGACGATGGATAAACCTTTGGTGCACCTTCGTGTTCCCGGAATACTAAAGAAATCAATGGTACCAATTAGTGGACTAAAACAACTTACTCTGGCACACATCTGGTCAGAATATCCCAATTATATTCACGTATACACCGATGGATCTGTGTCAGCACAGGCATCCGCTGCAGCTGTGGTCATACCAGCTCAGAAAACGACTCTGCATTTCCTTCTGGGACATACCTCTACATGAACCGCTGCCGAACTTGTAGCCATTCGGGAATATATTCGCTACATATGTGGGGAACCACCTCAAAAATGGTGTATATTCACGGACTCGAAGACTGCATTACAAATTTTGGAAAACTTCTTACGCCACACTGCCTATCAGTCCCTGACACTAAAAATTATGGAGCTCATCACATCTGCCCAGCTACAAGGCCACATGATAATGTTTCAATGGATCCCTGCCCACTGCGGCCTCCATGGGAATGAGCAGGCCGTTGTTGAAGCGAAAAGCGCACTCATCAATGGCTTCCAAACAGCTGTGCCTTTTTCAAGAGCGAATACGACGTGTCTTCTAAAGAGTTGTATGAATATTGCTACAGCAGCTTACTGGGCTCAACCAGACGCCCGACACATCCGTCTAAGAAGGCTCGATCGAACATTTAAATTTAATGTTCCGCGTGATATTGCCGCGAAACCTTCAAAACCGTATTTGTTCTTTTTTAACAGCCGCCGGCATACAGGCTTATCACTCTGATTCTTCACCGCGTATCAGTTTCGTAATCTTTGTTTGTTAATACTCGATGTCGCGAGTCACACCTTTATCAGTTTTGTTGTAGCGCAAGACGCACTGAGATCTGTCTCGAAGGTTCCGGCCACTCGGGTGTCTTTCCACAATGTTCCAGCCCGTGCTGGTAGCTGTTTGCGACGTTATCTAGATTATTCTGTGCAGCCTTTAAATTGAGCGTTGCCGAGTGTGACGGGCATTCTTTGTTCGACGATCGACGAGCATGTTTGTTTCTCTCGCCGCCGCCGAGTTGCTTAGTTCTTTTGCGGGCGCAAGTCAGTCCAAATAAAGAGTTTCTTTAGTGCAATCATCGGCCCCTTCATTTGTGTCGTCGACCTCGTCACCACTACGTGACAATATTCTGCGTCATCAAGCATGCTTGATACATAGACTTCGTTTAAACGTGGCTTTCACGCTCAAGTACTTACATTTAATTGGACAGATGGACTCACCGGAATGTTCAACTTGTGGCATCCCAGAGACTGTGGACCAAGTATTATTGGTGTGCCCAGCGTATGCGAACGACAGAAATGTGCTAGCTGCTTCCTCGAAGCATTTGTACAAGAGGCCTCTGTCGGAGTAACTGCTGCAGGGCGCTTGGCAGGACAAGGGGAAGGGCGTCCAGGCAGTGCGTGCTCTTTGCCGTTATTAGAGCTTCAGCGGACTTGATTCGCGCTTGTAAAGCAAGCTGCTGTGTCTGTATATATATTTCATATGCCTTCTCCCACATTGTCACCCATCATGACCTTCTTTCTTCTCTCCTTCCCCTTCCCCAGTGCAGAGTAGCAGGCCAGATTTGAATCATTCGGGCCAACCTCTCTGCCTTTTCCTTTCAATAAATCCATCTATCTATCTTGCTCTATAGGTTCGCAACAACGCCACGGTTGCTGCGTTGGGCACACGCCGACGCGCGACAGAGCTGCAAGCAAAGATGGCGGAGCTAGACTTTACACAAAGCGCACGGCTATCCGAGCCCCGCTGCGTGGCCCGAGGAGGACGCACTCCCCCACCATCAGGCAGCTGCAGCGAGAGGCAAGGCTTGGGATTTCTCGTTACGACTTGCGCCCACGGCAGACGTAACTCTGACCAACGCGCAGCAGTAATTTCTTGTGCTGAATATAGATGGGACGCTCTGTCGATATTCAGCGCATTTTACTTCCAGAGCAAGCACACGCTTTCTCTTGGAAAATATCGAGCGGGGGTAAATTTGAAAAAGAAAAAAATGCAACTAGGGAAAAGACAGCTTTGCAGCCAGCAAGGCAGGCAGCCGGCGGAGGCCGCGACGACCTTTGCGACACGGTGGGACAAGTGTTCCAACTTCCAAGGAGTGGCCGCGTTCCTGCACCCAGAGCCTGCTGTCACCATCAACCAGGCCGAGACGGACGGTTTCCGGTCGGCTACCGAGCGAGCGGGCCGGAGTTCGTGGAATTGGCCCCTGCGTCCAGCACGACAAAAGCTGCAGCAAAGAGCCCGCCTTGACGCCGTTCGGTGCTCGCGGCCGTGGCTTCCCCAGCGGGAGCAGCGTGGCATCCCGCTGGGCTCGTCATCGGTGGCGTCTACGACGGAGGGAAAAGAGACCGGTTAGAAGCCAGCGGCCGACCCGCTGAGGGGGGCCTGCAACACGCTACGCAACGCGAAGACTCAGTTCCTGCCCGTCCCCCGGCAGGCTCCCCTGGCTGACCGACGATGACTGCAGTAGCGTGTCTGCAGCCATCGACACTTCCAAGCCTGGCCGAGTGACGGTGAAGAAGCGGGACCTGCAGCCGCCGCACGTGTGCCCCCAGCTCCAAGGTCGTCTCCTGTGGTCGTCGGCCTTGCCTCCCCCTCCGACATTCGTGGCTGTGAGCTGTCTGAAACGTTTTATATATTTGCACTTTTCTCTGGGTTTAAAAGTTAAACGGAGTTTAGCCAGCCCCCTCGGTGAACGCGACTACTTTTAGCCGAACGGCGGTTTTAAGGAGGGGGGATGTGGGGATTCACAATCCCCTTCCTCCATTATAACGCCCGCGCGTAATTAACACACGTTATTACGCGCGCTGGCAGAGAGATTGGCGGAGGAGAGGGCATGCAGGCCATCCCACGCCGCCTCCCGGGCCTCGGGGGACGCTGCCGCGGGCTCCCCTCTTTCCTGCCGGTGTAACCGGGAGACCTCCTCTCCCATTCCGTGTCGAGGAGCGCTACTGTAGCAACTGCTCGGGGTACTTCGGCGGTTGGGCGCGCACGCACGCTGTTCATGATTTCTGCCGAGGAGACCACCGTCGTCACCGAGAATCGCCCACTAACCGTAGGCACTTACCGCAACGGGATGTGAGCGCGAAGCCGTGTCAGGTGAGAAGACTCTTCCTCTCACCTCCTTGGCGCGCTTTCCCATTAAGTGGCTTTTATTTCACCCCCGTACGCGGCGCTCGCTCGCTACACGGCGGTTGTGTTTGTGTATTTGTATTTGCCGTGTACAACTGCTCGGGTAAATTAAACCTTGTTCGAGTGTGCAACTCGGTGTTTGTCCCCTCTGGCTCGAACCCGCCGCAGTAGCGATTTCTCGCACAGCGGGTTGGGGGTCACAGCTCTGTCTGTTAGGGCTGAACGTCGGGGCTAGAAGGCGACTGTAGCGTCCAGGCCCCCGTGGCGCATTCTTGCGAGAATTAATCCCCATAACATACATGGCGATCATGTCCGCGATCTTTTTGTTCAGGCGCTCCGTATGGCCATTGGTCTGGGGATGGTACGCAGTTGTTCGTCGATGGCTTGTATGACTCTATTCCAGGATGGCTTGCATCAACTATGCCGTAGACGCCGTTCCCCTCTCCGTGATGAGCCCTTCTGGGGCGCAGCGTCGGAAGAGAATTTACTCGACAAAAAATTTGGCAACTTCTGCCGCGGTACCATTGGGCAGTGCTTTTGCTTCGACGTAACGGGTAAGGTAGTCAGTGGCCACGATGATCCACTTGCTCAGTTCAGTTCAGTCGTTCAGTCGTGTCCGACTCTTCGTGGCCGTATGGACCATATCACGCCACGCTTTCCGGTCTCTCATTACCTTCCTAACATTACATAGTTTCATCTGCAGTGCCTCGAGGGTGGAAAGCGGCCGAGGAGATCCATCCCAGTTTGTTGAAAGGGCAGGTCTGTGGCGGAATCGGGTTTAGTAGTCCTACTGGTCTGATCGGCGTCGTGCGTCGTTGGCACACCTTCACGTAGTAGGCAACTTCGGCAGACAGTCGCGGCCAGTAGTACTTCTGGATTCGACGCAACGTGCGTGCAAACCCGAGATGGCCTGCTGTGGGCTCATCTTGTAACGCCTGTGGAATTTTCTGCCGGAGGTTTTTAGGCACAACACGAAGCTGCGCTGTCTTGTTGGGTGCGAAATTCTTCTTAACGCGGAGGCCATTGCCTAACGCGAACGATGATATATGTCGCCTGAACACAGCAGGAGGGGAAGCGGACTTTTCTTGTAAGTAATCGGCTAGCGCTTTCAGCTCAGGGTGTGATCGCTGTTGTTCTGCGAAACTGCTGGCACTTACCGGTCCCAAAAAGGCACCTTTGTTGTTTTCTTTCACCGGCACATCAACGGGGGCTCGTGACAAGCAGTCTGCATCATAGTGCTTGCGGCCTGACTTGTAGATGACTGTGATGTCGAATTCTTGAAGACGTAGGCTCCATCGGGCAAGGCGGCCGGAGGGGTCATTCAAATTAGCCAGCCAGCAGAGCACGTGGTGATCGCTGTCCACCTTGAATGGTCGGCCGTATAGGCATGGACGAAACTTATAAGTGGCCCAGATGATCACGAGGCACTCCTTCTCGGTCGTTGAATAATTGACTTTGGATTTTGTGAGGGACCTGCTAGCATAGGCGATTACTTTTTCCCGTTAGGCACTCTTCTGGACGAGAACGGCTCCTAGGCCTATACTGCTCGCGTCAGTATGAAATTCGGTCTCGGCATTTTCATCAAAGTGGCCAAGTACCGGAGGGCACTGCAGAAGCCGCTTAAGTTCATCGACGGATTCTTATAGCGGCGCTTCCCATTTAAAAGATATGGCAGCATTTGTGAGTTGTGTCAACGGTTCGGCGATGCGCGAAAAGCCCCTGACAGGTCGTCGATAATAAGCGCACAGCCCAACGAACCAACCTTCGCACGGCTTTCTTGTCAGCTGGCGGGGGAAATTGTGCGATTGCGGCTGTTTTCTCCAGATATGGCCGAACGCCATCCTTGCTAACGATGTGACCTAGGAACAGCAGTTCCTCGTAGGCGAAGTGGCACTTTTCTGGTTTTACCGTTAGTCCCGATGATTTCATGGCTTCCAACACTGTCGCTAGCCATTTAAGGTGGACTTCAAAGTTTGACTAGAAGACAACGACATCATCCAAGTATACGAGACAAATCTGCCACTTTACGCCCGCTAGCACAGTGTCTATTTCTCATTGAAACGTCGCTGCTGCGGAGCAGAGGCCAAATGGCATCACCTTGAACTCGAAAAGGCCGTCTGGTGTGATGAATGCGGTCTTCTCGCGATCTCTTTTGTTGACCTCAATTTGCCAGTATCCACTGTGCAGTTCAATCGATGAGACGTACCTTGCTTTGCAGAGCTGGTCCAGTGTCTCGTCGATGCGGGGAAGTGGGTAGACATTCTTCTTAGTTATGCTATTCAAGCGGCGGTTATAGACGCAGAAGCAAAGTGTGCCGTCTTCCTTCTTCACCAAAACGACTGGCGCCGCCCAGGGGCTGTTGGATGGCTAGATGACGTCATTCGCAACATTTCCTCAACTTGATCGTCAATGGCCTGGCGTTCTCGTGGCGATACACGGTAGGGGCTTTGACGTAGCGGTCGAGTGTTTGCGTCCGTGATGGTGCGATGCTTTGCCAACGAAGTTTGCCGCACCTTCGACGCTGAAGAAAAGCACTCGCTGTAGTTTCCAAGAACAGTGCGGATCCAGTCTTGTCTGTCTTGGGGGAGCGCTGGATTAATGTCGAAATTGGGCTGCTAGGCTCGGTTGGGTGCATCATCTTCAAGTTGGCTGGAGAGCGTGAAGACTTATCGGGTGTCCGCTAGCTCGTCAAGGAAAGCGATCGTAACGCCCTTGTTCAGGTGCCGGTATACGTCGGTGAAGTTCATGCCTAGCACATTTACTTGTCCTTGACGGAAACAGACGATGCATTTTGTAATGCCCAGTCCTCTTGAAGACATAGCGCAAAAAAAGACGGGGACAACTAACACAGATGTAGACAGTACAGGCGCTAACTCACAACTTTATTTTCGAGGAAAACCGCAGCACAGTTTGTCAAAACTCACGTGACAAAGGGCGGCCTCTGTTGTAATAAGTTCACATTGAGGTTTTTATGTAATCTGTTGATAATGCTTTCCGGCCCTCCTCCTTTTTCTTTTTTGGTTTTTCCGGGTCAAGATTGTCGGCCGCCCTTTGTTAAACTGTGTTTGATCGTATTGTAAGGCCCCTTGATTGTCACGTGAGCTTTTACATAAACTGTGCTGCGCGTTTCCTCGAAAATAAAGTTGGCAGCTAGCGCCTGTCCTGTCTACATCTGTGCTGGTTGTCCCCGTCTTTTTTGCGCTATGTCTTCAAGAAACTGCTTCCAACTAGCCCAAAGTAAACATCTGTTGCACCAAGTCCTCTATCCAGTAACAACTGAGTGTTTCCTTCGACAACCCCTTCAGTGATTTCGACTTCTGTTGTAACCACAGGGACGATGACGCTTGATCAGGGTGGTACGGTCAATTCTCCGTCGAGGACGGTGAGAGCGATGTGATGCGTTGAAGTTCACGTAGCAGGCTTTGTCGGTCAAGAACTCGATGGATCGGAGATCGAAAATCGCTCGATGTTCGTTCAGAAAATCCATGCCCAGAATCACACCGCAGGAACAGTGCTGTAGGACCACCAAGCTGGTAGGGTAGGTAGGTCCATTTACTGTAACCCTTGCGGTGTATCGCCCCGACAGCGTAATAAGGTTACCACCAGCGGTGCGGGTTAGCGGGCCGTTCCAAGTGATCGTCACTCTCTTGAGCTGGGCGGCGAAAGATCCACTGATGACAAAGTAATCGGCACCGGTGTCCACTAGGGCGGTAAGCATGCGTCCATCGACAGCAACCTCAAGGTCGCTTGTTCGCGTCCTAGTATTGCACGTTGGCTTCGATGTTCGATCTCTGCTTCGTCTTGTGCTGATGTCGCGGGCTGGGCACACCGTCGTAATGTCGCTAGGCAGCGATGTGAACAGAAGTCTGGTCGTGATCTCGTCGATGTTGTCGTCTTGTAGATCGGCGATTTAATGGCTGCGTCATCGTCACTTATTGTCAGCGATGGATCATCTTCGTTTTTTCGCCATAAAGCACCCTCACCTCCAAAGGTTGCTTTATTAAGTTTCCGCTACGCGGGCTTGGGGACCTTCCACACACGCTGTCATCATAGTTACAGTCTGACGACGCAAAGCGGGCCTTCTACGGCGATGGGACCTGAACCGCCGGCTTGGTGGAGCAATTTCAGCGCTATGCAGATAGTTATCTGCAGAGAGCTTGATGAGCATGGATCGCAGGTCGATGATAGCTCTATGTTCATTTAGGAAGTCCGTGCCTAAAATCACGTCCGGGAGCACTGCTGCAAGACCACAAAGCTGGTGGGGTAAGTATGCCCATTTACGATTATTCTTGCAGTGCATCGTCCCGATGGAGTAATCAGGTTGCCACCTGCGGTGCGAATCAGCGGGTCATCCCAAGCAAGCGGTGGTAACTTTTCTGAGCTGAGAGGCTAACGGTTCACTGATGACTGAATAGTCAGCTCCGGTGTCTACTAGGGCAGTGACTCTGCGACCGTCGATATCAACTTCAAGGTCACTTGTTCGCGTCCTCGCATTACACGCGGACCTTGGCGCCCGATCTCGGCTCCGTCGTTTCTTCAGGTCATGGCCGGGGCATACCGTTGTTACTTCGCAGGGCGGCGGCGTCGGCTTGCACTCTGGTCGTGTTGTCGTCGATGTCGTCGTGTGGAGCGGCGGTGAAATGGCTGCGTCGTCGTTAGTGGTCGTCGGCGGCGGAGGATGTTCGTCTTTTCGCCGTTGAGCAACCTCACCTCCAAAGGTTGCTCTATTTAGTTTACCCTGCATGGGCTAGGGGACCTTCCTTGTACGTAGCTCTGGCCTGGCGGCGCAAAACGGGCCCGGAATGGTAATGGGGACCTGAACTGACGGCTTGGTGATGCAAACTCACCGCTACGCAGATAGTTGTCGATTTCTTGCGGTCGTTCACCTGGGCGTGGTCGTGGAGCGTGGGCTGCAAATCCGCGGAGACCGATTCGTCGGTACGGGCAGTGGCGCAGAATGTGGCTGGCCTCACCGCAGTGGAAGCATAATGGCAGGTTGTTTGCTGTCCTCCAGGTGTTGCGCTTCCTAGGGCTTGGGGTCATTGGTAGGCTTGGCGGGCGAGGGCCAAGGTTCGGCTTTCAGGAACCGGACGGTAGCGGCGAGGGCTTGGAAAGTCATTACGTTGGGGCGCAGGGCGACGTAATAGGCAGCGTAGTTCATCGTTGTTGCCTCTTGTGTTGGAACAGTCGCAGCCGTCGCTTGAGGAACGCTCAGCGCCTGCTCGACTTCTTCACGGACGAAGTCCGCGAGCGTCGCCACCTGGGGTTGTTGCGATGATGGCAGCAGTCAGTAGAGCTCCTCTCGCACGATCTACCGGATGGGGTGTTCAAGGTTCTCTCCACATGCAGATTCGCTAGGGTAGTGGCTTGAGTAGTCCGGCTGAGTGGTCGCTCGTAGTGACGCATTCGGGTGTCTAACGTCTTCTTGATGGTCGATTTTTCCCATTGAAATTCGTCCACAGGATTCGGCGGGTTCCGGACAAGTCCTGCAAAAAGCGACTCTTTAACTCCTCGCATTAACAATTTCAGTCTCTCAGCTTAGGTCATGTTAGGGTCGGCGCGGCGAAACAGGCGCTTCATCTCCTCTTCGTATACCAGGATGGGCTCGTTTGTGAGTTGGTCTTGATTGAAGGAGGGCCTCAGCTCTTTCCTTCCGGACAGAACTTGCAAAAGCAATCAAAAACTATGCTTTGAATATCTCCCAATCCTTTAAAAAGTCTCGTGATTTTCGAACCAAACTCGGGCATGTCCTTGAAGAACAAAGTAGATGTGCCTGAGTTTCGCAGCATCGTTCCAGCCATTGAATTCTGCCACACGGTTGAAAAGATCCATCCAATCTTCCGCATCTTCGTCCGGTCGTCCATGGAAGCAAGCGGGCTCACGGGGTTGGACGAGAACTACCGGTGCTGTAGGCTGGGCCATTGTCAGCTTCGATGACTTCCGAGATCGAATGTGGTCCGGCAGCAGACCGTGTTCAGGTTGGAGCCCTTGAAGCCGGCGACTGGTTCGGTGGCCTGTTGGTTGGTCCTATAGGGTAACAGGAACACGGCTGGGGGTCTTCGCTTGAAGGTATAAAGGCACCTCCACCATATGTCAAGTGGTGGTGGAAAATCCGTTGACAACAAAAGAAGACACAGGCTTGATTGTACTGAAATTAACTTTTTATTGGGCTGACTTGCCCCATCAAAAGAACTAAGCACCTCTGCGCCGGCGATAGCAACAAACGTGCCCGTCATTCGTCGTACAAAGAATACCCGTCACACTCATCAAAGCTCAATTTAAAGGCTGCTCAGAACAATCTAGATAACATATTTTCAATTGGGCAAGTTGGTTGACGTGCATAATTGTAAAAATAATCTAGACAGTAACAAGGAGCTATCTTACCTGGTAAGCCACTGCAAGAATTGTGAAACAATGAAAAAGAAAAAGGGAATTTGCACCGCCGTATGGCGAATAACAGATACACTTTACAAGCACTGCGATCAGACAACGCGGGAAATAACGGATGCCTTCCATATAAGTCAAGGCTCAAAATGTATAAGTAAACCATCTGTCACTCTAAATGACAAAGATGTAGCTTTTATTGGTGACCTTTGAGTGTCGCACGTGTCTCTTCCTTTTGGTTTGGTTTTATCAATTTCAGTGTGACGTAGAATGTACTGTCTTTCCTTTAAAGGCGCCAAGTTTTGGCATTAAAAACTTAATTGAGAATCAGCGCTCGTCCCGTGTCTTTCTCGTTCTTGTCTACCGTTGTTCACGCTGTTCTACAATTGCGAATCTAGATAACGTCGCAAACTGCCACTAGCACAACCTGGAACATTGTAGAAACATAAGCAAGTAATCGGAATCTTCGAGACAGATTTCAGTGCATCGTTCGCGATAAAGAAAATGGTAACAGGTCTTACCGCGACAACGAGCATGAACAAACACGAGATACAGAATTGATACGCGTGCCAGAATCACAGTGATAAGGCCGCATGCTGGCGGCTGTTAAAAACAACAAATACAGTATTGAAGGTTTCGCGGCAATATTATTAGTCATACAGTTATCTTAGGCTGTCTATAGAAATTTAAATGGCTCTAAATCTACAGACTGCAAGTCATATAAACTGCTTTAACTGGCTATAGAAAAGTGCATGCTCTCTAAGCTATAGACTAGTAGCCATACAGTTATCTTTAGCCGTCTATAGAAATGCCAATGCCTCGAAAGCTACAGACTGCAAGTTTTAGCTGGCTATAGAATATTGTATATACCAAAAGCTATAGACCAGTACGCGTACACCCTTATATGAAAGAACATATATCGTCGGTTCGAATCCCTCGTGCGACTTGTACTTTAGCTTGATTAGGAGTTGTGGGCTGTATGCATATAGAAACCGTTTGTCATCAACTACAAAGCTATACGACAAATGAATTACGTGACTATCTTGGTATAACTGGTGGGAGCACTGTCGACGCATGAACCTCCGACCCATGACGGTTTTAGTCGTGGGGACTGCTGGCCAATTTTTAGTTATTTATTCATCAAAATTGAAAATAAACGTCCGAAGATATAGAGCATATGATACACATGCATACACACACTTATGCATGCACAAACACGCGCGTGCGCGCGCGAATATTTTATAGCTGACCATAGAAAATGCTACAGACTGCAAATACTTACATTAGGACACCAGAAATAGTCCGTAGGTTATAGACTTCTATAGCAGGCTATAGCTTTTCGAGCCAAATATCTATAGGCGACGATACACGGGATTTTCTATAGCTGGCCATAAACGTTTGTATGCGACCATAGAAAATGCTAAAGACTGCAGTACATAGGGAAGCATATCTCTATAGAAAGTATAGAATAGACTATAGGATAACCTAAAGACTACCATTAGAACGGCTATAGTTTTTGGGCCAAATATCTGTAGCTGACCATAGAAAGGATTTTATATAGCTGACCATAAACGTTTATACCTGACCATAAAAAATGCTAAAGACTGCAGTAAATAGGGAGCCATGAGTCCATAGAACCGGTTAAAGACATCTATAGAACAGACTATAGAAAAACCTAAAGACAGCCATAGAAGCGGCTATCGATATTTGGGCCAAATTACTATAGCCGACCATACAAAGGATTTCCTATAGCTGACCATAGGAAATTTTTGTATAGGTTACCCTTCCTAAGTAATTTTCAACAAGCTCATTTCATGTTGATTGGGAATATTCCGCTCGACTAACACCATTGTATCAAACATTTTTATTGGTAGGCTAGAAGTAAGGAAAGTATTCGTAGCAGAACACAGCTTTCACAAAAGAAAACTTGAACAGGTCTGGGTGTTGTAAACAAAAGAGCTGGCGCCTCTCCAGCGCGACGATGCTCTTTTCTGCTGGCACCGAGTCCTACACAAATGAGCAGCAGTAGCAGAGTATCGTTCAAGAATGGATCAAGTCCTACCATCTAGGAAGCGTTTGCTAAACGAAAGGTACTGGACCGCACACCAATTAGAGAAGTAGACCGCAATTCTGCTGAAAAAGTGATTATTATCCAGCCCGGTGACGGCACGGCAATCACTTAGCCGCATTATGGCGATAGTTGCCATTCGGTTTCAAAGAGGGGCTTGCCGATCCGTTCAGATTTTAGTAACACGGTGGAAGCAATCCAGGAGGACGAGGCTAAAGATGACAGTGTAGCAGAATGCCAATAGAATGATAAAATCGACCATAACAATAGGGCTGAAAACGACAAGTACCACACAGAGGCTAAGTACAACAGCAGAAACCTGCAGGGTACCCCCCAAAAGGTAGAGCACTCGGTGGGTAGTAGCGAAAATACAAGGAAAACCCTGGAGGAGCTGCATGAGCATTCCAACCTGCTGCGCAGCCGGGAGAGTCCCCAACTGTCAATGGAGACCTCAAAAGGGCCGCAACAGTCCCACATTACCGAGGGAGGCTCTGCTCAGCCAGTACCTATGACAGGAAGCAGCTCAATATCTATGAAAAGCGGAAATAAGCAACATCATCAGTACCAAAAGCAGGTGAACACAACAGTTCTCCCACTAAGACAAGGAAAGGACGAGTGAGTGGTGCAACACAAGATGTCCAAGGCACTCAGTCCTTCTGGCCGGAGATGAAAATGCTTATAGGCAAAAGGCGGATGCTCTGACCATAATCTATAAAGACAGTTGCCTTATCTTCTATGTCAAAGCTAGGGTTCCTCTAACAGAGACTGTACAAGAAGTGGGGCGGAAACTTGGCTCCTCCAATGGACAGCAGCGTCTCATAGCGATCGACGCAGGCCTTCAGGATATTCTACTAGGAGTCCAACCTGAAAACATTAAAACTTTCTCAGGAAATATTTAGCTACGGTAGAAGTAACCCCAGCACTTCTATAATGTATTCGCCGTGCAAGAAATGAGTAAAAAAGGCAGGGGTTATCGCGAGCAGTGCAGGCTTTGGAACTCTCAAGCTCAAGAGGTATATAAGAAATTAGGCCCACCGACTCAGTTCATAAAAACAACAGGCCAGGTCCGGAAACAGACTTGGACGGTCCGCTATACTCATAGGAAACAGCTACTGAAATAGCGAACAAGTTTGGAAGGAGGGCAAGCGCTTTTTTAGGATGGCTTCAACACAGCTCCAGCGATTTGTATGCCGAGGAGCCAGCTTGTGGTGCAACTTTCCAACACGGAACCTGCCAGAAGCCCAAAGCCCAATGGCCAGAGGAGACAGAGGTCGGAAAGCTCCGTGCAACGCCTGTTGCATAATCTGGCGAAGCTACTGGAGCGAATGAGGCCCCCGTAGAACCTCCCAGACACAGGCTGCACTCAGACGAGACGTCCTACTCATCAGGGATGGTCAGCCAGAATGGTCGGGAGATGCAGCCACTGAAGCCAGAAGAAGTCAACGAAGGTCAGTTGACAAGACGTCGGAAACCTGGCAAGAAGAGTAGAGTCCGACGCAGTCAGAAACCAAGCGCAGTGAAAGTTGCGTTTCTTTTACACGGTGGCAGGCGCTTAGCGAAATGGGAGGAACTATTCAAGAGATGGAGCAAGAATAAATAACACTCTCAGGAGTATCTGAAATACGTCTACGGGACATGGAGAGACCCCAGTCAGTCTACTTTGTAACTGCAAGGGCTGCAACACAGAAAGCTCAGCCCGAAAGGGAGGAGTTGTTGGATTTTTGTGGCGGGAAGGAGGCACCTGGACACCACTCTCGGGTGCCTGCGAGGAACCCGCTGGGGTGTCTGACTATATTCATATAGTTCCAATAATGGCATGCGCAGCGTACCTAAGCATCTGCCCTAACTAACACAACGAAAACTCCAACATCCTGTGCTGCATAAGGCAGAACATCGAAGGCCCAATATCGAAACCCCCAACTGGGAGGTTTCGATATTGGGCAACTTTAATGGCCACAACGAAGACCTCAATGCTACTTCTACCATAACGAGATTCTCCGCCTTGCGTAGTCCCGGGAGTTATCACTCGAAAAAGTCGACCTACGAGCCGACTGTCAGAGAACAGTCACATGGTGTCGTCATCATCATCGTCATCAGCCTGACTATACCCACTGCAGGGCGAAGGCTTCTAACAGATTTCTCCACTTAACCCGGTTCTGTGCTAGCTGCATCCACTTGACCCCTGCGAATTTCTTAACCTCATCCGCCCACCTAACTTTCTGCCGCCCCCAGCTACACTTTCATTTCCTTGGAATCCAGTTTGTTACCCTAAATGACCATCGGTTATCCTCTCTTAGCACTACATCTCCTGCCCATGCCCATTTCTTCTTCTTGATTTCCACTAGAATGTCAGTAACTTGAGTTATTTCTCTGACCCAAACTGCTCGCTTCCTATCTCTTAATGTTACCCCTACCATTTTTCGTTCCATAGCTCTCTGGGTTGTCCTCAACTTAATTAGAACTCTCTTGATTAGCCCCCACGTTCCAGCCCCATAGGTGAGTACAAGTAAGATTCCCCTGTTGTATACTTTCCTCTTGAGTGATACCGGTAAGCTGTTAGTTATATTCTGCGAGTGCTTGCCAAATGCGCTTCATCCCAATCTTAATCTTCTTGTTATATCCTTTTCATTGTCCTGATCTGCGGTTACTACCTGTCCTAAGTAGATAAATTCGCCTACTATTTCCAGTACTTCACTACCTAATGTAAACTGTTGTTCCTTCCCGAGGCTGTTGAACATTACCTCAGTCTTCTGCAAATTGATTTTAAAGCCTACCTTTCTACTTTTCCTGTCTAGGTCATCAACCATTATTTGCAGTTCATCCCACGAGTTTCTTAGCAAGGCAATGTCATCAGCAAATCGCAGATTACTGCGGTATTGTCAATCTACCCTTATCCCTAACTGCTCCCATTCCAAGTTTCTGAATACATCCTCTAAGCAAGCTGTGAATAGTACTGGGGAGATTGTGTCTCCTTGCCTCTCCGCGTCAGGTTGCGAGACCTCCGGCGCATGCTACTCATGCATGATTGCAGCTCAGGTCGGCACGCAGGCTAGGACTAGTGCTGCCGCTGCCACGCTGGCAGAGGTAGCTTCGCCGGAGTTGCTCGCTGCAACTCCTGCCCTGCTGTCGACACCTCAACCTGACCATCGGCCTCAGGTCCAGCTTGGTGCTCCCGGTTCTTCAGCACCAGCGCCCATTTAGCCTTCCCAAAATGGACAACAGCCCGTAAGTGAACTGTTCTCTGGGCGGAGCACGGCTATGGCCACCCAGCTAACACGACGAGATGCACATCCAACAGTGCGACCTGAGGAGACAAGCTCTCCAATAGACCTATCGGCTCCACCATCCGTATCAACGAGCACCCGTGCCCCTCACAAGCGTCCTTCGGAATATAATCAACCGAATTCGTCCTCGGCAAGTGGTGGCTATCAAGGAAAGCTCTCCTGTTTAACTATCGAATACCAGGTTGCACCTACACCGGGATCGTCATCTTATAAAGTGGCGATTAAATCTCTAGCCAACAAAAGCCTCACCGATATACTAAACAGGATCATCCAGGCCAACTTGGACGCGTGTCTCGGAACCAGAGGTTTTCGGGGCTTCACGGCAAGGAAGAAGTCAAACACTATAGCGGTGTGGCTCCCGACACTTACTGCGGTGGAGCGTGTCCAAACGCTTAGTTATATTTCAGTCACAAGTGAGGTCTCAGTGCCTGTGCAAGTGTACCTAGTTGAAGGCTCCGACTCTCAGCGTTGCGTCGTTTACAACGTCAACATAAACGAAGATCAAACCACCCTTCAACGTGAGCTGTACTGCCCAACGCACCGAGTCATACAGGCCCGACACATAGGAAAGGGGCGTTCCTGCATGATCACCTTGCAAGGCCCTCCGACAGTCCCAGCCTGTCTGTACTACTACGGCTGCATATTAAGGCCACGGCCGTATAAACCAAGTGTGGTTTACTGTTATAACTGTTTTCGGGCAGGACACATGCGCAAATCTTGCCCCTTTGCTACTGCCGATGAAGGTGCGTCTGAAGGAAAAGTTACGTACCGATGCGGCCTCTGCAAATCGGACGACCACGAGATAACATCTCCAAGTTGTCCGACAAAGCAAAAGGCAACACAGAAGGCTCGTCTTCGGAGCACTAAGCGTTGGCCAATAGAGGACATGACACCGGTGCAGACATCCAATCGCTTTGTAGCTCTCCAGTGGGATGATGACGAGTGGCCAGAGCTTCCTGAGCCCGCTTCGAATGCACCTCCAGCTCAAAAAACGCCGTCGACAACAGCCAATACAGCAGCGTAGTGACGATATGGCTGTAGTGGATGAGCAAATCAATCGTCTCTTAGCAGAGGTCTCTAAGCTCCGACAACACCGCGAAATGCTTGCTCGACGTCGGCGAGCTGCAGAAGTAACCGCCAAATCTAGTAATTGCCCAACACAACCGCCTTCATCCCGCGCAAAAGGGCCATTTGCTGCCTCTTCCCAGAGTACCACAACGCCTAATGGTAACTCTGCAACATCGCTGCTCCGCTATATGGTCAACCAGTTGTCCAACCTGACATCTGTGATACTACAACGCTTCAACTAGCACACAAAAATGGCGAAATCCGGTCCTCCTGGTGTACTACAGTGGAACTGTAGAGGCATTTCCACGAAGGTGGCCGAGCTCAAGACCCGACTGCGATTTAACAAGCTTCGGGTGTGGGCTATGTTACTTCAGGAAACTAACGCCTTGCCATCTATTCCGGGCTTCAGCGGCTGCGCGTCTCCTTCAATGACCGACCGTCGCGTGCAGACTGCTTCTCCCCCGGGATAGGCGGCGACATATGTTGAAACGTGTATTCCTCATGTACGCCTTTCTCTCGAAAACTGGTGCACATCATACCAAGAGGTAGTAGCAGTTGCTGCGAAATTTCTTAAAGGAACCGTTGTTCTTGTTTCTTATTACGTTCGACCAGCTGGAGGCGCCTCTTCCCGTATTAATCTTGGCTTGTTATTAAGTGTTCGTCGGCAATACCCCGGGTGTCCAATTTTAGTCGGAGGCGACTTTAACGCCCCTCACCCAGATTGGGGGTATCCGACTGCAAACCCTCGTGGTAGGCGTGTGCGGGACGCCTTCACCGATGCCCTGTTTGTTCTGCTTAATCACCCTGGGACAGCAACACGGCCTGTGCGTCACAATGCGTAGTGCTGCCTATGCTCCAGAATTCAACAAGGTTGATGACTGGGCACGTTGGTATGGGTTCATACTTGACCAGCCAAAAGACGAGACACAGCAAAGAGGAGGACAGGACAAGGCTTGACTATCAACTGAATGTTTATGATCGGAAGAAAACAACGAAGACTCCTTCCGAAAAGCTCGCGCACAACCCAACCGGTGGAATGCAAGACATTGGGAAGAAGATGACAGTGTACCTCGTGATAGTTTTAGTTCTGCAGTGTCTCATAAGAAAAAGCTCACCACCTGCAGAAAGAATGTGGTCTACCGCATTCCGTTGAATTGTGGCAGGGGCTACTACGGGCAGCCAGGCAGATGTCTAAATGTGCGCCTGACGGAACACTCTAATTCTCTGGGAGGGAAGGCGAGTTCCAATCTTGCGCTACATGCGCAATCCCGAGAGTGTAAGTCGAAGCATGACCCGTCCCTTTGTGCGCCTGACTTCAATAATACGGGTGTAGTTTACAGCAATGGTAATCAACTATGCAGGGAGTTGGTTGAAGCATTTTACATTGCTAAAGCCGAGGACAAGTGCGTGGCTAAGGCGTCGGTTAGCCTTCATTGTAAGGAATTTGACCTCTTAGATAAATCGTTAGTTAGGCCTTGACTTTGAATTGGCTTTGAATTTTCGTCTTCATCTTCTTCCCAATGTCTTGCATTCCACCGGTTGGGTTGTGCGCGAGCTTTTCGGAAGGAGTCTTAGTTGTTTTCTTCCGATCATAAACATTCAGTTGATAGTCCAGTCTTGTCCTGTCCTCCTCTTTGCTGTGTCTCGTCTTTTGGCTGGTTAAGTATGAGCTCCAGACTTGACGTGGTGGTTGGGCGCAGGAAATCCCTCATGGCACATGGAGCCAGACTGCTGGGGAAGTGATCACCACCCTATCCTCATCGGTCTCCATCCCTCCCGTCTCCGCCCTTTACGCCGCAAATGTTCTGTGATAAACTGGGACAGCTTTCGCTCATGTCTCGACAGCATGTCTTCAGATTCGCCGTCACTCCTTGTTGACCGTATACAGAGTGCACTAAACAGTCCTACGACTACTACCTGGATTGATGAAGGTCGACCGGCACCAGATCTCGGCCTGCTTAACTTGTGGGCAGCCCGCCGTCAAGCTGAGCTGGCTGCTACGCGAGACCCTACTTCGGGGCAGGCACGTACACGACTGAATTATCTTACCGCGAAAGCTCGGAGATATGGGCACGGCGGCACTTCCGAGATGCGGTTCGCTCAGAATCCGTTTTCTTTCATCGTGCAGTGTCTGGTCGTCCTGCTGCTTCACGCCACGACTGGGAGCAGGGACATACCAGCGTACTCCGGACGGAACGAGGGATCAACGACACAGCTTTTCACGTGCCGCATTATCTACCTCCCTCGACAACAAAGGCATTCCATCTGCCCCACCCATCGGAGACAAGCTGCGGATCATCTGCGCCTCAGCAAACAAGAGCGCCACCGCTGGACTGGCTGATATATGTCAGCGGCGAACCTACGGCTGGCACTGGGCACGGCGGCACTTCCGAGATGCGGTTCGCTCAGAATCCGTTTTCTTTCATCGTGCAGTGTCTGGTCGTCCTGCTGCTTCACGCCACGACTGGGAGCACGGGACATACCAGCGTACTCCGGACGGAACGAGGGATCAACGACACAGCTTTTCACGTGCCGCATTATCTACCTCCCTCGACAACAAAGGCATTCCATCTGCCCCACCCATCGGAGACAAGCTGCGGATCATCTGCGCCTCAGCAAACAAGAGCGCCACCGCTGGACTGGCTGATATATGTCAGCGGCGAACCTACGGCTGGCACTGGGCACGGCGGCACTTCCGAGATGCGGTTCGCTCAGAATCCGTTTTCTTTCATCGTGCAGGTGAGGAAGCAATACGGAAAATGTTTTCGTTCAAATGACCTGTGTTTGGTGGTGCTGCCGTGCCCGCGGCTTGCTGGGTTCGTGTTTTCCATGATATCATGTTTGCGAAAGCTATTGCTGTTGGGAGGGGACATAGAGACGAACCCTGGACCAGATATAGCGCTAATAGCTAAACAACTGAAGGAAATAGCCTTAGACATAAAAGATATTAAGGAGATAAAACTAGCCGAAATTGATAAAAAACTAAACACTCTTACCAGACTGGAAAATTCTGTTGCCTGCTTTCAGCAAAAATTAGCGGATATGGAATGTGTCATCAATAAGCTTGAAAAACGAATTGACGATCTAGACAATCGTAGCAGGCGTTCCAATCTGATCATATACGGCCTCCCTGAAATTGAAGAAGAGACCAACGAAATTCTTGAAAGTGCTGTGAATAAAGAAATAATACAGGACACCCTGGAACTAGAACCAGTGGACATCGAGCGGATTCACCGTTTAGGTAGACCGGGACCAAATAAAACGCGGCCGGTCATCCTTAAACTCCTGGACTGGAGACAAAAGACAGCAATTCTGAAAAAGGGTTTCAAACTAAAGGATACGGACTTCTCGATCGGGGAAGATTTCTCGCCAAAAATAAGAGAAATACGCAAAAAGTTGTGGGAAAAATCTAAACCTCACCGTGATAAAAAAGCAAAGGTATCACTAGCATTTGACAAACTTTATATCAATAGCCGCATATATGTATGGGATGATGAAAGAGGCGACATAGTTCCGTTAGAAAAAAACGACGCCGTGAGCGGACCAGTCACCCGTCGCAAGGCACATTCAAAGATGTAACCATATTAAATATAAATGCCCGAAGCATCCTCAACAAAACTGATCTTCTCGAAAACTTGCTTGTAGTATACGAACCTGATATTGTAGGCATCACTGAAACTTGGCTGTCGGCAGATATCTCGAACCGAGAAATCGCCCCTCCAAACTATTCCGTAATTCGTAAAGATAGACAGACACGTGGTGGTGGTGTAGCATTACTAATAAAAAAGTACATTTCTTTCGTCGTATTGCCAAAAGTTGAGGATGCTGAGGCCATATTTTGTAAGGTGTCAACCAATGGTGGTCATATTTTTGTAGGATGTGTTTATCGAAGCCCTTCATCGGGGCACGAGAGCATATGTTCTGTTCAAGAGTTCATGCAACGCCACATTCGCAGTAGAAATTCACGTGTGATGCTAATGGGTGATTTTAACCTTCCTGAAATGGATTGGACTCACATGAATCCCTCATCCCCTGCATCTCATGCGATAGTCGATTTAATGCTAAGTTTCAGCCTTCGCCAAACAGTGACATGTCCAACGCGAACACAGGATACATCGAAAAATGTGCTTGATCTGATATTCCTCAGTGAAAACTTTCCCTTGGACAGGACCCAGAATAACATCATCAAAGGTATCTCCGACCATGACATTCCGATTTGTATTCTGCCCCTGGGAATTACCGACATACCTCGAACTGCTTTAACAATAATACCGAAGTTTAACAGAGCTGACGATGCAAGCATCCTTACCTATCTGGAACACGAACTTAACTCCTTTTCCGCATTTTCCTTTAGTATAGATACTGATATCAACGCTCTTTGGCTCATGTTTAAAAAGATTGTAACTCACTGCATATCTCATTTTGCCCCCCTGTTAACAAAAAGGCCCGCAACAAAAAATCCCTGGATTACTCGTGAAGTCATTCAAGCAAAACGTCGTGTTAAGAGGCTTCGACAAAACATTAAATCGAAAGGAACAACAGCTCTTAAAAAAACTAAACTAACAAACGCTATTTCAGACTTTAAACAAAAAGCAAAAAAAGCTAAACAACACTACTTCCAGGTTACACTTCCAGATTTCCTCACCAATAACCCGCAACGGTTCTGGAAACATTTTGGCGGGGATAAAAGCGATGCCTCTCATCTACCAGTCGGGGAGAGGGTTAAAGTGGCAAATGCGCATAATGATTTTTTTCGCTCAGTGTTTACAGTCGATAACTGCTCTATACCCGTTACAGAAATATATGATGTTCCAAAAATTGATCCTCTTATCATTACCGACGCCGGCATTTTTAATCTTCTTCTTGGCCTGGACGATAAGAAAGCAACCGGTCCTGATGAAATTCCAAACGCCTTTTTAAAACGGTACGCCGAACCATGCAGCAAGTTCCTAGGTCTCATCTACCGTAAATCCCTTAGTACCTGCAAACTGCCAGATGACTGGAAAATGGCCAAGGTATTACCAATCCATAAATCAGGCAGTACTTCTTTAGTATCGAATTTTAGGCCAATATCACTGACTAGCACTGCGTGTAAATTATTGGAACATATAATTTCTAAACACCTAACTGAGTTCTTAGAACGCTTTAACTTATTATCACGTAATCAGCATGGGTTTCGCCGCGGCCTATCTACTATTACTCAATTAACGGAAGTTGTTCACGACCTCGCTTTAAATATTGATAACTGCAGCCAAACTGACATTATATTACTCGATTTCGCTAAAGCATTTGACTGCGTGTGTCATTCGAAACTAATCGCAAAGTTGCAAGGCTTCATTGGTGAGAGCGAAATATTGGCTTGGATAGAGGACTTTTTGCATCAACGGTCACAATTCGTATTCTACCACCACGTGCAATCCAGATCGGTAGCAGTCACATCCGGAGTTCCTCAAGGCTCTGTTCTGGGACCCCTGTTATTTCTTATCTTTATTA
This sequence comes from Amblyomma maculatum, assembly GCF_055883805.1. NCBI lineage: Eukaryota > Metazoa > Arthropoda > Arachnida > Ixodida > Ixodidae > Amblyomma > Amblyomma maculatum. The sequence continues at coordinate 478,568,255 of NC_139344.1, read as the reverse complement.
ACGATATTACTGCCAATATTAACTGTAAGATCAAACTCTTTGCTGACGACTGCATAATATACAGAGAAATAAGAAGCCACGAAGATCATGTCATTCTCAACAGGTCATTAGAAAAAATCGCTGAATGGTGCAATAACTGGCAGATGTCAATCAACACAAAGAAATCCGTAGCAATGGCAGTAACCAGGAAAAAACAGCCTTCTAATTTCGTGTATAAAATGAATGACATTCCACTTACCTTTGTTAACAAACACAAATATTTAGGTGTCACACTAACTTCAGACCTTAGATGGAACGAACACATTAGTAACATCACTGCTACAGCATTGCGCAAGTTATTTTTTCTTAGAAGATGTATTCGCCTAGCCCCTGCACAAACTAAACTTTTAGCTTATAAGACTTTTATTAGACCAGTACTAGAATATGCTAACACCGTTTGGTTTCCCCAGTCTCTTACTAACATTTCGAGGCTTGAAAGAATACAGCGTAAAGCACTAAGATTCATTCATAACAAATACAAGCGAACAGATTCACCAACCGAACTAGCTGTAATATCCGGGCTCGAAACGCTATCAGCAAGAGCAAAGTTGGCGCTATTAAAATTTTTATATCAACTACTACATAACGCCTTTAACATCGACTTATCACAGTATGTCTCATTATCACATAAGCGAGAGTTAAGAAACCATCACGCGTTCACGCTAACCGAATTTTCATGTCACAGTGATGCATTTAAACATTCTTTCTTCCCGTTGGCAACAAGTGAATGGAATTGCCTGCACTCATCTGTTACTAACGCTGACTCATTTTAAAGTTTTTGTTCCAAACTACAGGCCACGGTGTGAGCTGACATTATTCCGTTACAAATTTCGCTTTCTTTTTTCCTTCGCTTGTTTAACGCAGCCTGTTATCCCATTGTTTCGTTTTTGAACTTGTATGTGTTCTTTATTTGTGAGCTGTTTGTGCGAATTTGATAACACATTTTCAGTTTTTTGTGCTTTAAGAATTGCCTAATACTGTATCTTTGTAGAGCTGCTTTATTTCTTGTCATCATCATTTTTTCGATATTATGAATACAATGCCCACCTGCTATGGTCTCAACTAGAGACTGGCAGTATTGTAAATAAATAAATAAAATATGAACGTGACCTCTCGCGACGCCAGTGGCATGCATGGTGTGAACAATTTTCTGATAAATCATCGAATGCCTCACTGTGGCGAACGTTTCGTGCAATGGAACACGGTCGTCGTTCTACTGACGCAGCAGCAACAGCATGCTTTGCGACTATCTGTCGCCGGGCGATTTCGCCAAAGAAGCTGCTCGAAAATTTTTGCCAAAATACGATATGCGGCCTCCTTCAGCTGTAAATCTTAATTTGGCAGGTATCCCTGCCGACGCATGGAAACTACCATCTGCTGCCGACGCAGATGGAATTGCGAGCCTCTTTTCGATGTGCGAGCTGCTGGCTGCAATTGACGATGCGAAACTGAAAACAGCGCCCGGCCTGGATAAAATTCAGTATGAGGTTTACAAGAACCTCAGTACTGCTGCACTTCCTCAACTACTAGACACCATAAACAAAGTGTGGCTTGATGGTGTCGTACCCGAGAGCTGGAAAACCGCTGTCGTGATCCCTATTCCCAAACCTGGGAAGCCTCCAACGGACCTCGCCAACTTACGACCAATCTCCTTAACATCAACGCTTTGCAAGCTCGCAGAGAAAATGCTAGCCACACGACTTTCTTGGCGGCTTGAACAGCACGGTTTTTATCACCCTGCTCAAATTGGATTTCGTCCATACATAGGTACAGAGGACGGGTTGGCTGTCTTGGCATCAGCTGTTCTATCATCTACCCGCAGCCACAATGTGCGTACCATATTAGCAATGGACGTTGAAAAGGCATATGACAACATCAGTCATGCTGCAATCCTGAATGCCATTGACATGCTTCATCGCCCTCCGAGAGTACGCACTTTTGTCGCATCATTTTTGGACGGAAAAAAAATTTGCAATACGCCTCAGCGGTGACACTGTTGGTTCGTTCGTTTCACTACGTGGCGTGCCCCAGGGATCAGTATTGTCTCCGACGTTGTTCAATATTACTTTCATCCCATTGGCCTGGCGCTTACATGATATCCCTGAAATCAAGTTTTTGCAGTACGCAGATGATATCACGGTATGGAGCAATCACCACGATCTTCTCACTCAAGAGGCCGCCCTTCAGTTAGCATTAGACGTAACCTCTGATTACGCATCCTACATTGGACTTCAACTTTCTGTGTGTAAAACTTCATCCACGTCAGTCGCCAACCGCTGGGGACGCCGTAAACTTGCCTCAAATCCAATTCGTCTCTCTCTATCAGGCACCCCAATACAAGAAAGTTCGAGCCTGAAAATTCTGGGCTTAACAATTCACCAATCAGGATTAGCGACTGCTTGGCTTTCTCAGGCAAAAAAGCAAGCACTTCAAACTATAAGTTTAATAAGAAGAATCGCACCTAAAACGGGTGGCGCTGGCTCGTCTGTTGCACGCCAGTTAGTAAGGGCGGTTCTGCAGCCCCGTATCGTTTATCAGGCCCAGTTCCAGCATCTTACAAGGGCACAATGGGATCGCCTTGAAGCCGTAAATCGAGAAGCTATGAGGACCATAACATGCCTTCCACGAATCACACCGGTCGTAGCGTTACAGGAGAATGCGCAGCACAACACCATCGATGAACTGGTGCAGCAGCGCCGTGATGCTCGCAGACTCAAGGCCACTTTGTCACATTCCATGCAAGCACTGAGGGCGTATGCAACGTCGCACATTATTCTTGAGCCACCTGCGCCAGCTCTCCCTCCCTGGAAATTTATACAGTTAGGAGACAACAAGCCAACCGACATCCGCAGACCGACGTCTGCCAACTCTGCATCGTTGCTACGCCAGAAATGTGAAGAGCAAGATACGCACCTGCCTCAAGATTCCATAGTAGTGTACATAGATGGAAGCCTGCAAGGCTGTGAAGCCAAAACGGCAATCTACTGTCCACGGAGACCTAGCCTGAATCAAACAACTACGTTTCAGCTTTCGGAACCACTTACATCTTTCTGCGCTGAGCTTGTGGCAGTTCAGGAGGCACTCTGCTCCGTGACTTCTATAACCATGCTCCCTACAGTCCACGTTGTCATCCGCACTGACGCACTTCAAGCAGTAGGTCTGCTCCGACGTGTCAGCCGCTGCCCTAAAATTTGCCAAAACATCCACCAGCTTGCGGCGCGCATCCCACAATCAATACGCATTGAGTGGGTCCCACGGGATCTGCTGCCTTCCCAAAGTCAAACTGAGTTTGCAACCCGCCTCGTGAACCAAGACGCATCAATCCCACGGCTTCTCGAAGTCGACGACGCTACCCTCCTTTTGTCAAGAAAGGAGCACCTCCGGCGCCGCACACGTGCACTTATCCCTCCGTGTGTGATATCCCTTCCCCGCGGTCTCACCCGTGCAGAGGAGGTTGCGCTTGGGAGGATCCGGGTCGGTGTTGCCCCTACACCAGCTGTAACTAGGACGTGGTTATACTTCCAACACTTATATCCTCGCCCAGGATGCCCGATCTGTAACAACAAAGATGTCGAGGCCGACATCCACCACTTGCTATAGGACTGCCCAGCACTCAAGCCAACACGAATCCGGCACCTGAGCATAGCTGGCCGTCCAGCAACCAATCCTGCCTCATACGTCACTTGGACGCAAGGACCTCATCATCGCTCACTTCTGGACTTCATAAAATCAGCCAACCTTTTTCCATTCATTTAATCATTTATTCATCCTTCATCTCATAACCTACTGATGCCCTGAGGCGATAAATATCGATTAAAAAGACACCTTTCTTTAGGGAATTTTGTTACTTTCTTTATGCAGAACTATGGTTTCTGTGTAGCCACTGTGTATATCTTCGAGCACTTTTAGGTACGGCTCCTTTACACCCTGATTTTGCAATGCCTGCATCACCGCCGAGGTTTCAACTGAGTCTAATGCTCTTTCGTAATCAATGAATGCTATGTATAAGGGCTGGTTATATTCCGAGCATTTTTCTATCACCTGATTGATGATATGGATATGATCAATAGTAGAGTGCCGTTTCTGAACACCTGCTTGATCCTTTGCTTGAATGCAGTCTAAGGTTGTCCTGATTCTATTACCGATTATTTTAGTAAATACCTTATACGTAACAGACAGTAAGCTGATTGGTCTGCAATTATTAAGGTGCTTAGAGTTCCCTTTCTTAATAATGAGGATAATGTTTGCATTCACATGGTGTGCCCGAGTCAAAAGTTCATAGAATAACTATCCATTGAGTTCATACGTTCAACTCTGCTGCGCACTCCAGCGTATTCACATCGATGAGGAAGGTCAATACAACTTCAGGAATGCCAACAATCATCTCATGCTGGGGTTCGAAGTATCCCCATATCCCCGACAACCTAAGAGACGTGAAAGCCCAGAACAGTTTCTCCCTACTACAGCCTATGAACATGTTGTCCATGAATTTGAGCTTAGCCCTCACTGAGAAGGGGCAGTCTCGTATGACCAGTAAATCAGTGAGTTCTGCCGAATTATTCAGAAGCATGTGAAGATGATCAGCGCGCCGAGGGGTCTGTAGATAAACGCTCTGGGATGGGAAGGTTATGACAGAGCTGTGCGCCCGTCGTCTTGCCAACCGACAACACCGTCGGCCGGTGAGAAATCCTGACCGTGAAGATGTCCAGGGTACTTGCAAGAATATTTGCTTCGAAAGCAGAAACTTTAGGCTTTACTCAGCGGTAAATAGCCGAAGCCAAGCATAAGATGCTCCAGGACGTCAATTCCGCTACGATGGGAGCGGCGTTCAAATTTTGGATGGATGTGGCACGACAGCACGGCAGGCCGGTACAGGCAGAAATCCGCGGCGAGTCAAGTGGGGCAAAGATGGCTGATCTTCATCGCGCCATGGCCAAGCTTATCCGCCAGTTATACGCGGCGCCACCAGCACTTAAGGAGCCTTGCATCAGTTCCCCTACCTGTGAGCATCCAGGGGGAGCTCCTACGGAACAAGAAATTTGGTCAGCGTCTTTGGGAGACATCGATAGAGCAATCGGCCGGATTATTGCGCGCACAGCTCAGGGGCTGGATGGCATCCCTGCTGGGTTCGTGAAAAGCCTAGGCCAATGAGGCCCAGGCGCAGCTTGCCGGTATCTTCGCAGATCTACTTGCAGGCAGCCCTCTACCAGATGACTGGCGCCGCGGCAGAGTAATCCTGCTACCACGAAAGAGCGGTTATGCCGGTCTCATACGCGACTATCAGCCTCTCACTATCATCAGCGTGTTGTATAGGGTATTCGCGCTAATCCTGAAGGCTTGGATGACTGGGCGGGACGAAGAGGGCAACAACTTAATCGAGTTGCAGAATGGTTTCCGGCGTGGCCGATGCCTTAGGGACAACCTGTATGTTTTAAGGCAATGCACTGCAGATTAGGGCTGGTGAGCTTTTTCCTGGACGTAGCGAAGGCTTATGACAGCGTCCCCCAGGGACAAATGCTACAACATCTAGATACAATTGGAATACCCAAAACCTGGACAGAGACGCTCCGACATCTCTATGCCAACAATATGGTGGTAGCCGCCCTCAATGGCATCTGGTCGAGTGAGGTGTTAGTGGGTCTGAAGCAGGGCTGCCCACTCTCACCCTTGTTGTATATTGTCACGTCTCGGTAGAACACCAAGGAGAACCTAGCGATAGATGGTTTGAATGGTCGACCAGAACGAGTCTTGCGTTCAAGCTTCTTTCACTTCCAGGCTCGCGCTTATCGTCTCAGATGTCATCTTTTGCGTCGTCTTCTATATGCGTCATTTGCCCTCCTCCTCAGGAAGCATCGTCTCGATGAGGTCAGTCCGAGTTGTACGGCTTCATATGCACAATGTGGACGACGTCTGCTTGTTGCTGGCGTCGCTTCGATGTCGACACCTTGTCTGGCCCCACCACATAAGTGACGTCGGTTAAACGTCGCTGAACAACATTGGGCCCGAAGTATCGCCGCAATAGTTTTTCGGAGAGTCCACGACGGCGAATAGGAGTCCAAACCCACACTTTGTCGCCAGGTTCGTATATGACATGTCGGTGTATCTGATTGTAGCGTCGTGCATCATGCTCTTGCTGATTTTTGATCCGCACACGCGCTAGTTGTCGAGCTTCCTCTGCACGCTGAGCGAATTTTCTCGGCGTCTTGATCGAGATCATCGGTGTCAGCATTCGGGAGCAACATTGCCTCCAGGATAGTTGTTACTGGTCGCCCGTGAAGGAGGCTGAATGGGGTCATACGAGTGGTGTCTTGGCGTGCCGTATTGTAGGCGAACGTGACGCAGGGAAGAATTTCGTCCCAATTCTTGTGGTTTACGTCGACGTACATGCAAAGCATGTCTGCGATGGTCTTATTGAGGCGTTCCGTCAACCCATTGGTTTGGGGTGATAGGCTGTAGTTTTACGATGACTGGTGCCACTGAGGCGGAGAACGGTCTCCAAAAGTTCGGCAGTAAATGCAGTTCCTCGGTCTGTTATAATGAGTGCCGGAGCGCCATGCCTCAGGACAATGTTCTCAACGAAGAAACGAGCTGCTTCAGCGGCGGTACCCCTTGGCAGAGCCTTGGTCTCCGCGTAGCGGGTTAGATAATCGGTGGCGACAATTATCCATTTATTCCCGGCTGTGGACGTCGGAAATGGTCCCAGGAGGTCTATGCCGATTTGTTTAAAAGGTGTCGTTGGCACTTGAAGAGGGCGGAGTAGGCCAGCTGGTTTTGCAGGGGGTGATTTACGGTGCTGGCAGTCTATGCACGTACGTACATAGTGTTTCACTTGCGCCGCCAGTTTTGGCCAGTAGTATCCATGCTGTACTATACCCAAAGTGCGGGTGTAGCCTAGGTGACCGGCGGTTGGCTCGTCGTGACACGCTTGCAAAACTTCACTGCGGAGAGCTGATGGGACGAGTAAATGACTGTTTCCCCCTGGGCAGAAGTTCTTGTAAAGTACGTTGTTGCAAATAAAGAACGAAGGCATCACTCGGGCGAAAAGCTTAGGCACAACCGTAGTTCGCTTTTCCAAGAAATCAATAAGAGGGAGCAATTGCTGGCCCTCTCGCTGCTGTTGGGAAAGTGTTGCGTCACCTATGACACCTAAAAACGCAGTGCCTTCATCGGTCATAGTGGAAGGTTCAACCGGCGCTCGGGAAAGGCAGTCAGCATTCATGTGCTTCCTTCCAGATTTGTAAATAATGGCCATGTTAAAATTCTTGTAATCGAAGCCTCCAACGCGCGAGTCTCCCTGAAGGGTCCTTTAGGTTCGTCAGCCAACAGAGAGAGTGATGGTCGCTAACGACTTCAAAGGGACGAGCGTACAAATAAGGGCGGAACTTCATAACCGCCAATACCACTGCAAGGCATTCTTTTTCGGTTGTCGAGTAGTTCGCCTCCGCTTTAGATAGGGTAATGCTGGCGTAAGCAATTACTTTTTCCACACCATCCTGGCGCTGCACCAGCACAGCACCTAAGCCCACGTTGCTGGCATCCGTAAGAAGCAGTGTAGGGGCGTCGTCATCAAAGTGTGCCAGAACAGGTGGTGTCTGTAAACGCCTCCGCAGCTTATTAAAAGCTTGTTGCTGTTCTTCACCCCAGCTAAAGACAGCGTTGTCACGCGTCAACGAAGTTAATGGCCAGGCAATTCGTGAGAAGCCAGCAATAAACCGACGGTAATAGGCGCAATCAGGTGATAGAAAAATGCTCGGAATATAACCAGCCCTTATACATAGCATTCATTGATTACGAAAAAGCATTTGACTCAGTTGAAACCTCGGCGGTGATGCAGGCATTGCGAAATCAGGGGGTAGATGAGCCGTACGTGAAAGTCCGGGAAGATATATATAGTGGCTGCACAGCAACCATAGTTCTACATAAAGAAAGCAACAAAATTCCCATAAAGAAAGGTGTTAGGCAAGGAGACACAATCTCCCCAGTACTATTCACAGCTTGTTTAGAGGAAGTATTCAGAGACTTGGAATGGGAGCAGTTAGGGATAAGGGTAGATGGAGAATACCTCAGTAATCTGCGATTTGCTGATGACATTGCCTTGCTAAGCAACTCGGGGGATGAACTGCAAATAATGATTGATGACCTAGACAGAAAAAGTAGAAAGGTAGGCTTGAAAATCAATATGCAGAAGACTAAGGTAATGTTCAACAGCCTCGGGAAGGAACAGCAGTTTACATTAGCTAGCGAAATACTGGAAATAGTAGGCGAATATGTCTACTTAGGACAGATAGTAACCGCAGATCCGGACCATGAAAAGGAAATATCAAGAAGAATAAGATTGGGATGGAGCGCATTTGGCAAGCACTCGCAGATTATGACTAGCAGCTTACCGGTATCGCTCAAGAGGAAAGTATACAACAGTTGCATCTTGCCTGTACTCACCTCTGGGGCTGAAACGAAAAATGCAACGAAAAATGGTAGGGGTAACATTAAGAGATAGAAAGCGTGCAGAGTGGGTCAGAGAAATAACTCAAGTTACCGACATTCTAGTAGAAATTAAGAAGAAGAAATGGACATGGGCAGGACATGTAGTGCGAAGAGAGGATAACCGATGGTCGCTTAGGGTAACAAACTGGATTCCAAGGGAAGGAAAGCGTAGCAGGGGGAGGCAGAAAGTTAGGTGGGCGGATGAGATTAAAAAGTTCGCAGGGGTCAAGTGGATGCAGCTAACACAGAACCGGGTTAAGTGGAGAAATATGGGAGAGGCCTTCGCCCTGCAGTGGGTATAATCAGGCTGATGATGATGATGATGAATGGGCGCAAAGACCCAGTAAGCGCCGCAATGTCTTTTTGTCCGTAGGTGTTGGGAACTTGGCGACTGCGGAGAGCTTTTCAGGATCAGGCCGGACACCTTCTTGGCTAACGACGTGGCCTAAGAACTGCAGCTCCTCGTAACCGAAGTGGCACTTCTCGGGTTTTAGGGTGAGGCCTGCAGATCTTATGGCCTGAAACACAGCTAGCAAACGGCGTAGATGCTCTTCAAATGTGGCCGAAAACACAATCAGGTAGTCAAGATACACCAGGCATGTTTGCCACTTAAGTCCCAAGAGCACAGTGTCCATCAGTCTCTGAAATGTTGCTGGTGCCGAGCACAAACCGAACGGAAGCACCTTGAACTCATACAATCCGTCGGGAGTGACGAATGCTGTCTTCTCCTGATTCCTCTCATCTACTTCTATCTGCCAATATCTACTTTTCAAGTCCATTGATGAGAAGTAACGTGCATTTCATAGGCGATCAAAGGAATCGTCGATACGAGGAAGAGGATACACGTCTTTTTTCGTCACTTGGTTGAGCTTGCGGTAGTCTAGGCAAAATCATAAGCTGCCGTCCTTCTTTTAAACAAGCACCACGGGGGAAGCCCAGGGGCTCTGTGACGGCTGGATAACGTCGTCTCTAAGCATTTCGGTCACCTGGCGCTGAATGGCTTCACGTTCTTTCGAAGCCACACTGTAAGGATTTTGTCGAATCGGACGAATCGAGTCATCCGTAATGATCCGATGCTTTGTCAAGGGCGTTTGGCCGACCGGTGATTCGGAAGCAAAGCAGTCTCGAAATTGATCTATGAGATCCAAAAGGCGGTCCCGTTCTGAAGAAGAGAAAGTTGGACTCACATCGACGATGGTTACGGGCGTCTTGCACATTGGCCCTTCCTGTTGCAGTGAGAAGCAGTGCTGCGCATTTAGGATGCTGTCGAAAAAGGCCACAGTTGTGCCTTTCGGAATTTGCTGACGCTCGTCGCTGAAGTTTGTCAGCAGCACTTCGGTCTGTCCATCGGTCAAGTTGACTAGCCCCCGAGCTATAGAAACACCTCGGCTTAGTACCAGGGTGACTGCCCTTTCGGCGATTCCATCGCCGGTATGCGCCACGTCGCACTTCACTTCGACAAGAGAGCATGATCGCGGAGGTAATGTCACCGTCTCCTTGGCGACGCGTAAGGGCATCAGTGGTACTTCCGCATAACCAAGGTTTCCATGATTCTTGGCGAAGGCAACGACGCTATCTCGAATGCTGATTACAGCCCCATGAAGGCGCAGAAAGTCCATGCCCAAGATGAGGTCTTTGCAACAGTCAGGGAGAATAACGAAACTGCCAACAAACACCGTTTTTTCTATTCCTATCCGGGCAGTGCACTTCCCTGTCGGTGCCAGTAGCTGACCCCCAGCACTTCTAATTACTGGCCCAGTCCATTCGGTTGTTACATTACGCAGCGTATCAACCAGTTTCTGGCTAATAATTGAAAAATCCGCTCCGGTATCCACTAGAGCATGTACCTCCAGTCCGTCAATAGAAACGGCGAGGTCAGCACTAACAACTTTATCCAGGTTGCTCGTCTTTTTCGGCATTTGCGGCTGAAGTGTGGCAAGGTCGGCGCTGTCAGCTTCGTCGTCGGGGCTGCTCAACTGGTGCGGCATTTTCGGCGGTAATGTAGGCGGCATTTTCGGCGGTAGTGCGGCAATGTCAATGTTAATGTTAACAGCGGCGTCAGAAGCACAGGTTGTCGGCGGTTGCGGCGGTGGTGAGGGGTTCGTCATTTTTTCGACTGGTTGCAACCTCCCCTCGCGAGGTTTCGGCTGTTAGTTTCCCCGGTGAGGGCTCGGGGACCGCTGTCCGCTAACGTCAGCAATGCTACGACGCATCGGCGAAGGATAACGCTGTGGTGATGGGGAGGAGCGGCGGCGGAAGCCCCGGGATTTGTTTTCCCTGCTGACCGGAGGGTCGTCCTCGATTTGGGCAGAGTCGGCATTGAAGTGTTGGCGAGCAGAAGCAGGCGGAAAGGCTTGCCCCTCTTCGCGGTAGCGGCAGTACCGATACACGTGGCCAGGTTGTCCGCAGTAGAAACAGAGTGGTCGGCTATCATAACTGCGCCACCTGTCAGTTCGGCGTGGTTGAAAGCGCCTGGAAGGCGCCCACTGAGGTCCATGGAAGAGTCGCGTCTCCTGACGGCTCGATGAGCTCGGTGGGGCGTGGTCTGGAGGCGGGCGACGAAGGACTGCGGCATAGCTCTCATGTTGCGGCTCGTGTTAAGGTGCAGGAACGTCGGCCGTGAAGCTGACCGGTTGTGGAGCGTGGTATGGCTCCGAAATAGCGGCCGCGTTGTCGACGGGGTGAGACTGGTTACATGGTGCAGACGGTGATAAGGCATACCGAATTTCATTCCTGACGGTTTCCACGAGGGCCTGTAATAACTGAGCCTTCGTAGCCGTAATTCGCTGGAACTCCTCAAGGACAATTTCTCTAATGAGGTCTCGAAGAGTGGTCCTATCGGTTGCATTCAGCGCCGCCGCAGTCGTCGAAGCACAGTTAACGTTTCGGTTGTACTGGCGGCACCGGTCTTGTAGGGCTCGCTCTATAGCCGTAGCGTCCTTAACAAACTCTCTCACAGTTTTAGGTGGGTTGCGTACCATGCCGGCAAACACCTATTCTTTGACACCATGCATGAGATGCCGTAGCTTCGTTGGCTCACTCATATCAGGGTCGGCACGGCGAAAAAGGCGAGCCATGTCTTCCGCAGACATAGCCACGCTCTCATTTGGCTTCTGGATGCGCACTTCAAGCAGGCGCAGCGCATTGTCCCGTCGGTCAGTTCTCGCGAAAGTGTCGACCAGCTGGCAGCGGAAGGCATTCCATGTGGATAAGCTGGCCTCGTGGTTTTCAAACCACGTTCTAGCATTATCCTGAAGGGCAAAATAAACATTACAAAGCTTCTGGTCTGCGCTCCACTGGTTTATCTTGGCCACTCGCTCAGACTGGTCGTGCCAGTCCTCCACATCTTCAAATTCTTCCCCGCGAAAGCACTCTGGCACCTTGGTGTTCTGTAGTCACCGGCGTAGGGTTGGTATGTGCCATGGCTTGGGAGGTCTGAGGAACTTGGGCGTTTGAGGAGTCGTTCGGCAGATGACTGTACTCCCGCGCTAGGCCTAGAAGGCGGGGGCTAGCATGATGGGCAGGCGTGTCGATGTTTGGGATCCGCTGTGGACTGCCGGAAGGAGTCACATGCGTACGCCAGCGCGCTCCACCAGTGTCACGTCTCGGTAGAACACCAAGGAGAACCTAGCGACAGATGGTTTGAATGGTCGACCAGAACGAGTCTTGCGTTCAAGCTTCTTTCACTTCCAGGCTCGCGCTTATCGTCTCAGATGTCATCTTTTGCGTCGTCTTCTATATGCGTCAATATGTTATAAACGCGGACTGTTGAGCGGCAGCTACTGGCATCGGATGTTGGCTTTATAGTGGAGTGGATGAGCGAAGGCATCAGGGTACGGTGAGTGTTACCAGCATTGGTTTTCACTGACGGCATTGTGCTGCTGGTGAGACACGCGGGCGACCTCCAAGCCCTCATTACCGACTGTGCTGAAGTACTGGGGCCTATTGGATTGCAGTTAAATGCCATAAAAATCGGCCGTACCTTGTTTTCTGGAGCTGAGCTCCTCTATACCCTGATTTTACCAAATGCGTGCCGAGACCTTAATCTACACACTACCGCTATCTCGATATGACCTTCGGAATTGAGTCTGATTATACTGGTGGTATGAGTTGCATTTAAGGAGGTCATCCCACAGAGCTTGAAACCTTTTTCGCAGGAGATGCTTGTGGAGCTTTAACCAATTTCTCATGGTGCGGGAGCTGTTAAAGTTGGTGCATGTCCCTGCCTTGAATTTTGCCAATGGGGTGGTATGTTCTACATCACCAACCCGCGAATGGCTGGAATGCAGTCAACGCACTGTTGGAAGGCTGGCTCCGGGCTGCCATGGGAACGTTGCAAACGAGGCAATTCATGGCGACCTTGGTTGGCCCAGATTTGAGGCGCGAGAAGCGCGAAGCAAGGCGTCGTATGATGGCAGGCTGAGACTAATTCAACGCAACATTTAGTGCGACAAGTGTTCGATTACGTGCACCTTGTGGGGTCGGCACCAGATGGAGGAAGAGACTGCAACAACTCCGCAGAAAGTTCGGCTTCTTCTATCAGCCCGTACAAGAGGAGACAGAGCGAAGGTGGAGAGAAGTCTTGAGGCTCAGGTGCTAAAGGTGGAAACCGAACGCTGGAAGGAGGCTTTTGAGGGAAAGTCCGCACTTAAGCTGTACACAGAACACAAACAAGAGGTTTGTGCGGAACCCATCAAGGAGCATGATATTTCTAACAGCCTCCTCTTCGAGGCACAAGCCGGAGTCTTTTGGACTCTGGTCTATCGCCAGCGCTACGATGCGAGTTTGAGAAGTACGGTGTGCAGAGTGTGCGCACTGGGCGAGGAGAATATCGACCACCCGGTTTTCAACTGTGCGGGCCTCACACAAGCGCCGATCGAGGGCACTACACTCCCACAGGCACTTGGCTTCAGTATACGTCACGCTTCTGACAGTGCAAGCCAATTCAGAGAAGTGGCCAAAACTAAGAGCCGCCTGACAGAGTGATGGAAGCTAGTGTGCCCACAATAACAGCTGAAAATGTTAACGTATATATATGGATGCACTTGTATGTGTTCGTGTGCAGTAGGTAAAAATGAGTTACTATTGGACCAGGCCAGGATATTGCTCGAATGCAATATCCACCCGTTACAAAGGGGAAGGCTACAACATCAGTCCGTCCGTCCGTCAATCAATAAATTAATTAATGAATCAACCAACCGTCATTCATTCAAAGGCAGTTCGGTGGCACCGCGCACGGAAAATATCTCTTGTTTCAAGAAATATTCTATGTACGTTTTCAAACTTTTTCGCTCCAATTTTATAAAGTCTTTGTGTATATTGGAGCAAAATATAAGCCTATTAGATTGAGCATTTTTTAATTACAAGAGTTGTCTTTTCTTGTTGCTGCATACTGTGCAAGTCACGCGCTATTGTAGAAACAAGTCGCGCACAAAAGGACACACACAGGAAAAATAAACACAGGTAGGCAGAAAGAGCGCAAACTATCAACTGGTTCATTACTCGTTTAAGCCTGCATTTATAGGCAGTGTACACGCATGCCTATAAAAAGATAGGTGTGGAAAGAATGAGAGGGCGAATAAAAACCTGTGCGACAAATCCCAAAGCCGCTCAAAAAATTCCTTTCCAAATTGTGCAGGGAAACAGAAGTGTCACTAACACAATTATCGCCTTTTCTCTTGATATGATACGCCTCTAGAATTTCACGGGCTGCTTTATCATTACTCCTGCCTAGAATTTTAATGCTTGTAAATACTGGTTCACAACCGACGCATGCAATGCAATGAGCAGGCAAATTTGCTCCTTTCCTATTTCTAATAGAACGCTGGTGCTCCCCTGCGCGTTAATTGATGCAGCGTCCTGTCTGGCCCACATACACACTTTCGCACTTGAGTGGGATCTGGTACACAACGCCCGTGGCACATTGTACAAATCTTTCGGCATGTTTAATATCGCATGCTCTTCGTTGAGCGCCTTCCGCACTCATCCTAGGGCATAACCCTGCGAGCTTGCGTGGAGCTGAAAAATCCACAGGGATGCCATGCCTGTTTGCCACTTTTTTTATGTTGTGGGCGACCTCGTGCATATACGGGACGACCGTAGTCTTTCTTCGGGGCAATCGCTCCGTACTGTTGGCGCTGTTCTCTTTTTTCACCTTCTTACAAATGTTCTCAGCCACAGCTGAGATGACCTCGCAGGGGAAGCCGGCCGAAATCAGCCTGTTTATCTGGTTATCAAAACTGGTCTTCATTGCATGGGGGCATGAATTCGTGAGAGAAGATTCTAGGCACGAGCTGGCTATGGCTCTCTTAACTATCTTAGAATGAGCAGAATCGTAAGGAAGGAGCCTTTTCAGCGCTCTTGGAGCGTAGTGCCAGCAGAAGTGATAAAAACTGAAATCCAGGCTAAGATCTAAAAACTGCAGCGCACCTTTCGTCGGAAGTTCAACTTTAGACCCTTCCCATAACGTTTAAAAAGAGTTAAAATGCTATTCACTGTACGAGTGCGAGTCAAAGTTTTTGTTTAGATAAAACAATTAAAAAGCCATCAACGTATCTAAACACCCTAAGTACCCCCTGGTTAGTAAGCCCCTGATTCAGGGATTGGTCAATAGCGGCTAAAAATATATTGCAAAGGTTCGGTGCAACACAGGATCCAATGCAAATGCGTTGTCGTTGAATATAAAAGTCATCGTTAAAAGAAATAAAGGTGGCTTGCAAATACAATTCCAGCAGGGAAATGAAGCTGTCTGCTGACACACCGGCTGAGTTTTGAAATCTGACTTCGCCATTCACTTCAATGCATTATCTAACTGCAATAAACAAATCTTCATGAGGCACTGAATAAAACAAATCCTCAACATCAACAGAGAATGCGTAGCCAACAGGAGCGTTGGAATTCAAGAAGCGTATAACATCACCGGAGTTTTTTGTAGCAAATGGGTCCTCTACCTGCAACTGACTCAGATGCTTCTGCAAATACTGGCTTATTAAGAACTGCCAGGAACTCTTCTCGCTAACAATTGTTCTGAACGGCACTGAGTCCTTGTGGTTCTTTGCGGTAAAGAAAACCGATAGCGCTCTCTTTCTGCAATCAGTTATCAATCTTGCAAGCTTGGTCAATTCAAGGTTTCTGCAGAGTGCTGCGGCTCGGCTCTTGATTCTTGTGGCACTGGGTTTCACGCGTATAATGTTCTTTGAGATCGCTTGGCCTGCCTTTTCGTTGTAAGCTTCTTCTCATAAGACGACGAATCCTCCAGTCTTATGTAGCAACCGCAGATTGTTTTTTTCTGAAGAACGTGACTACATTTCTGGTCGGGTCTTTGGTGTGCTTGGTTGACTTAGCGGTCACCGCTCTGTTAGAGTTTCTACTCCTTCCAGGAGACACCTTTCACGATGCTCTTCGTCAGCCTTGCCTGATACGCGTCGGTTAAGCGCTAGCAGGTCATGAGCTAGGACCGTGGGCTCGTAACTGAACTTTGGACTCTTGCTCAGTATACACGAAACATCACGTGCTGAGGAGATTTCTCTTCTTTTAGCATCGTTATCACATTGTTGACGTTTCAAAAGTGGTTCTCGAGTGTCCGCGATTTGATTCCGTTCATTTTGAAGTTTATTTGAAGTCGAACAACCACCTGGCATCGTAGCTCTAAAATCCAACTTCGAATATTCAAAAAGGCGCACGGAGCAGTGCAGAGCCGTCGCGTGGCTCGGCCGCTCTGTATCCCTCAGGCTCGGGCCGAGCCCGGGCAAGGCATATTTTGCTCGTGTCGCTTGGGCTGGGGAGGTCACCTCGATCCCGAGCACATGCAACGTTTGTGAAGGCGCAGGCGCGGCCAGCGCTAACCGCAAGAGCGGTGGGCTGAGGGCCGCCAAAGCATTGACGCTCGCAGCTGTCGCCCAGGTTCTGGGTTTTTAGAAAATATCGCGTGTCGCCCGGAAGCAGCTCGTGAGACAGCCAACCGCAAAAGGCTTTGGGGGTACTCACCTTCCGTTCAGGAATTCTTTTTTTTCTTTTTTTGCTTGCCAAGTTTGTTTCCCAAGTCTGGTATGGGCGAACAACCTTCAGACGCTCATTTCGTCTGATCAGCGCATATATGAGCGCATCAAGACAATTCTGTAAAAGATTGGTAAGTTAGTAAAGAAAAATAAAGGCTAGGGCGGCAAGATGTTAATTTTCGAAAGACGGAGAAATTTATTGCTTGCAATGCAGGTCTGCATCACAGTGTAGCAGCGCACCGCTGCGCTGTGATATTTTTTTCAGAGGCGATACGTAATAAAAACTTCATCACTGTTATCGTATTTCATGCTGCTCAGCGTTAGAAACGTAATATAGCGTAACTGTACTTCACCTGACCAAACGAAAAGGCGGCGGTAACAAAGCATCGCTGAAAACGCGCATCGACAGGCGTTGCGCGATGGATCGCCAGGGATTGTCGCCCAGTGCGGTTACTGCTTAGTTGCAGTTGAAGCGGCGAGAGATTAAGATTAATTAGGCGACAATCCCTGGCGATCCGTCGCACGACGACGATGCCAACGCCTGTCGTTGCCGTATGTGCACATCGCACGGAGCGACGGATCTCGGCGACAGAGAGACGCGTTTTCAGCGTTGCTTTGTTACCGCCGCCTCTTCGCTCGGTCAAAGGGAATACAGTTACGTTATATCCAGTTTCTTGCACTAAACAGCATGAAATATGAAAATGGACTGATGAAATTTCCTGTAGCGCATAGCGTTAAAGAAAAAAGGGTCCCAGCGCAGCGGTGCGCTGCTACACTGCGATGCAGACTTGCATTGCAAGCAATAACATCTTCCTTTCGAAAATTAACATCTTGCCGCCCTAGCCTTTTTTTTTCCTTTACTACCTTACCAAGCTTTTACTGAATTGTCTCGATCTGCTCATATATGAACGGATCAGACTAAATGAGCGTCTGCAGGTTCTTCGCTCATACCGGACTAGCAAGAAAAAAAAAGGTCTAGAACTGAAGGTGAATACCTCCAAAGCATTTTGCGATTGGCTGTCTCGCGAGATGCTTCCGTTCGACACGCGAAATTTTCTAAAAACCCACAATCTGGGCGATAGCTACGAGCGCCAATACTTTGGCGGCCCTCAGCCCACCGCACGACGCCGCGAATTGTCGCCTCATGTGGTTAGCGCTTTATAGCATGTCCGGACGGGCCCAGGCCTTACGTCTGAGCTCCGGGCGGGCTCAGGCAATTCATGCCGAGCTCGGGTTTGTAGGATGGGGCCTGGGTTGGGCTTAGATTTTAGGCCCGTACACACTTCTAGTCGCATCGGTTGGGTTGCACACGTTTGCCGCCCGTACCTGCTTTTATATTTGTTTTTCGCACCGTGACACTTTGCACAAGCTTCAGGACTACCTGGAACATCGGTATTCATTTTCTGGTCGTTATGCTTACTGATCGGCCTGCCGTGCTGGCTCAGCTATGTTTTCCATGTGTAGTATAAAATTGCAAGTAGTCCATTTTCTGAGACAGCTTTCAATGGCAAGTATGGGTAATCTAAACACAGAAAGCCTAGGTATGCTGTTATGTTTGAGGGGCGTTTATTCAATGGAGAATTTCTTCCTCTGCATTTAGGGCTGTTTGCTTTATAACGCCCGCAGTGCAGCTATTCCACTTGTATCATCGCACTGCTTTTGCACCATCTGCCATTCAAGGTGTGCGGCCTGAACATAAGGCAGACGACATCATCCACATTTTGGTGCCGCATAAAATGACAACTGTGGGAGCCTTGCCATGGAACATGCTATCTGTAAAGAAACAATGCCTCGGTAGGTTTGCTTTTGTTTTGGATTCATATATTGGCCTTATGTGCTCTGCTCACTCTACCTTTATTTTCTTTTGAGACTGACAAGTGAAGAAGTTTCATGAAAGCAAAGCTTGTAACTTTTTTCGGTATATGATTTTTGCTGGCTTTTTAACTCAAGTCTTATGTGTTCGGTACTCTTTCCTACGCAGGAAATAATATCCTTCGTGGGCTTTAAATGCTGTATTTCGTTGCTTTCGTGACTATTTCAAGTTGAGGCAAGATTGAATGTATCTGTGGTGTAAAAGCACAATGACAGACATAGTTTATTGAAATGACCAAGTAGTTGTAATTCGAGTAACACTCGACTTGGGAGGTCGAGGGGCTTTCAGCAATAATATTGTCACGCCACTGACGACGAGGAAGGATTGTGATGGTCTGGGAGAAGAAGAGGAGAAAGCGTTGGTGCCTGGGGGCTAGTATGTTTCATCTTATCCCACTGCCATATCACTGTAAATAAACACCCCTTTGCTATTTCATCGTAACAACTTGGTGGAAGGTGCTCCGTTCGATCCCTAAGTACGGCGCAGCAAGACAAACTGGAGTTTCGACGTAGTCACCGCCTTGCTGGACTGCCACCGCTTCCAACAATCAGAGACCACACCGAATCTAACCGTGCCAGCCACGACGCTGCAAGCCAGGCTTCTGACAGGCTGGTCCCCTCCAGCTCTATTCCCTGCCAGCCTTACCGGGAACCACGACCGTTTGAAGGAGGAGAAGTTGAGGACGTTGAGAAGTGGCTACTTCATTATGAAAGAGTTATTCGGTACAACCGGTGGGACCCTATCACCATGCGCACAAATGTCGTTTTCTTTCTTTCACACGGCTATGACCTGGTTCGAGAATAGCGAGGACAATTTGACAACTTGGGACCGGTTTGCCACCGAGATAAAACAGCGTTTTGGTGACTCTGTACCGAGCAAAAAGCGGGATGAGCAGACCTTTGCTCAAAGAGCTCAATTGCCGGATGAAACTTTTACCACTTATACAGAAGAGATCCTCAGATTGTGCAAATGTGTGAATTCCAACATGCCCGAAAAAGACAGAGTCGGCCACATTTTGAAAGGCATCGCGGCTGACTCCCTTGACTCCCTTGAAACCGTCTCCGATATTATTAAACAAATCCGCGCTTTTCAAGCTCTCAAAACCCGTCGTATTGCGCCAAAATTTGGGCGGCTGGCCAACGTTCCTACCGGGGCCGGCCTTGATGACCATGCCCAACGAGATCTTCCGTCGACGATCCAGCAAATCGTGCGGGAAGAACTCCTGCAGCTCAACCCACTTCCCCTGCACGAATTTGCTGAGGTCTCTGTCCAGAGAGTATCTAGACGGCCGGCTTCACCACCACAAGCGATTACAGTGCAGCCTTTCGCACAAGCTCCTGAAGTTGCAGCTTCTATTGACTATCCTTCTATACATTTCGCTAACCGGAATGCGCCGATACCTGACGCCCAAAGGTATGACGTTCTCCCAAGTGCAAATAGGTCGTCCATTCGATCTACCAGGATTCCTGAGCAGTATGAGAATTCAGCCAGACCTACGACGCGCCCAGCTGTTCCTTGCTCTTATCCACAACAGCATTTTCTACCTTCCCCGCCGATATGCTACCGCTGCGGCGTCGAAGGTCACATCGCCATGTACTGCCGCAGTAGGTTCCCACCTCACTATAAACGTCCGACGCCTCCAACAGTGCCCAACAATCGGCAATACAGTCCCGTTTTTCAGCAAGAAAATACTCAGCGTGGGTATTGCCGCAGCATCCATAACCAGAATCTCCGCGACCACTCCCCTGCATCTGATTCAAGCGTTACTTCTCCACTCGCTTTCCGTGCGCGTCGTTCTCCATCACCGCGGCGGCGCTCCATGTCGCCTCAGCAGGAAAACTAACCAGCGCGACCAATGGGGGTGAGGCCGCTGGAAATGTGCTGTGTGCCAACACCCCTCCAACTATAATGCTCAAAAAGAAAATTCGTGTGTTCATTGATGGTGTATATACATTAGCTTTGGTGGATGCGGGTGTGACTGTGTCTGTGATGAGTAATCTGTTTAGGCGCTTGTTGGGACGCAAAGTGATGTTTGAATATGACCGTGCTTCAACGTTTTGTGGTGTGAGTGGAGAGGCGTTGCGGCCACTGGGTGTGTGTAGTGCGCACGTGTCTGTGGGTGGTGCAATTTTTCAAGCCGAATTCGTAGTCTTACCCCACTCTACGCATGACATCCTTTTAGGAATGGACTTCTTGAAGTTTTGTGGCTCTACCGTGGACTGCCGAAGTCAAGAGGTTCATTTTGACGGCTCGCGTCTGCCGACTCTTTTTGAAAGTGGCCGTAATGAAGACAGTTTTTAGTATTACCGAAGACACAGTAGTTCCACCTTTGTCTGCCATGTTCGTCCCCGTGCTCGCTCCACTTCTTGACCAGGTTTTATTTCAGGCCGTGGTGCACCCAGTTCACTCAGCATACCTGAAGAAAAATGTTATCTCTCACTGTATGATCTCCGTGCATCACGGTAATGCCTCGTTATATACAATCAATCCATCGTCCGATCCCGCAGTTTTACCAACGGGATTGAAGCTTGCCTCCTGTGGACCCGATGCGCCCCACGTCGTTGCTTTGGTCACAGATGCTACGAGTGCCACCGTACCTCTGCCTGCTGATGAAACTTTGATCTTCCGTATGATCAGCGCCGATCTCAGCTCACCTCAACGCCGTACTCTTGTGGATATTCTTCTACCCTTTTCGCCTATGTTTGACCTTTCTCAAACAGATGGACCGACCTCTCGCCCTGAACATCGGAACAATCATACCATCGACACTGGTTCGGCTTGTACCATTCGTGAAAAGCCATATCGCGTGTCCCCATCTGAGCGCAAAGTCATCATCATCATCATCAGCCTGATTATACCCACTGCAGGGCGAAGGCCTCTCCCATATTTCTCCACTTAACCCGGTTTTGTGCTAGCTGCATCCACTTGACCTCTGCGAACTTCTTAATCTCATGCGCCCACCTAACTTTCTGCCGCCCCCTGCTACGCTTTCCTTCCCTTGGAATCCAGGGGCCGAATCCAGCGGAGGTTCCGTTCAAGAACCGTTCGCTTTGGGGATGACGTCAAATCTGCGTCAGTGAAGAAGCCCCTCCCTCGCGCCAGGAGGAAAATGGGAGACACCGGCCAATCGACGAGCGCGGCAGCATGCGTCGATTTGCGTCACGGCTGTTCGGCTTTTTCGGGGCCATATACTAGTTAATAAGTCGCTGCAGGTATGAATCAAGTATAAAAACTTTATAATAACAAATTATATTTACATGCAAGTTGTTATATGCCTAAAATGTCTCAGTAAACAACTGTTTTAACCTTTTCTTGACTCAAGTTTTCTTTTTTGGCCGCTAGATGGTGTCGCATGCGTGCAATATGGCATCGTCTGCTGCTGCTTTGCGCGCGCGCGCGCGGTATTGTTGGTATTGTTCAAACGTTCCGAACAAAAGCTGAGAAATGGCTCAAGCGGACCGCCGCCCTCTAGGCCCTCATGTTTCCCAGCAGCAGCGCCATATACTGGTAGAATTTATGGAGCAACATCCATGCCTCGTGAAAGGTTCGTCGGCGTTGACGCCAGACGTTACGAAGACGACGAAGGCGCAATTGTGGCGCGAGCTTGCCGCTGCGCTCAACGCCGAAGGCCCTGCGACAAAGACCGTTGAACAGTGGCGGAATTATTGGAAGAAGGAAGTTTATAATTGTCGCCATGATGCAGCCGTTGTGGCAGCTGAACACAGGTAAGCTCTTGATCGGGTATGCACTTCTGCTGTTGTGCAACAATTCAGCGCTTGTTTATTTCTAGGGGCACCGGCGGCGGCCGTTTGTCGGGCCTTCGGGGCCGCATCCTCTCTCTTGTCGGCCGCTCAAGCGCATTTGGTGTGTGCGACGACATTTATGACGAGGTATGTTTGAGTTTGAACGAAAAACAAAAAAGAAACCCAAAAGATTCACGCAATCCGCATTGTCCTCAACAGAATGAACAGCTGGCGTTCCCGCGTTTTGCATTGAGCGATATCATGAAAAAATACTTAATAAATTATCTGCTCCGAACGGTCATAGCGATATAAGCCTTCAGTGCTTCAAAATATGTTACATCTTGGAGATTCTCAAGTTCTCTTGGATCTCTGTGTGTGCTCCTTTTATTTTTGCTTAACTTCAGCACATGTTACTGTTTGAAAGCATTCATGTTGAGAGAAATGATTCATGAATCGCATTCCCAGTATTCGCTGTGATATTTTTGTGCATTCAGGAGCGGAGCACCCCACTGCCCTCATCTCCACAGTCCCTTGCGGGTGACTGCTCAAGTCCCCAGCTGCAGCTTCGGGCTTCTTGTGTCCTCGGCACCATTCCACAGCCTGCAGAGGAAGGAACGCCATGCCGGCGACAGCATCGGCCCCAGCGTATTTCGGTTGGGGATGAGCCAGGGACGAGTGGCTTGTCGCGTAAGTTTAACCTTGTGCATGACTGGTTAATGGTATCAAGGTTCTCTGCTGCATGTCACTGTGTATACACTGCCAAGTGATGAGATCCGCACAGCAGCGATTAAGTACTGCAAGAATGACTTTTCTGTGTATATTTTTAGGGGCAGGCCAGCACGAGAAACGTACACCTTCCTGCAGGCCAGGTGCCGAGGACTACCTACCAGGCATTGCGGCTGGGTACGAGAAGTCTTTGGAGCTGGGGGCTGCAATCAAGAGTGTATGTGGATGTTTTGCTGCTTCTTACATTGTCATTACAAAAAAAAAATACTGGGAAAGAACCTACACTGTAAGAGGCAACATCTAATGCGGAATGTACAAAAACCAATGAGGAACTAACAGGAGCGCTAGCCTGACTGCACCCTGGCATCCACAGTGGCTCATGACAGGCACCAACATTAATAGCACATTGACTAGAAATGCAGCAATGTGCTGTGCTGACATCCGCACATCAAAGAAACTCAGATAGATAAAATTGATTCATAGCTGCATGCTACTGTGCCCCTAGCTCAAGTGCTGCCATTGTGATTTAAACTCCACAAATGAAATAAAGATCAAGACGATGAAAGTAAATGTCACAAATACTTGCTGATGACACCTCAGCAAAAAACACTATTTATTGCTATATTCCCCTTTAGCTAGCTCTTCCATTGTTGAAGTAATGTTCTTCAGTAAAGCAGGGAGGTATTTCCTGGCAATGTGAAAAAGATTACTAATAAGCACTTCATCTCTTATGTTAGATTGTGCAAGGTGTTTGTTACATCTGCGCCTTTTTCTTGTGTGTGTACAGATTAATACTGTCGTAAAGGGCATGACATGCACCTTAGCATTATTTCTCTCTACTCCCCTAAAATGCATTGAGGGAGGGGGGGGGGGGGGGGACATGAACAATGCACTATCCACTTTTCAATGAATTGTCTGGCATTGAACTTATCTGCTGTGGGTATAAAAGAATCCAGAAAAAGCGAGAGATCAGTATGTTCACGCAGGAAAAATGCTTGCTGTATGTTTTACTGCTGCCACTTTATTCAAGTTGCAGTGTTCATTTATATTTCAGATGGCCTTGGGGTTAGGACATATTGTGGCTTCACTTGACTAGGTGTGCACATGATAGGTTTCTCTTGCATAGAATGATGCATATCAATTTCAGATGGGCACCTTAGCAATATTTGGAGAGTAACATGCAGTGTCCAAGCATTGGAAAACGTTTTCACTTCTTGTGGTTGTGTGCTAGTATATTGGTGACATGATATCGGCTTCCTTTTGTTAACAGGAACTGCAGCAACTGAAGGATGCGATGGCATCAGTTGCTGCAAGCACCACGCAACTGGCAGAGGCAGCTGCAGTTCAGTCTGCTGCCCTGCATCGCTTGGCTGCTGCAGCAGAGGCGCAAGCCGACTGCCATTCACGTCAGGCCATTTCTCTAGAAAGAAAGGTGGCCATTGCAGAGCAGCAGCTGAATACTGAGACTGCATCTCAGGCACGCCTTGTTGCTGCCGCTGAGGGCCAATTTTTAGTAGGGCAACTAATACTGCAGCATTTACAGAGGCTTGCTTCAGCTTCCAGTGGTGTAGCTGCACTTCCAGGAGGGCAGATTCAGTAGTTGCCTTGCCAAAGTTCTTTTCATTATATCATTATGTTCCAGTATGTTATTCAAGAGAGTATAATTATTTTTTAGATCTGTAGCCAAGAGACCACTTTTTCTTAATTTTACCTTACTAGCCTCGTTTCACTTTACTATGTCACTCCAGTCAACTGTCATAATTTCAGGGTTTTGTTTTGTAAATATTATTTGTATTCAATATAGTTTTATGTTTTTGCTGTGCAATGCTAACCAAGCTGAAACACTGATAATTTAGTATTGGTGTGTACTTAGGATGACTTTTTTGGTTTACACTGTTTTTATATGTACTCGAGAAGTTGTCGCAGTGCTTACTGGAATATTGTTTATTGATGTGTCAATAATATTGAGTGCATTTCATTAATTTTACTGTAGTATTTACTCATACTTCACTGTTGCTCAAGTCAAGACACTGTGATAACTTTGTAATGATGTATTTGTGTAGTGGGGGATAATTACTCGTTGGCATCCAGTGAAGTGGAGCCAAGCAGCTTTCACAGAAACTCCATTGAAACATTTGCCCTAGTGCAGCCCGTGTTCATGCTCGGGACCATTGCCTGCATAGGGCAGTTCTCTCTAGTGAGGATGCGAAAATGTCAACAGTGAGAGGCAGTCATGTTTGCGCAATAAGAACACTGATCATCTTCATTTATTTTTATGTACAATAGTGCAATACACGGGCATGTCTGGCAATGCCAGACAGGGGCATAGGAGGCAATGAATGCTGACTGTGAGCAGCTAAATCAGGTATGAATGTAAAATGTAGGTTTCTTTACAAAACGGAAAACTGCCTCTGCATATTTTCTTCTCAAGGCAGTGCTTTGGTAGAACACATTAGACATGCAGTTGTATCCAGTCCAGCAAACAAAGCCAAGTGCCGTGTTGCAAAGCACGTCAGAATGAAAGTGTGCATTTAAATACTTGACCCATGAAATATACTGCATCTTGTTATCCATGTTCATTATTTCAATGCATCCACTTCTATTTTTCTACGTCTCATAGACGCCTTGTTTGCACTGCTCCATCATTTGTATGACTGTTTACGTTACTGTTACATGTAATTCACACTGTCTGGGTTTAATGGGCTGCAAGCAGACTTAATCAGAGTTAACTGTGGTATATTCCAACTGCGAAGAGATGATAACCGATGGTCGCTTAGGGTAACAAACTGGATTCCAAGGGAAGGAAAGCGTAGCAGGGGGCGGCAGAAAGTTAGGTGGGCGGATGAGGTTAAGAAGTTTGCTGGGGTCAAGTGGATGCAGCTAGTACAGAACCGGGTTAATTGGAGAAATATGGTAGAGGCCTCCGCCCTGCAGTGGGTATAGGCAGGCTGATGATGGTGATGATTCCAACTGCTCGTGGATAGGCGTCCTATATATAACTCGCTGCCTCTTTTACAAGGGAGCCACGTTCCGTAGTGTCCTTTTTGCTACGACATTATAAGCTCTGTTGACATTTCTGTGTGCAAAGTTCAGCTAAAAACTCAGATTTTTACACAGTTGAGCTGTTTTTTGGCCGCATTTATTTATGAATTCAGAAATTCAGAACGAGAAAATAATTTTGGTTGGAAGCGTTTTCCACTGGATGGTGTCAAAGAAGCCCATATTGGCAATGAAGCTGCTCCTTCATTTGTATGACTGTTACGTTACTGTTACATGTCATTCACAAAGTCTGGGTTTATTGTGCTGCAAGCAGACTTAATCAGTTAACTGTGATATATTCCAACTGCTCATGAATAAGCTTCCTATATATAGCTCGCTGCCTCTTTTACAAGGCAGCCATATCCCGCAGTGTCCTTTTTGCTACGACAATACAAGCTCTGTTGAGATTTTTCTGCGCAAAGTTCAGCTCAAAACTCTGATTTTTACACAGTTCAGCTGTTCTTTAGCCGCATTTATGAATTGAAAAATTCAGAATGAGAAAACAATTTTGGTCGGAAACGTTTTCCACTGGATGGTGTCAAAGAAGCCCGTATTGGCAATGAAGCTTAATGAATACCAACAGCCACAAGGTTTGCTGTAGATGCGGTGTGTTTTATTTTCAGTAACCTATATTTGTGCCAATATAGATGGAGCACGGCAGGAGGTAAAACTCAGCCGAGCTTGAGAAGCTTCTGGGCCCGTTTGAGGTTATAACAGTGGCAAGAATAACACAGCTAGGTGTATATGCATGCAAGTATAAAATAAATATGTCCACACATAATCATACCATAAAATAGTCATGATAAAGTAAATAAGGGCTAAAGACATGATAAAAATACCAGTGGATGACTTGTGTATTGACCAAGGTGATGCATACACGGTAATAAATTACTGGTATTTTAAGTGTCTTTATTCTAAGTTTCAAATATACGGTTTGTGTATGTATAAGTCTATTTTTGTATTAACAGTTTCAGATCCACAGAATAAAAGTTTAGACTCTGGGAGGCCTTGGAAAGCATTTTTATTACATGAAATATTGAAATGATTGAACTGTAACACACTAAAATGCAGCTGTTTGGACAGTCCTTAAAATGCATGCAAAAGATTTGGTTCATGCTTTATACATGACATGAAATAGGTCTCACTCCGCTAACTTGCTGAAAAAACGCACAATAAACAACCTGTACATCATGATAATACACTGGAATAAACATAGTCGTGCCTCATTCACCTAACACCTTATGATCCCAATAGTTGATAAACCTTCATAGGAAATTTTTTACTGTTTGCACGAACAGTTTGCAAATGAAATCTCCAATAATAGGCCTATTTTAGCAGGATATGCAATTAACAGCAGATTATAAAACTCTCACAACAAATGTAACGTGATAACTCATTTTGAGTAAGGGATTTTAAAAAGCAGGTCCTTGGAAAGAATTTTTATTACATGAAATATTGAAATGATTGAATTGTAACACATTAGAATGCAGCTGTTCGGACAGTCGTTAAAATGCATGCAAAAGATTTGGTTCAGCTTTATACATGACATGAAATAGGTCTCACTCCGCTAGCTTGCTGAAAAAACACACAATAAAAAACATGTACTACATCATGATAATACACAGGAATAAACATAATCGTGCCTCATTAACCTGACACCTTATGATCCCAGTAGTTGCATAGTTAGGAAATTTTTCACTGTTTGCACGAACCGCTTGCAAACGAAATCTCCAATAATGGGCCTATTTCAGCAGGGGATGCAATTAACAGCAGATTATATAACTCTCTCAACAAATGTAATGTGATCTCATTTTGAGTAAGGGATTTTAAAAAGCAGGTCCGCTGAGCAAGCAACGTATACCTTATACTTTACCTTATACCGCATACTTTTGCTGCTGTTATCCTCGTTTGACTGTTTTTGCTACTCCTAATGACTTCCTATGCTGTTGATGTTACTGGGGTTCTGTTCACTTTTTAGGATTTTTTTTCTTGGCTCAGCTTTGATCTTATATGACTGCTTGTTGCTGCCATTCATCCCTTTTTTCAGTAGCAGCACGTACCTTCCCATGATTTTTGGGATATATGCTTGTTTATGCCTTCTGTGATATAAATAATTGGGTGGGTTAAACATTCTTGTGCCCAAGCATTGTTTACTTGCTCATGTGATTCCCTGTCTGTATTTAAAGCTCTGCCATTTTCAGTAAAATTTCAGTCGTTAATAGCAATCCTGTCGTTTGTGTGTTCCTCTTCTGTCCCTGCTTTTTGCACTGCTTCTACTTTACTTACAATAATGTGCGATTTATTTACCGATTCATTCATTCAGTCATTTTATATGGACGACACAAAGTGTGGGTAATTTTCGGGTGTCCAAACACTCTGTCTGGTCAACAAACAGGAAGGAAAGGCACGAAGCCCATTACGGCTCATGATTTTTGTCTCAGTAAAATGGATACAAATGAGAAAAGCAAATCTCGACTACCCCCAAATGAAATGCTTTTTCTGCATTTTCAGTGCATCCAACTAGAGGAACACAATTAGAAACTGCAAATGACTAAGAGATGGCCCTTTCCTTCTGTGGCTTTACAGTGCAAAGTTGCCTAGCCAAAGCACTGTATTGCTGTATATATCGCATGACTGGCTGTGAAGAAACTGTTCTCTGCAGCTTGTGCAAACTAGAAAGCCAATTCAGCAGCTTTCAGGCAGTTCAGTGCTGACGTCATGTAGCAGCAGTCTATGGGCTGTGTTAAGAGTTGTACTACAAGTTGTGTCAGTCATCCATGAGACACCACCAAGGCACCCTTGGTACCACTAGAGACCCCCCCCCCCCCCCATCAAGTTGCACCAAATTATTTCGAACATAATGTTCACCAAGGTAATGGGCTTGTACTTCCCAGATTTATGAGTATTTTGAGCTTCACTGGCCCTTCCTATGCACAAAAGCAAACCTTAATCATGTTGTGTTTTAAAAATATTTTTCGTTCCTCTTACATTAATTCTCATGCACAACTTGCATTAAAGACAGTTTTAATGGGGACCAAGCTGCTGGGCTTAATCACAGGGGTGCCAGAGGAAACGCAAAGACTCGTACACAAGAACGAAGAGGTAGACACAGACGGACGCTGCATGCATCAACTGGCCCAAGAGCTAACATTATTGCAAGCTGTTGAGGCATGAATGCAATTCAGAATGTAAAATATGCTACACTGCTCCTTTTATTATTTTTAAGAATTTGGCATGCCTGTCTGCAGATATCATTCTTTAGTGCTGCTCGGAAGCAACAGTTACCATACAGTTCCTGTGGCAATTGTTGCAAGTCCGATGAAACCAATTCTCCTAGCTGCATAAACAAAATAGTGAAACCAAATTATGCTCTAAAGCACGATGGCCGTGCATAGATGGAGGCAAACGTGCTGGTGCACTGGACTGTGTCAGTGCTTGCAAAAGGACCCCAGGTGGTCAAAATTAAGCGTGCCCACCACTATGGTTTCTACAATAGGCTGTATATTGCACATAGCCCATACACAACACATATTTTTTCATTCTATACCAACTACACTAGTGTAGCAAAAGACTGTTGGAAGTACTAGAGTTTTGCGACACTGGTGTAAGCCACAAGGTAAAACCGTAAAAACCACAAGCAGGATGCAGAAAGGTGAGACAAACACAGGCATTGACTGACAACTAACCATTCTGTGTGTGGTTAGTTGTCAGTCAGCACCTCCGTTCGTCTCACCTTTCTGCATCCTGTGTGTGGTTTTTGCACTGTTTTATCTTGTGATGATCAATCAAATAGCCCGTGCACTGGTGTAAGTAAAAAAGAATGGCCCTGCTCCATGTGCAATCAAGCATGACTGCAAGGACTGGCGTCGCTGCCTGGCCAGCTGGTGCATCAGCCGACGACGCACTTGTCTGAGGTGTGCAGAGTGTTGCGACCTCGTCAAAGAAAAGAGGAGCACAATACGACATCGCACCTCCTTTCCTTTTGCCAGGGTCCATTTTTTTTTTAAATCTACACCAACTACACCAGTGTAGCAAAAGACTGTTGGATGTACTAGTTTTGCTACACTGGTGTAAGCCACAAGGTAAAACAGTGTAAAAACCACACGCAGGACGCGGAAAGGTGAGAGGAACACAGGCGCTGACTGACAACTAACCACACACAGGATGGTTAGTTCTCACTCAGCGCCTGTGTTCGTCTCACCTTTCTGCATTCTGTGTGTGGTTTTTGCGCTGTTTTATCTTGTGATGATCAACCAAATAGCCCGCAATGTGTTATTCAAGTGCACTGGTGTAAGTAAAAAAGAATGGCCCTGCTCCATGTGCAATCAAGATTCACTGCAAGGACTGGCGTCGCTGCCAGGCCAGCTGGCGCATCAGCCGACGACGCACTCGTCTGAGGTGTGCAGAGTGTTGCGACCTCGTCAAAGAAAAGAGGAGCACAATGCGACATCGCACCTCCTTTCCTTTTGCCAGGGTCCATTTTTTTTTAAATCTACACCAACTACACTAGTGTAGCAAAAGACTGTTGGAAGTACTAGTTTTGCTACACCGGTGTAAGCCACAAGGTAAAACAGCGCAAAAACCACACGCAGGACGCAGAAAGGTGAGACGAACACAGGCGCTGACTGACAACTAACCACACACAGGATGGTTAGCTGTCAGTCAGCGCCTGTGTTCGTCTCACCTTTCTGCATCCTGTGTGTGGTTTTTGCGCTGTTTTATCTTGTGATGATCAACCAAATAGCCCGCAATGTGTTATTCAAGTACACTGGTGTAAGTAAAAAAGAATGGCCCTGCTCCATGTGCAATCAAGCATCACTGCAAGGACTTGCGTCGCTGCCTGGCCAGCTGGCGCATCAGCCGACAACGCACTCGTCTGAGGTGTGCAGAGTGTTGCGACCTCGTCAAAGAAAAGAGGAGCACAATGCGACATCGCACCTCCTTTCCTTTTGCCAGGGTTCATTTTTTTTTAATCTACACCAACTACACTAGTGTAGCAAAAGACTGTTGGAAGTACTAGTTTTGCTACACTGGTGTAAGCCACAACGTAAAACAGCGCAAAAAACACACGCAGGATGCAGAAAGGTGAGACGAACACAGGCGCTGACTGACAACTAACCACACACAGTATGGTTAGTTGTCAGTCAGCGCCTGTGTTCGTCTCCCCATCCTGTGTGTGGTTTTTATGCTGTTTTACCTTGTGATGATCAAACAAATAGCCCGCAACGTGTTATTCAAGTACACTGGTGTAGGTAAAAAAGAATGGCCCTGCTCCATGTGCAATCAAGCATCACTGCGAGCACTGGCGTCGCTGCCTGGCCAGCTGGCGCATCAGCCGACGACGCACTCGTCTGAGGTGTACAGTGTGTTGTGACCTCGTCAAGGAAAAGAGGCGCACAATGCGAGATCGCACCTCCTTCCCTTTTGCCAGTGTTGAGCGGGCAGAACTTGTCATCTGTGCACCTTGAATGACAGTGCCGTCATTATGCCCGTTACCTGGGTTGCTGCTGTTGTCACCATCATCGTCGTCATCGCTGTCCTCGTCGCTGCTCCATGAGCTGGTAGTGACCCTCTCTTCGAGGCACAAGTTATGAAGCGCAGCGCATGCTGCTATTATGATAGCAGCACGCTTGGGTCTGTAGTGCAGAGTTCGGTATCGCTGCAGGCACCGAAATCTGCTCTTCAGCACACCAATACAGCGCTCCACAACCGTCCTCATCGAGGAATGGGCATGGTTGTACCGGCCTTACGCTGTCTGCAGACTAGGATGGCCGGCTACCGGTGTCATAAGCCAGGGCTCAAGAGGATAGCCGCTGTCCCCTGCACACACAAAAAAGAAAATATGAGCACAATATACGTGCTCCCTTGCATTGCGCCAAAAACACTCACCAAGCAAAAACTGCCCAGAACTAAGCAGCCCCTGCTCGGAGATCCGACGCCGTAGTGCCGAATGCCTCCAGCCGAGACCCTGGCCTCCGCGGATCAATGGCCAAAATTCTGGTGTTGTCATCAGAGACCTGCAAAAGAATAAAAAAGATGCTATAAAGAGCAACACATCAGGAGATAACTACTGGTTGAGAAAAAGTGACTCGCACAAAAGCAGTGCACTGCCAGGATCACTTTGTAAAGCAAACTTAATTAGCACTTTCTTTAAGGCTCGTCTGCATACTGGAAAGATGTGATCATTCTATTAATAGCAAATTATAAATGTGTTAAACAATGACACAGGTTGCCATCACTATTTTAAGCTTCAAAGCTGCAAATACAACATGCTCTCATAAAAAAAATAAAGCACACCAACATCATAGGCGAGTGTCTGCTACCGTTCTCTCCGCTACTTAGGTTCATAATTACGTGCGCTAACATTCGGGACCACTATCCGGTATCACTTTCTCGGCTACATATGTTTATCGCAAACATTCGGGACGCACGTATGCACGCAAGCTACCGGACTGCTGCTGCTTGCGAATCTCGAGGGGTACAGACTTGAACATGCTACTTACCAGCATCGTGTTCAGGGCGTAGTAGCCTTTCCTGGTCACGAAGCCTTTCGTCTCTCCGTCACTGAGGCCTCTCGGTCCGCTGATGGAAATCAGCGTCCCGTCAACGCAGCCGACAATACCAGGAATACGGCCACGCTCCAAAAAGTCGGCCACTGCATGCTCCCTCTCCGCTGGTGTCGCAGGGAACGACACCCAGCCTTTGCGCTTGCCGACGCGGGTGATTGCCGCGGCCACTGCGACAATGCTACGGCTGACTGAGGACTGCGGGAGCCGAATGGTGACCTCGCTGCCGACAGAAGTCTGAAAGCTCCCTGTGGCAAAAAAAAAACGAAGCACGCAGAGCACTTTCGCTTCTGTCGTCAGCCCGGTCGACCCCTTCGTCCCAATCTCTCCTTCGAGGTCAGCACATAGCCTCCGCACAAGTGATTTTGACAGGCAGAAATGCCGACGGAAATCTTCCTCCGGCATGTCGAAGGCGTCATCCCTGTCTTCATGCCGTCCGCGTCGATTGCGGCAGCAAAGAGCTGCGAAAAGAAGCGGGGGCATGGGTGCCGCCATGTTTGTTTACAAGCGCGCGCTCACGGTTCCCCCAAAGCGGACCTACTTGCTCCGGTTCGTGCCTCGACCGGCAAAAAGGTTCCTTTCGGAGCGGTGGCTCCGCCCCGTGACGTAGGCGAAAAACGCGGAGCCGCCTCCGGAAGTTTAGGGGCTGACGCCGGACGTGATGCAGCAACCAGTTAGGAGTGGCGAAAGGAACCAGTTCCCGAACGGAACCGTCGCGGGATCTGGCCCCAGTTTGTTACCCTCAGCGACCATCGGTTATCCTCTCTTCGCACTACATGTCCTGCCCATGTCCATTTCTTCTTCTTACTTTCTACTATAATGTCGGTAACTTGAGTTATTTCTCCGACCCACTCTGCACGCTTTCTATCTCTTAATGTTACCCCTACCATTTTTCGTTCCATAGCCCTCTGGGTTGTCCTCAACTTAAGTAGAACTCTCTTGGTTAGCCTCCACGTTTCAGCCCCATAGGTGACTACAGGCAAGATGCAACTGCTGTATACTTTCCTCTTGGGTGATACCGGTAAGCTGTTAGTCATAATCTGCGAGTGCTTGCCAAATGCGCTCCATCCCAAACGTATTCTTCTTGTTATTTCCTTTTCGTGGTCCAGATCTGCGGTTACTAAGTAGATATATTCGCCTACTACTTCCAGTATTTCGCTACCTAATGTAAACTGCTGTTCCTTCCCGAGGATGTTGAACATCACCTTAGTCTTCTGCATATTGAATTTCAAGCCTACCTTCCTACTTTTCCTGTCTATGTCATCAATCATTATCTGCAATTCATCCCCCGAGTTGCTTAGCAAGGCAATGTCATCAGCAAATCGCAGATTACTGAGGTATTCTCCATCTACCCTTATCCCTAACTGCTCCCATTCCAAGTCTCTGAATACTTCCTCTAAAAAGCTGTGAATAGTACTGGGGAGATTGTGTCTGCTTGCCTAACACCTTTCTTTATGGAAATTTTGTTACTTTCTTTATGCAGAACTATGGTTGCTGTGCAGCCACTATATATATCTTCCAGCACTTTCACGTACGGCTCGTCTACCCCCTGATTTCGCAGTGCCTGCATCACCGCCGAGGTTTCAACTGAGTCATTCATGAGCAAGTGAAGGACATGCTACGGAAGAAGGTGATACAGGAGTCATCTAGCCCCTGGGCTACCCCTGTTATTCGTGTACGCAAGAAAAACGGTTCGTGGCGATTCTGCGTCGATTATCGGCGTCTAAATTTTGTTACGAAAACGGACGTCTATCCTCTCGCTCGCATAGACGATGCCCCGACTGCCTCTCTGGTGCGTCCTATTTTTCTTGTCTTGATGTCAGATCTGGCTACTGGCGAAGTCCAGTGTACCCTGCGGATACGAAAAAAACAGCCTTCTTAACGCCAGATGGTCTTTATGAGTTTAATGTTATGCCGTTCGGGCTGTGCATTGCGCCAGCCACATTTGAAAGCTTTATGGACACAGCTTTGTGCGGCTTAAAATGGGACATTTGTCTTTGCTATCTGGACGATGTCGTCATATTTGGGAAATCCTTCCAAGAACACAATGACCGTCTAGTACGCGTCTTGAATTGTCTGCGCAACGCCGCTCTAATTCTAAACTCGAAAACGTGCCGCTTTGGAGAGCGCTAAGCGCTGGTGCTAGGACACCTTGTCAATGGTGATGGTGTAATACCGGATCCCCAGAAAACTGCCGCTGTTGAGTCTTTTAAACCCCCGCAAACAGTGAAGGAGTTGCGCAGTTTTCTAGGGTTGTGTTCTTATTTTAGACACTTTATACATCACTTTGCTGACGTCGCTTACCCATTGACGTGGCTTCTCAACAAAAACTCAACTTTTGACTGGACACCAGACTTCGACGCGTCATTTCGTAAACTGAAGTTTCTTTTCATATCCAAACCCATCCTACGTCACTTCAATCCTGCTGCAGTGACAGATGTTCACACGGACGCTAGTGGAATCGGTCTCGGTGCAGTCCTTGTACAACGGCACGATGGACGAGAGCATGTTATCGCGTACGCAAGTCGTACCCTGAGCTAGCCGGAGCAAAACTACACAGCCACCGAACAGGAATGCCTGGCTGTAGTTTTCGCTGTGCAGCGTTTCCGTTCATATTTGTACGGACGGTCGTTTACTATCGTAACCGACCATCATTCACTCAGTTGGCTGCGGAACCTTCGAGACCCATGTGGTCGCCTCGCACGCTGGGCCCTCCGGTTACAGGAATATGACTTTGCCGTGGTGTACAAAAGTGGGAGGCGTCATGCAGACGCAGATTGTCTTCCTAGGATGCCAATGGCCACGACTGGACCTGACAGCGACGATTTCGACAATTATATATCGACCCTCGAGCCAGCGTTCCCCGACACGAATGTTTTCAAAACGGAACAGCAAAATGATAGAAGTCTGCAGCCTCTCTTTGCCGCCGCCGAAGCCAGCGTACCTACAAGCCGTTTTTGTGTGCGTGATGGCCTGCTATGGAAACCGTTATTCGCCTTTCGGTCAGCGATACCTACTCGTAGTTCTCAAGACGCTGTGCACGGACGCATTGCGTGATATGCATGATGATCCAACTTCTGGGCATTTGGGATCAGTTCGAACACGCCACCGTGCTCAAGAAAGATTTTACTGGCCCAGAATGCGCTCGACGACTGAACAATACGTTGCCAGTTGGAAGCAATGTCAACGCCACAAACGTCCAACTGCAACTCCATCTGGCTTGCTGCACCCTGTGAAGACCCCGACAGCTCCGTTTGATCAACTGGGCATTGACCTCGTAGGTCCGTTTCCGAAGTCCGTGGATGGAAATCGCTGGATTGTAATCTGCGTGGACGTTACACGTTACTGTGAAACCGCCGCTCTTACCTCGGCTACGGTGCATCAGGTGCCGCTTTTCTTGCTGCACTCAGTCCTCTTACGACACGGGCCGCCACGAATTGTCATCACTGATCGGGGCCGACAATTCATTGCTAATGTTGTTGAAGAGCTCATGCGTTTATGCGCCGTAACGTTCCGACACTCGACGCCATACCATCCCCAGACAAATGGCTTGACTGAGCGCGTAAACAGAACACTTATCAACATGCTAGCCATGTATGTGGACGCAGGGCATAAGAACTGGGACACCATACCACCCTTCATCACGTATGCGTTTAATACCGCCACGCATGAGACGACTGGGTACAGTCCGTTTTTCCTGCTCTATGCCAGACCGCCACGCTACTCCCTGGATACTATCCTGCCCTTCACAAGCCGTGAAGATCCCTGCCTGGCTGAGACGCTCTGTCTCGCCGAAGAAGCTCGGAGAATCGCCCGATTACGGTCTTGTGCTTCACAAGAACGTTCTAAAGTGCGAGACGATGCCAGTCACCGGCGGGTCACGTACTCTGTAGGTGATATAGTCAGGCTGTGGCGTCCAATTCGGCGCCGTGGCCTACATCAAAACCTCTTGGCCCACTATGACGGCATGACGGCTCATATGTGGTTGTCAAACGCATCAGCGATTTAACTTATGCAGTATCCCGCCTGACAGCATCGGGTCGTCGGTCTGCCAAAACCGAACTATGTCATGTTGCCCGCTTGAAGCCGTGTCAGCCTCGCACGACTCACGAACACGCCCAGAGGGCTTAGGGTGAGTAGGGGGGAAATGTCACGCCACTGACGACGAGAAAGAATTGTGCTGGTCTGGGAGAAGAAGAGGAGAAAGCGTTGGTGCCTGCGGGGTAGTAGGCTTCACCTTATCCCACTGCCATATCATTGTAAATAAGCACCCCTTTTCTATTTCACCTTAACAATATATTTAGCGTACTTGATTATGTTCGCATTACAGGAAATCTCAGAAAGCATCTGTTGAGGTTGCTGAGAAGAAAGCCACTCAGTATTGCTCAGCGCCTTCTACTCTCCCTTCATTACAGCTGCCTGCACTAAGTGCGTTTGTTCACAGTGGCATGCAGTTACAGATTGCTTGTACATTGTTGGTTGTTTACACCAGCTTCAGCTACGTAGATGACCTAAACCAGACTATTTACTATGCTCAAAGCAACAATTATCAATAACTATCTCTCCACAAGCCATTGAGATTTTTCATTAGCTTCCAACCCACTTTATTGCCAGCTGCATTGTTGATTGTTTAACCCTAGAGCAAGACATTTACTGAAAAAAAAAAACATCATGAGCTCTTTCAAGTTTTGTCATTTTTAGAGACAGTTTCGTTTGTTTTTGTTTATGCTTCTGAGTTCGGCAAACGTGAGCAGCCTTGCTTGCAGTTCATATTGGATATAGCGCAAGAAACGAGGACCATGGAGTAGAAGGACACACCACAAGCGCACAACGCGAACAACACACGCAGCACCCGTGTTGGGTCCTTCTACTCCTTGGTCCTCGTCGTTTTGCACTCCCTCCAATCTATATGATTCTACTTCAGCAGATCCGAAAACTGGGTGTGTTGGTGAACGGTCAACATTATGTACAGCGCAACAGCAGCAAGACAGGGGGAAGAAACACGCAAACAAACAAGCGCTCACTATCAACTGAAATTTTATTAGGAAACACTCGTGCTTATAAAGGCTTCAAACCCAGCACGCGCAGGAGCATAAAGAATTAAACACATCAAAAAAATAAAAAAACAACAAAAAAGCAAACGAAACCACACATGTGCTTTAGCCTCATTGCACTGCAGCAGTACTCTCAAATTGTCCAGTTCTACCTGGTATAACGCCACCGAAGGTTTCGTAACGCACGGGATGCGCGATGTGGCGGTCAGATACGCTTCTGCTATTTAAAGGCACAACTGATTCCTGTGCCTGAAGACAATGTCGGCACCCCCCAAATCAGGATTACACGCGCTATCATTTTCTTTGCTGCATCCACGGCAATGTAGAACGAGATTTGATGAAGCGGCAGAGGTAACCAGCGACCTCTAGTGCTCTCTCAGGCGGACGTTGAGGTACCTTCCAGTCTGCCCATAATAAATTTTCCCACACGATACGGGTCTCTTGTACACAACGCCCGTGTTGCACGGCACGTATCTGTTGGCGTGTCTGACACCGCACGCTCGTGCGAAGGGCCTCGACTCGTTCATTGGTTTCCTGACAGCGGCAGAAATCTTGCCAACCTTATTGTCAGCAGTAAAAACCACCTTTATGCCGAACCTGCCTGCAACTCCCGTTCCATATCTATAATGATAGATATGGAACGGGAGCCATCTTCTTTTTGTCACCTGCACTTTCCTGGGCTTTTCGGCAAATCTTTTTCACTTGCACCAAGATCCTCTCCACCAGTCCCGCGAGGCTCTGTAACGGAAAGCCAGCCTCTTTGAGCATTGAGACCTGTGCGTAGAAGCTCTATCAAGTGTGGCCAATGATTATTCAAGGCATGACATTGCTATTCTATCTTTAACAAGCCTCGAGTGACCACACACGTGGCTCAGAAGGGCTTTTTGCGATCGTGGTGCATATTGCCAACACAAGTGATGTTCGGTAAAGAACAGATTAATGTCCAGAAACTGGATATGGCGACAATCTGGCAACTCAAAAGTAAACTTCAAGCCTTGTTCCTTTTCCTTCAAAAGTTTCAACAGGTCTACTGAGGATCTCATGTCACTCCCTTCTCTGAGGAACACCAGGTAGTCGTCCACATACCGGAACGCGTTGGTGGCTAGAAGCTTGATATCGTCTTCGACCGCCCTGTTCACCATTCCAATTGTCTATTAATATGTCCTTAAGCAATGAAAATATTTTTCGTCTCAAATATTGAGGCATATTATAGTTCTCAATACCAACAACTACCAAAAATTGTTTTGAAGAAATCAGAGATGCCTGAGCACCACACCTGGTAGCTTCATATAGAATGACCAATGTATGCCTAAAGGAAAATAATGTTGCACATGGAAGGATGTCCATGGTATTTATTTATTTATTTGATCATACTGCAGACCCAGTGAAGGGTCCTGGCATATGATTGGCCATATGATCATATGGCCATATGATTACCTGTTATGAGGGAAAATGTATACCTAATACGCTGCTAGCTGATAAGCAAGTACCGAATCAATGGTCTCAAATCTAGCATAAAGTTTTAAGACGAAAGCCTTTAATGTCTTATTGTTGTCGACAGAAGGTCGTCAGGAGAAGGTTGTCAGCAGAGGTATCACGGTATCATCATCATCATCAGCCTGACTATACCCACTGCAGGGCAAAGGCCGCTCCCATATTTCACCAATTAACCTGGTTCTGTGCTAGCTGCACCCACTTGACCCCTGCGAACGTCTTAACCTCATCCGCCCATCTAACTTTATGCCGCCCCTGCTACGCTTTCCTTCCCTTGGAATCCAGTTTGTTACCCTAAGCGACCATCGGTTATCCTCTCTTCGCACTACATGTCCTGCCCATGCCCATCTCTTCTTGATTTCCACTAGAATGTCAGTAACTTGAGTTATTTCTCTGACCCACTCTGCGCGCTTCCTATCTCTTAATGGTATACCCCTACCAATTTTCTTTCCATAGCCCTCTGCGTTGTCCTCAACTTAAGTAAAACCCTCTTGGTTAGCCTCCCCGTTTCAGCCGCACAGGAGAGTACAAGTAAGATGCAACTGTTGTATACTTTCCTCTTGAACGATACAGGTAGGCTGCTAGTCATAATCTTCAAGTTCTTGCTGAATGCGCTCCATCCCAATCTTATTCTTCTTGTTATTTCCTTTTCATGGTCCGGATCTACGGTTACTATCTGTCCTAAGTAGACATATTCGCCTACTACTTCCAGTGCTTCGCTACCTAACTTAAACTGCTGTTCCTTCCCGGGGCCTTAGTCTTCTGGATATTGGATTGGATATTGGAGTCTTCTGGATTACCTTAGTCTTCTGGATATTGATTTTCAAGCCTACGTTTCTATTTTTCGGTCTAGGTCATCAATCATTATTTGCAGTTCACACCCGAGTTACTTTGGCTACTGCAGAGAACTGTATAGAACTCCTCGGCTACTTTGACTGTCTTGTCCACATACGTGATGACGTTGCTCGCCTTGTCCCTTAGCTCATACATCTGGCTTTTGCGTATGCCCAATTTCTTCTTTTCCGCTTTAGGGCTTCCCCCGTTCTTTGCAGCATGGTCAATTTTCTCCATGTTATACTTCCTTACATCGGCCACCTTGCGCTTATTGATTAGCTTTCATATCTCGGCCAATTCTATCTGGTCTGTTGGATTGGATGCTTTCATACCCAGGCGTTTCTTAATCAAATTTTTTCGTGTCTTTAGACAGCTCACCGGTATCCTCTCTAACTATCCTACCGCCTACTTCTACAGCGCACTCAGTAATGATATCTCTGAAATTATTGTTCATTGCT
Organism: Amblyomma maculatum; assembly: GCF_055883805.1. Classification (NCBI taxonomy): domain Eukaryota; kingdom Metazoa; phylum Arthropoda; class Arachnida; order Ixodida; family Ixodidae; genus Amblyomma; species Amblyomma maculatum. The sequence goes on along the minus strand of NC_139344.1, from coordinate 478,527,948 downwards.
TCTAGGATAATGTCGCCATCCTCGGTTAGAGCTGAATATCGATCTATCCTGTAGCGAGATCCTTAACTCTAGTGCCCTCCCCCTCACCGCTAATTCGTTGATGGGTTTCTTTGTTACTAATTTGTTGCGTTCCTTCTTCAGATTTAGGCTGATTTGGGACCTCATCATCCTGTGTTCACTGCATGGCACTTTCCCCTATACCTCTACATCTTGCATAATGGCGGGGTTGGTTGGTTGGTTGGTTTGTAGGGTTTAACGTCAAAAAGCGACTCAGGCTATGAGAGACAGCTCACCGGTATCCTCTCTAACTATCCTACCGCCTACTTCTACAGCGCACTCAGTAATGATATCTCTGAAATTATTGTTCATTGCTTCTAGGATAATGTCGCCATCCTCGGTTAGAGCTGAATATCGATCTATCCTGTAGCGAGATCCTTAACTCTAGTGCCCTCCCCCTCACCGCTAATTCGTTGATGGGTTTCTTTGTTACTAATTTGTTGCGTTCCTTCTTCAGATTTAGGCTGATTTGGGACCTCATCATCCTGTGTTCACTGCATGGCACTTTCCCCTATACCTCTACATCTTGCATAATGGCGGGGTTGGTTGGTTGGTTGGTTTGTGGGGTTTAACGTCAAAAAGCGACTCAGGCTATGAGAGACGCCGTAGTGGAGGACTCCGGAAATTTCGACCACCGGGGGTTGAACACGATATAAAGTCAATTTCATTTTTATCTACCCGTTAGGACTTTTCCTTGTACATTTCCGGTTGTTTCGTTTGCTGAAGAAGGTATTCATGATACCTAATTTATTACGCTCTGTAAACTCAACTAGTAACACCCCCCTGCTATTCCTAGAACTAATGCCATAGTCACTTACTGCCTGGTCTCCTGCCTGCTTTTTCCCTACCTTGGGATTGAAGTCGCCCATTAGTACCGTATACTGCGTCATGTTCCGAATTGCCAATTCTACATCTTCGTAGAAGCTTTCAACTGCCTCGTCATCATAACTACATGTAGGTGCATAGGCCTGCACAACCTTCAGTTTATACCGCTTATTAGTCCTAATTACGATGCCTGCCACCCACTCATTAATACTATAGAATTCATCGATATTACCCGCTATATACTTGTTGACAAGGAAACCTACTCCTAGTGCTCGCCTCTCCGGTAAACCTCGATAACACAGTGCATGCCTGTAAGGCCGCTGTGGCCCTGTCTTTAATGTTGCAGAAAACAGCGATGGAACGTTCTCCAAGTTACGAGAAAGCGACGCGACCGATTGCGTCTTCTCGACCACCGCGCTGCGCCTCCTCGCCCTCGTCGCCATGCGCGGAGTCAAGCGTGCATTCCCCCGCACGGTCCCGGCCCTCCTCCTCGCTTCGCGCGGGAGGGCTGCGCGTGTTAACCATGTTCGAGAAAGTTCGAGGCCTCTTCAGAAGGCCAGGGGGGGAAGGCATAGCTTTGGCAGCGCTAAGCTGTTTTCCGTTCCTCCTCACATCTAGAAGGTTCGGCGCTGGCTATTTAAGAGCGCGCCGCGCAGTTACTGACGGTTCTGTTTCTGATTCGATTCTCGCTCGGAGAAGACAGCGTAGCAGGCAGGCCCCGACTGAGAAGTCGTTAAAATAAGTGATGCGCTCGTTTTGCTGTTAGTTTTTAGCTCAGTCTCTTTTGTAAAGTGTGTCGCCTCTCTGTCCCATTTAACTAAGTTTTCTGTACCCTGTGCTTCGTGTTCTTGTTATATAAAGTTATTGTTCGTTTTGTTACTACAAGTTCGTTGCCCTTCGTCTCAGTGTGTTTGCGTGTGAACTGCACGTCGCCCACCGCATCGAGGAGCACCTAGCTTGGAGAGGTGCGGAAGATTTAAAGAAGAAGAAGAAGAACCTGTGATTTTTACTATGCCCATCCTTCAGTACAGTATATACCTCATGCGGCCTCCTAGCCTCACTAAGCCCTATGATATCTCATTTCAAGCCCTCTAGTTCCTCTAACAGCCACTGCTAAATTAGCTTCACTAGCTAGGGTTCTAGCGTTAAACGTTGCCAGGGTCAGTTTCCAATGGCGGCCTGTCCAGCGGAGCCAGGAATTCTTAGCACCCCATGCTGCGTCACAGGTCTGACCGCCGCCATGGTCAGTTGTTCTGCAGCCGCTGGTTACTGAGGGCTAGGGTTTTATGGAACTAATCATGAGAGGTTGCGGATAAACTACTACACCAGTGTGGCAATCTCCTTTTCTGGTGAGAGAGTGCGTTGCCGGAGGTGTTCACCGGCCTCAGGTCGCTTTTCTGTCTCTGTCGGTGTTTTTTTCGCGTAGTTTAATCATGAACCCCAAGCCTGTTTGTGCAATTCCATCGACACGCGGAATCTTTTTTTTTAGCCGGTGGAGAATTGCGCTGAACCGGGATTTGAGCCCAGGCCCTCTTGCATGCGAGGCGGATGTTCTACCGCTAGGCCACCGCTGCACTCTCATGGTATCACCGGGAATCAAGCCCCCATCCCTTGGATCCCCAGCCCAGCGCTTTACCAACTGTGCCACGCCCCGGATTTTTTTTTCTTTATTGCCTGGCTTTGGCACATCACCTAACTCGCAACTCCGATCAAAAGCGTGAAAAGAGACGCAAGACAATATACAGGAATAAATGTCACGATCATCCAGTGTTAGACTGGCCTCGTCGCAATTAATCTCACAGCGACAACAAAGGCTCTACCCTTGGGAGCCATTCGGGAGGTTCTGCAGCCACTCTTTGGATGGCAATGAACCACTCCATACTCTCCTGAAAATAAATTCGAGCAAGTCTGGCATCCCTGTCACAGTGATTGCCTGCTATTCTGAACGCCATTTATAGTGGAGGCCCATAAGCATAACCCCGTCCTCATTCTCTATGCTTAAATATTCAATGCCGTGCCAGTCTAGTGAAGAATCCTTCTTTATGCTCTGTTGTAATACATCGCAGAAATATGCCCCTTCTCGACACTGTAAAAAAAAAACATGATCCGGCTGTTTCCAGAATAAACAATGTGATCCCCAGAGTAAAAAAAGCCCCTTCCCTCTAAACACTTCTGAACTGGTAATGTCCCGGTGTGTAATTTTAAAAGAAGGTCCTATGATCCCCAGAGTAAAAAAAGCCCCTTCCCTCTAAACACGTCTGAACTGGTAATGTCCCGGTGTGTAATTTTAAAAGGTCCTATCGCCTGGCGGAAATTGGATTTCTTTACTCTCTTTAATACTTATACGTGGCAGAAGGCTAGTTCAGCAAAACCATCACAACTGATGACAAACATAGGGGTTCTGGCAAGCACCAACCGTGGCTTCAGCTTCGTCGTTTCTCACTCTGTTGGCCATCGTCGTCCTCTTCGGTGGCCATATACGTAACATTAAGATAGAAGGCGAGTTGCCCATTGTATCGTGACGGGAGGAATTATACGCAAATATAGCAAACGGTAAAGTGATATTCCAGTCACGGAGACTAGCCGATACAAGTCGTAACAAGTGTGGTGGAGGTTCTGGGACGGGAAATGTGAGTCCGTGGTGGCGAGTCCCGAGAGAAATCGAAAGCCGCAGTATGCTTGACAGAACTTCTACTAAACTGTGACGGTCACTTGTTGGCACAGATTTGTTAATCATGGCAAGACATTCTGTCTTATATTCTTTTGAGCATACGGTAGGCTTGGCTGGAATTGTCTGTGCTGAGAACTGCCAAAGCTTCTTCGTAAAAGTTGGCTAGTTTTACACCACGTGGCAATACAACAGGCTCGGTAGAGCAGTTAGTCATCCACAAATAAGCATGGGCATTCATGACTGAGATGATTGACAGCTGTTTTACATTTCTAAACGACATGACCACTCTCTCAAAATTAGAGAGCGCCGTACCAGGACGAACCTCTTTGCAAATTCATTTTTTGTTAAAACAGTGCAACAGTGGAACCGCGCCTTTCCGAAATGCAAGTGTATTCTGCAAGTGAAGATGTGTTTTTTGCCAATCTGTAACCCCCCTTGCTAAAACGCCTTCGGGCAATGCGGGGTAACTCTTGAATAAGTAAAGAAATTCCACACGCTACTTCTTGGGTGGAGACAACAAACTCAGGCAGCAGGCACCGCAGTCTAACTTGGCAAGAACAGAACTCGATTGATCACCTGGCGTAAAAAGAGGTGCCCCAAACCCTATCTTTGCGTTCCCATTCCGCCGCCGAAAAGAAAACGCATACATCCTTTGGAGTTTTCGTAAGTTTACCCGCGCCCAACGCAAAACTTTCAACGCCTGCCATAGCTTGCTGATGAAAGAAGATTACATACTGTAGCTCTGGCGAAAATGGATATGTTGGCGCGTTTCCACTTGTCGTGAACGGTCGTCATAATTCCCCTTGTTTACTGTGCCGATGATAGCGGGATACCGTGAGTGACAGATACTCCGCCTTTGCTTTCCTGTAAACGGTAGTGAACTATGCGAGGATATTACAAAGATGAGGATGAACTAGGCGAGAATATCCCGAAGACGAGGATAAGAACGACGGAGTGCCGCCGCGCTGTTCGGGCTCGCTTGTGAAGGCCTAGAATGCATGTATTCTTGTGTGGTTCGCCGTGTAACTTCGAGAGGGATATTACCCCTGTTAAAACACAGTAAAGCCCCCTTTCACTTGGTGGAGGTGCTAGGTTTACTGAAAGTAAGCCCAGCGACTAAGTTTATTGAAAGATACATGTGCACAAATATATAGCCCGAATACTTGGTTGGAGTCAGCGCCTGTCCCGTTCGTCTTTCTTTGTGTTCTGTCTAACATTTAGCGCTGTTTTTTCCTTTCGTTAAACACAATGTCACACCACCTAGCCCAGCAAGAGATACTGTATTCCATCGGGCTACGCCCACATTAACCAAACGTGCATTACCAAAGTTGTAGCTTTCACCGCGCACTACCTTTACAAACAAAATAATACTCAGTGGCTACAAATTCACTGACGCACAAGGCTGCCTTTTTCTTTATGTGAAAGGCTTCCAATATTATCCTGGCCTTTTTGCTCTTTCTCCTGCCTAGAATCGTCGCCACTTCTAGTCGAGGCACGCACTTAGACATGTTGACATGTCTGACCAAATTGCTATCTACGTTTTGGCATGGTTCCCCAAGGCGTTTGTTAATGCACCTTCCCGTGTGCCCTACTTTCCACAGCTATCTCGTACACACTTCTTTCACACAGGAGATGAAAGTACACTGATGTTTTATTGTGCACTCTGGGCGTTCAGCGCCACATATCCAGGGTAAAAAAATTACTCAACTTGCTAGGGGCTGAAAAATAAAGCGGTACCCTCTGCCTGTTAGTCGCTTTTTTATTTATTTGTTTATTGAATCCACAAATGCCCATTTAAGGGGTATTGTATGAGGGGTGGGCTTGGAGTACGGCGGTTACAATAAAAAATGTCTTTCGATGGCAGCCTTTAAATAATGAATGTCGGGTAGTGAGGCGATGTGGTCGGGAAGGTCGTTCCAATCCAGGGCAGTGCGGAGAAAAAATGACTTTTGGAATGTTGTCGTATGGGCGCGCTGGGGGTAGACGGCATTGGAGTGAAGATGACGAGATGACCAATGGGCTGGACGAATGAACACGTTTTCAGGTGGCAAGCTGTGATAAAACTTATGATAAAGATCTTCATATTGTGTTACACTTTGTGCAAATAAGGCATAACTTCAGGTTCTACCGCGGGGCTCCACCCTTCAGGACTCGTCGGGCTGGTGCAGAGCTTCTTGTTTTGGAGGAGGGTTGCGGCGACGGCAGTCAACAACGCCGAGGGGAAACCAGCTGCCAAAAGGCGACCAACCTGATTTTCTAGACTAGGATGTATTTGGTACGAACAGGATTTTGAAAGCGAGGACTCAATGCATAAAGAGGCAATAGAGCGCTTAACAGTTTTAGAGTGCGCCGTATTGAAAGGTAATAACTCCTTGCTAGTTCGGGGAAAGTAAGCCCAGCATAAATTGTCCTCCCGGAAAGCCAATATTAGGTCTATAAACTGCAGTATGCTCTAACTTGGGAGCTCATGCGTTTTTACGTATGAGCCCCCAAGGCCAAGACCTTCGAGGTTAAAAATGCTTTAAGCACTGGAGTATCAAAAGTATGGTCAGAATCAGTGGATAAAAGAATGAAATAATCATCTGCATATCTAAAGATTTTAAAAACACGTCCTGTCAAAAACTGAGCAAGTTCCTTGTCCAAAGAAGTTAAAAGAAGTCGCATAAAATAGAGGCTACACAGGAACGAATACATATGCCTTTCCGCTGTAGAGAAGGTTGTCGATTAAAAACGATAAAAGTGACGTTCAGATAATGCTCCACTAAATTGGAAATGTTATCCAGAGACATACCAGTGGCCCTCCGGAAGGCCGTGGCTTTCGATACACGATTGTACATACGCCAGTAGCTCAGCATGTGAGACGGAATAAAACAAATCGTCAATGTCTACACAAGTAGCTGATCTAATTTCTGGATGCGTTCTAAAACAATATACTAATTCAAACGAGTTCTTACCTCAAAAAGGGTCATCCAACTCTATAATATTAAGCTTTATTTGCAAAAACCGGCTAACAATATGCTGCCAGGAACCAATTTCACTTACTATAGCTCTGAACTGAATGTGTGGTTTGTGCGTTTTTGCAGTAAAGAACACTGCAAGAAAGTTTCGTTTAATTTTGGCTATCTCACTGGCCAATCTCGGCAGTTTCAAATCCTTACCAAAGTTTATAAACTTTGTTCTCACTCGCACGGCCCACTTTCTAATGGAGATAATTTTTTTCTACCGCTCGCAGTGTGTTTTCATTGTAACTGCCTTTTTTCAAAACAAACATATCATCTTTGACAGAAGAAGACAGCTCATTCCTTTTAAAAAAAAGACGTAACATGCCGGAAATCATACCCCAGTCGAGAGGTCGTAGCCGTAGCAGCAGATCTTTTCAGACATTCCGCTCCTTTCAACAAACACCATTTTTGGTTTTGTCCTTTCACTTTCGAAGCAATGTTTCTGTTAAAGGCCAGCAGTTCATGGACAGCCACAACTGGTTGAATATCAAACTTTGAACCTTGTTCAATCACATCTAGCTGATTGTCTATGATATTTAAATTATCTAACACCACCATACGTTTCGTCGCGTTGTCCGTTTTCTTTTTTGTGTCCCACAGTGGCACATTTCAGAACCGCCGTCCACTTGGGCTCCGTCAGGTGGACAGCTTGCCACTTGATGAAAAGATCTTTTCTTTTAAGCCAACTTTTCCAAGCTATCCAACCAGGATATATTTTAAAGTAACTAGCTTGGCAGCCTGCTTTATTGAGAACTGGGATGATCGAAGGCGGGGTGAGCAGGAGGGGTCTTTAGAGCAGAGCGGAAGGTCCAAGCGAAGTAGGTCTGTAGAGCATCAATGAGGGCAGAGGGGCCTGGTAAAAAGCCAGTGCCAAGGATAAAGTCGTGGGGGCATTCGTGTAGGACGGTGAACAGCACTGGGGCATGACGGCTAGCAATAGTAACTCGGGCCGTACACATGCCAACCGCAGCAGCAGGCCTGCTAGGGGCAACGCGAACTGTGGACGAGTCGGCTGGCATAAGCACTTTCTTGAGGTGACGGCCAAATGCAGAGTTCAGAACGGACAGTTGGGCGCCGGTATCGATGAGAGCAGAAACGGGAACGCCATCCACAAGGAGGTCTATGCGGTTATTTTGTAGGGCTAAGTCAGCAGAGGTTTTTCGGTCCGAGTCATGAATACAGCGTCACCTCTGGGAGATACATTGGATAGTTTTTCGGTAACTAGGCGGAATATGCAGGGGACGAACAGCGGCGAGGAAAAGGAGAATGCGAGAGTCGGGTTTGTGGGGGTGGTGAACAGTTGTCAAGAAGAACGGGGGCACCGGGATCAATACTGGTCTGGTCGGGGTGAGGTGAGAAGTAGCGAAAGGCATAGTCTCCGTGGCGGTCGACGTAATTTTTGGACAAGAAATCCCATCCGAGGATCACACGTTGGAACAAGACGACAAAACTAGATACTCGACACTGTACAAAAGACTTCGAATGACGACACGCTCTGTTCATACTGGTAAAGGTACAATCCCCTCTTCGCTAGCAGTGCGGAGAGACAATCGGGAATGACGTAGTATTTTTATGTAATCGTCGGCATACTCGCTTGTGAATCATTGACACTGCCGCATCCCTATGAACCAGTGATTATAAACACATGATTATTATATATGGATAGAGATTGCTATAACGTTGGTGGGCAATATATTAGGCCCTGAGCTTTTCTCAGAGCACACTGTCCTTGCTTCACCTTGTCAGCAGATATGGGCCGGCGGCGTGTTGTTGACATTAACCGGCAACATGGAGGAGAACGGTGGATCATGTACGGACGCTGCTCGGTAGTGTGCGCAGGCGAAGAGGGAGCAGAGCGAAGCAGCGGTGAGGGGTAATCAGAACACACAGGCTCAGGAGGCGCGACCAGGTGACGGTGACACCGGCGGGACACATGTCCAGGGCAGCCACTTAGTAGTAAGTTGGGTGATTGTCCTAAATTTGCCGAGGGTTGCAATATCGGGGAGCGGAAAGATGAAGCGCAGTCGTTTGAGGAAGCAGTGCTTGGCGTAGGACAGGCTGATTGGTGCTATTGGCTCATGCGGAGGCTGCACAGCCACTGCGCGTAGAGTCACAGGGGTCGGAACAGAAGATTGGCTTTACTTGACTGGTGCTTCGACGAATGTCAAAGGAGCGAAGGAAAGAACCTTAGGAAGCGCGGGAAGTGCTTCTGCGGTTCTTTCGCGATTGACCTGCTGCAACTTCGCCTCCAAAGGAGAGGAGAGGGATTGTTGACGAGCAACTTCTTCTCGAACTGCTTTATTTGTGGCAGCAAGCACGACTGTTCTTAGTCAGATGTAAAAGCCGCAAGAGGCTGCCGATGTGAAAGTGAAGAGCGAGTGAAATTACGGCGCTTGCGTAACCCATCGTTGCTTTGGCATGCGTTGATGACATCGACGATGGTTGCTTTCTGGCCAGAAGCACCTGGAACGCTTCATCGTCAATGGACTGCAAAATATGGTAGATCTTGGCGCACTGTGGCATTGAAGCGTCGACGATCTTGCACACGTCTGCAATATATTCAATGCAACTGGTGAAATTCTCGCCCGGAAGTTGTGCACGGACGCTCAGCACTCAGCTTGAGCACTGCAGGCCGGCCGAAGTCGGAAAATCAGTCTTGAAGGCTGAGCACGATTTGACGACGGCATCGTGGTTGCAGAACCTCCGGTCCGCTTCGTCCGCTGGGTAGAAATGACGTTAATTTAGGCCGTCGTCCACGTTTTCAGAATACTGACCTACTCATAGGACTCCAGCCAGTTTTGGATGTCGTGGGCGTCGGTTCCGCTGAATATAGGATGATCCCGTTGACGCAAAGCTCCAGCGCAAAACAGGGGCGAGGGGCCGGCTGGACTATGTGTGGTAGCTTCGGTCATGATTGATATCGGGAGTTCGGACTGCGGCTCTCCAGTGCGACAGCAGATCCTCACCTCCACAAGGTAAAATGGGTTTTACTGAGTACTTAAACGGGTAATGTTGACACATGCCATTCATAGAAGACAACGGAGAATTGAACGGGCGATTGGAAAAAAACGACGAAGTGAGGCTGCTCCGTCTTGTGCTGACCTGATGCTTGTCGCTGTTCTTCGGTGCCAGAGTGACTTCTGTGTAACGTTACGTTACAAGTCTGGGGGAGGCAGTGCCGGGTATCGATTCCAGTCCTGCATAATCAACCTGTCACTACGGAGCTTACCCCGGTACATCAGCGCTTTGGCCGCGGCCTACGTGGAGAGCCCCCTGAATTCGGACTCTTTCCGGCCGCTACCAGGACGATGCAGCCTCAGACGGCCGTAGAACCTGCTACCAGGTTTCCCAGGCACATCCTGTGTCATCAGCCATGAACAACTCCGTCTTTTCATAGCGACGTGTCCGAGGACGCCGAGGACTGGCTTGAGACCTACGAGCAAATCGCTTGTTACAACGGGTTGACCGATGAGCGTAAGCTCCAAAACGTGTATTTCGCTCTTGAAGAGTCTGCACGGACACGGTGTGAAAACCAAGAGGCTTCTTTTCCAACCTGGGAAGACTTCTGTCGTGACTTGAAAGCCACCTTTCTTGGTGCCGACCGCCGAGAGCGAGCAGAAGCCGAACTACACTCACGCAGTCAGCGCCAGGAGAGTGTGGGTATGTTATTTGAGGACATGACACACCTCTTCAAGCGTGCAGACCTGCAAATCCCGGAACAGAAGTTGCGCAACCTGATGCGGGGCGTTAAGAAAGAACTTTTCGCGAGACTGGTGCGCAGCCCACCACGCACTGTGGCGGAGTTTGTCAGCGAGGCTGCCACCATGGCGACAACGCTGCAACACTCAGCCCGTCAATACAACCGTGACGTGAACAGCATTGGGTCCGACGCACTCCCTATGCATGTCGGCAGCGACATAGACGCGTTACGCAACCCCATCCGTTCTGTCATGCGGGAGTAACTGGAAGCCCTCTGGATGCTTTGCAACACGACATTTTTTCCTTCACTGCCTAAAGTCCTCCGGGACGAGGTGCGTACACAGCTGAGCAACTGCGTGACGTTCCCCACCTGTTCGACGCGAGACCCACCTACGCGTGCGTCCTTCATAAGGCTTCCACTCCGGACCGCGGTATCAATTCCGCAGCTCCAGCAATGGAGCCGCGGGGTCCTCGCATAAAGCCCCATGGAGCCTCGCTGCTTCCCTCCGCCAACCTACCAGTGACACCGTAAAAGTCAAGTATGGTGGACTCGGGACCGTGGGCCCCTCTGCTATCATTGCGGTGAAGCCGGTCAGCTCTACCAAACGTGCCCGTACCGCCGCGTCGACATGCGGGGTTTTGCATCGGACGACCCCTGCCCTCGGAATGCCGAACGGCTTACTGAGATTGCAAGTAGCCTTGCTGCGTGACAGTATCCCAACACGTCCGGTTACCAAGAGCGTTGGTCTACATCCCCGACAAGCTGCCGTTCATCAATTCCCAACTGTTCCCGACGCCAGTCTCCCAGCCCTCGCCGGGAAAACTAATACCAGCGGCCTTAGGAGGCAGGGTCGCTGATGTCGGGAAATGTGAAGATCTTCCGTCATCGTCAGGCCAATCCGAAGAGATTTCGATGGTGTCAGGTAGAGACATCATCAGACGTTCTACCTCCGACCGGTAAAATTGGTGGAGTGGATGTCATCGCGTTACTTGACACCGGTGCCGATTATTCAGTAATGAGCCATGGTCTCGCCCGAGAACTGAAGACAATTTTGATGCGTTTGTCCGGCCCGAAAATTCGCACGGCGGGAAGTCACTTGATTGCTCCTGCAGGTAAGTGCACAGCGCGGATCGGCATCCGTGGTTTTGTGTATATCGGAGAATTTGTCGTACTTCCTGAGTGTTCGGAAGACTGGATTCTTGGCCTAGACTTCCTGCAGGCCAACGGCACTGTCATTCCTGAGAGAAATGCATGTGACCTTTTTGACGAAACGGGGCGTGGCGCGCATTGAAAACGAGGATCCGGGACTGAACGTTTTGCGTATAGTTGACGATGACATGAGGGTGCCAGCACGGTCTAGTGTACTGGTTCTTGTGAGGCATGACGTATTTCACGATTACGAGGGAATCACGGACGGGCACGTCCCGCTACTGCTCTAGAAAGAATTAGCCGTTGCTTGAGGAATCGTGCAACTCCAGAATGGTTGTGCTACTGTCCTCTTGACAAGTTTTGCTAAGGGGATGTGGCACTTCACCAAGGAGATGGCTGTTGCCTTCCTTCACGATGTTGCTGCCTTGCATCATTTATGTACCGCCGGGTCCAGCCCTCAAGAACAGGCCGCATCTTGTCATGCTCTTCAATTAGACAGGACTTGATGCCCGATCAGAGGAATCTTCTCTCGGCACTTCTGACCGATTTCGCAGACTGCTTCGCGATGGGCTCCAAGGTCGGTCGTACTCCTGTGGCCAAGCACCGCATTATTACCGATGAGACCACATTATCAGTATGCCAGCGCCCGTACCGGGTTTCTCCTAAGGAACGACAAGCCATTAAAACGAAAGTGGAAGAAATGCTTGTGGACGACGTGATCCAGCCTTCGACGAGCACATGGGCGTCGCTAGTGGTCCTTGCCAAAAAGAAAGATGGCACCTTGAGATTCTGTGTCGATTACCGAAAGCTAAATAACGTGAACAGAAAGGACGTCTATCCGCTCCCCACGATTGATGCCCTCGGCTGACTACACGACGCCAAGTACTTCTCTTCATTAGACCTCAAAAGTGGATAATGGCAAATTGAGGTGGATCAGAAAGATCGAGAGAAGACTGCATTTGTGACGCCCGACGGCCTATACGAATTTAAGGTGCTTCCGTTCGGTCATTTCTCTATACCGGCTATGTTCCAACGTATGATGGACACGGTTTTATCAGGTCTGAAGTGGCAGTCGTGCTTGGTGTACTTAGATGGCGTTATTTTCTCGCCTACTTTCGAGCAACACTTCGACCGGTAGCGCAGTGTGCTTCAAGCCATCAATGACGCGCAACTAATGATCAAGCTTGAGAAATGCCACTTTGCTTTCCAGGATCTACATTTTCTCGGTCATGGCAGTAGTGCGCAGGGCGTCCTGCCCGATCCCGACAAGACTACCGTAGTGTCAAGTTTTCCACGCCCCGCCAATAAAAAGGCACGTCGGCGATTTCTAGGTCTTTGCCCTGACTACCGATGCTTCGTCCAAGACTTTGCCAACATAGATGAACCGATAAGAGCACTAACCAGATACGACATACCCTTCCTGTGGGGAAGCGATCGAGAACAAGCTTTCCAGGAGCTCCGAAGTCTCCTACACAGACCCCCTATACTGGCCCAGTTCGATGAATACGCCGCAACTGACGTACATATATTGATGCCAGCAACGTTGGCCTAGGGATGGTACTCATCCAGTGGCAAGACGGAGTAGAAAGGGTTATCGCTTACGCGAGCCGAACATTCTCACGATTGGAGGCGAACTATCGGCCACGGTAATCTGGGCCATCAGGCAAGTTTCGACCATATCTCTTTGAATGACCACTCCATATTGTCAGCGACACTCATTCGTTGTGCTGGATGGTAAGCCTTAAAGACCCGTCTGGACCCTTGGCTTGATGGAGCCTCCGTCTTCGAGAATATGACGTTACATTTGTTATAAGTCTGGACATAAACACCAAGACGCGGATTGCTTGCCGCGCGCACCCTTGGACTCTACTGCTGTGGAAAACGCCGACGATTTTTCCTTTATTGGGGCCATTACCCAATCCCATATGGCTGACCTTCAACGCAAGGACCGAAGCTGGCGCCGCTCATCGAGAATCTGAAAGGACGCAGCGGTAGTGTACCGCTTGTTTTTCGTCGTGGCTTGCAGTCATACGCTTTACGAAGTGGAATTCTCGACAAGCGCGCTTTTGAAAGATGAAAAGAGACATTTCTACTTTTAGTACCTACGCATCTATGGCCTGACATCTTGAGCGCTTGTCACGAGGAACCGTATGCCGGCCTCTTGGAAGTTAGTCGTACGCTTGCAGGAATTCGGGAGAAGTGCTATTGGCCGAAATTATTACTTTCAATACGATCTTATGTTAAAGCCTGCCGTGACTGTCAACGCCGAAAGCACCACCCGTGATACCACCCGGATTTCTTCAACCCATCGCTACACCCGAAAATTCTTTCAAACAAGTGGGGTCGATCTTCATGGTTCTTTTCCCGAAGTCAACTAATGGAAAACGTTGGATCGTTGTCGCGACGGAACACTTGACCCGGTATGCTGAGACCGCGTCGCTCACAAATGGAACTGCCACCGAAGTATCAGAGTTTTTGGCCCACGACATCGTATTGCGTCATGGCGCACCGGCTATAATCATAACCGACCATGGGGCAGCTTTTGCGGCTGCCTGACTAAGGCAGTGCTGATTTTTACACACACTAGCCATAGACGGGCCACGCCTAGCCTCCCGCAAACTGATGGCTTGATGGAACGGCTAAAAAGAACTCTGGCCGGCATACTGTCTATGTACGTGGATATAGAGCATAAGACCTGGGATTAAATTCTCCCATATGCCATCTTCGCGTACAATACGGCACTCCAAGAGAAGATTCGGCTTACTGCCTTCAAGCTGGTCTTCGGCCGTCGAGTGACCACTCACCTGGATACAATAGTGCCCACGTACCCCAACTGCGAACATAAGTTTTACCTGGATGTCGCTAGGTTTACTTAGCGTGCAGAAAAAGCGCGGCAGTTGGCAAGGCAGCGCGTATACCTACAACAGCAACTAGACGCTGAGCGCGACAAGCAGGGATATCGCTTCGCTGTTTACGAGCCTGGAGACTTTGTCTGGACTTGGACGCCCTTTCGTCATCGCGGACTGTCTGAAAAATTACTACGCCGGTACTTCGGCCAATACCGCGTCCTCTGCCGCATCAGTGACGTTCCTTACGAAGCCGAATCTGCGCCCCAGAGCCCCTTAAGCCGCAGACGACGCAAGTTCACTGACGTTGTACACGTCGTCCCGATGAAACCCTACCACGATGAAACCCTGATTGACCTTGAGACTGATGACGCCACGTATTGTGTTGTGGTCTTCCCAATCAAGCCAGCACACTATCTGTCAGCTCACAGTATCGAGCGGCATCGCATTTGCAGCATCGAGGCGATGCTGCCAAGAAAGGGGCAATGACACATGTCATTCATAGAAGAGGACGGAGAATTGAACGGGCGATAGGGAAAAGACGACGAAGTGAGACTGCTCCGTCTCGTGCTGACCTCAGTGGTTGTCGGTGTTTCGCGGAGCCAGAGTGCCTCTTGTGTAACGTTACGTTACAATATAATCCTTCGCAAGCTGCACGATGGACAAAACAAAAGCAAAGCCAGTCTAGGCATAGAAGTGAGCTCGATCCAGCGCATTGGCACTTAGTCGTTCTCATCCTCATCTTCCCAACATGCTTTCATAGTTCACTACAATGTATTATCACGTAGCGGTGACAAGCCCGCTAGCCAGAAACGAAGACACCGGGGTTGCACATGAATGAAACTCTTTATTGCAGCGATAGTGACGTTGGCAGCAGTCGCATTTTCGCTCTGGCAGTGGCCGCGTGGCGGTCGCACCGCTCCTACATCACATCCGGCGAATTACATCATTTGTATAGTGCTAATGACTAATGCTAACTAGTCGCTGGCCAGTGCTAATTATTGGCTAACTAGTCACTAACCAGTGCTAATGACTAACTATTCACCAACCAGTATGAATTAGCCATTACTAAATACTCATGAGTAATGACAATATCATATAGTAACATCAGCTGTGACGTAATGACCGAACGCGATGTCATCATGACGTCACACCCGGTCATGCCAAATAACTAGAAGTGACGTCATATTGACGCCACGTCTGGTGATGACGTCACCAGACGATTCACGCATATACGAAGTGGACCTCGCCGGGCTTTCAATCCTGGCAGCCACGCGGCGCCATTCATTTGTCGCGGCATTGACTCAGTGCAGCAGGCATCAGCTGCATTTCAAATTGATTTACAGGAAAAAAAACGCGCAGCGCCTGTCACAGTTCTCTGCGGACACCTTAACCGAGTCGTTAGGGAAAGGGGGAAGGTGGGATCGAAAATACAGAGAAAGAAGTGCCGCCGTGGAGAGCTTCAACACTGAGCAACAGACGCTATCGCTTCATCGCACTTTAATGGTCCAAAGTGCCAATATAGCATAAATAAAGCCCTCCCACAATAAACATGAATGACCACAACAAGCTCAGCCAGAGAAACGTATCTCTCGCTACGTATATCTTGGAATAGGTGAGCTAAGCCACTGCTTTTTTGGGGGGCTAACCTGTGGCCGCAGAAGAACTAATCAAATCAGCGGCGGCAATAACAGCTAACGTGCTCGTATGTCGTCAAACTAAGTATGCCTGTTCCACTAATCAGCGCTCAATTTAAAGGTGGCGAGCGTCTTGTTTTTGTGCTTTCTTGTGTCTCTGTGTCCCGTCCTTTGCGCTGTTCCTTAAATATGCAAAACCAACTAGCCCTCCAACTCGCTCATATTAAACATCTAGATAAAGCCGCAAACGGCGACTAGCACTTCCTGCAACATTGCAGAAACATACGCGAGTGGCCGAAATCTTCGAGACAGGTCTTGGTGCATCTTGCGTGACAAAGGAACTGATAAAGCTGTGTCTCGTGACAACGATTTGGAAAAAACAAAGAATACAGAATTTATCAGCGTGCCAGAATCAAAGTGAAAAGGCAACATGCCAGCGGCTGTCAAGAAAAGAGCAAAGAAAGGTCCGAATGGTTTGCACCATATATATATATATATATATATATATATATATATATATATATATATATATATATATATATAAAAGTGAAAAATTGCTTCATACTGTTTCCAAGTTTATTTGTAGTCGACGTTTCGGCAGGAGCCCTGCCTTTCTCAAGAAAGGCAGGGCTCCTGCCGAAACGTCGACTACAAATAAACTTGGAAACAGTATGAAGCAATTTTTCACTTTTATGTAACCTCTAGCAACCAAGTACGTCTATTTACTTATCCTATATATATATATATATATATATATACAAGTGAAAAATTCCTTCATACTGTTTCAAAGTTTATTTTAAATCGACGTTTCGGCAGGAGCCCTGCCTTTGGAAAGGCAGGGCTCCTGCCGAAACGTCGACTCAAAATAAACTTGGAAACAGTATGAAGGAATTTTGCACTTGTGTATGACCTCTAGCAACCAAGTAGTCTATTTACTCTTGCTATATATATATATATATATATATATATATATATATATATTGTTACGATGAAATAACAAGGGGTGTTTATTTACAGTGCTGATGTAGCGGAACAAGATGAAGCCTACTAGCGCCCAGAAAACAACGCTTCTTCCTCCTCTTCTGTCACACCATCACCATCCTTCATCGTCGTCATTAGCGTGACATTTCCCCCCTACTCAGACGAAGCCCTCTTGGCGTGTTCGTCAGTCGTGCGAGGCTGACACGGCTTCTAGCGGGCAACACGACACAGTTCGGTTCTGGCAGACCGGCGACCCGATGCTGTCAGGCGGGCTAATACATAAGTTAAATCACTAATGCGTTTGATAACCACATATGGGCCGTCATAATGGGCCAAGAGTTTTTGATGTAGGCCACGGCGCCGAATTGGACGCCACAGCCAGACTAAATCACCTACAGAGTACGTGACCCGCCGGCGACTGGCATCGTATCGCACTTTAGAACGTTTTTGTGAAGCACCAGACCGTAATCGGGCTATTCTCCGAGCTTCTTCGGCGAGACAGAGGGTCTCAGCCAGGCAGGGGTCTTCACGGCTTGTGAGGGGCAGGATAGTATCCAGAGAGTAGCGTGGTCTGGCATGAAGCGGAAAAAATGGACTGTACCCAGTCGTCTCATGCGTGGCGGTATTAAACGCATACGTGATGAAGGGCAGTATGGTGTCCCAGTTCTTATGCCCTGCGTCCACATACATGGCTAGCATGTTGATAAGCGTTCTGTTGACGCGCTCAGTCAAGCCATTTGTCTGGGGATTGTATGGCGTCGAGTGTCGGAAAGTTACGGCGCATAAACGCATGAGCTCTTCAACAACATCAGCAGTGAATTGTCGGCCCCGGTCAGTGATGACAATTCGTGGCGGCCCGTGTCGTAAGATGACTGAGTGCAGCAAGAAAAGCGACACCTGATGCGCCGTAGCAGATGGAAGAGCGGTGGTTTCACAGTAACGTGTGAGATAGTCTACGCAGATTAAAATCCAGCGATTTCCATCCACGGACTTCGGAAACGGACCTACGAGGTCAATGCCTACTTGATCAAACGGTGCTGTCGGGGTCTTCACAGGGTGCAGCAAGCCAGACGGAGTTGCAGTTGGACGTTTGTGGCGTTGACATTGCTTGCAACTGGCAACGTATTGTTCAACCGTCGAGCGCATTCTGGGCCAGTAAAATCTTTCTTGAGCACGGTGGAGTGTTCGAACCGAACCCAAATGCCCAGAAGTTGGATCATCATGCATATCACGCAATGCGTCCGTGCACAGCGTCTTGAGAACTACGAGTAGGCATCGCTGGCCGACAGGCGAATAACTCTTTTTCCATAGGAGGCCATCATGCACACAAAAACGGCTTGTAGGTACGTTGGCTTGGGCAAAGAGAGGCTGCAGACTGGTATCATTTTGCTGTTCCGTTTTGAAAACATTCGTGTCGGGGAACGCTGGCTCGAGGGTCGATATATAATTCTCGAAATCGTCGCTTTCAGGTCCAGTCGTGTCCATTGGCATCCTAGAAAGACAATCTGCGTCTGCATGACGCCTCCCACTTTTGTACACCACGGCAAAGTCATATTCCTGTAACCGGAGGGCCCAGCGTGCGAGGCGACCACATGGGTCTCGAAGGTTCCGCAACCAACAGAGTGAATGATGGTCAGTTACAATAGTAAACGAACGTCCGTACAAATATGAACGGAAACGCTGCACAGCGAAAACTACAGCTAGGCATTCCTGTTCGGTGACTGTGTAGTTTCTCTCCGGTTTGCTCAGGGTACGACTTGCGTACGCGATAACATGCTCTCGTTCATCGTGCCGTTGGACAAGGACTGCACCAAGACCGATTCCACTAGCGTCCGTATGTACTTCTGTCATTGCAGTAGGATCGAAGTGACGTAGGATGGGTTTCGATAATTAAAGAAACTTCAGTTGACGGAATGACGCGTCGCAATCTGCTGTCCAGTTAAAAGTAGAGTTTTTGTGGAGAAGGCACGTCAGTGGGTAAGCAACGTCATCAAAGCGATGTATAAAGCGTCTAAAATACGAGCACAACCCTAGAAAACTGCGCAACTCCTTCACTGTCTGCGGGGGTTTAAAAGACTCAACAGCGGCAGTTTTCTGGGGATCCGGCATTACACCATCACCATTGACAAGGTGTCCTAGCACCAGCGCTTGGCGCTCTCCAAAGCGGCACTTTTTGGAGTTCAGAATTAGGGCGGAGTTGTGCAGACAGTTCAAGACACGTACTAGACGGTCATTGTGTTCTTGGAAGGATTTCCCAAATATGACGACATCGTCCAGATAGCAAAGACAAATGTCCCATTTTAAGCCGCGCAGAACTGTCTCCATAAAGCGTTCAAATGTGGCTGGCGCATTACACAGCCCGAATGGCGTGACATTAAACTCATAAAGGCCATCTGGCGTTACGAAGGCTGTTTTTTTCTTATCCGCAGGGTCCATTGGAATTTGCCAGTAGCCAGATCTGAGATCAAGACAAGAAAAATAGGACGCACCAGAGAGGCAGTCGAGGGCATCGTCTATGCGAGGAAGAGGATAGACGTCCTTTTTCGTAACAGAATTTAGACGCCGATAATCGACGCGGAATCGCCACGAACCTTTTTTCTTGCGTACGAGAATAACAGGGGTAGCCCAGGGGCTAGATGACTCCTGTATCACCTTCTTCCGTAGCATGTCCTCCACTTGCTCATGAATGACTTTGCGCTCAGATGTGGACACGCGATATGGCTTTTGACGAATGGGACGAGCCGAACCAGTGTCGATGCTATGATGGGTCCGATGTGCAGGGCGAGAGGTTGGTCCATCCGCTTCAGAAAAGTCAAACATAGGCAAAAAAGGTAGAAGAATATCCACAAAAGTACGGCGTTGAGGTGATCTGAGATCCGCGCTGATCATGCGGATGATCGAAGTTTCATCAGCAGGCAGAGGTACGGTGGCACTCGTAGCATCTGTGACCAAAGCAACGACGTGGGGCGCATCGGGTCCACAGGAGGCAAGCTTCAATCCCGTTGGTAAAACTGCGGGCTCGGACGATGGATTGATGGTCCATAACGAGGCACTACCGTGATGCACGGAGATCATACAGTGAGGGATAATTACATTTTTCTTCAGGCATGCTGAATGAACTGTTTGCACCACGGCCTGGAATGAAACCTTCTCAAGAAGTGGAACGGATACGGGGACGAACATGGCAGACAAGGGTGGAACTACGGTGTCTTCGGTAATACTAAAACTGTTTCTTCATCACGGCCACTTTCAAAAAGTGTCGGCGGATGCGAGCCATCAAAATGAACCTCTTGACTTCGGCAGTCCACGGTAGCGCCACAAAACTTCAAGAAGTCCATTCCTAAAATGATGTCATGCGTAGAGTGGGGTAAGACTACGAATTCGGCTTGAAAACTTGCACCACCCACAGACACTTGCGCACTACACACACCCAGTGGTCGCAACGCCTCTCCACTCACACCACAAAACGTTGAAGCACGGTCATATTCAAACATCACTTTGCGTCCCAACACGCGCCTAAACTGATTACTCATCACAGACACAGTCGCACCTGTATCTACCAAAGACAGAAGAGGAGGAAGAAGCGTGACAATATATATATATATATATATATATATATGTATATATATATATATATATATATATATATATATAGGTTGCGAGAACATAACGTACTAGACTGCTAAAAGAGTATATAGCGAAGTATACGCTTCATTAAAGGATACATTTTTTATTTTTCATTTCACTCGACACTTCGACCGAAGACCGCGATTGTGGTGCTCTCAGTCGTGGTTTGAGCGAACGAAATCAGCTGCGGCCGTGTCTTCTTGGCCCGTTAAAGCGGCAGGCCGATATGCCTGCGATGGCTTCTTCGCCCGCGTCAGACAGCCGGCTCACGTGACGGTGCAGTAGCAGCGAGAGCGGCGAGCCGACACCACCGACATTCTAACAAGACCTCCTTCTCTCCCATCAGCGAACGTCACGACAAACGATTGAGCGATAAAGTATCAGCCACTGAATCTGGGCATACAGGCTTGGGTAAAGGGGCGAGATGACATCATGTTACTCGACTAAAATTAGTGCTGCACCTTCATTTGCCGCTTCTTTATCGCCATCCGCCTGTCGTGATGTAGGATGTAGGCTGCTGCGGTGCGCAGGCCTGGCCAAAATCGCGTTGGCGACGGGTGAGCTCGAGCGAGCTCGAGCTCGCTCGAACCATCGGCAACATTTCTGTCTGCCGCTGCAACGGGACCATCGGGTCACGGCCGCAGCTTATTTCGTTCGCTCAAACCACGACTGAGAGCACCACAATCGCGGCGCACAAATGCGTTAGTCACGTGGTATTATTTATATTTCACGGGCTTTCTTCTGAGCCCTGAAAAAAAGATACACGTGAGACTTTCTTTATAGCAATTAATGGAATGGGGGTTTCTGAAGGTGCTCTACAACTTTCCAATTCACATTTTTGGTCTATAGTCGATATTTAATAAATTAGAGAAATTGACATAATTAGCTAATTAAGTAAATTCAAAACAAAAAATTGCCTGTAGCGCGCTAACAGGTTGGCAGTTGTATGCAATTGGTTTCACTGACCTAAATCAAATGTATTATTTTGTAACCCTTGGCTCAAGTTAGCTGCGAATATGTATATATATATATATATATATATATATATATATATATATTTGTGTGTGTGTGTGTGTACCCCGCCGCGGTGGCACAGTGGTTACGGCGCTCGACTACTGTTCCCAAGGATGCGGGATCGAATTGGTTGAGGCCAAAAGCAAGGCGCCCGTGTGCTGTGCGATGTCAGTGCACGTTAAAGAACCCCAGGTGGTCGAAATTTCCGGAGTCCTCCGCTACGGCGTCTCTCATAGCCTTAGTTGCTTTGGGATGTCAAACTCAACAAGAAACCAATATATATATATATATATATATATATATATATATATATATATATGTGTGTGTGTGTGTGTGTGTGTGTGTGTGTGTGTGTGTGTGTGTGTGTGTGTGTGTGTGTGTGTGTGTGTGTGTGTGTGTGTGTGGAAAATATATTGTATGTACTATTGTAGGTGGGCATTTGACCTCAAAAACCTCGACCTCACCTCAAACTCAAAAAATATTTGGAGACCTCACTCAACCTCAACCTCATCAATTGAGGTTGAGGTCCCCCAGGCGACCTGACCTCACTTTTCAGGTGACCATTGGCGACCTCACTCAACCTCACCTCAAACTCAAAATGTGAGGTTGAGGTCGGGCGCTCGACCTCAAAAAAAAAAAGGAATCATTAAACTAAACCGCAACCTAAATCTAATATACATTTCTCGGTAATCCTACGGTATATAGGCTAGCCAGAATTTTGTCGTATGAAGGCTGTATTTTACTCCTAATTTTATACAACAATTAATATCCCGGATAAAAGCAGAAAAACTCCGGACACTACATGTCCAACTCTGCACTAAAGTGGCAATCATCTCCACCTCCTCGCCTACCCTTTTGTGGTCGGTTTCAATCTAAGGCCTATATAGGTACAACGTTACTACGCATAGGCTCATAATGCAATACAAAGAGTTTATCCCATCTGACCCACGTTAATAAGATTCGTATTAGAAATAAAACCAAGCCAGTTCTTACTATAAACTGAAAAGCCAAATGCTGTTGACCCTAGTGACGACGACAACAATGACGATATGCTCTTTTTCTTTTCTTGCCACATAGCGCTAAACAGACAGGGACACAGCGAGACACACGGGATGGGCGCTTTTTTTTTATCGTCCGTCCAGTATGTCTGGCTATGTCCCTGTCTGTTTAGCGCTATGAGGCAAGAAAACCGACACCAACTCGCCCAAGCTTCCATCCTTGCTCTTTTTCTTAATTCGAAAAAAAGAAAATTGATGA
This sequence comes from Amblyomma maculatum, assembly GCF_055883805.1. Taxonomy (NCBI): domain Eukaryota; kingdom Metazoa; phylum Arthropoda; class Arachnida; order Ixodida; family Ixodidae; genus Amblyomma; species Amblyomma maculatum. The sequence continues at coordinate 478,505,182 of NC_139344.1, read as the reverse complement.
TTGCCGAACTTTTTTTTAAATACAATGTACATTGTTTTGCGACAGAATACATTAAATTAGGAAAAAATAGGAATACATTCGTGCCTCGTTAGTACGGACGCCTTGGTTTTCGACCAGAGCTGTCCATAAAGCGAGTCATTCATAATAACGAGTCATGAATAAAAACGAAAAGTATATAATTGAGAAAAAATTTATAATTGATGGCTGCTGTTTTAATTATTTTGGGTATATAAACACAGCCGAGATGTCGATGCTACCCTCTTCTCCATAGATCCGTCGACCCGAAACGTCATGTCTGTTCTTAAACCATGTCAGCCATCCTCTTGAGTAGCTGAAGTCAGTAACGCCTAGACAGAGCGTAGAATAATATTTCTTAGTAAACATCCCCCTGTTTTACTGAACAAAAATTCCGTAAGTCATCACAGGTAAAACCTATCAAGACGGAGGAGAAGAAGCCCTCATAATGTTGCCGAGGCAGCGAGCCTTCTTTTGAAGCATTTCGTCGCTCACGACAGCACCATTCGCGTACACATTCCCGAACCACATTAACAAGGCTGACTCCATTTCTTCGAACTGTGCTTGGTGCTGTCGGACTGTGGCTTTCGCTGCGATGCCGACGTTGAGTCATTTATCGGAGTCCTGTAGTATATATAGATGGTATACCGTCGACCTGGCGAGGCTGAGGCCTAGTTGAACTTGGGTCCAGTCTTTCATGGCTTGGATTGACTGAGATGGCTTTTGCCGCTTGTATTCACAGATTTCCCGCTTCGCACCAAAGTTGAGCTCCATTCTTTTGTGTTAAACTCCCGCCATGCCAAAAGTCAGACTAAAGTTGAGGGTTACAGGCTCCTGCTTCTTTGCACTCTTTTTCCCTAGTTAACCTCCCTGACTTTCCGTTCTTCTGATTCTCTTTCTGACCTTGTACTGTTTCTCTAAGGAAACGAGGGAGTCAAGTTGGCAGGCTACTATACAGAGGGCTATCAAACAGCCCTTTCCAGTGCCGTTTGTATGTGTTCCTATGAAACAAACACTGCACGCTGAAGTACATTTTAGAACGACGGCTAGCCGACAACGAAGAGCTCAGACCTTGTCAAGGTCGCATCGTTATCTCAAGGCGAAGCCGACATGCGGATCGCTGTGTTGCAAAATGTGGTAGTTCGGCAGCGCAACAGTGACGAAAACCAGGAGCATGAGAAGGAAGGACCTCCAGGACGGGACGCCCGGTCCTGGTTGCGTGCTCGTCGCGTTTCTTTTGTCGCTCTACTTCGTGAGTGTGTCTTAACCCTGACCGAAAGGCGTTAACGGCTTCATGGAAAACACTTTGTGTTTTGGGATAGAAAAACTTCAGCTCCCACCCCCAATTTTGGCGCTTGCCTTTCTTCTTATTATTTCTTTCTTACGCTTTTACCGGCCTCTCTTCTGTTCACGTTCAGCAGAATTTATTGCGACCACATGTTGCTATTTTCCCGACTGCGGCCTTTAGTTGCGGCGCTGCCGCTGCACCCAGAAATCTCCCGGTTCCCTCCTTTTGGGGTCTTTCTTAGTTAGCTGACCCTCGGTTTGCTGTGTACGATCCCTGCCATCCACCCTTCTTTTCTCCTCCTCCTCCTCCCTTGCTTTCCGCTCTTGCGCCCGCCTCCCCCCCTAAAATGACGACACGCCCGCTTTGGTTCTTTCCAACTCCACAGGACACGTTCAGGCATCCGACCGTATCGGCTGTCGCATAGGTTCCCGGCCTGCGCACCCTTCTTTAACTTGCGTTCGGACTCCCCTGGTTTTTTCAAACGATGTCCATATTAACGAGACAAAAATACATGGGCCGAATAGGCTGTGTGCATTCATCCCCTGTCCATTGTTCAGAGAGCGAGTTTCTATATTAACGAGGCATAAATACATTGAAAAATCTTCGCCCCAGAAAACTGTCCAAAATTTGGGTCCTCCATATTAACGGATGTCATATTAACGGGGCACAAATGTTCCGTAATAGCCACTCATGAAACGACTTGTGAAGACTAAATCGCCAACAAAACAAACAAAAGAGGAAAAGACAGCAAAACACCAATTAATCATAAAACTCGGCCAACGCCGAATAAACCTTCAGAAAATTTCCATGTGGAATGCGGTTTATCTTATGAGGTCCCAACCGGCCACTCCTGGACGTTTGTTTATAATTCTGTGATCCCGTGGCGTACTGCACGAATTGTCGGAATTGCTTCTTTGAACACCACGCTTACATTAAAAAATTACAAGGGTCGGAACTGCTAGGAAAAAGGGTTAAACGTGAACCACTTTACTGTCGCGAACATCGGCTTGCCCGTCAAATTTCGCCGGAGCGAAATGTCCAACTCCCACCCGCCTAAAAAAAAAAAAGAAAAAAAGCACATGATATAAATACTTGTACGTCTGAACTGAATACTGGATGCCATTTCGCCAACAATTCTGAGACGAGCTTCTTTCTAGTATTCACCTGTTTTCCTATGAAGACTAAACTAATATATTGCACGGTGATGTCTCCGAAGCTGCTTCGCCGCGTGCACCGTACGTGAATCTAAAGAAACCGTTTCCCCGTTAGTGTCGTATAGTTACAGCACATAAACTTAAAATAAAGACAAGAACAACAGAAAGGAGGCGAGCAAGCAGCCCGGAGGGACCGCGCCCCCTGCTGTGCACGCGCTCCTCCCTTCGCCGTCCGTCTCCATGGCATCTGGTTTTGCTCATGCAGTGAATACCGAACTGTCACCAATACACACCAAAGGCAGTGGGGTATGTGTGTCAGCTCCGCTTCCAAAGACTGCATCGCGCTTTTCAATACTTGCAAAAAGAGAAAAACTAAATTACAGCGCCGGTAAGTGGAAAAGAGGGTTGTGCTATGGGCCTCTGAAAAGATGCCAAAGAAAGAGCCTAATGTGAGGGAAGAATCCTGTTCTCTTTTCGGCAGTGTACGAACTTAATTGACATACAAGAAAATATATATAAAGAAATACCATGTTGACGAAAGTAATAACAAATGTCGCACACTAAAAACAGAAGAGAACTGCGCTTTTCAGAGCGTATAGAAGGCTTGAGACATCGACTTAGTACTGCATTCCTCAGTGCTAGCATGTAATCGGCTTCATTCACGTATATCTAAATTGATTTTTAAAGAAAAAGACAAATGTCTGAAAAAATTATTCTGACATCTGGCCACAAAAATTTTCATCCGATTGATTTGTCCGTCTGGAGCAGACGGGAGCACAAAAGAGACACGCTCAGTTCGCTACACCAATTCGTCCGTCTAGGCACAAAAATGTTGAGCCGGAAACCATCTCAATACTTTCTAGCTCATAAAAACATGTAGGAGAACGCTTTTCTCTCTTTTTTTTTCTGCGAATGAATAAGAGATTTCAAGAGAAACCTGATATTATGAAGTTAAGAATCCCTTACTCTCCTCCTTTCTCCTGCATTGCTTGATTTCACTAGAATTTGAGAGAGAAACAAGGGGACTTAGCGGAGCGAAACCATTTTTTTTTTCAATGGGCTTCACTGTATGCAAGCCCCATATATTTTTTTTGTCTCTTCTATCTCGGCAAATAGTTAACATGTGCAGGCTTCTTTCCTGTATACCACTGCGTCTTATAAGCTGTGCCGTCCGTTTCATCCTCTTGCATGTTTTACCGCTATATTGGTTATATACGGAACGCTAGCACCTTCATCCCATTGCAGTTGTTCGGGGCCACCTGTGAATCTGTTAGAAGGAACAAGCAGCACAAGACCTAAGAGAGGTTGTTTTGGTGAATACAAGAATATAAATTTACAGGACCGGAATATAGAATGATGACGCACAATTCGAAAGGGAGGACTTCGATAAAATGCTCAGATGGTATTGTTCCGGTTTTCCTGGTTTGTCATGTTTTTCTTTTTTTTTTTATCTGTCAGTATCACGTCCTCTAACAATTTCGCTGCACCATTTTCTGGTAAGTTTCCGTGTAATGTACAGCGGGGTCCTTTATCGAATGTAAGGCAGCAGCCGTGACGTTAGCGCCTGGAAACGGGCATATGCACACGACAAACAGCTCTGCTCCGCGCCGTCTGCGCAAAGACAGTTTGCTTCACTTTATAGTTTGCTTGTTTCTTTGCGGCATCCGACAAAAGCACCGCGGGTCAACGTGAGTTATGTGCTTTGCGCGCTCCTGGGTGTTTGAGCCGGCGGCAAGCAAAAACAAGTCAGAGGAAACGGGGGTGGCGGGCGGGGGGCATGAGGAGTTCGTGAAGTAAACAAAAAAAAAATATCTCCTTCCAAGAAGACCAGAGGGAAGCGTCCTCGGGCTGCGGACATTACGGTGGAATGCCGAAAGCTGGGCAGGGGCTGCGGCATCCGGTCGTCTGAACGGGGGGTAACCAAACACCGAGAGCCGGCGGGCACACCGCGGCAGTACGCTCGAGCTCCGCGTCAAAAGGGGCGCTCTTCGAAGAAAGCCGCGGCAACAACAAAAAGCCTGGACCTCACAATTTTGACCTCACACAATGACAACCTCACTCAACCTCAAACTCACGCGTGAGCTTGAGGTCCAATTTCGTGACCTCACTCAAAACATTTCGAGCTGTCAACGACCTCACCTCACTCCGTGAGGTTGAGGTCATTTTGAGGTCGAGGTCGACCTCATGAGGTCGAAACCTCATGAGGTTGCCCACCTCTGGTATGTAGATGCAAGCCCGGAAATTCGCAGCAGTCTTCAACTTTTCGGCTCTTTAGCCATGCCCAGCGACAGGGCCGCACCATCGGTGTCCGCCACCCCGGCTGTCATCAGTGCCACCTCCCCCGCGCGGTTCCAGAAACATCAATCGAGCGAACGATGCTGATGTGGAGGCCTAGATCGATACTTACGAGCGCGTGAGCGCACATAACAGGTGGGACCCGACCCTGAAGTTGGCTAACGTCATTTTCTACGTGATGGGTACTGCAAGGGCTTGGTTCGATACCTGCGAGGATGAACTAACCAGTTAGGACCGCTGCAAGCAGAACCTCTGACGTGTTTGGTAAGCCAATCGGACATCATCTGGCTGCGAAGAAGCTTGCATGCTGAAAAAAATGGTCCACAGAGTCGTATGTGTCATAAATTGAGGACATTTTGGCCCTCTACATAAAGGTTGACACCACTATGTCACAGAGTGATAAAGAAGGTTACGTACTAAGGGTAGTAGCAGACGACGCCTTCAACTTGCTCGTGTACAAGGACTGCGAAACGTTTGACGCGATTCTAAAAGAATGCCGCCGGTTTACACAAGCGAAAAGCTGCCGTATTTCTCTTCGCTTCACGCGGCTGCCTAATACGGCTGCGACGTCGTCCATTGTGGATTCAACCCCACCTTGCTCTCTGGCAACATCCGACAGTCTGACATGACTTGTGCGCCGGTAACTAGAAGCAGTGTCTCCCATAGTTTCCCAACTATCGGTACCGGATAGTGCGCCTACAGCCTCCCTTATAGAAGCTGTTGTCCGGCCAGAATTCGCCGATCTCGGGATCCAACCTATATGCTCCATTATCTCTCCAGATGCTGGCCGTGTGCCTCCGGTTCTTGATTCTGGACATCCATTCTACCCTCACCGCAGCCGCACCCCAGATGCGTGGCGAACCCCTGGCAAAAGGCTTATCTGCTTTAACTGCCCCCGAGTATGTCAGATCTCTCGACACTGCCGAAATTGACCAACAAGGGCCTACGGCTGCTACCCGGATTCTGTTTATTCCCGCCGCACTCCACCACCCTCCGAACAGCAATTCTCAAGCTCCGACGCTTAGACTCTGCCCACCAACCGTTCTTCGTCGCCCTACCGCCGTCGTTCAGAACAAAACGTGTAACAGATGTTTGGTTTGGGCTAGTCGGTAGCAGTTTCTTGAAGATATAGCGCAAAAAAGACGGGGACAGCTAACACAGATGTAGACAGGACGGGCGCTAACTGACAACTTTATTTTCGAGGAAGACAGCAGCACAATTTATGTCAAAACTCACGTGACAATCAAGGGGCCTTATACTACGACCAAACGCAGTTTAACAAAGGGCGGCCGACAATCTTGACCCGGAAAAACCAAAAAGAAAAAGGAGGAGGGCAGGAAAGCATTATCCACAGATTACATAAAAAAACTCATTGTGAACTTATTACAACAGAGGGGGCGCGAACAACATCGTGCTCAAGGGGCGGTGATAAAGAACACAACCACAGCAACGAGCGAGCCTAAAAGGGCCCAAAACAAGGGAAGTAAAAGCAGAGTCATAGGTCAAAACCAGAAAAAACGTGAGAGGCAAAAGCAGTCATAACTAAAAACAGATAAAACGTGGGAAGCAAAAGCAGAGTCAAAAACTAAAGACAGACGAAATGTGCGAAGCAAAAGCGGAGTCAAATCTAAAAGCAAGCACTCTGTGCGAAGTAAAAGCAGAGTCAAAAACTAAAGCCATATAAAACGTGCGAAGCTCAAGCGGAGTCATAAGCTAAAGCAGACGATCCGTGGGAAGCAATAGCAGAGTCAAAACTAAAATCAGACTCAGGAGTGTAGAAGGCTCCCTGCTAAAACATTGAAGTGCTAAACAAGAATAATCAAGATGGGCGAGTGGAAGGACAATTATGAAGCATGAGGAAATCACAGCAGAAACCGGGAAGGAATAAAAGAAATTCTACAGTCGATAACTTGTTTCATATCAGTCAGCAAACAGTTGCTTGTGGTAATAAAGCAAAAAGGGTTATAACACCTGCAGGTGACCATCGAGGAATTCAAATTCGCTCTGAAGAATGTTGATAGAAGGTACGCTGATGCAATCCTGACCGGTCTTTCTAATGAAGTATGCCTCCATGGACTTTGCGCTCAGGTTTTTCTGTGGCTGATCTTAAGAAATCTGTGCTATCTAAGAACGGATGGCATTCGTTATTTGGATCTGTTTTAAAAGCTTTACAATGTTCGGCAAAGTTAGGACCGGATTAGTTGCGTACGCATAGTTTGTGTTTTCTGGCCCTCTCTTTGAAACATCTTCCAGTTTGTCCCATGTACTGAAGCCCGCAACTGATTGGAATCTTGTACACGACATTCTCCTTGCATTCCGTGAACTTAGTTTGATGTTTCTTCGTGCATGCTACTTGCTTTTTCGTCTTTCTAGTACATACTTTCGACAGTTTGCATGGTGCAGAGAAAATAATTTTTACGTTATAACGCGCTGCCAGCTTTTTGAAGTTATGTGAAAACCTATGCAATTATAGAATCACCTGGACTGGCATCTTACTCTTGCTATCTTCGTTTCCCTGCTTACTACGTTGACTGTTTGAGACTTTTAGGTTTTGCAGAAGGCTTTCACACACTGCTACAATAACGTCAGGGAGGGGAACCTGCGTCTTGTAGACGCCTGAATTGCTCATTCATGCTAGCAGCCATGCGGTGTGTACAGGATTTTGTTGTGGCACCGTGAAGACCGGAAAACACGATGCCACGCTTCACAACCTTGGAGTGTGAGCTATCAAAACATAACAGGCGCTTTTTTGTACGCGGACGGCACATCCAGCACAGAGTGTGGCCGTTAAAATCCAGCTCAATATCTAAAACCTGAATGAGGCCATCTGTAGGCGATTCACATGGGAACTTTAAACTGGTACCGTAATCAGAAAAGATGCTGAGCACCTTCTTGACAACATCACCTTGTCTAGCATGACGTTTTCTAAAAATGCTCAAAAAGTCATCAACGTATCTGACCACTTTTTTTTAACTGTGAGGTTTAAAAAATAACCTTAAATACGTTTGTCAACTGCAGATAAAAATATATCACACAGCACAGGAGCGACCGACGAACCGATGCAGAAGCCAGTTTTTTGGATATAGAATTGTCCGTCTGAGCAAATAGCTGTTGAATCAAGGTAGTATTCTAGCAGAAAAGGAAAAGAATCTTTCTGCTTTTGCTTCCCACGGATCGTCTGCTTTAGCTTATGACTCCGCTTGTGCTTCGCACGTTTTATATTGTCACGCATGTCCTGCAGGGGTCCTGTATGAAGGAAGATGAGGGGTTACAGGAGAAGCTGAAGAGGAAGAGGAAGCTGGTTTGGCTCGATCTGGGTGTGCTAACGGCCAGCGCATCTAACACCCGCCCTGTAAATAAGCCACGTGAAATGTGGATTTAATGGTTGGCTGGAACGTCTAGCACTGGCAGTACTTCGGGCACAGCAGGGTCGAATTACCAGCCGCAGGGCACAGCTTCAGCGCGAGCGAGATGGGCGCCGGAGACAAGCGATGGTGATGGCGATGCTGCAGCGTTTTTCTGTTCTTTGTCTTCTTTACATTTCCCCCGCGTGAAGAAGTCGCCATCCTGGCGACTCAGGGAGAAGAGACGACCAGAGGGTTGTAATATGGCTTGAGGCGGCTAACGTGGACAACCTCGCGGCCGCGATGGCGGTGGTCGGAAGAAGGGGTGACTGGCTCGATGACGTAGTTCACAGGGGATGTGCGTTCCAAGACGCGATAAGGTCCGTGGTATTTGGTGCCTAGTTTGTTGGTGGCAGGAACGCATAGCCAAACGAAGCTGTCGGCCAGGAACGTGGGAGCAGGGGTATCGGTATCATGCTGATCTTTGCGATAGCCTTGAGTGTTGGAGGTAAACGTGCGAGCTAGCTGACGGCATTCCTCGGCCTTCTGTGCAATATCTGACAAAGCACTGTACTCAGAGGCATCTGGATGGTATGGCAAAATTGTGTCCAGAGTACAAGATGGTTCACGGCCATATAAGAGAAAGAAGGGCGAAAACCCAGTTGTTGCTTGGGTGGCAGTGTTGTACGCGAACGTTACGAATGGCAGTACCTGGTCCCAGTTGGAGCTTCCCGATTCAGATGTAACATACATTGCGAGCATGTCCCCAAGCGTACGGTTGAAGCGCTCCGTGAGGCCGTTTGTTTGCGGGTGATACGTGGTTGTAGCCCGATGTATCGATTTGCAAGACGACAGGAGCTCTTGAACTACTTCGGAAAGAAAGACACGACCTCTGTCACTGAGTAGCTCGCGAGGGGCGCCGTGTCGAAGAATGAAGTGGTGCAGAAGAAAATGGGCTACCTCTCGGGCTGTCGCCGCGGAAAGTGCAGCAGTCTCGGCGTAACGGGTCAGGTGATCGACTGCGACGATGACCCATCGATTACCAGCGGCAGTGCATGGTAGCGGACCATAAAGGTCGATTCCCACGCGATCAAACGGGCGAGCTGGACAAGGTAAAGGCTGGAGAGGGCCAGCGGGGTGGCGAGGAATCTTGCGTTGTTGACAGGCGGTGCAAGAGCGGATGTAGCGCCGTACGAAATTGTACATTCCCCGCCAGTAGTACCTCTGACGAATTCGATCATAGGTTTTGAGGACACCGGCATGAGCGCTTTGAGGGTCAATGTGATGGTGGGCACAAACCTCGGAGCGGAGGTGGCGCGGAATGACAAGAAGCCACGTTCTGCCGTCTGAGTTGTAGTTCCTGCGGTAGAGAAGGCCGTCCCGAATGGCGAAATGGGAGGCCTGTCGGCGGAGTGCCCGAGGATGCGTAGCCGCGGAAGTAGTGCCAAGGATATCCAGCAGGTTAGAAATCCAAGGATCTTGTCGTTGCTCGAAAGGCATATCCTCAATGGTGAGTGCTGACAAGAATGCTTGAGGAGGGGACGATGAGTTAGGCGAGCACACCGGTGACCGAGAAAGAGCGTCGGCGTCTGAGTGCTTGCGGCCAGAGCGGTACACTACACGAATACCGTATTCCTGAAGCCTGAGAGCCCAGCGCCCGAGACGGCCAGACGGATCCTTGAGAGACGCGAGCCAGCAGAGAGCGTGACGATCTGTAACTACCTCGAAGGAGTGGCCGTATAAGTAAGGGCGGAACTTCGTTACAGCCCACACGATTGCTAAGCACTCCTTTTCGGTAACGGAGTAGTTGGGCTCGGCTTTGGTGAGAGCACGGCTTGCGTAGGCGACAACGTATTCGGAGAAGCCAGGCTTCCGCTGGGCGAGGACGGCGCCGAGGCCGACACCACTGGCATCGGTGTGAAGTTCTGTAGGTGCAGTAGGGTCGTAATGGCGAAGGATTGGTGGTGACGTCAGAACATTGCGCAGTGTCGCGAATGCATCATCGCAGGCTGGCGACCAAGAGGAGAGGTTAGGGGTGCCTTTCAAGAGCTGTGTAAGGGGGGCTATGATGGTTGCGAAATTCCGAACAAAACGACGAAAGTACGAGCAGAGGCCCACGAAGCTTCGCAGTTGTTTCAAAGTGGTCGGCTTCGGAAAGTCAGCGACGGCGCGCAGCTTCTCAGGATCAGGCAGAACGCCATCTTTACACAGAACATGTCCGAGTATTGTGAGCTGGCGGGCACCAAAGCGGCACTTTTTGAGGTTCAGTTGAAGACCGGCGCGGGTTAGGCAGGTGAAGACCTGGCGAAGTCGAGTCAGGTGGGTCGGGAAGTCGGTTGAAAAGACGACGATATCATCGAGGTAGCATAAACAGATGTTCCATTTCAGGCCGCGCAGTACAGTGTCCCTCATTCTTTCAAATGTGGCTGGGGCGTTACAGAGTCCGAATGGCATAACATTAAATTCGTATAGTCCGTCTGGAGTAATAAAGGCGGTCTTAGGACGATCCGCCTCTGCCATGGGCACCTGCCAATACCCGGAGCGCAAATCGAGTGAGGAAAAGAATTCTGCGCCTTGCAAACAGTCTAGGGCATCGTCGATTCGTGGGAGGGGGTACACATCACGACGAGTGATTTTGTTGAGGCGGCGATAATCAACACAAAATCGTATGGAGCCATCCTTCTTTTTAACTAGGACCACAGGAGACGACCATGGGCTACAGGATTCTCTAATTACTCCGCGTTGCAGCATGTCATCGACTTGTTGGGCAATAACACGGCGCTCAGTCGGGGACACCCGATACGGCCGCTGATGGAGAGGTGGGTGAGCGCCAGTGTCGATGAGGTGGGAAACGGTCGTCGTGCGGCCCAAGGAAGATTGCGGAATGTCGAAGGAGGCGCGGAATTGATGTAGGAGGTCAAGAAGTTGCTCGCGGTGGCGCGGTTCTAGAGCGCTGTCCACGGAATGGTCAAAAAGGTCCCGCAGTAGCGGATCTGAAGCCACACGAGTTGGAGTCAAGACGTCAACTTGGCAAACAGGGAATGACACATCATCAAAGGTGAACAGAAGGTCCACGGGCTCGATGCGGCCGAGGCACTCCCCTTCGATCAACATAGCGGGAGACGGAAAAGGATTGGCTACCAGAAGTGTGCTAGCGCCGTTTTTCATGTCAAGGACGGCAAACGGCAGCGGTAAGTGGTGGCGGCGGCAGACAACGTTAGAGGGCACAAAGAGGACTGTCGCGGCGGTGGTAAAAGAGGCAGTGAGGGGAACCAGAACAGCGCTAACGGGTGGGATGGTTGTGTCATGTGCTACGAGGAGTTTGGTCGCAAAACGAGGACACGGCTCGTGGAGCAGGGCATCAGACGGTGCATCACTCGATTCAATGAGCTCTACTTGAGGACTGGCGCAGTCAATGATAGCATGATGCTGGGACAGGAAATCCCAGCCGAGAATGACGTCATGAGAACATGTGGGGAGAACGACGAATTCGATGATGTACAAGGCTGCAGCAATGACGACGCGAGCAGTGCAGATAGCTGTCGGCTGTATACTGCGAGCGGATGCGGTACGAAGCGATAGTCCCTCGAGAGGCGTAGTCACCTTTCGGATGGAGCGGCAGAGTTTTTGGCTGATAACTGATACAGCGGCACCGGTGTCGACGAGCGCAAGAGTATGAACACCTTCAACGATGACCGAAATAACATTCGCGGGATTAAGACGAGGACTTTGAAATTCGGTCGGATACGCAGTTCGTGCCTCGCGAACTGCGGCGGTTAGTTTTCCGGCTGGGTAGCGGGTCGTCGGCGCATTGGCGAAATGCAGCGGCGACGTGGTGATGGCGAACGACGAGGGCGGAAGTCCGGAGGTTCAGGGGGTGCTGTTGGAGGACCCGATGGGACTGGGAACTGGGGGGCCAAATAAGGTGGCGCAGGCCGTGCAGCAAAGGCCATATTTATTCGGCGCCTGCAGTAGCGTGTAGTGTGCCCAGGGATGCCGCAGTGGTAGCAAATAGGCCTGTTGTCTGATGTGCGCCATGGAGATCGTGTCGGAAGCAAGGGGGGAGCAAAAGCTGTTGGTGCCGACCGCATGGGGGGCGAAGCATAGGCATATGCTGGCTCAGGCGGTGGACTTGAAGTGACTTCGGCATACGTGCGGCGCAATACTTGAGGAGGAGCCGGCGCAACGCCGGACGATGAAACTGGGCGTGAGTAACGGCATTGAAGGTGCGACCGGAGCTGGTTGAGGAACAGGATTAGGGAGGACTTCAGATACATGCTGTTGGATTGCATGGCGAAGCTCCGGAACAAGGCCAGTTGTTGACGACTCCTTAACATAGGGCTGCAGGGACAGTTGTCGCGCGACTTCCTGGCGTACAAAAGCCTTGATGTCTTCAGAGCGGCTAGATGACTCCCTCTCCGCGGCTAGTCCAGCAAGTGATGTATGAGGCTGGCGAATCAAAGCACGCTCCCTCCGGAGCTCGTCGTAGCTTTGACAGAGGTCATAGATTTCCTTGACCGTAGTGGGGCCTTTCGCGATGAGCATGTGAAAAGCGCCGTCATCAATTCCTGTGAGGACATGACGTATTTTAGCGGCCTCGGTCATGGTCGGGTCAACGCGACGACACATATCAACAATGTCCTCAATGTAACTGGTGAACGTTTCACCGGGCAGCTGCAGTCGCGACCGAAGACTCTGCTCCGCGCGGAGTTTTCGGACGGCGGGGCGGCCAAAGACATCAGAAAATTTCGTCTTGAAATTCGCCCAGGTGCCAAAGTCCGACTCGTGGTTTCGAAACCACAGATTAGCGACGTCGCTCAAGTAAAAGATGACATTGTTGAGCTTACGGTTGTCGTCCCAGTTATTGTGACGGCTGACCCGTTCGTAAGTGGTCAGCCAATCGTCGACGTCGTCATCGCTGCTTCCACTGAAGGTAGCCGGGTCCCGTTGACGAACGGCACCTGTGCAGGTGACTGGCGGAGGTAGGTGCAATGAAGTCGGCTCCGTCATTGGGGTAGTCAATGTTCTGCTGCGAAGTTCCAGGGCGAGATTGGTAGAGGGAACCTCAGATTGACCTCCACCAAGTGAAATGTGGATTTAATGGTTGGCTGGAACGTCTAGCACTGGCAGTACTTCGGGCACAGCAGGGTCGAATTACCAGCCGCAGGGCATAGCTTCAGCGCGAGCGAGATGGGCGCCGGAGACAAGCGATGGTGATGGCGATGCTGCAGCGTTTTTCTGTTCTTTGTCTTCTTTACACACGTAACAACTGTGGTGGAGTTTCCGGGTATCGATCATCACGGAACCTCTCCTACCCCGTCGAAGCAGAAGAATATCTGGGCTACCCCCTCTACAGACGGAGATGGCACAAGCAGATGTTCCGACCCAGCAAATGCCAACAGCTCAACCGACCGCCACACAGCCCTATCGGGAACCCCGGTACTTCTATGGCAAGCCCGGGGAAGACGTGGATGACTGGCTCACCCACTACAATCGGGTGAGCAAATACAACCGCTGGGAGGCAAAGACCAAGTTGGCGAACGCAGTATTCTTTCTTGAAGAAACGGCGCTAACATGGCTTGATAATCATGAAGCATCCCTTATCACCTGGGATCGCTTCATGAAAGAAATGACAGCGGGATTTGGCAATGCCGATGCTTGAAGAAAGAGCGCCGAACAAACTCTGGCTAAGCGAGCGCAATTACCGGGCGATACCTGCACAGCGCACATAGAAGAAGTCCTCAAGCTGTGTAGAATAGTTGATGCTCGCATGACTGAGGAAGATAAAGTGGGCCACCTCCTCAAAGAAATAGCGGTAGACGTATACAATTTTTCATCTGCAAGGATGCTTTGAATACTACCGCTGATGTTACCTGACACTGCCGCACGTTTAAAGGTTTGAAGCGACGCCGCATCATCCAGAAGTTTGGGCGGCTGCCAAATGTCAACTGTCGCCAGTGTAGATGTGCCTGAAGCGATGAGTATGGCAGAGACAATTCGACAGATTGTCCGCGAAGAGCTTCGGAGGCATCACGATATTGGGGGTCATGGCACACCCGTCTACAGTGGAATCTCTTCGGCAGACGATCGTCCGCCTTCTGCCTGTTATGCTCCCTCTGATACATCTCCTTGGGATATCCGATGCTCTGCTGATCATGGCCCGAAAATCCAACCACCTGCCACCATCAACGCCTGCAACAGCCAGCACGCTCGTCCTCCTCGTCGACATGCATACCATGAAACGTTCGACCCATCCACGATGAGTCTTTCTCATCGCTTGAATCTGAGCCGCCGGTGTGCTATACTTGTGGAATGATGGGCCACATTTCGCGCTTTTGCCGCAATCGCCATCCATACCGGCAGTATCGCCGACAGTGGGTGAACTCCCGTACAAGGATTCCCGCCGCCAATGCTGATCCATATAAAGGAACATGTGGTCGCAATGAACACTGAGCAACACCTAGCCGGCAAGAGAACAGAACGGCGCTGAAACGAAATGAATCACTGGCCTCTGACCCCAGCCTGACACCACCATTTCGACGCTTACGACGTCCACCTTCTCCCCGCCGATGGTCGCCACCTCCGGGAAACTAGTCTGCGTGACCGATGGAGGTGAGGTCGCAAATTATTCTAGCTTACCTATGCCTCTACCCGTTTCAATGATAAAGAACAGAATTGAAGGTTTTGTGGACGGTGTACGTGCTATGGCATTGGTGGGCACAGGTGCAACCATTTCTATTATAAGCCTCGCTTTTAAAAACTGCCTTGCTCGTAAAGTTATGTTTGGTTGGGATAGAGCGACGACACTGTGTGGTGTTGGTGGCGAACCGCTTAACCCACTTGGAGTCTGTTCCGTGAACCGCGTAATCGCCGGCCGCACATTCCGAACCGAATTTGCAGTGCTTGGTCGATCAACACATGTCATTCTTGGTCTTGATTTTCTGGAATAATGTTGGGCCACCCTCGACTTTCGCAATGGGGACATTTCTGTGAATACTCGCTTTGAATATGCTTTGTGTGAAAATTCGCCGCCGAAGCCTAGCACGCTTTCGGTTTCAGACGACATAGTCATTCCTGCAATGTCAGCAGAGTTTATACAAGTTGTTGGTTCAAGCTGCACCAGTGATGCTTTCGACGCTGTGTTGAACCACTAACTCTCAACTGAGCGAAGAAAAATGTTCTGATTCCCCGTTGCATCATTTCAGTCAGGAATTGCCATTCTTCTTTGTGGACGACTAACTGCTCTTATGAACCTATTGTATTACCACGTGGCATAAAGCTTGCCAGCATTGACGAAGACGCTGTTGAATCAGTGGCAGTGTTGAGTATAGACAATTCCAAGCCTACCGCATGCTCAACAAAATTTCTTGACATGATTAATAAATCTCTGCCAACAAGTGACTGTTACAGTTTAGTGAAAGTTCTGTCGAAACATTCTTCGGCTTTCGATTTCTCTCGAGACTCGCCACCAAAGATTCCCATTTCCCGTACTCAGCACAGAATAAATACTGAGACTGCTGATCCAATCCGTCAGAAGCCCTATCGCGTATCCCCATCAGAGCGTCAGGCGATCGAAAAACAAGTTCGTGATATGCTGCACAAGGGCATCATTCAAGAATAATCTAAACCGTGGGCTGCCCCTGTGATACTAGTCAAAAAGATGGCACATGGCGATTTTGTGTCGATTATCGAAGGCTGAATGCTGTTACTAAGAAGGACGTGTATCCTCGGCTACGTATTGATGACGCCATTGATTGTTCGCATTGTGCCTCTTATTTTTCCTCAGTTGATTTGCGATCAGGCTATTTGCAGATTTCCATGCACCCGGAAGACAAAGAAAAGACGGCATTCATTACCCAAGACGAACTATAGGAATTTAATGTGATGCCGTTTGGATTATGCAACGCTCCAGCCACCTTCGAAAGATTCAGGATACAGTTTTGCGCGGACTGAAGTGGAATATTTGTATGTGCTATTTGGACGATGTAGTAATATTCGGAACTACCTTTCGTGCACAACAGTCGATTAGAGGTTGTCTTGGAGTGTGTTGAGAAAGCTGGCTTGGTACTCAATTCCAAGAAATGTCGTTTTGGAGAGCGCCAGACAGTGGTACTTGGACATCTTGTAGACAAGGATGGGGTGGGGCCTGATTCGAAAAAAATTGAAGCTGTCACTTGTTTTGAACCACCGAAATCGTTAAAGCAGCTCAGGAGTTATTTGGGGCTTTGCTCCTACTTCCGGCGTTTTGTTCCGAAGCTTGCTGATCTAGCACATCCACTTGTCTTCTACAAAAAGATGTGCCTTTCAAATGGACTACTGATTGTGACTTTGCCTTTCGTCAGTTAAAATTTATTTTGACATCAGGACCTATACTACGCCACTTCTGCCCATTAGCTCCAACAGAACTTCACACTGACGCAGGAGCAGTCGGAGTTGGTGCGGTCCTCATACAGCGCCACAATGGCAATGAACATGTCGTTGCATATGCAAGCCGTTCTTTAAGCAAGGCTGAGCGCAACTACACTCTAACTGAACAGGAATGCTTAACTGTTGTTTTCGGTGTGCAACGGTTTCGGTCATATCTTTATTGGTGTGCATTTAAAATTGTGACGGACCATCATTCCTATATGTTGGCTTGTAAACCACCGTGACCCTTGTGGACGCCTTGCGCGGTGGGCTTTGCGCCTCTCAAAATTCAATTTTACTGTGTCTTTTAAGAGTGGTCGTAAGCACGGTGACACTGACTGCCTGTCACGGTTGCCTCTTGAAAGTACTGATTGCGAGGGTGAGATCTTGGATGAATATATAGCTGCTACCTCTACAAGCTTCCCCGATGTTTGTGAATTCAAGATTGCACAGAGGAGCGACAGCGAGTTGGCAACGCTTTTTGATGCGGCAAGTTCCCCAAACCCTGCGACCTCATTCTGCATTCGTGATGGTCTACTATACAAGAAGAACTACTCGTCAGTAGGTGCACGGTTTCTTCTGGTAGTTCCTACAAATCTTCGGTGTCAGGTTCTTCGTGTAATGCACGACGATCCCACGGCTGGACACTTGGGTTTTGCCAGGACATTGCGCAGGACTAAGTAACGTTTTTATTGGCCGAAGATGAGTCAAGCTACTCAACATTATGTGGGCAGCTGCCTCCAGTGCCAGCGTTTCAAATACCCAACCTGCTCTCCGCCGGGTCATCTTCAGCCTATAACGCCGCCACGAGCTCCATTCGAACAGGCGGGAATTGACCTCCTAGGACCATTTCCCCGTTTCACCAACGGGAACCGCTGGATTATCCTGTGCGTAGATTACCTTACGCGGTACTCTGAAACTGCTGTCATACCGTCAGCCACTGCTTCTGATGTCTCGGCCTTCCTCCTACGGTCCATTATTCTTCGACATGGGCCTCCTCGTGTGCTAATAAGTGACCGGGGGCGACACTTTACAGCAGAAGTTGCTGTAAAGCAGAACTTCTTCGTCTCTGCTCATGCAATTTTCGCCATTCAGCTCCTTACCACCCACAAACAAATAGCCTTACCGAACGCACCAATCGTACGCTTAGCAATATGATCGCAATGTATGTCGATTCCCGCCACAAAAACTGGGGTGAAGTCCTTCTGTTTATAACATGCATTTAACATTGCTAAGCACGAAACGACAGGCTACAGTCCTTTTTTTCTTCTTTACGCTCGACTTCCACGAAGTATTCTGGACACATTTTAACCTTTCTCGCTCCCAGCTGAAACTTCATTAGCGCATACTCTCTCTTTGGCTGAAGAAGCTCGGCGACTCGCTAGATTTCGCACTTTAGCCTCCCAAGAACGCTACAAGCAACGCTACGACAAGCGTCACCAATACGTTAATTATGCCCCTGGTGACTTGGTGTGGCTTTGGACGCCGTTGCGTAAGCGCGGCCTGTCCCAGAAACTGTTGCACAGTATAGTGGTCCTATCGTTGTGCTTGACGCATCAGCGCAGTCAACTTTGTAGTCTCTCGCCTGATCACCCATGGTCGTCGTTCTCGAAAGACTCAAGTTGTTCACGTGGCCCGCATGAAGCACTGCTGTCAGCGTGACAAACCTTGACTCGCCCGGCGGGCTTCGTCTGCGAAGGGGGCAGTGTCACGCATGTCCTGCGGAGGTTCTGTATTGGAGGAAGATGAGGGGTTGCAGGAGAAGCTGAAGAGGAACAGGAAGCTGGTTTGGCTCAATCCCGGTGTGCTAACGACCAGCGCATCTAACACCCGCCCTGTAAATAAACCACGTAACAATATGTCTTTAGTTTTTGACTCTGCTTTTGCTTCGCACATTTGGTCTGTTTTAAATTCATGATTCAGCTTTTGCATCGCACAGATTGCCTGCTTTTAGATTTCACTCCGCTTTTGCTTCGCACGTTTCGTCTGTCTTTAGTTTTTGACTCTGCTTTTGCTTCGAATTTTTATCTGTTTTTAGTTATGACTCTGCTTTTGCCTCGCACGTTTTTTCTGGTTTTGACTTATGACTCTGCTTTTACTTCCCTTGTTTTGGGCCCTTTTAGGCTCGCTCGTTGCTGTGGTTGTATTCTTTGGCTCCGCCCATTCGCCACGATGTTGTTCGCGCCCCCCTCTGTTTTTAATAAGTTCACAGTGAGTTTTTTATGTAATCTGCTGATAATGCTTTCCGGCCCTCCTCCTTATTTCTTTTGTGGTTTATCCGGGTCAAGATTGTCGGCCGCTCTTTGTGAAGCTGTTTGGTCGTAGTATAAAGCCCCTTGATTGTCACGTGAGTTTTGACATAAATTGTGCTGCGCTTTTCCTCGAAAATAAAGTTGTCAGTTAGCGCCTGTCGTGTCTACATCATGTGTTAGTTGTCCCCATCTTTTTTGCGCTATGTCTTCAAGAAACAACGTATAACGCGAGAAATTGTGGAATCGGAGCTGATATGCAATCGGAGAGAAGCATGTGTTAGTTCTGTTTCTATCATTCTCTCTGAAAAAGAGCTTGCTTATTTGCGCATGCATTGACGATTACTCCGGATCATTCAGAGTGTATATATGTTAAAGCGATTCTTTCGCAATAAAAGTTGGAATTTCAGCGCCCTCCTTGTCCTCTCGTCTTGTCCTTATCTCTTTGCGCTGCCACATATTTTTCAACACATGTACCAACACGCCCAATTTACCACGTTATTCTCCGTGGCCCTGATCTCACCGCCCGTCATCACCTGACCCATATGCTCGATTTCGTTCGGAAAACTGATTGTCCAGATTCTGGAGATAATGCTGCTCTGACGACTAAGTCCGGAGGGAACATGCTTAGCGTCGAGGTGGACGGGATCCCTCATACAGCCTTGACCAACACGGGAGCGCACATCTCCGTTATGAATGCCCGTCTCCGCCGTCGCCTAAGGAAAGTGCTCACTCCTGCCCCCTCAGCTGTTCTCCGTGTCGGGGATGGTGGTACTTCTGCTGTCGGTGGATAGTGTGTAGCTTGTATGTCAATCGCCGGCCGCCATAGTTCTGTACGCTTGAGTAAAACTTGTTGCTGGGCTAGTTGGTTCATGATCGTACGGGAGAAAAGTAAGCGCAAAAAAACACACACAAGAAAAGAGAAAGGACAGACAGTTGCCAGTAGCGCGTTGTTCTGTCTCCTCTCTTGTGTTTGTCGTTCTGTGCTTTGTCGTCCCGTACGATTCTCTACTCTTCACTGTACTTAACACTGCCCTCATGGCCTTGACGTCCTTTCTGAACATTCTGCTTTCATTGTGCCACAATTCTTGTTCAGTTTGGCCTATCATAACCAGAGGAGCCGCGCCGGATTAAGGTTGTTCACCGCCTAGGTACTGTCGATTTGCTCCGCCTGGACTTCGAAGCCGTCACCTATGTATTGTTCTCGTCCGTACCACCAGTCCCCGATGGCCAGTATATCGTTACTCCAGCCCTTGATGTACTTCTCGCCCGGAACGGCGCTCTTGCGTATACAGTGTTCACCATGTTTGCCAATCAAATGTTTCTTTGGGTCTTCAACTTTTCATCGCACGATCAGCCGCTTCCCCAAGGGATGTCGCTCGCCACGCTGTGCCTTGCTTCTGAATGCCTTGTATCAGCTGCCAAAGGTTGCGCAAACTACCTCCATGAACCACCGCGTGTCAAACGCCCCACCATCTGACGCAAACGCAAAATGATTGCCTCTGACCTTTGCCAGCACAAACTCCCGACCTCAGATATCTTCTTTCCTCTTTTCGTAGCATCCTCGACTTCGATAACAGCCGTTTGGCTCGGACATCTGTGGTTACTGGTGAGCGGTGGCGTAGCGCTAGAACATCCGTCTCGCATGCAAGAGGACCGGGGTTCAAATCCCGGTGCTGCGCAATTCTCCACCGGAAAAAAAAATCCGCGTGTCGATGGAATTGCATAAACAGGTTTGGGGTGCGACCTGATGCCGGTGAACACCTCCGGCAACGCACTCCCTCACCAGAACAGGAGTTGGCCACCATGGTGCAGTAATTGTCCACAACCTCCTATGATAAGCTCCATAAAACTCCGGCCCTCAGTCACCAGCGGCTGCGGAACAACTGACCACTGCGGCGGTCAGACCTGTGACGCAGCAGGGGGTGCTAAGAAAGCCTGGCTCCGCTGGACAGGCCGCCATTGGAAACTGACCCTGGCAACGTTTATTGCTAGAACCCTAGCTAGTGAAGCTAGTTTAGCAGTGCTATTAGAGGAACTAGAGGGCATGAAATGGGATGTCATAGGGCTCAGTGAGGTTAGGAGGCCGAATGAGGCATATGCCCATCCTTCAGTAGAAGGATGGGCATTCACTGCGTTATTGAGGTTTACCAGAGAGGCGACAACTAGGAGTAGGTTTCCTTGTCAATAAGTATATAGCGGGTAATATAGATCAATTCTATAGTAATAATGAGAGGGTGGCAGGCATCGTAATTAGGCTTAATAAGCGGTATAAACTGAAGGTTATACAGGTCTATGCACCTACATGTAGGTATGATGACCAGGTAGTTGAAAGCTTCTATGAAGATGTAGAATCGGCAATGCGAAAAGTAAAGACGCAGTATACTGTACTAATGGGCGACATCAATGCCAAGGTAGGGAAAAAACAGGCAGGAGACAAGGCAGAAGGTTACTATGGCATTGGTACTAGGAATAGCAGGGGGGAGTTACTAGTTGAGTTTGCAGAGCGCAATACCTTACGAATCATGAATACCTTCTTCAACAAACGGAAGAATCGGAAATGGACATGAAAAAGTCCTAACGGATAGACTAAAAATGAAATCGACTTCATATGTGTTCAACCCCTGCCATTGTGCAGGATGTAGAGGTAATCGGGAAAGTGCGATGCAGTGACCACAGGATGGTGAGGTCCCGCATTAGCCTAAATCTGAAGAAGGAACGCAACAGATTAGTAAGAAAGAAACCCATCAACGAATTAGCGGTGAGGGGGAGGGCAGAATAGTTCAGGATCTCGCTACAGAATAGGTATTCAGCTCTAACTGAGGACGGTGACATTACCCTAGAGGCAAGGAACAATAATTTCAGAGATATCATTACTGAGTGCGCCGTAGAAATAGGCGGTAGGATAGTTAGAGAGGATACCGGTAAGCTGTCTAAGCAGACGAAAGATTTGATTAAGAAACGCCAGAGTATGAAAGCTTCCAATCCAACAGACCAGATCGAATTGGCCGAGATATCAAAGCTAATCAATAAGCGCAAGGTGGCCGATATAAGGAAGTATAACATGGAGAAAATTGAGCATGCTGTAAAGAACGGGGGAAGCCTTAAAGCGGTAAAGAAAAAATTGGGCATAGGGAAAAACCAGATGTATGCGATAAGGGACAAGGCGGGCAACGTCATCACTAATATGGACAAGATAGTCAAAGTAGCCGAGGAGTTCTATACAGATCTCTACAGTAGCCAAAGTAGTCAGGACCGTAATGAGATTGGCGGTAGGGAAAAACAGTCAGACGTTCCACCAGTGACGAAGGACGAGGTCAAGAAAGCACTAGAAACTATGAAAGGGGGAAATAAGCTGGAAAGGATCAGATAACTACAGACTTTCTGATGGACGGGGGGATATCGTGCTAGAAAAACTGGCCACCCTGTATACGCAGTGCCTGGTGTCATCGACGGTACCGGAACCATTTAAAAATGCAAACATTATCCTCATTCACAAGAAAGGGGACTCTAAGGACCTTAAAAATTACAGACCAATCAGCTTACTGTCTGTTACGTATAAGGTATTTACTAAGGTAATCGCTAATAGAATCAGGACAACCTTAGACTGCAATCAAGCAAAGGATCAAACAGGGCTTCGGAAACGGTACTCTACTATCGATAATATCCATACCATCAATCAGGTGATAGAAAAATGCTCGGAATATAACCAGCCCTTATACATAGCATTGATTGATTACGAAAAGGCATTTAGTTGAAACCTCGGCGATGATGCAGGCGTTGCGATATCAGGGGGTCGACGAGCCGTACGTGAAAGTGCTGGAATATATATATAGTGGCTGCACAGCAACCATGGTTCTGCATAAAGAAAGTAAGAAAACTCCCATAAAGAAAGGTGTTAGGCAAGGAGACACAATCTCCCCAGTACTATTCACAGCTTTAGAGGAAGTATTCAGAGATTTGGAATGGGAGCAGTTAGGGATAAGGATAGATGGAGAATACCTCAATAATCTGCGATTTGCTGATGACATTGCCATGCTAAGCAACTCGGGGGATGAACTGCAAATAATGATTGATGACATAGACAGAAAAAGTAGAAAGGTAGGCTTGAAAATCAATATGCAGAAGACTAAGGTAAGGTTCAACAGCCTCGGGAAGGAGCAGCAGTTTACATTAGGTAGCGAAATACTGGAAATAGTAGGCGAGTATGTCTACTTAGGACAGGTAGTAACCGCTGATCCGGACCATGAAAAGGAAAAAACAAGAATAAGATTGGGATGGAGCGCATTTGGCAAGCACTCGCAGATTATGACTAGCAGCTTACCGGTATCGCTCAAAAGGAAAGTATACAACAGTTGCATCTTGCCTGTACTCACCTATGGGGCTGAAATGTGGAGGCTAACCAAGAGAGTTCTACTTAAGTTGAGGACAACCCAGAGGGCTATGGAACGAAAAATGGTAGCATTAAGAGATAGAAAGCGTGCAGAGTGGGTCAGAGAAATAACTCAATACCTACAATCTAGTGGAAATTAAGAAGAAGAAATGGACATGGGCAGGACATGTAGTGCGAAGAGAGGATAACCGATGGTCGCTGAGGGTAACAAACTGGATTCCAAGAGAAGGAAAGCATAGCAGGGGCCGGCAGAAACTTAGGTGGGCGGATGAGATTAAGAAGTTCGCAGGGGGCAAGTGGATGCAGCTAGCTCAGAACCGGGTTAAGTGGAGAAACATGGGAGAGGCCTTCGCCCTGCAGTGGGTATAATCAGGCTGATGATGATGATGATGATCTGTGGTTACGCATCGCATAAACACCACTAACGCCACTCATATTCGCAGCCCGGTACAGAACGCAACATCATTCAGCAGGAGGTGCACAAGGTGCTTACTAAAGACATCGTAGAGCCTTCGTCGAGCCCTTGGGCCTCAACAGTTGTCCCTGTTAAAAAGTACGGGAGTTGGCGCTGTTGCATTAAACACCCATCACCTCCACCAATATTGTAACGCAGATGCACGCACACAAGGAGTGGATGCACTGACAGATATTTACGGAGGGGCAGCTGTCCACATAGCAGACGAACAACTTCAGGTAAGCGGAGCTCAGCACGAACCACACACACTTCGTCGTTCTCGCGTTCCACACACGAGCACAGCCTAATCATTGTCCTTTGAAATATATATATATATATATATATATATATATATATATATATATATAGCAGATGCCTTGCAAGACGTCTTGTAGCCTTAAAAAGTGGGTGCATTAGCTGATCTACAAGATTGCTACAATAAATATTAAGAGATATCTTGTCGAAACATATTATATACTTTTAGTAGCCATCTCGGAGGTCTACTGAGACATCTATATATTATATATATATATATATATATTATATATATATATATATATATATATATATATATATATATATATATATATATATATATATATACCCATGGCAGGGCGAAGGCCTCTCCCATATTTCTCCAACTAACCCGGTTCTGTGCTAACTCCATCCACTTGACCCCTGCGAACTTCTTAACCTCATCCGCCCACCTAACTTTCTACCGCCTCGTGCTACGCTTTCCTTCCCTTGGAATCCAGTTTGTTACCGTAAGCGACCATTGGTTATCCTTTCTTCGCACTAAATATCCTGCCCATGCCCATTTCTTCTTAATTTGGACTAGAATATCGGTAACTGAGTTATTTCTGTGACCCATTCTACACGCTTCCTATTTCTTAATGTTACCCCTACCATTTTTCGTTCCATAGCCCTTCGGGTTGTGCCTAACCTAAGTAGAACCCTCTTGATTAGCCTCCATGTTTCAGACCCATAGGTGAGTACAGGTACGTTGCCCGCCTTGTCCCTTATCGCATACATCTGGTTTTCGCCTATGCCCAATTTCGTCTTTACCGCTTTAAGGCTTCCCCCGGTGTTTACAGCATGCTCAAGTTTCTCCACGTTATACTTCCTTACATCGGTCACTTTGCGCTTATTGATTAGCATTGATATCTCGGCCAATTCTCTATGGTCTGTTGGATTGGAAGCTTTCATACTCCGGCGTTTCTTAAACAAACCTTTCGTCTCCTTAGACAGCTTACCGGTATCTATCCGAGCCCCTACATTATATATCAGGCAATAGAAAAGTGCTCGGAATAAAAAATAACATCCATTGACTACGACAAATCGTTTGATTCGGTCGAAACCTCAACGTTCATGTTGGCATTGCGAGATCAGGGTGTAGGTGACCCATAAGTGAATGTACTGGAAGATATATAGTTCTGCATAAAGGAAATGCTAAAAGTTAATTACGAAAGGTGATAAGGTAAGGAGACACAGTCTCTCCAGTGATATTTACAGATTGTTTCAGACTCTATTCAAAAGGCATTGAATGGGAGCATTTAGGGATCAGGAGCGATGGCGAACATCAGTAATGTGCGATTCGCGGATGAACTTGACCGGTAAAGTAATTCAGAAGACCAATTGCAACTAATGCCAAATGATCTAGACAGGAGAAGCAGAAATGTAGGGCTATAGTATAATATGCAGAAGACCGTTTATTCTGAACAGCCTAGGAAAGTAACAGCAATTTAAAAAAGGTAGCGAAGCGAAGGACAAGTAGTGACCACAGAGCCGGACCACAAAAGGCAAATAACTAGAAAATCAAGATTGGGATAAAGCGCACTTGGAAGGTGTTCAAACATTACGACAAGCAGCTTACCGGTATCACTCAAATGGAAAGTGTTTAGCAGTTGCATCCTGGCGGTACTGACCATGGAGGTTAACAAAAGGGTTCTACTTAAGTTGAGGACGACGCAGAGGGCTTTGGAAAGGAAAATGGTAGGTGTAACGTAAAGAGATAGGAAGCGTTCAGAGTGGGTCAGGTAAATAAGTCAAGTTACTGATATTTTAGTCTACATTAAAAACAAGAAATGGGCATGGGCAGGACATAATTAGTTTAAAAAAGGATAATCGATGGTCTCTAAGAGTAACCAATTGGATTCCGAGGGAAGGCAAGCGTAGCAGGGGGCGGCAGAGAATTAGGTGGCTGGATGAGATTAAGAAATTCGCAATTGTCAAGTGGATGCAGCCAGCGCAGGACCGGGTTATTTGGAAGAAAATGGGAGACGCCGTCGCCCTGCAGTGTCCTCGGCAGAACCGTAACGATGGGCCACACTTACCTGCGGAATTGTCCTTCCTTGTTTGTGCACCTCCTAGGCCTATGGTGCACGAACCTCCTGGTACTGCCCCGCGAGTGATGCCGCGTCCAAACGCCATTGTTCGAGCCCTGCTGCGGTCCCGAGCTGCCAGCCTTGCAATTTTGGTGCGTACCACCGATTTACACTTGTGATGAGCGCTTTTGTCTCGTGCACAACGAATCTTCCGAGAGCGCATCCTTTCACGTGCTGTTACGTACTTTCAGCCTCGATGGACCGCCTTGGCTACTGCGACGACCCCCGGGAACCTACCTCATGACTATGTTATTACTTCCTCAAAACACAATCCTAAATCCCTCCCCCGGAAACGCGCCCTTCAGTGGGCTCCGCGGCACCGTAACGATGGGCCACACTTACCTGCGGAATTTTGCTCCCTTGCTTGTGCAAAAGAGATATCGTCATTCCCTATATGCTAAACGCACAGGCAATAGCTTTCTAGTCATGCTGCCGAGCCCACACTGTGCATTTATTATTGTATATGAGTGTTCATGCATGATTTTCAACTTGCTTTTGAAAGCTGGTGATGTTGAGACCAACCCAGGGCCTCTTGATAACGTAGAACCGTCGACATCAGATCTGCTAAAGGCAAATTAAGAAGTTCAGGCCGGACAGTCAAGCATGTTTGCAGAGCTTAAATCCATTATATCACCACTATCTGATCACGAAAAAGCATTCACCGAAGTGAACAATCGCCTTTCAAAATTCGAAGCAGATTGCGCTTCTTTCCCTTCACTAAAATTGGAAGTCTAGGATATTAAATTCCCACCAGCCGAATTCAAGGCTGAAATTGCAAAACTGACCGCCAGGTTGGACGATGCCGAAGATCGCTGACGAAGGAACAATCTAGTTTTTTACGGTTTAAAAGATGCACGTAATGAGTCATGGCAAGATTTCGAAAAAAATAATAATTGAACACTGCAGCCAGCATCTACATTTAACCATTGAACCCTGAAGTATTGAATGCGTCCATCGCCTATGGCGCCTTTCATTCCAGCAAAAAACGTCCTATCAATTTCAAGTTGTTTCATTTTAAAGATAAAGACCAGGTGCTGTCGGTATGTAGCAAATTTAAAGATACTGGCTACTAAGTGTCCGAGAGCTATTCACCCAATACCGTCTTGCTCGTAAGCGCCTTTATGATTATGCCAAAAGCCACGGCACGACATTTAAAATACGACATGACGAGATGACATCAGGAAATAAAACGAACATATTCGATCACACCAAGACCATCGTAGTCGAACAGGATCCCTATCAACCACTCCATCAGAAACAGTCTAAAACCAGCCCACCGTTGCCAGTTATCATTATGCAGTTTGATTGATTCATGTTCCGCGAATATAGTTTTATTAGCCGAAACATGGCTTTCTTCTGCTGTTAGCGACGCTGAATTATTACCCTCTCTTTCCAACTTCGATATTTTCCGAACTGACCACACAGGTTCAAGGGCGGGGGGGGGGGGGGGGGGGGTTAATAGCCACCGATCGGTCATTAAATTGTTCACATGTAAACATTTTATGCCCCCTGGAAATGGTCGGGCTTTGCTGCGATCGTACCTACCCTCGTGCTCTAATTGGAATTTGTTATTGTCCTCCTAACAATGACTCTTCTTTTAGCACCCTGTTTCACGATGCCCTGAATAGTCTAACAATCCTGTACCCGAATGCTCCGATCTTTCGAATTACAAACTATAATGAAAACCAATTTCGTTGCTAAAACCGTATGCATGATAGGGGACATCAATATCGATTTGATGAAGGGTGATCGCTATGCCACTGAAAGCTACTTAACAGTGCTCGCAGAATTTTGCATTGAACCACAGGTCGCCGATGCTACTAGAGAACAATTTCTTAATAATCGCATTAAAGCCACTTCCATTGACCACGCTAACGTCCGTGCGTCGGACATTTCCTCAATGGCCGGAGCTGTAATCAGACAGAAACTGGATGATCACTATCACATTGCGTATCACCTTACGAATACAGACTCTATGCAGCACGCTAACTCTACCAGGCGATTGTGACCATTCTAGACGAAATAAAGCTCTATAATCATGTTACCGAATACGATTGGAACTCATTTATTCCTCATTACACTAGCGGCACTGCGTACGATAGCTTGGTCAAGGTATTAGGCGAAATGGAAAAAGTGTGTAAAAAAATCTTTGGTTGCGAAGAAACGTAAAATTGATTGTCAGTGGCTGACTGCTGAAATTCTGGCAGCTATCAAAGACAAGGACGTGGTCTCGATGCCGCAGGGCGCCAAAAAATGACAAAGTTCCAGCAGAATATTGTTGCAACAGAAACAAGGTAACTGCGCTAATTCGCTTATCAAAGAAGAACTTCTTTGCACAGCAGTTTCACAGCACTCGTAGTAACGTAAGGAACACTTGTTCTCTGATCAATCAGTTACGCAGTAACATACGCTTGTCCGTCCAAGAAGCAGTGGAGCATAATTTCGGTGTAGTGTCGCCTGTTTTGGCTAATGAATTTAATAACGGTTTTTCGGCTGAGCAACGGGTCGCAGTTCAAACTTTGAGCTCGACAAAAATTACAAAAAGTGTATCGTCATCAGCTTTCCTTCCTCTTATTAAAAAATATGATCTATTCAGCATTTTGTCTAGTCTGAAACGTAGCAAATCAGCCGGAATTGACAACATTTTTGTTGGTCATCTGATAAGAAGCATTATAGCTGTGAAGAAAAAGCTGCAAGTGGTACATGGCCAGAATCACTGAAGAGTGCTCGCGTTGTTCCTCTGTACAAAAGTGGGAAAATAATCCTGTTCTTTCGTGCGTATCCCAGATATTAGAAAAACATGTACTCTCTCTGATGAATGCAACATGACCTACTGAGGGTGAATCAGTACGATATGTTAGTGGGTCTGGAACACAGGTGCTATTAGAAAATCTCTTATTTACTGCACCAGAGCCTGGAGAGCAATGAGGTCTTTTTTTTTTAGACGTAAAAAAAGCCGTCAACACAGTAAATCATCAACTTTTAAGCTCGATACTTCACTCATATGGATTTACGGGTCCTTTTGTGTTACTAATTAAAGACTATCTTCACAATCGCTCACAAGTATCATGTTTGGGCCTATCTGCAGTGACGCGGTAAGTCTGCTGTGCGGTTAACCTCAAAGGTCTATTTATCTTCTTTGTTGTTCAACTTATATGCGAATGATATATGAGACCACGTGAAAGCATCCACCGTATTCCTTTACGCCGATAACACTTTACTAATATCAAGCAACCCTGAGTTTTCTTGTACCCTGGCTAACCTTCAGGAAAGGGCTATTGACTTCATAAAATCAGCAAGCCTTTTTCCATTCATTTAATAATTTATTCATCTTTCATCTCATACGCTACTGATGCCCTGAGGCAATAAATATCGATTAAAAAAAGTTAGTGATTGATTTGCCTCAAACTTAATACAAATAAATAGCACCAAATCCAGACATGTCTCAATAGAGTGGAGAGCTGGGCCAGTTGGTACATATTGGTAAGGGTTGAAACCAGCCGAAAGACGCAGACGCAGAGAGTTGTGTTCTGTGCTTCTCTCTTTGTCTGCGTCTTTCCGCTGGTTTCAATCTTTACCAGACTTGTCTGTTTTCGTAACCCGCGTAAAAATGTACCAGGTGTAGGTTCCATATATTTACACCCCTCATATTGCTCTTTGTGTTCTTGTCAACCTATTGCTAGCGTCCAGTCGGTTCAGTACCTTGGTGTGCACATAGACAATGATCTGAGATGAAATACTGTCGAGGCTGTAGAAGTAGGCGGTAGGATAGTTAGAGAGGATGCCGGTAAGCTGTCTAAGCAGACGAAAGATTTAATTAAGAAACGATGAAAGCTTCCAATCCAGCAGACAAGATAGAACTGGCCGAGATATCAAAGCTAATCAATAAGCGCAAGGTGGCCGATATAAGGAAGTATACCATGGAGAACATTGAGCATGCTGTACAGAACGGGGTAAGCCTTAAAGCGGTAAAAAGAAATTGGGCATAGGCAAAAACAAGATGTATGCGATAAGGAACAAGGCGGGCAACGTCATCACGAATATGGAGAAGATTGTCAAAGTAGCCGAGGAGTTCTACACAGATCTCTACAGTAGCCAAAGTAGTCAGGACCGTAATGAGATTGGCTTTAGGGAAAAACTGTCAAACGTTCCACCAGTGACGAAGGACGAGGTCAAGAAAGCATTAGAAACTATGAAAAGGGGGAAATCATCTGGAGAAGATCAGATATCTACAGATTTGCTGAAGGACGGGAGGAATATCGTGCTAGAAAAACTGGCCACCATGTACACGCACTGCCTGGTCTCATCGACGGTACCGGAACCTTGGAAGAATGAAAACATTACCCTCATTGATAAGAAAGGGGACTCTAAGGACCTTAAAAATTACAGACCAATCAGCTTACTGTCTGTTACGTATAAGGTATTTACTAACGTAATCTCTAATAGAATCAGGACAACCTTAGACTGCAATCAAGCAAAGGATCAAGCAGGGTTTCGGAACCAGCACTCTAATATCGATCATATCCATACCATCAGCCAGGTGATAGAAAAATGCTCAGAATATAACCAGCCCTTATACATAGCATTCATTGATTACGAAAAAGCATTTGACTCAGTTGAAACCTCGGCGATGATGCAGGCGTTGCGATATATCAGGGGGTAGACGAGCCGTACGTGAAAGTGCTGGAAGATATATATAGTTTCTGCACAGCAACCATAGTTCTGCATAAAGAAAGTAACAAAATTCCCAGAAAGAAAGGTGTTAGGCAAGGAGACACAATCCCCCCGTACTATTCACAGCTTGCTTAGAGGAAGTATTCAGAGACTTGGAATGGGAGCAGTTAGAGATAAGGGTAGATGGAGAATACCTCAATACACTGTCAATTGCTGATGACATTGCCTTGCTAAGCAACTCGGGGGATGAACTGCAAATACTGATTGATGACCTCGACAGGAAACGTAGGAAGGCAGGCTTGAAAATCAATATGCAGAAGACTAAGGTAATGTTCAACAGTCTCGGGAAGGAAAAGCGGTTTGCATTAGGTAGCGAAGTACTGGAAGTAGTAAGCGAATATGTCTTCTTAGGACAGGTAGTAACCGCAGATCCGGACCATGAAAAGGAAATAATAAGAAGAATAAGATTGGGATGGAGCGCATTTGGCAAGCACTCGCAGATTATGACTAGCCACTTACCGGTATCGCTCAAGAGGAAAGTATATACCAGTTGCATCTTACTTGTACTCACCTATGGGGCTGAAACGCGAAGGCTAACCAAGAGGGTTCTACTTAATTTGAGGACAACTCAGAGGGCTATGGAACGAAAAATGGTAGGGGTAAGTTTAAGAGATAGGAAGCATTCAGAGTGGGTCAGAGAAATAACTCAAGTTACCGACATTCTAGCGGAAATGAAGAAGAAGAAATGGACATGGGCAGGGCAAGTAGTGCGAAGAGAGGATAACCGATGGTAGCTTATGGTAACAAACTGGATTCCAAGGGAAGGAAAGCGTAGCAGGGGGCGGCAGAAAGTTAGGTGGGCGGATGAGGTTAAGAAGTTCGCAGTGGTCAAGTGGATGCAGCTGGCACGGAACTGGGTTAAGTGCAGCAATATGGGAGAGGCCTTCGCCCTGCAGTGGGTGTAGTCAGGCTGATGATGATGATGACTAATTTCACCCACATTTGTAAGAAAATTAGAGGTGCTGCATGTTTTTCGTTTAATTTAAAAACCATGATGCCTTTATCTATCAGAAAACTAATCGCCCAAGCTCCGGGATATAGTGTTTTAATATACGGTATGTGTTGTTTCTTTAACTGCTCTTTCACATTGAAATGTCGAGTTAATAGGATCTTGAAAAGCATGGCTAGCAGCGTCCTCTACATGACACAGGAGAATTAGCCCAGCCGTGTCTTCAGAACAGCCGGTTGTCACCCGTTAATAATTAGGGGGTATTATTAACGATGCGCCCTTAACGGTGCGCACACTCCCAGACACCCTTAGAGTGAGTGGAGTAGCTGTTCCGGTCGCGAAGGAGATGCCCTCGACCTGCGTGGCAAGCTCAGCCGGAATTCAACTACCGTGTAGTGACAGAAAGGGGTGGTTTGGTGCCCAGCTGTCGCCGGTTCAAGCCAGAGTAAGGATCGGAGTCAGACGTAAGATAAAAAACAATTTAAGTACAGCAAGAGACGATACAAAGGAATACACAAGATCACGTGAAATACACAGACGAGAGGTTCACAGAATACAAACGCTAAGCATGCAACTACAGAATGATTCAATAACACAGAGGCTTTACAACAGATCAAACACGAGAGGGTTCCATAAACAAACACCAAATTGTTCACCGGGCACTGTTGCTGTCCGACGCCTTAAGAGTCACGATGTGGCCGCCATACGAGACGATCGCCGCTCCCTTGCAGGTCCGTGGGCTTGCCAGCAGCCGGTAATCCCCGGGAGTCCAGCCGAAGCACTGGCAAACACGCCGCAACCGCTGACGAACTCACTGACTGACTGACTGACTGCACAAGCGGAGCGGTCTCTTTAAATAGGGCGCGCCGAGTCTGTCTGTTAAGACGCGCCAAAGCTAGCGCGCACACACACTTAGCTTCGCTGGTTAGAGGGCTCTCTCTTCCTCCCGATGAGCCGCGCGTCGTCATTGGCCAGGTCCCATAGAAGATTCTGGAATTTTCTGGCGTATTCCAGACCGATGAACCACCGTCCTCCCCGGGCAATGGGAAAGAGGGTGACGGCAACGCGTACAAAGCTACGCGCTCTCCCGCGCGGGGAAGGAGGCTTTTCTTTCCATGCTTTCCACGCGACGCCGCGCGGGCCTCGCGCCGTACCCGCTTGATGAAAATGTGCGCCGATTTCGTGACACCGGTTTGCCTTCTTTTGATAATATTTTTAAACAAATTGTAGTACTAAAATATGTTTTGAGCAGTGCATACAGGCTACTATCAATAATATTCATACTATCAACCAGGTTATAGAAAATGCTCGGAAATTAACCAGCCCTTGATTGATGACCAAGACAGAAAAAGTAGAAAGGTAGGCTTGAAAATCAATATGCAGAAGACTAAGGTAATGTTCAACAGTCTCGGGAAGGAACAGCAGTTTACATTAGGTAGCGAAATACTGGAAATAGTAGGCGAATATGTCTACTTAGGACAGATAGTAACCGCAGATCCGGACCATGAAAAGGAAATATCAAGAAGACTAAGATTATGATGAAGCGCATTTGGCAAGCACTCGCAGATTATCACTAGCAGCTTACCGGTATCGCTCAAGAAGAAAGTATACAACAGTTGCATCTTGCGTGTACTCACCTATGGAGCTGAAACGTGGAGGCTAACCAAGAGAGTTCTACTAAGGTTGAGGACAACCCAGAGGGCTATGGAACGAAAAATGGTAGGGGTAACATTAAGAGATAGAAAGCGTGCAGACTGGGTCAGAGAAATAACTCAAGTTATCGACATTCTAGTGAAAATTAAGAAGAAGAAATGGACATGGGCAGGACATGTAGTGCGTAGAGAGGATAACCGATGGTCACTTAGGGTAACAAACTGGATTCCAAGGGAAGGAAAGCGTAGCAGGGAGAGGCAGAAAGTTAGGTGGGCGGATGAGATTAAGAAGTTCGCAGGGGTCAAGTGGATGCAGCTAGCACAGAACCGGGTTAAGTGGAGAAATATGGGAGAGGCTTTCGCCCTGCAGTGGGTATAATAAGGCTGATGATGATGATGATGATGATGATGATGATGATGATGATGATGATGATGATACATAGCATTCATTGATTACGAAAAAGCATTTGACTCTGTTGAAACCTCGGCGGTGATGCAGGCATTGCGAAATCAGGGAGTAGACGAGCCGTACGTGAAAGTGCTGGAAGATATATATAGTGGCGGCACAGTAACCATAGTTCTGCATAAAGAAAAAAACAAAATTCCCATAAAGAACGCAGTTAGGCAAGGAGGCACAATCTCCCCAGTACTATTCATAGCTTGCTTAGAGGAAGTATTCAGAGACTTGGAATGGGAGCAGTTAGGGATAAGGGTAGATGGAAAATACCCCAGTAATGTGCGATTTGCTGATGACATTGCCTTGCTAAGCAACTCGGGGGATGAACTGCGAATAATGATTCATGACCTAGACAGAAAACGTAGAAAGGTAGGCTTGAAAATAAATATGCAGAAGACTAAAGTAGTGTTCAACAGCCTGGGGAAGGAGCAGCAGTTTACATTAGGTAGCGACGTACTGGAAGTATTAGGCGAATATGTCTACTTAGTACAGGTAGTAACTGCAGATCCGTACCATGAAAAGGAAATAACAAGAAGAATAAGATTGGGATGGAGCGCATTTGGCAAGCACTCGCAGATTATGACTAGCAGCTTTCCAGTATCGCTCAAGAGGAAAGTATACAACAGTTGCATCTTACCTGTACTCACATATGGGGCTGAAACGTGGAGGCTAACCAAGAGAGTTCTGTTTAAGTTGAGGACAACCCAGAGGGCTATGGAACGAAAAATGGTATAGGTAAAATTAAGAGATAGGAAGCATGCAGAGTGGATCCGAGAAACAACTAAAGTTACCGACATTCTAGCGGAAATTAAGAAGAAGAAATGGGCATGGGCAGGACATGCAGTGCGAAGAGAGGGTAACCGATGGTCGCCTAGTGCAACAAACTGGATTTTAAGGGAAGGAAAGCATAGCAGGGGGCGGCAGAAAGTTAGGTGGGCGGATGAGGTTAAGAAGTTCGCAGGGGTCATGTGGATGCAGCTAGCACAGAACCGGGTTAAGTGGAGAAATATGGGAGAGGCTTTCGCCCTGCTGTGGGTATAGTCAGGCTGATGATGATGATGATGCATAAAGGCACATAAACGCGAAACCGGTACCGTTGAGACATGTTCCTTGTTATCTTAAACCGAGAGTGCGCACTCACTACGGTAAAGCAACAAGACGCTATTATGATCCAGCTGTCTTCAACGAACTACCGGACGATGTATTTTCTTCGACCACCCGCAAAACAGTGAGAGTTGCTGTTCAAGCGTTAGAGCACCTATAATATGTACTGATGTTATCAGTGCATTTCTGATAATGTGTTGTGCCAAATATTCCTTTTTTTTTCTTTTTTTTTCTCGTTTCTTTTTTTTTCCTATGATTTAGTTCTGGTGTAGCGCGCAGATTGCCGCGGCTGCCGGTTGTCGCCGCACAAGCCCACTTGTGGCATCGACGCTTCCGTTTGTGTATGTTGTTTTAACTGTATTAATAAATATTATTTTTATTAATAATATTGTTCGGGGACTTGAATTTTCCTTCTATAAAATGGTCCGATCTTACAACCACGCTTTCTAAAAATAATCAAGATAGTGAATTTGTGCAGAAATGTCTTAATTTAATGCTAGAGCAAGTGATAAGTCATCCAACTAGAATAAAAAAACATTCTGCTAAAATTCTCGACCTGGTACTAACATCATAACCGGGTAGCTTTTCTCATATTATTTATCTAGAAGGACTTAGTGATCATATTGCGATTCATACTACTTTCTCGTGTCATCTGCGGAATAGCAAAAAGATAAAGGAAACACTTACGCTATATGATAAAGGTGACTACAACAGTTTTAACAACGACCTCGCTGCTTTCCTTGAAAACTTTACCCCTGATTTTCAGCTTCGCTCACTTGAAGCAAACTGGTTACTGTTACGTTTCACCACCGACAAGCGTGACAGCTGACGCTGCCACCGCACAGCAACAAGCAGAACAGCGAGCGGTACGGCTATTTCGGCGCCGTCCATCGGTCTCCCAACGCTTCCTCCCGCGGGCAAGTCTCGACATGATCTTGCTACGCGCCAAATGTGTGTGCGTGCGTGTGTGTGCAAACGCTGGCAAAGCCCGGAGCTCGAGGCAGAGTGCGTCGCCCTCGCCCATCTGCAGGAGGTGGAGGAGATGTGGTCGCGCCACCTGCGATTGAGTCATTGCCTTGTCTGAAGATGCAGGGCTCTCTCCCTTTCCCTGTGAACTGGCAAGCCTATAAAAAGCAGCGGCCGACTCCGCTGCGACAGAGACTACTTTGACGCGCCGTTGACACAACGCTAGACACCAGCAGTGTGAGAGTGTCTGTGTTCTCTCCGGGTCAGCTTCTCTGCCCGTTTCTTCATGATGTTGTAGTAAAGGTTGTTTTGTTAGAAGTCTTTGCTGGGCCGCCGTCCGCCGAGCCACGGAGCACAATTGCATTAACAGATCATTCTGGGCTTCCATACTCAGCCTCAGATGCTCCAGATGTCCTAAATGAGCAGTTTTGTTCTGTATTCACTCAAGAATCTCTCGATAACTTTCCTGAACTCCTCTATTTTAACAACTCTTCTAAGTTCTATAGACAACATCATCTTTCAGCCAAATGGAATGTAAAAATCATATAATCATTGCCCGATTCATCATCTGCCGGTGTGGAAGACATCAACACGAAAATCTTGAAAAATATTAAAATTATGTGCGGTGCCGTATTCTCTCATTTTTCCAGTAGTCGTTTTCTTTTTTCTCGCTACCACGTGACTGGCGGATCGGGAAGGTCATTCCAGTCTATAAGAAAGGTAACCGATCATCACCACTTAACTATAGGCCAATCTCCCTAACAAGCATTCGCTGTAAGATTATGGAACATGTAATATATTCCCATACTGCCAAGTTCCTGACATCACTTATCTTTTTTCATCCTAACCAGCGTGGCTTCCGCAAGGGTCATTCCTGCGACACACAGCTCGTTATTTTCCTTAACGACATACATGCATGCCTTGATATAAACATTCTTACGGATGCCATATTCATTGGCTTTGAAAAAGCATTTGATAAAGTTCCTCATGCACGCCTCATTCTTAAAATTTCACGCTTAAACCTTCATTTTTTGCTTGTGGAAGTGATTCGTGCTTTCTTGTTGGACCACTGTCAATTCATTCGCACGTAATCTCATTCATTATGTCTTTCCCTGGTTTTATCTGGTTTTACCCAAGGCACTGCTCTAGGCCCTCTTTGATTTCTCATCTATAATAATGATTTGCCCTCTAACATCAGTTCTAACATCCGCCTTTTCGCTGATGACTGTGTTATCTATCGTCCAATGGTTAACCCGTCCGATGTAACCAAGCTTCAAGACCTTTTAGGCATCCAAGAGTTGTGTAACACTTGGCTAATGTCATTAAATTCTACTAAAACCTCTCTTCTTTCTTTCCACCCCTGTCGCAATCACTTGGACACGATTTATACAATTAACAATATCCCCATTACATCAGTATACTCCTATAAATATATCGGCCTAACCTAAGATTTAACCTGGCTCGCAACACGTTCACCATATAATTTATTCAGCTAACCAAACTTTAGGGTACTTACGCCGTAACCTTGCCGTAGCACCCCGTTGAATAAAGCTGCTTGCTTACTTAATATTTCTACGGATGAAATTAGAGTTTGCATGTGCCGCTTGCGATCCTTCTTTTACTAACCTTATTGAAACTCTAGAATCTGTACAGATTCACGCTGCAAGATTTATTTGTTCCGACTGTTCACATCACACCAGCGTCTCCGCACTTAAATTTCGGCTTAACCTCCCTGCATTGGCCTGTCGTCGCAAGATGGCTAGTGTTTCCTTGTAGCACAAATTTTATCACACCTTTGATCCTGAGGCTACTCCTATCGCACGCGCTCATCGCATTTCTAGTAACTCTCACCCTAACGCCGTCTATACAATGAAAGCCCTCACCGATACATGTTATTAGTCTTTTTTCTTGGAAACAGCTCGAGACTGGTATGACCTTCCATTCGAAGTGGCAACCACCAACTTCAGCCAATATAAAACCGCCATAGAAGATATTTTGTATCTATATTAAATTTCACAACCCACCCCGCATGTAATGTCACCGGACCTTTGAGGAATACATAAATATATACTGGTTTTAGTTGTTTTTTATTTTATTTTGTTGACGTTACGGCAGCAGCGCTGCCTTTCTCAAACTTCTTGAGTCTTGACAAAGGCGCGGTCTGGAGAAAGCTTTGTCTAGAGAAAAATGGACTGGTTTAGCGGATCAGTGGTGGCCTCAACCCTCTTGCAAGAACAGTGCAGCAGGGTTGCTTTAATATTTGACCTTAA
Organism: Amblyomma maculatum; assembly: GCF_055883805.1. NCBI lineage: Eukaryota > Metazoa > Arthropoda > Arachnida > Ixodida > Ixodidae > Amblyomma > Amblyomma maculatum. The sequence goes on along the minus strand of NC_139344.1, from coordinate 478,467,068 downwards.
TGCTTTACTAACAACCGGGGCGTCGATCTTGAATTTTTCCGGCTTGGTTATGGTTCACCATTTAAGGACATAGTTCTCAGCGCAAAGGCACACGGCCAAAGGAAAAAAGAAGGAAGACCTAGTCTTCCGTCTTCTTTCCTTTGGCCGTGTGCCTTTGCACTGAGAACTTTCCTTTGCTCGTGTGTATTTGCTCTGAAAACTTTGTCCTTAAATCTAGAATACCAACTAGCCCAACAACTAACTCTGCTGAAATGATTCACAACTTTCGGTTTCGGATTCGGAGGTGCATTCCGTTCCGGCTCGAACCGTTTCGACCTACCTGAAGCGGCTCAAACGGGTTCAGAAAAAAAATTACAATAATCGGGACAGTTTCAGTGGGCCTGTGTCATTTGAGCAGTCTTGTCTAAACGAGTGGCATTTTAATGGGGAGTTGAAATGCGATTTGCTTGTTTTATTTCGATAGTTAATTTCTTTCATTGCTTCTTCATGCTAGCCCCTTTCCGCCTCCTTGAGTTTTTCACGCTGAGTTTCTGTTTCTTACTGATTGCACAATTGATGCCATTTCCTCCTGTTTTTTTTTTCTTAGTACTTAGTGAATGTTTTTGTCCCGACCTCACTCGTAACCATTTTTCTCTATTGTTAGATTTACCTCTAAATAGTGCACTTTTAGCCTTCAGTGCCGCCTTTTTAGAGATATTCTCATCAGTGATGGAGGATAAAGCGATGAGATCCATTCTTTATCTTTGACACCGTAGTTGTAAGTTCTGAAACGACAACACATGAAATAGAGGTTGTGAATACTCCTACCAGTAGTTACACTCAGTTCCTTGCTCCACCCAGTCTTCACAGTTGACTATCGAAGCTTCACTCCTGGCATAGTTTAATTGCCAAGGGAAATAAAATAAGCTAAAATCGGTAGGCACAAAAGGAAGAGAAGACTGCACAAGAATGCTGAATTGGGCGAGTTGGTGCATTCGCATTTTAGGAAACGTAACGCAAAGAAGACAAGGACAAAAAAGAAGGAAACACACACGAGCGCTTCTTCTTCTTGCCTTGTCTTCTTTGCGCTACGTTTCCTAAAAAAAAGAAGAGAACACAAAATGAGAAATCGACTTATGGAATCATTTATGGAGCAACCATACTTCTGCATAAAGTAAGAAAATTCCCATAAGGAAAGGTGTTAGGGCAGCAGACACAATCTCCCCAGTACTGTTTACAGCTTGCTTAGAGGAACTGTTCAGAGACTTGGAATGGGAGCAGTTAGGAATAAGGGAAGATGGAGAATACCTCAGTAATCTGCGATTTGCTGATGACATTGCCTTGCTAAGCAACTCGGGGGACGAACTGCAAATAATTATTGATGGCCTAGACAGGAAACGTAGAAAGGTAGGCTTGAAAATCAATACGCAGAAGACTAAGGTATTGTTCAACAGCCTGGGGAAGAAACAGCAGTTTACATTAGGTAGCGAAGTACTGGAAGTAGCAGGCGAATATGTCTACTTAGGACAGGTAGTAACCGCAGATCCGGACCATGAAAAGGAAATAACAAGAGGAATAATATTGGGATGGAGCGCATTTGGCAAGCATTCGCAGATTATGACTAGCAGCTTACCGGTATCGCTCAAGAGGACAGTATACAACAGTTGCATCTTACCTGTACTTACCTATGGGGCTGAGACGTTGAGGACAACCCGGAGGGCTATGGAGCGAAAAATGGTAGAGGTAGCATTAAACGATAGGAAGCGTGCAGAGTGGGTCAGAGAAATAACTCAAGTTACCGACATTCTTGTGGAAATTAAGACGAAGAAATGGGCATGGGCAGGACATGTAGTGCTAAGAGAGGATAACTGATGGTCGCTTAGGGTAACAAACTGGAATCCAAGGTAAGGAAAGTTTAGCAGGGGGCGGCAGAAAGATGGGTAGGTGGATACTGATGAATACTGATATGATGACATGGCTTCCAGTTCCGTATTATTCAGGTGGTACTTTAGTGGATGCGTGCCGCGACAAGAAACACGCATTATTAGCGTTAAGCTCCATTTTCCATGTTTTGCACCAGTTTACAACGCTGTTAATGTCCAATTGCAAAATGTTCGCGTCGTTTTCATTGGCAATTTCGCGATAAACAACGCAGTCGTCCGCGTAAAGAGGCATCGAAGATGTTACACAATTAAGGAGGTCATTCACGAATATCAGGAAGAGCAACGGACCTAAGACCAGAGGAACACCAGACGTTACTTTTATTAGGTTTGAGTCATAGCCGTCAAGTATTGGCAGCGGTTAGAAAGAAAGCACTCAAACCAAGTATGAAATTTAGCCTCTAAATTTAAAAGAGACAGCTTATACATTAATAGTGTATGTTTAATCTTATCAAATGCTTCGGAAAAGTCAAGAAAAGCGACGTCAATTGTAGAGTGTTTATCGAGAATAGCAAGCAAACGATGAATCGTAATGACTTGTAAGTGCGTTTCGCAGGAAAATGAGCGCCTGAAGACATGTTGCGCACTTGTGAAAAATGAGTTCTTTTCTAATAAGTTAAATATATGCGAATGCAGCATGTGCTCCAACATTTCAAAGACTAATACCGCTCATTTTCAGAAAACTGACCTCGCTACCTCAGTCTATTGCTATTAGAAACATTCCGTATTTATTTGCCGGTAGCTGAAAAAAACTGTGTACAAATTAATAGCCTAACTAAAAATAATCTAAAAATGATTTCCGTATTTAAATTCCCGAAGCTGAAAAGAAAACCTATGCGCAAAGCATGAACTTAATTGAAAACAAGCATTGCTCACGGGGCAGCATAAAATGGGTGGCAGCCTTTGAGATGTAATTTAACATCGGTACATACGTTCTTCGGTAGGTCTGTAGTTTTAGTGAAGACCGTCAACCAACAGTAATTGCCGTGAAGCTCCTCGAAAAGGGGCGCAACATCACAGTAAATGCTTGAAAATTACCCAACACGAGCCGAGCGAGGAAGTAACAGAGTAATCAGGCTTCTTTTTCAGATATCAGCGCCGCTTTTCAGACGGTACAGTGCTCAGCGCCGAGTGGCTCAAGTGTAGTTGTACGGCTTGCTTGAAATCGATGCCCTTGTACATCCAGCACCAGCGCACTCGGCATCCAGCATGCCTAGAAAGCAAAGCTGCCGTCGCTTCACAATATCGCTTGCTGTCAACACTAAAACGACAAGGCGTAATTGGGAATACCAAGCAAGAGTTAAGTTTCAAGCGTACGCGTAAGCATTACTATTTTCAGCGTTGCGCACAGTATATAGCATCCAATTGGCGTGACACGACTCGTGCCATTGCATTTAAAAAGTGAGAAAACCATCGCCGCTGCCCAAGACCCTACCCCTAAGCCATGGTAGAAGGCCTAATGTGCACATGCGCATCGTCATCTTTCCTTGGCACAAAAATTAGCTGCAGCTTAGTTTTAGTTAAGCCTGGCAATTGCGAAAGCAATGTCCGCTTGGCTACGCAAAGTGTTTCGCTCGTGGTGCCTTCATCAGGTTAAACGGTACCCCATCCGAAGTCTTTCATATAGCTATACTAAAGAAACCGGCGAGTAGGCGCTACTTTTATTCTCTACGCCCCGATAACGCATGTCATAGCACACACTGCAACACACACATCCATCACCGCAGAAAGGCCTGCAAGCTCTTTCAGCTTGTATGACGTCAATCGCTTGCCGCCGTTCACAGATGGTCGAGCGGCCGTGGAGCGTAGCTGCGGCGCGTTGAAGAGCCGACTTGGTCCCCCGTCTCTCGCTCTGGTATGACGTCACTAGTCGCGGAACTGAGCACCGCCGCCGCTCGACCGTGGAGCTACGGTGCGCCGAAGAACCGACTTGCTACCACGTCTCACGCTTTGGTATGACGTCAGTAGTCACGTGACCGACCGCTGCCATCGCTCGACCGTGAAGCGTAGCTACGGCGCGCTGAAGAGCCTACTGAAGAGTGCTGAAAACTATGTCCTTAAATCTAGAATACCAACTAGCCCAACAAATAACTCTACCGACTTGCTACCCCGTCTCCGTCTGGTGTGACGTCAGTTGTCACATGGCCGACCACCGACCGCGAACGGTAGGCTCCGGTACGGCGACAAGGCGAAACCTGGCGTAGTATTGCTTTCGCAATAAAAAAGCCCTTATCACCATCATCAGCAGCAGTCGGATTGTGCCCACAGCAGCCTTTGATATTATTCGAACTGACCCTGCTGGCTGCACCCATTTGATTCCTGCGAACTTCTTAACCGAATCTGCCACTCAACTTTCGGCCTCCCCTGCTACGGTTTCTTTCCCTTGGAGTTCAATTTGTTGCCCTTCGCGACCATCGTTTGTCCATTCTTCTCAGTTCATGTCCTGCCAATGCCAATTTCTTCTAGAGTTCCACTAGATTGTCATTAGCTCGAGTTATTTCTAAGGCCCACTCTGCATGCTTCATATCTCAGCATTACACCTGTCATTTTCCGTTCCAGTGCTCTCTGTGTTGTCGTCAATTTGAATAGACACCATGTTGTTATCCTCCATGTTTTAGCCCCATAAGTGAGTACAGGTAAGATGAAACTCTTACATACTTTACTCTTGAGCGATAACAGTAAGCTTCTAACGATAATCAGCGAGTGCTTGGCAGACAGAAGTCGTTGCCTAGTGGTTCCGTCTCCCCTCTCGGCTGCCGGAGGTGGCTGCTTCGAAACACACCGCCGGCCACCCCGGTGAAATATCGGTATAGGCTTCCCGCGACCTCGCGACCAGTCCTTTCAGGGAGAGCGCCTGTGAGGAGGCTCTTCATTCTCGCTGTGGCCTATGGGTCATCCTAGATGCTTAAAACTGAGGTTCTGCTCAGTCGTATCCGACTCTTCGTGACCCATTGGACCATGTCACGACACGCTTTCCGGTCTCTCACTATCTTCCTAACATCACATAACTTCATCTGCAGCGCCTCGAGGATGCCATCTAACCGTCGCGTTCGCTTCCTACGCCTTCTCCGGCGACCCTCAACCTTTCCCAACATCAAATCTTTCTCCAGCGACTCCTCTCGTCTCATCAGATGACCAAAGCAGCTGAGCTTTAACTTTAGAATTTGACTCTCCAATGAGCAGTCAGGGTTTATGGTCGACAATAGCGACTGATTTGATCTTCTGGCAGTCCAAGGAACTCTCAAGAGTCTCCGCCAGCACCACAATTCAAACGCGTCAATTCTTCGGCGGTCAGCCTTCTTCACAGTCCAACTCTCGCATCCTTACATCACAACTGGAAAGACCATAGCACGAGTTATACGGATCTTGGTTGGCAGACTAATGTAATGTCTCTGCTCTTTACTAGGTGGTCAAGGCTATTCATGGCTCTCTTTCCCAGAAGCAAGCGTCTCCTAATTTCATGGCTGCAGTCTCCTTACTGCAGTCACCTGCAAAAAATCGAAGCGGTGACTTTTTGCTTGTGCGTTGTGGAGACTGGTCAAGGAGAATAAAAATAAGAAATGGGACCGTATATGGGCATATTCCGCACCAAGCGGACATATAGTCGCCCAGTGGCGTAATGAATCACTCTATCCATCCGCCGCATTTCATCTCATAAGGGCTGAACACCGAGCAGGGGAAAACCTTGTACCCTCTCGAGACCGTTGGTCTCCCGGCGACGCCGGAGCTCTAACCTGCGACCTCCCGAATGCCAGGCTAATGCTAGACCACAAGGCATCGGTGGGCATTAGGCAAGGAGACATGATCTCCCCAGTACTATCTTACTTAGGGGCAGTATTCTGAGACTTGGAATGAGAGCAGATAGGGATACGGGTTGATGGAGAATACCTAAGTAATCTCAGGGGATGAATAGTAAATACTGATTGAATACCTAGCTATAAAAAGCAGAACAATAGTCTTAAAATAATGTACAGACTACTAAGGTTATATCCAACAGCCTCGCGGAGCAACGGCAGCATGGAATCGGTACCGAAGCATTGAAAGTGTTTGACGAGTATATCTACTTATTAAAATTAGGGACCGCAGATCGGAACCACGAAAACGAAGTAACAAGGATAATATTGTTAGGATAGAATGCTTTTGGCAAATACAATACTCTAAAGGATGTCTTACCGGTAAAATGAAGAATTGACATCTTGGCCGAAGCGCTTCTTTGTTGTTTTTCGCATCCTGCTTGGTAGATGCTGGAGCCACAGTGGTAATAGCAGCTTGCAGCGTATAAGGCGAACACATCAAGGTGAAGAGCATCTGCGCTTGTCGAAATGTCACCAATTTCACATAATCGAACGGCATGCACAGTGGGCATAAAGCGGAACGTGCAACCACCAAAGAACATCAACATCGACCTTAGTGAAAGATTGAAAAAGATTGCGTGAAAAGATTGAAAACCACACAGCGCACATTCCAGCACCGCCATAGCCTTGCATGGAATTGTGCAATACGGTGCGACTAGAAGAGCCTAAGAACAACGTGGGGCGCTTGTGTAGTTTTTACGAACCCCTCTGCAAGCGGAAACGATAAATTACATGTGTCTGGCGCACGAAAATACTGATATAAACTTCTCGCCTTGCAGCCAGTTGGTCAGAAATTGTTTCAGAGAGAAATTTGACCACACATTAATATTTGAACATCTACGAAGCAGGCTGAAAGCCAGTTGCATCGTGAAACTACACGCGCTAGTGGCACTCCATCTGAAAGTATATAAGTGCGGAAGCGCCTGTAAAACCGTAATTTCACTAGTGTCTTCAAGTCACTGCAAAATCTTTCCCGGATGAAAGAGGCGAAGGAAGGCTGAAAGCGGACTTTTCACTAATTTAAGCGCCTTGCGAGAAAAGACGATTTTTTTTTTCAATAATGTAGAACATGAAAATGATAAACGTTAATTTCGGCCAAATAAAAAGCGGTGTTTTAGGCATCAACACTTAAGCTATGAATCTGAACGGTTTTTGTACTTCATAACGAAGCTCAGAACTCTGCTCCAGCTGGGAATATCTTACGTATAAATTTCTCTGTGAAAGCAATAACGGCTTCCATGACCTAAAGCTAACCTTCCTCCATTACGTTTTCTGCCGATCAAGCTCAGCGAACAATAAAGGAGCTTCACAGTCTCGATTTTTCGCGTCCAAGTCCTTTCTTCGAGCCTTGTTGAACATGGCGAGGGTCCTGCTTTACATATTTTCGCAAGTCGGCGTACCCAACTGGAGCAGTCGTTCTGAATTCTGTCGCAGAGCGCTAATTGGCGTTTAAAATATCCAATTGGTTTACTATTTGTATCGAAACATTCATAATGTAAAATCTGGCGCTACTGCGGCCCAGCGCCGCAGGTCACGGCAGTTTGGAGGCTTTGGCCACCGAAAAAGACAAATAAGCAGACCTTCGCAGAAATGAAGAAAGTGTAAAAATACAGCATATATTAAGAACTTTAAAAGAGTAAGAATCAAAACAAGTCGCGCTGCTATTTGAACCTTTCCTGTTTTGCGAGCTTGGAAAGCAATCCTCTGTCCCACTGAGAAACCGTACTAAACACACATTTTGTCTCTACGTCAAGTCCTAGCTGCAACGCACATCAGTACCATGGTTTCATGTTCGGAAATAAAAACATTAGCTGGGGATTTGCTTTAGTTAAACCTGGTAGGTTGCATAAGCAATCAGTCCATTCTTCCGGTGTCTCTTCTGCACGCCGTTTTGTACTGCCCTCATTACGTTTCAACCTCCTGGCAGCCTCTCGCACTCGCTCCTTTTCAAGTCGTTTCTGCCGCTCTTAGCAGTCCCCTGGGCACGCCGTTTTCGCTTGGTCGCAATGCGTCGCTCTCGGCTACTCTCTGAACACTTTGATATGGAGTCTTCACTCTGTAAGGCAGACAGAAGATTCCATTTGGATTCATATCACCGGCCGCCGAGGTGGTGAAAACGTTTCATAAAATATGGAGTTACACAAAGGTTGCTCTGGGGTCAGGCTTAGTGCCCTTCCCCTCACAAACACTAGGTGGACTCCCTAGTACGGGACCCCAGTGGCTTCCGCTGCCGCCATTGCTCTTTTGACCAAGGCCTTTTGGGCTTTCAGGTCGGAGCAGGCGAGTAGGGTCGCCTCCCAGTCCTCCTGGGTGGTGTTTTGGTTAGGTGCAAAGGCAGGGTTGGAGGGGCACGCCCACACCATGTGGAAATGGTCCGAAGACATTTCCCCGCAGTGTGGGCACTCCCCGGAGAAGGCACTGTCAAAGTGTTTAAGTGACGCCGGGCACATCATAGTATTCGTAAGGAGGCGAAGAAACACGCGTTCCTCCGCTCTTCTTAACCCTTTACACGTGTGCGGGTAAATACTGTGCCTGTTTTGGTACAGCTGCGTAATTTCTCTGAAAGTGTAGGCTGGTGTAAATTCTTCTGAGGAGGAAGGAGACGAGGTTGCCCGGTTAGAAAGCGCGCGGGCGGCGGCATCTGCTGCCTCGTTTCCTTCTAGCCCAGAATGGGCCGGAGCCCAGACTATGAAGCGGCGGGATGGACTTTCCACGTACGAGCTGTTTTGCAGTAGTCGGTAGGTCAGGTCCGAGCTGTTTTTTAGTAGCCGGTAGGCCAGGTACGGGACCCAGCCCTGTTGAAAGTTCCTACACGCCCCTCGCGAGTCCGTTATGATTGTTTTGGAATCAGAATGTGTTGCTGCTAACGCGATGGCGACCTCCCCTGCCTGTGTTACGCTTCGGGCTTTAAATGTGAGCCCGTTTACCATTTTGGACTCGTGGATCACTGTCGCCGTGTACCACCCGCCTTGGTGCGGGCCGGACGCGTCCACATAGTACATTCCGGGTTTCCCTTCGTAGTGATGAGCTAAGGCCTCTGCCCTGGCCATGCGCCTACCCTCGTGGTCATGCTCAGACATATTAGTGGGGAGTGGTTTTACGTGCAGGGCGTATCGGCATTTCTGGGGAAGCCTTACTCTTTCCTCGGTTACAGTCGTGTGTCGTATGTGTAGACGGGTTAATAGGCGACGCCCCGACGGTGTCTGCGATAGTCGCGTGTATTGACTCGTGAGGTGGGCTTCTCTTAGCTCCTCGAACGAGTTCGTCATACCCAGACCTTGGAGTCTCAGGTTCGACGTGGTTATAGGGAGGTCGAGGGCCTTCTTCGCTATTTCGCGCGTGATCACGTCGAGGATGTTCTCGTCGTGTTTTTTGAGGTGGAGATAGGGGGATGAGTACAGGATTCTGCTCGTTACAAAGGCATTGGCCAGCCGTAGAGATTCTTTGCTTCCCAGTCCCCCTTTTTTGTTTGAGACTGCGGACCATTCGGCCCACCTGGTCTCCCACCTTTTTTAGCTTGTCGAGCGTGGTCGTCGCTAGCTTACGCTGGTGAATGAAAAGGCCCAGTACTCTAATTTCCTCTCTCTCGGGTATTGGTTCTGATCCAAGTCGCAATTCTATCTTGTCTGTGCATTTTTTGGAGGGACGAATATGGTTGAATTCGGATTTTTTGGTGAGCACTGAAGGCCGCATTTTTTCGCGTACTCATTTACAGCGGTGGCTGCCTCCTGCAAGGTGGCCTCCATTTCTCCGAGAGAGCCCTGCGTGGCCCATATGGAGATGTCGTCCGCGTACAGCGCGTACTGCACACCCGACACTTTCTCCAGGTGGACCGGGACATTTTTCATTGCCATGTTGAAAAGAAGCGGGGATAGCACCGCTCCCTGTGGTGTACCTCTCGTGCCTATAGAAAGGGACCGTGGTCTGCGTTCTGGATCCTCACGTAGGCCTGTCTGTGTGAGAGGAAGCGTTTTATATACTCGAACGCATTCTTTCCACACACCGTCTCCGAAAGGTGTGTCAGGATGGCCTCGTGCGTCACATTATCGACGGCTCCCTTCAGATCTAAGGCCAGCACTATCTTATACCCGTTCGGATGTTCTATTGGATTCAATATTTCTCTGCTAAGCTGTAGCAGGACGTCCTGAGCCGATTTATTTGGACTGAAGCCATACATCGAGTCGGCGAAGGCTCGCTTATTTTCAAGATACTCGGAAAGTCTGTCTCTGACCATTGTTTCCATCAATTTGCCTACGCACGACGTGAGACAAATGGGCCTGATGTTGTCCGCATCTATGGCTTTGCCTGCCTTTGGGATGAAAGTTATGAGTGCCGTCTTCCATTCGGTGGGAAGAGGAACTTCGCCAGTTCAGATCGAATTGAAGTGTTTTAGCAGGGATTGGTACGCGTGGTCTGGTAGGTTTGCTAGGAGTTTTACCGTGATCCCATCCCTTCCTGGCGCGGTCCCGTGTTTCATTCTCGCTAGGGCTGCCTTGAGCTCGTATAGTTTGAAAGGTTCATCTAGCTCAACATTTTCGTCTCCACTGTACCTGTAAGCTTCTCCCCTTGGGTCTTGGGTTGTGCTCAAGTACTGGTCTCGGAGCTTCAGCGCTAATTGGGCCGTATTTCCTTGAAACGCGTGTATTGCTCTCTGCAGGTGTTTCTGCGACTCGGTGCGCGTCTGGTTCGGATCTATGAGAGCTCGGAAGAGACGCCATGTGTTTTTGCCAGACATCTGCCTAGCTGCCGCGTTGCACCTCTCTACCCAGTTGGCGTCCGCGAGTTGCGCCGCGTATTCTGCCGCCTCTTTTGTTATCGCCGCGATCCGGGTTTTTAGATTGCGGTTATGTTTCTGCCTGCGCTATCTTTTAACCATGCTGCGTCTGGCTTCCCAGAAGTGGAAAAGGTGGGTGTCCACATCCGTCACCGCCTCAGAGAGCCTTACCCGCGTTTCCGTCGAACGGAGACTGGTCAGCAGCGGTTTGGTCCAGGCTTGGTATCCCTGCTCCTGGGTAGAACTAACATTATATCCTTTTCTAAATTTTGCCCAGTCCGGCATCTTAGTCTGCCCCGTCGGTCTGGTAAGGGGTTTATTGCGGCCACCGACTATTCGGTTTCGAGAGTATCACGACGCGCTCGTCTCTTGAACGCGCCGTTTGGCAAGGCATTGTTCGCGTTCTCCGTACGTCTCTTGAGCTGTTGTTGCTTCCTGGCTGCAGCAAAGCTACGTAGCTTCTCTTTCTGTCAGTCAGACAGCGTGTGTGTCGAATGGTCGGGCAAAGCGGACGAACGCGCATTTTTTATAGTCAGTTTTCACCTCCTCTCCACATTCCGAAACATCTGGTGAAAAAGTAGCGCCACCTGGATGGATGGATGGAATATAGGAGCGTCCCCTTTGAAACGGCGTGGTGGCAGTAGCTATCATGCCCATTTTTCTCCCTATATCTTAATTATTGATTTAGAATGGTTAACTAAACCATCATTCTATTTATTAAATATTTGTTTCTACAATACCAACATTATGTCACTTCTCTGTTTTTCAGCCACCAAAATCTTCCAGTCGTTTTTTGCTTGTTTCCACCGCCGGTTTATTCACCCGGCCACTGTTATCTCTAAATCCCAGAGCTTCAGGAACAGTGATTGCGCCTGCATCAACTTCCGGATGGATACCATTACATTCGAGTATAATATGGTCAATTGTTTCACTGGAGTTTCCACATACAGCACATGCGTCATGTCCATTGTTATATATTTTTTTTGTAGCTGCGTGTTCTAAGGCACCCTGATCTAGCTTCAAAAAGTAGGGCACTGCCTCTTGAGTTATCAAAGAAATCTTTCTTCCTGATCTGCATTTTCCACTTTCGGTATAATTCCACACTCTGTTTCTTTTCCATCGAATTTATCCAATTTTTACCTTCTGTGTTTTTCACTTGTTGCTTAATGCTCTTTATTTCTCCGTCCTTGTTACTAGCATACTTACTAGTTAGTTTCCTAGTTCGTTTCCTCCATTGTGAGTCAACGCTTTTTAGGTACAGGTATTTAAATACTTTAGCTGCCCATGTGTTCCTGTCCAATTTCCTCAGGCGTTCCTCTTATAATATTTTACTCTGAGCTTCTCGTACTTCGAAAGATGCCCAGCCCATATCTCCCTGTACCGCCTCATTTGTAGTTTTGCCGTGGGCACCTAGTGCTAATCGTCCAACGGATCTCTGATTTATATCTAATGTCGACTGTACCTCTGATTTTAGGCACAAAACCGCATTTCCGAAAGTACGTCTGGGCACCATAATTCCTTTCCAAATACCCCTGAAAACCTCATACCTATTGTATCCCCACAATGCCTTATGCTTCATTATCCCGGCATTCCTTCGCCCTTTGGCCTTAAGCGATTGCTCATGCTTTCCAATGTATGCCAATCCTTCGTTTACCCATACCCCCAGATATTTATATTTTGCTACTTTAGGTTTTTCATGGCATTGTATCCCCTGATCAGTTGAGCCGTTGAAATTCATCAGACCCGACTTTATTGCGCTGAAACTGAAGCCTAGAGCGTCCCCTTCGTCTCCGCAATACTTAACTAGAGTTTGCAATTCTTCCAGACTCTCAGCTAGCAGCACAATATCGTCGGCATATATCAAACCGGGGAGGCGATGCTCTACCGCCTTTCCACCTAATCTATATGACAGGTTAAAACCTAGGTTACTGTCTTGTATCCTCCGTTCCAGGTTTATTATATAAAGCATGAACAGCACCGGTGATAGAGGACAGCCTTGTCTTAATCCTTTGCATACTTGACATCCTCCGTACTTCTTATCCCTTCCCACGTAATTTCTACTTTGTTATCCCGGTATATTTCCTGTAGGAACTCTATTATTTCTTAACCGATACCTTCTTCTTTTAATATGTTCCACAGGAGTTCCCTGCTTACGTTGTCGTACGCCCTGTTTATGTCCAGCAAGGCCAAATACAAAGGTCTATTTTCCACTCTAGATATTTCGATGCATTGGGTAAGCACGAACAGGCTATCATCTAATCGCCTACCATTTCTAAAGCCGTTCTGAAGTTCTCCGAGTATCTTGTTACTTTCAACCCATGCTTGCACCTTTAATTTCACCGCCTGCATGGCTAACCTGTACATAACAGATGTTATGGGAATCGGCCTGTAGGATTTTATGTGCATCCTGTCTCCTTTCCCTTTATAAATCGAATTGATTTTACTCTGCCGCCAGCTGTCCGGAACTTGCCTATTCGTTATGATTGTTTCCAGAGCTTTTAACAACGTTTCCTTACTTTTTGGACCGAGTTCATGAATCAGCTTGATCGGAATTCCATCTATTCCTGTAGATGTGTTTTTAGGAATATTTTTTTCTGCCTTTTTCTAGTTTAGATTTGTCAGTTTTAAGCTGCTTTGTATTCTGCTGCCTTGCGTTGCTTCCTGATTTGCGGAGATTACCCTATCGTCGCTCTTAAATGACTCGGCTATAACTGATGTAATTTAGTTCACTGCGTTGTCTCCCTTTAAACAATTTCCCTCGTTATCATGAATCCGATCCTGCTTTCTTTGATTCTTCTTCCCTAGCCAGCTCATATGGTTCCAGAATTTTCTTTCTCCGCCTCTAGAAGCATCGTGTATGTCAGCCATCCAGCGATCGGTGGACTGCCTTATTTTACTTTGGACCAGGGCCTGCACCTGAACTTTTTTTTTGTCGATATGATTCCCTTTTTTGGTCGATTTCCTCCTGAGATACCTGTGCTTTCTTTGCCATTCGGTGTTCCCTTGAATCAGCCCGTCGTTGTTCAATAGCTTCCCTGATTTCCTTATTCCAACAGCCCCGTGTCTTCCTCTTTCCATTCCAGCGGTTTGCTACTTTAACCTCCTGAGTTTTCCTCCTTATGAGTAGTTCTACCTGTTCATAATCCCAGTCTTCCATGGGGCTTTTCTCTATTGCTTCCTCTATGTCTGCTGCTACCTGCGCTATTTGATCGTCGTTTAATTTTTCGTTTACGTTTTGTCTAAGTTCCATTTCTTTTTTCATAAAGGGCCCCATCTGCAGACTAATACGTTTATGATCACTTCCCTGACTACACTGCCCTTCTTCGTCTATTTCCATTTTTGTGACCTTGCTATAAATTTCCTGCGACGTTAGACAATAGTGAATGGTCGTCTGCCTGTTGCGGAATTCCCACGTGATTTGGTCTTCACATTTTGTTTCTCTATTTACTATAACTAGATCGTGTCATTCACAGAAATCTAGCATTAGCTTCCCGTTACAATCCGTGTATCCATCCAGATCGTCGAGTGGCCGTTCATGTCCCCCAGTAGAATAATATTGGCCCCATTTCCAAACTGGCTTATATCGTCACTGAGACATTCAACAAGGCCCTTGTTTTCTTGCCTGCATTGATGTCCTGTTCCTAAATAAACTACCCCTAGCCATGTCCTTATGCCGGCAATTGTTCCTGAAACCCAGATATGTTCTTTACAAAATGATTTACTTCTTTGCCAATTTGTTCCCTGGTGTATCATCATACCTACCCCTCCACTCGTTTTTTCCGTTCTCGTTCTGTTGCACCCTTCCCAGACGTAGCCTTCTATAAACGGCGGATCTTCTAGATCCCTGAGATGAGTCTCGCAAAGAGCGTACGCACCTATTTTGTCATTCTTCAAATGCTGTTCTATCTCTAGCCATTTCGCTCTTTTTCTACCTCCTTGCATGTATATGTAGCTAATCCTAGTATTAAATTTCTTTTTTGTACTTTTCTTTCTTGACCTACTCTTTGCCATTTTTGGGGGCTCAGCCTCCATTATTACACTTTCTTCTGCTTCACTTCTAACTACCTCTGTGCACGGAGTTTTCGCGGACCCCCTAAAAAGGCTACAGCCCTGCCTGCCAGGCGCCGGCCGATCTCTGCTCCCACCCTTCTTTTAAAATGAATACCATCTCGCTGAAAAGCCCTACCAAAACCTGCTTTATGTACCTCCCTGTTTACCTCAACCACTTCGAAACGCTTTCTTATGTCCTGATTAACTGTCACCACGTCCTTTTCCAGCTTTCCGTTCAATCCTAGCACATCTGGTACTGTGCATACAACTATCTGCGTTTGCTGTGCTATCTCGCTGATCTTGGCAACTTCCTTACCTAAACTTTCCACCACTCCTGCAGCGTCACCATTTAGGACATCGTTTAGCCCCGCGGCTACTATTACCATACTGCGCTCTGCGGAATTCTTCAACAACCTATTTTAACTCTCTTTCGGCACTGCCCTCATTGTTCTCCCTGGGAAGGCTCCAACCAAAACTCTCTTATCACCTTTCACACATTCCAAGATATCTTGCTTGCACCTGTTCATGTTAGAATCTCCGGCGATAAGCACCTGGGCCTTCTCTCTCCCTCTCCCAACTGTTGCCTCCTGCTTTCGGTTATCTGTGTCCTTATCTCTGGGATTTTCATTCTTCCTTACTTCTTCCTTTTTTTCCGGCGTCTTAGCTGCTTCTAAATAACTCTGACGGTTCGGATCCGCCTGACCTACTTTGCTTATGCCTTCCATGCCAGTGCTGTCTCAAGCCACGTGGTCCGCATTAGAATGTTCGTCCTTGTTGGTTCCAAGGATAAAGTCGGTCCCTTTTTTTTTCAATTTGAGGAAGCTGTCCAAGCAGTTTCTGATTTTTCGCCCTTAACAAACATACTTCATTTTCTAAATCATCCACACGAGACACTAAACTGCCCCTTTCTTGATCAAATCTATCTAGACGCGCACTCAGTACGCAACCCCGACACAAAACGTCGCTGCCTTCCGCTTCACCTACAGAGTCAAAACGCGTTTCCTTGAGATTAACCTGCGCCTCACACTGAGTACACTTTACCTTCTTTTGATTGCACATCTTAAACGCTCGTCGACTGAACTATTTATATTACGAATTCTCAGAATATACAAATTGCCAAAAGAAGACACAAGAAACGACTAGCAAACACGCGTTAAAAACCAATTCTGCGAATGCCAATAGCCTAGAAAAAAAGTATTTATCTAAACAAGATAGTTAAAGAATGAACGCCAAGAAAACCTAGCTGCCGGCACGAAAAACCAGGCCGCTAAGACCACGTGCTAAAATCTATTCTTTAGGCTGCACCTAATCTAACTAGCTGAAAATGAAATAAAGTTAATAAAAGAATGAACTCATCTATTTGACGCTTCGGAAGCTCCCGCTGTCGCCACTCCGTCCGTTTCCCGTAGCCACGTGCAGTCGGAGGAGCGATGGAACACGTGTCCGCACAACACGGCTGTCAACTCCTCCTCAGTGACGCCAGTGCCTCCACTCTTCAGCGGCGCAGCTGTAGCTGCGGAGCGGCGTGGTTTACTCGACGATTGGAAGAGAGGCCCCATCTGCGGTCGCTCTAAAGGTCAAATGTGGCTACCGGCCTGGTTTACGCGACGGGCTGGAGCCTGGCGTAGTATTGCTTATGCGATAAAATCTGTAGCTGCCGCTACATACATGTGCCATTGGAATGCTGTTACCGGCATGGAGTACTGCATGCCGGCACTGTGACAGCATCGAGCACTGATGCTCCGTGCCAGTGTTCGAGATTTGCCACTGATGTTCTAGAATCTATATGTCATAAAGTTGTAGCATAGCGCATGGGGGTAGCGTGAGTAGAGAAAAAAGAGAAGAAAGAACGGCGGAGTGAGAAGGGGTAGTAAAGGAGCGTTGGAGCGTGTTCGCTGGTCTTCATAGTTCTGGGAGGGGTTTGGGTTATCTGTGACCATACCGGTACTCAAGCGTCTGGAGCGGACCTCCACGCGTCGACATCCACCCACAGCTACGTCTTCGCAGAATACTCGACACCGGATCCGGCATCGCCGGCGACTGACAGGCGAGTGGATACCTCGCCTGCCTCTAAGTACAAATAAACCTATCCTGGGGCCCATAATTTCCATCATAATCTTGCGAGACCGCTAAGATTTGGGCAAACGTTATTTCACGCCGTCCCAGATCTGAACCGTGGTGGGGGTGAAGATGGAGCTCGAGACGTTGGGGCTGATGACCGAGCAACTAGGTATGAAGCTGAAAGAATTCCTCGGCTGGTACGAAGAACAGCTTAGCACTTACAAAGAGGAATTAGAAGCGGACTAGCAGAAGCGCGAAAGTATGGACAGCTGAAGCCTAATGCCGAGCCCAAGTATTTGCTTGTGTTTACAGAATTCCGTGAGAGAGAACGAGTTTTGAAGGCGACCGAAAAAACACTCTTGGATCTTCGGAAACGCTCGACAGCGGAGGAGAAAAACACCCCATCTCGTGGTGTTGGAAGTTATGCATAGAGGGCGATTAGGTTGGATCAGAGCCCTAATAAAGTGACCCCACCATTTCATTAAGCACACGGGGCATTACATGCCGCAGTACCTTCTAGTAGAGTAAGATCATATCTACAGCAAAATAAAAAAGCTCTTCCAAGACCTTATGCAGCCATTAGGGCTACGTGAGCTCAGTTTTGACATACAGTTAGACACTGTTCTCATATGTTCACGTCAGTTCACAACGAGAGAGAGAACTCCAGCTAGACATATGTCTGCATGGAATGGTGTGCTGCTGACTGTCACAGGAATAGTGAAAACGTAAGCACATTGATAGACTATCAAAGGGAGCGACTCAGTACCTATGAGACGATTGTTGAGGATGAAATCGTTTAGAGCATAAATCTGAGCATATCTGAAGATGAGAAAATTCATAACAAGAATTTAAAAGTCAGGACTGTGGCTGGCCTTGGTTCTATAAGGCAGCTACGAAATGCTGAGCGTGAGAAGCCCACATATCAAGTGTTGAACAGCACTGGGAATTGTCCGGAATGCCGAGACGACTATCTCACGCTAGATGCAGCTGCAGTGCAGCGACTCACACACCTGGCGAAGACCGCCGCTGGAAAGCTAGGGGACATAGGCAGACGAAGAAAGTTGCACATCCTGACAAGCAAGTTTCTAGACTATCTGGAGAACAAGCGGAGGCGAAAGACTGGCCCCAGATCTATGTTCCCAAAGCCATAAAACCAGTGCTGGTTTGTCTCAAGAAGGATGTTGCTGGCAGGAAAGAACATCCACTACGAGAAGCAAGCTGTGACAGAAAGTGCAGTAGTCCGCGAAAAGCCCCAGTATGCAAAGCTTGTTTCCGCGAGCACATTCGGTTTAAGCCGAGGATGGAGAAGAAGCCACATGCTCTAAACAGTGGTATCGTACTCAATGCCGGAAAAAGCAGCCTGTGAAATAATGGGAGATCTTGCGTCTTGGCATTACCGAGAAGTCGAAGTCCGCGTGCCATGTACCAGTTGTGGTTATCAAGAAACCAGAAAACAGAATACGATTGTGCATCGACTTCCGCGAGCCCAATAAGATCCTGAAGTCTGACTGTGAGCTCATACCGCGCATTGATGTTGTCCTCGCACTTGCAGAACAGAAAACGCTTTTATCCAAGTTCGATTTTACGAAAGTTTATTGGCAGGTAACAATGGCTGAGGGAAGCTGGGAAAAAACGTTTTTTTTTCAGTATGTCAGGACCATACCACTTCCGATACATGCCTTTTGGCATCAAAACGGCACCAGCCATATTCGTACGCCTCATAAAAGCCATGTTAGGTGACGTCAAAATGTTTAGCACTACGACGATGTGGTAGTGGCAAGTGAGACATGGCCTGAACTAATGTAAATCTTGACTTCGACAGAAGACGCGATGCCGGTCTCACCATCAAGTCAAGCAAGTGCGAAACTGGTGAGCGCCCAATTTCTTTCCTTGGTCATCGCTCTGGTGAGTCGAAGGTGGACCCAATGTTGAAGACATTGGACAAGTTCTTGGCTGAAAAGCGGCCATCCAGTAAGAGGGCTGTACAGTTGTTTCTTGGCCTCACCGGATATTACCGAAAATTCATCCAAGATTATGCCTCTGTCTTTACGCCCTTGACCGAACTCACAAAAAAGGGGTTCAGAGCAGGAAGAAGCCTTCCAGACCCTCAAGAAGAAGCTTAGTATTTCTCCATTGCTTCAAACTCCTGATGTTTCACGACCATTTGTGCTGCAGGCAGATGCTTCGAGCTTGGGTGCAGTTTTGCTGCAAACAGTTGACGATGAAATACTGCATCCCGTCGGCGTACGCGAGCCGCAACTTGCTACCGCCAGAGACACGTTATTCTCCTGTAGAGCGGAAGTGTCTAGCACTCTGTGTCAGTGAAGTGTCTGGGTCATTGGGAAATTTCACAATTATCTGTACGTCAAACCATTTATAATTAAATGTGACCATCAACCATTTCAGCACTTGCAATCAGCTCGACATGTGAACAACCGAGTTTTAAGGTGCAACCTAATGCTAAAAAATATTGTTTCAGCGTCGAGTACATAAAGGAAAATGAAAATGTTGCTGCTGACTACTTAAGTCGCGTGTGAACTTTGACCTGCATTGTCAACCTTGTATTGCTCATACCAGTGCTTTAGGGGTGCGTTACGTTACGTGTGTTACTGCTGCGCGAGCCACGTGTGCATTGACAGTCTGGACCTCAATTTGCCAGAGACAAGAATAGTTCGGCTGTAACTGTCTTAAAGTGGGGGATAGCGTTATGAAGTTATAGTATAGCGCATGGTGTTAGCACAAGCAGAGACAGAAGGAAGAAGGGCGGAGTGAGAAGAGCTAGTAAAAGAGCGTGTTCGCTAGTCTTCATCGTTCTGGCTCGGGGTTGGGTTATCTGTGACCACCCCAGGACCCAAGTGTCTGGAGCGCACTCGCATGCGTCGACATCACACACACAGCCATGTGTTCGCAGAATCCACGACACCGGATCCGGCGTCGCCGTAGACGGTCTGCCTCTGAGCACGAGTAAACCGATCCTGGGCCCATAATTTCAATCACACTATATCTCTATGTGCCACAGATTCTGCACGCAGACATGCTGAGCTGTCAATTTTAAGGTAAAAGCCTTTAGTGTCTCACTGTTCTCGTGAACAAAATGCTTCCCGCTTTTGCGGCGCCTCTGATTGGTCGAGACGGGATGACATCATGGCGGTCTCGACCAATCCGAATGCGTGCCTTATATGGCCATATGCCAATCAATGATCATTTAATAATAATGAATATTCAATTTACATTGATGACTAATTGTCAATTACTAATGATAAATTCCTAATCAATGACAAATTATTTCAATAATGGCTAGCTAACGATTGATTTACCAATTATCAGTGAATAATGATCAATTACTACTAACTAATCAATACAGACTTAATATTTAAATACCTAAATATTAGTGCTAAATATTTATTGAATAATTAGGCCTTATTCAACTATTTAAGTGCTGTAATTATTGGCTAATCATCAATTACCAATTACTACTGCTCGAATTATAAATGATTACTAATTGGTTTGATTAACGACAAATAATGGCTGTTATGACCGTGCATCGTCCGCACTTGCGCGCTCTATTGTTCGCCTGTGGGCATGGATATGTGCTGTGGATATGTGCTGTTGGTGCAAGGGCGCTAAGTGAGCCTGTTTCCATGAATCCTTTTGTGTGAGCCTGTTTTGCTTTGTTGAGACCCTGCAAATGACAAATTGGCCCTGACAAGGGAACGTCTAAAAAAATACAAAGAAATGTCGCCCTGTGGGAAATAGCCGGAAGTGCTTTCGTTCAATTGTTCACCCTTCCCGTCGAGAAGCGCTATGGTCAAGTGAGGAATGCCTATTGTCCAAAGGAGACGACGTCCGCTGACGTGCAGGACAAGAAAGGAGCATGACGCATACGGCCATTAGAGGATTTGCCGGGAATGCAGGAAAGATTTGCAATTGTCGGAAAGAGACAATGCTGGGAGCAGTATGTGGCGCGCACGTGCACTTGGGTTTCTGAGAAGGCAATCCACTTACCGGAACCAGCATATTCGATCTTTGCTGAAGAATAGAAATGTACCTCCTCGCCGTTCCCAAGCTCTTCCCGCCAACAAGTGACCACGCCCAACGAAACAATGCCGGACCAGTCAGTGCATCAGACCATCAGTGCAGTGATGTGTTCGATTGGATGCCGTATCTGAGGGGCGTGCCCTGGAACTGGTTGGTCAGCATCTTCAGAGAGGGGCTGGACATAGGGGGTTTTAAGGACGTTGCAGAGCACGAAATGACGCTCTGAGCCCTGGGCAAACGGCTCATCCAGAAGCTTCTCGCTATGAACTCTTACAGCTTGCCATTTTTGCTGATATAGCCATTTTTGATGTAAATAAGTTTCTCAAAGAGCCATTAAACCTGCTTGTATATATTTTACTAACTTCGACGACTCAATCCTTCTTCAACCCCGAGTCTCTGCACTCTACCAAATGAAGGCCGGGTCGACGTAGTTCCAGCGTCACGACAACCGGTGACCAGCGGTGGGATCTGAATCTACAAGCCACAACATCTGGTGATTGGAGGTGGATCAGAATCTACAAGCCACAACATCTGGTGATCGGAGGTGGCATCTGAAGCTACAAGCCACAACATCTGGTGATCAGAGGTGGCATATCAAGCAACAAGCAGGAGGAACAATCGGCCAACAAGAGAGCAGGTCGGAACATCGATCGCATGTGTGGGTGAGTGCTCGGATTTTCTTCTGATGTGAACCAGGTTCTAGAACAGGGTTAGATTTTAGAACTGGTAAAGAGTGTTGAAACGCCTTTAGGTTTGGTAGTTTGCACAGTTGTTTTGGAAGTAGCCGACACTCGGAGCGATCATGGACCTACAAAATCTGCAGAAACCGGAACTGTTGCAATTGTGATAGGAATTGGGAATTGATACAAGTGGTTTGGCACGAAAACCCTTGATTATAAAGGCAATCACTGATCTGGGAACCGATGATGAGGAGCTCAGTGAAGCATGGAACCTCATCGGACAAAAAAAGGAGCAGCTCAGACAGCAGAAAGAGCGGGAAAAGGAGGAAAAGAGGCGTGAGCGTGAAATTGAAATTGAAAGAGAAGCAAGAAGGCTGCAGCTAGAAATTGAGCTCCGGAAATTAGAACTAGAGTTGAGCAAGACGTCGGGCAATTGTCCCCAGCTAGCGGTACATCTTCTCAACAAGGAGGCAGATTTCAAGATGTCAAAGTACATGCAGATATATGTGATATCAGGGGATATCGGTCTGTATCTGGCTAACTTTGAGCGAACCTGTGAAAAACTGTCCTTCCAACGAGACACTTGGTCTCAGAGATTATTGATGGTTCTGCCTTGCGAGGCAGCGGAGGTTGTCGCGCGGCTAAGCAAGGAGGACGCGGACAACTACGAGAAGGTCAAGGCTTGCCTTCTGAGAAAGTATAGGCTTAGCGCCGAGGCGTTCAGACAACGTTTTCGGAACGCTACTAAGTCCAGGGACGAGAGTTACCGTGAATTCCTACACAATTTAAGAGTCAATTTGGGCGAGTGGCTAAAGAGCACTGATTCCTACAGTGATAGGGACGCTGTTGTCGAGCGAATTCTTTTGGAGCAGTTTTATAACTGCCTCCCAGAAAAAGAAAGAAATTGGTTACAGGACCGAGGCGAAATTAAGTCGGCAACTGAAGCTGCCGAACTCATTGAGGAGTATGCTTCGCGCCGACAATTCAGCAACCCAGCAGTGGATAGGCCCCGCAATCCCAAGTTGAGTGTGAATAACCGTCAGGAAAAGCACTTTGCTAGAGTTGGAAACGAAGAAAGGAAGGCTTCTTCAGGCAAACTCCCTAGAAAGGACGGCAGTGAGAAAAGTTGGGAAGTGACCAACGCGCAGAACACAAAGAATAAGCTTGAGGCTAGGAAGCCGCTCACATGCTTTAGGTGTAATGAACAGGGTCACATTGCCGTCAACTGCCGGAAAGAAAAGATTGCTTTCTCGTATGTCAGTGACTGCGATGAAAATATGCAGCTTTTGGAACCCTACCTACATGACCTAGTAGTCAACGGGAAGCCTTGCAAGGTACTGCGCGATTCGGCCGCAACGATGGATGTTGTCCATCCGGCGTATGTGTCGCCTTCCGACTATACAGGACAGTGTGCATGGATCCGCCAGGTAGTGGAGGAAAAGAGTGTGTGCTTGCCAATCGCGAACGTGGTCATCGAGGGCCCTTTCGGCGAGTTAACAACCGAGGCTGCCGTTTCAGGAAAGCTTCCTAAGTGCTATCCGTATTTATTTTCCAACAAATCCGACATGCTACTGAGAAAGAGGGGCATCCTTTTCGGAGACAGAGTTGTGCAAGCCTTAACACGTTCAAAGGCGCGAGAACTAGCTACACTGCTCATTCCAGAAAAATCCACAGCGCAGGAAACGGCAGTTAAAACAGTGGTCGAAGCGGAAGATAGCAGGTCAGAAAACTTTGAGAGCGAGGCATCTCAGATAAGTCAACTTGAAAGTGAGCTTGATGAGACGCGGAATGAGGACGTTTTTGAGAGTAACCTCTTGCCGCCAGTGTCTAGTAATCTCACGAGACTTTTAAGTGGAACCCGAGAGGACTTAGCTATGGAGCAAGCCAATGATCCCAAGATACATGAGATAAGGGAGGGCCACCGCGCCACTAAGACAGCAAAGAATATTTCTTTCGAGATGAGAAAGGGAGTGCTGTATCGTTTATTCAAGGATAAGCGCGGAGTAGAGCGGGACCAATTAGTCGTTCCCCAAAAGTACCGCTAAGACTTACTGCGACTTTCTCATGGCAGCTCGTGGTCATGTCACCTTGGAATAAGGAAAACAAAGCAGAGGCTGTTGCAAGAATACTATTGGCCTGGATGTTTTAAGGACACGGAAAATTTTGTACGGTCATGCCAGCGGGTTGGAAAGGCGCAAGATATGTGGAAAGCTCCGATGGTGTTAGTACCAATCATTACCGAGCCGTTTCACCGGTTAGTAATAGATGTAGTTGGGCCACTTCCTGTGACAGAGTCAGGGTACCGTTATATTCTCACTATGTTATGCCCAGCCACAAAGTTTCCAGAAGCTGTTCCGCTGCGCGAGGTGACGTCCGAGAGTGTAGTGGATTCGCTGCTGTCAGTGTTTGCACGAGTTGGATTCCCTTCCGAGATCCAAAGTGATCAGGGTAGCGTTTTCACAAGTTTCCTAACCACCTCTTTTCTCGAGCGATGCGACATTAAGGTAGTGCATAGCTCGATCCACCATCCGCAGAGCAACAGCGTAGAAAGATGGCATTCTGTTCTCAAACTCGTCCTGAGGGGACTGTGCTATGAAAACAAGCGCGAATGGGATACCTGCCTGGCAAGGGCGACCGTGGACTACTTGGGTCACAATGTAGGTCAAGGTTTCAGGAAACCCAGCGAGATTAGGATTTCTGCGGTAGCAGACTACCCGCGGCCGAGCACGAAGACGGAAATTAGGGCATTCTTGCGGCTGACGGGATACTACAATCACTACATCCCTAACTATTCAGCTTTGGCTAGCCCTCTGACCGACGCTCTCCGCAGGACAGAACCGACAAATGTAGTCTGGGACGAACAAAAGGAAGCCTCCTTCGTAAACCTGAAGGCTGTGCTGATTAGCCGTCCGGTACTGCGAGCTCCAGACTATGACCGAGAATTCACGGTCCAGTGTGATGCAAGTGATCGAGGGCTAGGTGCTGTTCTCTGCCAGAGAGATTACGACGGTAATGAGCACCCCGTGCTCTACCTGAGCAGAAAACTGAGTTCTAGAGATAGGGCTTATTGCGCGCCAGAGAAAAAGTGCGCTTGCATTGTACGGGCCATTCAAAAATTGCAGTGCTATCTTGGAGGGGCCAAATTCACCGTAGAGACGGACCATTGTCCCCTGGCTTGGCTGAAAACTGCGACATCGAAGAAGAGCCGCCTTCTGAGGTGGAGCTTGATTTTACAGCAGTACTATTTTGAAATAACATACAAAAAGGGGAGCTTAAATGGGAATGCGGACGCGCTTAGCCGCTGTTTCTAAGCGGTCCGAGGTGCTCCTCACCATGTATCCAAATTGATACTCAGGTTCTTTTTTTTTCGTGCGCTTGTATATGTGTGACTATGTAAAGCAGCACGTTCGGGTTTCTAGGCATACGTGGGTCCTGAACGTCTTGAGTGTGGGCTTTTCTCGGACAACGATGGCAGTTTTCTTTTCACCTGGTCTCTTCAGACGGGAGCCGAGTGCTTGCTTAGACAGGTGGTTGAGTTTCAGAGACAGCTCAAGCAATTTGGCCTACGACAATCAAGACAACGCGACAAGCAATAGCGAGCTTCAAGCGTTCATGTGCAGGCCATTAAGTCGTCTCTTCATGCAGCAGCTGCGACTGCTGCCCTCCGTAACTCTTCTGGCGGGGGAGGAGGCTGTTATGACCGTGCATCGTCCGCACTTGCGCGCTCTATTGTTCGCCTGTGGGCATGGATATGTGCTGTGGATATGCGCTGTTGGTGCAAGGGCGCTAAGTGAGCCTGTTTCCATGAATCCTTTTGTGTGAGCCTGTTTTGCTTTGTTGAGACCCTGCAAATGCCAAATTGGTCCTCTCAAGGGAACGTCTAGAAAAATACAAAGACATGTCGCCCTGTGGGAAATAGCCGGAAGTGCTTTCGTTCAATTGTTCACCCTTCCCGTCGAGAAGCGCTATGGTCAAGTGAGGAATGCCTATTGTCCAAAGGAGACGACGTCCGCTGACGTGCAGGACAAGAAAGGAGCGTGACGCATACGGCTATTCGAGGATTTCCCGGGAATGCAGGAAAGGTTTGCAATTGTCGGAAAGGGACAATGCTGGGAGCAGTATGTGGCGCGCACGTGCACTTGGGTTTCTGAGAAGGAAATCCACTTACCGGAACCAGCATATCGGATCTTTGCTGAAGAATTGAAATGTACCTCCTCGCCGTTCCCCAAGCTCTTCCCGCCAACAAGTGACCACGCCCAACGAAACAATGCCGGACCAGTCAGTGCATCAGACCATCAGTGCAGTGATGTGTTCGATTGGATGCCGATATCTGAGGGGCGTGCCCTGGAACTGGTTGGTCAGCATCTTCAGAGAGGGGCTGGACATAGGGGGTTTTAAGGACGTTGCAGAGCACGAAATGACGCTCTGAGCCCTGGTAAACGGCTCATCCAGACGCTTCTCGCTATGAACTCTTAACGCTTGCCATTTTGCTGATATACCCTTTTTTGATGTAAATAAGTTTCTTAAAGTGCCAATAAACCTGCTTGTATATATTTTACCAACTTCGAAGATTCTATCCTTCAACCCCGAGTCTCTGCACGCTACCAAGTGAAGGCCGCGTCGACGTAGTCCCAGCGTCACGACATGGCTAATTATCAGTTGCGTAGCAGAATGGGGCACTGAGGCTTTTGCCTTGCACTACATTAGTCGCTAAAGTCCTTCGTAATTTTGCGCAGCGTTGTCCAGAAAAACGCGTCACAAAGCTCCAACCGTACTACTTTGTAATATAAACAGCTAGGTCTGACATGTGATAGAGTATTATTATCTGATTTTATGTCCCGCTAGACAGCAGCAGGTCGATTATGGACCCAGAAAGTACTACATATCAGCTGTAGATCGCTCTATAGAATTTTTGATGCCCCTGTGTCGTAACATCCTGGTTTTAATTCAAGACGTCAGCGCACAGCCGCCTGCCGTACACCCCAGATCCTACCAAGATGGTTAACTGCCAACACCAGAGACCGCCAAGTTAGTGTAGTGGTAGTACCAGACACACCAGGCTGGTCGGGGGCTCACATTAAAGCACACCAGGCTGTTCTGATGTGTACACTGGGCACATGAGGAAATCTTGGTGTTAACACTAGAACACATTATGACGCGTGTCATAGGACATGCGAAACGCTTTCTTCACTAATATATTATTCGTGACACAATCAATTCCTTGTTTACCCCTGCAGTGTTTCTCTATCTACAGTAGCAAAGCAAAAGTGGAAGAATAAATAAAAAGAACTCATTGTTCATGACAAGAGCATTCCTTCATGATGCCTATTTCGGCCGCTTGACCACAACGTGTTTAGTAAAAAAAACATTTGCACGTTTATCAAATGAGCTAGTAATCCTAAAACGCAAAATCTGCTCAATGAGCGGCGTCTACTGGTTTCACTGTATACGAAGCGAAACAAATGTGTGCTACAGGCCGCACTTGTCCGAAGGGTTCATGGCCGAGTTGGGCGGACAACTAAACACTAGTGCGAAATTGCGGCTGTTGCGCGCGGCATCGTTGCACATGGCTTCTGCGGACTGCTCGTCAGAGCTGCACAGTGTGAAGCAGCTGGCTGCAAACAGCAGCTGGTCCTCACTGAAGCGCTCCATGTTCCTCAGCCGCTTATTCTGCTGGGACTTGCTGCCTTGGGTGAGCGCAACGTAGAGCGCGTAGTGTGCTCGATGTACAGCGTGCGCATGGGCCAGGCTGGCGTTGGAAAAGCACCGTGCCTTGGGCGGTTTGAACTGGTGCCACGCACTGGCCAGGGCTAGAACACGGCCGACAACATGGCGGCCGAGCACGGAGCCCCATGCGCCAAGCTTCCACGCTGGCGGCGCGCCGGAAGAGTAGAGAGGTGCTGTAGCGGCGCCCAGTGGTACGAACAGCGCGTCAGATTCGAGGACGAACGAGGGTTCGCTGGCTATTTGGGGCACGTGCCAGCCTTCGCCGTATAGCGCGGCCGCCTTTCCCAGCTGGTGGTAACGCTTATGGCTGGCCTCCCTAAGCAGCACCAATGTCATATTCAGGCAGTCGCCCTCCAAGTCAGGAACGTGCCTGCACAAAGCCGCAGCAGGAGAGAAATGAGCAACAACTAGGAAGCTTGCAAGGTACGAAAGCAGAATAATGTAAAAAGAGTGAATTAATTCAAATAAAAAAGATGTGTTGGGCAGTGCCTACGTAGTAACGATGGTCGCTGGGGAAGGAGGTCATGATTTTGAGATGATGTAGGAGCTGCTTAAGGAAAGAACACTTTTGAGGTAGGGAAGGAGAGCAGTTCTGCTCCGTTTCTAAAGGTTCAACGATTCAGTTTTAATGACTCCCTTATGCTGGTCCTGCCATGCCAGTCTTTGTTCACGTATAGGTGCGGCCACAATAATACGGAGCACGTTTCTAGCGTTTGACATTTTATCACGACTTCTGTACAGAAGACACGACGGTTACCTGGTTCCGCACGCGAGCGAACCAGTGTCATGTCCTTAAGCATGTGCAAAGTAGTACCTAATATTCGCTAGGTTTTGCATAAAAAATATTTTATCGTCGAGGCGTATTATTATGACCGGAACTGTAAATACGCATTGCTGCTCGCTTGTTTACCGATTCCCTTGAAGGGACCATAGAATAGCTGAAAAGGCCACTTGTACAAATAATGCTTTTGAGCATTCGCGCATACGTAGCTACCTGAAACGGATGTAATGGTTTATTAATAATTTCCTAAACAGTAATTCTTGAAATTCGCGTGAAGAGTGCTTGGCGCGAGGTGGATATATAATTATTCTCCTTTAGTTCGTACTTTGCAACTATCGGTGGCATGGCACTAGAGGCTGCCATTGCTACCATTTGCTGCAGCCATCAGAGCCATGACGTCACGGCCACATTTCTGGTAGAGGCCAAAGGCATCTGCTCGTCTTCTGCGTGAAGCTGTAAGCGTAGCGACCTTGGTTTATGTCCTTGACCGACAAAGAGGGGGCGACTGAGGAGTGAAGGGGCACGTTGACGCCCGCGTGCTAAATGGCCAAAATCTGGCGCACTTTAGCATAGTACACCTTTACTTTAGATCACGTTTCAAGAGCAAGACACAAGGGCGTCGGCGCCAGCTTTCTAGTACCAGTCGGCAGCGAACCAACGGCGTGCTAGTCCCGTCTTTGCATCAGCGAACGTTTGCGCAGAGCGCTGTTAATTAGAATAATAGGCAGCTTATTTTCTATAAATGATATGGAATGAGCTGTTGGTAAAAGCTGCTGTAAAAAAGCGGCAGCTTCACAAGAGCGCAGTGGACAGTGAACATACAAAAGAAAACATTCACAATTCATTGAATCACACACACACATTCAGGTGTGTGTGTGTTTCAAATGTGTGAAACAAATATACAAATAAGCACGAAAAATGAATCGGTACCATTATAGAATAGAATAGATTTTTTCCAATAATTATGAGTACATACATGAGGAGATGGGAGAAAAAGCTGCAATCATGAAGCTTGGCTAGGCTCCCACCCCCTATACTTGAGCACAGCATCAGCTACAAATTCACAAAATATCAATGAAGCAAATGATGAATACATGATTGAACTACAATCAATAAAGTAAAAAAGAAACATTTACAATGAATAAAAACAGACCATAGGGATTGTTCACAGTGAATTGAGAAAATATTTTAGATACAAATAACCCTAATATTGTTTCCTATACCGATTGCTTGAGTGGGTTCGGCTGATGATGATGATGATGGATTCGTATCCATCATCAATGCTCCAACGAGGTGTACTTCCAGTGGATCCTCTTCTTTAATCGACCATGCCCTGACAAATATATCACTCTCTCCTCTCTCAGTGGTCATTGAACTTGACATTACGGATCATTTTCCTATTATCGTTACACACAGTAAACCATCCCGTTCTCCACGGTCAATTTTCTACACTTCCAGATTCAACAACGAAGATTTTGTTAACGCTATCAGTAACGCTGACTGGTCTCCGTGCCTCTTGTCCAGCAATCCGGAGGGAGCAATGGATGTTTTTGACGCCGTTTTTCCAACTGCATATCTGAGAGTACAACAATACTTAAATGTAAAAAGAATTACAAATTTCCCCATAATCCATGGCTTACAAATAGTTTATTAAGTAGCATGCGTCGAAAAGAAAATCTGTACAGAGAAACGAAGAAACAGCCTTTTAAAGATTCCTTGAAAGCCCGCTACAAAAAATACTCCATTGTTCTGAACAACTTACTTAAACACGCGAAAAGATCTTACTATGAACACGAACTGTGTAAAAACGCTAACGACACTAAAAAGCAATGGAGTCTCCTGAGCGAATTCCTCAATTTGCCCTGCGCTAACAACGCCCCTACCTAAATAATTTCAATGGTACTGTCTACACTGAGCCATTTGACATCGCGGATGCTTTCAGTAACTTCTTTTCTGAGCCATATAACCGACTTCCACTTCCGCCGGAGCTAGATTTGAAACGCACTAATCAATCTTTCTTTCTTTTTCCTGTCAACTCTTGTGAAATCGAGTTGAATATTAATAGCCTCAAGGACACTAGTCCTGGACTTGATAACATATCCTCACGGAACCTGAAACTTGTTGATAATCTAGTTTCTATACCACTTTGTCATATTATTAATCTCATCTTAAAGAAAACTTTGATAGAGCGCAAACACACACGACCACTAAGGACAAGAGACGAGACACAAGCGCCGACTGTCAACTGATTTTTATTGGAGCAAGGCAACACCTATATACACAGCAGCTTACATAAGATAAGAAGTTTCAGTAACGCACGTGCGAGCAAGAGATACTGGGAAAAAAAAAAGTTTTCCAAAAATGAACCAACTCGCCCAAAAAGAAGTGTTAATTAATCATCTTAAAGAATGGCGTTTTTCCTGCTTGCCTTAAGATAGCGAAAGTCATTTCGGTATTCAAAAAAGGTGACAGACAAACAATATCTAACTATCATCCAATATATATTTTATCATCTCTTAGTAAGGTAATTGAAAAAATAATAGTCAGTTGCTTAGTCAATTATCTAAATAAATTATTATTACCCCCTGTCAGTTCGGTTTTAGGTCCGACAGTTCAACTAACTTGGCTATTATCTCTATGACTGAATTTATTAAGCATGGCATTGACAATGGCGAATTTGTTGGTTCTGTGTTTTTAGATTTCCGAAAAGCTCTTTATACGATCACACATTTGATTTTGCTACAGAAACTAGAATGTTATGGCATAGTAGGCCCTGTATCTCTCCTTTTGAAAAGCTACTTACAAGATCGTGAACAAATAATTAACATTAATGAAGCTACCTCTCTAGATAAAACTATTAACCAAGGTGTTCCTCAAGGATCTATTTTAGGACCTTTACTGTTCATATTACATATTAACGACCTTCCTACTTCTATTAGTCTAACTCGTGTTTTATACGCGGACGATACTACCGTGTCATTATCTAACAGGCTGATTGATTATCTTACTGTTGATTTGAATACCGTTTTGAGTAACATAACAAAATGGTGTCTTAATAACCACCTGGTTATTAACCGCACTAAAAAAAAGTTTGTAATCTTTAAAACTAGCCAAGCAATCCTTCCTTGCACTCCTACGTTAACCCTCTGTTCTTACACTATCCCAGCTTCCGATAACACTAGCCTTCTGGGCGTTATTCTTGATTCTGCAGTTAAATTATCAGCCCGCATCACTAATCTGAAAAAAATATCTATGTTTGGCATCCGAGCTCTCATTAAACGACGCCCATATATTCCTTGTTACATTCTCTTATCTCTGTATTATGCTTTCATTCACAGTCTCCTCACTTACGGGATTGTCGTTTGGGGAAATACAACTGCCGTTTATCGTCTGCACAGCATACACAAAATCGGGCCAACCGCATTATCATCTGCAGCACTTTTTCCACTAGCGCTCGTCCCTTATTATATGAACATCATATCTTATCAGTCCACCAGCTCTTTCAGTATCACCTTGTAATCGCGTTCTTTAAGCTATTGAATGGCAGCTTGCATTTCCATTTTGTTAATCCGTTACTACTTTCGAACTATAACTCTACAATATTTGCAGCGAATAACAATTTCCTACTCCCGTAGCTTCCTACTAATTATGGAAAAATGACGACATCTTTTGCAGCCATTTCATTTTGGAACTCATTGCCTTTAACACTGAAAACTTATAGTATGTCCTTGCCGACATTTAAGAATAACTTGAAGGAATATTTGTTGAATTGCTGATGTTTTATATTTTTTATGTCTGATACCTGTGTTAGTGCCGTTGTTTTTGGGTAAAACTACTGATTCGCCTAATTCCTGTGTTAGTGCCTTTGGTTTTGTAAAAATACCGATTTGTCATGTTTTGTATATTATAACCTTGTGGGGGTTCTTATTAAGCCGTCGAGCCTCTTCTGAGGTCTAGGCCGCAAACACAGAGCTCCCGCGATCACACACCACGGGCAGCCGTTCTCACGGCCGCAAAGTGGTAATGCGAAGTACGACACAACACAGCACAGGACTTTGCCCGGAACCAGATGTTTATTGGGTCTTCCCAAAAAGAACGCTGGTGAAGGTCTTGCTGGAGACCCTATCCTTTTGGATGGGGCCTGACACTTCGAAGGGCAAGATGGCGACAACAAAAAAGTATAGCGGGGAGGTATTTACCTTGCGACCTTCCGTTGTCGCGGCTCGCTGTCCTCTCTCCTCGGCCGTAGCCGGTTCCCGCCTATCTCGACGCATCTTGCCCTTTGTCCTTTTTCGGCTAATGAGCGTAGCGCCTGCGACGCCTAGCGGTGCGCTCCTGCGCCCGGCGAGGGAAGAGGGAAACGCGGCGCTATCGAGCAACCCGTTTGGGTTACTCAACCCCGGAAGAGAAGGAATACTTTTGTCCCCTTCATCCTCCGCGGCGCGCGGAGCTTCGGAGGGATGCGTGGTTCTCCACGATCGCTACACTCCTCCTCCCTAAAGACCGAACGTCACCTGAATTCAGGCGACGGTAGGCCGGCAACGATTTCCTTGCCGCCTTCTTCCAGATGAGAGGGCCGGGGGGGGGGTGTCCGGGCTCGCCTCCCTTTTTAAAAACCCCCCAGCAGGTCCATTTCCAGGGCCATCCCATCCTCGTCGAAGACGAGCCGGTCCTCCGTGGGTTCGAGGCGAGGCAGGAGGGACTCCGGGTTCTGGTCGCCTGGCACGTCCACCCGGAGAATGAGGGCGGCGAACTCCGGGTCGCGAGCCATCCTGGCTCGTACCGCCTCCGCCTCCTGCCTCGCGTCGCAGCGGTCCGCGAAGGCCCGGCCATCCCCGAAGTCGGGTGCGCCGCCCAGCTTTCCCGTACTGTGCGGCCGCGGAAGACTCGCGGCACCCGATCCAGGGCGAGGTCCGCCGCCATCTGGAGCTGCTTTGCCCAGACCGCCACGCTTACGTATGGTCGCGGCGGCTCGGCACCCTCCTGGCTCGTCCAGGTGGCCACGGACCGGAACTGCCATTGCCACGTTTCAGCCGCCGCCGCTGGAGTCCGTCGCGGAGACCGCGGCCGCTCCTGTTGTAGGGGCTGCTGCTGCTGCGGCCACTGCGGCCGCGGGTCGCACTGCTGCGTCCGCTGCGGTCGCGGGCACTGATACTGCGGGCCTCGTTGCTGCGGCACCGGCCGCCGAAGGCCCCGCTGCTGCTGCGTCACGCCGGTCTCTCCGTCAGCCCGGACCAGGCGGGCTCCGTCCTGGCTCAATTCCTGGCCCGAGCGGCGTGCTGTCTGTGACGGCATTTCGGATCCGACTGGCGTGGCGGCCGAACGAATTGCTCCGAGTGACTTCGAACCGCCCTGCCGCACCCTCTGGGAAACAAATACGGGATTCCGATTGGTTTCCCTTGACGCCTCTAACCAATAGTTACCTGCCACTTGGCCCGGTCCCTACGGCAGCAGATGGAAAGGGGCAACAGCTTGGTAGCGTCTTCGCCACCATCCGCTTTTCCTTTCCTTCCCACCCTTTGTTTGGCACGAGGGGACATACCGACAATACTGCTAGATACGACCCTCCCGTAGACAGCTCGCTTCCTCACAACCGGTTGCTTCCTTGACCACTCGTCTGAGCGGTCGAGGTGTTGTTGTCAGGCCACTCACCCCGTCAAGGTCGTTTTCGCCTAGAGCGGGTATTGTATGGGCGAGCTTTGGGGGTAGGCGGGGGCACTGACCTTTTCCCGCGTCTTCGCGAAATCGGCGCTGCCGCCCTGCCAGCCACTTCCCGTTGGAAGTACTGTTTTAGCTCCCCGACGTGGATCGGCTTGCCGAGTCGACCCGTGTTCGGATCTTTCAGCCTGTAGTTCAACTGCGAGAGCTTCTCAGCAGCTATGAACGGCCCAATCCATTTAGGCGCAAGGCCAGCTGCGAACCCCGTGCTCGCATCGCTCTGCACATGGCTACGCTTTAGAACGAAGTGTCCCACTTGAAATTCCACGTTCCGATGCGCGCGATCATAGGCAGCCTTCTGGCTAGCCCTTGCTTTAGCGCGATTTTGGCTGGCCTCGCTCACTGCTTTTTGCAAGCGATCACGCATGCGCCGCGCGTAGTCGGCTATTGCCGTTTCGCCTGACGAAGCATCCTGCCTTTTGGCCAAAATGGTGTCAGTTGGCGTATTTAGTTCCCTCCCGAACATCAGGAAGGCAGGCGTGAAACCTGTGGAGCGATTCTCGCTTGTTCGCAGTGCAAAGGTGATCGCGTCGAGGTACTCATCCCAGTCGTTGTGCGTCCGGGCGTATGCCCCGAGTAGTGGCTTCACATCGCGATTGCGGCGTTTGGTCACATTTGACTGCGGATGATAACACGTCGTTCGCTGCTGCCGTACGCCCATGGCGGCACACGTATCACGAAAAACTTTCGCCGTGAAATACGAGGCGTTGTCAGTGATCAGCCTCTCCGGAAACCCGTAGCGACAGAACAATCCTGAGAGCTTCGTCAGGATTTCCTTCGTTGTGGCGTTTCGCAGCGGATAGAGTTCAGCGATTCCGCTGAAGTGACATGTCACCACTAACACAAATTTGTGCCCTCTTTTGCTGCGCGGCAGCGGTCCGATCAAACCGCACCCCCATTCCCCAGCCGGTGAGTCAAACGTCCTTATGTAGCCTTGCCCTTCCAAGGAAAACCTTGTTGATGTATAGCTAGCCGGCATGCTCTGTATTATTTGCAAGTGCACTAAGTAGCATTGGAGTATTAAATATGTGTCGTCCCCGTCCTTTGTTCCCCTCCGCGGGTCGCTAGCGAGGACGCTGCACCTGCGGAGTAGGAGCGGGGAGGAAGACCGTTTCCCCTTAAAACCCCACAATGGCGCCCCACGTTGGGCGCCAGTTGTGGGGGTTCTTATTAAGCCGTCGAGCCTCTTCTGAGGTCTAGGCCGCAAACAAAGAGCTCCCGCGATCACGCACCACGGGCAGCCGTTCTCACGGCCGCAAAGTGGTAATGCGAAGCACGACACAACACAGAACAGGATTTTGCCCGGAACCAGATGTTTATTGGGTCTTCCCAAAAAGAACGCTGGTGAAGGTCTTGCTGGAGACCCTATCCTTTTGGATGGGACCTGACGCTTCGAAGGGCAAGATGGCGACAACAAAGAAGTATAGCGGAGAGGTATTTACCTTGCGTCCTTCCGTTGTCGCGGCTCGCTGTCCTCTCTCCTCGGCCGTAGCCGGTTCCCGCCGATCTCGGCGCATCTTGCCCCTTTGTCCTTTTTCGGCCAATGAGCGTCGCGTCTGCGACGCCTAGCGGTGCGCTCCTGCGCCCGGCGAGGGAAGAGGGAAACGCGGCGCTATCGAGCAACCCGTTTGGGTTACCCAACCCCGGAAGAGAAGGAATACTTTTGTCCCCTTCATCCTCCGCGACGCGCGGCGCTTCGGAGGGATGCGTGGTTCTCCACGATCGCTACAACCTTTCGCTTATTTTGCTGTTATTATTTGTTTTGCTGTAGTGATTTATCGAGGGTCCCGGTCCAGTCTTATGACTATGGGACCCTAGTCTGTATTTTTATGCATTTTATAAATATGTTCAGTCTAATAAACTTTCACTTTCACTTTAAAAAAAACACAGATATTATATAACAGGAAATAGTCATATGAGAGCACATCAATAATTTCATGGATATGAAGAACATGACAAAAACAATCTGTTGAGTGACCTTAAGGTCAGGTTCTCTATGTTGATTCACTCTTTCCTGAAAGCATTCAACACAATCAGAACGGCTACACTCAAAATTTCATTTCTGTAATTGGTCCGTGATTGAGGCACAAACCAAAATTCCGGATTGATTAAACGTAATAGTCAGTGAGACCGTTTTGTCAGGAAGGAGGTAGTACTGATTTCATATTTAGGATGTTTCAAAACATAAATATCGGTTTTTCAGTAACGATTCAGGAGTGTTGATAGGGCGAACAACTATTGTAGTTGTGTGCCCTCAGCCGCATCACGAAAGTACAAAATTTCGCAGCGCTCGCCGCACCGGATGGTGCTAGCTTAACGCTCTGTTGCCTTGCGTGAGTGCTGCAGCTGATGGTGCACTGGCCATTCGTGCTCTGGTTGTCGCTTGGCATAGCTCGTTTCTTATCGAAGCCACAGTGAACGCCGCTATACAATTGGCCAGTGCAATAGCTGATAGATTAGCACATTACCAAGGCTATTATATCACATTAAAATAAAGATATGGTTGGATTCAGCGACGCCGCTGGGGCAGGGCTGTTGTAACACGTACCCAGGTGAGCCGCAACGGCGACACCTGCTATGTGGCTGAATATGCGCAGAAGCGATCGTTCGGCAGCAGTGCTGCTGTTGCCGGTGCACTCTATTGTCACGCCGTCGGATACCTTTCTAAACACGTTTTTCGTTTAATATAAGGGCGAAATTTGAAAATGAAGCTTGCTTTGCCGTTGGTATACCGGTGCAGTGGTAAGACGCTCGACTACTGTGCCGAAGTTCCCGAGTTCGATCCCGACCGCGGGGGCTGGGTTTCGATGGAGGCGAAACGCAGCGGCGGTGACCTACTTGTCCTAGCCCCATCAGAGGAGTACTAATAGCTGTTCGATGTCAGCGTACGTTGTTGTTGTGGTGGCTGTAGGAAAGAGGAAACGAAAATGCACGGGCCTGCTACTGGCTCTGTAGCTGAGCCACCTCCGCTGCCTCGTGCAGACAGAAGAGAAAGCAGAGAAGAAATGAAAAAGAAGACGGAGAGAAAGACACGCGCCGCAACAACCGCTGTCATCCACCGCCGAAGAAGTGGCGGGAGCAGTGACGGCCTACAGCAGATAAAATTCGATGGCTGGCTAACCCCCGCCGCAAGCGGCGTTGACCTACCGTCCCAGCCCTGTAGGGCCAGGAACTGCCACCCTTCACCTTCCCGTCGTTAAAGAACCCCAGGTGGTCGAAATTACTCCATAGCCCTCCACTACGGCTCCCTTTCTCTCTTTCCACTTTCACTCCCACCTCCCTCCCTTCCCTTACGGTGCGGTTCAGGTGTCCACAGAGCAAGTGTGACAGATACTACGCCTTTCCCTTCCTGTGAACGAACTAATTATTAATAATATTCGCGGTGCGTTGTGGTACTAAGCCCGAGTTGAAAGCTAAACATTTAGACAGATTTGCCTGTCTGGTTGGGTTGACAACTACACTGCGGATACACAACAGCGACACCAACAGAACAAGTTCGCCAAACCTAAGTTTCGAACCAACTTGTTCCCAACGTGATGTCACACCGCACGAAGAACCAGGAAGCCAAACAGTTTGTTGCGGTGTTGCCTCGGTGTAACACTGTTGAACAACCAAAATGAGCAGAAAACAATGTCCGTCAACGCTATTTGGCCTGTTCGCCGGCTGGGCGAATTTCCAGGTGACAACACACCAACCAAAGTCCTGTTTCATGATTACTGGGAGGCTTAGCGCGGAACAGACAAGGACAAGAGAGGCACACAGGACGAGCTCTCTTGTCCTTGTGTGTTCCGCGCTAAGCCTCCCAGTAATCATGTCCCAGAACCAACTAGCCCAGAACTCTACTTTGCTAAAGTCCTGTTTGAGCGGATTGACTATTTCTTGCGCCTTTCCTGTTTGTATATATGACTTTTTTTCGCTGAAAGTTTCCTTGCGAGCCATTTTCCACGTTGTGGCTTCGTGCATGCGGCGACCGTCGCTCGTCCCGTTGCCAAGGGCATGAGCGTGCGAGCGACATTGCTCTGGTCGCACACGGGCGCTTCGTGAGGATGTTGTGTCCACGCTGCGATTAATTCAATTGCTGAATAGACCTAACTATAGGCAAAACTATATTTGATTGCCCTTTTCATCATTCACTAAAACTTATGAAGGGTCTGCGTTGTCCGTCGCCGCAGGCAAGACTGCGGAGCGGCGCAGAATATTGCTGCGAACCATTCAGACGTCTATTTGTTCTACTTCGGCAGCTGCCGACCTCATCACTCTAATTCGGACGCACGGATCGATTCCATGCTTTTGTTTGTTCACGTTCGTTCTCGCAAGACACGGCTTTATCCTTTCCTTTGTGGCGGCAAATAATTCGAGATGTATCAGGAAAGATTCCAGCCAAGCACGTGTGCTTCTACAATGTTCCAGGGCATACTAGTCAGCGTACACGTTTTTATCAAGATCTTTCTTCGACGCCTTTAAATTGTGCGCCGACGAGTGAACTGCAATCTCGGTTCCCCGGCCGACGAGCACGATTGCTGTCATCGCCGCCGATGATTCGCTTAGTTCTTTTGCAGACGCAAGTGAGCCCGATAAAGAGTTTCAAGTGCAGGGGCGGAATTACGCACCGCTCTCAAACGGATCGCTCTCAAACGCCTATGTCCTATTGGTCAGTTCTGACCGGCGGCCATATTGCTTTTCTGCGTCATCAGTGGACGTCATGAGACGTAATGAACACGAAAGAAACGATGACGTTGAGTACCTAAATATGGCCGCCAATTGAGAGCGTTTTTTTTTTAGAGCGACAGCAGCAGTCTCAAACGTTTGAGAGTGAAAATGGCGGCCGCGTACATTGCGATGCGCCGCTGTGAGGCATTGTATCGGCGATCCATGGCGAAGAATGAAGCACGAAGACGCGTTCGACTTGCCGGACGAGTTATTCCGACTCTGTTCAACTGGGAACAAGCAGAAAGTGCAGTGACTGCGTGACGATTGGCGACGAACATCGATGAACGGCGGCTTGCGGGCGAGTGCGTCGTCACCGCGGCGGCAAGCGCACCGCATTTTTTTGCTACCGGAGGCTTCCAACCACGATTATACCGTGCTTCCAACGTACGTAGGTAATGTAAGATCGTTTGCATCACACTGTGCGCCAGTAGCGGAAGCCATCGGGCGGAACGATGATTGCCGTCAAGGCGTCGCGGGGAGATACGGAAACAAGTCGCTAGACAAGGAGTTCTACGCACGTTGTGATCCTCGCAATAGTGAGTAAATTTTGTTTTTGACTGCATGGTGTTTGCCTAAGAGTTCTGAAGATCATACTAAACTTGTATTGTGCCTGCTTTATCTCACATCTGCGACGCGAACACGCGCATTTCGTGACCCTGGCTGCCCTGCCGGACCAACGCCTCCTCCGCGACGCGTTCGTCTAGAGGTACTTCTGTGCACCGAAAGGTGATCGAAGGTCTGCTGAACACCTGCGTCTTTTTCCTGGTTAAGCTCTAAAAACCCGTGTTTGTCATCAAACGATCTTGATTATATGCATTGATTTGTGCTATACCACTTGTTGTAAGTCGGCTTCTCTGCAAGGCTTTTTTTTTCCAACCAAAAAGTCTCGTTCCCACTCGCGCATTGTTTTTCAACAGTTGTCTTCAAGATGACCTAGCGAGAGCGGTTGAAAGGGTTCTGTATACCTGCCCTTTATATGTAAAGTACGGGATGAAGGGACTATTAATTATCCAGTGCGCCTTGCTCCTCGATGACTGGTTCCGGGCCATTTGTCACGCTCCCTGCCTGCGACACATTCGCGGCTTGAAAGTGAATGCGCCGTAAAAACGCCTGCTTCTTTTCATTTCATCAAAAGACCGGGAGTCTTTTCTGAAGAGAAGACCATTTTTTTTCTTCTTTTTTTTTTGAAAACAAGCCTTGCAGGGAGAGACTGACTTAGATTTCGACTTCGGCAAGAGATCCATTTCCTGAATATGCTGAAACGGGCTATATGCCCAAGAATGCATGTTGCAGTGAAATTTTTTTATCATGGCAAATACAATAGGAGACAAATATTTATAGTGTTTAAATTTATTTGCTGCCTAAGAAACCGGGGTGCTTCTCTTATGCAGGTAATCATAGCACATTATTTATATCACTACCAAGTTACAAGGCTGTCCTTACAATGATGCTTGCCTAAATAGCATTGACACACGTTGTAAGCATTTCTGCGAATGTTTATGATTCTGGCTGTGGGCTACTTTGTATGGATCTTCAATTGTGTGCTAAAGCGTGCTCAAAAGCTCTTGAGATTAGCAAAAGGTGAGCTTAAGTGGGTGTCATATTTTGGTTGTGCAGGAGACGGCAACTACCCACTGAAGTCATGGCTGATTACACCAGCGCCAAGCCATCCCAGTCCCAGCTCGCTGTCCCTTCTCTGCTACCGTCTTGCAGCCTGGTACAGTTGGCTGTGG
Organism: Amblyomma maculatum; assembly: GCF_055883805.1. Classification (NCBI taxonomy): domain Eukaryota; kingdom Metazoa; phylum Arthropoda; class Arachnida; order Ixodida; family Ixodidae; genus Amblyomma; species Amblyomma maculatum. Next base: position 478,427,023 of record NC_139344.1, on the reverse strand, counting down.
TCACTGTGTTGTAAACATGCTTAAACTGAAACGTGCAGTATTACGGCAAGGCAGTAAATGTTCATGATGGTGACTGTAATCAGAAAATACCATCAACAAAGATCTTTTTACTGCCACTTATATTCAGTAGAAGCACTTATTTCTTGGCCGCAGCATTTCACTTGAGTGCTTTTACTGCAAAAGAGGCAGCATATGTACCTTGATGTACATTGACCATACAACATTGACATGTACATTCGAGAATAAATTACTAGGCCCAAAGCAGCTATTCTCTTGCATATTGAAGCTACCTATACAAATAGGTACTGCATGCATGGTGCAGTATACAAAATGCTTATATATCAGATATAACAAAGCCAGCTGGATGGTAGACTATTAGACTTCTTGCTCTCTGCTGTAGCAGCTGCTAGGAGAATAGTGCATTTTACTTGGCTTCAGTGCCCAGAATGACTGCTAAATGACAAAAATCTTAGTGACAATAAAATAACTGCAACCGTAACAAATACATTGCTGGGGCGATGTGTGAATACAGGTTATTTTACACTAATGAAACGTGCAACGCTGTCAAGAAGAATGCTAAACAGCTTGAAGACAGTAGAGGAAGCTAAACTATAAGCATCCAATAAATGACTACGCCATAAATGTGTGATAGGTACACATTTCGCACAGCTACTTTTGTCATTGGCATTTATTTTCTAAGTCTTTTCAACAAATTCAACAATTCAAATTCATCCAAAAAAATTCATCTTCTGTTAAAACTGATATTTTAATAGAAAAGGCTTGTACATAATCCACATAACAATGAAAAAGAATGCGCAATGTGTATAAAATGAACATTTTGAAACACTAAAAACTCCTTGATGGATATAAAGGTACTTGAAAGCTACTTGTCATAGTGCGATCGCGGAAATTGAGCCGATTTCCAGCTCGCCTGCGGCATCACATGCATGATACGCTTGCTTTTCCTGCCGACAGAGTGGATACCATCTAGCAAGAACAGGCACTATGACACCGTCAGAGAGGCCTTGCAACAATGCGACCAACACCGCGAAATGCAACATACTAGACATCCCTGTTCAGGCCTACCTTTATCGCCTTTAAAATTAGGTCTGGTAGAACAAACTCGTTCTCGCCTCGGTGACAGTAAAAAAAAAAAAAAAAAATTCTTTCTCTTGAACAAACCAAACCGGAGCGTAAACGTCTGTTTCTGTACCTTACGCAGTCAGAACAACATCAGCAACTGAACATGAACGGAATGGTGCAGCAGCAGCATCAATCGCAATATGAAGAACCGAGCCCAATGTACCCGAAGTCAACTGGTTGCGAAGCACAGCAGCGAGTCACTGTGGCTTGCCGACAAGTGTGTGGTGGAGGGTCGTGCGTCAGATCTCGTTTCCCGCGCTGCAGTCGCGAGTTCTTGCATAGCGGCTGACACCTACTTTACCGATACTGTTAGCTTCCATCTGCCGGCAGGCGTAATAGTGTAGCCTTCATTTTCCTCTTGTATTTTCCAAAGAAACAAAACACTAGATCACATGGCTCGTCGCTTTTGTCATATCGCTCGTAAGCACTGATGGAAAACACTCTCTTCAGCAAGCGATTTTCGTGACAATTTCACCAAGCTGTTCACTGCAGGTTCGTAGCCTTTATTGCTTGCAGTCAAATCTTTCCGGCTACTAACGACATCCGCAGAGGACCTCGATTTTAAACTACGCGTAAAAAGCAGCAACTAGACGGGAAATCAGCTGTTTCTTTGCAGGCCGCCATGTTCACGCCTTGCTGTCGTCAGCTAATAACCGCCGCGGCGAAAATTGTTACCTAGGAGCACATTTAATTGTAATACTGAAAATGCTTCTGTGTTTAGTTGCCGTATTACAGCTTCGAACAATGTTTCTTAGGTAAATAGAACATTTATACCTTTATTCGCGGCGTTTTCAAGCAAAATGTTTGCACACGGCCCCCTTATCGGGCAAATAAAAGTTTCCGGGGCGGAGCTCTGCCATTAAGCACTCTAGCCTGTTTGTAATTGGCTAAAGCCGCGATGTCGTCACACTTCATATGTCTGGGCCTCGTCATTTTGACGTCACGCTCTCAAACTTGAGAGCGATTTTGAGAGCGGTGCGTAATCCGGCCCCAGTGTCTTTCTGGCTTGTCACCACTACGTGACAATATGTAGAGCTGCTTGGTTTGATGCAGTACACGCATAGAGTAAGATAAAGAGAGGACACCCTTACAAAAATGAGTTTTGAAACTCTATTGTTGGACTATTGACCACCTTTTGAATTTATTGAATTTCGATAGACATTCAACCCTAGCTGAGTGCAATCTTTACAGGGCCAACAGAATTTTCATCGTGTTCTACCCAATAGACTTTTTGTGCTATTTTTTCTATGTGCTTTTTGTTGTCAGTTTTCAACGTTCACGAACAATTAGCGTGTACTGTTCATGCTGACCCATGTTTTTAAGTAGTTTTAGGCACCAATGATAAGAACATGATGTGACAATTTCGTTATGAATTTTTGGTCTCACTTGTAATCAACTATTGGCCCCATTCTGCAAAGGGAAAAATAAGAACAGCACGCAGTTGCGTGCTCGTTCATGTTATATAAAAGTACATATTAACGGTGCACACTTAGCTCAAGCTTCGCAACACAGTGAAAATATGCCCTAAAAACTTAATGATGGCAAAGCCTCCACTAATAATACAAATACATCGTTGAATGTCAATCAGAATCCGTAATGGATCAGCTTCTGTATGTCGCAGAAGGTAACTTTAGTGGTAGGACATATTTTATATTTATCATAAAACAAGTTCAGTGAGTCATCATACTAACAAACAGGATCCTAGATTGAACCTACCATGTAGGGCAGGACAGAGCTTTTTGAAACCAGTTGCAAAGTTCACTATATATATGCTGCAGGGTCTGACATTCTGCCCAATCCTAGGTATTTTTGCCCGTAGCTTTTGCCGCAGAATGAGGTGCAGTCTGTATTGGAATCCTCCACCGCTGTATGTCTTTGGAGAATTTTACTGTTATTTTTTTCTTTTCCTTCCTTTCTTAAAGTGGACACCATGCTAAAATGAAGTCACTTTAAACATTGAGGGGTTCTAATAATCACGGATTGATCCCACGCATACTATAGAGTTAACACGCATAGCAAAAACATTCGCGTATGAAATAAAAAGAAAAAAAAAACAGGATTGGACGCGTCTTCTATCGGCGACTCTTCTTTTCAAAGAAGCATTCGGCCACTGCCTTGCTCCCCCTGTGCCCGCGAACGGCGCCAGCATGTCCGGAGGGGTCGAGGTTTACTTCCTGTCGGTTGGGGGGAAAAAAAGGGCGGGGGGGAGGGGTTGCTCCCGCTGGGTCTGTGCTCTCTGCCTTCTCCGTGGTTTGTCTTCACGGAGATGACCTTGGCTGCAGCATAGCTGGAGTCGCGCAGCGGGGGCGGCGGCTCCCCCTTTTCACCGAAGCTGTTCTTCTGCGCCCCGTTTTCTTTGCACGCAGACGCGGGTACGCTGAGTGCGGCGATGTGCCAGTTCAGTTGGCGTTTTCCCGCCACCGTGGTCGCATCTTGCACTGTGAACGAAGCACCGTATGTAGGTTTTTCGCTGGTGATTATCACGAAGATCGTTTTGTTCAAATTGGAGCGCGAACGTACGCATTTAAGTCTTCGGAGGAATCCGCTCTTGGGCGGCAGCTTCTGCGCAAGGAGGACATGTTTAAGAAGTTCAACACTCGCAGGCGTTTTGGATTCTAGGCGAAAAGCCGGCGCGGGCGGATGGAGCGTCTGCACTTTGGTGAGTGTTTTACTTTTTCCTATTCGTGTTTGTGCCAGTCTTGTACAGTGTGTGCTACAAGGTGAAGCACGCATGTAAATATTTCTAGCAGGCAAACCAGCCTCGTCGAAAAAAAAAAGGATGGGGAGAGAGAGAGAGAACGAGGCTTGTCTCTACGCGGACGCTGGGGCCGACGGAACGCCAGTTGGGGTGGCGACATTTTCTTTCCTTTTTTTAACCGGTGACCGTTTTTGACGGATTGTTCGGCACAGTGCTGTACTCTTTCGATACGCTACTCGCGCTGAGACGGACACATTATCGAGATCATAATATGCCTCTGTCACACATTGTGGATTATTGAATCTGTGCAGCTCCGCCATTTTTGCAGTGTTTGTTTTTGTTTCCACTCATTTTAGTGCCTATAGTTGGTAATTTTGCTTCAAGTTTTCTGGGTAGTAATGCTTGTGACCTGCGCTTTGCTATTTATATTCACAATGGGATCTTTGACGGCAGCATATATTGTTTATCAGGGAGAAATGAACGATGTGGTAGTGCTGCCGAGCTGTGGAGGCGGCGGTCGATGCCGTCTAAGCAGTGAAAGACAGTGACAACTCATTTTAGACAAGAAATTTCTTGAGCTATGACGTGGAGCAGCGCACAAATGCCTTTGCTCTATTTTTAGGTTAGTATATACCGCAGCTTAATTATGATTTATATTTTTTATTTCAGCATCACATGTGAGGAGTTCCCGGACGTATCAGCGTTTTACGCAAAGAACAGCCTGGCGTCATACCTTGCACATGAATTGAAATAAAGCAAATAACAACCCAGCTCATGTTATGGGTTCACCAAAGATGCATATTTTTTTCTTTCTCATTAACGCGCATTTTTTATTCTGTGTTCCCTTTCCGCTGCGGATTAACAGAAAATGCTGCGTGATCAACGGTTAGCCAGGAGCAGGCACGAGGTGGTTTACATTAATGCAAAAGCAGCACAGCACATATCCTTGCTGCGGTCAGTCAACACATTCTATGTTCTGCTCGACCAATCAACAATTTAGTCAGTTTAGTGTAGGTTAATGAGTGAGTAAGTATAATGCGGCTTAAAAGATCAAGATCTGTTTTGTTCTGTTATGCCTCACTATGCTTATCATTAACCAGCACTGATCAGACAGGATTGTTGATTGGTCGGGCAGAACATAGAATGTGGTGACTTATCGCAGCTAGGAGATGTACTGTACTACTTTTGCATTAATGAAAATCACCCCGTGTCTGCTCCTGGCAAACCGATGATCGTGTAATATTTTCTGTTGTTCAGGAGTGGAAAGGTACCAGAAAATCAAAAAGCGTCACTTGCAGTGTTTCTGAAGCATTTGAGCCTGAAATCAACAGAATTTCAGTTGCGCGAATTTCAAAAGCGCTCTTAAGAAACACATGGGCCACTATTTCATAAGCGCTCCACAAGAGGTCAACACTGCATCATCCAAGATGTTGCCGATTATCGACAGACTTTCAACAGCGTGTATTGACACAACGCTTTCGAATTTCTATAGAAACCCTACATGCATTTTTGTAAGGGCACTCGGCCCACTTTGGGTTTCAGCGCGCAGCGGAGTCGGTGAAGTTTGCTTGCCTCAGAGAAGGGCGCACCAAAATACCAAATCTCGGAGGTCGCCATCTTACTATCGGTTTCGGCTTTTTGCATGCGTCTCAGCCAAATACACAAGCTACTGCCATGTGCAAAAGAAAAAAAGGCATGCGTTAAGACTAAGACCAAGGTAAAGGAGCACTACCACGCCTTACTGTTACGAAGAATGTGAGCAAATAGGCATCATCTTACTCTCGCGCCCCTTTTATGGGGCACGGCAGGGCGCACAAGTGTTCGCATGGGCATATGGGGCATGGATAATGCACAACCCTTTGAATCGGGAGGTTTCGACTTATGCCACCTAGCCGTGACAATTAATACTATCTGCACCGAGGCCAGGATTTCCAATCATGGCTCCTTAGTTCTCGTAACCAACACCACGTGGCAGTCCACTTTGAAGCCCTCCTCGCTCTCTTACTTCTAACCTCTAGGGGCGGAGCTTAATCTTCCCACATGGCCGAGACTATACAGCGCGGCGAGGGGTGCGGGTTAGAATGGGGGAGTTTTCTTTTGCGGCTCAGCTTGGCGCTTGCATCTAGTTGGCGCTTGCGTTGCCTACCCTTCTGAAGTGCAAGGCAGGCCCGTGGGGCAACCGGGGCATGGCCAGCACGGCGTGTTCGGGTGTCATGTCCTTTTCCCACCTGAGAACGGTAGCTCATGCAGGAGATGGGGGGAGGAGTCTGCTCCGACGCGGCCCTACCTTCTCTGTGGCTTATCAGCAAGCGTGTTTTTTTTTTTCGCAATAAGTTTCCTGTGCACAGCGGCCGCAACGAAGGCGCTGTGTAGTCTGACTGCATCTCTTTTGCCTTCATATTTCCGTTGCCATGCATCCAAACCAGCTGGCCCAGACCGCCGCTTTCGCCATCTATGTATCGCATCGGAGTCTTTCTACAGCACAAGCGCTAAGCTGACTCGCAAATTAACAGAACGAAAAAGACGCAGGGGGCTCGACATCGCACCGACAATGCACTCATCGTTATTTTTAACCCAGGTGCTCTTTGCTGCATGGACGCTCTGCCCATCTCCTGGCGGAACGAGAAGCAACGATGCCATCACAGTCCCTTTGACCACGGAACCGATCAGACTATAGTCAACGAGAGCAGGACAGTGCAAAATGCATGCCTTTTATGCGGTTCTGTGCTGCATCCCGACATGACACCGAGATACGCCTGGCAACAAGGAACGCTGGCGAAAGACCTATTTAAACGCTCATCGACGACCGTCAGATTGGGGCTCGACACCGCACCGACAATGCACTCATAGTTATTTTTAACCCTGATGGGTTATTTGAACAATTACTATAGCTGTAAAAGTTCAAACCGATGCTAGTTCTCGGTGTCGTGCCCCTCTGACACAGGCGAGTTTACGCGCAAATTCTTTGTAAAATTCCTGCTTGCTGTTTGCCGTGCTTCTTTCATGCGCTCCCTGATACTCTTGTCTGGTGACATAGAATTGAATCCAGGTCCTAGCAAAAAGCCTTCCGAGTGCTCTTCTCTAGTTGATACGATAAAGCGTATAGAAGACCAGATGCAGATACTGACTAAATTTGAACAGCTACAGAAGTGGCAAGTACACGTTGGTTCTCGGCTAAAAAGCCTGGAAGAACAAATTGCCTGCCTCGGAAGAAAAAATTGCCGCCTTTGCCTGATTTACCTCCTACAGTGCAAGCGCGAAATCAGAACATTAGCATGACTGTTATTTCTAAAGACATCGCCGCGCTCAGAGCTGCCGCTGATGACGCGAAGAAATAATCTTTTGTTCTTTGGACTACCTGATTCTCAAAGTGAAACCTGGACACAGTCAGAAGAGGCCATTGTGTGCTGAAACTATGGGCGTAGAAATAGATGGGGCCAACATACAACGTGTGCACAGAATTGGTCGCTTCAAAGCAAATAAAAAACGCCTTATCATGGTTAAGTTCCTGCGATTTAAGGAAATGAGGCTGTTCTTGCATCGCGATCTAAGCTGAATGCGGATGAATATGCGGTCCGGGAAGACTTTTCGGCCGCGGTTCGTTATGCACGCAGAAAACTTGTGGAATTCGCCAGACAACAAAATTTGTGCTTCAAAATATGCTTTGACAAGCTCATAATAGATGGCCGATGTTATGTCTACGACGCTCACAAGGACATCGTTACTTAAAAAGTTAAAAAATTTTAAAAGATAACTATATGGTGGCAAGATAGTCCGAAAAGATGAAACCGCATGTCGTGCCGCTTATCGATCCGCCCCTCGGCACACTATCCTGAACGTTCGAATGATTAACTGTCGCAGCATTGCAAACAAAAGTGATGCACTTGCTAGCCTCATCCTTTCTTCCAAGCCTCACATTGTAATCGGCACCGAATCGTGGCTTGATGAAACAGTAAAAAACAGGGAATGTTTCCCCTTGGCTTTTACGGCTTACAGGCGAGATCAAGATAGGCATAGGGGTGGCGTTTTTTTTTTTAAGTTGATAAATGCCTCCCAAGTGTTTCAATAGATAGCTCAAATATTGACTGTGAAACTGTGTGGTGCCGAGTGAGTCTGCATGATGCTACACATGTTGCATTTGGTGCATTCTATCGTAGCCCTAGTTGTAGCAGTCCAGATAGTTTTATTGCCCTCCAAAGTCAGACGACAGATTGTATACTTGGTGGTGATTTTAATATGTCTTCAGTGCGTTGGAAGCACAGATCCCCTGTTTTGTCTTCGCGCTGCGGCCTCTCAAATGAATTTAGTGATATGATTACTGCCAACGGCCTTTATCAATTTGTGAACTTTCCCACAAGACTATGCGGTGATAGCGTTTCCACACTTGACCTGATATTCTCAAACTCTGATAGGCTGGTGGAATCCGTCTTACCCGTGCCCGGTATTAGTGACCATGATGCTGTATTGGCACAAATTTCCTGCAGGCGCTGGTCACCGATTAAAGCCTTACCACGTAAAGTGTTCTTTTTCGAGAACGGTAATTATGGTTTAATAACGCACTGCCTTGAGGTTTTCTACGAAGAATTTCTAAACTACGCTAATACTTCTGATATTAACGGCCTATGGGCGCTGTTTAGGAACACACTACTTTCCCTAACAGACAAACATGTTCCATCCAAATTCTTAACGTGTAGACAAAGGCATAACAAACCGTGGTTCACTCCTGAAATAAAGCGCCTGCTGAATCAAAGAGGCCGCCTCAGTTCCCGAAGGTACACTAGCACAAAGGATGACGAAACTTATAGCCAATTAGACGCGTTAGGAAAAACGATCAAATCAAAGGTAAAACACGCCAAGGATGCCTTCAATGCCTCTCTAAGTATCAAGCTGAAACGTAATCCAAAAGAAATATGTAAAATCGACTGGCAAAGAAGAAAGCTCCATTCCACCGATATTGACTCGTGAAGGTCTAATTTCTGACGATGCAGAAAAAGCTAATCACTTGAATAAATATTTTAGATCCATGTTTTCTGCACCTACCGATCATATCACAGCCGATTCGATTCCCTATTGCCTAGATAATATGCCAGACGCAATTATTTCTTACGAAGGTGTCCTGAAACTCCTGCAAGAATTAAAAGCTAACTCAGCCACTGGTCCCGACAACATTCCATGTCATGGGCTCAAAATGTGTGCCCCTGTTTAGTCAAATTACTTGTCCTGTTTAGTGTGTCATTATCTTCAAGTGCTCAACCTGATGAATGGAAGATAGCGAACATTGTGCCAGTACACAAGAATAGTCCTCGATGCCATGTTGAAAACTACAGACCAATATCACTAACCAGTGTGTGTTGCAAGTCTTTAGAACACATTCTTTACTCTTCTATATTTCGTCATTTGCAGGATCACCAGTTTTTTGGTCAAATTTTAACATGGCTTCAGAGCTGGATTGTCTTGCTGTGTGGAAAAGCAGTATAAACCATATTTTAAAGAAAATGTCTAAATGTTTTATTAATTCCACACCCAATATTCCGCAAAGTATGTTAGGCATATCTCTTTCTCCGCCCCTGTAGCATTATCCGACGAAAACCGACCAGATACAGTTGACAATTCCAGCTTACAAGAATTTATTTCCGTGATTTCGAACTCCTCTTCTCACTCATGTGTGGCTTCTCATCTCTGTATCAAAGTTCGGTCTCTACTAGCGTCGATGAGCTCCATTCGAAGACGTCCTCTCCTCCAAAGTCCTCCTCTCAAGGAATTTGGCTGATCACTCTTCCTTTGTCGCTTTCTTTGTCCTAATTTCCAAAGGCAAGAGTCGCGGCGGGTTCCTGGAACGTGCTCTCTCGAGCCAGCGCCTCTCCATGCCACTTTCCTTGCGGTGGTCTTCTGGCCCACTCCATCGCTCCGCTTCTGTTGCTCTGAGGATGTATTTTGTTCGTTGTCACTCGCCGGTACACAAGGCACAAACACAAACTGCCAACTGTTGGTTTTGCAAGTATTCGGGAAAAAACAGCGAGCAAGACAGTGTTCCTTTCGTCATGTTTGCCTTCTTTATACGACATCATGTTCAAACAATTAATGTGCTACGTCACCTCCAAAAATGTGATTATAAGTTGGAAAAAAAATGAGTTAATTATAAAAAAATTCTCGATACACTGTTTCGGGAATGCGAACCTATTTTAGTAAACTCAAAAAGTCCTGCTATACATGTCATATAGATTTAATGAGCCGCCCGGCGATGAATTTAACATAAGCATTCCAAGTCATATATATGGTGCCACTGGTAAGCTTGAAAAATTGTGGATTCATGTTGCACACGATCGAGAAGAACAAAATCAAAGTTTAGCAGTAATAGGCTATTCGAAGCGAGATCGACCTATAGGTGGCGCCACCGTCACTCCGGTAGTGTGGATCGGCAGCCGGCGGCGCTCGCAGAAACGCACGCTACGTAGGTCTGCTTCTGAGTTTACGGCGAGTTTGTTGGCGATGAAAACATCTCTTCTGCAGTATTTCTGTAATATTGCAGAAAAATATCCAAGGATTTCGCCAATGCAGCAGAAGAAGAGCGGATTTTAGGAAAACAAAGCACGCAACCACCACTCTTCCAGATTTACTTTGCACTTTTCTTGCGCTGTACCGCGTTCACGCGCCTGATGCTTAGGCCTGCCTAATGACAGCTTTGTTTTTATTATCGAGTTTTAAACAGTTTGTACGTGTCTTATGCGGGTGAGAGCGGCGACATTGGTGTCAAGCCCACACAGATATAAGGTTCGTGCTCTGACCTGCAGTAATTAAGATTGAATCGAGGCAGCCTGGTTCACTATATGGTACTTGGCTCGAGGATTAAGCAGGTTAAATGTAGCATTGGCAGGGCACTGCATGGCGAGTTGCTTTAGACTGAGTGCACATAAACTCTGTCCCAGACAACCACGCACAAGTATTCCCCAAAAAAGAGATCACGCCGACACTATACAGGAAACCTTGCCGCACAGGAAACCTGATTGTTCACGTGTACAGCGCTGAGTGGATTGAATTTGCCGAGATGTTTTTTGCGGCCACTGTCATAGAATGTGATAGTGTATTAATGCATGCGCCACTAACTGTAAATAATTTCTTGAAACCGAGAAAAGTATAAGCGATTTCTGTTGTGTGTGATCTTAATATATACGGTAAATTAGTAGTGTAATTATTTTGTTTTGCAATGCGAATAAATTTCACCCTGTGATAGAACTTTTACACACTCGACCGAATTTACAATAATCAGCGATTAATTTTCAGTAACGTTAAAGAGCAAGCCACGAATTACTCGCTGCGAAGACATCGTTATAAACTGCGCATGGGCACTGTCATGTTCTGGGAAGCAATTTTACAGGCTGAAAATTATTTGTCACTAATTATTTAGCAGTGACTAAATCTTATGTGAAGTAAAATATTGGGGCTGCTTCCCAAAACAGATGCCGGATATAAAACTATTCCGAAAGAAATGGAGGTGATCTTATCATGAGACTAAAAAATGTATTTATTCCCGAACTAAACACTGATATTTAATCCCGCATGAAGTTGTTTTACTGCCCTTGTCAGAAATGACAAGTTTTGTTGGAAGACAGCACTTGGACGAAAAGGGATTATAACGATTACAATAGGCTACCAGTAAAGTACATTGATCTAGGTGTATTATGTAATATATAGGGTAACAGTTAGGCGCAGGGAATATGTTTTCCAAACATTCGAGCATTTCTCTGAAGCAAAATGTGCTCACTAAAACTTTTACGGATGCACAGAAGCCTTCAACAACAAAAGAAAAGAAAATAAAAGAAATGCATATTGGCCCGGGTTTAAAGCATGAAAGCGGCATCGGCTATGACGGATAATTGCAGAGGCTGTTAGTGTCTTTTTTTTTCGTTATTAACACCACATTTACCACGTGGGATTGTTTATTGTGCAGTCAAATCCCACAGCAGAGGGACGCCTTTCGAAACGATTGTAATTGAATCTCTCGTTCTCGAAATCAGCAGTCGAGCGCCCTTACCATTGAGACACCGTGACAGAGGTTTAAAAGCAAAAATAAAAAAAAGTGCTCACACAACTCTATCGTGCATACAGACGGCATAGTAGGCACAGAGTGGTCTGTTCAAACTGCATTCTGCTATATGAAGCAGTCTGCAGTGGCATATGTTTTAGCAGCTGCGGTATTCCAAACAGAAACGAGAATATGCGATTTCTGAGCGTTTGCATTAACTTTTATTGGCGGCAGCAACCTGTTTTGCTTTGACACAGCGGTAACGACAGTACCATTTCGTTTGAGACATTGCATGTCAAAGGATCTCAAGCGCCGCAAAACGGTGATGGATGATGTCCTTATCCAAGTGTGACATGCTCGAGACGGACAAGTATATATATTTTTTACATGACGCGTGGGGTTATAGACTGTTCATATTTATTTTGCAAGAGGCATATAGGTAAGCAAAAGCTCACAGGAACTGCGAAACAAACAAAAACACTCTTGTACACGGCGCATGCGCGCGCGTAAATCACTGTGGGCTTTCATGCGACGCGAAAACGCATCCACACTGAGTAGGTTTCACCGCTGAGCCGCAAGGTGGCGACTCTGCTCGAATTCCATTTCAGGCTTTGGCGTATCCCCAAAATTAATATCATTATAAATAATAGTAGTACCAAAATAATATTAGGGGCAACATTAAGAGATAGGAAGCGTGCGTACTGGGTGAGAGAAATAGCTCAAGTTACCGACATTCTAGTGGAAATTAAGAAGATATGGGCATGGGACATGTAGGGTGAAGAGAGGATAACCGATGGTCGCTGAGGGTAACAAACTGGATTCCAAGGGAAGGAAAGCGTAGCAGGAGGCGGCAGAAAGTTAGGTGGGCGAATGAGGTTAAGAAGTTCGCAGGGGTCAAGTGGATGCAGCTAGCACAGAACCGGGTTAAGTGGAGAAATATGGGAGAGGCCTTCGCCCTGCAGTGGGTATAGTCAGGCTGATGATGGTGATGATGATGATGAATATTCGTTTATCCTTTTTTTTAAAATGCCATCGAGATGTAACATAGCGGGCGAAAGAATGAGACAGAAAAAGAACAAGAACAATAAGCGAAAGAAAAAGAACAATTAGACAGAAAAAGAGAAAGAACAATAAGGCAAACAGGAAGCCCTATTTTGGCCGCTTTATTAGCATAGTGCGGCCTCCGAGGTGTCTGATGCTGTGGAAGGCACCACATGACATGTTTCAAGGACGATTGCAGGTCATTTGAAAGGGACATCAATGTTTTCAGCTACGTCTTATTTCTTACGTTTATGGACTGTATTATTGCAATCTTCCTATTTTCCGCCTTCACTTTCTGCTCCGCAGTCGCCAGCACCCTGTTTCAGAAAAGAAAACGATGATCAAGGGCAGATGCGAGCGTGCGTAGTGCGAACAATTTCACAGGCAATAAGAGGGAAGGGGAGAGTGGCGTAAGTAAGGCCTCGCAAAGACAAATGAGCGCACAAACAAAATTCATGCAGAGAAAATTCTCCCTATTCTCTTTTTTTCTTACAACCCTCCCCCACCCGTCTTCTAATCACATACAGCGAGCGGCTGCGATCCCACAAAACCAACGAGTGGTTGTTTGAATGAAGCCCTAGTCAAGCAGAAGTGACAGAAAAGGGCACGATGGTTTGGAGAGGGCGGCAAGAATCTGTTCGGTCCTGCAGTAGCTTTCGCAACACTCCTGAGGAGTAAAGGGAGAGTCCCGAGAGAGGAAAGCACAGATGATATTTTCAGAGAAGACGTTCCAGTAAAGCGTTGTTTTGAATGCGAGCCTAATTTTGCGACTAGCAGTCATGCACCCTAATGAAGAAAGCTCCCCACCTTCCCGTGCCCTTTCTTCTCACGCGTGACAGACCCAGTGACTCATCGCTATCGCCCATTCTCGTGGAACACTAATGTTAACACAGCGGTGGCAATCCTTGCATTTTTTTAGTTGCACATAGTTGTGAATAATGTAATTAATAGCTATTGTTTTCCTTCGCCCTTTATCTCTGTCTTTCTTTGCAATCTCTTTCAGTCCTTTGTTTGTTCGTTTTTTCGTCAGCCGCAGCTCAGGTGCTTACGGATGCTTAGCTGCTGCGGTTGACAAACACATTTTCGTTTTGGAATCGTCCTTATGTGCAATAAATAGATAACTACGTCAAATATGCAGATGCTCTCCTGGAGGCTTTCACCGCTCTGAGTCAATGATGGGTGGATGATGGTGGTGGTAGTGGTTTATTAAATAATCAAAGAGGAAGAAAAAAAGTGTTCTCGGCTGCGGCATCTGCTATCTAAAATCTGAACAACCCGAGCTGAGGCCGACGGAAAAGAAGAGGGGATAGGGAGAGCATAGCGAGGGGAAGTACAGAGGGGAGAGATATCAACATCTACAGGAAGATGAGCATCATATTTGTGCTAATCTCAATATATTGTTAATCAAAAGTACACAGCGGTAAACGCTAGCTCACTGTTAGACGCACACATCACCAGAACGAACGCAGCTTAGCCTGAGCGCCGTCTTACTCACTACACCACACCAGCACGTCGTCGCCGTCTCGATACTGAGCTCCGTATTCCCAGCGCCGGAGAAGCACCGTTCCGGTGCATCCTATACAGGAGAACTTGAATGATATAGTTTCAGACAGGTGACGTGCACGAGTTCTGGATAAGGGGTTGTGGAAGGGTACTTGGGCTGTAGAGGGGCGATCTCATAGGTCACATGACCTATGATGACATAGCTCATCATAGTCAGCGTCTTGGTGTAAGTGGCCGGACTTGTATACCACAGTATGCATACTCTTGTATACACAAGGCCCAGCGACCTAAGCGGCCAGTGGGGTCCTTAAGTGAAGACAGCCAATACAAAGCATGCTGGTCTGTCACTACGCAGAAGGACCGCCCTAACAAATAAGGGCAGACTTTTGTCAGCGCCCAAACAAGCTCTATAATTGAATAATTGCGCTCAGAGGACGAAAGAAGGCGGCTGGCATAAGCAATGACGCGGGAGGAACCATGCTGGTACTGTGCAAGAATGGCACCATTGTTGTGGCCTGTGTCCAGATGACATGTGTTCTGTGGTTGTAAGGGGAACAAAAGAAGCGGACAATCACTCGGAAAGCCTACCTAAAAAACTTAAAGATGGCATAAAAGCGAAATGCAGATCAGGGTGAGTGTTTGATTTCTTCTCAGTTATCTCACATCACTTGCTAGGTGATGTGACTATATAGATGGAGCAGCTTAGTGTAATTTTGTGGCATACTCGCTGAAAATTGTATAAACATCAAATTTTTCTTTGTGCATTTTTTTTAATGACGTGCGGATTGGAATAAAATGAGGTCGTCCACGCGAGGCATTTGATGTGTGGATGACCTCATTGGTAGTGTTCTTATGTGAATATGGAATAATTTGTGAAATGTATTCAAATCTTAAAAATCGAATATATTTACTATAAAGGGGAGGAATACGCTGCATATCATAGCCTTAATTTGCCTATAATTAGCAACTGCTCTTTTTTAAATTGTACTCTACTATAGTATGCGCAGGCATAACCTCCTTTATACTCTCTGTGCCTGTCAACGCGCCGCGCGAACAATAAAGCGGCGCCATCGAGTACTCAGTGGCGCTGAGGGCGCCACTGACGTAGGTGTCGAGGCGCACGGGTACGAACGTCGGCGCGAGGGCAGGAGCGCTGTTATTCGCTAGCGGGATAACTGTCCCTAAGCATGAACTGTGCATATTCAGCATATTTATTTGTAAGGTCAACATCGTCCAATCACAAGTGACCATGCTACTTTTTAGGCAATGACACCAATGCTATGACATTTTATGTGAGGCAGTTTCAAGAAATTGCGCATGGCTCGAAAAGCTGCACGACTGCTGCGCTAGCGTCAATGGTAATAGAAAAATTACAATGCTAGTCGACGGTGCGGTAAAACAAAATTTTAGAAGAAAGGCAGCAGTTTTATTTACACATTTCACAACAGCAATTGTGCTACAAGAGATCCAGAAGTGGCGTAATAATTGTTACCACAAGTAAGGAAAACTGTTCACGGTGACTACTGTCACTGATAGGGCACTTCAGAAGCCAGCTTGATTTGCAGATGTATGGAACAACTGCGTCGCAGTTTGCCATTGAGATCTGTAAGAACAATTTCGATATCAGCTGTTACTTTCAATGATTCAGCGCGTCTTACAAACATTTTGTTATTGAAAAACAAGGAAGACAAATATACGCTTTGCATCTTTCTGTTTCGCTCACTCCAAAGTAATCGTCACATTAGGTAAAGCTTGTGTTTTTATTTTATCACAGAATTTTGTCACCGTAGACCAGAAAATACATGTGCATGTTTAGTGTTTTTATTACCTTACTGACGCATAATAAACACGTTTTCTCGTGTTGTCATTATTTTTCACAGACCTCAAAGCGTTGAGTACGAGTTTTGCGGTTTCCGATGCTAGAGAGGGACACAACGATATATAGTTGAACAGGGAAACTAATATATGCTTTGCACAGTTCGGTTTAACTCACTTTAAATAGTCATGTTCATAATAGGTAAAACTTGTTTCTATTTTATCACAAAATTTTGTAATTAGCGTATCTGCAAAGAAAAAAAGAACTGCGCAGGAGTCCAGAGAGCACACGTGCACATCTGACATCATAATTGCAGTATTGACGCCTAATAAACACAGTGTTTGGCGCTGTCACTATTTTTCACAAGCCTCAAAGCAGGTGAACACTACGTAGCGTTAGCCTGAAGGATAAAGCAAAGCTGGCACTTACCAATTGATGCAATGCTGTATTCCTGCAACAGCCGTAGGCCGATTAAAGCAGAAGCATGGCCTTGCACACTGCAAAGCATCCACGAAACAGCGAGAGAGCGACAGAGCTTGGCTACCGGACCGCTTTGCAGCATGGCGCATTCGGCACTCGCATGGCGAGGGTGACCCTACGTTGCTGTCGCCACCTCTCGGGAGCCAGCGGCGTAACTTCTCAACGGAGGAGGAGCGACGGCGACGGCCGCGCAGCGCGGAGTTGCCAGGCACAGAGAGTATAAAGGAGGCTATAGCGCAGGTTATCTCATACTTCTATTCAACCGGTGAACAATTTGCAATCGAAGTCCTTTTGTGACGCTTCAGCTGCAAATAACGGATGATGGTTGTGACATTTAGGGGCCTTTAGGTATAGCATAAGGCGTGAAAAACTAATATATTCGATTATATTTGTATTAACCGCATTGCCTAAACCAGCCTTTTTGAAGAGACGAAATGAAAATAAATATGGATGTGTTCGGATAATAACGATAAGCGACGTCCCACGACCATTTTTAGTTTTCAATTAAATTTTTTACATGGTGGGAGAATGTCTCGACACAAAGGAATGACGCTCAGTTTTGCAAGATGCGGTGTAGCTTCCTCAGAAAAAAAATCTTATATCACTGGAGTTGGAAAACGTCGTTTTTGTCTTTTCAAAAAGGTGCAAGTTTGGAGACCTGCTGCTTGAGCACAAAAATTTTCCATACATTGTTTCTTACTCACCACGTCTAAGTAGCTTCTTTTTTATAAGAACTTTTGAAAGCTTGTCTTGTTTATGTAGTTGACGAACAAAAAAATTGCAAAACATTGCTTCGGGAGCAGCGCGCTACAAATGCGTTCATACTCAACATTACATACTGGAATGATGCTTTGTGTTGCTTGCACTAAACTATTTTGTTTATTGCGCAGGTTATATTATTAATTTAATGCAGAATTTGGAGCTCTAGACTGCTAGGTGTGTTCCCCACAATGCCACCAAAATTCCACAAAACCTCGTGCGCCAAAGCGATTTGCTTATGTTAGCTATTTAAAGTGCACATTAAAAAATCGTCTTCAAAATATGATATGGTTAATTACTGTCGAAATCGAGAAATGGAATAAAACTATTACGAAACTGGATTGAATACTACTGCACCTCGCCATAAAAAAGAAGGCCGGATAGAGAACACAATCAGCCTTCACTTGCGTTCTGCCATGGAATTTCCAGAAATAGCAAATTTATACCATTTTAAAGGGGGACTGCAGTGGTTTTCAAACTTGCTTACCTTCCACTGTACTGAAGTAGACTCATTGTTGGTCAGGTCTGTGAAGCTATTTTTACTATCATTGCGATAACACCAGAGCACTCACCGATTGAAAGCGCATCGTTCTAATTTCCCGCGGCCCGCGACGGCGCAAGAGAGGAGGAGAGTGAAGAGGGAAACCTCACCCGCGCCGGCGTGCGTGACGTCACCGTGAGGATAGGCCAGGTGCTCCCAGCAGCCCGACTGCGTTTTTAGCCTGTGTTGCTGCTTGTGTTTCGGGGTTGCGGAAGTTCAACGTGTCGCTTGAGTTGAACACCCGTCCCAACATGCTGTGCCTTCTGGTGTACGAGCTCCTTCGGCCGCGACTATGTCAGTTTCCACAAGTTCCCGCAAGACAAAAAGCTCCGAGTGCGGTGGATCACTTCTGTGAAATGCGACAAGTTTACGACGGCCATATTACTGGGCAATGGAAACTGCAATAATGACTGAATTCATTATGTTGTATTCTGAGAGCAGCTGCAATGCATCTGGCAGAGCTACTTTCAGCAATATATATATATATATATATATATATATATATATATATATATATATATATATATATATATATATATATATTGTGAAATAATATAATGTCCTACGCGAAAATTGATTATTGGCGCGAAATAATCGCAGACGAGCAGCGGGCATGTACCCGATATTTCTTTTTTTTTTTTTGACCACGAGCGAATTTGGGCAG
The DNA here is from genome assembly GCF_055883805.1 of Amblyomma maculatum. Lineage (NCBI taxonomy): Eukaryota > Metazoa > Arthropoda > Arachnida > Ixodida > Ixodidae > Amblyomma > Amblyomma maculatum. The sequence goes on along the minus strand of NC_139344.1, from coordinate 478,408,355 downwards.
TTCCCTTTCGGAAGGAGGGTTTCCACCAGCGGCTGCGAGCCTCGACTATCTGTTGCGCCAAGCTTCCCGTATAGTTACCATTCGAGCATAACCATACAAAGCAATATTGCGAATATACTGCTGTGGATCAACGCACATATGAAAGCTAAAATAGCATATTCCACTGCAGCATCACTATTGCAAAAACCAGTGCCGCTGTGTCCCAGGGTCCCAGCGCCCCAGTGCCATACCTCATTATGGGCCCTGTATGACGCTGGAGACTGTGCGTACAGGGGTGCGGTATAATGGCACGCGCCGCACTGGTCGCCCGGAGAAAAAAAACGTCTCGGATACAAAGTAAAACTGAAAAATAACGAAGCACCTCAACTACATTAAAAAAAAAGTTAAAAAAAGAAAAAAAAATTGCGAAAAAAAAATTACAGCACTGGTGCGCTTTGAACTCGGTACATCTTGTTCTAAAGCTCTCTACGCTAACAACTCGGCTAAGCAGAATTTTTTTTTCTTTATTGCCGACTTGGACATTCAAAACAAGAGGATGAACAATAAAACGTGTCAGCACACTTTCGCGTGACACGGCGGGTTAAAACTTTTTCAGTTTTACCAAACTGTCAAGCACATGAATCCATTGTGGCTGCTCGGAGAGTGTCATATGCACTTCCCTGAACCGCACAACACTGTGTATGAAATGTTCTCGTACAGGATTGACTTGTATATCTGCATTGTTAAACTGCATTCTGGTTTTCCACAAGCTGTGGAGGCCCAGGAGCATTATTGTGAGGACTTAGTCTGGCGCATTTATTTTTGCGACAAGTTGTCTCGCGTTTCATGTACTTTCGTGACCAAAATGATGTCTTCCTCAGACCAGTAATCCAAGTTCGGCTTGGTCGACTCCTTCCTAATTTTCTTGTCAGTTCGTGTCTCAATGTAGGTGGTACAGTAAGAGGGTACTTGCGAGAAGTGGTGCTCGCGTACAGATTGCTGCATGTGCGCTTTTCCATGGAGTATTTGTGCAATGTTAAGCGGAAAAAATTGTATGCGGACTTAGTGGACACAATGCTTCCTGTACCGATATACCGTTTGTCGCACTGTCCAGGCCCACGAGATGATGTACTCAAGAGAGTTAAGAAGATGCCTATATCACCACCAGTCAAATCATTTTTCTTTAAACTCCACACTAGCACATTATCAGTCAAAATATGGATGCACGCTAAAGGCCTGTTCGTCCCTTGGTCAACAAACTCTTTCTTGTGTAACAGACCAGAGACGATAGAACACGTGTTTTTGGACTGTTGGGATGCCATTTTTTTCTGGGATGTGCTTCAGAGAACTTAAAAAAAAGAGCTACCTCTAGATGCATATGGCATACGATTTTCACCTTTTCCTAATACAGAGGAGTTTCCCTTTGATACTCGGCTACGCAGAAACAAAGAAGCTTTCAAACACTTTTTATTGTTATGTTATGATCGCAATCATAAGAGTGGAACTTTATGTTTTGTAGTGAACAGGCCATTGCTGTCGTTTCTAACAATTACACATTCTTCACCATTGGACCTTGCTGCCTACTCTCACGACTTGAAACTAATCTTCTGGATATCTATGCGCACTATTTTGTGCTCTGGAATTATTTTAACATGTCGAGTTTGGCATCGCTGGCAAATTTACCAGCGCCGGCTCTTCGGTGGTGCTCTGCTACCTTGGGCGTAATTTTCGATGAACACGGAGCAGTAGCACAAACTTTCAAGGAAAACGTGCGACCAATTATACCGGCAAGCGCAGCAGCGACGACACTACTTTGCTGGTAACTGAATCTTATTTGTATGTAAACATTTCTGGAAGCGATGCGATGTTCAAAATATATGGCTGGAGCATGCAGTTCCGAATCATCGGTCTCACCATGTCTCGACAGAATCGAAAATGCTCTACACCAAGAATACACCGAGTGCTCGATTCGCACGCAGCTAGCCAGGCAACAAACAAACACCTCAACGGGTTTCGTCACTTCTCTACTAGGCAGAGCGTTAGGGGCGCCTGAATCTGCCTCTTAATCGGAAAGTAATGTTAGAAGCGTTTTGTTGTTGAACGCTCCCACACATACATCTAATTTCGGCCAATAAAAACATATTCAGCTTTGCAAAATGCCGCTCTACATGCCACATTTGGATGTCAGTAGACGCTGATGGCTGGCTTTCGTTTCGTCGATGCTGCGTCGTTTGCGGCCGTATCTGGTGCGACCCAGGCAGTCATTTAGCGTGCGTTTATAACGTCGCAGAGAGCTGCGATCTGGGGTCCTCACGACGGCGTCATGAGAGCTCGACCAATCGCAGGCGGCGTGTCTCGAGGTGCCCGCAGTTACCTTAAAAAAACACACACACACATTTAGGCAGAAACAACTGCCTAAATTTAATCAGATAGTCGAGTTCGCGGCGTGAGCAACTGTTATAAGCCATTAAAATCTCGATTTCAGCAAAAAGGGCTGCAGTGTCTCTTTAAGCTATATTCTACCTTTGACAACCAGCAAAAAAGAAAAAAAAAAGACTTTATAAGCACTGGGAAGACTTTTGCAAATAAATAAAATAAAAAGCAACTTAATGCAGCAAATAGTAAACCGAAGTTTTGATAAAAGGGGGGCCATATAATATAGCACATCTATAGAATAAGAACATGCAGTTTTATACTGATATTGTTACTTTGCAATACTTTTAGTGACTGATAATACTAATGCACTTAGCATTGTTTCCAGAAATTTCGATAAAGATTGAAATTAGAGTAGTTTTATAAATTCGAATCAACTCTTATTTTTGCTATTTTGGAATTTTGGCCGACTTCAAAATAATCTGCAGAAAGAACAAAGAATTCTTGACTTTCAAACTTTTCCAAGATTAAATAACATAGCATAGATAATATAGAGAAATGGTTTCAATTGTTACATTTTATTGAATCGTGCTGAATTTGGCCATTTTCAGGAGAAGCACTTAGTTTTATATTTATTGTTACATTTTAAAGCTGATACTGCAACACGTTTTTTAGTCCGTGATACTTCGAGGTACGTAGGATTCTTGAGGAGAGATGAATGAAAATCTAAGATTATATTTTTTAATGGAATCAAATTTGCCCCCTTTTTTCTGTTTTCGAATTTCGGCCGATCTTGATGCGTTGTGGAGAACGCACCTAGTGGTCTCGAGCTCCAAATGTTGCCTTTAATTACGAACATTAGACGCGTAAGAAAGAGAAAAGCTTTTAGTGGAAACAACGTAAACCCGTCATATGCCAGTAATACTCAAAATGGATATTTTGCAGCATGTTGCTCCGGAAAAAAGTTCGCTATTTTTACTAAATTAGCTGCAACAACCAAACATGTTTTTAATAGGTCTTATAAAAGTAGAAGTTACGTATATTTAGTCAAAAAAATAATGGATGACAAAAGGTTGTTCCACCAGCAGGTCTCCAATCTTGCAATTTTTTGTAATGACAAAAATGGCGTTTCCCACCCCTAACGATATAGGACGCTTTTTTCCCGAGAAAACCACGCCGGCTCTTCATAACTAAGGATCATTATTCGCCTCGAGAGATTTTCCTACCACATATAAAAATTCTATTGAAAACAAAAGAATGGTCATGGGACCTCAATTTCCATTCTTATCTGAGCACACCCATACATAGGAGCGGGTTTCTTGAGTTTCCTAGTGCCTAGCTTGACCTAAGCACCATTGATGTCAAAGCCATTGTTCACTTGTTCAAAGCGAAAAAGTAGATGAGAAGACTATCACCTGTAAATTCAGTAGTAGCCAGTCGTGAATTTCATGGGCTTGATCCATATGCGCATGCTCAATGCATTGTTATTGAGGAGGGAACGCAAATCTAAATTTAGGTCTGCGTTCAGCCACTCATTTCCTCTAATGGGGCGTCCGCATTCAGAGGAGGCAAGACGAAAAGGATGCCCATCTGCAATATAGGGAACAGTGTCAGCCTGAGTCTCCTTGATGACGTTCAAGCCTGCATACGATGTCGTACACCATTAGGTCTTATTCTCAACAGTAGCAGTATGCGCCTCGGATAAAGAACTGTTGACATCTTTGTTTTTTGTTTATTGGCGGTTACACGGGTAGCCCACGCCACATCGAAAGGGCCGCCGGACCGTGCTCCTCAGAGCCAGGATTGAAGCGTTTTGTTTATTTTCTCGCTCCTCTCAACCGGTACAGACCGGGCCCCTAGCCCGCTTGGATTGCGGGAACGTTTCGTCACCTCACAGGTGTTTGGAAAACTTTGAAGACGAGACAGTAGCCGCCCTTCCCGCTGCCAGGGAGAGATCGGTTCCTGGAGACGCTATGCGGCACAGATTTCTTGGCGGTTCCTCACGCGGTGCCAGTACCGAAGGAACGCGACTGCTAATGGAGCTATTCAACACACGGCGTCTCGAACACAGCCCATGGCATCTCCTGGCGCGGTGCCTCTCCTGGTGCGTTCAGCGGCGACGGCGACGAGCCCTTCCCGCTAATGGTCATTGATAGAATTGTCACCCTGGCCCCCTCTGGCTAACAAAATAGCATGCTCGTCTCAAACTTCGGGAAATACGGCAGTGGCACGGCTGGTTCCCCATATGGACCGTGACATAGAGCAAAGAGGACGAGTGCCGTTGAGGAGAGGTTGAGAGCCTCGAGTGGAGTGTATGCTCCTTTTTTTTTTTTCAAAAAATTAAGGACTTGGATCCGAGATTATTGCCAACCCCCGAGGTAGGATCTTCGTAATCAAAAGGTTTTATTGGTTGCGCAGTTTTGAAGCGGATCGTGTGAAGCGACCACCCTAATGTCTTGGTTTGTCGTTACTATGAAAAAGCAGCCATCAGACCCGGTTGAGTAGTTCTGTCAAGCCGAGCACAACTGGCGACTCCGTGCTCGGCACGTAATCTTTCATCTGTGTGAGCTAAGCGGCTCTCTGTGTGAGATGTTTAATGCATGTGATGTACCCTTTTGCTAAGGCGGCGGCAGCTCTATGTGAGGCCACCAGTGTATATTGAGTTGTCCAGTGCATATACTCAGTGTAAAAATAATCTCATCACCTCCTTCTCCTCATGAAGTTGTCTGTCTTCAGTACTTCCTCAACGTGGCGAAGACGTCCGTAAAATCACTGGAGCACTACGACAGGATTCGTCACTCTACCACGAGCAGCAGGACAACTGTGCAAGTCATCTGCCAAGGATGACCAGCCACTGCGTGACTTCAGGCTCGGTGCTACATCCCGCAGCGACGCTGGTGACGGGTGAGTGGGATTTCTCCCGTCTGGTAGAGGTTGGTTCCCTTGTGCTAGGGACAATGAGGGAGTAGGCATTATGGACGCTAGACATGCATTCGAGCAAGGCCTTTTCATATCTCCTCACGGAGGAAGAGCGTCTGATGAATGGGCAGGTTGAACCTGGTGTGTTTTTTTCCTCTTTCGATAGCGCTTCCGTAATTACTCAGACATGGCATTAAAAAAAAAAACGGTGAGTGAACCGTCCACTCAGGAACAGAATCCATCCCAACAGGCCTTTGAGGCGATACCCTACATGCACAGGGTGGTACATAATCTTAAGAAGGTAGCCGAGAATGCGGGTGTTCGTCTTGTGTTTTTCGCTCCGCATAAGCTTTCCAAGCTTTGCAGGCTCGTTGATGAAGGGCACACAAAGCAAGCTTCCTGGGGGGTAAACCACCAGAATAGGCTTATTCCTTGTGCGGAAGGTGTCGTGTATTAGCTGAGTCCGTATTTACGTGAGACAGACGGGAAAATGCGTGAACGAGAGGCTGCGCGACCAGGCTACATTAAGGACAGGTCATGTTTTGAACCCTTCTCTGCGCTGCAAAAAAAATGCAAGGACTGCGAAGGCGGGTGTGTGCCCAACTTGGGAGCGACACGCATCATCGGCCGCGGAAGGCAAAGAATTGACAGAGAGATATTGGATGCCCGGAACATAATCCCCGCAGGTGACAGCTTGTGCGTTAGTTCTGCATCGATATTATTGCTAGAGAAAGAATGCAGATTCCTGGGTAGCTGATAGCTGAATTTGTAACACACTCATCCAGTTTTCGCTTCTCTCATGTACCGATTGTATGCTTTGGTCATACTATGGTTTTAGGTTTTTGTTTTTGTTCTACTGGCGGGGGATTTTCCACATGTTCTTAGCACAGCTACGTCATGTTTTGGATTTGGCTTTTTGTTTTAGATACGTGCTGAATTTCCTGGCGCATGCTCACCGAGTTAGAGCTTTTTCTTCGACCACGCATCAGTTGCTAGTGCTGCTCTTTTCTATGTTTCGTGTTTTATGTGCGCTGTTTTAGGTGGATCGGTACCAACTAACCCAAATTTCGACATTAGTAGGCATCACATCAATAGGCAGCCTCAGAAAGTCCGGCAGAGGTAAGGTGCAACGACGTGCCAGTTTTGGAAAACAGTCTCCTGTTCACAGTCTCTCTAGAGCTACGGCCACGAGAGGCGGAGACGGCTTGCCGCAGGCGCTAAAGGCCACCACTGCATGACCAGGAGATCTGTAGGGTACCGAATTCAGTTCACAGCAGCAGGCGCCTGCCCAACTAACTTTGTCAGCACAGGAAACGGCACGGGCTAGCCTTGTCAGGCCAGCCACCGTACAAACCTCGCGTAAAGTTTCGGGGCAAAGAAAGCCTAACGGTTCGAGTTTGGGGCGGATAGTTCGGCATAGCCAGGCTCCTCACCACGCGCGGAGGTTCCTGCTCACCCAACGGGTGGCGTGCACGGAACTGTTTGGCGGAAGCAAACACTGCTGGAAAGACAGTTGCATGACAGGGCGTGAAATGTACAGTGCGCGTGAACTCTGTGATAGGATGTACGATCACATCCGCCCGTCCGATACACTCTAAAACAAAAACTTGTGATCTTGGTCTTTTGGGGGGTAAACCGCTTGCCTCTGAGCTGACACTTTTTTAGGGTAAGGTTACGTTGTTTCTTGAAGACTAAGTATTTATACCATTGCATGTAGTGCAACATTATGCTTCTAGTAGCCTAAACTTGCATCTTCACAAGCAGTGTGACTGTAATCTACCTAGGCATAACATTGCACCTTTCATAGAGGCCTATGTTTTAGTCTGTCGATGGCATAAACATACCCTTCGATCAAAGGTGCAAGTTTGCGGCTTGAGAACGTAAACTTATCCTATATGTACAGGTGCGATGTTACCATTTATATTGCGACAAAAAGAGCAAAGTTTTGTACCTTTGTGGCGCAAGCGTATATTACCAGCAGCAGGATAATGTTGCCCTCCAAGCAGTTTGAAGTAATGCCATATTACATAGGGTATTTATTTAAAGGAACCAAGATGCGCTATAAAAAGATAGCCACAGGAAAAAGCCAAGGAGACAGACAGAGCGCAAACTATCAACTGAGTTTATTTGTGTGAAAGTGCCTTATATAGTCAGAATCACAGCAAAAGAACAAGGGGAATGAGAGAGGGGGGTACAGCCAATCAACTCCTGGTCAACAACAGGTGCGCAGAAAATGGTTTTCCTTGTTATACAGTTTGACAGAAGTGTCGCTTACACATTTATCACCGTTTTCTTTTATGACATTCCGACATTACATAACTAAAAAATGGTTTGGAGGATATTTCTTATTCAAAGAATACCAACATATTTTGTGTTTTTGATGATGCAGAAGAAGCTTACATGATCTTGACAACAATACCAAGTGCAGCAACATTTTTTTATGTGCAATCAGGAAAAGCAAGACTGCAAGTTTTCAAATATGCCTTTCCTTGTTCAATATTCTCAACTACATTGCTCTTTAAGAACATTTAAGAACTGGGCTCACCTCTAATATTGGGGACCCTCATTTCTGGTATATAATACTGTCCCCTAAAATAAAAATCGAAACGTAAGGTAATTTTGGTTGATTAGCCATTCAACCACTATCGTCTACCACAGACATGTCCACTGTGCTGCACATCCAGTTCTAATTTTACTGCAAATTTCATTTCATTTATTCTCTCTTAAAAGGCCCACAGACACTACAAAAGGGGTGGGGGCATATGTATATATATGCCCCCATAATATATATATTGTAAAGGTACGTTCAAGCTCAGATCGGTGTTCCGGTTGACCGTTTAACTTGCGTCTTCTTCTTTGTCTGCCGTCTTCATTGCAGCACGCGCCTTTCGACATACGCTCGTCGTATTTGTCACTGTCGACAGTCACCGAGCGTTATGTGACACTACAATTATCCCCGGGAGAAAAAGGAGGTATCCTGCCGACTCATGGCGTCTACACAAGAGGCGGGTCGCAACAGGGCTTGAGGTCTGGACTGTTACGTGCACTGAAACGTGCACTGCTTCACGCCCGCGGCGACGCATATTCGACGTCGGTGCAAGCGGTTCAATTACGTAGATCACCGGAGAGGTCTGGCAAATAAACCTAGATGGACCATGGTATTTGGAAGCCAGTTTGGTAGAGAGGCTGAAGGGGGTGGCAGAAACCCAAACCCACACGAGGGAGTCTGTGCTGTATGAAGGAGCTGGACAAGAAGGTGCGCGAAGGAACTGCTGGTGACCTTGGTTCTGGATTGGAAATGATCGGGCCAACTGGCGACATTCTTCTGCCTATGCTTCCGCTTGAGAGACGGTGGTCGCTTCGGAGGCGTCAGGGCGATAAGGAAGTATCGTGTCCATAGTTGAGGTGGGTTCACGGCTGTATAGAAGGAAAAAGGGGGAGAAGCCGGTCGTGCTTTGTATGGCAGTATTATAAGCGTACGTGACGAATGGGAGGAGCCGGTCCCAGTTTGAGTGGTCGGACGCGACATACATGGCCAGCATGTCACTTAAGGTGCGGTTAAAACGTTCCGTCATGCCATTTGTCTGCGGATGGTAGGCCGAGGTAGAACGGTGGACAATGCGGCACTGCTGAAGAAGGGCTTCAATGGTCTCGGAAAGAAAAACGCGGCCACGGTCACTGAGCAATTCTTTAGTTTAACCGTGGCGCAGAACGAGATGGTGCAGGACGAAAGACGCAACGTCTGGCGCCGACGCAGAAAGTAATGAAGAGGTTTCTGCGTAGCGGGAAGGTGGTCAACAACCACGATGACCCAACGGTTACCAGCTGGAGTGACTGGTAGTGGCCCGTAAGGATTAATACCCACACGATCGAATGGCCGGCTGGGGCAAGGTACGGGCTGCATCGGAACGGTGGAGTGGTGTGGAGGGTCTTTGCGGCGTTGGTATTCCTGGCCTGCGCGAACGTAATGACGCACGAAGCGGTACATACCCTGCCAGTAATAGCGGAGGCGAAGACGAGTGTATGTTTTCAGCCCTCCGGCGTGGGCACACTGAAGACCGGCGTGAAAAACGGCGCATATTTTCGAACGGAGGTACCGAGGAATGACAATGTGAGCCACTTGCGTCCGTCGGAAAGGTAATTTCGGCGGTAAAGCATGCCGTCGCGGATGGAAAAATGACGAGCTTGGCGGCGAAGCGATCGTGAAGCTGGGTACAGAGAAGATGTAGATAGAAGCATGAGAAGAGAAGCGATCCAAGGGTCTTGTCTTTATTCATTGGGCATGTCGATAATTTCTAGTGAAGATGAGTCAACTATGGTGTAGCTGTCGAGTCAGAGCAGCATTGAAGAGGTGACCTAGATAGGGCGTCGGCATCAGAATGCTTACGGCCAGACCAGTAGGTGACCTGAATGTCGTACTCTTGTAAGCGGAGGGCCCAACGAGCAAGACGGCCGGATGGGTCTTTAAGTGGTGGACAACCAGCAGAATGCGTGATGGTCCATAACAACAGAAAAGGGACGAGCGTAGAGACATGGGCGGAAATTCTCAATGGCCCAAATGATGGCCAAGCACTCCTTTTCGGTTACAGAATAATTTTTTTTGGCCTTTTTTAAGGTACAGATGGCATAAGCAAAAACGTACTCTGGGCAGCCGGGCTTTCGTTGTGCAAGGAAAGAGCCGAGACCTACACCGCTGGCATCAGTGTGAACTTCGGTAGGCGCCGCAGGGTAAAAATGGAGGAGAATCGGAGGCGACACCAGAAGGCGCCGAAGCGTCAAAAAGGCCTCATCGCAGTCGGATGTCCAATACGAAAGAATGTCGTCACCGGCAAGGAGCTCAGTCAGCGGCGAGATGATCGAAGCGAAATTGCTGACGATGCGACGAAAATACGAGCAAAGCCCGATAAAACCACGCAGATCCTTTAGAGAAGTTGGGCGTGGAAACTCAGTTACTGCACGGAGTATCGCAGGATCTGGACGAACACCGGCTTTCGAAACAACGTGTCCCAATATAGGAAGCTGGCGAGCCCCGAAGCAGCACATTTTCAAATTTAGTTGCAGGCCGGCATTAGTCAAACACTTTAGCACACGCTCGAGACGGTCCAAATGTAACGTAAAATCTTTTGAAAACACGACAACATCGTCCAGGTAACAAAAACAGTCATGCCACTTGAGTCCGCATAGAATTGTGTCCATCATGCGCTCGAAGGTGACCGGCGCGTTGCACAATCCAAACGGCAAGACGTTAAATTCATAGAGACCATCAGGTGTTACAAAAGCGGTTTTTGGTCGGTTGTCAGCTGCCATGGGTACCTGCCAGTAGCCCGAGCGAAGGTCCAGAGATGAGAATTCGGCACCTTGAAGGCAATCGAGAGCGTCATCAATATGTGGAAGGGGGTAGAAGTCTCTTCGCGTTATATTGTTCAATCGCCTGTAATCAACGCAGAACCGTATAAACCCATCTTTTTTCCTCACGAAAACAACTGGAGAAGCCCAAGGGCTGTGCGAAGACCGGATAACGTCACGCTGAAAAAGCATGTCATTAACGTGCTGGGTGATAACTTGATGTTCTGCATCCCATACGCGATAAGGGCGCTGACGCACCGGTGCCTGCGTTCCGGTGTAGATGCAGTGATTGACAACGGATGTGCGCCCCAAATATGTCTGAGGAGCGGAAGCGCCGAAGCAAGCTGACGAGCTGGTCGCGTTGATCTGCTGAAAGGGTAGCATCAAGACAGCCAGAAAAAGCTGCAGTGGAGTTATCGTTCTGTACAGAAGCAGGCAAGTCAATAGTATCGAGCTGAAATGGGGCTGGGTCTTCTGAGACGGCATATGTCATAGCGTCATCAAAGGACTCGACATGACCAAGACGTTCTCCACGAAGAAGCGTTGACGGACAAGGCAACGGGTTAGAGACGTACATGGCGCTGTAGCCGCCACAGAAGGTCAGAAGGGCGAAAGGCAGGACTAAGCAATGCCGACGATAAGCGGCATGAGTCGGAGTGAAAAGAACTGAATCAGAAAAGCAGGCGCAGGAAACGGGCACGAGGACGGTAGAGCAGGCGGGGATGTCAGTATCTTCGGCCACGGTTATCTTATCGACTTGGAGCGGTGTGTCGGACGAGGCGGCAGGTGAATGCGGAGACAATTTGATGCTGGCTCGGGCACAATCAATGATCGCATGATGACTGGTGAAAACGTCGTAACCCAGAATCAGTTCGTGAGAGCAGTGAGACAGCACAAGAAATCAGGCGACGTACAAAACACCTTGAATGACAATTCGAGCTGTGCATGCCGCAAGCGGTTCAATGGGATATGAGCTGGCAGTTCAGAGAAAAAATTTCGAAACAGGCGTCGTAACTTTACGAAGTCGGCGGCAGAGGTTGGCACTTATAACAGACACAGTGGCGCCAGTGTCTACAAGCGCGAGAACTGCGACGCCATCAAGAAACACTTCGATAACGTTGGCCGGGGAAGACAGAGGACTTGCACAAGTAGTAGAAGACACAGTTCTTGCCTCCGGAACTGCGGCTGTTAGTTTTCCTCCGGGCCAGCAGGAGAGCGACGGCGCAGCGGCGAGAGGGAACGACGGCGGTGAGACGGCGATCGGCGGTAGGAGGGGGAGGAGCGGTCAGGATAAAATGAGTCCGTAGAAGTAGCAGAAGCGACAGTGGGAGGGGAAGGTTCATAGTTTGAACTGTTGGTTGGTTGGTTTGTGGGGTTTAACGTCCCAAAGCGACTCAGGCTATGAGAGACGCCGTAGTGGAGGACTCCGGAAATTTCGACCACCTGGGGTTCTTTAACGTGCACTGACATCGCACAGCACACGGGCACCTTGCTTTTCGCCTCCATCGAAAAGCGGCCGCCGAGGCCGGGATTCGATCCCGCGTCCTTGGGAACAGTAGTCGAGCGCCGTAACCACTGCGCCACCCCGGCGGGGCAGTTTGAACTGTAGTTGGAACTGTACAGACGGGGGCCATTGCGGTACGACTGGGCGCGCTGGCGACAAAGCCGGGCGACGTGGCCAGGAACGCCACATGAATAACAGATTGGGTGGTTGTAGTAGGTTCGCCATGGATTGTTGACCGGACGTCGAGGAGGCAGAAAAGGGCGGGGCGGAGGTGGGGGCGGTGGCAACGGCGCAGCATACGCGACAGGGCAGGGTGGTGGTCTGGCGGTGACAGCGGTGTACGTTAGCGGGGTTGTCACAGGCGTAATTTGAGAGCTTGGCGGTAAAACTTCTGCAACTTGTTCCTGGATGATGCGTCGAAGTGCAGAATCTAGCTATGGGGTGGTTGCGGCAGAAGCAGGGAGGAGCGACTATGGGCGAGCCACTTCCTCCAGTATAAAGGCCTTGATCTCGGGAAGGAGGGAAGGTGGTTCAGAAGTGAGACCGCATGCTGCCGCAGGCACGAATAACCGATCGTTCACGAGAGAACGCCGAGTAGAAGCTCGTTGCCTCTTGAGGACGTCGTAACTTTGGCGGAACTGAACCACTTCGACGACGATCTGCTGGTTTCTGGCAGTCAACATTTTAATGGCATCGTCGGAGATTCCCTTCAGGATTTTGGTGATCTTGTCAGCTTCGGACATAGAAGGATAAACACGTTTACAAAGATCCACTATTTCCTCTATGTAGCTGGTGAATGTTTCCTCAGGATGCTGAGCGCGGGCTTCGAGGCGTTGTTCGGCGCGCAGTTTGCGCACAACGGGGCGGCCTAACACCTCAGTTTTGAAGGCCGACCAGGTGGGCAGGTCGGGTTCATGATTGCGAAACCATAAATTTGCTACATTGATCAGGTAAAAGAGGACGTTGGCTAACTTGGTGTTATCGTCCCACTTGTTGTAGGCGCTTACGCGTTCTAGGTGGATAGCCAATCATCTACATCCTGGTCGTCGGCGCCACTGAAGAAACTGGGGTCACGCTGGCGAAACCTACCAGAGCACAGGACGTTAGGGGAAGCGGTGGGAGCAGTCGAGCATGGAGTGGCGGTCTCGCTTGTCGCCTCAGGCAAAGCGGATGACGGAGCGAGTGTGCGGCTGCGAAGCTCCAGCGTGAGAGGAGGGAACGAAGAGCAGCCTCCCCCAAATGTGAGGGTACGTTCAAGCTCAAATCGGTGTTCCGGTTAACCGTTTAACTAGCGCGTCAGTCTCATGCGTCTTCTTCTTGGTCTGCCATCGTCTTTGTAGCACGCGCCTTTCGACATACGCTCGTTGTCTTTGTCACCGTCGACAGTCACCGAGCGTAGAAGTAACACTACAATATATATATATATATATATATATATATATATATATATATATATATATATATATATATATATATATATATATATATATATATATATATATTGAAATGTGGATTTAATAGATGGTTTGAACGTCTAGCGCTGCCAGTAATTCGGGCACAGCAAGGTCGAATCGCCAGCCGCAGGACACAGCTTCAGCGCGAGAGATGGGCGCCAGAGACAAGCGATGGTGATGGCGATGCCGCAGCGTTTTCCATTCTTTGTCTTCTTTACATTTCCCCCACGTGAGGTAGTCGCCATCCTGGCGACTCAGGGAGAAGAGACGACCAGAGGGTTGTAATATGGCTTGAGGCGGCTAACATGGACAACCTTGCGGCCGCGACGGCGGTGGTCGGAAGAAGGGGTGACTGGCTCGATGGCATAGTTCACCGGGGATGTGCGTTCCAAGACGCGATAAGGTCCGTGGTATTTGGTTTCTAGTTTGTTGGTGGCAGGAACACATAGCCAAACGAAGCTGTCGGCCAGGAACGTGAGAGCAGGGGTATCGCTATCATGCTGATCTTTGCGATAGCCTTGAGTGGGGGAGGTAAACGTGCGAGCTAGCTGACGGAATTCCTCGGCTTTCTGCACAATATCTGACAAAGCACTGTACTCAGAGGCATCTGGATGCTGCTTGCGGCCAGAGCGGTACACTACACGGATGTCGTATTCCTAAAGGCTGAGAGCCCAACGCCCGAGACGGCCAGACGGATCCTTGAGAAACGCGAGCCAGCAGAGTGCGTGATGATCTGTAACTACCTCGAAGGAGTGGCAGTATAAGTAAGGGCGGAACTTCGTTACAGCCCACACGATTGCTAAGCACTCCTTTTCGGTAACGGAGTAGTTGGACTCGGCTTTGGTAAGAGCACGGTTTGCGTAGGCGACAACGTATTCGGAGAAACCAGGCTTGAGCTGGGCGAGGACGGCGCCGAGGCCGACACCACTGGCGTCGGTGTGAAGTTATGTAGGTGCAGTAGGGTCGTAATGGCGAAGGATTGGCGGTGACGTCAGAACATTGCGCAGTGTCGCGAATGCATCATCGCAGGCTGGCGACCAAGAGGAGAGGTTAGGGGTGCCTTTCAAGAGCTGTGTAAGGGGGGCTATGATGGTTGCGAAATTCCGAACAAAACGACGAAAGTACGAGCAGAGGCCCACGAAACTTCGCAGTTGTTTCAAAGTGGTCGGTTTCGGAAAGTCAGCGACGGCGCGCAGCTTCTCAGGATCAGGCAGAACTCCATCTTTACACACAACATGTCCGAGAATTGTGAGCTGGCGGCCACCGAAGCGGCACTTTTTGAGGTTCAGTTGAAGACCGGCGCGGGTTAGGCAGGTGAAGACCAGGCGAAGTCGAGTCAGGTGGGTCGGGAAGTCGGTTGAAAAGACGACGATATCATCGAAGTAGCATAAACAGATATTTCAGGCCGCGCAGTACAGTGTCCATCATTCTTTCAAGTGTGGCTGGGGCGTTACAGAGTCCGAATGGCATAACAATAAATTCGTATAGTCCGTCTGTAGTAATAAAGCCGGTCTTAGCACGATCCGCCTCTGCCATGGGCACCTGCCAATACCCGGAGCGTAAATCGAGTGAGGAAAAGAATTCTGCGCCTTGCAAGCAGTCTAGGGCATCGTCGATTCTTGGAGGGGGGGGGGGGGGTACACATCACGACCAGTAATTTTGTTGCGGCGGCGATAATCAACACAAAATCGTATGGAGCCATCCTTCTTTTTAACTAGGACCACAGGAGGAGACCATGGGCTACATGATTCTCTAATTACTCCACGTGGCAGCATGTCATCGACTTGTTGGGCAATAACACGGCGCTCAGTCGGGGACACACGATATGGCCGCTGATGGAGAGGTGGATGAGCGCCAGTGTCGATGAGGTGGGAAACGGTCGTCGTGTGGCCCAAGGAAGATTGCGGGATGTCGAAGGAGGAGCGGAATTGGTGTAGAAGGTCAAGAAGTTGCTCGCGGTGGCGCGGCTCTAGAGCGCTGTCCACAGAATGATCAAAAAGGTCCCGCTGTAGCGGATCGGAAGGCACACGAGTTTGGGTCAAGGCGTCAACTTGGCAAACAGGGAATGACTCATCAAAGGCGAACAGAAGGTCCATGGGCTCGATGCGGCCGAGGCACTCCCATTCGATCAACATACTGGGAGACGCAAGAGGATTGGCTACCAGAAGTGTGCTAGCGCCGTTGTTCATGTCAAGGACGGCAAACGGCAGCGGTAAGTGGCGGCGGCGGCAGACAGCGTTAGAGGGCAGAAAGAAGACTGTCGCGGCGGTAGTAAAAGAGGCAGTGAGGGGAACCAGAACAGCGCTAACGGGTGGGATGGTTGTGTCATGAGCTACGAGGAGTTTGGCCGTAAAACGAGGACGCGGCTCGTGGAGCAGGGCATCAGACGGTGCATCACTCGATTCAATGAGCTCTACTTGAGGACTGGCGCAGTCAATGACAGCATGATGCTGGGACAGGAAATCCCAGCCGAGAATGACGTCATGAGAACATGTGGGGAGAACGACGAATTCGATGATGTACAAGGCTGCAGCAATGACGACGCCAGCAGTGCAGGTAGCTGTCGGCTGTATACTTTGAGCGGATGCGGTACGAAGCGATAGTCCCTCGAGAGGCGTAGTCACCTTTCGGATGAAGCGGCAGAGTTTTTGGCTGATAACTGATACAGCGGCACCGGTGTCGACGAGCGCAAGAGTATGAACACCTTCAACGATGACAGGAATAATATTTGCGGGATTAAGACGAGGACTTTGAAATTTAGTCGAATACGCAGTTCGTGCCTCGCGAACTGCGGCGGTTAGTTGTCCAGCTGGGTAGCGGGTCGTCGGCGCATTGGCGAAATTGAGCGGCGACATGGTGATGGCGAACGACGAGGGAGGAAGTCCGGATGATCAGGGGGTGCTGTTGGAGGACCCGATGGGACTGGGAACTGGGGGGCCAAATAAGGTGGCGCAGGCTGTGCAGCAAAGGCCATATTTATTCGGCGCCGGCAGTAGCATGTAGTGTGCCCAGGGATGCCGCAGTGGTAGCAAATAGGCCTGTTGTCTGAAGTGCGCCATAGAGATCGTGTCTGAAGCAAGGGGGGAGCAAAAGCTGTTGGTGCCGACCGCATGGTGGGCGAAGCATAGGCATATGTTGGCTCAGGAGGTGGACTTGAAGTGACTTCAGCATACGTGCGACGCAATACTTGAGGAGGAGCCGGCGCGAATGCTGGAGCGTAGCTCAGTGGCGCAACGCCGGACGATGAAATTGTGGGCGCGGGGAACGGCATTGAATGTGCGACCGGAGCTGATTGTGGAACAGGATTATTGACGACTTCAGACGCATGCTGCTAGATTGCACGGCGAAGCTCCGGAGTAAGGCCAGCTGGGGACGACTCTTAACATATGGCTGCAGGGACAGTTGTCGCATGACCTCCTGGCGTACAAAAGCCTTGATGTCTTCAGAGAGGCTAGATGACTCCCTCTCCGTGGCTAATCCAGCGAGTGATGCATGAGGCTGGCGAATCAAAACACGCTCCTTCCTGAGCTCGTCGTAGCTTTGACAGAGGTCGTAGAATTGCTTTACCATTGTGAACCTTTCGCTATGAGCATGTTGAAAGCGCCGTCATCAATTCCTGTGAGCATATGACGTATCTTAACGGCCTCGGTCATGGTCGGGTCAACGCGACGACACATATCAACAATGTCCTCAATGTAACTGGTGAATGTTTCACCGGGCAGCTGCAGTCGTGACCGAAGACGCTGTTCCGCGCGGAGTTTTCGGACGGCGGGGCGACCAAAGACATCAGAAAACTTTGTCTTGAAATTCGCCCAGGTGGTAAAGTCCCACTCGTGGTTTCGAAACCACAGATTAGCGATGTCGCTCAAGTAAAAGATGACATTATTGAGCTTACGATTGTCGTCCTAGTTATTGTGACGGCTGAAACGTTCGTAAATGGTCAGCCAATCGTCGACGTCGTCATCGCTGCTTCCACTGAAGGTAGCGGGGTCCCGTTGACGAAGCGCACCTGTGCAGGTGACGGGCGGAGGTAGGTGCAATGAAGTCGGCTCCGTCATTGAGGTAGTCAACGTTCTGCTGCGAAGTTCCAGGGCGAGATTGGTACAGGGAACCTCAGATTGACCTCCACCAAGTGAAATGTGGATTTAATAGATGGTTTGAACGTCTAGCACTGCCAGTAATTCGGGCACAGAAGGGTCGAATTGCCAGCCGAAGGGCACAGCTTCAGCACGAGAGATGGGCGCCGGAGACAAGCGATGGTGATGGCGATGCCGCAGCGTTTTTCGTTCTTTGTTTCTTTATATATATATATATATATATATATATATATATATATATATATATATATAGTTAAATGGAGTCATCATCATCATCATCATCATCATCAGCCTGATTATGCCCACTGCAGGGCGAAGGCCTCTCCCATATCTCTCCATTTAACCCGGTTCTGTGCTAGCTGCATCCACTTGATCCCTGCGAACTTCTTAATCTCATCCGCCCACCTAACTTTCTGCCGCCCCCTGCTACGCTTTCCTTCCCTTGGAATCCAGTTTGTTACCCTCAGCGACCATCGGTTATCCTCTCTTCGCACTACATGTCCTGCCCATGTCCATTTCTTCTTCTTAATTTCCACTAGAATGTCGTTAACTTGAGTTATTTCTCTGACCCACTCTGCACGCTTTCTATCTCTTAATGTTACCCCTACCATTTTTCGTTCCATAGCCCTCTGGGTTGTCCTCAACTTAAGTAGAACTCTCTTGGTTAGCCTCCACGTTTCAGCCCCATAGGTGAGTACAGGCAAGATGCAACTGTTGTATACTTTCCTCTTGAGCGATACCGGTAAGCTGCTAGTCATAATCTGCGAGTGCTTGCCAAATGCGCTCCATCGCAATCTTATTCTTCTTGTTATTTCCTTTTCATGGTTTCATGGTTAAATGGAGTGGTGGAACACAAAGAAAGTACACTGGGTACAAATGGAACAATACAATATAAACATCACAAAAGAAACAATAAAGATTAAAGTGCTAAAATATCATCCATTATATATATCATCTGCAGTATTTCATTTTTAGTATCATTCTGTTCTGGACATACCTAGCACCACAAGAGTATGTGAAATGTTGGAAATTATACCCATCAGAGAACATAACCCTCCTGCTGAGAACCAAGCGCAAACGATTTAAATATTAGGTTTTGAAGAAAAAAAAGAAAAAAAGCATACATTGGTAGCACACTCAATAAAGACAAGTCACCATGTTTAGATCCATTAAATATTACAAAAATTCCTCCCTTGCTAAGTTGTTCAAAAACACTGAATGGATCCAAAATCAGTGGAATGTCAGGGCTATTGCTCCTCAGCATAAAAAAGTATAACCTTTGATAGACTTCAAGCAACAATTAACAGACCAAAATGCCACAGCTATGTAAAAAAATACATACCACACAAATCTTGCCATAAGTAGTTGTCCAGCTCTGAAGAAGAAGGCAGGTTATCTTTAGCAGCAGGAGTAACAATCTTCAACACCGCATTCCTCCTACTAGCAGATACGCTGCAGTAAAGGTTTAATTCATAGCATAAGCATGACACTCATAACTAGTAAATTCATAACTATAGTAAAAAGTATGTTGGCACCCCACATGCTAAAACAACGACTCAAATATTTTGACAATGAGCTTACCTTTAAAAGCTGTTGTTATTGGTCAGGAGGCTGAAAATTTCAGAATGGAAATAGCTGAGTAGAAACTATAGCAAATTCCCAAATGAAAAATATTAGTGATATAAAGATTAGCCTTAGCTCGCTAACAAAAAGTAACACGTTTGATCAAAGTAGCTGTTTGGGCCAGTTGGTTCTTACTTAGCACGTTAAAAGACCAGCGAAAAAAAAAAGAAAACGGGGACAAAAGAACACAAAACGTATTTCGGCGCCCGTCCTGTCATTTTGATTTCCTTTGTCCCCGTTGCATTTTTTTACGTTGGTCTTTTTATGTGCTAATTACAAAAAAAAAGTCCGTCTTAAAGCACAGAAGGGGTGACACATGATTTGCTTCAGTGCCGACGACATTTGATCACCGGCTAACCCAGATTTTTCAATTGTTAAATTTATTATCAGTTCTTAACATAATTGATCAGCAAGTTAAATAATACTATTTACTCGCACACGTCCTTCAAAACAGCGAAACTCAGTTGATAAGTCACAGTCTGGACGTGCGTCATATCGCACGGCATGAGCGAAAATGGCAACACGCAAGGAGGCACACATGGCACGCGACATAAATATTTTCCGACGAGAACCCGATGCAGTATAGATTGAGGCAAGATGTCAGTAATCAACAATATGTGCCACAGAAGTGCGCGTGACAATTTAAACGCCCTTTTCTGAACGGCAACATTGCTTTGGAATTACCCGAATGGATAGAAGTGACCAGGTGCAAATGCTTTGAAGAAACGAGCCTGTATGCGTTCTTGCGCACACGAGACGAAGGACTTGAGCCTGCAGTAAAAACAAAAATAATAAAACCGCGAGAAACGTCATTTTCTGCACGTTGCGTCACTGCGACAGTATGTGCACATATCGGCTCGGGCCCACTTCCGGTCTCGACGCCATCAGTCAAATCTGCGGGGCTAAATCATTAACCTGAACGCGCGGCTTAAGGATATCAAGCGCGCTGCCTCCGAACATACAAGTTGCTGTCAAAAGAACAGTGAACTCATCATAAATAAAACTCATCCCATCATCCTGCATCATCATCATCTACCTCAGCCTGACTATACCCACTGCAGGGCGCAGGCCTCTCCCATACTCTTCCAATTAACACGGACCTGTGCGAGCTCCATCCACGTGGCCCCTGCGAACTCAACCTAATCCGCCCACCTAATTTTCTGCAGCCCCTGCTGCGCTTCCCTTAGAATCCGGTTTGTTGCCCTAAGGACCATCGGTTATCCTCTCTTCGCACCACATGTCCTGCCCATGCCCATTTCTTCTTGAATTCCATTAGAATGTCAGTGACGTTAGTTATTTCTCGGACCCACTGTGTACGTTTCATATCTCTTAACGTTATCCCTACCATTTTTCTTTCCATAGCTCTCTGCGTTGTCCTTAACTTAAGTAGCACACTCTTTGTTAGCTTCCACGTTTCTGCCCCATAGGTAAGTAGAGGTAAGATACAACTGATGTATACTGTCCTCTTGAACGATACCGGCAAGCTGCTAGTCATGACCTGGGAGTGCTTGCCAAATGCGCTCCATCCCAGTCTTATTCTCCTTGTTATTTCCCTTTCATGGTCCGGATCAGCGGTTACTACCTGTGCTAAGTAGACATATTCGCCTACTACTTCCAGTACTTCACTACCTAATGTAAACTGCTGTTCCAATAGTACGTTAGTCTTCTGCACATTGATTTTCAAGCCTACCTTTCTACGTTTCCTGTCTAGGTCACCAGTCATTCTTTGCTGTTGATCTCCTGAGTTACTTAGCAAGGTAATGTCATCAGGAAATCGCAAAAAACTGAAGTATTCTCCATCTACCCTTATCCCTAACTAATCCCATTCCAAGCCACTTCTTGTAAGCAAGCTGTGAAATGCGACTGCGGAGATCGTGTCTCCTTGCTTAACACCTTTCTTTATGGGAATTTTGTTACTTTCTTTATGCAGAACTATTGTTGCTGTGCAGCCACTATATATATATATATATATATATATATATATATATATATATATATATATCTCTTCCAGCACTTTCACGTGCGGCTCGTCTAGCCCCTGATTTCGCAATGCCTGCATCACCGCCGATGTTTCAACTCAGTAAAATGCTTTTTCGTAATCAATGAATGCTATGTACAAGGGCTGGTTGTACTCCGAGTATTTTTCTATGACCTGATTGATGGTATGGATATGATCGATAGTAGAGTACCGTTTCCGAAAACCTGCTTGATCCTTTGCTTGATTGAAGTCTAAAGTTTCCCTGATTCTATTGATGATTACTTTGATAAATACCTTATACGTAACATTCAGTAAGCTAATTGGTCTGTAATTTTTCAAGTCCTTAGCGTCCCCTTTGTTATAAATTAAGATAATATTAGCGTTCTTCCATGTTTCCGGTATCGCCGATGACACCAGACATTGAGTATACAGGGTGGCCAGGTTTTCAAGCACGATATCCCCCACGTCCTTCAACCAGTTTATAGTTACCTGATCCCCACCAGCTGCGCTTCCCCTTTTCATAGTTTCTAATGCTTTCTTAACTTCGTCCTTCGTCACTGGCTAAACGTTTGACTGCATTCCCTACCTCTAATCTCATTATTGTCGTGACTTCGTTGGCTGCTTAGAGATCAGTATAGAACTTTTCGGTTACTTTGACTATATTGTCCATATTCGTGATGACATTGCCCGCCTTGGCCCTTAGCGCATACATCCGATTTTTGCCTATGCCCAATTTCTTGTTCATCACTTTAAGGCTTCCCTCGTTCTTTACAGCATGCTCAATTTTCTTGATGTTTTACTTGCTTATATCTGCCACTCAGCGCTTATTGATTGCCTTTGATATCTCTTGCAATCCTATCCTGTCTGTTGGATTGAAAACTTTCATACTTTGGCGTTTCTTAATCAAATCTTTTTTCTCCTTAAACAGCTTACCGGTATCCTCTCTAACTACCCACCTCCTGCGTTTAAAGCACCCTCAGTAATAATATCTCTGAAAATACTGTTCATTGCTTCTAGGCTAATGTTGTCATCCTCGGTTAGAGCTCAATATCTAATAGATATTGCGAGATCCTGAACTCTTCTGCCCTCCCCTTCACTGCATATTTGTTGAACTTCTTTCTTACTAATCTGTTTCGTTTCCTTTTCAGATTTAGACTAATTCGATAAATGCTCTCCTGCATTTATATTAACGTTCCCGTAATGGAGCAACAACAGACGAATAAAATCGATTGTAGGCAGCGAGCAAAATAATGCAGCCTGCAAACACAGAACGTCAATACGCATCATCGAGACTAGAGTTGCGCTCGTCGACGCATACTTTCAACTGCTGGATATGCTTGCGCGTGTTGTGGACGACTAGAAATGCACCGTTAACATCCTGCAAAAAGGCCGTGACATTTTGACAATTTTGTGATGTGCCGCTCCTCCCGTCTGAACTAAGGGAGTGGTATGCTCAGGTTGGGACTCAAGACGTGCTCAGAGACCGTTTCAGAGACAAACAACAGTAAGAAGCAGCGTCGCGGACGTAAAAAATAACAAAGCATGTTCAGGCCAAGTTAAATAGCAGAGAAAAACACCTAAGGCGAATGTAAAACGTCACTTACATGCGCTGCTGAAATTTGGCGCCACGGATCCGTTGGTGCACCGCGACGACCAGCCATCCGCCGTTTCATTCCGAAGTTCACACTTTCACCAAGTCGTTTCAGAGTGAGGCATACCACTGAGGCATACCACTAGATGAAATAATCGCTGAGCGCAATCGAACTTTTCTGAAAACGCAGATGAGTACCAACGACAAAGAGCACCAACGCTGACCCGTGCGGCAATCGCCGCCGTCGTCGTCTCACGGATTCGCAGGGAACGCAGGCAGGCTCAATGAACTACTAACACGTGTTGAGAATAAAAGCAACAAAACTCAAAAGCTTTGCTTATCGCCTCACCACCGCTCTCCCATAAACTTCCCTTTCTCCCTGTTTTGCAGCGATCACCGCGCACTGGGAGCGCCCCAAAACCGGTGCCCTGAGAAGGATCAACATCGAGGTCAAAATGCACCCCGCTTTTTGCTAAGCGGGTGCATGCATGCAGCCACACTTTTCTTTTGGAGCGCGAATCTGATTGTCTGCTGCAATCTCGCCAAATACTCCGTGACCCACACACACCGTTGTAGAAACCAACATTATCAACGGTACGAGTTCATTCGGCAATGTCTGTAAGAGAACTGAATGATGCCAGCGGCTACACGGTCGATTATGACATAGAGTGTACTTTCTGATATGCTAAATATTACGGGGACGGCTTGTGCGCTACTTTTTGTTTCCCGCATACCACAAGTGAGTTAAATCCAGTTATTACTCACCCAGTCGTGATTACTCAAAAACAAGAAATGAAAGTACGTGTTCTTCAGCCAAGTGCCCCGCAGAACTTAAAAGCACTACTTCTCATAGCAGTGCCGATCACATTGTAGCAGACGTTCCTGCTCACACAGAAATGCTTTCGGAACTGCACACAATGCACGTCTCAAACCGCATGTCGTACGTTACAAGCTTGACGTGTCAAAGGTTCTGCTATGCTAAGCAGGGATTCGTAAACAGCCGCTCGCTATCGTTGATGCGCCAGATGATCAGCCCGAGCAAAACACTGGTCGACTTTCACCGTGTTTACGCTGTGTTAAGTCGATTGTCATACCGTCTTCGTAGCCAAATGATCTTGACAGCAGTTTATCAATTGCGCCAACCACCCGTACTATTTTTCTCCGTCGTGTCAGTCTGCCTGCCGACGCGAGCACATCGAGCAGGGCAAAGCGGCTTCTTTGCAGCGCGCGTCCCGCATTGCTTGCCGGGATTTCACCGCGAACCAGCGATTTTCTGGGCGCTTGACGGAGCAACGAAAAACTGCCCTGGCAAGGGGCGCTTCCGGTGATCGAGGACAGCGGGGCCGCACCGGTGCGATTGATCGAGGATAGATGGTGTGCGCCAGGGCACCCGGTGCGGGCGATCGAGGAAGCTACGAGTTCGGCATTCGCTCCATCCACACTCAAGCTGGCGTAGGAGTCGAAAAATGGGACGACCAAGGGAAAGGAGGCTATGCCAAAGAGCGTCTGTGCTTGTGTGTGTGTGTGGGGGGGGGGGTGAAGGGGGAGAAGGCATCGCTTTTTGTAAGAAGATAAAATGCTCCCAACTTTCTACGGTCCGCCACCTCCTCCGGAGAAAACCGGAGGGTCCTTTTGTGGTAGCTCTTGAAAGGACATCGGACGGGAAGAAGAAATAGAGCCCCATCAAGTTGGAACCGATTACTATCATAAAAAAAAGAAAAAACAAGCGGCAAACACTTTTTTTTTTGCTTGCGCTGAAGTGATGAAATAGTGTAACGTCATGCGAAAGAGACTAATGTCTTTCGTACGGGTGATAGCGGAGAGTACATTTAGGCCATGCGGTTTTAGATAGCATTTTAGTAAGACAGTTAGCGGGGCAAGTTGGTGCATAGCTGTCACAAATTTAAGCGCAACAGAGCAGATCCTATCCTATGTTGTCTGTGTGTTGTCTCTGTTGCGCTTAAATTTTTGTTCAGATAGCATAAATCCCGAAGTTGCCCGCATTTTACTTTCTTTTTTTTTCTGCAGTGTAGAAATGCCCATGCTCGTCCATTCTGCGCAACGTTGACTCTGTGTTAGTCCTATCTTATGTCGCGAGAGCATTTTGTTTTGTATTCATGTGTGAAGTGCCATTCCTGTCGCGTTCTCGTTGAGGGTTGTTGTCATCTTTGTTATGTTAGGCTGGAATAAGGAGTCTCCAAGCTCATAACCCGCTTATGGGGGACGTTTAAGGCCGCGATGAACGGCAGCTATTTTGTTTATTGTGCTTACAGGTGTAGCCCGCGCCGCGTCGAAACGGCAGCCGGACCCTGCTCAGCAGAGCGTACGATTGAAGCGTTTAGGTTTCTAATTTTTTTCGCTCCTTTCCTCCGGTGCCGACCGCACCCCCAGCGCACTTGCAATGCGTGAACTTTTCGTTTTATTCATCTCCCAGGCGTTTGGAAAACTGAAGACGCCACAATAGTTGCGCTCCCCGCTGCCCGGGAGGGTTCGTCTCCCGGAGATGCTCTGCTGCACAACTTTCTCGGCGGTCCCTCATACGGCACCGCTAACGAAGGAACGCTATTGCCAATGAAGCTGTTCAACACACGGTGTCGCGAAGACTCCCCAGCTGCGCTCTATTCAGCTCCAACATTGGGAGCGCGCCCCTGAACACTTTGCAGTAGACCTTCATCGATGGCCTCCCGCTGCGCGGCTAACGCAGGGAGGATGCTGTTAATGGAGCCGCTTCGAGCTTTCTCTCAAGCGTAAGAGCGATCTGGGCTTGCCCTCCGTGGTGGCTCACCCGGTGCGGGCAGCAGCGACCAGCCCGACCCCCTATGGCTAACGAAAAAACATTCTCGTCTCAAACCCTCCGCGGCGCTTCTTCAGGAGAGGCGGCAGCGGCACTGCTGGGTCCCCGCGAAGACCGTGGGATAGGGACAAAACCCGAGTGTCGAGAGCCTCGGGTGCAGAGAGCGTGGAGCGTGTATGCTGCGTTTTTATTTTCAGGACCTGGGTCCGAGATTACTGGCAACCCACAGTTGCTGGGTTTTCTGAATCAACGGATTTGATAGGCTGCGTAATTTTGAGGCGGGTGATGTGGAGCGACCGCCCTCCTGTCTTGATTTGTCATTGCCATGAAAAAGCAGCCATCAGACTCGGTTGAGTAGTTTTGTTCAGCCGAGCGCAAGTGGCGACTCCGTGCTCGGCATGTAGGCTTTTCCCTGTGTGAGATAAGCGGTTCTCTCTTTGAGATGCTTTGTGCATGTGATGTGCCCTCTGCTAGGGCGGTGGCAGCTCTTTGAGAGGCCGCCAGTGTAAATTCAGTTGTGCAGTGTTTCTACTCAGTGTAAATATAATCTCATCACCTCCTCATCAAGGCGCCCGCCTTCATCATCATCATCATCTGCCTGACTATACCCACTGCAGCGCGAAGGCCTCTCCCATATTTCTCCACTTAACCCGGTTCTGTGCTAGATGCATCCACTTGACCCCTGCGAACTTCTTAATCTCATCCGCCCACCTAACTTTCTGCCGCCCCCTGCTACGCTTTCCTTCCCTTGGAATCCAGTTTGTTACCCTAAGCGACCATCGGTTATCCTCTCTTCGCACTACATGTCCTGCCCATGTCCATTTCTTCTTCTTAATTTCAACTAGAATGTCGGTAACTTGAGTAATTTCTCTGACCCACTCTACACGCTTCTTATCTCTTAATGTTACCCCTACCATTTTTCGTTCCATAGCCCTCTGGGTTGTCCTCAACTTAAGTAGAACTCTCTTGGTTAGCCTCCACGCTTCAGCACCATAGGTGAGTACAGGTAAGATGCAACTGTTATATAATTTCCTCTTTAGCGATGACGGTAAGCTGCTAGACATAATCTGCGAGTGCTTGCCAAATGCGCTCCATCCCAATCTTATTGGGATGGAGCGCATTTAGCCGAGGAAACCTACTCCTAGTTCTCGCCTCTCCGGTAAACCTCGATAACACAGTGCATGCCCATCCTTCAGTACAGTATATGCCTCATTCGGCCTCTTAGCCTCACTAAGCCCTATGACATCCCATTTCATACCTTCTAGTTCCTGTAAGAGCACTACTAAACTAGTTTCACAAGCTAGGGTTCTAGCATTAAACATTGCAAGGGTCAGTTTCCAATGGCGGCCTGTCCAGCGGAGACAGGCTTTCTTAGCACCCTCTGCTGCGTCACGACAGCCGCCGTGGTCAGTTGTTCCGCAGCCGCTGGTGACTGAGAGCCGGGGTTTTGTGGAGCTTATCATGAGAGGTTGCGGCCAATTACTGCACCAGGGTGGCCAACTCCTGTTCTAGTGAGGGAGTGCGTTGCCGGAGGTGTTCACCGGCATCAGGTCGCACCCCAAACCTGTTTATGCAATTCCATCGACACGCGGAGTTTTTTTTTCTTTTTTTTTTGCGGTGGAGAACTGCACGGCACCGGGATTTGAACTCCGGTCCTCTTGCATGCGAGGCGGATGTTCTACCGCTACGCCACCGCGCCTTCATACATCCTCAATGTGTCGGAGACGTCCTAATATCACTGTGCCCATGGGTTCGGCCTCGCGCTACGTGTCCTAGGTACTTAATGTGCGCCTGTGTGACCTGACATTTTTCTGGGCTCACTTTAATCTTGGCGGCGCGCAACAAATCAATGTATATAATAATTAGTGTCGCAAGTGTTTAGCCCAAGAGGATGAAAAATGACCATGTGATCGAGGTATGCGGCTGCATAAGCCTATGCTTGTAGAATAGGGTATTCATTATTCGCTGAAATGTGGCCGCGGTGTTTTTTAGCACGACTGCTTTGATGCAGGAAGCCTACTGAATCTTGTGCGTTTTAAAAGCGGTCACATGTTGGTTTTCCGCAGCCACCGGGTCCTGCCATTATCCGCGTCACAATTCGAGAAGCGTGATGTACCTAGTGCGGCCCACCCTCATTATTATTTGTTTAGGGAGTATCATTGGAAGGGCGTCGATGCGTGTCATTGCGTTTAAAACACGATAGTTAACACACTTGCGCACCTATCCGTCCTTCTTACCCATGCATACAACGAGATGGACGCACTCGTTTCACCGGATACACTGGCCCGGCATCTAGCAGCTCGTTTAGCTGGCGGCTCACCTTCCTTAATAACTCCGGTACACGGTAGATGAAAGTACGTTAGAAATGGTGCCCTTCGTGCAGCCCTATATTATGTGCACCAAGGCCTGCGACTCCCGGTGTCTCGCTGAGCGAATCAGAGTAAAGTGCCAAACACCTCTGAGATCTCGATGCGGTCAAGAGCAGGTAAGTGTGCGAGTTTATCAGCCTCTATTGGACGAGCACATCTCTCAGGCACAGTACAGACTGATGGGTGCACTCGATTTCTGCAATCTTTTAGTCTTCTTAGAAGACTACTGCGTCATGGCTGGCACGCGAGTAGCAGGGTCGAAGTCTGTTCGCGTGCACTACCGCCGTAGCCTTCGCCCCCTTGTGGCTTCTCTCGCGTGGTTACGACGAATGCACCGAGCAGTTTCGGGGCAATTTTGCTGTCACAGTCGATGTCAAACAGCAAGACCTGGTCTCCGACGACAAGCGCCTTGCTCCGTACGTGCCTCTTATGCGCCGGCACGTCAGGGAAGCTACTTCCCTGACGTGCGCTCGCCGTTAAACCCGCTACTCTGCTGTTAGTTCTAGCTGCCCGCGTAGCTGTCGCAGATACTTCGCAGGTACTTCCCTTAGTGTTTTCGGAAGGTGTTGCTGGCCGGTCCATGTTCGCTGCAAAATTTATAGCAGTAAGATAGGTTTCCTATCCAATTAGTGCCGGAATGTCGCCATGCCTGTAGTGTCATGGGAGACTTCCCTTACGCCCAGAGAACGAATGGAACGGGTCTATCCCAGTTTATGGGATCATTCTGAATAACATAAAATATGCTCTTCAAAACGCGGTTCCCCCTTTCTACTGTCCCGCCGCTCTCCGGGTGCTCAGGGGTCAAAATTCACGCCGAGTATCCGCGTTAGTTGCGCCGTGAAGTTGGTTCCCTGGTCTTAACAGACTACGTCAGGTAGACTAGTCAGGGATCGCGAACAGACCACCTCGGGCCCCGCGTGCGCAAGTCTACTAGACAGAGACCACACCTGTGTCCTCTGCCTGAAGGAACATTGAGCGGCCTGATGATGGCGACATTTAAGACCTGGAACGTGTGGTCGGGTCGGGTCTGGTGAGAGGGGTGATGGACGCTCCATCTTTAATTAGCCTGTTACAGCGGACTCGACAGCCGTGACAGACTCTGCAGCGTTGCGCCTAAGCCTGTCTAGAAAAGGTATTGTGAGATAGATATTTGACCACTGAAATAGCAATAAGAGGAAAATGAAGAAGACAACGATGTTTTGACAGCATCACAACGGCTACGCGCGCGCCCAGAAATCTTACATGTTGTTCATCTGAAGCCTTATTACGCGCGTTAAATAATCAGTGGTATTTAAACTTTGTAATGTTTCTATTTAAGTTGCTTTGTTTATTATGGACCATCCAGGCGATGTTTTTTAAGGGGGGAGTAATGCCACGAAACCTACAAAACTGTATTTGTTGTTTGTTTTTTTTGGCAGCCGCCGGCATGCGGCCTTATTAATCTGATTCTGACTCGCGTATCAGTTCTGTATTATTTGTTTGATAATGCTCGATGTCGCGAGGCGCAACTTCATCAGCTTCTTTGTCGCGCAAGATGCGCCGAGATCTGTCTCGAAGATTCCGATCACTCGCGTTCGTTTCTACAATGTTCAATGTTGTGCTAGTAGCAGTTTGCAATGTTATCTATATTGTTCTGAGCAGCCTTTAAATTGAGTGTTGACCAGTGCGACGGGCATTCTTAGTTCGACAATCGACGAGCACGTTTGTTGCTATCGCCGCCGCCGAGTTGCTTAGTTCTTTTGCGGACGCAAGAGAGCCCAATAAAAACTTTATTTATTTATTTATTTATACTGTAAGCCTTTTGACAGGCTCATACAAGAGTGGGCAAAAAAAAGTCACAATTTCACAGACAGTGTACAATATATCCTACAAGACAAAAAAAAAACAATAAAGGAATAACAAGGAACATTGGACAACAAGGAACATTTTCGTACCGACAATCTATGCACATGAAATACACTCAAAGCACTCCGTGATTTGCTAGGGCAATCCGCATAAATGCCTCTGCTCACATTGTTGCAGTTTGCTGGGCAAAAAATATTTCCACCTTGGTGATGAATTCATTTGCAGATGTGGAGGAGACAATGTCGAGTGGCAGATTATTCCAGACTTCTATGATGGACGGAAAGAAGGAATGTTTAAACGTGTTACAGCGGGTGATAAATGGCCTAATCGTCCTGTCATGGTTTGTTCTAGCTGAATGTTTGTATGGTGGTTTTAAGTATTCTTGTTTGTTGATATTAATACAGTCATGATAGAGAAGATAAAAAAGTTTTAAAGAAGCAATGCGTCGCCGGCTGTTCAAAGTTTGGACGTCTGCTCTGTTGCGCAGCGCGGTTGCCGAGACATGCCGCGAGTACTGCGAAAAAATAAACCGAAGGGCTTTGTTTCGCATCGCTTCTAATTGATTGTTAAGGTATGCTTGATGTGGATTCCAAATTATACTGCCGTACTCAAGGATTGGTCGTATGAGGGACTTATAACTTGCTAGCTTTACTTTAGCTGGCGCTCGTGCAAGTTTCCTCCGAAGGAATGCAAGCTGTCTGTATGCCTTAATGCACGTTTCGTTGATGTGTGCATCCCATTTCATTGTGTTTGTGGCGGTAATCCCTAAATATTTAACTCTGTCGACTTCTGCTACTTGAACTCCCATTAGATCATAAGTAAACTTTAAGGGCACCCGTTTTCGGGTTATATTCATGGAAGCGGTTTTTTTTCATGTTTATTTCCATTCCCCATTCTTGGCACCACCTGGAAATGTTAGTTAAGGAAGAATTAAGGCGTATCTGGTAGTTAATAGTGCGCACTGTAGTGTAGATGACGCAGTCATCTGCAAACATCCTTACCATTATATTAGGTTCGACATGAGAATGAGTTTCATTAACAAATATTAAGAAGAGAATGGGACCCAGCACTGACCCCTGTGGAACCCCGGAGTAGACATCTAATTCTTCAGATTCACATTCACCTGTTTTAACATACTGTGTGCGGTTTGAAAGATACGCAGCTATCCAGTCTATTACGTGTCAATACCTGTAGCCTTTAGCCTGTTAATTAGGTTACAATGGGGCACCCTGTCAAAGGCCTTGGAGAAGTGTATGAATATTGCGTCAGCTTGAAGTCTGGAGTTAATTACTGTAGCAAAGTCGTTCGTTATTTCGAGAAGTTGGGTTACCGTAGAAAGACCTTTGCGAAAACCATGCTGTTTGGAGTAAAGTAAATTGTTGTCCTCTAAGTAGGTGGTAACTGCCTTGCATATTATATGCTCCATCATTTTACAGATACAACTAGTAAGTGAAATTGGCCTGATATTGTTAACATGTAGTTTGTTGCCTCCTTTGTGGATCGGAAGAACTTTCGCACGGAGCCAGTCTGTTGGGAGCGTGGCTGTTTGGAGTGATGCTGTGAAAATTGTATGAAGAAAAGGGCTTAACTGCTCAGCGTAACGACGGAGGAAAGCATTTGAAATGTTGTCAGTGCTATCGCCGACTCTTCATTTGTCTCATCGATCTTGTCACGATCACGTGACAATACGAAGTCCTTTTAAGGTTTGGCCGCGCCTATGGTGACAGTATGCTATGATTTTTCAAAACCCCTTGTATGAAACCAATAGCTTTGAAACCAATAGCTTGAAACCAATGTTTCAATAGCTTACAACACGAGCTAGTAATAGATATAGGACGGTAATTTTAAACAGTTTGGCGGTCCCCTTTCTTGTGTACCGGCACAACACGTGGTTTTCTCCAGACTGATGGTACTGCGCCTAATTTTAAGGATAACTGAAAAGTTAGAAATGAATTCAGATATTTGTTCAGAATATCGCCTCAAAAAAGCATTTGAAATGTTATCAGGCCCAGCAGACTTCCTAATATTTGTATTTAAAAGCAATGCCAGGACACCTTCGCGACTGATTAAAATATGATCTACCGACGAACTACTAGTACTGAAAAGTTCACACTGATCCCGTTCTGCAAATACACTTTGAAAATATACAATGAAATATCCAGAAATGCAGGGCGCATCCTCTATTTCAATTCCGTTGATTTTAATGCCTAGTATCTGTTGTTTTATTTGGCTTAGGTGAAGCCAAAACCTTTTAGGATCGCTAGAAATAAATGCTTCCAGATTGGAGGTGTAGAACCTATCTCTGGCCAAATTTACCTTTATTAGTAAGTCTTATTTCAGCTTCGTAATCTGCGGGGTGGTAGTTTGCTCCTCTTTTTCAGTCTTTTTATTTAAAAGCTCGATTTATCCAAGGATTCAGGAGTTGTTTTTGAACTGCTTTTAAAGGACCACTACTTTACAGTCTCCTCAAAACGTTGCCATGAAAGTTCAACATTATTTTCGATTATATCAAGATGTGTGTCTAAATAATCTATAATCGCAACATCGTCTGCCTTAGTGGAATCTCTTATTGTTTTTACTGTTCTTTGATTTTGGTGCTTCTGCGCAGGAAGTTTCCAGCAAAAAGATTTCTTCCTTCGGTTTTTCGTCTTATTCCAGCCCTTGGATGGAACGGACTGACGGTCCCCGCGAGTATGAGCTCTTAAAGGCCTTAAAAAGGATGTCAAGCTGCAGGAATCCGATAATCTCGCCGGCAGCAAATGAAATGACAGCTTTTGTTTTTTGACATGGAGTTTGGTTTGCGCCAAGCCGCTAATGTCGGCCTGAATGGCCCTGTACTCAATCTTAAGTGTCGCGCTCATGGGTTTCTATCAGTTTTATGCTTTATCAAGCAGGCGCCGATAAGACAGTTTTTGCAAAGCAGCGATGACGTTCCGCGCATAGTCGAAAGAAATGTTCGCTGCTGCCCGCTGTTGGCTTTGAGTTACGTGCGGAAACCTCATAAACTCAATGAAGCGTGGACATATACACCGGATTCTAATTTCGCACTCGCATGGGCAAGGCAGGCTGCGCAAAAATCGTTACTAGCTTAATTCATTGAACGAATTAGGTGTGGCAGCGTTGATTCGAATTCCTTTTTTCGGCAGGAGACGCTTGAGAGAGTGATTTGAAAAATGACACTGCATGGTCAACGGAAGAAAAAATGAGCGCGCACATTCAGCATCACCAATGAACAAAACAAAAAATTAAATCTTGCTCACCTGCAGGTATAAACGATGTCTTCCTTTCTTTTTCTCATTGTGCGTTGCTCTGATTAGTTAAATCAGCATCTCAATCATCGAAACACCACAGTGACCACAGTTGCACAGCCCTAATTTTCAAAACTCAGAACAGAAACACTCGATGACTTTGAAAAGGGAGGACAAATAAAGACTGCTACGGCGACGTATCAGCGCTTAAGGAAGGTAGGCAGCGCAGCCATGCCCAGTACTCATCGCATTTGTGAATTTGGGGCCTTATGAAAAGCCAATCTAGATTATTTCGTGAATGCAAACAACGGTACAACCTAACCCAGCCCTTGGTTTACAGCCTCTGTTTCGAAGTAATTTTCACGGATGCATGATTGCCGTTCTCTCCGTTTTAAGTAGAACAGAACACCTGTATGCTCTTTTATTGAGGATTTATCATCATCACCATCAGCCTGACTATACCCTCTGCATTGCGAAGGCCTCTCCCAAATTTCTCCAATTAATTCGGTTCTGTGCTAGCTTCATCAACTTGACCACTGCGAACTTCTTAACCTCAACCGCCCACCTCACGTTTTGCCGCCCCGTGCTACTCTTTCCTTCCCTTGGGATCCAGTTGGTTGCCCTACCCAAGTAGCACAAAGTGGGCTATTACGTAGGGGCCTGCCCAGTCGAGAAAAACTACAGAAAATGTTCTGATGTTACGACAGAATTTCTTCGCGATTTTTGACGGGAAACCTGTTGTGACAACAGAACATGCTGCTGTAACATCAGAAGTTTCTGTAGTTACAACAAAAAAGTGCTACAGAACTACATACAACAGAAATGTACTACAGAAAAACAACAGAACTACAGAAAAGTACTACAGAACTACAGAAAAATCTGATGGTTACGACAGAACTACTGGATATTTTGTCGTATTTTTGACACAGTTCTGTAGTTTTTTTTCGACTGGGTGCGTTGGGCCCGTGGGGCAGCCCAAACGGCCCCATGCGGGATTTGCAACACGTACCAAGAGGGGCCCCGCGTGGGCTGTCTAATTTTGCCGCGATTGGTCCCAATCTATATCCGTGTGGGCAGCCCAATATGGCTTCCCGCATTCAGCCCAGGTAGACGAATGTGGGCAGCACATCAGAATCATTAATGAGTCCCATGTTTGTGCAGGCATTGCCGTCCCATTGATCAAGGTTTTAATTTTTAAGTCAATTATTCCCTCCGATACCTGAATTGTACAGGCGCAGGATTTGCGGAGGCCAGCCCGTTTCGGGCTACCTGAATTGTACAGGCGCAGGATTTGCGGAGGCCAGCCCGTTTCGGGCTAACCCACGTGCTGCCCTCATGGGTTGAATCTGGCATCTTCGGGGCTGCCCAAGTTTCAATAATCATCAATTGCAAAACATTAGGCACTATTATTTGCTGGTATGCGACACTCACTAACATCAGAGAAATCTATTCCCAACACTACAATAATGTGGGGTGGCCCACATCACCCCCAACATTTTCGTCTGAATACTTTTTTCGGTGGTGTGTGTAGAATAGTAATGCCGCAGGAAACATTAGGAGGTCGTTCAGTACGTACTCGTAAAGCGGAACAGGTATTGTTGCATATTTTCTGTCGATACTGCATAATTAACGTAGTTTTTAGAGTAAAAATAGATAGTCTTTTCTTCATGGCATGGATGTGCTTAGGACTGTTATGTGAAACCTCCACAAGAGGCAATTAGCCGCCGGTATAACATGATTTACAGAAATAAAATGGTGCCTTAAAGGTAGGGTGGAGACGTTTCGGAGCGGTAAGCCCGCCTACGGCCAATTTGGGGCGCCTTTCATGGGCCGCCTCAATTGGGCTGATTTTATTTTTACCACATGGACTACGAATATATGTCATTTTCCCGCAAGTACCCACGAAATACCCGTGTGGGCAGCGTGGGGGTGTGCTCTTTTCAGCCCGGCCGCAAACCATGCGGGTCCTATTCGGATTTGCGTGAGCAGCCTAAATCGGACTAGCCGGTCTTCTATTTGCTTCAGGCCCACATTTGCATCGAATTGCCCTAAATTGCCCCGCAAGAGAGCGGTGCTCGCGCAGAAGCGGGAAGGAGCACTTGCCTGCCCTGCTAACGGCCATGTGGAAATCATCTAGGTTTTTGGTGGACAGCCCTATTTGGGGCAGCCCAGGAATTTTCTGCATGAATTCCACATTTCCGTCTGACCTTCCAACAAGTACCCCTCAAGGGTCCCATGTAGGCAATGTGTGGGCACACCCGTATTTAGCCATGCCGCGGCCCATGCGGGACCTATTAGGCTTTTGAGTGGGCAGCCCCAATTAGATTAGCCCAGGCTTTTCCTACACAAACCCCAAATTTTCTTTGCATTGGCCCTAAAATTCCGCAAGCGGGACCCTTGAGGGTCAGATGTGGGAATATGTACTCAGTTAGCCCTTTCCCCGCCTATATGATGCCCAGATGGAAAAAGCAGGGGCAAGCCCAATTCGGGCTTGCCCGCTTGATCCCTAAAGAGGATCCTCATGGGTGTTATTGTGGTTGCCCAAGCCCAACTTGCCCATACGGGCCCCAGGTGGGCCACGTAATGTGTGCTACTTGGGTAAGCGACCATAGGTTATCTTCTCTTCGAACTACATGCCTGCCCATGTCCATTTCTTCTTCATTTCCGCTAGAATGTCGGTAACTTGAGTTATTTCTCTGACCCACTCTGCACGCTTCCTATCTCTTACTGTTACCCCTACCATTTTTCTTTTCGTAGCCCTCTGGGTTGTCCTCAACTTAAGTAGAACCCTCTTGGTTAGCCTCCACGTTTCAGCCCCATAGGTGAGTACAGGTAAGATGCAACTGCTGTATACTTTCCTCTTGAGCGATACCGGTAAGCTGCTAGTCATAATCTGCGAGTGCTTGCAAATGCCCGCCATCCCAATCTTATTTTTCTTGTTATTCCCTTTTCATGGTCCGGATATGCGGTTACTACCTGTCTTAAGCAGACATATTCGTCTAGTACTTCCAGTACTTCGCTACCTAATGTAAACTGCTGTTCCTTCCCGAGGCTGTCGAACATTACCTTAGTCTTCTGCATATTGATTTTCAAGCCTACCTTTCTACTTTTCCTGGCTAGGTCATCAATCATTATTTGCAGTTCATCCCCCGAGTTGCTTAGCAAGGCAATGTCATCAGCGAATGGCAGATTACTGAGCTTTTCTCCATCTACCCTTATCCCTAAATGCTTCCATTCCAGGTCTCTGAATACTTCCTCTAAGCAAGCTGTGAATAGCACTGCGTAGATTGTCTCCTTGCCTCACTCCTTTCTTTATGGGAATTTTGTTACTTTCTTTATGCAGAGCTATGGTTGCAGTGCAGCCACTATATATATCTTCCAGCGCTTTAACGTACGGCTTGTCTACCCCCCGATTTCGCAATGCCTGCATCCCCGCCGAGGTTTCATCTGAGTCAAATGCTTTTTCGTAATCAATGAATGCTATGTCTAACGGCTAGTTATATTCCGAGCATTTTTCCATAACCAGGTTCATGGTATCGATATGATCGATAGTAGAGTACCGTTTCCGAAAACCTGCTTGATTTTTTGCTTGATTGCAGTCTAAGGTTGTCCTGATCTATGAGCGATTACCTTAGTAAATACCTTATACGTAACAGACAGTAAGTTGATTGGTCTGTAATTTTTAGGGTCATTAGAGTCCCCTTTCTTATGAATGAGGATAATGTTTGCATTCTTCCATGGTGCCGGTATTGTCGATGACACCAGGTACTGCGTATACAGGGTGGCAAGTTTACTAGCATGATATCCCCCCCCGTCCTTCAACAAATCTGTAGTATGATTCTCTCCAGCCTGTTTCCCCCTTTTCATTGTTTCTAATGCTTTCTTGACCTCGTTCTTCGTCACTTGTGGAACGCCTGACTTTTTTTCCCTACCGCCAATCTCATTGCGGTTGTGACTACTTTGGCTACTGTAGAGATCTGTATAGAACTCCTCGGCTACCTTTACTATCTTGCCCATATTCGTGATGACGTTGCCCTCCTTGTCCCTTATCGCATTCATCTGGTTTTTTTCATATGCCCAATTTCTTCTTAACCGCTTTAAGGCTTCGCCCGTTCTTTACAGCATGCTCAATGTTCGGCCACCTTGCACTCATTGATTAGCTTTGATATCTCGGCCAGTTCTATCTGGTATGCTGGATTGGAAGCTTTCATACTCTGGCGTTGCTTAATCAAATGTTTCTTCACCTTAGACAGCTTACCGGTATCCTCTCTTACTATCCTACCGCCTACTTCTACAGCGCACTCACTAATGATATCTCTGAAAGTATTGTTCATTGGTTCTAGGGTA
Organism: Amblyomma maculatum; assembly: GCF_055883805.1. Lineage (NCBI taxonomy): Eukaryota > Metazoa > Arthropoda > Arachnida > Ixodida > Ixodidae > Amblyomma > Amblyomma maculatum. Next base: position 478,370,888 of record NC_139344.1, on the reverse strand, counting down.
ATGTCCTCGTCCTCGGTTAGAGCTGAATATCTATTCTGTAGCGAGATCCTGAACTCTTCTGCCCTCCCCCTCACCGCTAATTCGTTGATGGGTTTTTTTCTTACTAATCTGTTGCGTTCTTTCTTCATATTTGGGCTAATTCGGGACCTCACTATTCTGCGGTCACTGCATCGCACTTTCTTGATTGCCTCTACATCTTGCATAATGACGGGATTGAACACAGTATGAAGTCAATTTCATTTTTAGTCTCCCCGTTAGAACATTGTCATGTCCGTTTCCGGTTCTTCCGTTTGCTGAAGAAGGCATTCATGATTCTTAAGTTATTGCGCTCTGGAAATTCAACTAGTTACTCCGCCTTGCTATTCCTAGAACCAATGCCTTAGTCACCTACTGCCTAGTCTGCTGCCTGCTTTTTATCTACCTTGGCATTGAAGTCGCCCATTAGTACAGTAGACTGCGTCTTTAGTTTTCGCGTATTCTTTCACTTTTTGGTTTACTTTTGAGGATTCATACCTATAATTTGTTTTTTTTTTTTGTGTTCGTTTTTTTTTTTTGCAGTGAGAATATACATAGCATCACACCGCAAGAAATAAAACCGAAATACACTCAGTGCGGTAAGCATCAGATTTCTGGTATTTGTCTTTATGGCAATTGTAGCCGCTGTGACAATATCAGCGAAATTCCATCCGTTCAATCGTTTCTGACTCTCCGTGGCACTATAAACCATATCACGCCACACTTTCCAGTCTACCGCTATATTTCAATTTATCACATAGGTTTATCTGCAATGAATCGAGGATGCGATCAAACAATTGCGTTCGCTACCTACGCGTTCGCCGGTATCTTTAAATCTTTCGCAGCATCAAAGCGTGAAGCTTTACTCCAATGACTCCTCTCTTCTAATAAGATGACCAAAGTGGCTGAGCTTTAACTTTAGAATTTGACTTTCCAATAAGCAATCAGTGTTTGTGGCTCCCAATATCGCCTGATTTGATCTTTTTTCAGTCCGAAAAATTCTAAAGAGCATCTGCCAGCACCACATTTAAGAATCGTCAATTCTTTAGCGGTGCTATCACTGGTAGTGAAATATTAAATGTAAAATATCTACCAATAATCTATTGCTATGTTTTACTAAGATTACATTGCACTATGTGTAAACCAAACGAGCCGTTTTTACCTGTACAACCGGTCGACTTGTACGTCCGTGTGCGCAAAGTCAGGGTACAGAACGTGCGACTTGAGCCTCTTCATTAGCAGGGATGTAGTCTTGCGAAAGCTAGTTGTGAGGTAGGAGCTGCTGATGAGGCCTTCCGTCAAACTTTGGACTAGGTACGTTATGTACCGGTGGAGATCTTCTCTTAAGGCTCCTGGATTGTATTGGTGGATGTATGGCGCAGCCACCGCCATGGGCATGTGTTCTTGTAGCCGGTCGAGCGTGCTGGTGCTTAGCCAGTCAGACACGAGATCCACATCGCCACCAGCAGCTTGTGCCAGCGTGAGCCCAGCTCTGCTGCAGGCCATGGGCGCCAGCTGACGAACCAACCGCCATCCCAGAAATGCGTGCATAGCCGCACCCTCTTGAATGACGGCAGTGGCTGCCTTGAAAGTGCGGTTACTGACGGAGATGTGGTCTTTGGCTGTGAGAGTATAGTCAAGCTCAGCAGTGACCACCTCCTTGAAAAGCGTCCAATTGTAGCCAGGAAATGTGTACTCTGCTTTCTCAAAGGCCACTATGGTGCCTTCGTCGCGTTCAGACTTTGTGCTGTTGATGAATAAGGCCAGCCTTTCCTCTTGCGACTGCACCATTTCCGCCAGAAACGTGTAGTCCACAGACGCCGAGCCCACCAGCAATGCCAGGTTGACAATGGCGCTGCTCAGCTGCGTACTGCTCAGCACGGGATGTACTAGCAAGGAGCCTATGCGTAGCACGAGTTGGCGTCCAAGCTTGACTCCGGCAGCAGTGACGCCGCCAGAGTAGACGAGGTCAATGCCGTGCCGTGTCCGCAACTTTGTGAGAGCTGTGATGGCCGACACATTGCCCAGAGACTGTGATTGCTCCTTGGAGAATGGCCATGTGATGTTCAATTCGGCAAGAAGAGATACCACGTCCTTGAGATGGCAGCTGTCGACGAATATTTGGTACCTGACGCAGAAGCGAACCGAAAGTGTGAGATTAGGTTGCTGCAGTTATAGAACGGTGCCGAAATCAATCAACCTAATGAGTTAGAAGACACACGCATGGGAGGCTGCTCTTTCAGTGCCCATTTATACAGTTGAGGGGCGTAGTAGTCAAAATGTAGCCAAAACTTCGTTAATTTGGTAATTTTAGTACGAAAGCAATAATTATCACGTCCAAGACCAGTCAGGAGTTTTGTGTAATGGCAAGGAAAAGAGGCATCACACCGCACCGGATATTAACCCAGAAATTTCTCATGGGAACCGAGTGCGGAATGTCGTAGCTATCGCCGCAACTAATCTCCCGCATACACACTGCAACACGCTCTTGCGCTCTGTATTGTACGTCGTACCTACACCTCCTACTCGGTATAAATTCTCTTTTGCTTCTACATATTGTTTTCAATGTTCCGTTATTACGTATAAGTACTGCGATTATGGGCAAGATATACAGTTGATGAAAAAATGACTGCAAGCTTTATTTAGAGAATACAACGCGATGCTGGAGAATTAAGGAAATGTTTAACGAAATAAATTGACATTATGGCGCAGTTAACATCCACGGCTTGAGATCTGCCGCAAGCAGACCGCCTGCTGAAATGCAAACCGTTTTTTTAAGAGGAAGCGCTCCAGATCCGCCCCCATAACCAAGCGATGCCCAACTTTCACTATTTAAAAGCAGGAAGGCCCCTTCCTATTCGTTCTTTGAAGGTGCCCATTCCTGAGCCAGTTTGACCTTATTTCGTTTCCAACTCCACTCAAGTCTGCTGAATCCTTCACGTTATCCACGACTGCCATCGGTTTTCTCCTTCGCTCAGTGTATCTGGAAACATGAACAAAGAAAAACAAACGTTTTTGTAGCGTAAAGCTACACTACGCGGGTCAGAGCCGAGTTTCGGCTGAGTGTGCGCCGCCCGTTATATTCGCAATAGGCGAGACCACTCGCACCAGCGTCTTCTTTCTTCGAAAACTCTTCTTCGGCTACACTGCCTGCCTTTGAAAAGATGCATCGTCCCGATTCTAAACGCCTTGCTTAGAATCGGCGATGACCTTTCCCATCGTAAAGAAGGGACGCCAAACAATTTTGTGTTGAATGAAGAAGGTGACTAGTATATAATCTCGTATGATACTTTTTAACAGTACTGATTATTACTTTCAGCTTATTCTGGGATATATAAAAGTGCAAAGTAAATTACGTTTGCGAAATAATGTTTTGTAATACAGTTTTGAGGTTAATTGTTGCTAGCAGCAAGCATAAAGAAGACGCGGCCGACAACCTCCCGCACACCCTAGCCCTCTACCCTAACGCACTTGGTGGTGCACAGGAGGAGGGCCGCGTTCTTACTCCGCGTGGATAGAGGCCCCTTAAGTTCATTCCCCTCTCCTAAATCTAGTCTTTCAACGCGATGATGCTAAAGATACCGTGCTGCAGAACATTTCACGTGGTCGTCGTCGTCAGCATTGTGATCGAACATTCCACCTATGGCACATGGGATTTAGCAGACGGCATGGCGGAACACTGCTTGCTCTGCGGGTTGCGTTAGCACATGCCATGGAAGAGTTCGAAGAGGTTGCCAACTCGCGCTTTCCAAGTAAGATGCGAATCCGCCCTTAGATCTTGATTCGGGCACCGTACCCCTAGGCTGCGCGGGCACGTTTTTATGACTTGCTTAAAATTGGCTATGCCGGGTGGGCTTTCACACAATGGGAACCGAAGTGTTTTAGCAGCCCGAGAGCATGTAAGCAAGAAGTAAGTGTGGATTACTTCCTAAACGGTGGTGCACCAAACTGTATATAGGTGTTAAAGAGCGCAAACAGAAGACAATCCACAGAGAAGAAGAAAACACAAGGACAGGCGCTATCCGGCTGGATTGTCTTCTGTTCGCGCTCTTTAGTTCCGTAGAAAATAATGAACCAACTAGGCCCAACCAAAGTTTTATTGTATATAGGTGACCGTGACGATCAGAAAAGAAACGTCCTGCGTGGTGATTGCGATTTAATTTGGGAGGGCGGAGAGGGGGATTGGTCGTGGTTTTCTACTCATAAAGCGCAACAATACCTCTTACCTGCATGTTGAGTAGAGCCTGGCCGCCTTCTCGATGGCGCCCTGTCCATGTCGCCCCGTGTCCAAGCCCAACATTACCTCCCCCAGCCGCCGCCTGAACCGGAGCCGGTGTTGCGTCGCCTGATCGGCAAACGGTGTGTTGGTGAGTGCCCAGCGACCACACACGAACCTGTAGGCATAGGCGTGCGCACGTTTCTGCATTAGGGGGAACGACAGTTCGCCGCAGCACCCCCACCCGTTCCTCCCAATAAAGTCAGCGGCCAAACCGCCGAGCAAAGATGAGGAATTGCTATCAAACATTTATTTTGACGTGCTGTAATTGAAACATAGAAATGTGAAGAAGAAATACGTGGGGAACATTTATCGCAGTTGCACTGCTACGCTGCGTGTGTTCGACCTGACTGTCTACGGGCTGTGTTCGCCGCTGATGTTCCCAGTCGCAGTACCTTTCAATAAACTCCATCCTACATTTGAGTCGCTGGCTGGGAACATCCATCCTCGAACTCCGCATCCGCACTCTCCTGACACTTACGATGCCTGAGGACGTTATACATCAAGCCGTGCAGGCGGGGTCCGGCTGTCATCTGTGCCGGCTTCCTCCACCAGAGTGACCCAGCTATCTTCAGCGGGACCGATGACCATGACGTAGAAGATTGGCTCAGTTCCTACGAACGGGTGATCTTTTACAAGTGGGACGACGCCACATAGCTAAACAAGGTCATATTTTATCTTACCCGCGAGGCTAACATGTGGTACCGGGACGACAAGGAGGACATCCGAAGCTGGGCCACCTTCAAAACGTTTTTGTAAGAAGTGTTTGGCCGTCCAGAACTCAGAAAACTTCGCGCTGAACAGCGCTCGCGTGAACAAATTCAGCTGATTGGCGAAAACTTTGCAGGCTACATAGAAGAGATCGACTTATTACAAGCGGATGAACCCCAACACTTCGGAAGCTGACAGGATCAAGCCCATCTCGAAAGGCATAGCTTATCATATGTTGTTAGCCAGTGACGATTGCGCAGCGTCTCCGAAGTCTTCACGCTCTGCTAGAAATTCAGAGCTGAGCAAACAAAGGGCGCGGACTCGTCAACACCCAAGGCAAGTGGAATCGCTTGCCAGACTGACGTCTTCCGCCTCCTTGTTGCAGCAGATAAAAGATTTCGTACGGGAAGAGGTGGCGCATCAGCTTCAACTTCTCCCTAGCCTCCAAGAACAACCACCGTATTTGGCCCCTGCTCTCCGTCAAATAATTCAACAGCAGGTTGCTGAGGTAATCCCTTCCTCCCATGCGCCTCCATCTGTCGCCGCTCCGCTGCCTTACGCCAACGTCGCCCCAAGACCTAGCGCTGTTCCATCAACTTACGCCGAAATAGTCGCAAGACCTCAATTGGCTATCTTCCTTGCAATGTCAGTGCACGTACAAGCACCGACATCATCATATCACCCGACTCCACGAGCAAGCAACCCATGGGAAACAAATGATAACCGTACTATTTGCTACCTTTGAAGGTTACCTGGCCATATTGTCCGCTATTGCCGTCGCTTTTATTCAGTGCCAGCATCATCTGGCTAAGCTTCCAGGTACTGACCTCCATCGCTTGAATACTTCGCAGGGATGAGGAAACGTCAAGCCACCCTATCTCGAAACAGCGCGCCCTCTCGAGCCGCCGTTCCCCTCTGCCGCGACGTCGCCACAATACTCAAAATGGAAAACTAGGTGCCAAGCAACGTTATTAGAAAATTCCCGCTTGCGCTGTACATCGCGGGCGGCGCCCAGCGGCTTCCCGGTGTAGGTGGCGCGGCGATCGAAACCAGCTCCTGACTGTCGCCGTAGAGTGGCAGCGAAACCTGGCGCGCGGTAGGCGAAGAGCACCATTTCTGAAGTATTAATTTATAGTAACCAATAATGCGAGCGTGGATTTTTATTTTTCATCAGCTGCGGCCCTGGTAGTTGCCAAAAAGTCAGGAAATAATGTGAAATTTTGCAAGCAACCATTCTTAAGGCTGAGGTACACGCACGTACGCGAAAACTCATGCATACGCGAGCGCGACGGATCTGCGCGACGAGCGTCACTCGGATCTGCCGAAAAAGAAAATTTCGCTAGTTCCACCCGTGGGTGCATGCGCGATAATGAAGTGCATGCACGGCTGTGACGTACGCAGTGACGTCACTGCCGATCATTTCGCATGCTTTTTGTTTGCAGTGTCGCCATATGATTGATCATTGCCGCGTAAATTTCTATCTTTTTAACAACAACTGTGAATGGCCAAGGATTCAAGGAAAGTCTAATCTCAACCAAAAAATAAGGTCACGTGACCACTTGTATAGCGCAACTTAACACATGTTAGGCGCATCAAACTCAACACGGTGTGCTGTAAATGCATTTTGTTTCGCCTGCTGTCGCAAGATAATAAAATTTTTGCAATATTTCTTACTGCTGTTGCATTTGCAAATAGTTTTGCGATGTACTACATCATAGAAGAATGCGTAATATGCCAGCAACACAGAGTGTCGCCGTCATTTCGCGTTGCCGACGGTTAGCGCTGTCGCGTGCATGTATCGACAGAGCGAACGATGATCGTTTTCGCCGCGCCGCCTTGTCGCGTCGCTCTCTTTTTCGCTCGCATGTAGCTCATGTCTTTAAGCTGTAGCAACGCGAGCGTGAGATGTTTGGCCTATTTTCGCCGACAGGGAAGGTGATACATTTTGCACATATTTTGCGTGATTTGGTGTAACAATCAGCTGCCAGAAGGTACTGCTTTTGAGAAACTGCATGTTTTTTCACATTTTAGTTAAGACAAACTGTCTATATGTTGAAAAGCGCCTGCAGGAGGCTTAGCAGTTCAACCGAGTTTTCCCCGCCACACTTGGCAATTGCAGTAGTGAAGTATGAAAATAGCGGCATGAAAACTGCTTGTCGTCCCATTTGGAAGAATCAATAGCGACTATTCCCAGTTGTTGGTTAAGTACATAAATAAAATGAGCGTGCATGCATATTGAATAATAGGGAATATAAATAAGCAACGTTATTTGTTAATTACGCGCCGTGTACTGAATGTGTGTACACTATGTGTCCGCAGTGGCTTTGTAGAGCTTATGGCGATATGATTGCGCTAGAATAATTGTAGTTCTCAGTTGTAACCCGTTAATTAGTAGAATTGTGATTATACTTTACGCTACATCATTTAGTAATATTTGTTGGATTGCTTATATAAACTATACTTTCGCAGGACTAACCGGCGGACTTATTTCATCATCATCATCAGCCTGACTATACCCACTGCAGGGCGAAGGCCTCTCGCATACTTATCCAATTAACCACGTTCTGTGCTAGCAGCATCCACTTGACCCCTGCGAACTTCTTAACCTCATCCGCCCACCTAACTTTCTGCCGCCCACTGCTGCGCTTTATTCCCTTGGAATCCAGTTTGCTACCCGCAGCGACCATCGATTATCCTTTCTTCGCACTACATGTCCTGCCCATGCGCATTTCTTCTTCTTGATTTCCACTAGAATGTCAGTAACTTGAGTTATTTCTCTGACCCAATCTGCACGCTTCCTATCTCTTAATGGTATACCCCTACAAATTTTCGTTCCATAGCCCTCTGCGTTGTCCTCAACTTAACTAGAACCTTCTTGGTGAGCCTCCACGTTTCAGCCCCATAGGTGAGTACAGGTAATATGCAACTGTTGTATACTTTCCTCTTGAGAGATACCGGTAAGCTGCTAATTATAATCTGCGAGTGCTTGCCAAATGCGCTCCATCCCGGTCGAAAAAAACTACAGAACTGTGTCAAAAATACGACAAAATATCCTGTAGTTCTGTCGTAACCATCAGATTGTTCTGTAGTTCTATAGCACTTTTCTGTAGTATATTTCTGTTGTCTGTAGTTCTGTATCACTTTTCTGTTGTAACTACAGAAATTTCTGATGTTACTACAGAAAGTTCTGTTGTCACAACAGGTTTCCCGTGAAAAACCGCACAGAAATTTTGTCGTAACATCAGAAAATTTTCTCTAGTTTTTTCCGACTGGGATCCAATCTTATTCTTCTTGTTATTTCCTTTCCATGGTGCGGATCTGCGGTCACTACCTGTCCTAAGTAGACGTATTCGCCTACTACTTCCAGTATTTCGCTACCTAATATAAACTGCTGTTCCTTCCCGAGGCTGTTGAACATTGCCTTAGTCTTCTGCATATTGATTTTCCAGCCTACCTTTCCACATTTTCTGTCTAGGTCATCAATCATTATTTGCAGTTCATCCCCCGAGTTGCTTAGCAAGGCAATGTCATCAGCAAATCACAGATTACTGAGGTATTCTCCATCTACCCTTATCCCTAACTGCTCCCATTCCAAGTCTCTGAATACTTCCTCCAAAAACAAGCTGTGAATAGTACTGGGGAGATTGTGTCTCCTTGCCTAACACCCTTCTTTATGGGAATTTTGTCACTTTCTTTATGCAGAACTATGGTTGCTGTGCAGCCACTATATATATCTTCCAGCACTTTCAAGTGCGGCTCGTCTTCCCCCTGATTTCGCAACGCCTGCATCACCGCCGAGGTTTTAACTCAGTCAAATGCTTTTTCGTAATCAATGAATGCTATGTATAAGGGCTGGTTATATTCCGAGCATTTTTCTATCACCTGATTGATGGTATAGATATGATCGATAGTAGAGTACCGTTTCCGAAACCCTGCTTGATCCTTTGCTTGATTGCAGTCTAAGGTTGTCCTGATTCTATTAGCGATTACCTTAGTAAATACCTTATACGTAACAGACAGTAAGCTGATTGGTCTGTAATTTTTAAGGTCCTTAGAGTCCCCTTTCTTGTGAATGAGGATAATGTTTGCATTCTTAAATGGTTCCTGTACCGTCGATGACACCAGGCACTGCGTATACAGGGTGGCCAGTTTTTCTAGCACGATATCCCCCCGTCCATCAGAAAATCTGTAGTTATCTGATCCTCTCCAGCTGATTTCCCCCTTTCATAGTTTCTAGTGCTTTCTTGACCTCGTCCTTCGTCACTGGTGAAACGTCTGAGTGTTTTTCCCTACCGCCAATCTCATTACGGTCCTGACTACTTTGGCTACTGTAGAGATCTGTATAGAACTCCTCGGCTACTTTGACTATCTTGTCCATATTAGTGATGACGTTGCCCGCCTTGTCCCTTATCGCATTCATCTGGTTTTTGCCTATGCCCAATTTCTTCTTTACCGCTTTAAGGCTTCCCCCGTTCTTTACAGCATGCTCAATTTTCTCCATGTTATACTTCCTTATATCGGCCACCTTGCGCTTATTGATTAGCTTTGATATCTCGGCCAATTCGATCTGGTTTGTTGGATTGGGCGCTTTCATACTCTCGCGTTTCTTAATCAAATCTTCGTCTCCTTAGACAGCTTACCGGTATCCTTTCTCACTATCCTACCGCCTACTTCTACCGCGCACTCAGTAATGATATCTTTGAAATTATTGTTCCTTGCCTCTAGGGTAATGTCGCCATCCTCAGTTAGAGCTGAATACCTATTCTGTAGCGAGATCCTGAACTCTTCTGCCCTCCCCCTCTCCGCTAATGCGTTGATGGGTTTCCTTCTTACTAATCTGTTGCGTTCCTTCTTCAGATTTTGGCTAATTCGGGACCTCACCATCCTGTAGTCACTGCATCGCACTTTCCTGATTACCTCTACATCCTGCACAATGGCGGGGGTTGAACATATTATGAAGTCGATTTCATTTTTAGTCTCTCCGTTAGGACTTTTCCATGTCCATTTCCGGTTCTTCCGTTTGCTGAAGAAGGTATTCGTGATTCGTAGGTTATTGCGCTCTGAAAACTCAACTAGTAACTCTCCCCTGCTATTCCTAGAACCAATGCCATAGTAACCTACTGCCTTGTCCCCTGCCTGCTTTTTCCCTACCTTGGCATTGAAGTCGCCCATTTGTACAGTATACTGCGTCTTTACTTTTCGCATTGCCGATTCTACATCTTCATAGAAGCTTTCAACTGCCTGGTCATCATAACTACATGTAGGTGCATAGGCCTGTACAACCTTCAGTTTATACCGCTTATTAAGCCTAATTACGATGCCAGCAACCTTCTAGATAATACTATAATATTCATCTATATTACCCGCTATATACTTATCGACAAGGAAACCTACTCCTGAGCAAAGTAGAGTTCTGGGCTAGTTGGTTCTGGGACATGATTACTGGGAGGCTTAGAGCGGTACAGACAAGGACAGGAGAGGCACACAGGACGAGCGCTAACTTACAACTGAAAATTGGAAGGGAAAATGTACGAACTCGAGGAAAAATATGTACGCATGCTCTATAAAGCGCTAAATTTGCATGACTGGAAAGATAATTCAAGATAATCTAGGGCCACCCAAAGGCAGGTAAAACAGAACAAATAGCGAAGAAATACTGGAAGCGCACAAAAGAACTTACACAGCATTTAAAAATGATGCTTCCTTTTTCAACAGAACAACCGACGTTTCACTTACGCACTTATCGGTTCCTAATCTATGGATGAATGACGCCTCAAGAAGCTCTCTTGCTAATTGCACCTTAGACCGACCAAGAACTTTTGTTTGCCCGAAATGTGGATGGCATTTGCAACTTAAACAATGCCTAGGCAGGTTATTAGATTGGGACGATTTAAACGATGCAGCATGTTCTCTTAAGCGCTCATTTAGACATCGGCCAGTCTGGCCTATATAGGCGCGGCCACAGCTTAGAGGGACTTCGTACACAATACCCACCTTACAGACAACGAACTTAGTTACATGCTTTACACTACATGCCGGTTTCTGGTGGCTTAGGTTTGTCAGAGCGCACAGACTAGACAGACTAGACACAGACTAGACTAGACAGTAGACAGTAGACGTTGTTTCCACGGCACCTCGAAAACTGTCAAAAAGTAAAGACGCAGCATACTGTACTAATGGGCGATTTCAATGCCAAGGTAGGGAAAAAACAGGCAGGAGACAAGGCAGTAGGTGACTATGGCATTGGTTCTAGGAATAGCAGGGGGGAGTTACTAGTTGAGTTTGCAGAGCGCAATAACTTACGAATCATGAATACCTTCTTCAGCAAACGGAAGAACCGGAAATGGACATGGAAAAGTCCTAACGCAGAGACTAAAAATGAAATCGACTTCATAATGTGTTCAGCACCCGCCATTGTGCAGGATGTAGAGGTAATCGGGAAAGTGCGATGCAGTGACCACAGGATGGTGAGGTCCCGAATTAGCCAAAATCTGAAGAAGGAACGCAACAGATTAGTAAGAAAGAAACCCATCAACGAATTAGCGGTGAGGGGGAGGGCAGAAGAGTTCAGGATCTCGCTACAGAATAGGTTTTCAGCTCTAACTGAGGATGACGACATTACCCTAGAGGGAAGGAACAATAATTTCAGAGATATCATTACTGAGTGCGCAGTAGAAGTAGGCGGTAGGATAGTTAGAGAGGATACCGGCAAGCTGTCTAAGGAGACGAAAGATTTGATTAAGAAACGCCAGAGTATGAAAGCTTCCAATCCAAAAGACCAGATCGAATTGGCCGAGATATCAAAGCTAATCAATAAGCGCAAGGTGGCCGATATAAGGAAGTATAACATGGAGAAAATTGAGCATGCTGTAAAGAACGGGGAAGCCTTAAAGCGGTAAAGAAGAAATTGGGCTTAGGCAAAAACCAGATGTATGCGATAAGGGACAAGGTGGGCAACGTCATCACTAATATGGAAAAGATAGTCAAAGTAGCCGAGGAGTTCTATAGAGATCTGTACAGTAGCCAAAGTTGTCAGGACCGTAATGAGATTGGCGGTAGGGAAAAACAGTCAGACGTTCCACCAGTGACGAAGGACGAGGTCAAGAAAGCACTAGAAACTATGAAAAGGGAGAAATCAGCTGGAGAGGATCAGATAACTACAGATTTGCTGAAGAACGGGGGGGATGTCGTGCTAGAAAAACTGGCCACCCTGTATACGCAGTGCCTGGGGTCATCGACGGTACCGGAACCATGGAAGAATGCAAACATTATCCTCATTCACAAGAAAGGGGACTCTAAGGACCTTATAAATTACAGACCAATCAGCTTACTGTCTGTTACGTATAAGGTATTTACTAAGGTAATCGGTAATAGAATCAGGACAACCTTAGACTGCAATCAAGCAAAGGATCAAGCAGGGTTTCGGAAACGGTACTCTACTCATTATTGATATAAACAGCGCGAAAACGAAAACAAGGGACAAGAAACAAGAAAGCCACAGTACAGCGCATGTACTGTGGCTTTCTTGTTTCTTGTCCCTTGTTTTCGTTTTCGCGCTGTTTATATCAATAATGAATAAGTACCAACTCGCCCAACAAAGTATCTTGGTACTCTACTATCGATCATATCCATACCATCAATCAGGTGATAGAAAAATGCTCGGAATATAACCAGCCCTTATACATAGCATTCATTGATTACGAAAAAGCATTTGACTCAGTTGAAACCTCGGTGGTGATGCAGGCATTGCGAAATCAGGGGGTAGACGAGCCGTACGTGAAAGTGCTGGAAGATATATATAGTGGCTGCACAGCAACCATAGTTCTGCATAAAGAAAGTAACAAAATTCCCATAAAGAAAGGTGTTAGGCAAGGAGACACAATCTCCCCAGTACTATTCACAGCTTGTTTAGAGGAAGTATTCAGAGACTTGGAATGGGAGCAGTTAGGGATAAGGGTAGATGGAGAATACCTCAGTAATCTGCGATTTGCTTATGACATTGCCTTGTTAAGCAACTCGGGGGATGAACTGCAAATAATGATTGATGACCTAGACAGGAAAAGTAGAAAGGTAGGCTTGAAAATCAATATGCAGAATACTAAGGTAATGTTCAACAGCCTCGGGAAGGAACAGCAGTTTACATTAGGTAGCGAAATACTGGAAGTTGTAGGCGAATATGTCTACTTAGGACAGGTAGTAACCGCAGATCCGGACCACGAAAAGAAAATAACAAGAGGAATACGATTGGGATGGAGCGCATTTGGCAAGCACTCGCAGATTATGACTAGCAGCTTACCGGTATCGCTCTAGAGGAAAGTATACAACAGTTGCATCTTGCCTGTACTCACCTATGGGGCTGAAACGTGGAGGCTAACCAAGAGAGTTCTACTTAAGTTGAGGACAACCCAGAGGGCTATGGAACGAAAAATGGTAGGGGTAACATTAAGAGATAGAAAGCGTGCAGAGTGGGTCAGAGAAATAACTCAAGTTACCGACATTCTAAGAGAAATTAAGAAGAAGAAATTGACATGGGCAGGACATGTAGTGCGAAGAGAGGATAACCGATGGTCGCTGAGGGTAACAAACTGGATTCCAAGGGAAGGAAAGCGTAGCAGGGGGCGGCAGAAAGTTAGGTGGGCGGATGAGATTAAGAAGTTCGCAGGGGTCAAGTGGATGCAGCTAGCACAGAACTGGGTTAAGTGCAGAAATATGGGAGAGGCCTTCGCCCTGCAGTGGGTATAATCAGGCTGATGATGATGATGATCAAATCTTATGCGAAATAAAGTATTAGGGTTGCTTCCAAAAGAGATGCCGGATATGAAACTATTCCGAAGGAAATGGAGGTCATATTATTATGCAACTATAAAATGTATTTATTCCCGAACTAAACACTGATATTTAAGCCCACATGAAGCTTTTTTACTCCCCTTGTCAGAAATGACGAGTTTGCTCGGAAGACAGCACTTGAACAAAAAGGGATTATAATGATTATAATAGGCTACCAGTAAAGTACATTGATCTAGGGTTATTATGTAATATTTTGGGTAACAGTTAGGTGCAGGTAATATGTTTCCTAAACATTCGAGCATTTCTCTAAAGCAAAATGTGCTCACTAAAACTTTTACGGATGCACAGAAGCCTTCAACAACCAAAAACAAAAACGAAAAGAAATGCATATTGGCCGGGGTTTAACGCATGAAAGCGGCATCGGCTATGGCGGATGATTGCAGAGACTGGTTTTGGTGTCGCTCTTTTTTTTTTCATTATTAACACCACATTTACCACGTGGGATTGTTTATTGTGCAGTCAAATCCCACAGCAGAGGAACGCCTTTCGAAACGGTTGTTATTGAATCCCCCGTTCTCGAAATCAGCAGTCGAGCGCCCTTACCATTGAGACACCGCAACAGAGGTTTAAAAGCAAAAATAAAAAAAAGTGCTCACACAACTCTATCGTGCATACAGACGGCATAGTAGGCACAGAGTGGTCTGTTCAAACTGCATTCTGCTATATGAAGCAGTCTGCGGTGGCATATGTTTTAGCAGCTGCGGTATTCCAAACAGAAACGAGAATATGCGATTTCTGAGCGTTTGCATTAACTTTTATTGGCGGCAGCAACCTGTTTTGCTTTGACACGGCGGTAACGACAGTACCATTTCGTTTGAGACATTGCATGTCAAAGGATCTCAAGCGCCGCAAAACGGTGATGGATGATGTCCTTATCCAAGTGTGACATGCTCGAGACGGACAAGTATATATATTTTTTACATGAAGCGTGGGGTTATAGACTGTTCATATTTATTTTGCAAGAGGCATATAGGTAAGCAAAAGCTCACAGGAACTGCGAAACAAACAAAAACACTCTTGTACACGGCGCATGCGCGCGCGTAAATCACTGTGGGCTTTCATGCGACGCGAAAACGCATCCACACTGAGTAGGTTTCACCGCTGAGCCGCAAGGTGGCGACTCTGCTCGATCTCGAGGCCAATTGCGCGCGGTCGTGTCGACCTGAATGACGGCTGTGCGACAGTTTTCCTGACGAATTTCACCAATGAAATTCAGCACCTCACGAAGAGAACGGCTGTCGCCTTCATCAACGATGTAGATGGGTTGCCGCATCTGTGCCCCGTGGAGATGAATCTTCATGACGATGCCGCAGCACACAACGCCCTTCAGAAGGTTAAAAAAAAAACCTGGGATTGTTACCTCATCAAAAGAACCTTCTGTCGTCCCTGCTACTCGATTTTAAAGATTGCTTCGCGACGAGCTCTAAGGTCGGACGTACACCAGTAGCCAAGCATCGCATCGTCATCGATTCAACCACGCCACCAGTTTGTAAGCGTCCATACCGCGTTTCGCCTAAAGAGCCGGAAGCTATTAGAGGGCAAGTCGATGAAATGCTTGCAGACGATGTTATACAGCCGTCAACAAGTCCGTTGGCGTCGCCGGTCATCCTGGGGAAAAAGAAAGACAATACGTTACGATTCGGCGTTGATTACAGGAAACTGAATCTGGTTACAAAAAAAGGACGTGTACCCACTACCAAGGATCGATGATGCGCTTGACCGACTCCAAGACGCCAGGTTCTTCTCTTCCATAGATCTGAAAAGCGGATATTGGCAGATCGAAGTGGACGAGCGAGACCGCAACAAAAGAGCTTTTTTGACGCCCGACGGTCTGTACGAATTTAAGATGCTCCCGTTTCCGCTCTGCTCTGCGTCGGCCACGTTTCAACGCATGATAGACACTGTTTTAGCTGGTCTGAAGTGGGTGTCATGCCTTGTGTACCTGGACGACGTGGTCATCTTTTCGACTAGTTTCGAACAACACTTGCAGCGATTGTACATTGTCCTTCAAGCGCTCCAGTCTGCGCAATTTACTATCAAGCCAGAGAAATGTCATTTCGCCTTAAGCTCCGTTTCTTGGGACATGTGGTCAGCGCACACGGTGTTCAATAATGGCAGCGTTTTGGCGAGTTTTCCCACGGTGTTTTCCCAGATCCCGACAAGACTTCCGCCGTCTCCAGTTTCCCACGCCCAACCGACAAGAAGGCCCTCCGACGTTTTCTGGCCATCTGCTCCCATTACCGCCACTTTCTTAAAGATTTTTCTCACCTAACTGAGCCATTGACAGCCTTGACTCGAGGTGACACACCCTTTTTATGGGAGAGTGTTCAACATGAAGCCTTCAAGGAACTCCGTCGCCGCCTGCAAAGTTCACCGATACTAGCTAATTTTGGCGAGAATGCAGACACAGTTATCAACACTGAAGCTAGCAATGTCGGCCTCGGAGCGATCCTCACACAGTGGCAGGATGTTGCAGAACGAGTCGTCGCCTACGCGAGCCGTACACTTTCTCGTCCGGAAAGGAACTATTCGACGACAGAAAAAGAGTGTCTTGCCGTCATCTGGGATCTGAGTAAGTTCCGACCGTACATCTACGGGCGACCTTTTCGTTTTGTCAGTGATCATCACTCGCTATGCTGGCTAGCCAGCATTAAAGATCCTTCTGGGTGGTTGGCCAGGTGGAGCCTCCGGTTACAGGAGTACGACATGACAGTCGTCTATAAATCGGGCCGGCAGCACCAAGACGCAGACTGTTTATCACGAGCACCCGTGGAACCGGCTACGCAAGACATCACCGATGATTGTCCCATCCTCTGTGCCGTCAGCATCTCTCGTATGGCACAACTTCAGCGGACCGACTCTGAGTTGTCGCCACTCATTGAGTACCTGGAGGGAATTAATGCTAATGTACCCCGTTTGTTTCGTCGTGGGCTGCGGTCCTTCACTCTACGGCGTGGAGTGCGCTACAAGCGCAACTTTGACAGCACCAGGGAGACGTTTCTGCTTGTGGTACCATCCCAGTTACGGCCCGAAATCTTGAGCGCTTGTCATGAGGAACCATCCGCCGGCCACAAGGGATCAGTCGCACACTGGCAAAGATTCGGCTGAAGTACTACTGGCCCAATTTACTACCATCAGTGCGTAAATACGTAGCAACATGTCGTGATTGCCAACGGCGCAAATCTCCTCCTCTGAGACCAGCTGGCATTCTGCAGCCTATAGCCCCCCCAAAGACGCCTTTTGAGCAAATTGGCATAGACCTCCTCGGCCCTTTTCCGAAGTCGTCCACTGGAAAACGGTGGCTTGTGGTCGCGACGGATTACTTGACGCGGTACGCTGAAACTGCGTCACTTGCAAGCGGTACTGCTGCTGAAGTTGCCGAATTCTTTGTCCACGACATAGTCCTGCGTCATGGGGCTCCTGCAGCTATCGTTACCGACGGTGAAGCTGCATTTACGGCTCGCTTCACTCAGGCTGTACTGAAGCTCCCGCACACCAGCCATAGACGTACAACGGCCTACCACCCACAGACAAATGGCTTGGTAGAACGCCTCAACAGGACCTTGACCGACATGCTTTCCATGTAGGTTGATGTCGAGCACAAAACATGGAACCAAACTCTTCCATACGCAACATTCGCGTATATTACCGCGCAAAAAGAAACAAAGCGGTTCACTCCGTTTGAATTAGTCTTCGGTCGCCACATAACCACCCCCCCTGGATGCTATGCTACCCGTGGACCTCCCTGACAGTGAGACTGAAATTGACGTCCATGTCGCCACTTATGTTCAGCGCGCAGAAGCGCGGCAACTAGCAAGACAGCGTATTCACCGCCAGCAGCAGATCGATGCTGACCACTGCAACCTTGGACGCCACTACGTTACATACAACCCGGGCGACTATGTGCGGATCTGGTTGCCCGTTCGTCACCGCGGACTGTCCGAAAAATTACTGCGCCGTTACTTCGGCCTTCCCTTGTTGTCCGCCGCCTCAGCGACGTAACGTATAAAGTTGTACCAGCCTCGCCGGCTCATTCATCGCACAACGGCATGCGCAGTGACGTTGTGCATGTGGTGGGAATGAAGCCCTACTACGAGCGAACCTCCGACTGACGTTCAGGCTGCATGTAGTCTACCCCGTGATGCCACACTATTGGTGTAACTCTTGAACGTTTTCTCTTCCCGCTCTTCTCTCTGACAGTAACACCGTATCGGGGCGATGCTCCAGAGGATGGGGCAGTGACACGAGCATTACAGCTAGAAGAAGAAGGAGTGAAATGGGACGAAGTAGAAGACGTTGAAGTGCCCGCCTGTTCCTGTTGCCCGCATTCCTGACTCAGCTCTCCCGGTGCCCTCGTTCAGCGGTTAGAGCAATTCTTTAGTGTAACAACCATTGCAATATATGTTTGGATAACTTGCAGCGAGTACGATTGCCCTGCAATAATTTTCACTGCACTAATTTCACTACACATACTGCCAGGCAAGTTGATGTTGCATTTCGCTTTAAACAGAAAGCGCGGATACATGGAGAGGGATGGAAGGGTGGTCACATGTAGACGAGCGCGCTGTGTACGTCGTCTTTTTTCCCTTCAATTTCTTTCCACCGCCCACTGCCTTATTTTAAAATTTTGGGAATGTAACAGACCCGGTCCGCGCAGAAAGGGTCTTTGACCGCGCTTTAGTATACCATTGACTGACTGTGTATAGTATAAAGAAACGGGATACATCCCTATTGCAAAAACCAGTGCCACTGGGTCCCCGCGCCATACCTGATTATGGGCCCAGTATGACGCTGGACACTGGGCGCACTGGGACGCGGCATACTGGCACACTCTGCGCTGGCGACACTGGTCGCCCGGATAAAAAACGGCCTAGGATAAAAATAAAAAGCTAAAAAGTAACGAAGCACCCCAAGTAGATAAAAAAGCTAAAAAAGTAAAAAATAAGAGGGGCACTTAGCGCGCTTCGAACTCGCTACCTCTTAATCTGTAGCTCTCTACGCTTTACAGAAAGTTGCGGGACAAGTTGGTACATCAGTTTCAACAGAAACAGCGCGCTAAAACAGGACAAAGCGAGAATACAACACAGAAACAGCGCTTACTAACAACGAAAGGTTTATTGCATTGCTCGCAATAAATACCAGAAGCATGAAAACTAAGAAGGAAAAGGCGAGGAGGAGTTCCTCTTTTCACTTCTTACCGTCATGGCTTTGCAAGATAACCAATCTCTTTTCTTGTTAGTGCCATCGATTGTGTGCTAACGCATGTCGCTCCTTTCTTTTCTATGATGTAAGCTTCATAAAGTTCACGCCTCGGTGGGTTATTGTATCGCCTCAGAATTTGGCATTGTCCAAGGTGTGGAATGCATTTTCAAGCAGATACGTGCTTCGCCAGCGTGCTTCCATATACCGTGTTGATAGCACTGGCGTGCTCTCTTAGACGGTCGTTGACACAGCGTCCAGTTTGAACCACGTAAGACGCTCCGCAAGACAGTGACATTTCGTAGATAACTTCTGTGTTACACGTGGTGAACTTTCTATCATGCCGCTTACAGCACCGAGGTGGCTACCACTCGGCCACGCCGAGAACTGGAAACCTTCGAAGCATTTTTGCATTTTATGTCGTCACCGCATTTGTAAGACTGGGACTTCATTTTTCGCAGTCTACAGGCCATTGCTGTAGCTGTAACAATTACAACTTCTTGATCATTGGAGCTTGCTGCCTGCTCTCACGACTTGCAGCTAATGTTCTGGATGCCTATGCGCACTATTTTGTACACTGAAATCATTTTAACATCTGGAGTTTGACAGCACTGGCAAATTTACCAACGCCGGCTCTTCAGTAGTGCTCTGCTACGGTGGGCGTAAGTTTCGCTGAACACTGAGCTTTAGTACAAACCTTCAAAGAAAAAAGCGCGACCAAGCGCAGCAGCGACGACACTATTTTGCGAGTAACTAAACCTTATTTGTATGTAAACATGTTGGGAAGCATTGCAATGACCGAGGGCTCGGCTGTTTTATACACAGAGCAAGAAGGAGCGCAAACGGTTGAGAAACACGCAAAATATTGTATTTTCTCTCTCATGGGCCAATCACTTGGTAAACTACTCTCTTCCTTGTTTTATTTTTTCTTTGTGCTGTTTATACTGGACCGTGGTGCAGGCTACGCTCGCTAATGCGTAGGCCCTGTTTGGAGCCTGCGTTGAGCCCGCATTGAACAATTTGGCAGTAATCATTCTGTTAGAGTGCCCTCAAGATCAGCTGTGAAGTTTGATATGCATGGTAGCCCACTATATTCAATCCCAGTTTTAGTTGTACGAAATGGTCTACATGAGATATAAGAGGCGCGTCAATCGTGGTCTCTCTCGAAACGCTAGAAACGACCTATCGGAACATGGAAACTCTAGAAAAAAGATGCCTTTGTTTTCTTACAGGTGCGCAACTAATTCGCAGCACAAGGCGCCTACTTGAACCCTATCTTTCATACGCGGCCCGATGGTCTATTACGAGTACGCTGTTGCCATGCTAGCCCCTTAGGGATGCTAACCGGTCGACGCCGCGGGCCGCACTGGCTACACTGGGACCAGAGCGGCCCCAGCGCACATATAGCGCTTCTCCCAGTGCGTCGCGAATGCCAGCGTCACACCCAGCGTTTTTCTCCCATCGTACCAGTGCAACCAGTGTCTTTCCGTTAATGCTCCAGTGAATAAAGTACACCTCCAGCGTGCTCGACAGACCCAGTGCCAAACCAGGCGTGAAAATCTTACTGGTTTCGCACTGGAAGACGCTGGACGACGCTGGTTTTCACAATAGATGGGACCTTCAAACTCTAGAAAGGACTCTTCTCACACACGCACGCTTTAAAAATGAACTCCTAGGAAGGGGTAATAAAATGCTTCCTTTGCTATCCTTCTCGCTACCATTATTAGGTGCAGTGGCAACTTTGCACACCACGCCGCCCATGTGAATGGAATTTGTTACTCATATCAGCGAACTACGATAAAAGAATGAAGGAAATATAAACACTAAATTCATAATTTGTGTAGCCTCTAGGGTTCCATGGCCATGAAATCAGACGCGCGCCGGAGCGATGAAGCCTAGTTCGACTGCAGCGTCACT
The DNA here is from genome assembly GCF_055883805.1 of Amblyomma maculatum. Classification (NCBI taxonomy): domain Eukaryota; kingdom Metazoa; phylum Arthropoda; class Arachnida; order Ixodida; family Ixodidae; genus Amblyomma; species Amblyomma maculatum. Next base: position 478,349,923 of record NC_139344.1, on the reverse strand, counting down.
CGTGGCGCAGTGACGGTGCCGCGCTCCGGAGTTTTATTGCGTAAGCAATACTGCGCCAGGTTTCGAACCGTCGCGTATCCCCGGAGGACGCCACGCTTGACGAGCTGCGTCGACATCTGAACCGCGCAAAAGGGAGGATAGAGGGAGCATTAGAACGAAAAAAAAGAGATGTGAAAGAAAAATCCGCTCTCCGTCCTGGCGTTCCCCGGATCACACTCTCTCAGCACATGCGATGCGAGCAAGGTCCGATGCTGCATGCGCGCGTCGAAATCCAGGCACGTGCGCCAAAGCGGTGATCGGGACGCACCACTCAGGGTCTAAGGGGCGGATGGCCGTCGCCCAGGGTAAGGAATTGCGCAGTAATAAAAAGACGGTCGCTAACAGGAGTGAAAGTGGAAAGAGATAAATAGGAGTAAATCAGTTGCTATGCGGCCTTACAAACAGAAGCATCGGCGATGCGCCGAAGCCAGAAAACGGCAAAGGGCTCAAGAGACTGCTGAAGAACGTCAACAACGGCTAGCAAAACGGCGAGCGCAAGACGCTGCTAGACGAGCGCGTCGTGCACCTCTAGATACTTGTGTGTTTGGTGACGATCCTGCATGGAGTCTTCAGAATGCCTTGGACAGCGCTACCATTGCAGTATTTATTGCTTGCGCAACTTACCATGTTTAACTGAAGCTAAACTACTGCTACGTTTGTTTGTTCTTAAACTGAAGCAGGATTTAGTAACTTTGGTGCCGCAATTCCTTAGGCAAGAGGTGTGTCCCCATCCAACTTTCAATGACCTTAATTCACCTGCCAACTTTTGTAAACGTTTCGGTCAAGGGCATTTCTGTCATGGCTCTTATCGATACCGGTGCCGCTATTTCAGTAATGGACTGTAACGTTTAGAGTTTCAGAATAGGGGACCCCAAGCTTTGGGGCCCCTAAGAAGCTTGGGGCGTTGAAATGCGCATGCGCAGAACGTAAGGCACGCTTGGGGTCTTAGGTTCACACTTGGTTATTTAGTTAGTTAGTTAGTTATATTTAGGATTTGGACTTTTCGGATCAAACCAAAAAACACCGATAAAGGTACGCCGAAAGCATTTTAAAAAATTCGGTTTAAATCGAAAAAGGTTAGTGGATTTTCATGCACACCGCGAACTCTCGGTGACGGGAGAAAATTACAACAGTGTTAAATCCAGAGGCATGATGTGAGACATTGGGATCGTTGGTTTAAGTACAGCAGTTGAGGGTTTTGAGGCATTGTTCATGGCCTAACGAATGGGGAAGGAATGGCAGCCGTGCTTGTAGACTCTCATAAATATATCAAATGTTCGAGGGGCGAAGGAGAGACCGGAGCATTTGCAGCGCGAGTGCTTCCCGGAAATCGTGAAGACCAAAGCCCACCAGTTTCTTGCCACGTGACACTTCTCAGACAGAAGCCAAGAGAAGCGCATTTGTCTTTAAGTGATTTGGTTTATGCAAAAATTTGATCGTAATAAATAATATTTCAATTACTCCTTTGTCTAATGTGTGAATTTATGTTTTACATATGCGTTTTGTCATGACGCTTGCTTTTATCATGGCCCTATCCTTTTCTTCTAGGAGCTTGGCTATATATATGACCAACTGTACATTAAATAAAAATGCATAAAACAACCTCCAAGAAAAAAGAGCCAAAATGAACACTACGTCAGTTTTAACTGTACACGGGTACAGTTAAAACTGTACACTCTTATCTCACTGAAAAAAAAAACGATATTTCTTCATCAGAAAACAATATTACCCGAAAAAAAATCGGAAGTTGTGTTCGCAAATAGACGCCGAAAAAAGTCAGCCAAATTCTCAGAAAATAAAAACCGAAAACATCAAAGCCTAGTTGTATTGGGTTTTATGCGCAAAAGCGAACACGTCTACGCTGCGCCAAACACAACGTTAAAAGATTGTTATAGTTTGTTTAAAATGTTGGAGTCTTTAAGGAACTTAAAAATCTGCGCAAAATCAAGAAGTGCTTGTTCACTTAAAAGAAGAATGGGGTGTAATGAGATGTGTTCTTTATGAAATGATGTAGAATATTTTTTCCTTATATCTTCTAGTTCTGAACTGGTAATTAAGATGTTTTTAAGTGTGAGTTCATCACCGCACCTTTCGCAGAGCGGTTTGTCTTGTTTTGTCCGTAAGAAATTGTGGGTGAGGTGGGTGTATCCAATGCGTAAGCGACATAAAATTACTTCTTTAAAACGTTCGTGATGTCAGCAGGATTTCCATTCAGATAAAAAGGGCTTTACAGAATGTAATTTATTGCTTGCTTGTTCGTTCCGTGTAGCTTGCCATTTATTTCTAAATTTACTGCATAAGAGCTTATAACAATCCCTATGTGTCTAATTTGTCTAATTTGGCCAAATCGGGCTTGTGCAGCACATATATCCGCTTTCTCATTGCCCTCAATTCCAACATGGCTAGAGAGCCAGCAGAACTTTGTTATGTTTTCGAGATGCGATTTTACCAATATCCTGTATTACGTTTCCTATTATGGTTTTGACGTTCGTCTCGGCTGCGGGAGGTGGTCAGTTCAAAACCCGCCGCCGGACACCCACCGGTAAAAATGGGTGCAAGCGTCCCCCGGCTCTCTCAGGGGTGTGCGCTTGGCTCTTCTAACCCTGTAAAGGACGCTCATGCCGAGAAAAACAAGAAAAGCAAGGAAATGCTTTTTGTGTTGTATTGCGCTAAGTAGGCTCAAGAAATCTGTGTAGATTACGCTGTCTTTTTTTTTTTCTTCTTGGGTATTTCCTCTACAGCGATACATACGGCGTAGTACTCGGCAGTGAAAACCAAGGCGCATTTCGGCTGTCGTATTACTGTTTTACTGGTGCCTTGAACTACTGCACTTCCTACGTGCACTTCTGCTGTATAATATTCGATGTAAGCATCATATTTTTCTTGGACTGCAAGGAATACTTGTAATATGTGCTCCTGTGGTGTTTTACTTTTTTGTAGAGGTGTCAGTGAGAAGTCACGTACTGTAGGAAGCTTATGCCATGGTGGTAGCGGGTCATTTCTTAGTGCAATGTTTGGTAAAGCGTCAAGCAAGGTTAGCTCTTTACATTTATCTTTTTTAAATAGCGTTCGCCCCAAGCCGCGGTTGGTCGCTTGAATTACGGCAACATGGCGGCGTCCGGCAGAGGCCGCTCGCCTCGGCACACGTTATCGCTCCATGGTGTCAAGCGGCAAAAGAAAGGCCAACGAAGCTTGTGCTATAACTCATCATGCCCGCACCATCAAATTTTAGCGATAAAACGCACCATATTTTTTGATTGCTTCCGGATTTACCGAGCTGCTAGGCCTAGCGAATTTGCCTCGTTTGGTTGCCATGGGGACCAGATGTCGGAAAGCGCAAAAAGGTTCAAATGAGATTTCCCGGCTTAGCTTGGATTGAGAATTGGCCGAAATCGTCTTGTCTGATGACACCGGTTTATAGAGAAGCGTCAGCCTGCGACGTCAGTGGATATGCGATGGCGCTGGCAAAGCAGAGACATTCGTGGTGTATATAGGCAAAAGCTCGGGCCGTCTGCACTGGATATGAGCAGTGCTTACTGTTATTTCGCGGTATTCCGTCTGGCTGCGTCGCGGGTCAGACGAAAGAAAACGGCACCTATTTTCAGAAGTTTCTTGCTGTCGGATAACAGCCAGCGCAGCGGCGTGTTACGCGACAAGTCGACCGTTTGGCGATGGATTGCCTTCTCGCGGTTAGCGTGCGTTGCACTTCTACACTGAAATATCATCAGCCCGTCTGCAGCGTTAATCCTCGCGATTGATCTTCGGCCGCACCACGAATAGAGCAAGCGTTTGTGGCCTGTGTACGTTTATGCTGTAACAAGTTCAGACGTTACAGCATAAACGCACGTTATGCTGTAACAAGTTCAGACGTTACAGCAAAAAGACGTTACAGCACAGCAACCATAGTTCTGCATAAAGAAAGTAACAAAATTCCCATAAAGAAAGGTGTTAGGCAAGGAGACACAATCTCCCCAGTACTATTCACAGCTTGTTTAGAGGAAGTATTCAGAGACTTGGAATGGGAGCAGTTCGGGATAAGGGTAGATGGAGAATACCTCAGTAATCTGCGATTTGCTGATGACATTGCCTTGCTAAGCAACTCGGGGGATGAACTGCAAATAATGATTGATGACCTAGACAGAAAAAGTAGAAAGGTAGGCTTGAAAATCAATATGCAGAAGACTAAGGTAATGTTCAACAGCCTCGGGAAGGAACAGCAGTTTACATTAGGTAGCGAAATACTGGAAGTAGTAGGCGAATATGTCTACTTAGGACAGGTAGTAACCGCAGATCCGGACCATGAAAAGGAAATAACAAGAAGAATAAGATTGGGATGGTGCGCATTTGGCAAGCACTCGCAGATTATGACTAGCAGCTTACCGGTATCGCTCAAGAGGAAAGTATACAACAGTTGCATCTTGCCTGTACTTACCTATGGGGCTGAAACGTGGAGGCTAACCAAGAGAGTTCTACTTAAGTTGAGGACAACCCAGAGGGCTATGGAACGAAAAATGGTAGGAGTAACATTAAGAGATAGAAAGCGTGCAGAGTGGGTCAGAGAAATAACTCAAGTTACCGACATTCTAGTGGAAATTAAGAAGAAGAAATGGACATGGGCAGGTCATGTAGGGCGAAGAGACGATAACCGATGGTCGCTGAGGGTAACAAACTGGATTCCAAGGGAAGGAAAGCGTAGCAGGGGGCGGCAGAAAGTTAGGTGGGCGGATGAGATTAAGAAGTTCGCAGGGGTCAAGTGGATGCAGCTAGCACAGAACCGGGTTAAGTGGAGAAATATGGGAGAGGCCTTCGCCCTGCAGTGGGTATAATCAGGCTGATGATGATGATGATGATGAAGTTCAGACGCTATATTCCGTCAAATGCCCTAATGTCAGATTCCATTGACCTGCACTTTTGGCCAAGCATCTGAAAACAAAAACTGCTCTCAGATTCCTTTAGGGGAGCCATTACATTTGCGATGTGCCCGAAACAGCACCGCACATGTGAGACGCACGTTTTTCTCTTTTCACTTTCGCGAGTTTCAACAAGCGACTCATCATCGGTCCTAGAAAGCGAGTGCTAGGTTCTCGACAAAGTCAGCGTTATCTGAATTTTCTTTCATTGGTCGTTCAGCACTCGACGAACAAAAAAATATCCACGTATAATACACACTGATCAAGCAGGATAACTATGGCATGTATGAATTATCGAATTTAAAAGCACAAAGTGAAAATGACTGAGAGTGATGCAAAATAAGCAGAATAAGATGACGCGTGTTTGAGTAAAGAATTTCCAAGTGCTCAATGGACTGAGCATAATTTTCGTTTTGAGCTCGTGGAACCCATTTGCATTTGCACTCATCCATCTCTCCTATAATTGATAGTAGAGTACAGTTTCCGAAATCCTGCTTGATCCTTTGCTTGATTGCAGTCTAAGGTTGTCCTGTTTCTATTAGCAATTACCTTAGTAAATACCTTATACGTAACAGATAGTTTAGCTGATTGGTCTGTAATTTTAAAGATCCTTAGAGTCCCCTTTCTTGTGATTGAGGATAATGTTTAAATTATTCCATGGTTCCGGTACCGTCGATGCACCAGGCACTGCGTATACAGGGTGGCCAGTTTTTCTAGCACGATATCCTCCTCGTCCTACACCAAATCTGTAGTTATCTGATCCTCTCCAGCTGATTTCCCCCTTTTCATAGTTTCCAGTGCTTTCCTGACCTCTTCCTTCGTCACTGGTGGAACGTCTGACTGTTTTTCCCTACCGCCAATCTCATTACGGTCCTGACTACTTTGGCTACTGTAGAGATCTTTATAGAAATCCTCGGCTACTTTGACTATCTTGTCCATATTAGTGATGACGTTGCCCGCCTTGTCCCTTATCGCATACATCTGGTCTTTGCCTATGCCCAATTTCTTCTTTACCACTTTAAGACTTCCCCCGTTCTTTACAGCATGCTCAATTTTCCCTATGTTATACTTCCTTATATCGGCCACCTTGCGCTCATTGATTAGCTTTGATATCTCGGCCAATTCGATCTGGTTTGTTGGATTGGGCGCTTTCATACTCTCGCGTTTCTTAATCAAATCTTCGTCTCCTTAGACAGCTTACCGGTATCCTTTCTCACTATCCTACCGCCTACTTCTACCGCGCACTCAGTAATGATATCTTTGAAATTATTGTTCCTTGCCTCTAGGGTAATGTCGCCATCCTCAGTTAGAGCTGAATACCTATTCTGTAGCGAGATCCTGAACTCTTCTGCCCTCCCCCTCACCGCTAATTCGTTGATGGGTTTATTTCTTACTAATCTGTTGCGTTCCTTCTCCAGATTTAGGCTAATCCGGGACCTCACCATCCTGTGGTCACTGCATCGCACTTTCCCGATTACCTCTACATCTTCCATAATGGCGGGGGTTGAACACATTATGAAGTCAATTTCATTTTTAGTCTCTCCGTTAGGACTTTTACATGTCCATTTCCGGTTCTTCCGTGCTGAAGAAGGTATTCATGATTCTTAAGTTATTGCGCTCTGCAAACTCAACTAGTAACGCCCCCCTGCTATTCTTAAAACCAATGCCATAGTCACCTACTGCCTTGTCTCCTGCCTGCTTTTTCCCTACCTTGGCATTGTAGTCGCCCATTAGGCTTGAAAATCAATATGCAGAAGCCTAAGGTAATGTTCAACAGCCTCGAGAAGGAGCAGCAGTTTACATTAGGTAGCGAAGTACTGGAAGTAGTAGGTGAATATGTCTACTTGGGACAGATAGTAACCGCTGATCCGGACCATGAAAAGGAAATAACAAGAAGAATAAGATTGGGATGGAGCGCATTTGGCAAGCACTCGCAAATTATGACTAGCAGCTTACGAGTATCGCTCAAGAGGAAAGTATACAACAGTTGCATCTTACCTGTACTCACCTATGGCGCTGAAACGCGGAGGCTAACCAAGAGAGTTCTACTTAAGTTGAGGACAACGCAGAGGGCTATGGAAAGAAAAATGGTAGGGGTAACATTAAGAGATAGGATGCGTGCAGAGTGGGTCAGAGAAATAACTCAAGTTACCGACATTCTAGTAGAAATTAAGAAGAAGAAATGGACATGGGCAGGACATGTAGTGCGAAGAGAGGATAACCGATGGTCGCAGAGGGTAACAAACTGGATTCCAAGGGAAGGAAAGCGTAGCAGGGGGCGACAGAAAGTTAGGTGGGCGGATGAGGTTAAGAAGTTCGCAGGGCTCAAGTGGATGCAGCTAGCACAGAACCGGATTAAGTGGAGAAATATGGGAGAGGCCTTCGCCCTGCAGTGGGTATAGTCAGACTGATGATGATGATGATGATGATGATGTACGATTGCATTACTCCATTCCACACAATGCAGCTAGGTAGTAGTGCAAGCTAAACAACTACTCCAGCCGGCTCATGTAATCTGTTCCCAAGTTCTCGCTGGCTTTAATATACTCGACACGGAAGTTGTATTCTTGAAGCTTAACACTCCAGCGAAGAACGCGGCTGTTCGCAGATTTTGTTTCTTTTATGAATTTCAAAGGCTGGTGGTCCGTCTTAACGAGAATCTTTCGTCCGCAAAGGAAGACTTGAAATTTCTCGATACCCAAAACGAGTGCTAAAGTTTGTTTCTTGTCGGACGTGAAGCTTCGTGTATCGTCTGTAGGGTCTTAGTGAGGGCTTAGGAAGCTTAATCTCGCAAGCGTCTGTGTCTTCTGCCGAAATGTCTGCACCGACGCATGCCACAATGGTGTCGTCTTTCCTTTCTTTTTCTTTAGCGGGTTGATATGGAATATTTTTGGGACATGACCCAAATGCACTTCATAGTCGACATCCCTCCTTCGGCTGATCATTGCATGAGCAGCTGATTGGGCTCTGTGGGAAGAGCAAAATGAAACTTCTTTCCCGGTTTGAATGAGCGTTTGCGGCTCTTGATGTCGTAGTAGAGGCTATAACGCTCTCCTGCGCGCTCCAGCGCTTCGTGGGTAAGTTTACAAGTATTTTCCAGTCTATTCCGTAGAGCAAAGACGTACTCGTACGTAGTTCGCAACTAGTCAGGGATGGTTGCATTACTCCAAAGCTCTCTAAGTAGAGCCAGAGACCCACTCACATTTCGCCCATATAAGAGTTGGAATGAAAAAAACCCGAGGCTTTCTTGGGGTACTTCCCTGTATGCTAACAGGAGTGGAGCCAGGTAGCGATCCCAGTCGGTCGGTCTCTGCTGACACATGCGCGTAAGCATTTGTTTAAGCATGCCGTTAAACCGTTCGCCTAGGCCGTTAGCTATCTTGTGGCAAGGAGAGGTATGCAGCTGTTTTACTGACAGCAGACGGCTAACCTCTTTCGTTACTTCGGACGTAAAAATAGTGCCCCTGTCACTGAGGTCATCTCTGGATACTCATACACGGGAAAACATTTCGACCACAGCTTCAGCTGCCCATTTGGTCTCGATGCTAGGAAGCGGCGCGACTGCATCAGGGTACCGAGTGGCATAGTCCACCATAGTCACGATGTACCGATTGCCTTGAGCGGACTTCGGATTGAGTGGGCCAGTGATGTCGATCGCCACCCTCTGAAACGGGGTCTCAATGAAGGAACTCGGACCAAAGGCGCTCGTGTGGTGTGACTCTTCGAAGTTGTGCGTTGGCATAGATCGAAAGAGGCAACGAACCGCTTAGCGTCAGCATGCATTGCGGTCCAGATGAATTCTGTCTGAAGCTTCAGTAGGGTTTTCTCCGCGCCTTGGTGGCCTCCCATCAAGCCATCATGTGCCAGGTTGAGAATAGCCGATCTGTACTTTTGGGCACAACAACTTGAGTGTACTCCCCGCCCGACTCGGCCACGTATTTCCTTTGAAGGACGCCGTCAGCAATGAAGAAGCACGCGTCATTCCCTTGTTCTTGAACCAGCTCTTCGCATCATGCACTCGGGAGGCCTTGCAAGACTAAGCTTTTTAAGCTTTTTATCCTTGCAGGCCTGCGCTCTAGTCACTGCCGGGCAAGCTCCAGTGGCATCCGAAATGGGTGCGATGCTCTCGGTGTCAGACGCTAACTCTAACTTCGTAGTCTCGCTTTCTTTAATTTTGTGCCAGTTTGGATCGGGGTCGTCTGCTGGTCTAGCACCTTCCACATTACCCAGCACCAAATCATATAGGGGATTTTCTGTGCACTTAGCGCGAAGTCATCCCTTAAAGTACGGGGTGTCAACATCGACCCAAGTTTCTGGGAGCATTAGGACTGGGCGGTCAAGTAAGTAGACTGGAGACTTCGTATCGGTGATATCTTCCTTCCGTACCAAGTCCTTCGTTACCACCACCGTGTTGGAGCGTGTGTCTCTCAGGACTCGAAATGTGCGGCCCTCAAGCATGCCGGCTACAAAAGGTGAGCATTCCCTCACAGCGCATTCTTCACTGGTGAAACCAGCTTTGATGACGGGGATCTTCCCGCCGTCGTTAAGTCCTAGGTATCCGTTCTTAATGCATATTGCAGCGGACTCCCGATTTTCCTCTCTGTTTTGGTGCCTCATTTTCCCAGCATCTCCAGCTTGGATGACCTGGCTTGGCGCATTTGTGGCTTAATTGTCTTGTGTGGTTCCGATTCGTCTGAGCTGGCTGCCCGGCTATTTTCGGGAACAAAAAAAAATATTTCTTTTCATCGCGGCTCTTCCCGACCGATAACTGAAGCAAATTTTCCCTGTTGGTGGCTGTGCCACGATGCGGTCATCCAACCCGCTGCTCTCCGCCATGCAGGCCAGTCAATCGTACTGCCGGTTTAGCCGAAAAACAAGCAACGTTTGTCTGCTGCAGCTGCCGAGCTCACGGTGTTGCCTTTTTATTGCCGTATATTGTGTTAATGCTGTTCGTTCGCTGTTATTGTAGGCCGGGGACGTCGAGTTGAACCCAGGCTCCGACAAAGTGCTCGAAGAGCTGAAAAAGTTGTCAGCCGGTCAATCTCAGCTAATTATGGAGGTGTAGGGTCTTCAAAACCAGCTAACATCTACACAACTAACACTCTCCGACCGAAGCAAGGTACTAGCTGATCGTGAAAAACACCATCAAGACTTCCTAGTCCTACGCACCGACGTAGACACGAAAGCACGAACACCAGTCAAATCTCCGATTTGGGTGCCCGCATTGACGATGCCGGAAATCGTTCACGCCGTAACAATTTAATCTTTCATGACAATCCATCTGAAACATATGCGCAATCCGAAGAAATACTTCTCCGCCACTGCAGTGATACACTTAAATTAACAATCGACTCGAAAGACATCGAGCGTGTTCACCGTCTTGGACGTCACTCAACCGGCCATTCTCGCCCAATAATAGTTAAATTTACCTTCTTTAAAACGAAATAATTAATAATTTCTAAAGGGGACTGATCATTGGGGAAGACTTTTCACGCCCTGTTCGTGCAGCACGCAAGCAGCTCTTTGCGTTCGCTCGGACGAAAGCTTTTTCACTGTGATACAAAATTGCATATTGCTTCTCAGCTTTACACCTTCGATGAAGCTACACAGGCAGTAAAAACAATCGACCCGTCAACATGCAGCTAATGGTTTTTGAGTATTCGTCGAGGTAGATTTCCTATTCTTTCTTTTTTCCATAATCTAAACTAACATTCGCAGTTATCTTCCCAAGCGTGAACAGATTTCTAATCTTGTTTCCTCATCCGCAAGCAGCATACTCAAGTAACTGAAACACGGATAACAAAACATATACATAATTTAGATGTTTTGGCCGACTTACCTAATTTTAACGTTTTTCGGAGAGATCGCAAAAATTCCAGATGCGGAGGCATTATTATGGCTACTAAAGAAAAGTCACCGTGTTCTATCATTACAATCAATTCTCAGCTTAAATATTGTTTGTTATCTGCAGTTCCATTCCTCAAATAATCATACTAGGTGTTTGCTATCGACCCCCCAACAAGAACCCAAAATTCGCGTGCAGCCTTAGCAATTGCTTAGATCAACACAACGCTAAGTATACCCTAAAGTGCGCACCCTTCTCTTTGGAGATTTCAACTACCCCGCGGTTAACTGGCCAAACATGATATCAGGCAGCGCAAAACAAAGGATTTCATTGACGTGTGTTTAAATTTTAACCTCACCCAATTAATAGTAAAACCGACACGCGTTACGAGCGAATCTTCTAACACTCTCAAATTAACACTAACAAATCACACTGAAGATTTGTCACCCCCCCCCCCCCCCCCTATCTCCGCGAAATTAGCGACCACAAAGTCTCGCATGCCACTTTCACCTTTGTCCCAGAGTCACGCCAACATTAACATAAGATGATTCGTTTGTACGACAGAGGTAATTACGAAGCTATCAATAACTAACCTCAGACATTTTTTCCTATCTTTGAAACAAGCTTCCAGGACCGATCCGTTGAAGAAAACTGGCTGACTTTCAGAACTAAAATTACAGAACTAGCGACCGAATTTATTGCCAGCATAACATTTCGTGCTAACCAAAATAAGTCATGGTTCACTAAATCTTTATAAACGCTTGAAAATAAGAAAGAGCGCTTATTCCGTGCAGCTAAACACAACCCTAACGTATGCGCATGGAACAAGTATTATGCAGCCGACGACGTGTACCTGAAATCTGTCCGCAGCGCTAAACGCCCATTTTTTTAACAGACCTGCCAAGAATATTAATCCAAAGCCCGCGAAAATTCTGGCAAATATTAAACCCTCAACAGACACGCGCTATCACCCTTACGAATACACTAGGGCGAACATGTTTACCACTGCGTTCTCATCCGTTTTTCACTAAAGAAAATGAGCGTCACCATCTCCCGCAGCTGCTCATCCGATATCCCCAATGACGTCAACCACAATTTCTGCAAATGGGATCGCTTATATTATCGAAAACATCAAGTTGTCATCCTCAGCGGGCACTGATGAAATGACTTCCAAACTCTTAAAAAATACGCGGCATATGTCTGCGCATTTTAGCTTTCACTACTTTTCGAGCAATCATGACACAGGTAACATACCTAGTGATTGGAAAATGGGAGAGGTCATTCCAGTCTACAAATCCGGTAACAAACAATCGCATCTTAACTACTGTCCTATTTCTTTAAATAGTGTACCATGCAAAATCATGGAACATGTCATTTATTCGCACATAGTGAAATTTCTTGACTCGAACAATTTTTTTTCATCCTTCACAACACGGCTTTCGCAAGGGATTCTCCTGTCAGCCATTTTCGTTCTTGATCTGCATATGAATCTCGATTCCAAAATTCAAACTGAAGCAATATTTCTGGACTTCTCAAAAGCTTTCGACAAAGTGCCTCACAAACGCTTGATACTAAAACTTGCGCAGTTAAATTTACAATCAGATGTACTGGAATGGATAAAGGAATTTTTAGCACATCGCATGCAGTTTGTCTATGTCAATAACCAGTCTTCCGATTCTCTTCTAGTAACATCAGGCGTCCCACACGGATCTGCTCTTGGCCCCCTATTATTTTTGATATACATAAACGACCGCATGTTTGCCGATGATTGCGTCGTCTACCGCACGGTTGCTAACACATCTGATCAACTAGCTCTTCAAAACGATTTAACCTGTGTGCAAGACTGGTACAGCCAATGGCTCATGGAACTCAATCCAACTAAATGCAAGCACGGGTCGTTTCATCTCAAACGCAACCCCATTCATTTCCCCTACTTAATCTCAGGCGTCCGAGTAGAACTAACCAAATCTTATGAATGCCTAGGCGTAACTCTGTGCGAAGATCTAACCTGGAATGCGCATATCACCAACATCCTAACGTCAGGTAACATATCTCTAAGTACGTTCGCTCATGCGTCACCTGTCAACCTCGCAAGCCACCGCATCAACGTTCTGCTGAAGAGTTTCTGCCGTTACCATGCTCACCACGCCCTTTCAACCGTGTCGGCATCGATTTGTGCGGACCGCTTCCATACACTGCAGCCAGCAACCGCTTGGCTATCGTAGCGGCTGACTATCTGACGAGGTATGCAGAGACCGCCCCCTTCCATCTGTCAGTCAGAAGTAGCTTTCTTTATTTTGCAGCGAGTTGTTCGTCGCCACGGCGCACTTCCAGAGCTGCTCAGTGACAGTAGACGCGTTTTCTTAAGTGACGTTGCAAAAGCGTTGCTCATCATGTGCAACATTTTTTTTAGAACAACATCCGCCTATCATCGCCAGACTAATAACCTCACTGAGCGCTTCAACCGTACCCTTGTTGATATGGTGTCTATATACGTCGCCTCCAACCACTTAAATTGTGACCTCGTTCTTCCACTTCCGTACCTTACGTAGGCTTACAATACCCCAAAAATAGTCTACTACTGACTTCTATTTTTTGTTTTCTCCTCTACGACCATCAACCTTGTGCAACAACCGACATATCATACTCCCATATCAACCTGACATATCCAAGTATACTCCTGCTTCTCAAGGCGCCCAGTATGCGGAAGGCTAGAGAAATCGCCCGCGCACTCACGGCTAACATCCATGGTACCACCATACATATCTCACCATGACAACGAACACTCGTCACCGGACATCTGGTCTGGCGCTCTTGTGTGGCTGTGGATACCTTTCAATACTCCTGGCCTGTCCTCAAAATTCCTTGTCAAATATAGCCCATACCGTGTGTTGGAGCGCACCTTTCCGGTTAAATACTTGGTGGAACCTCTTACTCTGTCTCATGATCTATGCCAGCGCGAACGCGAGATTGTTCACGTACAGTGCCTCAAGCCCTATTACGACCCTGCCATCTTGCCTACGCCTTAAGTCGCCAGGATGGCTCCTCTTTGTCCCGCGGGTAATTGTGAAGAGGAAGAAGTACGTGGGCAACATTTCAGTCAGTGCCATTGCTATCGCTGCGGTTGTTCGCCCTGACTGCCGGCGGGCTGTGGTCGATTCTAATTTTCCCAGTGCCCGTACGTTTGAATAACCCTCATGCTACAGAAAGCACAGTGTGCGTTTAAAATCGAACCAAGTTCATCATGACCACAGGAATAAAACTTACGCGACGACGTGCTCTCACAGCGTTTCCTTGACTCCTCGACCGGCTTTCTGCAGATAAAGATGACAAGTGAGTGGTTCTTGTAATGCAACATCACGGGTCCTCAGCTGCCGTAGAAACACCCGCACGGCCATAAAGTTAAAATTTGTAACTGTCGGCACAGGTCATGAAGAGCAAAGACATGGGGTAGACTTGGCACCCCCTGAGAGGATTAGGGGGTGGCCGCCCACCACCCTTCTGCGTACCCCTATGCCTGCGAAACTCGATGAAGTCGTGAGCTCTGCTGTGTAGGTCCACCCAAGATAGGTCAAGGCAGAGAGTTCTGACAAAATGTGATTCACTGGAGAAGGTAAAGGCAACCCACTCCGATATTTACTGCCAAAAAAACACCTATGACCCGACACAATAGCATTAATGATATGGACCCGGAAGGTGAGCCCCCCAGGTTGGAAGGCGTCCCACATGTTACTGGGGATGAACAAAGGGCGATTCCTGGTAGCTCCAGGACGAATGAAGCGGCTGGGCTAAAGCCAAAAGGACGCTCAGTTGTGGACGTGTCGGGAAGCGACCGGAAAGTCCGATGTTGCAAGGAGATATATCATGTAGCAACATGTAATATAAGATCTATGACATAAGGTAAACTGCATGTCGTCAAGGGAGAAATGGACAGATGGAACATTGATATCTTGGGTATCAGCGAGCTCAAGTGGACCGTAATGGGAGAAGTTAATTCCGGCGACCTTTATGTCTTTTATTGTGGGCACAAATCCAGGAGAAGGAATTGGGTCGATCTCATAATAAACAGAAGAATGGGCAAAGCAGTGCTAGGGTACGACCCCAAGAACGACTGAATGATTTCACTTCGGATCAAAGCTCACCCTTTCAACATAACAGTTATCAAAGTCAATGCACCGACCACTACTGCTGAAGAAGCGGACGTTGAGAGATTTTATGCTGACCTGCAATGCCTTTTAGACCGCACTCCATCATCAGACGTCCTTTTTTTCATTGCAGACTGGAATGCTAAGGTGGGGAGTGAAGAAATATCCGGAATTACAGGCAACCCTAGTGAAAAATCCCGTATCGCGACAAACGGGTTTGAACCGGTCCTGTATTATCCCGTATAAATTTGATACCGGTGTGACCAGTCCTGTATGAAGCTTAAGCGGGTTTATATCTGACAGGTCATGTCCGGTATGAATCTCAATCCGGACGGTCCAGTCCAGTATAGAGTTAATACAGGGCAGACCATTTCCAGTATGTATCTTATACATGACATCCCAGTCCGGTATGGACATGAAACAGGGCGGACCAGCATATATTGAGCTCATATACAGGACAGGTCATGTCCGGTTTAACAGAAACCGGACAAATCCGATATGAATGAAACTGATACGGGACAGAGTATTTCCGCTTCTCAGTACAACTCGGGCGGATCGTGAAGCTCAGCCAGAATGACCACGTCGGAACATGCCTTCACGCTAAATAAGCATGAAACCATACATAATATACGCTAAAACTTTTCTGTATATGTGGAGTACGCGTTGTTTCGTACATACCTAGAAGATATAAAGCCGTGGATGTGTGCGCTAGCAAGTACATACATGCATCGCGTTTTGTTTTTGCGTGTGCAACAGTCGCTGCAGCTTGTACGATATTGCGGTGCATCTTCATAATCTGCGACTGAAGATCAGCCACCTTCAACGCGAAAGTGCAAGCAAGAACGTAGCGTTTCGTTAGCGAGGATAAAATACGCTCGAGAATAAATGAAACACATCGCTGACCATCGAAATATGCACAGGTCAGCCGGACATCGGGAGTCGCTTCCCCGAGTGTTTACGCATGCAAAACACTTGGTCAGAAGTAAATTCATTGACGTCACGGCTTCGCTGGCAGCAGGTGAAGCTAAAACAAGCAGTATTACAAGTGTTGGTGCACCGCATATATCTATATGTAGCAAAAATTGCATGCGTTCGAAGACGATCACGAAACACAGCACTAGTAAATTATGACATTCGGAGGTTTGTTTGCAAGAAAGCGATACATTGTAAAAATGCAGGACACGGATAACCCTTCGTGATAGCCAGGAAAAAGATGCAGCGTGTTTAAAGGGCGATCGTTCAATTACGACCACAAATTCTACACCCTACAAAAATACACAAACTACAAAAGAGCAATCTCGACTACATAAGCAGATATATAACCACGTAGTGGTTAAAGTGCGTGCTTGCTGGCTGAAAAGACCAAAGTTCAAATCACATGTAAATTTTTTTCCTTTCTATTTTCTTTTTGTTTCTTTTTCTTTTTTTCTTTTCTTTTTCAAATGTAGTGGTGTTATGTAGTGTTCAGCCTGTATCAATTAACCAGAAACCGGACGAACGCGTTATTTCTGGAACTGATACCGGGCAGAGTATTCCGCTTCTGAACAGAAGCCGGGCCGATCGACGAAGCTCAACCAGAATGACCATGCCGGACACGCCAGCGCACTAAATAAGCATGATACCAAACATATTATACAACTGTTCTGTATATAAAGGGCACGCTTCGTTTCCCAAATACCTCGAAAATGCGAAGCCGTCGAAGTGTGCGCTAGCAAGCATATACGCGCGTCGCGTCGCTTTTGCTCGTACAACAGTCGCTGCAGCTCGTACGATCTTGCGGTGCGTCTTCATATCTGCGACTGAAGATCTGCCGCCTACAACACGAAAGTAGAAGCACGAACGTATCGTTTCGCTAGCGATGACAAAAAACTGTTCGAGAAAAAATAAACAAACATCGCTGACCATCGAAAGATGCGCAGATAGCCGCACACCGGGCGACGCGTTCTCGAATGTTTACATATTGAAACCGCTCAGTCGGAAGTGTATTCATTGACATCGATGCTCCGCTGGAGGCACGTGAAGCTAAAACGCCCAGTATTACAAGTATTAGTGCACCGGATATTTCTGTATGCAGGAAAACTTAGAAGCGTTCGTAGACGATGAAAAACACATCAGCACTAATTAGTTATGATATCTTGAGGTTTGTCTTCAATAAAGCGACGCATTATAAAGATACGGCCCATTTGTGAACCCTCGTGATAGCCTGCAAAGATATTCAGCGTATTTAAAGGGCGATCGGTGAATTACGGCCACAAATTCTACTGCCAAGGAAAATATACAAGTACGAAAGAGCAAAAGTAGCTACATATACTGAATAATAACCACTGTAACTATAATCTGCCTTCTTTTCATTCGCAATACTTTGGGTATAAGCGTACACTGCGTATTTGCATGTGAAAGTGGCCGACTCTTGGTTGTTGACTTTTTGTTCTCAAATTTATTTTGGCGTGCTGTCTGTATGTACGCCCCCAATGTTGAAAGTGATCGTCAAAACTTCTTTTATTCAGTCGAGCCGTACTTGAAATGTGACAAAATGTTGCTTGTATTGGGCGATTTTAACTGCGTGTGTGCTGCTACTGATCGAGTGAAGATTAGACCAGTGAAAGACAAGAGCGCTGAACTGTTGAATGTATTGGTGCATGACTATTGCTTGGAAGACATTGGAAATGTGTTTTCTGCTGGAACCCGTCCGGAATACACGCACTTTCAACGCGATAGTCATGCGAGACTAGACAGGCTGTATGTATCTATTGATCTCGTTCCAATCTGTAGCGACTATAATGTAAAACCTATTTCGTTTAGTGATCATTGCCTTGTTAGTGCGACTTTTGGAATGAAGGTTAAGAAATCTGTTTTCAACTGGCATCTATGGAAACTGAACGAGAAAATTTTGGAGGACGAAGAGTTTGTTAAGGCAATCACGAACGATTTGGAATGTTTGCTTAAGGTGCATGAAGAAAGCCATGCAGATAAATGGGAAAGATTTAAAGAGCAGGTGAAGATAAAAGCAACAGAAAAGAGCAGTGTTATTCGGTACAAACAGAAAGAAACAGAAAAGGAACTTCATGAACAACTTGAGTGCCTGTTGTGCATGGAAAGCTGTGCGCCAGGAAAGTTCACGAAGCAAACAAGAGATGTGAAATCTCATTTAGAAAGAATCGACGCGGAGAAGTACAGAGCCGCGGTTATACGTGCAAGAAGCGATAAACTGTGGGCTGGCGAGGCGCCGACAAAGCGAGCGCTATCAGATGAAAAAAGGTATGCTTGCCAGAAGGAAATCAGGCAAATAAGACATGGAGGGCAGATTACAAACGATGCTAAAGATATAAAGTGTGCGATTCTGTAACATTTTGCTGAGCTTCTGAGTAATACGCGCGTACATAGTGAAGGGATGAACTTGAGCAAAGTAGAGTTCTGGGCTAGTTGGTAATACATCATAAGTGGGAGGCTTAGCGCGGAACAGACAAGGACAGGAGAGGCACACAGGACGAGCGCTAGCTTACAACTGTAAGTTAGCGCTCGTCCTGTGTGCCTCTCCTGTCCTTGTCTGTTCCGCGCTAAGCCTCCCACTTATGATAGTGAAGGGTTTCCAAAAGAATATTTACAGCTAATGCCAACGCTCGAAGATCATGTGAAAGAGAGCCTTGAAATGCCTATTACATTGCAAGAGATAGAAAAGGCCATAGATGACCTCCCATGTGGGAAAGCCCCTGGACCAGATGGGCTGAGCGCCTCCTTTTACAAAGCATTTAAAAACCATGTTTCCAGCCTTATGTTGGAAGTGATAAGAGAAGCCTACGAACGCAAACAAGTGCCATTATCATTTACTACGTCACACATCGTACTTATTCCAAAAACTGATGATCCGGAGAAACGCCTGTTGGTGAAGTCCTATAGGCCAATAAGCCTGACAATTGTTGATTACAAAATCTTCATGAAGGTTTTAGCGAAGAGATTGCAGAGTGTAATAGCCAAATTAGTCGGACTGCACCAAACGTGCGGCATAAGAGGTCGCAGCATCGCCACAAATATACATGTGGCACGAACCGTACTGGAATGTGTAGACACGCTTGGAAGTCAGGTTGCCATGATTCAGCTGGATTTGGAAAAAGCGTTCGATCGCGTATCACACGACATCCTTTTCTCCATTCTAGAGCATTGTAACCTGGGCTCGGTAATCGTGGAGGGAGTGAGAATGGCGTACGCAAACTGCTCGACGCGTATTATAGTGAATGGCGATCTCACTGACAGTCTCGCAGTGCGTTCTTCGGTGAGGCAAGGATGCCCACTCTCTCCTCTGCTTTTTGAAGCCTATCTCGAGCCATTATGCTTGGCCATTCTCAATAATGAATGCATCTCGGGTTTCAAGCTTCAATCGGCGCATGTGAAGCTACTTGCATACGCGGACGACATTGCAGTATTTTGTGAAAACAGAGAGAGCATTTGTGAATTGCTTAACGTTGTTGAAAAGTTTTGTGACCAGACTGGATGTCGGGTTAACTGGGAAAAAAGCTCCGGATTTTGGCACGGCTTATGGGATGATGAACCGGCTTCTTTCTCCCGATTGCAATGGTCTTCCGTGCCAATGCAGTATTTGGGTGTGCCCCTACAATGTTATCGCGATCCTAGCTTACATTGGAAGGAAGAAACAAATAGAGTGCGAGAGAAAGCGGAAGCATGGCAGGGAAGGCAACTGCCAATCTTTTCACGCGCGTTCATCTGCAATGTTTTTTTGATTTCAGAGATATGGTATGTAATGAATGTTCTATGTGCGTCACGAACTGCCATTCAAAAAATTCATCGCGTGTTTGCGGTTTTTCTTTGGACTTCGACCTGGGAAAAGACGAGGCGAACGAATTTATTTTTTTCTTTAAAAAGCGGGGGAGTCGGTTTGATTCATTTGTTTCTGAGCCAAGTGGCATCGCGCTTTTTTTTTCTTCGCGACCAAAATGACACCTTTTTAAGAACAGTGAAAACATGCGTGGTGCTGTCACAGGATATTTGCGCGAGGTAGTTCTCTCTTACAATTTGTTAGAAGTGCGTTTTTCCCGTGAATATTTGTACAGTGTTGGCAAGAAAAAGCTGTATAAGGACCTAGTGGAAATAATGCTGCCGGCACCTTTGTATTGAGAGCCCTACCGTGGAGGCCCAGGGCAGGATATTTTAAAACGAGTGAAGAGGATGCCAGTTCGACCGGCTGCCAAAACGTTCTTTTTTAACTTGCACTCGAACACTCTACCCGTCAAAACCTGGCTTCACGAAAAAGGAATCTATGTCCCTTGGACGACAAACTGCCTGCTTTGTAAGAAGCCAGAGACAATTGAACACATATTCTTAGACTGCTGGGATGCAGTATTTCATTGGGACGTGCTACAAAGAACAATTAAAAAAGAGCTACCACTAAACCCTTATGGCATCCGGTTTTTACCGGTGGAGAACGAAGACGTACCCTATGATTTAATAATGCTTCTGGGCCTCCACAGCTTGTGGAAAACACGGATGCAAGTAAGGCATGAAGATATTAACATTCGCAGTGTACGTGAAAATTTTGTTGAAAGTGCTGTTTATCTACGGGAATGTATCTACGCGCTCCCCGACCCACCACAGTGGGCAGAAGGTCTGGATGACCTGGTAAAATTGAAGAAATTTTAACCTCACACGCGTCAGCTCAAGGGCAGCTGAAGTGTTTTATTAAGTGTGTCAATTTGTTGTTCATCTATACCTCGGAAATAAAGAAAAAAAAAGACGTAGAGTAGTGGTTAAGGTCTCCCTCCCAAGTACTGACACATGAAGAGTTTTTAGCCCCTTTACTACAGTCAAGGTTTGACTGCAAGTTTTAGCCCATACCGACGCAATGTACATGTGTTCTTTCACTTTTGTTGTGTAGCGATGTATGTCTAAGCAGGCAATAAAAAAAAAAAGTAGTGGTTAAGGTGCCCGTCCGAAGACCATGAGGACCGAGGTTCGATTCCACATTCGGTAGTAAAATTCTTTCGATTTTTTTTATTTTATTTATTATTTTATATGTAGTCGTTTTATTTTATATTGCTGCATGCTTTTTCCACCCTGGCGACGCGTTTCTTTCCGGAAACGAGGGCCATCAACCATGCAGGCCATTCCGGTATCAGAGCTCCGCGCGGTTTCATTCCGGACTTTCCAGGGCAGTACAGGAATTTGCTGAAATCGCACCTAATCCTGTATCCCAGATCCTGTACAGTAAACCTGTATACGATTTCCTGTACGAATTTTATACAGGACTTTTCAGTAGGGAAGTTCGGTCTTGGTGACCCAAATGAAGCTGGGCAGAGGCTTGTAGAGTTTTGTCAAGAAAACAACATGACCATAGCAAATACTCATTTTCAGCAGCACAAGAGGCGCCTGTACACATGGACTTCACCGGACGGTCTGTACAGGAATCAGATTAATTATATTTTTTGCCGACAGAGATGGAGAAGCGCTATGCAAGCAGTAAACGCAAGGTTTGGGACGGATTGTGGCATCGATCGTCAGCTTCTTGTTGCCAAATTTAGGCTTCGATTGAGGCAAACGCAGAAAACTAGACCGTCTTTTCAGGTATGTCTGTATCTAATTCCATCAGAATATGCTGTGGAAGTGAGGAATCGATTTCAAGAATTAGATCTAGAAGACAGAGAGCCTGAAGAGATGTGGACTCACGTTCGTGATATAATAGAAGAAGCTGGTACTAATGTATTTCCAAAGCAAAAGAAATGCAAGAAAGCAAACTGGTTATCTGAAGAGGCTTTGCAAATAGCTGAGGAAAGGAGCATGGCAAAAGTTATGGGAGAAAGAGAAAGATACAAGGTTCTCAATGCGAATTTTCAGAAAATAGCAAGAAGTGATAAAAATGCCTTCCTGAACATACATTGCCAAGCAGTTGAGGACAACAGCCAATTGAGGAACACAAGAGCTCTGAATATGACAATCAAATATATCAAAGGAAGCTTCTGTGCTCAGCTGGGCGTGATAAAGGACAACCGAGGCAGGGACCTTACTGAAGCCTCAGAGATAAAGAAGAGGTGGCAGGAATACACAGAAGAACTGTACAAGAAGGTCCCGGATGTGCAAACCCAACATAAGACGGTTGTGATTACTGATCTTGAGCCGGGCATCCTGAAGAGTGAAGTTGAATGGGCCTTAGCCAGCCTTGCTAAGAACAAAGTTCAGCTGTTTTCGGGCATGAACGATGAGGCACTAGAGGCTTTCTTCTGAATAGTCTTCAATCAACGACTGTTCTTATGGCGCACTGGGTGCATAAGAGCCGAATGTGTTATCGCGCATCAAAAGGGTGGCGTGCTCATCACCAACGTTTAGAGCATTAAATGATGCTCACTACGAGCGTTTATAGATCCTTTTCATTTCTAGGCACTATATCCGCATCTCCTCGGCGCACTCAAAAGGAAGAGGCGGCATGCCGCTGTTCCCACCACAGCGGCGCTGCTGTCGACCCTTTTGTTAGGTGCAGTCTAAAGAATAGTTTTTAGCTCTTTGTCCTAGCGGCCTGGTTTTTCGTGCCGGCAGCTAGTTTTCTCGGCGTTCAATCTGTAACTATTTTATTCAGATAAATACCTTCTTCCTAGGCTATTGACATTCGCAGAATTGATTGTAACGCATGTTTGTTAGCCGTTTCTTGTGTCTCCCTTTTGCAGTTTGTATATTCTGAGAATTCGTAATAGAAATAGTTCAGTCGATACATGCTTAAGATGGGCAACCAAAAGAAGGTAAAGTGTACTCAGTGTGATGCGCAGGTTATTCTCAAGGAAACGCGCTTTGACTATGAAATGATGTGGAAGGCAGTGACGTTTTGTGTCGGTTTTGCGTGCTGATTGTCCGCCTAGATAGATTTGATCGAGAAAAGGGCAGTTTAGTTGGTTTGTGGTTGGTTTGTGGGGTTTAACGTCCCAAAGCGACTCAGGCTATGAGAGACGCCGTAATGGAGGCCTCCCGAAATTTCTACCACCTGGGGTTCTTTAACATGCACTGACATCGCACAGCACACGGACGCCACTCTGTTTCGCCTCCAACGAAACGCAGCCGCTGTGGCCGGCTCGTCGAGCGCCGTAACCACTGCGCCGCCCAGGCGGGGCGGCAGTTTACTGTCTAGTGTGGATGATTTAGAAAATGAAGTACGTTTGTTAAGGGCAGAAAATCAGAAACTGCTAGGACAGTTACTGAAATGGAAAAAAATGGCCGACGTTATCCTTGGAACCAACTAGGACGAACATTCCAGCGCGGGCAACGTGGCTGGGACCGGAACTGGCATGGAAGGCGTAAGCAAAGTAGGTCAGGCGGATTTTGCCCTTGGAAACAAGTGCAAAATCCGCCTGACCTACTTTGCTTCAGAGACTTGGAATGGGAGCAGTTAGGGATAAGGGTAGATGGAGAATACCTCAGTAATCTGCGATTTGCTGATGACATTGCCTTGCTAAGCAACTCGGGGGATGAACTGCAAATAATGATTGATGACCTAGACAGAAAAAGTAGAAAGGTAGGCTTGAAAATGAATATGCAGAAGACTAAGGTAATGTTCAACAGCCTCGGGAAGGAACAGCAGTTTACATTAGGTAGCGAAATACTGGAAGTAGTAGGCGAATATGTGTACTTAGGAAAGGTAGTAACCGCAGATCCGGACCATGAAAAGGAAATAACAAAAAGAGTAAGATTGGGATGGAGCGCATTTGGCAAGCACTCGCAGATTATGACTAGTAGCTTACCGGTATCGCTCAAGAGGAAAGTATACAACAGTTGCATCTTGCCTGTACTCGCCTATGGGGCTGAAACGTGGAGGCTAACCAAGAGAGTTCTACTTAAGTTGAGGACAACCCAGAGGGCTATGGAACGAAAAATGGTAGGGGTAACATTAAGAGATAGAAAGCGTGCAGAGTATGTCAGAGAAATAACTCAAGTTACCGACATTCTAGTAGAAATTAAGAAGAAGAAATGGACATGGGCGGGACATGTAGTGCGAAGAGAGGATAACCGATGGTCGCTGAGGGTAACAAACTGGATTCCAAGGGAAGGAAAGCGTAGCAGGGGGCGGCAGAAAGTTAGGTGGGCGGATGAGATTAAGAAGTTCGCAGGGGTCAAGTGGATGCAGCTAGCACAGAACCGGGTTAAGTGGAGAAATATGGGAGAGGCCTTCGCCCTGCAGTGGGTATAATCAGGCTGATGATGATGATGATGATGATTGCGTCCTTCTCATCCTTGGTCCTCGCTTTTTGTGTTGCCTTCAGTATGAATATGATTCAACTCAGGCATCTTTTAACCTTACTACAGCAAATGACTCCGGGTAAATCAGAGCTATATATATCAGATGGCATGCGTTTCTTTTCGGATACGTGGGGTGAAGATGCAGCAAGCATTGTAGTAGATGTATATAGTTCACGGGTTAGGCAGAGAGAATTAAGAAGTGGAAATAACGTGTAACCAGCTGCCATAGGGCAGGGTTTTGTGAGGAGGTATGGGAGACACGCTTGCACTCTTGTCAGTGGTAGTTAGCATGATGATTATGGAGATGATCACAGATATTTTGTGACTTCTAGAGGTCCTCAATGGTCAGCTCTTGCTCATGCTGATGCTTATTTCGTAATATCGAGATATGCACTTAGGGATGGGTGTGGCGACTGTTAGAACACAGAAAGAAATCTGAGCATCTTGTATAGGTAGTTTAACGATGAATCAGTGTAAAGCAGACAGAAATTCTCAGAAATAAACAACTGATAAGTTATTTGTGCTGGCAGAAGAGGCCGTAAATCGAGCTAATGAAGATCCGATTCGCCCTAAAAACTTAATCACGCTTAGTTCCCCACCTTTTTAAAATCTGTGCTCGTGTGAACGGCTTCCGAAACTGGCATTTCGTCACTGGGCAGGTTGGACAACCTGTATTGTTGCGAGAGCTACATTTGCCACAGTCTCGCGATTTCCCCATGCCTGTTCGTGCCTGTCCGATGCCTCTCCCAAGAGCGAAGAAAGGAGTCGTAGGAGGTGGTAGCTGGTAGCTGACATGCCCGAGCAAAACTGGACGTAGGGCTTCCTGACAGTAAGTTTGGCAAGAGCTGCCAACTCGAGCTTCTCCATTGATGTGAGGGGGGGGGGGGGGCGTGATATCAGAATGAGCTGGCAAAAAACCTTGCATTCATCTTATGCCTAGGGATGTAAAATTTCCAGAAATTTTGAATACCAAAAAAAAACAATGAAAAAAAGTTTTTTTTTACCAGAAATATTGGGAGCATTTGAAAAATAACAGAAATAGGCATAAAATAGCGCACACAACAGTATTTTCAACACGAATCATTTTTTGCATGTTTTCTTGTCGTTGATTCCTATATTTTCAACATTTTTTTTAAACGTCATAACAGCACCTTCGATGGTTTTAGCGGAGTTAGTATTGCTAATCTGTCAACAGTGTTTGGAAATGGCGTCGATCGTGCATCATGCTAGCATGGAGGAAGGAAAAACTAGGAGGGAGCGCGAGGCAATATCCGTGAAGCCTAGTCATCAAAAATAAAGGGGAGCGAGTCGGCCCCTACGTATTAGATCACGTGATAACGTGCGGTTATATCTGCTTCCGCGCGGGTAGCGCGGGGTCCGCCGTGCGCGCAGGCCCCAGCTGCCCACACAGCAGGCAGCCGCGCGCCCGCGCCATGGCTGAGCCATGGCAAACGCGCCCACTAAAAGGCACCGACATCAAAACATAGGGTCTAACTAGGAAAGCGAAAAGCGGGGGAGGGAGCGGCGTCATCGGCACTTGGTTTGCGAAGGTTGGCAGCGTGACGTCATGCTCCCTCCTAGTTTTTCTTTCCTCCATGCACGCTAGTAGCCACTGTAACGCTAGGCACGCTTTGTGAGAGCGGTCGGTCGATACTGGCAAAAAATAGAGCTCACAGCTGTATTTTCAATGCCAATTATTTTTTGCATGCTTTCTTGTCATTGATTGTTACGTTTCCAACATTTTTTATTTTCATTTGAAACGTCATAACCGCACTTCTTTAGCGGCGTTAGTATTGCTGATCTGGCAACAGTGTTTGCAAAGGGCGTCGTCCATGCACGTTAGGCAAGATTAGAGTGTACTAGAATGCTTTGGGTAGTAGAATGAGCGTGCGGCGCGGCCTAAGGGACAGCTGTTGCCCTTTCTGGTAACCGCCGCGCGTGGCGCTGGCGTCTAGAAACCTAGGAGATCGGCACCGTAATAGCACGTATAGGTTACTAGAGAGTTTTAGAATATGGGGCTTGGGGCGTCGAAATGCGCATGCGCAGAACGTAAGGCGCGCTTGGGGTGTGTGTGTGTGTGTGTGTGTGTGTGTGTGTGTGTGTGTGTGTGTGTGTGTGTGTGTGTGTGTGTGTGTGTGTGTGTGTGTGTGTGTGTGTGTGTGTGTGTGTGTGTGTGTGTGTGTGTGTGTGTGTGTGTGTGTGTGTGTGTGTGTGTGTGTGTGTGTGTCGTTTCCTGCTCCGTAACAACCCACAAGTGGTTTTTCTTGCATTCTTTTTTTATCATCCATCCTCCGTGAAGACAACACTTACTGCCATTTCTGTAGCCCGTGTCGCAGAGTATATATGCTAAACTAGGGTGGTGGTGGTGAAAACGTTTAATAAAATATAGTTACATGAAGGTTGCTCTGGGGTCAGGCTTAGTGCCCTAGTACGGGGCCCCGGTGGCTTCCGCTGCCGCTATTGCTCGTTTGACCAAGGCCTCTTGGGCTTCAGGTCGGAGCAGGCGAGTAGGGTCGCCTCCCAGTCCTCCCGGATGGTGTTTTGGTTAGGTGCAAAGGCAGGGTTGGAGGGTCACGCCCACACCATGTGGAAAAGGTCCGAGGACATTTCCCCGCAGTCCGGGCACTCCCCGGAAAAGGCACTGTCAAAGTTACGCCGGGCACAGCATGGTATTCGTAAGGAGGCGAAGAAACACGCGTTCCTCCGCTCTCGTCAGCTCTTTACACGGGTCGGGGTAAATATTGTGTCTGTTTTGGTACAGCTGCTTAATTTCTCTGAAAGTGTAGGCTGGTGTGAATTCTTCTGAGGAGGAAGGAGACGAGGTTGCCCGGTTAGAAAGCGCGCGGGCGGCGGCATCTGCTGCCCCGTTTCCTCCTAGCCCAGAATGGGCAGGAGCCCAAACTATGAAGCGGCGGGATAGACTTTCCACGTACGAGCTGTTTTGCGGTAGTCGGTAGGCCAGGTCCAAGCTGTTTTTTAGCAGCCGGTAGGCCAGGTATGGGATACAGCCCTATTGAAAGTTCCTACACGCCCCTCGCAAGTCCGTTATCATTGTTTTGGAATCAGAGTGTGTTGCTGCTAACGCGAAGGCGACCTCCTCTGCCTGTGTTACGCTTCGGGCTTTAAACGTGAGCCCGTTTACCGTTTTGGAATCGTGGATCACTGCCGCCGTGTACCACCCGCCTTGGTGCGGGCCGGACCCATCCACATAGTACACTCCGGGTTTCCCTTCGTAGTGATGAGCTAAGGCCTCTGCCCTGGCCATGCGCCTACCCTCGTGGTCGTCCTTGGACATATTAGTGGGGCGTGGTTTTACGTGCATGGCGTACCGCCACACCTGGGGAAGACTTACTCTTTCCTCGGTTACAGTCGTGTGTTGTATGTGTAGACGGGTTAATAGGTAACGCCCCGACGGTGTCTGCGATAGTCGCGTGTATTGGTTCGTGAGGTGGCCTTCTCTCAGCTCCTCGAACGAGTTCGTCATACCCAGACCTTGAAGTCTCAGGTTCGACGTGGTTATAGGGAGGTCGAGGGCATTCTTCGCTATTTTGCGCATGATCACCTCGAGGATGTTCTCTCGTCGGGTTTCTTGAGGTGGAGATAGGGGGTCGAGTACTGGATTCTGCTTGAATACAAAGGCATTGGCCAGTCGTAGAGCATCTTTGCTTCCCAGTCCCCCTTTCTTGTTTGAGACTGCGGACCATTCGGCCCACCTGGTCTCCCACCTTTTTTAGCTTGTCGAGCGTGGTCGTCGCTAGCTTACGCTGGTCAATGAAAAGGCCCAGTACTTGATTTCCTCTCTCTCGGGTATTTGTTCTGATCCAAGTCGCAATTCTATCTTGTCTGTGCATTTTTTGGAATGACGAATATCGACAAATTCGGATTTTTTCGGTGAGCACTGAAGACCGCATTTT
This sequence comes from Amblyomma maculatum, assembly GCF_055883805.1. Taxonomy (NCBI): domain Eukaryota; kingdom Metazoa; phylum Arthropoda; class Arachnida; order Ixodida; family Ixodidae; genus Amblyomma; species Amblyomma maculatum. The sequence continues at coordinate 478,321,842 of NC_139344.1, read as the reverse complement.
TTCGCGTACTCATTTACAGCGGTGGCTTTCTCCTGCAAGCTGGCCTCCATTTCTCCGAGAGAGCCCCGCGTGGCCCATATGGAGATTTCGTCCGCGTACAGCGCGTGCTGCACACCCGAGACTTTCTCCAGGTGGACCGGGAGATTTTTCATTGCCATGTAGACAAGAAGCGGGGATAGCACTGCTCCCTGTGGTGTACCTCTCGTGCCTAATAGAAAAAGAGCGTGGTCTGCGTTCTGGATTGTCACGTAGGCCTGTCTGTCTGAGAGGAAGCGTTTTATATAATCGAACGCGTACTTTCCACACGCCGTCTACGAAAGGTGTGTCAGGAGGGCCTCTTGCGTCGCACTATCGAAAGGAGCCTTCGATAGTGCGACGATTCAGATTTAGGGCCAGCACTATCTTATCCCTGTTCGGATGTTCTATTAGATTTATTATTTCTCTGCTAAGCTGTAGCAGGACGTCCTGAGACGATTTATTTGGCCTGAAGCCATACACGGAGTCGGCGAAGACTCGCTTATTAAGATACTCGGAAAGTCTGTCTCTGACCATTGTTTCCATCAATTTGCCCATGCACGACGTGAGAAAAATGGGCCTGAGGTTGTCCGTATCTATGGCTTTGCCTGCCTTTGGGATGAAAGTTATGAGTGCCTTCTTCCACTCGGTGGGAAGAGGAACTTCGCCCGTCCAGATTGAATTGAAGCGTTCTAGAAGAGAATGGTATGCGTGCTCTGGTAGGTTTGCCAGGAGTTTTACCGTGATCCCACCCCTTCCTGGCGCGGTCCCGCGTTTCATTCTCGCTAGGGCTGCCTTGAGCTCGTATAGTTTGAGAGGTTCATCTAGCTCAACATTTTCGTCTCCACTGTAGCTGTAAGCTTCTACACTTGGGTCTTGGGTCATGCTCAAGTACTGGTATTGGAGCTTCAGCGCTAGCTGGGCCGTATTTCCTTGAAATGCGTGTATTGCTCTCTGCAGGTGTTTCTGCGAATCGCTGCGCGTCTGGTTTGGATCTCTGAGAGCTCGGAAGAGACGCCATGTGTTTTTGCCAGACATCTGCCTAGCTGCCGCGTTGCACCTCTCTACTCAGTTAGCGTCCGCGAGTTGCGCCGCGTATTCTGCCGCCTCTTTTGTTATCGCCGCGATCCAAGTTTTTAGCTTGCGGTTATGTTTCTGCCTGCGCCATCTTTTAACCATGCTGCGTCTGGTTTCCCAGAGGTGGAGGAGGTGGGTGTCCACGTCCGTCCCCGCCTCAGAGAGCTTTACCCGCATTTCCGTCGAACGGAGACTGGTCAGCAGCTGTTTGGTCCAGGCTTGGTATCCCTGCTCCTGGGTAGAACTAACATTATATTCTTTTCTGAATTTTCCCCATTCCGGCATCCTAGTCTGCCCCGTCGGTCTGGTAAGGGGTTTTGTGCGGATCGTTATGTTGATCAGACAGTGGTCGCTACCGAATGTTTCCTCCGTATTCGTTCACTCCACTCGCCTCGCGTTTTTTGAAAAAGTAAGTCCGGACAAGTGTCCCTCTGCGCCGAGTTCCCAATTCGCGTGGGGTACGCCGGGTCTGTGTGTAGGTTCAACAGGATAGTTAAGCGGGCGAGTTGGTGATACATCATCCAAAAAACAGCGCAAACAAACGGGGACGACAGGAAGAAACAACAGGAACAGGCGCTGACTCTCAACTACAATTTAATCGCAGAAAACACATTTATATAAGGTACAGAAAACAATAAAACACCAAAGCCAGACCGCACGTGTTACTATGTGATGTCCAGATATGCAACTTCGCAGTCACGCAGGAGCAGGGAAGGTTTGCTGACACACAATCTTTCTTTCTTGGCCATATTATACGCCTCGATGATTTCCCTGGTCAACTGGTCGGGGTGTTTGTACAAAATGTCAGTATAATGTAAAGACGGAAAACAGGATTGATACTCACGGCAATGATCAACTAGATTAGTAGAGCGATTAGATTCTAATGAGTTGAGATGTTCTCTGAGACGAGTGTTAATACATCGTCCCGTTTGCCCAATGTATATCTGACCAAAGGACAAGGGAATTTTATAAACTACCCCTTTGGAGCACGGCACAAATCTTTTATCGTGTTTAACAGCACAAGACGCTACAGATTTATTAGGATTACGGGACTTATTTTCTACCACTGAACAAATTTTATTGAGCTTATTAGGGGCCGAAAAAACAACATCAACTTCATACCTATGGGCAACATTTTTAAGACCATGAGAAAGGCGATGAACATAGGGAAGAACTGCGAACTTTCTCCGTTTCTGTTCTTTCTGTGAAGGTGGCAGCAATGCCGGCGATTTAAGCTTTTTGATTATTTTATTGCAGCCCAAAGTTAGAAGCTCAGCTGGATAACCCGCTTCCCTAAGTCTCTTAGCCTGGTTATCGAAACTTTCTTTCATAATATGGTGACAGGATTTTGACAACGCAGAAGACAATGATGAAACAACAATTCCACATTTCACTACCTTAGAATGATGCGATTTATAGTTTAGCAGCGGTTTATTGGCCCGTGGTGCGTAATTCCAACACATGTGCCCCTTCCCTTCAGTCAAACACAAATCTAAGAATTGCATCTTGTTATCAACCGGTACCTCAGTGGTGAACTGCAAACCCCACGAATTATCTTTGAATGCTTCTAACACTGTAGACATGTGCCTAGCAAAGTTCGTTTTTTCAATGAAAATCAAAAAATCATCAACGTATCTGAAAATTTGGAACTGTATCCCAACCAAATCTTTCTGGATACCTCGATCCACGAATGACAAGAAAATTTCACTAAGAGCAGGCGCTACTCTAGACCCAATACAAACGCCCGCTTTCTGGGAATAGAGTGTGCCTTCCCATTCAACAAAGGTAGAGTTCACATAAAACGACAACAGCTCAAGGAACCCAGACACTGAAATACCGCAACCACTTATGAATTGTTCCTCATCATTGTCCGAAGTGATGCAATCAAAAACAGCAGTCATCATTTCCTTGTGCGGCAGAGAGTAGAACAAATCTACCACGTCTACGCTAAAAGATGAGCATGAGCCTGGGTTTTGCTCCTGTAAGAACCTGACGACACACTCAGAGTTTGGTACCTTAAAAGGATCATTAATAGATCATTTAAGGTACCAAACTCTGAGTGTGTCATCAGGTTCTTACAGGAGCAAAACCCAGGCTCATGCTCAGCTTTTAGCATAGACGTGGTAGATTTGTTCTACTCTCTGCCGCACAAGGAAATGATGACTGCTGTTTTTGATTGCATCACTTCGGACAATGATGAGGAACAATTCATAAGTGGTTGCGGTATTTCAGTGTCTGGGTTCCTTGAGCTGTTGTCGTTTTATGTGAACTCTACCTTTGTTGAATGGGAAGGCACACTCTATTCCCAGAAAGCGGGCGTTTGTATTGGGTCTAGAGTAGCGCCTGCTCTTAGCGAAATTTTCTTGTCATTCGTGGATCGAGGTATCCAGAAAGATTTGGTTGGGATACAGTTCCAAATTTTCAGATACGTTGATAATTTTTTGATTTTCATTGAAAAAACGAACTTTGCTAGGCGCATGTCTACAGTGTTAGAAGCATTCAAAGCTAATTCGTGGGGTTTGCAGTTCACCACTGAGGTACCGGTTGATAACAAGATGCAATTCTTAGATTTGTGTTTGACTGAAGGGAAGGGGCACATGTGTTCGAATTACGCCCCACGGGCCAATAAACCGCTGCTAAACTATAAATCGCATCATTCTAAGGTAGTGAAATGTGGAATTGTTGTTTCATCATTGTCTTCTGCGTTGTCAAAATCCTGTCACCATGTTATGAAAGAAAGTTTCGATAACCAGGCTAAGAGACTTAGGGAAGCGGGTTATCCAGCTGAGCTTCTAACTTTGGGCTGCAATAAAATAATCAAAAAGCTTAAATCGCCGGCATTGCTGCCACCTTCACAGAAAGAACAGAAACGGAGAAAGTTCGCAGTTCTTCCCTATGTTCATCGCCTTTCTCATGGTCTTAAAAATGTTGCCCATAGGTATGAAGTTGATGTTGTTTTTTCGGCCCCTAATAAGCTCAATAAAATTTGTTCAGTGGTAGAAAATAAGTCCCGTAATCCTAATAAATCTGGAGCGTCTTGTGCTGTTAAACACGATAAAAGATTTGTGGCGTGCTCCAAAGGGGTAGTTTATAAAATTCCCTTGTCCTGTGGTCAGATATACATTGGGCAAACGGGACGATGTATTAACACACGTCTCAGAGAACATCTCAACTCATTAGAATCTAATCGCTCTACTAATCTAGTTGATCATTGCCGTGAGTGTCAATCCTGTTTTCCGTCTTTACATTATACTGACATTTTGTACAAACACCCCGACCAGTTGACCAGGGAAATCATCGAGGCGTATAATATGGCCAAGAAAGAAAGATTGTGTGTCAGCAAACCTTCCCTGCTCCTGCGTGACTGCGAAGTTGCATATCTGGACATCACATAGTAACACGTGCGGTCTGGTTTTGGTGTTTTTTGTTTTCTGTACCTTATATAAATGTGTTTTCTGCGATTAAATCTTAGTTGAGAGTCAGCGCCTGTTCCTGTTGTTTCTTCCTGTCGTCCCCGTTTGTTTGCGCTGTTTTTTTGGATGCTGTGTGTAGGGTTAGGCCTAATGTGGACGCTGCCTCCGCTAGCTTCCGTCTTCGTATGTCCTCTCGGTTCTAGCCCCATGAGAGGCTCTGCGCATTGAAATCTTCTAACACTAGTAACGGATCTCATCCCGCTTCTTTGACAGCCGTACTCAGGAGTGCGGAGAAGCTTACATTTTTTTTCTTTAGGTGGGCAGTACACGTTCAGGATGTGGAGCTGCGGATCATCCTTTTTTATGGGCAGGAGAGTCACCATCACGTACGAAAACCTGGCTTGTAATTCCAGATCTATCAAATTTGCTGTGAAATTTTTGTGCACGAAGATGCATGTTAGGGGGCTGAGTTGGAACGTTTTGTAGTTGGGAGGCTCGCGTTCCCGCCTGGCTCCTGTACGGCCACCACTGCCGGAGTATGCTCGTACGTGGAAAGGTGCGTCCTAAGGTCCGCTCTCTTAGTCTGATTTAAAGCCTCGACTATTCCACTGTGTTAAAATTATAGGACTCTCCTTATTTCTTTCCGCCATGTTGTGCCTGGAGATTGTTATTCTGGAGGGGGAGCTGCAGCTTTTCACCCTCACTGATCACCCTACGCATTTTGTGGGTTATGGGATTCGTGGGTCTCCTTGTGTTAGCATACTTGCGAATCGTCATCGCTTTCACTATCTGTCGTGATACTATGGAGGGAATGGATTCCTGTATCTTCCTCATCATAGCTTCAACTTTGTTTTCCATGCTAGGCTCTGCGTCGCTTTCTATCGCCTCCTCTTGCTGAGGCGGCTGAGATTTAGCTAGTGCAGTTTCTAGTTTGCTGGTTAGCAGCTCCATTTGAGCTTTTAGGGCTGCTATCTGTTTTCTTAATTCAATCTGTACCAAATTTGGTGTAGGTGGAGAGGGAGTATAGGGAGGAGGAGGGGCGACCCCACGCACCTGCTGCTTTCCGTTCTTGACCATGCTGACCCAGTTCCTCTCTTGATTGTTTTGTTTAGAATGTGGCTCCATGTTAATCGAAGGGGGCGGAAGATTCTTGCTCCCTCTTTTCTTTTTCTTGTTTTTCTTCTTTTTATTGTTCTTGTTACTGGATTGTTGCTGCTAGTTCCTTCGGAATTCCGCAGTGCAGTCTTTAGAGTTCGTGGCGTGTTCGCCGCCACATACCGCACATTTTGGATTGCACTCATGAGGGGCACGCACCCCCTCCCCAAACGGAGCTTGCGTTCCGCAGAGTCCGCAGTTTTCTTGTCTCGGTGTCGGCCAGGCGTCTGCCCTATGTCCCACCGTGCCATACAGGTTGCACGCTGGTATGGTGCGACGGTAAGTGGCTACCGGTATAACTTCGCGCTGTACAGCTCAGCTCTGGGCTTGTACTTCCCTTCGAAGGTGACCCTTGCTTTGTTCGAAGTGCCGAACTTTCGGATCTTCAGGATTTTCTCTCTCCGCGAAAGCTTCTCACCTTCCCTCGCAGGGATTCGGTGGTCTCCGGATTGGCCACAGTGATGACTCCGTGTACCACGTTGTCCTCACTTTGCTTTACGTGTCCACGCAGATAGGGGTCTTGCCCTTGCGTTCGGATTGCAAAGTCGCCGACCAGTCTGTCTGCCGCATGGATGCTCGCCGTGGCCACAATGATCAGGGTTTGGTCTGGGGACACTGTGAAGTAAAATTTGTCTGCTTCGGCCTCCCCGACTCACTGTCGTAGAGCTAGGCTCAACTCGCCATGTTGCAAGTTCTTCACGTTTGTGGCTGTTAGTGGTTTGATGATTAGCACCACATCGTCTGGTCTGAATCTGCACAGAAACTTGGGCTTCCATGCAGCTCTGACTTGCGTTGGGCCTCCAGTTGCGCGCTCACCGGGTTCTGAGTCGGGTTGCGCTTGGCGGCCTCCGTGTGCTGACGTGGCCTTCCTTTGCGCGCTGGCTTAAAATTTCTGGGCTCGCTTTTCAAAAGCCCGGATCACATTCTCACTGCACGCTTGCTTTCGGCTGGTCTGCAGCAAAGTTGTCCATGTCATGCCTTCCGGGTCATAGCCGCGTTGCTAGTTGGCGTTTGCCATGTTCGCCAGGAGCGGCCTTCCCGCCGTGGGACGCCGGCGTTCAGCCGATAGGCTGAGCAACGGCTCCACAACGGATGGGAGCAAATGTGCTCCAAAAAGTCGAAACCTCGGTCCACCGGGTTGCGAGTGGTCTCCCTGCATTCCGGATGAATTGATGGCCCTTCAAGGTCCGATAGTTTTGGGATTCGACGCGTTGTTCCGCCGCTACGGTCGAAAATCGCCGGAGCCGATGTTCCATGCATGCGCTTGCTACGCGCGCCTTTCGCTTCCTCTCGCGTGGGGGAGCGAGGCGAGAAACGTGGAGGCTCTTTAACAGGAACTGGTTCGGCAACGTCACCTCCAGACGTCGCCGGGCTTGGTTTTCCCGACGAGGGGACAGGCTTTCCCGACGATTGTTGCTAAGGGGAGAATCATAACGGCAGGACGGTGGCGAGCGAAGGTCGCGACGTGAAGACGGGTCGGGTGGTGGTGAACGGCGCAGATAATCCGCGATGTCGCGGGGTTGCTCGCCGAACTCCGGGCGAGGAGCCTACAGCTGGAAACCGTGAAGACCATGCTCGCGATAAGGGCAGCGACGGTAGACGTCGCCTGCTTCGCCGCAGTGGAAGCATAGCGGGCGTTGGTCGGTTGTCCTCCACGCGTCGGCCTTGCTCATCCATTGCTGCTGCGGGCGAACATCGTACGCAGGGATACGGGGCTGTGTAGGTAAGTACTGACGGCGAACAGCTGGCGGTGGTGGCTTCTGCGGCGGCGGGCGACTAGCAACGGGCGCGTACGTCTCAACGGGCTGAGTAGGTGAACAAGCAATGGAGCACTGTGGATAAAGGGCACGTTGTACTTCTTCGCGGACAGCATCCGTGAGGGCGCAGGATGCCGTACCATCAGCAGGTGGAAGCAGCTGCCATATCTCCTCTCGTACAACTTCGCGGATGATCTCGCGCAGGTTTGCAGTGTCGAGGGAACCAACCGGAAAAAGAGCAGCTGAAAGGTTCGAAACGCTGGGCCCTCCAGCAAGGCGACGATAATGGTCCGTTCGCGTAACCAAGGCTCGCTCGATGTTCGTCGCCTCATTTACAGATTGTTCCACTGTAGTCGGCGGATCTCAAATAAGCCCTCCGAAAATGTCACTCTTGACGCCCCGCATGAGTGCACGCACCTTCTTTTTCTCGGTGGCACGGGGGTCGGCCCGGGAGCTAAGTCGTAAGACGTCTTCAACAAAACTTGTCACTGTTTCGTCGGATCGTCGCACTCTTGTTTGCAGAAGGTCTTCTGCTCACTGTCGCCGATACTGATTGGCGAACGTCCGTCGCAGCTCTTCCTTACAGGTGACCCAGGATATAAGGGAGGCCTCGTGATTTTAGAACCAGTGCCGAGCAGTACTGTCCAGGCAGAAATACAAATTCTGAAGACAGTTTTCGGCATTCGAGCCATTGTGGCGGGCCAAACGATCGTACTGTTGTAGCCAATCCTCTACATCTCCGGAGGTATCGCCATGGAACGTGGCAGCCGTAAGAGGAGCCATTGGTAGATACGCCACGCACGATGCGAGAAACGAGTCCTCTGTTGACATTGGGTCGTGGAACTCCGGGCCATTGTAAGTCGTGGAGAGCCGAAGTTAGGCAACAGACCAAATTCAGGAGCAGACTTTTGAAGACCCCGGCTGGCACGTATCTCGGCCTCCTCGTCGGAGGGGCGGCGGCTGAGACTTGGGAGCGGACTCAGAGTAGCAGGTGTTAAGGGGCTGTGCTGCATTTACCCCGCAGTTCCACCAGAATTGCACGGGTTTTATCGCTACCCGGACGGCAGTCTAGAAGGACAGGGTCAAAGGATGGGGTTGGGGCACTGAGGCACAGGAAGGAGAGAGCAGGCTTTTGACCAGGCAGAAGCAGCGGCGGCTAAGAACCACGCGCACTCCGCACAGTCTTAGTCTTCTTCCCCTCCAGAACTGCCACGGTTAGCGCAGGTTACAATATTACTTCTATTAATTCGCTCATAAGCAAATAAGAACTTTTGCATTGGGAGTACTACGCATACATGTGGCAAAAATAAAGAAAACTTCCGTGCTTGCTGCAGCCTGGCTACGGTCGGTCTCTGAATGGTGCTCGGACGGACGGACGGCTGGATGTATGTATGTATGTATGTATGTATGTATGTATGTATGTATGTATGTATGTATGTATGTGTGTGTGTGTGTATGTATGTGTGTGTGTGTATGTATGTATGTATGTATGTGTGTGTGTGTGTGTGTGTGTGTGTGTGTGTGTGTGTGTGTGTGTGTGTGTGTGTGTGTGTGTGTGTGTGTGTGTGTGTGTGTGTGTGTGTGTGTGTGTGTGTGTGTGTGTGTGTGTGTGTGTGTGTGTGTGTGTGTGTGTGTGTGTGTGTGTGTGTGTGTGTGTGTGTGTGTGTGTGTGTGTGTGTGCGTGCGTGTGTGTGTGCGTGTGTGTGTGTGTGTGTGTGTGGGTGGGTGGGTGGGTGGGTGGATGGGTGGGTGGGTGAGTGGATGGGCGGGCGGATGGATGGATGGATCGATCGAATATAGGAGTGTCCCCTTTGAAACGGGGTGGTAGCAGTAACTATCATGCTAATTTTTCTCCCTATATCTTCATTATTTATGTAACTTGGTTAACTAAACCATCATTCTATTTAATACATTTTTGTTTCCACATTACTAACATTATGTCACTTGTGTGCTTTTAAGCCACCAATCTTCCAGTCGTTTCTTGCTTGTTTCCACCGCCGGTTTAATCATCCGGCCACTGGTACCTCTAAACTCTAGAGAATCAGGAACAGTGACTGCGCCTGCATCAACTTCCGGATGGATACCATTACATTCGAGTATAATCATCATCATCATCATCATCAGCCTGATTACACCCACTACAGGGCGAAGGCCTCTCCCATATTTCTCCACTTAACCCGGTTCTGTGCTAGCTGCATCCACTTGACCCCTGCGAACTTCTTAATCTCATCCGCCCACCTAACTTCCTGCCGCCCCCTGCTACGCTTTCCTTCCCTTGGAATCCAGTTTGTTACCCTCAGCGACGATCGGTTATCCTCTCTTCGCACTACATGTCCTGCCCATGTCCATTTCTTCTTCTTAATTTCCACTAGAATGTCGGTAACTTGAGTTATTTCTCTGACCCACTCTGCACGCTTTCTATCTCTTAATGTTACCCCTAGCATTTTTCGTTCCATAGCCCTCTGGGTTGTCCTCAACTTAAGTAGAACTCTCTTGGTTAGCCTCCACGTTTCAGCCCCATAAGTGAGTACAGGCAAGATGCAACTGTTATATACGTTCCTCTTGAGCGATACCGGTAAGCTGCTAGTCATAATCTGCGAGTGCTTGCCAAATGCGCTCCATCCCAATCTTATTCTTCTTGTTACTTCCTTTTCATGATCCGGATCTGCGGTTACTACCTGTCCTAAGTAGACATATTCGCCTACTACTTCCAGTATTTCGCTACCTAATGTAAACTGCAGTTCCTTCCCGAGGCTGTTGAACATTACCTTTGTCTTCTGCATATTGATTTTCAAGCCTACCTTTCTACTTTTTCTGTCTAGGTCATCAATCATTATTTGCAGTTCATTCCCCGAGTTGCTTATCAAGGCAATGTCATCAGCAAATCGCAGATTACTGAGGTATTCTCTCCCATTCCAAGTCTCTGAATACCTCCTCTAAGCAAGCTGTGAATAATACTAGGGAGATTGTGTCTCCTTGCCTAACACCTTTCTTTATGGGAATTTTGTTACTTTCTTTATGCAGAACTATGGTTGCTGTGCAGCCACTATATATATCTTCCAGCACTTTCACGTACGGCTCGTCTACCGCCTGATTTCGCAATGCCTGTATCACCGCCGAGGTTTCAACTGAGTCAAATGCTTTTTCGTAATCAATAAATGCTATGTATAAGGGCTGGTTATATTTCGAGCATTTTTCTATCACCTGATTGATGGTATGGATATGATGGATAGTAGAGTACCGTTTCTGAAACCCTGCTTGATCATTTGCTTGATAGCAGTCTAAGGTTGTCCTGATTCTATTAGCGATTACCTTAGTAAATACCTTATACGTAACAGACAGTAAGCTGATTGGTCTGTAATTTTTAAGGTCCTTAGAGTCCCCTTTCTTGTGAATGAGCATAATGTTTGCATTCTTCCATGGTTTCCATGGTTCCATGGGGAGTATAATATGGTCAATTATTTTACTGGAGGTACCACATACAGCACATGCGTCATCTCCATTGTTAAATTTCTTTTGGTAGCTGCGTGTTTTAAGGCACCCGATCTAGCTTCAAAACGTAGGGCACTGCCTCTTGAGGTATCAAAGAAATCTTCCCTCCTGATCTGCATTTTCCACTTTCGGTATAATTCCACACTCTGTTTCTTTTCCATCGAATTTATTCAATTTTACCTTCTGTGTTTTTCACTTGTTGCTTAATGCTCTTTATTTCTCCGTCTTTGTGACTAGCATACTTACTAGTTAGTTTCCTAGTTCTTTTCCTCCATTGTGAGTAAACGCTTTTTAAGTACAGGTATTTAAATACTTTAGCTGCCCATCTGTTACTCTCCAATTTCCTTAGGCGTTCCTCATATAATATTTTACTCTGAGCTTCCCGTACTTCGAACGATGCCCAGCCCATATCTCCCAGTACCGCCTCATTTGTGATTTTGCCGTGGGCACCTAGCGCTAATCGTCCAACGGCTCTCTGATTTATTCAGATGTCGACTGTACCTCTGATTTTAGGCACTAAACCGCATTTCCGAAAGTAAGACCGCGCACCATAATTCCTTTTCAAATACCCCTCAAAACATCATACCTCTTGTATCCCCACAATGCCCTATGCTTCATTATCCCGGCATTCCTTCGCCCTTAGGCCTTATGTGATTTCTCATGCTTTCCAATGTATGCCAATCCTTCGTTTACCCATACCCCCAGATATTTAAATTCTGCTACTCTGGGTATTTGATGGCCTTGTATCTTAAGACCCTGATTAGTTGAGCCGTTTAAAATCATCAGACCCGACTTAACTCCGCTAAAACTGAAGCATAGAGCGTCCCCTTCGTCTCCGCAATACTTAACTAGAGTTTGCAATTCTTCCAGACACTCAGCTAGAAGCACAATATCGTCTGCATACATCAAACCGGGGAGGCGCTGCTCTCCCGCCTTTCCACCTAATCTATATGACAGGTTAAAACCTAGGTTACTGTCTTGTATCCTCCGTTCCAGGTTTATTGTATAAAGCATGAGCAGAAGCGGTGATAGAGGACAGCCTTGTCTTAATCCTTTGTATACTTTGACACCTTCCGTACTTCTTATCCCTTCCCACGTAATATCTACTTTCTACGCTCGGATGGATGGATGGAATGGATGGAATATAGGAGCGTCCCCTTTGAAACGGGGTGGTTACAGTAGCTGTCATGCTCATTTTTCTCCCTATATCTTAATTATTGATTTAGAATGGTTAACATAACCATCATTCTATTTATTAAATTTTGTTCCTACATTACTAACATTACGTCACTTCTCTGCTTTTAAGCCAACAATCTTCCAGTCGTTTTTTGCTAGTTTCCACCGCCGGTTTATTCACCCGGTCACTGTTATCTCCAAACCCCAGAGCTTCAGGAACAGTGATTGCGCCTGCACCAACTTCCGGATGGATACCATTATATTCGAGTATAATATGGTCAATTGTTTCACTGGAGTTTCCACATAAAGCACATGCGTCATCTCCAATGTTAAATTTCTTTTTGTAGCTGCGTGTTCTAAGGCACCCTGATCTAGCTTCAAAAATTAGGGCACTACCTCTTGAGTTATCAAAGAAATCTTCCTTCCTGATCTGCATTTTCCACTTTCGGTATAATTCCACACTCTGTTTCTTTTCCATCGAATTTATCCAATTTTTACCTTCTGTGTTTTTCACCTGTTGCTTAATGCTCTTTATTTCTCCGTCCTTGTTACTAGCATACTTTCTAGTTAGTTTCCTAGTTCTTTTCCTCCATTGTGAGTCAACGCTTTTTAGGTACAGGTATTTAAATACTTTAGCTGCCCATCTGTTACTGTCCAATTTCCTCAGGCGTTCCTGATATAATATTTTAATCTGAGCTTCCCGTACTTCGAAAGATGCCCAGCCCATATCTCCCTGTACCACCTCATTTGTAGTTTTGCCGTGGGCACCTAGTGCTGATCGTCCAACGGATCTCTGATTTGTTTCTAATGTCGACTGTACCTCTGATTTCAGGCACAAAACCGCATTTCCGAAAGTAAGTCCGGGCACCATAATTTCTTTCCAAATACCCCTCGAAACCTCATACCTATTGCATGCCCACAATGCCTTATGCATCATTATCCCGGCATTCCTTCGCCCTTTGGCCTTAAGTTATTGCTCATGCTTTCCGATGTATGCCAATCCTTCGTTTACCCATACCCCCAGATATTTATATTCTGTTACTCTAGGTATTTCAAGGCCTTGTGTTTTAAGACCCTGATCAGTTGAGCCGTTGAAATCATCAGACCCGACTTAACTGCGCTGAAACTGAAGCCTAGAGCATCCCCTTCGTCTCCGCCATACTTAACTAGAGTTTTCAATTCTTCCAGACTCTCAGCTATCAGCACAATATCGTCTGCATACATCAAGCCGGGGAGGCGCTGCTCTACCGCCTTTCCACCTAATCTATATGACAGGTTAAAACCAACGTTACTGTCTTGTATCCTCCGTTCCAGGTTTATCATATAAAGCATGAACAGCACCGGCGAGAGAGGACAGCCTTGTCTTAATCCTTTGCATACTCTGTCATCCTCCGTACTTCTTATCCCTTCCCACGTAATTTCTACTTTGTCATCCCGGTATATTTCCTGTAGGAACTCTATTATCTCAAAACCGATACCTTCTTCTTTTAATATGTTCCACAGGAGTTCCCTGATTACGTTGTCGTACGCCCCGTTTATGTCCAGGAAGGCCAAATACAAAGGTCTATTTTCCACTCTAGATATTTCGATGCATTGGGTAAGCACGAACAGGCTGTCATCTAAGCGCCTACCATTTCTAAGTTAGGACTTTTTGACGGGTTAGTTGGTACATGATCTTGATTCTTATAGCGAAATTGTTCTGCCTTCTTTTGATCGGTGATTAGAAGCTTGTTTGTGCAACTCGGCAGTCTCTCGAATATTTAGATATGTAGATGACTACCTTGTGCTTCTTAATGTACCTGCCCATAGGGACGCTGATACTTTTATCGCCCAGACCCTGAGTTCTTTTAATTCTATCTCGACTGGATTGAAATTTACGCATGAATTAGTAGATAATGGTTGCCTTCAATTTCTGGACCTGAAACTTTCCTTCTCCAACACACACGTGTGTTGGATGTATCAGCCTCGCTCAAAGAAGACTCTTTTAGCTTATGATAGCTCCCACTCAAAGATAGTAAAGCGTTGCATAGTTTCACTTTGCCTAAGATCTGCCCTAGATAAATCTTGCCCGCACAAGATGGATGAAAGCTTCCAGTATCAGACTGGAAGAATCCTTTCTGCAGGCTACCCTGTGCATATGGTAACCAGCGTGTCCGAAAGCCTTCTTCAAAGGATCAAGAAGCCAGGCAACAAACGAGAGGCCGAAAAGAAACCTGTGCAGGTTATTCCCTATCTGCATGGTCTCTCACACAATTTGAAAAAAGTGGCAGCCAGGCATGGTGTGCAGCTAATCTTTTCAGCTCCCTGCAAGCTGTCAAGCATTTGCCCGATGGTGTCAGGAAAGCGTTTCAACGAGGCCTGTACTGTAAAGCATCAAAACATGTTCACCCAGTGCACCGGCAAAATGGTGTACGAGATTCCTTTGACCTGTGGCAAGGTTTATGTGGGACAGACGGGGAAATGTTTCAATGAGCGGGCTCGAAGGCACAATGTGACTATAAAGAACAAGACAGGAGGTAACCTTGCTATACATTGTAGCCACTGTGAAAATTGCCGTCCCAAGTTTCAGGAAACCAACTTTCTAGCCAAGGCACAGGATAAGACAAAAAGAGAAGTTATTGAGGCTTTTTACATTCATCAAAGAAAAGACAAGTGCGTTAGCACGCCCTCTATACTCCTTTCTAAAGACGAACTCTCCTTTTTGGAAGGATATGTGTAGTTTTTCACCGTCTTTCTTCTTTTTTTCTTAATGATTTTAGGCGCCTTTTACACGCTGCCATCCACCGTTTGAGTTTTATGCTTTTATCTTTGACTTCTCTCTCTCATGTCATCTTCGATTTTTAATCTCTTGTGGTTCCACGCCTGTATCATTTTCTCGTTTCTTGTCTTTATCCATGCGACCTGCCTTTCACCCATGTGTTTTGTCATGATTGAACTGGTTCAATCCTGCCTAGTGTCACAGTTTTTTTTTTCTGATTTAGTGTGGGGGTTATCGCACATTCATGCAGACCAGAGATTATAAAAGAGTGCCTGGGTTCCTTTTCTGCTCATTAAAGTTGGAAGTTGCGCTTCTGTCCTTTTGTGTCGTTCTTCCTGTGGTGTTTCGTCAGCGCTATAAGAATAAAGACCATTTCTATAGCCATTCTGAAGTTCTCCGAGTATCTTGTTACTTTCAACCCATGCTTGCACCTTTAATTTCACCGCCTGCATGGCTAACCTGTACATAACAGATGTTATGGTAATCGGCCTGTAGGAGTTTATGTGCATCCTGTCTCATTTCCCTTTATAAATCGAATTGATTTTACTCTGCCGCCAGCTGTCCGGAACTTGCCTATTCGTTATGACTGTTTCCAGAGCTTTTAACAACGTTTCCTTACTATTTGGACCGAGTTCATGATCAGCTTGATCGGAATTCCATCTATTCCTGTAGATGTGTTTTTAGGAATATTTTTTTCTGCCTTTTTCCAGTTTAGATTGGTTAGTTCTAAGCTGCTTTGTATTCTGCTACCTTGTGTTGCTTCCTGATTTGCGGAGATTACCCTATCGTTGCTCTTAAATGACTCGGCTATAACTGATGTAATGTAGTTCACTGCGTTGTCCCCCTTTAAACAATTTCCCTCGTTATCTTGAATCCGATCTTGCTTTCTTTGATTCTTCTTCCCTAGCCAGCTTATATGGTTCCAGAATTTTCTTGCTCCGCCTCTAGAGGCATCGTGTATATCAGCCATCCAGCGATCGGTGGACTGCCTTATTTTGCTTTGGACGAGGGCCTGCACTTGAAGTTTCTTTTTTCGATATCATTCCCACTTTTGGTCGATTTCCTTCTCAGATACCTGTGCTTTCTTAGCCATTCGGTGTTCCCTTGAAGCAGCCCGTCGTCGTTGCGCGGCGGAACCAGCGTAGGCATGTGGTCTCACAAGCTTCTCTTCTGCCTTGTGCAGGTTTTTTTGTCCAGTTCTGCCGCATCAACGACTGCAGTAAATGGATCAGCAATCGACACGTGTTTTCTGGCTGCACCGTCACCTTTGGAGCCTCTTCTTTTTGATTGTCCATTCCCGCGTGACATCAAGCCTGGAACGCCATCTAGCCACCATGTGACCTTGTCCGAATCGCCTTTAAAAGAACGTCAACAGGAATTTGTCTTCAGTGGACGCGGCGGAACCAGCGTAGGCATGTGGTCTCACAAGCTTCTCTTCTGCCTTGTGCAGGTTAATACCGATTACTGTTCTGTTAAAAGTGATTGCCGCTGTCTTCTGGTCCTGCCGTGCCCACAGCAGTTCGTTGAAATTGCCTACAATGCTTTTTGTATGTGCAAACTGCTCCTATGTGGAGACGTTGAAACTAATCCCGGTCCGGATACTAATGAAATGCTGAAAGAATTACTTGAAGGGCAAAAAGGCATAGCCACGGAAGTGACTGCTTTGAGAGAGCAACAGAGCAATATGGAAAAAATCATGAACGATATGAGGCTAAGGTTTACAGCCTTGGAGAAGCAGACAAACAGGATTGACACTCTAGAACAAACAATATATGAACTCCAGGCGAAAATAACTGATTTAGAAGACAGGAGCCGCCACTCAAACCTTATGTTTTTGGAGTAAAAGAGGAACCCGGGGAATCTGAGGCTGACTTGAAAAAGAAGGTTCTAACTGAAGTTTTTGCAGAAAAGCTTAAAGTATCTTGCCGTTCTGTGGGCAGAATACAGAGGCTGGGCAAAAAGGCATCAAACCGCCCTGTAATTGTGTTCTTCCAGGACTATAACGAAAAGCAAGAACTCTTTAAAAACTGCAATAAACTAAAAGGCAGTAATATTTCAATACAGAACGATTATTCACGAAACACACTTAGGAAGCGTAAATTACTGTGGGACAGCGCAAAAATTGAAATAGATGAAGGGAAAAAAGTTACCTTGATAAATGACAAGATGCGAATCGAAAAAATTCTTTACGCCTGGGATGACAGCAATAACAGCAGAGTTCAACTCGTTGATAAAAACAGTTATCAAAGCAAAGATTGACTTTCACAACCTCGTGTTAAAGAATTTTCCTTACTTAATATTAATGCACGTAGTGTTGTAAATAAATCGGAGGCTTTGGAGGCTATCTTGTTGATTCACAATCCACACGCCGTAGTTATAACCGAGACTTGGCTGCGAGATGATATTGATGATGAAACTGTTTTCCCCCGCTCTTATCAAGTTTTTCGCCGTGATAGAGCAACACGTGGAGGGAGCAACACCTCAATATTTATGTGATCTGGCCGATCACATGTCTAAATTTCGATGTGATAAAATATACCTTGTCGGTGATTTTAGTCTCCCAAATATTGACTGGAATAGTCCCTTCCCTAGTACAAACAATGACATAAATGCTTCATACATGTGTGATAATATGCTGATGCATAATCTGCAACAGGGAGTTAAGCACCCAACGCGCATACACGGTGGAGCTGCATCTATTCTCGACCTAGTCTTTCTCAGCCAAGAAAGAGAACGTTTTACTATTTCAGTTGAAACTGGGTTATCTGATCACTGCATGGTGGTTTTTACTTGTCCCATTCAACAGAACGTCGATAGTGAACCAGCAAAAATTATTTCCGTGAAAACCGTCTCCAGAGCTAATGATGAAAGTGTGTTAGATTACTTCAGCTTACGCCTTGACATGTTTCGAGGAACTAATGTTGATGAACTCTGGAATAAATTTAAAGAAATCTGTGCGTACTGCATTGATAACTACATTCCTAATAGAACAAAGAAAGCGTGTAAAAAAACTCCTTGGATCACGCGAGAAATAATACATTTGAAAAGAAAAATCAAACGACTGAAGCGTGGGGGTGCCTGTCGAAACATAGTTAAAATACATCAGGCTAACTTCACAAGCGCTTTGCGGCAGGCTAAACAAAATTACTTTCAGTATAGCCTGCCAAATTTCCTTCGTGACTCACCACATAAGTTCTGGAATTTTTTATCGAAAAAGAAAAAAAAAACAATTACGCCCATTTCATGTCAAGGTGTGCAGCTTGCTGATAAATCACAAATCTCTGAGGCATTCAATAAGTATTTTCAGAGTGTGTTTTCCCATGATGGTTTATTTGTTAAACCCAGTACCATGTCTCCCAACTCGACCCCCGACATTGTTTCTTCATCTGGCGTATTCTCCATGCTACTCAACCTCAAAACTAAAGTGTCCGCTGGACCTGACGGGATACCAAATATTTTTTTGCGCCGTTATGCAGAAGCCATCACATAGTTCCTGGTTGTTATTTTCCGTAAATCATTTGAAACAGGAAACATTCCTTCCGACTGGAGGAAAGCGCGGATTGTGCCCGTGCTGAAAAAGGGTGATCCTGCCTTGATTGCTAATTATCGTCCCATATCAATAACTTCCACATGTTGCAAACTTGCTGAGCATATCATAGCTAACGACATAACTACATTTCTAAACGATAACAAGGAGCTTACCCCCCATCAGCACGGGTTTCGAAAAGGCTTTTCCACTGTCACTCAGCTAACTTCTGTCGTTCATTCTTTTGCAAGTGTACTAAATAGCGCTGGTCAAATGGATGTTATTTTTTTAGACTTCAGCAAAGCCTTTGATGTTATTTCTCATGCCAAACTAATTTACAAACTTGAACTTATTGGTCTTCCTAATTTCATAATTCGTTGGATTTCCTCATACCTTTCTCACCGCACACAATTTGTTTGTGTTGATGATTGCTATTCAAACCACCTGCCGGCCACTTCAGGCGTCCCACAGGGAAGCGTCCTCGGACCTCTCCTCTTTTTGATATATATCAATGACATTACTAACGTTATAACTACCTCTGTTCAAATTAGATTATTCTGCAGATGACTGCGTTTTATTTCACCAAATTACTCGCCAAGATGATCAAGTTTTACTAAACTCCAATCTTCAGAACATACATACGTGGTGTAATAAATGGGACATGAAGCTAAATTTAGAGAAAACTGTATACATGAAGATAACTAACAAAAATGCTTCCTTCTCATTTCCTTACAATATTCCATCTCACCTTCTGACCGAAGTCAGCGAGTACAAGTATCTAGGAGTTACAATAACGAAAAACCTTAGCTGGAATAAATGTGTATCAAACGTATGCTCCTCAGCCTTTTGTAAACTCTACTTTCTTAGACATAAACTAAAACTTGCCCCACCTGAACTTAAAAAATTAACCTGCTTTTCAATAATAAGGCCATCACTAGAATATGCGTGCACCATCTGGGATCCCTACACTAAACGTAACATCATCATCATCATCAGCCTGATTATACCCACTGCAGGGCGAAGGCTTCTCCCATATCTCTCCACTTAACCCGGTTCTGTGCTAGCTGCATCCACTTGACCCCTGCGAACTTCTTAATCTCATCCGCCCACCTAACTTTCTGCCGCCCCCTGCTACGCTTTCCTTCCCTTGGAATTCAGTTTGTTACCCTCAGCGACCATCGGTTATCCTCTCTTCGCACTACATGTCCTGCCCATGTCCATTACGTAACGTAACATCGAGGCCCTTGAAATGATTCAACGCAAAGCCGTCCGTTTTATTTTTTCAAAGTATCGTGTAACTGACTCACCAACGACCCTCATGAGAACTCACAGTATTGAAACATTACAGCTGCGCCGGAAAATTCAAAGACTGAAACTACTTTTCTTACTAAAAAACCATAAACTGTCTATGAATGCAGACCCCTTCCTTAAACATAACACTACGCGCCAAACACGAAATCATCATGCACAATCATTAACCCCTTACAGTGCTAGGATTAACGCCTTTAAATACTCATTTTTTCCACGCACCATTGAGGAGTGGAACAGGTGTCCGCCAGATCTTTTAACCAGAGCTGTTTCTTTTGACTCAATGTTTTCTTCACAGCGTTTAATTTGAGAGCCATTTATTTCTGCGTTTACTTTTTGTATTTTGCATCCGTGTCTTGTATTTATTGTTGTATTTTGTCTTACAACTTGTATTTTGACATTTTTCAATTTTGCTAATCCTGTTCTTTTTGCATATATTATGTATTAGCCCCTCCTGCTTGGGCCTACTGTAGGCCTGCAATATGTTGTAAATAAATAAATAGCTTCCCTGATTTCATTGTTCCACCAGTTCCGTGGCTTCCTCTTTCCATTCCAGCGGTTTGCTACTTTAACCTCCTGAATTTTCCTCCTTATGAGTAGTTCTACCTGTTCATAACCAGTCTTCCATGGGGCTTTTCTCTATTGCTTCCTCTATGTCTGCTGCTATCTGCGCTATTTGATCGTCGTTTAATTTTGCGTTTACGTTTTGTCTAAGTTCCATTTCTCTTTTCATCAAGGGCCCCATCTGCAGACTAATACGTTTATGATCATTTCCCAGACTACATTACCCTTCTTCGTCTATTTCCATTTTCGTGACCTTGCTATAAATTTCCTGCGACATTAGAGAATAGTCAATGGTCGTCTGCCTGTTGCGGAATTCCCACGTGATTGGGCCTTCACATTTTGTTTCTCTATTTACTATAACTAGATCGTGTCGCTCACAGAAATCTAGCATTAGCTTGCCGTTACAATCCGTGTATCCATCCAGATCGTCGATGTGGCCGTTCATGTCCCCCAGTAGAATAATATTGGCCCCGTTTCCAAACTGGCTTATATCGTCACTGAGACATTCAACAAGATCCCTGTTTTCGTGCCTGCATTGATATCCTGTTCCTAAATAAAATACCCGTAGCCATGTCCTTATGCCGGCAATTGTTCCTGAAACCCAGATATGTTCTTTACAAGATGATTTAATTCTTTGCCAATTTCTTCCCTGGTGTATCAACATACCTACCCCTCCACCCTTTTTTTCCCGTTCTCGTTCTGTTGCACCCTTCCCAGACGTAGCCTTCTATAAACGGCGGATCTTCTAGATCCCTGGGATGAGTCTCGCAAAGAGCGTACACACCTATTTTGTCATCCTTCAACTGCTGTTCTATCTCTAGCCATTTCGCTCTTTTTCTACCTCCTTGCATGTTTATGTAGCTGATCCTAGTGTTAAATTTCTTTTTTGTACTTTTCTTTCTCGACCTACTCTTTGCCATTTTGGGGGGCTCAGCCTTCATTACTACACTTTCCTCTGCTTCACTTCTAACTACCTCTGTGCACGGAGTCCTCGCGGACCCCCTAAAAAAGCTACAGCCCTGCCTGCCAGGCGCCAGCCGATCTCTGCTCCCACCCTTCTGCTAAAATGAATACCATCTCGCTGAAAAGCCCTACCAAAATCTGCTTTATGTACCTCCCTGTTTACCTCAACCACTTCGAAACGCTTCTCCAGGCTTAACTTTCTTATGTCCTGATTAACTGTCACCACGTCCTTTTCCATCTTTCCGTTAGCACCTCTGGTACTGTGCATACAACTATCTGCGTCTGCAGTGCTATCTCCCTGATCTCGTCAACTCCCTTAGCTAAACTTTCCACCACTCCTGCAGCATCACCATTTAGGACATCGTTTAGCCCCGCGGCTACTATTACCATGCTGAGCTCTGCGGAATTCTTCAACAGCCTATTTTTACTCTCTTTTAGCACTGCCCTCATTGTTCTCCCTGGGAAGGCTTCAACCAACACTCTCTTATCACCCCTTACACGTTCCAAGATATCTCGCTTGCACCTGTTCATGTTAGAATCTCCGGCGATAAGCACCCGGGTCCTCTCTCTCCCTCTCCCAACTGTTGGCTCCTGCTTTCGGTTATCTGTGTCCTTATCTCTGGGATTTTCATTCATCCTTACTTCTCCCTTTTTTTCCGGCTTCTTAGCTGCTTCTAAATAACTCTGACGGTTCGGATCCGCCTGACCTACTTTGCTTATGCCTTCCATGCCAGTGCTGGCCCCAGCCACGTGGCCCGCATTGGAATGTTCGTCCTCGTTGGTTCCAAGGATAAAGTCGGCCATTTTTTTTTTTTTTCAATTTGAGTAAGCTGTCCAAGCAGTTTCTGATTTTCCGCTCTTAACAAACGTACTTCATTTTCTAAATCATCCACACGAGATACTAAACAGCCCTTTTCTCGATGAAATCTATCTAGGCGCGCACTCAGCACGCAACACCGCCACAAAAAGTCACTGCTTTCCGCTTCATCTACAGACTCAAAACGCGTTTCCTTGAGAATAACCTGCGCCTTAAGCATCTTAAGCATGTATCGACTGAACTATTTCAATTACGAACTCTCAGAATGTACGAACTGCAAAAAGAAGACACAAGAAACGACTAGCAAACACATGTTAAAATCAATTCTGCGAATGTCAATAGCCTAGAAAGGAAGTACTTATCTAATCAAAATAGTTAAAGAATGAACGCCGAGAAAACCTAGCTGCCGGCACGAAAAACCAGGCCGCTAGGACAAAGAGCTAAAATCTATACTTAGGCTGCACCTAACCTACCTAGCTGAAAACGAAATAAAGTTAATAAAGAACTCATCTATTTGATGCTTCGGAAGCTCCCTCTGTCGCCAGTTCGTCCGTTTCCGGTAGCCATGTGCAATCGGATTAGCGATGGAACACGCGTCCGCATCACTCGGCTGTCACTCAATATAGTGGTCAAAAGTGCCCCCTGTGGCATAAATAAAAGTGGAACCATAGAGTCAACTACTATGTGCAAAAGCCACGTCTTTACTTTCAAGCCGAACCCTAGCGTAACCATGCAGATAGCTCTCGCGTAACTCCAGTTTTAACCAGAAGCAAAACCACAGCAAATTGTTTCTTGAGAGCTGCAATCCCTAAACATCCGTGTTCTTCGGAGAAAGTACACTCAGTTCACAAACTCATGCTGCGTCATGCTCGCATAGTACTATGTGAGGAATCGATGTTCTAAATTCTCTTGGCTGATCGCAGTATCACAGCGAAAGAATCCCGGGGTGTAATATGCGTACCCGTAAGACACCCGAATACAGCAATGAGCAGCGTTTGAGAAGAATTTGACAGAGCCATACAAAAGATCTGAAAATGACAGTATTTGTTCCTCTGCGACAGCTTGAATTTTGGCCACCGCAGTTCGTACTTCCAAATAGTGTTTGTCGTGTGGAGCAGTCATTACGCTTTACAGAACTTTGAGGATACAAAACACAAACAGGAATAGCCGCTGTAGATCTAGTAAAATAAACTGCCCAGATGAATCACGGCACTCACCTGTAGAAGTTGTCGCAAGGGTCGGCACGCCGGTCCAGCGAGCGGCGGAGTTCCATCACTGCTACTTGGCACCCTGGCTCGTCGCAGTAGTTGTAAAGACTTTGCCGTAGCCGAAGTGCGATGGGCGGCGAAAGGGCCACCATGAAGAAGAAAATTAGGAGTGTAATCCAATGATAGGCCAGGTCCCGCGCCCACGTTGCGTCCAACTCGCACTTCACCATCACTCTCTCAGCCTGTATGTCCTGTACTCAGATGGCCATGAGAATAAATATGAATGTTCGCACAATACGCAAGAAGAATGGCGGAGTACTCAGGCAGCAATATACTGCTGATTGTTGCTTATAAAGATGAGCAATCAAGCTTACATAGAATGTTCAGGCGTTCTCTTCGAGCACTACAAGGACTCCTTGCAGCGAGAATTTAGCAATGAACTGTGATCGATAAGGTTAAAGGCCTCCTATATGCTCAGATTTGCGTCTTTGATCCAAAGAGGACTAACGTATCAAATACACAAAGTATGCATTAACAGATAGAAAGCAAGTGTTAAACACGCAAATGCACTTCCTCTCCTTCTTCTCCATCGGTACACATAGCCCATACTCAGAGTGGGGGATTGGCCAGAGCTCATTACAGGTGTAAGAATAGAATTCATGATGTCGATTTCATCTTTGTGCTAGATAACTAGTGTTGCTTAAGTAAATTAAATTGGTGACAAACTTGCTCAGAGAGGCTCTTCTTCGCTGCAGTGATAACTAGCTCACGCTGCGACTTGCTGAGCTCCTTCTTCGCCCTCTTCCTTGCGAATTACGCAGTTGTCAATACTTGAGCTGTGAGGCTTTTTACATGCAAGGCATTTTTTATTAACCGACGATAAGAGGTATCTATCGAAAACCCAACAAAACTAATGGGAGATGGATTTACGGATGCAGGAAAACTGCTCTAAGCTCCACTGAAATATCATAATAACCTTTGATGATGTGGTTATTATGGCGGTGGTGCAACTTCCGGAAAACCGGCGCATGCGCAGATCGGTTGGTGGGATCGATGGATGGATGGATGGAATATAGGAGCGCCCCCTTTGAAACGGGGTGGTAGCAGTAGCTATCATGCTAATTTTTCTCCCTTTATCTTAATTATTGATTTAGAATGGTGAACTAAACCATCATTCTATTTATTAAATTTTGTTCCTACATTACTAACATTATGTCACTTCTCTGCTTTTAAGCCACCAATCTTCCAGTCGTTTTTTGCTAGTTTCCACCGCCGGTTTATTCACCCGGCCACTGTTATCTCTAAACCCCAGAGCTTCAGGAACAGTGATTGCGCCTGCACCAACTTCCGGATGGATACCATTACATTCGAGTATAGCCATTTCGCTCTTTTTCTACCTCCTTGCATGTTTATGAAGCTGATCCTAGTGTTAAATTTTGTCTTTGTACTTTTCTTTCTCGACCTTACTCTTTGCCATTTTGGGGGGCTCAGCCTCCATTATTACACTTTCTTCTGCTTCACTTCTAAGTACCTCTGTGCACGGAGTCTCGCGGACCCTCTAAAAAAGTTACAGCCCTGCCTGCCAGGCGCCAGCCGATCTCTGCTCCCACCATTCTGTTAAAATGAATGCCATCTCGCTGAAAAGCCCTACCAATTGACTGTCTAATGACTGTAGCGCACCAAGCGGCTGATGTTTGACGCATATCCGCTTTCGTTAAAGGCGCGCCGTTTGAATGCTGAAACGCGCTGCGCCACAGCGCGCAGTTTGAATGCTATCAAGCGCTTGCCCTACTGCCGCGCCCTCTTGGCACATTATTACTATTCTGTATGGTGTGGTATTATTTTTATATTGATTTTGAGCAATAAAGTATATAATTAGGTCCGAATTACTGCTGATTGGCCATCAACGCAGCTGCGTCAAAGCCTTTGCCGAACAGCAGTATTGCAGGAAAGATGCCAGGAGCTCTGTCAAATACACATTTATTTTGCTTCATACAATAACAAAATAGATACAATTCGGTCAGTTTGGTGCACGAAAACAAGCAGGAAGAGAGACAAAACGTAGGATACATCAACCCACGGGTACATTACAAAAAAGCAAAAAGAAATTACACAAGGCAAGAAACAATGCATAGGTAGACAAATGTAGCATTGCATGCAGATATACAAAGCTTGGAAAATGATACACATACACTATGCTCAAAATGCATTCGCGGCTCCCTCACAATACCCTGTACTTTATTTTAAGCACAGATTTCAAAAAAATATACTTCAAGTAGTCTTAGGTATTATGCCATAGACCCACTGCTTTCAGCTTAAATGAGCCATACAATCATGTGTTTTTCGATAAGACCTTGACAGGAAAATTCAAGCAGACGGTCACGTCTTTCATCCTCAGCATTACCTTTTGCAGAAAGATTGAAGGGTTCCTAATCACGAATATTCTGTAAGCCCGAAATAAGCTGGAAAACATTGACTCATGATACAAAGTGCCTTGTATTCACTTTACAATGACAATGTAACTAGCACTCGTTAAATTCATAGCCAGATTACTCAGTAGGGTCAATATAAGAATGGTTCTATTATGCGCGTCTTTATAGCCTGGTCTCTTTGGGACGTTAAAAAGAAAACAATCAAGCTTAGCTTGCCATGTCGTCAGATGGTTAATTTGTTGGAATGGGAAAATATGCACCGATATTAATATTTCAAGAAAACATTGGGACGGGGCGGACGACGACTTGCACTCGCAACTCCGTCAAAAGGGGGCGAACGACGACTTGCACCCGCAACTCCGTCAGAGGGAGGGGGCGGACGACGACTTGCAGCCGCAACTCCATCAAGGTGAGTGGGCGGACGACGACTTGCACCCGTAACTCTATCAAAGGGAGGGGGCGGACGACGACTTGCACCCGTAACTCCATCAAAGGGAGGGGGCGGACGACGTCTTGCACCCGCAACTCAGTCAAAGGGAGGTGGCGGACGACGACTTGCCCCCACAAATCCGTCAGCAGGAGGGGGCGTGGTCTGGATTACGATGCCACGCAGTCGGCTCGCCACTGGAGGCGCTGCACCAGGGACTGCGACCGTGTGGAAGTCTCCTACCCCCGTACGGCAGCTGGGGGTCGCCCTGCTGTGTGCTACCGATGATCCGAACCACGCACAGGACGGTTCGAGGCAGGTCTCTGCTGGGGAGGTGGCTTTAGTCGAGCTCCGCCAGGAAAGATGCCTCGATGCGGGACGCTTCCCTGGCCATGTCGTTGAAGTCCAGGAACTGGCAGTGCTGGAGGTATGACTGGTACCTTGGATGGCACCGATGTATGGCACGGGCCACCTTCTCTGGTTCCGGAGCTCCAGGATCTGCCTGTTCATGCAGCTCTTGAAAACTGCGCAGAAACTCGAGGAAACCCTCGTTCTCGCCTTGCATCCTGGCACAAAGCTCATCCATGATGCGGATGACGTAGTCAGGCGGCAAAAACTATTCTAGAAAACGCTGTACAAAGTCCTGTTTTGTTATGAATGGCCGCTCCCAGTCGAAAAAAACTACAGAAAATTTCTTATCGTCTGTAGTCTTGTATTTTGACCTGTAGTCTGACGTTCATTGTTTTTAGTTTTATATTGTGACGTTCATTGTCTGTAGTTCTGCATTGTGATGTTTACTGTCTGTATGTAGTTCTATATTGTGACGTTAATTGTCTGTAGTTCCGTACTGTGACGTTCATTGTCTGTAGTTGTGTATTTTGACGTTTTGTAGTTTTATTGTTCTATATTGTGACGGCATGCATTCTGATGTCCCGCAATCTGGCATTCCGTACTTTGATGTTCTGTAGTCCGAGGGCGCATGTTCATTTCATATACGGTTGTGACTTTCTTCTCTCCTATTGTGAGAATATTCACACGTGCAAAATGTAACCACAGCCATGTGGAAAAAAATAGTCTCATGGGATCATAGTCATTAATTGGGCTATTTTGCAGGCATGTAGACCTGGTAGCTCTGCACAAAAAAATGTGCAAGCATGCCGAAGACATGCGAAACAACACCTGTGAGAAACCGCCTTTATTTAGAATCCATGAAGCTGTATTTCCAAAAGGCGCTTGAACGGGAACACCTGAATGACAAAAAGATGCAGAGTTCAATTAAACACCTATTTAAAATGCATTTTTATATAAAAAGTGGTTTTGATGAAGGAAAATTGATGTTCGTTATTTTGAAGGTAACTGAAAAATGAAAGAATTATTTTGTGGTTTTCCATTGACATTGGCTATGGAGAATGTTGTAGTGGCAGGCACAATATTTTAAACCTCATTGTGCTCATTATGTGAATTGAAAATGGACAGCACTAGGCCATTGTGTATTACCGTTTTATCAAATCACAGCCCGTCTCTCTTACATAAAGCCCACAACTTTAACGTCAGTGGTAGAATGCCAAAGTGGTAAGCCTTCATATCGAGCAATAAATAAATGTTTACAGAGTTTAATAAAGCTCATTGAAAATGGCTAAAAGATTTTACGTGTTTAGCCTAACCAATATTGCACACAGGTATGCTGAGGGCCAGCCAGTATGTAATGCTCTTATAACTGCGGTCCATGCAAATCTTTCGCTGCTAGGAAAATCTCCTGAAATTGCAATAGCTTTTATTTCCTACTATAAGCCTATAAGCTTTTGTGTTAGAGAACTGGGAAACCTGTGACACCCGCTGATTAGCAATAGCTTTCATTTCCTACTATAAGCCGATAAGCTTTTGTGTTAGAGAACTGGGCAACCTGTGACACCCGCTGATTAGCAATAGCTTTTATTTCCTACTATAAGCCTATAAGCTTTTGTGTTAGAGAACTGGGCAACCTGTGACACCCGCTGATTAGCAATAGCTTTTATTTCCTACTATAAGCCTATAAGCTTTTGTGTTAGAGAACTGGGCAACCTGTGACACCCGCTGATTAGCAATAGCTTTTATTTCCTACTATAAGCCTATAAGCTTTTGTGTTAGAGAACTGGGCAACCTGTGACACCCGCTGATTAGCAATAGCTTTTATTTCCTACTATAAGCCTATAAGCTTTTATGTTAGAGAACTGGGCAACCTGTGACACCCGCTGATTAGCAATAGCTTTTATTTCCTACTATAAGCCTATAAGCTTTTGTGTTAGAGAACTGGGCAACCTGTGACACCCGCTGATTAGCAATAGCTTTTATTTCCTACTATAAGCCTATAAGCTTTTGTGTTAGAGAACTGGGCAACCTGTGACACCCGCTGATTAGCAATAGCTTTTATTTCCTACTATAAGCCTATAAGCTTTTATGTTAGAGAACTGAGCAACCTGTGGCACCCACTGATTAGCTACACCTTGAAAGCAAGCATAACTCCGCTGCAAAAAAAAAAATATTCTGTGCATACATTACTCTGTCACCCACCCGAAGGAATACACTGTAAATCTTACCCTAGAGGTAAAGGTGCAGACATTTCTGTGCCAGGTACTGCGGCATCATCTTGTAGCGCTTGACCACATCTTCTTCTCTGCAACTCACCTCCTTCAGCAAAAGCCAGGTGTCTGCACAAATAAAATCATTAATTATTTCCTAATCAATTATTCATCCGATTTTGCAAAAACGATCAAATCACGATTTGGATGAAAACTTTACATATTTTCCAGAAAAATTATTGCTCAACTGCAAGCATTGATTTACTACTGAAACACTGTTTAGCATAAAATAGAATATTTCAAGGGTTAGCATGCTGAAATATAACTACTGCTCTGACCATGGTCAAGCAACTGCTGTATACATTTCCAAACGAGCAACACATGTTCTTTAGTGTTGTTAAAATTTGCAGCAAAGATGACTTTTTTTTCGTGCTAGCCCAGTTCAGCTATGAAAGTGACTCAGAACTGCTAGCATAACTGTTGGTTTCTAACAACAAACTCGCACATTGAACCAGTCATCTATTGATAATGATAAAACCGTTTTATGATATCTCATCCTCTCTACGTTTCCTTTCAATAAATTCATCTATCATCAGCATTCCCCTGCACTATATTTCAAACAGCAGCCACGCTCCTTAAGCAGCATGGTTTGCAGCTTGTTTCCAAAATATCAAAAAGAATACAATTCAAATTATATTGTCTACAGCCACCACAAAACCAAATGAAATCTCTTCTGTAGTTCATAGAAAGATGATTTTGTTTGCCTGACATTGATGCCACTCTAAAAGAGAAGGTGGAGGGAACACTCCTGTCACGCTCCTTGTACTTCAGTCCCCCCGAGGTAAACGGACATCAGCTTGCAGAAGTCGGAATCCGATCGGAGACCGAATTGGTTCATACAATTTCCATGGCCAAGGTGGATCTGTAAAAACACAAAGGTGAATGTAAATAATGCGGCTGATTCTTTAGATAAATAAGACTATGCACCATTCAAAAGAAGCACACATTTTGTTATAGTTGTTGAAGAGACAAAAGCACCTGACTGAATAAAGTTTGAAGCATCCAAGTGCAAGTCATTTAGACTATACTTTAATCAGTAAGGCCAACCTATATGATTTTATAGTGTGATCATAAATTGAGGACAATGTAGTAAACTATATGGAAAAGAAAAACATTAGGTACACCCTTGTTGGCAGAAAGAGAGGAGTCGGTCATAGCAAAAATGCAAATGCAGGAAATGTAGTTGAATAAAGAATGGGCATCAGCAGAATATATATTATAAAGCCAAGATAATGAAAGGTTGTTAAGCTGATCAACTGCGACGTGATCGTAACGCTTTTATCCGCCAGTTGGCAAAGCGCTGCCAGAGTTGAGCTTTCTGCGCTGCTGAGGACAGAGCTTCGCTTTTCTGCTGGTTAGAGGTAAGTGTGAACATCTGCTGACATAGCGCCTTTACGTTGCCTCAGCTGTAGCTGCTGGAGGTTATCTCCGAGCCAGCAGAAACATATGTACTATTGTGGGTATCGCTGAAGGCGCGGATCTGGCCGCGCTTTATCAAGCTGTGGATGACAGCGCTGTAATCACGGAGAATTCGGGTACCTGCAACAAGCTGTCACGTAGTATTTTTAAATTTCGCCAGCTTTCATTTGTGCGGAATAAAAAGGGCCATGCTAAGGCTACCTGAGAGGAAGCATCTGGGTCAGGTTCAGCAGCTCTTATTCAGACCTGAGCAATTGAACGATTTATTAATAAGGTTAATTAATTATAATTGTCTAATTAATCTAGTAAGCAGATCAAGTTAATAGCCGGTTTCTTAACATCTAACAGCAAATTGAATTGATTTTGTTTGGAAAGAACGCTTTCATCTTTTCTTTTTTATAATCTGCAGTGGGTGTCCACCTCGGCTGATAAAACCTTTACATAGCCGCACTGAAGTCAGTGCCACATAGGGGCATCTCCTTTCCAAGAGCAATATCTCATGACCTAATGCATCGCCGTTTACATATATGCCGCATCATGGTAGCTTTGCGTCGTTAAAGTGGCGCCACGTGCTGTCACATATCTTGCGACCGACAGTGCGAAGCACTCAAAAGGGGTCAGCCAGTCATATAGTGCGCCCTCTGCCTTTTTCGAAACAACTTAATCATGACGCGACATACGAAAATAAAATGACGTTCACCAAACTATGGCTGCAACACAATCATTATTGAGGTTACGGTCAATAACATTGCATCCGCACATTTTTACATGAGCTATAGTAGGCCAATTAGAGGCATGGCAGCATTTCTGTGATTTAAAGCCATCAGTACACTCAACGAATCGGTGCAGATGACACTCTTCCCAATGCCTTCATTCACTATTTTTTCTACAGCTGTCAGGATAGCATAGGATTCAGCTGTAAAGATTGATGCGCACTGAGGAAGCCTAATTATTTGTTGCCAGTTCTCTTCAACTACGGCACAGCCAACATAAGTAGAAGTTTTTGATCCATCTGTATAAAACTCTGTATAATTACTGTACTTTTCTTTTATTGTGCGAAATTCTTGTATTATATACTCTTTAGGAGTTTGGCTTTTGTTGAAGTGAGATCACAGACTTTTGGATGTTTGTACCATGGGGGTAGGAGGCTATTTTTTGGTGCAGTGTCGGGCAAGGTGTCCAGAATTTCTAGCTCACTGCAAATGTCTTCGAAACGCATTATCAGAAGCCTCGTTGCTTGTAGTTTATTTGTGAAGATTACTCGTGAGCGGCATGTTGAGACTATTGGATAGCAGAGGTGTTTTTTCTGTGACCTTATTCTAAGGACATAAGCACATGTGAGTGAAGCCCTTCTATCTTTCAGCGGATGCTCATTCGTCTCTGCATACAGACTATCAGCAGGGGATATTCTGTAAGCGCCACAAGAAAGGCGTAAAACGGGTCCAATTTACTATGGACACGTAGTCCAAGCTAGATCGCACAACAGATCGATATATATGTAGAAGACACGCCCTATCAAACCCCCAGTGTTTCCGAGAGATAACCTTCAGTATGTTTAGAGATTTTATGGCTTTCCTCTTTAGGATGTTTATGTGAGGCAGGAATGTTAGTTTTCTGTCGAACGTTACACCCAAAAATTTATGTTCTCTCTTTACTGGCAACTCAATCCCATTTAGGTGTAGCTTGGGGTTGATCTGTATACCTCGTTTCAACGAGAACATTATTGCCACTGTTTTCTGTGGGGAAAATTTGAACCCATTTTTAAAAGCCCATGAGTCTAGTTTATTTAGTGTTAATTGTACTTGTCTTTCACAAATTGATATGTTTGACGATGTGCAGGCTATTTGAAGGTCGTCGACATACAGCGAGAACATAATGGATTTTGGGATTACCTTGCTAATAGAATTCATTTTTACAATAAACAAAGTTGTGCTTAAAATGCACCCCTGAGGTACCCCATTCTCTTGAATAAAGTTCCTCGAGAAGGTGGTACCGAGACGTACTTGAAATGAACGACCAGATAGAAAGTCCTTCAGAACATTTAGCATCCGGCCTCGGATGCCCAAATCTGCTATATGGTGTTGGATCCCGAACCTCCAAGTCGTGTCGTATGCCTTTTCCATGTCAAAGAAAACGGCCAGGCAATTTTGTTTATGTATGAACGCTTCCGTGACAGTATTTTCAAGACGCACTAAGTGGTCGGTCGTTGCGCACCCTTTTTTAAAACCACACTGATGAACATTAAGAAGTTTATGAGATTCTAAAATGAAAGTTAGTCGGATGTTTAAAACACTTTCAAAACATTTTGCTAAACAGCTGGTCAAAGCTATGGGTCTGTAACTGCCCGCTGAGGTCGGCGGCTTTCCTGGTTCAGAGGCGGAACAATAACAGCTTGTTTCCAAGTCTCTGGGAGTTTACCCAGAGTCCAAATTTTGTTAAAGAATTTCACAAGTGCCTCTACAGAGGATTCGGATAAATGAGCTAGCATTTCATAATGAATTTCGTCAGGGCCAGGCGCAGTCTGTTTTCCAGCAGCAAGGACGTTCTTTACTTCTTGGAGTCTAATAAAACTATTATATGATTCATTTCTGCCACCAATTGTTGGAAGTTTTTGTTTCTCAGCTATGTTTTTGTATTTTAAGAATGTTTCTGTGTAGTGTGACGAACTGGAAACGTGTGTGAAATGTTCGCCTAGTATATTGGCCTGTTCTTCTATGCTAGTCTGAACACCAGGGGCTGTGAGGATGGGAATTCTAAACGGGGAAAAGTTTCCACTGAGTTTATGAACTTGTTCCCACATTTTCTTAGACGTCATTGAGCTATTTATTGACGTGACATACTTCTGCCAGGATTCTTTTTCAGAGTTGCGATGGATGTATCGAGCTTTAGCTTTGGCCTTTTTAAAAGCTGTAAGATTTTCGTGTGTAGTGCACCTTCGGAAAACACCCCATGCTTTATTTGTCGCTTTTTGGCCTCCTTACATTCCCGAGACCACCACGTCTTGTGTTTTTGTCGCACCACACCTAAGGACTGTGGAATGGCGAGGTGAGCGGCAGTGATTATGCAAGTCGTGAACAACTCATTTAGTCTGTCGACACTAAGGGCATGTGAGAAAACTGCTCCTAGATTCGCCTCTACTTTAAAAAGCTCCCAATCTGCTAAGTGAAGTTTCCAACGTTTCGGTTTGGTCGGCATGACTGATGGTGAGGATGATATGCTGATTATTGCTGGCAGGTGGTTGCTACTATACGGGTTGTTCAGATCATCCCATTTAAAATCATTAAAAAAGAAGGTGAACTAAAAGCCACATCTAAAAACTCATTTTTCCTGACCTTGGTGAACGGTACGTGGGCTTACAGGAATTCAACAAGCAAATGTCTGAACTAAGAATAAAATCCTCGATAAGCTGTCCACGTGTATCACTTTTTCGCTTCCCCACAAAGAAGAGTGTGCATTAAAATCTTCTACTACTAGGTAGGGCTCTGGTAGTTGGCAAAAAAGGTTTTCTAGATCATGGAGTGTTATTTTAAGATTTGGTTAAGATAGACAGAACACTCAGTAAGAGTTTTAAAGGCAATTATTGTGGCTGCTACAGCTTCTAAGGGAGTGTTTAATTTCAGGTCTTGAGCTGGAACTCCACTTTGCAATATGATAGCCGCACCGCCCGAAAGCCTGCTTGCTTGCTCTCGATCTCGGCGGAAGACTTGATATTTTTTCAGTATATTCGTGTGCATGCAACCTAAATTTGTTTCCTGTACGCACAGTGCAACTGACGAGACTGTACCTAGAATGTATTTTATGTCATTAATACTCTTTAGAAGTCCTCTACAGTTCCACTGTACCAGGAATGCCATCTTATTTTGTTGAAAGCTTGGAAATTAAGTTAGGTTTATTTCAGGGCCCGTGATTCGGGCCCTGTCTGTTTTTGTTCGTTCCAAGGAGCTCCGCTGTCTCTGTGACGAAGACGGCAAAGAGCTGTCCTGGCCTGTGTCCATTACCTCGTCTGAGGTGCTGGACGAACGTGCCAGA
This sequence comes from Amblyomma maculatum, assembly GCF_055883805.1. Lineage (NCBI taxonomy): Eukaryota > Metazoa > Arthropoda > Arachnida > Ixodida > Ixodidae > Amblyomma > Amblyomma maculatum. The sequence goes on along the minus strand of NC_139344.1, from coordinate 478,287,688 downwards.
GGCACGTGTTCTTTCTTTTTAGACCTTGCCTCGTGGGCGGAGGTCTTGTGGCCCGCCGACTCTGAGGGACGCGTAGCCTGTTTTGGGGGTGGTGGAGGAGCGGGAGCTGCTTCCACCGGGGCAGGTGATGGCACTTCCTCAGCCTCGTTTGAGGTCTGGGTAGGTGCCGAAGGCCGTTGTGGTGCCCCGCCCTGTCGCAACACATCGGCGAGATTTGGTTTCGCTGTGAACTGAAATGTGTTCTTGGTTTTGTTGTATACGTGCCTCTTTGTATGTGATGTTCTTTTTTTTTAGTGTTATGATCTGCTTTTCTTCTTTCCATTTTTGGCAGGATCGAGAGTATGCGGGGTGATCCCCCTCACAGTTTGCACAGCGTGGGTCTGCGGAGCAGTTATCAGAGTTGTGGTCGTTCGCAGCACATTCCGCACAAGTTCTGCGGCCACGGCAACTTTGCGAACCATGGCCGTATTTCTGGCAGTTGAAGCATCTCCTCGGATTTGGGATGTACGGTCGGACGTTTATTTTGATGTATCCGATTTCAATTGACTCTGGCAGCTATTGAAAGTCAGAACCAGATGTTTTGTAGGGATCTCCTTGTCATCCTTTCGGGTTTTTATTCTGTGAACTGCTATGACGTTTTGGTCTGCTAGTCCTTCTGCCATTTCATCTTCAGATAGCAATGAAGTCTATCTCAGATATCACTCCTTTTACAATGTTCAAGGATCGGTGGGGAGTGATGACGACGGGGATGTCCCCAAGCGACACAATGTTTTTCAGGTTGGAGGACTGGCACTTGGTTTGTACTTCTAGCAAGAGGTCACCATTTCCAAGTTTTGATACTTTGTATCTAGGGCCCAGGTCTTTAGTGAGACACTGTGACACTATGAAAGGGGAGATTTTTCGAGCGGGTTTTTCTAGCTCCTCGCTATGTATGACATGGAACTTTGGGAAAGTCTCTTTGGTTTTCACAAAGAAATGGCTTGTAGTATCGGTCCGCCCTCATTTGTTTGGAGGGCGATCATTTGTTTGGGAGAATGAATCCATGAAAGGGTTTGTGTTTTCGGTAGTTGTGCCTGCCACCCACCATGGAGCCCAACGAGGGGACGGGACAGGAACTTGCAAGAAGTCCTGCCCACGCCAGTAGTACACCGCTACTATAACCAAATATGGGCAACTCAGGGTAGCTACTCCACACAAGGTTAACCCTCGCCGCCAAGAAAAAAGGAAAAACAAGAAATGAGGAGGACACAGGACAGTGCTGAGAAAAGAGATAGGAAAGTGAAAGATGAAGTGGAGGACAGGAAAAGGCGACTGCCGATTTTCCCCGGGTGGGTCAGCCCGGGGGTACCGTCTATAGGAAGCGTGGGCCAAAGTGGTGTGTTGCCTCCGCCGAGGGGCCATAAAGGTCCAAACACTCGGCATCGGCTCAACCACCAGCATCCACTTTTCCTCAGACACGGCGATGCCACGCACGGCAAAGCGTGGGTGCTGGCGTCCGTGGTGTCGCACAGTACACGCAAGCACCTGCTTTAACAGGTGCCCCCTTCGGGGGTTTGGCTTGAGAGGCAGCGGAGGCAGTGCTGAAGATTTGCTGTCGTTTACTTGGCTCAATCAGCCGCTTTTGCACCTTAAAAGTTACGCCTCAATTATGTACATAAAACAACCATACATACATACATACATACATACATACATACATACATACATGCATACATACATACATACATACATACATACATACATACATACATACATACATACATATATATATATATATATATATATATATATATATATATGTAGTGACGTATCCGTAAGCTAAGCAACATCTTGTATAATTTCACAGCTTAATTCCAAGCATCAACGTTTACGCGCCGCAAGATGCTGTAGAGCAAGTAAAAAGATCAGCAGTACGCTTCATATATAACCGCTTCCGCAGACATGATTCACCATCACAGTTGATAAGAATAAATGAAATCGAATCTTTAGCTTCTCGGAGAAGGCTAGCAAGAATAAAATTCCTCTTCAACATCTATTATTCCACGCTCCGTATGAATCCTTCGTTGTATTTTCAACCCTAATCGTCCAGAGTTACGAGGCGTAATCATCCTCATAAACTAACTCCTGTATTTGCCCGCACAAACCAATTCAAATATTCATTTTTCCCAAGGACTTTAACCGAGTGGAATGGTTTGCCTTCGCATGTGTTTGAAGGTACAAATGTCCTCTCCGCAATTCAATCAGTTTTAAGCAATAACGTCTAATTTTTGTAATATGTCAAAAAGTGTTCTTGTTCTTTCCTTCTGCTCTGTTCTTTCCACGGAAAAATGTACTGTACATAGGTGTGTATAACGATGCTCGATTTTGCCCCATTTCTGCCAGGGCCTTTTTATGGCCTGCAGTATTGTGTAAATAAATAAATAAATAAATAAATTTATTTGCTTTTTGCCACTAAGAAACTGCATGTGTGTGGGCTCCCGTGTGTGCAAATAACTCATGCGCAGGTACTCAATATATTTGAGGCCCCGCATAAGGTCAGTACTCTTGCACGTTTTCATTGTAGTGAGGAAGCAATTACAATCCCTACAGCGCGCTGCGAAGAAGCAGACTCGCGACTCGAAGTCGTTGCGTCGGTCAGTACTCTTGCACGTTTTCATTGTAGTGAGGAAGCAATCACAATCGGAAGTTGTTCTGCACCAGAACGCTAGCTTCACAGCTCTGCATTTTTTTCGGATATTTGTGCCATAACAATTCATATTTCGCACTTTTGTGCCACAGCGATGGATGTGGAGACCACTGGGCCTCTTTTGAATCCCAGTGCGTCGGCAGCGAACGCCCAGAGAAAGCGGGTGTACCAGATGAGCGACTCGAGCAGCCTGGATAAACATGTCTCCTCGGCAGCAAGTGATGAGTTCTCGGCAACAAGCGATGAATCCTCGGCCGACGACGACGGATTCGAGCAAGTTGTCAGCAAGAAGGCCAAGCGCAAATTGCGAAGACAGTCCTCCGAGTCGTCATCGTCATGCTCGGCAACAGTCATCACGGAGCGTCGTGCAGTGGTGCATACTGCCTTGTTTGTGCCCCAACAACCTACGGACAACCTGAACCTCCTGAACAGACAAGTCACATCAATATATCTTGACAGCCTCGTACCAGGACGAGTTAAGGACGTGAGGATAAACCCCAACAAAAACATCATTGCAATTGATGTTACGGACCGAAGCGCACTCGACAGTTTGGGTAAAATCAACAAACTCGGTAGCATTAACGTCCGTCTTCTTGATGTGCAAGAGAGCGGGACCAGGGCTGGCGTAATCTACAACGTGCACGTCGAAATCAGTGACGCTGATTTACCCATGCTAATCAGGCCCACGACTAACAGCACTGCAATCATTCGAATTCAGCGCCTTGGAAAGTCTCCCTGCATCAAACTCACATTCCAGGGTGACTGCATTCCATCACAGGTCAAGGTCGGGCACTTCCGACACCCACTCCGACCCTTCGTACCAAAACCGCTACAATGCAGGAAATGCATGAGGATCGGTCACGTCAGCAGCGTGTGCAAATACTCCATTGTGTGCCCAAGATGCTCCGAGGCACACAGCGGTGACGCTTGCCAAGAGATTTCCTTTAAGTGCGCCAACTGCCATGGCCCCCACGACGCTTCTTCGAAGGACTGCCCTCGGCTAAAGGCTGAGCGGGCAGTACTCCGACAGATGGTTCGAGACAATTCTACACACAAGGAAGCCACTGCTAAGGTGCGACGACGTCGTTCACATCGAAAAAGATTGTCAAAGAAGGTAACCACCTCTGAAGAGCAGGTCTCCAGCGCTACTGTGGCTTGCCCACCAACAACCACAGCCACCCAAAACATCCCTCACCCTGGTAACGTGATACTTGGAGCCCCAGAAACGTCTTGGCCACCGCTGCCGAATACAAGTAAGCCAACTCGTCCAGAGACCTTGTTACACTCCGACCGTCCAACTGAGCCATCCCAAGGGCAAGTTTCAGACTGCGGCCAAGATAAGCAAGTGATTGTCATGCTTAAGTATCTGATGAGCGCTATGCGAATCCTGCTTTCGAACATGCACACGCCAGCAGCGAACAGCGCCTTGCAAGTACTGGACGCATTGCAACCGGTTCTTGCAGCTTTACAGTAGACAGCACCATGGCTTTCTCGGGATTACCTTTTCACAAAAAGGTCGAGCATGCATTCATCTTTCAGTGGAATGCCCGTGGACTGCTGCTTTTTATAGGTTTTCCCGTTCACAGGGAAAGGGTAAACCCTCACAGGAAATGGAGCGCCCAACGTGTCTGGGCAAGATGGGATGACTCAATCGCAAGTGGTCCGAACGCATCTCCTCCACCTTCTGTAGACGGGCGAGGGCGACGCTCTCTCCCTCGAGCTCCAGGCTTGGCCGGCATTTGCACACACACGCACGCACACACATTTGGCGCGTGGCAGGATCACGTTGAGACTTGTCGGCGAGAGGAAGCGTTGCGCGGCCGATGAACGGCGTCGAAATGGCCGATCCGCTCGCGGTTCTGCCTGTTGCTATGGGGTGGCCGCGTCCGCTGTCCCACTTCTCGGTGGAGAAACGTAACACCATATTATACTGGAATGTAAGGATATCCATCCGGAAGTTGATGCAGGCGCAATCACTGTTACTGAAGCTCTGGGGTTTAGAGATAACAGTGGCCGGGTGAATAAACCGGCGGTGGAAACTAGCAAAAAACGACTGGAAGATTGGTGGCTTAAAAGCAGAGAAGTGACATAATGTTAGTATTATAGGAACAAAAATTTAATAAATAGAATGATGGTTTAGTTAACCATTCTAAAACAATAATTAAGATATAGGGAGAAAAATGAGCATGATAGCTACTGCTACCACCCCGTTTCAAAGGGGATGCTCCTATATTCCATCCATCTAGCCATCCATCGCCAACGCGGCATTCATCTTGGCCAACTGGTTTTTCGTGGAGAGGGAGAGAGAGCTATGAAGGGCCAGGGCCGGCCTTGAGGGAGAGAAGAGCGAAGGGGAAATGACCTGCTTGCATTCCCGGTGGCAGGAAAGCCTCCCCCGGCCTTTTGACAATGGGAGCCGGGCAGGGGCGCTACTGGCTCGATCATGGTCGGATTCGAGAGCGGCGGCGGCGGCTCTACTGGCTGCCCATACAAACTTAGCTAGCGCTAGTGACCTGCGACACATTCGAGGATATTTCCTTCAGGCGCAAACGGAGGTAAAATTTTTGTACTTTAATTATCGTAAGGAGCACGAAAGAATTGTGGAAAAGGCCAAGCTTCGCTTTTGAATACGCAATGCACTTTTATCGGGGTCTTGGAATATTACATCGTGAACGAGCCCTATTTGGAAGGTCTTAATTGAGCTTCTTTTTAATATTGCAATCATGATGCATCGCCAAGTAAACAAATCAACATATTTTAGGCAGTTGAAAATAGTTATGCAAGCAAAATGAGAAAGTAAAAATTGATGTTTGTCGATAATATACACCTGTGTTGCCTTAAATTATTGAGCCATGCATGCTCAGCCATCTTTTTATAAAGCACAAATTCCTGCGGTCATTTCGCTTGGCTCACACGATACCTGTATTTAATCACGTGATTTTTCTAACTACTGTCCATTTTACTGCGCGTACATTTGAGGGAATTCTGCCTTTTCCAGACGAGGTTTATTTTTGTTCGCGTAACATCTACATACACACAGCCGCTGAAGAGCAGGGGCATTAAGCAATTCTAAAGACCGAATTCGATGCTGCGTCCTTATGTAGGCAAAGCACCACAGATAACTAGATGCTGCACTGTCACGTTTTTTCTCGTGTTTAGTACTGGCCTCCGTCACACGATTAAGTTTTCGGAGTCCAGTTTCACTTTTTGGGCAGCACGTGTCTACTATCAGGAGCTTGTAAATTCTGCCGCTGGTATTGCGGTGAGGGGGCGTCACTCAACCTTCGGAATGACAGGTGCACAGCTAAGATATAAAGGAAATTCAGCCACGCCTTTGCAGCACTTGTACGCAAACGTTATGTTATCGCCTGTGGTACTAGCGCACATTCGTCTTCAACATTCTTCTCACCGTTCGTGATGTACACTTCATATTTAGTTCTACTTTATTTACTTTACTTCTTTATATTTACTTCTCATAACTGCCGAAAGCTGCTATTCACCATGGAGCTCTTACTTCCATCGTACCGACGCTTCAATCGATATTTTTATGCGGGAAGTTTCCTCAATTTAGCATTTTGGTAAAAGGGGCCGGTCGTTTTTTTTTTTACTAAGTTTTTGAGGTAAAACTTCGTAGTGTGCGTTTTTAACAATATAAAACAATCCGAATTCAGCGTATAACACCGTGATGTAAAGGCAAACAAGTTTGACGCGACAGCAAGATGAAGCGGAGGAAGCACCCGGTTATGATTCAAAGTGGTTGGAACCCAAATTCACGGGAGCTCAGAACGATCCCCGAAAAGAGTCACAACAGAATTCAACATGCGTGAAAAAAAAAAAAAGGAAAAAAAAACTGCACACCGAAACTCATTGCAGTGCACAAGAATGTCATTCAACAATATGGAAGAAATTAAGTCTACACAACGCCGGGATGAAAACAGTCTCAACGGTTACCAATATCGATCTTTGCATCATGCATCTACAGTGAGGGAATTAGCCTAGGGGAGTGTGCATAGAATAGAAGGAGTATGCATCGGCTTCTGTATCGATCAAGTCAGCAATGATTTAGTGCTGACCTTTAACGACAGGAGGTCATTGACCACCACAGCCTGCCAGGACGGTTAGTGATTTCCGGCGTACTGATTTTTACTTGCGAATCTTAAGGAAGCGAATCGTTTCATCTGTAAATTCAAGGAAATCGATTTTTTACCGCCTACTTTATCCTGCCTCCGCAGTACCTCCAAGAAGCTGGTATACAATATTATAACCTCATTGAAATCGAAAACGAAGAGGTTCTTTCTTTCTTTCTCTTTTCTTCTTTCTTTCTCTCTTTCTTTCTTTCTGCTAACTCTTAAATTGCCAAAAAGGGTCTCAGTATTGCTATGCTTAAGAGTTCCCCTTCAGGTCATGCTGCAATTAAATCCACCCAAGTTTAAATGACGACTGGGAATGTGGAAAACAAATGCTATCGCGTTATTATTTCTAGTGTGACTGAGACCGAAAAGAAATTCGTTAAGACTATGAGTTAGCGTCCGTCTTATTTAATTTCGGCGCTAGTTCCCGCCCAGCAGCAGCCATCATTTTATCACACGCATCGGTTATCTCGACATTAGATCTCGATCGCGATGTTCGTCTGAGGCCATCCCCCAGCCGTGATCACGTGCGCGTCCAGAGGAATCGGACTCCCTCCCTCTGTACCCGGAGCCGTTTAAGTACTGTATTTTTTTTTTTGTATAGCGAGTGGTGTTTTTGAGCGTTCGCGCGTAGCGTCTACAGTGGCAATAGTGTGACCTTAATAACTAGTTAAAAGTGTGCACTATGCCAGCGCAGTGTTGTGAAACTGCGATCCTTTCTAGTGAAGTGCGTCCTCTATAAATCTGTAGCATCTTGTGCTGTTAAACACGATAAAAGATTTGTGCCGTGCTCCAAAGGGGTAGTTTATAAAATTCCCTTCCTTGTCCTGTGGTCAGATATACATTGGGCAAACGGTACGATGTGTTAACATACGTCTCAGAGAACATCTCAACTCGTTTAAATCTAATCGCTCCACTAATCTAGTTGATCGTTGCCGTGAGTGTCAATCCTGTTTTCCGTCCTTGCATTTTACTGACAGTTGTACAAACACCCCGAACAGTTGACCAGGGAAATCATCGAGGCGTATAATATGGCTAAGAAAGAAAGATTGTGTGTCAGCAAACCTTCCCTGCTCCTGCGTGACTGCGAAGCTGCATATTTGGACATCACATAGTAACACGTGCGGTCTGCTTTTGGTGTTTTATTGTTTCTGTACCTTATATAAATGTGTTTTCTGCGAATAAACTTTAGTTGACAGCGCTTGTTCCTGTTGTTTCTTCCTGTCGTCCCCGTTTGTTCGCGCTGTTTTTTTTGGATGGTCAACGAAAGAGTTTGTATTCTGTATTTTGTAATTTACTTTTTTGTTATAACAGGTCGTAATTCTTTTACAGTCTGCTTTTTCCGCCGTCATGTATATTCTTTAAAACCCTCTTTTTTGCAACAATTGATTCTGCAATACTTCGGAAGCCGCAAAATTCCGACTTTTGTGGGCTATGCCAATGACTCAATCAAACAACAAACCGGAGTGATAATTCTCTCCTGGGGCAGGACTGTCACAAAGGTCTTTACAGGAAGGTAAATTTATATCAAATTCCGCTAGACCACTGCCCCCGACACATCATAGCTCTTTGACCAACCGTGGCCTGAATGTGATCAACAGCGTAACTGCAAGCTATGGCAATCTTATAATGGGGGAGCTGTGTTGGGAGGCACGTGAACGATCTATTTCGCCTAAGGGTACCCGAGAAAAGCAATAAGTTAAGTTATTGCCTGGGGTTGCATTTTCATCACACGTTGTCTTGACCTTGTTGGGCGATCGTTTGTTCAACAACATTTATTTTCGCATGGGCTACGCGTGTCCCCAGATTCATTCCCTGGGCGACCGTGATGAAGGCACAACAGAACTTCTACATAGTGTAGCGACTATTTCATCAACCTTGCTCACAGCGACTTTATATATATGGAAATTTGATTTCTTTCATGCCTTAGTTATACTCTTCTTCCATCTTTATTTCGCTTTTTTTTTATCCTCAGCCTAGTTCGCTCGAGCTCCGGCCAGTTTTTCTACTGCCCACTTTACCAGTAACGCTTCTTATCGTTTAACCCCACTCGCCTTTGCGAGGGCGCCTTGGTATAGAAAATACACAGCAGAAAACAGCTTTGTCTGCCGCCCCGCAACTATCCTTTTCCTTTCCTTTCTGGGGCCATCAGTCCCCTTCCATGTCACTACCCCGTTTGCCACGTTCCCCAGCCTTCACTCGGCCGGCAGCGTCTTTTGCATAGTGCCGCCGTCGACGCTTGTTTTGAGCAGGCCCGGAGTGTCCGGTCGGCGGATATCCTGTGCCATTGATCACCGTGTCTGTACAGGCTTTTGGCCATTTGGCTCCTTTTAAAGTTTTTCAACCTTTTTGCACTTTTCAGCCACCTTTTATCCTTCAAATTTTTCTCTATACGGAATAAGCGATCAGGTTTTAGTCAGGGCATTTTGGGTCTTCTCCTGATTGCTTCGTTTGAACAAGCTTACTTTTTTTCTTTTTTTACTTCGATGCATTGCTGAAAAGGTCCTTATTTTCTTCACAGTGCCCCGCAGATGACCGTGTCGCCTTGCTGTCTTGCAGTCCTGTCTCGTACCTCCCTGTCTGCAGTTAACGTGGCTTGGAATGCCGGTGGCTTATTCTTTTTTTTTTCTCTATTTGAGCTGCCTCTTCTAAGCAAATATTGTAAACGCGCGAGGGGTGCAGCGATGGGTGCGAACACAGCCACCACGCGTCACGTGTACTGCATACAGTTGTGGTACTTGAGATTGATGGCTCATGGATCCATTGAGCTGTGCCGCCGAACGGTTTCTGACACAAGAGGCTGAACGCGCGCTTCTATGAGTTCATTGTTCGCAAATGTCAGAAATAGCCTTTGGACGTGAGCGCGTATGAGAGTTAGGGATGACTCGCAGAAGGAGATAAAGCGTTTAAGACGCCCTGCCTGCTCGACTGAGTCATTTTCACGCCGTGTGTGTAAGGGTGAAATGCATAGGCATGCGTGCACTTAACGCTAATTTAATACGAATCCATAGTGTAATTTGTGCTTCGTGCTGTTTAGGGATGTAATTTCTTTACGAGGTATGTGGTGCTTGGCGCTGCCGATGAGTGGTCTATCTTCCTTGCATGCTGTCTTGTCTCTTGCATGCTGGTCGTTTCTCGTAGCGAGTAGTTTAATTTTTTTCTTTTAGAATGCCCAGGTCTGCTGCCTCAACCGGCAGCGTCTCGCTGCATGACGTATGATGATGTTAGTCAAATTTAGTGCCGTTTCTGCTGCCCTATCGATCATGGTTCGCTTTCGCCAAGCGCTCAAATCTTCGGCGATCATTCATTACACCTTAATCCTAATTTACTTCTTCATAGTGTGAGCCTTCCACGGACCTTCTTTCATTTGTACATACCATAATCTTCTTCTTTCTTTTGTACATACCATCGTCATCGTCCCGCGGCGCCGGCTCCAGCACGCGCCTGGGTTCTCCATCAGATTAAAACGCTGACACGGCGTACCTTGCCTTGCCGTCACGACTTTGGCGTCTCGACCTGGCCTTCTTTCACACGTAGTGGAGGTGAAATTTGATCCCCTTACTGCCTTGTGCCCTGCCTTTCGCTGGAGCTACGTTCCGGTCGCCGTTTGGCAACAACCACCATCGTTATGTCAACCGAGAGCAGTCCCGACCCGGCCGGACCCTCTACCTCGGCTACACCGCCGCCTCCCACTGTGCCCACTGTGCCCACACGACAACGCGACCCGCCGTTGTTCGCCGGTCGTCGCGACGAGGACGTGGATGACTGGCTTGACACTTATGAACGCTGCAGTGCCTACAACCGGTGGGATGACGCTTTAAAATTCCTCAACGTTTCCTTCTACCTGATTGAGGTCGCCAGGAATTGGTTTATCAACCGCGAGCCCCACACCACTAACTGGCCCACCTTCAAACAGCAGTTCCGCCAATACTTCGCCGACCCCGCAGTTCGGACTGAGATCGCGAGGAACAAGCTCGCTTCCCGTCGTCAAGGTCCCGATGAGTCGTATGCCTCTTACATAGAGGCCATACTTGCACTCTGCCGGCGTATTAGCCCCACCATGCCTGAACCTGAACGCGTGCACCATGTCATGAAAGGAATCAATTCTGTGGCTTATAACACCCTACTCGCCCAGAATCCATCAAGTGTTGATTCCATTATTACGACCTGTCAACGACTCGAACAGCTGCAGTCCTCCCGATTGCAGCCAGACTTCTCTACTGGCCCCCCCCTCTACTGACTTCGATCTACGAACCCTAATTCGAGCGATAATCCGCGAAGAGCTCCAAGCCTTGAGCCCTTTCTGCCGGCACGGGTATGATCACTCTTCTTCTTATGACGCCAGCCTCCGCACCATCATTAAAGAAGAATTGACAACTATTACCCACCCTGTCGCACCTGACCCTCCTGCACCTCGTACAGCGCCGACTTATGCTTTGGTCCCCCCCCCCCCCCCACGACAAGCACCACCCTACAACCACATCAATGCCGTGACGACGGCGCAGCCTACGCCGCCCTATTACGCACCTTGGCGCCCTTCTCGCCCAGTGTGCTACTACTGTGGAATCAGAGGACATATTTCCCGCTTCTGTCGTCGACGCATTCAGAACGAGCGGCGTGGTTACGACGCCTTCGAAAATGACGTACCCGGATATTATCATCATCATCATCATCAGCCTGATTATACCCACTGCAGGGCGAAGGCCTCTCCCATATCTCTCCACTTAACCCGGTTCTGTGCTAGCTGCATCCACTTGACCCCTGCGAACTTCTTAATCTCATCCGCCCACCTAACTTTCTGCCGCCCCCTGCTACGCTTTCCTTCCCTTGGAATCCAGTTTGTTACCCTCAGCGACCATCGGTTATCCTCTCTTCGCACTACATGTCCTGCCCATGTCCATTTCTTCTTCTTGATTTCCACTAGAATGTCGTTAACTTGCGTTATTTCTCTGACCCACTCTGCACGCTTCCTATCTCTAAATGTTACCCCTACCATTTTTCGTTCCATAGCCCTCTGGGTTGTCCTCAACATAAGTAGAACTCTCTTGGTTAGCCTCCACGTTTCAGCCCCGTAGGTGAGTACAGGCAAGATGCAACTGTTGTATACTTTCCTCTTGAGCGATACCGGTAAGCTGCTAGTCATAATCTGCGAGTGCTTGCCAAATGCGCTCCATCCCAATCTTATTCTTCTTGTTATTTCCTTTTCATGGTCCGGATCTGCGGTTACTACCTGTCCTAAGTAGTTATATTCGCCTACTACTTCCAGTATTTCGCTACCTAATGTAAACTCCTGTTCCTTCCCGAGGCTGTTGAACATTACCTTAGTCTTCTGCATATTGATTTTCAAGCCTACCTTTCTACTTTTCCTGTCTAGGTCATCAATCATTATTTGCAGTTAATCTCCCGAGTTGCTTAGCAAGGCAATGTCATCAGCAAATCGCCGATTACTGAGGTATTCTCCATCTACCCTTATCCCTAACTGCTCCCATTCCAAGTCTCTGAATACTTCCTCTAAACAAGCTGTGAATAGTACTGGGGAGATTGTGTCTCCTTGCCTAACACCTTTCTTTTGTGGGAATTTTGTTACTTTCTTTATGCAGAACTATGGTTGCTGTGCAGCCACTATATATATCTTCCAGCACTTTCACGTACGGCTCGTCTACCCCCTGATTTCGCAATGCCTGCATCACCGCCGAGGTTTCAACTGAGTCAAATGCTTTTTCGTAATCAATGAATGCTATGTATAAGGGCTGATTATATTCCGAGCATTTTTCTATCACCTGATTGATGGCATGAATATGATCGATAGTAGAGTACCGTTTCCGAAACCCTGCTTGATCCTTTGCTTGATTGCAGTCTAAGGTTGTCCTGATTCTATTAGCGATTACCTTAGTAAATACCTTATACGTAACAGACAGTAAGCTGTTTGGTCTGTAATTTTTAAGGTCCTTAGAGTCCCCTTTCTTCTGAATGAGGATAATGTTTGCATTCTTCCATGCTTCCGGTACCGTTGATGACACCAGGCACTGCGTATACAGGGTGGCCAGTTTTTCTAGCACGATATCCCCCCCGTCCTTCAGCAAATCTGTAGTTATTCGATCCTCTCCAGCTGATTTCCCCCTTTTCATAGTTTCTAGTGCTTTCTTGACCTCGTCCTTCGTCACTGGTGGAACGTCTGACTGTTTTTCCCTATCGCCAATCTTATTACGGTCCTGACTACTTTGGCTACTGTAGAGATCTGTATAGAACTCCTCGGCTACTTTGACTATCTTTTCCATATTAGTGATGACGTTGCCCGCCTTGTCCCTTATCGCAAACATCTGGTTTTTGCCTATGCCCAATTTCTTCTTTACCGCTTTAAGGCTTCCCCCGTTCTTTACAGCATGCTCAATTTTCTCCATGTTATACTTCCTTATATCGGCCACCTTGCGCTTATTGATTAGCTTTGATATCTCGGCCAATTCGATCTGGTCTGTTGGATTGGAAGCTTTCATACTCTGCCGTTTCTTAATCAAATCTTTCGTCTCCTTAGACAGCTTACCGGTATCCTCTCTAACTATCCTACCGCCTACTTCTACCGCGCACTCAGTAATGATATCTCTAAATTATTATTCCTTGCCTCTAGGGTAATGTCGCCATCCTCAGTTAGAGCTGAATACCTATTCTGTAGCGAGATCCTGAACTCTTCTGCCCTCCCCCTCACCGCTAATTCGTTGATGGGTTTCTTTCTTACTAATCTATTGCGTTCCTTCTTCAGATTTAGGCTAATTCGGGACCTCACCATCCTGTGGTCACTACATCGAACTTTCCCGATTACCTCTACATCTTGCACAATGGCGGGGGTTGAACACATTATGAAGTCGATTTCATTTTTAGTCTCTCCGTTAGGACTTTTCCATGTCCATTTTCGGTTCTTCCGTTTGCTGAAGAAGGTATTCATGATTCGTAAGTTATTGCGCTCTGCAAACTCAACTAGTAACTCCCCCCTACTATTCCTAGAACCAATGCCATAGTCACCTACTGCCTTGCCTCCTGCCTGTTTTTTCCCTACCTTGGCATTGAAGTCGCCCATTAGTACAGTATACTGCGTCTTTACTTTTCGCATTGCCGATTCTACATCTTCATAGAAGCTTTCAACTGCCTGGTCATCACAACTACATGTAGGTGCATAGGCCTGTACAACCTTCAGTTTATACCGCTTATTAAGCCTAATTACGATGCCTGCAACCCTCTCATTAATGCTATAGAATTCATCTATATTACCCGCTATATACTTATTGACAAGGAAACCTACTCCTAGTTCTCGCCTCTCTGGTAAACCTCGATAACACAGTACATGCCCTTCCTTCAGTACAGTATATGCCTCATTCGGCCTCCTAACCTCACTAAGCCCTATGACATCCCATTTCATGCCCTCTAGTTCCTCTAATAGCACTGCTAAACTAGCTTCACTAGCTAGGGTTCTAGCATTAAACGTTGCCATGGTCACTTTCCAATGGCGGCCTGTCCAGCGGAGCCAGGCTTTCTTAGCACCCCCTGCTGCGTCACAGGTCTGACCGCCGCCGTGGTCAGTTGTTCCGCAGCCGCTGGTGACTGAGGGCCGGGGTTTTATGAAGCTTATCAGAGGAGGTTGTGGCCAATTAGTGCACCAGGGTGGCCAACTCCTGTTCTGGTGAGGGACTGCGTTGCCGGAGGTGTTCACCGGCATCAGGTCGCACCCCAAACCTGTATATGCAATTCCATCGACACGCGGATTTTTTTTTTTTTCATCCGGTGGAGAATTGCGCGGCACCGGGATTTGAACCCCGGTCCTCTTGCATGCGAGGCGGATGTTCTACCGCTACACCACCGCTGCACCTGCCCGGATATTATCAGCGACGATCTATTCACAGCTCACCTCGTCGATCCTCTCCACCACCGGTATCCTGGTCTGAACCAAGGGGCGCCCATGTTTCCCGACGCCGGTCCGTTTCCCCATACCGCCGCTCTGTTTCTCCACTTCGACCAGCAACAACTGTTCCTGTCCGTCATTCGGAAAACTAAGCGATGCAGTTTCCGGAGATGAAACTGCACTCTGCGAACTTACCAAAAGTCCTCCTCATCTCCCGTACAATATGATTTCCGTTTTAGCTGAAGGATTACCGGTCGAAGCTTTGATTGACACAGGGGCTGCAATTTCTGTTATTCGCGCTGATTTATGCCACCGTTTGCGGAAAGTAACGACACCATATGATGGACCTGAACTTCGTGGAGCAAATGACGTCCCTCTACATCCTTCAGCAAAGTGTACAGTTCGATTTGTTATAGACGGCGTCCGCCACCATGTGCAGTTTGCTGTGCTTTCACCGTGTGCGCATCAGATGATTTTTGGTTGGGATTTTCTGTCGACCGCGTCAGCGTTAATTTCTTGTGCTGACCGTGTCATTCATATGACAGACAGTGATTTTTCATCTGACATGTCTGAAGGACGTCATTCCCTCATTGCCGCAGTTGACACTGTATTGCCTCCACAATGCGAAAAACTTGTTACCGTTGTAATCCAAAGTTTGACGGAACGCCGTCTGGTCAGGTAGTAGCATAGTTATTCTGTAGGGTCACTGACCACTTGTCAAAATAGATGGTTGACGTTTCGGAACCCCTACGGGTTCCTTGTTCACAATGGAGAACCGGCCGATAGAAAAGGCGCTTAAATAGCTTTTAAAAAAAACGAAACATTGGAAAACGAAGCATTCTTCACCAAACGACAACTGGAATTTCAGATTCCCGAAGTCCTACCCAGCATCCAACTAGTGGCAAGTCAAGAGATGAAGCTGAGGAAACAAAGAAACGAGGCATCCCAGGCAAGGAAATTAGACTCTTTAATTGCGGCGAAAGAACAGAGGCATCCGGTACGTAGTTTCGAGGTTCGTAACCTGTCTTCACACGTCCTGTCTGCTGCAGAGACTCAGGTGTTGAGCCGTGGTATGAACTTTAACCAAGGGAAGCTCCCGGACCCAAGAAAAGTGATCTGCTCCGTCGAGGGAGCAATCCGCCAGCTGGCCAAGGATCCGACCTCGAAAATTCAGACCGAGTTGCAAAAACTGCTCTCGCATATATTTGAGGGTCTCCCGCCGTCAAAAAAGTGGCTTTATTATCACCTTCTTTGCACCAATGGCTCCGCGCCAGCAATATATGGCCTCCCAAAAATTCACAAGACCGGAATTCCGTTACGACCCATAGTTGACTTTACAAGATCGCCCCTCCACAAACTATCAGGGTACCTACACAAGGTCCTTGCGCCTTTGGTTGGAAAGACCGACACATATATCCGCAACACGGCTGATTTCATAAACAAGGTTGCAGGCACCGTTTTGGAGGACGACGACGTACTGGTATCATTTGACGTGTGCTCCCTGTTCACAAGCATTCCTGTCGGGCTTGCTATCGACACGTGTAGAGACCTTCTGTCAAAGGACGCATCTTTCCAAGACCGTACACCATTTGATGTGACTGAGCTCAGCAACCTCTTAAGCTTCTGCCTAATCAACACGTACTTCACGTACAATGGATCCATATATAAGCAAACATTCGGAACCGCTATGGGGGCATCCATCTCTGTTACTACGGCCAACCTGGTGATGGAAGCAATCGAAAGAAAAGCTTTGCAGACGTTCCAACCTCGACCTAAAGTGTTCTTGAGGTATGTAGACGATTGCTTCTGCATTCTCAACAAGCAGCGACTACAACGCTTTTTGGATCACCTGAACAGTATAGAGGCCTCCATCAAATTCACTGTAGAAGAAGAAGCCAACGGTAGCATTCCATTTCTGGATGCCCTAGTGACACGCTCGCCGTCCGGCCTAAAGTTTAGCGTCTACAGAAAGCCCACCCACTCAGGAAGGTACCTCGACTTCAAATCGGTGCACCCATTAGCTCACAAACGCTCAGTAGTAGCATCACTCGTAAACCGGGCAGTACGCACGTGTTCCGATGAGCATATGCTCAAACAAGAATTGGAAGTTATAACAACAGACCTGCAAAAGAACGGATATCCGAAAAAGTTTATTCAAAGCGTAACCAAACGACAGATCGAAAAGCATTCCCAGCCGGAGCCCATACAAAATTCCACGTCGTCCTCTCGACCAAAACGCGCGCCCATCCCGTACATCCCAGGCATAAGTGAAGCCTTGGCACGTGTTTTCAAGAAGCACAATCTACACATTGCCCACGTGCCAACCAGCAAACTGCGCGGCGATCTCTTCAATGTAAAAGACGCTTTGCCCCGTTCAAAGTTCCCGGGTATCATATATAAGATACCGTGTGACGATTGTAGCTCTGTCTACATCGGCGAGACTGGAAATCTGCCCAGGCGACTAAAAGAGCACCGCAATGATGTCGCTAAGAGCCGGACAGCGTCAAACGCTGTGGCAGAGCATGCGCAAAAGGAAGGTCACGAAATTGCTTGGGATGACGTGGAAATCGTCGCTACCGAAAGAAACCTGTCAGCACGACTGCACCTGGAATCTTTGATTATCCAGTCAACGGCAAACACTATCAACAGAACAAAAGGAAACCTTCCCCCGGCTTACGCAAAATCATTACATCGCCTTTTTTAAAGCTATTTAAGCGCCTCTTCTATCGCCCGGTTCTCCATTGTGAACAAGGAACCCGTAGGGGTTCCGAACCGTCAACCATCTATTTTGACAAGTGGTCAGTGACCCTACAGAATAACTTGTTACCGTTGTTTCGGAACACATCACTGACGGGGATGTACTTATCGCACCATCTCATCGTCATCTTGCACGTGGAATCGCCTTCCCATCAAGTCTTGTACGATTCCCCAGCGGCTCAGCGATAGTAGCTGCCACGAACACATCCCGTGAATCCATCGTCCTGACTGAAAGAACTTCCCTGCCATGCATAGTGGATGCTCACCCTAAGTCCATTATGGTGCTCACCGCCCCGCTACCTCAGCAACGTGATTCATCGCACGTCTCTCTTCCGATGCTGTCGAAGACAATCAGTCCTGGACCTCATGCCGCACCAACGCAAAGAATTGCTGAAATTGCTTCAAGCCCATCAAGCCATTTTCGATGCCACTTCCCCTCCACTGGGACGGACTAGTGTTGCACACCACCGCATCATTACTGAAGGTAACTCGATCGTACGCCGACGACCTTATCGGGTTTCTCTCTCGGAACGAAAAGTAATCGAAGAAAATGTGAATGACATGCTCCGTCGCGATATTATTCATCCATCAACAAGCCCATGGTCTTCCCCAGTAGTTTTAGTTAAAAAAAGGACGGATCGGTACGATTTTGTGTTGATTATCGCGCACTAAACAAAATTACCCGTACAGATGTCTACCCGATGCCGCGAATAGATGACGCCCTTGACACTCTCCAAGGCGCAGAATATTTCTCGACCTTGGATCTCCGCTCAGGTTATTGGCAAATACCAATGCATGAAGGCGACAAAGAGAAAACCGCTTTCGCAACTCCCGATGGACTTAACGAGTTTAATGTTATGCCCTTTGGCCTGTGTAACGCACCAGCGACATTTGAAAGAATGATTGATACGGTACTTCGTGGCCTAAAATGGAGAACCTGTTTATGTTACTTGGACGACATTGTTATCTTTTCGGCAACTTTTAACGACCATCTCAAGCGCCTGAATGAAGTCCTGACGTGCCTTTCGTCAGCGGGCCTTCAGCTCAACACCAAGAAGTGCCACTTTGCACAAAAGGAAATTAAAATATTGGGACATCTGGTTAGCAGTGAAGGCATTCGTCCAGACCCAGATAAAATCAGCGCGGTCTTGAACTTTCCTCGTCCGCAACGGACTGCAGATTTGCGCAGTTTCCTCAGCCTGGCGTCATATTTCCGGCGTTTCATAAGGCATTTTGCAGCTATTGCTGCGCCACTTCATGAACTACTTAAAGCGCGCAGCTCTTTCGTGTGGACTGAACAGTGCAACACTGCTTTTACCGACCTAAAGCACGCCCTCACATCAGATCCCGTCCTTGGCCACTTCAGCGACAGCGCTCCTACCATCCTGCACACTGATGCCAGTGGTCACGGACTTGGCGCTGTCCTTCTGCAGCGTGATGCAACATCGCGTGAGAAAGTGATTGCCTTTGCCAGTCGGACCTTGACTCCAACTGAGAAAAACTACACCATTACCGAGCAGGAATGTCTTGCCGTCGTCTGGGCTGTTCAAAAGTTTCGCCCCTACCTCTATGGTCGGCACTTCACAGTTGTGACCGATCATCATGTTCTTTGCTGGTTGTCTTCACTGAAAAATTTAACAGGCCGACTTGGCCGCTGGATTCAACGCCTGCAAGAATATAATTTCGACGTCGTTTATAAATCGGGTCGCCAACACCAATACGCCGACGCTCTTTCTCGCTGCCCACTTACGGAATCAGCCTGCTGTTTTTCTTCGCAACGAATTTCAACCTCTGACCACAGCCGACCATCTCTTCCCCCGACGCATGTCACAACAGTTTCTTTTGACGATTCTGAGCACAAACACGCACTCCGCTCGAAGCAATTAGCTGATGCCTACTGTCGGCCCATCATCGACCGCCTTAACGGCGCTTCGAACCCGCCCAATGCTAGGCTTCGCCGGCAGCTTCGCAATTTCAAACTCGAAGATGGCATACTACGCCGCTACGTGTATTGCCCTGATGGAACTAGTTGGCTCCCTGTCGTGCCGCGTGCGCTTCGCCCACGTATACTGGCGGCTTTCCACGATGACGCTACTGCAGGTCACCTTGGTTTTGACAAAACATATGACCGCGTGAAAAGACGATTCTTTTGGCCTGGCCTATCTTCTACCATAGCTAAATACGTCGCTTCCTGCCATCTGTGCCAACGCCGCAAGCGCCCTACTTCTTCGCCCGCTGGCCTCTTACAGCCTCTTCCATGTCCCGCCACGCCATTCGACGTAGTCGGCATCGACTTATATGGTCCCCTACCTCTCTCCGAGGGGGGTAACCATTGGATTATAACAGCCGTTGACCACCTTACACGCTACGCTGAAACAGCCCTTGTACCGACTGGTTCTGCCGAAGAGGTAGCTAATTTGTTTTGCGATCAATTGTCCTGCGTCATGGCGCTCCTCGAGTGCTTCTAAGTGACCGCGGGACGGCCTTCTTATCGACAGTCGTTGCCGAAGTTCTTCATGCGTCATCCACTCTTCATAAGACAACCTCAAGCTACCATCCCCGGACTAACGGTCTTACTGAGCGATTTCATCGCACTCTATCCGATATGATATCCATGTACATCACACCGGAACACCGAAATTGGGACACTATTCTACCATTCGTCACATTCTCCTACAATACAGCAGTACAGCGGATTTACGGTTACTCTCCGTTTTTCCTCGTTTTTGGCCGTCCTCCCACTACAATGCTCGACACTTTCTTCTTCTCTACGCCCGACTACTCCTCATCAGTACTAGCCCAGTTCTTATCCCGTGTGGCCAGATGCCGTCATATTGCCCGCCTCAACACAGAAGCGCGCCAGGAAGACTGCAAGAGTCGCTACGATTCTACGCATCGTGCGGTCTCTTTTCGTCCCGGTGACGAAGTCCTGCTTTACACACCACTGCGCGCCCCGGGCCTTAGTGATAAATTTCAGCGTCGCTATCTTGGTCCCTACAAGATCATAAACCAAACTTCCCCCGTGAACTACCAAGTCACACCTGTTGATCCCCCAGCCGATCGACGCCACCGTGGAACTGAAATTGTTCATGTCTCCCGCTTGAAGCCGTTTGTGCGCCGCGGTGCATCGGTTGGTTAGGAGCGGGCAGGCTGGCCGCTTCTGACTCCCCGGGATGATTGTGTGAGCCTTCCACGGACCTTCTTTCATTTGTACATACCATAATCTTCTTCTTTCTTTTGTACATACCATCGTCATCGTCCCGCGGCGCCGGCTCCAGCACGCGCCTGGGTTCTCCATCAGATTAAAACGCTGACACGGCGTACCTTGCCTTGCCGTCACGACTTTGGTGTCTCGACCTGGCCTTCTTTCACAATATCAATACATATCAATATCAATACATATCAATATCAATCAATATCAATGTCAATACATTTGGCCATAAAGAAAGTGTCTGACAACGCATTCGCCAAGTCCAATCAAATCTGAGGCTCTGAACTGAATAAAGATGCAATATCGAAACATTTTAAGTTAAAACACACAGAGAAGGGTCCAGACAATAAATTCGAGCGAAAATGTCAGATTTTAACATCAGCGTGGTTTGACGAACACGGTAAGGTGAAGGAGCAAGCGGTTCAACGTTTCCACAGCGCCGCGTGTAACCGTCACACGCACTGCCTGTCGCGAGGCCGTAGTTAACTATTAAATAGTACAAAAACAAAACGACTTTTGCCAGCCGCGGTATCTGCCATCAAATGCAGCGGCGCCCGAGCTGCGGCACGGAATAGAAAGGACAGCGAGAAGACAGGGATTGGAAAGAAAAGAAGGGACATACGAAAGAAAGGACGGGGCAGGTTATAATGGTATAAAATCAGTCAGTCACGTGGAAAGTGTACAATAGCATGATGCCCGCGCCCATTGTCTCAACTTATCAAAGCTTGCAAATACGGATAGGTATCAAATGGCGGCACAGCACCGCCACGAACGCCACACAGGCTGCCGGATACAAGGAACACTCTGCCGGAGCGAAGACGCACCCTCTCTACTAGCAGCCAAGAGCCCTATCCATGCATGGCAGTAATTGAATTACTGTAATTTAATTACTTTTCTCTGTAATTTATAATGTAACAATTCCTTTTTCGGGTTGGTAATTTAGTAATGTAATGAATTACTTTTTGGCAGTAATTTCGCAGCAAAAGTAATTAATTCCTTTCGAAATGACTTTTACTAAAATGCTCCACTACGCTCAATAGACGACGAAGTAGAGTGCCGCGAAAGTAGGAACGGCGTGCGGCAAGCGAAGCCAGCGTAACGGATCGGCAAAGGGGGACAGAGTTGTGCAGAACAGTGCGTCTGAGACCTCAACCATTCTCCAATCTGCAGGATACAAGGCGTCAAGGGAATGCTAGAGAGATGGTGCAAGAAGGCTGCAGCTGAGAACTAGTTTGGAGCGCGGCGTACCGGCACTCCCTGTTGCTTCGGCTAGGGCACAGTGCATGGTGCCTGGTTACACTCAACACTACGGGGCGAAGGAGGACTGGGGTTGGGGAAGATAGGCAGAAGGGTCCATGACGTGAGGCACCGTGGCTTGAGCATTACTGAGCAGTGAGCACAAATGTGCCGACATCGATTTTTGGGACTGCGGAAGCAATAAATAACCTAGCTTCTCGGGCGCTTCAAATGGCGGAGACAGCTCCGGGCCAGTAAGACGCTGGGTTCGCCGGTCATTTCAAGACCGTTCGACCATGTTTTTTTTTTTTCGGTAGTCTTGTTTTTGAAATCGCACGTACTGTAGGAGAGAGAGAAGGAATAGCTCTCTGGGACGGAATTTGGCGGGAGAACAAGTTGTTTTGCTTACTAGCTTTGCTTAGTTTTTGCATGGATGGAAACTAGAAAGTAATTTAAAAGTAATTTAATTACTCAGTAGAAGTAACTGTGATGTCATTTCATTACTTTTTGGGAGCTGTAATGAGTAATGTAATTTAATTACTTTTCTGCAATTTTCAGTAAAGTAATTAGTAATGTAATTTAATTACTTTTCAAAAGTAATTTTGCCATGTATGGACCTATCCAGCCATCTGGTCGGAAGGGGAAGGGGGGGGAGGCGTGCGCATGAGAGGGGCGGAAACCGGTTGCTGGCCAGTTCCAGAATCCGATCCTCCAGAGAGGCGGTTTGCCTGCAAGCACTCCCAAACGTAGTTTGCAAAACTTGTCTCTGTCCCGTTGTCCACCGCGGAGGAATGGGTGCCTTGTAGCGAGCTAATGCGTGTAGGTGGGCAGGTTACAGTGGAAAATCAATTCCCTTCAAACGCCGTACCATTATCGTACTGAAACTAGCGTGTCCTTCTACCGCACTAAAATATACAGAAAGCCCCTTTTTCCCCTGACAATGCCCGTGCATCTGCCGTGTCTGTAGCGTCGGTCCCGCCGAGCTGGGCGCGAGCCAGCAAGGACTGCGCGCGAGTGCTGGAAACGTGCGCCCATGTAGCACAAAGTGGGCTATGACGTGGGGGCCCGCGTTGGGCCCGTCAGGGCAGCCCATACGGGCCCCATGCGGGATTTGCAACACGTACCCAGAGGGGCCCCGCATGGGCTGCCCAATTCTGCCGCTATCGGTCCCAATCTGTATCCGTGTGGGCAGCCCAAATAGGGCTGCCCGCATTCAGCCCAGGTAGACGAATGTGGGCAGCACACCAGAATCACTAATGGGTCCCACATTTGTGCAGGCAATGTCATCCCATTGATCAAGGTTTTAATTTTTAAGTCGATTAATCCCTCCAATACCTGAATTATACAGGCGCGGGATTTGCGAAAGCCAGTTCGTTTTGGGCTGGCCCAGGTGCTGCCCTGATGGGTTGAATCTGGCATTTTCGGGGCTGCCCAAATTCCAATAATCAATTGTGAAACATTATGCGCTATTTTTTTCCTTGTATGCGACACTCTGTAACATGAGAGAAATTTATTCCCAACACTACACTAATGTGGGCTGGTCCACATCAACCCCAACATGTTGGTCTGAATATTTATGTCGGTGGTGCGTGTAGAATAGTAATGCCGCAGGAAACATTCGGAGGTCGTTCAGTGCATACACGTAAAGCGGAACAGTTACTGTTGCATATTTTCTGTCGACACTGCATAATTAACGTAGTTGGTCTGGTTGGTTTGTGGGGTTTAACGTCCCAAAGCAACTCAGGCTATGAGAGACGCCGTAGTGGAGGACACCGGAAATTTCGACCACCTGGGGTTCTTTAACGTGCGCTGACATCGCACAGCACACGGGTGCCTTGCTTTTCGCCGCCATCGAAAAGCTGCCGCCGAGGCCGGGATTCGATCCCACGTCCGTGGGAACAGTAGCCGAGCGCCGTAACCACTGCGCCACCCCGGCGGGGTCATAATTAACGTAGTTGTTAGAGTAAAAATAAATAGTCCTTATACATTGCATAGGTATGCTTAGGACAGTTATGTGAAACCTCCAGAAGAGGCAATTAGTAGCCGGTATAACATGATTTACATAAATAAAATGGTGCCTTAAAGATAGGGTGGAGACGTTTCAGAGCGGTAAGCCCGCCTACGGCCAATTTGGGGCCCACTGCGGCATTTCATGGGCCGCCCCAATTGGGCTGATCTTGATTTTACCGCATGGACTACGAATATATATTGCAATTTCCCGCAAGTACCCCAAGAAATACCCGTGTGGGCAGCGCGGCGGTGTGGTCGCTTTTCAGCCCGGCCGCAAACCATGCGGGACCTACTCGGTTTTTGCGTGGGCAGCCCAATCGGACTAGCCCGTCATCTATTTGCTTTAGGCCCACATTTGCATCGCATCTGCCCTAAATTCCCCACAAGAGACCGATGCGGGCAGAAGTGGGAAGGAGCAATTGCCTGCCCCGCTACGGCCCACGCGGAAATTATCTAGGTTTTTGGTGGGCAACCCAATTTGGGGCAGCCCAGGAATTTTCTGCATGAATTCCAGATTTTCGTCTGACCTTCCCTCAAGTACCCCTCAAGGGTCCCATGTAGGCAATGTGCGGGCATACCCGTATTTAGCCCCGCCGCGGCCCATGCGGGACCTATTCGGCTTTTGAGTGGGCAGCCCCAATTAGATCAGCCCATGCGTTTCCTACACAAAGCCCAAATTTCATTTGCATCGGCCCTAAAATTTCCCAAGCGGGACCCTTGAGGGCCAGATGTGGGAATATGTACTCAGTTAGCCCTTTCCACGCCTATATAATGCCCGAATGGAAAAAACAGGGGCAAGCCCAATTTGGGCTTGCCCGCTTTATCCCTAAAGCGGGCCCTCGTGGGTGTTATTGTGGTTGCCCAAGCCCAACTTGCCCGTACGGGCCCCCGGTGGGCCATGTAATGTGTGCTACTTGGGGAAGTTGCTTGTGCAAGTATATGCCGTCCTCGTTTTTGGCCAAGAACGCGTGATATCAGGTTGCTCCACGAGAGTGAAATCTTTTGTAGTGCATAAAAGATGGAATGTATCATCGACGTGAGTACAAGGATAGATTATTTGAAGAGATCGCTACAAATTGGGCAGCTGATTTCACAGGTGAGAAAGATTTATTCATCCGGTTGTCTTAAGGATTGAGATAAAACAGAAGTAGCTTTGCAAATGTTCCTGTGAAACTCATCACACTCATCGAGAAGCTAATCCCTGCATGGAACGAAACATGAGTGTTGCGATCGCGACTGCGCCGGCAATCGCCCGTGATGCTACTTGACGTTCGCGCGAATGGCGCAATAAGCGGTATGCATGCACGGCAGCAGATAGACACTCAGGGCGCACTCTGTTTTGGCGCAATGAGTTGATTTTAAGGTTGTTCGAAGGCGACTGAGGGCAGAGAGGTAGTCGCGCAGAAAAAAAAATATGGCTGGTAAAAAATTAGCTTCTACGTGGAACTCTCTAACACTGTTCAGTGTCTTTTTACGAAGTTTGTATTTTGAACTGAAATAAACATTCTTATACGCAACAAAGAATAACTGAATGTTTTATTTAGGACAAGCAAAATATGGGTGGCTCTACATGCTCGAAAAAAAATTTCTTGGCACTGCAGAACATATTATAGTATTTTTCTTGTGACCTCGCTACCTGACGTCGCTAAATACCTACATACCTTGGATTGTCGCGACAATTACGTAAGTAGGTTGTGTTACGTTAGAACATTTTGTTGTTGCGACAGAACATTGTTTTGTTACGTCAAAACATTGTGTTGTCTGCGGCGACATCACAAAGTTTTGTTGTCGCAACAGCAAGAACATTTTGTCGTTACGTCAAAACTTTGCGTTGTCTGTTGCGACAGCACACGTTTTGAAGTAACAACACAACGTTCTGTCGCAGCAACAAAATGCTCTGACGTAACAACAGAACGTTCTGTTGTTACAAGACAATGGTTTGTCGTAACGACACAATGTTCTGACGTAACAACAAAAGTTCTGTTGTCGCGACACAAATATCCGTAGTAGCATCAAACATTTCTGTAGCGCGATAGATATTTCTGTAGTACAACAGAAATTCCTGTCGTCTTTTTCGACTTGGCTGTCTGTGCCTCCAGGTTGCTGCGGTGCCTGCTAAAGCTACAGGAATCACACGTGTGACTAGAGCAGGGTCCGAAATTGCCATTGCCATCTGATAGTCATCGAGTTCACGAAGAAAATAGCAAGCAGATTTCTTGTCGGCGTATGCTTCAAACCTCGGCAGGGGCAAATTCAGCTGCAGATGGTTATCGCGATACAAGGGAGTGGGTGTTCACGAAACTGGCGCGCTTCCCATCATTTCTCTGAATTGTCCCTTTGATGCAAGTGGCTGGAACAGTAGGCCAATAATTCCGCTTTGAAAATCCGACGGTTCGCTTTTCCGGTCTCCTAATTGCTCATGCATAGAACCCGCATGGGTGGGAGGTGGAAATTCACCTTTCAACTGGGCGCTTGCGCCAGGTAAGTTGAGATCATCCGTCGTAGCTACCCATGAAAACATGGAATGTTCTCACTAAAGTTGCGACACTCGCGGGGCACACCAAAGCTGGAGTGAAAATCACGTTGGGCGCCAGATGAAGGCCTCACTTTCAAAAGAACGGGTCCGCGAGCCATGGTCTCGCCCTACGAGTGACAAATGCATTCTCTTAAACGCACTGGTTTATTCTGGATAAACGGAAAAACAAAACAAAGAAACATAAGGCTCTACTGCGCTGAGAACAGGCTGTTCATGCGCGCGATAAATGAACACGAACAAAGTGGGAAGAATGTCAGGGCTTTACCGCGGTGAAACAAAACACACTTCGGAGCGAATAAAACGAACAATAGGGCCAAAGCGCTAACGGCCACACTCACACGAATACGCCTAGGCCGTTTCTGCAGGCACTGCTTCCATCTTCGTGTCGGCGATCTTCTTTCAGTCGTCCGTGCACAGCCTGCTGGCCCATGACGCTCGCCGGCAGACCCGCGCGGCCTCTCTGCCGGGGCAGAAATGGCCCCGCGCCTTGCTCATAGAGAAAGAGATTGGTAAAGAGCGGACACTCGGCGAAAACTGGCCCTAGGAAATGACGCGCGACTTGTTGTGCTGCCGCCGATTGATGGATGGCGGCACCAGCGCGGACATGCGTGGACGCGCGCGCGACGGCACTCGCAGCAGCGGTAGCTCGCCGGAGCAGACGACAGAAAGTGTTCGAAGGGGCTGGTTATCTGTGCGTACCTCGCCTGTGTGGCACAGACCGCATATTTGTATCTCTCGTGGGCTGCTACGCGGAACAACTGGGGTTTGGAATGACAAGGTGAGCACCGTTTTTTGTTGAACTACGCTGCATTTCAAGCAGTTTACGCGTACCATGTCGGCCGGTGCCAATTAAATTTCGCTGCTCGTGAACAGGCGCGCCGGCTGTTCAGGCATAGAGAAGTTCAGGCGCAGTTCGTGACGCTCCGCCAGTTCCCAACCGTGGCGAGGTGTAATATGTTGTGTTCCTGCGAAACTGCGCTGCATTTCGAACAGATTTTCTCAGCACACTAGACAAAGTGGCATGTGAAGGCACCAAGGCACGCCGTTGCGCCAACATGGCGTATTAGCCGGCCGGTGCGGCTAGGCCGCGACATTCCGTTTCCAGCCCAGATGAGAGCAGACACTATCATCATCGTCGCCATCTCCAAGACGTCACATTACGTCAGTTCCTTCGTTCTTGGTTGCCGCTAGTTGCCGTGGCAACAGATACGCTCCAAAATGCATATGACGTCACGCATGTTCGCCGTCGCTACAGTGTTCTGCCCGTCGCGCTCAGGGCATTGCTAGCGGTCGTGTCAGTTGCCTCGGCTGGAGGATGGGGACCATTTGGCGTCGGCGGGCCAGCAACGATGTGCGCATCACAAACAGCATGCTAGCAATCCTCAGGGAGCCTCGTAAGGTGAGAAGCAGTCACAAAAACGTTGCTAGAGATTTGAGAAATGCGAGTTTTTACTTTGACAACATAAATTTTGTTCGGGAATGACCACTATAGCTATAGTGTACGTCAGAAGCTTCCGATAATTCCTGCAACAAACATTGATTTCGATGCGGCTACAGCTCGTTATTCCACTACGCACTTCGATTTTAATTAAGAGCTTCATAAGAAACAGTTTACTTCCCTTATGCCTCCATCGAGAGGGCAGACTCCCGTGAGTTAGTCGGAATTGTGCATATTTAAATAAACTGTTTTGCGCGGCATCGTAAACAAACTTCCTGATGTCCTAGCCATGCTTCAGAGGATATACTGGGCGTTGCCGAGGACGTGCATACAATATCGAGAAAGGCACTAAAATGAGCACAGTGGTATGTGTGCCGCGCAGTACCGCTGCAATAGTTCAGCATTGCTTTACCTTCGTATTTTATGTATTATTAATAGCTGCTGGCCAGGGGCAGCGCAACAATTCTGCTCGCGCTGGTTGGGGTATCAAGGCATATTAATGAACAGCTTCGGTGCCAGAAACAGTGGTCAGTGTCGACTCTCATTCGGTCGCTTTGTGTATTCTCACAGTTAAGGACGGGTAGATAGAGTTCAAGGTCACGACGCTTGTATCGATTGCCGGTTTTTCTAATACGCATGAGAACGTTGTCGGTTTTAAACGTTAATTACTTGCTTCTGCAACACTGCCAATGTTTTGCTACAGATAGTAAGAATAAGCAGGGACCACGGCTCTAAATGCACGCAATTTATGTAGCTATTAATTATTGCATGCCATGGCAGTAGTGTGTGATGTGGTTTGCTGCTGTTCATGCTATGAAACCACCATGAATGACACATGCTCTCTCATTGCAGGAGACTGAGGGCACTTTGGTGGCAGTACTTTACCATCCATTCCATTGCATTTGACTGCACCATGGGGGTGTGGAGCGAATTGTAGGAAAGAAAGATAGTGCAGTGCTATCTGAAGCTTATCATCTTGAGCATTCATATAAGCATGAACAGCGTTGCACTTCGACGAATCTGTGGAATGCACGGAAATACCTTTTGAGCTTGCATATAGCCTGCAGTGCAACTCTGCAGATACCACCAGAGTGCAGCTCTGCTGGTCAATCATACTGATGTAGGTGTATGGGTCGTTAGATAAAAAAGAAATTCTGTTCAGTTTACAGCACTGACTTGCGCATTACTCGAAAGCGCTCCTAGGTGCCAATATAATGCAAACATAAATACTCAGGATTCCAACATTTGGAGGCAACACAGTTGTGAAATGTACTCAGGAAAATAAGTAATGTAGTACACAGTGAATGACATCACCACTCGTGCTCAGTTTCGCTCCATGTTGCACTGCAGAGTAGTAGTTATCACAAAAAACTAGATACAAGAAATCTTACTAGAAATTATTGGCATGAGGATTGTTTTATGCCCTAATCCTTGCATATTGGAAACTTGGCATTACAAGTTTCTGTGATGTCATGTCCAAATGTTTCATTGACACTAGTATCTTCCTTGTTTCACTACTGTGCTAGTTGTACACGATTTTGTCTTATTTTGGCTTCTAAAACAATTTCAGATGGTCCAAAATCCTTGTTGAAAATCTAAGGTTTGGTTTGGTTAGGTTTGTGGGGTGTAACGTCCCAAAGCAGCTCAGGCTATGAGAAACGCTGTAGTGGAGGACTTCGCAAATTGTGACCGCGTGGGGTTCTTCAAGGTTCACTGACATTGCACAGCACTCGGGTGCCTAGCTTTTCGCCTCGATTGAAAAGCGGTCGCCTAGGCCGGGATGTGATCTCGCATCCTTGGGCACAGTAGTCGAGTGCCCTAACTACTTCACCACCCCAACGGGGTTAAAATCTGAAGGTGTAGTCATTTCCTTCATACTGTTTCTATTGCAACATGTCACACAGCCTGTTTTTTAAAGAGCACTATTTCCCACATGGGTGCCACTTCACAATGCCTAAGTATTGACGATTTCAACTGTGGAGGTATGTTTTGAAGTGCCCTTGTAATAATGTAAGCTTCACAGATCAATTCTAGAGGCTGCCACTTTGCAGCCTCTACTGAGCCAGAGAAACACTGAAGTTTGGCAACTCAAATTATACTGGTTGCACTGCTCTTGGAAGGCAGCAGAGCAGGTAACAACACAAAACTCAAGAAGCACACACAAACAGAAGGACAACACTGCACTGATAGCTATATTGACCAGAAACCGCAAATCTTCTTCCTTCACTTCACGTCTGCAGCCAACTTCTTTCTTGTCTTTAAAGTCCTGTCGATTTGCGCAGAAATTCTAATTTCTTCTTCAACTATACCACTGAAGGCATACTGACACATTGGTCTCCCGAGTCACTGATTGCATATGCTTCATAAATTTCTCTTGCTAACTTATTCTTCATCCTTTTCATAACCTTAACATTGTGAAGGTCAGCTGGACATTTTTGGTCTCTACAAACAACGCAGTCTTTGCAGTGCACCGCGAGATTAGTGCCAGACTTGTCCGATATTGCCAAAGCGTGTTCTCTAATCCTGTCATTGATACATCTTCCTGTCTGTCCAATATATTTCTTTCCATATTGCAAGGGAATCTGATAAATGATCCCCTGAATACACTTGGAGTACCTAGTCCGGTGCGAAGTTTTGCATCCAGAGTTGAAGTCCTGGTTGCTAACCCGCACACACATCCCTTTAGCTCTGTTTGGTGCCGTTGAAGTGAAGGGAGAAAATATGCGGGTTCTAGTCAATGTAGTTGTCAGTGCAGCATTGTCCTTGTGTTTGTTTGTGCTTCTTATGTTTTGTGTTGTTACCTGCTCTGCTGCCTTCTTCCAAGAGATGCGTGACCAACTAGCTCAACGTTCAACTCTATTATGGTTGCATTGGTTCTGTCTATATAAAAACTGTACTTACAGGATCGAAAAAGCACAGGTTCAGTATGCCGGATACAGCATGCAAAGCCTGGTATGTAGCGTAGTAAACGGCTGCCACGTATTTAATATATAAGCACAAGTTTTTAAACACAAGTCACTAACCTGGTAGGTATTGGCTGTGGCTTGTCATTATAATTAAACTCACTGTATCCATCCTTAATGTTGCCTACTAAAGATTGGTTTGGTTTGGTAAAACTTTATTTCCCACAGTAGGGGTCCCACAGAGGGCAGCTCCCACGTCGGCACAGAGAGCCCGAAGCTCTTCGCCGCCGCGCGGGCCTCCTGGACAGCCCGAAACTGATCATGTAGTGAAGCACTTTTTAACACTTTGTCCCAACGTTCCTTGTTCTTGGCATAGGCGTCGCTCGATGCACAAGCACACTAAACCTACTACCTCCTACTAAAGATGGATTAGCTGTAGTTGCCCAACCCACATACCCAGCTAGGTGCAATAGGATACTTAAAGAAACTTGGAATATATCATGGGATGCTGCACACCTAATAGCAGTCTGCATTTTTGTCTTTTCGACTGTGGCAGTTTCAAACTTAGGTACGACTTCAATAATGGAATTAGTATTGATGTGATCATCACTTACTTGCCGTCAAAAATGGCAACTGTAACGAGAACGCCCGCTGTTCTGCAGAATACACAATTTGATGCATGGTGTGATCAAGGTCCTGAAGTAATGAGACCTCATTCTGATCTATACAACACAATGGTCTTTTTATGGACCATTCAGAATTCTGATCCTCAGCACTGTCTAGTAGTTTAATCAACAGCATAAATAAGCAGTTCTTTGTTTCAGAGCCCTACATTGATGGGTGCATATTCTCCTAGACAAGGATTTTATAAGCTATAAAATGTCTACATATGAAATACAGTTGTCACCATTGCTGGCCATTCCTGTAAGCAAACTGAGGTGCAAAGTGATGACCTAGTGGCTCAAGCATTTGCCTCACGTGCAGAGTTCCTCACCATAGTGGACAACTTTTTTTCTTTTCGGGGGGGGGGGGGGGGGGGGAATGAAATGACTGTGGAAAGGGCCTTATACTGTCCCACTTTCAAATTTAAATCTGTATCATGCTATAAAGCCCATTTGCAGCCCCTTATTAGCAAAGCAGTGGCCTAGGTGAGCTACAAGAAGAAAAAGTTATTTGCACACCTTTGAGGCTAGGCTACATCACCTTTCACTTTCATATGGTGATTGTGGAGTGATCAGTTTGGTGGCATAATCTTAAATTTAGTGTCAAGGAAATTTTCAAATCCAATTTCTGAGTTTTATTGCGAAAGCAACACTACTCTAGGTTTCGAGCCTTCAACGTAGCGCGGCCGCTAGCCACGTCTTACCCACGTGACACTAGGGTGAGAGCTGGGCTACCAACTCAAGCGGTCGGCAGGCGCTGTCAACTTGGGTCTCTCGTTTCATATAGGACGGTTATGTCAGAATCAGCCTGCTAGGACCCTGGCATTCACGTTACCCCTATAGGCCACTAAGGCACGTTCATACGGCTTGGTTAAAGAGGGGCCTTTTATCTGGCCTGAGGAAGAAGAAAAAGAGAAGAAGAAGAACGCTCGGTCACCCGCAGCTAATGCTTTCACTCAATATTTGGTTCAGCAGCGTTGAACCCTTGTAATTTTTTTGTTTTGTTTTTTCTGCTGCTGGCAAAACATCATCATAGCCAGAAAGAGCCACACATTAATTTCCAACTAAAAGCAAAATTTAGATGGAATTGTCTCATGGCGCATTTTTCTAGAACAAATTTATCTCTGATACTGTGTAGAAGATAGTAAATTCTGGGGACACTTAAGCTTTTTTTAAGCATATGACTATATAGCGTCTGCAGCTCCCCTTACAGTTAATTTGCATACATGTAGTCCTCGCTTATTTACCAGTCTCTTGGTCTGTGCCTCTAATATATCACATTCTTATTAGCATACAGTACTAAACTATCACCTCATCCATCTACCGGATGTAAGCAACCATTCAAAATGTAAACCCCCGCTTTAACCAAGCCGTATGAGCGTGCCTGACTTGGCATCCAACAGTGGAAGGTTGATTCTTATTCCACCTTCCCACTCCAAATGAGCAACTAGAGTTGGCAGCTCCTCCCACCTCTCTGATAAGTGATCCTGTTATGTTGCACTAACCATAGAAGTATCGGTGCTCAGCCATGTCAGCTGCCAGCTAGTACAACCTGCTAGCACCATGACCGCAATTTTTTGTTCACAATGCTACCGCAGGATTTTCTGGGTAACGAGGCCTTTAAAGCTATCGAATAAAATGGTAAATGTTAGCATCTGCTGCATCACATGCACTATATGAAGGTAGCATGTTGAACATCGGCATTTTTCATATTCCCATCTGCAAGCTAGCAAACTGCCACACCAAAAATTGGCATAGGTCAACTATTAGAACTTCTTAAAAAAAGTCCTAGAGCCAGTTCCACAAATTTAGGCTTCTGAGCAAAGGAGAGCTACTGCTTTAAGCCTGAGGCCTTCACCTGTCATCAGCTGGACAAGAATGAAGCCAAGGAATGTGTGACGCCAGTTACCCGGAGCAGCTGATTTACATGTGGCCTGAAATGGCGCAAGCTGACAGCGTGTGAAGGGGCAAGGCTTCGTGCATATAATC
Organism: Amblyomma maculatum; assembly: GCF_055883805.1. Taxonomy (NCBI): domain Eukaryota; kingdom Metazoa; phylum Arthropoda; class Arachnida; order Ixodida; family Ixodidae; genus Amblyomma; species Amblyomma maculatum. Next base: position 478,254,239 of record NC_139344.1, on the reverse strand, counting down.
TGAAATCTTGAAATGTTCCCCACAAAGAATGGAGGACTTCCGTAGTCAACGCACCGCCTACAAAGCATGTACTCTGTCCTACATAAAAGCTCTTCCTTTTCTGCCATGACGAAAAATTATGGGGATTCTTAAGTCACCTTAAGAATAGAATGCGCCAGCATTCGAGCAACGTTGCTTGCTGTAGGTTTCTGTCATTTCAGCTTGACATGCTCATTGCTGTACCTTCAAAAATTTTTACCACTTATAGTAGATTCTGGACAGGGACTTTGAGTTGTTTTTCTGCTACAGTAGACATGGACAGCATTGAAGGTGACTATGAACCAGCCACTGTTCTTGGCCATACGACTCGACCAGCACACCTGTAAATTTGGCCAGAGGGCTCCATTAGGTTGCGCTTTCTACACCAGTTGAGAGCATACTCAAGTACAATTTGTCAGTGCGGTTTTGTGCCATCTGCACCAGCCTCCCCGCAGTCTCCTTCTCGGGTAAATATCTGCTCGACTTGTTCCATTGCAGACTACTCTGTAGTCATGCTTTTTTCAGTAAAAGTGTTTCCTGCCACACTTTCCATGTGCTACATGACTATGGTGGTCATATGTAGCCAGTCAGTGTGGATGTGTAGCAGACGGGAGGGGCTTTATTATTTTTTGTGTGATACAACATGCGGAGACCCATTTCCTTTTGACAAGGTGTCCTACGCATCAGCACCAGTGGTACCTCCACTTAGAGTAGCGATTGGTTTTAAGAATGCTAGTCAGCCTATACCTTTGCCCGTTAGTCTGCCAATGCCTGCCAGTAAATGTCTGACAATCACTCTTCCCCCACTGCCTGCCAACAGAAAGCCCAAGTTGTGGAGTTTAAAAGTTCTCTTTTTAATTGACAGGCAACTGGTGACACATTTTGGATGGGAACAGCAACAGCCTTAATGCACACAAACTGCCTTGGATTCTGCTGTTATCTCTTCGAAGTACCCACTGACTCGGTGACAGTTTGCCTGCACCACTTTGCACAATGCATAAAAAGGGCAGAGTCAAATACATAACTTTTAGAACCGGCTAGGTACTTTTGTGAATTAATGCAGATTGCACCCAATCTGGGGAGATCAAGACGCACAGTCTTGTGTGAAATGTGAATTTAATGGTTGGTTGGAACGTCTAGCGCTGGCAGTAATTCGGGCACAGCAGGATCGAATTACCAGCCGCAGGGCACAGCTTCAGCGCGAGCGAGATGGGCGCCGGAGACCAGCGATGGTGATGGCGATGCCGCAGCGTTTTCTGTTCTTTGTCTTCTCTACATTTCCCCCGCGTGAAGAGGAGAAGGGACCACCAGAGGGTTGTAATATATGGCTTGAGGCGGCTGACGTGGACAACCTCGCGGCCGCGACGGCGGTGGTCGGGAGAAGGGGTGACTGGCTCGATGACGTAGTTCATAGGGGATGTGCGTTTCAAGACACGATAAGGTCCGTGGCATGTGGTGTCTAGTTTGTTGGTGGCATGAACGCATAGCCAAGCGAAGCTGTCGGCCAGGAACGTGGGAGCAGGGGTATCGGTATCATGCTGATCTTTGCGATAGCCTTGAGTGTTGGAGGTAAACGTGCGAGCTAGCTGACGGCATTGCGATAGCCTTGAGTGTTGGAGGTAAACGTGCGAGCTAGCTGACGGCATTCCTCGGCCTTCTGTGCAATATCTGACAAAGCACTGTACTCAGAGGCATCTGGATGGTATTTCAAAATGATGTCCAGAGTACAAGATGGTTCACGGCCATATAAGAGAAAGAAGGGCGAAAACCCAGTTGTTGCTTGGGTGGCAGTGTTGTACGCGAACGTTACGAATGGCAGTACCTGGTCCCAGTTGGAGCTTCCCGATTCAGATGTGACATACATTGCGAGCATGTCCCCAAGCCTACGGTTGAAGCGCTCCGTGAGGCCGTTTGTTTGTGGGTGGACGCAGTTGTAGACCGATGTATCGATTTACAAGACGACAGGAGCTCTTGGACTACTTCGGAAAGAAAGACACGACCTCTATCACTCAGTAGCTCGCGAGGGGCGTCGTGTCGAAGAATGAAGTGGTGCAGAAGAAAATGGGCTACCTCTCGGGCTGTCGCCGCGGGAAGTGCAGCAGTCTCGGTGTAACGGGTCAGGTGGTCGACGGTGACCCATCGATTACCAGCGGCACTGCATGGTAGCGGACTATAAAGGTCGATTCCCACGCGATCAAACGGGCGAGCTGGACACGGTAAAGGCTGGAGAGGGCCAGCAGGGTGGCGAGAAATCTTGCGTTGTTGACAGGCGGTACAAGAGCGAATGTAGCGACGTACGAAATTGTACATTCCCCGCCAGTAGTACCCCTGACGAATTCGATCATAGGTTTCACTTGGTGGAGGTCAATCTGAGGTTCCCTGTACCCATCTCGCCCTGGAACTTCGCAGCAGAACATTGACTACCCCGCACCTCCACCAAGTGAAATGTGGATTTAATGGTTGGTTGAACGTCTAGCGCTGGCAGTAATTCGGGCACAGCAGGATCGAATTACCAGCCGCAGGGCACAGCTTCAGCGCGAACGAGATGGGCGCCGGAGACCAGCGATGGTGATGGCGATGCCGCAGCGTTTTCTGTTCTTTGTCTTCTTTACATGTGAAATCACACTCCTCGCCAACCAATCAGCGCTTGGTCATATACATGACCTGACCTCTCCACCAAGCAAGAAATTTCCTGCCGACACCACGTTTTCCTGTTCATATGGACTGTAAGCTATTGCATTAATAAATGAGTTTTCTTATCTCCGGCCTGTCTCTGCATCGGCAACCAGTGGCCCACCCAGTCAGTGTTACTCCTTGTGTAGACTCCAGCAGTGGGCCTAGCGACACAATTACGATTAGGCGCCATCTGTAGGATCCCTAGAATATTGCTTAAAGCTAGTTGCTCTATGCTAATTAGTGTATTGTGATGTATTGTGAATGGAGGAATACACAGCACAAAGAAGACTTGCCTGTTCTAAATCTTTTTTTTTGCGTCTTGTAATTCTTCATTCACATATGATACACTTTCAATGCATCCAGCATAGCTGTCATGGCAAGAATATTGCATGCCATTCTATGTATTCATTCTTGCAGTAGAACTGTGGTAGGGCTATGCCAACTCACCTGCAGCATTGGCATTGGCTGTAATATATAGTGTACAAACCAATATGGCTGGCACGTAAACCTGAACTTTATAAAACCTCAATCACTCCTAGGAAATTTTATATACAGCATCTTTTTGTGTAAGGCAACATAAGCAACACGTTAACTGAAAGCTGATCTGGCAATGGAGGCACTATTCTGCTGTCACTCCCTTTCACTTCAAGAAAACACCGCAGTAAAAAACGGAGGACAAAGTAGGAGAATTTTGCTATGAATGCTCAAATTAAATTTATTCAAGCTTTCATCAAGATAAAAAATGTGCATACACTACCCTCTCTATTTAGACCAAGCCAGTTACCCATGTAGCAACACAAGCCATGGCTTGTCTCGAGGGAAAGCGCGCTTCTTACCGCCTCCCCAATGGGGTCTGCTTCCACATCTCGGTAGGGTCTCCACTACCTCACCGCTCCGCTTCAGCTAGCGCAGTTCATGAGCAAGGAAAGCACGCACGCCCACTCCGTGCCCCACCCGCATCACTTGCAACCTGCAAGTCCTTACATTTCAATCTTTATAGTTCATACAGACACTGCGCAGCCAGCGTTGTGAGATTTGTGATCTATGATATATAAAATGCAGATAAATCTTGTGCACAGGCACTCCTCTCAGTGCGACTGCATGGTCGCATGAACCTCCTGATCTACTGTCATCACAGCTTTCTGCCTCTAAATTTTGTGCAAACACAAAATTTATATGTCATGTGCAGCGTGTTAAATTACATTCTCAAAGCATTTACTTGGCTTCTGAAGTTTAAAAAATATCCTGGAATCTCAATTGATGCCGTTTTATTTAGCTAGCTAAAAAGCGGCATTAACAATCATTCCTGGCGCTTCACAGATTGAGGTTAAAGAGCAAAAATTTGTTCGGAGTTGAAATTGCGGCTGCGCAATGCAGTGTACTTTTCACTAAGTTCTGAATATGTTACATTCAGAACAATATCAATCGGCTCAAAGAGTATGTAGTCTCGCGACTGACACAGCAACTTTTGATCGCGACATCGGGCATGAATATTTGTTCGGCAGAAGTAAGGAGAGCGGCGGCCAAGAGAAGATCATTCTCCTTTAAAGCTGACCCTTATTTAAGGAAATTTAGGGAAGGAGAAAATTATATTCCCCTTCAAGAAACTGAGCATTCCGTTATAGCTCTGTCCATTATTTCACTTAAGTATGATCTGTGGCAGGACGGCATGTGTGCACGTGCGTGCGCGTTTTGGGGAGGGGATTGCTTCTAGCGTTGTTGCAATTATAATTAATTACACAGTGCTTCGAAAGCAGCTCGCCTGCGGGGCGAGTCTCCTCACCGAGCACCTGACCGCGCTGGAGAGCTTTAATGCGCCAATAGCGTTTCCATATGGGCATAAGTGATTTATTGAACATAAAATATCTAAACAAACACACCCGCCACGGGAGAAACCGCATTTCAAGTTCTAAACAGAAGACTCATCTCAGAGGCACTTTATTTTCTAAATTATTATTTGCTATTTCTACAGTTTATTCGAAAGAGCTATTTTTGAATGAGCTATGCGCAACTCGCAAAAAATGTGGTGTCCACGAAAATTAGGTCAATTTTGACAGCAATTGCCAGCATGCATATTAGAGAATATAAAGTTACGACTGTGTCAATAAAACTGAAATTTCCTGGCCGTAGTCGTCCTAGATGTTTTTAGAGGGCGATATCTAGGAGTGCGAGCTTGAAAAGCTTCGGTTTTCATTTCTCTCGGGTTCGATCCCAGCAGCGGCGGCCACATCTCAACGGAAGCAATATCGTCAAGGCATCCATATTCTACACAACACAGTGTAAATTAAAGAACACCAAGTGATTGAAATTTCCAGGACCTCCACTGCGGCGCCTCTCATAGCCAGAGTTTCTTTGCAGCGTTAAAACACATAGACATGCCACCAAGCTAACCTTGCATTAACAAGCTTACTTATAGTACTTGTCAGCCCAGAATTAATATTTGAAAAGAATTGATCAATACACCATCTTCTGCATTTAAGAAAGCAGTATCCATCATATATGCACATCACATTTTTGAACAAGAATGATTCGTTTTTTTGATGATGTTAACTGGCACATTTTGTTATAAGGACTTCATTCACATGTGGAATACACTGGAGACGTGCAGCTAAAGCAACTACAGTGTTGTGCATGCTACGAAACCAGTGGATGACAGCGTGAAACCAGGGAAAAACCACCCGCTGCTGCTGCAACAGGTGCAAAGCGAACGGTGAGCTGGTGGTACAACTTACAGCGGCGGAGAGTGTAATTAAAAGAGAACCGCTCCCATTGCTCTTGCGGCGATTGAGAAGACCACAGGAAAGAGCGTCCGCTCTCCCTCGAGACCAGCTGTGCACAAGTATAGTAACTACTAAAAATAGCAAATGCACGAATTGGCATGAATTTATTCAAGGAAATGGCCCAAGTCATTAAGGAATGATATGCATCAAGTGTACAACATAACAAAAAGGGGTCTGCACTACAGTAAAAAAAGAAATGCAATTCAGATTGTTCCAAGCCATTTGAAATTAGTGAACATGAGACTGGCAGATGTACCAAGACCATAGTAATGCATAAATATGAATGCTCAACAAATTGCAGAAAGGTGCAGACTCCATACAGGCTCCCATAAATGGAGAGGCCAGCTGGACTGAAGCCACTTTTTCTAAGAATCACGAATGCTCTGTACAACATGTTAGAAAGTCGACTGCAGTGATGCGAGTGCTATGCTAAACTGAGTTACGAAGCTTTCCTTTTCCCATGCTGCCACATTATGAAATTTGAGCAATTTGGGCCAAGCCGGCACTAAAATTTTCTTAAAAAAAAACACACCTTGGGTGCCATGTGTTGTATGGGGCCTTTGAGGTTGCAATAAATAAATAAAAAATATACGCTACTGTACAAAACACCATCATCATGGCTCACAAATGTGGCAGCAGTCGCAGCATAGTTAGCAACTGCTGTTAAGTTGCATCCTACTAAGGCTCACTACAATCACCCTTTCAAATAGCATGTCCCAGCTATGCAGATTGAAAGTGCATAGATCGCCAAACACTGCAAGTAGCTTCTCAAGTCTGGACTGAATGGTTCCACCGTTTTTAAAGATGCATAGCATTCATAGTAAGATTCACAAGCAGGATGAGTATCACTTTATTGGTTAGTCTCAATTATGGGGTTTAATGTCGGCTCTGGCTGTGAGAGACGCCACAGTTGAGGGGTCTGGAAATTTCAGCCACCTAGGGTTCTTTTCCGTACCCTGAAATCACACAGCACACGGGTGCCTTGCTTATTACCACCACCGAAAAGCGGCTTTAGCGGCCAGGATTCGATTTTGGGTCCTCTGATTCAGCAGTCAAGTGTTTTAACCACGGAGCAACCGCGCCAAGATGTCACTTTATTGAAATCTTGCTGAAAACTTTATGAAAGTGCAGAGATAAACTTATTTATATGTGATGTTACTAAAAGCAGCGAGAACTGAAAATGTCTGTAGACATGCATTCGGTTAAATGCAATGCTAATGCAATCAAGTGCCATTGTAATGAAGTGGTTTGACCTCGAAAATCATTCATAATACAGGTCACTTCATTGTAAAAGTCATGCACAGAACACTGTATCACATGAAATAGAGCACGGTAAGCATATCTTACAAAAGAAAACCTTTATTTACTATCAACTGAAGAACTATTTTATGAAACAATTTGTTAATTTTCTTCTAGCTGGGCACTTCTTCCAACAGAATGTGCATCTGTAGGTGATCCTTATTATATCCAGGTTCATGGCATGCTCCATGATGAAATCCATGAGCAACACAAAAGTAGAGCAAACAAAAAAAGCAGGGGGAAGGGAAATGCCGGCAAGTGCTCATTAAAGTGTCGTTTTGTCACCTTCGGACTGGATCGATGCAAAATGGCCGGTTAAATCCACCGGCTCCATCGGCATGTTCGCACTTGCTGTTAACAGTGAGCATGAAGATTGCTTTGTCTAGTTTTACTTTTTCTGGCTTCAGGTTGTGCTAGTGTCATTCGTCAAGATTTTAGTTTTAAGGCAAAGGTCAATGACTCCAACTAACCAACGAACCAAGAACTTGTTTGGAGCTATTGACCTTTACCTTAAATTTAAAATTGAATTCCCCAACCAAGCTCCTATATGCTGCACAACTCAGTGGGTGGCAACCCCATCCTCACTTTTCCACTACCTGTGGGAATGTCCTTCCCCCCAGGCAGTGCCCCCCATCCCCCATCCCACCTTTTCTTCCTGGGAGGCTGCTTTGCGGATAGCTCAACCCGCCGTTAAAGAAATGGCTGGTAGATCGGGCTCTATGTGAAGCAAAAGCCCGTGGACTCCTGGACTAGTAGGGGACCACCCTGGAAGACTTTTTTTTTTATTAAATAAAGTTGTTTACATCCATCCACAGCCACATTATGTGAGTTCATTGTAAAGCAGTAACAGCTGCCGACATTCCTTCATTTTGTAGCGCCATAGATATGAAAGAGGTTAAGCTGGGACATTAGAAAGCCTTAATTATACAGGTTGCTTTATTGCATAGGCGTTCATGTTATTAATTTTAATTTAAGCAAGTGTTCACACCAAATTTTGAGCTATCATTCTTCCTTGTTTCAATGATTCATGACACTACAAACTAAGCATGGAATTGAGAACTTTCTGCCCAATAACACATAATTCAATTTCTACTAGCAAGCCACCAGTTTCAGCAGTCGATCGGTGGCTATCATGCAAATGAACACGCAGCTATTACATCACTGCTTATGTATGCCTCATGTGGCCCCAAATCTCAACTCTCGTCTGACAAAAAAAAAAGGCGGGGAGGTAGGAGGGGGGGGGGGGGGGGGCTCCAGCTCGGCCTTTGAAGGTATGACGCGACAGCATTAATGATTAATGGCTCCCATTTGCCAGCTCCTCTTATTTGTTCGAGTCCATTCAATCTGCTACTTGCCTAATCAGTAGTCTTATTTGTGCACCTATTGTCCCACGCACACTCATTAGCACAGAGTCGCAAAATATCCCATGCATATCTGCCAACTTGGCGAGATCAAAAATCGGAAGATTTTTTATTTGCGCTAAAATGGGGTGGGAGGCGGCACGTTCAGGACGATGTGTCCAATGAGTGCTAATCAAAACACAAGTAGCAACAGCATGCATGAAAGGTGAGTCCTAGAGACCTCTGCACGCCGCCACCGAGTGATCTCGCTACACCTCCGCAGTTGGTCGACGCAAACTGATCAGCGAGGCGCCATTGCCGTTTTCTTTCGGTGTCATCGGCGCACCGTTTTAGTTTAATGTGAAACCATTATTAGCCGCTTCATACGCGATTCTGCCCGCAACTGTTGTTGGTCGGGATCGTTCCGAAAGAAGAGCTATCATGCCATCGACGGGCATAGCGCAGCTCAGTAACATGAGACACGCGGCCGAGCGCAATATAGGAGAATCAGATGGCATCATGTTTGGGCAAAGCTGCAGAAATAATCCTTCCCCGCCAAGTGCGCTAAGAGGCCGCCCTTTAGCTGCGCACCGCTGCTAGCTGCCTACAAGGATGTCGCCACGAGTCCAAACCGACACAGCCTTCTTAAGCAGGCAGAAACCACTTGTCGGAAGATTTAAAGCAATGATCGTGTCATCGAAAGTCTACTGTGCAAACCGGAAGGTTTGGAAGGTATGCCATCATTTGACAGATCACCCGAAGTAGACATAAGTCCCCATTTTAAATAAGCCATACGAGCATGCCGGTGTGGTCTAAGGGGTGTGCGTGCCTACCTTGGGATGAAAGAACATGGAAAACTAGTTCCTCCGACCTCAAAGGCAAAAGCGAGAGTTGGCAGCACCTGCCAATTCAGCCGTGTCATGTCGCCTCATAACGTCACACAACCCAACAACCAATCAGTGCACGACCATGTCACCGGCCAACTACCACCAGCCAGAGCCATGCCAGTGATTTTTAACTAACAATGCCAATACCAGATTTTCTGTACAACAGGGCCCTTGATGCTACTGCATTAAGATATGTTATTTACTGCACTTGCGCTCGCTACAGTTACCCGTGGAAACAGACTCCACAGTCACCGAACCCAACCGGTACTCTCAAACAGGCACGGGAAACCAAGATGACCATCTGCTGACACATGTCTGAGGGAATGACCTGCAGGGAGATAAAAAAAAGAAACCAGCATGAAGCCACACAATCAAAACATTAATACTGGAACAGTGTAAAGAAAGTAACAAAATTCCCATAAAGAGAGGTGTTAGGCAAGGAGACACAATCTCCCCAGTACTATTCACAGCTTGTTTAGAGGAAGTATTCAGAGACTTGGAATGGGAGCAGTTAGGGATAAGGGTAGATGGAGAATACCTCAGTAATCTGCGATTTGCTGATGACATTGTCTTGCTAAGCAACTCGGGGGATGAACTGCAAATAATGATTGATGACCTAGACAGGAAAAGTAGAAAGGTAGGCTTAAAAATCAATATGCAGAAGACTAAGGTAATGTTCAACAGCCTCGGGAAGGAACAGCAGTTTACATTAGGAAGCGAAATACTGGAAGTAGTAGGCGAATATGTCTACTTAGGACAGGTAGTAACCGCAGATCCGGACCATGAAAAGGAAATAACAAGAAGAATAAGAATGGGATGGAGCGCATTTGGCAAGCCCTCGCAGATTATGACTAGCAGCTTACCGGTATCGCTCAAGAGGAAAATATACAACAGTTGCATCTTGCCTGTACTCACCTATGGGGCTGAAACGTGGAGGCTAACCAAGAGAGTTATACTTAAGTTGAGGACAACTCAGAGGGCTATGGAACGAAAAATGGTAGGGGTAACATTAAGAAATAAAAAGCGTGCAGAGTGGGTCAGAGAAATAACTCAAGTTACCGACATTCTAGTAGAAATTAAGAAGAAGAAATGGACATGGGCAGGACATGTAGTGCGAAGAGACGATAACCAATGGTCGCTTAGGGTAACAAACTAGATTCCAAGGGAAGGAAAGCGTAGCAGGGGGCGGCAGAAAGTTGGGTGGGCGGGTGAGATTAAGAAGTTCGCAGGGGTCAAGTGGATGCAGCTAACACAGAACCGGGTTAAGTGGAGAAATATGGGAGAGGCCTTCGCCCTGCAGTTGGTATAATCAGGCTGATGATGATGATGATGATGAGTGTAAATGTTGAGTGCTTCATTAGGTCATTTCACATGACACTGAATTCAAAAGAAACAAAATACAGGATACATCACATAACTTAAAGGAAAAATTACTTGTCATAACCTGCTGTGCGAAAGCTGAATGCAGCAAAGTAGAAGCCATTTCAAGTAATGGACTGGGCAACGAGCACAAAAAAACAAAGCAGCTGCATTTTTATTCCAGTAATTATTTCTCACAAACTTCCTTTTTATTTCCCTCGATAAATTAAATGACCACGGTAATGCACTGCCCTTTGAAGCATCGTCCTTCTAGGCATTTACAGTTTTCATAGTTTGCCATGGATAGTTCTTTTTGTGGCTAGGATATCTGTAGTTTCATGAAACAACCTGACCAATGAATAGCCTTTGCAAGTAAGAAGCTTTTTCTTAAATGTAATTTCTGCACATTCAGTATTTGTCTATACAGCAGGTCCAGTAGAATGGTTATCTTCTAGTCAAGAATATGTTTCGGCAAAGTAAGGCAGGAACTCTGTGAATGTGCATCAAAAAACGAGTATTCAGCCTGGCTTGCACATGAAGTCGCAACAAAAATTTTAGGTGATGCCCATTTTGATGTGATACACTTAATTATTGAATCAACATGACCTTGAAAAGTGAGACTACAATCCACCCATAGGACCAATAAACTCTTTCAAGTAGTATGTATGACTTTGCGGAAATGAATCTCTAGCCTACATTCGTCACACGACTCCAAGACATAAGTCGGCATTTCGTGTAGCTATATGCACTAGCAAAGACTAGGTAGCAATTAGGATATCTAACTATTCTGCTCAGGAAGCATGCAATTTATTCATTTAAGGCTGTTAGGCCTGCCATGAAAGCAGGGCAACACTGAGCATTAACTAGCACCACACGTCTTAAAGAGATCAAATACTGAACTTTAAGTGCCCAATTTTTTTAGCAATGAAAAGCTTGCTTTCTAAGGTGGTCGATTGATTCAGTAGTTTTATAAGGTGTTCTGCAATTTTTTGCAGATTTGCGAGCAGTTGGCAGTTTAAGCAGCATTTACACTTCGCCTTCAGAGTCCGGCTGGAATAATTAGGATGAGAATTATCGTCTCTATTCACCCTGTTTACATTTCATAATCTTTAGGCACTCAACATATGTCATGACCACATATGACCAGAGCAGCATCAGCATAGAGGAACCAAATTCGGCCTGCTCGAAGAAGGGATTTTGGTTGGAAGCATCCCTGTACTAGTTCACTTCATCTTAAAAAAAATTGGCTGTGGTTTAGCTCTGGTTAAACACGGTTGAATTGTGTTAGCAATACCTTCACGGCTGCGCTTATGGTTAAGCATGTAGTGTACCTCCTTCTCTAGTATTTTTTTTAGTCAGTGTCCGTGGTCCTGGCAGGAGCTGCCAACTTGGGTGTCTCATTTCAAATGGGACGGTTATGTCAGAATCAGCCTGCTAGGACCCTGGCATTCACATTACCCCTATAGGCCATTAAGGCACATTCATACGGCTTGGTTAAAGCGGGGCTTTATATGGGGGCTGGAAGGAGCTGCCAACTTGGGTCTCTCAAGGTCAAACGTGGCCCTTCCCGTGACGACGTGATGGGCTGAAACCTGGCACAGTATTGCTAAAGCAATAATAAAGCTCAGCTTCCATGGCTGTTCCAGCTGATGAAAGTATTTATTGCAGTTGGACAGGCAGCAATTTTTTCACATGTACATATTTCCATTACGGGCACTGGCGACTCTGTAACTACACAAATTTGAATGTTAAACTTCCAGTACCTAGCCTTGATCGTCCTTCAGCCATCCTTTCCTAAACTTCTGCACAAACTTCACAGGTTCTAGTAATGTCAGACAAAAAGCTTGAAAGCAGATTAGACTATTGCATTAGAAATTCCGCAAAAACCAATTCAAGGCGTAATGGACAACTAATATTCGCCACCTTGACATCGCAGTGACCACGCTCTTCCAGCGAACTTTTCCTCCAGAAATGAATATCATTTTAAGAAACAGCGACTGTTCTAAACAAAAATTGTAGGACCACCAAACACCACCCATAAAGAAGCCAACAGGACTTACAAATCACTAAAACCCCACCTCCTGCAATGGAACATTTTTGCCTGATAAACAGGATTGAAAAAAATTAAAGTTAGTGGGAAAAGCAATAACTAGGTAACATTGGTCAATACTAACAGCCCTTTAAGTGGTATCCTTAGGATCGCCTCCTAGGCCATGCATGCTTGTTCTCTAACTTGTCTTGGAAGGCATTCAATTTTGGACCACATCTGTCCGAGGACAAGTGGGATCGTTATACGGCCACGGCTATGCTGTAACTAAACTGCCATTACATTGATAGCTGAACTGAACGATTTGCAGATTAAATAATTTCATGACTGCCCAGCCACAAATTTCAAAGATCGTGCCTATTGTACTCTCTAATGATGCCGGTGGCTGCGGCCAAATCAATTTCGTTGAGCGAAGTATTGGCACTTCTACCTTGCATAGAAAAGACTACTCCTTCACATTTCACAGTTACATGAAAAGCTTGTTAGGGCTAGGACTAGCCGTTTTCTTTGGTAGGTAATTTGATTATGCAAATTTAGAGCAAATAATGTGAACATCTGGCAAAAAATGTAATGCTTATGAATTATATAAATCTAATTATCAAATCTCAAAATGCTGCAAATGCACTGGTATCATCATAAGGCACAAAAAAAAAGTCTGCTATTTCCGTAATAAGAGAGCGTGATTACAAAGAACACACGAGAAAATGTGCTTGTTTTAATATGAGGCATTCGTTTGCTGAATGCTGATAATGTATTTCCTTTCATATTGGAAGTAACTGTACATGCATTAAGACTGCAGACGGCTGCTCAAATCGGGTGGTTCTTCTTTTCTTCTTGAGTAAAATTTGTCGGGCTAGTTGGTTCATAGTTCAATGCAATAAAAAGCTGCGCTAATCAGACACGGACGAAGGAAAGGTAGGACGCACACCTACCTTTCCTTCGTCCGTGTGTGATTAGCGCAGCTTTTTATTGCATTCTTTTCTTCACTTGAACAGTGATGCTTGTTAGACACAATGTCCCTACAGTGACTGAAAGGCCTCTGATAGATGCAAAATCGCGCTCCTGCCGCACACTCTCACTCCTTGGCCGCCCGCACAGATGCTAGGCATTGCTTTCTAAGAGAATTTTCTGTTTCTACTACTAATACTGCTATTGAAAGGCACCAGTATCGCGACCTTGTGCGTAGAAGGGTGGGAACGGCTGTCGCCAAAGTAGCCGCGCGAGCTTGCTTCAGTGTACTTGGGAACAGGCATTACAAAACATCACCAAAGTTCTATCCGGTACCGTATTTTATAATTTACAGTAGTTACAATATTCAAGTAAACTCTAGTCAAAGCTGAACCGCAGCGATCTCTACGAGGCTGAAACGCTTGGAACTCACCTGAGTGCTTCCTTGAAGGCGCAACATACCGTTACCACATTACTTATGCCAATCCTTAGTTTTCAATTAATGATGCGCAAAACATTCCGAATCAACTTTATCTTACATTAAACCTGTGGTGAAGATGTGTACGTGGTCGAACCACTTGAAGTGGGCACGAGCTGACACACAAAGTTGAGCTGATGATGATAATCACTATGGACAAGACGTTTGCTCGTTTTGAACACAACCTTTTTGAAACTTTTCAAGCATAAAATGAGCACAAATAAGTTCAACTAATTATCTTTACAGTAAAAAGCAACTAAAAATATGAATACCGGCAGCAAAAACTGTGAAGGCATTGGCGCTCAAGCCCACCGCAGAAGGTGCGCCCTACAGTAGGTCGTCTGCTACTGCTGCCGAGCCTCCGTGCGCTCGTGACGAAAATTGTTGCCACGAGCTACGGGTTATCTTTTTGCCACTTCCAGCTATAATAAACCACATGGAAGAGCCTTGCGTCCATGAAGCCCATAATACAGCCTAATCCAGATTCACAGCGTAGATTCACGGCCAGAAACTGCCACAGCGAACAGAGAAGTGAAATTTGAAGTTCACAAAATGTCAAAGAAAATGATATGCTCTCAAATTTACTGAAACAATATTCGGTATGTGTTTGCGCCAAAATCATAACTTATAAGCAAGACTTATTCCACTCTTTCTGGTTGAGTGATGAGCAAGCCGTGAAACTGCACTACATGTGTACGATGTGCGACACCTGTGAAAGACGCTTAGCAAAAATCGTGTATTTTTAACCAGTGGTTTGTGATTCTAAGGATTTAAATTCGTTGCAAAAAAAAGTCCATTATCAGGTGTGGATAGTCAGACAAGTTGTCTAATTATACATGATTATCATAACGCCCTCACAAATATGCCATTCATGTTATATGCATATACTGTATGCAAAGGAAACAGCAATTAGAACAAGCAAAGGAGGTACTGTGCTCTAGCTCTTCCAGAGCTAGAAATACAACAAGAGATTCCTAGAGATACACCAATTCAGGCTATGTTCGCAAGGTTGAGGTGCAGTCATTCAAAACATTGTTAGTACAGATACGCACTAATAATGTAATAATTGATGATGACTCCATGATACGTACCATACAGGATTCATCATCAATTAATTATTCTGAGGCAACATTCAGAACATTGAAAGATATAAGCCTAATGTTTCACAAGCGTACAACTGGTCGAATTTGTGACAGATAACTTGTAGCAGTATTTTCAATATCAACTGCTGATCCAGACATATGTAAACCATAGAGAATTATCCCATAAAGTAAGGTCTCGAGCACCTGCTTCTTTGCGTGCCTGAAATCTCTAAATAAAGCATGCTTCAGAATGAAGTTACAGCGTACCATATGCCCAAATCCACCAGTACTGTAAGCTACCTGGTACCAGCTGACTTCTAAGCATGCAGCTACTGGGCAGGCTACCGAGGCGTGTTCTGCAAGTATCAAGAGCCTTTGGCAGCTCCTTAACAGCTCAGTGTTAGCACCTGCCATGAGCTGGCACTGGATGACAAGTGCCCTATGACTAGATTTCTTCAGCCGACAGGAACAAGTCCGGACTAGCCCCTAATGTTCCATCTTCTTCTTCACCACTATCTCAGCACGAGGGTTGGCCATGTAGGCGTCAGCTGCAGTGACCCAGGCAAATTTCCAGTGCCAGTCCTTGAACCAAGTCCGGAATCGTGGTAGAGGTAGCGCAAAAGGCTAGGATGAAAGAGAGAATAAAGGCAACACAGAGATTTCCACCTTATAACAAATCTGGAAGTCTAGATATATTTGAGTGCTATCTCCATCTAGTTTCTATTATAAGCAAATAGCAAAAGCCAAGCAAACTAAGGAAAGTAAGGTTCCAGACATGCTCCTCACCAACATTGTGCAATATCTGTATGCTGACTGGAACGGCATTCCAGACAATGCTGCTATAATCACTTGCTCACATCACTTCGTTGCAGACGTAAAAGCTTTCCTGTAACTGTGGATATGTATTTTTTTTAATTTTACTATCTCTTTTAGGGCCTTTAATGAAATGAAATCTAGTACTACACACAAACAAAAGATGTGCAAAACTGGATATGCCAGGGTATCCCATCATACGGGCCAGTGAGCCTTTTTTTACATTTAAGCCTTTAATAATTTCACACCACTTTACAATAATATTGCAGCTCTCAAGACTTCGATGAAACGTTTTTGCAAGCCCTTGATGAAGAGTATCAGATTGTCTATAAGGACATGAGATGCATCCACTCAACTGCCGATGGACAGCTTTCTTCCTTCACTTTCCTGTGTGCTTTAAATTCTGGCTAAGCACTGTGAACATCAGCAATGTCGCATCGCAAGTCCTGCTCATGCTAAAGGCTACCATTGCAATGGGCACACAACACAGAAGGAAATAAAACAAGTCGAGAGAATAACACGCAGCCAATCCTGACATGTTAACGGTTCTGCACACATTTCTGCTTGTCAGCCGGTCAAAGTTGGGCAAAGGCTAAACGAAGTCACTCGCTTAGCCATGGCATCTGAGGCAATGCACCTGGTGCCAAATGATACTAACCAAAGCCATTTACCGCGTGAGCACATTAAATTCATATCAAAGAGGAAATTCAGAAAAAAAAAAGATGACTACCGAGAGTAAGACGCCAGACACTTGCCAATCAGGAATAAAGATAATCTCATGGCACGACAAAGAAACCAAAGGTTTGTAATGCATGATACAACCTCAGCCTTCATATGTAATAATGCATACCTAGAAAAGTTTCTATTTCCATGGATTGAAGTATTACCTCAGCGTACATCACACTGCTGAAACAGGTCGCCATTGAGGGCAATGCAAAGGGCATCTTGCATTACCAAACCTTCAATTCCTTTCTTTCACCACAACATTGCCCAGCTTGATACATACAAGACAGGTTTCTGTTTTGCTCTTGGTCTTGATTTTGTTTTATTTGTGTTTTTGCTCGTTTCACATGCATTTAATCATGCTCAAGAAACATATGCGCTTGGTTGATAGCAGTCTTCCTACCTTTGTGATTTGTCCTGCACTCTTGGTTCAGTATGCTTCATCACTAACTTGAGCAGCCACACAAATTGATAGTGTGGCAGAGCAGGGCCCACAAATTCTCTAACTTGCACCCTTTTCGAAAATGCCCCCTTCGGTGAAACCAGACTGAATAAAACACTCGATCAGTGTGCTTCCACTTGCTCTGGCCTGCACTGCTGGAGCTGTACACCATCTAACAAAAAAGCACCTGGTATACAAATGTGATGACGCACAATGTATAGCTGCACTTGCCTTCCTGCCTGATCAAATTTTACGGCAACAATACCAACGTTATATAATATTCGACAACTTGTAACTACAGCTGCGCATTCTTGTCCCATGAGTGCCAACATGCTAGCAAAATGACGATGTATAGTAGGATTTCCACAGTACATAAGCTTTACTGACTTGTTTTCGGATAGGGGCCACTCAAGAGTATTTTCTTCAAGCGTTTTTAAGTTAGGCTCTGCTATCTGGGTGTAGTACTCTGGATGCAGAATGTCCCTACTGAAGGTGTCCACAGTAGACCTTCCGGTGAGATACCCATAAAGCTGGCAACGAGTTGGCCTTGTTATGGGATTTAATTATTGCCCTATAGCGACTCAAGCTATGAGGGACACGCCGCAGTGAAGGGCTTCGAATAATTTCAACCAACTGAGGTTCTTTCATGTGCACTGATATCATACATACAGGTTCGCACTGCATACGGCCAAGATCAAACCCACATCCCCTGCCCTATAGTAGCTGAGCGCCCTATGCAACAAGCTTACCAGCATGCCTTGGGGTTCAGAACAATGGGGGATGTACAATGCCTGAAAGCACTAAAATAGAATGAGTCACTGTTGTCATTGCTGTCACACCATTTTCTTGAGCAGGCTGATCAAATTGTCACCGACACCATTACCATCCCATGGACTGTAACAGCTGTTCTGAGCAAGGCACACTGTAATTTAGGATGAATTAATGCATTCATTGGAGGGCTTCCGTACAAGAAACCGTTTCGGAAACTTCTAACGAGCATGAGTCCCCCAGTGAACAGCGATCATTTAGCCCAATTAACATGCACACAACACATGCAGCCATTATCTAGAACACACCATTTTGATTTCTATACAATATTTTTACTCAGGAGTTCCTATCATATATATGGTGAAATAAATTAATTGCTATGGTAGTAATGTTTTTGCGTTATACATAGTTACTTCAGTGCTACTACCAAGCAGCGGTACAATTAATACAGGGCACAATGTCATTTCCAGTCCCTGCCTTTAGATGAGATTACTTGCAGTAAACGGCTCCGCGTTCTCCATAGAACACTCCGCAACAATGCACTGCAGCTGATCCACAATTTGGATCGCACATATGAATTAAATGAGGCTCCAGTGTCGCAGCAGTATTCCGTTGCACACATAGTCGCATCACGAAAGGCTGAAACAACTGCGCCTCAAAGTTTCGTGCATTTCTCGAAATTGTATGTTCATGCCGCATTATATACCAGCAGCCTTGATTACAACGCCGCGAAAAACGGTTTAACTAAAATACAACACTTTAAGACTGTCTAGTGAATCGCTCGATCGAGCGATGACCACTTGACGGCGGCTTGCCCAGAAACGGGACAATGTTTGCCACCTGAGTTATTGATTTAGAAAGATCCTAACGCACACTAGTTGGTTATTCCCACATGTATTTATGTTGTCAGGGTAAGAGACTGGCATTTCTCAAATCTCGCTTACACAAAAACTCGGTTCGAGCCGATAAGCACACGCTTTAATAACATACTCACTTTGTGAGACCCATCAAACAGCTGCATGCACGCTGTTTGCGTCGTGTGCGTGTCGTTCATCGTTGCTAGCAGGCCGACGCCAAATAAACCCCATTCCTCAGTCCGACGCAGACGACGAACATGCGTGACGCCATATGCATTTTGGAACGCGTAGCTGTTGCCACGGCAACCGAAAACGAAGGAACTGACGTCGCGTGGCGTCGACGATGACGTCAGCGTCTGCTCTCATCTGGGCTGGAAGCGGAATGTCGCAGCCAGGCCTGACGCGGTTTGCCGAACGGCTAGTTTTCCTAAGTGGCGCGTGTAACAGGGCGACGGTAAGGTGAGAAATATTGCATTCTTGACTTTCTTGTCAAACTGCGGAGTATTTCTGGCAGTTTAGCTCAGTACGGCGGCCACTGCGCGCGAAGGCCAAGCTAATAGGCATGACAAGGCGTGCTGGCCACGGTGACGTGACATGGCGTGAGGCGGTTTTGCGAATGGCTAGTTTTGCGTGGTGTCGCGTTTAACAGGGCAACCGCAATGTGAGAAATGTTTCATTTTTGTCAAACTGCGAGGCATTTCGGGCAGTTTAGCTCAGCATGGCGGTCTGCGCTTCACAAAGTCGCGTATGAAGGGCAAGCCAACATAGTGTGCAAGCCGGCCGCGGTTAGGCCAGGCCGCGGTTTTGCGAACGGCTAGTTTTAGGTGGTGTCGCGTTGCATTTAACGGGACGACGTAAAACTGTGAAATGTTATAGTAGGCTGCAAGCTTCATTGCTTCAGCTGTTCAGTGCTCTTGAGGAATATTGTTAGTTTAGTGGCTAGTATTTCACTCACTGTAGAAATGCATTTTCAGACAGGCTCGGTTAACCTGCATTTCCTGACCTCCACGTTGCAAGAGTAGCTTTTTGTATCAATTTTACAAATGACAGCTTTTCTGTTCTGGACGATAACTGTTGCTCACCAAGTCTTCAGTACGCACCCACATGCACAGATTTGTGCGCGGTGCAGTGGCCTTACATGTCCTTGCAACCTTCTGCATCATGTTCATTCCTTTTCCAACAGCCCTGCATGGACCCAGGGACTGCAGCCGAAGCACGGCAGATGCGACGAGTGAATGGTGCGGCCTTCCCCCAAGCGTCAGTACTCCTCTCTGCCCTGAACATTACAAGTTACCCTTGCTAAGGTAGCCGCGACTGGGTCCTGTGTAGTTTATGTATAATGCCTGTTTCATTTCCCATAATTCGGAAATTAACGCTATGCTATTTTTTGTCTCTACCTAAGTGCTGTTTCTCGCCTTGTGTATATTTATTTTTCTGTACTGTGCACATCGCCTAATGTGTGCCAAGTTTTGTCAATGCATCCGTCTACATATGTTGCATCTCTTATGTGTTTTGTATGCAGAAAAATAAATGTTCATTTCACAAAGCACTTGGCGTCTTTTCTGCAATACTGTTTTGCAAAGGCTGTGGAGCAGCTTCGTTGATGGCCAGTTTAGAGAACTGGGTTCTATTTTGATGTTGTTATGCATACTGAAAATAAATACAAACACTAGCAGACCATGTAAAACGAAAATAAAGCGCCAATAGGGCAGGGAAGGGCACAGCGCATGCTGGCATTCAAATCGCGCGCCTTTCAGCAAGACCGGAAGTAGTTGCCGCCGGCCGCTTGGTGCGCTACTAATTTCTTTCTCTGGGAAGGCTACGTCTGGGAAGGGTGCAACAGAACGAGAGCGGAAAAAAAGGGTGGAGGGGTAGGTATGTTGATACACCAGGGAACAAATTGGCAAAGAATTAAATCATCTTGTAAAGAACATATCTGGGTTTCAGGAACAATTGCCGGCATAAGGACATGGCTAGGGGTAGTTTATTTAGGAACAGGACATCAATGCAGGCAAGAAAACAGGGATCTTGTTGAATGTCTCAGTGACGATATAAGCCAGTTTGGAAACGGGGACAATATCATTCTACTGGGGGACATGAACGGCCACATCGACGATCTAGATGGATACACGGATTGTAACGGCAAGCTAATGCTAGATTTCTGTGAACGACACGATCTAGTTATAGTAAATAGAGAAACAAAATGTGAAGGCCAAATCACGTGGGAATTCCGCAACAGGCAGACGACCATTGACTATTGTCTAATGTCACAGGAAATTTATAGCAAGGTCTCAAAAATGGAAATAGACGAAGTAGGGGAGTGTAGTCTGGGAAGTGATCATAAACGTATCAGTCTGCAGATGGGGCCCTTGATGAAAAGAGAGACGGAATTTAGACAAAACGTAAACCCAAAATTAAACGACGATCAAATAGCGCAGATAGCAGCAGACATAGAGGAAGCAATAGAGAACAGCCACATGGAAGACTGGGTTTATGAACAGGTGGAACTACTCATAAGGAGGAAAATTCAGGAGGTTAAAGTAGCAAACCGCTGGAATGGAAAGAGGAAGCCACGGAGCTGGTGGAATAAGGAAATCAGGGAAGCTATTGAACAACGACGGTCTGCTTCAAGGGAACACCGAATGGCAAAGAAGGCACAGGTATCTCAGGAGGAAATCGACCAAAAATGGGAATTATATCGACAAAAGAAACTTCAAGTGCAGGCCCTCGTCCAAAGTAAAATAAGACAGTCCACCGATCGCTGGATGGCTGATATACACGATGCCTCTAGAGGCGGAGCAAGAAAATTCTGGAACCATATAAGCTGGCTAGGAAAGAAGAATCAAAGAAAGCAGGATCGGATTCAAGATAACGAGGGAAATTGTTTAAAGGGAGATAACGCAGTGAACTACATTACATCAGTTATAGCCGAGTCATTTAAGAACGACGATAGGGTAATCTCCGCAAATCAGGAAGCAAAGGTAGCAGAATACAAAGCAGCTTAGAACTGACCAATCTAAACTGGAAAAAGGCCGAAAAAAAAATTCCTAAAAACACATCTACAGGAATAGATGGAATTCCGATCAAGCTGATTAATGAACTCTGTCCAAAAAGTAAGGAAACGTTGTTAAAAGCTCTGGAAACAGTCATAACGAATAAGCAAATTCCGGACAGCTGGCGGCAGAGTAAAATGAATTTGATTTATAAAGGGAAAGGAGACAGGATGCACATAAAATCCTGCAGGCCGATTACCATAACATCTGTTATGTACAGGTTAGCCATGCAGGCTGTGAAATTAAAGGTGCAAGCATGGTTTGAAAGCACCAAGATACTCGGAGCACTTCAGAATGGCTTTAGAAATGGTAGGCGCTTAGATGATAGCCTGTTCGTGCTTACCCAATGCATCGAAATATCTAGAGTGGAAAATAGACCTTTGTATTTGGCCTTCCTGCACATAAACGGGGCGTACGACAACGTAAGCAGGGAACTCCTGTGGAACATATTAAAAGAAGGTATCGGTTATGAGATAATAGACTTCCTACAGCAAATATATCGGGATAAAAAAGTAGAAATTACGTGGGAAGGAATAAGAAGTACGGAGGATGTCAAAGTATGCAAAGGATTAAGACAAGGCTGTCCTCTATCCCCGGTGCTGTTCATGCTTTACATGATAAACCTGGAACGGAGGATACAAGACAGTAACCTAGGTTTTAACCTGTCATACAGATTAGGTGGAAAGGCGGTAGAGCAGCGCCTCCCCGGTTTGATGGATGCAGACGATATTGTGCTGCTAGCTGAGAGTCTGGAAGAATTGCAAACTCTAGTTAAGTATTGCGGAGACGAAGGGGACGCTCTAGGCTTCAGTTTGAGCGCAGTTAAGTCGGGTCTGATGATTTTCAACGGCTCAACTAATCAGGGTCTTAAAATACAAGGCCTTGAAATACATAGAGTAGCAGAATATAAATATCTGGGGGTATGGGTAAACGAAGGATTGGCATACATTGGAAAGCATGAGCAATCACTTAAGGCCAAAGGGCGAAGGAATGCCGAGATAATGAAGCATAAGGCATTGTGGGGATACAATAGGTATGAGGTTTTGAGGGGTATTTGGAAAGGAATTATGGTGCCCGGACTTACTTTCGAAAATTCGGTTTCGTGCCTAAAATCAGAGGTACAGTCGACATTAGAAACAAATCAGAGATCCGTTGGACGATTAGCACTAGGTGCCCACGGCAAAACTACAAATGAGGCGGTACAGGGAGATATGGGCTGGGCATCTTTCGAAGTGCGGGAAGCTGAGAGTAAAATATTATATGAGGAACGCCTGAGGAAATTGGAAAGTAACAGATGGGCAGCTAAAGTATTTAAATACCTGTACCTAAAAAGCGTTGACTCACAATGGAGGAAACGAACTAGGAAACTAACTAGCAAGTATGCTAGTAACAAGGACGGAGAAGTAAAGAGCATTAAGCATCAGGTGAAAAACAGAGAAGGTAAAAATTGGATAAATTCGATGGAAAAGAAGCAGAGTGTGGAATTATACCGAAAGTGGAAAATGCAGATCAGGAAGGAAGATTTCTTTGATAACTCAAGAGGTAGTGCCCTAATTTTTGAAGCTAGATCAGGGTGCCTTAGAACACGCAGCTACAAAAAGAAATTTAACAATGGAGATGACGCATGTGCTTTATGTGGAAACTCCAGTGAAACAATTGACCATATTATACTCGAATGTAATGGTATCCATCCGGAAGTTGGTGCAGGCGCAATCACTATTCCTGAAGCTCTGGGTTTTAGAGATAACAGTGGCCGGGTGAATAAAACGGCGGTTGAAACTAGCAAAAAACGACTGGAAGATTGGTGGCTTAAAAGCAGAGAAGTGACATAATGTTAGTAATGTAGGAACAAAATTTAATAAATAGAGTGGTGGTTTAGTTAACCATTCTAAATCAATAATTATGATATAGGGAGAAAAATGAGCATGATAGCTACTGCTACCACCCCGTTTCAAAGGGGACGCTCCTATATTCCATCCATCCATCCATCTATGCCTTGCTTCTGAAGCGCTTATCTATCCTCGTCTGTCGCCGTTAACATCACGCCCCCTAAGATTATCTGCTCGCTCATGCGCACTCGCACTGCCCGTGCAAACACGATACAAGTAGGAAGACGCGCGCGCGGTTTAAAACACTTAAAAGGGGCTGCGGGTGCCCCCCTATAGGTCACTTAGGAACGTTCATGCGGCTTCGTTAAAGCGGGGCTTTATATGTGTTCTGAGGAAGAAGAGGTCACCCGCAGCGAATGCTTTCGCTCAACGTTCAGCAGCGTTGAACCCTTGTAATTTAATGTGAAGATGGGTTTCTTGGGTTTGTTCGAAGGATTGGAGAGGGCAACTGGTGACTCAAGACGATCGTGTTGCGTAGCACAATATTGGATCCGACCAAAGCAGCTCGAGCTTCCAGTGGGTGCGACAGCTGATTGGCGGAGAATCTAGAAGGCTTCATCGTCGTTTGTGTTGCCGATGTGTCATCCTTACAAGTGGAACATTGTTGGAATACTGTTCGAGCCGGATTATCCAGCTTGATTACTGTGCGTGACAAAATTTGGTGGCGTGGCGTACAGGAAGATTTTTTCAATAAAGGCATAGACCGCATCTGGTGCCGACAGGCTTCGGAGAGCATTAAAAATGAGAAGCCAACTAGACTGTTAACGAGAAGCACCGAATCAAGCCAAAAGCAGAACGGCAGAAGTGAATGCGGGACCAGCCGAACAGCTAGTGCCCTCTGCCTTGCAGTTTATTGGCCTGATACTACAAATCGCCCAAGGGTATCGTTGTAGGGGGGATTTACTCAAAGGGAAAAAGCAGACAATGCCCATAGAAACAACGTAACGTTATTAGGAGAATCAGGTGCATTCATCTAGTACGAAATTTCTAAGGTCAAGAGCAGTACAGAGCAATGTCTCATTGTCATAAAACAAGTTGTGACTGACGTACACTTCAACACTTATAACAAAACAAAGGTGCATTTCAAAAGACACACACAGCCACAGCCTGTCTACGCGCTATTATGGACATAGTCCTTTAATTCACGCTCGATGTTCTTCTTGCTTGGTGACACTGCGGCCTGAGGCAGTTTACTCCATTCGGCAATATTTTGAGGAAAGGACTACTGGCATACTTTTGGACGGCAAGTAATTTCGTGTATTTTCTGCTGTGATCATGTCTTCGTGATATGAACGTAGGCGGTTTTAGAAGGACGTGGCGGTTGTTAGCAATACTATTCCGATCAATCTGATTTAATAATAAACACCTAGATGCAGCACGCCGCATAGCAAACGTGTTCCAGTTGAACATCTTCTTCGGAGTGGTGAAGCTAGTGTTGTCCTAAATTAGTTTGTTACAGAAGCGTGCTGCACTATTTTTTATCGTTTCCGACTTTTTGACGAGGGTTACAGACTTCATTAATACCGTTTCTTGGGCTAGTTGGTTCATATTTGTACTGTGAAAAACTGCGCCGAAATAAACACACCACAAGAAAGAAGACGGGACAAAGGCGCTACTCACAACTGAATTTATTGAAACTCACGAGTGATATTATATAGGCGAAGTTTCCAAAGGAAAAGAAGGATGGGGAGAAAGATAGGGGAAATCATCAATCGATCATCGAGAACGCAAGGAAAAAACTCGGTTAATGGATAACAGGATCTAAAAACCTAATTTCGGAGGCCAGAAGAGATAATAAGGGGATACTGATACACCTGCTGTCAAACTTCTTAATGTAGAAAGCCTCTAAACTAACACGTGCCATTTTATCCTTACTCTTTCCAAGAATCTTCGTCTCATTTAACCCCGCCCCGCATCCGTTGCAGTTGATTACGTGCGCAACCAAATGTGCCTACTTGTCTTTTAAATCTGACAAATTTCGTGCATGTTCCCCCAAACGCTCGTTGATGCATCGGCCAGTTTGGCCTACGTACAACTTTCCACACGTCAAGGGAATAGCATAGACCACTCCAACAGAACACTTTGTAAACGGAGAGTCGTGCTTTATCTGGCAACCCCCTGACGGCCGTGTCCTTCCGCAGTCTGCTTTGGTCTGCGTCGGCAGCCTCCTCGCGTGCGACCAGTGATAGAGGCGCCACCAATCTGGTGTTTCTGAACTAACTTCATGGATTAAGGATCTTAGAAAAAGCGGACACTTCCACCGGGACAAGCGGCTCAACTGACTGTAGTGAACCAAGCTGCTGTCTTGACGCACATACGCTTTCGGTTAAATGCGCGCAGTTTGAATGCCGACACTAAGGCGCGCAGTTTGAATGCTAGCAAGCGCTGCCGTACAGCCGCACCCTGTTGGCGCATTATTTGTGTCCTGTACGGTGTGGTATTTTTTTTTGTTTATTTTCATCACTAAAATACAAAATTAGGTTACAATTACTGCTTACTGGCCAACAACGCAGCCTTTGCCAAACAGCCGTATTGCAGAACAGATGCCAAGTGCTCTATGAAATGAACATTTATTTTGCTTCATAGAAAAACAAAACAGATACAATTCTGTCTCAGTGTGGTGCATAAACTTTTTAAGAAGACAAACAAAACGTAGGATACATCAGCTGACATGCGCTTTACAAAAAAAAAAGTGAAAAACATCTTACACAAGGCACTCTTACACTACTGTCTACCACAGCAAGTGAGGATTTACAGGAAGAAAACGGGTGTAAAGGTATCAGAACAGCGAAGGGTATAAAAAAAAAGTGCGATATTAACCTATGAAAACAATGTGCCTCGCGGCCCCGCATTTGAAGAGGCTGGCTGATTTGTGCTGCATTAGCTCGCAGAAAAAAAAAAAAAACTATCGAACTCGGGGATGAGGAAAGAAGGCTCTCATGAAAGCATACAAGACCTGTCAGATTATGATAGACGGCAATTAAAGGCGTCCTTTTATAGGCCAAGAGTCCTTGACTGACCTCGCTCCTCGAGTTCAGACTACATCAACGGCCAGACGCATGATACGCCTCACACATTTTTCCAGGGTGGCATGTCTCTTACTGATGCACTAATAAGGATGAAAAAACGTTCATTTTGATTCAACGCTATCAAATAAGAGCAGCCGTAGCAAGCGCGCACTCGCTTCCAATACAACGAACGTAGAGCACTTCGAAAAATCTGAAACTTAGGAGGACACACTTAAGCACCACCCTTAAGGGTGTTACGCCTTTCATGCACATGGAAGATTGGTTTTCGCATTTCTATTTTTTGGAGTTTTTATTTTTTTCTGTAATATACGCCGATTTGGCGTCAAACATTGGCGTTTATTCTGAGAATTTTGACACCTTTGAACGCTGTTTTGCTCTTTTTCAACTATTTAGTTGATCAAATAAACGCTTAATCATTAGTTTTAATTTGAATGACATTTTAAATTAAACTAAAAGCATTTGTTTTCCATTCTAAGTAATCTGTCCTTTTTGAATCCATTTTTCTAAATTTTTCATTTCTCCAATTACTCACCTAATTCAATGATTTCATTAACTCAGCGCCTACCACAAACCAATCAGTCATATATCAGTAAGACCACAAATCACCATGCAGTCCTCGATTATTTCCTACGCCGACTGCTTTTCGACCGGTGGAGCTGTATAACTATCGCTCAAAATCTAACGCGACAGGTAAAATTGAATCACCCATTAGTGCTGAATCACGCGGCAGTGGTCGTCATTGTTTGTACGCGTATGTATCTGTATAGGGAACCCAACTTCAAGTTTGGCTGCGCGACTGCAGCGCGCGCTCCTCCGCAAGCGGCAAAAGTTTGAAGCTTTGGTCTGGCGCGGCAGTGATGCCGCGTTTGACCTAAGGCTCCTCGCCTGCGAAGCCATGGCGGCGGGCCGGCGCAAGCACTCACAAAGAGAGGTAACGCGAGCGACGCGAGCAGCACGCGAAGCCGCCAAAACACGTTCGGTCAAGCGCTTACTCATGTGACGCTGTGACGTCACACCCCACGTGACACAAGGGCTGGCAGTAGCTACCAACTTGGATTTCTCGTTTCACATGGGACGGTTATGTCAGAATCAGCCTGTTAGGATCCTGGAATTCACGTTACCCCTATAGGCCACTAAGGCACGTTCATATGGGTTGGTTAAAGCGGGGCTTTATATGTTGGCTGAGGAAGAAGAAAAAGAGAAGAAGAAGAACGCTTGGTCACCCGCAGCGAATGCTTTCGCTCAATATTTGGTTCAGCAGCGTTGAACCCTTGTAATTTTTTTTTATTTCCAAATAGTGCAGGCAGCAGCGCTTGTAATTGTTTTATTTCCAAATACTGCAGGCAGCAGCGCTGCCCAAGCAGGAGAGGGGTTACATGTTCTGCAATAACAGTTCAGCAAACATATTTTCATTGGTGCATTCAACAATACATTGAGGTAAACGGTCGCACTAATTTGTTGTGAGGGGAAAGTATGAAATCTGGTAAAGTTTGGCCCTGGCGAAATATGGGCTTACTACTTTGGAGTGGTTCAGTCTACTAGATCTCTGGGGATCTAGTAGACTGAAGGGAGCTTAGAGAAATGACGTATTTATGTGCGCGTTTAGTCCTTGGCATCATGCACTGAATCATTATAGCACAGCTGCTGTCTGGAAGTTTTTTTCCTTTCTGTCTTTATAGTGTATATGGCTGCCTTGTTTCTTGGTCACCATAACAGACCCTGTGGAATTTACCGCATTCTTGTGTAGCATGTGTTATCCTTTATTTGTTGTTGGCTATCGTGTCTAGTGCATATTTTTTTCCTTGTGCGCGTTAAACAGAATCACAGAAGGCACTATTGATGGTGTGGCTGCTCTGTGACGGGTGCAGTGATGTGTGCGTTGTGTGGTGCTTTCACCCAAACAGTGCATCAGTGTCTTCAACAGTATCTCTTGCTGGGCTAGTTGGTGTGACATTTTGTTTAACCAAACGAAAAAACAGCGCTAAATGTTAGACAGAACACACAGAAAAACGAACGGGACAGTTTGTCCCGTTCGTCTTTCTGTGTTCTGTCTAACATTTAGCGCTGTTTTTTCTTTTGGTTAAACTCAGTGTCTTGTAACAAAGCTTTTTTCAGAGAAAAAAAAAATTCGAAAAGGGAGCATATTTGTGCAGAACACAATTGTTGAGAGGGAAGAATTGAGAAACTAAAGAAACAAGAGAAAACGTGACGTTCGGGAGAAAGAAAACACAGAAGAAAGTGCAGGGTGGCTTGAACGGCGCGAGGCACCAGGAGAAGGGAACAGGCGAGCAGAGGTGCTGTGTTTCAGGCGTCCGTAGAGCTCGGGCAGTTCGTATTCTGCTAGGCCTGTCTCGGGTGTCCAGACCTAGGGCCTGCATTCTGTATCTTGTCCTGGCCCTGTTTCTGTCCGGACCTGGGAGTAGCCGCTTTGTCTCCTGTTTGCAGCTCATCGCCAGCGTTCGGCGCCGTGCTGGGCCCCAGGAAGCCTGATGCATCTGCCGCCGCTGAACCTGGGCTTTTGCTTCTACTGGGCCCCGTTCAGTGACCTAGCCTTCTGCAGGGCTTGCCCAGGCCCTACATTCCAACACCTCGTCGACTCTGACCACCCGGAGCATCTGCACCGGCTCCTCTCGCCCATAGACCTGGTGACTCGACAATTCGTGTTTAGCCCTCGTCCTACGTGTTCGTCCCAGCCTTGTCCTTTCAATATATGTGGATAAAAATATTTGTTGCTTAATTGGTCGGCGTGGTTGTATGTTTTGTGCCCCCAAAGAAGCCACAAAAGAAGGTGGCAAGCGTACCTAAAGAAAGAACCTGACAGATGCATTAAGGCCTTTTCAATAAAGAAATTCTGTGAAAAAACGTTAGTTTAACTTCTCTAACACTCCTCACTAAAGAGAGCATTATTTGAAGGACATGTGGGATCTGCCGTATCACTTGCTGTAACGCTTATATTTGTATGTTGTTGATTTATTTGACGCGCAGTTTTGCCTAGTAGATCAGTGTTATTCACTGAACTCCGTTTTATTTTAGCTTGTAGGCTGTTCTATCGGTTTTTGTTTGGGACTGCATGATTTACGTTTAGGCGTGAAATGGCTTTCCCATAGAAAGCTTGTCTGCATGAGTGTGTGTGTGCGTGCGGCCTAGCATGTGTGTGCCTGTTTTTGCATTTGCGGGTGAAACTTTGTCTTATAGCCCTCTTAGCGCCGCATGCAGCCTTTAGCTTCAGTGATAAGCTGAGGAATGAGCATGCCCTTTTTGACAGTGGTTTGTTATGGTTGTGTGCACGCGTGTTTAAATTGGATAGCATTGTTTCCCCATTAAGAGCGGTTGGAAGTGCGCGCTCTCTCCTTTCGTCCCGTCTTTTTTGTTCTCAATCTTTTACGCAAATTTATTTCTTTCACTAACTCCTCTGCTTTGTGCTCCAGATTAGCAGTAATTCACACGATCATTCTTATGGAAGCGATGACCATTGTTTATTCCTGCTGCTTTGCCCACCATGCATGCAGTTTTTACGGTCATGTTTCATTCCCGTAGTCAATACCTTGCGCTCTGCGGTGACACAGGTCCTTCGGAAAATGAGTTGTTTGTTGCTTGATTGCCGCGAAACCTTCAAAACTGTATTTGTTGTTTTTTTAACAGCCACCGGAATAAAGGCTTATCACTCTGATTCTGGATCGCGTATCAGTTCCGTAATCTTTGCTTGTTAATGCTCGATGTCGCTAGTCACATCTTTATCAGTTTCATTGTAGCGCAAGATGCACCGAGATCTATCTCGAATATTCCGGCCACTCGTGTGTCTTTCCACAATGTTCCAGCCCTTGCTGGTAGCTGTTTGCGACGTCAACCAGATTGTTCTGAGCAGCCTTTAAATTGGGCGTTGACGGGTGTGACGGGCATACTTTGTTCGACGATCGACGAGCACGTTTGTTCCTATCGCCGCCGCTTAGTTTTTGTGGGCGCAAGTCAGCCCAATAAAGAGTTAAATTCAGTACCATCAAGCCTGTGTCTTCTTTTGGTGTCAACGGCCTTGTCACCACTACGGTGACATCTGGTGGAGGTGCTGGCTTTGATCCTTCAAGCGAAGACCCAAACCGCGTTCCTGTCGCCCTGGAAGACCAGCCTACAGGTCACCGAGCCAGCCGCCGACTTCAAGGAATACAACCCGAACACGGTCTGCTGCTTGTCCCCATTCGATCTCGGAAGGCATCGACGCTGACAATGGCCCAGCCTACAGCACCGGTTATTTTCTTTCAACCCCGGGAGCCCCCCTGCTTCCATGGACGACCGGATGAAGATGCTGGAGACTGGATCGACCTTTTCGACCGTGTGGCAGAATTCAACGGCTGGAATGACGCTGCGAAACTCAGGCAGGTCTACTTTGTCCTTCAAGGACATGCCCGAGTTTGGTTCGAAAATCATGAGGTAGCTATGAAGGATTGGGACATTTTCAAGCAAGCGTTTTTGACTGCCTTTTCAAGCGTCGTCCGAAAGGAAAGAGCCCAGGCCCTCTGACGGGCATTCCTTGCTCGTCGATCGTCGAACAAAGAATGCCCGTCACACTCATCAACGCTCAATTTAAAGGCTGCTCAGAACAATCTGGATGACGTCGCAAACAGCTACCAGCAAGGACTGGAACATTGTGAAAAGACACACGAGTGGTCGGAATCTTCGAGATAGATCTCGGTGCATCTTAGGCTACAATGAAACTGATAAAGATGTGACTAGCGACATCGAGCATTAACAAAGATTACGGAACTGATACGCGATCCAGAATCAGAGTGATAAGCCTTTATGCCGGCGGCTGTTAAAAAAACAACAAATACAGTTTTGAAGGTTTCACGGCAATATTTATTGGCTGGCCAGCGCAAAATTATAGACACAGTGCAAGGAGTAAAAATGTCTGAGGCCAGCACTGAAAGAAAGATGCCTGAGGTAACAGCCATAATTGATACTGTCGGGCAGCAACTTGAATAAGGGGAGTGATCAAGTTCAGAACTTCGAACCTAAGATATCTGATTTGAAGAGCGATTTATCGGCGCTTCAACGAAAAGCTGGCGATTTGGAAAACAGAAGCCACCTAAATAACTAGATCATCTATGGTGTGCCGGAGTCCAGTTAAGAGACGCCCAATGAGTTTCAGAGGAAAGTAAAAGACGAAGTTATAGAACAAAAACTTGTTATAACTGCAAGCGAGATTGAACGTATGCACAGGTTTGGTCATAAAATCCAAAACAAATCACGGCCAGAAATTATAAAATTTATACACTGCCGAGAAAAAACGTCAATCTCAATCGTTGCTTACAAGTTTAAAGATTTGGTTTTCGATATCAGAAGACTTCTTGTAAAGAGTTCGCGAACTGCAGGAACAGCCATGGAAAAGCGCCCAGGTGGAGAAACCTCTAGGTTAAACTCACCTATGACAAACTCAGTGTTTACAGCGTCATGTTATGTTAGGATGATGTGAAAGGAGGTCATTACGATTTAAGTCAAAGAAAGCAGCCAATGACGGCAAAACTCTCAACGTAAATCACTTTCAATACTGAACATTAACTGTGGAAGTGTCGTTATCAAGTCAACTGAGTACGAGACAATTGTCATTTCTAATGACCCGCACATTGTTATTCTGATTTAACAGTTTGCGATTTTGTTTGAATTAACATCTACTTTAAAATTTATCTCTGTTATCGTTCAAGTTCAATTTCTGTTGTATTACTCCTATGTTTGATTAACAATGTGTGCACAGTACTTGAACGGGCCATTGTTCCTTGCTAAAGGCTTCAAGCCAATTTCTAAATGCACTGTTGTCTAAGTTGATTGTTTGCATTTACATGGCTCTCTTTCCCTTCTCCTAATTTCATGGCTGCAGTCTCCTTCCGGGGTAGTCCTGGAGCCCAAGAAGAGAAGATCTGTTACAGCTTCCACTTCTTGTCCCTTGATGCTCCAGGACTTGATAGGGCAAGACGCCATATTCTTTGTCTTTTTAATGTTCAGTTTAAGCCCAAACTTCTCACTCTCTTCTTGTATGCGCATCAGAAGTCCCTTGAGTTCCACTTCACTTTCTGCATTAAAGTGGTATCATCCGCATATCTAAGGTTGTTGATACGTTTCCCAGCAATCTTCACTCCTGCTGAAGACTCGTCCAGACCGGCCTTCCTCATGATGCACTCAGCATATAGGTTAAATCGGCAGGGCGACAGTATGCAGCCTTGTCTCACTCCTTTCTCAATCGGAAACCAATAAGAACATGCCCAGTTCTGACCGTGGCCTCTTGCACAGTCGGAACTGGCAAGAGGCCACACTGTGAAGAAGGCTGACCGCCGAAGAATTGACGCGTTTGAATTGTGGTGCTGGCGGAGACTTTTGAGAGTTCCTTCGACGGCCAGAAGATCAAATCACTCGATACTGTCGACCATAAACCCTGACTGCTCATTGGAGGGTCAAATTCTAAAGTTGAAGATCAGCTGCTTTGGTCACCTGATGAGAAGAGAAGAATACCCTGGAGAAAGATTTGATGTTAGGAAAGGTTGAGCGTCAACGGAAAAGGGGTAGGCAGCGAACGCGATGGTTAGATGGCATCCTCGAGGCGCTGCAGATGAAGTTATGTGATGTTAGGAAGATAGTGAGAGACCGGAAAGCGTGGCGTGATATGGTCCATAGGGCCACGAAGAGTCGGACACGACTGAACGACTGAACTGAACTGAGTATTTCAGTACTGCTAAAAACAAAACATTTTAAAAGAAGTGTGTTTGTTTGGAAAACGAATGCACTTAACTACAATAAACATGTCTACTATGTCACAGCTAATGCTAGCACAAAATTATTTTCCCTCGCAAGGGCACTAAACTCTGCCCTCCTAGCGGTCGGCTACTTGCATACAATTCCATCATACTTCAAATATTTGCTGCCATCATTCGGGACCCGTACACGAAAATTAATATCCATAAAATTGAAAGTGTGCAAAAAAGGCAATTCGCTTTATGTATAATACATCCTGGAATCTGCCACTACTAACAAGAGCAGGTTTAGTTTCATTAGTTAATAGAAATAGTGGGTCGCGTTTTAAATTTCTGTATCAAGTAATTACCTAACATTCAAACGTATATTTTCCAAACATTATTTCATTTTCACCAGAATGTGCCACAAGGTGGGCCACAGGTTTGAGCAATGGGAAGTGCCGCTGATAAGGCCAGACATAGCAGTCCATCGACGGGCCCTACAGCACACAGGGGTCCTTGGGAAGCAAGGTCATTTGTCACTAAGCGTAGAACGCTGAAATAGTTGGGATCTGGAACAACTGTGAGACATTCTTCCAGCGCACTAAAAACACACCGACGAAGTTCAACGAAAAACGTAACGGTAAGACAGAACGAATGGAATCGTGCGGCGAATAAAACGTCCCATCATTAAACCACAATACGCATGCGCATACCTTGAAAAATTCAAAGCGCCCTTCATTGGCAAACTTAACACCGAAAAATACGTAGCAGTTATCGCTCATGAAATGTGGTGCACACTCAAGTATGTTTCAAAAGCTTTTTCTTTTTCCATGAGACGAACAGGCGGTGTGCCACTACTGCATTGTCACTACTGCGTGTCATTACTGCATTTCCCAATCTCATGCGCTTCTAAGATTTATGTTGCCAATTGGTTTTTACCGCTTTCCAGATCTTAGTACAGTTCAGGAGGGGAAAGCAGTTTTTGTAGCTCTTGCAGTGCTAAGGCTTGCTGACGAACGTTTTTTTATCATACGATTCTACTCAGTTGTAAGTTGTAGCTCTGTCCTGTCCTCTTCTCCCTAGTCCTCTCTTAACGCAACTTTTTCGTTGAACTATGTCTGACCAACTGGCCCCACAGTCTACTCTGTTAGCACGGACGAAAGTAGTAGCGACACAGACGAACGCCGGCGTTCGTGTGTGTCTTCTCTACCTTCGTCCGTTTTTTATTGCGCTGGAAGAATGTCTCACAATGTCATCTCATCACCGATTGCCCACCCGTACCAATGTTTTTTTTTTTTTTTGGAACTGAGAAAGTTTCTTCCCCTTTTGCTCTGTACAAAACTTGACCCCTTTATTTTGTAAATTGTGTCGAGCGGCGTTCAAAGGGCTGGGAATGTGAAACTGCTCTAGCGCAGCTATTTTTACTCGGCTTTTATTTGTTGCCATTAAAGAGCGGTAAATTTTCTTTGTGCAGGCCGCATAATTTTCACGATACTTGTATAAAAGAGCACCAAGTTGAGCTGAAGCCTGCAAGGCTGCATGACCAACGTGTGAATTCGTCGTGAGCAGCACACAAGACAAGATAGCTTCATTCTTACTTTGGTAAACAATACAACGAGATAAAAACTACTGGAAAGTTAAAAAGTACGCATATGGATCATATTGAAATGATATTTAACGCATGCATCAGTGTCCCCAGGCGACAGTGCCTGTATACTTACCTTGTTGACCCTTGTTTCAGATTGTAATTTACTAGACGCAGTTTTTAAATAAACGTTAAACAATTGGCACCCGAGTTATACTCGCTTGAGGTATCACGCAAGCGTAAAGATACTATCTTTGCACACCGAAAACGGATGCTGCAGGAACAAGAGGAGTGAATGTTTGGTAGTAACCTTTCGCGTTATGGCCTTCGCTAGCTTGATGCTAGTTTTGAAGTTCCTCAGCCCGATGCCAGTGGAGGCATCGAACAGGAAGTATAATACGAAGTAACTTGCAGAGTTGGGCCCCCTCACATACAGTGCTCGGTTGGAGCGCCGCTGTCGTTTTCAGCAGAAGAGTTCTGCACCGGAATTTTGTCCGCGATGTTGCTCACAACTTCGCTCATTAGCCGCACTTTGTCGTAGTAAAATATTCCCGCAGAAAGGAATGGAGGGCGCATAATAGACATATTTAGAAGAATGATGCTGATGAAGCTGCCAATGTTCCCGTATTGCGTAGCTCCTGTGATATTCTTTGCTGGCACCAGCTCGCGCAGTGGCGAGGATTTGAGGCCTCTATGACCAATGCTAATTGTTTTCCTGTGTCAAAATCAGAATCACTGAACAGGTGATAAGAAAGAGCACTGAATAAGGGTAGAGACGAAGCCTCAGTTCGCAGGTAGAGCCAAAGTTTTGACAAGTGGACTTGCCGAAACGATGGCTCGACTTGCGAACTCAGGCTCCCTTTTCAATTCTTTTTCATACTATGTAGCCATCTTCTCGTTCTCCCCGAACGCGTGATAGGAAAATAAACGCAAGTCATGTTTGGAAGTTTAGTATAACCATTCACCTTAAGCCAGACTGCACCCACTGCAGGGTGAAGTCATCTCCCATATTATTGCAATTAACCTAGCTTCATCCACTTGACCCCTGCGAATTTACCTCCCTGCGACGCTTTCCTTCACTTGGTTGGTTACTCTTAGAGAGAATCGGTTACCCTGTCTTTGCACTGCATGCCCTGCACATTTCTTCTTTATTTCGACTAGAATGGCAGTAACGTGAGGTATTTATCTGACCCACTCTGCACGCTCCCTATTGTTTAACATTACACGTGCCATTTTCCGTCGCATAGACCTCTGCGCTGCCCTCACTTGGTTAGTCTCCATATTTCTGTCCCGTAGGAGAGTACCGGTAAGATGCAACTTTTATTCACTTTCCTCTTGAACGATACCGGTAAGCTGCAGGTCATAATCGGCCGGTATTTGCAAAATGCTCTCCGTCCAAATATTATTTTTCTAGTCACTTTCTTTTCGAGGGCCACATCTGCGGTTAGTACTTGTCCTAATTACACACATTCGCCTACTCCTTTCAGCGCTTCGCTATCTATTGTAAATTGCTGTTCATTTCCCAGGCTGTCCGAAATTACTTAGTCTTCTGCAAATTAATCTTTAGGCCTACCTTTCTGCTTCTCCTGAGTACGGCATTATTCATTAACAGGAGCTGTTGGCGGGCTAGTTGGTGAATGTCTACTGTAGTCATGGTGAAATTACGCAACAAACACAACACAAAAGTAAGAGGGACACGTAGCACGGGACGAGCGCAAACTACCAACTCTTTATTGAAGGAAAAAGGGAACAAATTTATACTCTCGGCCACACAAGCGTTCATAGCTCAATCGCTTTCCATCCCTCCGCCATCAGAATGCATGAATGACATGGCTCAGCACGTATGACTAAACACCTTAAAACAAGGTTAACTAAAAATAACTGATAAGAACCTTAGCAAACGCAGTCAGTCAATCGTAGCAAGGCAGAGTCAAGTACTCGAAGAAGCAAAAGCAGTCAAAGGAAACAGAGTCAGGTATGTGAAGCAAAGGCAGTCAATCGCTCGTAGCAAAAGCAGAGTCATGTATGCGTAGCAAAAGAAGTCAAAAACAAACAAACAAACAAACAAAAACTTAACAACAAGAACGAACAGGGCAAAAGTTAACGAACAACCTGTATCAATAGCATTCAGTCACTCGTAGCAAAGGCCGTGTCCTCTATGCGAAGCAAGGCAGTCAAAATCTAAAACGTTAGACAATGTAAAATAAAACTGATTACTTTATCACCTAAGACAGGTCGTCAAAGCAAGTAACAATCAGTTGACCCTGGGCCTCGCGATTGAAAATCAACTCATGCGTGCAGCGTGCGGCCCAAGAGGTCATGTCACACGTACCTAATTTTCATACCCTAAGAGCCGTTATCAAAAAGGCTAATTCATTTCTGTACAAGACGACTGACGCGTCACTAACGCAGTTACTATCGTTCTTTATAAAAATCGTTTCCAAAATCTCACGTGCATTGGCACTACTG
This sequence comes from Amblyomma maculatum, assembly GCF_055883805.1. Classification (NCBI taxonomy): domain Eukaryota; kingdom Metazoa; phylum Arthropoda; class Arachnida; order Ixodida; family Ixodidae; genus Amblyomma; species Amblyomma maculatum. Next base: position 478,216,978 of record NC_139344.1, on the reverse strand, counting down.
CCCCAGCCAAGAATCTTTATCTCATGAAGCCTTGGCTGACATTTGCAGGTTCTGCAATGCTCAGACCAATTTGTGCTAATATGTTTATCGCCTAATGAGCGTGCAGGGGATCATGAACGTTCATTAGGCGATAAACATATTAGCACAAATGAACGTTCATGCTCCCCTGCACGCTCATTTATGCAGCGCCCAGTCTGGCCTATGTAGGTCTTTCCACAAGTCAGTGGTATGGTGCAAACTACACCTGTCGCGCATTTGACAAAGGGCTTCGTATGTTTTTTGGTACAGCCACCTTTCCTTTCTTTCTGCTTTGCGGTGCGTGAGCACAGCTGGCCTAGCTTCTTTGGTGCCGAGAACACCATGGGTACTGAGTACCTGCCGGCCACTTTCTTCAGGTTGTGCGCGACCTTGTGCATGTAAGGTACCACGACCGGTCTTGTACCATTGTTTGGAGCCCTTCTGCGCGTTTTTCCCTTCAGCTTCTGAAGCAGGGTTTCGGTTACTGCCGTCCGGATCGCACAGGGGTAGCCCGCCGCTTCCAATCGAGACATTTGGTTTTCGAAGCTTTTACTTATTTTGTGCTCGCATCACTTCATGAGTGCGGACTCAAGACAAAGGGTAGCAATGCCTCTTTTGACCGTCTTGGAGTGTGCCGATTGAAATGGTAGAAGATCCTTCGCTACCCTGGGGTGGTACATCCAACACAGGTGATTATTGGAAAGGGACAGTTGCAAGTCCAAAAACTGTAAGGTGTTTGCTTTGGGGGCTTCATGCGTGAAATTCAAGCCCTTACCCAGTATTTTAAACTATTCTAAAATATTAGTCGTCAACTCAGCAAAATCCCCATCATCCTGCTTTAAGAGAATTAAAAAGTCGTCTAAATATCTGTACACTTTTAAAACTTTCATGCCTTCTCACGCAGTCGTCAGGGTGCGGTTAATATAGGATAAGAAAATATTACACAAAACAGGCGCCACGCGAGATCCAATGCAAATACCTTGCCTTTGTAAGTAAAACTTGTTGTCATATTCTATAAAAGTGCTGTTAAGGTAGAATGCAAGAACAGTGATAAAATTGTCTGCATTCATACCCACAGAGTTTTGAACGGGCACTTCTCCATTTTCTTCTATACAGGTTTTAACAGAAACTAGAAGCTCGTCGTGCGGAACCGAATAAAAAAGGTCCTCCACTTCAACAGAAAACATGTATCCAAAGTTTCTATTTTGTTCCAGGTACGCTGTAACTTCCTTCGAATTCTTGGTAGCGAACGGATCGTTTACTCGAAGCTTTTGTAAGTGCTTTTTCAGATACAGGCTTACCTGTTTTTGCCATGAACCTGTTTCGCTTACAATAGTCCTAAACGGTACATCTACTTTATGCGTCTTTGCTGCGAAAAATACTGCAGCGAGTTTCCTTTGCATTTATTAATCTCTTTGGCTAACCGATCTAGACCTAATTCATTGCACATTTTTTGAGGCTTGCTCTTTGCTCTAATTACTCCCCTACTGACTTGTTTAAAGTTCTTCCTTATTGTCTGTCCTGCCTTATCACTGAACATACCTTCCGAGACAATTACAAATACTCCACCTTTATCAGCCTGCATCAACCGCGCATTATTATTTATAAAAAAGTTCAGCACCTTTCCCGATTCTTGCGTCGTCGTTGTTGCCTTTGCCTTGCACGCGGTCCTCGATAAGCTGTCCACGCCGTTCAAAATGCATCTCTGTTTGTTTTCGTTGTCAGCTTTCTTGGCGATGTTCCTGTTGATAGCCAGCAATTCGTGCCCTAGCAAGGTGGGTTCTTCGCTGTACTTGGGGCCTTTCTCAAGAACACGTACAACACTCTCTGGCACTTGGACGTCTCCCAGCACTGTCACGCTTGCCTTTCCTCGACTGCCTTTCCTTCTTTCCGTCTGCTTCAGTAAGCTTCTAATGGCAATACTCCAAACAGCTTCCGTGTTCTGAGCGGCCTTTCGCAGATGAAAGCGAAGCATGTGCTCAGCCATCCCTTTAGGGTACTGCGTGAAACACACTACCCTTAACCAATCGTGCCATGGGCGAACCTGCCTCCATAATTCTGATCTGAGTATTCTGCACACTCTCTTCCAGTGTCCCATAGAAGGTTTCACCAACCCGAAGATAGCACTTACTTCGACCGGCATAGATCCTTCTCTCAAGCAGTAGGCGATTTTTCTTGCACGTATAGTAGTGGCGACAATGTAGCTAATGATGGTCTCCGCTTGAGCGTATGAAGATGGCACACACATCATGGAAGCACAGCCTGATGGGCCCACTGAATTAGAAATATGCTTTAACAGGAGCTGTTGGCGGGCTAGTTGGTGAATATCTACTGTAGTCATGGTGAAATTGCGCAACAAACACGACACAAAAGTAAGAGGGACACGTAGCACGGGACGAGGGCAAACTACCAACTCTTTATTGAAGGAAAAAGGGAACAAATTTATACTCTCGGCGACACAAGCGTTCATAGCTCAATCGCTTTCCACCCCTCCGCCATCAGAATTCATGAATGACATGGCTCAGCACGTATGACTAAACACCTTAAAACAAGGTTAACTAAAAATAACTGATAAGAACCTTAGCAAACGCAGTCAGTCAATCGTAGCAAGGCAGAGTCAAGTACTCGAAGAAGCAAAAGCAGTCAAAGGAAACAGAGTCAGGTATGTGAAGCAAAGGCAGTCAATCGCTCGTAGCAAAAGCAGAGTCATGTATGCGTAGCAAAAGAAGTCAAAAACAAACAAACAAACAAAAACTTAACAAGAACGAACAGTGCAAAAGTTAACGAACAACCTGTATCAATAGCAGTCAGTCACTCGTAGCAAAGGCCGTGTCCTCTATGCGAAGCAAGGCAGTCAAAATCTAAAACGTTAGACAATGTAAAATAAAACTGATTACTTTATCACCTAAGACAGGTCGTCAAAGCAAGCAACAATCAGTTGACCCTGGGCCTCGCGATTGAAAATCAACTCATGCGTGCAGCGTGCGGCAAAAGAGGTCATGTCACACGTGCCTAATTTTCATACCCTAAATGCCGTTTTCAAAAAGGCTAATTCATTTCTGTAGAGGACGACTGACGCGTCACTAACGCAGTTACTATCGTTCTTTATAAAAAACGCTTCCAAAATCTCACGTGCATTGGCACTACTGCCCCTGCCAAGAATCTTTATCTCATGAAGCCTTGGCTGACATTTGCAGGTTCTGCAATGCTCAGACCAATTTGTGCTAATATGTTTATCGCCTAATGAGCGTTCATGCTCCCCTGCACGCTCATTTATGCAGCGCCCAGTCTGGCCTATGTAGGCCTTTCCACAAGTCAGTGGTATGGTGTAAACTACACCTGTCGCGCATTTGACAAAGGGCTTCGTATGTTTTTTGGTACAGCCACCTTTCCTTTCTTTCTGCTTTGCGGTGCGTGAGCACAGCTGGCCTAGCTTCTTTGGTGCCGAGAACACCATGGGTACTGAGTACCTGCCGGCCACTTTCTTCAGGTTGTGCGCGACCTTGTGCATGTAAGGTACCACGACCGGTCTTGTACCATTGTTTGGAGCCCTTCTGCGCGCTTTTCCCTTCAGCTTCTGAAGCAGGGTTTCGGTGACTGCCGTCCGGATCGCACAGGGGTAGCCCGCCGCTTCCAGTCGAGACATTTGGTTTTCGAAGCTTTCACTCATTTTGTGCTCGCATGACTTCATGTGTGCGGACTCAAGACAAAGGGTAGCAATGCCTCTTTTGACCGTCCCTTTCCAATAATCACCTGTGTTGGATGTACCACTCCAGGGTAGCGAAGGATCTTCTACCATTTGAATCGGCACACTCCAAGACGGTCAAAAGAGGCATTGCTACCCTTTGTCTTGAATCCGCACTCATGAAGTGATGCGAGCACAAAATAAGTGAAAGCTTCGAAAACCAAATGTCTCGATTGGAAGCGGCGTGATACCCCTGTGCGATGCGGACGGCAGTAACCGAAACCCTGCTTCAGAAGCTGAAGGGAAAAGCGCGCAGAAGGGCTCCAAACAATGGTACAAGACCGGTCGTGGTACCTTACATGCACAAGGTCGCGCACAACCTGAAGAAAGTGGCAGGCAATTACTCTGTACCCATAGGGTTCTCGGCACCAAAGAAGCTAAGCCAGGTGTGCTCACGTACCGCAAAGCAGAAAGAAATGCAAGGTGGCTGCACCAAAAAACATACGAAGCCCTTTGTGAAATGCGCGACAGGTGTAGTTTACACCATACCACTGACTTGTGGAAAGACCTACATAGGCCAGACTGGGCGCTGCATAAATGAGCGTGCAGGGGAGCATGAACGCTCATTAGGCGATAAACATATTAGCACAAATTGGTCTGAGCATTGCAGAACCTGCAAATGTCAGCCAAGGCTTCATGAGATAAAGATTCTTGGTAGGTGCAGTAATGCCAATGCACGTGAGATTTTGGAAGCGTTTTTTATAAACAACGATAGTAACTGCGTTAGTGACGCGTCAGTCGTCCTGTACAGAAATGAATTAGCCTTTTTGAAAACGGCATTTAGGGTATGAAAATTAGGCACGTGTGACATGACCTCTTGGGGCGCACGCTGCACGCATGAGTTGATTTTCAATCGCGAGGCCCAGGGTGAACTGATTGTTACTTGCTTTGACGACCTGTCTTAGGTGATAAAGTTATCAGTTTTATTTTACTTTGTCTAACGTTTTAGATTTTGACTGCCTTGCTTCGCATAGAGGACACGGCCTTTGCTACGAGTGACTGAATGATATTGATACAGGTTGTTCGTTAACTTTTGCCCTGTTCGTTCTTGTTGTTAAGTTTTTGTTTGTTTGTTTGTTTGTTTGTTTGTTTTTGACTTCTTTTGCTACGTATACATGACTCTGTTTTTGCTACGAGCGATTGACAGCCTTTGCTTCACATACCTGACTCTGTTTCCTTTGACTGCTTTTGCTTCTTCGAGTACTTGACTCTGCCTTGCTACGATTGACTGACTGCGTTTGCTAAGGTTCTTATCAGTTATTTTTAGTTAACCTTGTTTTAAGGTGTTTAGTCATACGTGCTGAGCCATGTCATTCATGAATTCTGATGGCGGAAGGGTGGAAAGCGATTGAGCTATGAACGCTTGTGTGGCCGAGTGTATAAATTTGTTCCCTTTTTCCTTCAATAAAGAGTTGGTAGTTTGCACTCGTCCCGTGCTACGTGTCCCTCTTACTTTTGTGTCGTGTTTGTTGCGCAATTTCACCATGACTACAGTAGGCATTATTCATTCTTTGCAATTGGCCTCCTTATTTACTTAACAAGATAACCTCCATAAACCCTGAAGCTTTGAACAAATATATATAGCAGCGCAAAGAGACAAGGATGAGGCGAGACGGCAAGGACGTCTCGCCTCGTCCTTGTCTCTTTGCCCTGTTATATATATTTGTTCAAGACATGTACCAACACGCCCAATTTACCACTCTCTCCCATTACATGACTTTGATTACGGCTGCTAAGAAAGTACTGGGGAGACCGGGTCTCCTTGCCTAAAACATTTCGTAATTAAAATTTAATAACTTTCTTTATGTAGAACTATGATTACTGGAGTAGCCATATGTTCCATTGCTTTCAATTATGGCTCATCTACACACTGACCTCGCAATGCCTGGATGACTGCTGGAATTTCGGCTGAGTCAAATCTGTATTTTATTCTACCTGATCTGATTCATTTATTTTTATTTATTTATTTATTGACGCTGCGATCTTTTTACAAGACCTTCACAGGGTGGGCGCAGAATATGGAAGTACATCAATGCTTCAAATAACACAACGATCTTAAATATGAACAACAGAATTGCAAACGTACAAACGAAACACAGGAATGTAGCGGTACTACAATATAAAAAAGTTAAAGGTGGTTTTCAAACCTTTTTAGTGAAGTTTGATTTACTGCATCATTAGTTAGATTATTCCAGTCTGTAATGGTTCTGGGAAAAAAGGAGTACTGATAGGTGTTAACCCATGCGTGTAATGGGGTTACTGTGAAATCATGCTGTTTTCTTGTGTTGCATCCCGAGGAGAACGATATAATGTTGGATGTGTCAATACTGTACCTGCCTTTGATTAACTGAAAAAAGGACTTTAGGCGACAGATGCGGGTTCTGTGAGAGACTGGAAGCAAACCACTTTCATTAAGAAGAGCAGTGATAGATTTGCGTTTGTATGAATTGTAAATAAATCTTACTGCTTTCTTTCGGACTCTGTCTAATTTAGCAATGTTAGATTTAGTGAAAGGATCCCATAATATGACGGACCCGCCGGGGTGGCGCAGTGGTTACGGCGCTCGACTACTGTTCCCAAGGACGCGGAATCGAATCCCGGCCTCGGCGGCCGCTTTTCGATGGAGGCGAAAAACAAGACGCCCGTGTGCTGTGCGACGTCAGTGCCCGTTAAAGAACCCCAGGTGGTCGAAATTTCCGGAGTCTTCCACTACGGCGTCTCTCGTAGCCTGAGTTGCTTTGGGACGTTAAACCCCACAAACTAACCAACCAACCCATATTATGACGGCATATTCTAGCATAGGGCGAATAATAGTGTTATAGGAAAGTGAACGTAAACTGGGGGGCTGAGCTTCTGAGCACGTCGGAGGAAAAATAGTTTGCGTAGGGCATTTGCTGCAACGTCAACATGATCTGTACAGGAGAGGTTACTGCAAGTCCGCAGGCTAAAGTACTTGTATGTATACACTTGAGATAGAACATTGTTTTTAGCAGTATAGTTAAACAAGAGAAGCTTCGTTTTCAGAGTTATACGCATGAACACTGCTTTAACATAATTACGTACATTTGCCATCGGTCACACCATGTTATTACCTTAGTGAAATCGTTATTTAACAGGATTTTGTCCTCAGCAGTAGTAATCCTTTCATATAACACATAATCATCAGCATAAAATCTAACAGAAACTGAGATATTATCGACAATATCATTAATAAAGATCAAGAAGAGGAGTGGCCCAAGAACAGATCCTTGTGGAACGCCGGAAACAACAGGAACTGGAGAGGAAAAGGAATTATTTACTACTACAAAGTGACGACGGTTTCTTAAGTAGACTGCTATCCAAGCGAGTAATTTGTCGTTTTTTAGTACATTGCCTAATTTGTGAAGAAGCTTGTTATGCGAAACTCGGAAATCATAACATCAGGCATTGAAGGAAAATTCACTGAATAGCAGGGAAGAGAGCCGTCATCCTGCGTAAACACCGATTTGAAGTAATCATTGAAAGCCGTGGACAACAAAGCATCATCACGCTCACACATACCGTTTACTTTAAAAGCATTATGAGATCATGAAGCTGGAGTTATCTGCCTCCAGAATTTCTCAGGGGATGTTTTATTGAATGTAGGTAGCTGAGTAGAAAAGTACCTTTGCCTGTAATGGGCAGTCAGCTGTTCTTGTTTTTCTGTTTGTTCATCATTGATCGTTTGGGAACAGTTTCCAACTCTTAACCTTTTTTTTTTTTTCAGTCTTTTTAGTTTTCGTTGTGAGCGTAATGTCTCTCGTGTAATGCAGGGGTTACATTTTGGAGACTTTTTGGCAATTATTGTAACGAAGTGTTCACTACTCTGAAAGACGACACTTTTGAAAAATAGCCATAAGTTCATAATGGAAGATAGTGCGAAAAAGAACACGAAGGACGGAAGGAAGACCCGAACAAGCACTTCCTTCCGTCCTTTGTGTACTTTTTCGCGCTATTTTCCATCATGAACGTTAACCAACTTGCCCAACTTTCGGCATTATATAGCCATAAGTCATTCACATTTCCATTAAAATTTATAAAGCGGTCAAAATGAAAGTCAAGCATATCAAGAATAGATTCATCATGTGCACGAGAAACATTAGGAAAGAAACTGACAGTATTTCGACGATCAAAGTTTGAATTCATCAATGTTAGTACAACAGCTTTGTGATCGGAAATACTGGTCGTTACATATAGCATTCGACGTTCCCTTTGATAGTACCATTTTCAAAAAATAGATCAAGAATTGAATGTGAAACATTGTGAACTATAGTAGAATGTTTAACTACCTGAAGCAGGTTAAAGTCAATGGACATATCAAGCATAGTTTGCTCAATGATGTTATTAGAATACGAAAGGGCAGTCCAGTCTATGTTTGGTAAATTGAAATCGCCAGTCAAGATTAGCCTATCATTCTGTTTTATATGGCGCTCAATATATTTTTTTAGATTCAGTAGGAGTTCCACAGAGGAATTATGGGGCCTGTACACGGCTTCTAAAATGTAACGAACATTATTCTTGTAAAATATACAAAAGATGCCTTCTACATCGTCAGTATCTGGCATTCTAAAGATTTGCAATGAAGATTCGAAAAGTATGGCCACTCCACCACAACCTTCCATTTCGGTCTTTCCGAAAAACTTTGTAGTTTTGTGGCCCGAATTCGCTGTCAAAAATACGTTTTCCCAACCATGTTTCAGTTAGTGCAGCGATTTCTACATCATGCGTGAAAAGCAAGCCCTCAAGTTGCGTAGCTTTGCTGACAATACTTCGACAGTTGACGTTTAAGAGCTTTGTGAACTTTTTGTTCGTAATATGTCTCCGTCATTCTCTCTTTTTTGATATACGATAGCGCTCCTTCTCCACTTCGTCCCATCCGAACATAGAACCGTCAACTACCAGCTTATCAAATATAAGTTTGGCTTTAGCGCCGTTACTCTTCTCCAGTGAGCAGCTTTGCCACAGCTTTTTCTAATTTCCCAAACTCAGCTGGAGAAGTTTTCAGTCACAGAGAATTTGGTTCCTTTCAGCTTCGAACATGCCTGTAAGACCGCAAGTTTTCTCTGTAGTCCTGAAGCCTCATAATTATGGGGCGGCTTTGATCTTCCTTCTTTTTTCCTAGCCTGTGACACCTCTCTACGCTATTGATTTCAACTTCCAATTTTTCTTCAGAGAGTTCTTTCCTGATCACGTTCTGAAGACTGGTAAAATTTTCTTCGTCTCCCTCCTACAAACCATAAACAATCAAGTTATTTCCCCCTACTTCTGTTTTCTAAATCATTTGTTTTGGCATGAGTGATGTTTTTGCTGTGTTCGGCAGGTACAGAAGCAGGAGACGATGATTTGATGATGGTCAGGAGGAGATATATATTTACAGAAGCAAAATAGTTTACATTGGCAAACTGTAAGTTACAGTAACAAGCGTCACACAGACAACTGCAACTTAAAACAAAATAGACTCTCACACAGAGAAGTCACACTACAAGCCCTTACTTTTCTCCCGAGCATTTCGGTTAAAGCCTAGGGACTGTAAATACGTGCTAAGCACGGAGCCTCAATCTTGACTGTTGAACATGGTGCGAGGACCGCTTTTTGATACCAGACATGAACAAAGACAAAAGGGCGGTCACCTTGGGTGATCCGCCCCGAAAATGAAGCAGCCAATCAAATTATTTAAAAACATGCCACAACCCCAGTGGGTTGGGAATAATCTCGGACCCAGGTCCTTAATTACGTCAAATAAAAATACAACATTCAAAACACACACTCTTTCCACTCGCCAGTCCCCAAACCCTCTCACACGGCGCCTGTCTTTGCCTCCCCTCCTCAGCGTGTTTGCGATGCGACCTTGCAGCTTGCGCCTTTGTGAAAGAAACGCCGCGGGGGCTCTGGAGACTAGGCCACCCCGCCGTCCCGTTGGAGAAAAGGGGGAAAGGGGGGGGGGCAGCACCGTCCCAGAGAACTGTAGCGTCGTCGTTGCTCACACCCGATGAGCCGCTGCGTGGGGGCTAAGTGCCGCGCCCATTGTCGCCTTCTACAGGGCGTTTAGTGAGCGCTTGGGGCAGGGCAAAACGGCTTCATTATCGGGGTCTCTCTGCCCCGATGTTTCGCGACACAGCGGGAGATCGCTGGGCTGATTGCCTACTTGGGAGGACCGAGGGTCGCGCCTATTGTCGCCTTCTGCAGGACATTTAGTGAGCGCCTGTGGCAGTGCAAAAAGCTTCATTAACGGCGTCTCCCTGCACCCATGCTTGGCGCCACGGCGGGAGATCGCTGGACGAGCTGGCCGTAAAGTGGTTCGCAGAAGCGTGCCACTGTTGTACCCGGCTGATAATTGGATGCGTCTGCCGTTCGCTTCTTGGCGACGCCTCGGAGCGAAAGGACGAAACAAACCAAGCCTCCCGCGCGCCCGCGCGCCCGCGCCCAAGAAAAGGGGAGAAAAGGAGAAAAAAAAAACAGCGCTCGCTCCTTGGCCTCGGCGCGTGGGGGGTTCGACCGCCAGCTCGACTCCACGTGTGAGTCGCTTTTCACTGCGGCCTTACACGTCCCTCCCAAGAGGGTATATGCGCTTGGAATCCGGTCATTTCAGCCTAATACAACAAAGGCCGCAACAACCCGCGAAGAAAACAAAACATGTAAGACACTTCGCACGTGAATGGAACACGAAATGAAACTCGCGACACAAGATGGGTATAACACAAAACAAATCACACATTCGCATCGGCGGACCGGACAGTGTTCGTGAAAGTCCCGCGCATGAGCAATTGGATGTCCTCACGTCAAGTTCACGCGCACTCCACCGTTCACATCACACATTGCACCGGGTACGCGGGAACATTCACGCGTCGCCGAAAGGCCATGGCTCAAGCGTGTGCTTGCTCTACGCCCCAAGTCATATTGGGGACACGGGTTAACGCGTCGGCGTTACCATTGCTTGACCCTCTCCTGCGGGTCACCGTCCCATTGTAGCGCTGTAGGGCCAGCGCCCATCGCGCGAGTTTTGCCCCATGAGGCGTACTAGTAGTGATATAGGAGAGGGGGTTGTGGTCAGACACCACGTTAATTTCTGCCCCGTACACCCAATGATCAAATTTCTTTAGTGCCCAGATAATGGCGAATGCTTCCCGCTCGATCGTAGACCAGCGGGTCTGCGTTGGCGTGAATCGGTGGCTGGCAAACGCTATCGGCCTTTCCCGTCCCTCGCCTCCCATCTGCCCCAAACCAGCCCCCGCTGCAACGTCGGACGCGTCGGTGAACAGCCAATATGGCCGTTTAATGTCGGGGGTGTTCAGCGATGCAGCTTCGCACAGAGTTGACTTGACCCTGTCGAGCGCGTTTTGCGCTTCCTGGCTCCACGGAATCGTGTTAGGTACACCTCGCCTCGTCAAAGACGTGAGTGGTGCGGCCACCTCGGCGTATCCTTCAACGTAATCGCTGTAGTAACCACATAAACCTAGCAGACTCCGTAGCTGTCTCTTTGTTGCGGGGGGCACGAGCCCACGAATGGCCGATATCTTTTCTGGGTCGGGCCCATGGGTTCCGCCTCTCACTATGTGTCCTAGGCACTTAATGTGGGCCTGTGCGACCTGACACTTTTCCCGGCTCACTTTAAGCTTGGCGTCGCGAAACAAATCAAAAATTATTTCTAAGTGCCGCAAGTGTTCAGTCCACGAGGAAGAGAAAATGGCGATGTAATCGAGGAATGCGGCCGCATAAGCCTGATGTTTCGAGAGGAGGGTGTTCACTATCCGCTGAAAGGTGGCCGCGGCGTTCTTTAGCCCGAACGGCATGACGCGCCAAGCATATTGTCCCTCGTGAATTACGAAGGCGGTCAGATGTTGGCTCTCCGGAGCTACCGGCACCTGCCAGTATCCGCGTCGCAAATAGATAAGAGTGATATACCTAGCGCGGCCCACCCTCATGATGAGCTCTTTAGGGGGTGACATTGGAAAGGCATCCGTGCGAGTCGCTGCGTTTAAAGCGGGATAGTCAACATACATGCGCACCAATCCATCCTTCTTACCCAAGCATACAACGGGATGGGCGCACTCGCTTTCCATCGGATACACCAGCCCGAAGTCTAGCAACTCGTTTACCTGGCGGCTCACCTCACTCCTTAATAACTCCGGAACGCGATATGGGAAAGTGCGTTTGAGCTGGTGGCCTTCGTGCAGCTCAATCTTATGTGCCCCAACTCGTGCGACTCCCGGCGTTTCGCCGAACAAATCCGCATAAGCGGCAAACACCTCCGAGATCTCGAGGCGGTCCTGAGTAGGTAGGTGTGCGAGTTTCTCCGCATCTATCAGACAACCACCACATCTCTCAGGCACAGACCGAGGGGTGTACTCGATTTCACCAAACTCCTCGTCTTCCTCGAAAACTACTCCGACATGGCTGACACGTGCGTAGTAGGGTAGCAGCCTGTTCTCATGCACTATCGCTGTATCCTTTTTTCCCTTGTCGATTCTGTACGAGTTCTGCCTCTCTTGCGCGGTTACAACGAATAGACCGAGCCATTTGGGGGCCATTTTACTGCCAGGGTCTGTGTCAAAGAGCAATACTTGGTCTCCGACGACAAACGTCTTGCTCCGTGCGCGCCTTTTATACGCCTGCGCGTAACGTCCCTGACGTGCGCTCGCCGTCAAACCCGCTACTTCTGCTGCTTCTTCTAGCTGCTCGCGTAGCTGTCGCAAATACTTCGCGGGTTCTTCCCTGAGTGTGTTCGGGAGGGGTTGCTGGCCTGTCCATGTTCGCTGCAGAATTGCTAGCGGTCCGATAGGGTTTCTGCCGAATAAGAGCCGGAACGGCGCCACGCCTGTAGTGTCATGGGGGACTTCCTTGTACGCCCAGAGAACGAACGAGACCAGTCTATCCCAGTTCTTCGGATCTTTCTCAATAACATGGAACAACATGTTCTTCAAAACGCGGTTCCACCTTTCCACTGTCCCGTTGCTCTCCGGATGCTCAGGAGTCGAAAAACGCGGTGCGCACCCCAGTCTTGCTAACACCTCACGCGTCAGCTGTGCCGTGAAGTTCGTTCCCTCATCTGAACAGACTACCTCACGTATGCCTGTGCGGCTGAAAATCGTAAGCAAGGCGTCGCATGTTGCCCTAGCGGTTAGGGATCGCAAACAGACTACCTCCGGCCACCGCGTGCACACGTCAACGAGGCAGAGAGCGTACCTATGACCCCTGCTCGACGGAACATCGAGCGGTCCGATTATATCGACATTTACGACCTGAAACGGATGGTCGGGTCTGGTGAGAGGTGTGATGGGAACCCTATCTTTAATTCGCCTGTCTGAGCGGACTTGACAGCCGTGACATGTCCTGCAGTGTCGCGTTACGTCCCCTTCTAAGCCTGGCCAGAAAAAGCTGTACTTAATTCTGGTCTTTGTCTTCCGTGGCCCCAAATGGCCTCTCCAAAGGGACTCATGCGCAAGGCAGAGTACCTCTTCATGCCTGCCAAGGGGAAGCAAAAGCTGCTTCACTTTGCTACCAGAGATCGAGTCCCAGTGATACAACAAGCCGTCTGAAACAAACATGCCTGCCTTCCCTGCCTTTGCGTCAGCCCACACTTTCTTTAAGGTTTCGTCTGATACTTGGTCGGATCTGAATACCTGGCGCTGCTTCAGGGCTGCGTCCGCGTCCTCCTGGATCGAGATTACATCTTCCTTCTCGCTTTCTTCCAGATCTACTTCACAGGGCTGTTCCGTCGCCACACCCTGCTCACCACTCATTAGTTTGTCTGCCTCAGGCCCCGCCGCTTGCTCCTCGTGTGATGTAGAGCTCAGCTTTGCGCTCTGCTCCGCCATGGTGACAGACGCGTTAACTGCTTCAGACAGAGGGCAGGTCTTATTCATAACTAGTGCCTCGTAACGACTGTCTATCTCCGAAAGCAGTTCCCAATCCTCCCTGGAGAGCAAACAATCCGCTCCCTCCGCCAGCTTATCAGAAAGCGCGCATACAATGTCTACTGCCTCGGGCCCTGCTATGTGTGCGGTGGGCCGCCTGATGCTTACCGCAAGAGTGACCAGTTTTGCGTTAACCGTCTCCCCAAAAGCCGAAACTAGCTTTATCGAGCCGGATAGCTTCCGACATATACTTGGCACGAGGCCTTCCCTAACCACGGTTATCTCGCTACCGGTATCAATTATAGCTGTCGCCGGTATCCCTGCGCACTCAATCTCCACCTGCTGTAGCTTCGATTTGCGTACCTCGTCGAATGACTGGGGCGTTTTCATCTCTGCTACTAGGGTTGTCTGGGAGGTTACTGACCGCGGTGTTTCGCATGCCTCTACGTTGGCTACAGCTACTTTTTGAGCTCGAGCGCGTTTCTCCTTCTTCTGCACGTTTTGTGAAGCGCGAGGGCATCCCTTGGCACGGTGGCCAGATGCGCGGCACTCATAACACTGAATTTGCCGTTTGCTATCATTGTTCGTCGCTTGCGGGGGTCCCTTCGGTTTTTCCGCATACACAACAATTTGTTTCGCTGCGCGCCCCTTGCCCTTAGCCTGTTCGAACGTTTGGAGAACGTCCGATATTTCATCCGATTTTAGCCACCTCTCCTCCTCACGAAGACGCACATACTCTAAGCCCTCAGGGCTCAAGCCAGCCTTTATGCGATCTGCGATGATCAATGATACCAGGTCGTCTTTGGTTTCTACATCCCGTGACCGAAGGTAGTACTGAAAGTACGTCTTAGTGCGCGAGGTGAACTGCGCCCAAGTTTCATTGCGGCGTTTCGTCGCGCGCTCAAAGCGTTCGAGGTATTCTGAGGGGTTAAGCTTCAGCTCCTTTAAAACGGCTGTTTTTACCGACTCGTAGCAGCCACACTCATCGTCCCCGAGGTTACGGAGAAGGTACCTGACACGCTCAGCTAGTGCTGGCATGATTAAGTGAACTTGGCTTTCGTCTGGCACCTTGTACGTCGTGAAAATTCTCTCGACTTCCTCGAACCATAACGGCACGTCCGCGTCACACGGCAGCTTCAGTCCCTTATGGACTTTAGCGCATTGGGAGACTGGATCGGGCCCCATTCGACGCTTATCGTCAATGTGTGACCTTACAGACGTCTGCCCGCTTCCCGCTATCGCCATTGCAACCGCTGGATCTAGCCCAAGTTTCTGTAACTCTAGGCGTTCCTGTGAAAGAATTTTCAATTTTTCCAGCTCAAAATCTAGTTCCATGCGGCGAATTGCAACCGCATCGGATACCGACATGTCCGCTACTTCACGTAGCGCTCCTGCTACAGGCTGAGTTGTCGCTTGCTGCGACTGCTCGCTGTCATCTGTTATATCTCCCCCTGTGTCTCTCTCGCCTACGCTCGCCATCATGCTCCGTGTTAAAACCATATGCCACTTTACACTTGAGCCATAGCCACTTCAACAAAGCGCAAGAAATCCCGCTTACCCGTGCTGGTGTCGCCAGTTGGGGCCTCCGTCCCTTGGTGCCGCAGCCTTGTCGGAGTCCTTCCCCAGAACGCTGCCTCTGGATCGGGGCCTGGATCACCTTGCTGTTTCTGGCTGGACGTACGGACGCTTGTTCCCTAGTGGGTTCCCAGGGCCTGGGTGCTCTGGGTGATGCTCGTGGTTGCTGGTTGCCGAATCCTGTCGGCTGCGCCAGTGATGCTTTTGCTATCTTCGGCAGGTACAGAAGCAGAAGACGATGATCTGATGATCGTCAGGAGGAGACATATATTTACAGAAGCAAAATAGTTTACATTGGCAGACTGTAAGTTACAGTAACAAGAGTCACACAGACAACTGCAACTTAAAACAAAATAGACTCTCACACAGAGAAGACACTCTACAAGCCCTTACTTTTCTACCGAGCATTTCGGTTAAAGCCTAGGGACTGTAAATACGTGCTAAGCACGGAGCCTCAATCTGGACTGTTGAACATGGTCCGAGGACCGCTTTTTGATACCAGACATGAACAAAGACCCAAGGGCAGTCACCTTAGGTGATCCGCCTCGAAAATGAAGCAGCCAATCAAATTATTTAAAAACATGCCACCACCCCAGTGGGTTGGGAATAATCTCGGACCCAGGTCCTTAATTACGTCAAATAAAAATACAGCATTCAAAACACAAACTCTTTCCACTCGCCAGTCCCCAAACCCTCTCACACGGCGCCTGTCTTTGCCTCCCCTCCTCAGCGTGTTTGCGACGCGACCTTGCAGCTGGCGCCTTTGTGAAAGAAACGCCGCGGGGGCTCTGGAGACTAGGCCACCCCGCCGTCCCGTTCGAGAAAAGGGGGAAAGGGGGGGGGGGGGGGAGCAGCACCGTCCTAGAGAACTGTAGCGTCTTCGTTGCTCGCACCCGATGAGCCGCTGCGTGGGGGCTAAGTGCCGCGCCCATTGTCGCCTACTACAGGGCGTTTAGTGAGCGCTTGGGGCAGGGCAAAACGGCTTCATTATCGGGGTCTCTCTGCCCCGATGTTTCGCGACACAGCGGGAGATCGCTGGGCTGATTGCCTACTTGGGAGGACCGAGGGTCGCGCCTATTGTCGCCTTCTGCAGGACATTTAGTGAGTGCTTGTGGCAGTGCAAAAAGCTTCATTAACGGCGTCTCCCTGCACCCATGCTTGGAGCCACGGCGGGAGGTCGCTGGACGAGCTGGCCGTAAAGTGGTTCGCAGAAGCGTGCCACTGCTGTTCCCGGCTGATAATTGGATGCGTCTGCCGTTCGCTTCTTGGCGACGCCTCGGGGTGAAATGACGAAACAAACCAAGCCTCCCGCGCGCCCGCGCGCCCGCGCCCAAGAAAAGGGGAGAAAAGGAGAAAAAAAAAACAGCGCTCGCTCCTTGGCCTCGGCGCGTGGGGGGTTCGACCGCCAGCTCGACTCCACGTGCGAGTCGCTTTTCACTGCGGCCTCACAGCATATATGAATTATCTTCTTCAAGCTGAGCTACCGTTGCTTTTAAATCACTGACCACTTTGTTTATTGTTGCCAGGCAGGATAGTTTGTCTTCCAGGTTGGTAATGCGAACAGTTAAACCGCCGATTTTATTCTCGAGCGTATTCTGTTTTTCCAGTAAAATGTTAATAGAGGCAGTCATATTGGTTTGGCCTGCAACAAGCCGAAGCAATATTTCTTCCTGTGTTCGACCGGAGTTAGATTCAATGTCACCGCATAATAATAGATCTTTTGAGAATGAACAGACATCCAATAAAAAGTACGCAATGCATAGTGATCAAGGCAGCAGCAATAAGTAGCGGTTATCGCTGTGGAAGCATTTAGTAGGCATATGAGAACAAACCTGTAGAACGAAGCAAAAATGGCTCCTAAACATAGTTTCCTGCTGCAAAGCCCACTCAAGATGAACGCAGATGCATGGCTGCTTTTAAAGGCTAGGTGGACTACGTGCTCTGCCTTCCCAGACATCGGTGCATGCGCAGAAATCCTTACTGCCGGTTCGATGATTCCGCTGAGTCTTATCACATCAGCACGTGTCAATAGTTTGTTGTTGTCGTCGATGACGGTATGCATTCTAGGCAAGCAGAAGACGGGTGGATATACTTGCATTGAATCAAATCTGAGGTTTCAAATGTATAATCATTATCAGATCTTAATTCTACTAGATTTGCGTTGAGCAACCTTATTAAAAGAATAAGAATAGGTTCACTGCAGCAGGCTGAGACTAAAAAGTTCGCCGAAGGAGACAACCTACAAAATTCCCATTCATCTGCATTTAAATCTATATACGGCAGCCATACACGATAAAGATATAAAAAGCCTCATGCAATGAAGAAACGCCATCATATTCAAGCTTATGATGTAAAATTATTTAGAGTTTCCATTTCTGCCCCTGAACGACCAGAATACAGCCCTAAGATAAAATATTAGTATTACACGCAAATGTAACGTACAACCAGGACTTTGTAGCGAACTACCAGAAGATTTGCCATTTTTGTACGTCATTTTGTAAGGCTGCCACTTTGGGCTCCAGCACAGAAAAAAATGTCTCAGCCAGTGTTACATTTTTCTACGAGTCCGCATATACTCATCATGCATTCTATGAGCACCTACGAACTTAGTTGGCTTTTTTCAGTTGTCACCCGTTAATAATTAGGGGGGTTATTGACGATACGCCCTTAACGGTGCGCACACTTCTAGACACCCTTAGAGTGAGTGGGGGTAACTGTTCCGGTCACAAAGGAGATGCCCTCGGCCTGCGTGGCAAGCTCAGCCGGAAATCCACTACTTTGTAGTGACAGAAGGGGGTGGCTGTTTGGTGCCCAGCTGTCGCCGGTTCAAGCCAGAGTAAGGTTCGGAGTCAGAGGTAACAAACAAAACAAACTTTATACACAGCAAGAGACGATACAGAGGAACACACAAACACTAAAATTGCACAGACCAGAGGTTCACAGAAAAACAAACGGTAAGCATGCAATTACAGAGGTATTCAATAACGCAGAGGATTTACAACAGATCAAACACGAAAGAGTCACAAAAACAAACACCAAAGTGTTCACCGGACACGGTTGCAGTCCGACGCCTCGAGAGTCACGATGTGGCCGCCATGCAAGACGAGCGCCGCTCCCTCGCAGGTCCGTGGGCTTGCCAGAGCGGGTGATCCCCGGGAGTCCAGTCGAAGCACTAGCGAACTCGCCGCAACCACTGACTGACTGACTGACTACACCTGCGGCGCGGTCTCTTTAAATAGGGCGCGCCGCGTCTGTCTGTTAAAACGCGCCAAAGCTAGCGCGCACACACACTTAGCTTCGCTGGTTAGAGCGCTCCCTTCTCCTCCCGTCGAGCCGCGCGTCGTCATTGGTTAGGTCCCATAGTGTTCTCGAAAGGTCTGGCACATTCCAGACCGATGAACCACCGCCATCCCCGGGCAATGGGAAAGAGGGTGACGGCAACGCGTACAAAGCTACGCGATCTCTCGCGCGGGGAAATAGGCTTTTCTCTCCATGCGGCGCCGCACGGGCCACGCGCTGCGCCGACTTGATAACAATGTGCGCCGATTTCATGACATCGTAGTATTTGTCAGCTCGTAGAACTAATTACCACCGTATACATGGCAGAATTAGGTATCTGAAGTTGCATGTTTTTGTGAAAAAGCTGTATTTGACTTTGTTGACCACTATGCATATTTTTAATCCAATTAATAATGTTACTTCAAAATCAGATTTGGCGCATGCGCAATCATTTTCTGGTAGGGTGCAGCAATGCTGGTGGCTTCAGGGTGCGTCTTTGGATTTCATTTCGTAGTCAGAGTCCAGCTGTGCTGTGCGCTCACTTCTGGCGCGCGAAGACCTTGCAGAGGGCAGTGGGTGCGCTTATGGAGGGCGATGACGAAGGATGCGAATGGTAAGGTAGAGGTGTATATGGGCAGTCCTGTAGCTATGGTGGTGTGGTTGGTTGTAGTAGTGCTTCTATCGTCGAGACTACAAACATAACCCGCGTTTCGAATTGTGACTTTAGCACCGCTTTCACGATGAAAGGATATAAACTAAATATTGTAGCAATGTTATCTTACTGGCGCCGCCATGTGGCGAGCTCGGGAGACTGGCATGCGCTCATCTTCTTTGCTCTCGGTGCTCGACCGCCAGTCCGTTGCGTGCCTTCTTTTGCCGGTGCTTTTGCTTAGTTGTAAGTAAACCTGCTTTAACCAGTTCCACTGGTTTCTGTAACATTTTTTTTTTTTTGGGGGGGGGGGGGCTTCCGGGTAGATCCCATGTACGAAGAGCCTGCTCCCTACGCCCATCTAAACACCTTCTACACGACACCTGTGCACAAGACGAGCGCGTGCCAGTCTCCCGAGCTCGCCGCATGGCGGCACCAGTAAGATAACATTGCGACAAGTTACGAGCCTGAATCTTTCGCGGCGATTTTTCTGCAGTTGCTGTGGCAGTAAGGTGTTATGCCAGAGTTTCTGCAGCTGCACCGGAGGGAGGTGAAATGAAATAATGAGAAGCCTGTTCGCTATATTTGTTAATTATGAGGAACGGACATGTTAAAAATAGATATCCAGCAATCCAGTTTATCATAGCTCGCGTGCAGCATCCGGGCGTTAATTCCTCGATATCTTACTAACCTTTTTATGAGTCACCAGAGTGTAGGGTTAATGTTATCCTTACTGTACATTCCAGACCAGAGCTCACCAGAGCTTTTACAGCAAAGGTCTGTGTAAGCGTCATCAACACAGTGGTAGCCTACCAATCACAAACGCCGGTTACATTCATCAGCACGTATTCGGGGACACCGATCCACTTACCATATCCTCCGCTTTGAGAATGAAAAACTACTAGGTGCATCTACCTGGTTGCACTACTAGTGGCCATTTTGTTCTGCTGATAGTACAATAGGAGGACATCAATGGTGAGAACGGAAGCAAGTTGGGCACAGTTGACCTCAGTGCGTTCCGTTATATGCAAGCGTGCTCCAGAAAATGCCTCAAAAAAGCTATATAGCTACATTCAGGCTTTAGCGCTTAATTGCAGAAATGGCTGCCAATTCTACCACTACTTCGGCGAGGCGCAGCACGCCCGTGCCAACACAATATTGGCCATTATTCAAAGATTGTGTGTTTGCAAATGGAAAGAAAGAAATGCAGTGAACAATATCATAATTTGCTACTTATCAACGCACCAAGGCAAAGAGGGTGACCATTTTTCGTTCTTTTCGTAGGTGATGATGGCGTTTCCGCGGATGTGGTAGCTCGATTTACAGGCACAGGTGACATTAGCTTCGGACAACCACTAATCCATTGTCTGGAGTTTCGAGATCCAGGCAACATTTGCGATCTCGACTCTCCGCCGTTGCTGAGGATGGCAGAAGGTGAAAACAGCTTCAGCATTAAATGAGGGAAGCCGGTCGAACAGCAAGCGCCTCAGAAGTGCCTGGATAAATAAGGCGGAAAAACGTCATAGATGGCTTTTGCAGGCTGCTAGGACCACTCCAGGCAACAAACACTACTACGCGCCTTTGTCAAGGACAATAGCTAAAGAAACAAACACCCCGGCATCAGGTATAGACAGCACGTACTAAAACGCAAGGAGAGCGAAAGAGGGAGTTGAAAGGACGGCTTAAATTACAGTGTGCGGCTTTCAGTGTATGGCGTGATAGGAACGAAATTCAGCTCAAGACAGGAGTGGCTTTCCTTTTGCTCATCAAGAACTGTTAGTGTGTTCTAAAAGACGTTAGGCAGTGCCTACTACTCCGTACTTCGTGTACTTTTTGCGCAATTTTTTCATCATGTTCTAAAAGACACAATAACACCCCTATTGCAAAAACCAGGGCCACTGGGTGCCAGCGCTCCAGCGCCATACCTGATTATGGTCCCAGTATGACGCTGGAAACTGGGCGCACTGGGACGCGGCATACTGGGACGCTCCGCACTGGCGGCACTGTTCGCCCGGAGAAAAAAAGGCGTGGGATAAAAATTAAAAAGTAACGAAACAAGTTAGGTGCATAAAAAAACCTAAACAAAGTAAAAAAAAATAGTGTACCAAGCGCGCCTCGAACTCAGTACCTAGGCACATATCAATCACTAACTCAGTACGCTAACCACTCGGCCACGCCGATTCTTTCTTTTTCTTTATTGCCTGACCGAGGACGTACAGAAAAAAGACACATGTGACATCAATAACATGACAAAATCAAAGATCAAGCATTGACTTAAAGCTTCAGCCTTCCTTAGCTGAAGTTGTCGGATTAAAAATCCCTCATATGTGACAACCCTTCAAAACTAACTAACCATTCTGGCTCTAGTTTTAAAGCTTTCTGTTCGTCCACATATGCCCGTATGCTCTCTCTAAAGAGCTGTCTCGCTGAACGTGCATCGACGTCACCGTGCTCTACAGCCATTCTGCTTTTCCATATGCTGTGGAGAGCCAGTAGCATCAAAAGATCCAACGGTGTATCATTGTTCGCTTCTACTGGCAAGAATCGAATACCATGTGGGCTTATGGGTAGTTCCTTTTTAAGCGTCCTCTGGAGCACGTCCCATAAAAATACGGCATCCCGGCATTCGAGAAACACGTGTTCAATCGTCTCCTCTTTCCTGCATATTATGCAGTGGACACCCCAGGGTACAAAAAGCCCTTTCTGTTCCTTCCATTTCTTTTCCTCCAATGTTCCAGTGTGCAGCTTAAAAAAGAACGTTTTCATTCCTGCCGGCACCATCATCCTCTTCACTCTTTTAAGAACATTTTTGCCCCCTGTGGACAAGTACACAGCTCTGTACAACGGTTCTGGAAGCACCACATCGCACAAGTCTTTATACAGTTTTTTCCGGTTTACACTCCACAAATAGTCTGAAGTAAACCCACGCCGAGATGTGTGTTTTCTAAAATATTTCTGCATTTTATGTCATGAGCCGCATCTATAAGGTTGGGACTTCACGTTTTGCAGTCTACAGGCAATTGCTACCGCTCTAACAATTGCAACTTCTTGATCATTTTAGCTTGCTGTCTGCTCTCACGACTTGCAACTAATGTTCTGGGTGCCTATGCACGCTATTTTGTGCACTGAAATCATTTTAACATGTGGAGTTAACATCGCTGGCAAATTTACCAACGCCGGCTCTTGGGTGGTGTTCTGCTACCGTGGACGTAATTTTCGCTGAACACGGAGCTTTTGTAGAAGCCTTCAAGGAAAAAAGTGCGACCAAGCTTCATTACCGGCAAGCGCCGCCGCGATGACCCTAATTGCGTGTAACTAAACCTTATTTGTATGTAAACATTGCGGGAAGGGTTGCGATGACCGAGAGCTCGGCTGCTTGATACGCAGAGTAAGAAGGAACGCAAAAGCTTGAGAAACACACCAAATATTATGTATTACAAGCGCTGTATGTTGTTGCTTTTTCTCTCATGGGCCCATCGCTCGGTAAACTACTCTCTTCCTGGTTTCAGTTTTTCTTTCTGCTGTTTATACTGGGCCGTGGTGCAGGCTACGCTCGCCGGCGATTGAGCCCGCATTGAACATTTTGGCAGTAATCATTGTGTTAGAGTGCCCTTAAGATCAGCTGTGAAATTGGTTATGCATGGTAGCCCACATTATTCAATTCCAGCTTCCAATCGCCAGTGTCTCATGAGATCGAGGCGCGGCGGTCGTTGTCTCTCTCGAAACGCTCGAAACGACCTATCGAAACATGGAAACTCTAAAAAAAAGATACAATCTTTGTTTTCTTACAAATGCGCAACGACTTCGCAGCAAAAAGCGCTTGCTTGAACCATATTTTTCATATTACCCCCGACGGTCGTTTGAAAGTACGCTGTTGCCGTGTTGGCCCCTGAGGGATGCTACTCAGGCTGACGCCGCAGGCCGCACCGGCTATACTGGGACACTGGGACCAGTGCGGCCTCAGCGCACATACAGCGCTTCTCCCAGTGCATCGCGGATGCCAGCGACACACCCAGCGTCCAAAGGCTAATCCCAGCGTTTTTCTTCCATCGCACCTGCGCAGCCAGTGTCTTCCCGTTGCTGCTCCAGTGAATATCACAGACCTCCAGCGTGGCCAGCAGATCCAGTGCAAAACCAGCGCGAAAATCTTACTGGTTTCGCACTGGAGACGCTGGTTTTTGCAATAGGGATTTGCATTAATACAGCTTTAAGGCGAAAACCTTACATGATTATAGCCAGCAACAATTGCTTGCTTTGACTGATTCCCCGAGAAAGAAGCCTCATCATCATCATCACCATCATACCCACCGCAGTGCGAAGGCCTCTCCCATATCTCTCCACTTAACCCGGTTCTGTGCTAGCTGCATCCACTTGACCCCTGCGAAATTCTTAATCTCATTCCCCCACCTAACTTTCTGCCGCCCCCTGCTACACTTTCCTTCCATTGGAATCCGGGTTTGTTACCCTCAGCGACCATCGGTTATCCTCTCTTCGCACTACATGTCCTGCCCATGTCCATTTCTTCTTCTTAATGTCTACTAGAATGTCGGTAACTTGAGTTATTTATCTGACCCATTCTGCACGCTTTCTATCTCTTAATGTTACCCCTACCATTTTTCGTTCCATAGCCCTCTGGGTTGTCCTCAACTTAAGTAGAACTCTCTTGGTTAGCCTCCACGTTTCAGCCCCATAGGTGAGTACAGGCAAGATGCAACTGTTGTATACTTTCCTCTTGAGCGATACCGGTAAGCTGCTAGTCATAATCTGCGAGTGCTTGCCAAATGCGCTCCATCCCAATCGTATTCTTCTTGTTATTTCCTTTTCGTGGTCCGGATCTGCGGTTACTACCTGTCCTAAGTAGACATATTCGCCTACTACTTCTAGTATTTCGCTACCTAATGTAAACTGCTGTTCCTTCCCGAGGTTGTTGAACATTACCTTAGTCTTCTGCATATTGATTTTCAAGCCTACCTTTCTACTTTTCCTGCCTAGGTCATCAATCCCTGAGTTGCTTAGCAAGGCAATGTCATCAGCAAATCGCAGATTACTGAGGTATTCTCCATCTACCCTTATCCCTAACTGCTCCCATTCCAAGTCTCTGAATACTTCCTCTAAACAAGCTGTGAATAGTACTGGGGAGATTGTGTCTCCTTGCCTAACACCTTTCTTTATGGGAATTTTGTTACTTTCTTTATGCAGAACTATGGTTGCTGTGCAGCCACTATATATATCTTCCAGCACTTTGACGTACGGCTCGTCCACCCCCTGATTTCGCAATGCCTGCATCACCGCCGAGGTTTCAACTGAGTCAAATGCTTTTTCGTAATCAATGAATGCTATGTATAAGGGCTGGTTATATTCCGAGCATTTTTCCATAACCAGGTTCATGGTATGGATATGATCGATAGTAGAGTACCGTTTCCGAAACCCTGCTTGATCCTTTGCTTGACTGCAGTCTAAGGTTGTCATGATTCTTTTAGCGATTACCTTAGTAAATACCTTATACGTAACAGACAGTAAGCTGATTGGTCTGTAATTTTTAAGGTCCTTAGAGTCCCCTTTCTTGTGAATGAGGATAATGTTTGCATTCTTCCATGGTTCCGGTACCGTCGATGACACCAGGAACTGCGTATACAGGGTGGCCAGTTTTTCTAGCACGATATCCCCCCCGTCCTTCAGCAAATCTGTAGTTATCTGATCCTCTCCAGCTGACTTTCCCCTTTTCATAGTTTCTAGTGCTTTCTTGACCTCGTCCTTCGTCACTGGTGGAACGTCTGATGGTTTTTCCCTACCGCCAATCTCATTACGATCCTGACTACTTTGTCTACTGTAGAGAGCTGTATAGAAGTCCTCGGCTACTTTGACTATCTTTTCCATATTAGTGATGACGTTGCCCGTCTTGTCCCTTATCGCATACATCTGGTGTTTGCCTATGCCCAATTTCTTCTTTACCGCTTTAAGGCTTCCCCCGTTCTTTACAGCATGCTCAATTTTCTCCATGTTATACTTCCTTATATCGGCCACCTTGCGCTTATTGATTAGCTTTGATATCTCGGCCAATTCGATCTGGTCTGTTGGATTGGAAGCTTTCATACTCTGGCGTTTCTTAATCAAATCTTTCGTCTCCTTAGACAGCTTGCCGGTATCCTCTCTAACTATCCTACCGCCTACTTCTACCGCGCACTCAGTAATGACATCTCTGAAATTATTGTTCCTTGCCTCTAGGGTAATGTCGCCATCCTCAGTTAGAGCTGAAAACCTATTCTGTAGCGAGATCCTGAACTCTTCTGCCATCCCCCTCACCGCTAATTCTTGATGGGTTTCTTTCTTACTAATCTGTTGCGTTGTATTGTATTGTATTGGGGTTTTATGGCGCATAAGCAACTGAGGCTATCATGCGCCAAGAGCAAGGTTAAAATCTGTTCTTATTTGAAAAGGGGAAGAAGGTTCGTTTAAGTTTACAGTTTATTCAGAACGTCTGCTTCTTTTAAAAAACTAAGAACACATGTTAAGTTTATTATTGCTCTTTCTCCTAAAAGTAATTTGGGATGGAAAGGGATGGCATGATCATAAAAAATAGTGAAAAGCTTTCTCCGTAGTGTCTCTAGTTTTGGGCATGCAATCAGGATGTGGTTGACTGTGAGTACTTCTCCGCATTCTCCACACGTAGGCTTATCTTGTTTCATTAGTAAAAAATTATGTGTGAGATGTGTGTGCCCGATACGCAGACGGCATACTGTAACCTCCATGAAGCGTTCCTGATGAGTGCTTGTTTCCCATTCTTCTATTATAGGCTTTACGAGGTGCAATTTATTACTTTCCTGGTTATTAATTAACTTTATGCAATCCTTATAAGGTATGTTTACTTTCTCTATTTCTTTCCTGCCTGCTTGAGCAGCACACACGTCCGCTCTCTCATTTCCTTCAATGCCCATGTGGCTTGGAACCCAACAGAATATTATGTTATGTCCTTGGGCTGATATCTTTATTACATCGTGTATTATGTTACCGAGTAATGGCATGACTGCATTTCTGGAGTTTAGAGCTGTGAGCACACTCAGTGAATCTGTATAGATAACACTGTTCTCAGTACCCTCGTACACAATTTTTGCTACAGCTACCCGGACAGCATAACACTCGGCTGCAAATACTGATGCACATTGAGGAAGTCGAATAATTTTTTCGGAGTTCCGATCCACTACAGCGCAGCCCACATAGGAGGCAGTTTTTGATCCGTCTGTGTAAAACTCTGTGCATTTGCTGTATTTCTCTTTTAGTGCGTGATATTCTTGTAATATATGTTCTGTAGGAGTTTCGCTCTTTTTGAACTGTGTAAGAGTGAGGTCACAGACTGTTGGAAAGTTGTACCATGGGGCCAGGGGCCTATTTTCTTGAGCGACATCAGGCAAGGTGTCCAGAATATGGAGCTCACGGCAAATGTCTTCAAATCGCATTATCAATGGTCTTGTTGTCTGAGGCTTATTTGAGAATATTGTTCGGGAGGGGCAAGTTGTGACAATCGGGTAACAGATGTGTTTTTTCCGTGTCCTTATTTTGAGGACATATGCGCATGTAAGTAAAGCTCGTCTATCTTTCAGAGAAGGCTCGTTAGTTTCAACATAGAGGCTATGCACAGGAGACGTTCTGTATGCACCACAAGCAAGGCGGAGGCCTAAGTTATGCACTGGGTCTAATTTCTTTAAATATGATTGCCTAGCTGCTCCATAAACTATGCTTCCATAGTCCAAGGAGGAGCGCACAACGGAGCGATATATATGCAAAAGGCAGGCCCTATCAGATCCCCAATGTTTGCGTGAAAGGACTTTTAGGATGTTTAGGGATTTGGAGGCTTTCTTCTTTAGTGCTTGTATGTGAGGGAGAAAAGTGAGTTTTTTGTCAAAAGTAATGCCCAAGAATTTATGGTTATTGTTTATGGGCAATTTGATTTCATTTAGGTGTAAGGTAGGATTGGGCTGTATGCCTCGTTTGAGCGAGAACATAACTGCCACTGTCTTCTGCGGGGAAAATTTAAACCCATTTTCACTGGCCCATTTTGTTAGCTTATTTATTGTTAATTGGATCTGTCTCTCACATGTGGACATGTTGCATGACGTGTAGGCTATTTGAAGGTCGTCCACATAGAGTGAATACATTATGGAATTTGGTATTACTTTACTAATCGAATTCAATTTTACCACGAAAAGTGTGGTGCTTAAAATGCATCCTCGGGGCACACCATTCTCCTGCAGGAAGGTTCTTGATAAAGTGGTCCCAAGACGTACTTGAAACGACCGATGTGACAAAAAGTCACTTAAAACCTTTAGCATTCTGCCACATATGCCTAGATCTGCTAGGTCGCGCAATGTCCCATACCTCCAAGCCGTATCATATGCTTTCTCAAGGTCAAAGAAAACGGCAAGGCAATGCTGTCGGTGTATAAAAGCCTCTCTGATAGTGTTTTCAAGACGCACGAGATGGTAAGTTGTTGAGCATCCTTTTTTAAAACCGCACTGATGAATGTTTAAAAGTTGATGAGATTCTAAAACAAAAGTTAGTCTGATGTTTAAAACACTTTCAAATGATTTTGCTAAACAGCTGGTGAAAGCAATGGGCCTATAACTACCAGGAGATGTCGGCTCCTTTCCGGGTTTTAAAAATGGTATGACAACAGCTTTTTTCCACGCCTCTGGCAATTTTCCTAGGACCCATATTTTGTTAAAAAAGTTTAATAGTGCCTCTATGGCAGGTTCGGATAAGTGGGCGAGCATTTTGTAGTGAATTTGGTCAGGACCAGGTGCAGTTTGTTTACCGGCAGCTAGGACATTTTTTATTTCTTGTAGTGTAATTAAGCTATTATAGGGTTCTTTTGTACCACTACTTGTAGGGAGTTTTTGTTTCTCTGCTATGTTTTTGTGTTTTAGGAATGTTTGAGTGTAGTGTGATCAACTGGAAACTTCAGAAAAGTATTCACCTAAAATGTCGGCCTGTTCTTGTATAGTTGTCTGTACTCCGGGGGCTGTTAGAAGGGGAATGGTAAATGAAGAGTAGCTGCCATTTAGCTTTCTAACCTGTTCCCACATTTGTTTTGTTGTTGTTGAGCTATTTATAGAAGTTACATAGTTTTGCCAGGAGGCTTTTTCGGCGTGGCGGCGGATGTAGCGGGCTTTTGCTCTTGCTTTTTTAAACTTGACGAAATTGTCCTGTGTTGGGTATCTGCGAAAAATTCCCCATGCTTTGTTTTGTTCTTTTTTTGCTTGTTTACATTCTTTTGAATACCAGGTTTTGTGATTTTGTTTCACCATTCCTGAGGACTGAGGAATTGCTATATGTGCTGCAGTAAGGATACAATTTGTGTAAGCATCGTTTAGTTCATCTATATTATATTTATCTAGAGTAATTTTTTCTAGGCTGGCCTTCTCTCGGAACAGTGCCCAATCGGCTAAATGCAGCTTCCAGCGTCGCGGCTTGGATGGGATGATTTGTGGTGAAGATGTTAAGCTGATTAGTATAGGTAAGTGATCACTTCCGTGTGGATTATCTAAAACGTCCCATTTAAAATCTGTAAAAATTGATGGTGAGCTGAGGGATAAATCAATACAGCTCATTTTGCCTCAACTAGATGAACAGTAGGTTGGTTTTCCGGTGTTAAGAAGACAGATATTATTACATAGTATACAATCCTCGATGATTTCGCCTCTCGTATCTGTTTTTCTACTGCCCCAAAGGATGGAATGTGCATTAAAATCTCCTACTATTAAAAATGGCTCTGGAAGCTGCTTTAAAAGATCTTCTAATTCATAACTACTAAATTTAAGGTGCGGCTCTAAGTATATTCAGCACACAGTTATAGTTTTAAAAGCCTGTAAGGTTACCGCTATAGCTTCAAACTTAGTTTTTAGTTTGTGTTCTCGAACTGCTATTCCATTTTTTACTACTATGGCAACGCCACCTGAGAGCCTGAGAGCTTGCTCTCGGTCGCGACGGAAGACTGTATAGTTTTTGAGTATGTTCTTATGTTTGGGACCTAAATTTGTCTCTTGCAAACACAAGGCTAGCGGTGAGTGAGTGGCCAATAAGTGTTTTATGTCATTTATATTAGTTAAAAGTCCTCTGCAGTTCCATTGTAAAAAAGCCATTTTGTATTAAATGAGTAGAGCAAGTTAAGTTTTGTTTTCAGGCCCTCTGATTCGGGGCTTTTCTCGTTTTTGTCGATCCAAGGAGCTGCGCCGTCCATCTGACGTCGACGGCACAGGACTGCCTTGGCTTGTGTCCATCGCGTCTTCTGACACGCTGGACGCCCGTGCGGACCGCACAGGTGCGTTTGTATTTCCCCTCACCGCATGGTGAGAGGCCTTGAGGCCGGCTGACCTGGGGGTCTGTGCAGCCTGTTTTTCTGGTGGTGGCGCAGCGCTGGCCGCAGCCACCAAGGGCACGGATGGCCCTGCTCCCGGTTCACTGTGTGAGACCTGGGCAGGTGCCAGAGTCTGTTGTGGCTCAGTGCCCTGTTGTGCCACAACAGAATAGGCCGGTTTTTTTGACAGAACACGATTTCGTGCTTCCCGGAAAGTTATGTTTTCTTTGACCTTGATAGTAATGATTTCCTTTTCCTGTTTCCATATTGGGCATGTGCGTGAATAGGCAGGATGACTACCCTCACAGTTGGCACACAAATGTGTCTGAACCTCACATTTTTGGGAATCGTGTTCATGGGAAGCACATTTTGCACATCTCGGCTGGCCGCGGCAGGTCTGGGAGCCGTGACCATAGCGTTGGCACTTGAAACAGCGGCGAGGATTTGGAATATATTTCCTGAGTTGAAGTTTCACATAACCTATTTCGACTGATTCGGGGAGGATACTTTGTGCAAATGTCAGGACAAGGTGCTTGGTCGGAATCTCTTTGTCATCACGCCTCATTCTTATTCTGTAAACATCTGTTACGTTTTGGTCTTTGAAGCCTTCTAGAAGTTCCTCTTCGGTTAGGGATCTGAGGTCATCGTCAGAGATAACTCCGCGGACAGTGTTCAGAGAACGGTGTGGACTGATGGTCACTGGGATTTCTCCAAAAGACTTTAATGTGGACAGTTTATCATGTTGATGATTATAGAAGATTTCCAACAGAAGGTCTCCGTTCGGGAGTTTCTTTACGTTGTAACCCTGACCTATTACTTCTGTCAGTGTCTTGGTCACTATGAAAGGTGAGATTTGTCTAGCCGTTTTCTCAGTGTTGTAACTGTGTACTACATGAAATCGTGGGAACCTGTTTGGGTTTTTCAGGAAGAATTTAGAGGTTTCGTCGGTGCGACCCCTTTTTCGGGATCGATCATGTGAGAGTAAAGAAGCCATAAAATTATGTTGATGTTCGGCCAGGGTGGCGGCCGCCCACCACCGAGCCCAACAAGGGGACGGGACGGGAGCTTCCGAGAAAGTCCAGCCCACGCCAGCCTTACACCCTGACTATAACCAAATATGGCGTAACACAGGGTGGTTAGCCACACAAGGTTAACCCTTGCCGCCTGGAAAATGAAAAATCCAAGAAAAGAGGAGGAGACAGGAAAGTTGTAAGCAAGAAGACAGGAAAGCAAAAGATGGAGGGGAGGACAGGAAAAGGCGACTGCCGATTTCCCACGGTCGGGTCAGGCCGGAGGTGCCGTCTATGGGAAGCGTGGGCCAAAGTGGTGTGTTGCCTCCGCCGAGGGGCCTTAAAGGTCCAAACACTCGGCATCGGCTCAACCACCAGGATCCCCTTTTCCCCAGACACGACTGCCACGCACGGCTAAACGTGGGTGCTCGGGGTCCGTGGTGTCGCACAAAACACACAAACACCTGCTTTAAAAGGTGCCCCCTGCGGGGACTAATCTGTTGCGTTCCTTCTTCAGGTTTAGGCTAATTCGGGACCTCACCATCCTGTGGTCACTGCGTCGCACTTTCCCGATTACCTCTACATCTTGCACAATGGCGGGGGTTGAACACATTATGAAGTCGATTTCATTTTTAGTCTCTCCGTTAGGACTTTTCCATGTCCATTTCCGGTTCTTCCGTTTGCTGAAGAAGGTATTCATTATTCGTAAGTTATTGCGCTCTGCAAGCTCAACTAGTAACTCCCCCCTGCTATTCCTAGAACCAATGCCATAGTCACCTACTGCCTTGTCTCCTGCCTGTTTTTTCCCTACCTTGGCACTGAAATCGCCCATTAGTACAGTATACTGCGTCTTTACTTTTCGCATTGCCGATTCCACATCTTCATAGAAGCTCTCAACTGCCTGGTCATCATAACTACATGTAGGTGCATAGGCCTGTGCAACCTTCAGTTTATACCGCTTATTAGGCCTAATTACGATGCCTGCAACCCTCTCATTAATACCATAGAGTTCATCTATATTGCCCGTTATATACTTATTGACAAGGAAACCTACTCCTAGTTGTCGCCTCTCTGGTAAGCCTCGATAACGCAGTATATGCCCATCCTTCAGTACAGTATATGCCTCATTCGGCTTCCTAACCTCACTAAGTCCTATGACATCCCATTTCATGCACTCTAGTTCCTCTAACAGCACTGCTAAGCTAGCTTCACTAGCTAGGGTTCTAGCATTAAACGTTGCCAGGGTCAGTTTCCAATGGCGGCCTGTCCAGCGGAGCCAGGCTTTTTTAGCACCCCCTGCTGCGTCACAGGTCTGACCGCCGCCGTGGCCAGTTGTTCCGCAGCCGCTGGTGACTGAGGGCCGGGGTTTTATGAAGCTTATCATAGGAGGTTGTGGCCAATTACTGCACCAGGGTGGCTAACTCCTGTTCTGGTGAGGGAGTGCGTTGCCGGAGGTGTTCACCGGCATCAGGTCGCACCCTAAACCTGTTTATGCAATTCCATCGACACGCTGATTTTTTTTTTTCATCCGGTGGAGAATTGCGCGGCGCCGGGATTTGAACCCTGGTCCTCTTGCATGCGAGGCGGATGTTCTACCGCTACGCCACCGCTGCATCTCAAAGCCCGCGTTAACTCGGGACGTTATGCTACCGGCACCTTATTCAAAAGGGATTCTCGACTCACGTGAGGTCACGTTTGGTTTCGAAATGTACGCAAGTTAAATACAAACAAAACGAACGTCCTCCACCTCGACTGACAGTTGAGTCGGCGGCTTCCCTCTCGATTGATGGTGACGGGTGCGAGAGGATCGCCTCGTGCCGGGCACTGGGGGACTTTGCGAGCATACATGGTAAAATTACTTTTGAAAAGGAATTAAATTACATTACTAATTATTTTGCTGAAAATCGCAGAAAAGTAATTAAATTACATTAGTTATTACTGCTCCCAAAAAGTAATGAAATTACATTACAATTACTTCTACTGCGTAATGCAATTACTTCGAAATTACTTTCTAGTTTCCATAATTACAAAAACTAAGTAAAGCTATTAAACAAAACAGCAACTTGTTCTCCAGAGTATTCTAGTTGACTATACTTCTGCTCAATTCTGTCTCATTTTGCCAATCCGTTACGCTGGCTTCGGATTGCAGCACGTCATTCCTGCTTTCGCGCACTCTACTTTTTTGTCTATTGAAGGAGTGATGGCGCCCTTTAGTAAAAGTAATTTCGAGAAGAATTAAATACTTTGCTGCGAAATTACTACCAAAAAGTAATTCACATTACTAAATTACCAATCTGAAAAAGTAATTCAAACATTACAAATTACCGAAAAAAGTAATTAAATTACAGCAATGAAATTACTGTAATTCAATTACTGCAATGTCTGTTTGCGAGTGACGGCTGAGCAGTTGAGCGCATGTCGTCCATTAAGTAGTCACCTCCGTTCGATGCTACTCAGCATTTAATAAACCAAAATAAAATACGCAAAACTAACGCACTTTACATAACATCAGATTACACGGCGCCGAGCCTACTATCGGCCACCGCTACGAACTTCCTCTCTACTCCAGTAATCTCGTCTTTGACGACTGGCCCGCATGGCTGCCGTTCATCCCGCTCTCTCATTCCCGCACCCCGATCTCAAGCCGTTCCCGCCAAAACTTACTGTTTAGTTAATGGCAACACCCTCGCAACACCACAAAAAATCAACAATTTTTCAGCCACTTTCTCCCGAATTAAACACATAGTTCGCGCTCTTTCTGCCTACCTCTGTTTATTTTTCCTGTGTGTGTCCTTCTGTGCGCAACTTGTTTCTACAATAGTATGCATCAACTCGCCCAACAAGAAGTTCTTCTAAACTATCATATAGAAAACAAAAACAAAACACATCACACACAAGCAAAGCTGCTCACTGCTCTGGCTAGCTACGCCAAAAAGAAAACATACAGAGATGCAAGGTGCTGGCCATTTCTATCGTCTCCTCGCGCGCAGAGCGTCTCCGAAAGACAACACGCCTTTCGGCCGTTTCGGCCGAGAAACCCGAAACGCGAGCCTCGGCACCCCCGGAGAACCGAGCCCCCGTCTTTCCGGGAAGCGCGACGCCGTTTGTGGGACAAGCTACAGCCCCTTCTCAAGCTCAAGCACGCCCCCCCCCCCCCCCCCTTGCGTCCCCGCAGCGCCTTTCGTGGGTCCAGCCCGCTCTGCCTTTACATCCTCATTTGACCGGCGTGCACTATTTTTCTCCCTCTGCTTTCTCCACGACGCACTCTGGCTTAGTCGTGACACCTCTCTCCTTCGCCTGCCTTTTTTCCTTTTCCCTCTCTGCAAGTTAGAAAAGAACAGCTTCCCGGTCAGTTATCCCAAACAAAACAAGAAATACCATCGAAATTCCTCATGCCGCCGCACTTGCCCCCTCGCGCTGAGTTGCACTAAATGTTTCTTTCGCGGCACCAGGTTTGTACATAAAATAGCGAAAAAAAAATACTCACATAAATTCAAGATACAGTCCTCAAAACAGCGCAGTATAACCCAAAATCACACATTTTCAAAGTGCGGTAAAGAATAGAAAACACAACAAACATGCATGTGCACCAACAAAACAACAATTATCCAAAAAGGCGAGCATAGAACACCGCTGCTCTCTTTCGTTGTGTGCTCCGGGGACCTCCCTTCCCATGCTATGTTTTAATGCGGGATAGAGCGTCGACAAGCACGTTGTGGCCCCCTTTTATATGCTGGACCGTGATATACTTCTCCGGCGACAGCGCCCACCTCGTAAGCCGAGCACTGCTCGATGCCGCAGTTGTCACATACTGCATACTGGTTGTGATCAGTCCTGACAAGAACGAGTTAGTCACAACTGGA
Organism: Amblyomma maculatum; assembly: GCF_055883805.1. Classification (NCBI taxonomy): domain Eukaryota; kingdom Metazoa; phylum Arthropoda; class Arachnida; order Ixodida; family Ixodidae; genus Amblyomma; species Amblyomma maculatum. Next base: position 478,182,616 of record NC_139344.1, on the reverse strand, counting down.
AACTCTTTGGCTTCGCTCTAAGTTGTACCGTGTCGCGTACGCTCTTTGGTTCTCCGCCGCACGTTCCCCAACTACCTCCGTCATGGCAGCGAGCCGATTGCGTAACTCTAGCAGATACTTTTCTGCAGACTCATTCAGTGTAATCGGAAGAGTCCAGTTTCCTGTCAAGTCTTGTCCAGTATTGCTAATGGACCGGTAGGTGTACCGTGTCGCGTACGCTCTTTGGTTCTCCGCCGCACGTTCCCCAACTACCTCCGTCATGGCAGCGAGCCGATTGCGTAACTCTAGCAGATACTTTTCTGCAGACTCATTCAGTGTAATCGGAAGAGTCCAGTTTCCTGTCAAGTCTTGTCCAGTATTGCTAATGGACCGGTAGGTGTCCGCCTTTAAAGGAGTTCAAATGGTGCCACCCCTTTTGTTTCATTAGGCACTCTGCGGTAAGCCCATAACAGGCACGGAACCGATCGATCCCAGCTCCTCCCATGTTTTTCAATCACATGACGAGGCATTCTGTTGAACGTCTCATTCTATCTTTCTGCCAAGTCATTGTTTTCAGGATGACCCGGGATTGAAAACCTAGGCGACGCCCTGAGGCAGGCCAAAGCTCCTGCGTCACCTTTGCAGTGAAATTCGTTCCTTGATCCGAGCCAACCACTTCTGGTACTCCGACCCTAGAAAATATTTCTACGAGGGAATCGCACACTGCTCTAGCAATTAAATATTTCAAACTACCTGGCCAACGAGTGCCACATTAATCAAGCAAAGTGCGTACTTGTGACCTTTTGACGACGGCGGATCTATCGGTTCCACGCAATCCATCACTACTGCCTGAAATGGTTTCGCTGGTTTCGTCAGGGGCATTATTGGCACTCTGTCCAATTTCCTTCTGACCGCATTTTTTTTTGACACTGTGGACACGCCTGACAATACCTCAGAATTTCGGTGTTCATGATTCGCCAATAAAAAGAGTTCTTAATGAGCTGCCTAGTTCTTTTCGCCACGAGGTGCCCACCTGCTTTACTGTTGTGCACCACCAGTAGCACCGCTTCTCTCTTGCATTTTGACAGGACCAGCTTTCTCACCATTCTCCCGTTTATTTTATCCGAGTGATAAAGCAGGCCGTCCGCTACCTGCATACCGCGGGTTACCGCCTTCGCCTGTTCCCATGGGTTTCAGGCTGTCATCCTCCAGCCCTGAAGCTCAACGATGTTGCTTCTTCCAGTTGTTCCTCCTCTTTTTGGTGCTCAACGACAGCCGCCACAGTGTCTGATAGGTTGCCCAAATTGAAATCTCTCTCGAGCTCCTTCTTCCTCTTTTACCAATTTATTATAATCTGCCACCGTTAGCAGGCAATTAATTTCGGCCCCCAACTCCCTTTTGACTGAACACTAGATTGCCACATGTGAGCCCCTTCGATGAACTCTCAGTGGCACATACGCCAGCTCCGTCTCATTCTGGTGTCCGAAGGCTCCATTTAGCGCTACTTTTCCTATTGGGTCTATCTTTTCCTCTGCTAACAGCGACGCTCTGACCACTGTTATGTCCGCTCCTGAATCTAAACGAGCTAGGAAAAGGGATTCCCCTTAACCTAGAGAAATGTTGCCCACCTCGGAAAGCGCTTCCCACTGAGCGTTTACCTTCTCTGGATTTTGGCCTAAAGCCCCAGCGTCTGGTGGGTTCGCCTCAATCACACTGGCCGCGATTTTCCGACCCTTTGTCTTCGGGCATTCCCGGGCCATGTGCCCTAAGCGGCCAAAGCGGAAACAGTGACGCGAAACAATCTCCTTTCCCCTGTCCGGTTCCCATTTCCTGCTGGCGAGCTACCCCTCCAAAGTAAAATTGTAGGCTTTAAAATCTTGGCTCCATCTATTTGCCTGACACGTTTCCTGACACTCCCTGACCATGTGACCTGGTCGGTCGCAGCGATAACACTGGCGTGTCGTCCTCACTGCCTCCCTTGGCGCATACTTCACTTCCAGCCTTTCCTCACCCTGAAAGCACAACATCCCCGTCTCCATCCCTCTGTTGCGTCCTTCGCCCTCGGCTGCACTCGTGCGCGGGGAGCTTGCAACAGACGCTTTTCATCAGCTACTCTCTACCGCTTCGACTAATTCTGTAAGCTCATCAATCCTGAGTCAGTCCTTACTTTCCCGAAGCGTCACCTGTCGCAACGCCTCATTGTCGCAACGCGTCTTTCATTTTGCCGACTACTACCAATTCCATCAAATCTTCCTTCTCAGTCACATTCCTGTTGTTCACATAATATGAATAATAACTCCATAATCGGTAGCCGAATTGTCGCCACGACTCCTGAAGTCCCTTTTAGCATTTTTGAACATCCGTTTGTACTCAGTTGGGCTTAGCCGCAACTCTCTCAATATCACTTCCTTGAGCTGTTTGTACTGCAGAATTCCTTTAGCCCCGCTGTGCATTGTCATCGATCGCACGAGGTCTGCGAGGTAGGGGATCAATGTTATCAACTGCATGCCTTCCAATACTCGGAAGGATTAGAACAACATCTCGACGGAATCGAACCATCCCAGAATAAGTGAATCCTATGTCGACATTCGAGACAGTGCACTGCTGAGCATTGTTGAAATTTTTGCAACTTTTTCCCCTCTAAAGGATCACCCGTCCCATGAGTGCGCAATTTTGCGGTCTCAAATTCAATTTGACCCTTTCTAACTTCCTTTTTTCCAATTTCATCTCCATCAGCATTTTGGGTCCAGGTTGAGCCATTTCCATCCTTGCTTCACTCGTTCCCCTAACCACATTAGCATCCATCTCCGTTGAGATTAATTTAATCGTTCCCCTCGTAAGCGTAAAAAAGCAACAAAAGCAGAGAGCAGCGCTGTTCGTTCACCGTTTTTCCGTTCACCACCGTCTCTCCACAGTACGTCAACCTGTACGCGCTCCAAAGTTCTTTTCCGATGAACTTCACCAACACACGCCGGCAGTTCTCGTACTCGATGCCGCAACGGCCACACAACCAAATACTCTCAAGCGTCCTCCCTTATTTCACTGTCGCAGTACCAGGTTCCTCTTCCCACCTGCACAGATGTCGTGGTTACGATGGTCAGGTGGCGACCAGCTTGCAGTCTCTCTGTTGTGCTCTCTTCTTGGCGCTGCTGCGCTGCTCCTCTTCGCCACCCAAGGGCAAACGTTTCTTGAAAATTTCGTTCCTCCTCTTCTTCTCTTCGCGACCCAAGGGCAAACGTTTCTTCAAAAATTAAGTATCTGTCTTCGTCTCACCCTGCGCCGCCGTTCTCTTCTCCAGTCCTGTAGCAAAAGCAGCGGTCCCCTGTCTTCGATCCTGTCGGGCTGCGCCAGTTAAAAATACAACACATAACACGAACGCCCTCCACCTAGACTGACAGTTGAGTCGGCGGAAGGGCTTCCCTCTCGCATGATGGTGACGGCTGTGAGAGGAGGGCTTCGTGCTGGACCCAGGGGGACTTACTTTGCGACTGACGGCTGCAGAGCTGAGCGCATGTCGTCCATCAAATGAGTGACTTCCGTCCGATGCTTTTCGAATGTTCACTCAGCATTTTATAAATCAAAATAAAATAAGCAGAACTAACACACATAACATTTCTTATTTATTTATTTACCCTCAGGACCCGGGGGATTACAGAGGGGAGTGGGATACATAAAAGTATATGAATGTACAGCAAAGTTACAGAAAAAATACAGTACAATTTGAAGGCTCCGCCTTCTAGAATACGAATCCGCGAGCAATGGTCTCGTCCGACGAGTGAAAAACTAAGTCTTTCTTAAAAACACCGGTTTATTCCGGATCAACAGAAAAGTGTAAATTAAAAAAGAAACAGCATTGGTGAAAACTGCGCTGAAAACATGCCGTCGAAGTGCGCGACAATGGACTATGCAGAATATAACGGAACGCGGCTCAGGGCACGCAAAACACACTGCGGCACGGATAGGGCGAGTAATAGGGCCAAAGCGTTGACGACGGAACAAAAGCATTGCTTCTCGCGTGGCAGCACTCACGCTAAAACTCCTAAGGCATTCTTGCAGGCGCCGCTTTAGTCTTCGTCTCGCAGGGCTCCGCTCCGTCGTCCGTGTACATCCCGCCGGCGTGGCGCTGCCTCGCCGCCCTTCGCTGGCCGGCCGCCTGGCGAAAAAGCCGCGAGCCATGCTTCCGACGCGCTTATCTACCCTCGGTCTCGCGCCGATAGCATGCCGCCCCCGCTCCAGGCAGCTCGCTCATGCGTACTCGCGCTGCCCGGGTGGACACCAGCACAAACAGAAAAAAGCGCGTGCGGTTTGAAACACTAAAGGGGCTGTGGGGCCCCACACTCCCCCCCTCTCAAGACGGGACACCTCCCGAGGTGTAAAACAAAAATAACGCGGGATAAGGACGGAACTGGTACTGCGCATGCTTGGAGGTATCCGCCCAGCGTGAGTAGCCGTAGTGCCTGGTAGGTCAAGTGGTTTTATGTGGCTAACGGACTGCCGTGGTAAGCTCGGAGATCGGCCACGTTGACTGGTCCCGTATCTCGACCACCCTGCACATGGCGAATAAAGTACGAAAGCCGAGACACGTGCTTTGTTATCGTGTAAGGGCCAGTCCATTGCGGAGCGAGAGAAGAAGCAAACCCTTTTGCTGCGTCACTTAGTGGGTGCATGCGGCGAAGGACTTTGTCCCCGACTGTGTACTCCAAAGGTCGTCTTCCCTTGTTGTACTAGTTACAGTGTTCCAGGCGGGAAAGGTCCAAGTTTTCTCTTGCCTCCTTCAGAGTCTCGGCCAAGCGGCTGGAAAGATCATGCGCGAATTTAGAATGGCTAAGACCCGGTAAATCAGAGCCATTCAGAGCATGCTCAATAGGGAACCTGAGCTCACGACCAAGTGGAATGGCCGCTGACATAAAACCTGTTGACCGGTTTACCGTGGTTCTTGTGGCGAAGGGCATCTCCTAGATACAAGCGTCCCAGTCCTGGTGCCGCTCCGTGAATGCCACCATCATAGCCTTGAGATTTCGATTCACTCGCTCTGTAATGTTTGCTTGTGGGTTTTAGGGCATAGTCTTTTTGTGCTGCACGCCAAGAACTTTGCAGGTGTCACTGAATATCTTGCCGGTGAAATACGTGGCATTATCAGTGATAAGCTGAGCTGGTTAACCAAAGCAAGTGAATGTTTCTAGTAGCTTATCCCAAATTATCTTCGAGTCTAGCCTACTCAGGGGATACAATTCTCCCATTTTGAGAAAGGATCACTGATTACTAACAAGCAGCGATTCCCTTTCACTGATCTGGGATAGGCACCCATTATGTTGCAGGCTACGATTTCGCATTGGTATCGGCTCTCTACATAATAACAAAATAAAGGCTTGAGGGGCTAGTTGGTGCTGCATAGGTTGCATTAGGCCCGGTGGTTTGCCTCCACTCGGCTTCGCGGTCTGGTAGATATGACAAGTGCGGACGTATGTCAGGACATCACTTCTCATCCGGGCCATGTTGCGACGCGACACAATTTGTCATATGTTTTCTTGCCATCGCTGTGGCCTGCGAGGCGTGTATCGTGGAAGTACTCTAGAAAATGCGTATGTAGGCCCTTAGGAACGACCACACGAAATGCGGACTCACCACTCTCGGTGTCCGCAGCAGGTATATACCGCAGTAAAGCTATCTTCTGCTTCCACGTAGCTGTCGTAGCTTCCGCTAAGCGCCCAGCTCTCTGCAGGGTTGGCGCTGTTCAGGATTTGGCGTATCTGGTTGCACTGGTCATCTGAGAGCTGAGCGTCGAGGAGCTGTTCACGGGACACCAGTGTGCCCCAGGTGTCTGCAGGAGCTGTCACAGCATGGACCGCGGGTGCTCGCTCGCCATCACCAGGAAGTGGAGCTCGGGACAGGGCATCGACCACTTTGTTGAAAGTGGCTCTTTTGCATTCTACCCTGTAATTATACTTTTGGAGAGCGAGTGACCAAGGGGCTAGACAGCCAGCTGCATTTTGCAACCTTGAAAGCCACGATAGGGCCTAGTGATCGGTCTGCATAGTGAATTCTGCGCCATCCAAATACATGTCAAATTTCTTGAGTGGAAACTCAATCGCAAGACACTCTTTCTCTGTCACAGTATAGTCCTTTTCCGGCCCCGTCAGTGTATGACTAGCAAACGCCAATGGGAAAAGCTTTTCTTGATGTCCTTGAAGCAATACCGCACCAATCCGCCTTTTGCGCGAGTTTTCTGCGCATGCGCGAAGCCCCAGCGGCGACTGATGAAAACAGATTGAGAGGCGTCGACGGCGCTTCTGGTCGCCGCACTCATAGCCAACGCACGGGGGCTGGAGGCGCGGTACGTTCACAGCCTCGGTAAAACGATGCCAACCACCTGTGCCGCTTACGGCTGCCACTCTAGAGGTGTGCCGGGATGCAAGACGCGTTTTGTTAGGTTTCCTTCGGCGAGCCGCGACCTGCAACGGCGTGAAGCTTGGATTAGGGCAACCAAGCGTCAAGACGTGAATGGGCGACCTTGGCAGCCGACTGCGTGCTCTCGACTGTGCGAAAAACACTTCGTTACAGGTATGCATGCATCTAAAGGAAATGCGCATGATAAAAAGTATCTACCGGAGTTTGCACCAAGCCTGTAACCCACCAGTGATAGCCGCAATGAGCACTTGTTCGGCGCGTCTGATGGCGATGTATTTTGTCGTTTGTTTTCTTTATGTGCGAAGGGGCCGGGTAGCGCAGATATCACAGGTGGCTGTGTGCGCTTGACCGTAATATTTAGCATGTTTTATCGCGACTGCCGCCTGACTAAAAAGAAGAAAAAAAGGGTGTTTGTTGTGATGCACCGCCGTTAGCGAGCCGAGTGGTTGAGCTGGTCATGACGCTCGCGAACGGCAGTGCATTAAAACGCCGTATTTTTTTTTTCTTGTTAGTGAGGTGGCAGTCACGATAAAACATGCTGAATATTACGGCCTAGCGCACACAGCCGCCTGTGATATCTAAGCTACCTAGCCGTTTCGCACATAAAGATAAGAAGGGACAAAATACATCGCCTTCAGGCCCCGGTGCAACTGAAGCAATCACGCACCAAAGAAATCCTCATTGCAGCTATCACTGGTGCGCTACAGCCTGGGTGAAAACTCCAGTAGGTACTTTTCATCATGCCTATTTCGCTTAGATGCATACATACCTGTAGTATCTGTGTTTTTGCCGCTCGGAGCATATGACGCACTTGACACTTGCACGACGCACAGTATTTTTTTTTTAATTAAAGGCTCGCCTTCGTGCACGCCAAAGCATCCGGATTTTGTTCCTTTGGTGTACGAATTATCAGATGCACTTCGTTAGGGAGCTTGATAATCGTAGTCTTCGTCCAACCGTTTGCAACGTCAAGGAAACCGCCCGGCACAATAAATGAGTCTCCTGGAGGGTTCATGCTCGTTCACTTGCAGAGTGGATCGCTCTGGACGTAGAACAGGGTTGGTTCCTGACCGAGATGCGCATCAGATATGTAGGAGATTCACATGTGTCACCAAGTTGTTGATTCCGCAGAAATCGCGGCAGAGGCAGAAATGAACGTTGGAGATCCTTTCACAACAGAATGACCATTCTCTGCGCACCGAGAACCTTTTCACCACTGCGACCACATCCGTTCTGACTCCTGAGGCCAGAAACCGGCTACAGCTCTGAATCATCCATTGCCAGAAAAATGCAGCGCGTTTCCTGCAGGTGTGCATTCCGGCCGGGACAATGCCCTTTTCACGGGGTGTGTATATGTGACTCTCTGCCGATCTTCGTGGATGAAATCCTATAGCTGCACGGTTGTAGATGACGCGAGGAGGAAGCGACGCCCATTGCACCATGCCGGCGCCGCGGAGACCGCATTGTGCTCGGTAACTCAAGACACCCCGCGCATATGCGCCGCTCAAAGTCACAGGAGACGATTCCACCTAGCTCTGCAGCATCAACAAACCCCTGGCTGCTTTGCCCTTTGAGATCCCTCTCTCTCTCTCTGCCCCCACGCTCTCCTGTCTGCCGAAAACCTGCACGCTGAGAGCGTCTCATTCTGTCACGTCGAACACGGCCCGCGCTACACGCTCTTACAATACGAAGATAGTATATGCGTACGTGCGTTATGAGTGGATTGTGAAAACGCTCTACCTTCCCCCATACTGCGTGAACATGATATGCTGCAATCACTGTCACTACTTTCCGCTACGAGACCAAAAAAGGGGGGAAGCTTTCGCTTTCTACCAGCGTTGGCGTGGCCATTTCGTATGGTGTGCTCTCGCGTCGTCTGCTACACTGCCGCTCAATGTGTTTCCCGCCCGCTCCCGCATGATGGCGCCACATCCTCGCGCAAAAGGCGGATTCCGTGCTCACTTGCATCCGTTTCTACTGTGAATGGCTGGTTAAGGTCTGGAAGCCGCAGGCGTGGCTGCGATGGCTGTAGACAGTGAACGGAATGATCCCTGCTCGGCTTCTGTCCATGACCACCGGGCATCCTTCCTGAAGAGCTGATGGAGGAGTCGGGCCAGGTCAGCGCAATTCGGGATGAAGTGGTGGTAGAATCCCACCATGCCCAAGAAACGCTGGAGGCTCTTTATGTTGGTTGGTGGTGGGAGCTGCAGAATGGCCTGAAGCTTCTCTTCATCCGGGCGAACTGTGCCCTGTTCCACAATGAAACCAAGAAGGTTGATTGTGCTTGTCACCAACTGAACCTTGCCGAGGTCTATGGTGATGCCCGCATTCTGCATTCGTTGAAAGACATTCGTTAGATGAAGGAGGTGCTCTTCTAAGCTTTCTGAGAACACTACTACGTCATCCATGTAGTTGAATTAAGCGTCTCCGAGCACAATATCCATTACCCGTTGAAAAGTAGCAGGTGGATTGCATAAACCGAAAGGTAATCGCACAAATTCGAACAGTCCCCGGTAGCAAGTGAAAGCCGTTTTCTCAATGTCGCAGCGGTCAATCGGGATTTCCAGAAAACCCCTACTGCAGTCAAGAGTTGTAACAATTTTTTCTGACCCAAGTGAGTACATGACAGACTCAACAGATGGGAAAGGGTGAGTCTCTCACTGTCACGGCGTTCAGGCGTCGATAATCGACACACAACCGTGCTGTGCCATGTTTCTTAGGCGCGAGAACAACAGGAAACGCCCAGGGGCTTTTTGATGCAGCGCTCGCTTGTCGACACTCAAGGGCCTTGGATTGAATTGGATAGGACGAGCATCGCCGGTGTCGATTCTGTGAGTTAGTACGTTGGCCTTCCCCGGAGCCTGCTTGAACATTGCTGCAAAGGGCCTGAGCACTGTCTCGATTCCGCATTTTTCCGCTGGTGATTCCGTGAAGGAATTCAAGACGATTAGAATACCACTTCCTGTGATATTGGCCGAATGGCCGTTCGTGGCAAGCAACTGTGACTGTGGCTCAGCAGCCTTGGTCTTGAACTGAAATACTTCTGTACTGGTGCCGTACCTGTAGGTTCCCTTACTGAGATCCATCACGATTCCTGCCTTGACTATGAAGTTACGGCCTAGCATGACTGGCCAGGATAGTCCGTGGAGGTGTGAGAAACGCTGTTTAATCTTTCGACCATTTATAGTAACTGGTGGGCGGGCTGCTGAGGCTGCGGGTACTATGTGAGTTGACGCCATACGAAGGTTAGTGTTTGCACTCTGCAACCGGACATGTTTTGTCTCACAGGAATTCTTTACCTGATCGCCGAAGACTGACACCGTAGGCCCTGTGTCTAAAGGGGCTGGAAGTTCCAGTCCGGTCATTTTGACCAAGACTAGCGGAGTCTTGTCTGGTTGGCTTTCCTCAAAATAAGTTGACGGGACTGTACTCACCGAATGTTTGTAGTGTTTCTCGGGGTCTGCCTCATGCATAGCAAATGGTGATGATGGTACCTGTATCAATGGCACATGGGTCGAAGGTACCTGGGTCGAGGGTACATGGGTCGAAGGCACCTGGGTCCTGAACGCCGGACAGATAGCGACTGGATCAGCTCTCCCGCTGGTTGGCCACGTCTGTGCGGCCTGGCCGCTGGATGGTGTGACGACCAAAACACTCTCCCCTGCGTTGTCCTGAATCTGCGAGTAGTAGGACAAGTTGTGCCCGGGGGCGGCACCCACATCTCACCTGATGGCAACACCATTGCGCCCGAAGATGAATCCCACGTTGTACCCGGTTGCGAGACCCATGTTACACCCGAAGGCGACATATGGCTCCCGGTGACAACACCCACGTTGCACCCAGTGGCGACGTCCACGCTGCACCATTAGGTGACGTCCACGCTGCACCCGTAGGTGACATCCACGCTGCACCCGTAGGTCGCGTCCATCCTCCATCCGTAGGTGGCTTCTACACTGCACCTGTCGGCAGACGGCAGTTCCTGCAGGTGGTGTCCGTGATTTGCGCGTTCTGACTTTCGATGACCAAATTGCTGCCACACAAGGGCTCCCAGCGCCTGAGCATGGCAAGAAGACACGGGGCCCCGTCTGACCTGTCCCCCGATGCAATCGGCTCACCACCTTAGTAGGCGCATCAGGCTTTGTGGCCCCGTGCAAGTCGCCAGCCTCCGTACAGCAGCCTGGCGTCTCCAGGCTGCGTGCTGCCGATTATCCAAGCCACGCACAGGACGGCTCAAGGCAGGCCTCCGCCGGGGGCGGAGGCTTCTACTGGAGCTCTGCCAGGAAAGCTACCTCGAAGCAGGATGCTTCTCTAGCCATGTCATCGAAGTCCGCGAGCTGGCGACGCCGGAGATATGGCTGGTACCTTGGATGGCACCGATGTATGGCATGAGCCACCTTCTCTGGTTCCGGAACTGCAGGATCTGCCCGCTCATGCCGCTCTTGAAAACTGCGCAAAAACTCTAGCAAACCCTCGTTTTCGCCTTCCGTCCTGCTGCAAAGCTCGTCTTTCATACGGATATGCATAGTCAGGCGGCAAAAACTCTTCTCGAAAACGATCTATAAAATCCTGCTTTGTTGTGAACGGCTGCTGTCTCGCCTCCAGGTTGCTGCAGAACCTACCAAAGCTACGGGAAGCACACGCGTGACCAGCGCGATGTCCGAAATTGCCATTTCCATCTGATAATCGTCAATTTCATAAAGAAAATCGCAAACAGATTTTTTGTCAGCGTATCCTTCCAACCTTGCCACGGCCAAATTCAGCTGCAGCTGATTATCGCGATACAAGGGAGTGGGCGTTAACGAAACTGCGTCGCTTCCTACCATTTCTCTGAAATGTGCCTTTGATTCAAGCAGCTCGAACAGTAGGCCAAGAATTCCGCTACAAATGTCCGATGGTTCGCTTTTCCTGTCTTCTGATTGCTCATGCCCGGAACCCGCCTGTGTGGGAGACCGAACTGTCTCTGTCAACTGGGCGCTTGCACCCGGTATGTCTGACATTGTTACGCACGCAACTGCATGAACCTCGAATTGCGACACTTGCGGGGCAAGCCATAGCTCGAGCAGAAACCACGTTGGGCGCCAAATGAAGGCTCCGCCTTCTAGAATACGGGTCCGCGAGCGATGGTCTCGCCAGACGAGTAAAAAAACCAAGTCTTTCTTAAAACCACCGGTTTAATCCGGATCAACAGAAAAGTGTAAAATAAAAAAGAAACAGCATTAGTGAAAACTGCGCTGAAAACATGCCGTCGAAGTGGGCGACAATAGACTATGCATAATAAAACGGAACATGGGTCAGGGCTTCACCGCGGCAGCACAAAACACACTGCGGCGAGAATAGGGCGAGTAATAGGGCCAAAGCGTTGACGACGGTAGAAAAGCATTGCTTCTCGCGTGGCAGCACTCACGCTAATACTACTGAGGCATTCTTGCAGGCACCGCTTTCGTCTTCGTCTGGCAGGACTCCGCTCCGTCTTCCGTGTACATACATCCCGCCGGCATGGGACGCTGCCTCGCCGCCCTTCGCTGGCCGGCAGCACGGCGAAAAAGCCACGAGCCATGCTTCCGACGCGCTTATCTACCCTCGGTCTCGCGCCGATAACATACCGTCCCCGCTCCAGGCCGCTCGCTCATGCGTACTCACGCTGCTTGGGCGGACACCAACACAAAGAGAAAAAAGCGCGCGTGGGTTGAAAAACTAAAAGGGGCTGTGGGGCCCCACAGAGTACACAAAAAACATGCGAAAAAAGAAAAAGGAAAACAAAACTTCATCCTACTGAAAATATTGTGCGAGGCTCTGCATGGTTATCTGTGCGTGGTTATCGACCCGCACAGCGCGAGTATGTGCGATGCGAGTTTCTGCGATGCAAGGATGTGCAACGCGAGGATGTGCGGCGCAAGGGTGTGCGATGCGAAGGTGTGTGAAGCGAGGACGTGCGACGTGTGCACGGTGGAGAATGTGCAACGTGCTCACGGCGCGAAGGCGTGCACACTGCGGGTACTTCTGTACCGTGTGTGTGTGCGGCAAAACTTGTGCATAGCTATCAGCACTCAGAATGCATGGATGTGGGCACTCAGTGCAAGGAATGAGTGCACTCTGAAGGTGCAAGACATTAGTCTGATCTCAGACGAGAGACATTCGGCATGGGAATGCTACCATGCTATGGTGATACTCTCCATGGTTGCAAGGCTCCTACATCACACCTCATGTTTGTGTTGCGCATAATACTAATATGCCAGCTTTAGGCCTTGTGCAAGGCCTCAATCAGTGTCTGCTACAGTTACGACACAAAGTGTTTTGCAAAAATGCTCTCCATGAGATGAGTCTCAAGTGCAAAGAATGCAAGCTTCCAAAAGGTACATGTGGTCACCTGGATTGGCTTTATTGGATGATACACCGTGGTCACAAAACATCTGCTTTCGGTCCACCAGGTTCGAACTTGGATACAGGTTTCCTTCTTCAGCTGCTCTTGGCCTGTTGGATTCGAGCTTGGATACAGGTTTTCACTGTGCGACGTCTGTAAAATGCACAAAAGGCAGGACTATATTACAAAATACAAAAGTTCAGCTCATGCCTTACAAAATATTCTGAGAAAGGGGTAAGTAGGTTCTCTATTATTAATTGATAACAATTCAAAAAGTTTTGATTCTGAACTACAGAAATGTGAGGAACTGACACAAGAATACAGGCTGTTCAGCATCAGTCCATCACAAAATCTAATCCCTTAGTCCAACAGATATTTCAAGGGTCTTTGAACCATTGGCAGTCCGACGGAGTGCTTGCTCTGGCGCCAACATGCTGCGTCTTTCTTAGGAAACGGACATCGCTGTTCACTCTTCGGCTAAAACGGTGCCCTGGGCTTCTTGCTGTGCTGAGCTGGAAAGAATCGGATCACCTAGCCACGCATGCGCGGACACCGGATCCGCTCATAGTTTTTGCATGGACTACGCCCCCGAATGAAGCTCTTATCTGGGACTCACCAAGCTATTTAAGCAGCTGCAGCGGATCGGCCGGTCATAGTCCGACGGAGTGCTTGCTCTGGCGCCAACATGCTACGTCTTTCTTAGGAAAAGGACATCGCTGTTCACTCTTCGGCTAAACCGGCGCCCTGGTCTTCTTGCTGTGCTGAGCTGGAAAGAATCGGATCACCTAGCCACGCATGTGCGGACACCGGACCCGCTCATTGCTTTTGCATGGACTACGCCCCCGGTTGAAGCTCTTATCTGGTACTCACCAAGCTATTTAGGCAGCTGCAGCTGATCGGCCGGTCGCAGTTCCACGGTGTGCTTGCTCTGGCGCTAACATGCTACATCTTCCTAGGTGAGCAATGTTGCTTTCATTGTGAGAATTCTGTTTCTGCACTTCGTCGGACTGCGATTGTGCCTATTTGGTGCCTATTTATTTCATTGATTTTTCTTTTGCTTACCTCATGTCTGCTGCAATCAGTGATACAAATTGTCCTACTTGCTCAAAACCAGTGCAGCGGGGCAAACCGAGCTTACAATGCAGTGAGTGTAAATGTGTATACCATACCGGAAAGTGCACTGGCGTGTCTAAAAGGCAGATAAAACAGGATTATATACGCAACTCGTGCGAAGATATTCAGTCATCTGAGATTGAGGAAGAGGACGATGTCTCTCAGCAGCCGACTCTTAAACCGGTCATGTCCGCAATCTGTGTATTGAGCACCAAGCTTTCAGAAGTCAACTGACGAGTCGATAAGCTTGATAAGACCATACAACAGCAGTCTGCTAAAAATGACACAGTAATTTAACAGATCCAAGCGCAAGGTAAAATTATTGAAGGAATTGAACAGTCAATGGATCTGCTTTCAAATAAATATGATGAGATGAAGACTGCTCTCAGTGCTCACAAACTCGAGGTTGCAGCTCTTGATAAACGTGCAACAGACCTTGAATATTTGCTGACTGCAAAAAACCAAGAGTTAGCAGAGCTTCACAACGCAGTTACGAACCTTGACGCATACTCTAGGAGGAACAATGTAGAGATACATGAGGTTGCTCAAACAGACAAAGAGGAGCTCCCTGTCGTGTTAAACGAACTAGCGTTGAAACTTGGAGTCTCTGCGAACACACTTGATCAGGTTGATCCAATGCACAGACTGCCTGCTCAGAAGGGAAACATACCTCCCATAATCGTGAAGTTCAACAATCGCGCCCCTCGAGATGAATGGCTCAGCAAGAGATACACGTTAACTTCAGAATATATTTTTGTAAATGAAAATCTACTGCAGTACACGAAGCACCTGTTCGGGAAGGCGAAACAGACAGCTAAGATGCTGTCATTTAAGTTTGTTTGGATCAAAAACGGCAAGGTCTATATGAGGAAGGCGGAAGGCCAGGGAGCTGTTAAGGTCTTAAATGAAGGGGACTTGTTGAACCTACACTAAAGATGTTCGATACGTTTGATTCATTTTCTAATTGGATTGAGGAAAGAGCTGAAACTAGTGTTCAGAGAAAACCAGTACTGGACCTCGTTCACGTGGATGTCAGAAGTATTAAACGTCACTGGAACTTGCTAAACACTTACTTGGCTCAGCCACTTACATATCTGGATATTCTGTTGCTGTCTGAGGTCAATATAAATCAAGCTGAATCTGAAACATTTACACTTAATGGCTTTAATTCCTTTTCGCGCTGTCTGGAATCGAGTAAAGGGGGAGGTATCATGGCGTATGTTAGAAAGACGTGGCTTACTGAAATTATTTCATGTGAATTTACCGCAGCTGAAGCCATCGCTTTCTCAATGAGCAATTTTGAATTGAAATTTTTTGTCATTGCTATATACAGGCCCCCAAGCTCCGATCTTCACACATTTTTCGATGAACTGTCATCATTGATTGGTTCTTGCGCGAACGAGAACTTAGTGATAGCTGGAGATTTAAATATAGATATCAGCCAATCTGGAAAACGATGCACTGCTGTTTATTTGGATCTACTTGCGAACTATGGAATTGAAAACAACATTCACCGTTACACTAGAGAGGAAATCATGGGCAATAGGTTGACCAGGTCGTGTATTGACCACTTAGCCTCGCGCTCTAATACTTTAGAAATATCTGCTGGTGTTGGTATCAAAAGGTTGCTGATCATTATTTTACAGCTTTATCCATTTTTGACAATCCTCATCAGGATAGGAGTGAAGTAAACACAATAACTATTATTTATAATGCGATAGTGGATGAATTAGTTCAGACTTCGGACTGGGACGGTCTAATTAATTCGAGTCACATTGAGGTATACGAGGGCCTTGTAAGGACTTTTAATAAAATATATGCCCTTGCAACGCGTCAGGTCAAGATAAGACGCAAGAATCCGAAAAAAAAAATGGATAACCAGTGATGTTTTAAAGTTATCATGTGAAAAGGATAGATTATGGAACTCGTCAAAGAACCCAGATGACTCTGCTCTCAAACAGGAGTACCGTGCAGTTAGAAACAGGCTCACCGCTATGTTAAGAATTTAGAAAAAACAGTTCTTTACAGCTGAATTATCGCATTGCCGGCGTAATGTGCGAAAGACGTGGGACACTTTGAACGACCTGCTGGGCAGGCCCAGTCAACAATCTTTAATGAAAAACTTGTTACAGCATTTCCACGTGAATCGCCTCAAGATATCGCGAATTCATTTAATTTTTTCTTTCGCCGCTTCGATATGTAAACTGAAACAGAATGCCTCTAAACCCCATCCGGGTTATATCGGATTGCCATTGCTCAACTCTGCTTTTCTTCCGTCAACTGATACAGATGAGCTGCGCACAGTGCTTGCTTCTCTTTTTGCCCGCAGACCTCCGGGATATGATGAAATTAGAGTGCGAGATTTGCAAAAAAACTTCAACCAAATAAAAAAGTTACTGCTCTTTATTCTGAATGGCTGCATTGGAACTGGGGAAATCCCTGCCGGACTGAAGATATCAGTGGTTAGGCCAGTGCTGAAGAAGGGCTCCAGGACAGAGAAACATAATTACAGACCTATAGCTATATTGCCTACTTTAGGCATTATTTTCGAGAAGATTGTCTATAATAATATGGAAGCATTCTGTACAAAATATGCCGTAATCCATCCTACTCAGTATGGCTTTCAGCGCGGATTAAGTGCTATAGACCTGCTAAAGACTGTTCGGTCCACATACATGAAACTATAGATCATAATGAAATTTCTCTCGGGCTTTTCTTAGGCCTGGCTGAAGCTTTCGACACTGTTGACCCCTCTATTCTGATATATAATTTAGACAAGGTTGGATTCAGAGGACCATACTATGTTTTCTTTAAGAACTATTTTTCGAATCGCTTTCAAACCGTCATGGTAAAGAATCAAAAAAGTGATTTTGTCCAAGTCCAGTTTGGGGTCCCACAAGGATCCATACTTGGCCCTTTATATATTAATGACTTAAGCAATCTTGCACTCAATTCCAAACTTTTTCAGTATGCAGACGACACAGCACTACTTATGTCCCATCGATCCTTTGAACAGGCCAGAGACTTGCTACAAGCAGATATTTATAGTATAGTGCAGTGGTTTGCTTCGAACCAAATATATTTGAATAAAAGCAAAAGTATCCTGTTGTGCTTTAGAGACCCACACAAGAATGTACCCGTAAGTGAAACGATTGTTCTGCATGATGCTGGGTGTAGTGAATGTCAATGTGAGCCTTTGCCATTCTCATCTACAGTAAAATACCTTGGCCTTTACTTCGATCAACATTTGTCATGGGCTACGCATATCCAACATGTTGTCAATCGTCTTCGAGCTTTTCAGCCCAAGTGAACAAGCTAAGATTCACATGCCCAATCAGGCACCGTAAAATGGTTTTTAGAGCTTTGGGTGAATCTGTATTACGGTATGGTGTCACAGTGTATGGCTCTTGTTCGAATTTCAGAATTTATCAGGTGAATAAACTGCTGTACCGAATTGCAAAGAATATTATGTATGGGACTGTGCCAGAAAACTTAGATGAGAATGCTAAACTAATCAATGCAGAAATCTGTCCTCTATCAGATCTTTTTGCTTTAGTACTTATCACAAGAATATTTTTTCGAATAAATTCAAACTCCCTCAGGATAGACCTAGAGTGTTTCGCAGGAATGAACGTTTTAAACTACCAAGGGTGTACACTAATTACAGAAAAAGGTGTCGTGCCTGCTCCGTTCCCTATCACTTTAATAGATTGCCAAATGAAATTGTACAGTTGACGTCTGTTGCTCAAGTTAAGCGAGAAGCACAAAAATGGTTGATTACTAATTCTACACAGCATGCTACGTGAAAGTGTTTTTGCCATGTACTATATTGTATGATGTACCTTTAGTTTATTATTGTTTATTTTGGCGTGGAGCACGCGCCCGTCGATTGCTGTGGCCCGCCCACAAGCGCTCCTGCGCTTCTGCGGGCTCGAGAATGTAATCTGTATTTATGAATAGAAGTAAAATTATGTATGTATGTATGTATGTATGTATGTATGTATGTATGTATGTATGTATGTATGTATGTATGTATGTATGTATGTATGTATGTATGTATGTATGTATGTATGTATGTATGTATGTATGTATGTATGTATGTATGTATGTATGTATGTATGTATGTATGTATGTATGTATGTATGTATGTATGTATGTATGTATGTATGTATGTATGTATGTATGTATGTCCTATCAATCAGACATTTGAGCACTGCTTCATGGAAAGCTACAATAACTAGTGTGAACAGAGCAGCGCAAAACTGGAGATTTAAATGGCCTTTGAGAAATAGAAGTGCGCATTCTAATATGGCTTAGCACACAGGACTAAGGAATAAGACCAAACCTGAAATGAAAGATTATGCAGTCCTACATATATGATCATAGAAGGAAAACAAAACTGCACACAGAACAGTGCGGAAAGTATATCATCATTTAAACTTGTACAAAAATAGTTTATAGCACATCTCCAAAAGTGCACGAGTATTACTTGAGCCCAGCAGCGAATTATCGATTGCAACAGCGGGGGTGCAAGAGCTTACAGTGAGATGATGGAATCTTTCAATGGTGATCGAGAATGCCATGTAGAAGTGGCACAACTTCCCCCAAGTTTACTAAAGGCTTGATTAGGATTCATGACGGCCCCTCAGCCTTCCTTCCAATAAGGTCTTGAGAAATACCCTAACCACCCGAGGCAGTGGAAACAGTGCATAGGGATCAGGTTAACTGATATTCACAAACATGCCTTGAAAACACCTTTACTCCAAGCGGTCCTCGAGGCCCTTTTTTTTAAATGAAGCTCCACTTGAATTGCTCCTTGAGTGCATGCGAAAACCGAGAATCTATAAGTGGCAATGACACTACTACGGGAACACCTAGACTTCCACTTGCAAACATGGGGCATCACTGTTTTCACACAGTGTGCAGACTTCGTTCTACTGCATACCAAGCCTTTCATGAAAGTGGATACAATAAGGATTCACAGACCCACTCTCTGAAGCATTGGCTCCGAGAACCTCAATCTGACTCGAAAATACTGAAACATCGTTTCAAGTACGACCAAGACAAGCCTCCTAAGTTCCTGCGGCTGACGTTGAGCATGGATAACTATCGTCAGTTGCCGATTTCAGTGCTGTAGTTCATCATCGCATTACGCTACTGTGGTGTAGGCACATTTCAAGTCATCACCAGATACCTTAGCAGCATTTCAGAGCATGCCGAGTGCTAAGTTGCAGAAAGCATTTGACGGCTAACAGCAAATGAAGCATGTGCAGTGGTTTCTGTGAACCACTGTGGACAGTGGTGCGCTCGTGGAGAATGTCATATTGTGAATAGAAAGACAGCGAGGTACCGGAGGTACAGTTGTGCCATGGAACACCTGTGCTGCACACATCAATGGCTTTCTGATTGCCTCAAATATACCTGTATGTCTAGATGGAGTGCTGAAGGGGGGGGGGGTCAATTCTGTCTTTTTAGCTGCGGAGAGATATTCGTAGTTGGTGAAAGACATGGCTGTTCAAGTGCGCTTACAATTATAGCTCCTAGCTTGCTTGGAAACAGAAGCTGCATTTGCTACTGGAAAGTCAAATTTGTTGGCTTGGGTGCATGCGTTATAACATGCTTCTTTTGCACCTCACATGTGTTCAACGCTCGCCGCTGAGCACTCAGAGGGCAAATATGCAACTAGGTTACCAGAGTTCACAGCAGTTCGAGCAGTTCTCAATGCCTAAATCCTGTTCTACATGAGCCATATGTCACTGGCACTGAATGTTGGTAGACGTGAATTGTTTTCAGCCATTTTTCACAGCTGCCTTGTTCATTCAGTCTGCGAAACATGTTTTACTAGGCTGTGACTTTTGTTTTAACGTCCAAAAGCGACTCAGGCTATGAGAAATGCTGCAGTGGAGGACTTCAGAAATTTCAACCACCTGGAGTTCTTTAACGTGCACTGATGTCGCACCACACACGGGCGCCTTGCTTTTAGTCTCCATCGAAAAGCGGCCGCCACAGCCTACTAGCCTGTGACTCTTGAGACAGCTTGTGGATTCTGTACACAAGAATTTGACATTAGAAAATGAGCGTGTTACACGTAGTGGCATGCCCGGAAGCGTTTGGTCTTATGGCCCATTCGGTTGGGGGGACGAGAGCAGAGGCGTCGAGCAGTACAGAGAAGTATAGGAGCATGCCGACCGAGGGTGTAATTGTCCTCCCACGGGAATGCTCTCTGCGTGTCGAGAGCAGTGCGCCACGACCATTGTGATCACACTTCCCTCCCAGCATTCGCCGCCTGCCCGCAGTAGCAGTAGTTGCAACCCGAGGAGAAGCAAACACTCCGTGTAGAACTGCTTGCTTTGCATGCCTTTGTTCTCAGAGCGTGGCGTCTGCCTCCTTTGGCCCTTTCGACGCTAGCAGTGACTCTCAAACCTGAGCAATGCTTTGCAGCTGCCATTTAGAGCGTCACCGTCTCGAGAAAAAAAAGATGGCGCGGATATAACGCTTTATGTCATGTGACTTCATCTACACTCGCTTTAGACGAGGAGCAGCCGGCAGTGCATTCAGGTGCTCTCAGCGAAGGAAAAGACCTCCTCCTCTACCATTGGAAGCCAGTGATTCTACTCCTGCTCTACCACTGGAGGGCACTCGCTTGTCTGAGAGCACTTTCGAAGTGCTCTCGAGGGCGCCTGCTCTCCCACTCGAATTCGCCATTAGTCTTGTCCCCGTATGCCACTTGTGCTGCCTGTAGTGGAGAAATATTTCTAAAGGGTATGTCGGAAGAAATGCTGAAAAGCATTCAAGAATCTCAACTGAACCTTAAGTAGAGAAAAGACTGTTTTCTTCACTTTATGGAGCTGAGGCAGCGTCGAGTGGTGACATGTTTTTGAATTCGGCCACAAGGGTAAAATTTGAATTAACTATTCTACACGCAAAACACTCATATCGTAATGTCAAGTCCTCTGAACATTCAGAAGCAAACTCGATATTGACAGGCTAACAGAACATGTTTCCTAGGCTCCATAAAAAGGAAGCTGTGAAAAATAGCTGGAAACGCTAAAAGTCAGGCACAATGTCACTGCCACTGTGATACTGTTCATGTAGAACATGACATATGCATTGAGAAATGCTGTGAACTTTAATGACCAAATTTGTTTATTAGGTTTGGTTTGAAGATCCTGCTACACTTGATCTTTGACCTTGCAGGGCTCAGGGGCGAGGGAAGAAAATATGCGTGCTTCTTCACTACATATACACCCAAACCAACAAATTCAACTATCTGATTTCAGTTTCCAAACGACGCTGGAAGCCACAATGGTCACTGCACTTGAAAAGCCATGCCTTCTGCCTACCGTGAATAAGAACAGAACAAGTGAGCCAACCGTTTTGACAGCACCGTGTGTCCGAAGATGTACACAGTACCCTGATGTGACAAGCAAGCCATTGATGCCAGTAGCACATATGTTGACATTGTTCACAAGGCTGAATCGCACTACTAGTGGCGCCAGCTTCCTTTATACTGTCACGAAGACAGGGATTTATGGGAATCGGCAACAGAGGCAGAAACACACAGAGGTTCACGGGAAACGGTAACACAAAGACACAGGCTAAAGGGTCCACAGTCCTAGCTAGCCGAAGCGCGCGAGAATCTCCAACTTCTTCGTCTTTCAAACGCTACCTCAAACAGTCAGGTGGCAATACGTACTTGCTAATACCAAAAATGGGAAGACTGCAAAAATGGGGGGGGAGGCTGCGTTTGTGTACAAAAGGGGGAGGGGGGCTGCTACTTTCAGGCAGTGTCTGATGCGTCCTAATCTAAACATCCTAAGCATAAACACATGCAGCAGCAAGCATGCAATGCGTGTCTAAAGGTGTGCGTCCGTCGAGATATCTGCAGGCCGCCACCGAACGTTCTCACTACGTCTCTATAGCCAACGCAAAACTGATCTGCACGCCCACCAGCAGTTTTCCCTCAGCACCATCAAATCGCTGTTTCAGTTTTTTAATGCAATACCATAACTAGCCCTTTTACACATAACTTCATCCGTGACCGTTGTTGGCTGCCTTGGTTCCGAAAGAAGAGCAATCATGCCATTGTTGAGCATGAAGCAGCTTGGTAACATAAGGCATGCGGCTGAGCTCAATAAGAAGGATCAGATAACGACATTTGGACAAAGCCTCAAGTACACTGAGTGGCTGCTCTTAGCTGAGATCGAAGGCGAAGCCAGCAGAGCATCTATATCTACTGTGGCTGCATCAGCTGTGCACCGCTGCCTACAAGAAACGCAGTACTCCAATTGTTTTCGCAGCCAGCGACACCTACTCTTGCTCGGCTAAAGTCTGCTTTGATTGATTTCCTGCTTAGCCAATGATGCCGATGGTGCTAGTGTGGCCCCTGATGGAGATGCTCGAAATTATAATGCGGCTGCTGATTCCTCGGTGCCGGTTCCGCAAAAGCCATTTTTTGCAGGCAGAAGCCCCTTATCGGAAGATTTAAGGCAATGATCATGCAATCAGAAAGTTTGGTAAAAAATCTGAAGTCTTCTAGAAAATCTGAAGGGTTGGCTGCAGGTACGTACGCAACATACCTTCCCCACAAGTGTGTCCTTGTCTGTGAAAGCCACCAAGCAGAGCAATCTTGCTATTAGTCCTCAAATGTGTACCGTAGCTCAGCACTAAGTAGGTTCTGAAACATTGCTCATATACAGTGACAACTTAAAATGTGCAGCACCACAGAAGTATGTGATGATCAAGTACAGCACTCGAGTTAGGGATAGACCATGATTATGCATACTCGGTGTCAGAAGCTGGGATGTCAGGAGGGATGCCAAAGCCATACCCAGAAAAATATAATGTGCCAGAAGTTCTAAGTTAACCAGGGTTAACATGGGCTGTCACTCAGCCAATGCTTCAGAGAACAGATTTGTGCATACTCACTGTATCCACTTTAGTAAAAAGCTTGTAAACCCGCAGAAGAAAGCCCACAAAGAGAACAAATGATAAGATGTCGTGTTTACAAGTTGAGTGCCAGTCTATGCGCCCTCAAGGTCACATAACTGCCAATAAATGAAAAGCAGGCATTCAGGGCTGCGTGGAGTTAAGTGAATGTATTCTTATGAAGTGAAGATTTCCTGTCACTATACTCAATCTCACAAGCTGTCTGCTGCACCTGGCCCATTCGAGATCATAGATTATAGTAGGTAATGGTTCTCTTAAGTGCCTCTCACCCATTGAATTGGCCAGGGTGAAAGTAGGAGTACAATGACCTACTTGGACCCTTTGCAAAACTCAATGCGTCACCTATCTTATATAGCAAAATCCTGGTGGGAGAATATTTTTGCACGTCCTGGGTGCACAGTCACGTGACACATGGGTGACGTAGCCTATATGTCACACATATCTCCTAGATTTTTATTTTTACAGAGGCATGCTGCTCAGTCAAAAGACGCGATGCGCGGGAATGTAGTGCGCACCGATTCAGTGCGTTTTCAATTTTTTGTTTTCGTTCTGTTTCTTCCGATAGTTTGGTGGGCAATGCGATGCGGGGTACTGGAGTCGTGAGTCTGCTTTTTCGCAGCATGCCGCAGGGATGGTGCGTTTGCTTTCTGCAGTCTAAAAAAATGTGCAAGAGTAATTGCCGTGTGTGGGGCTGCATATATATTAAGTACCAGAGTGTGAGTTATTTGCACACAAGCACGCCCATACGCGCCGATACACATGCAGTTTTGTAGTGGCGCTAAAAAAGTAATTCTGTCAAGAAAGAGCATCTTCTAAAGGGCACGTAAACTTTGACGTTTGGATTAAGCAATGAAATTATACAAGATGTTTCACATACGGTTTGCTTTGTGGGGTTTAACGCCCCAAAGCGACTCAGGCTTGTATCACATGAGGGGCTTAAATCAAGGTACAAAACCGGCCCATGTGCGGACACAGAAGCAGTCAAACCTTCGGTGCTACAAAAAAAAGCAAGCGTGCACCTACTGCTCTGTGCTTTGCCGAGGCAGCTCCAAGCCATCACTCACTTGAAACCGTGCTGCCTGCATTGGCTAGCCTGCTCCCCCCCCCCCCCCCCCGATTATTTCATGCTTTCCGCACTGCCCGGTAAAAAAAAAAAGCAAGCGTGCATACAGCTCTGTGCTTTTTCCAAGCAGCTCCAAGCCATCACTCACTTGAAACCGTGCTGCTTGTGTTGGTCAGCCTGTCCCCCCCCCCTCCCTCCGATTCTTTCATTTTTTCCGCACTGCTAAGTAAAAAGAAAAAGCAAGCGTGGATACTGCTCTGTGCTTTCCCTAGGCAGCTCCAAGCCATCACTCACTCGAAACCGTACCCGTTGGCCAGCCTGCCCCCCACCCCTCGATTCTTTCATCCTTTCTGCACTGCTAAGTGAAAAAAAAAAGAAAGCATGCATGCTGCTGTGCGCTTAGCTCACAGGACAGCTAGACTCCCCTCCCATTACCTCCACTCCCCCTTCCCACCCGCCACTCGTTTTAAAGGACGGCCAATATCCCAGCACCCTTGCGTCCTTCCCGCGCAGACCAGGCAGCCCTTTTCTCACTCCCTCCCAGTAAAATAAAAAAAAACCATGCAGGACATGCAGGAGTGACATAGTTTGTTTCAACGAGGTCTGGGTTGCTTTGGCCTGAACAACAGTGTAGGGAGCGCTCAAGATTTGATTGCTTCTATGCGCAGCGCGTTAGAGCACAGGGCTCGATCGGCCACCTTTATACCTTAAGTTAAACCCGTTGTGTGAAACGATAGTGCCGGAAAATTGTTGGTTCATAAGCTAAGCCACAACTTTTATGAATTTACAGCTTAAGTTCAAACATCAACGTTCATGTGCTCTTAGAGGATGCTCTCAGTCTTGACAGTTATTTCTTTTCTGCCACTGCAAAACAGCATATGTGTGGCGTGCGTGTGTGCAAGTAACTCATGCACTAGCCTGGCATGTTTTCCTTACAATGAGGAAAACAAATACACAATCCCTGCAGCGCACTGTGAAAAAGCAGACTCTTGACTCCGTGGCCTTGCATTGCTCGACTACCAGCAACGCCGCTAAACTACCGGAAGAAAAAGAATGAAAGCTAAGCAAAAGATTGCAAACACACAGAATCGGCGCTCACTCTACATTCCCCTGCATCATGCCTTTTGACAGAGCAGTGCTTCTCTCTCAAGGAAAAAAAAATACAGACTCCACAAGATATGTGTACGTAACGTATAGGCTATGTCACTGATGTATCACGTGATTGTGCACTGAAGACTATCACTATCATTTTTCCTTTCACCTGTTCTCATATGACAGACACTTCCCGGTGACTGGTCCGCCGCTCACCTACTGAAAATTAACAAACCGACTATGTCTTCATTCAAGCACCTATTTAGTGCTGTCTGTGCATCCTCTGCCCATACGTTTTGAGAACATGATTTTTTTTGTTTACAGGATTTAGCATGTCAAGTGGCTTTAGCATCTCAAGTGATTTGAGTGGCTTTTCCTGCCACTCAAATCACCATGTTCTACCGCACGACCGGCTTCGCAAGAAATCATTGCTACTATCACCGCTGCAGGCATCCAGCGCGCCTGCGCGCCTGAGGGAGCCCTCGACTGACCGTACATAAATCGGAAGCACCTGGCGAAGCGGTCATTTGGCAGCGGCAGCAGCACCCTGCGAACATCACCACTCACTCTGCTATCGAAACTGTGCAGGTTAGTTTGTACTCATATTCTTTTACTTGATGGTGCTTGTGCTGCGGTCGCTGCCAAAGACCTTTAGTGTACTTTCCTGCGTTGGTTCTGGCGACGTCCTGTCGCAGTAAAAACCATGTCTAACGTCTGCTGCACTTGTAATGAGGGCGAAGGATGCATGGCTTTTTCAGAGTGCGCACGGGAGTACCATTTCGGAAAATGTGCTGGAATAACGGAAAAGTCATTCAAGGGAAAATCTGACGCTGCCAAGAAAGCGTGGCGATGCCAAGATTGTCGAAACTCGGCGTCACATGGTAGCTGCAGTGATGAAAGCAAGACCGATGGAGATATAAACCTTACATCTATTAATCTGAAGCTTGAAAGCCTACCAGCCCTCGTAACTCGAGTGGAAGCCATGGAAGAATCTGTCACGCACATGTCTGCCATTTTTGAAGATTCGAAAAAAAAAAACGATTGGTGTGCAAGAAAATGAGATTAAAGTGCTCAGAAAGAAGGTGCAAGAACTGGAGGAAATGGATAAAAACAACCTGTCAGCTCAGGTTCAGCTTCGACGGGAAGTGACTGAGCTTGAGTTTAGAAATAGGCAGCTTAATTTAGAAGTTCATGGTGTTCCTTTTCTGAAAGATGAAAAACTTGCTCACAATATTGAATGAGGTTGCAGATAAGCTCGAAACGCCTCATCTCGTCGAACATGACATTGCCTCGGCACACAGGCTGCCCCCTCAGAAAGATAAGATACCCGGAATAATCGTGCGCTTCACAAGGCAGGCGGTCAGGGAATCGTGGTTGAGTAGGAAGAACAAGCTAAAAGACAGTAAGCCAAAAGTCTTCATCCAATAAAACCTAACCAGACACAACCGAGAACTGCTTCTAGCAACAAAAAATTGGGCGAAAGAGGCCGAATTCAAATATGTATGGTATACCCATGGAAATGTTCTTGTACGGATGACGGATGGGGCAAATGCAATTCATATTAAATGTCTCGAGGACCTTGATCGCCTTAAGAGAAAATGAAGAATGCGCTGTGTGCTATACCTAAGTGAAAAGGGCAAAGATGTTTGAACACACCTTTTACTCCCAGGCGACCTGAACATTACAGTATCTAATTTTAGGTCTTCCGTACTAAAATGTGTACACCTAAATACAAGATCTGTCCGCAACAAAACATCTTTTTAGAACAATTCTTCAGTAAATTTTCTTTTAGCATTTCTGTTGTTATGTTCAGCGAAACGTGGAGCACGAACGAGAGTGATGTTTTCAGAATGAAAGGCTACAATACGTACTATATCAACCGCCCTTGTGGTCGCGGAGGTGGCACTGCAATTTTCACGCTGGAGCAAATGTACTGTGAACTGCTTAATGCATTTAGCATAGTGACACTAGACTATGAAGTGTTAACTTCAATTGCAGATGAGGTAATATATTCGGTCTGTTATCGGCCCCCAAATGGGCATATTTCAACATTTTGTGATTTTTATGAAGGCTTTCTTCCATTTGTTGTAGAGAATAGGTATAACCTGATCGCCGCAGGTGATTATAATATTGATATGAGTGTTAACACTCCTATTAGTACAAATTTCAACAACATTCTCTTGTCATATGGGTTTGAAAATGTTATTAATGTACCGACCAGAATAACAACGGAATGTAAATCATTGCTAGACATATTCATAACAAACCTTTCATCGCAAGATATAAAAGCTGGTGCCCTATCATGTTCCATTAGTGACCATCTTCCCGTGTTCCTCTGTTTACAAGTTGCCCCCAGTCGAAACTGTTCGTCTGCTGACAGCCTCTACCAGCCAGTAACCGATACGGCTCTTAACGCGTTTAGAAATGAGCTGCTTCAAATAAACTGGTGCGAAGTCCTGAACATACGTGATGCTAACAACGCCTACAGTGTTTTTTAGATACCTTCAAAAGAGTGTACAATGCTCATTTTCCTGTTAAGAGACGCAAAACGAGTAGAAAAATTCGAAAGCCACACATGAACTGTACCAGCAAATGAGAGCAAAAGATAAGCTCTACAGACAATTCTTAAACACCCGCCATCCTGATGACCGTTTTTAAACAATATAGGAACCAACTAACGAAAAAACTACGTAATGCACGTAAAGAGTACTTCTCACGTTTTTTGGACGACAAAAATGTGCCGAGTGAGTTGCTCTGGAACAAATTAAACACGCTACTGCGTCGCGATAACCAACGTAGCTGCATTTCTAAACTAACGATTAATGGCAAAGTTTTGCACGAGGCGGAACTGGCTGATGCTTTCAATAATTTCTTTACAAGCATGAGTACGCCAGGCAGCTCCTCAAATGCGTGTCGGTATATTAGCCCGCGGAATGAAAAATCAATATTTCTACAGCCAGTGAGTGTACTGGAAGTAATTTCAACAATAAAAAATTTAAAGAACAGCAGCAGTAGGGATATCGACGAAATTCAAATAAAACCAGTAAAGTACGTCGCAGATGTCATAGCACCAGTTCTAATGCATATCTTTAATAAATGTCTGACGACATCGACATTTCCGGTGAAAATGCAAACTTCAAAAGTAGTCGTGCTTTTTAAAAAGGGAAGCAGAAATTAATTGGGCAATTACCGTCCGGTGTCTATCTTACCTATATTTTCTAAGCCTCTCGAAAAAATAATACACTGCAGGCTTGCAAATTTTGCTGATCACTGCGAATTAATAACGAAACACCAGTTTGGGTTTAGGAAGAATATGTCTACAGAGTTAGCCCTGCTTCACCAGAAAGAGTATATTTTAACGCATTTGGAAAGCAAGGAAATAGTAGTCGGCCTATTTGTAGATTTTTCCAAGGCATTCGACCTGGTGAGTCATGATATTCTGCTGCAGAAGTTGGACTTCTACGGTATACTTGAGTGTGGACTACACCACTGCTTTGTGGTGTTCCACAAGGCAGCATATTGGGCCCCTTGCTATTTAACCTGTATATTAATGACATTGTTAACATTAATCAGAACGCCAAATTTCTTATATACGCAGATGATACTAGCATATTTTTTTCTAGCAATAATATCGATAAACTCATCTCTGATTGTAATGACACCATAGTTCCACTGCAGCAATGGTCCTCATCCAATTGCATGAAGATTAACGAAAATAAAACAAAAGCTGTTGTCTTCCGGCCGAAAAATAAACCTGTGCCTCATGCCGATATTGTTTTAAACTCTCATCCTGTTGACATTGTTGATCATTTCAAATGTCTAGGTGTGATATTCACTGCCAATCTGTCCTGGGAAACTCATGTGAATTTTGTATTAGCCAAACTTGCTCGGATAACCGGTGTAGTCGGTCGTCTCCGATACATGCTCTCTACTAAAACAAAACTATTGGTCTATAATTCTCTTTTCTATTCGCACGCCAACTACTGCCAACTAGTCTGGGGCACAACTACATTCTCTAACACACAAAAAATATTCCGTATGAAAAACGATATCTGCGCCACGTGTACAATGCTGGTTATAATGCAACCACTGCAGAATTTTTTCACAGTGCTCATGTTATTACAGTTCACAAGCTATACCGCTACCGTTTGAGTGCTCGGTATAAATATGAAGTGAAAAAAAAAATATTCACAGCCTGGACGCCTTGGCACATTTAGAAACAAATTAGAAGTGTTATAATACTAGACGTGGAGAAAAATGGAAGGTTGCTGCACCACGCTTGAATTCTAGTATGCAGCGTTTGTGTTATTCTCTCCCATCTCTTATAAACTATTATCAATCACTGAATTTTGATTTATTTAGCTGTTTCACTGTTAAACTCAGAGACATGTTTGCTGATTGACTAAGCTGACCATCTTTTCTAGTGTTTGTTTTATCTAGCATTTCTTTTCTTCTGCATAGAACAAGTGTCTTGCTATGCTTATCGCTTGTTTACTTTTTGTGCTGACGATGTTTGTTTTACCTGGCTCAGGACCTTTTCTTTTATTCCGCATTGATTAAGTGTTGATTTGTTTATCGCGTGTTGATTATCTGGGGTTGCCTAGATGCTGCCTTATATATGGGGCTGCGAACTCGTCAAGCCGCCAAGTGGCAGCTTTTTTTCCGTAGCCCTCCATCTGTATAGCACCTGATGGAAATAAAGATTTATTATTATTA
The DNA here is from genome assembly GCF_055883805.1 of Amblyomma maculatum. NCBI lineage: Eukaryota > Metazoa > Arthropoda > Arachnida > Ixodida > Ixodidae > Amblyomma > Amblyomma maculatum. Next base: position 478,152,935 of record NC_139344.1, on the reverse strand, counting down.
TTTATTATTATTATTATTATTATTATTATTATTATTATTAAGTTTTAAGTCGTTATGTGCACAAGCTTACTGCGCCTTTCTTTTTTTAACATACACTGAGATTGCCAGTGCATGGCCAGCTTTGTGTTTAGTCACCATCTAAACGCAGACACCAAGGCTAGAATCGAAGTAGGGTTCTTCAAATCTAACAGTCAAGTTCCATAAACTGGGCCACTGCGTTGTGCTCAGACAACATGAGTACCCCCAGGCTGCCGAGCTGCAAGCTGTGATGTGAATGATGTAATTTTGGGCCTAGGAACAACACAAAGGCTTGGTAATGAGAAATTAGGGAGAGAACAAGGCAACTAACGAAGGAAACAGTTTATTTTGCAAGAGGAAATTACTGAAAAAAATTATTCTTGAAAAAAAAAAAACTCAACATAAGCAACAAGCATGCAAATGCTTGCTGCGCACTGGCCTTATTAGACAGTGACCAACTAGCATGAGCGTCTTGCTGCTGGCTGAAAACATTTTGCATGCACTTGCACAATGAAATCAGCAAAGATGTTCATAGAATGGCTGAAAAAAGAAACATGCAGTAGACTGATATCAGTGAGCACAAATAGTCTTAATATTACCTGTCAGCATTTCGAAACAAGGACCACTGAATAGGAATGCTGCATGTTCGAACTTAATGCAATTTTATACTAGAGTATTTAATAAAAATTGCATTGCAATATTCTAAATGTTACACAGATACCTCGTGAAAGATTCAGTGCGCTATGCATCACATTGTGAAATACAGAACAGCAATTTAATAATAATAATATATTATACTTTATTTTTTCTTTAATACAAGGAAAGGGAAGGAGCAGCCGCTAAAAAGCTGCTTCGAAGAGTAGCTTAATGGGGCGGCTTCCCCTGTATATGACGGCATTTAACAGTAGAGAAGTCACGCTTACACAATGAATAAATAATGAATGGAGAAATAATTACATTACAAAAAAGCACAAGGTAAATTAGGAAAAATACACGAAAATAATACAGAGACAAGCTGGAAGACAGAACACTTAATTTAAAAATATGTATTCATAGAAACATTTTGCAGATTAATTTAATGGGAGGAAAAAAGAAATCGTGACCACTATAAGGAAAGTATTGATTTAATATGGTAGGAAGCCTGAAGCGAAGCATCTGCTTGACATAGTTCGTCCGGCACGCTGTAACGTGCCAATGCTCCGGGTTATGGGTGTCGTATGTGTTTATGTTGTCTTGAAGCACTGCTATGAGTGTCAGTGTGTTGTCCTTTTTATTGATGTCTTGTTTATATAATCACAAAAGCCTGTAGGTATACAAAGACGTTACTTTACCTATTTTTAGCTCCTTAACTATTGGTCCTGTATGTTCGAGGTAAGAAGCTTTAGCAATATTTCGTATTGTACGTTTTTGAAGGAGTATTAACTTTGTAATGTTTTTTGCTGTTGTAGCCCATACTAGCAAGGAGTAGTTCAGAACTGACGAAAATAGTGAATTATAAAGCATAATGTTAATGGTAAGTGGATATACTGGAAAATGTGTGTGTTGAGAACCTATTGTGCATGGTAGTTTGTTGACTAAATATTTTATATGAACATCCCATGTCACGTGTTCTGAGAAGTACACGCCTAACGTTTTCACAGAGTGCGCAATTTCAATTTTTGTGCCACTGAGTACTATTGATAAAGCTCGATTGCTTTATTTCTAGGATGAAAGAGAACTGCTTTTGTTTTATTGTCATTGAGCTTTAGACTGTTTTGACACTCCCAGTGTTCAGTGTTTTCCAGGTTATGTTAGCCCGACTGGATAGCTCTATGCCTGAGTGACCAGAGGAAAATAGACTTGTATCATCAGCGTAAATAATGCGTTTTGCAGAAGAATCTATGGAAACAAGATCATTAATGTAGAGAATAAAAAGAAAGGGGACTAAAAGACTGCCTTGCGGTATTTCTCTGTATATCATATCGGTGGGCATGTTCCCCCCCACCCTTTTTTTTCCTGAAGTTTCGTTTAAACCCAGCCAAACACCCCATTAAAATTGCAGCATCCCATCTACTTTCAATAGGTTAACTATTGTCAATATGAGCTGCACATGCAGTTAAAAAATCACAGTGTTCGGATATCAGCAAGGACAAAGAACATACTTTCATTAACGGTATTTAACATCCCTAATGAAATCAGGTACGAAGGAGAGCGCATAAATACGTCAACGACCATTTATTGGTGCTGGGTGTTGTGACCGTGACCTACTTGCCTGCTGTAATCATTAAAGGTATTAACAGCGCTGAAAACCTCATGCCTGGATCCTTTGTTGGGGGCTTTCACTTAACAGCAAAAGCAAAGATTAAGATGCTAAACAAGCGACGATACTGCACTTATAGAGCTGACGTGACGAACAGTATGCAATTTTGTTCTGCTGTACCAGAATCGAGCTATTTTTCTGCCGAAATATTTAAATTTCTGTAAGCAGAAATGTGTTGGAGCAAAATGCTTTCAAACTTGGCATATTGCATTCATTACATTCAATTGTTGGCCTTTTGTGATTCACACAAGTATTTCAATGATGACCATTTGGAAGTGAAGTTCGGCATAGCACAACCACAAGGAAATGTGTACAAACAAATAATATATCATGATACAGAATCTTAACAGAATAGCCTGTTGTGCACATTGTTTCCATGCCCTCCGCCTGCTCAATAACCTAAAGAAAAATTAAGCAATGTAAAAAGATCATGAGCCTTAAAGGGTTGAATGTTGAAGGAGTGTAGTTTGTCATGTAAAATATTGTGATGCTGCTATCTGAAAAAGCCTGGGCCAACGGCAAATAACGATGAGACGGTTTTCAGCGTTTTGTACATGGCACAGGCCGAGCGGGAGTACATGAAGTCATGGGTAGTACCAGCACCTTGCATGAAAACAATTGCTTTAATATAAAAATATGCAACCGAAAAGCAAAGCCCCCGATGCAATGTACGGTAGCACCTTATGAAGCACCATTTTGTGAGGGCGATGATAGTGGAAATGAAATATTGTAACGGGTTTGCGCCAAACGTCCAGGCAACGCCCTGAGCCTAGAAGACTGCCGTAGTCCGAGAGCGGTCCGAGCAGCGGTCTGAGCGCGGTTCCAGGCAACCAACTTCGTCGTCTACGCCAATCAGCAACCACTTCATCGTCTACGCCAACTAGCCACTGATTGTCTCCGCTTCGTCGTCGACTACAGCTTGTATCAATATGTTACCTTATGTATTGTGTCCAATTTGCAAAAGCAAATTGCAAACCAGTATGTCCAATTTGCAAAAGCTTTTTGTTCTGCAGAACAAAATGCTACGCGTTATAACAAATTCCTCCTATGACGTCCCAACCCGTCCCATACAGATGAAATACAAAATAATTCCAGTACTTAAGCTGTTCGAGTACAGGTTTGCTTGTTTTTATAAAAAACATACCACTCGAAATGACCATTTTTGTCCCGCATTGTACAGCTGATGCCACACAACACGCCCTATGCTACAAGAAACCCTGAAATGTTTGAGGTACCCAGATGTAGAACAAACTATGGTTTTGCTATGTTGAAATATATACTGCCAATGTGTTTGCACACTTTTCTTTAAAGCAACATGAGCAAAATGACTTTTTCTTTCCTCCGAGAAATGTTCACTGATTAGGTTGTATTGATAAGGAATGCGTCTATCGACAATTCATTTTTACTTTTTCCTTGTCATTGTGTATTTGTTTTCGGTTTCAAAGCACTGTCTCATTTTGTAACGCGTGAGTTGCTCATTTTATACCGCACAAACTGCCGCTGCTGTTCATCGTCGACCTTACGGGTGGCGAAGCCCGTCAAGCTGTCATTGCGAACTGCTTTTTTTTCGTCACCCGCTCTTTTTGTACGACAAAAGCGGAATAAACATTCATTCATTCATTCATTGAAGAGCTTTTCTTCCCTTCTGTGGTGTTGTGAGCATAACTCTTTTGATCATCGATTTCTTCATCAGAATGAATACCCATGTAAAACTTGGTAACTTTTGTGTCCAACCTGTATAGCAATGAATTATTGATTATTATGGAATTGTAAGAGTGATTTAGCTACCCTGCTATACTGGTTGTCTTGATGTTATCATAGAGGGGCTCTGGCATAGCTCCCACTCTCACACTACATGTGTTCACATTCCATTAGGTAATTGTCCTGTGTCTCCCCTATGAGGGAGAGTACCCCTTGCCAAAAGTGTCAAATACTGCCTGTGTGTTGTGCGACGTCAGTGCATGCTAAAGGACCCTAGGTGGTCGAAATTTCTCGAGGCCTTCACTACGTCTCTCATAGCTTGAGTCGCTGTGGGACACCAAACCCCACGAAGCAAACCAATCGTCTGTGCCATTACAAGCCCCTCATTTTGCTACACTTTCTTTGCCAACACTGACAACATTTATTTTTATTTATTTATTTATTTACAACACTGTAAATCCTTACCGGCTGGTACAGGGTTGGAAATAAAGAGAAAACACAGAATAAAGGCACGATCATTACTGCAGGCAATACAATTCTAGTTTTTACTTGAAAGCCTCAGCTGGGCTAGTGTTATAAAAAATGTTGGGGGTTCAGGTTGCTAAATTCAACAACGGTTTTCGGAAGGAACGAGTGCTTAAACAGGCCAATTCTAGGTGTGTACGGCATGATGGCAAATTATTAGTACGGGCTGATAATCTTCGTGGGTTTGGATATACAGAGTAGAGTCTAAGTTAAACTTATTTTCATGGAGCATATAAAGAAACTTGAGGTGCGCAATTTATTCTACATGTTGCTAGTTCAGGTAGTTAAACTTGGATGCATAGAGCAGTCACTGACCGTGCTTTTTGGTAAGCGGAAATTATAGATCTTAAGGCTAATCGTTGCACCCTCTCGAGTTTATTGATCTGATACTGGCAATGTGGGTCCCATATAATACTTGCATGTTCTAACTTACGTCAGACCATACTTTTAAAATGCTTGAAGGTTAACATCAGGTGTTGAGTGTTTCAGTTTTAAGAAGCCAAGGTATCGTTGAGCTGGACCAAATATCTGATCAATGTGTACGCCCCAGTTTAAAGTTTCAGTAATTGTGACGCCTAAGTATATTAATTTGTTGTTAATATATAGGTACACAGTAGGGGAGATTTCTTGCTGGTTATGGCAACAGATTTCATTGGGTTGATTTGCATATCCAGTTTCATGCACCAATAATAGACTTTTTTCAAAGACTAATTCAGCAACATTTGATCGTCATCAGTTTTTACGTGGCAAAACAAGAGCAAATTGTGTGCGAACAGCCGCACTTCCACATGACAGTCTATATCTTCAGCAATGTCGTCATGTATATTAAAAATAATACCGGACCTAAAACAGAAGCTTGCGATACACCGGATGATACATGAGAAGTGGATGAATGTTCGCCGGCTATTTCTACAAATTGTTTCCTGCCGGAAAGGTAAGCGCGTACCAAGTTAATAATCTGGAAATCAATGCCATATGCATGCATTTCTTTAAGCAGTTTATCATGACACACTTTGTCAAAAGCTTTGCGTGGGTCTAATGCAATAACATCTGTCTGTTTCTTTGCTGCGAAGGTACGAACAGATTCAATAAGTTCAGTTATTCTCAATAAGTGACGTCGAAAACCATGTTGCCTGGGGTAAAACAGATTGTTATTTTCGAGCAAGTCCATTAAATGTTTAGCTATAACATTATCGAGTAGTTTGCACGAAATAGATATAATAGATATAAACGGATACTTTTACCAGATTTATGAACTGGAGTAACCCTCGCAAGCAGCCAATCACTCGAAATAGAACATTCACGCAGAGATACAGTAAAAACCTTCACCAAGAACTCTGAGACCCATTCGCAATAATGACTGAGGAATTCATTAGGTATTATATCGGGACCTGATGGCGTTTTCGGGTCCATCTTTAGTAACAAAGACAACACTCTTTCCTTCGAGATACCAATGTTTTGATCCTTATTACAATCAGTGTTGGTCTTATACATTGCTACCGTTGTACTATCGTCAGGCCTTAGGACAAAGACAGAGCTGAAGAAACTGTTAAACGCGTTCGCATTTATGGATGGAGTAATGCCGATATTTTCATTCACCTCGCCACCATTCAAATCAGGTTTATTTATTTATTTATTTTATGTATTGCATACTGCCAGCCTGAATGTCAGGCTTTAGGCAGGAGTGGGTGGTACAGAAGAATACAATTCGCGAGAATACATAGTACATTCAGTCTTGCGAATGACGACAACGAAAAAAAAAGGCATATCACTCGCACAGAGCAAAAAGAACGAAAAAAGTGAAGTGTAAACACCATGATATGACAATGTGAAACACCGCTATCTATCATGGAATGCACTCAGAAAAGAAGACAACGTCGAACACTCAACCACATTTGCAGGTAGGTCGTTCCAAGTACGGATAGTTTTAGGAAAATTGAGGCTTTGAACACATTTGTTCTGCACGAAAAATCGCTCACTTTCTTAGAATGAAACGAACGGGTTTGTCGTTGGGTAACTGAATGAAAGTATGTATTTCTATCTATGACAAGCTGGTTGTGGTAGATCAAATAAAACATGTTTAATCTTTCTTGGCATCGTCTTGCCTGCAGGGTTTCTAAATTAGCTGTTTATAAAAGTGCTGTTGGGGATGTTTTCCAGCTATAACAATTGTATATGAACCTGACACATTTACGCTGGACATTTTCAAGTTTGGTGACATTGATCTTTGTGTGCGGATCCCAAACAACTGCCGCATATTCTAAAACCGGTCTAATGAAAGATTTGTAGGCAAGAAGTCTGATTTCTGCTGGGGATTTAGCAAGGGTTCTCTTCAAATATCCAAGTTTCCTCATAGCTTTATTTACAGTGTACGTTATGTGGTCATTCCATTTTAAATCTGACGTGATTATAACTCCTAGATATTTGTAATTATTTACCCGAGATAACGTGTTGTTATCGACGTTGTAGCAGAACTTCAGCGGATTGACTTTTCGAGGCACAGTCATAGCTACTGTTTTGTTGTAGTTTATGCACATTTGCCAAGTTTTGCACCAGACCTGAATTTTACTCAAGGACGTATTTAACAGTACCTGATCATTCTGGCTGTAAATCTTGTGATAAAGTATACAATCATCGGCGAACAGGCGTATTTTATTCGATATGTCGGAAGCAATGTCGTTTATAAAAAGCAAAAAAAGTAATGGTCAAAGGACGGAACCCTGAGGAACGCCGGACTCAACAGGCGCGGAATCCAAACTGATTCCATCAATGGATACAGTCTGACGCCAGAATGAAAGATATGCCGCTAGCCATGAGAGGAATGAATCCTTTTTAAGGATAGGTTTCAATTTTAAAAACAGTTTTTGATGGCGTACGCGATCAAACGCTTTCTCAAAATCTAGAAATATTATGTCTACTTGACTACCCCTATCTAATGCTGCTGCGAGATCATGGACAGTTTCTATTAGTTGTGTTACCGTAGAATGTTTGCGACGGAAGCCATGCTGTCGGCTATCAATAATGCCAATCTGCTCAGCAAAAGTAGAAATGTGTGCAAATATAATGTGTTCAAATGCCTTTATACAAGTACATAGCAAGGAAATGGGCCTATATGATGAAACAAGAAGCCGGTCCTCTGCTTTCGGTATCGGGGTAATTTTTGCATGTTTCCAATCGCTTGGAAGTTCTGCGCGTGACAATGATTTTTCAAATATCAGACATAAGTACTTAGCGGACCATTCAGCGTAACGGAAAAGAAAGGAAGGAGGAATGCCGTCAATCCCCGGCGACTTTTTAACATCTAGATTGAGCAGAAGTGTTAGTACTCCTTCTTCACTGATAGCTGGAATATTTATCAGAGGAATTTCGGCAAAAGCGTTGAACTGCGGAGTAACGCCATCATCCTTGGTAAAAACAGAACAGAAATAAAGGTTTAAGGCATCAGCTACTTCCCCTTGATCCGTTACGACATTACCATTGATCAACAGATTCGAAAATGATTGCTTCTATGGCGACAAGTGACGCCAAAAGTTTTGCGGGGACTCTGTAAGAAACTGTTTTAGACGTACACTTTGATAATGGTTTTTGCTCTTTTTTATTGCATTCTTCAGAAACAGACGCAGTTCAGATAAGTGGTGTGCGCCCGCAGGAGAAGGGCGCTGTAGATATTTCTTTCTTGCTTTTTTAACCTTTCGCCCTGCATGGGCTATTTCTTTTGTCATCCAAGGTTTAGAAGTGCGTTTTATGACCTTTCTCTGGGGAATGAAGTGCTTTATGCAGTGCATAACTAGACCTTTGAAGATTTATCATAACACATCAACGGATATGCTACTACATTCATTTTTGGCAACAAAAGAAGAGAACGAATTGTCCAATGCATCAAGTACATCCACATCACTAGCGCGAGAAAAATCGAGTACAACCGTTTCCCTCTGTTTCAGCTTAAAAACATTATTCAATTTCAAGGTAAGGGACACTATTTTGTGGTCAGGAATCCCTTCAAAAATATGCACACTTGGATTCATATGTACGACCTTGTCATTCCCGAGAAATAAATCTAATGTCGACACACTTCCGCCGTGAACACGGGTAGGTAGTTTCACTAATTGCGTTAAATTGTGCATTGGAAGTACGTCAACAAAGAGTTCACCAGAATGAGAGCGCGCTTTTGGGAACTCATTTGCCGAATCGACATCCGGTACGTTAAAGTCTCCTGTCAACAGAATGCTACAAGATTGGTTCCTATGTCTGCATAGAAATTCATTCAGGTTTTCAAAAAATGCAGGACTAGAGTTAGGAGGACGATAAAATCCACCAATTAGAAGATGGAAACCATCCAGTACAATCTTGACGATGACGCACTCCATTCCAATAGGGTCAGGTAGTCTGGACGCACTCAAGCACTCCTTAAAAAGTATGGCTACTCCGCCACCTCGGGAATCTCTGTCGTTACGGTAAATTCCGTAACCTGCTGGAGTGATTTCAGCATCGCTTATATCTGGATGTAACCATGTTTCTGTAATGACTATTATTTGCGGGCTGTGGACCATAACAATACTTTCCAGATAGGTAACGCCAGAACTTATGAGGCGAACTTTGCAAATATGCTTGTAATGTGGTAGAAAAATACAATCTTCTAGCTTTCTGTAGCTCTTCTCGCACCGCCATACTAAATTTAGCAATAAGAATCGGGTTTGTTAAAATTGTTTGCCGTGCACGCAGTAGTTTTCGTTTTAAGTGAATTATGTTATGCTTTATCCATAGACTGGGTCTTTCTACTCATCGAATTTTTGTGGGTGCAAATTGAACCATACAGTCATGAACAACAGTTTTAAAATATGTCCATAAAATGCCTACATCTATAGTATTGGGGATTTGGTCGAGTGCAAACTCTAAATTGTCAAGTATTGAAGTATCGTCAGCTTGATTAAAGTTATAAGCAGTTACCCTTTTGTTGCGTGTAATGTTGTTATCCAACCAAATGTTCGCCACAGCTGTGATCAGAAATTCCATCCTCTATAGTTACATCGTACTGGAAAATACCGTCTGGTAGAAGTAAGTCCAGTATTCCGCTGCTCTGCCCTTGCACTCGAGTTGCTGGATTAGAACCACCTGATTAGACCATGCTTAGCCATTACTTCTAACGCGTAATTTTCATGCAATTTTTCTACTTTTCCTGGGATTCAAAATTTCCAGTCTACACCTGGCAGGTTGAAGTCACCCAACAGTACAATTCTGCTGCGCTTATTGGTAATATAATCATCTGTCTTCTGATAAAGTTCAAAAGAGCTACCAGGGGGCCTGTACAATATGCCAATTATCAATGCGGTATCCTTAAGAAATAACGTTCACCATACACTTTCATGGTCATCTATGGGATGGAGATGTTTGTAGGTTAAAGTTTTCTTAATTAACAAGGCGACGCCACCATCTCTTGGTTTTGGGTCTTCCCTGAGGACATGATAGTAGGGTGGAAAAAATTCGTCGTCCTGTACGTGGTCGTGCAACCAAGTTTCTGTGCCAGCAATTAAGTGCGGTTCGTGCAACACTGACAAAAATTCTAATAGTTCAGGCTTATTAACAATGCTGCGGGCATTAACATTTAGCAGACTGAGTTTCTTATTGAATATTTGTCAATGGTCTTTACCGGATAAGCTGCCGTGAGTGCTGCTCAGCTTAACACGACTGTTAGTTTCCATGTTCCAGGTATAGGCTACACGATTTACTGTCGGTTTGTCACGGATAAGTTTAACTTTTGCGCCTGCGTCTTTTGCTGATTACCTCAGCAGCTTTCACAGTAACATAATACATAAATAAATAATACATAAAGAACAAGCCATGGTTCAGAGCTGGATTTTGCTACAGCACATTTTTATCCTGATCATGCAGCCTGAGAAAAAGGTCTTCAAGATAGAGGACAGAATATTCAAGGGAGTTGGAAATATCTCTCACATTCTTAGCAAACACATAACGTACCTGCTTGCAGCAACAGGCAGTCTCAGTATTCAAAACACATTTCTCACATTTGATACAAGAGTATGAGTAGGTGAACTCTGCGAGATAATGAAAGGGCTCCAAAAGTTGCAAATGCAGTAATACATTTTAAACAGTGTATTGATACTTTGATATAAATGAACGCAATTGCCTTTTTAATTGCACAAACACTTTGCAAACATCTGCATTCTTGTGAATCACAATTTAAAAACAGGCTGGTCAGGACTTCACCAATTGTCTCCACAAAAGTGAGTGCTTAAATATGCTGGAGCCTGATACAGCAACCTTTAAAGTTTGCTAGATATGTTAGAAGTCCAACATTGGAAGCTGCAGCTTCACATGTGGTGACACTGAACGTTTCGTCACCACACAAAGCTGGCACCAACAGCACAGGTGCAACGGGTCTCACTTCTCTAGCGGCACTGTGAACATCCAAGTTGCACACAGTGCACACATAGTGCTGACAACAAGCACACATGAGCAATCAAAATAATCTGCAGCCAGTCTGACTTCTGGTGACGCTGTGAACGTCCCGGCTCCACACAATAAGCACACAGCGTTGACAGCAAACGCAACGGGGACGTATAACATCCAACCATTGTCACCCGTTAATAATTAGAAGGTATTATTAACGATGCGCTCTTAACGGTGCGCACACTTCCAGACACCCTTAGAGTGAGTGGGGGTAGCTGTTCCGGTCGCAGAGGAGATGCCCTCGACCTTCGTGGCAAGCTCAGCCGGAATTCAACTACCTTGTAGTGACAGAAGGGGTGGTCGTTTGGTGCCCAGCTGTCGCCGGTTCAAGCCACAGTAAGGGTCGGAGCCAGAAGTAAGAAACAAAACACACTTTATACACAGCAAGAGACGATACAGAGGAATACACAAGAATACTTGAAATGCACAGACGAGAGGTTCACAGGAAAACAAACGCTAAGCATCCAATTACAGAGGTATTCAATAACACAGAGGCTTTACAACACAGATCAAACACTAGAGAGACATAAACAAACACCCAATTGTTCACCGGGCACTGTTGCAGTCCGATGCCTCGAGAGTCACGATGTGGCCGCCATACAAGACGGGCGGCGCTCCCTTGCAGGTCCGTGGGCTTGCCAGCAGCAAGTGATCCCCGGGAGTCCCGCCGAAGCACAAGCGAACACGTCGCAAACACTGACTGACTGACTACACAAGCGGCGCGGCCTCAATAAATAGGGCGCACCGCGTCTGTCTGTTAAGGCGCGCTAAGGCTAGCGGGCACACACACTTAGCTTCGCTGGTTAGAGCGCTCCCTTTTCCTCCCGTCGAGCCGCGCGTCGTCATGGGCCACGACCCGTAGAACATTCTGGAACGATCTGGCGTGTTCCAGACTGATGATTCACCGTCATCCCCGGGCAATGGGAAAGAGGGTGAAGGCGACGTGTACAAAGCTACGTGCGCTCTTGCGCGGGGAAGGAGGATTTTCTTGAATTTTGTGGAACCGCCCATGTGGCGCCGCGGGGGCCTCGCGCACGCACATGCATGCGCTCACAAACTACATTGGGCAAATGTCCACGTCAAGCACATATATTGCACAAATTTCACGAACTGCAATCACAAATACAATGCACACATCAGAAGTCTCGCAAGTTTCTCAGACTCTGATGACAAATTATTTCACACATCACTACATGATGTTCACAAACATACAACACACTGTTGTCGGCTACACATAGGAATCAACAACACACAGCTTTTCAAATGCAAAGCGCACAAGCCTAAATTTCTGAGCGTCATTCCAACTTGCGATCAGTGTATGAAACGCTTCTGTCCGCCAGGGATTCTGCCTTCGCTCTAGGCTCTCGCATTTGAGGTGCTTCCATGTTCCCGGATCGGGCTACTGCAAATTTTGAAGGCATGACTAATAGTCACCTTTCAAATCACACAACCAATGTGTGCCAATAAATGTCCCTACAACCAGTAGCGCCGATGGATACACGGGAACCTGCACCAACGCGCACAGACCAACAAAAAGAATCACTGTAGTAGTGCTCTTTCCTAGGCACTGGTATTTCTTCCGCTGAAGGTGAAACATTCCAAGTAATGCCCCCATAAGAAGGAAAAACGCTTGGGCTACCTGCATCAACGACGGCCTAGGCATTCTTGACTTAAATTATTGTGTCGCTCTCTTTCTTTTCCGTTTCCTCCTGAGGTGTTTTCTTTTTTTCTTTTCACGGGGCTTTTCCTCCGGCTTCTCATGGCCTTGCTTGCCTCGCCTTGCCTTTTTCTTTTTATGTTCACTGCAGCCCACAGGCGCGGAACTTCGATCAGGATCCTCGGGAAATGTTGCGCCCTTGATATTGCCCAACACCAAACAGTAGATAGGGCGTTCCATGCAAAGGGCTGCCAATTTTCCGGAATAATATTACGTTGGCACTTTAAATTTTGCCTCAGGTAGCAACTGAACTGAGCCGTCAATTAGTCTCACAGGGCACTTCGCGCCAGTCAGATCATTCTCATGAAGTAAACTGCGTCTAACAATTACGGCACTGCTACCTGTATCTCGTAGCAGAGAAACTGAGTTTCCTCCTATCTTTCCCCTCGAAACCGGCATCCAATTCCTCGCACCTCCAGGTTGCGCATGTATTACGGCGTTCACCACCCGGATTTCCTTGTCCTCCTTCCGTTTAACAACCTTCTCTGCTTCCTCCTCTTCTAAGCCGTGCACCACGCGGACCTTCTTGTCGTTCTTCAGCTCAACAAAGCCATCGGCATCTTCTTCCTCCAGGCGACATTCCGACCCTGACAGAGTCCTCGCGCATGCCGCCTGCGGAGCTTCCTTGTCAGCGTCGGGACACGATATCGCTTTGTAACCCTTCTGTCCGCATTTCCAACACGCGGATGGACTTTTGGTTGCGAGTTTGCGGCAGTTAGGTGCATAATGGCTTTGCTGTCCGCAGAGATAGTACCTCGGGGGTGACTTTACGTTAGGTTTTGTCTGCCGAATTCGGGCTTTCTCGGGGTTTCATAATTTACAATCTTGCTAAAATTTTCGCCTCCATGGGCTTCCAAATATTGGTCTGCGAGATCGATCATTTCATCCAATGTATGCGCTTTTCTTTCTTTTAAATAAAGCGACAGACCACGGTGACAGCTGCCCAGGAATTGTTCCTTAATTAGGAGTTCGCGAAATGCGCCATACTCTAGTTTAATTTTCGAGAGTTCAGTTCAGCGGTCAAAATAATGACTCAATCGCGCAACATACAGTGTTGCCGTTTCACCGTCCTTAGGCTTTCCAGTCCTGAACTTCTCACGAAACCCATCCGTCGTAAATCTAAACCTTTTAAGTAACGCAGCTTTCACCTTGTTATAGTTGCCTGCATCATCAGGAAGAAGTCTTCCAAATACGCTTAAAGCTTCGCCACTAAGGCAAGTGCTCAAGATGGTAGCACATTCACTGTCTGTCCAATATGCATTTATGGCGATCCTTTCGAAGCGCAAGAGGAACGCGTCGAGATCGTCTCTTCTTTCGTCGTATTTCGCGATCAATTTACTTGTGTCTATCCGCAAGCTGCTATGTCCTTCACTGGGGCTATGCACTTCAGCAAAACCATTGTTGTTCCCTGAAATTTGCAGCTGAAGTTTCATAGTAATTCCTTTTCCCGCTGAAATTCCTCTTCCCGCTCCTTTCGAGCCCTCTCTCGTTCTTCCTCGGCTTCCTTTCGAGCCCTCTCTCGTTCTTCCTCGGCTTCTTTTCCAGCCCTCTCTAATTCTTTCTCGGCTTCCTTTCGAGCCCTCTCTCGTTCTTTTCCTGCTCTCTCTCTTTCTTCTTTCTCTCTCTCTCTTTTTCTCTCTGGCTAACCCATTTGCGCAGTTCGGCACCGGACAACCCCAACTGGGTGACAGCCTCAATCAGCTCTTCCAGATTCATATCTGAAGCGCGAACCGTTTGGATGTACCCTGAAGTCTGCTTAGCGAACCTCGCCTAAATTCTTCCGCGCGCCACTACCTCTCGCTATCGCTGTGCTGCAACACAGTTTACTACATATTCGTAAACTCTTCCAACTCGTTCTCCGTCCCCTGAGCTTGATTGCACCAAATGTCCTGTCGCGGACGCCAGAATAATTGTCACCCGTTATATAATTAGAAGGTATTATTAACGATGCGCCCTTAACGGTGCGTACACTCCCAGACACCCTTAGAGTGAGGGGGGGTAGCTGCTCCGGTCGCAAAGGAGATACCCTCGACCTGCGTGACAAGCTCAGCCGGAATTCAACGACCTCGTAGTGACAGAAGGGGGTGGCCGTTTGGTGTCCAGCTGTCGCCGGTTCAAGCCAGAGTAAGGGTTGCAATCAGAAGTAACAAACAAAACACACTTTATACACAGCAAGAGACGATACAGAGGAATACACAAGAACACTTGAAATGCACAGACGAGAGGTTCACAGGAAAACAAACGCTAAGCATGTAACTACAGAGGTATTCATAACACAGAGGCTTTACAACACAGATCAAACACGAGAGAGTCACATAAACAAACACCAAATTGTTCACCGGGCACTGTTGCAGTCCGACGCCTCTAGAGTCACGATGTGGCCGCCATGCAAGACGAGCGCCACTCCCTTGCAGGTCCGTTGGCTTGCCAGCAGCGGGTGATCCCCGGGAGTCCAGCCGAAGCACAAGCGAACATGTCGCAAACACTGACTGACTGACTACACAAGCGGCGCGGCCTCAATAAACAGGGCGCGCCGCGTCTGTGTGTTAAGGCGCGCTAAGGCTAGCGGGCCCACACACTTAGCTTCGCTGGTTAGAGCGCTTCCTTTTCGTCCCGTCGAGCCGCGCGTCGTCATTGGCCACGACCCGTAGAACATTCTGGAACGATCTGGCGTGTTCCAGACTGATGATTCACCGTCATCCCCGGGCAATGGGAAAGAGGGTGAAGGCGACGTGTACAAAGCTACGTGCGCTCTTGCGCGGGGAAGGAGGCTTTTCTTGAACTTTGTGGAACCGTCCATGCGGCGCCGCGGGGGCCTCGCGCCGCGCCGGCTTGATAAAAATGTGCGCCGATTTCGTGACAACCATCAACGGGCTACTTGTGAGCTGCTACCTGAGATGGCAGAACAAATGCTGTTTGAACAGCGCACAATCACTGAAGCACTAATTCGAAGACGATCAATTGGTTTTGCACGCTCTCAGATACAGCCAAGCACTAGGATCTTGAAGAGAGTGCAATAGATGGTGGCCACGACGCGTTGGAAGCCTCCCAAAGCTTTGATGTATTCACGCCAGGCCCATCCTCCGGAGAATGACGGCTGGAAACAAGACGTACGTGTTTCACTTGTGACACACGTCTCAATTTCTCTTGATTTGGAACCTACATGTAGCAGTACGAACGCATGTTTGAGCTGCATGCCCCATTTTTACACATTGAGCGGAAAGAAACAGGCGATTAGCAAGCAAGACTTATGCGAGGCTTGAAACCGGCAGCTCGTGCCGCGTTTAGATGTAGTCACACCACTGAAGGCCCCGTGGGATGTACGGTGCCAGTACACACAACAGGGAAAACGGGAAAAAAAATGTGCGTCGCAACAACTAATACGACAAATACGGAAACCAAGAAATGGCTTCTGAAACACACCATCAATTATTCTGCATCGCCCGGTATCATAGCACGAACAAAACGGTGATGAAGAGCATGACTACGTTCCGCGTACTATTATTTTTTTTTTACTGCATTCACCGTTTAATACACGAGAGACGTATCATAGCGAAGCACCCGCGCAAAGGAATGGCGAAAATTTTCAAGCTCACCTCAAGCCGACGAAGACAGCGCGACTCGCATGGCAGTCCAAAGAGCAAGGGAAGAAGGTCGACACAAGTTCCCAGTCACTAAACAACTCCGAGAGGACGCGTTTCACCTCTGCATCAACACGAAGGAGTACAGAAAAACTTAGTTGCACGTTTTCCACGCTCGAAGCGTCTGTCATGTGCATCCAGCCGTACCAGCCGCACTGCAGCCATTTTGAATCTTAATAAAGTTTGCAGTTACGACTGCCTGAACGCTGTCTTCAAGCTCCGTCTTAACCGCAGTCTTAAACGCGCAATGAACGTTTTGTGCTAGCGAATTAAGCCGTAGGGAAATCTAAGCTAAGAACGCTGGCCGTAGGCACATTCAGAGTCAACCGAGATAGGCTTGATGCCTGCACAAAGCCTATGAACGAGCTAGGCAGTCGCGACGTTTGCCGTAATATTTCACCGAGAGGTGGCAACGCCATAGAAGTAGCGGCTTGGCTTGACGCTCATATACGCGTTTTTGTTTTTGTTTTCACCCCTTACCTTTCTTGCGTTGTTTTGTCAACGCAAACAAGTTCCTTTACCGGCTAACCTCCCTGCCTTTCCTCCTCATCTTCCTCCTCCTCCTCCCATGTCAAATAAAGATGTGCGCGCCGCTCCTCGGCAGCTTTACAAAATAACTGAAACTGCACTAAATCCCGTCGTCATGTTTTGGGAGGCCGTAAAACTAAACAGATGGTCACTCGTTATGTGTTGATCGGCGTGGTCTACGTTCGTTCACGTTTTCTCGTTCGTCGAATGCCTGCGGAGCGTCAGTATCGCGTGCTGCTCGTTGCAGATCTCCACTTGTGTCGTGAACGTGCTTTCAGGGACAGGAAATATCCCTGCGAGTAGCAGCTGCAGCTGCGTTAACCGCATCCGTTAACGCAGCTCCGTTAACCGAGCCCGACTCATCGCAGTCATGCGTTAACTTCATACTGCCTGGTGCTTCTGGCGTTGAATTTTTTGCTACCGGCGGCTTTCTCATAAAGGCTGGTGAACCGGTCGGCGTGGACGGTCGACGGCAAGCCGGGCAGTAAGAAGAGTCGTTGTCGCACTGAAACGGAACGCTGCAGCCTGGACACGGTAAGAGCCGCCGTTGTCATTTCACCCATTTTGCCTATTGTGATGTTTCTTGACCAGTAGAGTCAAGGCAGGAAGAAATAGAAGAAAGTGTTTTAAATCGTATACCTTTATTTAGCGGTTGTTGTGATATACAGGGCCCGTAGCGGACGTTAGCGACAGCGAAGCAACATTTTCAGGAACGTTTTTTTTTCTTCACTTATTACGGTCATAAGCGTTTATTGCTTTGATCGAGCACAATGGTTTACTAAGTCAGATTTATAGTACCGATAATACAGGGTCTACGACAAGTTTCTTTCTTTTTTTGAAGCCTTGCCATGGAGGCATAGAATGAGGCTGTCTTTTAACTTAAAGGGAATCATGCCGTCTATTTTCTTCAAGGAATCGGAGCAAGCTCCGGCTCTTAATTTGTCCATTAACCACAAGTGTAAATGTTCCTCCTTTTTAGCCGACAGCCGATCCAACTTGTTGTAGTCGTCTTATTCTTGACGGCTGCATTCTGGGCATGTCCATAAAATGTGGCCAAAATCCACCTCGGCAGCTGGCCTTGGACACTTAGGGCATGTGCTCTGCACTGCATCCTCTTCAGAGCCCCATCGGCACATCACTGATGGAGTAAGGGACGACAAGTATTGCTGCGCTATAGCATCAGCGTGGAATTTAATCTCGGGTTTGTGCCGCCACATGATTGCCTGCAACTGTAAGCGATGAATATGCACACCAGAAGTGATATAGGCTTCCTGCTTTACAGCTGGCTATCCCAGGATGCATAAAGAAGTAACAAAATTCCCATAAAGAAAGGTGTTAGACAAGGAGACACAATCTCCCCAGTACTATTCACAGCTTGTTTAGAGGAAGTATTCAGAGACTTGGAATGGGAGCAGTTAGGGATAAGGGTAGATGGAGAATACCTCAGTAATCTGCGATTTGCTGATGACATTGCCTTGCTAAGCAACTCGGGGGATGAACTGCAAATAATGATTGATGACCTAGACAGAAAAAGTAGAAAGGTAGGCTTGAAAATCAATATGCAGAAGACTAAGGTAATGTTCAACAGCCTCGGGAAGGAACAGCAGTTTACATTAGGTAGCCAAATACTGGAAGTAGTAGGCTAATACGTCTACTTAGGACAGATAGTAACCGCAGATCCGGACCATGAAAAGGAATTAACAAGAAGAATAAGATTGGGATGGAGCGCATTTGGCAAGCACTCTCAGATTATGACTACCAGCTTACCGGTATCGCTCAAGAGGAAAGTATACAACAGTTGCATCTTACCTGTACTCACCTATGGGGCTGAAACGTGGAGGCTAACCAAGAGAGTTCTACTTAAGTTGAGGACAACCCCGAGGGCTATGGAACGAAAAATGGTAGGGGTAACATTAAGAGTTAGAAAGCGTGCAGAGTGGATCAGAGAAATAACTCAAGTTACCGACATTCTAGTGGAAATTAAGAAGAAGAAATGGACATGGGCAGGACATGTAGTGCGAAGAGAGGATAACCGATGGTCGCTGAGGGTAACCAACTGGATTCCAAGGGAAGGAAAGCGTAGCAGGGGGCGGCAGAAAGTTAGGTGGGCGGATGAGATTAAGAAGTTCGCAGGGGTCACGTGGATGCAGCTAGCGCAGAACCGGGTTAAGTGGAGAAATATGGGAGAGGCCTTCGCCCTGCAGTGGGTATAATCAGGCTGATGATGATGATGATGATCCCAGGATGAGCTGCGGGGCTGCATGAGCGACTTCTGTGCTGCTGGAGGTTTCCCTGGCATCGTGGCCGCCATCGATGCCGCTCATGTCAAGATCCAGGCCCATGAGCTGTATGAGGAAGCGTACATATAAATAGACATTTCTACCACTCCATCTTCGTGCAGCTTGTGGTAGACAGCAAGTGCCAGATCCTCGATGTGGTCTCAAAGTGGCCCGGCGGCACATACGACGCACGAGTGCTCACACACAGCGCCCTCGCTCAGCTCTTCAAATCGGGCACTTACACCGGCATCCTGGTGCAGTGGCTATCCATGCAGACTTTGGCTCCAGAATGTGGACATGTGAGACAAAAAGCGATACAGTGCAGCTCACGGCACCACCAGAGCAGTGATTGAAAGGTAGGTGCGCAGCACATTCTAAATATTGGATTGCATGGTATCCCGGACACTAACCGGCTGTGGATGCCCGTGTTGTTCGAACAGCTTGGTACAGTTGCAAGCGTTGAGCGAACAATGTATACTGAAAGAAATTGACTTTGATGTCGCATTTGTTTACTAGTTAAATAACACTGCGGTCAAATAACTTTGGTCAAGCCTGTAGGGGGGGGGGGGGGTGCAGGGGAGCTTTTCAGCGAACAAACAAATTATGGCTGGGTGTCAGTCAAGTTATGTTTGTTGAATGACACATATCAATATTTACTTAGCAATTAGATTTGTACGAAAATCATAGCATTATTTTGTCATCTGAGCATGATATATATTTCCTTAAATGAAGGTATCAAAATATTTGCATTCATTAATGGTGCAAGGGTATTTATTGCATTACATTGCACCGGACACGTTTACAGGTGGTTTGATGGCCTGGAAGAACAAATGCTGAAAGCATACATTCCATGTACAGCATATTACGAAGCTGTCAGTTCCATAAACCACAGGTTACTCAGAGCAGATGTGGCTTTATTTGAAATGCATCATTATAGAGAGAAAATCTTTATTATTCTGCATATGCATTCACTTTGCAGCAACTTGCATTACGCGCATTACCAACTTTATAGTTGCAGTGCATAGCCCACTCAACTCACCATGCTTTTTTTTTGTAGGACAATAGGGCAGCTGAAACACTGCTTCCATTCCCTCCATGATCAGCAGCACATTTCACTGGACAATGTGTGGACAAGCACCATGATGATGTGCTAACTCCACAACGTGTCCCAGGAGTATGCGTGCAGCATAGGCAAGCACATGGAAGTGCAAGATGAAGTGTCTGTACATGCTTATCCTCAATGAGGTTATAGATTTATGCTGCGCAAAGGCATGATGCAGCATGATTTCTTCTGCTTTAAGTACAGTTACGTGAAATAAATCATGTCACTGCTAGTCACCGATTTTAATGTTTTCACTGGGTGACCTCTCATGACCGGATAACTATGCAAATGTGTTTATTTCATTATGTGCTACGTCAGTCTTGTATTGACATCCTGAATCCTACGCGAGAGTGTGCATTGAAGTATTGAGGATGGGTGCAATGGATGATGCAATACAGATGCCATTCATCTGAATGAAAAGTGAACCGTTCCATTCCGCGAAGGTGAATCTCAGGTATGTTGACAGTAGCTCAAGGAAGCCTGCAGTTGAGACGCAACTCGCTTTCTGAAATTTTATGGCTCCATGCTGGTCGATACAATCCTTAATGCAATTGGCTAAGTCATCATGGGGGATGGAATAATATAAGTCCTTTACTGGATGGAAAATCAGCACGACAGACGAACACCACAGCAAAGGAACACACTGCGAGCGCTGTGTTGTGTTCCTTTGGTGTGGTGTTCGTCTGTCGCGCTGTTTTTCTATCCAATATGTTCCACCAACTCGCCCGTTTGGTTATAGTGTTGAAGTCCTTTACGTCGATAGAACATCCTGTCAATGTCATTTCGGAGTTAGCTTTTAGAAAGTCAACCACAGGTAATGCATTTCTTACCAAAAATGGGTCGTCAACAGTTAGTAGCTTGAGTTGTCTGTAAAAATGATGCAACAGGCTTCTGCCAGGTCTCCATCCCTGAAACTAGTACACGAAATGGACGATCCACCTTATGAGTTTTTACCTAGAGTTTTTACCTAGGCCCAGGTATTTATGCTGCTTTCAATTGCACTACACAGCTTTCCTAGGTGCAAATGTTCGCACAGTTTCTTAGCTCTGTTTTTTACCTTCTTTAAGGACACATTGCTGCAACCTTCGAAAGGATGTACCGATGGCTTCAAGGGTTTTTTCTATGTATAATCTTTTTGGCAAAACCGCAAAGCCCCCTTCCTTGTCCGCAGGGAGGATGCAAAGCTGATTTTCTTTGAGGTAGGTCTTCCCCACAGGCAGTGTCTTGCTAGCCGACCTTCGACGGTTCAACACGGCCACACCATCGGAGACGCAGCGATATACCTCAGTTCCCGGCGCCAGTCTGGAAACTTGTCTGGCCAAGCTCAGAAGTTCCGGAGCAGATCGCTTTCGCTCCACTACGAACTTAGGACCGCGAGCTAGAACGTCGTGGACATCCTTGGGAACCATGGCACCGTCTAGAAGGTGTACTCGGTTTCTGATCGAGAGTGGATTTCTCGGCATAAGCGTTCGAAGTCGAGTAAGCATGAGCTGCCAAAGGGATTCAGTTGTACTGTCTAAGAGTCGGGAGAAGTGCCGGAATTACTCCCCCGAGCTGCCATTAGGCTTCAAGGCTTGAGGCTGTACCACAGGTGATCCTTGAATAGACGCCGTTGTCTGTGCAATTCCGTCCGCACTAGTTTGCACAAGCGGATACCATGTCCAGTTTAGGGTTGGAAACCCCCCAGCAAGGCAAGGATATCAGGTGGCAACACCTTGTTGCGGATGCAGACGCTAAGCGACCGTGCCCTGCACGAAACTGCTGCGATGAGTGCTACCAGGTGGTGCGGATTACAGAAAGCAGAGGAAGGAGTGCCCGATGTACTAGAAATGAACTTTAAGAAAACGTTGCGGGCTAGCTGGTTCATTGCAAGGGGGGGGGGGGGCGATGACTGTTTCAAACTAGGTTGCTGTTGTATCCCTTGATGCTACTGTGTATTTACCGACGTTCCTGAAATAAACCTTCAGTTGTAAGTCAGCGCTGTGTGTGTCTCGTTCTCCCCTTTTTGTCCATGTGTAACTTGCGCTGTTCCCCCTTGCAATGAACCAACTAGCCCGCAACGTTTTGTCCAAAGACAGCAACATCTGTAAATAATATACAGGCGAGTGCTGCACATTCCTGAATCGTGCAACAGAGGGAGGAGTTGTTGTTGTGAGACATGGACACTGTTGGTCTGTTTATGCTATCGCTTTATATTTTGACGATGACGTTTGATTGAGCCTTGATTACATAGTCAAGCTGATCGCTCTTTGGGTGCCTCACCGGGTGCCAGGGCGGCTGGTGTATGGCGCTCTTCCGTGAATATTCAGTTAAACTCAAAAACAAACACGCATGATGAAGCTTCCTTGTTTATTCTGTATATTACAATATTTTTGTTGCTGTGATTGGTTTCCCCGCTAGTGACGGCAGACAACGGGAGTAATTGCACGAAACTGCGCTTGTTAACACACGACGGAGAAGTCATCGTCAAACTATAAAAAGATCGCATAATTAGGCAACCAGTATCCACATCAAATTTGGACAAACCTGCCGTGGCCACAGTATTGGAGGAGGTCAGCTTAAATCCCCATTCCAAAGAAAGGCGGCGCCAAAGATTGTTCCAACTGCGGCACGATCGCGCTTATTTCGCATGCTAGCAAGGTGATGTTGAAATTCCTCCAAGGTAGGCTGCAGCATTATATGGATCGGGAGCTTCCGGACGTGCAAGCTGGGTTTTGCAAGGGCAGAGGAACTAGAGACCAAATTGCCAGCCTTCACTGGATCATGGAAAAAGCGAGACTTCCAGAAATCCATCTACTTTATTGACCATGCGAAAGCGTTTGACTGCGTAGATCACAGCAGATTGTGGCAAGCTCTCCAAGAGATGGGAGTTCCAATTCACCTCATCTGTCTCCTCAGGAACCTGCATGAAGTGCAAGAGGCCGCAGTCAGAACTGGGCATGGTCTAACTGATTGGTTTCCGATTGAGAAAGGAGTGAGACAAGGCTGCATACTGTCGCCCTGCCTATTTAACCTATATGCTGAGTGCATCATGAGGAAGCCGGTCTGGACGAGTCTTCAGCTGGAGCGAAGATTGCTGGAAACCATATCAACAACCTTAGATATGCGGATGATACCACTTTAATGGCAGAAAGTGAAGTGGAACTCAAGAGACCTCTGATGCGCGTGCAAGAAGAGTGAGAAGTTTGGGCTTAAACTGAACATTAAAAACAAAGATCATGGTTTCAATTGCGCTATCAAGTCCTGGAGCATCAAGGGACAAGTGGAAGCTGCGACAGATTTTCTCTTCTGGGGCTCCAAAATTACCCCGGAAGGAGACTGCAGCCACGCAATTGAGTCGCCTGGTCCTGGGAAAGAGAGCCATGGCTAGCCTTGACTGGCAAGTAAAGAGCAGACACATTAATCTGCCAACTAAGATTCGTATAACTCCTGCTATGGTCTTTCCAGCTGTGATGTATGGATGCGAGAGTTGGACGGTGAAGAAGGTTGACGGCCGAAAAATTGAAGCGTTTGAATTGTGGTGCTGACGGAGGCTCTTGAGAATTCCTTGGACTGCCAGAAGATCAAATCAGTCGATATTGTCGACCATAAACCCTGACAGCTCATTCGAGGGTCAAATTCTAAAGTTAAAGCTCAGCTACTTTGGCCATTAGATGAGACAAGAGGAGTCGCTGGAGAAAGATTTGATGTTGGGAAAGGTTCAGGGTCACCGGAGAAGGGGTAGGCAGCGAACGCGATGGTTAGATGGCATACTCGAGGCGCTGCAGAGGAATTTATGTAATGTTAGGAAGATAGTGACGGACCGGAAAGTGGGGCGTGATATGGTGCATAGGGTCACGAAGAGTCGAACACGACTGAACAACTGAATTTAACTGATCTACATCTCATAACAACACGCTCGTCTCTTGCACCATTCAGAAAGATGGATTGCTCGCCTATGTATTATGAAATTCCAAGAAATGGAGAAAAATACAGCAAATTAAGAAAAAGCTTCTGAGTAGTCTAGTTTCTCTTGTAGCACAATGTTTCTCTTAGCTAGTGTGCTGAAGTGGTTAAGTTTAGGCACAGCTATATAAATGGCCGGTCAGCAAGTGCAACCGTGTCAGAAGTATTGTTCAGAATAGTATTCCCTATAGTCTGGTCTGGAAAAGGTTGCTAGGCACGTTTGCTGTTCATGATTAGCCTGACTATACCCACTGCAGGGCGAAGGCCTCTCCCACATTCTTCCAATTAACACGGTCCTGCTAATCCACTTGACGCCTGCGAACTTTTTAACCTCATCCGACCGCCTAACGTCCTGCCGACCCCTGCTACGCTTTCCTTCCCTTGGAATCCAGTTTGTTGCCCTAAGCGACCATCGGTCATCCTTTCCTCGCACTTCATGTCCTGTCCATGCCCTTTGCTTCTTGATTTCCACTAGCATGTCAGTAACCTCCGTCATTTCTCTTACCCACTGAGCAGGCTTCCAATCTCTCAACGTTGCCCCTGCCATTTTTTGTTCCATAGCCCTCTGCGTTGTCCTCAGCTTGTGTAAAAACCTTCGTTAGCCTCCACATTTCAGCTCCATAGGTGAGTGCAGGTAAGATGCAACTGTTGTATACTTTCCTCTTTAGCGATACCGGTAAGCTGCTAGTCATAATCTGCAAGTGCTTGCCAAATGTGCTCCACCACAATCCTATTCTCCTTTGTATTTTTCTTTCATCGTCTGGATCTGCGGTTACAGCCAGCCCTATGTAGTCATAATTGCCTACTACTCCCAGTGCTTCGCTACCTATCGCAAACTGCTGTTCTTTCCCGAGGCTGTTGAACATTACGTTCGTCTTCTTCATATTTATTTTCAAGTTAAACATGGAAAGCGCATAAATAACACGGACAACGCCAAAAGACGGACACACAAGCGAAGCGCTCGTGTGTCCGTCTTTTGGTGTTGTCCGAGTGTTGTTTATGCGCTTTCCAGGTTTAACATGACTAACCAACTCGCCCAAATGCAGCCATTATTAATTTTCAAGCCTAACTTTCTACATTTCCTGTCTAGGTCATCAATCATTATTTTCAGTTCATCCCCTGAGTAACTTATAACAAGGCAATGCCTATCACAAACCTTGATTGCAGTCTGCAGGTGTAAAATCGGTAAACTTGAATGCAAAATGCTAGCTTAGATTTAGTGTGGCTTTGACCTTATCTTTCAAATATTGCCACCTAGCGCGGCCAGGTGGCACACCACTCTGTAAAAAAGACGCTGACGTCGGACTCGTGCTAGCGTTCTGCGGCCGCGCTTGCTGACTGCGCTTGCCTGGCCCCAGATGTTGGACCGTTCCTCTCTGATGACTGTGTGACTTTATTTTAGAACTACATGACAGTTTGATAGAGGTGCTGGGTACGGCTAGCCCATGCACGAAACCGCTCCAGGTAGCGGTTGAGCGAGCCTTGCACGAATTGACACCCCTGTACACCGCTTCAGCCGGAGGCTCCAAGGACTCCCTTCGGAGCTTCCACAATCAGATACCGCCATGACAACACCCGCTGTTGTTCCTACGCAAGCAGCCAGCGCAACGCCAGCCCACTATACCCTGTAGACCCCGAGTGCTTCCAAGTCGTTTCACGGGGACCTTTTCGAGGATGTGGAGGACTGGTTCGTTCACTTCGAACGTGTGGCTGCCTTAAACCACCGGGAAGACACCGCGAAACTGCGAAATGTGTATTTCAGCCTCGAGGATGCAGCGCGCACCTGGTTTGAAAACCGCGAGATAGTTTTAACATCACGGTGAGAGTTCCGCTGTGCCCTGCTGGAGGCCTACACAAGCGGTGATCGCCGAGAACGAGCGGAGTATACCATTCACTCCCGCGTCCAGCTTCCGAACGAAAGCGTACAGATGTACGTCGAGGACATAGCGCGCTTCTTCAGACAAGCTGATCCAGCCATGCCCGAGGAAAAGAAACTGCGTCACTTTATGTGTGGAGTTAAGGCGCAGCTCTTCGCGAGCCTCGCGCGAAGCCCACCAACGACAGCGGCTGCCTTCCTCACCGAGGCCACAACGATGGAAAAGGTTCTTCAACAGCGTTCCGCCACCGACTAACCAGTGCATGCTGCTGTCGTCACAGCATCATTTACTCCTGCCGGACACCACCCTGATTAACTGCGTGAACTGATCCGTGCGATTGTGATGAAGAGCTGCAGAAACTGTGCACCTCATTGCAGCCTGCGCTCAGCGCCATCTCAGCTCTTGTCCGCGAGGAGGTGCAACAGGCGTTCCAGGGCCCTACTGCGATCGACACGCCACATCAGTCTGATGCCTACCACCGTTCCAGGTACGCCGACGTTACACGGCGTCCTGCTCCCGCTTCGCCGCCACCAATTCACGCCGCGCCTCTAGCCTCGCTCCCATCAGTGCAGCCGGTGCAATATTATGAGGATCAACGAACGCCTTTTCGAAAGGCACATATGACTCACATCTAACCGGCGGCCACACTGCTTTCACTGCTGGGAGCCAGGCCATCTTTATCGGGATTGTTTTTACCGACGCCTTGGCCTGCAGGACTTCTGCATGGACGCTCTGAGGCCCCGTGTCAGTCAGCGCTCTCCGGAAATTGAGAACTTCCTTGCGGACCAACGTACTCCTGCCCATCCGCAGACAGTCACGCTTACAGGTGCCTCACCCCTAACGGCGTCTCGCCATAGTCGCAAGGTCGATTCCCTAGGCCTTGCCGGGAAAAGTGAAACCAGCCACCTTCGGGGGCGAGGTCGCTGGGAGGCGCTGTGTTGAAGACCTCCCGTTTCCGCAGCTACGATCCGACCAAGAAACGACGACGCCCGCACACGAATTAAATAACCGTGGTTCTTTGGACATTTCTGTGGTAATCGATGGTTGCAGAGTCAGTGCGTTAGTGCACACAGGCGCCGATTACTCTATTTTAAGCGCATGGTTAGTGATTGTCCTGCAAAAAGTGAATAACTCTTGGCCTGGAGTGCACCTCAGAACTGCCGGTGGTCATCTAGTTACGTCCAAGAGTGTATGCGCTGCTCGCGTTGAGATAAGCCGATCCACGTTCGTTGTTTTTTTCGTCGCGCTGTGCGACTGCTCTCGGGATTCCATCATCGGCACCGACTTTCTGCGGGAATGTGGTGAGGTTATCGACCTCCGGAACCAAATCGTCACGTTTTCAACAGAACCACCTGAGTAACTCCAGCGACCGCATGGCCGCTCTTCGCATTTCAGAAGACATGTGTCAGTCTCGTGCCGAATATCCAGACGGCGACGCAGTCGCAAAACCTAACCGGTCGCTCCTTCTCATTCAAGGCATTTGTGTCGCTCGTTGCTTGCTACGAGTCGCGGTGACCGGTCTGCAATTTTCGTCGCGAATTTTTCTCCGGAACAGCGGCACCTTTTCCCTCGAACTGGCATCGCTTCTGCTGACGCTGTAAATGTTCCACTGTGTTTTGCGTCCGCAGCAGCTGCCACTGACGACCATTCACCTAGCGTCCCTGAAACCCAAAGTTTTGTGGCCATAGACATCAACTGCAATCTGTCTCTAGGCTACTGGAGTTTAAACAATGCTTTGCGTCTTAATCAAAAGTTCGTCAAATTCCCTTAACGCACCACCGCATCATTACTTATGACGACGCTCGCCCAATCCTCCCGCGTTTCTACCAAATAACGGGCAGTTATCCATTCGCAAGTGCAAGAGACGCTTGAAGATGGTGTTGTTCAATCGTCCCAAAGCCCGTGGTCTTGTCCTGTCGTTATATTCAAGACGAAGGACGGCACACTTCGATTCTGTGTCGGTTATCGAAAACTGAACAATGTCACCAAAAAGGATGTCTCATCATCATCATCAGCATAAGCTTGACTATACCCACTGCAGGGCGAAGGCCTCTTCCATATTTCTCCACTTAACCCGATTCTGTGCTAGCTGCATGCACTTGAGCCCTGCGAACTTCTTAACCTCATCCGCCCACATAACTTTCTGCCGCCCCCTGCTACGCTTTCCTTCCCTTGGAATTCAGTTTGTTACCCTAAGCGACCATCGGTTATCCTCTCTTCACACTATATGTCCTGCCTATGCCCATTTCTACTTTTAATTTCCACTAGAATGTCGGTAAGTTGAGTTATATCTCTGACCCACTGTGCACGCATCCTATCTCTTAATGTTACCCCTACCATTTTTCTTTCCATAGCCCTCTGCGTTGTCCTCAACTTAAGTAGAACTCTCTTGGTTAGCCTCCGCGTTTCAGCGCCATAGGGGAGTAAAGATAAGATGCAACTGTTATATACCTTCCTCTTGAGCGATACCGGTAATCTGCTAATCATAATCTGCGAGTGCTTGCCAAATGCGCTCCATCCGAATCTTATTCTTCTTATTTCCTTTTCATGGTCCGGATCTGCGGGTTCTACCTGTCCTAAGTAGACATATTTGCCTACTACTTCCAGTACTTCGCTACCTAATGTAAAATGCTGTTCCTTCCCGAGGCTGTTGAACATTACCTTAGTCTTCTGCATATTGATTTTCAAGCCTACCTTTTTACTTTTCCTGTCTAGGTCATCAATCAATATTTGCGGTTCATCCCACACAGTTGCTTAGCAAGGATATGTCATCAGCAAATCGCAGATTATTGAGACATTTTCCATCTACCCTTATCCCTAACTGCTCCCATTCCAAGTTTCTGAATACTTCCTCTAAGTAAGCTGTGAATAGTACTGGGGAGATTTTGTCTCCTTATCTAACACCTTTCTTTATGGGAATTTTGTTACTTTCTTTATGCAGAACTATGGTTGATGCGCAGCCACTATATACATCTTCTAGCACTTTCACGTCCGGCTCGTCTAGTTCCTGATTTCGCAACTCCTGCATCACCGCCAAGGTTTCAACTGAGCCAAATGCTTTTTCGTAATCAATGAATGCTATGTATAAGGGCTGGTTATATTCCGAGCATTTTTCTTTCCCCTGATTGATAGTGGATATGATCGATAGTAGAGTACCATTTCCGAAAACATGCTTGAATCTTTGCTTGATTGCAATCTAAGGTTGTCATGATTCTATTAGCGATTACCTTACTAAATACCTTATACGTAACAGACAGTAAGCTGATTGGTCTGTAATTTTTAACGTACTTAGAGTCCTTATTCTTATGAATGAGGATAATGTTTGCATTCTTCCATGGCTCCGGTACCGTCGATGATACCAGGCACTGCGTATACAGGGTGGCCAGTTTTTCTAGCACGATCTCCCCCCGTCCTTCAGCAAATCTATAGTTACCTGATCCTCTCCAGCTGATTTTCCCCTTTTCATAGTTTCTAAAGCTTTCTTGACCTCGTCTTTCGTCACTGGTGGAACGTCGGACCGCCAATCTCGCTACGGTCCCGACTACGTTGGCTACTGTAGCGATCTGTATAGAATTCCTCGGCTACTTTGACTATCTTGTCCATATTCGTAATGACGTTGCCCGCCTTGTCCCTTATCGCATACATCTGGTTTTTGCCAATGCCCTATTTCTTCTTTACCGCTTTAAGGCTTCCCACGGTCTTTACAGCACGTTCAATATTCTCCATGTTATACTTCCTTATATCGGCCACCTAGCGCTTATCGTTTAGCTTTGATATCTCGGCCAATTCTATCTGGTCTGTTGGATTGGAAGCTTTCATACTCTGGCGTTTCTTAATCAAATCTTTCGTCTCCTTAGACAGCTTACCGATATCCTCTCTAACTATCCTACCGCCTACTTCTACAGCACACTCAGTAATGATATGAGTGTGCTGACACACACTCATACCATTACTGAGAGACACAACACACTCAGTGCGCGTGTGTTGTGTTTCTTCTCTTTTGTTTGTGTTTGTTGCACCACATTTCTCAATACTATGCAGTACCAACTAGCCCCTCAAGCCGTTATTTTGAGTAATGATATCTCTGAAATTATTGTTCTTTACTTCTAGGGTAATGCCGCCATCCTCGGTTAGAGCTGAATATCTATTCTGTAGCGAGATCCTGAACTCTTCTGCCCTCCCTTTCACCGCTAAATCGTTGATGGGTTTCCTTCTCACTAATCTGTTACGTTCCTTCTTCAGATTTTGGCTAATTCGGGACCTCACCATCCTGTGGTCACTGAATCGCACTTTCCCGATTACCTCTACATCTTGCATAATGGCGGGGGTTGAACACATTATGAAGCCAATTACATTTGTAGTGTCCCCGTTAAGACTTTTCCATGTCCATTTCCGGTTCTTCCGTTTGCGAAAAAGGCATTCATGATTCTTAAGTTATTGCGCTCTGCAAGCTCAACTAGTTACTCCCCTAAGCTATTCAGAGACCCAATGCCTTAGTCACCTACTGCCTGGTTTCCTGGCTGATTTTTTCCCTACCTTGGCATTGAAGTCCCCCATTAGTACAGCATACTGCGTCTTTACTTTTCGCATTGCCGATTCTACATCCTCGTAGAAGCTTTCAGCTGCCTGGTCATCATAACTACATGTAGGTGCAAAGGCCTGTGCAACCTTCAGTGTATACCGCTTATTAAGGCTAATTACGTTGCCTGCCACCCTCTCCTTAATACTGTAAAATTCATCTATATTACCCGCTATATACTTATTGGCAAGAAAACCTACTCCTAGTTGTCGGCTCTCTGGTAAACCTCGATACCACAATATACATGCCCATCCTTCAGTGCAGTATATGCCTCATTCGGCCTCATAACCTCACTAAGCGCTATGACATCCCATTTCATACCCTCTAGCTCCTCTATAGCACTGCTAAACTAGCTTCACTAGCTAGTTTTCTAGCGTTAAACGTGTCTAGGGTCAGTTTCCAATGGCGGCCTGTCCAGCGGAGCCAGGAATTCTTAGCACCCCCCGCTTCGTCACAGGTCTGAAGGCCGCCGTGGTCAGTTGTTCCGCCGCCGCTGGTGACTGAGGGCCGGGGTTTCATAGAGTTCATCATGAGAAGTTGCGGCCGATTACTGCACCAGGATGGCCAATTCCTGTTCTGGTGAGGGAGTGTGTTGCCGGAGGTGTTCACCGGCATCAGGTCGCATCGCAAACCTGTTTACGCAATTCCATCGACACTCGATATTTTTAGAGCGCAGCTCTTTGGCGTCCTTTCCTGGGTTTCGCGTCGGTGTCGTCGTTGGCCTCGTAACCAGCTCCGCCCCCCTTTCATCCCCCCAGCGCTAGCAGCGACCGACTGATATCGCTGGATGCCGCTGACGCCGCTAGAGAGTCAAGATAACGTGACTGCATTGAACACCATCGCCGCCATGCAGAAAGAGGAGGGGAGGGTCCCCCCCCTCCCCCTGTTCCTGTGTGGCGGATAGGGTGCTCTTCAGTTGCCGACGCGCCGGTTATTTCACGTAGGCCCCCGCACGTCGACGAATACGTGACCACCTTCCCACGGCTAGACCTGGTTCTTGGCGCTGCGGAAGCGAGGGAATCATACTGTTTGCGTCAGAATCGGCGGCGTTGTCCCTGAAACGAACTCCGCAGCTGGGGTTGACTCACTATCGGCGTCAGCAGCATCAGTCAGTCGCTGCTATCTCTTCCCTGCTCCCTTTATCGCGTTGTCCGCTTGCTGCGCGCGCTTCTGCCCCCATCGTTTGCCGCTGGGTGTACACGCCGCCCCCCTCCCCCCTCTTCCTGCGAGTCTCCGGTTGTCAAAGCGCCGGCTCGAACTTAATTCCTTTCTTCGCTCCTCCTCCAATGCAACCCCTGTGCGGTGGCAATCAGAGAGCCAGATCGGTGGCGGGGGATTTGCCTCAATCTATCGAAAAGGTGAAACAGCTTATTTGCTGCGCTCAAATTTCGCATTAGGAAGTAACGTAATCGTCGGTAATTTTTTAAATCCGGTGGAGAATTGCGCGGCACCGGGATTTGAACCCCGGTCCTGTTGCATGCGAGGCGGATGTTCTACCACTTCGCCACTTCGCCAACGCTGCATAAGGATGTCTAGCTATTGTCAAGGATCGATGACTCCCGGGACAGACTGCGGCACGCTAAGCACTTTTCATCCATTGACTTGAAGAGCGGTTATTGGCAAATTGAAGTGGACAAATGGGACTGCGAAAAACCCGCCTTCGTTACGCCCGACGGCCTCTATTAATTCAAAGTGCTTCCTTCCGGCTTGTGCTCAGCGCCAGCAACTGTCCTCACTGGCCTCAAATGCCAATGTTGACTTGTGTACCTGGATGATGTCGTCTTTTCCGAAACATTTGTTTTGACTTTAGCGGCCCTCTCAGTGGCCAAGGCTTGAATTCCTGAGTCCGAGCTGACCAGAACGGCCTCCCTTCGCTCAAGAGAAAGAAGTTGTACTAGATATTCCTGTGGAGGTTTTTCTTTACATTGCCATAGCATGTGATCATACGTGGCTGTTTCGCCACACATCCTGCACGTGGTGTTAAAGTCATGCGGGTACATTTTTGCTAAAAGAAAGGAACTCGTCTGGATTCTCCTACAAGCGGTCTCCTGCTCCTTATCCAACATTTTGTCAGGTGGGGGGAATTTGTGCCGCCCCAATCTGTAGTGACGTTTGTTATTGTGAAAAGATCAGCCCTGCTTGAGGTAAACCACGAATACGAACGACCCACCGACTCGGTTGACGAAACCTTGAACCATGTTATGGGTCGCACCATTTCCCGGATTCCCCGAGTGAGCCCGCTCCCATATCACCTCCATTTCTTTGTATGGCTGTCTGGTCAGTTTCAGTATCTGCTGTGCTGCAGTTGAGATTCCCCCCCCCCCCCAAAGCTACGGGCGACAAATTTAGAATCGGAGAAGATAGTATCCGCGTCGATGCTAGCTATGGCTAGTGCAAGTTTCCTCTTCAGCTGTTTCCGAAGATTTTGCCACTACCGACCCTGATGCCCGCAGCCGCCCGTGCACGTCTACCACCGCCAGTGAGAACACTCCGCTTGATGTGCATTCTGCCGCGTCAAAATAGACATCTCCTTCGCTCGTTGAGTATTTTTCGTGTAGAGTTATTTCCCTAGCTTTCCTCCTTCCTTTTGTGGTGGGAAGGTTGAATATTTTTTGGTAGTGGTTTGATCATCAGTCGCTTCCTAAGGAGTTTGGATAGCTGTGTTTTCGTATCCTCGGAGGTGAAGTTCCACGCCTATACCTAAGCGATCTAGTATGGCTCTGCCTGCCTTGGTGCGCTTAATTAAACCGATTTTTTCTTTGCATTGTGAGGTGAGCCTCCTTGAGCTCCTCTACTGTGTTATATATTGTGAGCACTGTGTGGCGCTTCATCTTCCACATGGCTGAACGTGCTGCAGCAACCGTAGTGCTGCTTCATCTTCATCCTGCTCCCTCTTGTAGATACCCATCGTCATCGCGGAGTGTGTTTGGCTGCAGTGTGCGACCAAGGCTTCAGGTCTGCAATAAAGCCTGATTCCCCAAGTCCGACCTTCGCGTTACCTTACACGTGGTGGAGGTGCGCCTTGATTTCCCCGCTGCTTCGTCACCTGCATCCACCTGGAGCTTCGTTCTGGCCGCCGTTTGACCCCGACCACCATCGTCATGACTCAAGAGGGCCACTCCGCTATTCCGGCTTCTACCAACTTGACTCCAGCTCCCCTTGCCACTTGGACTGTCAGTAGCCGTCAGCGCGACCCGCAGATGTTCGCCGGTCTCCGCGGCGACGACGCTGATGACTGGCTCGACAGCTACGACCGGGTCAGTGCTTTCAACCGGTGGGACGATTCTCTTAAACTAATTAATGTGTCCTTTTATTTGACGGATGTGGCCAAAACGTGGTTTCTAAATCATGAATCGACGATTCCTGACTGGGCTACCTTTAAACAAAAGTTACGCCAGATTTTCTGCGCTCCTACTGTTCGCACGGAGTCCGCCAAGAAGAAGCTAGAAGCCCGACTTCAGCGGTCCAATGAGACCTATACCTCTTATATCGAAGATGTTCTAGCACTTTGTCGTCGCATAAATGACACCATGCCAGAGGCCGAGCGGGTTCGGCACGTCCTTAAAGGTATTGGGCCACTCGCCTATAACGCCCTGGCCGTGCAGAACCCTACCACAATTGACGCCATCATATCGACCTGCCAACGCCTTGACGAACTACAGTCAATACGCCTGCAGCCTGATCCCACTTCATTTGGTTTCACTGCCGAAGCTGACCTCCGTGCGCTTATTCGCGGATTAATTCGTGAAGAGCTCTCGGCTCAAGGTAATTTGTGCCGCCCCGCATCTGAGCCACATCCTTCAAGTGCCGGCCTGCGTAGCATTGTCAAAGAAGAGCTGGCCTCAATGACCTATTCCCCGCCAACATCGGTCGCTCCTACCACCTGTCAGGTGCCAACGTACGCCCAGGTCACATCCTTGCCGCCTGCAGTTGGAGCGCCTACGCCACCGGCGCCTACCACTGCTCATGTTGCTGCATTGGCACCACCTGCCGCGGCGCCGGCATACTACCCCAACTGGCGCCCAGCCCGCCCTGTTTGTTATTACTGCGGGTACCGAGGCCATATTTCCCGCTTCTGTCGTCGCAGGCTCCAGAATGAACGCCGCGGCTACGAATCATTTGAAGCAGACTACCCTCCTCGCTTTTCCGGCTCTAACCACCGTTCATTCCCTGATTACTCCCGACGTTCATCACCCCCGCCAGAAAGCCCCGCTCCGCCTGCTGGTTACAGGCCTTCAAGACGCCGTTCTACTTCGCCTTTTCGCCGCTCAACCTCGCCTCTCCGTCAAGCTTCTCTGACGACCCCCCGCCTGTCGGAAAACTGACCACTGCAGTTTTAGGAGGGAAAACTGCACTCTTCGACCATCCCAAAAATCCTCCGGAACGTCCCTGGAATATTATTTTAGTGCGGATTGAAGGTTTATCTGTTGAGGCTTTGGTTGACACGGGCGCCGCTGTTTCTGTGATAGACACTGACTTGCGCTCCCGCTTGCGAAAAGTGAAAACGCCTTATGATGGACCTGAACTCCGTGGAGCTAATGGTGCAATAATTCGGCCTTCTGCTAAGTGTACTGTGCGAGTTTTTGTTGATGGTGTCCGCCACCATGTACAATTTGCCGTGATGTCACCGTGCGCTCACCCAATTATTTTAGGCTGGGATTTTCTGTCTGCCGCATCAGCCAGCATTTCGTGTCGCGACAGGGTCATTTACGTGACCGAGAGCGATCCGTCTTCTGAACCTCCCGAGGCCCGTTATCGCCTACTTGCCGCTACTGACTCAGTGTTGACCCCTGTATGCGAACAACTTGTTGCGCTTACTTCTACTGACATTGATAACGGAGATGTACTAATCGTGCCTTCTGATCGCCATCTGACCCGTGGAATCGCGCTACCACCAAGTCTTGTTCGGTTTGAGCATTGCACAACGCTTGTCGCTGCTTCGAACACTTCCCCAGAGCCCATTGTGCTGACTAAAGGGACATGTTTTCCTTGTGCCCTGGACATTCACCCGGTGTCCCTCACCCCCTTACCGCCCCCTCTTCCTCACCAGCAGCTTCTTCCGATGCTTCTCTCTGTGTTCTCTTTGGCACCATCAATCCTGACCTTCCTGCGACTCACCGCCAAGCTTTGCAGGAATTACTTCGAAAACACCAAGCCTCCTTTGATGTCACTTCTCCGACCTTGGGCCGAACGTCTTCTGCACAGCACCGCATTATTACAGAAGGTACTTCTATTGTTAGCCGCCGCCCTTACCGTGTTTCCTTATCACAACGTAAAATCATAGAAGATAATGTGAATGATATGCTCCGACGAGACATTATTCGGCCATCAGCTAGCCCCTGGTCATCTCCGGTCGTCTTGGTCAAAAAAAATGATGGGTCCGTGCGCTTTTGCGTTGATTACCGCACACTTAACAAAGTCACTCGCAAAGATGTTTACCCTACGCCACGAATTGACGACTCCCTCGACTGTCTTCAGGGCGCCGAATATTTCTCCACTTTGGATTTGCGTTCCGGTTATTGGCAGATACCGATGCACGAAGCCGACAAAGAAAAAAACCGCATTCGCTACTCCCGATGGGCTTTACGAATTCAATGTCATGCCTTTTGGACTTTGTAATGCCCCCGCTACGTTTGAGTGCATGACTGACACTGTTCTTAGAGGACTTAAGTGGAAAACATGCTTGTGCTACCTGGACGACATAGTTATTTTCTCTGCGACTTTTTCTGATCATTTATGCCGCCTTGATCAAGTATTAACGTGCCTGGCATCCGCCGGTCTCCAGCTGAACACAAAAAAAGTGTAATTTCGCCAGGAAAGAAATAAAGATCCTGGGCCACCTCGTCAGCCGCGATGGCATTCGACCCGACCCTGACAAGCTTGCTGCAGTTTTGAACTTTGCACGCCCTCAGAGGACTAAGGAACTACGTAGTTTCCTTGGCCTGTCTTCGTACTTTCGCCGTTTCATTCGCAATTTCGCTACCATTGCTGCACCGCTCCACCGCCTCCTTACCGACCGTACTACGTTCAATTGGTCCGAAGAATGCGAAAAAGCTTTCCAAACCCTAAAGAATGCCCTCACTTCGGACCCTGTTCTCGCTCACTTCGACGACACTGCTGCCATCATTCTTCACACCGATGCCAGCAGCCTCGGTATCGGCGCCGTACTTCTGCAACGTGATACCGCTTCTCGGGAAAAGGTAATTGCGTTTGCCAGTCGAACTCTAACACCAGCGGAACGCAACTACACCATCACTGAGCAAGAGTGCCTCGCCGTCGTTTGGGCAGTTCTGAAATTCCGCCCCTACCTCTACGGCCGCCATTTCACGATTGTTACCGATCACCACGCTCTGTGCTGGTTATCAACCCTCAAGAATTTGACTGGACGCCTGGGCCGTTGGATTCTGCGTTTGCAGGAATACCACTTCGATGTCATATTCAAATCGGGGCGCAAACATCGAGATGCCGATGCTCTTTCCCGCTGCCCGTTATCAGAATCACCACCTAGTGCTTCTTCGCGCCTTCCTGCGTGCACCCTCGACGTCCCAAGGTCCTCCAGAGCTCCAAACATCACCTGTGCTACTCCTGCCGCTGCTCTAGACCGCTACGCCATTATTTCACATCAGCGAGCAGATCCCTACTGTATTTCCCTAATCAACCTTCTCACCGGTGCTTCTCACCCTCCTACCGCTAGGATGCGCAGGCAACTCCAAAAGTTCAAACTTCACAACGGCGTGCTCTCCCGTTATATTTATTGCTCTGAAGGCACCCGTTGGGTCCCCGTTATTCCGAGAGCGCTTCGCACCCGTATCCTGGCGGCTTTCCACGATGATGCTACAGCCGGTCACTTAGGCTTTCATAAAACTTACCACCGCGTGAAAAGCCGTTCCTTCTGGCCAGGCCTCGCCTCAGGTGTGGCAAAATACGTCGCCTCTTGTCTGCCATGTCAGCGCCGCAAACGGCCCACTTCTCCTCCTGCTGGCCTACTACAGCCGCTCCCTTGCCCTGCTACTCCTTTTGGCGTTGTTGGCATAGACTTATACGGGCCACTTCCATTGTCCGAACGAGGTAATCGCTGGATCGTCACCGCCGTCGACCACCTAACACGCTACGCTGAGACCGCTTCCCTGCCTAATGGCTGAGCACAAGAGGTCGCGACCTTCTTTTTGGAATCGCTCGTACTGCGCCATGGGGCCCCTCAAGTGCTTCTCAGCGATCGTGGTCGGACATTTCTGTCGACGATTGTAGCCGAAGTTATTGAGGCCTCAACCACACATCACAAATTGACCTCCAACTATCACCCGCAGACCAATGGGTTGACTGAGCGGTTCCACCGCAAGCTTTCTGACATGTTGTCTATGTACGTCGACCAGGACCACCGAAACTGGGACGTAATACTTCCTTTTGTTACGTTCGTCTACAATACGGCTGTACAGCGGACCGCAGGTTACATCCCGTT
This sequence comes from Amblyomma maculatum, assembly GCF_055883805.1. Taxonomy (NCBI): domain Eukaryota; kingdom Metazoa; phylum Arthropoda; class Arachnida; order Ixodida; family Ixodidae; genus Amblyomma; species Amblyomma maculatum. The sequence continues at coordinate 478,114,797 of NC_139344.1, read as the reverse complement.
TTTCCTCGTTTACGGCCGTTCTCCCGCTACCTTTCTTGACGCCTCTTTTCTTTCTACGCATGCCAGTTCCTCACCCTCTCTTCCTGACCAGTTCCTTTCCCGAGTGGCCAAATCTCGCCGGCTTGCTCGCGTCAACACGGAAGCTAGCCAGGAAGACCGCAAGTGCCGCTATGATGCAACCCATCTCCAAGTTTCGTTCCGTCCCGGCGACGAGGTGCTACTTCGGACCCCATTACGCACTCCTGGCCTTTGTGACAAGTTACAGCACCGTTACATTGGTTCTTTTACAGTTCTTGCAAAAACCTCCCCGGTCAACTATCGCGTCTCCCCTGTTTACCCTCCTCCGGACTGTCGTTACCGTGGCACTGAAGTTGTCAACGTTTCACGTATGAAACCTTTTATTCGGCGCAATCCTGCGGACTAATTGCGGCCAGGCTGGCCGCTTCAACTGCGCGGGCGAAATAGTGTGCGCACTGTGTGGCGCTTCATCTTCCACACGGCTGAACGTGCTGCAGCCACAGTAGTGCTGCTTCATCTTCATCCTGCTCCCTCTTGTAGATACCCATCGTCATCGCGGAGTGTGTTTGGCTGCAGTGTGCGACCAAGGCTTCAGGCCAGCAATAAAGCCTGATTCCCCAAGTCCGACCTTCGCGTTACCTTACAATATTCCCAGTCCCATGACCCGCGGTCGATGTGTAGTTCGGCAGCCCCAAGGCTGCTTTGTATGCTTGCCTCATAACTGCTTCGGCTTTGCCTTTCTCCGCAGCATCTAGCTTTCAGTGCATCCATCATCCTGCTCAGGAAAAATGCCTGAACTATCCTATAGAGGTCTTTTTCTTTGACTCCTCTCCTACAGTTGGCAATTCATCTGATTAGCCTAACTGACATATTAACTGATGTTTTCAGCTTTTGCAGGGCTTCTTTGTTTTTTTCTAATAGCTGTAGATACCGCCCCAAGATTCTTATTTGCACCTACGTGATTGGAAGTCCCCCCACATACACCTTAACGGGGTTGAGGGCGCTTGGCTCCTTGAACCGGGAATTTCTTCGCAGCCCTCCACTACGGCTCCTCTTTCCGTCTTTCCACTTTCACTCCCACCTTCCGCCTTCCCTTACAGTGTGGTTCAGCTGTCCACAAAGGCAAATATGAGAGACATTGAGCCTTTTCTTTCCTGTGAAACAATTATTATTAAAATGTAAATTTCAGATGTCTGCCCGACACCACCTTACATTAATAGGTACGTGGTTCAGGTCGTGTCTACACGAAGCATACTGTGCCTTCCTTCCCACAAAACCTAAAGTAGCGGTGCAGACATCGCACAGCACACGAACGCCATTTCGTTTGGTGGTGGTGGAGGAGGAGGAGGAGGAAAAACTTTATTAGCCCTATATTATTTGGCGGTTTTAGACGTCTTCAGAGATGCCTGCTTGTTGTATCCACAAGAGTCTTCTCCGTCGACTTCGTCCACTTTTTCACAATGGTCGGTTGCCCTCAGTCCAGGGCTCCGCTGGCTGCTGCCGCCCGTTGGGCTCGCTGTACCAAACCTTGCTGGTCATCGCAGCGGTCACTGGACAGCAGAGTATCCCATTGCTCCGCACTCGGGTTTCGAATTTTGGGGACCACATCTATGTTTTGACATGCCCATGTGATGTGATATAGTGTTGGTTTTTCATCGCACCACGGACATCTGTCAGCGTATATGGTAGGGTGCATTTTGTTTAGTATGTGCAGGTTTGGGTATGAACCCGTCTGTAATTGTCTCCATATGACAGTTTCCTCTCTGGTGAGAGAACTGTGCGGTGGGGGATATCGCATTCTTCTTCCTCTATAGTTTTCTAGTATGGCCGAGTATGACTTGGGTGTTGGCAAAAGTTCCGCGGACTCGTCGGATGCTCGGAAAGTAGTGTATGCTCGAGCTATCCTGTCAGCCTCTAGGTTCCCTGCCACCCCCATGTGCCCCGGTACCCATATAATTTTGTGTCTGGTCTTGTTTTCTTTGTGGTTGTTAATTCTGTCGCTCGCTTTGAGAAGTATAGGGAGCGCGTGACGACCAATCCTACCATTCATAAACTTTGGACAGGCTGTTTGAGAGTCCGTGAGTATCGTTAGCGACCGCCCAGCTCTATAGCCCTCCGCCACCGCTAGAGAAATGGCCACTTCCTCGGCCTCTGCTACTGTGCAGTGTCGGATAGAGGCGCTGGTCACTTCACGTAGAGACGAATTGACCACCGTGGCCACTGCAATTTTGTTGTGTCCTCCTCTCGAGGACGCGTCTGCATACACAGTCGTGTCTTGAGGAGCGTATGTTTTTTGAATAAAATCGGCCCTTGCTTCTCTTCTACCTTGGTGGAGGTTCGGGTCCATGTTTCTTGGGATTGGAGCTACCTTGAGGGACTTGCGAAGTTCGTCGGGGATCGTTACCGTCCTCGCTATTTCTCGCATCTGCTCACAGTATCCGAATCTCTGTAAGAGCGCTCTTCCAGTCGTTGTCTGCAGCAGCCTGAGTTTTTGCGACTCAAGCTGCGCCTCGCGTAGTTCTTCGAATGTGTTTTGCAATCCAAGCGCCATGAGCTTTTCTGTAGACGTGTTGCGCGGTAATCGGAGCGCCGTCTTATACGCTTTGCGTAGCAGGGCATCCGCTTGTTGTATTTCACTCTTGTTGAGGCACTGGTAGGGCAGGCTGTACATAATTCGGCTCACTACCAGGTTTCTAACTAGTTTTAGTGTGTCCTCTTCGCGCATGCCATGCCGCCTATTGGTGATGCGGGTGATCATGCGTGTCACTTGTAGCGTTGTTTTTTTGAGCTTGGTAAAAGTGTGACTACTGCGTTGGTTCGATTGAACCCACATACCTAATATTCTTATTGTTGTCTTTTCAGGGATGGGCATTCCTTCCAGGTAGATGTTGAGTTTCAGGTTCTCACTGGTTGGGACGGTCCGGTTTTCTTTGCCTCTCCACACTCGAAGCAGTTCCGATTTCTCGGTAGAGCATGCGAGTCCTCTTTCTCCGAGATATTTCTGTACACAGGAGGCCGCTTCCTGTAGTTTTTCTTCCTTCTCCCCGAGGGAACCGGTGTTCGTCCAGACTGTTATGTCGTCTGCATACATGGCGTGCCGGATGCCTTCGATCTTCTCTAGTTTTCGTGCTAGACCTATCATAGCTATATTGAAGAGGATAGGTGAGATGACTGATCCTTGTGGTGTTCCTTTGTTTGGCACGTGAATTTTGTTCGATCGAAGGTCTCCCATGCCGATGGTGGCAGTTCTATCTGACAGGAAGGCTTTGACGTACCCGTGGATTCTGCGTCCGCAGTCCAAGTCGTCTAGGCCTCTAAGGATCGCTTCGTGACTGACGTTATCAAATGCTCCCTTGATGTCAAGGGCCATTATGACATTTTCACCTGTTCGGGGTACGTTGCGGAGCACATCTTCTTGTATTTGAAGCAGCACGTCCTGCGTCGAGAGTTTTGCTCTGAAGCCGAACATGGTATGGGGTACATGCTCATTATCTTCCATGAAATTTTGCAGTCTGAGCATCACCACCCGCTCGTAAAGCTTGCCGACGCACGACGTGAGCGAGATGGGCCTGAGATTTTCAATTTTGAGCTGTTTGCCAGGTTTAGGTATCATAATTACTTCGGCGTGTTTCCAGTCTTCGGGAACCGTCTCCGCCTCCCAGTGTTTGTTTAGAAAGCTTACGAGCTCTTGTATGAAGTCATCACTCAGGTTTCGGATCAGGGCATTGTCGATTCTGTCGGCTCCTGCTGCCGTGTTTCTGGTCGTATTCCTTATGGCCGCGTAAACTTCTTCCACAGTTATTGGGCGGTCGAGTCTCTCGTTTTCGGCTCCGCGATAGGTTCCTTGGTATCGTGAGGGGTTGTGATCACCGAAACATTTTTTTCGTGCCTTCTCTAAAAGGTCGGTGTCCGAACCCTGGAAGGAGTGGATGAATCTGTGGATACTTTTATTGTTTTCTGATTTTGTTTTGGTCGGATCGATTAGTGCTCTTAGGAGATTCCAGGTTCTGGCCGTACCTAAGGTTCCCTTAAGCGAGTCGCTGAATTGTTATCAATTTTGTCTCGCGAGTAGCGCTGCGTATTCTTCAGCTTTTGCCGTAACTTCTGCTATCTTTAGTTTTAGTTTCCTGTTGTGTTTTTGCTTCCGCCATCTTTTGGTGAGACTGCGTCTGGCTTCCCATAAGCGCAGAAGATGCCCGTCTACTTCGGGCGTTGTTGTTGTTCGTCTTACACTTTTTGTGCATTTGTCTCGCGTTTCTGTCAACATGCCGCTCCAGTCTTCTAGTGATTGAATGCCGCCTTCAGATTTTTTGCAAGCCCCGCGGAACGCGTTCCAGTCCGTGAGTTTTGCATGTCCGATCCGGCATCTTATCCTTTCCGATGCTATTCGCGTCCGGAGGATAAAGTGATCGCTACCTAGGTTTTCCATCATGTTTTCCCACTGTGACTCCTTGCTCTTCCTTACGAACGTGAGGTCCGGGCAAGTGTCCGTGCTCACACTATTACCGATTCTCGTGGGGGTCGCGGGATCTGTGATTAGCTTACAGCCAAAATATTCGGCTACGTCCGCTAATGTTCTTCCCTTGATATCTTGCTTCCGGTATCCCCAACTCGTGTCCATGGCGTTGAAATCTCCCACGATTATGAGTGCATTTTCTTTGGCCAGCTTGTGCGCTCCGTGGAAGAGTTCAAAGAATTTGGCTTTTCTTTGTCTTGGCGGGCTGTACACGTTCAATACGAATGTGCTCCTTCCCTTTCGCTTTTTCGGAATGATTTCGACAAGCGCGTGCTCGATGTCCGTGTCGGCGATGGTATCGTGCCTGATTGCGGTGATGGCTTTGATGACTAGAACGGCTGCTTTACCCCCGTTTTGGCTCTCGTAAACATCGTACCCCTGTAAAGAGGGCCTGGTTCCAGTCTCTTGGAGCGCAATCACATCGGGGGGTGTAAGCTGTGTGTTTATGTATTGTTTTAGTAGGGCCTGTTTTTTGCGGTAGCCTCTGCAGTTCCATTGCCAAATTTCTAAGTTTTCTTGGTCTTGCTGACGCGTCTTGGTCATGTTTACGTGTTCGTGCTGTTGCCTTGTTCGACAGCGAACGCCGTTAACGCTGGACGGTTGTACGCTCTTTCCCTAATGTTTTCGTTATGTCTTTGTTTTCGAAAAGCACTTTTGATTTCTGAGATCTGCCCCTGAAATTGTGCTTGCATCTGCTGCATTTGAGATTGGATTTGCCGCATCATATCCTGCATCATCTGCTGCATCATCTGTTGCATTCGTGTTTCAAGTTCTCCATTGTTGGATGCTTGTGGCTGTTTTGGAAAGGCTCTAGTGATTTCAAGCTCCCGCTGTTGTGCCTTTAGTGTTTTTGTTAGTTCCTCGACCTTGCGTTCGAGCTCATTTTGTTTGAGTCGAGCGAGTTCAAGCTCGCGTCTGAGTTCATCACTGCTCGCGTCTTTAGCTTCTTTGACATGAATATTTTTGTTGTTTGTATTGTTTGTGTTACTATTGTCTACCGAGTGCGGATCAATGGTAGATGCCCACCTTACCTTGCTGCCGCCTTGCTGGGAAAGCTTCTTTTTCTGCTTTTCTTGTTTGTTCCCCTCCTGTGAACCAGCCGGCGACAGAGGTGGGAAGGAATTGGACCTTGATCGGCTCCTCGAGGTCTCTCCTTCTGAGCTGAACCATCGCTTGCGTGGTCGCCCGCGTTGGCCACTGCGCCCTCTTTCCCCGCTGGGCTTTGGTCTCGCCTTTTTCAGTCTCTCGGGGCACTCTTTGGATCCGGTGAGATGTGCCTCACCGCATATTAGGCACTTGAGCTCGCACACATGGTCTTTCGTCGGATTTTTATCTCCGCACAGTCCGCACACAATAATGTCCGGTGTGGGGCACACATCGGAGCGGTGTCCTTGCTGGAAACAGACGTAGCACACTTGCCTCGTGGGGCGGTACTGGTAGCACGGTAGTTCACCTCCGTAGTATATTACGAATTTCGGCAAGATCGGGCCGTCGAACGTGATCACTGCGGTCTTGGATTTTCCAAGCATCCTTGCCTGGAGAATGGTTACTCCTTGAGTTCTGACTCGTAGGTGTGCTTTCAGCTCTTCGGGAGACGTACCTGGGTCAACACCGTGTATTACGCCGCGAAAGACGTCCTCCGGAGCTGCCACGTAAGCGTTGACCTCGTACGACTTTCCGGCGAATTTAAGACGGGTAATGCGCCGCACCAGGTGAGCTCTGGGGTAAGGCTTAGTGTCCTTCCCCTCACAAACACTAGGTGGAGTCCTTAGTACGGGACCCCCCTCCAGTGGCTTACGCTGCCGCCATTGCTCTTTTGACCAAGGCCTTTTGGGCTTTCAAGTCGGAGCAGGCGAGTAGGGCCGCCTCCCAGTCCTCCCGTGTGGTGTTTTGGTTAGGTGCAAAGGCAGGGTTGGAGGGGCACGCCCACACCATGTGGAAAAGGTCCGAGGACATTTCCCTGCAGTGCGGGCACTCCCCGGAGAAGGCACTGTCAAAGTGTTTAAGTGACGCCGGGCACATCATGGTATGCGTAAGGAGGCGAAGAAACATGCGTTCCTCCGCTCTTGTTAACCCTTTACACGGGGGGGGGGGGTAAATATTGTGTCTGTTTTGGCACAGCTGCGTAATTTTTCTGAAAGTGTAGGCTGGTGTGAATTCTTCTGAGGAGGAAGGAGACGAGGTTGCCCGGTTAGAAAGCGCGCGGGCGGCGGCATCTGCTGCCTCGTTTCCTTCTAGCCCAGAATGGGCCGGAGCCCAGACTATGAAGCGGCGGGATGGACTTTCCACGTACGAGCTGTTTGCAGTAGTTGGTATGCCAGGCCCGAGCTGTTTTTTAGTAGCCGGTAGGCCAGGTTGAAAGTTCCTACACGCCCCTCGCGAGTCAGTTATGATTGTTTTTCAATCAGAGTGTGTTGCTGCTAACGCGATGGCGACCTCCTCTGCCTGTGTTGCGCTTCGGGCTTTAAATGTGAGCCCGTTTACCGTTTTGGACTCGTGGATCACTGCCGCCGTGTACCACCCGCCTTGGTGCGGGTCGGACGCGTCCACATAGTACACTCCGGGTTTCCCTTCGTAGTGATGAGCTAAGGCCTCTGCCCCGGCCATGCGCCTACCCTCGTGGTCGTCCTTGGACATATTAGAGTGGAGTGGTTTTACGTGCAGGGCGTATCGCTACTCCTGGGGAAGCCTTACTCTTTCCTCGGTTACAGTCGTGTGTTGTATATGTAGACGGGTTAATACGCGACGCCCCGACGGTGTCTGCGATAGTCGCGTGTATTGACTCGTGAGGTGGCCTTCTCTCAGCTCCTCGAATGAGTTCGTCATACCCAGACCTTGAAGTCTCATGTTCGACGTGGTTATAGGGAGGTCGAGGGCCTTCTTCGCTATTTTGCGCGTGATCACCTCGAGGATGTTCTCGTCGTGTTTCTTGAGGTGGAGAAAGGGGGTCGAGTGCAGGATTCTGCTTGTTACAAAAGCATTGGCCAGCCGTAGACCATCTTTGCTTCTCAGTCCCCCTTTCTTGTTTGAGACTCTGCAGACCATTCGGCCCACCTGGTCTCCCACCTTTTTTAGCTTGTCGAGCGTGGTCGTCGCTAGGTTACGCTGGTGAATGAAAAGGCCCAGTACTCTAATTTTCTCTCTCTCGGGTATTGGTTCTGATCCAAGTCGCAATTCTATCTTGTCTGTGCATTTTTTGGAGGGATGAATATGGACGAATTCGGATTTTTTTGGTGAGCACTGATGGCCGCATTTTTTCGCGTACTCATTTACAGCGATGGCTGCCTCCTGCAAGCTGGCCTCCATTTCTCCGAGAGAGCCCCGCGTGGCCCATATGGAGATGTCGTCCGCGTACAGCGCGTACTGCACATCCGAGACTTTCTCCAGGCGGACCGGGAGATTTTTCATTGCCATGTTGAAAAGAAGCGGGGATAGCACCCTGTGGTGTACCTCTCGTACCACTCGTGCCTAATAGAAAAGGACCGTGGTCTGCGTTCTGGATCCTCACATAGGCCTGTCTGTCTGAGAGGAAGCGTTCTATATACTCGATCGCGTTCTTTCCACACCCCGTCTCCGAAAGGTGTGTCAGGATGGCCTCGTGCATCACATTATCGAAGGCTCCCTTCAGATTTAGGGCCAGCACTATCTTATGCCTGTTCGGATGTTCTATTGGATTTAATTTTTCTCTGCTAAGCTGTAGCAGGACGTCCTGAGGCCATTTATTTGGCCTGAAGCCATACATCGAGTCGGCGAAGACTCGCTTATTTTCAAGATACTCGGAAAGTCTGTCTCTGACCATTGTTTCCATCAATTTGCCTAGCAGGACGTGAGAGAAATGGGCCTGAGGTTGTCCGTATCTATGGCTTCGCCTGCCTTTGGGATGAAAGTTATGAGTGCCGTCTTCCATTCTGTCAGAAGAGGAACTTTGCCCGTGCAGATCGAATTGAAGTGTTCTAGAAAGAATTGGTAGGCGTGGTCTGGTAGGTTTGCTAGGAGTTTTACCGTGATCCCATCTTTTGCTGGCGCGCCCCTAGAAAAAATTCTGATACAATAAACTGATTAAAAACCTACCAGTTTTGTCTATTGCATTATGAAACGATACAACTAATACACTCATAAAATTTCTTTTAGTTCTATTGTGACCTATCAGTGCTATTTTTTCTATTAGGGTAATAGTGTATTTGTATTGGTATATAAATTCTATGGTTTATCAGTTTCTATGTGTTGTATAGTTGTAATGCAATGACAAGAAACAAGCTTTCGGAAACAAGTGAAAAATGTATATTATCACAAAAGGCAATACATATATTTCAAATGACAAAGCTCACAATTTGTGAAGGAAACGTTAAACAAATCTAAACACACACACATACACACACATATATATACATATATAAAACAACACTAAAAGGCTTCTTTATCACATTTAACAACAGGTTTTTACATTAAAAGCAATGAAACCCTCAGGCGACTCGGCATTGCTTTGGCTTGAAGGTGGCCAAAAAATCTACCGAAAAAATAAATAACTGCAATTAAAGCTATCATACCATAGGTGAAGGGACATACAAAATATGCAAAAATTGCCTCCCCTACTTAGCAAAAACCAAAAAACTAAAACAAAAGGAGTCAGTGTCTAGAATAAGAGCAATGAAACCCATACCTGCTTTGGCTTGCAGGCGGCAAAAAAATCCGCTATAGGAAAATAACTAAATGAAAAAAAAAATCTATCTCACCATGGGTAAAGTTACATATAAAAGATATGCAAAAATTGGCTCCCCTATCTGGCAGGAACCAAAAAACTAAAAGGCAAGGAGCCAGAGACTAGTATAAAAGCAATGAAACCCTCAGGCGACTCGGCATTGCTTTGGCTTGAAGGTGGCCAAAAAATCTACCGAAAAAATAAATAACTGCAATTAAAGCTATCATACCATAGGTGAAGGGAGACACAAAATATGCAAAAATTGCCTCCCCTACTTAGCAAAAACCAAAAAACTAAAACAAAAGGAGTCAGTGTCTAGAATAAGAGCAATGAAACCCATACCTGCTTTGGCTTGCAGGCGGCAAAAAATCCGCTATAGGAAAATAACTAAATGAAAAAAAAAAAATCTATCTCACCATGGGTAAAGTTACATATAAAAGATATGCAAAAATTGGCTCCCCTATCTGGCAGGAACCAAAAAACTAAAAGGCAAGGAGCCAGAGACTAGTATAAAAGCAATGAAACCCACAGCCCACTCCCACTTGCTTTGGCTTGCAGGCGGCCAAAAAATCCGCTACAGGAAAATAACTAAATGCAATTAAGGCTTTCACACCACACTTGAAGTAACATAAAATATGCAAAAGTTGTCTCCCCTATCTGGCAGAAACCAAAAAACTAATATTCAAGGAGCCAGTGACTAGAAATTCACAAGTAAACACATAACGCGATATCAAGTGGGCGGCAAAAATATCTTTTAGTTCAATAATGAAAATCGCAACCTAGACCCACAAGCAATAAAACAATTGCCATGAGAAAGTAGCTAAATGTAATTAACATCAACCACATCACATGGTTGAGCACAAAAAAAAAATTTCAGGTAATCGCTGAAAGTGATGAACATTAACCACACCATAGGTGGAGCGACAAAAAAAATCATGTTTTCATTTTTTTTCTTTCAGACAAACCAAAAAGTAAACGAATAGCCACTGACTAGTACTTTACGCTGCACTGTGCTGCTGTGCAGACTTCTTATGAGGCACACACAGGAATGAAAAAAACAGCAAAATATTGCAGTCACAGCCAAGAACTAAAAGGTTCAAGGAACTTTTGAAACCATTAAAAATAACCAAAATAAACACAGCATAGGTGGATGTCTCTCACTGCTTGTCTGTGATAAGGGGCTTTGCAGCAGAAACGTCTGAAAGTTTCGAAGCAAGGTGGCGACCAAACATCTTTAGCCGTTTTTTTTTTGCGTCTTCATCTGATGACCCCGACGTAAAAAATTGATGAAAAAAACCTGGGCAGGAAAGCAGTACAGTTACAGGTATAATTTTTCATGATGCAAGTGAATGTTATTTCTGGGCTGTGCTGCAGTCATATGTAACAATGCTACAGAGGAAAACAGCAGGCCTGAAAGAATGTTAAAAAGACTGCGCTGTATATTCTTGCATTTTTTTCAGGTCATTTCTTATATATTTTACTTTGCAAATAAATGTGTCAGTATTGAATACAACAAAATCTGTGGCATACTCAAGCACATACAACAGTAAAAGTTACGTCTCTCATAGCCTGAGTTGCTCTGGGACATTAAACCCCATAAACCAACCAAGAGCAATGGGTTGCGTATCCTTGTATTCACTAGCAGGCATGAGCCCCACTGTGGTGGCGCAGTGGTTAGGGATGCTCGACTTCTGTGCCCAAGCATGAGGGATCGAATCCCAGCACAGCGGCCACTTAGTGGTGGAGGCGAAAGAAAAGGCATCCGTGTGCTGTGTGATGTCAGTGCACATTAAAGAACCCTAGGTGGTCAAAATTTCCAGAGCCCTCCACTATGGCACCTCTCATAGGCTGAGTTGCTTTGGGTCATAAACCAAACCAAATCAAACTGGCAGGCATGAATGACTCTGTGCACTTCCAAACAGTTTCAAATGTTGGAGAGCAGAAGATGTGACAAAACGATGCACTTGTCTGTAGTTCAGCAAAAAATACTGAACATTTACAGAAAACCACAGTGCCTCCAATGAAAGGTGCTACATTCAGTCTTATTAGCATCCCTCAGCTAAATAACAATTATATGTGCAAAAGGACACAAAACCTATTTTGTAATTAAGAGTTTGATGTGGCTAATAAGTAACCCACCTTTCCATGTCAGCCTAGCTACAGCACTTTTATGAAGACATCTGCACATGCTGGAAGGCGCCACTAATACAGTAAAGGACCTATGTATTACTTTGGTAGTTTAAATTGCCATTGACATTTCATTTACTTTGTCTAATAAAATGATCAAGTAAGTGCAGTAAAACTGCTATACCTTTTAGTGCATCCAGTTTCTGTTTATTCAAAGGAGGCTTCGGTGGTGTTTTCGTCCTGTTAGATGGTTTCCCAGTCACGCTCCTATTGATAAGGCCAGCTGTTGAGAAGATTCGTGTAGCGGCATCTCTCACAAATGTGGAATCGTTTCTTGATCTCATTATTTCATTGAAGTCTGAAGTCGGCAAGCTTACATGCTGGCTTATCTAGACCTGGAAAAAGTTGCAGCCAACTTAGGAATACAAATTGCTGACACAAGGCTTGACACAAGTAAAATGCAACAGTGATGGTTACCTGGCCTTCACTTTCTTGAAAAAGTATTCGTTTGTTGTCCTCGCTGTTTCTCTGGCTTTGTGTAACTGCGACTTGAACACTTGGCGAAGGTGGTAGCTCTAACAGGTGAAAAAAAAAATCAGATCGGAGGGAAATGAATTAGCAGCATGGTGCTTTGACCATCCACATGACTCAAAACCATTAGAGTAACATGCACCAATTTCAAAAATGCAAATCACCATGTCTGTCGGAGCACACGCTACTGGCATCCTCGGGGTTCACTTGCTTGATTTGCTGTGCAAATCCCTTTGGCTGCAGGCTGTCATGCCTCTGAGACACTAAGAAAAAAAACATAGTGAAGGTCCACTGACCATAGAAGTAGCCAAATAATGACTGTTACCTGTGACTGATTTTCATGCAAAACATTACTGAATCTAAATACCTTTTGATGAATAAACAATGCAGTTTTAACCAATAAGAAAAATGCAATGAACAAGTTATCTCCAAAAGCTATAGGTATGAAAAACCCAACCCATAAAAAACAGTAAGAAACCCAGACGTGAGTTGCCTAGTACCTTTTCCAAGTGCAGGACTCCTTGTTTCTTCCACATGCAGTGGCACACAATCTGACGGTGGGTGGGACGTTGGGTGGCTATCTGAGAGGAAAATAGTCACACAAAAAAGAGATGTTGCATCTACATTTGGTATTAAACATCAAAGTAATGGACAATTTTTATGTATTATGTGTCTAAACTCATGTAAGCTCTCAAGGGAGATTTCTCTCCTTTAGCAAAGCCAGTGCCTCAAGCATAACAAGCGTACGTCATGAAAGGTCTTCACAGCTCAATACACCTACCGTTATTCCTAAGTGCCTTAATAAATTTCCTTATCGTTGCATGACACCAGACTGCATCATAACACTCAGAGCAATATTGTGCTATGCATGCACTCTTGCCCAGTTTTCCATGCATAATGCTATGCTGACGTGTGTGTCAACTGTCTGCAGTTTATACTTAACTGTGAAAGTGCCATACAATGCATTACATCATCCTTAAAACGCACATGAAAATTTTATTAGGTGCATATTTTGCACGAGAGCGTGCTGGGCTCATGCAAAAAAGCTGTTCCGGTACCGCAGAATTGTGGGGTAAAACCTGGCATCGTTCCAAATGTGACAGAAAATATATGCACGTGATTTCATATAAAAATTATTAGACCACCGTTATTGGTGCAAAGTTTAAGGTGATGTCATACCATTTCACTTCCTATTTAGCATCCATCTCCTAGTAAAGTTGGAGTCTAGTTTTGCAACAGGGATTCAACCCAATGATATGTGTACCTCGAATTATATTCTGTTAATTGTAGGTTTAAATATCCACTGTGAACTGAGACAGATGCTGCACCTTCCTTCCCCTAAAACCAACTTAAAGAATATTTTAAAAATTCTCTGAATTTCCAGGCAGAGCTGAGGAACACTGCACTTTGAGCATCCAGTTTTTTTTTTGTCTCATTAAAAGGCTTCGCGACTTGAGTGGTCGAGTCCGTAGGGGTTTTGTTAGAAAAGCAGTGAAAAAATTTGATCAGTGTATCTGCCCAATTTTACGTAGACTGATGATGGAAACCATGAGCAGCGAGCGACCTCAACGATTTCATGTCATTAGAAGTAATGTACTAAAAGCTAATATAAATCTCATCCACAGACACTAATTAGACATTTATTTAGTGCATAGTGGCATCCGTCTTAGTTTCCCCACCCAAGGCTGTTATAGCACAGGAATGCAAGCCTCATCGACGAATGTTTTACTGGGCCGTGGTCACTGGTTCAACCAAGGAATTCGAAACACTGCCGCACCATCTTTTGGCAAGCACTAAAAGCACATCACATACTATGCAGAAGAAGTTTTTTTTATCTACGGGTGCACTGGAGAGAGCGTAAAATAGAATAAAACAAGGCATGCACTCTTGAAGGATTATGCAGTTAAGAAAATCAGTGACACTTTGCTGACATGTGGCCATGTGGGGTACTACAGTGATAATTACATGTTGCAAGAGCCTTCTCTGGTTTCTGGAAGAGAACACTTTACATGATTTTCTATAGTATGCCTTATGACAAGTCTGCGAAAAAAAAAAGTTCACTTGAGTCCTTTTTGTGAGATTTTCAGTGCCAAAATAAAATTATAGATTCTCGTTTCTTCGATATTGCAGTGCTCAATCTATAATACATGAGGCAAGATTATTTTGTTTGCACCTTAATCTCATTACACATTTTGGTTAGTGTTGTGTCCCTCTGAAGGCATATCATGTCTACTCATAAGCTAAGCTTGACCATCCCCCTAATTTTCATACCAGTCCAATACACTACACATAACTAAACGATTTTAAATGTGCTAGCTTATAAAACCCCTCATGAGAAGTGTAAGGCCGCGGTGAAAAGCGACTCGCACGTGCAGTCGCGCTGGCGGTCGATGCCCCCCCCCCCCCCCCCACGCGCCGAGGCAAAGGAGCGAGCGCTGTTTTTTTTTTTTTTTTCTCCCTGCCCCCCCCCCCTTTTCTTGGCCGCGGGCTCGCGGGGCGCGCTGGAGGCCTGGTTGGTTTCACCCTTTGTCTCGAGGCGTCGCCAAGACGCGAACGCAGCCGGGATCAACAGTGGTACGCTTCTGCGAACCAGCTTACGGTCAGCAGAGGGCGACAATAGGCGCGACACCTGCCCCCCTCCCCCGAAGTAGGCAATCAGCCCAGCGTTCTCCCGCTGTGGCCGGGACATTCCGACCGACGGCGACTATACACTGCTCAGGGACAGTGCCCCTCGCCCCCTTTTCCTCGAACGGGACGGCTGAGTGACCTCGACGTTTCTTTTACAAAGGCGCAGCTGCAAGGTCGCGTCGCAAACAGGCTGAGGAGTGGAGACAAAGACAGGCACCCTGTGAGAGGGCTTGGGAACCGGCGAGTGGAAAGAGTGTGTGTTTTGAATGTTGTATTTTTTTTATTTGAAGTAATTAAGGACCTGGGTCGGAGATTATTCCCAACCCACGGGGGTTGTGGCATGTTTTTCAATAATTTGATTGGTTGCTTTATTTACGAGGCGGGTCACCTAAGGTGACCGCCCTCAGGCCTTTGTTGATGTTTGCCATCAAAAAGCGGTCCTCGGACCATGTTTGTCAGTCAAGTTTGAGGCTCCGTGCTTAGCACGTATTTACAGTCCCTAGGCTTTAACCAAAATGCTCGGTAGAAAAGTAAGGGCTTGTAGTGGGACTTCTCTGTGTGAGAGTCTGTTTTTGTTTTAAGTTGCAGTGTCTGTGTGACTTGTTACTGTAACTTACAGTTTGCCAATGTATAATATTTTTCATCTGTAAATATACATCCCCTCTTGATCATCGTTGACTGAGCCGTCGTCCACTAGTTCTTCACTGCATTCGAAGCCAGCATAACATCACTGGCACAGCCGACAGGATTCGGCACCCTACTACAAAGAAGCAAGCAACAAGGCCTCGGGCAGCAGCAGCGGCAGCCAAAGGACGACTGCAAGCTACCTGCCGAGGACGACCAGCCAAGGCGTGACTCCCGGGCTGTGTGCTACTACCCGCAGCGACGCTGGTGACGGGTGAGTGGGATTTCTCGCGTCTGGTCGAGGTTGCCTTGGCTTGTGCTAGGGAAAGTGAGGTACTAGGCAGTAAGGACGCCAGATATGATTGAAAGCAGGGCTTACGCATATCCCCTGACGGAGGAAGCGCGTCTGGTAATTCGGCAACTTGAATTGGATTTTGAGCGAAAAAAACGGGAAATTCTAAAAGAGGAAGAGAGATTGATGAGAGCGCTCATGCGTGAGCAGGCCGGCGGCGGAAAGGCTAAAACTGCATCCGAAGCAACGGAGCAGCGACAGTTAGACCTTGGCCCCGTGGCAGAAAGCTCTAGTGCAGTTGAGGGCTGCCCCTCCCGGTATTCGACGAATACAGATAGCCTGGGCGAGCGAAGCGTTGCTAGCTCAGGGCAGGGAGCGGCGGAAACTGCTAGTGCAGCCCCACAGGCGCAGCTAGAGGAGCTAGCGTTAGGGGGCGAGACGAACTGCCCGAGCAGTGTCGTGGCACGATTGGTAATGCGCGAAAAAACGGACGAGCCGTTAGCAGGATTGGAGCCCGACGGCAGCGGCGCGGATCACGCGAACAGAAATTTCGCTACCGAAGTGCGAGCAGATCAGCTGACGGAAACGGAGTGCGCTCCTTGTGTGGATCTACGCGCAACAGGTGTTGAGGCTGAGCCTACGGTGAGGGTGCCCGCCCCACTTGAAACGGAGGGCGCAGTAATGGATTCTGGCCAGTTCGATATCTCTGGTCAAGAGAGCGAACGCGCTCAACTACAGCACAGGAGTGGCGAGGAGTACGCAGGTGGGCCTCTCAAAGTTCACGCAGGCAGGACAGCAATGGGCAGCCTCCGAAAGTTGAGGCCGCCAGAGGTAAGGTGCGACGACGTGCCGGTTGTAACCAACAATTTGCCAGTGAGGGTCAGTGAGAGGATCTCAAGCGCTAGGGCCGCGAGAGGTGACAACGGTGCACCGCAGGCGCTGAAAACTCCTAATGCACGACAACGCGTGCGCCGAGGCGCGCACGAGATCGTACCGGCTTCGAATGATAGCAGCGGGCGCCTGCTCAACTCGCTTCGTCAGCGCAGGAAACTGCATGGGCATGGGCTAGCCTCGTCATTGGAGCCCCCGTACAAATCTTGCGCAAAGTACCGGGACGAAGAAAGCCTCACTGTCCAATTTTGTATCTGGTTGTTTGGCATAGCCATGCTGGCCTCACCAGGCGTGAGGGTTCCTGCTTACCCAACGGGTGGCGTGCACGGAGCTGTTTGGCGGCACTAAAAAGTGGTGTAAAGACAGTGCAGTGTGTCATGTGACCGGTGGAGTGCACGTGAACTTGACGTGAGGACATCCAATTGCTCGCGCGCGGAACTTTCACGAACACTGTCCGGTCCGCCAATGCGAATGTGTGATCTGTTTTGTCTTTTACCCATCTTGTGTCGCGAGTTTCATTTGGTGTTTCATTCACGTGCGAAGTGTCTTACATGTTTTGTTTTCTTCGCGGGTTGTTGCGGCCTTTGTTATATTAGGCTGAAATGACCGGATTCCAAGCTCATTTACCCTCTTGGGAGGGGCGTGTAAGGCCGCAGTGAAAAGCGACTCGCACGTGCAGTCGCGCTGGCGGTCGATGCCCCCCCCCCCCACGCGCCGAGGCAAAGGAGCGAGCGCTGTTTTTTTTTTTTTTTCTCCCTGCCCCCCCCTTTTCTTGGGCGCGGGCTCGCGGGGCGCGCTGGAGGCCTGGTTGGTTTCACCCTTTGTCTCGAGGCGTCGCCAAGATGCGAACGCAGCCGGGATCAACAGTGGTACGCTTCTGCGAACCAGCTTACGGTCAGCAGAGGGCGACAATAGGCGCGACACCTGCCCCCCTCCCCCGAAGTAGGCAATCAGCCCAGCGTTCTCCCGCTGTGGCCGGGACATTCCGACCGACGGCGACTATACACTGCTCAGGGACAGTGCCCCTCGCCCCCTTTTCCTCGAACGGGACGGCTGAGTGACCTCGACGTTTCTTTTACAAAGGCGCAGCTGCAAGGTCGCGTCGCAAACAGGCTGAGGAGTGGAGACAAAGACAGGCACCCTGTGAGAGGGCTTGGGAACCGGCAAGTGGAAAGAGTGTGTTTTGAATGTTGTATTTTTTTTTATTTGAAGTAATTAAGGACCTAGGTCCGAGATTATTCCCAACCCACGGGGGTTGTGGCATGTTTTTCAATAATTTGATTGGTTGCTTTATTTACGAGGCGGGTCACCTAAGGTGACCGCCCTCAGGCCTTTGTTGATGTTTGCCATCAAAAAGCGGTCCTCGGACCATGTTTGTCAGTCAAGTATGAGGCTCCGTGCTTAGCACGTATTTAGAGTCCCTAGGCTTTAACCAAAATGCTCGGTAGAAAAGTAAGGGCTTGTAGTGGGACTTCTCTGTGTGAGAGTCTGTTTTTGTTTTAAGTTGCAGTGTCTGTGTGACTTGTTACTGCAACTTACAGTTTGCCAATGTATAATATTTTTCATCTGTAAATATACATCCCCTCTTGATCATCATCATATCCTCGTCTACTGTTCTCATCGTCTGCTTCGGTACCCGCCGAACAACGAACCTATCATCACTAGAAGGAAGGAAAGTTTAAAACACAGCGACACCTGCAATATCGCAGTTTACACCCACGCTCACAATGAAACAAGCTTATTACACCAAGGCTTCTTATTAGGTGCCTGAAAGAAATGCCACAGTGCTACGCTTGATATTTTAGTAAAGGTTCCAAATGCAGCCCAACAATTCGAATTAATGCTTTCCGCTTTTCATTCGCATGAGCTAAACTTCCTGGCAGCCCCGAAATATATGGGATGAAAAACATCATATATATACTTACCTGTCAAAATTTTTTGCAGTCGAATGTTCAGCTCCCTAAGTAGGCCATTTTCTTTTTTCAATGTCCGATTTTCTTGCAAAAGTGCCTTGTTTTTTTCTCGAAGAGTTTTAACTTCCGAACGAGCCACTAGCTCGTCACTCGGGCTGCTGTCACTTTCCAGCAGTCTGCGTTGATGTTGCTTCATTTGTTTTGCAGAAGGTGTACGCACTTTCGGTCTGTCCTGCACCTGTTGCAGAGATTGTATATTAATTGGCCGCCAAGGCACAGTGCAGTCATTACTTACCATTTCGTCACTGCTTGACCCCGAGTCCATGATCGGTGGTACTGAGAACCGCTTGCGCTGCACTTTTAACTCCGCTTCTTCGCGAGTTTCTGGAAATTTTCAGAGCCGTTAGCTTTTTAGCTATAAGGTGCAAGCCTCAGTAAAACTGCCCTCCCGATCACAATCCCTTCTCAATGGAATATTGTACGTGACCCGCGGCTTTCGCACTACTGTAGGGCACTAACAGCCCTACGTTCGTTTCCCGCGAACAATAATACTTGAAGATAAAACATTAAAAATGTATAACATTCGCAGTAAAAAACGTGTTACACCGAGTGTATAAAATTGAATCACAATAACGTAAAAAACAGCATGCATTATACATAGTTTGGTTTAAGACATTCAAAATACGTCGGCTGGTAAATGCCATAAACGTTTGCTGTCTGGCCTAGCGCACCATAGAGTACAAAGAAACTTACCGAATACTTCCAATATCTTTGCACCAAAATATCCGTCTTGCACTTTGTCAGACCACTTCACACTGTACACTTTCCTACGCACAAACTTCGAAGAGCCGTCAGGGTGAAAGTTCAGAATATCTTCAACGGGCACAATGTGCCTCTCCTTGTCATCAACAAACTTGACATAAGCATACATGCTTTGTCATAAAAACATGCCTCCCATCCACGGCGCTCCCGTCTAAACCCTTTGTTTTGATGTGGCGCGCAGCTAGAATAGGGCCCATGTGGCGCGCAGGTAGAACAATGACTAGACTGTTGGCGCGCTAAAATGAGCGGCTTCGGCTAGAACCAACAATGGCTAGCACCTACTTCTGCCATGCTAGTACTTTGTAAAACCCTAAATTAAATTAAAAAGAAATTAAATTAATTAAAAGCATTCTAAAAATTTGTAAGAAAAACGATGTACGAAAATCGTTTGCTTGTTTATTTGGATTTCTGACTGGTTTCGCAAGTGTCCTAGCCGAATTACATAAGCATCCCTACAGTCTATTATTCTTCAAGGAATTTTTATTGCACGACGTAAGTCATTGCTTTCTAATTGTTTTCACTGTTGCTTCTACCAGAGCTTTCAACATCCCAAAGTGCAGCCCAATCGCCATAAAGCAGTCGTCGAGAGTCTAGACGGGAACAGGCGGGAATCCAAGTGCCTGCTCAAAAGCACCGTGCGTGCTTGAAAGCCATTCCGGCATATTGCCGTGGTTGGAGCATTGAACTTTAAGTAGAACAGCATGTTCTGTAGTCTCTCTTCTTGCTGAAATACCGCACTTCGCCCCGCCAAAGCAACAAAGGGTTTACTGAGGTTAGATTTTTTTATTGAATTACGACATTACTGTGAAAAGGCAAAGCGTTCAGTTAGGTAGCAATTAACATTGATGTACACACAATTTGACCATTGTTACAGGTTGGTAAATTCTTGTGCAGCGTCACTGTAGTTTTTAAACGATCACCTTCCAGCTTTTCTCAGCAGTGTGAAGAAACTTCATGGTGTTCATATCGCAATTGTGCGAAAGGTCCCGGAGTCACTCGCATCAGTGCCTGCTCGCATGACATGATATGACAGCATGTTCAACGCGCACAGCCGAAAATTTTCTCAAGAGGGGCTTGAGCGCCGCAGTTAACCGAAACAAAGCCGGATGCTTCTGTTTCCACTCCTGTTGCTGTCCGCAGTCGAATTAGCGTGGTATAATGGCTTCTACTTCACAACCAAGTGCAATAGACGTCACCTCTGTGAACCGCCCGAAGAAGAGAAAGTTGTACCTTGAGCCGGACGCACTGTGTGGCATTCCAAGGACGACAAAATGGCGGAAGAAATCTCGGTTGTCCCAACTAGACGCGGATGTAAATAGTGCATCTGAGGCTACGATAACCCAGCAGGAGCAAGACTCATCTGAGATCTTCCTCGAACCCGCGGAGGACAGCGATGACTGCATGCCTGCCACAATGAATGATGGTAAGTAGGCTGGTCATAATTTATGTATGACCTGTTTGCTCACGAAAAAAAGATATCAGTCTGTTTAATTTGCCCTGGCAATATTCCAATAAAAAAGGATGAGAGTTGAAATATTTAAACCATCTGCAAATTCCTGCAGTCAAGCCTTAAACATTCTCTCAAAATTTAATGCCTGCCCGCGTTTCCATTTTATGTCGTCTGTTCACACCGGCTATTAACTTCAAGATTAAGTTGAACTCTCATCGCTGTGGAAGTTAGTACTTGGGTAACTAGTAAAATTTGGTGTCGGGACATTTTAAAAGGCCCGGCTCCCTTCTTAGGCAAATTTGTTTCCACGAAGCATGGGGCAAATGTAACACACTTTTTTTTTGTTCTAGGTTTTAGTGCGGTGGCAATTAGCACGTATGTTAACTGTTATTGGGCACACGTTAAGATGCTTTTTTTTGTCAGATGCTGACTGGCTCACTGTTGAAAGCGACATTTCATCCAACCCGAACGCTGACAGCGACAGCGACAGCTCAGCTAGTGGCACTTCCACAGAGGACAACACGTTGTTCGATGGTTGGCAAGAGGCGTCAAAGAGGACACTCCCAAATTGTACAGTTACAGTTGCAGAAGCGTTGCTGGGAATTCTGAACTACAGTATCGTGTCAGGTTTGAACTGGGTGCAAATTGAAGGCCTTACCAGACTGGTCAACTTCTTGCTTGGCAGCCCCGTCATTCCAAGCTCACAATATGCACTACGAAAACTGTGGGCAAGTTCAATAACAGAGACAGTGCACCATCATTTTTTGGTCCTTCCTGTATGACTTATGCCGGTAAGCCAGCCAAACAGCATGTATCCTGCAGCAAATGCGGCAGCAACATACCCATATCCAACTTCAAACATAGAAACTTTTTTTCTACTTTGGATATCAAACTCCAACTTCAAGAACTTCTACAAGATAATGCGGTGGCAGAAGCTTTGTATCAAAATCTGAAGAACAGGGACATGTCTGAGGGTATTACGGATATTAGTGATGGTTCACTTGTCAGAAAGGTCAGAGAGAATTCCAGCTGGTGTGACATCACGCTCACACTGAACACGGATGGTGCAAGGGTGTTCAACTGCAGCAAAGATTCTTTATGGCCAATCCAACTGGTAGTGAACGAACTGCCCATTTTCATGAGATGGTCCAATGTGCTCTTGGGTGGCTTGTGGTTTGGCAGTGGCCATCCTGACATGCAAATGTTCCTAGGAACATTCCTAAATGAACTCATGAGTGCAACTTTTGTTGTATGGAAGCACAGTGGCAAAACAATAAGGTCTGCACTAAAGGTGGCAGGTGTCTGTGTGGATACACCTGCCCGGGCAATGGTGCTTCACATGAAGAACTTCAATGGACATTATGGTTGTAGTATCTGCCTGCTGCGTGGAAAATTAGCTCATGGTGAGTTTTAATATCCCAACTTTGAAATGACTCGTAAAATTTCATAAAGTGTGATGCTAACCTTAAAAGCACAAATGGTGTTATGGCCAGTAATGTTTTGGTGTTATTTCTTGTTGATTCTTTCAGGGGCCCTGAGGTATATCCTTCCTGATCATGGAGGAGCTGCCATGGAAAGGACTTCCAACAGCAAGAAGGCAGATGGGAAAAAAGCACAACATACAAATGTTGTTGTGAATGGTATGAAGGGCAGAACAGTGCTATCGGAGCTGCCTGGTTACGATCTAGTTTGGGGAACAAGCCCAGACTATATGCATGTGGTTCTTGAAGGTGTGGCTAAGCAATTTTGTTCCTTGTGGCTACATTCGAGAGGTGCTGAATATTACATTGGTGCACGAGAAACAGTGAACTCTTTAAACAGGAGGTTATTGGCAATTAAGCCCCCAAATTGGTTCACACGTACACCTCGAAGATTATCTGACTTCGCTATCTGGAAAGCCAGCGAATGGAAGTGGTGGGTTCATCATTATTCACTACCGTGTCTTCGTGGCTCTTTGCCAGATATTTACATAAAACATTTCAGTTTGCTTGTAGAGGGAATCTACATACTTCTACAGGACACCATATCATCAGATGATATTCTCAGGTCATCAGATCTTCTGTCAGAGTTTGTTGTGCAAACACAGTCATTGTATGGATTGTTTGCAATGACCTACAATGTACACCAACTTCTGCATCTGCCAAAGAGTGTGGCTAAACTAGGACCTCTTTGGTCACATTCTTCATTTGCATTTGAAGGTGGAAATGGACTTCTCGTTAAACTGGTGAGTGGAGCTAATGGTGTTCCTCTGCAAATATTAGAACGTTACATACTTGAATAACACGATCTGTCCTATCTTATTCTTCTTTTTCCTCTGATTGTGTTCGCGCTGCTGATACATATGTTACATACTTGCTCGAAAGTTACAGACAGCGAAAGCAACTTTAAACCTTTCACCAGGAGCAGTAAATTTTCTGGGTGTACAGAGGAAAAGAACCAGTCAGCAAACAGTTTTGCTAGGCACTGGAAAGCCATGCTTAAACTTGGATTCAAGTGAAAAGCAGGCTATTGCTGATAAGCTTGGCTGTGACTCAAGTGTTATTGAATATAACCAAGTGGTCAGCAGTCAGCAAACATTTCACTCTGATCAGTATACCAGGCCTATAAAGACTAACAACAGTGCATTTATCAGCTTTTCTGGCTCTTTTTTTCTAATTCATAGAATTCTTAGTGGCGAAAATTCTTGCATAATTTTGCAGTGCCAGGAACTACTACTTGTCGAAAGGCTCTATGCAAAGCACCTATTGATTTGTGTCAAAAGAGAAGAGCCGTTAGTTTACATAAAACCCAGTGAAGTTATGCGCCTGTGTGTGTTTATGGAAATAGACCACATTATTTTTGTTTCAACGATTCCAAACCTCTATGAAAAAGACTAACTCTCATGCTCAAAACAGTCTGGTGAACAGTATTCAGCCATGATACCGGAGGTCTTGGCTTGGAACTGTATGCGTACAAATAATGTTTGTACTTTTCTGGTTATACATTTAAAAATGTGGCATATACTGTTTCAGAATACATTTCAGCTGAGAGATTGCAAATATAAGGTTTTTGTAAATACACCATTGTCACATAATCAATTTTACGCTCATTTGACGGAATGGGTGGGGAACTGCATAGTATGCATTTTGACAGCAGTAATGTAGCTGCCAACAATCACAGTAGCCAAAAAATGACAATTTTTGGTGGCAATTATGCATGGTTTGGGTCAGTGCCCTACAAGTAGTGCAGAACCATATGCAACTGCCCTCATTTGGTGATGACAGTGATCGAATCAACAGCACTTCAATAGCAGATGATGATGACGCAAAGCTCCTCAATATATATGCAGTCATGCTAGGCAGCTGAATGATATCTGAAAAGCGCAGTTGTTTTTGACAGAATGGCATCACTGTTACACCTTGCCTCAAGCCTGTTTGCTTTGCTGTTTTCCTTTGAGTTATTATAGCTGTTTCAAATTTGCCAGTTAGCTGTGGTGGCACAACCAAGACAATGACTGTTTGGACAAAACCGAATTTCCAAAAATGAATTTGATTTACATCTATCAGTGTTTTTGAGTTTGTATCGACGACCCCAAACCCTGTATATGGCCCTCATGCTGATAGTTTTGGTTGCTGTGGTATGTAGAAGGCTGTTCAAATTAAATTTCTCTTTCCCATTGCGACATGTAGTGGTCAGACTAAGAGCTCGCAGTGGAAGAATTATCTCTTCTGTTCTTACAATGTGTGCCTTATGTTTGACAGTTCTTTCCGTGAGTATAGGGTTGTACAAACGCATATGCTTGCTTGCATGAGCAAGCTCTGCAAGTTGTATTAACTGTTGTCTAAATAATGCTGTGTTTTCATGTTTTAATGTGTCTTATAGTAATAATACTGCATGCATACTTTTTGCTCCTTGTCGATATTCCATGATAAATTGCCGTTTTTCAAGTTCATTCACTCAATAGTGCTTTGTCATTTATCACAATAGTTCCTGGATGAAGGAAAAACCGCAGTGTGTACAAAGTGCCATGATCTCAATTTTGAATATGATAGTGACATCCTTAAATTAGTTTTGGCATTTTATACAACTAAAAATCATGTTCACACTGGTCCTTTTTTAGATGATAAGCTGGCTCCTTATTAATGACTTCACTGTTGGTGGTCTAAAGTACTCTCATTCATGTGTCTATCTAAATTTGCTTAAATCTGGTTGTTTACTTATAGGCGTTGAAAGTATATATAGTCATGTTGTAAGAGTTGAATTTATGGTATTCACACTCAGGCTGACATATGAGAGCTAGACTGAAGTATGTGAATAGTATTCACAAGGAGGTCATCACCCACCGTTCTCCTGCCTTTGTAAATATATTTCAAAGCAATATTTCTGTTTAGATACGCATTAGTTGCTGTAGTCTCTCTCATGTAAATGGCATATAATGCAATAAAGTTGAGCACGCCTGTCATGAAACTGTAAAGGTGCTTTATTTATTCAAATTTCATATTACATTTTCACAAAATAGATATTGCTGCTGCACTTCAAAAGACATGTGCATTGAATTAAAATGCATTTAAGGTTATGCATATCAACTGAAAAAAAAATTCATCAATAACAACAAACTAGCCTGTATTTCAACGAATGAAAAAAAGAGATTATCATAGTATCACAGTTTAGTCTGAGTTCATTTCATTTTATATTCTATTATTGCATTGAATATGCAACTGTGTTTAATAATCTGTACACATGGCAGGCAGCCCATTGGGGGTTGTTGTCATCAGGTGTGGAGGTGCCATATAAGTTCATGTTATCTCTACTATGGCTTTATTATTGCTTCAGTTAGATTTATGTGCGCTGTGTGATGAACTCTATTTGGCTGTAAAAGACTGATACATCATCATTTCAGGTTTGTATTAGGGCACACAATGAGATCTGATCGATAGTAGAGTACCGTTTCCGAAACCGTGCTTGATCCTTTGCTTGATTGCAGTCTAAGGTTATCCTGATTCTATTAGCGATTACCTTAGTAAATACCTTATACGTAACAGACAGTAAGCTGATTGGTCTGTAATTTTTAAGGTCCTTAGAGTCCCCTTTCTTGTGAATGAGGATAATGTTTGCATTCTTCCATGCTTCCGGTACCGTCGATGACACCAGGCACTGCGTATACAGGGTGGCCAGTTTTTCTAGCACGATATCCCCCCCGTCCTTCAGCAAATCTGTAGTTATCTGATCCTCTCCAGCTGATTTCCCCCTTTTCATAGTTTCTAGTGCTTTCTTGACCTCGTCCTTCGTCACTGGTGGAACGTCTGACTGTTTTTCCCTGACGCCAATCTCATTACGGTCCTGACTACTTTGGCTACTGTAGAGATCTGTATAGAACTCCTCGGCTACTTTGACTATCTTGTCCATATTAGTGATGACGTTGCCCGCCTTGTCCCTTAACGCATACATCTGGTTTTTGCCTATGCCCAATTTCTTCTTTACCGCTTTAAGGCTTCCCCCGTTCTTTACAGCATGCTCAATTTTCTCCATGTTATACTTCCTTATATCGGCCACCTTGCGCTTATTGATTAGCTTTGATATCTCGGCCAATTCGATCTGGTCTGTTGGAATGGAAGCTTTCATACTCTGCCGTTTCTTAATCAAATCTTTCGTCTCCTTAGACAGCTTACCGGTATCCTCTCTAACTATCCTACCGCCTACTTCTACCGCGCACTCAGTAATGATATCTCTGAAATTATTGTTCCTTGCCTCTAGAATAATGTCGCCATCCTCAGTTAGAGCTGAATACCTATTCTGTAGCGAGATCCTGAACTCTTCTGCCCTCCCCCTCACCGCTAATTCGTTGATGGGTTTCTTTCTTCTCCTCTCTCTACTATCGATCATATCCATACCATCAATCAGGTGATAGAAAAATGCGCGGAATATAACCAGCCCTTATACATAGCATTCATTGATTACGAAAAAGCATTTGACTCAGTTGAAACCTCGGCGGTGATGCAGGCATTGCGAAATCAGGGGGTAGACGAGCCGTACGTGAAAGTGCTGGAAGATATATATAGTGGCTGCACAGCAACCATAGTTCTGCATAAAGAAAGTAACAAAATTCCCATAAAGAAAGGTGTTAGGCAAGGAGACACAATCTCCCCAGTACTATTCACAGCTTGTTTAGAGGAAGTATTCAGAGACTTGGAATGGGAGCAGTTAGGGATAAGGCTAGATGGAGAATACCTCAGTAATCTGCGATTTGCTGATGACATTGCCTTGCTAAGCAACTCGGGAGATGAACTGCAAATAATGATTGATGACCTAGACAGGAAAATTAGAAAGGTAGGCTTGAAAATCAATATGCAGAAGACTAAGGTAATGTTCAACAGCCTCGGGAAGGAACAGGAGTTTACATTAGGTAGCGAAATACTGGAAGTAGTAGGCGAATATATCTACTTAGGACAGGTAGTAACCGCAGATCCGGACCATGAAAAGGAAATAACAAGAAGAATAAGATTGGGATGGAGCGCATTTGGCAAGCACTCGCAGATTATGACTAGCAGCTTACCGGTATCGCTCAAGAGGAAAGTATACAACAGTTGCATCTTGCCTGTACTCACCTATGGGGCTGAAACGTGCAGGCTAACCAAGAGAGTTCTACTTAAGTTGAGGACAACCCAGAGGGCTATGGAACGAAAAATGGTAGGGGTAACATTAAGAGATAGAAAGCGTGCAGAGTGGGTCAGAGAAATAACTCAAGTTAACGACATTCTAGTGGAAATTAAGAAGAAGAAATGGACATGGGCAGGGCATGTAGTGCGAAGAGAGGATAACCGATGGTCGCTGAGGGTAACAAACTGGATTCCAAGGGAAGGAAAGCGTAGCAGGGGGCGGCAGAAAGTTAGGTGGGCGGATGAGATTAAGAAGTTCGCAGGGGTCAAGTGGATGCAGCTAGCACAGAACCGGGTTAAGTGGAGAGATATGGGAGAGGCCTTCGCCCTGCAGTGGGTATAATTAGGCTGATGATGATGATGATGACACAATGAGATCTATGTGCTGTCTATCAGTTTTGTAAAGAGGTTTATGGGTCAGGTAGGAATATGTACCAGACTTGTAGAAGGACCCATAGGTGACATATTGATATCTATATGCCGTATACAAGTCTGGTAAAAAGTTCTATTGGTCAGGTAGGGATATCTACCAGACTCATAGAAGGACCTACAGGACTTATACATATTCCTAAGAGACTTGTAGAAATTTGTATCAGTTTTTTTGCTAGGGGCGGTCCCGCGTTTCATTGTCGCTAGGGCTGCCTTGAGCTCGTATAGTTTGAAAGGTTCATCTAGCTCAATATCTTCGTCTCCACTGTACCTGTATCTCCCCTTGGGTCTTGGATCGTGCTCAAGTACTGGTCTCGGAGCTTCAGCGCTAACTGGGCCGTATTTCCTCGATACGCGTGTATTGCTCTCTGCAGGTGTTTTTGCGACTAGGGGCGCGCCTGGTTGCGTATTGACAAACCATATCCCGTAGGAGCACTCGAGCAGACGACGCTCTGACGCACAAGCACGTGACACGCCGTCACTTCCTTTAAGTTGTTTTTTGCTTGTTTCTATTTTTTTTCACGCCAAAGGAAGATGGCGGCGCACACGCGCGCGCCGTTGCTTCGCCGACGCTGGCGTTGGGGCGTTGATTAACCAGACAAACGCGTATCCTTCTACTATGGCTTAGTGGTAGTGCCTGTGGCTTAAGGGGTGCTGCGGCCGCAGTTTTGAGGCTTTATAAATGCAGTGGCCCAAGCCGTGCCATTTGGATGCTGGATACTGTGATGTTTGCAGTTCGAAACAAGTGTCTTGGCCGTCATCTCGAAGTCTGGTGTTTGACTCCGACAGCAAGCGATTTTGTGAAGCCACGACTGCTGAACTTTTGCTGCCTAAACATGCTGGATGCCGACTGTGCTGGTGCTGGATGTGCAAGTGTGTCGATTCCAAGAAAGCTGCGTAGCGCCGTTGGAGCTCGCCTTGGAGCCACTAATCGTTGAAAGTGCCTTGGTTAGTAGCACTGCAATATTTAGATAAGCACCGCTGGAATATGGGGGGTAAAAAGGGGGGAAAAAGAGAGAGAAAAAAAAAACGTGGTTACGTGGTGTATTTGTGAAACATTTGCTGTGATGCTGCATCGCTGCTCGGGGGTCTTCGCTAAGGATGCTAAAGCTACTGGGCTACCCAAGGGCAAATGTAGACTACTACCGATGCTAAATTACATCTCAAAGGCCGTCTCTCATTTTATGCTACCTTGTGAGCAGCTGTTTTCACTCAGGATTTTTTCATTTTTTTTTTTCCAGTTTCCGGCATTTTAATACGGAAATGTTTCTATATGGCAATATGCTGGAACAGCGAAGCCAGTTTTCTGAAATTAGCGGTAATAATCCTTGAAATGAAAACATGCTCTCGTTTTGTGAACGCACGCATGATTACGACGCCCTGGTCATAGCGGCAACTCGATAACCAAGTACTCACACTTCTGTGGCTAAAAACAGCGCTGACACGAGACGAAGCAGAGGGTACACGACGCTGTTTCGTCTGCTTCGTCTCGTGTTAGCGCTGTTTTTAGCCACAGATCATGCACCAACCAGCCTGAATTTCCACCCTCTTAAAGTACTCACGCTTGTTTGAGAGCACTGCGTTGAATAGGCATTTGTTGAGCGCAATAGCTAACTTAACTGCACCTGTTAAGCAGAGGCAGTGGCATAGCATGCTGTGCAATTTGTTTTTTGTAACTCTTTATGTATGTGATTGGTATTCTGCTCAAGTGTCATGGCAAGAAGAAACAACAGTGTTTATTTTTGAAGTTGTGGGCACCCCATAACATGCTTACACAGAATGGTGCAGTTCAATATTGAGTCAAATAAGTAAGTGCTGGTTTTCGCAACTGTTTATTCCTTGTATACATCTCAAAGTGACCTTGGCTAACTTGAATTCCAAACTATCTTACAGCCGCTTCAAAAGCTTCCGAATTAGGTGACATGTTGTACATGCACCATTATGCCTACCAATCTTTTTGAAGAAGGAATCATTGCTACAAAATTAAAGGATTAAGCTCACAAATTATAGCAACACTTGAAGAGGGGAGAACCAGAGTATTTTGACATCACTCCCTTATGGTTTGCACACTGGTCAGCTAGCAATCCAAGATTTCAAAGAAACGCTTAATGTCATCATCATGTGCCACAAGTGTGTTTATAGTAAATTAGGTACTACAAGGACTTGTAGCTATAGTAAATTAGGTACTACAAGGCTACCCCGATGAAAGTCGTCTAGGAAATAGTATGAAACAACCAGTTTTAGGCATTTAAATTTGAGGAACCTGAGTTCGATCCCAGCCATTGTGACCATGTTTTGATAGAGAAAAATGTAAGGCACCCATTTACTGTGTGATGTCAGTGCATGTTAAAAAAAAATCATTGGTCAAAAATGAGCCGGAGACCTACACTACAGAATCCTGCAAAGCCTAAGTCAATTTGGGAACTATACTAAACAAAACTGAAATACACTGCTTCTAAATTTAGGTGAAACAATGCCTTTGCTGTTTAGTAAATGTACGGCAAGCAATACATTGTAAACTATTTATGCAGAAGCAGTTTGTTTTACTGGCAAATGCCTTCAACTTTTTGGCAGGAAAAAGTGGCAGATGTGACTTCAGTTCTACAAATGACACTGGGCAGCCATGCAGCCATCAAAGAACCTACTTTGAATTGCAAATAGCCACATTTGTGTTTGCAAGGAGGCCCAAAGCACAGTGAATAAGCAAGATAGCGATAAAAATAATTCAACGAAAAGAAAGGTGGAGAGTTCAGCCAGCAGCAATATGACCCTAGCGTGCTGCTCCACACTAGAGAAGGGAGAAAAGGGAAATAAAATGAGAATGAGGATACAAATGGTTGATGACAATGTTGTAGTGCAGTGAATTGGTTCGAGTTATAGAGAAGACCACGCACACAGTGGATTGCACTTGTCTCGCATAGTCGACATATAACACATGAAGTGCATGTTCTCCACATGCACCAGTTGTCATTGCACACACTTTCACTCTCATATTCTGGTCCAAATGCATACACAGGCTCGCCACGCACTGATTCTGAAAAAGCTCAAACTAGACAGAAACATGATTGATCGCACTGTAAGCAGCTGTATAGCATGCGAAGCACAGCACTAACAATTTGTGGTGTGTCACATATGGAATGGTTTGACTGTTAAATTGGCAGGGTACCATGCCATCAACTAATGTCTAAAAGCTGAGATGATGGCTTTGGTTGGAAGTAATCTAAGCCCTTGGCGATGCAAGTACACAAACGTAATCCAAATGCATTGTTCTTGAATGGCTGCTTTCCAAATTGTTGATATTTAAATTAAAGTAGTGTGGTGCTGTATGTTTTTCTGAAAAAATCTTGCTGTGCAGCTAACTTCATTGCAACATCTGATTGAAGCTGGAACACCTGCAGCAGTACCACACAGCAAGACAAAAGTGTCCACGCAGATTGCAGAACTTTTGTAGACATGGAAAACAATAAAGTATGATTCATACTTATGAAACCTTTGCCTTTGTCTTCATTTTGATAGTGTGGCCCTAGGCAGCTGCTGCACCAAGATTTTCATAGGTCAACAGGCCCACCAGAACCAATGCACCCAACCGACCTTCTGCAGGGAAACCCAGCCGCTACCGATTCCAGTGGCTATGGGGAATGTGTTTATAAACCAGTACTACTGGAATTAGTAGGATCCCCGCAAGAAACCAGTAGGAAATTTTTACCTTGGATAAACAATTATCTTCTTTGGCACTTTTCTGCAATTGCTCTGATCCCTAAAAAGATGTTGGCTACATATCTACAGAATATCATTTAATATCTCATCAAGAGATGTGTGGGCATATGTGAGTATTCGGTACATGTCCACTTTCTACTCTCTTCAACGTGGACATTATAATGTATACTATAATGATATATTATTAACATTTGCGGCAGATATTCACTAGATGTTCACTCAGTATAAGTTCTTTGGCTAACATTTTTTTTTTTTTCTGTAAACTGATTTTACGAACGTTTACAAGGGAAAGTTATCAGATTGACGGCATGTGACTAGCACTTTGTGTCATCATTTCTACAATTAGTCATTTAGCTTCGAGGTGATGACTTCCTTCAAAAGTCTCTTCTCTCGCGCTTGCCAGCTAACTGCATTGGTCTGCATGGAAACTATCGTCTAATATATTGCGCTCGTGTACTTTCGACTCCAGCATAAGCGAGAAATGTAGCTCCACTTTTTATTAAATTGACTGAAATTCAACCCACATATAGCACTAGCCGAGTATAAATTATTTGACAATGATTGAAATATACTGCTATGAGCAATACTGGCTGATCGGCAAAGTACGTATCTTTCTCCATCCTTTTGAACCTTTTGCACAATCCAAGACTTGTTGGTTTCGACGCTGTAGGCTTCCAGCCATTCGTTGACGGCTGCCTCGTTTGTCAGGTTCGCGCGATACACTGATCCGAGCCCTTTTGACGCGAGCTCATCTTTTACGAGCTCGAGCGGCTCTGGGAGCTCGTCCATCATCTCTAGTTATCCGCAATTGACACACAAGTTCGCCAAGCACAAAATCACCCTGGTTAGCGCAGCGCGCAACGGATGAGCCAAGTGCACGTGCGTACAACCCAGAAGCACCGGACGAAATGCGTGGATATATGCGGATGGGGAGAAGTGCGAACTTCGGGGTGTAGCCGAGCCGAGCGACGATTCCAGAAAATACCAGAACAAGAACAGCCGCGCAAGTGACCACTGGACTGAAATTTACGTAACACGTGACCGGTAACCGACCGACGTTTACAGAACACCAGAGTAAAATGCCCGCGCAGTGGTCACTGGACCGAAATTAACGTGATCGCGTGACCGAACTTTTAGCCGACGGCAATTCGCGTTATTTTTACGTGAACTTCAGCCGACAGCCGTGCGAAAATACGGGCGCTGCGCGAAAACGACACCGAAACATGAGTACCTTTGACAAACACCAGCGGGAAAAAAACGTAAATGCGAGCCCTGCGTGAAACGAAACTGAAACCATGAGTAGTCTCGTCACAAGGCGCTAGGGAGAAACAGCGTCGCTGCTACTCGCAGAAGTGACGTTGTGTCACGTGCTTGCGCGTCAGAGCGTCGTCCGCTCGAGTGCTCCTACGGGATATGGTTTGTCAATACGCCGCCTGGTTTGGATCTATGAGAACTCGGAAGAGACGCCATGTGTATTTGCCAGACATCTACCTAGCTGCCGCGTTCCACCTCTCTACCCAGTTAGCGTCCGCGAGTTGCGCCGCCTATTCTGCCGCCTCTTTTGTTATCGCCGCGATCCGGGTTTTTAGCTTGCGGTTATGTGTCTGCCTGCGCTATCCTTTAACCATGCTGCGTCTGGCTGCCCAGAGGTGGAGGAGGTGAGTGTCCACATCCGTCACCGCCTCAGAGAGCTTTACCCGCGTTTCCGTCGAACGGAGACTGGTCAGCAGCTGTTTGGTCCAGGCTTGGTATCCCTGCTCCTGGATAGAACTAACATTATATTCTTTTCTAAATTTTGCCCAGTCCGGCATCCTAGTCTGCCTCGTCGGTCTGGTAAGGGGTTTAGTGCGGATCGCTATGTTGATCAGACAGTGGTCACTACCGAATGTTTCCTCCATATTCGTCCACTCCACTCGCCTCGCGTTTTTTGAAAAAGTTAAGTCCGGACCAGTATCCCTCTGTGCCGAGTTCCCAATTTGCGTGGGGTACGCCGGGTCGGTGTGTAGGGTTAAGCCTAATGTGGACGCTGCCTCCGCTAGCTTCCGTCCTCCTATGTCCTCTCGGGTGTAGCCCCATGAGAGGCTTTGCGCATTGAAATCTCCTAACACTAGTAACGAATCTCGTCCCGCTTCCCTGACAGGCCTACTCAGGAGTGTGGAGAAGGTTACATTTTTTGCTTTAGGTGGGCAGTACACGTTCAGGATGTGGAGCGGCGGATCATCCTTTTTTTATGGGCAGGAGAGTCACCATCACGTATGAAAAGCTGGCTTGTAATTCCAGATCTATCAGATTTGCTGTGAAATTTTTGTGCACGAAGATGCATGTTAGGGGGTCGAGTTGGAACATTTTGTAGTTTGTGAGGCTCGCGTTCCCGCCTGGCGCCTGTACGGCCACCACTGCCGGAGTAGGCTCGTACGTGGAAAAGTGCATTCTAAGGTCTGCCCTCTTAGTCTTTGATTTAAAGCCTCGACTATTCCAGTGCGTTAAAATTATAGGACTCTCATTAGGTCGTCCCGCCATGTTGCGCCTGAAGATTGTTATTCTGGATGGGGAGCTGCTGCAGCTTCTCACCCTCACAGATCACCCTACGCATTTTGTGGGTTATGGGATTCGTGGGTCGCCTTGTGTTAGCATACTTGCGAATCTTCATCGCTTTCGCTATCTGTCGTGATACTATGGAGGGAATGGATTCATGTATCTTCCTCTCATAGCTTCTAGTTTGTTTTCCATGATAGGCTCGGCGTCGCTTTCCATCACCTCCTCTTGCTGAGGCGGCTGAGATTTAGCTAGTGCAGTTTCTAGTTTGCTGGTTAGCAGCTCCATTTGAGCTTTTAGGGCTGCTATCTGTTTTCTTAATTCAGTTTCTACCAAATTTGGTGTAGGTGGAGAGCTAGTATTGGGAGGAGGAGGGGCGACCCCACTCACCGGCTGCTTCCCGTTCTTGACCATGCTGGCCCAGTTCCTGTCCTGATTGTTTTGTTTAGAATTTGGCTCCATGTTAATCGAAGGGGGCGGGAGATTCTCGCTCCTTCTTTTCTTTTTATTGTTTTTCTTTTTTTCTTGTTCTTGTTACTGGATTGTTGCTGCTCGTTCCTTCGGAATTTCGCAGTGCAGTCTTTAGAGTTCGTGGCTTGTTCGCCGCCACATACCGCACATTTTGGATTGCACTCGAGAGGGGCCCGCACCCCCTCCACAAACTGAGCTTGCGTTCCGCAGAGTCCGCAGTTTTCTTGCGTCGGAGTCGGGCAGGCGTCTGCCCTATGTCCCACCGTGCCACACAGGTTACACGCTGGTATGGTGCGACGGTATGTGGCTACCGGTATAACTTCCGCGTTATACAGCACAGCTCTGGGCTTGTACTTTCCTTCGAAGGTGACCTTTGCTTTGTTCGAAGTGCCGAACTTTCGGATCTCCAGGATTTTGCTCTCTCCGCGAAAGCTTCTCACCTTCCCTCGCAAGGATTCGGGGGTCTCCAGATTGGTCACAGTGATGACTCCGTGTACCACGTTGTCCTCATTTTGCTTTACGTGTCCACGCAGATAGAGGTCTTGCCCTTGCGTTCGGATTGCAAAGTCGCCGACCAGTCTGCCGCATGGATGCTCTACGTGCCCACAATGATCAGGTTTTGGTCCGGAGACACTGCGAAGTAAAAATTGTCTGCTTCGGCATATCCGGCTCGCTGTCGTAGAGCTAGGCCCAACTCGCCGTGTTGCAAGTTCTTCAAGTTTGTGGCCGTTAGTGGTTTGATGATTAGGACCACATGGTCTGGTCTGAATCTGCACAGAAACTTGGGCTTCCATGCAGCTCTGACTTGCGTTGGGCCTCCGGTTGCGCGCTCACTGGGTTCTGAGTCGGGTTGCGCTTGGCGGTCTCCGTGTGCTGACGTGCCTTCCTTTGCGCGCTGGCTTGGAGTTTTGGGCTCGCTTTTCAAAAGCCCGGATCACATTTTCACTGCAGGCTTGCTGACGGCTGGTCTGCGGCAAGGTTGTACACGTCATGCCTTCCGGGTAGTAGCCGCGTTGCTGGTTGGCGTCTGCCATGTTCGCCAGGAGCGGCCTTCCCGCCGTGGGACGCCGGCGTTCAGCCGATAGGCTGAGCTACGGCTCCACAACGGATAGGAGCAAAAGTGCTCCAAAAATTTGAAGACTCGGTCCACCGCGTTGAGAGTGGTCTCCCTGCGTTCCGGATGCCTTGAAGGCAAGTCAGAGCTGCATGGAAGCCCAAGTTTCTGTGCAGATTCAGACCAGACCATGTGGTGCTAATCATCAAACCACTAACGGCCACAAACTTGAAGAACTTGCAACACGGAGAGTTGGGCCTAGCTCTACGACAGCGAGCCGGGGATGCCGAAGCAGACAATTTTTACTTCACAGTGTCTCCGGACCAAAACCTGATCATTGTGGGCACGTAGAGCATCCATGCGGCAGACAGACTGGTCGGCGACTTTGCAATCCGAACGCAAGGGCAAGACCTCTACCTGCGTGGACACGTAAAGCAAAGTGAGGACATCGTGGTACACGGAGTCATCACTGTGGCCAATCTGGAGACCCCCGAATCTTTGCGAGGGAAGGTGAGAAGCTTTCGCGGAGAGAGCAAAATCCTGGAGATCCGAAAGTTCGGCACTTCGAACAAAGCAAGGGTCACCTTCGAAGGGAAGTACAAGCCCAGAGCGGTGGAACAACGCGTCGAATACCAAACCTATTGGCTCCCCAGGTGGTCGAAATTACGCCGTAGCCCTCCACTACGGCTCCTCTCTCTCTCTCTCTTTCCACTTTAACTCCCACCATCATCCCTTCCCTTACGACGTGGTTCAGGTGTCCACAGACACAAGTGGGACAGATACTGCGACTTTCCCTTCCTGTCAACCAATTATAATTGTTCCACCGCTACGGCCGAAAATCTCCGGAGCCGATGTTCCATGCGTCCGCTCGCTACGCGCGCTAGAGCAACCTCCAAATGTCCCATTTCGTGTCGCCCCCATCGAAACGCAGCTGCCGGCGGTCTGCTGCGTTTCGATGGAGGCGAAACGAAATCGCAAATATATTCTTTGCGATCAGAGCTCCTCAATACTACCAGTTGCGAAACTTCCCGTAGGGCCCACGTATCAAAAAACGGCGGTTTTGATTGGTCAAAATTCAGGTGTTAACGAATGGTGACGGCACCCGCGGCCAATAAAGGAAACGGGATCTAAATTCCTAACTTTCTGATTGTGCATAAATTCAGAACCATTATGGAAAATAAAATTTTTTGATGACTTGTAGCGGCAAAAATTATTAGGATAACAGCCATATAGTCAGTTAAGATGAAAAAGAGGAGAGAAAAATTTGATTTTCAAAAGGCAAAGGCGGCAGTAGTAAAGAGCTTGCATTGAGCGCTTTCAGATGGTGGGCAGTTCATAGGCACCCGAAAAATGCGCACAAATTCGGTCACTTTTTGAGGCAAAGTTTCGCAACTGATATGATTGATCCAAGAGCTAAACTTCGCTTCAAAAAGTGCAACTGATATAATCTAAGAGCAACCCCACCGGGCTGGCGCAGTGGTTACGGCGCTCGACTACTGCTAACAAGGACGGTGGATCGAATCCCGGCATCGGCGGCCGTTTTTCGATGGAGGCGAAAAGCAAGGCGCCCGTGTATTGAGCGATGTCAGTGCACGGTAAAGAACCCCAGGTGGTCGAAATTTCCGGAGTCCTTCACTACGACGTCTCTCATAGCCTGAGCCGCTTTGGGACATTAGACCCCACAAACCAAACCAAACCTGATGCAAGAGCTCTGCTAAAGTGAGCTAGAATGGGGTAGTGGGCTCACGGGGGCGCCTTCCCTGACGCAGTGTATGTTACATGCACTAGGTGGCGCCACCGGAGACTTCAATGTAGCGCTCTGCTGCTTGAGGGGTTGCGTTCGTACGACCGCGGCCTTCTCACTTTAGAAAAACGCACCGGCCTCGTGCACACTTTTTAGATTTGCCTGTGGCAGCTATGCAGAGGTTGGATATATTAGCAAGTTGTGCTACTACTGGTGCTATACGATGAGCTAAGAGCTAACTGCAAACGCGTGTCCGATTTCTCTCCGGCGTCCTTGGCGAAAAGTGAATTAAGGCGCTCGTATGAAAATGACTGCGGCCCTCGATAGCCCCATTTTCTGAGGTTTGTGATTCACAGCCGCGATGATAAAGAGTACAGAGACGCATAGGTTTGCGCGGGTAACGTGTGAAGCTGTATTCGTATTCCTAATAGGCCGCAGCTGTCAGCATCTTTTTGTCGCGCCTACCTTCTGGATCGTGAATTTAGTGTCGACGCTGTTTATGGAAGAAAGGTGCTTAAAAATTGCCACAAATCAATATTCAACACATCTTAAGAGTTTGCAGTTGCGCATCCTCCGTCCATTATCAGCAGTTTAATATCTGAAAATTTTCAGATAACTGCACAATTGCGAATGAGCTGTATTCGTGTAGACAGTGTTCTGATCGATAGAGAAGGACCTGATAGGAGCTGTACGAGTGTGAAACAAGCATTTAGTAGACGGCGGCTCCACTGCTTCCTTGACAAAAAGGTCACCCGTGCTAATCTTAACTGAGAGAGGCGAGGCGTACATATGTTTTAAGCATCCGATTTCTCGCTGAGCGTGTCTTACTACTCCGAGTGAATCAGTTTATTTGCTGCCCGAATACAGTTCATGGCATGAAAAAAAAAAAAAAAGACCTCAGTGAACATATATTTTCGAGAACCTCTGTATACGGCGCAAATTTAAGACGACACAAGAAAGAAAAGGACAGCACACGCTCACATGGTATCCTTTTATTTCGTGTGTTGTCTTCTTTGTGCCGTATACAGTGTTTCTCGAAAATATGTTCACGGAGTGTTTTTCTTTCGTGCCATTAACTGCGCAACGAACACAAAAAGAAAAGGGCACAACATGTGTCGTGTCCGGTTTTTGTTTTCTTGTGTCGTCATTTTTGTACTGTGAAAAACTACGCCGAACGAAACACACCACAAGCTTGTGTTTAGTTCGGCGTAGTTTTCCGCAGTACGAATATGAACCAACTAGCCCAAGAAACGGTATTAATACTGTGTTGTCATCTTTGCGCCGTGTACAGTGGTTTTCAAGTCATGAATGATCGCCCCACAGGCCGTCATATTTTCGAGCTTGCTCAAGAAGCAGTAAAGCTGAACTGACAATAGCTGAGTCCACATTGTCGAGGAAGTTTGGGCCGAGGAAGCTGTTTGCTCCCGGCGACACCGCGTTAGCAGGCTTGTACAAGCTTCGCAATTCAATTTCACTAGACTCTATTTAGCAACAAACCCAGTAATGTGAAATATTAGCCTATAATCACTTCAGCTATAATATGCTGGCTGGGGTCAACAGATATACCAGCGCATTCTTGATGCTTAGTAATGCGTTGAATAAAGTTATTTCCGAACTACTGGTCCTCCTTTTTGTTCACATTCGTATTTGGCTTTGTGCTTCTCCTTGATGCAGCATGTCGACAATCCGGCTAGCTGGCCCTGCTTGGAGGAATTCCCCTGGCTTATTGTTTCCACAAGGCCATAGAATAAAATACAACTGAAAAACTAGGCTGGTATACGTGTAATGATGTGATCAGGTCATCGTGTGTTTATATCTATTAGGGAGGATTTATATTTGCTCCCATTATTTTCCAAGAGTCACATATCTTTTGATTCGTGCGTGGCGCCTTTCCCGTAAGCGTGTCCGGCAGCCTAGCACAATGGCTTTGTCATCAGGATGGCATCTTCGTACCAGAAGTCACAATTCGTTGGGTCACATTGCCCACTGCAAAACAAAACCTCCGCAATGTCGAGAATACAGCAGCGAAGGGGAAGGCAGGCAAAGGCAAACGGCGCGCAGCGCGCGGAGCCGCGCGCTGCTACATTGAAGGCGGCGGTGGCGGCCCCCTGCGGAGGCACGCAGAACTAGAATCTGCTGACATAGGCGGCGTCATCGCAATGTATGGCGCCGGCTGAGGAGTGAGCCCACTGCCCAATTCTAGTTCACTTTAGCTCTGCTGTGCGAAGTCAGTGCTCGTTAAATATCCCCAGGTGGCCGCAATTACCCCGGAGCCCTCCACTACGGCACCCCTTTCTCTTTCCGCTTTCACTCCCATCTTCCTCCCCTCCCTTACGGCGCGGTTCAGGTGTCCACACAAGTGCGACCGATACTGCGCCTTTCCTTTTCTGTTAACGTGTTGTTAATTATTCGACACCTAATGAAAACGACTGTCAGCCAAACGCCTTCGATTCAATGCACGTATTAGGTCTAGAATTGCCACAATGGTCGAAGTTGAAAGAAACGATCCAAGGAACCACTGATTTATTGAGCCATTCGCGGTTTCACCTTATTTCGGCATGTACTTAGATACGTATGCTTAATCTTTGTTACACACATATTACCCTAGTGAAAAATCCCGTATCGCGCCAACGGATTTTAGCCGGTCCTATATTATCCCGTGTATATTTCATACCAGTGAGAAAAGTCCTGTATCAACCTTAGACAGGTTTATACCGGACAGGCCACGTCCGATATGAAACTGATTCGGACGGTCCGGTCCATATAGAGCTAGTACAGGACATACCAATTCCAGTATGCATCTCAGAGAGGATATCCCAGTCCGGTATGGATATGAAACAGGGCGGACCAGTAGTGTATTGAGCTCATATACAGGACAGATCATGCGCGGTTTACTTGAAACCGGACAAACCCGTCATGAATGCAATTGATGCTGGACAGAGTATTTGAGCTCCTGAACACGATTCGGGCGGATCGTGAAGCTCGACCAGAATGTCCACATCAGAACGTACCTGCGCGCTAAATAAGCATGAAACTATACATATCATACGTTACAACAATTTTGTACACGTGAAGTACGCGGTGTTTCAAAAATACCTAGAAGATAGGAGCCAGCAAGTACATAAACCCATCAAGTTGTTTTTGCGCGTACTTCCAGCAATTTCACTCGTTTTTTTGCCATCGACTACCCCTGAATTTGTGACAGACACTTCGCTACCTATCCTGCGTGGACTGTGCACCTTTCAACAATTTTAGGCAAAATTTGTTGTCTCTAAGATCAATTTCCTGCGGCCAAACCTGACCAAGGGAGATAGGCCTAATGGGTGCGCATGGTTAGGGCGTTCCCGCTCCCAGCTGTGACGGCTGCGGCCGCCACACCCTCAAGCTCAGAGATGCCGTATTCTGTCACCGGCACGGACATTTCGCCTGCGGACCTAGCGGGCGGCACATAGGCCGCGCTTGAAATAATGCTCACCGCAGAAATATGAATTCGTGCATGTGCGCCCCTCGCGCTTATGCTCGACTCAAATCAATCTCACCTTCCAAAGCGGTCCCATATAAGAATCTAAGGAAATCAGAGTTCTTGGGCTCTTTATACACAACCAGAGACGATGCGACACAATACTCGCCAAGCTCCGCAGGTGGCGGACCAGGTGGGCCGCATGGTCCGCCGGGTTTCCAACAAGCGCGGTGGGTTACGATACAAGGTCGCCTTGCGGCTGGAGAACGAATTCGTGACCAGTCGAATCTTGTATTCGACTCCCTACCTCCACCTGCGGAAACAGGACGAGGATACTCTCGAAGTTATCCTCCGTAAAATTATGAAACGAGCACTGGACCTCCCGGTCTCCACCTCTACCAGCCGTCTCATGGCGCTGGGTGTGGTGAATACTTTCAAGGAGCTTCGGGAGGCCCACCTCACCAATCAGTACACGCGTCTAACAAAGACAGAGTCGGGTCGCCGTCTTCTTGCCCGACTTCACATCCAACACACCCAACTCACAGAGGAGAGATGTCGCATTCCCGAAAAATGGAGACGCGACCTCCATGTGCGGCCTCTCCCCGCCAACATGTCCAAAGAGGACCATAATGGTCGGCGCCTGGCGCGGGCGGAAGCCATGAACCGCCAATATGGAAGCAAACCAGGAGTTTTCTATGTGGATGTCTCCGGCCCAAACCCTAGGGGTTGGTACACAGCCGCGGTCATCCACAAGGGCAAAACAGTGGATGGCCTTACGTTCAAGGCCCAGTCACCAACACACGCAGAAGAGGTTGCCATCGCCCTCGCAGCCTCTGACTCCTCCTCCAAATACATCATAACCGACTCTCGAGGGGCTTGTCGGAACGTCCAGCAAGGGTGGACTGCTCCTCTAGCTTACCGCATATACCAAAATTGCAGTCGAGATTCGGATCCCGCGTACCGATCTCTCGTTTGGGCTCCAGGTCACCAAGGTCTCCAAGGGAATGAGGCAGCCGACGCCGCCGCCCGCGCGCTTTGTCTCCGGGCATTTCCCATGGGACCCGACGCGGACCAGGATTTTGATTTCAGCCCAGTGTACAAATTTAAAGAAATATGTGAATATTACAGATCTACGCACCAAACTCTTCCCACCCCTTGCAAAGGGCAGGGGAAGGCTAACGAGCGGGTGCTCCTGCGCCTGTTCACCAATACAATGTTGTGCCCGGCTACTCTAAAACATTTTGATCCGCAATTCGATGGGCTGTGGTCGCACTGTGGGGAGGTGTCTGACATCTACCACATGGTGTTGGCCTGCCAGAAAAACCTATCTTTGCCCCCTATCCCCAACCCCACCCGAGAGAACTGGGAGGCGACCCTGTCCGGCTGCTGCACCCTAGAGGCCCAAAAGGTCTCATCGACAGCACGCCCGGGCTGCGGCAAACGCCAATGGAGTGCCTGTCTAGGCATCCCACCTAGTGTACATACCTCCATGTATTAGAATAATAAATGTTTTCACCACCACCACCGGCCAACGCTCCGGCGTCTGATGCCACTACAACTCACTTAAGCCAGCGTCTCCGCAGCCGCCCACCGCCACCTGCCATAAAACGACTACTCCCTCACCAGCCGACAGATGACGTACAAAATTGTCCTTCGCCCTCAAGGTACATATAATATGGTGAGGCAACCAAAAAGAGAATAAAATAATATGCCTCTGCCCGTGCCACTAGGTATAAAGGCTCAATCCAATCGATTATAAAAGAATTGGTCCCAAAAAAAAAAGCTTGGTCTATGCTTGCACCCGTAGGCGAAAGAACCCGAAGGTTCCAAAAAAATGCGGGAATCTCTACGCAGCGACCCACAGCCGGGGAGCAAGCCCGGGGAGATCCCCCGTGATCTCCCCTGGGAAGTAGAGGGAAGGGATGGGACAAGGGAAAGGGAAATGGGATATAGGGAAAGGGTTATGGGATTGTGGGAGGGATAGGGGCAGCTTAAGGGATTTTCTCAAATGATCCTGATTCGATTCGAGCTCAAGGTACAGTCGACCTGAACGCCGTTGGCCCCGCCGAACTGGCCATATCTATTTATGACGCTGCTCAGATCGAAGTCGACG
Source organism: Amblyomma maculatum (assembly GCF_055883805.1). Taxonomy (NCBI): domain Eukaryota; kingdom Metazoa; phylum Arthropoda; class Arachnida; order Ixodida; family Ixodidae; genus Amblyomma; species Amblyomma maculatum. The sequence goes on along the minus strand of NC_139344.1, from coordinate 478,072,128 downwards.
TGGCCATCACCGCCGACCAAGTTAGAATCCAACCAAGCAACAACACCGTCACGATCAGTACTCCGGACAAGGATCACGCTCTCCTTTATGCCAAGGTCCAAACAATCACCCTAGACAAGGTCGCCATCCCGGTCGCCACGTATGCCCCAGCCCCCCACAACTCGCTGAAGGGGATAATCTACAGAGACCACAACCACGAGACCGACGCAGATTCAGGCTGAGCTCAAAGCCAGGAACTCGGACCTCACTGCGGTAGCCGCGCGCTGCATGGGCTGCACGCACCACTTCGTGATCACAATCTCCGGTGCCACGTTACCCCGCTACATGCGGTACCTTGGCTTTGAGACATCAATATTTATGCGTTCAATAGTGCAGCTGAGCATGTTTATATCTTTGAAGCCATGGCTAACTTCCTAGATTGTGATAAGATAGTTGCGGTAATGGGAGACTTTGTGTTTGTTACCTGAATGATCGTGTACACAGAGACAGAACTGTTGAAATGTATTCGCGTGTTATAGATGACTCAGGACTCATTGATACAGGGGCCTCAAGTCATGTAACTACACTATTCACGCATATCCAGGGTGGTCCCACGCGCCCCTAGACAGAATTTATATTTCTTCCACGCTGATTTCCCGTGATTTGTTGTGTGAAACTGCACCGGGTCCTTTTCAGATCATTGTATGGTGGTTGCTCGGCTCGGGAGAACTTACTGTTTAACATTTAGGCTGCAATGGGAGGTTTGGAAGCTAAATTCTTCATTTGTAAATGATCAGGAGTTTGCCTCTCGGATACGCTCCCAACTACAAGTGTGTTTGACAGGTGCCATGACAATATTTGCTGCATGGGAGCTGTTTAAACAGGAGGTGCGAGCGATAGCTATTGAAATTGGGTCTGTTAGGTAATTTTACAGGAAATTTCAGGGGAGGACATTGCATAAGAATTTGTGTAACCTCTATGAATTAGAATGTGTGTCACTTGGAGTATATTTAGATGAAATTGCTAGGGTAAATTGTGACCTACAAAAACAGGAGGCTGAATGATACAGGGGTGCCCGAGTTTGATCTCGTACAAATCGTGATTTGCACTCTGAAACCCCTACGCGACAGGCTTTACTTGATGAGCACCATTATGCTATATCCAAATTGATACCGGGAATGATGTCCAATGACACCCTAGTAACGAAAACGTATGACATCACTTCTCTGTTTGTGAGCTATTACACGACGCTGTTCAGTGACGCTTGTGCTACTGCTAATTCGGATCTACTAGCTAACTTAAAAGCTCTTATAGCACCTTTATCAGATAATCGCTGTGCTCTTATCAATGGTCCTTTCACATTGGAAGAAATAGAACACGCAATTGACCAATTTGTTTTTTCGGAAATGAGAGCCATCAACCATACATGACATTCCATTATCAGAGCTCTGCGCGGTTTCTTTCCGCACTTTCCTGGACAATACAGGAATTTCCTGAAATAGCACACAATCCTGTATCCCAGATCCTGTGCAATAAACCTGTATACGGTTTCCTGTCCGGATTTTATACAGGATTTTTCAGAAGGGACATTGTGCTGTACAATGTCAGCGCACGTTAAAGATCTCCAGGTGGTCGAAATTACTCCGTAGCCTTCCACTATGGCTCCCCTTACTCTTTCCACTTTCACTTCCACCTTACGCCCTTACTTTACGACGCGGTTCAGGTGTCCACAGACAAAGCGTGACTGATACCAGGCCTTTCCTTTCCTGTGAACCAATTATTATTATAATTCGACACCCGAATGCTGTGCCGGAGCACCTGGATTCGATCCCGACCGCCGGCGGCTACGTTTAGATAGATGTGAAACGGAGAGGAGTCCGTGTGCTGTGCAATGTCAGTCCATGTTGAAGACCCCCACGTGGTCGAAATTGCTCCGTAGCCCTCCAGTACGACTCCCCTTCCTCTCTATTTCCACTTTAATTCCCAACTTACTTTCTTTTCGGCTCAGTCAGGTGTCCACAGAACAAGTGTGATAGATAACGTGCATTTCATTTCCTGTGAACGAATTATGATTGTTATAAATAATATTAACTACTCGGCTGCATTTCGATGGAGGCGAAACGAAGAGACGTCCGTGTGCTGTGCGATATCATCATGATCATCAGCCTGTCTATACCCACTGCAGGGCGAAGGCCTCTCCCATATTTCTCCACTTAACCCGGTTCTGTGCTAGCTGCATCCACTTGACCCCTGCTAACTTCTTAATCTCATCCGCCCACCTAACTTTCTGCCGCCCCCTGCTACGCTTTCCTTCCCTTGGAATCCAGTTTGCTACCCTAAGCGACCTCACTGTGCGATATTACTGCATGTTAAAGATTTCAGGCGGTCTAAATTACTCCGGAGTCTTCGACTAAGGCACCCCTTTCTCTCCTTCTGCTTCACGAAGGAGAGAAAGGGGCCCAGGAATTCTTTGCTCCAATTTGCTTCCTTGCCGACAGCATGAAAACCTGGCGAAGTGAAGCCTTCGCTACAAAATTGCGGCAAAATATGCTACATCATTTTGGAGTCTATCAATTAAAGTGCCTCGATAAATGTGCATTTGAATCACCTACATACCCATGAAAAATTGACAGTCGCCAGCTCGACTGCGCCAGGATATACGCGGCGAAAGCTACAGCGAAGCTTGTTCAGCCTTGGTTAACCTTGATTGTAACCCTAGGATAGTCTTGTTGTTTAGCTATCTTGTTGCTGCTTAAAAGAAGAGACTTGCGGCAGCATATTCACGGCGTTTAGCTAGTCGCTCGGCGCGCTGTTCCTCTGTTTCCTTGCCGATTCTTTTCCTCTTCGTCGTGTTCCGATGTGGATTCGAGCCCCCTCCTGCTTAGCAGAATTGTCGCCGTCGATACTGCTGCCAGACCTGTGGTTGCGGCGCACGCGACCTCTCCTTTTCAATCCTCTGACATGTTATTAGGCATGCGACACACCTGGCGAACCGAGTGGAGGCGAGCACAACGCCGAGGCAAATGGTGTGACGTCATACCAAACGGCGGCGGCGGCTCCGTGGCGAGGCACTCGGTGTGACGTCCTGCCAGATGGCGCAACGAGCGCGTGGCTTCTAGGGAAGGATGGATGGATGGATGGAATATAAGAACGTCCCTATTGAAACGGGGTGGTAGAAGCAGCTATTATGCTCATTTTTCTCCCTATATCTTATTTATTGTTTTAGATTGGTTAACTATACCGTCATTCTACTTATTGAATTTTTGTTTCTACATCACTAACATTATGTAACTTTTCTGCTTTCAAGCCACCAATCTTCCAGTCGTTTTTTTGCTAGCTTCCACTGCCGGTTTATACACCCAGCCACTGGACTCTCTAAACCCCAGAGCTGCAGGAAGAGTGTATTGCGCCTGCATCGACTTCCGGACGGACGTCAATACATTCAAAATAATATGGTCAATTGTTTCACATGAGTTACCAAATACAGCACATGCGTCATCTTCATTGTTAAATTTATTTTTGTAGCTGCGTCTTATAAGGCACCCTGATCTAGCTTCAAAAAGCAGGGCACTGCCTCTTGAGTTATCAAAGAAAGCTTCCTTCCTGATATGTCTTTTCCACTTTCGGTATAATTCCACAATCTGTTTCTTTTCCATCGAATTTATCAAATTTTTACCTTCTGTATTCTTCACCTGTTGCTTAACGCTCTTTCATTCTTCGTCCTTGTGACCAGCATACTAACTGGTTAGCTTCCAGCTCTTTTCCTCCATTGTGAGTCAACGCTTTTAGGTATAGGTATTTAAATGATTTTGCTGCCCATCTGTTACTGTGCAATTTCCTCGGGAGTTCCCCATCATCATCATCATCAGCCTGACAATACCTACTGCAGGGCGAAGGCCTCTCCCACATTTCTTCAATTAACCCAGTTCTGTGCTAGCAGCATCCACTTGACCCCTGCGAACTTCTTAACCTCGTCCTCCCACCTAACTTTCTGCCGACCCCTGTTACGCTTTCCTTCCCTTGGAATCCAGTTTGTTACCCTAAGCGACGATCGGTTATCCTCTCTTCGCACTACATGTCCTGCCCATGCCCATTACTTTTTAATTTCCAGTAAAACGTCGGTAACTTGAGTAATTTCTCTCACGCACTCTGCACGCTTGCTATCTTTTAATGTTACTCCTAAATTTTTCGTTCCATAGCCCTCTGGGCTGTCCTCAACTTAAGTAGAACGCTCCTGGTTAGCCTCCAGGTTTCAGCCCCATAGGTGAGTACAAGTAAGATGCAACTGTTGTATACTTTGATCTTGAGCGATACCGGTAAGCTGCTAATCATAATCTGCGAGTGCTTGCCAAATGCGCTCCATCCCAATCTTATTCTTCTTGTTATTTCCTTTTCATGGTCTGGATCTGCGGTTACTACCTGTCCTAAGTAGACATATTCGCCTACTACTTCCAGTATTTCGCTACCTAATGTAAACTGCTGTTCCTTCCCGAGGCTGTTGAACATTACCCTCATCTTCTGCATATTCATTTTCAAGCCTACCTTTCTGCACTTCCTGTCTAGGTCACCAATCATTATTTGCAGTTCATCCCCCCAGTTAATTAGCAAGTCAATGTCATCAGCAAATCGCAGATTACTGAGATTTTCTCCATCTACCCTTATCCCTAACTGCTCCCATCCAAGTCTCTGAATACTTCCTCTAAGCAAGCTGTGAATAGTACTGGGGAGATTGTGTCTCCTTGCCTAACATTTTTCTTTATGGGAATTTTGTTTCTTTATGCAGAACTATGGTTGCTGTGCAGGCACTATATATATCTTCCAGCACTTTCACGTACGGCTCGTCTACCCCCTGATTTCACAATGCCTGCATCGCCGCCAAGGTTTCAAATGAGTCAAATGCTTTTTCGTAATCAATGAATGCTATGTATAAGGGCTGATTATATTCCGAGCATATTTCTATCACCTGATTGATGATATGAATATGATCGATAGTAGAGTACCGTTTCCGAAAACCTGCTTGATCATTTGCATGATTGCAGTCCAAGGTTGTCCTGAATCTATTAGCGATTACTTTATACGCAACAGGTAATCAGCTGATGTCTGTAATTTGTAAGGTCCTTAGAGTCCCCTTTCTTATCAATGAGGATAATGTTTTCATTCTTCCTTGGTTCCGGTACCGTTGATAACACCAGGCACTGCGTATACAGGGTGGCCAGTTTCTCTAGCAGGATATCTCCCCCGTCCTTCAACAAATCTGTAGTTATCTGATCCTCTCCAGCTGATTTTCCCCCTTTTCATAGTTTGTAATGCTTTCTTGACGTCATCCTTCGTCACTGGTGAAACGTCTTACTGTTTTCCCCTGCCGCCAATCTCATTACGGTCCTGACTACTTTTGCTACTATAGAGATCTGTATAGAACTCCTCGGCTACTATGACTATCTTGTCGATATTCGTTATGACGTTGCCCGCCTTGTCCCTTATCGCATACAACTGGTTTTTGCCTATGCCAAATTTCTTCTTTACCGCTTTTAGGCTTTCCCCGTTCTTCACAGCATGCTCACATTTATCCAAGTTATACTTCCTTATATCGGCCACCTGGCGTTTATTGATTAGCTTTGATATCTCGGCCAATTCGATCTGGTCTGTTGGATTGGAAGCTTTCGTACTCTGGCGTTCCTTAATCAAATATTTCGTCTTCTTAGACAGCTAACCGGTATCCACTCTAACTAACCTACCGCCTACTTCTACAGCGAACTGAGTAATGATATCTCTTAAATTACTGGTTATTGCTTCTGGGCGTTCCTTATATAGTATTGAACTCTGATCTTCCCGTACATCGAAAGATGCCCACCGCATATCTCCCTGTACCGAGTCATTTGTGGTTTTGCCATGGGCAACTAGTGCTATTCGTCCGACGGCTCTCTGATTAATTTCTAATGTCGACTGTAGCTCTGATTTTAGGCACAAAACCGCATTTCCGAAAGTAAGCCCTGGCACCATAATTCCTTTCCAAATACCCCTCAAAACCTCATACCTGTTGCATCCCCACAATGCCCTATCCTTCATTTCCCCGGCATTTCTTCGCCATTTGGCTGAAGTGATTGCTCATGCTTTCCAATGTATGCCATCCTTCGCTAAACCCATACCCCGAGATTTTTATAGTCTGCTACTCTGGGTATTTCACGGCCCATTTTCAGACCCAGATCAGTTGAGCCGTTGAAAATCATCAGACCCGAGTTAACTGCGCTAAAACTGAAGCCTAGACGTCCCCTTCGTCTCCGCTATAATTAAATAGAGTTTGCAATTCTTCCAGACTCTCAGCTAGCTGCACAATATCGTCTGCATACATCAAACTGAGAAGGCGCTGCTCTACCGCATTTCCAGCTAATCTATATGACAGGTTAAAACCTAGATTTTCTTTGTATCCTCCGTACCATGTTTATCATATTGCCGCGAAACCTTCATAACTTCATTTGTTGTGTTTACAGCCGCCGCATGCGGCCTTATCGCTGTGATTCTAACAGGTGTGTCAATTCTGTATCCCGGGTTTGTTCATGGTCATTGTCGCGATACGAAGCTTATCATTTTCTTTGTCGCGAAAGATGCGCCGAGATCTGTCTCGAAGACTCCGATCACTTGCGTATGTTTCCACAATGTTCCAAGTTGTATTAGTAGCAGTTTGCGACGTTATCTAGATTGTTCGCAGCAGCCTTTAAATTTAGCGTTGACGAGTGTGACGAGCATTCTTTGTTCGACTATCGACGAGCACGTTTGTTGCTATCGCCACCGCCGAGTTGCTTAGTTCTTTTGCGGGCGCAAGTCAGGCCAATAAAGAGTTCCTTTCAGTACCATCAAGCCTGTGTCTTCTTTTGGTGTCTACGGCCTTGACACCACTACTTGACATCTGGTGGAGGTGATGCCTTTGATCCTTCAAGCGAAGACCCCAGCCTGGTTCCTGTAACCCGGGGGACCTGCCAACAGGCTGTCGAACCAGTCGCCGGCTTCAAGGGCTCCAACCTGAACACGGTCTGCTGCCGGCCCCATTCGATCTCGGAAGGGATCGACGCTGACAATGACCCAGCCTACAGCACCGGTTGTTTTCGTCCAACCCCATGAGCCCCCCTGCTTCCAAGGACGACCGGATGAAGATGCGGGAGACTAGATGGACCTTTTCGACCAAGTGGCAGAATTCAACGGCTGGAACGACGCCTGCGAAACTCAGGCAAGTCTACTTTGTTCTTCAAGGACATGTCCGAGTTTGGTTCGAAAAACACGAAACTTCTTTCAAGGATTGAGAGATATTCAAAGCACAGTTTCTTCTGTCCAGAAAGAAAGAGCTTAGGCCCTCCTCCAATTGAGAATTCAACTCCCAAACGAGCCCGTCCTGGTCTAGGTAAAGGAGATGAAGCGCCTGTTTCGCCGCGGCGACCTTAACATGACCGAAGGTGAGAGAGTAAAATTCTTAATGAGAGCCGTTAAAGAGTCGCTTTTTGCAGGGCTTGTCCGCAACCCGCCGAAAACTGTGGAAGAATTTGAAAGTGAAGCATCGACCACCGAGAATACGTTGGACACCCGGATGCGCCACTACGAGCGACCACTTCAACCAGACTACTCAAGCCACTACCCCAGCGCATCTGCAAGCGGAGAGAACCTTCGGGACCTCTTCCGGGAGATCGTGCGAGAGGAGCTGCGCCGATTGCTGCCATCACCGCAACAACCCCTGGTTGCGACGCTCGAGGACGTCGTCTGTGAAGAAGTGCAGCAGGCGCTGGGCGTTCCTCAAGCTACGACTCCGACGGCTCCAGTGCATGACTCAGCAGCGATGAGCTATGCTGCTGCATTACGTCGTCCTGCGCCCCGACACGACCTCCCAAGCCGACTCGACCTCCTAAGCCCTCGTCTCTACCATCCTACCCCGAAAGCCGGCCCTAGGCCCCCGCCCGCCAAGTCTACCAATGATCTCCAAGCCCCAGAAAATGCGACGCCTGTAGGACATCTAACAACCGACCGCTCTGCTTCCATTGTGGTGAGGCAGGACACATCATCCGTCACTACCCGTACAGGCGATCGGCCTCTGTGACTTCGCTGTCGACGCCCCACGACCCCGTCCTGGCGAGCGACCACAGGAAATCAACCACTTCCTGCGCAGCGGAGAGCACTCGTCGTCAAGGTGTCTGTCACGCTCCCCATCGCCGTACAATGCCCGATTTGCGTCGCCGGAACGCGGTTACTTGCAAGGACGGTCTACTAGGGGAAACTAAAGGCAGCAACCTTTGGGGTGAGGTTGCTCAACGGCGAAAAGAGCATGATGCTCTGCCGCCGACGACCACCAACGATGACGCAGTCATTTCATTTCCGCTCCACACGACGACATCGACGATAACACGACCAGAGTGCAAGCCAACACCGCTGGCCAGCGAAGTAACAACGGTATGCCCCGGCCATGACCTGAAGAAACGACGGAGCCGAGATCGGACTTCACGGCCCACGTGCAATGCGAGGACGCGAAGAAGCGACCTTGAAGTTGATGTCGACGATCGCAGAGTCACTGCCATAGTAGACACCGGAGCTTACTACTCAGTCATCAGTCGACCGTTAGCCTCTCAGCTCAGGAAAGTTACCACCGCTTGGGATGGCCCGCTGATTTGCACCGCAGGAAGCAACCCGATTAATCCATCGGGACGATGCACTGCAAGAATACCCTAAAACATACATGGCAAAATTACATTTGAAAGGAATTAATTACATTACTAATTACTTGGCCGAAAATCGCAGAGAAGTAATCAAATTACATTACTCATTACAGCTCCCAAAAAGTAATGAAATTACTTTACAATTACTTCTACTGAGTAATTCAATTACTTTAAATTGCTTTCTAGTTTCCATCTATGCAAAAACTAAGTAAAGCTAGTAAACAAAGCAAACACTCATTCTCTAGATGCGAAGCACACGCATTCTTTCCCAAGGACCTATTGCTTCCCAAGGACCTATTCCGTCCCTCTTTGGTACAGCACTTGCGATTACAAAAACAAGACCGCCAAACAAAAGCAACAAAACAGAAGCATAGTCGAACGGTCGTGAAATGACCGGCTAACCCAACGTATTCCTGACCGGGAGCTGTCTCTACCATGTGAAGGGCCCGAAGAAGCTAGGTTATTTATTGCTTCCGCAGTCCCAAGAATCGACGTCGGCACCTTGTGCTCACTGCTCAGTAACGCTCAAGCCACGGTGGCTCCCGCCATAGACCGTTCCGACTTCCCTCGCCCCGTGGCGATGAGTGTAACCATGCACCACGGTGCCCTAGTCGACGCAACAGGGGGTGCCACTTCGCCGCGCTTCCAACTAGATTTCAACTCCGGTCTTCTTGCACCATCTGCCCTGTGGTATTCCTTGGCGCCTTATATCCTGCTGCTTTGGGAATGGTTGCCATGGGATAGCCACAGTTACCTTGTTACACACGAGGTCTCAGACGCACTGCTCTGCTCCATTCTATCTCCTATTGCCGATCCGTTACGCTGGCTTCAGCTTGCCGCACAGCGTTCTTACTTTCGCGGCACTCTACTTTATTTGTCTAGTGAAGAAGAAGTGGCTCACTTTAGTAAACGGTAATTTCGAAACAAATCACTACTTTTGCTTTGAAATTACTACCAAATAGTAATTCATTATATTACTAAATTACCAAACCAAAAATGTAATTAATTATTACTAATTATCGGGAAAAGAATTAAATTACACTAATTTCATTACTGTAATTCAATTACTGCTATGTCTGCCGTAAATGGGCGTACTTACCCCACCAGCTTTGTGGTCTTGGAGCAGTGCTCCCGAGACCTGATTTTAGGCATGGACTTCCTAAATGAACATAGGGCTATCATCGACCTCTGACCCAAGCTCACCAAGCTCTCTGCAGACAAAGCCATACCTGCTACGACGACTTCATCGCAACACGTCGCTCTAAATGTCCTCGACGGAGAATTGACCGCGCCGCCCCGATCAGGAGTCGCAGTCTGCGTAGGTAGCGCAAATATCAAAACCGCTGAAGGCATCGTCGAAGGAAATATCCAATTGCTCTTGGAACGAGGTGTCGGCATCGGAAGAGGCATCGCGTAATTCCGGAGAAGTCAAGTTCAGGTGCTGGTAATAAACAAACTTCACCGAAGAATACCGGCATCTCACCAAGGGCACGACGATCGCTTTTCTCGACGAATTAGCGGACCTAAATGATGTATTCGCCCTCCACGACCAACCACTGGAAGACGCACCGGAACAATTCCGTCAGCCCACATTTGACATCAACACGGCATTGACCCAAAGCAGAAAAAACCAGATTCGCAGTCTTCTTAGAAGCTACGGGAAGTGCTTCTCGTCATCATCGAACGTACGACACACACCACTGGCCAACCACCGCATTATAACGGACGAACACGCCCGACCTCTGCATGAAAGCCCCTCTCATGTATCGCCGCGAGAACGCCAGGCCATATGCGATCAAGTGGAGGAAATGCTGCGTGATGACGTAATCTAGCCATCGAATAGTACCTGGGCGGCACCAGTCGTTTTGGTGAAGAAAGACGGCACGCTTCGCTTCTGCGTTGATTACCGCCGCTTGAATAGCATAACTAAGAAGGATGTCTACCCGCTTCCCCGCATCGACGACACTCTCGATCGGATCTGCAGTGCAAGGTACTTCTCATCGATGGACCTGAAGAGCGCATATTGGCAAATTGAGGTCGACGAAAGAGATCGCGAGAAGACCGCATTCATCACACCGGACGGCCTTTTTGAGTTCAAGGTTATGACATTTGGCCTCTGATCCGCACCAGCCACCTTTCAACGAGTAATTGACACAGTCCTGGCAGGCTTGAAGTGGCAAATTTGTTTGGTATACTTGGACGACGTTGTTTTCTCGTCAAACTTTGAGGACCACTGTAAGGCCGCATTGAAACGCGACTCGCGCGTGGAGTCAAGCTGGCGGTCGAACCCCCGCGCGTCGAGGCCAAGAAGCCAGCGTTTTTTTTTTCTCCTTTTCTCCACTCTTCTTGGGCGCGGGCGCGCGCGAGGCTTGGTTTGTTTTGTCCCTTCGCTCCGAGGCGTCGCCAAGAAGCGAACGGCAGGCGCATCCAATTATCATCCGGGAACAACAGCGGCACACTTCTGCGAGCCACTTTACGGCCGGCTCGTCCAGCGATCTCCCGCCGTGGCGCCAAGCATGGCTGCAGGGAGACGCCGTTAATGAAGCTTTTTGCACTGCCACAAGCGCTCACTAAATGTCCTGCAGAAGGCGACAATAGGCGCGCCCCTTGGCCCTCCCAAGTAGGCAATCAGCCCAGCGCCCTCCCGCTGTGTCGCGATACATTGGGTCCGAGCAAAGGCGACTGTACGCTGCTCTGGGACAGTGCCGCCCCCCCCCCCCTTTTTCCTCGAACGGGACGGCTGGATGGCCTGGTCTCCAGACCCCCCGCGGCGTTTCTTTCACAAAGGCGCCAGCTGCAAGGTCGCGTCGCAAACACGCCGGGGAGAGGAAGGAAAGACAGGCGCCGTATGAGAGGGCGAGTGGAAAGAGTGTGTATTTTGAATGTTGTATTTTTATTTGACGTAATTAAGGACCTGGGTCCGAGATTATTCCCAACCGACTGGGGTTGTGGCATGCTTTTAAATAATTTGATTGGCTGCTTCATTTTCGGGGCGGATCACCTAAGGTGACCGCCCTTGGGTCTTTGTTGATGTCTGGTATCAAAAAGCGGTCCTCGGACCATGTTCGACAGTCAAGATTGAGGCTCCGTGCTTAGCACGTATTTACACCCCCTAGGCTTTAACCGAAACGCTCGGTAGGAAAGTAAGGGCCTGTAAAGTGACTTCTCTGTGTGAGAGTCTTCATTTTCTTTTAAGTTACAGTTGTCTATGTGATCTGTTGCTGTAACTTTGCCTGTGTATACTATTTTGCTTCTGTAAATAATAATCATCCTCGTTGAACATCACTGGATCATCGTCTCCTACTTTCTCAACTTGCGAACCTGTCGAGTTCTCCTGTACCTGCCGAAGATTGGCAACGAACGAGCTATTCATTACTGGCGCAGTACGACAGGATTCGGCACCCTACCACAAAGCTGCAAGCTACAAGGCTTCAGGCAGCAGCAGCGGCAGCCCAAGGACGACTGTGCAAGCTACCTGCCGAGGACGACCAGCCAAGGCGTGACTCCCGGGCTTGGTGCTACTACCCGCAGCGACGCTGGTGACGGGTGAGTGAGATTTCTTGCGTCTGGTCGAGGTTGGCTTGGCTTGTGCCAGGGAAAGTGAGGTACTAGGCAGTAAGGACGCCAGATATGATTGAAAGCAAGGCTTACGCATATCACCTGACGGAGGAGGAGCGTCTGGTAATTCGGCAACTTGAATTGGATTTTGAGCGGAAAAAACGGGAAATTCTGAGAGAGGAAGAGAGATTGATGCGAGCGCTGATGCGTCAGCATGCCGGCGGCGGAAAGGCTAAAACTGCGTTCGAAGCAACGGAGCAGCGACAGTTAGACTTTGGCCCCGTGGCAGAAAGCACTAGTGCAGTTGAGGGCTGCCCCTCCCGGTATTCGACGAATACAGATAGCCTGGACGAGTGAAGCGTTGCTAGCTCAGGGCAGGGAGCGGCGGAAACTGCTGGTGTAGCCGCGCAGGCGCAGCTAGAGGAGCTAGCGTTAGGCGGCGAAACGAACTGCCCGAGCAGTCTCGTGGCGCGGATAGAAATTCGCGAAGAAGCAGACGACCCCTTGGCAGTATAAGCTTTAGCTAAGTCTGGTGAGTCCGTTCGAAAAGACCTCGACACGGAGCTTACCCAAATGAACGGGAACCAGCAGAAGTTACTATCTGAAGAAGGCTTAGCATATCCCTCGGTGCGGTATAGCGAAGATCAGCCGTCGGAGCCCTACAGCAGGGGCGCGGATCCCACGCACAGAAATGTCGCTTCCGAAGTGCGAGCTGATCAGCCAACGGAGACGGAGTGCTCCCCGTGTGTGGATTTACGCGCAACAGTTGTAGAGGCTGAGCTTACGGTGAGGGCGCCCGCTCCATTTGAAACAGAGGGCGCAGTAACGGATTCTGAACTACAGCAGAGGAGTGGCGAGGAGTACGCAGGTGGGCCTCTCAAAGTTCACGCAGGCAGGACAGCAATGGGCAGCCTCCGAAAGTTGAGGCCGCCAGAGGTAAGGTGCGACGACGTGCCAGTTGTGACCAACAATTTGCCAGTGAGGGTCAGTGAGAGGATCTCAAGCGCTAGGGCCACGAGAGGTGACAACGGTGCACCGCACGCGCTGAAAGCTCCTAATGCACGACAACGCGTGCGCCGAGGCGCGCATGAGATCGTACCGGCTTCGAATGATAGCAGCGGGCGCCTGCCCAACTCACTTCACTTCGTCAGCGCAGGAAACTGCATGGGCTAGCCTCATTAGAGCCCCCGTACAAATCTTGCGCAAAGTACAGGGACAGAGAGAACCTCACTGTCCAATGTTGTATCTGGTTATCTGGCATAGCCATGCTAGCCTCACCAGGCGCGAAGGTTCCTGCTCACCCAACGGGTGGCGGGCACGGAACTGTTTGGCAACACCAAGCAGTGGTGTAGGGATAGTTGCATGACGGAGCGGGAACTGTGCAGTTGCGTGAGTGTTCCCGCCACCCGCCGTGTTATGTGATGTGTGACGCGTGCTACAACCGTGCTTCACGGAGGAGTGCTTTTGTGCTGACACTCGGGCTATGGCGAACTCTGTGTAGCCTACACGCGCTCTTGTAAGTCATTTTTTTTTATGTCTTTACATGCGCATCATGTATAGCAAATTATAGGGCACACTGCTGTGCTCAATGCAAGATTTGGCATGCTGTCATGAAGAAATTTTGTGTTTTTAGTGCCGTTGTTTTGTATTGGTTTTATTTCCCGACTTCGAGTGCACGGTTTTCCTTAGTGGGGACGGATTTAGGTGCGCTGTAGCCTGGCGAAATGGTCGCCTGAAGAGGAATGTGGCGGCCTGTGTTTTTTTTTGTGTAAATGACCGGATTCCAAGCTCATTTACCCTCTTAGGAGGGACGTGTAAGGCCGCATTGAAAAGCGACTCGCGCGTGGAGTCAAGCTGGCGGTTGAACCCCCGCGCGTCGAGGCCAAGGAGCCAGCGTTTTCTTTTTTCTCCTTTTCTCCCCTCTTCTTGGGCGCGGGCGCGCGCGAGGCTTGGTTTGTTTTGTCCCTTCGCCCCGAGGCGTCGCCAAGAAGCGAACGGCAGACGCATCCAATTATCAGCCGGGAACAACAGCGGCACGCTTCTGCGAACCACTTTACGGCCGGCTCGTCCAGCGATCTCCCGCCGTGGCGCCAAGCATGGGTGCAGGGAGACGCCGTTAATGAAGCTTTTTGCACTGCCACAAGCGCTCACTAAATGTCCTGCAGAAGGCGACAATAGGCGCGCCCCTTGGCCCTCCCAAGTAGGCAATCAGCCCAGCGCCCTCCCGCTGTGTCGCGAGACATTGGGTCCGAGCAAAGGCGACTGTACGCTGCTCTGGGACAGTGCCGCCCCCCCCCCCCTTTTTCCTCGAACGGGACGGCTGGATGGCCTGGTCTCCAGACCCCCCGCGGCGTTTCTTTCACAAAGGCGCCAGCTGCAAGGTCGCGTCGCAAACACGCCGGGGAGAGGAAGGAAAGACAGGCGCCGTATGAGAGGGCGAGTGGAAAGAGTGTGTATTTTGAATGTTGTATTTTTATTTGACGTAATTAAGGACCTGGGTCCGAGATTATTCCCAACCGACTGGGGTTGTGGCATGCTTTTAAATAATTTGATTGTCTGCTTCATTTTCGAGGCGGATCACCTAAGGTGACCGCCCTTGGGTCTTTGTTGATGTCTGGTATCAAAAAGCGGTCCTCGGACCATGTTCGACAGTCAAGATTGAGGCTCCGTGCTTAGCACGTATTTACACCCCCTAGGCTTTAAAACTGAAACGCTCGGTAGGAAAGTAAGGGCCTGTAAAGTGACTTCTCTGCGTGAGAGTCATTTTCTTTTAAGTTACAGTTGTCTGTGTAACTTGTTGCTGTAACTTTGCCTATGTATACTGTTTTGCTTCTGTAAATATATATCTCCTCCTGACCATCATCAGATTATCGTCTTCTGCTTCTGTACTTGCCGAAGAGAGCATAAACATCACTACCACCTAAAACAACTGCATACAGTGCTGGAAGCCATCAAGTCATCAGGACTAACGCTAAAAGCGGAGAAGTGTCACTTCACCTACGAAAAACTGCGGTTTCTAGGTCACTTCGTTAGTAAGGATGGTGTTCGCCCAGACCCGGAGAAAACAGCTGCAATCTCACAATTCCCACCACCTGTCGACAAGAAAGCTGTGCGCCGATTCCCTGGGTTTTGCGCTTATTATCGACGATTTGTCATAACCTTTTCGCGCATCAACGTACCGTTGACGCAGCTTACAAAGGCTGACGTACTATACAAATGGGAAGCGCCGCAAGGAGAAGCCATTGACGAACTCAAGCGCCGCCTGCAGTGCCCTCCTGTACTTCGCCACTTTGATGAAAACGCCGAGACCGAAATTCACACCGACGCGAGCAGTGTGGGCCTAAGAGCCGTTCTCGTCCAGAAGAGTGCCAGACAGGAGAAAGTAATCGCCTACGCTAGCAGGTCCCTCACAAAAGCCGAAGTCAATTACTCGATGACCAAAAAGGAGTGCCTCGCGATCATCTGGGCCACTTCTAAGTTTCGTCCATACCTATACGGCCCACCATTCAAGGTGGTAAGCGACCATCACACGCTCTGCTGGCTGGCTAATTTCAAAGAGCCCTCTCGCCGCCTTGCCAGATGGAGCCTACGACTTCAAGAATTTGACTTGACTGTAGTCTATAAGTCGGGCCGGAAGCATTCCGGCACAGACTGCTTATCACGCGCTCCCGTCGACAGTCCCCCGAAGGACGATGATGACGACGTCTTTTTGGGACCGGTAAGCGCCAGCAGTTTCGCAGAACAACAGCGATCAGACCCTGAGCTGAAAGCGCTAGCCGATTACTTGGAAGGAAAGACCGCTTCCCCTCCTGGTGTGTTCAGGCGACATTTATCCCCGTTCGCGTTAAGCAATGACCTCCTCTTTAGGAAGAACTCCCCACCCAACAGGACCGCGCAACTTCTCATAGCGCCTAAAAACCTCCGGAAGGAAATTCTGCAGGCGTTCCACGATGAGCCCACAGCAGGCCATCTCGGATTTGCATGCGCGTTGCGTCGAATCAAGGAGAAGTACAACTGGCCGCGACTGCCTGCCGAAGTTGCACACTACATGAAGACATGTCGTGAGTGCCAACGATGCAAGACGCTGCCTATCAGACCAGCAGGACTACTAAACCCGATTCTACCCCCAGACCTGCCCTTTCAATAAATTGGGATGGATCTGCTCGGCCCCTTTACAGCTTCGTCTAGGGGTAACAAGTGGATCATCGTGGACACTGACTACCTTACCCGTTACGCCAAAGCAAAAGCACTGCCCAATGGTACCGTGGCAGAAGTTGCCAAAGTTTTTTGTCGAACAAATTCTCTTGCGACACGGTGCCACAGAAGTGCTCATCACGGACAGGGGAACGGCGTTTACCGTGGAGTTGACGCAAGCCATCCTGGAATACAGTCATACATGCCATCGACGAACAACTGGGTACCATCCCCAGACGAATGGCCTTACGGAGCAACTGAACAAAGCGATCGCGGACATGATAGCCATGTACGTCGACGCTGAACACAAGACCTGGGACGCCATCTTGCCATACGTGATCTTCGCGTATAACGCGGCAGTCCAGGAGACGACCAGAGCGACCCCGTTCAAGCTTGTGTATGGCAGGGAGCCCATGACGACGCTCGACACAATGCTGCCGCACGTAACCAACGAGGACGACCTTGACGTCGCCGCCTACCTGTAGCGTGCAGAGGTAGCCCGACGACTCGCACGGCTGCGTATTAAAGGCCAACAACGCAACGACAGCCGACGATACAACTTACGACGACGCCACGCAGAGTACAATCCAGGAGACCAAGTGTGGGTTTGGACAACAATTTGCCGTCGCGGACTAAGTGCAAAGTTGTTGCATCAATACTTTGGGCCGTACAAAATAATAATAATAATAATAATAATAATAAGTTTATTTCCAGGTTCAACAAGAGGGTTTCCCGGATAAAAGCTGCCTTCGCAGCTTGACAGTGTCCAGGAAACCCTTACAAGCAGCAGCAGACGAGTGGTGAAGGAAATCTCCAAATCTGTCATATATACAGTAGTCACATTCAATAACAAAACATTAAATACACATGAAAATTCACAATAAGCTTTAAAGCAAATGGCACAAAGAGAAAAACAGTTGAAATGCGCAGTTTTTAAGGGAAAAATGTCAACTGGGCAAACATTCAGCAATCTACAAACAGAAGCATAAAATCACATTTCAACCAAATATTTGCGCAGCTCGGCTTTTGTGTATCCTATTGTATTTTGATAAGTGTTTAAAACATGGGGCAGGTTGTAAGATAGCATTTGTAATTTATAATCAGTGCGAAAACGTGGTACATTCCATGCATTAGTACTTCTTATCTGCATGTTAGCACGATGCGTCTCCAAAGACGCTAAGGAAGAATAATATTCGGCAACGAATGCCTTCGAAAAATACATGATTTATAGTAACCTATAATTATACAATTGATCAACACGAATAATGGTATGGGCTTGAAATGCATATTTGGAGGTAGTCACATAATCAACATTAGCTATTATTCGAACAATTTTCTTTTGCAATACCAGAAGCTCATTTATGTTTGCCTTGGTCATTATGGCCCACACTAAACTACAGTAGTTAAGGTGATAAAAAATATTGCGTAATAAACTTGTAGTTTACACTTTATAGGTAGAGTTGCACGACATCGCGAGAGGGCCCCACAAGCAGAAGAAAGTTTTTTGCAGATATGTTCAACGTGAGCATTCCAGTTTGGTGTTGCCGGCTTGTTCCTTGCGCGAAATATTAAAGCCTTCGATTTGTAGGATTCATCATTGACCACCTAGATAATCTATCCAGTAGGTCGTTACCTTTCGCTATTACATCATTTAGATTACGGCCTGAAAGAAGTAATGTGCTATCATCGGCGTAAATTACAAAATGAATAGAAGGATCTATAGTTGCAATGTCATTTATATAGGTATTCAACAAAAGGGGTCCAAGTACGCTCCCTTGCGGGACACCACAGCTAATAGGGAAAGGGGATAAAAGTTCATTATTTACAGATACTGACTGGCTTCTGTTTCGGAGGTAATCTTCAAGCAGTCTGAGTGGTTTACCACGGATTCCGTAGATTTGAAGTTTATAAGCAAGGATCGCATGATTTAAGCAGTCAAATGCCTTACTAAAATCAAGGAAAAGGCCCACCGTATACTAGTTGTCATTAATATTGTTCAAGATAATTTCTTTCATTGCTAATAAGGCTGTTTCTGTTGATTTGCCAGTTCTGAAACCAAACTGCGACTCAAATATTACCTTATGTTTATCAAAAAACTTCGTTATTCTTGAAGAGATAACCTTTTCCAGTCCCTTAGAAAACACGAGGAGCACCGAAATCGGCCTATAGTTTCCTGGTTTCAGTCGCCCCCTTTATAAATTACTGACACTTTCGCAGTTTTCATTCCGTTGGGAAAAACCCCGGATTCAAGTGACAGACTATAGATATGAGAAAGCATGGGACAAATTATAGATATGACATATTTCAACGGTGTCATCTGCATGGCGTTTATATCTGTTGTGTACCAAGTGCTGTGCTCGTCCGTTCTGTTATGAATGGAGCAGTGCGCGCTAATGAACAGGCTCGCACCCCTCTTCGCGCTTCGCCGGGAGGACTTGCCGCCTGCCTGCGCTCAGCGGGACGCCCCCCACGGCGGGCTCCCTCGGCCTCCTCTGGTTCTGGGAAGCAAGCCCCATCCCCATCCCCGGCCTCCGTTCCCTCCGTTCTTCGCCAGGCAGTTCGGCCTACGCCTCGGCCGACGCTGGTTGCACCCTCTTATCTGGTGAATAAGCCAAGTTTAACAGTATCGCACACGTCTTTACTACATCGACGACGCGCAATCACGACAATATCTAAGGCTTAAATTTGCTATTATTAATTCCCATATACACGTTATAAACTTCACTTGCATTAGTTGGCTCGAAGAATATAGTTTCGCTAACCTGACTAGGATAACCGGCGATAAGGGTGCCTGTAGGATCTTGAGATGAAGTAACACTACTAAGAAAATGTTTGTTGTGCGAGTGCTCTCCCCCTTACTTCGTTTCCACTGACAAGCATCGTTTTCGTAGCATGGTTATTTACACGGCGACCAAGGACATCAGTTAAAGCTTTCCAGGTAATATCAGGTCTACTTGAACTGACGTTAGAAAAGAGCCGCTGATAATAGATATTTTTAGCTTTCCGTAGCTCCGCGTTCAATCGGTTCCTTAACTTTTTGAAAGAAAGCAGCGCATCTTCTGTGCGTGTTCGAAGGAACAGTTGATACCGGCAATTTTTGTCCTTTATCATTTTGAACAATTGTTTTGTAACCCATGGTTCTCTTATCTTTTTGGGAGGGGTGTGTACTTCCAGCGGAAAGTGCCTCGAATAAAGACGAAGGAAATGTTGAAAAAATAGGTCGTACGCATCATAGACACTCGTTTTCTGCAACACACAAGAGAAGTCAAAGTTCATAATATCGTGCTTAAAAGCTTCAAATGAGGCATCGTTGATGCGCTGCACACGTATGGACTGTTTCGCTTAACATGCTCATTCCGAGAAACGACAAATACAGGACAGTGATCACTTACATCAGAATCAATTGTACCGCAAGAGAGTACACTGGTTTCAATATCCGTAGTTAATAAATCAAGTGCAGTCGCACTAGTGCACGTGACACGTGTTGGTGTTTCTATTAAGTTTACAAAACCGCAGGACATAAGTTTCATGTTAAAATCACGTACAGTAGCATTCTGGTCAAGCATATTGATAATAAAATCACCCCTGCACAAAAGCGAGCATTTCTTCAGTGACGCATATTCTAGAATCTGGTCAAAATAATCTGTAAAAGCCTTCATCTTGCCATTTGGGGGACGATATACAAAAATAGCACTTGGTTTCGATTTTGCAGTGTTAAAACTTCATAATCTTCTGTAACCTCACTAATATTAGGCAGAATGTGGCATCTTTTGCACGCGAGAGTATAGATAGCGACACCGCCGCCTCGTTTATTTGGTCTGTTAAGGAAGAAGGTTTCGTAACCGGGTAATTCCAACATCTTGCAGCCAGATTGATACCATGTTTCAGTGAGCATCAAAACCGTAAATTCAAAAGTGAACTGTGTTAACAAGAACGTGATTTCTTCTTCCTTATTTCCTACTGAGCGGGCATTAAAGTGCAGGGCAGTTTCACACCTTCGGTCTTTTAGTTTCACCTGTCGTGGTAGTGCAAGTTCGTGATAGGCCATTTTTCTTTAATTGTTACGGATTACCAAGCAGAAGGACGCCCCATTTCAATTGCTAGGTGAGCTATGAATATCGCCTGTTTCTAACTCAGCACGACTGCTTTCCGGCGAGATCTTGATAAGGTCTTTCTCGCTGGTTATCGGCATAACCGCCGAGCCATCAGATTGCCTCATGAAAATGTTTCCATTTTGCGACCAGACAGACTTCCACTGATGCTCATACTTTTTTTAACAGCGTATGCAAGCAGTTTCTTTTGTGTCGGGCAGAGGTGTTCGATTACGTATATAGGGTCAGAAATTTCTATCCCAACATCAGTGTTTGTCAGCCTCAT
The DNA here is from genome assembly GCF_055883805.1 of Amblyomma maculatum. Classification (NCBI taxonomy): domain Eukaryota; kingdom Metazoa; phylum Arthropoda; class Arachnida; order Ixodida; family Ixodidae; genus Amblyomma; species Amblyomma maculatum. The sequence continues at coordinate 478,051,327 of NC_139344.1, read as the reverse complement.
TTTTTTGGCTTTCTGAAGTACCTTGTCGCGTTTGGCTTGAGACCGGAACTGAACCAGAATATTCCACTTGTCTGCCTTACGTGTCGGCACTCTATGACAGGCTTCAATATCCCGTTCTTCAATAGGCTCACTAATTGCAGTTCCTATCTTTGAGACTATGTCAAACACATACTCGCTCTCATTTTTGATGACTCCTTGAATTTCTAGGTTGGCTCTTCTCGAGTATTGCTCAGAAAGAGTAAGTCGCTTCTCCAAGTCAAGCATTTTACTTTCGAGACTCGTGTGCAATGACTGAAGGGTCTCATTTTCTTCAGTAAGGTTCTTGCTTTTAGCGATTTCTGCATTTAGCTTTTCCTCAAGCTCTCTGATAGAGTCATGTGCGAACTCGATGCTTTTAATTAAGCCTTGTTTTTCACTCTTCAGTTCTCGAATTTCATTACGCATTTCTCGCTCCATGGGTTCACGAAATGTTTTTATTTCAGTTTTAATTTCTTCTCGTGGCTTTGCGATATCAGCTTTAAACTCATCTTTCACTTTTACCGCCTCCTTCCCAGTCATGTTTGAAAATATGTCTCTTTGCAGAACACTCGATAGGCCTCAGCAAACAGACGGAGAACAGCACAAGTTCACAAAGCACTTTCCCTTAAAACCACTTTCACTTGAAAGCAAATAAAACGAATTGAAATGAAAACGCTTGGCAGCAGCGACGAGGGGCCAATAATTATGCTTAAGATCGATGTGTTGTTTTCACTAACCTGCGATGGAATGCAGAAGTAGACTAGGACGTTTCCAACGCACTCGTCGCTACTGCCAAGTGCCGCGAACGTCGATGAAGGTGTTCCTTTTGTAGTGGCTGAGGTCAAGTGGAAGCAAACGTAGCGGGTCTCAACGCAGCCGACAATGACGCCTCCTTGAACCGGGTGGTTACCAGCGTAATCTGCGTTTTCACGGTGGTAAGCTTCCAGATGAAACAGTGTTGGCGCCTAGTACGGCGGCGCGAGTGTGCCCTGCGATGAATGCAGAAGTAGATTAGGACGTTTCCAACGCACTCGTCGCTACTGCCAAGTCCCATTCGCCGTGTCGAACCACTGGACTATGGAGTCATTTCCGATGGAAAGTCAGCATCACAACGGCGACGCGCACGCCCAGAAATTGTACATGTTGTTCGTCTGAAGCCTTAATACGCGCGTTATCGAATCCGTGGTGTTTAAACTTTGTAATGTTTCTATTTAAGTTGCTTTGTTTATTTTGGAATATCGAGGCGATGTTTTTGTAAGGGGGCAGTAATGCCGCGAAATCTTCAAAACTGTATTTGTTGTTTTTTACAGCCGCCGGCATGCGGCCATATCGCTGTGATTCTGGCACGCGTATCAATTCTGTATCCCGTGTGTGTTTATGCTCGTTGTCGCAATACGACGCGTATCATTTTCTTTGTCGCGAAAGATGCACCGAGATCGGTCTCGAAGATTCCTATCATTTGCGTGTGTTTCCACAATGTTCCAGGTTGTACTAGTAGCAGTTTGCGACGTTATATAGATTGTCCTGAGCAGCCTTTAAATTTAGCGTTGACGAGTGTGACGGGCATTCTTTGTTCGACGAGCATGTTTGTTGCTATCGCCGACGCCGAGTTGCTTGGTTCTTTTGGGAGCGCAAGTCACCCCTATAAAGAGTTAATTTCAGTACCATCAAGCCTGTGTCTTCTCTTGGTGCCTACGGCGTTGTCATCACTACGTGACAATATAAAGCCTGAACAGCAGCGGTGATAGAGGACAACCTTGTCGTAATCATTTGCATACCTTGACAGCTTCCGAACTTTTTATCCCTTCCCAAGTAATTTTTACTTTGTTATCCCGGTATATTTCCTGAAGGAACTCTGTTATCTCATAACCGATACCTTCTTTTAATATGTCGTACGCCCCGCTTGTGTCCACGAAGCACAAATGCAACGGTCTACTTCCCGCTCTAGATATGTCGATGCATTGGGTAAGCATGACCAGGCTATCATCTAAGCGCCTACCATTTCTAAAGCTGTTCTGAAGTTCTCCGGGTGTCTCGTTACTTTCTACCCATGCTTGCACCTTTAATTTCACCGCCTGCATGGCTAACCTGTACATAACAGATGTTATGGTAATCGGTCTGTAGGATTTTATGTGCATCCTGTCTCCTTTCCCTTTATAAATCAAATTCATTTTACTCTGCCGCCAGCTATCCGGAATTTGCTTATTTGTTATGACTGTTTCCACAGCTTTTAACACCGTCTCCTTACTTCTTGGACCAAGTTCCTGAATCAGCTTGATCGGAATTGCATCTCTTCCTGTAGATGTGGTTTTAGAAATACATTTTTCTGCCTTTTTCCAGTTTATGTTAGTCAGTTCTAAGCTGCTTTGTATTCTGCTATCTTGTGTTACTTCCTGATTTGCTGAGATTGCCCTATCGTCGCTCTTAAATGACTCCGCTATAACTGATGTTGCGAATTTGCAGGGTCGCAGCGGAGCCCCACAGCAAGATGACCAGCGTGGCAGGCTTTTCATTCTGAACAGCCCGTGGCGTGCTTGCGCTCCGAGCATGCGCTGTACTTCTTTATTTTCCTCTAACACGGGCTGGTAACGCTGATCTCAGCGTCTCCGCTTTATAACCTCGGCGGGCGCTATAGGGCCCCCCGCCTAGACGGAACGGCGAAATGTACGCGCCGACGGGGCAGAGATGGGGGTGCCACGGCAGCAAGCAGGTCTGCAGATAAGCCGGAGACATCTGAGGGGAGTTCCTGGGGAAGTGTCCCGAGGTGCGCGGGTTTGGGGCGATCTAGAGAGACGACCTCTTCACGACAATCCAGCAGGATTGTCGCTGACTTTGTCGTCCTGTTGAGGACGCGGTACGGGCCGTCGTATGAGGGCGTAAGAGGCGCCTTTGCAGCGTCTCGCCTGAGAAACACATGCGTCGAGGAAACAAGGTCTGGGTGCACAAAGACTTGATGGGCAGATGAGCGAGGCAGGCGGCACTGGGCGCAGATGCTGAAGACAGTCTTGTAGGCGATGAAGGTATTGTAGGGGCTGGGACCAGGGAGCCGAAGGTACGAACAATGCTCCGGGAAGCCGCAGGGATGTACCTAAGACGCGTTCGGCCGCCGAACTACCAAGGTCACGACACGGGACGGCACGTAGGCCTAGGAGCACCATAGGGAGGTGGTCGACCCAGTGCTCGCGATGCAGGCGCGCAGTGAGGCCAGCCTTGAGCTGGCGAAGGAGCCGCTCGACCATGCCGTTGGCACAGGGATGGTATGATGTGGTGCGGCAGTATTTAATGTCGAGTAGCCGTGTGAGCAAAGTGAAGAGGGCACATTCGAACTGGCGGCCGCGATTCGTGGTAGCAATGCCGAGGCAGCCGAAGCGGGAAACCCACGCTGAAACGAAAGCTCTGGAAACTGTTTGCGCAGTAATGTCCGGAATTGGCGCGGCTTCGGGCCAACGGGTGAAGCGGTCAACCATCGTCAGAATATACTTGTAGCTCTGAGAGGGAGGAAGCGGCCCAACCGGGTGTCCTGAAATCGGCGCACATTTTTATCAAGCCGGCGCGGCGGGAGGTCCGTGCGGCGCTGCATGGAAGTTTCCACAAAGTTCGCGAAAAGCCGCCTTCCCCTGCGTAGCTTTGTACGCGTCGCCGTCACCCTCTTTCTCATCACCTGGCGATGACGGTTATTCATCAGTCTGGAATATGTGAGAGCTCTCCAGAATTTTCTACGGGTCCTAGCCAATGACGACGCGCGGCTTGACGGGAGGAAAAGGGAGCGCTCTAACCAGCGAAGCTAAGTGTGTGTGCGCGCTTGCCTTAGCGTGCCTTAAAAAGAGAACACTGGAATTTAGGTCTTGTTTTTTTTTCACCGCAGTGGAAAGATCGATGTCTAAAATGTTCGATTCCATGACGGTTTTGTTAGAAATGGTGTAGAAAATTTTTACTTGGAATTTTATGATCAATGCGTGCGCCCGTTTTTATGTAGTCCGATGCTGGAAACCATGAGCAGCAACCGCAATTACGACTGATGGTCGACAAAAAAGACGCACTGAAAACAAATGTAAATTTCACTCGCCAGGCATTAATTCGACATTTTTTGCGTAGAGTAACGTCCTTTTCAGTGTCACACTCAATGCTGTTACGACACAATAACGCACGCCCTCGTCGACGAAAGTTTTAGTGGGCACTGTCATTGCTTATTCACGAAATTGCAAACACTTTGTCGCCATCTAGTGGCAAAACCCGAAAGCATACCTCTCGCGGTGCGAAAGCAGGGGTGGTTTTTATTTAAGGACGCACTGGAGAGAGCGCCAAAAACAATACATTATGGCAAGCACTCCTAGAATAAAAAACAATGTGCAGCTACGAAGATCAGCGATATTTTTCTAACATGTAGTCACGTGGGGGGCTACACTGAAAGTACTAGGGTTTCGCCGCTAGATAGCGCCTCGGTTGTTTTTATGCGATTTTCAATGGCAAATTAAAATTGTAAAGCCTCTTTTCTTTGATATTGTAGTGCTCGATCTGTACTATATGAGGCAAGATCTTTTCATCTCTACCATAATCTTATGACATATTTTGGCCAGTGTTCTGTCACTTTAACAGACAGACGCGGCTAGCCCTATTTATTGAGGCCGAACCGCTTGTGTAGTCAATCAGTCAGTCAGTGGTTGCGGCGTGTTTGCAAGTGCGACAACTGCCCTCCCGGGTGTCACCCGCTGCTGACAAGCCCGCGGACCTGCGAGGGAGCGGCGCTCGTCTTGCATGGCGGCCACATCGTGACTCTCGAGGCGTCGGACTGCAACAGTGCCCGGTGAACAATTTGGTGTTCTGTTTATGTGACTCTCTCGTGTTTTATCTGTGTTGTAAAGCCTCTGTGTTATTGAATACCTCTGTAGGTGCATGCTTAGCGTTTGTTTTTCTATGAACCTCTCTTCGCTGCAATGTTCATGCTTGTGCATTCCTCTGTATCGTCTCTTGCTGTGTATAAAGTTTGTTTTGTTTGTTACTTCTGACTCCGATCCTTACTATGTCTTGAACCGGCGAAAGCTGGGCACACACGGCCACCCCCTTCTGTCACGACAAGGTAGTTGAATTCCGGCTGAGCTTGCCACCCAGGTCGAGGGCATCTCCTTTGCGACCGGAACAGCTACACCCCCTCACTCTATCGGTGTCTGGGACTGTGCACACCTTTAAGGGCGCATCGTTAATAATCCTTCTAATTATTAACGGGTGACACCGGGTCAAGATGAATATGGTCAAAGCGCGATCCAGGTGGCCCGAAAGACTGAGGGGGCGTTTTGGTATGGGGTGTCACTTTGGCGGACTGGCAAGCAAGGCACGAGCGGACCCACTGGCGAACATCGGTGTCAATGTTCGGTCAGACGTACCGCTGGGTAACGAGGCGCTGTGTGGCTCGAATGCTAGGATGGCAGATGTCGTGTAGGGAATGAAAAATGGCACGATGAAAGGCCTCCGGGATGAACGGTCGCGGTAGAGCCGATGATATGTCGCACCAGAGCGATCCGGGTACAAACGGATGAGGCACGAGTGCAGACGGAGGGCTCGGGGGTGGGCACGCAGGGCTTTCATCTCAGGGTCTTCAAGCTGCGCCCGGGCCAGAGATTACCAGTCCACAGCAGGTGAAGACACGCCGGTGGAGGTAATGCGCGAAAGTGCGTCAGCTGCCTCGTTGTCGGTGCCTTTGATATCTCGAATATCGGCTGTGTGGCTGTGAACTTGATATGTGGGCCAGCTGACGAAGTTCACGGGCGACGTACTTCGAAGAGTTCGCACGGAACACATACATCAGAGGCTTATGGCCCGTGAGACTGTGAAATGACTGGCTCTCCAAGAAGTGGCGATAGTGCTAGATGGTGGAGTAGATGGCAAGCATCTCACGGCCGAATACGCTGTAGTGAGTCTTGGCAGGCTGGAGCTTCCGAGAGAAGAAACCTAGTGGGTGCCACTCGAAGTCGATCTGCTGCTGCAGAACCGCACCAATGGCCACGCTAGAAGCATCCACCATGATGCGAGTGGGCGCGGAAGTCCTAGGATGGATGAGGACGACTGACGAGGCGAGGGCTTGTTTTGCAGCTTTGAAAGCGGCCTGAACTGCGGGAGACCAGGAAAACGCGGAGGATGAGGACTTGGTGGTGCGGAGATGGTCAGTCAGGGGGTGAAGAAGTTCGGCGAAGTGCGGAATAAAGCGCCGTGAAAAATTCATTAGGCCCAGGAACTCACGGAGCTTGCGTAGGGTAGTGGGTGCTGGAAAGTCCTTAACACCCTGGACGTGAGAAGGCAATTGACGAATTCCCAGCGCCGAGATGTGGTGGCCCAAGAACTCGAGCTCAGAAGAGCCGAGAACACATTTCAGGGCATTGACGACCAGGCCAAACTCCTGGAGGCATTGAAAGAGTTCCCGGAGGTGACGCTCGTGCTCCTGTGGAGAACGACTCGCGACGAGGATGTCGTCAATGTAGAAAATACCGCCGAGAGTTCACGCGTCACTTCAGCAATGAATCTTTGGAAAGTTTGAGCTGCGTTGCGTAGCCCAAATGGCATGGGCATGTACTCAAACAGCCCGAAGGGTGTAGTGATGGGCGTCTTCAGAATATCGGCCGGCTCAACAGGAATTTGGTGGTACGCCTTGACAAGGTCAACTTTACTAAAGATCTTGCAGCTTTCCAGATGTGCGGTGAAGTCTTGGATGTGTGGAAGCGGATAGCTATCGTGGACCGTGTGAGAGGTGAAAGCCCGGTAGCCGCCGCACGGACGCCAGTCACCCGGGTCTTTCTTGGGCACCAGATGGAGTGGTGAGGCCCACATGCTGAATGAAGGGCGAGTAATACCCAGCTGGAGCATGTGGTCGACGCTCACCGAAGAGGTGGCGCGGACGAGCTGCGACAGGTGGACCACGCATGACAATGTGGTGGGTTATACCGTGCTTGGGTGGCTGATGGAGATTACAAGGTCTCTTGACCTCAGGAAAGTCTGCGAAGACTTGGGCGTACGGGCATGACGGAATCAGAGTTGGGATGCCAGTGGAAGCGACAGTCGATATAAAGCCAGTGATGGAAAGGCCCGTCTTGCTGTCAATGACGATGGCGACGCATGCTGACGTCCAGATCAAAATGCGTCAGGAAGTCGGATCCGAGGATGGCTTGATGTACATCAGCGACGATGAAGACCCATCGAAATGTGCGCCGCAGGCCAATGTCCAGAGTGAGCGATTGGAGACCATACGTTGCGATGGAGGTTGAGTTGGCCGCACGGAGAATGGGTCCACGGTCGGCCTTGGAGGACGGCAGTACGCTGACTTCGGCACCAGTGTCAACAGAGAAGCGCAGGCCAGAAATGAGGTCCATGACGACGAAAAGGCGGCCAGGTTGTATAGCGAGGTCAGATGCCGCCGTCAGTGATCTCGCTCCACGTTTCCCGACCAGTTGCATGGTGGAGTGCACTGGCGGGAGCGGTGCTGGAAAATTCGGTGATGCCAGCAGAGACACGGACTGCATGGGCTGGACGAGTGCGGATCGCTCGGCGAAGACGAACGACGGCGAGGTTTTGAGGAGAAACCGTGCTGAGCATGAGAGGACGTCCGAAGGGCATCGATAGAAGCGGCCAGCTGATTGATCCGCCCTCTAACCGTGAAATGACGGAGGTCTGCGGTGGAGAAGAGAGGGCAGCGACGGAAGAAGAAGTCGCGTCGTGGACTCGATCAGCGAGTTGGGCGAGGCGGTCAAGGGTCAAGTCCCCCGCAGCAGCCAAGATGAGGCGCGGGTGGACTGCGGCAAGCGTGGAAGGAAGAGGTGCCTCAACAGTGTGCCATTCGAGTCGGTGTTGCTTTCGCCCAGGAGCTGCCGCATGCTAGTGAGTAGCTTGGAGGGGTGGCTGTCTCCAAGCTCTTCGAAGGTGAGCAGCTGCTAGAAGCGCGAACTCTCGGATGCCGTGGTGCGGTCCAGAAGGCCCTACTTTAGTCGCTGGTACGGGGCATCGCCCAAAGGTCCAGCGATAATGTCCGCCACCTCTTGGACCACTTCAGGAGGCATGTTGGAAAGTAAATGACGGAACCGAGATGCGTCCGAGGTGATGTGGTGCAGATGGAAAATGGCTTCCACTTGGGCGAACAAGATCTGCGGACACTTGGGCCAGAATGTTGGGAGGCGGAGCTGGAGAGCTGCGACGTCACGTTGCCGCAAGGTAGCGTCAAGCGGAAGGTCGCCTGAGGGCGGTAGGTTGCTGGGGTCTGTCATTTCGTAGGCCAGAGTCACCACTGTTGCGAATTTTCAGGGTCGCAGCGGAGCACCAGAGCAAGATGACCCGCGTGGCAGGCTTCTCATTCTGAGCAGCCCGTGCCGTGCTTGCGCTCCGAGCACGCGCTGTACATCTTTATGTTCTTCTAACACGGGCTGGTAATGCTGATCTCAGCGCCCCCGCTTTATAGCGTCGGCGGGTGCTATAATGTAATGTAGTTAGCTGTGTTCACAATTTCTCTCGTTATCTTGAATCCGGTCCTGTTTTCTTTGATTCGTTTTACCTAGCCAGCTAATATGGTTCCAGAATTTTCTTAGGCCGCCTCTTGAGGCATTGTGTATGTCAGCCATCCAGCGATTGGCGGACTGCAGTATTTTACTTTGGACGAAGGCCTGTATATCAAGTCTCTTTTGACGATTTGGTTTCGATTTTTGGACTTTTTCCTCCAGAGATACCTGTGCTTTCTTTGCCTCTCGATGTACCCTTGAAGCTGCCCGTCTTTGTTCAGTGACGGCCCTGATTTGCTTATTCCACCAGTTCCGTGGCTTCCATTCCAGCTTTTTGCTGCTTTAACCTCCATAATTTTTCTCATTTTGAGTATTTCTACCTGTTCATTATACCAGTTTTCCATGGGGCTTTTCTCTATCGCTTCCTGCTGCTATCTGCGCTATTTGATCGTCGTTTAATTCTGTGTTTACATTTTGTCTAAGTTCCATTTCTCTTTTCATCGAGGGCCCCATCTGCAGACTAATACGTCTATGATCTCTTCTCAGATTATACTCCCCTTCGTCTATTTCCATTTTTGTGACCTTGCTATAATTTCCCTGCGACATTCCACGGTAGTCAATGGTCTCTGCCATTTGCGGAATTCCCATGTGATTTGTCCTTCGCATTTTGTTTCTCTATTTACTATAACTAGGTCATGTCGCTCACAGAAATCTAGCATTAGCTTCCCGTTACAATCCGAGTATCCATCCAGATCGTCGATGTGGCCATTCATGTCCCCCAGCAGAATATTATCGACCCCATCTCCAAACTGACTTATATCGTCACTTAGACATTCAACAAGATCCTTGTTTTCTTGCCTGCATTGGTGTCCTGTTCCTAAATAAGCTACCCCTAGCCATGTCCTTATCCCGGAAATTGTTCCTGATACCCAGATATGTTCTTTACACGATTATTGTAGTTTTTGCCAATTTGTTTTCTGGTGTGTCAATTTACCTACCCCTCCACCCTTTTTGTCGTTCTCGTTCTGTTGGAACCTTCCCAGACGTAGCCTTTTATAAACGGCGGATCTTCAAGATCTCTGAGATGAGTCTCGAATAGAGCGTAACACCTATTTTGTAATCCTTCAACTGCGGTTCGATCTCTAGCCATTTCGCTCTTTTTCTACCTTCTTGCATGTTTATGTAGGTGATCCTAGTGTTAAATTTCTTTTTTGTACTTTTCTTAAAAAAGCTACAGCGCTGCCTGCCAGGCGCCAGATGATTTCTGCTCCCACCCTTCTGTTAAAATGAATGCCATCTCGATAAAAAGGCCTGCCAAAACTTGCTTTATGCACCTCCCTGTTTACCTCAACAACTTCGGAACGCTTCTCCAGACTCAACTTTAATTCTTATGTCCTGATTACCTATCACCACGTCCTTTTCCAGCTTTCCGTTCGATCCTAGCACCTCCGGTACTGTGCATACAACTATCTGCGCTTGCTGTGTTATCTCCCTGATATCGTCAACTCCCTTAGCTAAACTTTCCCCCACTCCTGCAGCATCACCATTTAGGACATCGTTTAGCCCCGCGGCTACTGTCACCATATTTCGATCTGCGAAATTTTTCAACAGCCTATTTTTGCTTCCTGGGAGGGTGCAACTATAGCACTCGCTTATCACCTATTACCCGTTCCAAGATATCTCGCTTGCACCTGCTTATGTTAGAATTTCCGGCGATAAGCACCTGAGCCTTCGCTCTCCCTCTCCCAATGTTGGCTCCTGCTTTCGGTTATCTGTGTCCTTCTCTCTGGGATTTTCAGTCTTCCTTACTTCTTCCTTTTTTTCCGGCTTCTTAGTATCTGCTTCTAAATAACTGTCGGCTCTGATCCGCCTGACCTACTTTGCTTATGCCATCCATAAGGATGCCTCGATGCGCGCGCCCTCTGCTGAGCGCTCGGGCATCGAGGCACTATAGGGGCTTACGCCTATTGGGGCGGTTGCTAGGGGACGGCTCAAGGTTGGTCCCTGTACGTCCTCGGAGAGTACTATAAGTGCTCAACAAAAACGTGTCAAAGAGAAGTGGGCAACGACGTCGTTGTCCACTTCTCCTCTTTGTCACGTTTTTATTTATGGTTCACCAACTCACCCACTCAGCCGTTCCTCCTCAGGGCACCGCCACAGCGAAATCGCAAGTTCGTGGCCAATGCAGCTTTCGATCAAAAAAACTCGCTATTCGCTGGCTGCTTCTCGCAATCGCAAGAGCATCTCGCTTTGTCCGACGGGCTGCCGCTTCTTGAATACTGCCTTTCAAATGATACAAACTTTTAAGCAGAAGGCAGCAATTCCTCACACAGCAAGAAACGTGCGCTTCAGCAGACGACCAAAATGCCCCGTCTGCTCACAGAAATCGCTGACGCCCGCATCGTCCGCGCGCGAATACACCGTCGTCTGCGCCGCCGCATGTTACAATGGGCCGTTCTCTTTCGTTCCCTTGTCAGGACATTTGAGAAGCGCTTCTTGAATGCGGTTTTCCCTGGCCTACGCACGCTTTGAATTACCGTTATCTGTAGGCAAGTTCAATGCATATGGCAGTGTATCACACAATAAGAGAAGTTTGCGGGATTCTGGGAAATATCCTATGGAGAACGAGCCTATCGACGATACGTACGACTTCACAACATATTTTACTGGTGTTTCAAAGATAGGTTGCCTCCGGAATGACGAAGAATACTCTGTCACACATTTCTTCAGAACTCTTGCCAATGTTTAGTAACCAGCCAGATCTTCTGGGCTCTGCGCAACGAGAAAAATATGCCGACATGTTATGTTTACACGTGCAGATTTCTATGTGAAACCCTCCCAACTCGCACCCCCATGCGTTTCGCGGTGTTTTAAAAATACCGCGCCTTTCATGCTTTCACAATCGGTTTAGGATGTTCGTAGTTGCTCTCTATCAAAACCCGACATTGTCCAACTTTCGCTTCTATGTATTTCCATGGACGCTAAGCTGTACATTTCACCCCCAACCTGGATAGGTAGAATATAGGACCGTTTGTTTTAGATCGGTTAACTATACCATCATTTCATTCATTGAATTTTTATTTTTACATTACTAAAACTATGTCACTTTTCTGCTTTCAAGCTTCCAATCTTCGCTTTTTGCTAACTTCCGCCGCAGGTTCATTCACCCGACCACTGGTATCTCTAAACCCTAGGGTTTCAGGAAGAGTGACTGCGCCTGCATCGACAGCCGAATGGATACCCCTAGATTCGACTATAAGATGTTCACTTTTTTCTATGGATTTACTATGTACTGCATATGTGTCATCCTGTTGGTAAAATTTCTTTTTGTAGTGGGGGTGTTCTAAAGCACCCTGATCTAGCTTCAAAAACTAGGGCACTGCCTCTTGAGTTATCAAAGAAAGTTTTCTATCTGCCTTTTTCACTTTCGGTATAGTTGTACCATCTTTTTCTTTTCAATAGAATTTATCCAATTTTTACCTTCTGCGTTTTTCACCTGCTACTTTACGCTCTTTATTTCTTCCATCTTGTGACCAGTATTCTTACTGGACAGTTTCCAAGTTCTTTTCCTCCATTACGATTCAACGCTATTTAGGGCCCTTCTGCCATGACAGTGTGTGCAAGGGGATCGTACTTTATAATAGTGGAGATGTGTTCGATATCACGGCCGTCAAGAACTACATCATCTCCATATGCATCAAGTGTCTGCTTCAGACGAGCGTCAACAAGGTTGCGCACGAAAGGGAGCTCTTTTTGAGTGTCCCGCTTTCATTACAATGCCACGCTAATTTGTTCATTCCTTGACCTATGAACTAATGTGCTTTCTTTGCTTAATGATACACGCTTGCTTCGTTTACAAGCAATATATTGTAACAGTAAACGAGGCAGCGTCGTCGAAACTGCGTGCGGTTTCGTACCGGTGCGACCGCAAGAAAAGCTAGCGAGCTGGCAAACCGGCATTCTGAGTATCACAAAAATTGCGCATACTGGGCTCCTGTAGCAAGAGTTCAGATTTTCAGAGTTCAGATTCATGCTGTACTGCCTGTACAGCATGAATTTCACGTATTCCGTCGTCAAAAAGGCAGAGAGGGTAGATAATTTCATGGAGGAGTTCGATATCAGCAGAGGCAATATCTGAAAAGCTGCAACTCAGGGTAGCCAAGAGCATATTAGATTTAAATTTTGTATCCTATTTTATTATTGTAGTATCATCTTCATTTCATTTGTATCACCCTCGTGCCGAACTGCAGATTTACAGGGCGCTTTATAACAAGCTCTAGACCCCTTTGTCTGAATAAATAGCAAGTGCAGCGAAATGTTATGTTTTCGTAATCTTGCCTTACAACAGGAACACTGGCTCTGGTCATCAAAGTAATTGCATGGCAATTTTAAAACGCATATTGGCAAATATCTGTTCAATAACCCGCCGCAGTGGCTAAGGCTACTGAGGAGGCTCGAGTTATCGGACCGAGTTATGCAACCGTGTGCTGTGCGATGACAATGCACGCTAAAGATCGTCTGGCTAAGCGTTTCACAAATCTAATGCGTATTGTATCTTCCCGGCTAGCGGACGCGACCAAGTTTAAAAAAGGAGTATTCACGGAAGGGGCAATGACAAGCAGAAAACACTGAAAAATAGTTATTACTCAGCCCTGCCATACGGCAATTTTGCCTTTTCCATCGAATGACGCTCGTTTAATGTTATATTTGTTTGCTGTTACATGAGAAAATATAATGACATTCGATGAAAACGACATTAGGTATCGAATGAGTTCGAGGTACTCATCCGAAAGCGATCAACGAGGAAATGTGTTATGTCGACACCAGACTCTCGGTGAGAAGATACACCCAAAATAAACTGCAAAAGTGCCACCTGCATTAAATACTACTGTGCTCCTATACCTTTTCGGCTAGTCATCTATGTTAAATATGCTAAATAACATCGTAAAAAAAAAAACTGGCACCCATCGCTGCCAGCCAACCTGTAGCCACCGCACTCAGCGCGGGCGGAACAGGTCGCTTCTGCTGCCGCGGTCGGTTGGCGCCGAGTCGCCGACACAGCGGATTTCTTTCGCCACCTTCGGAAAAGCATGCTCTGTTCATCTTAAATAATACGCGCCTAATTTGAGGAAGGAATCTAAAAAAGTGATCTTTACTGAGGAGCGCTTTTATGTAACGAGATTTCGGAAGAAGTGACAACCGCAGTACAAGCAAATTTATGCTTTTAGCAGCTGCCGCCTGTGTGACGCGCAGCTCTGCTGATTTCATTCTCTAGCTCCGCTGCTAAGGCGTCGCCGAAGTTACACCTTCCGTGTACTGTGAGACAATTTGTGACACAGCTGAACTGATAGTAAGGCAGTTTTATGAATTGGCAATTTACTATTTCCAAAGCACTTCCAGCTACGGCTTTTATGTGAAACCATTTAGGTGTTTAGGCCTAGCGACGACTAGGGCCTAGCACACGGCCAGAGCGCCGTCGTCGGCCGCCTTCGCGGGCAGCGTCGTTGCGGTAAGCTCGCGCCATCCGATGTAGCAAGCATTACAAATTTGCGGTATTTTTTCTTTATGAGGCTGAGTTAGAGCATTTTTCGACAGGCCTTAATACGTCGAGCAAGCGAATTGGCGAAAACGTACGGGAGTCAATGAGGCTGTAGTATGCAGCGCTGTTGGGCGATACTCAAAGGTTCTATAAAATCGCCGTTGGACAGTACAGATGCTGCCTATTTTACGTGTTCTTCTTGACACTTGCTTATAGTGCGGAAAGTGCACGTTGTTGAAACTCGTACGCGTTTTACAGTCGAGCGCAGACATGCGCACCTTCCGTACCATTCCCCAAACAAATGCCGCCTACACAGCCGCTAACTTCGTAATTGATAGTCCTAATCAAAAGGTTGGTTACAGGGTATGCAAGACATGAATGTCAATTGAAAAGCTGCTGTCGTTTACAGCGCCTTCATCTTCACAACATATTGAAGGCACTCCAATATTTGCATATCAATCACAGTTACCATAATTTGGAACTGGCACTAGCTTTGGTCGTGTAGCAGCGCGTCGAAAAAATGACATTAACCTGAATAAATGTCATTCGGTGCGATTGCTTGCTTTCTGCGTAGAACAGCCGCGATTCACGGCCTCCGTCGCTCTCGTGAAACATCACTGAAAACTTACTCAAACGTGTTCCTGGCAAGGTTCTATGCGTGTTCGAAAGACCAACTACGCAGTAATTCTTCCCGGGCATTGCTAAAAGTTGATAGCGGCGTTATATTTGTTAAACCACGACCAAAAACGAGAACACGTCGCGCGCACATAGACGCTGACACGAACCGAGCCCGCCTACGCTTTGCGTCTTTGGCGACAGGCGGCATTTTCGGCGTTTTGAGCATCGCGTATATGTATTTAGGAATTTTAGTGGCACACCTGTTACTGTCCAATTTCCTCAGGCGTTCCTCATATAATATTTTACTCTGAGCTTACCGTGATTCGAAAGATTCCCAGCCCATATCTTCCTTTCATCATCATCATCAGTCTGACTATACCCACTGCCGGGCAAACGCCTCTCCCATATTTCTCCACTTAACCCGGTTCTGTGCTAGCTGCATCCACTTGACCCCCGCGAACTTCTTAACCTCATCCGCCCACCTAACTTTCTGCCGCCCCCTGCTACGCTTTCCTTCTCTTGGAATCCAGTTTGTTACCCTAAGCGACCATCGGTTATCCTCTCTTCGCACTACATGTCCCGCCCATGTCCATTTCTTCTTCTTAATTTCCACTAGAATGTCGGTAACTTGAGTTATTTCTCTGACCCACTCTGCACGCTTCCTATCTCTTAATGTTACCCTTACCATTTTTTGTTCCATAGTACTCTGGGTTGTCCTCAACTTAAGTAGAAGTCTCTTGGTTAGCCTCCACGTTTCAGCCCCATAGGTGAGTACAAGTAAGATGCAACTGCTGTATACTTTCCTCTTGAGCGATACCGGTAAGCTGCTAGTCATAATCAGCGAGTGCTTGCCAAATGCGCTCCATCCCAACCTTATTCTTCTTGTTATTTCCTTTTCATGGTCTGGATCTGCGGTTACTACCTGTCCTAAGTAGACATAATCGCCTACTACTTCCAGTACTTCGCTACCTAATGTAAACTGCTGCTCCTTCCCGAGGCTGTTGAACATTACCTTAGTCTCCTGCATATTGATTTTCAAGCCTACCTTTCTACTATTCCTGCCTGGGTCATCAATCATTATTTGCAGTTAATCCCCCGAGTTGCTTAGCAAGGCAATGTCATCAGCAAATCGCAGATTACTGAGGTTTTCTCCATCTAACCTTATCCCTAACTGCTCCCATTCCAAGTCTCTGAATACCTCTAAGCAAGCTGTGAATAGTACAGGGGAGATTGTGTCTCCTTGCCTAACACCTTTCTTTATGGGAATTTTGTTTCTTTCTGCAGAACTATGGTTGCTGTGCAGCCACTATATATATCTTCCAGCACTTTCACGTACGGCTCGTCTACCCCCTGAATGCCTGCATCACCACCGATGTTTCAACTGAGTCAAATGCTTTTTCGTAATCAATGAATGCTATGTATAAGGGCTGGTTATATTCCGATCATTTTTCTATCACCTGATTGATGGTACGGATATGATCGATAGTAGAGTACCGTTTCCGAAAACCTGCTTGATCCTTCGCTTGATTGAGTCTAAGGTTGTCCTGATTCTATTAGTGATTACCTTAGTAAATACCGTTTATGTGACAGACAGTAAGCTGATTGGTCTGTAATTTTTAAAGTCCTTAGAGTCCCCTTTCTTATGATTGAGGATAATGTTTGCATTCTTCAATGGTTCGGGTACCGTCGATGACACCAGGCACTGCGTATAAAGGGTGGCCAGTTTTTCTAGCACGATATCCCCCCCCCCGTCCTTTAGCAAATCTGTAGGTATCTGATCCTCTCCAGATGATTTTCCCCTTTTCATAGTTTCTAATGCTTTCTTAACCTCGCCCTTCGTCACTGGTAGAACGTCTGACTGTTTTTCCCTGCCGCCAATCTTTTTACGGTCCTGACTACTTTGGCTACTGTAGAGATCTGTATAGAACTCCTCGGCTAATTTGACTATCTTGTCCATATTCGTGAGGACGTTGCCCGCCTTGTCCCTTATCGCACACATCTGGTGTTTGCCTATGCCCAATTTCTTCTTTACCGCTTTAAGGCTTCCCCCGTTCATTACAGCATGCTCAATTTTCTCCATGTTACACATCCTTATATCAGCCACCTTGCGCTTATTGATTAGCTTTGATATCTCGGCCAATTCGATCTGGTCTGTTAGATTGGAAGCTTTCATACTCGCGTTTCTTAATCAAATCTTTCTTCTCCTTAGACAGCTTACCGGTATCTTCTCTAACTATCCTACCGCCTACTTCTACCGCCCACTCAGTAATGATATCTCTGAAATTATTGTTCATTGCTTCTAGGGTAATGTTGCCATCCTCGGTTAGAGCTGAATAACTATTCTGTAGCGAGATCCTGAATTCTTCTGCACTCCCCCTCACCGCTAATTCGTTGATGGATTTCTTTCTTACTATTCTATTGCGTTCCTACTTCAGATATAGGCCAATTCGGGGCCTCACGATCCTGTGGTCACTGCATCGCACTTTCCCGATTTCCTATACATCTTGCACAATGGCGGGGGTTGAACACATTATGAAGTCAATCTCATTTTTAGTCTCCCCGTTAGGACTTTTCCATGTCCATTTCAGGTTCTTCCGTTTGCTGAAGAAGGTATTCATGATTCTTAAGTTATTGCGCTCTGCAAACTCAACTAGTAACTCCCCTCTGCTATTCCTAGAACCAATGCCATAGTCACCTACAACCTGGTCTCCTGGCTGTGTTTCCCCTACCTTGGCATTGAAGTCGCCCATTGGTACAGTATACTACGTCTTTACTTTTCGCATTGCCGATTCTACATCTTCGTAGAAGCTTACAACTGCCTGGTCATCATAACTACATGTAGGTGCATAGGTCTGTACAACCTTCAATTTATACCGCTTATTAAGCCTAATTCCGATGACTGCCACCCTCTCATTAAACTATAGAATTCATCTATATTACCCGCTATACGTCGTGCCCTGCTAATATGACCCCCGTTAATATGGACGACCCGAATTATGGACAGTTTTTCTGGGGACCACACCTTTTCAATGTATTTATGCCTCGTTAATATCGAAGCTTGCTGTCCGGACAATGGACAGGGGAAGAATGCACGCGCCCCACTTGGGCCCATGTATTTTTGTCTCGTTAATATGAGCAATGCTTGAAAAAAAGCAGAGGAGTCCGAACGCAAGTTAAAGAAGGGCGCGCCGCCCGCGAACCTACGCGACAGCCGTATGACAGCCGATACGGCGGGATGCCTGAACGAGACCTGTGGGGTTGGAAAGAACCAAAGCGGACGTGTCGCCGTTCTAAGAGAGAAAGGGGGGGGGGGGGGAGGGGAGAAGAAGAGCGGAGAAGAACGTACACAGCAAACCGAGGGTCAGCGTAAGAAAGACCCCGAAAGGGGGGAACTAGGAGATTTCTGGGTGCAGCGGAAGTGCTGCCGCAGTCGGGAAAACAGCAACATGTGGTTGCAATAAATTCTGCTGAACGTGAACAGAGGCCGGCAAAATCGTAAGAAAGAAATGACAGGAAGAAAGACAAGTGCTCACGGTGGCGGTGGGAACTAAAGTATTCTTTCCAAAAAGCGCAATGTGTGTTCCATGAAGCCGTTAACGCTTTTCGGTGAGAGTTAAGACTCACTCACAAAGTAGAGCGACTAACGAAAGGCGACGTACGAACACACAACCGGGACCGGGCGTCCCGCCCTGGACGCGCTTCCCTCTCATGCTCCTGGTTTTCGTCCCTGTTGCGCTGCCGAACTGCCAAACTTTGCACACTAGGCGGTCCGTATGTCGGCTTCGCTTTGAGTCAACGATGCGGCCTTGAAAAGGTCTGAGCTCTTCGTAGTCGGCTAGCCGTCCTTCTAAACTGTACTTCAGCTTGCAGTGTTTGTTTTATGGGAACACATAAAAACGGCGCCAAGAAGATGGGATGTTCGATAGCCCTCTGCATAGCAGCTTAACAACTTGACTCCCTTGCTTCCTTACAGAAACAGTACAAGGAAAAAAAGGAAGAATCAGAAGAATGGAAAGGCAGAAAGGTTAACTAGGCAAAAAAGTGCACAGCATCAGGAGCCTGTAACCCTCAACTTGAGTCTGGCTTTTGGCATGGCGGGAGTTAAACGCAAAAGAACAGAGCTGAACGTAGGCGCGAAGAAATCTGTGAATACAAGCGGCAAAAGCCATCTCAGTCAATCCAAGCTGCGAGGGACTAGTATCGACAGCTCAGCTGTTTCCTCGCCTTAGGAGAATCTTAAGCAGCTATTTAGCGGATGTGGCTGTGGCCATTTTGTGGCATTTTGTGGCCATTTTGTGGCTGTGGCTATTTAGCGGATGTGGCCATTTTGGATGTGGCTGTGAGTAGAGAATCAGACGCTGTTTCATCGGCCAGTGAGTAGTTCGTGCTCGAAAGTTCGACCAACACAAAGCCCAACATCACGGGTGTCATGGTAAGCGAGTCGCTTCAGACTGCACTACAATTTTTCGAAGACATGCAATGACAAGGATAATGCACTCAAAATTGCCGGTGTTTTGTGAAATTTTGAGTCCAGTGCACACCGTTATGTACAAAAACAGTCGTTAATTACAATTCTCTTTTCTCAATTCTCTTTTCTCTCTTTTTTTTTCACACGTGGCATCTCTTGTGGATTCAACCACTGCCATGCAAGACATGATGGCATGGCAGAAAAACAGACTGGTTGATCTCGAAGATCGAAGTCGACGCTCAAACCTTATCGTATATGGTATAGATGAGCCTTCCGATGAAACCGAAGGCACTTTAAGAAATGCAGTTATAACTGGGATCTTTGAAGAAAAGCTTGGTTTAAAATGCAAATCTGTTGCACGTATACATCGCCTTGGACGACAAGGGAGCCGAAGGCCCGTTATCGCATATTTTCAAGATTTCACGGAAAAACAAGCTGTATTACAAAATTCGAAAAACCTCGAGGGGTCAAACACTTATGTCCAAAACGACTACAGCCAATGCACGCTGCGCAAACGTAAATTGTTGTGGGAAAGTTCAAAGATAGAACGAGAGGCCAAAAAACGCGCGAGCCTTATTCATGATAAGTTGAAAGTCGACGGCGTCTTGTATATATGGGATGATGCACGAAAAGAACGTGTGGCTCTACCATCGCGAAGTGAAACAAAAGATGAGCACTCGATACCTTCATCAGGAAATTCCGCGAATGATTGACGGAAAGCAAGCGCTAATACTAAAGAACTGAGAGTATTAAATTTGAATGCCCAGAGTCTCCTCAATAAGACGGATAAGCTTGAGTACCTTCTTTTGGTGCATGACCCTCACATAACAGTCATCACTGAGACTTGGTTGCATGATGCTGTATGTGATTCCGTCCTCATACCCAGCTCATACCAAATCTTTCGTCGCGACCGACCCACACGGGGTGGTGGCGTTGCAGTAGTATTAAAAAACCCTCTAAACGGCGTAGTCCTAAATCAAATCCCAGATCATGAAAGCCTATTTATTCACGTGAATTGCTGGGGCCATGTATTCAGAGTGTGTGCTGCTTACAGAGCACCGTTGTGCTCTACTGATTATTTGTTTAGGCTTTACGATCACTTATGCCTGCTTAAAAAAGACCGTCTCATTCTTGCTGGTGATTTTAATCTGCCTGAAATCAATTGGAGTAAGCCAAAATCTGTCTTTGATGTTATTGATAACCCTTTGGCTGATATTATGTTCGCGTGCGATCTTGTACGAACTGTAACGGATTATACTCGTGAAATTGGGAATGCCCGTTCTACTCTTGATTTAATCTTTGTCAACAAAAGTGTGTCTAAATATACGGTATCAGTAACGCTGGCATTTCTGATCACCATGTCGTAAACTTGTCATTTCCGACAGGAAATCGACAACACCACAAGGAACATTCTACTCGTATTGTGAAAAATTTTTCACGAGCCAATAACCAAGCCATTTTGGACACACTATGGCATCTCTCTGATAATCTACGTGGTGATGTTAAATCATTATGGAAGGCATTAACGGAAACTGTACAGTTCTGCCTCGATAATTAGGTACCAGACAGACGTACCAAAACTAACAAAAAGAACCCATGGATGACGCGAGAAATTATTCATATCCATCGCAAGCTAAAACGTGCCAAGCGTAGCGGTCATTTCAATAGCTCTCATCAAGCCCTTAAATCTGCGCTTGCCTCTCGTTTAGCCGATGCAAAAGCAAAATACTTCACTCACTCACTCCCGAGCTTTCTAAGAGACAGTCCTGAGAAGTTCTGGCGGTGCCTCAGTGAAACTAAAAAAGAGCCGAGTCAGTTATTTGTTAATAATTGCACTTCTCATGACCCGTCAGTTATTGCCAACTGCTTTAATCAGTACTTTCACTCTGTTTTTACCACGGCACGCGATGACGTCCAGTTTGATTATTCCCTTTCGGATCTATCACCCGATTTCATTACTTACGAAGGTGTTTTTAATATGTTACTCAACCTTAAAGTGAAGACCTCTGTTGGCCCTGATAATGTACCTAACGTATTCCTGCGTCGCTATGCAGAACCCCTAGCCCATATTTTTACTCATCTGTTCCAGTTATCATTTCGGTACTGCGTTCTTCCTGACGATTGGCGAATTGCCCGAGTGATTCCAGTTTTCAAAAAAGGTGACCGTCTTGATGTTAGAAATTATCGTCCAATTTCATTAACATCTAGTACATGTAAACTCATGGAACACATCGTATCCAACTTCATAATCGCATTTCTCGAAGAAAACAACGTTTTGTCGTGTTTCCAACATGGATTTCGGAAAGGCCTTTCAACTGTTACCTAACTGGTAACCACCATTCACGAAGTGGTATCCTCTCTTGATAAGGGTAAGGAAATAGACATGATATTTCTTGACTTTAGCAAAGCATTTGATCGCGTCTCCCATAACAAACTAGTCCTAAAGCTTCAGAACATTGATCTTCCTTTACCAATGGTGAAATGGATTTAAGCGCACCTCAGTAACCGAAAACAGTTCGTCCACGTGAATGGCTGCTCCTCTAAAATTCTCCCGGTTGGCTCTGGAGTACCTCAGGGAAGTGTCCTGGGCCCTGTTTTATTCCTAATTTACATTAATGACATTGCTGCCTCAGTTGACATCACATCTGTTAGTATCAGGTTATTCGCCGATGACTGTGTTTTATTCAAAACTATTCGTTGCATAGATGACCAAATTGCTTTGAACAATAACCTTAACGCTGTACACCAGTGGTGTAGCCTTTGGTCTATGGAATTAAACAGAGAAAAATTCGTTCTTCTTCGCGTAACTAACAAGAAAACTCCGTTTCAGTTTTTGTATAAAATCAACGAATATCCAATAGTTCAGGCGGATGAGTGTAAATATCTAAGCGTCACGATAACTAAAAACTTAAACTGGACAAGCCACATCAACAAAACCTGTGCATCAGCCTTCAGGAAACTAGGTTTTCTTCGTTCTAAATTAAGGTCAGCCCCTGCCCATGTTAAGCTGCTAGCATGCAATACGCTTATCAAACCTCAGCTGGAGTATGCTTGTGTGGTGTGGGACCCGTACTTGGAAAAAGACATAACTAAAGTAGAAAAGGTACAGAGAAAAGCAGTTCGTTTTATATTCAATGCATATGGTAGATTAGATTCCCCATCGTCTCTAATGAGTGATAACAACATTTTGACATTAGAAACGAGAAGAATGATTTCCAGATTGTGGTTTCTGTATCGGCTTTGCAATCACCAACTTGATATCAATGCACAATTGTTCATTCATCCAGGCGTGGGTCGTCCAACCCGACACTCCCATCATCACAACCTGGAACCAATCTTTGCCCGTACTAACAGATTCAAGAACTCTTTTTTTCCGCGCACTGTCTCCCAGTGGAATGCACTTCCAAAAGATGTTTTCTCCGCTAATAATGTAACAGTTTTTGAAGAAGGTGTGCGAAAAGCCCTGCTTTGAATTTTTGCTTCCCTATTTGCTGATTTAATTTTTTCCCATCATATGTTTGCACTGTACCCTGTTCGTTTTATATTTTTGCTTGCCGATGGTGGCACTGAAATGCATTTCTTTTGTCCTGTATTGCCCTCCTGCTTGGTCTATATTGACTGCAGTATGTTCTAAATAAAAAAAATAATAAATAAAATCCTTTTTGTTTTTATTCATGACTCGTTATTATGGATGACTCGCTTTATGGACAGTTTTGGTCGGAAACCAAAGTGTTCATATTAACGAGGCACGACTGTATACTTATTGACAAGGAAACCTACTTTCTTAGAAAAAAAGGTAGTAAAAAGGTAGTAACGGCTGTCGTTACTGCCTTTTTTAACCGTTACTACATTTGTACTACCTTCTTAGGTAGTACCATGTACTACCTTCTTAGGTAGTACATGGTAGTAACGTTAAAGAACCCCAGGTGGTCGAAATTTCCGGAGTCCTCCACTACGGCGTCTCTCATAGCCTGAGTTGCTTTGGGACGTTAAACCCCACAAACCAAACCAAACATGGTAGTAACTCCTGCTGTTACTATGTTTTTTGACTGCAATACCTTTTTACTACCTCATTACTACCTCTCTGGAAGCAGGGGTAGTAAATGTACCATAACTGTTAGTATCATGACCAGAAGATATCTGATACTATACACGATAGGAATATTGAAGTATTCAACACTCCTGATTACATTGCTACTTTATTTTGTTTTTATGTTTATTTGCCATACCCTCAATCGCCAAGGCATTATGGAGGGGAGTGGGATTACATAAATGAGCCCTGGACTCAAACTGTGCGCTGCCTTTCCATAAAAAGAAAGAAAGAAAGAAAGAAAGAAAGAAAGAAAGAAAGAAAGAAAGAAAGAAAGAAAGAAAGAAAGAAAGAAAGAAAGAAAGAAAGAAACAATCGCCTAAACTGGCTTCCGAAACCGTAAATTCGTTTAGTAGGTGACAGTTAAAAAAGCCAGAAAAGCCATGGATAGGTCAATCCGAACCAATCCGAAGTCATCAGTGGCGGAGAGGTGCGATGTCGTCATGCTGCCTTTGTTGCCGTGCGGTGCGATTATGGACGCTGTTTTCGCTGTGCTGCTGTTTTGTGCTGTGGTTCTTTGATTGGTTCGCAGAATTGATGTGTGACATGTGCACTTCGATAGGTGTTCTGAAGTACGTGAAGTAGTGGTAATTAGATTCACTGCCATACACCGCTTGCACCGTACCGTGGCAACTCCGGCATCAACACGGAAGAAGGAAATGGACTGGCGTGATTGCTTGAAAATGTGAGTACGCTGCTTGAAATTATTGTTTGTTTAATGTTGCTATTGAATGAGGTACGCGCTGTTACTACTGTTGCGTGTGGTCTCAAAACGTCTTCGTAATACAACTCTTCGGAAGCTGTCGCTTTTCATGGCGTATATCTCGTGACATAATTCTTGGCGGGTGTGTATTGGATGTGTTAGCGGTGAATTATTGCGCCGGGAGTTCCCGCCTTAGATGCGGCTGTGTGAACCTTGAACCACATGTGAGCGTCCCGCCCCATCCCGTGAGTGCGCCTGGGAGCATGTAAACCGACAACCCCCCACCTGCAGCGTGCCTCCAACGGGGCGGCGCGGGCCGTCCGTGTTTGCCTTATTCTGGTAGTGGTGTTTATTTTCTTTTCTTTTTGAATGGGCCTAGTGCGCAGCGAATAAAGCGTCGATGTTTTGGTGTGAGAGTGCGCGATCAGGGTACTCAGAGCAGCAGTGCGTCGTCAATGGGAGCGGGGGCAGGAAGAAAGGGCGAAGTAGTGCGCAGTGCGGCGTCAACTAGAGCTGACGCTCGACGAAGAAAATGTGCGACAGTGCGGGAGAAAGTATGAAATTGTAATCAAGTTATCTTTGTTATCGTCTTAAATTAAATCTCTGTACGTTTTTTTTTTTTGTAACTTGTAATGATGAAAAGAGAGGAGTCGCTGGAGAAAGATTTGATGTTGGGAAAGGCTGAGGGTCACCGGAGAAGGGGTAGGCAGCGAACGCGATGGTTAGATGGCATCCTCGAGGCGCTGCAGATGAAGTTATGTGATGTTAGGAAGGTAGTGAGAGACCGGAAAGCGTGGCGTGATATGGTCCATAGGGTCACGAAGAGTCGGACACGACTGAACTGAACTGAATATGCGTTGTTTCCTTTTCCATATACCCCCCCCCCCTTTATTTTTTTCTAACAGATGGGATCAGTACCCCGAACGAGCTGTGAGCTGTGTGATCCTTTTCGAGGTGAGTGAACGAATAAGCTTTTATTTTTCCATTTATTCATCTCTTAGTATAACCATTGTGGTTCTCAATCTTTAATTTCAGATAAGTATTTTCTTAGTCTGTTTTAAACTCGCTTTTTTTTTCTAACAAGTGGGTGCATTAATGCGATGAGTAGAAACAGCGCGCAAGAAGCAGGTTGTTGCGGTGTTCCGCATGTTTCACATTGGTCGCGTCATTTAGTTTTGGTGCTTGTGTGGAAGCACAAAAAAATATTCCTCTCTGTAAAACATGGTCGGCTAACGCCAAGTAGAAACTCGTGTACTACTCAGCCGTTAGGTGTTTGGTAGTAGAATGACGATTCTAAATAATTATTTGACTGACCACACTTAGTCAAATGTGCATTACAAGTATGCGTATCTCAGTGTTGTTCACATCACAGGCGGGCAGTTAGCAGTAATGGGCAGTTGCATTCGTTGATACTTTCTGTCGTGGCTTTTGATGGAAGCTTTAAAATGATGCAGTAGTAAGCAGTTTCAAACCAGAAATGAAAAAGTCATTTAACTTCCTTAATGTCTTTCATGTTCGCTGAGCATGCAGCAAGTTTGATCTTAGAGGCCTTTATTTGCGCAGTTTTTTTGGTTGCCTTAATATTGTACACACATAGCTCACAGCAGGGAAATTAGTTTTGTGCTATTGCTAGTATTTCGGAAGGAGAAGTGTGACTGACATCGTGGCATAAGCAGCTTTTCAATGCATGCATTTTTTTTGCAACTTTGAAATCAATTTGGTTGAGGTATGCAGGCACTGATCAATAAATTTCATGTGCTTGGAGCAAAAAGGAGAAAAAGTGTAGAATGTCAGGTTATCGAAGCTGAAAGTTGTTTTTTTTTATCTTTTTTTTTTCGAGCAGAAAATCAACATATAAGATTCCCCACTCTTCAGAATATTGCCCATACGCTAACCCTGCGACTTTTAACATAAAGGGAAAGCATACCTGATTACGTTATTGTAAGCCAAGGCTGATCTGTGTCAGACGCAGGCTGTGGCGGTGCCGCTATCCATGGGTGTGGATAGCCGCTCGTGGCACCACCCTTAGCAATCCAGTTGTAAAGGATAGTTTTCAGTATATATACCTTTTTTCACAGTGCATCAATGATGACTTTCGCATCCCAAGATTGTTGCTTTGTCTTTCCCCTCTGGGCATACTTGCTTTACTTTTCTTTTGTAACAGGCATTTATTCATCAAATACATGTTGGGGACCTTTTTGCTCCCATTAGTTAAATTTATTTATTTCTTCGTAGAGCAGGCATTTCCACACTATTTCTTAATTTGCTGTTCAGTTTTGCCCATCAGAAGTACTACAAGATAAGGAAATCAGGTTGCCTTGTTTAAGAAACTTTAACAAAATGTGGATGTGTGAAATAAACGTGACAAGTTCATGTTGGAGTGATTTAAAAATACTGGCTTTGAAATGACATCTTACACAACCTTTTTTTTTTCCTCTAGAATGCACCTAGTTATGATAAATGAAGAAATTCGCCATGGACGTGCCATAGTTGCAGTCTGAAACTTGGAAATTTCAAACCGATAGTTTAAGTGCATTCCTATGGGCGTCACTTCACGCCCTGCACCCACAAATGGCTGTGCCGCTAGATCCTGCTTATGTAAGAAACCAGCAATTGTTTATAATAATGTAATCACATATGCTGTCTCTTCACAGTGCAGGTCTTAGCCTTAACATAAGGGCAAAATTTTAGCAATGGGCATTGTTTGCTCATTTTGCACCTTTATTCGAACAGTTGTGACGAGGCTTGAGAAGCCGTATGTTTCATTTTTGATAACATTGTTTGAAGCAGAATAATGGAATGTGTTCACTTAAACTCTTTATTCTCTCCTGTTCCTGAAACTAGTTCCTGAAACTTAATACAATTTATGGAGGAATTTATGGGGCGATGGGGTAATTTTTCTTTGAGTTTTGAACCAACCTACTCTGTTCAAACATGCCATAATTGGGAAAATGTTTCATGTGCTTTAATTTTATGCATAACAGTAACATTCATACACATTTAGAGCACCAATTGTTTTATTCATTTTCTAATTTTAAGGTAGTTGTGCCTCACAGTCATGGAGTAAAAAAAGTTATGATTCAAAATAGCCTCATTTGAGACTTGTGGGATGTTAGAAACTTTTTCTGGGAACCAGGCTTCGAGGTTTGCCTATCATCCATATTGCGAAGCGCTTATGTCACCTCCCATTCTAAATCTTTGAAGGCAAGGTAAAATCTTAACTGCCTTTCATTACCTTTTCATCTTTAGGGAAACTGTAAAGTCTCTCCTATACGAGTGAGAAGTAAACCATGTAGGCTGGTTACATTTGGCAAACACAGTACATTGTATTGAGGCTGAAGTGTCGCATTTTTTTTATCGTGTTGTGAGCAGTCTTTTTAAAGTTCCCTGCCCAGAATTCTCATGATTGATCTTAGGTACTGATTTTATAGCTGTCTTTTTTTATTACTGGGAAAGGAGTTGTGTGCTTGGTCTCACTTGTTGATTTTTTCCCCTCTTTATATATGCAGTTACCTGAGCACTTCAGACTGGCCAATGCCTGGAACCTACCTGCTGCTCACCTACACAGCACAGCACAAATGAGGGACGCTATAAATCATCTACCAGCAAGCACACTGCAGTGCCCTTCTGCAAGCCATTACATGTTCAGGGATGCACGATTAAGGTCATACCCTAAACAATGCTAAAAATGCTCGTATGAATGGACACCTGCCTTGGTCTGTCTGCATTATTTATTTTAATAATGGAGTAGTCAGTGAAAAAAAAATCATTCTGAAGCAAATCTGTTTATATTGTTGTGGTTAGAAAAAAAACCTCATATCATGTGTGATGTATCTGAAAATTATGGTTTTGTGTTGGTTGTAAATGGGGGTCACAGCATGTTTATCTCACCGACTATTAATTATGTAAGTTTGAAATGTACAGGTACCTGGAAAACACTGCAGACCATGCCTCTTGTGTTTGAAATTATCCCTTGAGTTTTGTAGGGAAGATGATAGTTACTTGGCTCCATACGTGAATGCTTCAGTGACGTGCTGAAGTATGTGCAAGGTACCTCCGAAGTGTCATTAGGTGAAGTGTAACAAATGGTTTTATCACTGAGTTGTGGTTTGTATTATTATAGATCCGACTGCGCATGTAACATTTTGGTTTCCACAACATTTTATTTATTTTTTCTTCTGGCAATGTTCCTTGTGACATTTAGCTTTGTTCAGTCGGTCTCCACAACAGCCTCTCAGGTCTGCACTAATGCTAGCCAGATTTTGATGGTCCGTTAGATTTTTGTAAGTAAGCTTCATATCCTAAATTTTAGGAGGACACCCAATTCTGCAATCTCTGGGCATAGATATGATGTTAGCTATTTGTTGACACTGCAATCGAGCAAAAAATCAGCAGTAACAGTTGGTTGATGCTTGTGGTCACGTGTAGGATTAGCAAATGACAAATGTATAGTCGTCTTTATGCCTGCACTTTTTTCCCCTACACTGACCATTACATACATGAAAAAATATGGAAGAAGGCATACAATTCATATAATAGGCCTTTTATTGCTCCCACTCGAGTTATAGGCAAAGCTGTTTTCTAATCAACACTGTTCAGTCTACACCAGTCAGTATAATATACGCCAAGGTGTCGCAAGGTATCAGGCTTTTAAAAGACAGTGTCCTAGAAGTGAATAAGACTTGGCGTGTTGGTTAGACATTGTAAATCAAAGGGCATAGCGCGGAAACAAAAACGAGGATGACGACAAGACAGGACTAGCACTAACTTTCAACTGACGGTTTATTGCAGAAATGATCACATATATACACTTCGGGATCAGCAGTGAATGAGAAAACAAACAATTACTATCGTACACCACGCGCGACGCCAAGAATTCAAGCTCTTTTCTTGGCAGTGCTGACACATTTATCCCCGGCCCGAGCTATCTCCAGTGCTTCCATTATCTCCCTTGTCAGCTCGTTACGATGTCGATACACGATGATTGTCTTCTCAAACAGGGGATGGCAAGGTGGTTCCACATCACATCTTCTGCAATGCGCAGTGAGATGGCCGTCTGCAGCAATGCTGCCAACTTTATTTATAGCGCTCCAGAAGACGCACGTTTAACATCAGCCAGTCTTTCCGACGTAGTGCTTTCCACATGAAAATGGAATTTCATAAACAACTCCCCTCCTGCAAAGTACGTAAGGGTCTCTGTGTTTAATCGGACACACAGGCTTCAGCGTTCGCATAGGACAGGTTTTTCTGCACAAACTCAAACGCTTTTTTGGTGCAGTAAACAGGACATTTACGCCCCACCTTCCTTAAGTTGTGAGAAACCTTATGCAGGTAAGGAATGACTACTACTTTTTCCTTGTTTTTTCTTTCCTTCTTCCTTTTCTTCTCATCCGCTCGCCGTTCGTCACTCACGCGTGCCGGAAATGTCTCTGCGATGCAGGCTTTCAGCAACGGAAACCATAACATGTTTAGGGTAGCTCGCCGCCTGCAAACGCGCCACCTGCATACTGACACTCTCATCCATGGCATGATCACATGACTTGCAGAGAGCGTTAGG
Organism: Amblyomma maculatum; assembly: GCF_055883805.1. Lineage (NCBI taxonomy): Eukaryota > Metazoa > Arthropoda > Arachnida > Ixodida > Ixodidae > Amblyomma > Amblyomma maculatum. Next base: position 478,021,860 of record NC_139344.1, on the reverse strand, counting down.
CAAAAACGAAAGCTCTCTGCAAGTCATCACCACAATGCCCTATGCTTCATTATCCCAGCATCTCTTGGCACTTTCTCCCTAAATGATTGCTAATTCATTTCAATGTTTGCCAATCCTTCGTTTCCCCACACCCCGAGATATTTATATTCGGTTACGCTGGGTATTTCACGGCCTTATATTTTAGGACCCTCATCAGTTGAGGCTTTGAAATCATCAGACCCCACATAGCGGCGCTAAAACTAAAGCCTTGAGCGTCCCCTCCGTTTCCGCAACCCTTAAGTAGAGTTCTGGTAAGAGCGCAATATCGTCTGCATACATTAAGCCGGGGAGGCGCTGCTCTGCGACATTTCCGCCTAATCTATATGACAGGTTAAAACCTAGATTACTTTATTGTAGTATTCGTTCCATATTTATCATATAAAGGACGAACAGCAGCGGTGATAAAGGACCTTTTCTTAATCCTTTGGATACCTTGACAGCGTCCGCACTTCTCATCCCATCCCTTTGTTTCCCCGGTATATTTCCTATAGGAAATCTGTTATCTCATCACCGATACCTTCTTATTTTAGTATATCCCACAGGAGTTTCCTGTTTACGTTATCGTATGCCCCGTTGTTTATGCCCAAGAAGGCCCAATAAACAGCTCCATTTTCGGCTCTATCTAATCTCTCGAGTTGGGTAAGCACGAACACGGTATCGTCTAAGCTACTATCATTTTTAAAGCCATTCTGAAGTTCGAGTATCTTCTTACTTCCTACCCTTAATTACATTTTTAATTTCACCGCCTGCATGGCCAACCTGTTTACAACAGATGTTATGGTAATCGGCCTGTAGGATTTTATTCGCATCATATCTCTTTTCCCATTGTAAATCAAATTCATTTTACTCTGCCGCCAGCCGTACGGAATTTGCCCATTCGTTATGACTATTTCCAAAGCCTTCAACAAAGTGTTTCTTACTTCTCGCACCAAGTTCATTAGTCAGCTTGATCGGAGTCTGATCTACTCCTGTAGTTTTGCTTTTAGGGATATTTGTTTCCGCCTTCTTCCAGCTTAGATTTATCAATTCTGCTACCTGTTGTTACTCTCTGAATTGGGGAAATTACCTTATCACGCTCCTAAATTACTAGGCTATGTTTGATGGAATCACAGCGTCGTCTTCCTTTAAACAATCTCCCTTGTTATATCGAATACGTTCCTGGTTTCTTCGATTATTTCTACCTATAGCAGCTTATATGGCTCCAAAATGTTTTTGGTCCGCCTCTAGTGGTATCGTGGACTTCAGGCATCCAGCGTTTAGTGGACTGCTTTATTTTGCTTAGGGATGTGGGCCTGTACATCAAGTTTCTTTTCTCGATATGATTCCCATTTTCGGTGTATTCCTTCCTGAGATACCTGTGCTTTCTTTGCCTCTGGTTTTCCCATGAAGCTGCTCGTCGTTCTTCAATGGCTTCCCCGATTTCCTTATTCCACCAGCTCCGTGGCTTCATCTTTCCATTTTTACTAATTTACCCTCCTTAACTTTTGATCTTATTAGTAGTTCTAAGCGGTCATAATTCCAGTATTCCATGCGGCTATTCTCTGTTGCTTCATCTAGTCTGCTGCTATATGCGCTATTTGATCGTTGTCTAATTTTGCATTTATATTTGTCTAAGTTCCATTTCTAATTTCATCAAGGGCCCCATCTGCAGACTGATACATCTATGGCCACTTACCAGATTACACTCCCCTTCTTCATCTATATCCATTTTTGCGACCTTGCCATAAATTCCCTGCGATATTAGGCAGTAGTCAACCATCGTCTGCCTGTTCCGGAATTCCGACGTGATTTGTCCCTCACCCCCATTTTGTTTCTCTATTTACAATATCTAGGTAGTGCCACTCACAGAAATCTAGCATTAGCTTCCCGTTACAATCCACGTATGGATCCAGATCGTCGATGTGGCCGTTCATGTCCCGAGGTAGAATAATATCGGCCCCGTTTCCAAACTGGCTTATATCGCCACTGAGATATTTAAAGAGATACTTGTTTTCCTGCTTCCATCGGTGTCCCGTCCCTAAATAAACTACCAGTTAAATATTAGGTTCTTTTCTTCTTCTTTTCTCCAAATTTTCATTCCTCTCCCAATTAACCTGGACCGGAATTCACTCTAATTGCAGAATACATAATTTATTTACACTATATACAAATTGCAGCACAACTTCACTTCAGTCAGAGTGCGGCCTCTCGTCACGACACCCGAAACGAGTGTCTAGTTTTGCCGCGTCGCTCGGACGCTTCAAAATCGCTCTCTCCCTCGAATTCCTCCTCGCCAGGCTCCTGGGGAATCCTAACTTCCCCCGTCGTTTCGCCGCGGCTGTGGCTGGTGAAGACGCCTTCCACCCCCGCTACAAATGTTGACCGCCGCGCCCGTCGAATTCTCAGAAGCCGACTCGCTGGCTCGGCGGGGATGGTTGCAGGCAGATCGGATGTCTTCGGGAGCGACGCTCTTCTTCTGCTGGTCGTCCGTGCGGCGCCAGCTCGCCTCACAAGTTGGGACAGTGAGGGAGGAGGCGTATGCCACAAACACACACAAACGCCAGCGAAAATACACACACACATATGGCAGTCTTTTCGAGTTATCTCTGCCCGCGACCAGGGCGCTTCAAACGCGCACTTAACACTACCCCTAGCCATGCCATTATGCCGGCATTATGTTCCTCAAACCGAGATATGTTCTTTGCAAGATGATTTTATTCTTTTCCAACTTGTTCTTGGTTATTTGTTGGGTATTTGGTATTTGTTGTTTGGATATGTATCAACATACCTACACCTTCCTCCTTTTCTGCGTTATCGTTCTGTTGCACCCTATCTCAGAAGTAGCCTTCTGTAAACAGTGCATCTTCTAGGTCCCTGTGTTGTGTGAGTTAACAGTCAGTCAATGACGACACGGTGAGACTTTCATGAGAACAAACGACAAAACTGTATTGAACTTTACATTATATGGGGAGGTTAAACAAGGGGAAAAAACACACGCACGACTTCTTTCTTTCAGTTCCCGAAGCAAAGTGTCCGACCGACTGACCCGCAGGGGAGAGCCCCTCTCCCTCGGCGCCGAAGGGGGCGCCGCACACACGCGTCTGCTTTGTGTCAGTTTACGCTTTCTGTCAGTTCACGAAACAGCGAGAACATGATCTGCAGGCCAGTCTCTTTCCCGGCGCCGGGGCGCGGTCCCCCGCATGTCTCGACCTTGAGCTCCCAGGCGCCAGATCACGCGGTACAGCAGCAGAGGGGTCGGTGGGGAAGCATCGTCTTACTCCGGCTCGGCTCCCGCGCCGCGCCACGCACAGGATGCGGCAACACCCCTCGCACACAACACAGGAGAGAGGAATGCACAGCTGTAAATCACTTTACACGCTCAAACTTCCATCCCCGAAGAGAAGAAAACACAACAACCTCCCGGGCCCCAGCTGTGGGATCCCTAGGGTAGTAGTAAACACACAACTCGAGGGGGTAGAGAAGCTGAACCGGCCGTCGCAGTGTGGTTCCGTTGGGCAGCTTCACGACGCAGGCTCTAGGATAGGATAGGAAATACGTTAGTTTCTCTACGAGGGTCTTGTGCTAGTAGCGGAAGAGTTCCATCTTCCGTCTTCTCACAGGGTCGGTGCCCCTGTTCCAGGGCTCCGCTGAGCTTCGCTGCTCGCTGGGCGTGCTGGATTAAACCTAGTTGGCAATCCAAATCGCCGCTGGAGAGCCGGCTCTCCCACTGTTCCGCACTCGGGTCTTTACGGAAGCTGTCGTTATTTTTACATTGCCACGTGATGTGGTATAGCGAAGGTTTGCTACCACACCATGGGCAGGTGTCTCGATATTGTGACGGGTAAATTTTGCTCAGGGTATGCAGGTTAGGGAATGTTCCTGTCTGCAGTCTTCGCCAGTACACGGCCTCTTGTTGTTTTAGATCCCGATGAGGCGGCGGATAGCGGATCCGTACCCCCTTATAGTAGTTAAGAATGTCGGAGTACGTAGGGCCGACTCGCTCGGGTAGATCGTCCGATTGGGCAGGCTCTAATGTGGCCATCTATTCGTAGGTAGGCGCAGGTCCTGTACGCTCGCTGGCTGGCATCGCAGAAGACATGCAACTGTATAACACTCTGCGGTTTAAGCACCGGAGCAACACATCGTGGCACTGTCAGTGAAGAAAGGTCCACTAGCTCTGACACCCAGCCTTCCCACTTCTTGGCAATATCGGTAGGCAGTGGATCGTCCCAATCAATGTTCCGCTGCCATAATTCTTGAAAGAGTGTCTTGGCTTGTATTGTAAATGGCACTAGCATTCCAAGAGGATCAAATATTCTGGCGATTGTCTGCAGAATACGTCTTTTGCAGCTGTGCTGGCTGTCCAAAATGGTTGAAAGTGACTTTGTGGCCACGGTAATTGTGTCGCTTTCAATCTTCCAAATAAGGCCAAGAATCGTCACAGTTTCGTTTGAGTCTTTCTGACTTTCCTGCGCTGCGAATAGGTCTTGCAAGCGCTTGGAGCTGGAAGACCACTTTCGCAAACTCATTCCGCAAGCTTGAAGAATATCATTGGCTTGAGAGAAAATCTCATGCGCCTCCTCTTCCGTGTCAGCTCCAACCAACAGGTCATCGACGTAGAAAGATTCCGCCAGAAGCGCAGCTGTTTTTTGGCTAGAGGCTTCAGCAGCTTCGAAGTGGTATTGCAGCGTGGCATTAAGCAAGAATGGGCTAGCTTTGGTGCCAAACGGCACACGTTTCATACGCCACTCTTCGATTTCAGGGTCCGGTTCAGCATTTGAAGGCAGGCCTTTAAACCAAAGAAAACGTAAAGCGTCTCTGTCTTCCTCTCTGACTCTGATTTGTAAAAATGCCTTCTCAATGTCTGCTGTCAAAGCGATCTGATACAGTCGAAAACGGATTAGTAGTTTGACCAGATCTGTGAGAAGACAAGGCCCTTTCTCTAGATGTTCATTCAGGGAAGAAGCACCTTGCTCATCTAACGATGCATCAAACACAATACGCATCTTTGTGGTTGTTGAGTCGCTGCGCATAACTGCGTGGTGAGGCATGTAGTAAACGTGCGAGGTGGGTTCTTCGCCAGTGGTCACCCGTTCGGCGTAGCCCATCTGTATGTAGCTTTGCATAGTAGCCTGGTACTCGGCTCCGAATTCCGGAGCACGTGAATTCTTTTCCCGAGGCTCTTGAGTCGCCTCTGAGCTTGAGATCGGTTATCTGAAAGGTGCCCGCTGTTCTCCTTCCAGGGAAGGGCGACTTCGTAACGGCCGTTTTGCATAGTGATGTTTCTTTCAAATTGGTGAATGATCGCTTCTGTTTCCTCATCAGGTCCTCCTTTGTGATCTATGATGCCGATGCTTTCCAAGTCCCAGAAGCGTTTTACTAATTTTTCGGTGGTGTTAAGCGCCGTGCTAATCCTTAGAACACAGATGTTGGATGAAGTGTCAACTGAGGTATGCACTGATACTGGGCCTTGAAACATCCAACCGAAGACTGAGCCTAGGGCAACCAAGTCAGCGTTTTGCTGACAATGTTGAATTTCGCCTGTCATGAACTTCCACAGGTGCTCAGAGCCAATAAGAAGACCGATACCTGGCACCGCTGGCATACCCGGCAACAAAAGTTTGTCAGCTATGGGACGTCCTGTCTGCTCTATAATCTTGACAAACTCATCCTCAACAGGCACTTGGACTAAGTCGTTGCAGATGAAAGGAACTTCAATGGCTTCGATTAGATACTCCTTGTCATCGTACTGGCTGCGGAGACGAACCTCTACAAGACGATATCTTTTAGTAGCAGAGGTGGCTGTCCTGAATGTGCTCAGCTGTAGAGAGGTTTGGCCGCTTTCTTTCAGACCCAGAAATTTCGAGATGTCCTCACGAATAAAACTGCGATGACTGCCGCCATCCACGATGCCTCGAATGTAGCCGCATCGACTGTCGCCAACAGCCCAAAGCCGGCAAGTTTGTAGCAGAATTTCACTACTCATGAAATTGCGGCTGCTGGCATGCAAGCTGCTGACATCCAAATTTGGAGTGACTTCCCTTTTGTTCGGCTTCCAGTTAGGGTCGCATACCGATAAGGCATGCCTGCCGCTGCATTTTCCGCATTTCAATCGGCGGCGACAATCTTTCGAACGATGTCCTCGTAAGGTACATCGGAAGCAGCGATTTTCTTTCTTCAGTTTCTCTAATCGCTCCTCATGGCCCATGTCACTGTTGCAATCAGCAGCGCTGTGTGTCAGAGATCCGCAGAACAGACACTGCTCCTTTACGTGGGAGGTTGCGTGCAGTACCGCAGATGTAGGCGGTAAGGACGATTGCTTCCTTTCACTTCCCTGTCTCATTGGCTTGTCTCGACTGAGGCCAGTTCCAGTCTTTTCTCGACTTTCCACTTCGACAGTCAAGTAGGTCAGAAGGTGTTCAAACTCACCGTCTGTGAGACCCGTGGCAGATGTGGGTTCCTCGCTGCTCGGGGCGTTGTTTTCGGAACGAGATGAACTCGGATGGTTGGCCAGTTGTTTATAATATCCCACGACGATGTCGGCAGGTAAAGCTTTCAAAATAATGTCGATCATCATCGTAGAATAAGTGTTCGAGCTCACGTTCAGTCCCCTCAGTCCGCGCACATGGCACTGAACGTGATCGAGTAGCTTTCGTAGGCCTCTCACGTCGTCCGATGAAGTAACCGATGGCAGCGCTCGAAGCTGGGCCAGGTGCTCCCTGATGATATTTCGGGTGTCGCCGAAGCGCTTGGAGAGGATGGCCACAGCGTCTTCGTAGCACTCTCCCGTCGCCTGTAATCCGGCTATCGATGAGGCCGCAGCTCCGCTTAGTAGGCTTCGCAGATACTGAAACTTTTCGCCCTTTGTGAGCTCCGCATTGTCATGGACGGCTTCTTTAAATTGTTCCCAGAATCTGCGCCACTGTTGAAGCTCTCCGTTGAATGCTTCAAGTTGAAGCGTGGGTAACTTTACTGCACTACGATGTGAAGCTTCACGGCCGATAGGTTGGCTCCCCCGCTGTGGTTCTGCTGACTGCGCTGTCAGGAGGTGCGGCGATCTGAGCAGCTCAGCCTCTCTTGCCTTGAGTTGACCAAGCATACCCGTGGCTGCATCCTCGAATCGCATGACGGCTTCGAATTCGGAAGCGAAGTCTTCATCAGCTATTTCGTCTTCCAACTCTTTGTTCAATTTCAGAAGCGCATCGTTGTTGGCCGTAAGCCTTTCAATTAGTGAGCACAACGCTCCGATATCTGTCAATGGCAGGGTTGCCTTTGCCTCATTGATGAGTTTGGTATTCTGCTGTCGACGCGCCGTTCTCTTTTCCCTTGTCCTCTGCATAATTGCGTCGTTGCTGACCGTGCCGTCACTTACTTTATCCGTCGCAGCCTGGTTGCGAGTTTCCGAAGTTCTCCTAGTCCCGGAGATTGCAGTTCCCGGGTTTCGGCACCATGTTGCGAGAGTTGACAGTCAGTCAATGACGACACGGTGAGACTTTCATGAGAACAAACGACAAAACTGTATTGAACTTTACATTATATGGGCAGGTTAAACAAGGGGAAAAAACACACGCACGACGTCTTTCTTTCAGTTCCCGAAGCAAAGTGTCCGACCGACTGACCCGCAGGGGAGAGCCCCTCTCCCTCGGCGCCGAAGGGGGCGCCGCACACACGCGTCTGCTTTGTGTCAGTTTACGCTTTCTGTCAGTTCACGAAACAGCGAGAACATGATCTGCAGGCCAGTCTCTTTCCCGGCGCCGGGGCGCGGTCCCCCGCATGTCTCGACCTTGAGCTCCCAGGCGCCAGATCACGCGGTACAGCAGCAGAGGGGTCGGTGGGGAAGCATCGTCTTACTCCGGCTCGGCTCCTGCGCCGCGCCACGCACAGGATGCGGCAACACCCCTCGCACACAACACAGGAGAGAGGAATGCACAACTGTAAATCACTTTACACGCTCAAACTTCCATCCCCGAAGAGAAGAAAACACAACACCCTGCGATGAGTTTCACGTTGTGCGTACACACCTAATTCATCGTCCCTCAACTGCTGTTTTATCTCTAGCCATTTCCCTCTCTTTTTACCTTCTTGCTCGTTTATATGTCACTGATCCTAGTGATAAATTTCTTTTTTTTTGCTCTTTTCCTTCTGGGCTTCCTGTTTGCTATTTTGTTGGGCTCAGACTCCATTATTACACGCTGTCCATTCTGCTTCACTACCAACTACCTCTCCACCTGGAGCCCTCGCGCACCCCTTGTGTCCCTCTCTCGGAATTTTATTGTCACGTAGTTCTTTCCTCTTTCCTTCTTCCCCGACTACATAAGCCGCTGCGCCGTTGGATTCATTTGAGGCGCACCACCGCAAAACAACCGGTCATGCAGACGCCGTTTCTCCTACTGAAGGTTAGTTATCTGCTCTGTGCCACATGTTTTCGCTCTAGTGACCGCTTCTTGCTAGCGGTGTTGTATGTATTGCCTCCTCCTTTTGCCTAAACGCCCATTTTGTTTCCTGCGTCTTGTATTTTCTGCGCCTTTGGGCAGTGAATGGAGATGTGCCCATATTTCTCGAAGCGAAAGCATTTCACACCTGCACGTCTGTTTTTGCTTCCGACGTTAGGACTTTGTATTAAAATGTGCTTTCCTGGTTGCTCTCCTCCTTGCTGGGATGGTTCAGTACCTTCCAAAACGTAAATTTGCATTTGCGCAGGTTTTATGTTCTCTAGCTCAATTTGGAGCTTCAACTTTTTTAATTTCAAATAATTGAGCCCTATGCTTCTTTTCTGCCAGCAACGCTCGCGTCATATTTCCTAGTGCCTGATCTGTCGCTGACACTGGCTCTGCTGACGCCGGTTGCACGATTCCCTGCGGCATCCATCTCTGCATTAGTCATTGCATCTACCTATAGCGTACAATCATACACAGACAAGGCAAATTCGGAGAAAGCGAAAAGGTGTCCTACCTCTTTCGATGCTCCCTCGACAGCACTGCTGCCACACTCGGCGTGATGACAGCGGGCTCCCGGGATGGTATAGACGCCCACGAGTTACTCCTGGTCCCTCAGCAGCTCACCGCCTTGGACCTTGCTCGACTTGGGTCTTGCTTTGAACCCTTCGATGTGGATACCTGGTTCCTTTCAGCAGCTTGTTGTCTCGAATCCTCGATGGCTTGTTGCCCGGCTCCTTCAGCTTCTCACTGACTTGAGCCTCCGACGTCCTTTCGAACTCGATCAGTGATCTTGAAGCTTCTCAAAGTCAGTTTCTCGACGCAGCTTCACGTTTTCTCCTTTAGGACGAACTACTCTGCAGCTTGTCCACCGACTTGTTCTTCTCACCTTCCGTCCAATGCCTCGAGTAAAAAGACGTTGCGATCCTGTAACGACTGCGCCAGTTGAGTTTCCCCTTCAGGTGGCCAGGTGAGAAAACACTTCATATTATCGATGTTCTTGATAACTTGAAGATTCAGACTCGCAACAATCACGTTACTTGATAACACGACCGAAAGATTAACTATTTATTTATATATAAATAAAACAAGAAGACACAAGCAAGGGAAAACTATTTACATGACTGACCCGTTGGTCGGGCGAAATCAGCCCCGGTTTAATCCAGAGCGCTTACTTTTAAGCCATCGGCTTCCGCCCTTGGCGGGGACAGCAACCAATAAGCAATCAGGCAACTTTTCTCACCAATCAAATACTGGGGAAAGGATATTAACTAACAAGACTTGGGAAAGGAGAGTCCCATGTAAACATATAAAGGGCACTGACGTTACCACATTCCAAACCTCTGCTTTCCCTTGTTTTCTTTCGCAAACGTGCATGCGGGACAAACGCATGTCGCGTGAACAACGGCTGAAGTTCTTTATGAAAAAAAAGAAACAAAGCTGTCAGTGGGGGCTCAAACGCTATGTGAAAATTCCAACTTCGCCAAGCCCTTGAACCCCTGTAGCTCAGCGCCCCATTGTGCTTCATAGCGCACCGGTCAGCCATGACACACCTACTACCCCACAAGGGCTGTATGCACATGAGCAGAGGGATAGACGCGCACGCAGCATTACGAGAATGCATACAAAAGAAAACGTCCACTGGTCCCCGATATCACATTCAACACTGTACACTGCCCTAAGGGAAGGAGCACTGCGCCGGCAACAATAGAGCTGCCACCGCGCCTCCGTCATGTGTCTGTGGTTCCACCAATTTGGTAATTTTTCGACCGGGGACAGGTGCACATCTCAACGTATCTACCTCGCGTCGTACGCTCTGTGCGAGAAACCGAAAGGTCGAAGAAAAGAAAAACAGAAGCTGCGAGTTGTGATCCGAGTGATGGGGCATCTTCACTGAGCCCACCACAGCAGGACAGCAATCAGATGCGAGCTATGGCCGAGGATGGTGTCACTGAAGATGACATAACTGACACTGGCATAACTGATGATTCCACAACAGAAAAGCGTAAGACAAAATGTATGCTTAAGCAGATTGAAGAACTTGAATCGCTTTAGCTAGAGAAACAGACAAAAACTGTAAACTTCTGTCAGAGCTGAAAACAGCAGAAGAAAGTATTGGTCAGTGGCAGGCGTGTTATAATGAACTGAAGTCAAGAATTTTGTGCATTGATAACATGAAAACGCACAGGACATGCTCTACTGTTCCGGGCAGTCATCTGTACCTGTTTTTAAGCACATTCTTCATTTGGTAGTAGAAAGAAACGCAAAGCTTGCCAGAAGCGAAAATCAAAATTTGCATTCTCTGGAAGCACAGATGTTTATGGTTCTAGTACGTCTGCGAACATGTATGGCAACAAAAGAAATTTCACGAAATTTTGCTGTTTCCATGCCTACCTTTAGTCGCATTTTCACAGAATGGATAGTTGTTCTGCACAAAGATCTGGCTGCTATAACCATGTTTCCAACACTTGCGAAGTGCAGCAACATATGCCACCCCATTTTAGGCAGTATCCTAACACACGGATTATTCTAGGTACAACAGAAGTGCGCATCCCGAAGCCCTCAAGTCTGAATGCACAAAGACAAACATTTTCAAACTACAAGTTCGCAAACATTATGAAGTGTTTATTTGAGGCCACACCAGACTGTTACATCAGCTTTGTGTCACCGCTATTTGGCGGAAGAACTAGTGACAGGTCTATTGTCGAGGAGTGTGGAATTCTAGATCTGTTAGAGCCAGGTGATGGGGTAATGGTTGACAAAGGGTTCAAAGTTACTGACGTGCTTCCTCTTAATGTTGACCTTTATATGCCTCCATTTCGCATTCCTGGAAACGTCAGACGAGTGCCAATGATGTTCGAGAGACAAAACAAGTTGCAAGTGCAAGAGTGCAAATTGAGAGAGTTATACGCAGAATAAAAAAATATCACATACTTACAAACCATTTCCCATCAATATGCTGGATATAGCAGACCAAATTTTTGCTGTATGTGCTCGGCTGTCAAACGTCCAGGGGCCATTGCTGAATACCAAAAGGGATGGGAACAGTCAGACACAGAGTAGATCACCAGTACGCTATAGGTTATTTGCAGACATATCAGCTTAAATTTTCGTTTCGCTGGTCACCTAATATTTGTGTCCATGTTCACTTTTTTAAATAGCATATGAAAGAGGAAATCAATGATATCTTGTCTGTATGTTGGCCTTAGTGAAGATTTGCAATCAAGAAGCAATTTGGATCTGGTTTATGTGCGAAAATATGATTATGCACTTTTTCCAATGTCACATCTGTTGCAAATTTCATGTTTGAAAGTACGTGTAGTCAATAAAGTTCAATACACTTTGCATTATTTTTGCCACTGTGCGATGAAGGAAGCAGACATATTTCTTTTAACTTCCTGAGTTTCAGCTTCAGTGTCTCGTCCTGCTCATCAACAATGTAAAAGCCTTCTTTGAACTTGTGAAATGGTACATAGCCAGCTCCAGTTGTGTACAAAAATCCGAGGCGCTTTATGCGGCGTGTAATAATCCCTGGAATAACTGCAGCTTTGTAAAAATAAAGAAGTCCGTGCAGAAGTTTATCCCACACTTGACTGTCGAAGTAAATCCTCTGAACTGATACATAGTGCTGCAGTTCGAGGTGACCAGTACACAGCACAGAGTCGCACCATGATTGGCGAGCGACGCCAAGTTGCCCCTGTATCTGGTAAAAGTATGCATGTGTACGCTTTAGGCGCACTTCTCCCTTAATAACTTCAGCACAGAATACTTTGTCGCTGCATGCATCGAGCCCTTTCTGACCAGCTTTTGACGATGGACATTTCACCTCCAGAAGCCCAGCAATGCCTCCATCCGTCACAAGATGGTCTGGGGATGCGGCAATAAAAGAATATTTTCCATACATATGGAGGCCTGTGTTGCTTACGGTGACATCTTTGTCATACAGCTGCATTATTTGAGTGTACTGCTGTACTGCTACTTCCTCATTCTGCAGTCCATACATTGTTCGGTCGTCGTGGCGGAGTACTTGTTTTATTGGATATAGAATATTTACGAGTCCTTCAGGTTTTCTGCAGCAAAGGAGTCTCTTGAAGTTTGACGCTGTTAGGCGACCAGCCCTTTCAGCGGCCCACAATGCATTTTGATATGGCCAAGTGTTTTCAAACAAAGGTCCTCTCGCTGAACTGTTGTTAGTGGGACGAGCTGCTCAGTGGCTCCTTATTTCTGCCAAACATTTCTCCGAATGTATTGAATTTCTCTGAAGTGACCTTTCCGGACCCCCGTTTAAAAGACCGACAGCCAGGATTCAGCTTCAGTGGGCACAGCGGACCGCGCCTAGGCATGTTGCCTTATGCTTTGTTCGTCTGCTTTGCACAGGTTAGTTTTATTCCACTACATTTAGAAGTGACTGCCGCGGACTTTTGGTCCTGCCGTGCCCACAGCGCTGCGTTAGCATTGTCAAAGATGTGTTTTGTGTTTGCACGCTACTCTTATGTGGCGATATTGAATCAAACCCTGGACCCGATCATTCCAATGAAAACGCTTCAGAACTACTAAAGCAGTCAGTCACAGCACATACTAAGTTAACGGCCGAGATTGTAGCCCTGAGAGCGCAGCAAGAGAATTTAGAGAAAACAATATCTGACTTGAGTACGCGCTTTGCTGATTTCGAAAAACAAACTGAGCGAATTGATCACATGGAACGCGCTATTCAAGACCTAAAATCAAAACTGGTTCATATGGAAGATTATAGTAGGCGCTCCAACTTGGTCGTTTTCGGAGTATGTGAGGAGCCAAATGAGACAGAATCTGACCTAAAACAGAAGGTCCTGACTGAAATCTTCTCTGCAACGCTTGATGTCCATTGCTCTTCTGTGGGAAGAATTCATCGTTTAGGAAAAAGCAGTGACAACAGGCCTGTAGTAATATTTTCTCAAGACTATAACGAAAAACAGGCAGTCCTTAAAAACGCATACAAGCTCAAAGGAAAGAATGTGTCTATTCAAAACGACTATTCGAAAGAAACTCTTAGGAAACGAAAACTTTTATGGGAAAGTGCCAAAGCAGAAAGGGACGAAAAATGAAAGTTAAATTGGTGAGTGATAATTCGGTCGTGGCGGGCCAAATGTTTTCATGGGATGACATCACAAGCACAAGGGTGAAGCTGCCATCGCAACGTACACGACAGAATGACTGACACAGTGAGCAGATAAAAAAAGAATTCAGACTACTAAACATAAATGCGCGCAGCATTGTCAATAAAAGCAAACAGCTTGAATCTATTCTTCTTGGATACAATCCGCATGTTGTAATCACGGAGACGTGGCTACGCGAGGAAATAAAAAATAAAGACATTTTCCCCCCATCTTATCAAGTATTTCGCCGTGACAGATTATCAAGAGGTGGGGGAGTGGCGATCCTCGTTAAAAACAATATTCAGACATCTTTTACTCGACAAATCGATCATCACGAAAGCATCTCGCTTAAGCTACTTTTTCGGGGCCGTTCCATCCATCTAGTCGCGGTTTACCGTGCTCCAGATTCTCCTCTTAAGTTCTTACGCGATTCGTCGGAACACATGTCATCCTTCAAACAGAATAACATATTTCTCGTTGGTGATTTTAACTTACCCGGTATCAACTGGGATCTAGCTTCTGCTGTCTCACGTCACTGCGCACATTCTGGCCATTTGTTTGATATCATGCTGTGCAACAATTTAAAACAAATAGTAGGACAAGCTACACGTATTCATGGTTCATCTAATTCCGTTCTTGACTTGATTTTTGTGAGCCGTTCTCTTGAAACATTTACTGTTTCGATCAATCAAGGATTGTCTGATCATAAGATGGTGTATTTTACTTGCGATTTTCATGATAAACTTGCCGGACAGTCGAAAACCGTACTTGTAAAAGATTTCTCGCGTGCCAGGGATGAGAGCGTGGTAGATTATTTAGATCTGTGTCTTAGCAGCTTTGAAGGAAGTGACCTGTCTGTTCTGTGGTCTAAATTTAAACACATGGCCACACATTGTATCAATCAATTTATTCCATCAAGAATAAAGAGAACTGGCAAATCTAATCCCTGGATTACGCGGGATATCTTGCATCAAAAAAGAAGACTCAAACGCTTAAGAAGAGCACGTGTTGCCCGCAGCACCATTGAAATGAAGCCGGTTTCTTTGACTAAAGCAGTAGCAGCGGCCAAGCGCCATTACTTTCAAACTATTCTGCCAAAGTTTATACATAATGCCCCTCAGAAATTCTGGAATTTTCTCAGCAAACAGAAGAAATCCCTACCTTCGATGAGGCACGAGGGGGCGCTGCTCAGCAACAAGACAGATATTGCTGAAAAGTTTAATTTACATTTTCACAGCGTGTTTTCCACACCTGCAGATAATTTTGTAACTCCTGTTTCTTGTTCACAGCCCATACATGATCTTGTGTCTCAACCTGGTGTGTTTGCAATGTTGTTGAATCTTAAAACAAAAGCAAGTCCTGGCCCTGATAATTTACCTAATTCTTTTTTACATCGTTATGCTGAAATGATTTCTCACTTTCTTACGATCATTTTTCGAGCTTCTCTCTTGTCTTCAAGTCTGCCTTCTGACTGGAGGGTTGCCCGTGTAGTACCCATACATAAGAAAGGTGATGCCGCATTGTTTAATAATTATCGCCCCATATCGTTTACCTCTTCATGCTGTAAACTTCTTGAACATATTATAGCTAATTACATAAAAACCTTTCTTGACGACAACATAATATAGCCATTCCAGCATGAATTTCGGAAAGGCTTTTCCACAGTCACCCAGCTTACATCTGTCATTCACGATTTTGCTCAGGTTCTTGACCATTCCGGCCAAGTAGACGTCATATTTCTAGATTTTAAGAAAGCCTTTGATTTAGTTCCGCACAGTAAACTTATCCATAAACTAGAAACGATTGGTCTCCCTTCATTTATTATTAACTGGGTTTCAGCTTATTTATCCGACCGATTTCAATATGTCAGTATCGATGGTCACTGTTCCAGCCAACTTCCAGTAACCTCCGGTGTCCCGCAGGGCAGTGTCCTTTGGCCACTACTCTTTCTTATCTATATTAATGATATTACCGACGTCATTACTCACCCTGTTCAAATTAGATTGTTTGCCGGTGATTGTGCTTTCTATAATGAAATTATAGTTCCACGCGACCAGATTTTACTTAATTCTAACTTATATAGTATTAGCGAATGGTGTAATAAATGGGGAATGGAATTAAATGCTGACAAGACAGTATTTATGCGGATTACGAACAAAAAGAACCGCCATTCTTTTTCATACAGTCTTCCCACCCGGAACCTTTCAGAAGTCGAAGATTACAGATACCTCGGTGTAACATTAACGAATAAACTTAGCTAGAACAAACATATTGACACTGTATGCTCATCTTCTTTCCGTAACCTTTGTTTTCTAAGACATAAGTTAAAACAAGCTCATTCCGACGTCAAACAGCTAGCATATAACACCATGATTAGACCTAAACTTTAGTACGCGTGCACTGTTTGGGATCCACACACTAAAACTAACATTAATGTTCTCGAAAGAATTCAACGCAAGGCTTTCTAAATATCGCAGCACTGACTCACCATCTACCCTAATGCTTAAACATAACATACAGTCCCTTGAATCTCGGCGCAGAATACAGAGGCTAAAATTCCTCTTTCTACTAAAAAATAATAAATTATCAATGGCTCCTGATTTGTATCTTAAACCGGCATCGTCTAGGGCAACAAGAAACACGCACACCGAATCACTAACACCTTCATCATCATCATCATCATCATCATCATCATCATCATCATCAGCCTGATTATACCCACTGCAGGGCGAAGGCCTCTCCCATATTTCTCCACTTAACCCGGTTCTGTGCTAGCTGCATCCGCCCACCTAACTTTCTGCCGCCCCCTGCTACGCTTTCCTTCCCTTGGAATCCAGTTTGTTACCCTCAGCGACCATCGGTTATCCTCTCTTCGCACTACATGTCCTGCCCATGTCCATTTCTTCTTCTTAATTTCTACTAGAATGTCGGTAACTTGAGTTATTTCTCTGACCCACTCTGCACGCTTTCTATCTCTTAATATTACCCCTACCATTCTTCGCTCCATAGCCCTCTGGGTTGTCCTCAACTTAAGTAGAACTCTCTTGGTTAGCCTCCACGTTTCAGCCCCATAGGTGAGTACAGGCAAGATGCAACTCTTGTATACTTTCCTCTTGAGCGATACCGGTAAGCTGCTAGTCATAATCTGCGAGTGCTTGCCAAATGCGCTCCATCCCAATCGTATTCTTCTTGTTATTTCCTTTTCGTGGTCCGGGTCTGCGGTTACTACCTGACCTAAGTAGACATATTCGCCTATTACTTCCAGTGTTTCGCTACCTAATGTAAACTGCTGTTCCTTCCCGAGGCTGTTGAACATTACCTTAGTCTTCTGCATATTGATTTTCAAGCCTGTACCTTTCTACTTTTCCTGTCTAGGTCATCAATCATTATTTGCAGTTCATCCCCCGAGTTGCTTAGCAAGGCAATGTCATCAGCAAATCGCAGATTACTGAGGTATTCTCCATCTACCCTTATCCCTAACTGCTCCCATTCCAAGTCTCTGAATACTTCCTCTAAACAAGCTGTGAATAGTACTGGGGAGATTGTGTCTCCTTGCCTAACACCTTTCTTTATGGGAATTTTGTTACTTTCTTTATGCAGAACTATGGTTGCTGTGCAGCCGCTATATATATCTTCCAGCACTTTCACGTATGGCTCGTCTACCCCCTGATTTCGCAATGCCTGCATCACCGCCGAGGTTTCAACTGAGTCAAATGCTTTTTCGTAATCAATGAATGCTATGTATAAGGGCTGGTTATATTCCGAGCATTTTTCTATCACCTGATTGATGGTATGGATATGATCGATAGTAGAGTACCGTTTCTGAAACCCTGCTTGATCCTTTGCTTGATTGCAGTCTAAGGTTGTCCTGATTCTATTAGCAATTACCTTAGAAAATACCTTATACGTAACAGACAGTAAGCTGATTGGTCTGTAATTTTTAAGGTCCTTAGAGTCCCCTTTCTTGTGAATGAGAATAATGTTTGCATTCTTCCATGGTTCCGGTACCGTCGATGACACCAGGCACTGCGTATACAGGGTGGCCAGGTTTTCTAGCACGATATCCCCCCCGTCCTTCAGCAAATCTGTAGTTATCTGATCCTCTCCAGCTGATTTCCCCCTTTTCATAGTTTCTAGTGCTTTCTTCACCTCGTCCTTCGTCACTGGTGGAACGTCTGACTGTTTTTCCCTACCGCCAATCTCATTACGGTCCTGACAACTTTGGCTACTGTAGAGATCTGTATAGAACTCCTCGGCTACTTTGACTATCTTTTCCATATTAGTGATGACGTTGCCCGCCTTGTCCCTTATCGCATACATCTGGTTTTTGCCTATGCCCAATTTCTTCTTTACCGCTTTAAGGCTTCCCCCGTTCTTTACAGCATGCTCAATTTTCTCCATGTTATACTTCCTAATATCTGCCACCTTGCGCTTATTGATTAGCTTTGATATCTCTGCCAATTCCATCTGGTCTGTTGGATTGGAAGCTTTCATACTCTGGCGCTTCTTAATCAAATCTTTCGTCTCCTTAGACAGCTTACCGGTATCCTCTCTAACTATCCTACCGCCTACTTCTACCGCGCACTCAGTAATGATATCTCTGAAATTATTGTTCCTTGCCTCTAGGGTAATGTCGCCATCCTCAGTTAGAACTGAAAACCTATTCTGTAGCGAGATCCTGAACTTTTCTGCCCTCCCCCTCACCGCTAATTCTTTGATGGGTTTCTTTCTTACTAATCTGTTGCGTTCCTTCTTCAGATTTAGGCTAATTCGGGACCTCACCATCCTGTGGTCGCTGCATCGCACTTTCCCGATTACCTCTACATCTTGCATAATGGCGGGGGTTGAACACATTATGAAGTCGATTTCATTTTTAGTCTCTCCGTTAGGACTTTTCCATGTCCATTTCCGGTTCTTCCGTTTGCTGAAGAAGGTATTCATGATTCGTAAGTTATTGCGCTCTGAAAACTCAACTAGTAACTCCCCCCTGCTATTCCTAGAACCAATGCCATAGTCACCTACTACCTTGTCTCCTGCCTGTTTTTTCCCTACCTTGGCATTGAAATCGCCCATTAGTGCAGTATACTGCGTCTTTACTTTTCGCATTGCCGATTCTACATCTTCGTAGAAGCTTTCAACTGCCTGGTCATCATAACTACATGTAGGTGCATAGGCCTGTACAACCTTCAGTTTATACCGCTTATTAAGCCGAATTACGATGCCTGCAACCCTCTCATTAATACTATAGAATTCATCTATATTACCCGCTATATACTTATTGACAAGGAAACCTACTCCTAGTTGTCGCCTCTCTGGTAAGCCTCGATAACACAGTACATGCCCATCTTTCAGTACAGTATATGCCTCATTCGGCCTCCTAACCTCACTAAGCCCTATGACATCCCATTTCATGCCCTCTAGTTCCTCTAACAGCACTGCTAAGCTAGCTTCACTAGCTAGGGTTCTAGCATTAAACGTTGCCAGGGTCAGTTTCCAATGGCGGCCTGTCCAGCGGAGCCAGACTTTCTTAGCACCCCCTGCTGCGTCACAGGTCTGACCGCCGCCGTGGTCAGTTGTTCCGCAGCCGCTGGTGACTGAGGGCCGGGGTTTTATAGAGCTTATCTTAGGAGGTTACGGCCAATTACTGCACCAGGGTGGCCAACTCCTGTTCTGGTGAGGGAGTGCGTTGCCGGAGGTGTTCACCGGCATCAGGTCGCACCCCAAACCTGTTTATGGAATTCCATCAACACGCGGATTTTTTTTTTCTTTCATCCGGTGGAGAATTGCGCGGCACCGGGATTTGAACCCCGGTCCTCTTGCATGCGAGGCGGATGTTCTGCCGCTACGCCACCGCTGCAGCTAACACCTTACTTTGCCAGAACTAACATTTTCAAATTTTCTTTTTTCCCGCGCACCATAACCGAATGGAAGAACCTGCCATTATCATCCTTTCAGGACCTTGATTCCTTAGAAAAGGCCGTGCATTGATTTGCTGTCTTTCTTGTACTTGTGTAAATTTATGTTCATGTTTTTGCACTTTATGCTTTTCTGTTTTCTTTTGGAAATGTTGCCCCTCCTGCCAGGACCCTTCACTGGGTCTGCAGTATGGTTGGTTGGTTGGTTTGTGGGGTTTAACGTCCCAAAGCAACTCAGGCTATGAGAGACGCCGTAGTGGAGGACTCCGGAAATTTCGACCACCTGGGGTTCTTTAACGTGCACTGACATCGCACAGCACACGGGCGCCTTGCTTTTCGCCTCCATCGAAAAGTGGCCGCCGAGGCCGGGATTCGATCCCGCATCCTTGGGAACAGCAGTCGAGCGCCGTATCAAATAAATAAATGAACGTAAGTCTTCTGTGTCCGAAATCACACTGGTGTTCCTGAGTACTGCTGGTTTCCGTGTGAAATATCTGTTCCATACTGAGTGTGGTGCATCTTCAGCAATTTTCTTTGCGAAGCTTGAACAGTCGGAATGGATGGCCGATGAATAATCAGATGGCAGCCGTCGCTTGCGCTTTGCTGGCACTATTTTGTTTACGACGTGGTTTTTTGAAGGTTATGTCAACAAGAGGATTTGTCAAAAGACGGTTTTTAAGTGAGAAAAATCGTTACTTGTAGAGGACACCGCCGCCGTGTATATTTGAACCGCTTTGCATTAATCTGTCCACAAGGCAGTCCACTTAGCAAATAAATATATTTTGTCTCTTATTATTGTCTTTCTCAGCGACTCCATGCATGAGCCTCAAGCCACATGACCAATGAGTTCAACAAATAAAATGCAACTGTTTGAAGCAAACTCCAAATGCAAAACTGGACTGAAGATGTCCTTTGAATACAACAATAACCATATGCTGGATGTCTATATGTCACACTTTAAAAAGCAGCACAACAAAATGATGGGCAAGCAACATGAAAGAAACCGATGAAAGATTGCTGCGTCAGATGAAACAAAGACAATGAAGGATGCGGTATTGGGTATCTGTCCTTTTTTTTTGTCGCGTGATAGCATAGCTACATTTCACGCATATCAGGTACCATGCCCGAATTTTATTTCTCCCTGTAAAAGTAGGTTGGCAATGTAGTTAAAGTGCTGAGTAAAATGTAAAATAGCCTTGCCTTGTGTCGGTGCCATCCATCGGCATGACATGGCTGTCCACGAAGGCGTCTGAATGCTGCGAACAGCAAAAATGAGGCCAGCGATGTGTTGGCACCTCTGGCTCAGTCTGAAAAAGAGCGCATTGAAAACAGTTGGAAAACATCCTTTTTGGAATACATGCAAACTGCTTCTATGCAAGCACTCCTGCATGCTACTTTGGCAGGTATCCACTATTATACTTCGTGCATGTTTAGAATCCAGGGTTTGTGCAGAGATAAATCTACACTGGTGACTGCTTATTAACAAAGCGGTCACGGCCGCTCGATGGAAGCGCACTGGGTGCGGCTTGCTGCGTCGCGCCGCCGTCAATGGGCAAGCGCAGCCTTGGGGAGTTTACAGTTGCGCCCGCTATTTCTGCTGAGGGCGCCACTGTTCGGGGACACATCGCCGCCGGGGTCGCCGGCTCTGAGCGCGCGATTTGCTTCCTTTCTGGGCGCGTTCGCCTCGCGTCTGCGTGGTAAACGCAAACTTTTTTTTGTGTGCGCGTGTGCAACCACCTTAACGTTGAGACGGGATGCGTTTGTTTTTTTAAGGCGAAGGCCGTTCTAGGCTCATGGAGCGAAAATCTGTGCGCAAAAGCTGTGCCTTTAATCTCTGGGTCGCATCTGTGCACTGGTGTGTCAGTCGCAAAAGCGGACGTGCAAGGAGGGAGATTAAGAATGAAAATGATTGATGGTGATAGGTAATCAATAAAAGTTATAAATAGACATTGATATAGGTAATGACTAATGATAATGACTAATAAAGGTTAATAATGACTAAAATGATTTGTAATGACCAGTATATCAAACTACGACATGTAATGACCGCAATTTATTAGAAATGAGTAAAAGTGCTTAGCGATGTGTGGCAATGACTATAATAGCTAGGCATGACTCATCATTACTGTTAATGACCACGAAATGGCCAATATGTGAAACGACGACATGTAATGACCACCGCTGGTTCTAAATGAGTAATCTGCTTAGATATGAGTGATAAGGGCTACAATGACTACGCAGGCAGACTCATCATGACAGGGAAACCACCAATATATTAAACGACGACTTGAAATGAACTGTGGCAAACGATGAGAGGCAAATGATAGGAGAAGGGTAGGCTTTCGCCGTCCTCCACTTAAGAGACATCTAAGAGACCCTCTAATTTTATTTTCTGAACTCGCTTCAGGCAAAGACAGCAGCGAGAAGTGGAAATGCACTCGCTTCCTCTGAAATGAAACCGGCGCTGAGGTTAAAAAGTCCAGATGCTGAAGCATAATGCCCTATCAGCTGCCATTGAATTTGCTACAAGGGACAGTAGATTGGACTTGTTGGTGATTAATTATAGGTCAACCATGCAAACAACGTGACGGGAACACAGGAGAAGAAGACGGCACAACCGCACTAGGTGTGTCGTCCTTTTTTCCTGTGTTCCCGTCACGTTGTTTACCCTATTTAGTTACCAGGGAACTGGCCAGTGAACAAGGGTTTTTAACGATGTGTTGTGAAGCAGATGAACACGATGAGATAGCACCAGAAGCTTTTCTCGCAGGTTATGTTGCGAGGACATATCAGAAAACGCTACGAATTGTTTTTTTATGTAAGCATGCAATTTGTTCTAAATTTTGCCGCGCTAGCCTGAGTGGCCTTGCAAGTAAAGGAGCCTGTGCATACATTTGTTTATACTCTTGAGACTGTTTGAGCCGATGCGATAAAATGAAAAGCCACGTTCCACAGAAACTCCGGCGCCCGCTCTGTCGGCAGAAAGTCGGAAAAAAACCTCTCTGGTAAGAGGCACTTTAGTTGGCGATGTGGCCAGACACATTTGGCGCAATGAGAACACATTACGTGTTCAGTGTGGCAGGAGCTGACAAACCAGAGAGAGTCAATAAGATGTAAGGGTGAAGTGGGAATTATTGAAAGCGGGACCCTTAGATCCCAAGTCAGGCACACTATACTCCTACAGGGCACGTTCGTACGGCTTCTTCGGCGAAGAGGGTCTTTATATAGCTATGTGTAGGGTCCTATTTCATGCAATGCGGTGGCTTATGGCTGCATTCTAACGATATGCGACCGAGGCAGCATTTACGGGATACCGTGAACAAGCAGGTAGCAAAGTGCGGACACTCTAGCGAGGCTCCTCAAGAAGACTGAAGAACCCCAAGTTTTGTTTATCACTACCAGGTTGTTGCTTAATTTATGTGACATTTGGTAATGGTTTTGAGGCGACATGTCAGTCATGCAATAGCCTGTTGCAGGAAATATGAGTCAACTGGGCCAGTTACAGGTTAATGAAAACCAAGGACAATGAAGGCTCGATTTGCACCGCAAAGGAAGTAATCAAGCTTTGTCAGCTTACGAGCTCCTTCATTAACAGGATGATGAAGTCTGAAGAGGTCCGGCGAAGTAGCAAGCTGTGTAAGCTTTTGATTTCATCATTGTTTTCTCCCTACACAGTACCTGCAGCTAATCTATAAAAACAATGATCGTGTCCATGCTAAGGCGCTATGCAAGATATCGTTAAGTTGCTGCCCCCACTGATAGCGAGCAGGGCTGGAAATAACTCAACAGTGGAGCGCGTTTATGGCTATGGCATAAAACTCTCACAAGAAAGGTTTTCCGCCTGCGATTGGTAATTTTCTTCCTTTCTTTTGTGTGGCCATTAAATAAGCGTACTCGGCTGCTCGCTGAATCTCGGCTGAAGTTGCGCTCTGAAACGTGAACATTCTTGTGATCGCAGCTAAGAGTTTCACAACAGGAACACTCGATGCGCGTTCTTCCATTGAAAATTACGAACCAGCAAAATTGTATGGGTTTGCAAGCAGCCAATAAAAATAGTAATAAAAACTTTCGGCGCATATACGTAGCACCTTGAGGCAGACCGGCTCTATCAAGCGCGCTTACTTTGTCCGGTCATGCAAAATGCGGGAAGCCATGACGGATAGCGATCTGGCGTGCAAAGTTTAAGGTCTCCAACTGAGTCGAAGATCCCAGGTTATCATCTAGATTTAATCTAATAAACACCTTCATATTTCCACCGTAGCATTATTTGTCAGAATGATATAGAAAGGTTGGTTACATGTCGCATTTTCACAGAGGTTGCTCATAGTAGGACATTTTTTATTGGATAGCGCTGGAAACTTAGAACAGGTTGACATCAATTTGTGTATAAAAGGTGTATGCAGGAATGAGTAAATGGTATGAAAATGACACACGAAATTCGCGACATAGTTAATTAAGTGGTTATGCATTATGCTACCATGGCTGCTGAACAGCTTCGAATTGTTCACAACCGGGTCACATTTTCATGTGACAAACAACTAAATCCGAATGCAACATCACGGTAATGCGAGCTCTCCAATCTAGTGGTCTTGAACCACCGTCACTATAAGTTTATCAGGGTACACTCCAGTATACATCCTTGCCGAGCAAGCGCTAAGTGCTGACACGGTCACACTAGACATGACAGTATATACTAATTCGTGTTGCCAAACTGTGTGAAGCGGAGCTGTTATATCCTTAAAATAAAAGTCTTCCACCAAGCCGACGCCTCGCTCAAAGCGCAGCCAGGCGCAGCTCTCCGCGCGTGGCTGTCCCCGAACGGTGGCGCCACGGCGGTGGCGACTGGAAGTAGGCGCCTCCCGGTTTCGGGCGACGTAGCAGGCCGCACCCAGTGCGCTTCCATCGAGCGGCTGTGAAGCGGTCAAGACGATCATACTGAAACCAATGTAACACATGCACGTAACCGATCTCTGGCGCCGAGCGCTTAAAAATCCAGCTTTAAATAGGTTTCTGAAGCAGCGCCTACCAATGCCTAGAGTATTCATGACATAGGAAAGGAAAAAAAATAAGCGTGCAATGCGCTACGAGAACAAGAAACCGTATGCATCACCACTGGTTATATCGCCGTTTCGACAGAGGAATTCAAGACTAAGCGAAAGGCAGGGCAGTATATATGAGCGGACCTTTCAATAGTCAAAATAATGTGTACTAACCCAGCAACGCAGTCAAAGTATGCTTGCGCTACTTTTGCATATCCGTCATCGCATACTGCTGCAACCTGTCTGTAATGCCCAGGCTTCATCGAGCACAGGCAGATGCTTCGCAGTACCACCAGTTTGTACTCGGGCGTATGCTGAGGAATGCAATATTCAATGCGACGAATGTATTTTTTTCTATTTATATGCCCATCCTTTTCGCAGTTGCCGGTTTGGTGTTCCGAAGTGCACGTCAATCGCGCTCTCACTGACCGGCGGCACAGAAGTCAGGTTGCTGGTCCACTGCTTGCTCTCGTCCAAAGATTGCGCGAAATCATTGTCAATTACATAGAAAGAAAATGTTTGTAGTGCTTAAGGCAAAGGCATAACGATACACTATAGACGGAATGGTCGGAAGAACACGAAAGCTTCAGCATCCGTTCACCCGCACACGGAACACCAAACTGACTGAGCCACGCGAACCGCCCGGACCACCAGTTATGATTCAGCGGTGCTCTCCCAACTAAGAAGCCTGAAAAAAAGAATAAGGAAGAATGAAAATCCCAGAGAGGAGACAGATAACCGAAAGCAGGAGCCAACAGTTGGGAGAGGGAGACAGAAGGCCCAGGTGCTTATCGCCGGAGATTCTAACATGAGCAGGTGCAAGCGAGATATCTTGGAACGTGTAAAGGGGTTAAACCTGGAAAGCGCATAAAAAACAACGGACAACAGCAAGAGACAGACACACGGCTGTAACTAATGTAATTTAGTTCCCTGCGTTGTCTAACTTTAAACAATTTTCCTCGTTATCTTGAATCCCATCCTGTTTTCTTTTATTCTTCTTCCCTAGCCAGCATATGGTTCCAGAGTTTTCTTGCTCCGCCTTGGAGGCATCGTGTATGTCAGCCATCCAGCGATCGGTGGACTGCCTTATTTTACTTTGGACGAGGGTCTGCACCTCAAGTTTCTTTTGTCGATATGATTCCCATTTTTAGTCGATTTCCTCCTGAGATACCTATGCTTTCTTTGCCAGTGGGTGTTGCCTTGAAGCAGCCCGTCGTTGCTCAATAGCTTCCCTGATTTCCTTATTCCATCACCTCCGTGGCTTCCTCTTTCCATTCCAGCGGTTTGCTACTTTAACCTCCTTAATTTTCCTCCTTATGCGTAGTTCTACCTGCTCATAATCCCAGTCTTCCATGGGGCTTTTCTCTATTATTTCCTCTATGTCTGCTGCTATCTGCGCTATTTGACGTCGTTTAATTTTGCATTTACGTTTTGTCTAAGTTCCATTTCTCTTTTCCTCAAGGGCCCCATCTGCAGACTAATGCGTTTATGATCACTTCCCAGACTACAACCCCCTTCTTCGTCTATTTCCATTTTTGTGACCTTGCTATAAATTTCCAGCGACATTAGACAGTAATCAATGGTCGTTTGCCTGTTGCGGAATTCCCACGTGATTTGGCCTTCACACTTTGTTTCTCTATTTACTATAACTAGATCGTGTCGCTTACAGAAATCTAGCATTAGCTTCCCGTTGCAATCCGTGTATCTATCCAGATCGTCGATGTGGCTATTCATCTCCCCCAGCAGAAAAAATTGGCCCTGTTACCAAACTGGCTTATATCATCACTGAGACATTCAACAAGATCTTTGTTTTCTTGCCTATATTGGTGTCCTGTTCCTGGCCGCCACCTACCTGAGATCACAACCACGTCTCAAATAGCCATGATGACCTCCGAAGCAGGGCCCCCTACCACCGCGGGAACATGGGCTCAGCCAGTTGTTCTAACGAAAATTCGGCACCCTCCCATCTTTAATAGCGACGACAATCCAGACGTTGACGATTGGCTTAATGAGTATGAGGGGTGCAGGCGGAACAACCACTGGGACGCCACCATCATGCTCGCTAACATCATCTTTTATTTGGCGGGAAGACCTTGAAAATAGTTTCAAAACCACGAACAAGAGCTCATTAATTGGGATACCTGCAAGTGCAAGCTTAAGGACGTGTTCGGGAAACCAATTGAACGCGCTCTGGCTGCAAAAACGGAACTTTCTTCTCGTGTTCAACCCCCACGGAGTCCTACCTCGCCTACATTGAGGATGTGCTTGCGTTGTGTCGCAAGATTAACACCTCCATGCCGGAAAGTGACAAGGTAGGGCATTTCCTCAAGAGTATCGCGGATGATGCGTTCCACATCCTATTCTGCATGTATTGCTCTACCGTCGACTCGGTGCTCCAAGTCTGCCGAAAATTCGAGCAGGCTAAACAAAGATGTCTCGTACATCGCTTTGAGCGTCTTCCGAACACGGCGGCTACCTCATCCTGCGATGACCTGGCCCCTTTGCACCAACCCTCCCATCCCACGACCATGACTCAGATCGTCCGCAGAGAACTTGAGGCCCTAATTCCTGCACCACTCTCGTCCCCGCTGCCCGACACCGTTGCCATGATACAGGCCGTTGTCCGCCAGGAACTTGCAAACGTTGGCCTCTCCTTTAGCTCCGTGCCGCCCCTGCCACCATCGCACCCTGTTCCTTTAGTGGCTGCTACAACCACGAGCACAGCCTCCCCACGTCTCTACCTTGGTCACAACCCTGCAGATTGGCAAACCTAAGACGACAGGCCAATCTGCTTCATTTGTTGTCGAGCCGGCCACACTTAGCGGTATTGCCATAGCCGCACTTTCCCCATCCCTCGCTTCTATTACAACGCTGACCGTCGGTATTACTATGGACCTCGACGCTTTGTCGCCCCACCAGAGAAGCCCCGCTCCGCCTATGATTGACCTGCACACTCTCCTCCTCAACCAGATGAACCTCGCACCGAAACCGTCCCAACTGCTCGTCGCTGCAGCCGATCTCCATCTCCCCGGGCTCATCGATCCCGTTCACCGGTACCTCGCCGCGGCTTCTCCCAATAATACGCCGGCACCTAGTCGGGAAACTAGCGAATGCAGCGCCTGGAAGTGACGCTGCATTACCGACCCAGACTGTCAACTAGGAACTGACTCTCGCACCCAGACGTAATCTCATTGACATTCTTGTGGACGGAGTCTCAGTTTCTGCCCTTATTGACACTGTCGTCCACATTTCCGTCCTCAGTTCCTCGTTTCGTCAACGCCTCAAAAAGTGCTCACACCCGCTCCCTCATCTGCCGTTCGTGTTGCTGATGGCAACACAGCTACTGTGATTGGTATGTGTACTACGAGAATTACCATTGCCGATCGCCATATCCCTGTGCTATTTACACTCCTCACCAGTTGCCCTCACGACGTTATATTGTAGCGTGTGCAACTGCAGCCGCTAGGCGGCTGCTCATCGAGAATCTAGTGCGCGGACTCGAAGAAGTGGCCCCGTGGCGTTCGAGAAGAAGCTGAGGTCGACTCCTGACACTCGGTGCTTTGGACCTGCTCTTCTGTGCCTGCTAGGCCAACCCCCCATTAAAAACCAATCTTCTGATTACGGGCCTAAACGGCTACGTGACACTGGTGGAGGTGAGGCCTTGAACTACATGTCTCGGGCCTCTCGCAGCCGCTCATCGAGTCCGAACCGGCTTCCGCTCGTGTCGACACCCGTTCATCGCTGCAGCCGTCGCCTCCGGGGTCTGGCGCCGGAATTCGCTCCTCTACCTGAACCGACGCCTGCTGACCAGCAGTTCGAAACATCTGCAATGGCCTAGGCAAGGCAGCATCAGTTGCTGCTTCAGCAGGCCTCGTACGCCCCCCAGTTTTCATGGCGGTACTGGGGAAGATGTCGACGACTGGATCGACCAGTTCGAGCGATTGGCGCAATTTAATCAGTGGAGGCCGGCTCAGAAACTGCGCAATGTATATTTCGCGCTTGAGGACTGTGCTAAAGCGTGGTATGAGAATAGGGAGGCCAGTCTTCAAAACTGGGATTCCTTTCGCCAGCAGCGGCGGGAAACCTTTGCCAGCCACGACCGCCATGATCGCGCACGCCGCCTTCTAGAAGCTCGTGTGCACCTAACGAAAGCGTGGCCATGTTCACCGAGGACGTGACCCGTCTTTGCCGACGGGCGGATCCCCACATGACGGAATCAGCGAAGTTGCGCCACCTGATGCAGGGCGTAAAAGAACCCCTCTTCGCTGGTCTGGTTCGCAGTCCACCTCAAACCGTCGCGGACTTCATCAATGAAGCTACCCTCATTGACCGAGCCCTGCAGCAAGGATACCGGCACACGGAGTCTGCTTGTGGTGAACCCTTCAGCAGTGTGGCCACATTGAACGGGTCCACTGAAGATCACTCTCTGCGTGAGCTGATCCACGAGGTAGTTCGCGAGGAGCTCCTCAAGTTCAATCTTGGATCGCCGAACCCGACTGCCGCGGCTGTCACCGAAGCCGTGCGTGAAGAAATCCGTCAAACATTTTCACCGCCTGAGTCACTGTTCGAACCACGTTCTATGAACTACGCAGCGGCTCTTCGTCGGCCTGCAGTGCCTCCTGCGCAACAGCTTCGTTTCGAAGCACAGCCGCCGCCCACTCTGCAGTCACCGTTCTACCAACCTTCCTACCAGCCGCCAACCTAGCAGAGCCTCGTCATGCAGCCGTCCGCTCCTCAGCCACTATCCTACCAGATTCCCTACTAGCCGCCATCCCAGCAGAGCCCCGTCATGCAGCAACCGGTTCGGAAGGCAGACGTCTGGGGCACTCCTCGCCAACGGCCGCTGTGCTACCACTGCGGAGAACCCGGCCACTTGTACCATCGTGGTCCATACCGTGAACTCGGTCTTTGGGGTTTTGCTCGTGATTCCCCGCGTCCCCAGGTCGGCGAACGCCCTGCAGAAATCGGAGAATATCTGGCAACCCGTGCAACCTCTTCGAGCGACAGTACACAGTCTTCTCCCGGGCGCTACTCGTCACCCGGCCGCCGTGAGTTTAATCATGTGCCGAGGCGCCGGTCGCCAAGCCCGCACCGGAGAAACTGAAGGCGGCGACCTCAGGGGGGCAGGTTGCTGACGAACGGAATCGATGTCCCGAAGAGCCTCCCGTGACGACTCAGCCCGATGCTGTGACTACGATGCCTTCGCCGCCCCATGAAGCCGAAACTCCCAATCAAACTCAAGCCGATCACGTTGTTAGCGCCGACCTTTCCGTTCTCGTCGACGGACACCCAGTAACCGCTTTGGTAGACACCAGAGCAGACTTCTCTATAATAAGCAAGAATTTCGCAGATCGGCTCTCCAAGGTGAAAACTGAATGGCTGGGGCCGCAAATTCGTACTGCTGGCAGCCACCTTATGACGCCGATCGGGCGATGCACTGCCCGAGTAACCATCGCCGATTCAGCCTTTGTAGCCATGTTTGTTATCCTGCCGCACTGCTGCAAGGACCTCATACTCGGCATGGACTTTTTACGTGAGCATGGGGCCAATATTAATGTTCCTAGCCGTACGGTAACGTTTTCGACGCCTGCAACGATGACCGCTGACTCCGAACGACGCCACGCAACTTTACGCATCGTTGACGCTGATGTATTCATGCCGCCACGTTCGTCTGCTCTCGTCACAGTCAGGTGCGCCGACCAGTCCTGTGCGGCCGGCGTTATCGAACAGAACACAGAGCTTCTGTTACATCATGGAGTCTGTGTTGCACGCGGTATAGATCATCTGACTAATGCTCTAGCTCACGTGCTGATTAAGAACTTCGGGAACGAATGGCAACGCATCGCTAAAGGCACCGCGGTAGCCTACTTTGAAGGTGTCGCAGAAGCAGCCCACGACTGCTTTATTCTTGAGACCAATACGTCTGCCAGCCAAACGCCCAACTTCGACCCTGATGTGAATCCCGCTCTATCATCGGCAGAGAAGGACAGATTCGTCGGGCTACTCTTTCAGTTTCAAGACTGCTTCTCATCCGCCTCCGCGGTTAAACAGACGCCCTTGACCAAGCTCCGCATAATAACCGACGACCACACCCGACCAGTCCGACAGAACCCCTACCGAGTGTCACCACGGGAACGCGAAGTCATTGCTCAACAGGTAGACAAGATGTTAAATGACGGTGTCATACAACCGTCGAGGAGTCCCTGGGATTCGCCTGTTGTCCTCGTTAAGAAGAAAGACGGAAGTTTAAGGTTCTGTGTGGACTACAGTACGCTCCATCAGGTCACAAAAAAAAGACGTCTAGCCGCTGCCACGCATTGATGACTCATTAGACCGGCTGCGCCACGCGCGCTACTTTTCATCGCTTGATCTTAAAAGCGGCTACTGGCAGATCGAAGTCGATGAACGTGATCGCGAGAAGACAGCATTTGGCACGCCCGACGGACTTTATGAATTCAAAGTCCTACCTTTCGGATTGTGCTCCGCTCCAGCGACATTTCAGCGAATGATGGACGCAGTTCTATCTGGTCTTAAATGGCAGATGTGTCTACTCTATCTGGACGACGTTGTTGTGTTTTCACCAACGTTCGAGGAACACCTCCAACGTCTCTCCGCTGTGCTACGGGCTATCAGATCTGCCGGCCTGACGTTAAGACCACAAAAGTGGGCCACGTCGTCAGCGATCGAGGAGTTCGTCCCGATCCCGCTAAAACAACAGCCGTCACCATAGCGAATCGTACTGGAAGGCACAGACTCAAGCTATGCGGGAAAAAGTGTAGGGGTGGAAAGGGCAACAATTGTCAGTTCTCGCCAGGGCTACAGTGTGCAATATGTTTTTTATGTCAAAGCTGTGGTACGTGATGCAAGTGTTGCATTGTTCAAAGATGAACGTACAGAGACTGCACCGGATATTTGCCATTTTTGTGTGGGCAGCAGAATGGGAGCAATGTAGCCGGACCAGTTTAGGCGGGTGAAGGACGGTGGACTGGGTTTGGGGCATTTATTTCTACGACAGATTGTCAGCAGATTTCTTTTTGTTCGCGATGTAAAAGATCCATTTTTGCGTACTGTGTGCCAATTAAGGCTCGGAAATGCACTGCCGGACTTTGTTGTCTCGACCGAAAGTGTATCGGGAAGCATTTTTGGTTATTTTAGAGAAGTTGTCGCTAGTGTGCGGATCCTGTCTGTTCGATCTTCTTATGAATATTTATCATGTTTTAGCAGGAAGAAGCTCTACAAGGATTTGTGTGACGTAGTTCTTCCCATATCAATGTACAGGGCTTTATACAGTGGAGGACCAGGACGCGACGTACTTAAGCGGGTGAAGACGATGCAGATGCCGTCAAATGCAAAAACTTTTTTCTTTAAGTTACACGCGGCAACACTGCCAGTAAAGAAGTTCTTGGAAGGGAAGAATTAATTTTTACCTTGGGGTTCGCATTGCTTAATTTTTAAACAGCCCGAAACTATAGACCACGTTTCCCTACATTGTTTGGAAGGGGTATACTTTTGGGATATTTTACAAAGGACTTTAAAAAAGGAATTTCCATTAGACTCGCATGGTATTAGGTACTTGCCAGTAGAGAATGAGGATGGGGTGCCATTTGACCTTATTATGCTAGTGGCCCTCCACTGTATTTGGCGCTCGAGAATGGCAGGATACCATTGCGATCCTGACGCACGGCCAGCACGGCCAGCTCCTGAAGCTCCCGAGTGGCTCCGAAGATTGGAGCCATTAGTGACCCTAAGAGAATTTTAGCATGACGATGCCACAACTCGCCTGGCTGATTGTTGTATTAATGAATGCTCATTGTGCCCTGTAAGTGGTTTTGTGTATTGTGACGAAGTCAGGCAATAAAGAAAAAAAAATTCCCTACTCCATGTAACAAGAAGACAGTTTGTCGTTTCTTGGGCTTCTGCGCCTATTACCGCAGGTTTATTGAAAACTTTTCACGCATTGCCGCTCCGTTGACACGTCTCACCCGGGATGATGTAACCTTCACCTGGACGGACGAACAGCAAAAGGCATTCGACGAGTTACGGCACCGCTTGCAGACAACACCTGTGCTTGCCCATTTCGATGCGAATGCCGAGACTCTGGTCCACACAGATGCCAGCAACGTGGGTCTAGGCGCTGTACTCGTCCAGTGCCAAGACGGTGCCGAGCGAGTTATCGCATACGCCAGCCGGACTCTGTCACAGGCCGAATCGAACTAATCCACCACCGAAAAAAAATGTCTGGCTGTTGTATGGGCGGTGATGAAATTTCGACCCTATGTTTATGGCCGGCACTTTTGGGTTGTCAGTGACCACCATTCTCAGTGCTGGTTAACTAACTTGCGAGACCCCTCCGGACGCCTTGCACGATGGAGTTTAAGGCTACAGGAGTTCGACATGACCATCGTGTATAAGTCTGGACGTCAGCACAACGACGCCGACTGCTTGTCCCGTTCACCTGTCGAGGCTGCGCGGGAAGACGACGAACCAGACTTCCCCCTTATCGCAGCCGTCGACGCGCTCACTGTTTCGCAGCAGCAACGTGACGACCCAGCTCTCGCACCACTTATCGATTTTCTGGAAGCGCGCACTACAGAAGTTCCCCGTTTCTTCGCCAGAACGCATTCATCTTTTTGCATGCGAAACAATGTCTTATACACGATCAACTTCGCTCCGACGGGAAGAGAGTACCTCCTCGTCGTACCAGAGTCTCTTCGCAAAGAAATCTTACAGGCATGTCATGACGAGCACACCGCGGGTCACCTGGGGTATGCTCGAACTCTGGCCCGAATTAAGAAGAGTTATTACTGGCCAAACCTTGCGGCCGCAGTACGACATTACGTGAGAACATGCCATGATTGCCAGCGGCTGAAAACACCGCCTGTGAAACCGGCCGGTTTACTGCATCCTGTTCAAGTGCCAAGATACCCATTCGAACAACTCGGTATGGATCTGTTGGGTCCTTTTCCAATTTCTGATTCGGGCAACAGGTGGATAATTGTCGCTACAGATTACCTTACGCGTTACGCTGAAACGAAGGCTCTCCAGCGCGATACAGCAATCGAGGCAGCGATACTTTGATCCAACGCATCGCCCTGAGGCACGGCGCCCCGACAGTTATAATAACGGACCGAGGCACTGCTTTCACTGCCAAGCTACTGGAATCTGCCATGGAACTAAGCGGCACTACCGATCGCAGGTCAACCGCCTACCATCCACAAACTAATGGCTTAACAGAACGTCTGAACAAAACTCTCGCCGACATGACGTCCATGTACGTGGATGTTGAACATCGGTCTTGGGATGACGTCCTGCCATACGTCACGTTTGCGAACAACACGGCGCAGCAGGAAACAACGCAAATGACACTGTTCTCCTTATTGTATGGCCACGAAGTTTCGACAATGCTCGAAGCCATGTTGCCCCACGACGGCCGTGACCTCGAAGTTGGCGCCCAGGAGTTCACTCAACGCGCAGAAGAAGCGCGACAGCTGGCGAGGGCCGCATCCGGAACCAGCAAAGTCGAGACACCCAGCGTTACGATCACCGCCACCTTGTAGTGACCTTCGAACCGGGCGACAGAGTGTGGCTCTGGACTCCGATTCGACGTTGGGGACTATCCGAAAAACTTCTGAAGCAGTACTTTGGTCCATACAAAGTGCTCCGTCAGCTGAGCGACGTCACGTACGAAGTGCTTCCGGACGGCTTTTCTTCTACTCGTCGCCAGCAGAAATCCGAGGTTGTCCATGTCGTGCGCATGAACTCGTACTTTTCGCGAGAAAATTTGCGCACCACGTACCGCATGTTTCTTGCTTTATTTTTTTTTCTCTCTGCTTTCGAATTCATCAAGTTGACATTCATTTTTTTAGAGAGGGGGGTAATGTAGCGTGTGCAAGAGCAGCCGCTGGGCGGCTGCTCATCGAGAATCTCGTGCGCGGACTCGAAGAAGTGGCGCCGTGGCGTTCGAGAAGAAGCTGAAGTCGACTCCTGACATTCGGTGCTTTGGACCTGCTCTTCTGTGCCTGCTACGCCAACCCTCTATTAAAAACCAACCTTCTGGTTACGGGCCTAAACGGCTACGTGACAATATTAGGACTCGACTTTTTAACTGCACATTCCGCGCTCATTGACTGTTCTTCTGGACTGCTTCATCTTGACCTCCCACTCTGTCCTGACAAACAGGCCTCTGATACTTCAACGCTCCGGCCCCTTCCTCTACATTTACTCGCCTGCCACCAGAAGCTGCAGTGTATGCGATCATGTCGCCTTTCCCCTCCGTTCCTGATGGCGCCTACGTTGTTTGCCCCATAACCGACGTCACACTGCAGCGTAGAATCGCTCTCCCTCATACCATCGTGCACGTAGAAAATAACAAGGCTTATATTCCAGTCTTGAACTTCGGCCTTTTTGTGCACGTTCTTCCCGAGGGCATTACTCTCGCCGAACTGACCCCACTGTCTGAAGTCACTGTGGCCGCTCTTTTACCTGACCCTGCTGCTTAAGTGTCGACACGACCTGCACCGTCCCCACTTCCGGAGGCTCGCATATCAGGAATGGTCACACCTGACTTGCGCCCTGACCGTGCTACAGCACTTACGAGCCTTCTGACTTCGTACAGCGATATTTTCGATTTTGGTGACCGCCCCTTAGGACAAATGTCCCTCGTTACACATCACAGTGACAACGGTGACGCCAGCCCAATTCACAGAAGACCTTATCGAGTCGCCATTTCTGAACGTCGCGTCATACAAGAAGATTTTAGCAAAAAACATTATAGGGCCTTCGAGCAGTCCCTGGATGTCGCCTGTCGTGCTTGATAAAAAGGACAATACCTGGAGGTTCTGCGTTGATTACCGACACCTGAACAAAATTACAAAGAAGGACGTTTACCCGCTCCCCAGGATAGATGATGCCCTCGACTGCTTGCACGGTGCCAGCTATTTCTCTTCCATTGATCTTCGTTCCGGTTATTGGCAGATCGCAGTCGACGAACGAGACCGAGAGAAGACCGCCTTCGTCACTCCTGATGGTCTGTATCAATTCAAGGTGATGCCTTTCGGCTTGTGTAATGCGCCCGCAACATTCGAGCGCATGATGGACTCTCTCCTGCGCGGCTTGAAATGGACGACGTGCTTGTGCTATCTCGATGACGTCATTGTATTTTCTTCTACATTCGAGAGCCATCTCCATCGCTTTGATGTCATTCTTGGCGTCTTCCGAGGAGCTGGCCTTCAGCTGAACTCGAAGAAATGTAGCTTCGGCCGACGTGAACTCAAGGTGCTCGGTCACGTGGTCGACGCCCGTGGCGTTCAACCCGATCCAGACAAAATACGTGCTTTAAGTGCATTTCCTACACCCCGTTGTACCAATGACGTACGTAGTTTTCTTGGGCTTTGCTCCTATTTTCGGCGGGTTGTAACCAACTTCGCGGAGGCGGCTCGTCCACTCACCAATCTTTTGAAGAACGACACTCCATTTTGCTGGGACCAAGAACAATCCCAAGCCTTTTTTGCGCTCGATGCAGCCCTCACCAATCCGCCCGTCCTGGCACACTTCAATCCCTCGGCACCAACGTAGGTACGCACCGACGCCAGTGGTCACGGTATTGGTGCCATACTCGCCAAACAGCAGATGGGTCGCATTCGCGTCATTGCTTATGCCAGTCGCCTCCTTTCTGCGGCTGAACGGAATTACTCGATCACAGAACGTGAGTGCTTAGCCCTCGTGTGGGCCATTACAAAATTTCGCCCTTACTTGTTTGGCCGTCCGTTCTCCGTCATCACAGACCACCATGCCTTATGCTGGCTTTCTACGCTGAAGGACACGACTGGTCACCTGGGCCGTTGGGCCCTCCGCCTTCAGGAATACACTTTTTCTGTCGTCCACAAGTCTGGCCGGCTGCACGCTGACGCCAATTGCCTGTCCCGCAACCCGGTAGATCCGCCACCTGCGAGCGAGTGTGACGATGACACATATGCGTTGGCCATCTCTGGCCTTTCAAACATTCGCCATGAGCAGCGCTTAGATCCGAAGCTTTGCAGTATTATCAATCGCCTCACCACTGATGACTTTGACGCTACCCTAGCTCTGTTTGTGCTCCACAACGGCACCTTATACCGACGGAATATGCGACCAGATGGCACCGAGCTTCTGCTCGTAGTCCCCGAACACCTGCGTACCACCGTTCTTCAACAGCTGCACGACGCATCTACAGCAGCTCATCTTGGCGTATCTCGTACGTACGACAGCGTCTGCCGTCGCTTCTTTTGGCCAGGCCTCTATCGCTCTGTTCGTCGTTAGGTGGCTTCTTGTGACCGGTGTCAGTGACGGAAGAAGCCCTCGGTTATGCCTGCTGCATCCCTGCAGCCGATCGACATCCCAGTAGACCCGTTTTCCCGAGTTGGTCTTGATCTCCTCGGGCCTTTCCCACTTTCTGCGTCGGGGAATAAATAGATTGCTGTGGCCACGTATTATACTGCGCGCTACGCTGTCAGCCGAGCGATACCCACCAGCTGTGCAACTGACGTGGCTGCGTTTCTTCTCCTCGACGTCATCCTGCTCCATGGTGCTCCACGCCAGCTGCTCACTGTTTGTGGCCGTTGCTTTCTTCCTCGAGTAGTTGACGAAATTCTTCTGTATTGCTCCATCAACCACTATTTTACCACCTCTTACTATCCACAAACGAACAGCCTCACTGAACGCCTCAACCGCACGGACATGCTGTCAATGTATGCTTCGGATGACCACCGTGACTGCGATATTACTTTCCCGTTTGTAACGTTTGCTTAGAATTCCTCTCGTCACGACACACTGGGCTACTCACCCTTTTATCTTCTATACGGCCGTGACCCTCCCCTTCCGTTTGACAGCGTACTGCCTCCCACCGCTAACGCCTGTTGCTACGTTCGTGACGCCATCGCCCGAGCTGACGCCGCCCGTGTTATCGCTCGCCGCCGACTAGCTTCCTCCCAAAGTTCTCAAAAACGGCGCCATGATTCTCGCCACCGCGATGTCCACTACTTTCCGGGCTCTCTCGTCTTGCTCTGGACTCCCGCTCGTAAAGTAGGGCTGTGTGAGAAGCTCTTGCCACGCTACGCAGGACTGTGACATACAAGATCGCCCCTGTACATCCGCCACAACAGTCCTCTATGCCACGCACCGAGATTGTTCATGTCGCCAGAATGAAGCCGTACTACCCCTGTAGTAGTTCGTCTTAGTGCGCACCGGGACTGTGCTTTTTGTGGGGGGGGGGGGGGGTAATGTGACATATATACCCTGCATCGCTGGAAGTTGAAGATGACAACGATCAGCAACAGTGACACAGAAGAAGACAAAGTGGTAGCAACGATTGAAGTTAGAATAAGGTCGACGCTGCTGTGTTTCTGTGTTTTGTGTGCTGTGCCAGCCTGGACTAACCAGCGTGGACTAACCTTGCCACGTATCAATATTAAAGGAAGAAAGTATTGGTTATCAGACAATAGAGTTCCTACAGGAAATATACCGGGATAACAACGTAGAAATTACGTGGGAAGGGATAAGAAGTACGGAAAATGTCAAAGTATGCAAAGGGTTAAGACAAGGCTGTCCTCTATCACCGCTGCTGTTCATGCTTTATATGATAAACTTGGAACGGAGGATACAAGACAGTAACCTAAGTTTTAACCTGTCATATAGATTAGGTGGAAAGGCGGTAGAGCAGCGCCTTCCCGGTTTGATGTATGCAGACGATATTGAGCTGCTAGCTGAGAGTCTGGAAGAATTGCAAACTCTAGTTAAGTATTGCGGAGACGAAGGGGATGCTCTAGGCTTCAGTTTTAGCGCATTTAAGTCGGGTCTGATGATTTTCAACGGCTCAACTGATCAGGTTCTTAAAATACAAGGCCATGAAATACCCAGAGTAGCAGAATATAAATATCTGGGGGTATGGGTAAACGAAGGATTGGCATACATGGGAAAGCACGAGCAATCACTTAAGGCGAAAGGGTGAAGGAATGCCGGGATAATAAAGCATAGGGCATTGTGGCGATGCAATACGTATGAAGTTTTGAGGGGTACTTGGAAAGGAATTATGGAGCCCGGACTTACTTTCGGAAATGCGGTTTTGTGCCTATAATCAGAGGTGCAGTCGACATTAGAAACAAATTAGAGATCCATTGGACGATTAGCACTAGGTGCCCACGGCAAAACCATATGTGCGCCTTTTTTGTGTCCCGTGTTCTTCGCGCAAGTATACGTAACCTTTCAAAGATGAACCAACTCGCCCAAACAAGAGTATTACAGGGAGATATGGGCTGGGCATCTTTCGAAGTACGGGAAGCTCAGAGCAAAATATTATATGAGGAACGCCTGAGAAAATCGGACAGTAACAGACGGGCAGCTAAAGTATTTAAATACCTGTACTTAAAAAGCGTTCACTCACAATGCAGCAAAAAAAA
This sequence comes from Amblyomma maculatum, assembly GCF_055883805.1. Taxonomy (NCBI): domain Eukaryota; kingdom Metazoa; phylum Arthropoda; class Arachnida; order Ixodida; family Ixodidae; genus Amblyomma; species Amblyomma maculatum. Next base: position 477,982,886 of record NC_139344.1, on the reverse strand, counting down.
CTAGGAAACTATACTAGTAAGTATGCTAGTCACAAGGACGGAGAAATAAAGAGCATTAAGCAACAGGTGAAAAATACAGGAGGCAAAAATTGGATAAATTCGATGGAAAAGAAACAGAGTATTGAATTATACCGAAAGTGGAAAATGCAGATCAGGAAGGAAGATTTCTTTGATAACTCAAGAGGCAGTGCCCTACTTTTTGAAGCTAGATCAGGGTGCCCTAGAACACGCAGCTAGAAAAAGAAATTTAACAATGGAGATGACGCATGTGCTGTATATGGTAACTCCAGTGAAACAATTGACCATATTATACTCGAATGTAATGGTATCATCCGGAAGTTTGCAGGCGCAGTCACTGTTCCTGAAGCTCTGAAGTTTAGAGATACCAATGGCCGGGTGAATAAACCGGCGGTGAAAACTAGCAAAAAACAGCTGGAAGATTGGTGGCTTAAAAGCAGAGAAGTGACATAATGCTTGTAATGTAGAAAGAAAAATTTAAAAAACAGTATGATGATTTAGTGGACCAATCTAGATCAATAATTAAGATATAGGTAGAAACATGAGCATGATAGCTACTGCTACCACCCCGTTTCAAAGGGGACGCTCCTACATTCCATCCATCCTTCCATCCATCCAAGGTCCATTGGTCATTTCCCCGCAGTGCCGAAATCCCGTGAAGTGCAACGCGTGTGTTTGTATCGGCTCCCACTACTTACAATGTGCTGTCACCCCACCCTTCCTGTCAGCAGTTGAAAAATCTGGGGCCCCACACAGGAGTTATTGGTTTTTAGCTGGCGACGAGCTTGTGCGCGTTTCCTTCTTCTTTTTTGCTGCTCCAAGTGGAGGACGCTTGAGGGCGAGAGGAGTACAGAGCTGGACGAGAAGGCGACTGGGTTCTGCGAAAAAGGGGAAATGGCCTTTTCTTCCCCATTCTTTTTTCGAGCGTCCTACAAATAACTTCTGTGCTTAAGAAACAACAAAGCCTTTGATTTTGACATTTTTTGCTACGTCGAAAACAGCCGCTGGTGGCTGTCAACCGACAAAGTGCATATAAGTAGTGGCGGTCCATGTTGTGTGAACAATTTAACAGCTAATACGTGAACATGCCATGCGGCTACTACAGGTGTCTGATAAGCCTTCCGGCGTGTCAATGTTTAACACGCTGTATTTTAGATAGAGTGCAACTGGATAAAAAGAAAATAGCAACGCCCAAGGATTTTGTCTATTCTTGGCTGCACTATCCACTGCAATGAATAGAAGCTGATCTGGAGGCCAGTATAAGAGGTTCCTTTTTTTTGTTTCGAAGAGAGCAAAAACAAAATGCAGTTTCTTTTTTTTATCCACATGAACACATTGGAAGGTTATAAGTGACAGCTTTGATATCTTTGAGCAAGCTAAAAATTGCAGCTGAACTTCACCTGATTCGGTGTACAGATTTGGCTCTTAACGTGCGTTCTTAACAGGGTCTTTCTATTTTTTTTCTTGCTTTTCTTCAGGATTTAAAATTACAGATAACTCGCTTTGCGAACACTTTTGCTTGGGAACGGAACTGTGTACGTTAAGATATTACAATTATATAAGAATTGCACATTTCATGATTCATATTCCTTGAACATTGGATTAAAGCGCTTTTTGTAAATTAGCTGCCCCTTTCTTGAGTGTGACATTAACACCACGACATCATACAGCGACACGAATGGGCGCTCCCGGCTCTCCTCCGCAAGCAGTTTACGCCCGCATGGTCGATAACAAGCTAACCAAAAGCAAAAGAGCGTATGGCCTACCCCCCCCCCCCCCCCCGTCGTCTCCCTCCTTCTCATCCTCTCCCAACCCTCTCCAATCTCTCCAAGGAGTGAGGAGGGGAGCGTCGTCAAGAGGGGTTGTCGGCAGTAGAAGAAGGACAAAGGGATTCTGAAAGCGCGGGGACTCGAAGGCGGGGGAGATAACGTATTTGCAATAGGGACCGGGCGCCCGTTGTATGGCGCCACCGTCGGATGGATGGATGGATGGATGGAATATAGGAGCGTCCCCTTTGAAACGGGGTGGTAGCAGTAGCTATCATGCTCATTTTTCTCCATATATCTTAATTATTGATTTGGAATGGTTAACTAAACCATCATTCTATTTATTAAATTTTGCTCCTACATTACTAACATTATGTCACTTCTCTGCTTTTAAGCCACCAATCTTCCAGCCGTTTCCTGCTAGTTTCCACCGCCGGTTTATTCACCCGGCCACTGTTATCTCTAAACCCCAGAGCCTCGGTGGAACAGCGCCGCCCGCGGCAGAGTGCCGAAACAGCGGAATGGCGAGGCAGCTGAGCGCGCAGTCGTTTCCGTTCTGCGAGGTGTTTTTGAGCCTGTCCCAACCCGTCCTTTTGCGGTGTGGCTTTGAGATCTTTGAGTAATCGCAAGGAGTATTTTTTGACGGGGAAATCTTGAAAAAGAAAAGGGCCGCTCTCGGCAGGGCGTGCGTGTTTTTGTTGTTGTTTTTTTTTTGAAACCGCCCGGCGCCTGGTATTTCTGTTATATACTCGAAAATGCCGCGCGCGTGATTTTACCAAGCGCTAGGAACACCTTCGTTAGGCACTTGATAAGGCGACTTCGAAGACAGGAATTGCGCCTGCACTTCGCGTCTATCTTATATTAGGTCTAGTCGGAATCTGCTTGAAGATCAAATACCGCCGAGCCGTGTAGCCGTGTAGTAGTGGTAGTTGTAATGGTCAGCGTTCATGTAAAATGAAAAAGATGCTGCACCTATCTTTTTTTGGTAAGAGCTAGGCTCAAACGATTCAGAGCAGAATAATAGCAAATGACATTTTAGTTTCAACCTTGCAACGAGAGCTGTAAAAGAAGAAAAATAAACAAGCAAGACAAAAGTAGGATCCTATTTATGGTTGGAATAGCAAACACATATATACTTCCAGGACTTCCTGCACAATTACGCTACAATAGCTCACTGAACCCAGCCTTGAGACCATCAAACTTAATCATAATATAAGCGAAATGAGTAATACCACCTCAGCATCATTTTTACATATACGGCAATGCTCTTGTTGAACACGTCGGAGCTGCTACATATAATTGACTTAGAAAATATTATACTATGCATGCCTTTCTCCCGACATGCTGCGGAGGTTGTGAAACGAAAAAAAAAAATAAATTTCCTGCTAGCGTTCTCTCAGCGCAGGAAGTTCAATGCGATTGACCGCACCTGCCCTGAACATCTGAAGGCAATAGTCAAATACTGTCAAACTGTTAAATACAATCGAAAAAAAAGCACAGTGCGATGTGTTGTAAGATAAGCCACCGACAACCAAGAGAGCGTTCTATTGTTAAATGAATCCCTCGATGGCTCGTTCGCTAAGGTGGTCTACTTTCTCAGCGTACCACGAACTTGCGGGGCCGATACCTAGCTAACCTCGATACTTGATGAGTGTGAGGGGACACGACCATGTATGTAGTTTTCTACTTGCACGTAAAGGAATCCGGATAACTGAAAGCCATTCCTTTTAAAACTTTGTCACTGCAGCTTGCCGGACTGCTGCTAAATCTGTTTACATTGGCCATACCTAGAAGCAATTTCTGAGAGAGGGAAAACGGTCTTGTCATACTACGCCACAATCAGGAAATCTCACGTTCACTAAAACGCAGATGAGAAACACATGTATTTAGGCGGGCCAGGAAATGGACACTGCTGAGAAAATACGTAAAGCCGTGTCAGATGCAACGTGAATGCGAAAAAAAAATGCGACGTTTCTGCTCGTTTCCACAAATTAAATTGTATTTTTTTTCTTGTTCGACTTTTATATGAAGCCGATAGCAGATTTTGTGACCATGCGGTATTAATTGAGCTGTGAAATGAGTGATTTTATTAGGCGAATTGGACATGCCACAAACAAATGCTGACAAATTCTAAGAGTATCAACGCAGAGCTCTCAGCGCATTTTCATTGGTTGACAAATGAAAAGAGGAAAATGACAAGATCATGGCTATAGGAATTGTTCATGTCTCTTATCTGCTCTTTCTGTTAAGAGAAAAAAGTAAATTTTCTTTGACTATGTCAGCGAAAGTATCAGCACAAACATTGTCTCTGCCCATCACTGAAGATCGTAACACAGCCCGAACGACGATGGTGGAGCTGTCTTTTCTTTTTCCGTGCTGGGGTTTTCTTGTACACAGGCGGGGAAATGCTAGCGTTGTAACTTACGCTGTTGGGTTACTTCGATTTCCAATTGTCAGTAAAGTGACTACAGATGAAGGAGTGCGGCTTCGGCTCCGAGACTCTCGTGCCGTCACTCCTGGGGAACAGAAGGCACAGAGCATCCGGTAGCAAGCGGAATTTTAAACATTCGGCGCTTTCCATGACCACACAGTAACCAAATACGTAGATTCGTGCCTTTGCCTTTCAAAGAACCATGCTTAGGTCACCCGCCACTCATGCGTTTGTGGAAACCCGTAGTTAAGTTTGCGGGCTTCGCACGGAAGCGAGATTCCGAAGGGGCGGCCAAGGTCAAGGGGCAGCTTGACGCGGGCAGAGTTATGACGGTCGCGCAGACGACCGCTTCTCGGAAGTGAGCCCAGAACACATGACAGCGGGCGACGCCGCCGGCTCTCTCCGTCCCGTGCCGCGAGGGAGGCAGAACACTGCAGTTAGAGCGCACAGCATAAGCGCGTGGTTGTGGGTTAGGCGCTAACTGCGGTGTCTCCCGGTTCGAGTGGAGAGGGCGCGGAGGCCATAAATCCCGAAACGCGGCGTAACACGGACCTGGGGAGAACGCGCTGTTGACATGTCTTCCCGGGAAGACGCCTGTGTGTCCCTTTGAATCCGCCGCCCGCGCGCAAGCGACCAAGAGCAGGGATCGGAATGTTTGGGCCTGAGGTTTGCGCGTGTGTTTTTATGTATTTTCGGAAGTGTAACCGTCGACGCCGTTTGTCTCTGCGACTGTTTGGCGCCTCTTGCGTAGGAGGATTTTGGAGAGGGAAAAGTTGCAGATGTATGTGTTTGTGTGCGCAACCACTCGCCGCTTAGTGCGTGCTTTGTGTGTGTTTTATTTGACATGCGTAGGAGAGGGTATATGTGGCACAATGATTGGCCAGCCCATTTTAAAGGACTGCATGTTATTGGCTACAGAGTGGCGTACGTTGATTGGTCAACGGATAAAACTGGAATTTTGGGTAACGCTAAGAAAGGAGTGTTGGACAGTTGGGCTTGAAGAGGGTTGGGCTCGGAGCAGGGTTGGGCTCGGACGAGAGTGGAGAGCAGACGGGTTGTTCGAGAGGGAGGCTAGGCTGACGGAGGTCTCAAGGGACTCCGGCCTAAAGTGTAGCAGGAGGCCAAGGCCTGATTCTGCTAGCCTCTGACCTCAGATCGTTCACCAGTCGCAGTTAGCCCTCTGTTTGATGTCGCACCCGACGACATTATTGTAAATACTAAGTTGTAAAAAGGTGTAAATAAACGTGTACAGTCCGAGAAGAGAAGTCGTCATCTCCGCACCGCAATGTGTCACTGAGCCACGGACGCAGCGGTGGTCACCAACACCACTCGGTACGAGCGAAGGCAGCAGAAGAAACAGCAAGAACACCTGCTGTGTAGGGAAGACCATCTATCCCGCAAGCCTTCGCACATTTAGAAAATAACTGGCGCAGCCGACAGGATCGGCCCAGCGACTTCCTGCGGAGTGGCGAGAGATCGACGACGCCTCGGACTGATGTACACGGAGGGTGGCACACTACCTCGGTGAGCCAAGGCTGACCAAGAAGAAGTTTGAAGTCGAGGTGCCCCGTGAATCGACGCTACCAGCCTAGAGAGGCAGCTACGGGGAGCGACTTCAGCGAGGCTGCGCAGATCCGGCGTAGCAGAAAGGGCACCAAGGCTGACTTTTCGAGTGGCGACCACCGATGCTGAGCCTGATGTGCTGATGGTGTCCAGGCGTTCGACGGACCGAAAGCAGTGACCACACGGCAACCCAGTGCGACGGACTGACACTAGCTGTATACAGGTGGGTCCTTGTCCTGTTTTCTCCGGGTTCACCATGGTCGTAACTCGGTCAGAGAGCCAAAAGTCTACGGACAGCTCTGATGGCGTGGGGCAGAGCTCCGGCGCAACAGCTTCCGATGAGCGGGGGCAGACCTTGAGCAGTACCATTACTGGCGATCATGATCAAAGTTCTAGTAGTGCGTCGGTAACCGCGGATATTGACAGAGGTCTAACGTCAGGAGGAGACAATGCAGCTGCCAGACTGCGAGAAAAAGAGCTGGAGATTGAAGCTCTGAGACTCCAGGTGGAGTTAGAGAGGTTAAAGAATCAAGGCGGGTGAGGCGCTCGATCTGGATTGGGTCGATATGCAGAAGATTTACGCGCTATTCTCGCACCAATGCCAGAGAAAGACGAGTTGGCTCCCGCATGGTTTCGAAGCGCGGAAAGTATGCTTCAAAGTTGCGAGATTCCCGAGGAGGTACGCGGCTCGATAATTGTCCCGTTCTTAAACGAGAAAAGCCGCATGCTGATAGCAAATAGGGCAGTAAGCGGAAGGCAGTCCTACGAGGAAGTGCGTGATTATATTCTGGGTGAGTTAAAGCTCACATCTGAGGAATATAAGCGTAGGTTCTATGCTTGTCGGAAAGGCGGCGAAACATGGGGACAGTTTGTCACGAAACTAGAAGGGTTGCTTGATTACTACCTGCGTAGTAGAGACATAACAAGCTTGGAAGATCTGCGGGCGCTACTGATTGCAGATCGCGTTAAACAGCTAATGGAGGATGACATGCGCACGTATGTCTTACAGCATGAGACAGGGGAATGGCTAAAACCTGAGGATGTTGCCAAGTTAGCACAGGGATACGAGGAAAGCAGAGCTTCCAAACGCCCAAATTCTCGGAAGGTTGCTGAAGCGAGTAAGGTTGATTCACACAGTTGGCGGGACCCTGTAGGAAAAGGAAGGTTCCATGGGATCGATCGGAAGCCGTCTTCTAGGTGCTTCACCTGCGGTGAGATGGGTCACTACCAATGGCAGTGCAACCAAACGAGGCCGAAAGCAATAATGGGTGGGCAACGCGCCAAGGGCTCCGCACCGGAAAAGCTGACTGCCAGAGCTGCATGTGATGTGTACGAGTGCGCGGCAACGCCGACAGACACCGTTTCTACGTCGAAATTAACTTGGGTTGAGCTCACGTCTGCGGGGCGCCCATTTACGGCTTGTTTGGACTCAGGTGCTGACATTACCATCCTGAGAAGGAATGTCATCCCGGCTGAGGCAGTCATTCAGGGTGCAGGTAAAGTTCGCCTTAAAGGAGCATTTGGTAAGACAGTTCCAGCCGATTTGATGTATGTCCCACTGAGCCTGTCTGCTAATGACGAGGGCGTAGCCCCTCAGCTTATGACACTGTGCGCAGTAACGGACCATTTAACGGAAGGGATAGATGCGCTTCTAACCCCAGATGCGTTTGATGAGCTGAGGAAAGTGCAGAGACAAGCCACTGAGCTAGCCGTGCGCATTGTGCAGGCAGAAGAAGCCGCCCGTGAAGCGGCTGAGGAGAGCGTGCGTCCTAGAGAGGTAGCCGAAGACGAGGCGATAGAAAGCGGCCCTACGGGTGTTCAGGACGGAGCAGTTGCAGCAGAATCGTCGGTGCCGAACGGCGAGCAATGCGCTGACACGTTCGCGAAAGAGCAGAGAGAAGATGCGTCATTAGAAAGCTCATGGGCACAGGGACGCGATGGAACGCATGGCATGGTGATTGAAGGAGGACTCTTATTTCACAAAGATGACATAAATGGCAGGCAGTGCAAACAACTGGTCTTACCCGAGATGCGTCGAAGGGAAGTGTTGATACTAGCACACGATAAAGCGTGCGGCGGGCATTTTTCAGAGAAAAAGACAAAGCAACGTATTCGCAGTGCCTTCTTTTGGCCAACAATGTCTGCAGACGTGAGAAAGCATTGCCAGTCGTGTCACACGTGTCAGACTTTCGCTAACAGGAAGGTGACGGACCGAGTTCCGATAACCCCGTTGACACGGCCGCAGCAGCTATTTCAGGTTGTCTACCTTGACTGCATAGGGCCTATTGAGCCTGCTTCTGCGCGCGGACATCGGTATGCATTGTGTTTAATCGACCTTTGCACGAGGTGGCCTGAGGTAATTCCACTGCGAGCACTAACTGCTAAAGCCACCTGTCAGGCGTTGCTGGACATTTTCGCGCGCTTCGGCGTACCAGAGCTGGTGTGCAGTGATCAAGGGGCTAATTTCACGGCAGGGCTAACGAAAGAGTTGGCAGAGCGATTGGGAGCACAAGTACGCTTCTCTACGCCGGAACACCCGCAGAGCAATGGGCTCGTAGAGAGGTGGAATGGAGTGTTCAAGTCCATGCTGAGACACGTGATTCACGGCCATGCCAGGGACTGGGATAGATATATACCCTGTCTACTTTGGGCGTACCGTGAGCTGCCGCACGAGATCACAGGAATACCCCCTTTCGAGCTTATGTACGGTAGGGTGGCACAGGGGCCTCTTAGCATATTACAAAAGACGTGGACCGGAGCGTGGGAGCCCCCGACATGGTTGAATAAAGTCGCATCTGCGTATTTGACCGAGCTCCGAGAGAGAATGGCTGAAGCAGCCCGTGCCGCAGATCAACGAGGTGAGCAAATGCAACAGTTATACACTGATAGGTACAACCTCAGGGCGAGGCCGAAATCATTTGAGGCGGGAGATCAGGTACTGATTCTAGAAACAGGACAGGTCGCGAAAATGCAGCCCAAATGGATCGGACCTGCCGAAGTGAAACAGCAGGTGAGGCCAGACAGCTATATCGTACAGCTCCCGGGAGACGTAGAAAAAAGGGTGCACGCGAACCGCCTCAGGAAGTACTACGCTCGGGTGAATAACGTCGGCATGGTCTTTGACTCAGACGAAGAGTTTGGCGAGATTGAAACAACCCCGCAATTTAGTGAAAACGGGAGGGCAGTGGCTGCACTGCTAGAGGAAAGCACGCACTTGTCAAAACCGACAGTTTACGGAGCTAGATCACCTGCTGAGACGGTACGGCAGTACATTTTCTGAAAGGCAGGGAAGGTGTAACGTCGGTGAGCACAAAATCATCTTGCTTCAAGGGGCTAAAGCTACCAAGGCGTATCCCTATCGTGTGCCGATAGCACTGAGAGGAGAGGTAGAACGGCAGGTGGAGCAACTGAAAGAATGGGGACTCATATATCCCGTGGAAAGTAGCTTCGCGCATCCGGTTGTGTGTTTTGCTAAAAAGGATGGCACAGTAAGAATGTGCATTGACTACCGTCGCTTGAACGTTGTCACTGAAGCGGATAGCTTCCCGATGGGAAAAACCAGTGAGCTGCTTTACGAGGTAGCCAGGGCCCGATACATATCCATTCTAGATATGACGAGAGGTTACTGGCAAATCTCGATTGAACCAGGCTCTCACAAGCATACCGCATTTGCGACCACCAGTGGTCTTTACGCGTGGAGAGTGATGCCGTACGGACTTCGTAACTCGGCGGCAACGTTTCAAAGGATCATGAACGAGATCCAGCGAAAGCACCGAGACTATTCGTGCGCCTACATAGATGATGTAGCCGTCTACTCTGAGACTTGGGAGCTACATATGCAGCACCTGGAAGCGGTTCTTGCCACGATAGCATCGGTGGAGCTAAAGATTAACCCGGAAAAATGCCGCCTAGCTCAGCCTAAAGTCAGGTACCTTGGGCATGTGGTCGGATCTGGCACACACTCCCCAGATCTAGAGAGAGTGAGCGCTATAGCAGAGCTTAAGAGTCCCTCAACGAAAAGGGAACTACGTAGCGCTTTGGGCCTCTTCAACTACTACCGGGAGTACATACCATCTTACTCCGAAGTTGTACGCCCTCTGACCGATCTCACGAACCGACGCGTGCCGAACAATCTTCCATGGAGCTCAGAGGCTGAAAGAGCCTTTAACAATGTAAACGTTCCGTTGAAGGCAATTCCGACATTAAGTGCCCCACAGACAGGTAAGGCGTTCGTGCTAACTACTGATGCCACGGAAAAAGGGGTAGGTGCATGTCTGAGTCAGGAGCTGGATGGTTCTGAGAAACCTATCGCCTGTCTCAGTAAAAAGCTAACGCCGCAACAGGCGAAGTGGTCTGCTATCGAGCGTGAGGCCTTTGCAATTGTGTGGGCGCTGAGCCGCCTTGACACATGGCTTTTCGGTGCTAAGATGAAAGTGGTAACGGACCATAATCCGCTGACTTATCTGACCCAGTCCACACCCTCCAGTGCGCGCCTAACTCGCTGGGTTTTAGCGCTGCAAAAATATGATCTGGAGTTTTCGCACATCAAAGGATCGCTTAACCGGTGTGCCGATGCTCTGTCTAGACTAGAGAGTGGTATCTAGAGTGGACGGCTCAGGTCGCCGCTCATCGGGGTGTTGAAAGTTGTAACAAGCCCCGTTGGCTTGTTGAGTATGGGGAAGATTGCGGTGATTGTGCTATTTACCTAATATTGGTGAGTGAAATTACCATGGTGGACCAAGGAACGTACAGGGCAGGGTCCTGCGTGTACTTGAGCGTTAAATAACACGGAAAGTTGAGCTAGTTGGTACATATTTTTAAGGAATAACAGCGCGGAGACAAAGCACAAGGAAGACAGCGCAGGTGTTGTCTTCTTCCTTGTCCTTTGTCTCCGCGCTGTTATTCCTTAAAAATAGAGCGTTGAATAAGGACTGTTAGTTTGTCTGTGTGTATCAGTATCTGGCACTCCTATGTTCTGTGTATGACGTGGTTTACACGTGTTACCTTGTATTGTTTTGAGTTTGATTATGCAGTGTTTATTGCCTGATTTGGTGTTATGTATGCCAAGCTGTGTTGCCTTGTATGGCGTATGGTTTAGTTACCGTATGCGAACGTGCACACGGAGATTGTCGTTCAGGGTGCGCGCGCCTCTGTACGGAGCGTTGCACTATTGTTTGCATAGCTGCGTTGGTTTGTTTTGTTTGGTGTACGCCTCACCACAATGCCCCCCCCCCCCTTCACCCGTTAGAGGAGTTTTATGTTGCGCGTACAGCAAGTGTACGCGCAACATTCTCGTTGGGGAGGAGTTAAGTTTGCGGGCTTCGCACGGAAGCGAGATTCCGAAGGGGCGGCCAAGGTCAAGGGGCAGCTTGACGCGGGCAGATTTATGACGGTCGCGCAGACGACCGCTTCTCGGAAGTGAGCCCAGAACACATGACAGCGGGCGACGCCGCCGGCTCTCTCCGTCCCGTGCCGCGAGGGAGGCAGAACACTGAAGTTAGAGCGCACAGCATAAGCGCGTGGTTGTGGGTTCGGCGCTAACTGCGGTGTCTCCCGGTTCGAGTGGAGAGGGCGCGGAGGCCATAAATCCCGAAACGCGGCGTAACACGGACCTGGGGAGAACGCGCTGTTGACATGTCTTCCCGGAAGACGCCTGTGTGTCCCTTTGAATCCGCCGCCCGCGCGCAACCGACCAAGAGCAGGGATCGGAATGTTTGGGCCTGAGGTTTGCGCGTGTGTGTTTTTATGTATTTTCGGAAGTGTAACCGTCGACGCCGTTTGTCTCTGCGACTGTTTGGCGCCTCTTGCGTAGGAGGATTTTGGAGAGGGAAAAGTTGCAGATGTATGTGTTTGTGTGCGCAACCACTCGCCGCTTAGTGCGTGCTTTGTGTGTGTTTTATTTGGCATGCGTAGGAGAGGGTATATGTGGCACAATGATTGGCCAGCCCATTTTAAAGGACTGCATGTTATTGGCCACAGAGTGGCGTACGTTGATTGGTCAACGGATAAAACTGGAATTTTAGATAACGCTAAGAAAGTACGCAAGAGGCGCCAAACAGTCGCAGAGACAAACGGCGTCGACGGTTACACTTGAAGAGGGTTGGGCTCGGAGCAGGGTTGGGCTCGGACGAGAGTGGAGAGCAGACGGGTTGTTCGAGAGGGAGGCTAGGCTGACGGAGGTCTCAAGGGACTCCGGCCTAAAGTGTAGCAGGAGGCCAAGGCCTGATTCTGCTAGCCTCTGACCTCAGATCGTTCACCAGTCGCAGTTAGCCCTCTGTTTGATGTCGCACCCGACGACATTATTGTAAATACTAAGTTGTAAAAAGGTGTAAATAAACGTTTACAGTCCGAGAAGCGAAGTCGTCATCTCCGCACCGCAATGTGTCACTGAGCCACGGACGCAGCGGTGGTCACCAACACCACTCGGTACGAGCGAAGGCAGCAGAAGAAACAGCAAGAACACCTGCTGTGTAGGGAAGACCATCTATCCCGCAAGCCTTCGCACATTTAGAAAATAACTCCCGTAGCAATGAATCGACTTAAAAACGTCCGACGAGTTTGCGTAGCTGCCAGTGGAGACAACAACGCACCACGTTTCGCCAGCCTTGTTCGACCAGACTCATTTCACTGGACATATTGCCGCGAAACCTTCAAACTGTATTTGTTGTTTTTTTACAGCCGCCGGCATACAGGCTTATCACTCTGATTCCGGATCGCGTATCAGTTCTGTATTCTTTGTTTCTTATTGCTCGATGTCGCGAGTCACACCTTTATCAGTTTAGTTGTAGCGCAAGATGCACCGAGATCTGTCTCGAAGGTTCCGGCCACTCGGGTGTCTTTCCACAATGTTCCAGCCCGTGCTGGTAGCTGTTTGCGACGTTATCTAGATTGTTCTGTGCACAATATAAATTGAGCGTTGACGAGTGTGACGGGCATTCTTTGTCCGACGATCGACGAGCACGTTTGTTTCTATCGCCACCGCCGAGTTGCTTAGTTCTTTTGCGGGCGCAAGTCAGCCCAAATAAAGAGTTTCTTTAGTGCAGTCATCGACCCCTTCATTTGTGTCGTCGACCTCGTCACCACTACGTGACATCTGGTGGAGGTGCTGCATTTGACCCTTCAAGCGAAGACCCCAGCCGTGTTCCCATCGCCCTGGAAGACCGGCCTACAGGTCACCGAGCTAGCCGCCGACTTCAAGGCCTACAACCCCAACACGGTCTGCTGTCTGACTCCATTCGATCTCGGAAGGCATCGACGCTGACAATGGCCCAGCCTACAGCACCGGTTGTTTTCGTCCAACCCCGGGAGCCCCCCTGCTTCCATGGACGATCGGATGAAGATGCGGGTGACTGGATGGACCTTTTCGACCGTGTGGCAGAATTCAACGGTTGGAACGACGCTGCAAAACTCAAGCAGGTCTACTTTGTTCTTCAAGGACATGCCCGAGTTTGGTTTGAAAATCACGAGACTTCTTTCAAGGATTGGGAGATATTCAAAGCACAGTTCTTGATGGCCTTTACAAGTTCTGTCAGAAAAGAAAGAGCTCAGGCCCTCCTCCAATCAAGAATTCAACTACCAAACGAGCCCGTCCTGGTCTACGTAGAGGAGATGAAACGCCTGTTTCGCCGCGCCGACCCTAACATGACCGAAAATGACAGAGTGAAATTCTTAATGCGAGGCATTAAAGAGTCGCTTTTTGCGGGGCTTGTCCGGAACCCGCCGAAAACTGTGGAAGAATTTGAGAGTGAAGCATCGACCATCGAGAAGACGTTGGACACCCGGATGCGCCACTACGAGAGATCACTTCAACCGGACTACTCAAGCCACTACTACAGCGCATCTACAAGCGGAGAGAACCTTCGGGACCTCATCCGAGAGATCGTGCGAGAGGAGCTCCGCCGACTGATGCCATCATCGCAACAACCGCAGGTGGCGAAGCTCGCGGACGTCGTCCGTGAAGAAGTTCAGCAGGCGCTGGGCGTTCCTAAAGCGATGGCTGCGACTGTTCCAGCACAAGAAGCAACAGCGATGAACTACGCTGGTGCATTACGTCGCCCTCCGCCCCGACGTGATGACTTTCCCAGCCCTCGCCGCTACCGTCCTGTTCCTGAAAACCTCCCCTTGGCCCCCGCCCGCCAAGCCTACCAACGACCCCCAAACCCCAGGAAGTGCGACGCCTGGAGGACTGCAAACAACCGGCCATTATGCTTCCACTGAGGTGAGGCCGGCCACATTCTGCGCCACTGCCCGTACCGACGAATCGGTCTCCGCGGATTTGCAGTCGACGCTCCACGACCACGCCCAGGTGAACGACCGCAAGAAATCGACAATTATCTGCGTAGCGGTTAGATTGCGCCACCAAGCCGTCGATTCAGGTCTCCATCGCCGTACAGGGCCCGCTTTGCGTCGCCAGGACGTAACTATGATGATAGTGTGCGCGGAAGGTCCCCAAGCCCCCGTAGGGGAAACTAAAGGCAGCAACCTTTGTAGGTGAGGTTGCTCAACGGCAAAAAGACGAAGATCCTCCGCCGCCGACGACCACGCAACCATTTCATCGCCGCTCCACACGACGACATCGACGACAACACGACCAGAGTGCAAGCAGACACCGCCGCCCAGCGAAGTAACAACGGTATGCCCCGGCCATGACCTGAAGAAACGACGGAGCCGAGATCGGACACTAAGGCCCACGTGCAATGCGAGGAAGCGAACAAGTGACCTTGAAGTTGATGTCGACGGTCGCAGAGTCACTGCCCTAGTAGACACCGGAGCTGACTATTCAGTCATTAGTGGACCGTTAGCCTCTCAGCTAAGAAAAGTTACCACCGCTTGGGATGGCCCGCTGATTCGCACAGCAGGTGGCAACCTGATTACTCCATCGGGACGATGCACTGCAAGAATAACCGTAAATGGGCGTACTTACCCCACCAGCTTTGTGGTCTTGCATCAGTGCTCCCGCGACGTGATTTTAGGCATGGACTTCCTAAATGAAAATAGGGCTATCATCGACCTCCGATCCAAGCTCATTAAGCTCTCTGCAGACAAAGCCATACCTGCTACGACGACTTCGATGCAACACGTCGCTCTAAACGTCCTCGACGGAGAATTGACCGTGCCGCCCCGATCAAGCGTCGCCGTCAGCGTAGGTAGCACAGACATTGAAACCGCTGAAGGCATCGTCGAAGGAAATATCCAATTGCTCTTGGAACGAGGTATCGGCATCGCAAGAGGCATCGCGAAATTCCGGAGAGGACAAGCTCAGGTGCTGGTAACAAACTTCGCTGAAGAATACCGGCATCTAAACAAGGGCACGACCATCGCTTTTCTCGACGAATTAGCGGACCTCATAGACGTATTCGCCCTCCACGACCAACCACTGGAAGACGCACCGGACCAATTCCGTCAGGCCACATTTGACATCAACCCAGTATTGACCCACAACAGGAAAAACCAGATTCGCAGTCTTCTTCGAAACTATAGGGAGTGCTTCTCGTCATCATCGAAGGTACTACAAACACCACTGGCCAAGCACCGCATTATAACGGACGAGCACGACCGACCTCTGCGCCAAAGCCCTTATCCTGTATCGCCGCGAGAACGGCAGGCCATTCGCGATCAAGTTGAGGAAATGCTGCGTGATGACGTAATCCAGCCATCGAACAGCCCCTGGGCGGCACCAGTCGTTTTGGTCAAGAAGAAAGACAGCACACTTCGCTTCTGCGTTGATTACCGCGCTTGAATAGCATAACGAAGAAGCATGTCTACCCGCTTCCCCGCATCGACGACACTCTCGACCGACTCTGCAATGCAAGGTACTTCTCATCGATGGACCTGAAGAGCGGATATTGGCAAATTGAGGTCGACGAAAGAGATCGCGAGAAGACCGCATTCATCACACCGGACGGCCTTTATGAGTTCAAGGTGATGCCATTTGGCCTCTGCTCCGCACCAGCCACGTTTCAACGAGTAATGGACACAGTCCTGGCAGGGTTGAAGTGGCAAATTTGTTTGGTATATTTGGACGACGTTGTTGTCTTCTCGTCAAACTTTGAAGACCACCTAAAACGACTACAGACAGTGTTGGAAGCCATCAAGTCATCGGGACTAACGCTAAAAGCAGAGAAGTGTCACTTCGCCTACGAAGAACTCCGGTTCCTAGGTCACATCGTTAGCAAGGACGGTATTCGCCCAGACCCGGAGAAAACAGCTGCAATTGCACAATTCCCGCCGCCTGCCGACAAGAAAGCTGTGCGCCGATTCCTTGGGCTGTGCGCTTATTATCGACGATTTGTCAGAAACTTTTCGCGGATCGCCGAACCGTTGACGCAGCTTACAAAGGCTGACGTACCTTTTAAATGGGAAGCACCGCAAGGAGAAGCCTTCGACGAACTCAAGCGCCGCCTGCAATGCCCTCCCGTACTTGGCCGCTTTGATGAAAACGCCGAGACCGAAATTCACACCGACGCGAGCAGTGTGGGCCTAGGAGCCGTTCTCGTCCAGAAGAGTGCCGGACAGGAGAAAGTAATCGCCTACGCTAGCAGGTCACTCACAAAAGCCGAAGTCAATTACTCGACGACCGAGAAGGAGTGCCTTGCAATCATCTGGGCCACTTCTAAGTTTCGTCCATACCTATACGGCCGAACATTCAAGGTGGTAAGCGACCATCACGCGCTCTGCTGGCTGGCTAATTTGAAAGATCCTTCCGGCCGCCTTGCCAGATGGAGCCTACGACTTCAAGAATT
This sequence comes from Amblyomma maculatum, assembly GCF_055883805.1. Taxonomy (NCBI): domain Eukaryota; kingdom Metazoa; phylum Arthropoda; class Arachnida; order Ixodida; family Ixodidae; genus Amblyomma; species Amblyomma maculatum. Next base: position 477,966,366 of record NC_139344.1, on the reverse strand, counting down.
TGACATGACTGTAGTCTATAAGTCGGGCCGAAAGCATTCCGACGCAGACTGCTTATCCCGCGCTCCCGTCGATGCTCCCCCGAAGGACGATGACGACGACGCCTTTTTGGGACCGGTAAGCGCCAGCAGTTTCGCAGAACAACAGCGATCAGACCCTGAGCTGAAAGCGCTAGCCGATTACTTGGAAGGAAAGACCGCTTCCCCTCCTGGTGTGCTCAGGCGACATTTATCATCCTTCGCGTTAAGCAATGGCCTCCTCGTGAAGAAGAACTTCGCACCCAACAAGACCGCGCAGCTTCTCGTAGTGCCTAAAACCCTTCGGCAAGAAATTCTGCAGGCGTTGCACGATGAGCCCACAGCAGGCCACCTCGGATTTGCGCGCACGTTGCGTCGAATCCAAGAGAAGTATTACTGGCCGCGACTGCCTGCCGAAGTTGCCCACTACGTGAAGACGTGTCGTGAGTGCCAACGACGCAAGACGCCACCGATCAGACCAGCAGGACTACTAAACCCGATTCCGCCCCCAATCCTGCCCTATCAGCAAATTGGGATGGATCTCAAAATAACGGCTTGAGGGGCAAGTTGGTGCATCATCGTATTCAGATATGTGGCGCAAATAAACACAAACACAGGAGAAGAAGATGTGTGTCTTCTCCTGTGTTTGTGTTTATTTGCGCCACATATCTGAATACGGGATGGATCTCCTCGGCCCCTTTCCATCTTCGTCTATGGGTAACAAGTGGATCATCGTGGCCACTGACTACCTTACCCGTTACGCCGAAGCAAGAGCACTACCAAATGGTACCGCGGCAGAAGTCGCCAAATTTTTTGTCGAACAAATTCTCTTGCGACACGGCGCCCCAGAAGTGCTCATCACGGACAGGGGAACGGCGTTTACGGCAGAGTTGACGCAAGCCATCCTGGAATACAGTCACACAAGCCATCGACGAACAACTGCGTACCATCCCCAGACCAATGGCCTCACGGAGCGCCTGAACAAAACGATCGCGGACATGATCGCTATGTACGTCGACGCTGAACACAAGACCTGGGACACCATCTTGCCGTACGTGATCTTCGCGTATAACACGGCAGTCCAGGAGACGACCAGAGCGACCCCGTTTAAGCTTGTGTACGGCAGGGAGCCCACGACGACGCTCGACGCAATGCTGCCGCACGTAACCAGCGAAGACAACCTTGACGTCGCCGCCTACCTGCAGCGTGCAGAGGAAGCCCGACGACTCGCACGGCTGCGTATTAAAGACCAACAGCGCACCGACAGACGACGATACAATTTACGACGACGCCACGCAGAGTACAATCCAGGAGACCAAGTGTGGGTTTGGACACCAATTCGCCGTCGCGGATTAAGTGAAAAGTTGTTGCGTCGATACTTTGGGCCATACAAAATCCTTCGCCGCATCGGACCACTGGACTATGAAGTCATTCCCGACGGAACGTCAGCATCACAAAGGCGACGGGCACGCCCAGAAATTGTACATGTTGTACGAATGAAGCCATATCACGCGCGTTAAAGAATCCGTGGTGTTTAAACTTTGCAGTGTTTATGTTTAAGTTTCTTTGTTTTGCAACATCGAGGCGATGTTTTTTTTAAGGGGGGAGTAATGCCGCGAAACCTTCAAACAGTATTTGTTGTTTTTTTACAGCCGCCGGCATACAGGCTTATCACTCTGATTCCGGATCGCGTATCAGTTCTGTATTCTTTGTTTCTTATTGCTCGATGTCGCGAGTCACACCTTTATCTGTTTCGTTGTAGCGCAAGATGCACCGAGATCTGTCTCGAAGGTTCCGGCCACTCGGGTGTCTTTCCACAATGTTCCAGCCCGTGCTGGTAGCTGTTTGCGACGTTATCTAGATTGTTCTGTGCACCCTTTAAATTGAGCGTTGACGAGTGTGACGGGCATTCTTTGTCCGACGATCGACGAGCACGTTTGTTTCTATCGCCGCCGCCGAGTTGCTTAGTTCTTTTGCGGGCGCAAGTCAGCCCAAATAAAGAGTTTCTTTAGTGCAGTCATCGACCCCTTCATTGTGTCGTCGACCTCGTCACCACTACGTGACAATATTCACACAATTAACTAGCCCAACTTTCTGTTCTCTGGAGGATATATCCAGGCACAACGTCAGCTAAACCTTAGGATTTCCAGCTTCCACACAAACCAACGACAAACAGTACCCTCCAATGCGCTGGCAATGCGCCGGCCAGGGCCGGCGCATTCCAGCGATTGAGCGATGCGCCGAGAGGCGGCGCCACCCGTTCAGCTGTCCGGTCCCTATACTGCATGGGAATAGCGACCGGTGTTTCGATAACGTCTTGTTTCGTGCACACTCCGACCACAGTACCCTGCTGCACTGTCGGTCGGTACACGAAGGTTGATGCTGCCTATTTAATCGCTACTGTGTTGAACTGGACCAGCTCGTGTTCTTTTAGCACTGCTGCACCGACACGCACTTTCAGTCGGACGCCACCACCTCCTCGGTTAGCATCGCGAACCGAAGCGCCAAGCTCGGGTTCACGCATGCAGTGCATGCAGCACTCAAGCAGACGACTTTATTTATTTATTTTTATTTATTCATTCCTCAAAGGTGTCCTGTGAGACATTACATGAGGGAGTGGGCGTTACAGGGCAAATAAGTATAACAAAATTCTTAATGAGATGTTTTCATTAGCCGGTTGAAAATTTTAGGGTCGATGATTGAATCGAGTTCGGTGGGCAGGTCATTCCAGTTCTGTGCTGTGCGCAGGAAAAATGACTGCTGAAAAGTAGTGTGGGCCTGTTGGGGATACACTGAATTAATTTTTCTGGAGTGGGAGATTCGGCGGGCTCTTTGTATGTGCGGATTATCAGATGTCAAAGAATGGAAACATTTATGAAAAAATGACCCTCACGATATCGCATACAAACAGCACCACTCGATAAAAAAAAAAGGGAAGCAGATAAGAAGTCGCGTACAACGCGCAACATGATCGCTAGAAGGCCAAAGTGCACAACGCAACCTATAAAACTATGAAACTAAATAAATATTGTCAGGCATGCGAACAGAAGAGAACAAGGAAGTGCAAAAAGAGGCTCTCCGGAATAGAAGTGGAAGAAGAGGAAGATCACTATATCTTGCCATAAGGTATTTGGACAACAACAACAACAACAACAGCACATTAGGCTAAGGGGCAGAACCACTTTGTAAATAAACCTTAACAGTGTGGTGGAAGGTGCTGAAAGATCACCACGGATTCCTCTCTACCTCGTTCGAGCCGACGACTCGCTGAGCTTCCCCCTTTGACACCCACAATGATTCAAGACGGCGATGCACGGCAGCCAGGTCCAGCGGCACCCTCATGGCAGCATTACCGTGAGCCGCGGACCTTTTCTGGCAAGGCTGGCGAAGACGTGGACGACTGGCTCACAAATTACCAGCGGGTGAGCAAGTACAATCACTGGGATGCCACTGTAATACTGGCAAACGTTTTTTTCTTGGACTCCACAGCCCTGACATGGTTTGAGAACCATGAAGCGTCCTTAACGAGCTGGGAACGTTTTGAAGAGGAGATTCGAAACTGTTTCGGGATACCACGGCAAAACGGAAATGCGCTGAGCAGACTTTATTCCAGCGAGCCCAAGGGCCTGGTGAAACATGCACAATGTACATAGAAGAGGTCCTAAAACTCTGCAAAGCGGTGAATCCGAGCATGTCTGATGAAAACAGAGTTGGCCACCTCTTAAAGGGCATCGCGGTGGACGTATACAACTTTTTAATTACAAAAGAAAACCTGGATTCTCCCACGGCCGTGATCAAGCACTGTCGTACGTTCGAAATTTTAAAGCTGCGTCGCATAACCCCGAAATTCGGCCGTCTGCCTAACGTGACCACTGTTGCAAGCGTGGGTTCCCCAGCCAGCACGAGAGCCCGGGCCAATATTGTCAGTGAGTTGGCAAAGATCAGCCCTATGTAGGCCCAGCGCTGCCATCTTATGGCTGGTATTGGTTGTGCCATTCTATAACACGTCCAACACTGGCCCTCAGGATTACAATGGTAACCAATATTGTTCGTACCTATTTATATTGATAACAACATTGGCCCGTCATATCCGACGCCCTGACAATATCGGTGGTACAATTATACGAGGATGGCAATGATGGGCCTGGATATCCGGCGTATCGCCGGTGTTGGCGCTGCCATGAGATAAGGATGGCTATAACGGACAGCATTAGCCATCAGACCACTGATGTTGGCCCATATTCGACATATGCTGGACAATAATATGATCTCTGTTACAATGGCCCGCCTATGTCAGATATACACTGGCATACCTTACATATCAACAGTATTGGTATTGCCCTTTCATAAGGATGGCTATATCGAACAGCGTTAACCATTACTCCACTGACGTTGGCTAATATATGGCATATGCTGGACAATACTGTCAGTTCTGTTACCATGTCCCGCCAAATGCATTAGCACACACTTCAGTCAACATTGTCTTGTCTATTTCCCCTACTGGTCAATATTAGATGCAAATTAGCATGTGGTGGAAATATTCCGTGGGAAACTGCATTAGCGTGCTTTTGCGGTTGGCAGGCTCGTTTAATACTTGGAGTCGTTAACTGTACTGTTATAATCGATGTTTTCAAGTTACCTTTGCAATTTTAAATACTTCGGAAATCTTGTGCCTAAATAGTTATAGCTCCGCGGTGCTGGTTTCAGTCGCGTTTGCTTTAATCCCACCTAGCTGTTGTTGATGTTGCTTGGGATTACACCATGTTCTTTTACACTAGATCTTAATTGACTTAAGCTGGCACTGTAATCAATCCATATGTATACTGTGACGAATTTGGATGAGACCGACAGTGACGAATTTGGATGAGACCGACAATCGGTCAACGGCGTCAAATATCAATAAGTTCACCACCGTTTGCTGGTCCGTCAGGGCGGCGGCGGCGATAAATAGCTCCACGCCAGCCGGTAGATTAGAAAGAATCAAAACGACATGTCACATATCGTGCGTAGGCAATGGTTGCTATTTTTTGTATTCTCTTCGGCAATGGTCTAGGTTCTTTCATAGCTGCTCCCGTGGCGATTCTTGCTGCTCTGGGTGAAGAGAATTCCAAAAGTTGTAGCAAATTTCTTTGCCCCCGAGTGTATTAGGTTTAACAACAGTGGCTTCAAACAGACGATTACCGCAGGACACGCATGCAGTGCGATGCAAAAAATTGAGTGATAAGCATCGGCATATTAAGGTTCGTACGTGACTCAGATCGACTATGGCGAGCGTGCTTCCATCGAAATAAACTTTAAAAATACACTTGGCCTTTTAAGCTATGCGAATACGAAGCATCGCAGCACATACTTTCGCTTAAACGATTTAACAATGGTGATCTAAATTAAACCTGGGTTATTGAGCGGTAAATTAAACGTCGGTCCGCACATGGACGTTCCCACATATGGCAAATCGTATCGACGCTTCCTGCTTCGTTGTCGCTCTAAGAAGGGAAGTATTAGAAAAAAAAAATATGGAGAGAAAACACTGCACGTACAATCTCAGTATGAATGATATGAAGGTTATGCTTAAACAAATAACTGGGTTACAGTTTCACTTTTCTTCATCGCACTCGTTCGCACATTTGGTTTTTCTCAAGCGTCCGCCCTTGGTGACGACACACCGCGCACTTCTGTTCCAGTCCACTGATGGCACTCACTCGCGCCGAAATATGAACGCTCTGTTCGCTGCTTGCTAGGTGCATTGAAAACATCACAAACAAAGGAAGAAAAACATGGAGGCACGGCGCCAGCAACAGCGGCGCCGACTTGCCCGTGTGGATGCGCTCTGCAGGTGGGGTTGTCAGGTTACACGCTGCGCGATGCAATCCAAGACGCAGGCCCTGACGCTCCACGTGTGGTTCAAGGTGCACACGGCCGCCGCCCGGGCGGGAATTTACGACGCAATGCGTCAGCCGCTATACTTTAAGGCTCTATTTCTTTCATATACCTATTTGACATACGTAGAGCTAGTGTAACTTACGTCTTAGGCTTTGCGGGAGTAGACCATTCCATACGTGTATAATCAAAAATACGACTGCAATGACTATGGCGCATTAATCACTGATGGAATATCGCACACATAGGGTACTGGTAAATGCTCTATGATTACCTTGAAACACTCATTCGGCAAACGAGTACGCCAGTTATTTGCTAAACAAGCCGCGAATATTCAAATCACTGCAGTGGCAAAAATGATCGCAGAGCCAGCTAGAGTCGCCCGCGGCACGGCAACGGGCCGGCTTCCACATTTCACAAGAACTTGAAACGCGAAATATATCCGCGTGGGGCTTTGTCACACTGAATTTCATAGGAAATCAAAATAGCTTCGTGTAGCAGCCAGTATACAAGAACGGCAGCTCAGCAGAACAACATTTGATTGGACGCCATGCAAGTGCATTGATAGCATAATTTTTGAATTTCTGGATTATTTTTTTTTTTCACAAGTGCGAAAAGAAGAAGTCTGTAACGTTTCTCCGCTTTTATTCACACCCCCAATTTCGCGATTCCGTCGTCGTTCACTGCATTACAATGCTTGCGCTACAAATGGCGAGAAGGAATAACTGTAGAGTTCAAAAACTAAATAAAGCAGTCGTTGTTTTACAATTAAGCTTAAATCGGTATCAAAGCTTATTATTCTCTAACTACCTTCGTGGTGGAACAGTTACAGGCGTGCGCGGGGAAGGGAGTTTTTTTTTTTTTTTTACAAATATTTTGTATGGAGAGAAGATTACCCACATGTAAACTGACTTGTTCGCATTAGAACGAAAAAAAAATGTGAAAGAAAAGACTGGAAACACAAATAAAATACGAAAAGGTACATTGGGTATATTAACAACTGGATTACAATGACACAGCTTTGTTTCGCACACGCTCGTTCGCACAGTTTTGCAGCGCCTGCTCTCCGTGCTGACGCACCGCTCAATCCCGTCCTCGCGAACTTCGCACTCCTGTTGTTCCCCGGATCGCACTCTCTCACTGCATGCGATGCGAGCAAGGTCCGAGGATGCATGCGCGCGTCGAAATCCATGCAGGTGCGCCAAAGCGGTGGACGGGTCGACGCACCACTCAGTGTCCAAGGGGCGGACGGCCGCCGCCCAGGGGAAGGAATTGCGCAGTAATAAAAACACGAACGCCAGCAGACTGGAGACTTCTTTCAAACATTTCCGGGCTCTCATAACAGGTTGCATAGAGAAATGTGCTTTTACTGCATTTTCTTGGCCAATAAAATATACGCAAGAAACTAAACTGTGAGAAAGAAACAAGCGCCTAATGAATCGGGCCAACAAACGACTAATCTATGAGATAGAATGATGCTGAAGGTGCGGATATATGAGAAAAAATGTAAGCATCGTATGCAACTAGCTTATAAAGAGGTGGCAAGTCGTGGTACTGAGATGCTTAGCTCAATAATTTTCAACAAACTTGCTTCAAATCCTCATTTCAGGGCGATTGAAATATTCCACTCGATTGAGCACTATCGTATGAAAGAATTTTAGTTGGTATGCTAAAAGTGAGCAAACTATTCGTAGTAGAACACAGCATTTACAAAATACAACTTGAACAGGTTTGGGTGTTAGAAACAAAACAGCTAGGCGCCTCTCCAGGGCGACGACGCGCTTCGCTGCTGGCACAGAGCCCTGCATAGATGAGCAGCCGCAGAGCGCATCTATGCTGCTGCTGCTGAAAAGGCGATTACTAAAAAGCTCGAAGGATGACGCGACAATCGCGTAGCCGGCATGACGGCGACAGTTGTATTTTGTTTCAAAGATGGCGCTCCGTCTTCTTTTAGCGTATTTCTTACGTTGTTAACTTTTCAAAAGTGGTTCTCAAGTGTGCGCGACTTGATGCCGATCATTTTGCAGCTTATTTCAAGTAAACCGTTACTGTTTTGCAGAGTACTGATTTTCTAAAGTAAACAACTGCGTGGCATCGTAGCCCTAAAAGCCAACTTCGGATATTCACGGCGTTACAGCGGCTGGAACGGCGTATAGCCGTTGCGTGGCTCGGCCGCTCGGGTTCCCTCGGGTGACCTCGGGCGGAGTCCGGGCAAAAGCATATTTTCTCGTGTCTGGTGCGATAAAACTTTAACCGCATCAGTCGCGCGGCAGCACGATGCGCAGTGCGCTGAGGACCGCTAAAGCATTGCCGCTCGGCGCTGTCGCCCAGGTTCTGGGTTTTTAGAAAATCGCTCATGATGCTGGAACCAGCTCGCGAGGCAGCCAAACGCAAAAGGCTTCGGGTACTCACCTTAGTTGTTTCTTTTTTTGTTTAGTTTTTTTTTGCATGCAAAGTTTGTTTCCCTAGTCCGGTATGAGCGAAAATCCTGCAGACGCTCATTTCGTCTGATCCGTGCATATATGAGCGCATCGAGACGGTTTAGTAAAAGCTTGGTAGGGTAGTATTGCAAAACAAAAAATGCTAGTGTGGCTAGATATTGCTAATTTTCGAAAGTTGCAGAAAAACGCCACTGCTTTAAATCATGTCTGCATCGCAGTATAGTAGCAGGCCGCTGCGCTGGGACCATTTTTTTTTCTTGGGGGGGGGGGGGGGGGCTCGACGCTTTTCAAGAAATTTCATCAGTGTTGCTGTTTAGTGCAAGAATCTGGATATAGCGTAACTGTAGTCATTTACCAAACGAAGAGGCGGCGCTAACAAAGCAAGGCTGAATACGCGTCTCTGTCGCTGAGGTCCTTTGCTCTGTGCGATGTGCACCAGCGGCAGCGACAGGCGTTGGCGTCGTCGTCGCGCGATGCATCGCCAGGGATTGTCGCCTATTTTTTTCTTTCTGTATCGTTGCTTCAGCTGCAATAGATCAGTTGCAAAACCTACACGTCAGCTTCCCGGTGCGGCAGACATTCCTGCACAATGGCGGCATAGACTTTGGGGTAATAGTTGGGCACAGTGCTAGCACATCGCCTGACGGGTAGGGTAATTCCCGCACCTCTTGCCCATTCGTCACAGTATTATTCGCGTGCGCATTGTCACCCCACTATTACCCTCTCCGGTTAGTGTCCCTTTTCTAAATTTTCTTTCTTCACCCCTAGGGTGACAGTGCGCCCCCCTTTATTCCAGCGTTAAGAATGCCCAAAAACCTTTCTCTGACAATGGCCTGTGAGTGGGGAACTGCATCCCAAGCAGCGTGGACTGTGGTAGATGCATGTACTGCACCTAACTATTATCCCTGAATCAGGTTCTGTCGCCACTGTGCACGAATTCCTGCCTCACAGGGAAGCCGACTTGTAGGTTTTGAAACTGGTCTGTTATAGCATCTCCAGCAGGGCCGGAGCCTGAAGTGTGAGCGCTGGGTGGGCTCAGGCCCGGGTCGGGCTCAAAATTTATGCCCGTGCACACCTCTAGTCGCGTCGGTTGTGTAGCACACGTTTGGCGCCCGTGCCTCCTTTTAATTTTTGTTCTTCGCACCATGACACTTTGTTCCAGCATCAAGACTGCATGAAACATCAGTATGCATTTTCCGGTCGTTATGCTAACTGATCGCCCCACCGCCCTGGCACAGCTATGTTATACCATGTGTAACATAGAGTTGCAATTAGTCCATTTTTTGAGACAGCTTTCAATTGAAATTATAGATTAACTAAACAGAGAAGAGCCGTGGTATGCTGTTATCATGATTTAGAGGCATCGATTTAATGGAGACTTTCTTTCCTTGCATTTAGGGCACTTTGCTCTATAACCCCCGCAATCCAGCTGCTCCACTTGAATCATCGCACTGCTTTTGCACAAGCAATCATCTGCCATCAAAGGGGTAGTTAACTTTTGCATTATATATAGATGAGATGATGTGGTGTTCCAGATGGTCCGTTGATCCGGGGAGACGTTGCAGGAAACGGACGGGACAACTTTTCGAGCGCTACGGGCACTTTATTGAACGGGTCAAAAACACATTTTGCTTTCGCGAAGATAGCAGATACCGGGGCTGGCAAACATCTTTTCTTTCCTGTTGTACATAAAATAAATAACCACTACAACAACAACTTTCGCGAACACAGTTCGCGACTTTCTGCCACCAGTCGTAAGTCGGCAGTCAGTCTGTCTACCCGTCTCTCTGTCCGTCCCCTTTTTCCCCAAACCCCTGTCTTAAGTATACATTTTCAACATCCTGGTTACCGACTTCGTGGCCAATCGGAGGAAAAGAGCTTCTCCGAGCCAATCAGACTGACAAAGCCACATTTTAAATAGCCAATGCAACATCGGCACCTCCGAGATTGGTCCTTCGCTAGCCCCGCGTGCCTCCCACCAATCGTTCGCCCCTTTCCCCCTGTGGAGACGACGCACAGGTACTCTCACAATCAGGGGCGAGACAAAACAAACTAGCAAAGACACATGAACTCCCTTTCACTTTCACCAGCAATGCATACACGTGAGATGACACACAGGGCTTCGCCCTTTCCCCCTGTGGAGACGACGCACAGATACTCTCTCAAAATCAGGGGCGAGACCAAACAAATTAGCAAAGACACGTGAACGCCACTTTCACTTTCACCAGCAATGCCTACACGTGAGAGGGCACACAGGGCTTCGACCTCTCCCCCAGTGGAGACGACGCACTGATTCTCATAATCAGGGGCGAGACAAAACAAATGAGCAAAAACACGTGAACGCCACTTTTACTTTCACCAGCAATGCATACACGTGCGACGGCACACAGGGCATCAAGGAATACGAGGGTAGTGTCCGGACCCCGCTGGCCATAAGAAGAGCGGGAAAAAGAAGAGAATTTATTGCTACTACCTCATCAACACGAGCGCCGTGTGCTCCGGCGATGTTTCCGTCAACTTTAGAACCGACAGCACCGGATGCGCCCTCCTGTTCTCCCGCGTCTTGGCCGGCTCGGGGAGAGCGCCGCGGGGATATTTATGTTCACGCGGGAGTCGACAGCTCGACGGCGCGGTGCGCGCCTTTCCGCTCGAATACTACGAAGGCATCGCATTAGAAACGGCACTCCCGGCTCGCGCCGCGCAGCCAGAAACACGAGACCGCTTGTGTGTAAACGTCGCGCTCGCTTCTCGAGCGACCGTCCGTTTTCGTGTTTTGTTTTGACAGCTTACGATTGCGTAGGTGCCGTCCCATCGGTAATGCGCTGAGCAGGGAAGTCATAAACCTTCGCCCGTTATGGGTCTGAGCTGACAGGTTAAACGACGACGCGGTTCGCTCTCCGCAGTCTCCGCGTCGCCGGCACGCCTGACTTGTACGGATCTGTTTTTGAAACTGAAACAACGTGTGCTACCCGTAAGACGACCCTGGGTTTCCCACGCGGCTGCAACAGCAACCAGCACACTCCTCCGGTCGCACAGGCCAAAGGTCACTGCAGCGTGCACGTTTGCAGGCCCCTTAAGTGGTACGAGTGGCAGATGCGGCGCAGGTTGTTTTCCCCGAGAGTCAATTCTCGCGTCTGGCGCCGAGATGCCTATTCTGTCTCACGGTCCGACCAAAACCTCCCAAGGTCTCAGCCCCGTACTCCCGGTCAAATAACCTTTCCTAGCGTATTTCAAGTTCAACGGGCGCCCGGACTCGTACCCATAAAAAAAAAAGCCTGACAACAAAGTTAATCAGAAAGAAAAGACAAACAGAAGCGAGCCGGCTGTTTTGGAGTGCTCCCCTCCTCCACAACGGCCCAGCAACTTAACACCTTCCCACTAAGAATGTTGTGCGTACACTTGCTGTCCGCACAACACTTGTCCCGCGCTACGTGGGGAAACATCTTGGGCATACAGAGCAAAAGCGTAAATAAAGCTGCTCCCATCGACGTGACCATGGGGTCTAATTTACAAATCTAGAAAATCTAGGAACTTTGCCACTGAAGCGCCACACAACTCCGCGCCTCACTGTACCGGCAGACACATTAAATCGTCGCTTACAGTGGTACAGCACAATTCACCATCACAGCTCTAATGAAAGAACCACAACAAAACAAGGCCGAACCTCAATAATATCTGACACTGGTCACCGCGACGCATACACAATACAGTGCAACACTCCGTGTAGAGACGTGCGCGCCCTGAACGAAAATATTCCGTGCGCGTTCGCAAACGGTAAATAAATTATACAGCATACAATGCGACACAGCTTGACATACACAACACCACACCAAGCAATAAACACAGCATGACCAATCACAAAGAGCAGAAGTTCATACAATACACATGTGCTGCACAGGAATGCCTGTCCACTCCCTGTACCAAGTCTTATCAATAGTCAATGTTCCTCCCCTCTCAGTCACTGCCTCAGCGCGTGGTCGAGCCACAGGTGACCTTTATGCCTGTCATAAACTGGCAGTGGCAGAGTGGGTTAAGGCTGCGGACATTCTGCGCACAGCGCTTGCCACCGGGATCAAATGCCTTGCCTGCTCGCACGGCACAGACGAGCAGCAGCATGCAAGATAATCGCACGCGCTCTGCTTTCTGGCTGTGCTGTTCTCCTGCATCGCAGAAAACGCTAGCTGATTGTTTACTCGGCGCACACGCTTCCGCGAAAGCGCGAACAAGAATGCACCCAAAATTTGTCTCTGGGGCTATCTTGCCCGGCTCAAAGAGCTCACTCTCTGGAGGCTCCGCCTTAGCGATCCGTCCTTTGAGCAGATGCGTAACGAGGTCCCAACACTGGTCGTGTTCCATCGTTAGCTGCGGCAATGTTAGTTTGCTGTTTTCAAAGCGTGGGACGCAATTTCCGTCGCCATCGCTCAGAGGATGCCTCGGACTCCGCTCATTTACATCTTCGCATGAACCCGTGTTTTCTGGGTCAGGATCGTCCCGTCTAACCAGCTGTTCGGCTGCTGGCTTCTCGGATGTTACCACTGATGTCGCGATCACTGTCTTTGCTGTGCCGATCTCGGCACATCCTGCCTGGCACACTGCCGCTCGGTTTGGGAACACAGGTTCAGCGCTCGCGCCAACCAAGCATTTCGCGTCTTTCCTCTCATTCGCGTCATTATCTATAGCATGGTGAGCACATTCGGCTACTTCGCAAGGCTCGACCTGCACATTTCGATCTAAGGCGGTCACTTTTGCAGGCGCCTCCGTGGAGCGTACCTCTACCTCAGAGATGGGAGACTGCCTGTCTCTCTCAACACCGGTTGTTTCCACAACCCGAGGCTCCTCGACGCAAACATCAACTGCGCTCTCCGAATCACTGGAAATAACAGCACTTTCTGCAGGAATCTGGCATTCCTCTTTTACGTTCTCTGCAAGAACGAACTTAATGCCCCTGCTGCTGCTAACCTCACCAACTGCTTTGATCAGCGTTTGATCAGGGCAATTTACACTACTGTGCGCCTGAATCTGCACCGGCTCCGGTAGCTCACGCGCCGCTCTCCGTGAGCGCTCTTCTTCAAACCGTATCCTTTCCTGCCTGAGATCTTCCTCGGCTATGGCTAACTGCCGCAGCAGATGGCGGATATCCGCTTCGCTTCTCTCCTTTTCCTCTTTTTCCTTAGCTCTCTCCGTCTCTGACATTGGCGCATACCAAGCGTCGTGTGCACCGTCATATTCCGGCCACCAACAAAATGCAGCCATTGCGAGATGCTTTACATAAACCCTGCGGCTCACGAGCATACGCGTGAAGTGAGAGCGGAGAAACTCACTCAGTTGTTGTCGCTGTCATCAAGCCTTGGCTTCTGAGGCCTCTACTTTCGCCGATTCTTTGCGGTCTGTGGCATCGATCCACGGAGCACCTCAACTTCAGTCTTCTACCTGGTCGTTGCTCCGCTAGGGTCTGGTGGTCTCCTTCCAAGCTCCACCTCTTCGCTTCTTCGAGCTACGGAGGCCTTCTCGAGGACGTTCCTTGTTTCCACCGAACGCCCAGTCGCTGTGGTGTTCAGCTGTAGCTGCGAGGCCGCTCACCAGGATGTCGCCGCCGTCCGAACCGTGACTGCAGGGCTTCTCTTCAGGCTGTCCTCCTCCTCAGCTCGTGCCCCGTAGCGCCGATGTCCTTGTCCGCTCCGCAGAAAGCCGCCGGATCATCCTGCTCGACTGCGCCAGTTAACTTTTGCATTATATATAGATGAGATGATGTGGTGTTCCAGATGGTCCGTTGATCCGGGGACACGTTGCAGGAAACGGACGGGACAACTTTTCGAGCGCTACGGGTCAAAAACACATTTTGCTTTCGCGAAGATAGCAGATACTGGGGCTGGCAAACATCTTTTCTTTCCTTTTGTACATACAATAAATAACCACTACAACAACAACTTTCGCGAACACAGTTCGCGACTTTCTGCCACCAGTCGTAAGTCGGCAGTCAGTCTGTCTACCCGTCTCTCTGTCCGTCCCCTTTTTCCCCAAACCCCTGTCTTAAGTATACATTTTCAACATCCTGGTTACCGACTTCGTGGCCAATCGGAGGAAAAGAGCTTCTCCGAGCCAATCAGAATGACAAAGCCACAGTTTAAATAGCCAATGCAACATCGGCACCTCCGAGATTGGTCCTTCGCGAGCCCCGCGTGCCTCCCACCAATAGTTCGCCCCTTTCCCCCTGTGGAGACGACGCACAGATACCCTCTCACAATCAGGGGCGAGACAAAACAAACTAGCAAAGACACATGAACGCCCTTTCACTTTCACCAGCAATGCATACACGTGTGATGACACACAGGGCTTCGCTCTTTCCCCCTGTGGAGACGACGCACACATGCTCTCTCAAAATCAGGGGCGAGACCAAACAAATTAGCAAAGACACGTGAACGCCACTTTCACTTTCACCAGCAATGCCTACACGTGAGAGGGCACACAGGGCTTCGACCTCTCCCCCACTGGAGACGACGCACTGATTCTCATAATCAGGGGCGAGACCAAACAAATGAGCAAAGACACGTGAACGCCACTTTCACTTTCACCAGCAATGCATACACGTGCAAGGGCACACAGGGCATCAAGGAATACGAGGGTTGTCCGGACCCCGCTGGCCGTAAGAAGAGCGGGAAAAAGAAGAGAATTTATTGCTACCACCTCATCAACACGAGCGATATGTGCTGCCGCGATGTTTCCGTCAACTTTAGAACCGACAGCACCGGATGCGCCCTCCTGTTCTCCCGCGTCTTGGCCGGCTCGGGGAGAGCGCCGCGGGGATATTTATGTTCACGCGGGAGTCGACAGCTCGACGGCGCGGTGCGCGCCTTTCCGCTCGAATACTACGAAGGCATCGCATTAGAAACGGCACCCCCGGCTCGCGCCGCGCAGCCAGAAACACGAGACCGCTTGTGTGTAAACGTCGCGCTCGCTTCTCGAGCGACCGTCCGTTTTCGTGTTTTGTTTTGACAGCTTACGGTTGCGTAGGTGCCGTCCCATCGGTAATGCGCTGATCAGGGAAGTCATAAACCTTAGCCCGTTATTGGTCTGAGCTGACAGGTTAAACGACGACGCGGTTCGCTCTCCGCAGTCTCCGCGTCGCCGGCACGCCTGACTTGTACGGATCTGTTTTTGAAACTGAAACAACGTGTGCTACCCGTAAGACGACCCTGGGTTGCCCACGCGGCTGCAACAGCAACCAGCACTCTCCTCCGGTCGCACAGGCCAAAGGTCACTGCAGCGTGCACGTTTGCAGGCCCCTTAAGTGGCACGAGCGGCAGATGCGGAGCAGGTTGTTTTCCCCGAGAGTCAATTCTCGCGTCTGGCGCCGAGATGCCTATTCTGTCTCACGGTCCGACCAAAACCTCCCAAGGTCTCAGCCCCGAACTCCAGGTCAAATAACCTTTCCTAGCGTATTTCAAGTTCAACGGGCGCCCGGACGCGTACTCATAAAAAAAAAAGCCTGACAACAAAGTTAATCAGAAAGAAAAGACAAACAGAAGAAGCGAGCCGGCTGTTTTGGAGTGCTCCCCTCCTCCACAACGGCCCAGCAACTTAACAGGGGTGCTGCCTAAATGTGAGGCAGACAACATCGTCAACATTTTGGTGCTGCAAACCTGTCAACAACTGTGGGAGCCTTGCCATGAAACATGCTGCGTGTAAGGAAACATTGCCTCGGTGGGTATGACACATTGCCTTTGTTTTGTATTATATAAAGGCGTTAAATGCTCTGCTGCATGCTATATGACTTTTTCCGGCTTTTTAGCTCAAGACGTACTTGTTCAGAAGTCTTGCCCACAGTATGCAGAAAATAATATCCTTCATTTCCCTGGCAGTGCTTTAATAGCTGGTGCTATATTTAATTGCTTTATTTCAACAGTATGTGACTATTTCAAGTTGAGGCATGATTGAGTTAACCTGTGGTGTAATAGCACAATAACAGACATAGCTTGTGAACTTACGAAGTAGTTGTCATTTGCGTAACACGGGAGTGCAGGTGCTTTAAGTAATGGAATATTTAGCATACTTGATTATGCTTGCATTACAAGAATTCGCAGGAAGCCTGTATTGAAGCTGCAGAGAAAAAAGCCATTCAGTATTGCTCAGGTTATTTGCCTTCCACTCTCCCTTCATTACTGCTGCCTGCATTGTATGTATTTGTTCATACAGACATGCAGTTACTGACTGCTTGTACATTTCTGGTTGCCTACCTACACTGGCTTCAGCCATGTAGATGTAATATTACTTTTATCTAAACCAGGCTATTTACTTTGTTCAAAGTGACAATTTTAAATAATTTTCTCCCCAAGCCATTGAGATTCGCCATTAGCTCCCAACTCGCTTTATTCGCAGCTGCAATGAATTTATTCTGTAACCCTAGAGCAAGACATTTGCAGAAAGATCATCATGCAATACTCGTTCAAATTTTGTAAATTTTAGAGAACATTCTTTGTTTTTGCATATGCTTCTGTGTTCGGAAAACAGAGCAGACTTGCTTACAGTGCAGGAGGGGTGGGCTGAAAGACAAAAGGAAATTATTAGTGCAGCTGCTCATTCAGGCGTGCATTCCTTGTGCATTTATTGCTCTTATATATGGGCACCTTTGCCTGCATGCTTGCCAGGGCTTTCCCCATAATGGGTGGCAGTGATCTTGCCGCCTACCTCTCAGGGGGACTGCCCTTTTCTAACTACCTGCTCACAACCAACTCACCTCCTGGGCTTCAAATTTGTCATACTCAGGACGATTTTCTGTGCTTGATGTTACCAGTGATGCCATTTAAGATACGCAGTGTGCATCATTGGTCCGTTAGTTTCATTTCGGGATGTTGTCACCCCTTATATTCCTTACTCATATTTCTTTTTCTACATCCCCTTGCAACTGCCAAGCGAAATAAGACGTATAAAACTGCCAAACTCCCGCAGTCTCTGAATGCTATGTCAACAACAAAAAAGTTTTTGCATGTCTTAATAAAAGTAGAAATGATCCCCCGATGTTTTTTTTTTATTGTCATATCTAGTCAGACGGTTTAGTGAACTGCCACATGACCAAGCAAATTGCAACTGTAAGTGCACTGAGGAGTCATGCGTTAGAGCAAGCATATGGATCTTGTGTTGCTTAGCTGCTTAACTCCAAATATCCTCCTTTGTCAGACAAGATATTTTTTTAGAAAACTGGATGAGCCAGAAGAAAGCAGATTGGATTCTTAGCAGCATTTTTACTTGTTACACGTGCGTTCCACCCCTGTATACATGAACTCGGCAGAATTGCGTCGAGTACATCTGTCGAGTGAAAAATCAGTTGTGGGGTTCATGTATACACAGTCGGGTCGAGTAAAATCGACGGCGGAGCGGGTCGCGTTAACTCGATTTCAGGGGGTAGGTTAATTCGCTTGACCCGCTTATCTAAAGGCATGTAGACGCTCTCCAGTCAGGGTGTTTAGTTATGGGGAACTCTGGGATAGGAAAAAGCCTCTGGAGCGGCGACGAGCGTCACTCGAAATGAATGCTTTTTAGCGCTCATCAACGATAAAAAATAATCGAAGCTCGTGATAGTAAAAGTCAATGGGATCAAATACGAGTAAGAACTTGCACAATAACTTCGAATCTCGATGCTACGCTCTGCTACGATACTTACTCACTAGAAAGCGAGTTCATGTAGACATCAGCCGTGTCGAGAATGATGACCTTGCTTACTCAACGCTGATTCAACCCGGTGCTGTCGAGTCCATGTACACAAGGCTATTGTACTTGTAATTTTAGGTGAACTCTCAGTTCGTGTATTGCAAATTAAATTTGAGCGATATTGGTGCTTTTTTGCGTATGTGCTGTTTTGTTCTGCAAACAATACTATTTCTCCAGACGCAATCTTATTTTTAATTTGAGTACAAAATATTGTCCATTTTTGAAAAAAAAATAATTTGTGAGGCTGTTGAGAAATTTTGATTTTGAAATATATTCACAAAATATCAACATTTTATAGATACTGAAATATAAAATGTGTGCGAAACAACATTTCAGCTCAGGATTAAACTGGTTTTTCAAGGAACTTGTGATAGGGTGAAAGTGAAAATCCACTGTCATGCTACATGTATCGTTTTTTTATGATCCCATAGTCACATCATGCATTGTATTTTAAGGTGTGCTTAAGCAATGAAATAGTATTTGGCCTCATATATTCAGGCAGATTACTATTCTCTATACCAACAACTACTATGAATTGGTTTGAAGAAATTAGATGCCCGAGCACCACACCTGGTACCTGGACATAAAATCACCCAGGTATGCCTAACTGAATATAATCTTGCACGTGGAAGGTTGCCGATGGTATGGCCATATGATTAGCTGTGATGAGGGAAAATGCATTCCTGGTAGGCTGCTAGCTGATAAGGAAGTACGATATCATTGTACTCAGATCTATCATAACATTTTCCTGCCTATGCAAAGTAAATTTCTAGTACTTGCTCAATTGCTCATTGCACGCTGACTGTAATAATTTTAGCTGAACAAGCATGCACTTTATGATTACCAGAACTTCTTGTTGGGCTTGTTCGTGTTTATTTATTATAAACTGAAGGCGCCAAAACAATGCACGCACACAAGAAAAGAACGGGACAGAGTTCCACTCACAGCTGATTTATTGGGCAGAACAAAGTACATATATATCTCACTGCCGGCACATGCGCAAGGAACACATTCAGCATCTTGTAGTTTAATATAAGCTATGTTCAAGAAATGATTTCTCTGAGAAAGAGGCTATGGTATGAGGCATGGGCTTCTTGAACATATCTTATCTTAAACTACATGACGCTGAATGGGTTCCTTGCGCATATGCCGGCAGTGAGATATATATGTACTTTATTCTGCACAATAAATCAGTTGTGAATGGCGCTCTGTCCCGTTCTTCTTTTCTTGTTTGTGTGCATGTTGTTCTGGTGTCTTTAATTTATAATGAGCACTGTATGAAAACTATCCCTTGGTACATTACAAGTAAGGCAATTGTTTATAGTGGAATGCAGCAAGCAATAAAGCTGTGAAAACTAAAAAGCTGGAACTTGAAATGGTATGGTTATCTTGAGAATATTATATGCGTGCGCAGCCTAGAGAATATCTGCGATGTACACATCTCTCTCAGTTAGCTGATTGAAGATAGCTTGATTGCTTCTGTCAGGGCAATTATTTCTTCATTCTGGCCGCAGTAATGTATGCGTGCCGGTAACTGGTGTACTCCAGAAAATTATTCTTTAATGTGTTCTTTAATATCCAGTTTTTTATGCTTAGTAATCCATATTGTCTATTGCAGGAATGTTTAAGAAGTTTTTAAAAATTGAACGTTCTGGAGCCTGAACCGTCATATTTTCAGGAACTGTAATTCTATACGAACACTAAGCATCCACCTGAAGTTATCGGTTTGCCGGAAGCAGGCTTTTTCTGCCAAATATCTTTCTTTTGTATCTGGAATGGATATTATTTTGCATATATGTTTATTATCCCTACGTCATAAGATGCTGCATGCCCTTGCAGGCCCAGAAACCTGTCGCAAAGTGCTCTAAAAGAAGAATGTGTGGCAATAGGCCTTCAATATATACAGTAGAACCCCTTTATAGTAAAGCCACTGAGGCCAGCGAAAATATTTACTATATTATGGTCTTTACTGTATCAGTGGTCTGTGATGACATGGTCCTGAAAGTGCTGTCTAGTAATTAAATAGGCACTTACTGAACACGTCTTGTTGCTTAATGAAAAAAAAACCTAAATGCCTTCCATCTCGCTTTTATCATCTCTTTGTGGGATTTTTTCATTATAAAATTTTTCTACATCTTGTGGAAATAACTCTGGAGCATGAAGACGTGATTACGAATGCAACCTTGTTCGATTTCATGTAAAAACTAAAGCCTTGCATGAACATGGTGTCTCTTTTCGCTCTTTCTGTCTTTTAAAAGGCAATAATGATAAATTCGCATGACACTCAAGTGCTGTAAGACCTTACTCACTGCACCTCCACTTTCTGCCACCACTGCCGCATGATTTGTACTGCAGATTGCAGTGAATGTTAACCCATTTCTTTCCCTTCCCTATTTCGTGCTGCACTTTTACTCCTTTACTTTCTGAATGGAACACGCCGCCTCCTTGCTATGTTTGTAGACAGCTTTACTTTTTTCTTCTTCGCGCTGCGCACTTTCCCTCACGGCTCCAAGGCTTCTGTAAAGTAGGCTTCTTCTGACTGCTGCTACGGCTAGTAGTAAAGCCACCTAAACGAACACTCGGGGTTATTGTTCTGTTTTCAAATACAAAAAGTCTTGGCCTCGCGACTCTACGTAGTGCGCGGGAGTCGTCGCCATGGCCAGAAGCACTTTAACCGTTTTTTACCAAAAACATCTTCACTATAAAAGGGGGAAAATGTACAGTTGTCTATGGAAGAAGAACTGGGACTTCAGTTTCACTTTACTATATCAGGTTTTACTATAGCGGGGTTCTGTATTTTGTACTCAATCGTATAGAGCGCCCAGACTTCAAATATGTGTTTGAATAAGTGTTGAGAAGGTGAGTTTAGATCTTATGGTGATATATGTTTGTCTTCTGTGCAGATGTCATTTGTAACACCCACGGGCCAATCTCCTCAACAAACTGTTCCTGAATGGTTGTTTCCTGCGGGGTGCCCAGCTTAATACCTGGGCCATGCGCTTCCCCCGCCCCCTCAACCTCATCACTTGATCCATTGACCCTTCACTGCCAACTATCATGCTCAACACAGTCCACTGCCATTTTCCATCCATGGTGGACACTGCACTGGAATGCACCCATGCTCAGCCTCCTATTCCTGCAACACCTCTTGCACTACAAGGCTATAGTGCATCAACCCTGCTCAACATGTCCAGCACCTTCCATCATGAGCAATGCACACTGCACCCCATCACCTCTACCTGCACTACCTGGTCATGTGCTGCTTAGTGCCCTGTTTCCAATTACACCTACTAGCCTCTCCCATATTAGCCCTGTACCGAATGCCTCCTGCACTGCATTTTGGCCCTCTGATGGCCTTGTGGCATGTACATGTATATGAGCTCTCAATAAAATGTTTTCGGAAAATATTTTGCTTGCCTCATTTAATTGCATGGTTTTTATGGCTCCTTAGGGAGATGGCATGCTAGGTGGTATTGAGAAATGACTGCATAAGCAAGCAACAATTGTCAGAGTGACAGTTAAGCAAATGGCAGCAGTAAGGGCAAGGGTGAAATAACTGCATGGCTAAAGGTGGCTTAACAGTGGCAGTGCCAGTGCCACGTGTGCCGATGAATACTTGTTGCATGCCAATAAATACCAATATGTGATACTAGCGGCACGGCCGGTTTATTGCCAAAGCAAAAGGTGGCAATGAATACTAGTGGCATGCCAATACGTGACACTAGGGGCACGGCCAACTGATAGCCTATGTTGGCAGTGCCAAGACAGGTGCAATGTTGGCATATAAGCCGGACCAATATATAAAAATGTAGTAATTTCTCAAAAAACCAGTGTTACGCCAATGTTGGTACCAATTTTTGTCGACAAAGGCCGGAGTTGGTGCGATGTTGGTGTGCTGCCTGGGTTCTCACGAGCATTCACATGAGCCTCCGCATTTGGCCGACATGCTTCGCCAAATTGTCCGTGATGAGCTCTCCCGCCATCAAGATGTGAATCGCAGTGCAATCCCCTGTGATAGCTGCTCCCTGCAGGCAGCTCCCATACAGCGCTCTTCTTGGCGTTCTACCGCTCCTCCTCCCGTCCGTGACCACCGAAACGACTTATATGGCCCTGCTCCCCCAGCTCGTACCAACTACAGGGCGCCACCTCCTCCGCAACAACCCCAGCGGCTGGACTTTGCTGATCGCTTCGATCCTGTTACCGAGGACTATTATTTGGACCGTGCTCGTGAACCACCCATCTGTTACCGCTGTGGTATGCTTGGCCACATATCCAGATTCTGCCGCCGCCGGAACCCGCCACCGCGCTACCAGCGCCAATGGTGGAATCGTCGTTCTACCGTGAGTCCAGAAGTCCGTGACCCGAACTATCCTCCTCCTTCGGGCTCCTACCGCTACGTACCACCACGCAACGACTCACCAGTTTCTGATCGCAGCCTGACTCCTCCTGCCCGCCGCTCCCGACAATCGCCTTCTCCCCGCCGTTCTTCTCCGCCACCGGGAAACTAGCGTGTGCGGCCGATGGAGGTGCGGTCGCCAGGTCATCGATATTGCCGATTCCTCTACCGGTCGTTATGCTGAAGAACCGCTTGGAGGTGTTAGTGGATGGTGTTTGTGTTATGGCCTTAGTGGATACGGGTGCTACAGTTTCCGTGATGAGCTGAGATTTTAAGAACCGTCTCGGCCGCAAAATTATGTTTGGCTGGGATATAACTCATATTTCGAGGTGTAGGGGGAGAATCGTTGCTTCCGCTTGGTATTTGTTTTGTAAATGTTGCGATGGCTGGACACGAGTTTAGAACTGAATTTACGGTGCTCCCTCGCTCTATGCACGACGTTATTCTAGGAGTTGACTTTTTACAGCAGTGTGGCGCGACTCTCGACTTCAACAGTGGCGAGATATCAATAAGCCCCAGCCTTCGATCGGCCCTCATAGAAGAATCTCCGCGGGTGGTCCAAGTGTTTTCTGTCTTCGAGCATACCGTCGTTCCGGAGATGTCCGCCATCTTCGTCCCAGTTGTGTCTTCGGGTGCGGTTCCCAATGCCTTCGACGCTCTGGTGGAACCCGCTTCCCTTTCCGGTGCCAAAAAGAGCGTGTTGGTGCCCCGCAGCGTTGTTCGAGTGAACGAGGGCCGTGCCACGCTTTGGACTGTCAACCATACCAATGAACCTGCCGTATTGCCGCGTGGTTTGAAACTCGCCGACTTTGAAGAACGCCTTTTTATGCACATCGCCGCGTTCGGTGACGGCGTTGCTCGTTCAACTAGACGTCTTGATCATGCTGATTCCCAGTTTCAGTCTATGATAAATGAATCGCTACCTACCAATGACCGCCGAATATTGATGGAGGTTCTTACGAAACATGCGGACGTGTTCGACTTTGCTCGAGATCAGCCATCACCGATTCCGCCTTCCCGTACCCATCACATGATCGACACTGGATCTGCACACCCGATTAGACCGACACCATACCGTGTTTCACCTTCAGAACGTAAGATAATTGACGAACAGGTCCGTGATATGATGCAAAGAGGAATCATTCAGCAATCATCTAGCCCTTGGGCCGCCCCTGTGATTCTCGTGAAAAAGAAAGATGGCACCTGGCGATTTTGTGTCGACTATCGCCGCCTCAATACTGTCACCAAGAAGGATGTTTACCCGCTCTCGCGTGTTGATGATGCCATTGACTGCCTTCATTCAGCTTCCTACTTTTCATCTGTTTATTTACGGTCCGGATAATGGCAGATACCGATGCATCCGAAAGACAAGGAGAAGACGGCATTCCTGACTCCCGATGGGTTATATGAATTTAAGGTGATGCCTTTAGGCCTATGCAACGCTCCGGCTACCTTTGAAAGATTTATGGACACTCTTTTGCGTGGACTGAAGTGGCAAATTTGCATGTGTTACCTAGATGACGTAGTGATTTTCGGGAGGACCTTCGCCGAGCATAACAGCCGTTTAGCTGTGGCCCTTAACTGCACGGAGAAAGCGGGTCTCGTGCTGAACTCTAAGAAGTGCCGCTTCCGTGAACGCCAGATCATTGTGCTTGGGCATTTGGTTGACAAAGACGGTGTTAGGCCTGACCCACAGAAGATTGAAGCTGTCAGCTGCGTCAAAGAGCCCAAGTCTGTGAAAGAACTCAGGAGCTTCCGGGACTTTGCTCTTACTTTCGACGCTTCATCCCTACGTTTGCTGACGTAGCCTACCCCCTCACATGCCTCTTGCAGAAAGATATTCCTTTCAAATGGACTCCTGAATGTGATTCCGCGTTTCGCCAGCTCAAGTTTCTTCTTACCTCGCGGCCCATACTGCGTAATTTCAGCCCGACAGCTCCCACTGAACTCCACACTGACGCAAGTGGCATCGGCGTGGGTGCTGTGCTCATACAACGGCATGACGGAAACCAACACGTTGTCGCTTACGCAAGTCGCACCCTTAGCAAGTCTGAACGCAACTATACCGTGACTGAGCAAGAGTGCCTTGGCGTCTTTTTAGGCGTACAGCGGTTTCGCTAGTACCTTCATGGACGTTCCTTTGCAGTTATCACCGATCATCATTCACTTTGCTGGCTGGTGAATCTACGCGACCCCTGCGGTCGGTTGGCCCGCTGGGCATTACGCCTTCAGGAGTTCAACTTTAGAGTGTCGTACAAAAGTGGCCGCCAACACGCTGACGCTGAATGCCTCTCGCGGTTGCCTCTCGCAACTACCCTCTGCGATGGCAACTTTGACGACTATCTTGCCGCCGTTTCCGTACAATTTCCGGATCTTGCCACTTTCCAGCGAGAACAACGAAAAGATCAAGACTTGGTATCACTTTTTGAAAAAGCTCGTGATCCGGCATCTGCGAAACCTTTCTGCATTCGCGATGGTTTGCTGTATCGAAAAAATTACTCGTCTGGCGGTGCACTCTTTCTGCTAGTCGTTCCGGCTAGCCTCTACTCCTCTGTTCTACAATCTATGCACGATGACGTTACAGCTGGGCACTTGGGGTTTGCCAGGACTCTTACGCGCATTAAGGAACGTTTCTACTGGCCAAATATGCGTCGAACGACTCAGCGTTACGTGAACTCCTGCGTGCAGTGCCAGCGGTTCAAGCTCCCCACGACTTCTCCGCCGGGCCGCTTACATCCGGTGACACCACCGACCACACCATATGAGCAAGTGGGTGTTGACCTCATAGGCCTGTTTCCCCGCTCGTTTAAAGGCAATCGCTGGGTCATCGTGTGCGTTGATCATCTCACGCGTTACTGTGAAACTGCCGCCATCCCTTCCGCCACCGCCGCTGACGTCTCGTTCTTTCTTCTCCACGCTGTCGTCCTCCGTCATGGGCCTCCTCGTGTAATTATCAATGACCGAGGCCGCCAGTTTACGGCAGATGTTGTGGAGCAGCTTCTGCGCTATTGTACTTGCCAGTTGCGTCACTCTACGCCGTACCATCCCCAGACAAATGGCCTCGTCGAACGTACAAACCGGACACTGACGAACATGCTTGCGATGTATGTTGACTCGCGGCTCAAGAACTGGGATGACGTGCTTCCTTTCATTACTTACGCCTATAACACCTCGAAGCATGAGACAACTTCCTATAGTCCATTTTTCCTCCTCTACGCCCGTCCGCCTCGACGTTCTCTTGACACCATTTTGCCGTTCTCTCTCGACACCGAGCCGTCGTGTTTCGAGCACCCTCTGCCGCGCTGAAGAGGCTCATCGGGTCGCCCGATTACGCACTCTGGCCTCGCAGGAACCGCTCTAAGCAGCGCTACGATCGTCGGCATCAGGATGTATCCTACCTTCCCGGTGACTTAGTGTGGCTCTGGACACCTCTCTGCAAGCGTGGTTTGTCCCAGAAGTTGTTGTCGCACTACACAGGCCCATTTATTGTGCTCAAACGCATCAATGAGTTGAACTACGTCGTGTCACGCCAATGTTCCCAAGGTCGCCCCTCTCGGAAAACACAGGTAGTTCATGTCGCAAGAATGAAGCGCTGCCACTCTCGCTCGGGACTCTGACTGACAGCCCAGGGGCTTCGTCTGCAAGGGGGAAATGTCAGGCATGCGAACAGAAGAGAACAAGGAAGTGAAAAAAGAGGCCCTCCGGAATAGAAGTGGAAGAAGAGGAAGATCACTATATCTTGGTTAGCACATCAGGCTAAGGGGCAGAACCACTTTGTAAATAAACCTTAACAATATTATATATCAATCGTTGCTGCACAGTACACACCGCTTTTTTTTTAAATTCATCGACATTGTCAGCAAGCACCAGTGTTTCAGGCAGGCAGTTCCACTCCGTTGCTGTTTTGGGTAAAAATGAATATTAATAAGATGCAGTTCGAAAATGAGGTATTCCTACTTTACAAGAGGTATCGATGCGTGATGAGACGTATGCCGGTGATGTTATAAGTGAATTTTTCAGCGTTAGATTATTGTGATACACTTTAGAGAAAAGGCGCAAGCGGGAGATTTTTCTGCTTCGCGACAAAGGTTGTAATGACAATGTGTGCTTCATGAGTGTTACACTTGATAAACGCCCATAGTCACCGAGAATGAAACGTGCAGCGCGATTTTGAAGGGACTCTAGAGCATTAGTTAATAATTCTGTGTGGGAGTCCCACACTGACGCAGCATACTCCAGTTTTGAACGAACGAGTGATTTACAAAGAAGTAGTTTCACAGATGATGGTGCCATAGAAAAATTACGTTTAATATAGCCTAGCATGCGGTTAGCATTTCTGATAATGGAAATAATGTGCTCATTCCAAGTTAGGTTTGATGCGACAATAACGCCAATATATTTATATGGTTTTACTGATTTTGATGACGCCCCTTTAAGGTTATATGAAATAGGAGAACGAGAAGAGAGCATTACTTTGCATTTAGTCGTGTTAAGTGTCATATTCCATGCAATGCACCAGTCAGAAACAGCATCCAGGTCAGCTTGAAGCACACTTAGATCATTAGTAGTTTTTGCTGAGCGATATGTGACACAATCATCGGCAAAAAGTCTGACTTGATTTAATGCTGTTAGGTCGTTTATGTAAATCATGAATAAAAGAGGGCCAAGCACAGATCCTTGCGGGACACCTGAAGTTACAATTGGACTGATGAGCCATTAGCGTGAACACACTGCGAGCGATTAGTTAAAAAGCATTCAATCCATTTTAGTAAGTTGTTGTCAATATTAAGCATGCTCAATTTATAAAGAAGTAGCCTGTGAGACACTATCGAAAGCACGACAGAAATCTAAATATATGCATTCAATTTTATACCCACTGTCAAGTGAAGAATGTATATTATTTACGAATGCCACTGTGTTTCACATGAAAAATGTTTTCTAAAACCATGTTGAAGATGCGAAAAAAATGACGAAGATTCTAAAAATGTGGCTAGGTGCGAAATAATAACGTGTTCCATGATTTTGCAAGATACAGAAGTTAAAGATATTGGTCGATAGCTGTTAGCCGCATGCTTGTCGCCTGATTTATGGAGTGGAACTACGCTGCCTATTTTCCAGTCGTCAGGCAAAATTCCAAGTTGTAGTGACTGTTCGAATATCGAATTAACAACCTATGAGCAGTCACACCCAATATAGCAAAAACGGCACTAAGAGAGTTGGCTTAACATAAATGCAATAAGAATTCATTACCTGCATCAGAAAGAAGTGCGGAACGTATGCGTGGGTCATCGCTGGCGTGCTGCCGAGCCCACTAAGCCCGATTTTCAACCCGATTTCACGAATGCGCAGAAAGTCCAGGGGAGGTTCCGGGACTCGATCCGTTGAGGCTGAAAAACAGGTGCGGGCTGCTTTATCCGTGATGCGCTGTAGATGAACAGGTGAATCGAGGAACGATGCCAGCAAATGAAATGGACGCCGCCTGGGTTTAGGCAAGCAGCAGGTGCTGGACACAGAAAACGATGGAAGGCTCCAGAGTCCAAGAAGTCATCGGGTCATTGCTGGTGCGCTGCCGATAACCCACTCAGTTCGGCACTCGCAGCTACCGGAAGTGTGTCCGTGGGGTAGTGGCCGTCGCGGCTGCAGCCAATGGCAGCCTGTCGTGACATGTCACTCTTGGTACTTGTGACGTAGGAACTCACGGCAGAATAGTTCCAATTCTCACCGCCACGCGAGAACTGAACAGCCCGCGAATTTCAAAAAACGCCGTTTTTAAAAATAATAATAATCACTGCCTTTGTTGTACTTTGGAGGAACGCTCGGAAGCATTCGTTCTACACATTTGAAACGTTTATCAGTGATTTTTCTAGCCTTTTCTTACAACCTGTAAGCTCATACTTTAAAGCGCAACTCCGGTGGTTTTTACAACATTTTGTGTTTTTGGTTTAATTACATTCCTCGGCACGTCCTGACTCCAACACAAAAAAACGTTTTTCGAAATTCCAATTAGAAGTATATTTAAAACGGAAAAACAGCAAATCGAAACCGAAACTGTTTTCACGGCCAGAAACGGCGTCACAGTTGACGAAATGGTGACGTCACGCTCAGTATCACAAAAACACTCGTACGTGCATCGGATGGTGAAAATAAAGTATGGAAATCATGACGCACTGCATAAAATGTCTGAAGTAGTTCAATATAAGCCTCGCAATTTCATAATCACGCGGGAAGTGGACAGTAACGCCAGTATACTGTTTGTGACGTCAGAAACTCAGTGTTGCCCGCAGAAATAGTCTCAACTTAAGCCATGAAAACGGCATATTTTAAAGTCATGTTGCGCGCGAACGGTTGATCGTACGGCACCCAAATTTTGTAGAAGGCGTTAGGACGGAGAGGAGAACCTACGGTAAAAATTTTATTAGAATATTCGCATGTCAAAAAACCTCCGGAGTTGCCCTTTAAGAGTATGACGCGAGAGCGTAAGTTACCAGTGTTCTTCTTCTCCTCCTCCTTCTCGGCTCTTCAAGTTCAGCGCAGGGAGCACGCGATGGCTCGAAACCTGCCGCAGTATTGAAAATAAAACAAATTTGTTTAAAAGAATTCCGTAATGAACGCTCGGATTCGGGAAGGAGCACGTATAGAACTATAAAACTCATCTACATTATAACGTTTGGCCTCTTGGAGTAAAACCAGCAAACACCGATCAGTCCCGCCGAACGCTGACACTAGCCGGTCCAATTCAGATAGCTGTTCATTGCCCATGACATTGTTTCGGAGTGGTGAAAGGGATAAATAAACTTACTCGCCTTTAGGGAACAGGTTTATTTTCTGCCAGAGAAAGGCAACCGTTCAATTAGCCTTACGACAAGCAATGCAAGTGTCGCCTACTGGCTGGTAGCCCTATTGGCTGCAGGAGCAGAGTTGCTGTCCAGGTGATGATTGATCCAGTTCAAGTAGTGGGAGACCTCGGTGAAGAAAGAGTACTTCTGCTTGTCACAGAATTGGCTGCCCCAACTTAGGATTCCAACCTATGAAACAAGAGTTTCTTTTTACAACAACGGGAGAAAATAACGCTATTGCTATTTGTAAAGCAGAAACACCGAAGGGAATGTGATTTTTCCAAGATACATGCTAAAGTGCTAGCACTTCGTAGAAAAAGACATTCACATTGATTCCTCTGTTTCTAGATTTTTTTCTGCAACCATTTTCGTAAGCTTTATTCTTCACACTTACTCCTTCTTCCTAAGCATTCCTGAAGATCTGATTGGGCGCACTGACCATTTTCTTCAGGCGAGCATGCTGTGTTGTGTATCATGCAGTTTTGATAGTTTATTTCATAGTAATATGAAAGCAGGCGCCCCATGATTGCGTCGTTTATTTTCACTATCTTTGTGCTGACTGCCATAGTTAGCTCTTGGAGAATCGGAATGCCCTAACAAGAGTATATTCTCTTTAATGGATTATCTACAGCTCCGTAGACAAAACGGATGTAAAGTGTGATGACGGTGTCATGATACTGAGTCTAAACCAGTCCCAGATGCTCTCGTTCTTCCGAAAGCGCACAATATTGCAGCATAAAGCACTATAATCACGAAGCTTAGCAACCAAGGCATCAATTTCAAGTTGGACTGCACTAAAATAAACAAGATCGGCTTCATGGATCGCCTAAGGTGTCAGGGCGACACCCAAGGACATGGACCCTTACAGTATAACATTTAAAACGAGGAGACCGTACATTAATAGCGCCTTCTATCACCTGTTCAAAAATGAAATGAACTATGTGGCTATTTTCGTGTTGGATTCCTCCAAGGGGGTAAGAAATAAAACAGAGAACATGTTGAAGAGGTGATAATACGCCATACTGGGCACGCCGCCAATCAAGACTTACTTCTGTGCTTCTTAAGGGCCGGCGACACTAAGACCCTCTGTGGCATGCGGCATATGCGCGCAAAGCAGCGAGGGCTTTGCAAGGACCAGATTGCATGTGGCGCGTCTTTTCCCACACCGTAACTTAAATTTCCTGCTGGGACCTTCATAGCAATCGGGCATTTTTGAAGATTGACGGGATGCTCATACGGGTGCAGTGCATTATCACGTTGTTTTCACTGCAAATAATTAACACATTTGCGTGCCCGCACTAATAAAGTTCGCAATTCTGTGGATGGGGTGGCAGGTCTGCTGACATACCTGAGTCCAAATGTTTTCATCTCCTTCAAGTCCTGCCATAAGTGGACCCCCACTGTCTCCATTGCAGGTGTCCCCTGAAAATAACCGAGTCAGCATTTGCATGAGGCTGAAATGCGCCATGTTTCTTTTGTTTCTTGACGATTTTTTGTCCTGGATAACTGACAGTGGGCTGAACCTAATATTAGGTGGCGACATCAATATAGATTCTTTAACTTCATCTCATGAACAGCGTGAATTAAATATGGTTTTGGATTGTAACGGTTTTCGAAACGTCATCTTGGAGCCAACAAGAATGCATACAGGCTCATCTATCGATGTTTTTATCACCAATGTTCAGTGTACATTCACACAATCTGGTGTAATCTGTGCTCAACTGAGTGATCACTTACCAATTTTTCTCTTTGCTGATCGTGCAAACAAGCGTCAACGAAGGAAGCAAATAGTTCAAACATACCAAACGATAAACCCAGATACCTTAGAACTATTCAGAGCCAAACTTAAGGAAGTGTCCTGGAAGTGCGTGTACGAAATTAATGATCCAGATCTAGCGTATGATACTTTCATAAAGATAATTACAAGCATATATTTAGAGTGCTTTCCTGAAAGAACTTGCAAAAAGTCAAGGAAAGCTCGTAAACCGTGGATCAACAGAGACTGCCTCGAAATGATAACAAAGAAAAACAAACTCTACAGCCGTTTCCTTTCTTCAAGAGCTCCCGATGACCTTAAAGCTTTTAAAAATTTCAGAAACCAGGTAACATCATTTCTTCGCCAAGCAAAGAAAGATTACATGAATAAGCTATTCAACTCCAATACAGTAAGACGAAGCGATCTTGTTTGGAAGGAAATTAACAATATCTTAAATCCTCAAAGTGACCCCCAAACTTGTACATCGATCAAAATAGGCGACTGCGCGTTATCCGGAAGGCAGCTGGCCAATCGCTTCAACAATCACTTTATTTCAGTTGTGAGGAGTGCTCATGATCAACGCTCTGCAGAATATCTAAAATTTCGTACCACTGAAAGTGCGTTTCTGTCGCCGACAGATAAGCATGAGATTCAAAGTCACTTCGCAACCCTCCGTAATAGCAGGTCTCGTGATATAAATGGCTTCCAGGTGCAACCCTTTAAATATGTCATTGATATTATCAGCCAAGTTTTAGAGTACATATTCAATATCTGCCTAGAAAACGGAGTATTTCCAAAGCGGATGCAAATAGCTAGGGTTTCTGTTATCTATAAAAGCGGTGACAGAAACGACCTCTCTAACTATCGTCCAATATCGATACTTCCTGTCTTCTCAAAATGTCTAGAAAAGGTGATGTTTAAACGTATTGCTAGCTTTAGTAAAAAACACAACGTAATAACTACATGTCAGCATGGTTTCAGAGAAGGCAGGTCGACAGAGAGCGCCCTTCTTGTGCAGAAAGAATTAATACTGGAATCATTTGAAAAGAGGGAGCTTGTTCAGGGCATATTCGTTGATTTTTCAAAAGCATTCGACCGGATCAACTATGAGACTTTAATAGCCAAGCTAGACATATACGGTTTTCGGGGCGTCTTTCTTCAGTTAATCCGATCTTACTTAACCTTCCGTTGTCAGCAGGTCAAGATTGACAATCAGCTTTCCGATATACAGGTTCTACGAGCTGGTGTTCCTCAAGGCAGCATATTGGGTCCACTGCTATTTAATCTTTACATAAATGATGTTACTAGTCTAGATAACAAATGCACATTTTTAATGTATGCTGACGACACCCGCCTATCTTTTAAATCAACTAATGTATATGATCTCTTTGGGCAGGCGAATCAGTGTTTGCTTTCCCTCCATGGATGGACAGCCATTAACTCCTTTGAAATTAATACCAAAAAAACCAAAGCAATGCTTTTCCGTCCCAAAAATAGGATCATTGATTTCCTGGGATTATCGCTGTGGCTAGGTTCGGTAAAAATTGAGCTCGTCCCGGAATTTAAAAGCCTTGGAGTGTATTTTAATGAACATTTATCATGGAATAAACATGTAGATACTACGATTATCAAAATAGCTAAGGTAGTGGGTATTCTTTCCAGGCTTCGGTATTGCTTACCGCAATCTGTAAAAAAAATTATCTTTCAGTCCCTATTTTCTTCTGTTATAGGATACTGCTTTTTGGTTTGGGGGACCACCACCTTTTCGAATGTTAGTAAGCTTCATAGATTACAAAAACGAGCCCTTAGAATCATCGTCAACGTTTCTCGAGACGCACCAACAGAAGCGATTTTTTGTAAATTGAATATAATTCCTATCCCGCAGCAATATGAACAAACTTTATTAAGGCGCTACAGGACTACAGCCATAAACACAGCTATCTTCTTCAAGGAACTCTACAGACTTGAACGCAAGTCTCACAATTACAGCACTCGTACAAAAAATCATTTCGTCATTCCAGAAACCCGAACAAATTACGGACGGCAGAGCATTAGTTACACCTTGCCTCTTCTTTTAAACACAATTCAATAGTTACAGTGTGCAGATAACGCTATTATTTTTATTACCTCACTGAAAGTGTGCATTTCTGTAAATATGTTTTCCACACTGCGTGTATGTTTTTTCTTCCTTGCCGCAATCGTATGTCACCTCTTCTACAGTATTTAGTTAAACATTATATGAAAGTGCCATTTCGCCCTGTTGATTCTGTTAAAATTATATTTCATTGCATAGTCAGCTCATACGCCGAAGTTACCACGTTTTTGTAAGGGGCGCAGCCCCTCGTCAAGCCGTTAATAGGCTTTTTGGCTGCGCCCCTAGCATCCTTGTGATGTTGAAATAAAGATGTTGACTTGACTTGAGTCCTCACATTATATATATATATATATATATATATATATATATATATATATATATATATATGTGTATATATATATATATATATATATATATATATATATATATATATATCAAGGAAAATGAGGGTGCTCGTTATAATACATGAAGGAAAGAAGCCAACAGTCGGCGAGGCCAAGGAAAGCGTTGGGGATGGTATCTTTATGTCATTTTTTTTAATGTTTACTGCGATAACCACAGAAATTAGTAATGTAATCTGTTTAGGGGAAATATAATTAGACACAAAGTAGAAGAAAAAACAACGTGCCGATGGTGGGATCCGAACCCACGACCTCCGAATAACGCGTCCGGTGCTCTACCAACTGAGCTACATCGGCCGCTGTCCCCCCTGCTACTTTCTTGGGTATTTATGTTGTCTGTATACGAACCTTGAGAGTGTTCACCAGCGCCACCCTCAGCCATAGCGGCGGACGTGGGACGTCCTTTGTTACCGCCAGCGTCACGTAGAACGTGATCAAGAGCGAGGGCGAAAGCTGTGCTAGAACCCTCTTACGCTACCCATGGCTTCAAGACTGCCAGAACCGAGACCCCTGTAAGCTACAAGCAGATCAATCAAGGAAAATGAGAGTGCTCGTTATAATACATGAAGGAAAGAAGCCAACAGTCGGCGAGGCCAAGGAAAGCGTTGGGGATGGTATCTTTATGTCATTTTTTTTTAATGTTTACTTCGATAACCACAGAAATTAGTAATGTAATCTGTTTAGGGGAAATATAATTAGACACAAAGTAGAAGAAAAAACAACGTGCCGATGGTGGGATCCGAACCCACGACCTCCGAATAACGCGTCCGGTGCTCTACCAACTGAGCTACATCGGCCGCTGTCCCCCCTGCTACTTTCTTGGGTATTTATGTTGTCTGTATACGAACCTTGAGAGTGTTCACCAGCGCCACCCTCAGCCATAGCGGCGGACGTGGGACGTCCTTTGTTACCGCCAGCGTCACGTAGAACGTGATCAAGAGCGAGGGCGAAAGCTGTGCTAGAACCCTCTTACGCTACCCATGGCTTCAAGACTGCCAGAACCGAGACCCCCGTAAGCTACAAGCAGATAAATGAAGGGGAAATGAGGGCGCTCGTTATAGTAAATGAAGGAAAGAAGCCAACAGTCGGCGAGGCCAAGGGAAGCATTGGGGATTGCACTTTACGTTTTTTTT
The DNA here is from genome assembly GCF_055883805.1 of Amblyomma maculatum. NCBI lineage: Eukaryota > Metazoa > Arthropoda > Arachnida > Ixodida > Ixodidae > Amblyomma > Amblyomma maculatum. The sequence continues at coordinate 477,931,711 of NC_139344.1, read as the reverse complement.
TAAATTATTACTGAGATAATCACAGAAATTATTAATGTAAACTGCTCAGGGGAAATATAGTTAAAAACAAAGTAGAAGAAAAAACAACGTGCCGATGGTGGGAACCGAACCCACGACCTCCGAATATCGCGTCCGGTGCTCTTCCAACTGAGGTACATCGGCCGCTGTCCCCCCTGCTACTTTCTTGGGTATTAATGTTGTCTGTATACGAACCTTGAGAGTGCTCACCAGCGCCACCCTCAACCATAGCGGCGGACGTGGACCGCCCTGTGTTACCGCCAGCGTCACGTAGAACGTGATCAAGAGCGAGGGTGAAAGCTGTGCTAGAACCCTCTTACGCTACCTATGGCTTCAAGACTGCCAGAACGAGCTGGGACTGTTTTGGAAAGGAGATTCGAAATTGTTTCGGGGAAACCACGGCAAAACGGAAATGCGCTGAGCAGACTTTATTCCAGCGAGCCCAAGGGCCTGGTGAAACATTAACTATGTACATAGAAGAGGTCCTAAAACTCTGCAAGGCGGTGAATCCGAGCATGTCTGACGAAGACAGAGTTGGCCACCTCTTAAAGGGAAACTAAAGACATCCAAAGATGCTATGAAAATCTAATAAACTACATTTGGTGACACTGTCGCCGCATATCCGGCAGCAAAAAATCGAATAATTGCTGAGATATTGCGATAAGAAGTTGAGGTTTTCTTTTGTTCCCGCCGGTCGAATTCAAACTGTGCGCTCCGACTACGTAGTCGGAGTTGAGTGACGCACACTATGACGTAAGCGGAGACTCCGTGATAGCTAGCGAGCCGGCGCGGCCCGCGTCATCGCATCCCTCAAGGGCCAACATGGCAACAGCGTACTCGCAATGACGGCCACATCCGAAATAAATTAAACAATGAAGAGAGTAATTTACCGAGCGATGGGCCCATAAAGGAAGAAAAAAAACATAGAGCGCTTGTAATGCACAATACTTTACATGTTTCTCAAGCTTTTGCGCTCCTTCTTGAACTGTGTATAAACAATCCGAGCGCTCGGTCATCGCAACGCTGCCCGACATGTTTACATACAAATCAGATTTAGTTACCAGCAAAATACTGTCCTCGCTGCTGCGTTTGCCAGTTTTGAAGCTTCGTCGCACTTTTTTCCTTCAAGGTTCGTGCTGCAGCTCCGTGTTCAGCGAAAATTGCGTCCACGGTAGCAGAGCATGACCGAAGTGCCGGCGCCACTAAATTTGCCAGCGCTGTGAAATTCCACATGTTAAAATGGATCCAGTGCACAATGTAGCGCGCATAGGTATCCAGAACATTATTTGCAAGTCGTGAGAGCAGGCAGCATGCGCCGTTGGTCAAGAAGTTGTAATTTTTAGACTGGCAGCAGAAACATTTGATTGTAAATGGGGCCATGAAGTAAACACCAGAAATATTTCCAGGGTTTCCTATGGCGCGGATGGCTTATAGACACTGTGATGTCGATGCACGATCTGTATGTGATGATTTTGTTGAACAAGTGTATAAACTAAAAGAAATTTTGAAGCAGCAAGACGCTGCGGAGGAGGTCTTGAGTCTGATGGGCGAACTTGTGGTAATGAAAGTCCATTAGACACGGTTGTCAGCCAAGGGGTAGGCCAACCACGATCTTTTACTGATGTGTTTGTACCAATTCATGCAATAAAGAAACAAAAAAAAGGCGCGGCGTAGCCGAGCTGTTAGCGCCGAACGTTACGGAACAAGCAGTGGCGAGTTCGAATCTTACCGCTAGTGGCGGTTTTCTTGTTTTTCTACAAATCGATCTTTTTTACCTTTTGTAATGTATTTCTGGTGCTTCTTTATCTTTAGTTTTTAGTTTTTACCCGAGGCCCTTTTTTTCGCCGGGCGACGAGCCCAATATATCGACGCTCTCCTTGGTATGAGCGGCAAGTATGCCCCTTTTGTTTACGACTCTGACGCAGTATGTGTGTCAGATCTGCCATGATTCAGTGAACAATTGAATGATAATGCGTTTTCCCTTCGGCACTTAGCATATGTATGCTTTTCGTGGCGTATGTAGCTGCAGTCGAGCGGTCAGGTCGCAGTCGAAGCGGCGACGGCGGCGATATGTTGGCGCAGAAGTGTGAACGAAGGAGCGTGTCGACGGCAGCGGATTTTGCTCGCTCGCGCCTCCGAATGCTCAAATGGGAACCATCAAGGCGCATCTGCTGCTCCAAGCTCGTAATTCAGGCGCTGCAGGTCCAAACAAACTATCCGAGTGCGCACGAAATGCCTGAGCCGAAACATAACCAAAACTGAAGTGGGCGCCTGTGGCTTGTATTTGCCTTGCAACGTTTACGTTGTCTTTTCGCCGTCGTTTACGTATGATAAAAGCGTGTTATTATATTCGAGACAAAACCTACGACCGCATTCAAACGGGCAGCGTAATTCGCATTTGTCAGCCTCCGTGATCCCTAGCGCGTCACGTGATTTGTAGTTGCGCGTTTCGGCTGTGGCAGCGACACCTGTATTTCTGTTCTTCCTCTTTACTACCTTATACCAGCTCTGTTTTCAGTAAGAGGGGATTTTTTGTAATCAGGAATTGGCATTCTATCGATGCAAGCCCACTTCAGTTTTCTCTATAGTGTCCCTTTAAAGGGCATCGCGGTGGACGGATATAACTTTTTAATGCATATAATACTTTTAATACTTATAATAAGTGTTATATATAATACAATACTTATATAATACATATATTACTTTTAACTTATAACAGTTGCTGGTCTTCACCTCCCCGTGGTAAGCTGCCTTTCTTCAAGTGCCCTTGGGAACGCCGACACTGCTATCCATCGACGAAAGCCCTGACTCTGCCCCAGCAGCCTGTGGAATACCAGTTCTGGTTCCACCGCCCCCCATCTTTGGAGCAACACCAGGGCTCTGGCAGCACAAGATAACCGCATCGACAGCGGCGACGCCATCTTTAAATTACCTGTTCTCAAGCGCGCATGCCAGTGGGCGTGGGAGAGCGGCAGGGATGCAGACGTTGCTTAAACCGTTCGTTTTCATTACCCAGGTTAGTCACTCTTATTCCCTTTATTGTAAACGCACAAGCAATAGGTGCTTGCTGCTAATCCCATGCCCACAAGTTTTGTTATCATTGGTTGCTGAATGTGTGGATGTAGCTATGTTACTTTTGAAGTCGGGAGACGTTGAACTCAACCCCGGCTCTCCAGTGAATGATGGTGACAACACGAACAGCGAAATCTTAGCAGCCATAAAATCCTTGGCTAGTACAATGGAATCACGGCACGCAGAAGTTATGTTGACTCCTAATGAGGTGAAAGCCAGTCAAAAAATTCTCGAGGAACGTGTTTCCGATATTACCGCGAGGCTAGCAGCAGTTGAGACCAGAGTGGATTCGCTGGAAGGGCTTCCCGATACTGCGGAACTTAACCGCGTGAGCACGGAAGCTGTTCAAGATCAGACTTCCACGATCCAGTCTCGTCTCGATGAATACGAATATGAAGATCGGTCACGCCGAGATAATTTAATTTTCTATGGATTTGAAGTGAACAGATGAGAATTGGGCCCTAACCGAACAAAAAATACGTTCATTCTTAACCGATATTCTCTCTTTGCCACTGAGTCATGAGGCAATATCACGCGCACATAGATTAGTGCCATTCGTAGAAGCCAAAACCCGTCCGATAATTGTTAAATTTCTTTCCCCTAAGACAAAGGACCACATCCTATCGCAGAAGTCGAAACTAAAACAGCCACATCTCTGTTCAAGAAGATTTCTGTAAAGCGACAAGACAATCGCGGAAAAAGCTTACATAATTTGTAAAAACCACCGGCTCGTTCTATAACTTACGTTATAACAAACTATACGCGAAAAAAAAATGCTACGTTTATTGTTCGCAAACTGATCGTGTGTGCGAAATCGAGTCCGCTTTGACAGCATCCACCCATAATGCAGCAGCTTCTTCCAACTCGCCTGTTGTTGGCCGTTGAGGTAGAGTCTTCACGTAAACTCAAATTCCTTTTCACAAATATAAGAAGCCTATTAAATAAACGCGATGCCTTATCGTCTCTGATAGATACGTCTGCTGCCGACGTGATTATTTTAATAGAAACTTGGTTGTCAAGCAGAATTGATACTTCTGAACTGTTTGATTGTGAGCGTCACTACACTGTTTATCGACAAGACCGTCCCGGGCGCTCGGGTGGTGGAATTTTGATAGCGCTTGCGGATGATTTATTTCCTTATGACGTCTTCATACCATCGGAGCTTGAATTTCTTTGTACATGTATCAAGATAAACCATAAAGAGACTGTTTCAAAATAACGGCTTGAGGGGCAAGTTGGTGCATCATCGTATTCAGATATGTGGCGCAAATAAACACAAACACAAACTTTCAGATGTATTGTGTCTGAACGTGATGCGTGGCAGCATCAGATCAGCCGGTATCTTCTTAAACATTTAAAAGGTTTGGAGGTTCATGATCCCTTTGCTACTAAGAATTCTTTTGAAGTGATCAATTTTTTAAAAGATCAAACCAATCTTGGGTACTTTTTTTTCTATTGATGTAGAGGATTTGTTCTATTCGGTGCCACATTTTGAATTGTTTGAATCGGTGCGGGAATGCATTGAAAGTAATGGGACTATAGACTTTCAGAACTCTGCTGGTGTCAATGTGGACAATTTTCTCGCCCTACTTGAGTTTTACCTTAAGTCCACTGTTGTATCGTTTGGGTCTGATTTGTATGTGCAGAGAAGGGGCATTTGTATAGGGTCATGTGTTGCCCCAGTTCTATGTAACATCTTTTTATCCTGTGTTGATAGAGCAATTTGTACAGCCCTTAATGGATCAGGTTTTAAAATATTTAGATATGTTGACGATTTCTTGGTCATTGTGGATAAGGGCGCTGCAGTGAGTCATAGTGTGGAAAGTGTGCTTTCTATTTTTAAGATACAAGGAAAAGGGCTTACGTTTACTCATGAGCTACCGGTGGACAACAAATTGCAGTTTCTTGATTTAAATATGAAAATTTGTAATGGGGAAGTGTGTTGGAAATATTTTCCCAGGGCTAAAAAAGAGCTACTTCCATATGGATCAGCCCATTCAAAGACTATAAAAAGAGGGATAGCTTCCCTTTGTTTGGAGTCGGCCTTGTTAAAATCATGTATACATATGGCAGAGGAAAGCTTTAATAATCAATTACAAAGACTTGATGCGGCTGGTTTCCCGGGTATGATTATATGTGGGGTGGCAGAGTCTTTGCTTCAAAAAATGAAAGGGAAAAAAAGATCGCCAGATAGGTTGAGGAATAAACGACCACAAGTGATCCCCTATATACATAGAGTTGCACACTGCCTGAAAAAGGTGGCTAGTAGGTTTGAGGTGCCAGTTGTGTTTTCTGCACCCAATAAACTGGGTGGGTTATGTGCAATAATAGGAAGAAAAAACAAAGGGCAATGCGATAAGAAGCATGTTAAGAGTTTTATTGGATGTCGGGTGGGGGTGATTTATGAGGTTCCTCTGACGTGCGGTAATCTATATATTGGGCAAACAGGCAGATGCATTAATGATAGAATGAGGGAACATGAGAAGTCCATAGTAAATGGCAAAGGGTCAAATTTAGCCTTGCACTGCCAAAAGTGCAAGTGTGAGCCGTTGTTCAGCAGGCTAAACATATTAGGCAAGAGTCGGGATAAGATGGCACGCGAAATTTTAGAGGCGTATTGGATACAGAAGAAAGATGAGAGATGCATTAGTGAAGCTTCGTTGAGTTTACGTAGAAAAGAATTTAATTTTATTGAGCAATCCTCCTGAGTTATGCAAAGAATGAGATTATTATCGGGCCTCTAGCTGTTAATCTTGGCCTAAAGTTGGTATTCTTGGACTCATCTTACGTTTTGGGGCCATGGGAGTTTACTGAATTTTTTCCCCTCAAGTACATGGGCCTCGTGGCTTCTTAGATATTGGCAAGATAAAGTTGCTCATTATATAGGGACTACTTAAGTTTATGGGGTGTAGATGGACATGTCCTACTGTATATGTGTGGTGGTGTTTTTAGTGAATGACTTGTGACTTTGTGGTGATATTTGCCTGTCCAGCGTGGTAGGAGCTGCTGGGCAAAGCAGAGGTGTGGATTTAAAAGACGGTATAGATTTTGTGACTGTCATGATTGGTTGATGTTTTCGGGCTGAGAGGAAGAAAGTGTCAATATTCCCTTGGGAAAGAAGAGGAAGAATAGAAGAAGAGGAAGAAGAGATTGGTCACCGCCATGTTTGGACAAGGTTAAGGTCTGCGAGGAAGTGAGTGCCATTTTCCCCCTGGGCAAAGAAGAGGAAAATGAGAAGAAGAGGAAGTTGAGACGTGCCTGAGTGTAGAAGAGGAAGTGTTTTCCGGTTCTTCTTACAGTTGGTAGTGTGCGCGTGTGCTGTGTATCTTCTCCTGTGTTTGTGTTTATTTGCGCCACATATCTGAATACAAAGAGACTGTTCTCTGCGTGTGTTACCGGACGCCGCAATCATCAAGCTATTTTTGTGATGACCTTAATGACTGCATTAACAAAATCATTGTGAGGTTTCCAAAAGCGCCAATTTTTCTTTTTGGCGACTTTATTTTCCCTGCCATATCATGGATGGAAGCCGGCCCTACGGTTATTTGCCCTTCATCAGAATCACTAGCCTTCATCGACTTATGCTTAACTTTCAACTTTTTGCAGCTTGCAAAAGAGCCAACTCGCGTTACAGCATCAACTGCAACATTTTAGACCTTGTTTTAACAACCTGCCCTGATTCTGTTTCATCTCTCGCATTTCTACCAGGACTAAGTGATCATTCAGTTATCACTTTCACTATACCGTTTTGCTCACCTCACCCTGTCATACATCATAAAATAATTCGGGATTACAAAAAAGGAAATTACTCTGCAATTAACATGAACTAGAACATTTTGCTGACGTGTTTTTCCCCAGATTTTGGGAACGTTCACTGCATGATAACTGGTCTCTTTTTAAAGATAAACTAAAAGCCCTTAGTGAAAAGTACATCCCTCTTCGCAGGATAACGTGCACTAAACGTTCATCATGGTTCAACATTTCATTGAAACGACTCCTAAACAAGAAAAAACGCATTTTTTGTCGCTGCATCGTATCGAACTCTAGTGATAGATGGAATGCTTATCGTGATGTATCATCGCAGTATAAGAATGCTTTATCTAATGCGAAACGCAGCTTTTTCAAGATACCTTGCCTAGATTACTTATTACTAACCCGCGTAAGTTCTGGACTGTTCTTGACGTGAATCCGAAAAGAACTTTTGTACTGAAAAATACCCGAGGTGATCTCGTCCCATCGAACCAATATTGCACGTTTTTTCATCATACGTTTTCTTCATGTTTCATGAGAGCTACGCCGGTTAACCTTCCTAACGTATCTTCCTCACGCTTGCCATTGATGGATGCTATCACTATTGAGTGGGAAGGCATTTCTAAACTTATTGATAATGCTAAGGTGTCATAATCTGCAGGCGTTGACGGTATCAGCAACAAGTTATTGAAAAACACCGTCAATTATTCTTCACTTGTGTTGTCAGAACTTTTTACTCAATCATTGCAGTCCGGCACACTCCCTGACGACTGGAAGGTGGGCAAGGTGGTTCCGGTGCCCAAGTCTGGTGATGTTCACTGCCCTTTCAATTACAGACCAATATCAATAACATCTATACCATGCAAATTACTTGAACATGTTATCTATTCTGCCCTTGTCAAACATCTTGAGTACAATTCCTTTTTTACAGCTAATCAACCGGGTTTTCGACGTAATCATTCCTGTGAAACTCAATTAAGAGCTTTTACTAATGATCTTTTTGCAGCTTTGGATCATTCATCGGTCGTTGATTGCATTTTCATAGATTGCGCTATGGCCTTTGACACCGTGTCTCATCCTCTTCTACTCCTAAAATTTATTAACCTAACATAGATAATGACGTGTTACACTGGATTGAATGTTTTTTGGAGGGCCGCACACAATACGTGACAGCTAATGACCGTAACTCCAATCTTTCATCGGTAACATCGGGCGTTCCTCAAGGATCAGTACTAGGACTTCTTCTCTTTCTAATCTATAATAATGACCTTCCTGATCTTGTAGCATCATCTATCCGGCTGTTCGCGGATGACTGTGTGATATATAGAGAAATTTCTAACCCATCTGATACAGTATTTTTGCAGAGTGATATTTATTATATTTATGCATGGTGTGAAACTTGGCTGATGAAACTTGACGTATCCAAATGTAAAGCAATGAAAGTAACACGACTTCCTAACAAGGCTAACCCACATCCGTACGTTCTTAATGGCACTTCTTTAGACTTTGTTCCAGTATATAAGTATCGTGGCGTACACATAAGCAGTGACCTCTCATGGAAAACGCATATCGAACATATAAGTAACAACGCTAATCGCATGCTTGGCTTCCTTCGTCGTAACTTTTAACTTGCTCTGGTTTCTTTAAAGCTACTTCTCTACAAAACGGTCGTTAGTAGTAAGATGGAATACGCGTCTTCTGTGTGGGATCCTAACATGAAGACTCTTATTAATATCTTAGAATCTGTCCAGAATCGTTCAGCTCGTTTTATTTTGAATAACTACTCCCGTTCATCTAGTGTCACACTCATGAAGAGATCTCTAGATCTCCCTGAACTTTCGGTGCGGCGTAATTTTTCTCGACTTTCCACATTCCACAAAACATATTAAAGAAATGAATCCTTGAAAAAAAGTCTTTTGACTGCTCCGAGTTACATATCATCCCGCATTGACCATCGTTTTAAAGTTAATGTTCCAAACTGCAGGACTAACCAGTATTTCTACTCTTTCCTCCCCAAGACCAGCTCAGACTGGAACAACCTGCCCGCCTACATCGTCTCCATTTCAGAACCCGAAGCGTTAAAATCTGCGCTTCTTCATCACCTATGTTAAAAAATTCTTAGTTCTAATGTTTGTATAAGTAGTTAAACCACTCCTACCTGTAACGCCTCAACGGCCCTGATGGTAACCAAATAAATAAATAAAAGGAAAACTTAGATTCTCCCAAGGCCGTGATCAAGCACTGTCGGACGTTCGAAACTTTAAAGATGCGTCGCATCACCCCGAAATTCGGCCGTCTGCCTAACGTGACCACTGTTGCAAGTGTGGATTCTCACAAGCATTCACATGAGCCTCCGCAATTGGTCGACATGATTCGCCAAATTGTCCGTGATGAGCTCTCCCGCCATCAAGATGTGAACCGCAGTGCAATCCCCTGTGATAGCTGCTCCCTGCAGGCAGCTCCCATCCAGCGCTCTTCTTGGGTTCTACCGCTCCTCCTCCCGTCCGTGACCACCGAAACGACTTATATGGCCCTGCTCCCCTAGCTCGTTCCCACTACAGAGCGCCACCTCCTCCGCAACAACCCCAACGATTGTACTTTATTGATCGCTTCGATCCTGTTACCGAGGACTATTATTTGGACCTTGCTCTTGAACCACCAGTCTGTTACCGCTGTGGTATACTTGGTCACATATGCAGATTGTGCAGCCGCCGGAACCCGGCACCACGCTACCAGCGCCAATGGTCAAATCGCCGTTCTACCGTGAATCCAGAATTCCATGACCCGACCTATCCCCCTCCTTCCGGCTCCTACCGCCACGTACCACCACGCAACGACTCACCAGATTCAGATCGCAGCCTGACTCCTCCTGCCCGCCGCTCCCGACGTTCGCCTTCTCCCAGCCGTTCTTATCCGCCACCGGGAAACTAGCGTGTGCGGCCGATGGAGGTGCGGTTGCCAGGTCATCGATATTGCCAATTCCTCTGCCGGTCGTTATGCTCAAGAACCGCTTGGAAGTGTTAGTAGATGGTGTTTGTGTTATGGCCTTAGTGGATACAGGTGCTACAGTTTCTGTGATGAGCTAACATTTTAAGAACCGTCTCGGCCGCAAAACTATGTTTGGTTGGGATAGAACGGTCATATTTCGAGGTATAGGGGGAGAATCGTTGGTTCCACTTGGTATTTGTTATGTGAATGTAGCGATCGCTGGACACGAGTTTAAAACTGAATTTACGGTGCTCCCTTGCTCTACGCACGACGTCATTCTAGGAGTTGACTTTTTACAGCAGAGTGGCACAACTCTAGACTTCAACAGTGGCGAAATATCAATAAGCCCCAACCTTAAATCGGCCCTCATAGAAGAATCGCCGCGGGCTGTCCGTCGTTCCGGCGGTGTCCGCCATCTTCATCCCAGTTGTGTCCTCGGGCGCGGTTCCCAATGCCTTCGATGCTCTGGTGGAACCCGCTTCTCTTTCCGGTGCCAAAAAGAGTGTGTTGGTGCCCCGCAGCGTTGTTCGAGTGAACGAGGGCCGTGCCACGCTTTGGACTGTCAACCATACCAACTAACCTGGCGTATTGCCGCGTGGTTTGAAACTCGCCGACTTTGAAGAACGCCTTTCTATGCACATTTCCGCGTTCAGTGACGGCGTTGCTCGTTCAACTAGACGTCTTGATCATGCCGATTCCCCGTTTCAGTCCATGATAAATGAATCGCTACCCACCAACGACCGCCGAATATTGATGGAGGTTCTTACGAAACATGCGGACGTGTTCGACTTTGCTCGAGATCAGCCATCACCGATTCCGCCTTCCCGTACCCATCACATGATCGACACTGGATCTGCACACCCGATTAGACCGACACCATACCGTGTTTCACCTTTAGAATGTAAGATCATTGACGAACAGGTCCGTGATACGACGCAAAGATGAATTATTCAGGAATCATCTAGCCCATGGGCCGCCCCTGTGATTCTCGTGGAAAAGAAAGATGGCACCTGGCAATTTTGTGTCGACTATCGCCGCCTCAATACTGTCACCAAGAAGGATGTTAATCCGCTCCCGCGTGTTGATGATGCCATTGACTGACTGACAAGGCGGGCAACGTCATCACTAATATGGAAAAGATAGTCAAAGTAGCCGAGGAGTTCTATACAGATCTCTACAGTAGCCAAAGTAGTCAGGACCGTAATGAGATTGGCGGTAGGGAAAAACAGTCAGACGTTCCACCAGTGACGAAGGACGAGGTCAAGAAAGCAATAGAGACTATGAAAAGGGGGAAATCAGCTGGAGAGGATCAGATAACTACAGATTTGTTGAAGGACGGGGGGGGGGGGATATCGTGCTAGAAAACCTGACCACCCTGTATACGCAGTGCCTTGTGTCATCGACGGTACCGGAACCATGGAAGAATGCAAACATTATCCTCATTCACAAGAAAGGGGACTCTAAGGACCTTAAAAATTACAGACCAATCAGCTTACTCTCTGTTACGTATAAGGTATTTTCTAAGGTAATCGCTAATAGAATCAGGACAACCTTAGACTGCAATCAAGCAAAGGATCAAGCAGGGTTTCGGAAACGGTACTCTGCTATCGATCATATCCATACCATCAATCAGGTGATAGAAAAATGCTCGGAATATAACCAGCCCTTATACATAGCATTCATTGATTACGAAAAAGCATTTGACTCAGTTAAAACCTCGGCGGTGATGCAGGCATTGCAAAATCAGGGGGTAGACGAGCCATACGTGAAAGTGCTGGAAGATATATATAGCGGCTGCACAGCAACCATAGTTCTGCATAAAGAAAGTAACAAAATTCCCATAAAGAAAGGTGCTGGCAAGGAGACACAATCTCTCCAGTACTATTCACAGCTTGTTTAGAGGAAGTATTCAGAGACTTGGAATGGGAGCAGTTAGGGATAAGGGTAGATGGAGAATACCTCAGTAATCTGCGATTTGCTGATGACATTGCCTTGCTAAGCAACTCGGGGGATGAACTGCAAATAATGATTGATGACCTAGAGAGGAAAAGTAGAAAGGTCGGCTTGAAAATCAATATGCAGAAGACTAACGTAATGTTCAACAGCCTCGGGAAGGAACAGGAGTTTACATTAGGTAGCGAAATACTGGAAGTAGTAGGCGAATATGTCTACTTAGGACAGGTAGTAACCGCAGATCCGGACCACGAAAAGGAAATAACAAGAAGAATACGATTGGGATGGAGTGCATTTGGCAAGCACTCGCAGATTATGACTAGCAGCTTACCGGTATCGCTCAAGAGGAAAGTATACAACAGTTGCATCTTGCCTGTACTCACCTATGGGGCTGAAACTTGGAGGCTAACCAAGAGAGTTCTACTTAAGTTGAGGACAACTCAGAGGGCTATGGAACGAAAAATGGTAGGGGTAACATTAAGAGATAGAAAGCGTTCAGAGTGGGTCAGAGAACTAACTCAAGTTACCGACATTCTAGTAGAAATTAAGAGGAAGAAATGGACATGGGCAGGACATGTAGTGCGAAGATAGGATAACCGATGGTCGCTGAGGGTAACAAACTGGATTCCAAGGGAAGGAAAGCGTAGCAGGGGGCGGCAGAAAGTTAGGTGGGCGGATGAAATTAAGAAGTTCGCCGGGGTCAAGTGGATGCAGCTAGCACAGAACCGCGTTAAGTGGAGAAATATGGGAGAGGCCTTCGCCCTGCAGTGGGTATAATCAGGCTGATGATGATGGTGATGATGGGTTATATGAATTTAACGTGATGCCTTCCGGCCTATGCAACGCTCCGGCTACCTTTGAAAGATTTATGGACACTCTTTTGCGTGGACTGAATTGGCAAATTTGCATGTGTTACCTAGATGACGTAGTGATTTTCGGGAGGACCTTCGCCGAGCATAACAGCCGTTTAGCTGTGGTCTTTGAATGCATGGAGAAAGCGGGTCTCGTGCTGAATTCTAAGAAGTGCCGCTTCGGTGAACGCCAGATCGTTGTGCTTGGGCATTTGGATGACAAAGACGGTGTTAGGCCTGACCCACAGAAGATTGAAGCTGTGAGCTGCGTCAAAGTGCCCACGTCTGTGAACGAACTCAGGAGCTTCCTGGGACTTCGCCCTTACTTTCGACGCTTCATCCCTAAGTTTGCTGACGTAGCCTACCCCCTCACATGCCTCATGAAGAAAGATATTCCTTTCAAATGGACTCCTGAATGTGATTCTGCGTTTCGCCAGCTCAAGTTTCATCTTACCTCGCGGCCCATACTGCGTCATTTCAGCCCGACAGCTCCCACTGACTCCACACTGACGCAAGTGGCATCGGCGTAGGTGCTGTGCTCATACAACGGCATGACGGAAACCAACACGTTGTCGCTTACGCAAGTCGCACCCTTAGCAAGTCTGAACGCAACTATACCGTGACGGAGCAAGAGTGCCTTGCCGTCGTTTTTGGCGTACGGAGGTTTCGCTCGTACCTTTATGGACGTTCCTTTACAGTCATCACCGATCATCATTTGCTTTGCTGGCTGGTAAATCTACTCGACCCCTGCGGTCGGTTGGCCCGCTGGGCATTACGCCTTCAGGAGTCCAGCTTTACACTGTCGTACAAAAGTGGCCGCCAACACGCTGACGCTGACTGCCTCTCGCGGCTGCCTCTCGCAACTACCCTCTGCGATGACAACTTTGACGACTATCTTGACGACTATCTTGCCGCCGTTTTCGTACAATTCCCGGATCTTGCCACTTTCCAGCGAGAGCAACGAAAAGATCAAGACTTGGTAGCACTTTTTGAAAAAGCTCGTGATCCGGCATCTGCGAACCCTTTCTGCATTCGCGATGGTTTGCTGTATCGAAAAAAATTACTCGTCTGGAGGTACACGCTTTCTGCTAATCGTTCCGGCTAGCCTCTATTCCTCTGTTCTAAACTTTATGCACAATTACGTTACAGCTGGGCACCTGGGGTTTGCCAGGACTCTTACGCGCATTAAGGAACGTTTCCACTGGCCAAATATGCGTCGAACGACTCAGCGTTACGTGAACTCCTGCGTGCAGTGCCAGCGGTTCAAGCTCCCCATGACCTCTCTGCCGGGCCACTTACATCCGGTGACACCACCGACCACACCATATGAGCAAGTGGGTGTTGCCCTCATAGGCCCGTTTCCCCGCTCGTCCAAAGGCAATCGCTGGGTCATCGTGTGCGTTGATCATCTCACGCGTTACTGTGAAACTGCCGCCATCCCTTCCGCCACCGCCGCTGACGTCTCGTTCTTTCTTCTTCACGCTGTCGTCCTCCGTCTTGGGCCTCCTCGTGTAATTATCAGTGACCGAGGCCGCCAGTTTACGGCAGATGTTGTGGAGCAGCTTCTGCGCTATTGTACTTGCCAGTTGCGTCACTCTACGCCGTACCATCCCCAGACAAATGGCCTCGTCGAACGTACAAACCGGACACTGACGAACATGCTTGCGATGTATGTTGACTCGCGGCTCAAGAACTGGGATGACGTGCTTCCTTTCATTACTTACGCCTATAACACCTCGAAGCATGAGACAACTTCCTATAGTCCATTTTTCCTCCTCTACGCCCGTCCGCCTCGACGTTCTCTTGACACCATTTTGCCGTTCTCTCTCGACACCGAGCCGTCGTGTTTCGAGCACCCTCTGCCGCGCTGAAGAGGCTCATCGGGTCGCCCGATTACGCACTCTGGCCTCGCAGGACCGCTCTAAGCAGCGCTACGATCATCGGCATCAGGATGTCCCCTACCTTCCCGGCGACTTAGTGTGGCTCTGGACACCTCTCCGCAAGCGTGGTTTGGCCCAGAAGCTGTTGTCGCACTACACAGGCCCATTTATTGTGCTCAAACGCATCAGTGAGTTGAATTACGTCGTGTCTTGCCAATGTTCCAAAGGTCGCCCCTCTCGGAAAACACAAGTGGTTCATGTCGCAAGAATGAAGCGCTGCCACTCTCGGGACACTGACTGACAGCCCAGGGGCTTCGTCTGCGAATGGGGAAATGTAAGGCATGCGCACAGAAGAGGACAAAGAAGTGCAAAAAGAGGCTCTCCAGGACAGAGGTTGAAGAAGAGGAAGCTCGCCATCTGTTGGTTAGCCCAGCAGGCTAAGGTGCAGAATCACTCTGTAAATAAACCTTAACAATATATATATATATATATAGTGGAAGAAGGCCAGGTCGAAACGGCAAGGCAAGGGATGGCGCCGCGGGATGATGAATATGATGATTGTATGTACACGTGAAAGCAGATCCTTGAAGGCTCACAAAATTTCCCCGGGGGGTCAGAAGCGGCCAGCCTGTCCGCTCGAAAGCAACTGCTGTATCGCGGCGCACAAATGTCTTCAAACGATACACATGAACTATTTCAGTGCCATGGTGACATCGATCGGCTGGGGGATGAATAGGTGTCACTTTGTAGTTCACTGGGGAAGTTTGTGCGATGACCGTGTATGGACCAAGGTAGCGATGATGACATTTATCACTAATTTAGCCAGGGGTGCGGAGAGGTGCGTAAAGTAGTACTTCGTCCCCTGGACGGAAGGAGACCTCACGATGAGTAGAATCGTAGCGATACTTGCGATCTTCCTGGCAGGCTTCCGTGTTGAGGCGAGCAAGGTGACGGCATCTGACCACACGTGTTACGAACTGGGCAGGTACTTATGTGGAGGAACAGTCGGACGTAGAAAAGAATGAACTGTCGAGAATTGTGGTGGGAGGGCGGTCATCAACGAGGAAAAATGGAGAGTATCCGGTAGTCTGCTGTACTGCTGTATTATTGGCGAATGTGACAAATGGTAAAATATTGTCCCAATTTCGATGATCCGGCGTGATGTACATTGAGATCATATACGATAAAGTGCGATGAACTCTTTCCGTCAGACCGTTATTCAGAGGATGATAGCTTGAAGTGGCCTTGTGAAGGATGGATGATGCGTGCAAAACTTCGGCAACGACAGTCGATAAGAAGGTCGTTCCGCGGTCACTTGGAGCACCCGTGGAGCGCCATGACACTATAGAATATATCCCAAAAAGAAAATTGCCACCTCTTGAGCCGAGCCAGTGGGCACAGGTGCTGTATCCGCGTAGCGCGTAAGGTGATCCACAGCCGTAATGATCCAATGGTTGGCCCGATCGGAGTGAGGCAGGGGACCATATAATCGATGCCGATTACATCGAATGGTGTGGTTGGACAGGGAAGGGGTTGTAGGAAGCCAGAAGGTGGAGAAGTCGGCCGTTTGCGACGTTGGCAAAGGGGGCAGGATGCCACGTAATTAGCTACACTAGAGGACAGGCCAGGCCAGAAGAACCGTCTCTTCACGCGGTCGTAGGTTTTGTGAAAGCCTAGGTGACCTGCCGTAGCGTCATCGTGTAGAGCCGCTAGGATACTTGGGCGAAGCGCACGCGGGAGGACTGGGATCCAGCGAGTTCCCTTAGGACAATATACGTAGCGGAGTAGGATGCCATAGTCGAGCTTGAAGTTGAGTAACTGTCGGCGGAGCCTAGCATTGGGTGGGTTCAAAGCGCTTTTAAGGCGGTCGATGATGGGACGGCAGTGGGCGTCGGCCAGTTGCTGCGACCGGAGAGCGTGTTTGTTGTCAGAGGCGTTAAACGAAACTGCTTTGATATGCGTAGGAGGAAGAGAAAATCGACTCTGGTCAGAGGAGGAAATACATTGCAGAGAAAAACTGCAGGTTGATGGCGAAAGTGGGCTGCGAGAAAGCGCGTCGGCATCTTGGTGGTGGCGACCAGATTTATAAACGACGTCGAACTGGTACTGTTGTAGGCGTAGAATCCAACGACCAAGTCGGCCGGTCAAATTTTTCAGCGAGGACAACCAGCAAAGAGCATGGTGATCGGCCACAACTGTGAAATGGCGACCATATAGATAAGGACGAAATTTCTGAACCGCCCAGACAATGGCAAGTCATTCCTGCTCGATAATAGTATAGTTTTGCTCAGCTGGAGTCATGGTGTGGCTGGCGAAGGCAATCACTCTCTCACGGGAAGTTGCGTCGCGCTGTAGAAGTACAGCGCCGAGACCGCGACCACTGGCATCAGTGTGCAGGATGGTTGGTGCCGCTAAAGTGGACAAGAACAGGATCCGATGTCAGGGCGTGCTTGAGGTTCTTAAATGCAGTTTCGCACTGTGCAGTCCACACAAAAGCGCTGCGCGCTTTAAGTAGTTCATGAATGGGAGCAGCACTATACTCGGGGACAGCTTTTCTTGGCAATGAAGCCAAAGCTACAGAGCCAAAACGCACCATCTTCCTAGGCAGCTGAATATAGTCCCTAGTTACATGAGTAGTTTCTGCAAAAACAAATTGAAATCTTAACGCTGTTATTTACGGTATATTTTTATAACAGAACTGATTTTTCGAAATGAAGCTGTTATGCCTAAAACACTTGTCTTGGTTCCACTAGGTTTTCTTCTGCGATGTCTGTCGCGGGTTTTAGTTCAAGAGACGCTGGCTGTCAAAGCAAATGAAAGAAATGATCTGCAACGTCTATGCAGGCCGAAAGCCGTGCGGTCGGACTACATGGCGGAGCGACACGTTTAAAGGCCCCGCCTCCCTACCTTTGCGCCCATTGCCAAGAAAAAGTGTCCCCGAGTATAGTTGCAAAATGTCTAATAAAACGGTAGAATAATAGGATGCCAGGCCGAGAAAACTGCGCAAATCTGCAGTCCGTTGAGGATGAGCAAAATTCAGGACTGCCATAATTTTTTCTGGGTCTGGACGAATGCCGTTATGACTAACTAGAGGTCCCAATATTTAAATTTTATTCTGTGCAAAGTGGCAGTTCTTAGTGTTGCGTTGAAGGCCTGCTGAAGCGAGACATGTGAGAACTTCATTCAGGCGCGTAAGATGGTCGCTGAAAGTTGACAAAAAGATAAAAATGTCGTCAAAGTAAGATAAACAGGTTTTCCATTTTAGTCAACGAAGTACTGTATGGATCATTCTTTCAAATGTCGCTGGTGCGTTACAAAGGCCGAAGGTCATAACATTAAATTCGTAAAGTCCATCGGAAGTTGCGAAAGCGGTTTTTTCTTTGTCATCTTCGTTCACAGGTATTTGCCAATAACCAGAACGGAGATCCAAGGTCGAGAAATATTCAGCGCTTTGGAGAGAGTCAAGGGCTTCATCGATTCTCGGTATCGGGCATACATCTTTGCGGGCAATTTTGTTGAGTGCACTGTAATCAACACAAAAGCGAACCAACCAGTCCTTTTTTTTACTAATACTACTGGAGAGTACCATATAATACGGACTGAAAGGGGGTGTTTACTGTCCTTTAACAGGGATAATAGCCCTGTCGAAGTTTCACGGCGAACCACACAAGAACACAGCCAGTCTCAGTCTCCACAAGCGAGCACGAGCAGCGCAGCGGCACTTCGTCGTCCTTATTCTCGTCTTCGTGATATTCTCGTGTAGTTCACTACAATTTCCCCCGGAGCGAGGAGGAGCCATCCTGGCGACCTATGGTGAGGGCAAGAGGAGCGGATCGTAGTAGGTTTTGAGGCGGTTCACGTGCACAGTTTCGCGGCCGCGATGACGCATGTCCGAAGAGGTAGTGAGTGGCTCCACGATGTAATTCACAGGGGAGGTTTGACGGACAATGCGGTAGGGGCCGTGATACTCGCTTCGAAATTTTGATGACAATCCCGGTGGGGTGCCGGGAACTCAAAGCCAAACAAGGGATCCTGCAGGAAAAACGTGTGGCGTCTGATCTTCGTCGCGGTGATGCTTTTGGCGGCCTTGAGATTCCGATGTAAAACACCGGGCCAACTGGCGACATTCCTCCGCATGTTTGGCAACGTCTGAAAGGAGAGTACACTCGGAGGAGTCGGGACGATATGGTAAAATAGTGTCCATCGTGGACGACGCCTCACGCCCATAAAGGAGGAAGAAAGGGCTAAATCCAGTAGTTGACTGCGTGGCGGTGTTATAAGCGTATGTCACGAAAGGAAGGACAGCGTCCCAGTTAGTCTGATCGGCGGCAACGTACATCGTCAGCATATTTCCGAGAGTGCGATTGAAGCGCTCAGTCAACCCGTTTGTTTGAGGGTGGTAGGCTGTTGTGGTCCGGTATATGATGCGACATTCGGCTAGTAGAGATTCAACGACGTTGGAAAGGAAGACGCGTCCTCGGTCACTCAGCAGCTCTCGCTGCGCGCCGTGGCGAAGAACAAAATAATGTAGCAAGAACAGGGCAACTTCACGGGCAGTAGCGGCGGGTAAAGCGGCGGTCTCGGCATACCGGGTGAGGTGGTCGATGCCGACGATAATCCACCGGTTCCCAGAAACCGTGCAGGGAAGTGGCCCGTAAAGGTCAACGCCAATGCGGTCAAAAGGGCGGGCAGGGCATGGAAGTGGTTGTAAGGGGCCAGAAGCACGAGGTGTGGATGACTTTCGGCGCTGACAGGCGATGCAGGAGCGGACGTATTTGCGAATATACCCGTACATGCCGCGCCAATAGTAGCGTTGAGAGATCCTTTGAAACGTCTTCACTACACCAGGATGGGCACACTGAGGGTCGGCATGGAAAAAGGTGCAAATTTCATGTCGTAAATGTCGGGGAATGACGAGAAGCCACCGTCGACCATCAGTCATATAATTGCGGCGGTAGAGAAGACCGTCTCGTAGGGCAAAGTGTGGTGCTTGACGGCGTAAAGCCCGAGAAGGCGCAGCAGCGTTAGGAGAAGCGGACACGATCTCGATAAGAGATGCGAGCCACGGGTCTTTTCGCTGCTCCGCAGGCATGTCAGCGATGGTTAGAGAGGAGAGGACGGGATCAGCCGCCGTAGAGCAAGCAGGTTTGTTGGAGACGGGAGAACGAGATAGTGCGTCGGCGTCCATGTGTTTACGGCCAGAGCGATATATAACGCGGATGTCAAATTCCTGTAGGCGGAGAGCCCATCGTGCGAGGCGGCCGGACGGGTCTTTAAGAGAGGACAGCCAACATAACGCGTGGTGGTCCGTGACGACGTCAAACTGGCGACCGTAAAGGTAGGGTCGGAATTTTGTTAATGCCCACACAATTGCCAAACACTCCTTTTCTGTAACTGAGTAGTTGCGTTCAGCTTTAGAGGGGATACGACTCGCGTACGCGACGACGTATTCGTGAAAACCGTTTTTCCGTTGTGCCAAGACAGCTCCGAGGCCAACGCCACTCGCATCAGTATGGACCTCGGTGGGTGCTGTCGGGTCGTAGTGGCGAAGGATTGGTGGCGAAGTCAAAAGACGGCGCAATGCGTTGAACGCTTCGTCGCACTCGACCGACCACGCAGTTAAGTCACTGTTTCCTCCGAGTAGTTTCGTCAGGGGTGCAATTATCGAAGCAAAATTCTGCACGAAGCGCCGAAAATAGGAGCATAGACCTATGAAGCTTCGAAGTTGCTTGAGAGAAACCGGCTTAGGAAACTCCGCCACTGCGCGCAGCTTGGCCGGATCAGGGCGAACACCTTCCTTAGAGACGATGTGCCCCAAAATAGTCAACTCCCTGGCACCGAAGTGACACTTCTTGAGATTCAGCTGCAGGCCGGCGTCAGTAAGGCAAACCAAAACTTGCCGCAAGCGCTCTAGGTGCGTAGCGAAGTCGGTGGAAAAGACAACAATGTCGTCCAAGTAGCAGAGGCAGATGTGCCACTTGAACTTCCGCAAGATGTTATCCATCATCCTCTCGAATGTGGCGGGCGCATTGCACAGACCGAAGGGCATCACATTAAATTCATAGAGGCCATCCGGCGTCACAAATTCGGTCTTCTCTCTGTCACAGGCGGCCATTGGTACTTGCCAGTAACCTGAACGTAAATCAAGAGATGAAAAGTACTCGGCACCTTGGAGGCAATCAAGAGCGTCGTCTATACGCGGAAGGGGGTAATTGTCCTTGTGGGTAATTTTGTTGAGGCGCCGGTAATCAATACAAAAGCGAAACGAGCCATCTTTCTTTTTCACTAGCACCACTGGTGAGGACCAGGGGCTTTGTGATGGACGAATTACACCACGTTGTAGCATGTCCTCAACTTGTTCATTGATCACGCGATGCTCTGCCGCTGACACACGATAGGGGCGCTGTCGAAAAGGCGAGTTAGAGCCGGTCTGAATGTAATGCGCGACTGTTGAAGTGCGGCCGAGAGGTGTGTGGGAGGCGTCGAAAGCAAAGCGAAATGTCTGTAAAAGGGCCGCGAGCTGAGTCCGGTAGGTGGAAGGAAGAGCGTCATCGATGGCGGTTCGGAAGAAGTCGTCTGGCAACGAATCAGGCGTCGGATCGGACTGCAGAGCATCAATGTAGTTACTGCGGTAGGTCTCGGAGGCATCCAGGTCAGAGAGAAGGTGGGCTGGTTGAATGGAACCGGGAGATTCCCCACGTAGCAGAGTAATCGGGCGTGGGGACGGATTGTAGATGAGTAGCTTCGTGAAGCCACCGTGAACATCGAGAACAGCAGATGGCAGCGGCAGGTGCTTGCGGTGGATGAAGGATGCAGACGGTGTAAATAAAACACTAACGTCTGACGCGGCAGGACACGAAAGAGGCACAAGGGCACAAGCCTCTGGTGCTACGTCGACATCTTCAGCGATGGTCAGCTTTTGAGGACACACTGAACGGTTGCCGTCGGGCAGTGCGTCGCACAGTGCAGAAAATTCTACTTCAGCTCGGGCGCAATCGATCACGGCGTTATTTTTAGACAAGAAGTCCCATCCGAGGATCACGTCGTGAGAACAAGATGACAAAACTACGAACTCGACACTGTACAAAATACCTTCAATGACGACACGCGCTGTACATGCTGCTAAAGGTGCAATCCTCTCTTCACTGGCAGTGCGGAGCGACAAACCGTTAAATGACGTCGTAACTTTTCGTAATCGTCGGCAGAGTTGCTCATGAATCACTGACACTGCAGCACCCGTATCGACCAGCGCATATACAGACAGACCATCGATAGAAATCATTATAATGTTCGTGGGCGGAATATGAGGCCTTGAGCTTTTCGCAGAGTACGCAGTTCTTGCCTCAGGAACCGCGGAGCTTAGTTTCCCTCATCAGCGGGGGTGGTCGCCGGCGCATTGGTGACAGTGACCTGCGACGTGGAGAAGGAGAACGTTGGGTCGTGTACGAACGCTGTTCGGCGGCGTATGCAGGCGAAGACGGTGCAGAACGAAGCAGCGGTGGGGAGTACTCCGAAGACGCAGGCTCGGGACGCGCAGCCATGCGGCGACGGCACCGACGGGCCACGTGTCCAGGGCAACCACAGTAGTAACAATTTGGGCGATTGTCAGAAGTGCACCACGGGTTGTAATAGCGCGGAGTCGCAGGATGAAGCGGAGCCGTTTGAGGAAGCGGTGCATGGCGTAGGACAGGCTGCACGGGTGGTAACGGCTCAGGCGGAGGCCGCGCAGCCACTGCCGCGTAGGTCAAAGGGGCTGGGACAGATGGTTGGCTATATTGTAGTGGTGCTCCGACGTATGTCAAGGGAGCAACGGCAGGAGCTTCCGGGAGCGTGGGAAGTGCTTCTGCGACTTGGTGGCGGATGACTTGCTGCAACTTTGGCGCCAAAGGAGAGGAAGCGTAAGTACGATGGGGAACGAGGGACAGTTGACGGGCAACTTCTTCTCGAACGAACTGCTTGATTTGTTGCAGCAAGGGGGACTGTTCTGCGTGAGCTGTTAAAGCTGCAAGAGGCTTCTTGTGTGAAAGCGAAGAACGAGTGATTTGACGGCGCTTGCGTAATTCCTCAAAGTTTTGACACGCACTGATGACGTCGACCACGGTTGCTGGGTTTCTGGCCAGAAGCATCTGGCACGCGTCATCGTCGAGTCCTTGTAAAATATGGCCAATCTTGGCATGTTCTGTCATTGAAGCGTCCACGCGCTTGCACAGGTCTACAACATCTTCAATATAACTCGTAAAATTTTCGCCGGGTAGCTGTGCACGGCGGCGCAAGCGTTGCTCAGCGCGCAGCTTGCGCACTGCAGGCCTGCCGAAGATATCGGAAAAAGTGGTCTTGAAAGCAGACCACGAGGAGATATCGGCCTCGTGGTTGCGGAACCACAGGTTAGCAACGTCCGTTAGGTAGAATATCACGTTATTTAATTTGAGACCGTCGTCCCATTTGTTGTGCGTACTGACCCGCTCATATGATGACAGCCAATCTTCCACGTCGTGGTCGCCGGTTCCGCTGAAGATTGGAGGGTCCCGTTGGCGCAAAGCTCCAGCGCAGAAGACGGGGGACGAGGAGGCGGTTGGACTAGGAGTGGTAGCATCGGTCATGGCTGTTGTCGGTAGTGTGCGGCTGCGAAGCTCCAGGGCGGCAGGAAGTCCTGACCTCCACCAAGTGAAAGGGGGTGTTTACTGTCCTTTAACAGGGATAATAGCCCTGTCGAAGTTTCACGGCGAACCACACAAGAACACAGCCAGTCTCAGTCTCCACAAGCGAGCACGAGCAGCGCAGCGGCACTTCGTCGTCCTTATCCTCGTCTTCGTGATATTCTCGTGTAGTTCACTACAGGACGAATAATATTGAGACGTAGCATGTCATTTAGATTTTCTCCAATAACTTTTCTTTCAGAGAGAGAAACCCGATAAGGCCGTCGGCAAACGATAGAGTTACTTTCAGTAAAGATGCGGTGGTGTGGAACACTAGTCCGTCCCAGTGGTAGGGAAGCGGCATCAAAAATGGCTTGGTGATGTCGAAGCAATGTCAGCAGTTCTTGGCGTTGGTTAGGCGTGAGGTTTGGATTAATAGTCTTTCAGAGAACAGGAAGACAGACGTCTATCGAACCTCGCTGCTGAGGCAGAGGGGCAGTGAGCACCATCAGAGACAAAGGTTGAACATCCACCATGCAAGGCACAGAAGTTCCTTTTGGGAGCCCGAGTGATTCACGTGAGGTTTTAGTGGCCGCTACTGTCGCTGAGCCATTAAGGAACCGGACAAGACTTGACGGAAAGGCGATGCCACGTGCAAGATGACGATGAGATGGTGCGATGAGTACGTTTCCGTCGGTGATATGGTCAGAAACAAAGGTAAGTAGTTCTTCGCATTGAGGAGGCAGAACAGTATCAGCCGCGGCAATGAGGGGATAATGTCGTTCAGAGAAGTCAGATGCGAAATCACTGTCTGTCATATGAATGACACGGTCGCCATAGGAAATTAACGTTGAAGCAGTTGACAAAAAAAAACATCCAAAAATTACCAGATGCGCACAAGATGAGAGCACAGCAAACTGCACATGGTGGCGGACGCCGTCAATAACAACTCGCACAGTGCACTTTGCCGAAGGGCGCAGAGGAACGTCATTGGCTCCATGTAGTTGAGGTCCATCATATGGTGTCGTAACTTTTCGTAAGCGGTAGCACAAATAAGCGTGAATAACAGAAATTGCAGCCCCTGTATCAATCAAAGCGTCGACCAATAATCCTTCAGCGAAAACAGAAATCATATTGTACGGGTGATTAGGAGGACTCAAATTCGTAGAGTGGAGTCTACTTCCGGCAACTGCATCATTTAGTATTCCGAATGGCGGACAGGAAGGGTTGTTGCGGGACGGAGAGACGAAACTGAGCGGCGGTATGGAGATGGGGAGCGGCATCGAGATACGTGTGCTTCAGTAGGCTCAGACGAGGACACTGGAGGCGGAGAGGACCGATGAGGCGGGCAGGGAATAGACCTGCGTTGATAATATGAAGTTGAAGGCAGATCAGTTTCGAAGGCTTCGTAACCACGGCGCTCGTTCTGAAGGCGGCGGCGACAGAAGCGGGATATGTGTCCTCTAATGCCACAGTAGTAGCAGACTAGTCGGAAGCAGCGCCAAGGTGCGTAATAGGGTGATGCAGGTGGAGCCGTCGCCATTGCATAGATGTGATTGTAGGGCGGTGCCAGTCGGGGCGGCGGAACAAAAGGAGGGGGGGGGGGGGTATGCTGCGACGTGCGCGTAAGTCGGTGCCGGGCGGGGTGCAGGAAGGTCGGACGCCATAGGTCAGGTGATTGTTGCCAGCTCGTCTTTAATGATGCTGCGGAGACCGGCGTCATTAGAAAGTACGGAAGAATGATCGTACCCTTGTCGAAAGACATGTATGAGGTCTTGGAGCTCCTCCCGGTTGATGGTTCGAATCAGTGCCCGCAGGTCAAGGTCAGCAGAGGTCGGACCAGTAACGATGCCGGGCTGCAATCGGGAGGACTGCAGCTGGTCGATGCGTTGGCAGGTCATAATAATGGTGTCAACAGTAGAAGGATTCTGGGCAATTAGGGTGTTATAAGGCACAGAATTATTTCCTTTCAAGACGTTGTGTACGCGTTCATATTCCGGCATGGTGGGACTAATACGACGGCACAGTGCAAGTATGGCCTCACTGTAAGACGCGTAAGGCTCATCGGGACCTTGGAGGCGGGAAGCGAGCTTGTTCTTGGCGATCTGAGTCCCAACTGCCGGGTCCGCGAAGTATTGGTGGAACTGCTGTTTCAATGTGGTCCAGTTAGTGGTGTGGGATTCGTGGTTAATAAACCAGGTTCTGGCGACCTCAATGAGGTAGAAAGAAACATTCAGAAATTTTAGAGCATCATCCCACCGGTTGTAGTTAGTGAAGCGTTCATATGTGTCCAGCCAGTCTTCGACGTCTTCATCGCGACGACCAGCGAACAGCGGCGGGTCGCGTTGTCGTGTGGGCACAGTCGGAAGGGGTGGTGCAGCCGAAGTAGAGGGTCCTGCCGGTGCGTGGGTATACTCTCGATAGACATAACGGTGGTGGCAGGCGGTAAACAGCGACAGGAACGTAGCTCCAGCTAGAGGCAGGGAACAAAACAGCAAGGGGATCAAGTCTCACCTCCAACACTTCTGGAAGAAGGCCAGGTCGAGACGGTAAGGCAAGGAATGCTGTGTCTGGCGTTATTCCGATGGACAACCAAGGAGCGTGCCACCGGTGGCGCCGCGGGATGAGGAAGATGATGATGGTATGTACACGTGAAAGAAGATCCTTGGAAGGCTCACAATATATATAGTAGAAACCAGTAGGGGAGTTAAGTGGGTTAGAGACCCATAACATGGAAAGGCCAGCGGAAATAGCAAGCACAGCGTCTGGGAATGGAAGGCACTTGGGGCGTAGGAAAGTATGGGCCGGTGTGAAGAGAACTGTCTCATCGCTAACAGAGGCACAAGCGACACGAACAAGCACAGAAGAGAAGGGAGGAAGGTCAATATCTTCGGTGACGAGGGCTTTAGCACAGGAATTTCGTGGATCAGCGTCTGGTAAGGCACTGGGCAAAGTCGAGAATCCCACTTCAGCTCGAGCACAATCGATAATAGCAGCGTGACGGGACAGGAAATCCCAGCCTAAAATAACGGCATGTGAGCAACTTGGCAGCACAACGAACTCAATGGTATAAAGGCAATTCTGGATAACTATTCGAGCGGTGCACGCTGCTAAGGGCTTTATATGCTGAGCGCTGGCCGTTCGCAGCGAAAGTCCCGCAATTGGCGTTTTCACTTTAAAGAGCTACATAGTTTTGCGTCCATAACCGAAATCGCAGCACCAGTGTCAATTAGAGCCATGACAGCAACGCCCTCGACGAAAACTTCAATGAGGTTGGCCGGCGACAAATGAGGACTTTGAAAGTTCGACGGGGTCGCAGTTATCGCCTCAGGAACTGCGGCCTCCAGTTTTCCTCACGTGAAGCGTTCTGTCGACGTCGAATCGGAGAGATAGAGCGGCGTCGAGGCGACGGTGAACGGCGGTCGGTCATAGCTGAGCGGTCTGGGGAGAAATGACGGCTGGCTGGGGGCTCAGTAGGCGCGGAATACTGAGGCGTCGAAGACCAGTACCCAGAACCATGAGTAGGTGGTGCCGACATTAGGAGACGGTTTCGACAATAACGAGAAATATGCCCACCAGTCCGCAAGTATAACAAATTGGGCGGCTATCTGTCGTGCGCCAGGGATTGCGCGGTCTTGGGGCCAGTCGAATAAACTGCGCAGGTCTTCAAGCAGGACTAGGAGGCGGCTGAACGTATGCAGGTTGCGGCGGAACATATGCAGGTGGTGGTCGGGCAGCAACAGCTGCATATGTCAACGTGTTAAGAGAACTTCTTGTTGGGCTGGTTGGTGTCTATTGATTGGAGCCTTTAAATTATAATGAATATGACAACGGGGCTGCGACAGGCATAGATTGAGGGGCTGGAAGAAGAAATTCAGCTACTTGTTCCTGAATATTCTGGCGCAAACTTGGAGCTAGGTGCGAGGAAGGCTCTTCATGGCAGGACATCAGGGAGAGCTGTCGAACAACGTCTTCCCGAATGAAGCTCTTGATTTGTGGCAGCAGCGCAGAATGTTCAGCTGCATCTGTCAGGCCAGCAAGCGACTCAGAGTGTATGGTGTTCGCGTGAGTTATGACGCTTTGTTTGCGCAGTTCATCATAACTTTGACACAGTGGGACCCCTTCTGCGACGGTGCGGATATCTCGAGCATTCAGCATCTGGAAGGCGTCGTCATCAATGCCTTGCAGAATGTACTTAATCTTGTCGGCCTCTGACATCTGTGCGTTCACGCGCTTGCACAAGTCGACGACGTCCTCGATATACCTTGTGAAATTCTCACCAACCTGCTGAGACCGCTCACGCAAGCGCTGTTTAGCTCGGAGTTTCCTCACGGCCGGACGGCCGAAAACTTCAGCGAAGCTAGCTTTGAACACGGACCATGATTGAATGTCCGCTTCATGGTTGCGAAACCGTAGATTTGCTACGCCGGTAATATAGAATATCACGTTGCTTAACTTCTTTTCCGCGTCCCATTTGTTATAAGCGCTCACTCGCTCATAGGATATGAGCCAGTCCTCGACGTCATGGTCGTCAGTGCCGCTGAAGATGGCGGGGTCTCGCTGGCGGAGGGAGCCGGGGAAGATAATGGCCGAGCCAACTTGTACGGCCTGGTGGAGGCATCGCAGGAGGTGGTAATGTGCGGCTGCGGAGTTCCAGGACGAGAGTATAGATCTTACCCAGCACCTCCACAATATGTAAGATGGGGTTTATTGATCAGATCAGCAGGACTCGATCAGCAGGACTGGGCAGATCAGCGGCCAGCACAGCAACAGCGAACACCGTCAGGTCCAACACGCGCAGCGATCACGATGCCACTGCCTGGAATGTTCCCCGTGTACTTCTTCCTCTTCAATATTGAGGACGCTGGGATCAGGAGTCACTTCCACCACTTGTGAGGCAGAAGAACGCACCAGCAAATTCACCTTTTTACTTCAGGTAGGCCGAAGCAGCAGCTACCGACTAGCCACAGCTTAGCAACACTTCGTCTTCTTCGCACGACCCGAAGACCGATGATGATTACGCTGAGATGAAGATGAAGGTCACTCACAGTGCTTACAACATATATATATATATATATATACATATATGTATCGGGTGTCCCAGCTAACTTGAAACAAAGGTTACAAAATAATATATTTGAGGTAGGTCAGTGAAACCAGTTGCATACAACTTCCAGCCTCTTTGTGCACTATAGGGCCAGGCAGTTTTTGTTTTACAATTACTTAAGGCTAAGTATGGTAATTTTTTCTAATTTAATAAATATCGACTTTAGACCAAAAATGTGACTGGGAACGTTGGAGAGCACCTTCAAAAACTCCCATTCCAGTAATTGCATGGAAGCATCACGTGTCTTTTTTTCTGGGCTCAGAAGAAACTCCGCGAAATATAAATAAAACCACGTGACTAGCCCATTCGGGCGCCACGATTGTGGTGCTCTCATTCGTGGTTTGAGCGGTTTGAATGGACAAAATCAGCTGCAGCCGTGTCTGCTCGGCCCCGTTAAAGTGGCACGCCTGCGATGGCTTCTTTGCCCGCGACAGACAGCCGGCCCACGTGACGGTGCAAGTAGCAGCGAGCACGGCAAGTCGACACCCCCAAGGTTCTAACCAAGACCTTGCATCACCTTCCCTTCCATCAGCAAACATCACGATAAGCAGATGAGAGATAAGGTATCAGCCTCTGAATCTGGGATTCGTTTAAGGCGAACCTTACCACAGTGTTTCGTCGTCCTGCTGCACGCAAGCTCCGCGACAAACAATGCTTGCACGATCGAACGCAGCGGCTAGGCGAGACGTTTACCAGTTACATTGAAGATGAGCTCCACCTATGGCGTCGCGTAAACGCCCAGATGTCCTGGGCACAGACATTTAAGCACATCCTGAAGGGCATCGAATACGACGCCATTAAAATGTTAACAAATTTGGATTTGACAACTGTTACACAAGTTGCCAACCTTTGCCGAAGCTACCTTCTGTGCCCGTGGAATCACTTTCTGGCCTCTCGGCTACATCTAAGACCTCATCGCTGCTGCAGCAGCTCAAAGACTTCATCCGGGAGGAAGTTGCTCGCCAAATATTCTCATGTTGACAAAAAGGGCGTGCGAAGGCCGAAGAGCCGGTAACAGAGAGCCCGGTGTTGGCGAAGTCCAGGGGCGAATGGTCCGAGCGCGAAACTGGAACGTCGTCACCTTCTGCTTCTCTTCCTTGTCTTCGTCGCACTGGCAGCATTAGCTCCTCCGGTGAGGAAGCATCGACCCGATGCTCGAGGCAAGTCACCGACTCACAGGGAGGGCGTCCTCGCGTGATAAGATTTGAGACGAACGACGTGGACCATCTCTGGGCGTCCGGCATGACTGGATCGTGGGGCCTTGCGAGGAACAACCTCGTAGTTGAGAGCGCCAACGCGGCACAGAATTCTGTAAGGGTCGAAGTAGCGACGCAAGAGCTTTTCGCTAAGTCCGGGTCGTCGAATTCGAGACCAAACCCAGACAAGATCATCCCTCTTATATTCAACCTCACGGTGCTGCTGGTTGTAGAGTCGCGCTTCTTGCACCTGTTGCTCACGGATTCGCAGCTTAGTGAGCTGGCGGGCTTCTTCGGCACGTTGCAAATGTACGCAACGTCATCATTGGGGTGGTCGTCGACATGAGGCAGCATCGCGTAGAGTGTTGTGGTGACTTGGCGGCCATAAACAAGTCTAAACGGCGTCATATTGGTCGTATCTTGAATGGCTGTATTGTAAGCGAACGTTACGTAAGGTAGGACTGCATCCCACGTTTTGTGCTGAACGTCCACATACATTGAAAGCATGTCGGCAAGCGTTCTACTTAAACGTTCGGTTAATCCGTTTGTTTGGGGATGGTATGAAGTAGTCCTGCGGTGAATTGTCTGACTTAAGTCAAGAATATGCTGCATAAGCTCAGTAGAAAAGGCACCACCTCGGTCCATGATCACAACCCGGGGAGCACCGGGACGCAGGACGATTTGCAGTACAAGGAATTTTGCAACTTCTATAGCGATTCCACTCGGAAGATCCGCTGTCTCCATATAACGTGTCAGGTAGTCGGTGGCCCCTATTATCCACTTTTGTCTGGAGCTTGAGGTAGGGAATGGCCCTAACAAATCCCTCTCGATTTGTTAAAACGGTTGGGAAGGAGGCTCTATGGGTTTTAGGAAGCCGGCTGGCTTGATAGGAGGAATGTTTCGGCGCTGACAGTCACGGCAAGTGCGAATATGATTCGTAACGTCATGTTCCAGACGAGGCTAGTAGTATTTTTCTATATTCTGGCTTGCGTTCCTGTAATTCCAAGGTGGCCGGAAGCTGGTTCCTCGTGGCAGGCATGAAAACTTTCGTTGCGTTGGTTCGTAAGATGGACAATCAAGTAATGTCGACTGTTGGGGGCAGACCTGTTCTTGAAAAGCACGCCGTAGCGTAGGCAGAGAGAGCGTAAAGCGTTCCGGTAGGCTGCAGGAAATCTGCCGCTAGCAGTTTGCAAGTAATCAATTATTGCCTGAAGATCAGGATCGGTGCGTTGCTGCACGCCGAAGTCTGTAGAGCTTACTGCGTTAACGAAGGCGTCGTCTTCGCCTGCGGCAGTTGGGGCAGGCTCGATGGGAGCCCAAGAGAGACAATCTGCGTCAAAATGTTTACGACCGGATGTGTAGGTCACTGTGATGTCATAGCCCTGTAGGCGCTAGCTCCATCGTGCAAGGCGCCCTGATGAATCCTTGATACTGGCTAGCCAGCAAAGTGCGTGATGATCCGTCACTACTTTGAAAGGTCTCTCGTACAGGTATGTCTTGAACTTCATAATTGCCCACACGATGGCGAGGCACTCATTTTCAGTGGCAGAATAATCGCCCTTGGTCTTCGAAAATGAACGACTTGCATAAGCTAGTACACGTTGTTGACCCCTTTGGATCTGAACTAGAATGGCGCCCAAAGCAAAATTACTGGTATTTGCGTGTACCTCCGTATCAGTGTGTTCATCAAAGTGCGCCAGAATGGGTGGTGACTGAAGGCGGCGTTGAAAATTCTGAAATGCCTGCTGCTGCGGCGTTTCCCATTGGATCTGTACACCTGCCTTGGTGAGACACGTAGGGATGCGGCGAATTTAGAGAAATTTGGCACAAAGCGGCGGTAGTAGGTACATAACACGAGGAGGCGCCGAAGTTCATTCTGGTATTGTGGCGGCGGAAATTCGCGATGGCAACAGTTTTCTCGCGATCAGGAAGGACCCCTTCCTTGTTGACGACGTGGCCTAAAAATTTCAATTCTGCCTAGGCAAAGTGGCAGTTTTCTAACTGTAATATAAGGCCGGAGGACTTTATAGCTAGCAGTACTGCCTCGAGGCCACAAATGTGCTCTGAAATACTAGGGGCGAAGACGATCACATCGTCTTGGTGCACGAGACAGGCACGACACCGGTCAACGCACTATGCTCACCACACTCCTGATGTTTTAGGTACTGACGTACTGGCCACCTGCTTGTACGTGCTCTTTCGCGG
Organism: Amblyomma maculatum; assembly: GCF_055883805.1. NCBI lineage: Eukaryota > Metazoa > Arthropoda > Arachnida > Ixodida > Ixodidae > Amblyomma > Amblyomma maculatum. The sequence continues at coordinate 477,900,055 of NC_139344.1, read as the reverse complement.
ACTACCCGCCGTCCGAAATTTCGACTGCACCCGCCTGGAACTTTGGACCCGAAGATGCAACTGACGCCACGCTCGGTATGCCGGTCTCAGCGATAATGACCGATCCCATCTGGCAACCACCACTATCCGTAACGTCACCAATCACGGGACACAACGCTACCCTATTTAACCAGCCAAGCCACTCGGTCCACACGGGGCACGACACCGGTCAACGCACTATGCTCACCGCACTCCTGATGTTTCAGGTACTAACGTATTGGCCACCTGCTTGTATGTGCGAGTACGCTGACCACCTGCGTACTCGCGCAAAAAAAAAACCAGACTGCTTGTAAGTGCTCTTTCCTGGACTATCCGCCGTGTGAAATTCCGATTGTACCCGCCTGGAATCTTGGACCCGAAGATGCAACTCACGCCACGCTTGGGATGCCTGTCTCAGCGATAATCACCGACCCCATCTGACAACCACCGCTACCCTATTAACCAGCCACGCCGCTTGGTCCACACGGGACACGACACCGGTCAACGTACTATGCTCACCGCACTCCTGATGTTTCAGGACATCTACCTAAACCATTGTAAAACATTCTGAAGCAGCAACTTTTTTTTGTTTGAAGTGTCGTGCCCCTACGAATTCGAGCGGCGTAGTGCTTTTCGCGTATTAATTGACGTGCTAGAGTTCAACTACTTGTCGCAACTGCTGCTGTTGATATCAGAAGATGTTGAACTAAACTCTGGCCCCGTTGAAACGCGCTTGCAGCGGCTAGAAGAAAGTCTTAAAGCACTGCTTGCTGAAATAGATCACCTCACCGCCATTCAAGCTTCACAGGAAAAAGAAATACAGTCCTTAAGTAACCGTATAACCAAATTAGAGTCATCAGAGCCAAAACCAAACACCGATACACCCCCAACGAAACAGACAACATCCAACGCGAAATAGCAGTCTTAAAAGCTGCCAGCATTGATACAAAAAGCTGAATGCGTCGAAACAACTTGCCTTTTTTAGGCCTCGATGACTAAACTGAGATTGAGACTATGATTCTGACGGAATCATAGTCTCAATCAGAAAAGAAAATGGTGGCCTGTGCCGATCACCTCGACCTTCATCTTGACCAAAACAGCATTGAACATGCCCACCGCATCGGAAATCACTGCAACGACAAAAAGCGCCCCATAATTGTAAAATTCATGCAGTTTAAGACAAAAGAGGGCATTCTGTCCTGTGGGCGGAAACTTAGTGACCAATTACGCAATAAGAGAAGATTTTGAATTACCAACGCGGCAGGCACGTTCCAAACTGCTTCAGTTCATTCGCCCACGGAAATGTGCGTTTTGAAAAGCTTTACGCAGGCAATAAATGCTATATTTACGACCCAACCACTGAAAGCGTGATAGAAAACACCAACTCGGCAACCAGCATGAGAAGAAGCGTAGGACCTTCCGCAAGCATTTTTGAAAGCAAAACATGACGCTCCAAAAAGCAGGTACTATCTTCTGTCACCATCCGGTGCCCTTCGCCATGCCTTGATCTAAACATCACGTTCACGTACATCCGAAGCGTTTCATGCGACGATCGCAAATCATTTCGCACAAAACTCGCTTGTCATTTCTAAGATGTGTAAGCATTTCTTCTGTGTTATCAATCATTCATTGGCTTTCAACTTTGCTTGCCACCGCACATGCATTTCTTGCTTTTTCTGCATGATCCCATGTACCCTATTTATTTATTTTATTTTTCTTGCCTTTTACAATTTGTAGCGTTTGTGTTGATTGCGCCTGCCTTCATTAAGATTGTATTTACCCCAACTGTAGCCCCTCCTTATGTAATGCCCTCGGGCCGTTAAGGATGAAATAAATGAATGAAATGAAAAGTCGCTGGCGCGGAGCGAAGGCCGAACGGCATAACCTGAAACCCGTACAGCCCGTCTGGAGAGATAAATGCAGCCTTCTCTCGGTCCCTCTCGTCTACCTTGATTTGCCAGCACCCCGAATTGAGGTCCATGGAAGAGAAATACTTGGTGTTGCATAGGTGATCTAAAGCGTCATCGATTCTGGACAGGAGTAAACATCCTTTTTAGTTACATTGTTCAATCGTCGGTAGTCAACACAGAACCGTAGGTGCCGTCTTACTTCTTGACAAGTACGACAGGTGCCGCCCAGGGGCTCTGAGATGGTCAAATAACGTCGTGATCAAGCATTTCCTTAACTTGAATGGTAATTGCGGCACGCTCTTTAGATGAGACACGATAGGATGACTGTCCGAGTTGTACTGTATCGTCCGTAATTATACGACGCTTTACAAGGTGTGTGCGATCGACGCGCGGCAGCGACGCGAACACAATTCTGTAGGGATTGAGAAGGATCCGCAGGATATCTTGCTCCGTCTACGGTAGTGCCGGGTTGATGTCGTACTTTAGGTAGGCGACTCCCTCTTGATCCGGTCGAGAATCACAAGTTAGACTGTGCACGCACCTAGTTTCAGCGATGGCATCAATATAAGCGACCGTTGTTCACTTATTGAGATACCGCTGTTCGTTGGTGAAATTGGTGAGAAGTCGACTTTGCGATCTTCGAGGCAGGCAACAGCAATTCCGCGGTCGAGAAGCAAAGGCAGTTTACTCACGACGACACCTTCCCCTCCCCGGAGGGTGTGCGCACCGACTGTCACCATTACAATGGAGTGGGGAGGAACAGCCATGTACTCGTCGAGAATGTGGAGCAGCGCCGGCAGAACACAGTTAACTTCGAGGGCATTCTCTGTCGAAACCTGAACCAACTGAGATTGCAGGTCGATGATGGCGCCGTTTTCCGTCAAGAAGTCCATACCGAGTATAACGTCTCTGGAGCAATCCGCTAGCACAAAAAACATTTCCAGGAAGGTTCGCCGTTGAACTGTGACTCGCGCTTTGCACGTTCCTCTAGGTGTAATCAAATGTCCTCCAGCGGTACGTATCTGAGGGCCATCCCAAGCTTTCATAACCTTCTTGAGTGCCTCGGCGCATGATGCACTGAGTATGGAATAATCGGCCCCAGTATCCACTAAAGAGGCTACAGCGACTCCGTAAACTGAAAGGTCTGAATAGGCAGGCGGTGACGTCTCACTGCGGTAATGTCGAGGTGTCCGGTCTCGGCTCCGGTGCGTCGAAGTGGTGCGATGTCGTAGAAAGGAGTCGGGCTACGCAGTTGCCGTTAACTTGGGCGGCTGGCTCGGTAATCGTCGTCGTTTCTGGGTTGTTCCGCGTCGGCGAAGTAGTTTACGTCGTTGGAGAGTCTTGTATATTTCATCGTCGAACAGAAACACCTCTAGAGGCTGCTGCGTCTAGTTTCCCCTGCGGGTATTTCTACTCTGTTCCCGTGGCTCGGAGGAATCGTAGCGGCGGAGCGAAGGTGATCGGTGGCGCTAGACTGAGTCTGGGTTAGAAATGTAGTCGGCAATCTCCCGTGGGCGCTCTCCGGGCTGCGGACAGCGAGCACCGAAGGGGAACCCGCGAAGCCCATCTCTTTGTACAGGAAGCGACGCCAGACATGCCCAGCTTCGCCACAATGGTAGCACAGCGGCCGGTAGCGCGTGGTTCGCCAGATGTCAGTTCGGTGGCGCCTGGGTCGCTGGAGGAGGGTCGGCTGGGAAGGTGGCAGTGGCATTTGGGGAGCGAACGGCGCAGGCGCTTCGTAACGTGGTGTTGCAGGCGGCACAATACGGCTTGCGACGGCGGCGTAACACATTGTAGGTGTTTGTGGAGGGCATGCAAGAAACAGCGTGGCACCCAAAGCTTTTTGCACTTCTTCGCGAACTTGCGGCAACTTTCTGCTGCGCCGGCATAGGCAAGAGTTTCGCCAGCTCTTCACGCAGTGGCTCGAATGGTCTCACGCAGTGAGTCTCCTGATGACACGGTGGCATCCCAGCACACGTGGACAGCATCAACACGGTCGTGCGCTCGTACTGCCGTGCCAGCATGTGAAGCGCTCTCTCGATGGAAGTAGCTTCCGTGACAAAAGAATCTACGTCACTGGCGGACTGCGAACGAGGCCTGGGAACGACTGTTATTTCACACCTCTCATTAATAACCGCACTTTCCGCTCTTGCAACATGTTTGGATCTGCGTGGCGGATCCTCCGCGTACACCTCCGCGTACACCATCATGCTTTCGTTCGGATGCTAGATGCGATTCTGAAGTAGAAGATTGGCCTTTTCTTTACGGAATGTGCTAGTAAAAGCTTGAAGAAATTCCGCTTTGACTGTGTCCTACGTTTGCAGGCGAGATTCATGATTGACATGCCAGGTTCTCGCCGAGGCCTCCAGGGCAAAGTAGACAGGGCGCATCTTCGCGTTCGTATCCCAGCCATTAAAGTTGGCCACCCGTTTAAACTGGTGCAGCCAGTCCTCGGCGTCTTCATGGGGAAGACCATGAAAGCGAGGGGGGTTTCGCTGGTCAAGTAGGACATTGGCAGGAATATCTTGTGTGCTCATAGTGATACTCTGTGTGCTTGTAAATCGCAGATCAGGAAGTGGACCGAATTAGGGGGATAGACCACGGGTCGCCGGCTGCCCTGATGAACAGGCGTTTCTACCCTGGGAGTGCGTCCTTTGCTGCAGTCGCGGCTTGATAGGGGCGCCCGGTACATGAAAGATCTACACAGCACCTCCACCAGATGCCACGTTGACAAAAAGGGCGTGCGAAGGCCGCAGAGCCGGTAACACAGAGAGCCCGGTGTTGGCGAAGCCCAGGGCGAACGGTTCGAACGCGAAAAGGGAACTTCGTCGTCTTCTGCTTCTCTTCCTTGTCTTCTTCACACTGGCAGCAATATCACTACTGCTCACAAACTGCGAGCTTTTTTGCAATTTGGCGCCCCTTCGACAGGTCATCGCTGACCACGTGGCGGACGCCCTTCCCCCTGTCCCTCCGCCAGCGCCCATGCCTCAGCCCGCACCAGCCGTTGAGACCCTCGCATAAGCCGACGTCCCTGTCTCCCCATCAATGCCATACGCGCCCCCACTACTGTTGCACCGCTGACGTACGCTGCTGTTGCTGCCCGACCACCGCCACCTAGCTACCCTGTGGTGTACGCTACGCCTCCAGGGCCTGTACAGGAATTCCTTCAGACGGCACAACCTTTCGTTCCACCTCGTCCGCAGCGCCGCAATCTATGGCGAACAAATGATAATCGTCCCATCTGTTATTCTTGTGGATGTGCTAGTCATATTTCCCGGTACTGCCGAAATCGCATTCCCGATGATATTCTACAACGCCGAACTTCAGCTTCCTGGCAGCCAACCCGGGATCAGTACGCAGCTGATGATTCATCTGCAGGTTCCGTTGCGAATGACCGTACTATATTTTCTCCTCGCCGCTCGATCTCGCCGCGTCGCCGCTCCCTATATCCTCTGCGCAGGCATCCAAATTTTGCGCAAAAGGAAAGCTGAATGCTGCAGTTCCTGAGGCGAGAACTGCGCAACGAGGCAACTGTAAAAAGCATTACGTATCTCCTGTAGATCTGCTTGAAGTTTCTGTTGAGGGCGTCGCAGTACTGGCTCTGGTCGACACTGGCGCTGCTGTTTCTGCCATGGCTGCTAGTGTCTGCCGTTCATTCGGCAAAGTGACACCTATTTCACGAATCTCGATATGCACGGCAAGTGCCCAGCCTGTAGAGCCTGTAGCGGTGTGCACAGCTCGAGTCATCATTCAAGAAGTTGTGTACGCAATAGAGTTCGTAGTTTTGCCTTCCTGCTCTCATGATCTTATTTTGGGTTGGGATTTTCTATCGCGTCAATATGCGGTGATCAACTGTGCTCGTGCCTAACTGGAGTGTTTTGCGCTAGACGAACCGTCAACGGACGTTTCTTTTCCCAAAGTAGTCGTTGCCGTAGATACTGATCTCCCTGCGTGCTCTTTCGTTCTTGTGCCGACCCCTTGTGCTTTTTCCCGCCAAACTTATGTACTTTTCATCCCATCAACTATCTTTATAAACCGCAAAAATCTACTGCCTATACGCCGTATTTTCTATGTCAGCTGGCCTCAACGCGCTCTGGATTTGTAATCCGTTCTCATTCCCCGTATCCCTGCATCGCGATGAATGCCTCGGCACAATCCAGCTCAATGATTCCATTCTCCACGGCAACGCAACACCCGCTTCACAGCCCGCTGATTTGGCTGCACACTCACACTGCCTGTTCTTGCGCTGGACCAGTCTTCTGCTGACATTTTCCTCTGCTCCATCGATGCCAGTCTTCCTGAACCTCCCCGCTCGGAACTTCTCGCGCTGCTTCATCAGTTCCGTTCTTCATTCGACTCTCACCAGACTGCTTTGAACTGCACATCAGCTGTTGCCCACCACATTGACACATGTTCCCATCCTACTCTGCGTCACACACCCCTATCGAGTGGCTGCCACCAACCGCCGAGTTATTGAAGGCCAAGTTCACGCAATGCTTCAAACTGAAGTGATGAAGGCTTCTAACAGTCCCTGAGCCTCCCCTGCTGTCCTAGTGCTGAAGAAAGACGGTTCTATTTGCTTCTGCGTTGACTAGCGTCGTTCTTCTGCTTCTGCGTTGACTAGCGTCGTTCTTCTGCTTCTGCGTTGACTAGAAAGGTAGGCTTGAAAATCAATATGCAGAAGACTAAGGTAATGTTCAACAGCCTCGGGAGGGAACAGCAGTTTACATTAGGTAGCGAATTACTGGAAGTAGTAGGCGAATATGTCTACTTAGGACATGTAGTAACCGCAGATCCGGACCATGAAAAGGAAATAACAAGAAGAATAAGATTGGGATGGAGCGCATTTGGCAAGCACTCGCAGATTATGAATAGCAGCTTACCGGTATCGCTCAAGAGGAAAGTATACAACAGTTGCATCTTGCCTGTACTCACCTATGGGGCTGAAACTTGGAGGCTAACCAAGAGAGTTCTACTTAAGTTGAGGACAACCCAGAGGGCTATGGAACGAAAAATGGTGGGGGTAACATTAAGAGATAGAAAGCGTGCAGAGTGGGTCAGAGAAATAACTCAAGTTACCGACATTCTAGTGGAAATTAAGAAGAAGAAATGGACATGGGCAGGACATGTAGTGCGAAGAGAGGATAACCGATGGTCGCTGAGGGTAACAAACTGGATTCCAAGGGAAGGAAAGCGTAGCAGGGGGCGGCAGAAAGTTAGGTGGGCGGATGAGATTAAGAAGTTCGCAGGGGTCAAGTGGATGCAGCTAGCACAGAACCGGGTTAAGTGGAGAAATATGGGAGAGGCCTTCGCCCTGCAGTGGGTATAATCAGGCTGATGATGGTGATGATGATGATGACTAGCGTCGCCTAAACAAAATAACGAGGAAAGAAGTCCACCCACTTCCGCGTATAGATGATGCATTGGCCTGTTTACAATGTGCTGCACTCTTCTTCGTTCGATATATGACCCGGGACGCAGCCATGGGCAGGTGCCCATGGCTACGGAAGATCGCCCTAATACCGCATTTGTCACCCCAGATGGCCTCTTAGGATTTACCGTAATGCCCTTCGGTCTCTGTAGTGCTCTTGCTACATTCGAGCGTGTTATGGATACAATTCTGCTTGGTGTGAAGTGGAAAACGTGCCTCTGTTGCCATCACGACATCGTGGTGTTCTCGTCGGAAGTTTCGAACCTCTTCTTTCGCATGAAGCAAGCTTGACATGTCTTGCGAACGCCGGTCTGCAGCTCAACTTGAAGAAGCGCCGTTTCGCTGCTCGTGAGCTGACCATTCAGGGCCACGTTGTGTCCAAGGAGGGTATACGTCCTGATCCCGCCAAACTGAGCTGTGACTGCATTCCCGAAACTTACTATCATCATGTAACTAAGCAGTTTTTTGGGCCTGTGTTCATACTTTCGGCGTTTTATACGGAACTGTGCTTCCATTGTCATCCCGCTGACTGAGCTCCTCGGCAATAACTCAGGCATTTCGCTGTGGTCATCAGTATGCGACGACGCCTACAACACATTGCGCCGCCTCCTCACAGCCCCGCCTATCCTGCGCCATTTTTACCCCAGGCGCCAACCGAAGTGCACGCAGACGCGAGTGGTGTCGGCCTCGGAGCTGTCCTTGCTCAGCGCCCCTCTTTCTTCGGTGAATACGTAGTCGCTTACGCCACCCGAACTCTCACCAAAGCCGAAGCGAACTACTCTGTAATGAAAAAGGAGTGCTGGACCATTGTCTGGGCACTCACAAAGGTTCGCCCTTACTTTTACGGCCGTTCTTTTGATGTAGGCACGGACCATCATGTCATATGTTGGCTTTCCTTGCTAAAGGATCCATCCGGCCGCTTGGCCCAGTGGGCTCTTCGTCTGCAAGAAGACGATATCCGTGTTATTTACCGATCTGGTCGCAAGCATAAGGACGCCGACGCTTTGTCTTGCTCGCCGCTTCCAGCCGACTTTGTCAGCCTCTCCGTCTTAGACTCCGTGGCGTCTTCGATCGACGTCAGTGACATGCCTGCTTAACAATGGAAATATCCATGGATCGCATTTCTTATTGACTACCTTTCTAACCAGTCAGCGATTACCCCTGCACGCGCCCTTCGTCGTCAGGCTTCCCACTATGAGATCCGGGATAACCTCCTTTACCGGCGCAACTACAACTCAAGTGGACGCAAATGGCTCCTCGTGACTCCGCACCATTTACGGACTCAAATATGTACAGCTTTTCATACCGATCCACAGTGCGGCCACGCCCGAGCTTTCAAGACGTACCCTCGAATCCGTCTTCGCGACTATTTGCGCAGTATGTACAACTCGGTTCTCAGGTACGTTCGATCGTGCCTACTTGCCAACGCCTCAAACCTGCCTCTCACTGTTCGGCAGGTGAGTTGCAGCTCACACATGCCCACTTAGACCCTTCAACCACAATTGGAATTGACCTCTATGGCCCTCTTCCGTACACACCTGATGACAATCACTGGGTCATTGTCCCCGTCGACCAGCTGACGCGATATGAAGAAACCGCCGTGCTCCCAGCTGCAAGAGCTCGAGATGTGGCCGGTTTCTTATTGAAGAACTTCAGTCTCCGTCACGGTGCTCCTCGTGAATTGCTCACTGACAGAGGCCGTACTTTCTTATCTGATGTTCAAGCCTTGCTCGCTCAGTGCAAAATCATTCACCGGACTTGCACCGCCTACTACAAGCAAACAAACGGCCTTACTAAATAATTTAATCGCACCTCCGGTGACATGCTCGCTAAGTACATCGTATTCAACCACACGAACTGGGACATTGTCCTTCCTTTATTATCTACGAGCACAACACTGCTGTGCAATCAGCGCGGGTTTCTCTCCGTTCTTTTTGCTTTAGGGTCGGCATCCATCTGCTCTCCTTGATACTGTCCTCCCCTACAACCCCGACTCATCAGAATGTACTACAATGACCGAAGCTGCACAATATGCCGAAGAATGCCGCCAGATTGCCCGCATGTTCACGACCAACTATCAGTGGCGCCAAAAATATCGCCATGACACTGATCAGAAGAATGCACCACAGTTCGAGCCCGGCTCACTCGTGTGGCTATGGGTTCCATCCGGCAGCCCTGGCCTCTCAACAAAACTAATCTCCAAGTATCATGGGTCCTACCATGTCGTCGATTGAGTGAGTGAGTGAACTTTATTAACTGCTCGGGGATCTTTTTCTTCGCCTCTTTAGCCGAGGCTGACGAGCGGTTGGCGCCCGCAGTCCAGGGCACCACTGGCTTTCGCCAGTTTGCGAACTCTTGTGACCAGGTAGAGTGGAGCCTCGGGGTCAGAGCTGGCCAGCAAAGCCTCCCACTGTCTTTCATTTGGGTTTTCAATTTTTAGTAGTTGATGTGAGCTGCATTCCCAAAGCGCACTTCACCAGTACACTACATTGTTGAGCCCCTTACGCCATCTTCCGATTTGCGACGCCGTGGTCGCGAGACTGTACATGTGCAGCGCCGTAAGCCGTTCTACGATCCCATTGTATCTTCATCCCCTTAACTCGCCAGGATGGCTCCTTTTTCTCTGGGGGGCACTGTGAAGAAAATGATGCCCAGTCCGAAAAAGCTACAGAAAATTTTCTGATGTTACGACAAGATTTCTGTGCGGTTTTTGACGGGAAACCTGTTGTGACAACAGAACATTCTGTTGTAACATCAGAAATTTCTGTTGTTACAACAGAAAAGTGCTACAAAGCTACAGACAACCGAAATATACTACAGAAAAACTACAGAACTACACAAAAGTACTTCAGAACTACAGAAAAATCTGATGGTTACGACTCAACTACAGAATATTTTCTCGTATTTTTGACACAGTTCTGTAGTTTTTTTCGACTGGGTGAGCCTTTTTTGCAGGACGCTGACGACGAGGAAGCAGTCTGTGGAATTGTGATCGCGCATATCATCGTGCTGGTTTGATCATCCTGCGCTTCCTCGCCGACCTCGACGTGTAGAATACACCTTCTGTTACAATATACTGTCGCGGACAACAGGGCAAGTCGCGAACGCTAGGGCTAAGCTGTAGGGGCAGGCACAGTTCCGAACATAGCGCGCGAGCCGACTTCAGTGTCTTCTTCCAGGCGCCACCTAAGAACATCAGGAACGCCAGGTGGCCATATATATAATTATAAATATATATATATTTAGAGGAAAGGGCTTTAAGCTAGCTCGAATGGTTTCGGTAGGGCATAAACGTAAAGGAGATGGCGTACGGTGGAAAAACAGTAAACATTATTCCGGCGTTTCGGCCGGGGTCCGGCCTTTATCAAGGAATGTATATATTGTGGATGAAGGACAGGTCGAGACGGCCAGGCAAGGGATGCCGTGTCTGGCGTTTATTTCGATGGACAAAACCCAAGCGCGTGCTGGCGCCGGCGCCGCGGGACGATGATGATGGTATGTACAAGAGGAAGAAGAAGATCATGGTATGTACAAATGAAAGAAGATCCGTGGAGGGCTCACACAATCTTCCCGGGGGTCAGAAGCGGCCAGCCTGGCCGCTCCTAACCAACCGATGTACCGCGGCGCACAAACGGCTTCAAGCGAGATACATGAACAATTTCAGTTCCACGGTGGCGTCGGTCGGCTGGGTGATCAACATGTGTGACTTTGTAGTTTTCTGGGGACGTTTGGTTGATGATCTTGTAGCGACAAAGATAGCGGCGCTGAAATTTATCACTAAGGCCAGGGGTGCGCAGTGGTGTATAGAGCAGTACTTCGTCACCAGGACGAAAAGAGACCACGCGATGCTTCGAATCGTAGCGACTCTTGCTGTCTTGCTGGCAAGCTTTTGTGTTGAGGCGGGTAAGATGACGGCAACGGGCCACATGGAATAAGAACTGGGCTGGTAATGATGAGGGGTAATCGGGCGTAGAGAAGAAGGAAGTGTCAAGGATTGTAGTGGGTGGACGGCCGAAAACGAGGAAAAATGGGGAGTAACGGGTAGTCCGCTGTACTGCAGTATTATAGGCGAATGGGACGAATGGTAGAACAGTATCCCAATTTCGATGATCCGGTGTGATGTACATGGATATCATATCCGATAGGGTGCAATGAAATCGCTGTCAGACCGTTAGTCTGGGGATAGTAGCTTGATGTTGTCTTATGGAGGGTGGATGACGCACGAAGAACTTCGGATACGACTGTCAATAAGAAGGCCATCCCGCGGTCACTTAGAAGCACCCAAGGAGCGCCATGACGCAATACAATTGACCGCAAAAAGAAATTAGCTACCTCTTCAGCGGAACCAGTCGGTACAGGGGCCGTCTCAGCATAGCATGTAAGGTGGTCGACAGCTGTTATAATCCAATGGTTACCCCCCATTTACCCAAGTCGAAGCCGACTACGTCGAATGATGTGGCGGGACAGGGTAGGGGCTGTGGGAGGCCAGCGGGGCAAGACGTCGGCCGCTTGCGACGTTGGTACAGGTGGCAGGAAGCAACGTATTTAGCTACGGTGGTAGACAGGCCAGGCCAAAAGAATCGTCTTTTCACGCGGTTGTATGTTTTGTCAAAACCAAGGTGACCTGCAATAGCGTAATCGTGGAAAGCCGCTAGTATACGTGGGCGAAGCACACGCGGTACGACTGGGAGCCAGCGAGTTCCATCAGGAAAATACACGTAGCGGTGTAGTATGCCATCTTCAAGCTTGGAATTGCGAAGCAGTCGGCAAAGCCTAGCGTTGGGTGGGCTCGAAGCGCCGATCAGGCGGTCGATGATGGCCCGGCAGTAGGCATCAGCTAATTGTGTGAGGGGAGAGCGTGCTTGTTCTCAGAGCCGTCAAAAGAAACTGCAGTGATATGCATCGGTGGAAGCGATGGTCGGCTGTGGTTAGAGGTGAAAATGCGTTGTGAAGAAAAACAGCAGGGTGATTCCGAAACCGGGCACCGAGAAAGAGCGTCGGCGTCTTGGTGTTGGCGACGCGATTTATAAACTACGTCGAAATGGTATTCTTGCAGGCGTAGAATCCAACGGCCAAGTCTGCCTGTCAAATTTTTCAGTGAAGATAACCAGCAAAGAGCATGGTGATCGGTCACAACTGTGAAATGCCGACCATATAGGTAAGGGGAAACTTTTGAACAGTCCAGACGACATCGAGACATTCCTGCTCGGTAATGGTGTATTTTTTAGCAGCTGGAGCCATGGTCCGACTGGCGAAGGCAATCACTTTCTCACGCGAAGTTGCATCGCGCTGCAGAAGGACAGCGCCAAGACCGTGACCACTGGCATCAGTGCGCAGGATGGTAGGAGCGCTGTCGCTGAAGTGGCCAAGAACGGGATCTGATGTGAGGGCGTGCTTTAGGTCATTAAAAGCAGTGTTGCACTGTTCAGTCCACACGAAAGGGGTGCGCGCTTTAAGTAGTTCATGAAGTGGCGCAGCAATAGTTGCAAAGTGCCTTATCAAGTGCCGGAAATAGGACGCCAGGCCCAGGAAACTGCGCAAATCTGTAGTCCGTTGCGGACGAGGAAAGTTCAAGACCGCGATTATTTTTTCGGGTTCTGGGCGAATGCCGTCATGGCTTACCCAATATTTTAATTTCCTTCTCTGCAAAGTGGCACTTCTTGGTGTTGAGCTGAAGGCCCGCTGAAGCAAGACACGTGAGGACTTCATTCAGGCCCGTGAGATGGTCAGTAAAGGTTGACGCAAAGATAACAACGTCATCCAAGTAACATAAACAGGTTCTCCATTTGAGGCCACGAAGTACAGTATCGATCATTCTTTCAAATGTTGCGGGTGCGTTACAAAGGCCGAAGGGCATAACATTAAACTAGTAAAGTCCGTCAGGAGTTGAGAAAGCGGTTTTTTCTATGTCGTCCTCGTGCATAGGCATTTGCCAATAACCTGAGCGGAGGTCGAAGGTCGATAAATATTCGGCGCCTTGGAGAGAGTCAAGGGCGTCATCAATACGCGGCATCGGGTAGACATCTTTGCGGGTACTTTTGTTGAGTGCGCTATAATCAACACAAAATTGTACCGATCCGTCCTTTTTTTTTGACTATTACTACTGGAGAGGACCATAGGCTTGTTGATGGGGCATGTCACGACGGAGCATGTCATTGACATTTTCTTCAATTACTTTTCGTTCCGAGAGAGAAACCCGATAAGGTCATCGGCGTACGATTGAGTTACCTTCAGTAAGGATGCGGTTATGTGCAACACTAGTCCGTCCCAGTGGTGGGGAAGTGCCATCAAAAATGGCTTGGTGGGCTTGAAGCAATTGCAGCAATTCTTGGTGTTGGTGCGGCATGAGGTTCGAATTGACTGTCTTCGACAGCATGAAAAGAGAGACTTGCGATGAATCACGTTGCGGAGCTATCGGGGCAGTGAGTACCATCACGGACAAAGGTTGAACATCCACCATGCAAGGCAGAGAAGTTCCCTTTGGGAGCAGGAGGGATTCACGTGAGGTGGCAGTGGCCGCTACTGTCGCTGAGCCGTTGCGGAACCGGAGAAGACTTGACGGGAAGGCGATGCCGCGTGCAAGATGACGATGAGATGGTGCGATGAGTACGTCTCCGTCAGTGATATGGTCAGAAACAACGGTAAGTAGCTCTTCGCACTGAGGAGGCTGAACAGTATCAGCTGCGGCAATGAGGGGATAATGTCCTTCAGAAAAGTCAGGTGCAAAATCACTGTCTGTCATATAGATGACATGGTCACCACAGGAAATTAACGCTGAAGCAGTTGACAAAAAATCCCATCCAAAAATCATCAGATGCGCACAAGGTGAAAGCACAGCAAACTGCACATGGGGGCGGACACCGTCAATAACAACTCGCACAGTGCACTTTGCTGAAGGGCGCAGACGAACGTCATTGGCTCCACGTAGTTCAGGTCCATCATATGGTGTCGTCACTTTTCGTAAGCGGTAGCACAAATATGCGTGAATAACAGAAATTGCAGCCCCTGTATCAATCTAAACTTCGACAATAATCCTTCAGCGAAAAGAGAAATCATATTGTACGGGCGATCAGGAGGACTTTTAGTAAGTTCGCAGAGTGCAGCATGACCTCCGGGAACTGCATCTTTCAATTTTCCAGAGTTGTTGCGGGACGGAGAGGAGAAACTGAGCGGCGGTATGGGGATGGGGAGCGGCGTCGAGATATATGGGCTTCACTAGGCTCAGACGAGGACACTGGAGGCGGAGAGAACCAACCAGGCGGGCTGGGAATAGACCGGTGTTGATAATTGAAGTTGAAGGCAGATCAGTTTCGAAGGCGTCGTAACCACGGCGCTCGTTCTGAAGGCGGCGGCGAGAGAAGCGGGATATGTGTCCTCTAATGCCACAGTAGTAGCAGACTGGTCGGGAGAGGCGCCAAGGTGCGTAATAGGGTGATGCAGATTGAGCAGTCGCCATTGCATTGATGTGATTGTAGGGCGGTGCCAGTTGGGGCGGCGGAACAAATGGAGGGGGCTATGCTGCGACGTGTGCGTAAGTCGATGTTGGGCGGGGTGCAGGAGGGTCGGACGCCATAGGTCGGGTGATTGTTGCCAGCTCATCTTTAATGATGTTGCGGATACCGGCGTCATTAGAAGGTACGGAAAAATGATCGCACCCGCGTCGACAGACAGGATAGAGGGCTTGGAGCTCCTCCCGGATGATGGCTCGAATAAGTGCCGGCAGATCTAGGTCAGCAGAGGTCGGGCCAGTAGCAATGCCGGGCTGCAATCGGGAGGACTGCAGCTGGTCGATGCGTCGGCAGGTCGCAATAATGGCGTCAACAGTAGAACGATTCTGGACAATTAGGGTGTTATTAACCACAGAAATAATTCCTTTAAAGATGTGGTGTACGCGTTCAGGTTCCGGCATGGTGGGACTAATACACCGGCAAAGTGCACGTATGGCCTCTATGTAAGACGCGTACCACTCATCGGGACCTTGGAGGCGCGAGGCGAGCTTGTTCTTCGCGACCTCAGTCCGAACTGCTGGGTCCACGAAATATTGGCCGAACGGCTGCTTAAACGCGGTCCAGTTAGCGGTGTGGGATTCGCGGTTAATAAACCAGGTTGTGGCGACCTTAATAAGGTAGAAAGACACATTCAGAAATTTCAGAGCATCGTCCCACCGGTTATAGTTACTGCAGCGTTCATAGGTGTCCAGCCAGTCATCGACGTCTTCATCGCGACGACCAGCGAACAGCAGCGGGTCGCGTTGTCGTATGGGCACAGTCGGAGGGGGTGGTGCAGCCGAGGTAGAGGGTCCTGCCGATTCGTGGGTACTTTCGGTAGACATAACGATGGTGGCAGGCGGTAAACAGCGACCGGAACGGAGCTCCAGCGAGAGGCAGGGCACAAAACAGCAAGAGGATCAAGTCTCCCCTCCACCACTTGTGGATGAAGGCAAGGTCGAGACGGCAAGGAAGGGATGCCGTATTTGGCGTTTATTTCGATGGACAAAACCCAAGCGCGTGCCGTTGCCGGCGCCGCGGGACGATGATGATGGTATGTACAAAAGGAAGATCATGGTATGTACAAATGAAAGAAGATCCGTGGAGGGCTCACAATATATATATATATATATATATATATATATATATATATATATATATATATATATATATATATTATAACCAGGAGCGGTTATGTTTTGATTTGTTTTGGTTCTGAATGTCGCTATCTCTAGCTATATATTGTCACGGGAAAGTATGTCTACACTTCATGAAAAAGGAAGGCGAGGTTTTATCAACAGGCAGCTTTTCGCCGACAGCGCGCTAACACACTCAACGTCCTTTGCTTTCAGGAGCCATCTGGGTACCCCAGGTGGCATTACTCCCCTTCCTAAAAGAAGAAAAGCTGATGCTGAGAACGAGCAATAGCTGGTACAAGCACACATTGCATATTACCACGTGAAATAAGGCTTTATGCGGACAACGTGCACGAACTCGGAGCGTGGTTGCCAACGTGAGGGGTGCACAGTGCCAGCTGGAAGGACTTCGTATGTCCCTTCTGTGACATGGCACCAAACTTCGTAAGGTCCAAAGTAACGTGAAATCAGTTTGTCACACAAGCCAGCCCGGCGCACCGGGGTCCACACCCAAACTTTCTCTCCAGGATAGTATGTGACGTGTCGATGATGGAGATTGTAGCGGAGTGCATCCGTTCCCTGTGGCTGCTGAATGTGAATGCGGGCAAGTTGACGTGCTTTCTCAGCGCGCTGAGGAAACTGATCGGCGTCTGGCGTGAGTGGATGATCATTAGTGCAGCCCGGATGCATGGCATCCAACATCGTCTGAACGTCGCGTCCGAGACCAGGCGAATGATGTAAACAGCGTCGTCTCTAGAATGACCGTGTTATAGGCATATGTGATGTAGCCGAGCATTTCATGCCAAGTGTTTGCTGCGAATCTATAAAAAGTCTTTGTCAAACGTGTAGAGCCCAGGGGGGTCTGCTTCTGAGCCACTTCGTGCGGCTTGTAATGCATTTACTGTGTTTCAAATCTATTGTTGGTAGGATTTTTCGCCCTACCCTCTCCTATGAGAACATCAGGTGGCTATACGACCTCCACTGATGCTAAATCAGCGCCACTACAAGGCTCAAAAGCAGACTCCCCAGGCTTTACACTGAAAGGCTGTATGTACAGTGCGGTCATGTCAGCGATGGTTTAGTTGAGCCTCCGTGAGGCCATTCGTCCGCGGGTGATAGGCAGTGGTTTTGCGGTGGCTTGTATGACTAAGCTTAAACACGTCGTGCATTATCTGTGCCGCAAACGCGGTGCCTTTGTCGGTGACGACTAGGGACGTGCGCCATGACGAAACACGATTTGCTGCATAAATAACTTAGGGATCTCAAATGATGATCTCAAACTAAAGTTTCATCAGTATGCCAAATTCATTGAATCTGAAGCAGCCTTCGGTATTCACGTAATAATTAATGCCCGACATTACTTTGACCTACCTACACTTCGCATGTTGTATTTCTCCTTCATACATAGCCACCTTTCGTATTGCATATCATCATGGGGTAACACATACAACACTCACCTTTCATGCGTTCGCCACCTTCAAAATCAAGCAATCCGCCTACTTACCTTCAGCCCTTACCGTGCATCCGTTTTCAATTATTATCGCACACTTAACATACTGCCATTGTCGCTACAGCTTAATTTTAGGTTGGCATCAATCATCTTCAAAACGCGTAATAAACATGTCGTCCTTAGTGGTTTTGAGTCATCCAAGGTTTTTAACAAAAATAACACCAGATTTGCTGAACAGCATAATCTACTACTACCGAAAATCAGAACCAATTATGGGAAACAAACTGCATACTTCTCAGGCATATCTGTTTGGAATTCGCTGCCTCCTGAAATTAAAGCACAGCGTACTATTCCTTCATTTCATCGTTCATTAAAGACATATTTATTTTCTACCTTGTTTTGTTCCACCGACTAAAGATGTTTTGTCTGGATCATCGTTTCCGTGTTTTCATTTTATTTATTCTTGTACCAATAATGCGCTAATTTCTGTAATTTGTGCATTTTTTGTTTGAAGTTCCTGTTTATTTAGAATTTATTTGCACTGTTTCTCGTTAGTATTCTATTATAGTTTTTCTCTGCACGCCTGTATATTCTTTTTTTCACTGCCTAGTATGTTACCTGCTAATCTTATCCATTCTGTCATAGGAGGTCCCCCGGACAGTTTATACTTCGGGACCTCCTTCTGTAATACTAATAATCCATGTACATGCACCTCACAGTGAAAAATAAAGATGATGATGATGATGATGATGATGTGCCACGCGGCACCGCCTTGGTTTCCGCATACTGTGCGAGATAGTCGATGGCGAGTATAATCCATTTGTTACTGGCCGATGGCAGCGAAATGTGCCCGGAAGGTTGATGCCGACTTTGTCAAACGATGTCTGAGGCGGCGTAATAGGTTGGAGCAAGCCCGCGGGCTTGAGAGGCGGCATGTTTCGATGTTGAAACTCGCGGCAGCCTCTGAAGTAGCGATGAACGGCATCAGAAAGTTTAGGCCAATAATAGACTTGACGAACTTGAGCGAGTGTGCGTGCAAAGCCCAAGTTGCCGGAGGTGGGCTCATCGTAGCAGCAAAAAGGATATCGGCGCGGAGGTCGGTCGGTACGACGAGTAGGTGCGCTCGGTCAACAGTGCTGGAGTTTTTCTGGAATGGAACGCCTTTCCAGAGACAGAATGCAGAAAGGTTCCTAACAAACTGGCGAGGGACTTTAGCAGAGCAACCCTCCAGGTGGTCAATGACAGCTCGACGGTCTGGGTCAGCTCGCTGTTGGGTCATTATGTCTAAGGCATTCACTAGTCCAAGAAAACCTCTGTCGTCATCCGTGACGTTATAGACTAATCCCACGGGTGCTTTCGAGAGCGCATCAGCATCTTCGTGCTTGTGACCACATTTGTACACAATGGTGTAATTGAATTCTTTAAGGCGAAGGCTCCATCGTGCTAGGCGTCCCGATGGGTCGAGGAGATTGGCCCACCAGCACAAAGAATGGTTGTCGATAACCACTCTAAACGGGTGGCAATAAAGATAAGGGCTAAATTTCGTGATTGCCCACATAACCACGAGGCATCCCTTTTTCGCATTGGAATAGTTTGTTTCAGCGCTGGAGAGCGTGCGGCTGCCATACGCAATGCTCCGTTCCACGCCAGCTTGGTGTTGAGCGCGTACAGCGCCCAGACCAGTGTTGCTGGCGTTGGTGTGGACTTCGGTGGCAGATTCTTCATCAAAGTGCGCAAAAGCAGGGGTAATTCGCAGTCGTCTGCACAGCTCCGCAAAAGCCTTCTGTTGCTCGGCGTCCCGCGCGAACTGTGTATCATCCCACGTGAGACAGGCCAGGGTTGCGGCTAACTTGGAAAAGTCGGCGATGAAGCGGCGGTAGTACGTACACAGACCCAGGAAGCGTTTCAAACTCTTCTTCGTGGCATGAGCGGGAAAACTGGCAACAGCAGCAGTTTTGTTGGGGTTTGGCCTAACGACCACGGCGCTCACAATATGACCTAGAAAGTTCAACTCTTTGCACCCAAAGTGGCACTACTCGGGCTTGAGCATCAGGTCAGCTGACCGGAGGGCGTCTAATACTGCGCGCAGGCGTTCAAGGTGTTCGCCAAAAGTTTCAAAGACCACGACAACGTCGTCGAGATAAAATAAACAAATTTGCCATTTGAGGCCGGCGAGAATCGTGTCCACCATGCGCTGAAAAGTAGCCGGCGCTGAAAAGTAGCCGAGGCTGAACATAGGCCGAAAGGCAGCACTTTAAACTCGTACAGTCTATCCAGGCTGACAAAAGTTTTTTTTTCCGTGGTCTCACTCATCGACCTGAATCTGCCACTACCCGCTCTTGAAGTCATTTGAGGGGAAGTACTGGGCCACAGGACTGGAGGAGGTCAGTTTACATTCCCATTCCAAAGAAAGGCAGTGCCAAAGGTTGTTCCAACTACCGCACGATCGTGCTTATTTCGCATGCTAGCAAGGTGATGTTGACAATCCTCCAAGGTAGGCTGCAGCAGTATGTGGATCGGGAGCTTCCGGAAGAGCAAGCTGGATTTCGCAATGGCAAAGGAACTAGAGACCAGATTGCTAACCTTCGCTGCGGATGATACCACTTTAATGTCAGAAAGTGAAGTAGAACTCAAGAGACTTCTGATGCCCGTACAAGAAGAAAGTGAGAAGTTTGGTCTTGAACTGAACATTAAAAAGACAAGGATCATGGCATCTTGCCCTATCAAGTCCTGGAGCATCAAATGACAAGAAGTGGAAACTGACAGATTTTGTCTTCTTGGGCTCGAAGATTACCCCGGAAGAAGACAGCAGCCATGAAATTAGGAGACGCCTGCTTCTGGGAAAGAGAGCCATGGCTAGCCTTGACCGCCCAGTAAAGAGCAGATAGATTAGACTGCCAACCAAGATCCGTATAACTCGTGCTATGGTCTTTCCAGTTCTAATGTATGCATGCGAGAGTTGGACTGTGAAGAAACCTAACCACCGAAGAATTGATGCGTTTGAATTGTGGTGCTGGCGGAGACTCTTCGGAGTTCCTTGGACTGCCAGAAGATCAAATCAGTCTATATTTTCGACCATAAACCCTGACTGCTCATTGGAGAGTCAAATTCTAAAGTTAAAGCTCAGCTACTTTGGTCATCTGATGAGAAGAGAGGAGTTGCTGGAGAAAGATTTGATGTTGGGAAAGGTTGAGGGTCACCGGAGAAGGGGTAGTCAGCGAACGCGGCGGTTAGATGGCATCCTCGAGGCGCTGCAGATGAAGTTATGTGATGTTAGGAAGATAGTGAGAGGCCTGAAAGCGTGGCGTGATATGGCCCATAGGGTCACGAAGAGTCGGACACGAATGAACGACTGAACTGAACTGAGCGGGGCACGACGAAGCCTGTCGAGCGAATTGTCGATACGGGGCAGCGGGGAGACATCTTTTAGTGATGTTCAACTTTCGATAATCAACACAGAAGCGAAGGCTCCCAACCTTTTTCTTTACCAGCACGTCTGGGGATGACCACGGGCTGTTGGACGGTTGTATGGCGCCACAACAAAGCATTTGTTTATTCACTGTGTGGACGTTACTTTCTCTGCTGTGAAATGCCGTCATATGCAGGGGCAGCCGCCCCGTCAAGCTGCTCTTCGAAGCAGATTTTTAGCGGCTGCTCCTTTCCTTTCCTTGTTTTAAAGGAAAAATAAAGTATTATTATTATTATTATTATTATTATTATTATTATTATTATTATTATTATTATTATTATTATTATTATTATTATTATTATTATTATTATTATTATTATTATTATTATTATTATTATTATTATTATTATTATTATTATCTCCTGAACCTGTGTCGGAATCGCTACATGTTCCGTCGTTGAGATGCGGTACGGCTGCTGGCGGACAGGGCGGGCGTTGTCGGGAGTAATGATTCGGTGCTTCACAAAAGGCGTTTTCCGTACTTTCGATTAGGACGCGAAACAAGCGCTGTATTGTAGTAGGAGGGCACGTAGTCACGCTTCCTTGTTTCCGAGAGGACCAGACTAATCAAGACGGTCAAGGAGCAGGTTCACAGTGCTAACAGCTCCAAGCGTAAAACATTCAGAAACATCCGCTAAGGAGTCAGCAAATGCGATGGCAGTATCACGAAAAAAATTCCGGGGTTTCGTTGGTGAAGTTAATCGCCAGGAGCTCAGAGCGGCCGCCGCGGAGGTGATTGTGGCTGCGCGCGGTTCAGATGCCGTGGGTGAGCAAAAGAGGTTGCCTTCCGCGACCCGTCACGCAGTTCGTCGCAGTTTGCGTTTTTGTGACAGCACAAAAACATTGGCGCGTGGCGGAATCGAAACACTCTCGGTATCAGTATCAGCAGCTTTATCGGTCGAAAATGTCACTGTACGCTTCCAGAGGTCGACAATAGCTCTTTACTGCGTGGGCGCGGCGGAACCAGCGTAGGCATGTGGTCTCACAAGCTTCTCTTCTGCCTTGTGCAGGTTTTTTTGCCCAGTTCTGCCGCATCAACGACTGCAGTAAATGGATCAGCAATCGACACGTGTTTTCTGGCTGCACCGTCACCTTTGGAGCCTCTTCTTTTTGATTGTCCATTCCCGCGTGACATCAAGCCTGGAACGCCACCTAGCCACCACGTGACCTTGTCCGAATCGCCTTTAAAAGAACGTCAACAGGAATTTGTCTTCAGTGGGCGCGCCGGAACCAGCGTAGGCATGTAGTCTCACAAGCTTCTCTTCTGCCTTGTGCAGGTTAGTACCGATTATTGTTCTGTTATAAGTGATTGCCGCTGTCTTCTGGTCCTGCCGTGCATACAGCAGTTCGTTGAAATTGCCTACAATGCTTTTTGTATGTGCAAACTGCTCCTATGTGGAGACGTTGAAACTAATCCCGGTCCGGATACTAATGAAATGCTAAAAGAATTACTTGAAGGGCAAAAAGGCCTAGCCACTGAAGTGACTGCCTTGAGAGAGCAGCAGAGCAATATGGAAAAACTCATGAATGGTATGAGACTAAGGTTTACAGCCTTGGAGAAGCAGACAAACAGGATTGACACTCTAGAACAAACAATATATGAACTCCAGGCGAAAATAACTGATTTAGAAGACAGGAGCCGCCGCTCAAACCTTATTGTTTTTGGAGTAAAAGAGGAACCCGGGGAATCTGAGGCTGACTTGAAAAAGAAGGTTCTAACTGAAGTTTTTGCAGAAAAGCTTAAAGTATCTTGCAGTTCTGTGGGCAGAATACACAGGCTGGGCAAAAAGGCAACAAACCGCCCTGTAATTGTGTTCTTCTAGGACTATAACGAAAAGCAAGAACTCTTTAAAAACTGCAATAAACTGAAAGGCACTAATATTTCAATACAGAACGATTATTCACGAAACACACTTAGGAAGCGTAAATTGCTGCGGCACCGCGCAAAAACAGAAAGGGATGAAGGGGAAAAAGTTACCTTGATACATGACAAGCTGCGAATCGAGAAAATGCTTTACACCTGGGATGAAAGCGATAACAGCAGAGTTCAACTCGGTGATAAAAACAGTTACCAAAGCAAGGACTGACTTCCACAACCTCGTGTTAAGGAATTTCGCTTACTTAATATTAATGCACGTAGTGTTGTAAATAAATCGGAGGCTTTGGAGGCTATCTTGTTGATTCACATTCCACACGCCGTAGTTATAACCGAGACATGGCTGCGAGATGATATTGATGATGAAACTGTTTTCCCCCGCTCTTATCAAGTTTTTCGCCGTGATAGAGCAACACGTGGAGGGGGAGTTGTGGTCCTGGTGAATCAAAACACATAGGCACAAACGTTGCAACAAATAGCTAACCATGAAAGTGTGACTTTAAAACTGTCGTACGGGGGTAGATCATTTGTGCTTTTTGCTGTATACAGACCACCTGATTCACTACCTCAATATTTATGTGATCTGGCCGATCGCATGTCTAAATTTCACCGTGATAAAATATACTTTGTCGGTGATTTTAATCTCCCAAATATTGACTTGAATAGTCCCTTCCCTAGTACAATGACATAAATGCTTCATACCTGTGTGATATTATGCTGATTTATAATTTGCAACAGGGAGTTAAGCACCCAACGCGCATACACGATGAAGCTGCATCTATTCTCGACCTCGCCTTACTCATCCAAGAAAGAGAACGTTTTACTATTTCAGTTGAAACTGGGTTATCTGATCACTGCATGGTGGTTTTTACTTGTCCCATTCAACACAACGTCGATAGTGAACCAGCAAAAATTATTTCCGTGAAAACCGTCTCCAGAGCTAATGATGAAAGTGTGTTAGATTACTTCAGCTTACGCCTTGACATGTTTCGAGGAACTAATGTTGATGAACTCTAGAATAAATTTAAAGAAATCTGTGCGTACTGCATTGATAACTACATTCCTAATAGAACAAAGAAAGCGTGTAAAAAAACTCCTTGGATCACGCGAGAAATAATACATTTGAAAAGAAAAATCAAACGACTGAAGCGTGGGGGTGCCTGTCGAAACATAGTTAAAATACATCAGGCTAACTTCACAAGCGCTTTGCGGCAGGCTAAACAAAATTACTTTCAGTATAGCCTGCCAAATTTCCTTCGTGACTCACCACATAAGTTCTGGAATTTTTTATCGAAAAAGAAAAAAAAAACAATTACGCCCATTTCATGTCAAGGTGTGCAGCTTGCTGATAAATCACAAATCTCTGAGGCATTCAATAAGTATTTTCAGAGTGTGTTTTCCCATCATGGTTTATTTGTTAAACCCAGTACCATGTCTCCCAACTCGACCCCCGACATTGTTTCTTCATCTGGCGTATTCTCCATGCTACTCAACCTCAAAACTAAAGTGTCCGCTGGACCTGACGGGATACCAAATATTTTTTTGCGCCGTTATGCAGAAGCCATCACATAGTTCCTGGTTGTTATTTTCCGTAAATCATTTGAAACAGGAAACATTCCTTCCGACTGGAGGAAAGCGCGGATTGTGCCCGTGCTGAAAAAGGGTGATCCTGCCTTGATTGCTAATTATCGTCCCATATCAATAACTTCCACATGTTGCAAACTTGCTGAGCATATCATAGCTAACTACATAACTACATTTCTAAACGATAACAAGGAGCTTACCCCCCATCAGCACGGGTTTCGAAAAGGCTTTTCCACTGTCACTCAGCTAACTTCTGTCGTTCATTCTTTTGCAAGTGTACTAAATAGCGCTGGTCAAATGGATGTTATTTTTTTAGACTTCAGCAAAGCCTTTGATGTTATTTCTCATGCCAAACTAATTTACAAACTTGAACTTATTGGTCTTCCTAATTTCATAATTCGTTGGATTTCCTCATACCTTTCTCACCGCACACAATTTG
The DNA here is from genome assembly GCF_055883805.1 of Amblyomma maculatum. Taxonomy (NCBI): domain Eukaryota; kingdom Metazoa; phylum Arthropoda; class Arachnida; order Ixodida; family Ixodidae; genus Amblyomma; species Amblyomma maculatum. The sequence continues at coordinate 477,875,255 of NC_139344.1, read as the reverse complement.
TTTGTGTTGATGATTGCTATTCAAACCACCTGCCGGCCACTTCAGGCGTCCCACAGGGAAGCGTCCTCGGACCTCTCCTCTTTTCGATATATATCAATGACATTACTAACGTTATAACTACCTCTGTTCAAATTAGATTATTCTGCAGATGACTGCGTTTTATTTCACCAAATTACTCGCCAAGATGATCAAGTTTTACTAAACTCCAATCTTCAGAACATACATACGTGGTGTAATAAATGGGACATGAAGCTAAATTTAGAGAAAACTGTATACATGAAGATAACTAACAAAAAGGCTTCCTTCTCATTTCCTTACAATATTCCATCTCACCTTCTGACCGAAGTCAGCGAGTACAAGTATCTAGGAGTTACAATAACGAAAAACCTTAGCTGGAATAAACGTGTATCAAACGTATGCTCCTCAGCCTTTCGTAAACTCTACTTTCTTAGACATAAACTAAAACTTGCCCCACCTGAACTTAAAAAATTAACCTGCTTTTCAATAATAAGGCCATCACTAGAATATGCGTGCACCTTCTGGGATCCCTACACTAAACGTAACATCGAGGCCCTTGAAATGATTCAACGCAAAGCCGTCCGTTTTATTTTTTCAAAGTATCGTGTAACTGACTCACCAACGACCCTCATGAGAACTCACGGTATTGAAACATTACAGCTGCGCCGGAAAATTCAAAGACTGAAACTACTTTTCTTACTAAAAAACCATAAACTGTCTATGAATGCAGACCACTTCCTTAAACCTAACACTACGCGCCAAACACGAAATCATCATGCACAACCATTAACCCCTTACAATGCTAGGATTAACGCCTTTAAATACTCATTTTTTCCACGCACCATTGAGGAGTGGAACAGGTGTCCGCCAGATCTTTTAATCAGAGCTGATTCTTTTGACTCAATGTTTTCTTCTAAGTATTTAATTTGAGAGCCATTGATTTCTACGTTTACTTTTTGTATTTTGCATCTGAGCCTTGTGTTTATTGTTGTATTTTGTGTTACAACTTGTATTTTACATTTTTCAATTTTGCTAATCCTGATCTTTTTGCATATACTATGTATTCGCCCCTCCTGCTCGGGCCTACTGTAGGCCTGCAGTATGTTCCAAATAAATAAAAATAAATAGAAAATCAACGCCAATGATACAGTCACGGGAGCAGTCAGGTGTAACGAGGCTGCTGGCAACGAACGTGAATCTGTGAATTTGAACTCTTGCCGTGGACAGGCCACTCGGAGTTACGAAATGTCCACCAGCGGTGTGTATTTACGTGCCAGAGCAGAGAAAGAAAAGTACAAAAAAAGACATTTAACACAGGGATCAGCTACATAAACATGCAAGAAGGTAGATAAAGAGCGAAATGGCTAGAGATAGAACAGTAGTTGAAGGATGACAAAATTGTAGGTATGCTCTATGCGAGACTCATTTCATGTATCTAGAAGATCCGGCGTTTATAGAAGGCTAAGCCTGGGAAGGGTGCAACAAAACGCGAACGGAGAAAAAGGGGAAATGGTTTTTATTTATTTATTTATTCAGAATACCTACAGCGCCCCCACTGGGGCATTGTTGTAGGGGAGAAACAGCATAAAAACAAACAGACGTAAAATACAATAAATTTGACAGATGATGCAGTGAGACACAGGGGGAAAAAAGAAGGGAGAAATGTTGCAGAAAACCAAACATGCGCACGACAAACTAGATAAAATATAAACTGCGAAATGCAGCACTCCTTTGGCAATACAATAAACGATAAAGTGGGAAAATGATGCAATGTGCCCAGGCAAATAATGAAAAATTGCATAAGAACAAGCACGCGTACGATATACGCGGCGGAAATAAATAATAACAGAAGAAAAATGCCCAAGGATCATAAATAATGCTACACAGATGCTCATGTAAAAAATTATGTTAGTAGTAATATTAAGTCATATTAATGTATTATCACAATCATATTTGCAGGTTGTTGTTATACCAAGGAACAAATTGGCAAAGAATAAAATCATCTTGCACAGAACATATCTGTGCATCAGGAACAATTGCCGGCATAAGAACATAGCTAGGGAAAGTTTATCTAGAAACAGGACACCAGTGCAGGCAAGGAAACAAGGATCTCGTTGAATGTCTCGGTGACGATCTAAGCCAGTTTGGAGACGGGTTCAATATTTTTCTACTGGGGGACATGAACGGCTACATCGACGATCTGGATGGATACACGGATTGTAACGGGAAGCTAATGATAGATTTCTGTGAGCGACACGACCTAGTCAGAGTAAATAGAGAAACAAAATGCGAAGGACAAATCACATGGGAACTCCGCAAATGGCAGACGACCATTGACTACTGTCTAATGTCGCAGGGAATTCATAGCAAGGTCACAAAAATGGAAATAAAGGAAGAAGGGGAGTGTGGTGTGGGAAGTGATCATTAACCTGTTAGTCTGCAGAAAAATGGAACTTAGACAAAGAGTAAACGGAAAATTAAACGACGATCAAATATGCGCACATAGCAGCAGACATAGAGGAAGCAATAGAGAAAAGCATTCTGTTATTTTGCGCAAAAAACACGACACAAAAGAAACGAGGTAGACAGAACAAGCGCTTGCCCTGTCTACCTCGTTTCTTTTGTGCCGTGTTTTTTGCGCAAAATAACAGAATGCTTAGGCACCAACTAGCCTGCAAAAGCGTACTCGCAATAGAGAAAAGCCCCATGGAAGACTGTTATTATGAACAGGTAGAGCTAACCATAAGGAGAAAAATTATGGAGGTTAAGGCAGCAAAAAGCTGGAATGAAAAGAGGAAGCCACGGAGCTGGTGGTATAAGCAAATCAGGGCAGCCCTTGAACAACGACGGGCAGCTTCAAGGGAACACCGAGAGGCAAAGAAAGCACAGGTATCTCTGGAGGAAATAGCCCAAAAATCGGAATCATATCATGAAAAGAAACTTGACATACAGGCCCTCATCCAAAGTAAAATAATGCAGTCCACCGATCGCTCAATGGCTGACATACACGATGCCACTAGAGGCGGACCAAGCACATTCTGAAACCATATAAGCTGGCTAGGTAAAAAGAATAAATGAAAATAGGACCGGATTCAAGATAACGAGGGCAATTGTTTAAAGGTAGACAACGCAGTGAACTAGTTATATCAGTTATAGCCGGGTCATTTAAGAGCGACGACAGGGTAATCTCCGCAAATCAGGAAGCAACACAAGACAGCAGAATACAAAGTGTTTTTATTATTATTAATGATATTGTGAGCGTAATTACCCAAGCCGTCCATTACGATTGTTTGCAGACGATTGTGGGCTGTTCAGGGAATTGTCAAACTAGGATGACCAGATAAGTTTTAATAATAATCTTCAAAATATTCTATTCTTTTGGGATATGCAATTGAAGGTTAACAAAACAGTGTATATGAAAATAACCAAGAAACTGAATAACCATTCTTTTCCCTACGCCCTAGGGACAGAACCATTAACCGAAGTGTCGTCACACTAAAAAATAGCCTAAACTGAAGCACTCACATAACGTGTGAGACACAGCCTTTCGGAAAGTTTGCCTTCTCGGTAATAAATTGAAGCACTGCCCCGCGAAACTAAACATTTAGCTTATACATCATTAATAAGGCCAAAACTTGAATGCGCATGCGTGGTATGGGACCCTTATACCAAAACTAACATTGACGATCTCAAAAGAATCCAATGTAAGGCAGTCAGGTTTATTCTTTCTAAGTACCGTACATCTGTTACCCCGACAGCGCTAATGAAACAACATGGAATACCGACCCTGCAACTGAGAAGAAACATTAAGCGCTTAAAATTCCTTCTTAAAAATAACTTCCTTGCTCTAACTCTTGACCCGTACATAACTCCACATAACAACATAACAACCATACATAACACCTCTCTCTAGCGACTCTCTAACGCCATACAGCAGCAGAACTGATGACTCTAAATATTGCTTTTTTTCCTCGCACGATAACAGATTGGAACAACTTACCTCTGCCTATTCTAACTAGCATAGATTCAATTGAAACCTTGAATTGCTGATCTCAAATGTTTTTCTTGTCTGCTTTTTGGCTGCCCAAGCTGATCGCGTTTTTTTCTCGCTGCATGTTTGACATTTCATTTTTTGGATATTTTATAAAATGGCTTACTTTTGTTGTTTTTTTTATGCTTACAACTTTCCTAAATGAAGAAAAAATTAATTATTAAATTGGTTCACAGGAAGGGAAAGGCGCAGTAACTGTCACACTTGCTCTGTGGACACCCGAACCGCGCCGTAAGGGAAGGGAGGAAGGTGGGATTGAAAGTGGAAAGAGAGAAAGGGGAGCCGTAGTGGAGGGCTACGGAGTAATTTCGACCACCTGGGGATCTTTAACGTGCGCTGACATCGCACAGCACACGACGCCTCTTCGTTTCGCCTCCATCGAAACGCAGCCGCCGCGGTCGGGTTCGAACCCGGGAACTCCGGCACAGTAGTCGGGCGTCTTACCACTGCACCACCCCGGCGGGGCCTAAATGCCTAAATGAAGAGCTTGGTTTGCATTTCGTTTAGCCTTTGTTTTGCTCATATTCTATCGCCCAAAGAACAAGTGTTTTGAAACTATTATTTTCTATCTCAATTCTGTAGACTGATGTTATTTGTATGCCCCTCCTGCTTGGCCGTAAAGGCCTGTAGAATTGAATAAATAAATAAAATAAAAAGAAATCACATTGTACGGATAAAAGGCCGGCTGCTTTCTGTCAGTTTTACCAAGTCGGGAGTTTCCAGCTAAATTTACCAGTCATTACACATTTAGAAAGCAAAAACGTTGCATTGCAGGAGGCGGAATTTTTTACGTATTAATAGCATGTTGTCTCTCTTACTGGTTGTCATCAATATATTATTTTCTTTTTTATCATTTCGGGTTATTAATTTCATACATTTCTGGATATGTCCTGACTCCGAGCAAAACCATCTTTCGAAAATACAGGTAGTTGAAATGTAGGAACAGCAAATCGAAAGCGAAACGTGTTTCATAGCCAGAAACGGTGACGTCACTCACAGTGTCACTCGCACGCCCGTTGAATGGTGCAAATCATGAGACAGTACTTCAAAATGCCGCCTCAAAATTTCATGATCCCGCGGGGAGCGTCACAAAGACAGTGTTGCCCTAGAAATTGTCTGAACGGAGGTCACGAGAAACACAGATATTTAAATGTAATTTCGTGCGAATGAATGATTGCACGGTGACTAAATTTTTTAGACTCTCTAAGAGCGGAGAAAATGCACTAAAATGTTCAGAAGAATATGCGTATGTCGAAAAGCCTCCGGAGTTGACTTCTAATAACAGTACAGTTTATTTTAAAATATTTTCATTCCTGCAGAGGAAAATCGCTGTGAGCGCATGCCTTCAAAGTGATGTGACGGTGGCTAGCATAGGAACACGCCAAATACGCCTTGAATTGAGTTATGTGGCATTACGTAATGCAATCGTCGAGTCTGCTCTTACCAAGTATACAGTCTGAAAGACTGGGACCTGTCAATTATGTGCAAGTGTTCAGGAATGAGTGGCTGCCAGCCGTTTAGACTGATCACTGGAAGTCCAATATGCGAAAGGAGAATTTTATGTAGTTAACGATTTGTGGTGCCCCTTATGAAAGCGGCGAGAGGTCATCTCTGGCATTGAAATGCGATGCAGGAAGTCCACTCTCGACATCTGAAACAACCGTGGGAGCACAGCTGCGCTCTGAGAAGGAAATAAGTTATGCTGCTTGTTACAAAAATCATTTAAAGGAGCGGGCCGGGTTCCCTCTGCCTACGCGGTTGATACTCGTCTGGTAGAATGCAGACTTTGAACGCGTGATCAGTCAACTAAACGTTCTCAAACGTAGATCGCCAACCTAATGTGATTGAACAGGACTAACACAATTTTATTTCTTTCAGCCCGAATCCTAAGACAGAGTAAATGCTGCTGTCAGTTAACTGCTAACTGCACACAATCTGAATCCAAAATATTGGCAGAATATGAAGAGGTACACGTTTGCAGCAGTGCTGTACCCGGCCTAGATTCAGGGTACCAGTTGATGATTTCTTGCAGCGCACTAGAGAATGCGTGATGAATCAGACGATGCATTTTTATGAGTGAAAGTGGCTACAGTCAGGAATAAGAAAGAAGTGATTTTGAAAACTTAACTTAGACCTACAGAAGACTGCAGAAATTTCTAATCAATACAGAGAAAGTTATTATACAGTTATATTCAAACACCAAGTAATTATAAAAGGCGTAAACTAGCTTCATGATGCTAGTTATACACTTGGCAAATTTTCGCAGGTTTTAGGGCTTGCTGTTGCGGGTTTTCTGTTTCCGGCTACCCAAGAAATGCGTAAATTCTACGAGTTACGGGGTTCATTAGCAGACTCTGAGTGCCTAAAATCGCGTTGTTATACACAGCACGCTTTATTATATGTTTATTGACCTTGTACTAACAGCTGTCACAGTGACGTCGTTGCGGTCTGTGAACCTAGATGGTAGAGGAAGGAGCTCATTATATGACTAATATGAAGATATAATTGAATAAATAAACATAAAATACATCGGTTTATCATTTTTGATTTAGGAAGGCAAGGTGTTAAACTGAAGGCCATTACCAAAAATATTTCTATATAAACGTACTAGTGCTCAATTCTGCATAGTACAACACCACTCGCATTTCTTATACTGCTCACGCCGTTTGGGAATTCGATTATGTAAAATCTTGATTTTGGTGAGAACATCAAGTGCAAGGTGCTCGGACCTCGTCAGGCCAACTGGGCTCGGCCCCCTTTACGCTGAAAGAAAAGAAATCAATAAAAAGTGGCCCGTTTATAAACATGCAATGATCTCGTCGAGCTTTAAACTGTTCATCTGTTCAAATCGAATTGGTGTGGGCAGCACAATTTTCATTTTAGTTGCGCCTTCTAAAATGCAGACTGAAAGAGTTACAACTGCTTGCTTTGATTTAAATAATTTTGTAACCTCGAGCATTAAAGCGCTGTTAATGTTCACCTCTTGGTACAGACCAGCTAAATGGACTGCACATATCTGCCACAGTTATTCAAGATAGTAATATATACGCGCTTGCACGAATACTCATTCATGCAGTAATTACGATGTATTGAAACGCTTACATAGTGAATAGTGTACAATTGAAAATAGATTTGCAATAGCTACACTGCATTTCTGTGGTACTGGGTGCTGACATGTAAAGGCCACGTTTAGGTGTAGCATAGTACATATCGTTGAAGGCTTTCCGTAATAAAAGCCAAACAACCCCTGCATTCGATATTAAGAGAGAGCGACACTCACCCACAGGCGAATTTGCACAGATCAGGCCTTGTTTGGGATACACCTTTTCCGCATACTGCTTCACACTTGCTCTGCAAGCTTCTCGAGAGCCAATCGTCATCTTCAGTTGCATCAAACTGTCTGTAGACTTCTTAGATTCGTCCAGCCCCCAGCCGATGACGAATGCCGTCTTGGGTTCTTCAGAGCTCGTCGTAGTTTTTCCTGCTGAAAAGAAATTACCTCATCATCATCATTGCAAGTCTGACTAGGTGCAATACAATCAAAAGGCCTCTCCCGCGTTTTCCCAAGTAACTTTTTCCTGCCAATCGATTCCACTCCAAATCCCGAAATTCGAAGGACAGTAGATTAAACTGCAACCCAGTTTGTGGCTAATCAACCATTTATTTGTTCCTCTACATTGAACAGAAACATTTCGCCTCACCGACAACTTCTGCTGCGAAGGAAAGGGGCATGTTGCGTAGGAATGGGGCAGAAGGGCTCATTCTGCTGCCGCATTTGAAGTGTACTGCATGCGAAAAAATAACTCGTTTGTTCTTCTCTGATCAGCAAACGAACAGAGGGATCATGAAGGGAAGGAAAGGAAGCACAGGGAACTGTCATTTTAGAGCTCAGCTCTTCGGCGCTCCTTTCTGCGCTTCGAGCTGTGGTCGCCATTGGCCCTCGCTGCTTGTGCCCTCTTCGTCTTCCTCCGTGGCGGCGACCACGCGTGCCTTCCGATTGCTAAGCGCGCTGCGAAGCGTCGGCTGGGCGGATTACGGTGTGTGCATCCCAAGCAGAAAAGGAGAGCCACTTTGACTTGACTCGCTAGCAGCGTCAGCGGCATCAGTCAGTCGCTGCTATCTCTTCGCCGTGCCGCTTATGTGCCCAATGCGCTGCCGCCCGCGACCTCCCATTAAGATAATCACCCTTCTCGCTTCTCCACCAATGCTACCCTGTGCAACGGACATCAGAGCACCGGATCGATGGCGGCAGATCTTGATATATTCATCGCCCGAGCCGTAACGCATACCCGACGCCGTTCGCCACAGCAAAGCGCCTATCATTATCATCATCATCATCATCATCATCATCATCATCATTTGCCTGCCCTGAACTGCTGCAGGGTGAAGGCCTCTCCCATATTCCTCCAGTTTACCCGGTCCTGTGCCAGTTGCATCCCCTTCAGCCCTGCAAACTTCTTAACCTTATCTGCCCACCTAACTTTCTGTCGCCCCGTGCTACGCTTTCCTTCTCTTGGAATCCAGTTTGTTACCCTAAGCTACCATCATTTATCCTCTATTCGCACCAGATGTCCTGCCCATGCCCATTTCTTCTTCTTATATTCCACTTAGAACGTCTAATTTGAGTTATTTCTCTGACCCACTCTCCACGCTTCTTATCCCTTAACGTTACCCCTACCATTTTTCGCTCCATAGCCCTCTGCGTGGTCCTTGACGTAAGTTGAACACTCTTCGTTACCCTCCAAGTTTCAGCCCCATAGCGGAGTACACGTAAAATGGGACTGTTGCATACTTTCCTCTTGAGCGATATTGGTAATCTGCTAGTCATATTCTGCGACTGCTTGCCAAATGCGCTCCTTCTGTTTGTTATTTCTCTTTCATGGTCCGGATCTGCTGTTACTACTATTCCCCGACTACTACCAGTATTTCGCTCGCACGTGGCACTGATGATTATGTAATGATAATTTTTTTTGTAAAAATGTCGTGTACATTTCCGGAATAAAACAGTTGAAAGTTGCGCTCCGTCCTGTCTCCCTTGTCTTTTTGGGTCGTCTTTTTGTGCGCATAAAACCTATCTAAGTATGAACCAACTAGCCCCACAACGCATATTACAGGTAACTCCGCGCTGAACCGCCCTTGCGTGCGCGGTCTCAGCAGGTTGACGAGAATTTCACGAGTTTTATCGAGGAGGTCGTCAACTTGTGCAAGCGCGTGAACGCAGAGATGTCAGAGGCCAATAAGATCAAGCACATTCTGCAAGGCATCAATGACGACGCCTTTCAGATGCTGACTGCTCGAGATATCCGCACCGTCGCGGAAGTGGTCACACTGTGTCGAAGTTATGATGAACTGCGCAAACAAAGGGCCATAACTCGCGCGAACACCATGCACTCTGAGTCGCTTGCTGTTCTGACAGATGCAGCTGAACATTCTGCGCTTCTGCCACAGATCAAGAGCTTCATTCGGGAAGAAGTTGCTCGACAGCTCTCCTTTACGTCCTGTCATGAAGAGCCTTCCTCACACCTAGCTTCCCGTTTTCGGCAGATAATTCAAGAACAGGTAGCTGAATCTCTTCCTCCAGCTCCTCAATCCTGCCTGTCGCAGTCCCGTTGACATATGCGGCTGCTGCTGCCCGACCACCACCTACATATGCTCCGCCGCAACCTGCCTACGTTCAGCCGCCTTCTAGTCCAGCGCGAGAACCTGCCTAGTTTATTCACCCGGCTCCAAGACCGCGCAATCCCTGGCGCACGACAGATAACCGGCCAATTTGTTACACTTGCGGGCTGGCTGGACGTATTTCTATTTATTGCCGAAACAGCCTCCCAGTGTCGGCACCACCTACTCATGGTTCTGGATACTGGTCTTCGACGCCTCAGTATTCCGCGCCTACTGAGCCTCCAGCCAGCCGTCATTTCTCCCCAAACCACTCAGCCATGTCCGACCACCGTCCACCGTCGCCGCGACGCCGCTCTGTCTTCCGATTCGACGTCGACAAAACGCTTCACGTGAGGAAAACTGGAGGCCGCAGTTCCTGAGGCGAGATCTGCGACCCCGTCGAATTTCCCAAGTCCCGGTTAATCTCATTGCAGTTTTCATCGAGGGTGTTGCTGTCATAGCCCTAATTAACACTGGCGCTGCGATTTCGGTTATGGACGCAAACCTATGTAGCTCTTTAAAGAAAGTGAAGACGCCAATTGCGCGACTTTCGTTGCGAACGGCCAGTGCTCAGCATATCAAGCATTTAGCAGCGTGCACCGCTCGAGTAGTTATCCAGAATTGCCTTTATACGATCGAGTTCGTCGTGCTGCCAAGTTGCTCACACGGTGTAATTTTAGGCTGGGATTTTCTGTCGCGTCACGCTGCTATTACTGATTGGGCTCGAGCTGAAGTGGGAAGAGCGTATTGCCGGGCTAGTTGGTGATCCATTGGGTAAAAAATTGCGCAAAAAAACACAAAGGACAAAGAAGAACACATAAGACGTGTGACAAGCGCTTGTCACACGTCTTATGTGTTCTTCTTTGTCCTTTGTGTTTTTTTGCGCAATTTTTTACCTGAAGTGGGGTTCTAGGCTTTGCCCGATGTCTTACCAGACGCTAATCCACTAAATTCTTTTGCTAAAGCCCTCGTCGCCGAAGATATTGACCTTCCTCCCTCCTCTTCTGTGCTTTTTCGTGCCGCTTGTGCCTCTGTTAGCGATGAGACCATTCTCTTCACAACAGCCCACATTTCCTGCGCCGCAAGTGCCTTACATTGCCCTACGCTGTGCTCGCTATTTCCGCTGGCAGTTCCATGTTATGGGTCTCTAACCTATTTAACTCTCCTACTGCTTTGCGCCATGGTGAATACCTTGGAAGTATCCAGCCAATCGCATCTGTTCTGATCTCTGAGGAACCTGACGATGCGCCGCACTGTGCCGTGACTGCGCTCAGCCCCCCTTCACATGCACCCGCTTCCCCCTCTACAGACTTGTTCCTCCGTTCCATCGATGCCGATCTTCCTGCAGCGCAGCGCACTCAGCTTTTGAACCTACTACATCACTTTCGCTCATCTTTGAACCCTTATCAAAGTAATTTGGGTCAAACGTCTACAGTCACTCATCGCATCTACACCGGCACCCACGGATGGATGGATGGATGGAATATAGGAGCGTCCCCTTTGAAACGGGGTGGTAGCAGTAGCTATCATGCTCATTTTTCTCCCTATATCTTACTTATTGATTTAGAATGGTTAACTAAACCATCATTCTATTTATTAAATTTTGTTCCTACATTACTAACATTATGTCACTTCTCTGCTTTTAAGCCACCAATCTTCCAGTCGTTTTTTGCCAGTTTCCACCGCCGGTTTATTCACCCGGCCACTGTTATCTCTAAACCCCAGAGCTTCAGGAACAGTGATTGCGCCTGCACCAACTTCCGGATGGATACCAACACATTCGAGTATAACATGGGCAATTGTTTCACTGGAGTTTCCACATGCAGCACATGCGTCATCTCCATTGTTAAATTTCTTTTTGTAGCTGCGTGTTCTAAGGCACCCTGATCTAGCTTAAAAAAGTAGGGCACTGCCTCTTGAGTTATCAAAGAAATCTTCCTTCCTGATCTGCATTTTCCACTTTCGGTATAATTCCACACTCTGTTTCTTTTCCATCGATTTTATCCAATTTTTACCTTCTGTGTTTTTCACCTGTTGCTTAATGCTCTTTATTTCTCCGTCCTTGTTACTAACATACTTACTTGTTAGTTTCCTAGTTCTTTTCCTCCATTGTGAGTCAACGCTTTTTAGGTACAGGTATTTAAATACTTTAGCTGCCATCTGCTACTCTCCAATTTCCTCAGGCGTTCCTCATATAATATTTTACTCGGAGCTCCCCGTACTTCGAAAGATGCCCAGCCCATATCTCGCTGTACCGCCTCATTTGTAGTATTGCCGTGGGTACCTAGTGCTAATCGTCCAACGGATCTCTGATTTGTTTCTAATGTCGACTGTACCTCTGATTTTAGGCACGAAATGCGGTTTCGTGCCTAAAATCATAATCATAATCATAAGTCCGGGCACCATAATTCCTTTCCAAATACCCCTCAATACCTCATACCTATTGTATCCCCACAATGCCTTATGCTTCATTATCCCGGCATTCCTTCGCCCTTTGGCCTTAAGTGATTGCTCATGCTTTCCAATGTATGCCAATCCTTCGTTTACCCATAGCCCCAGATATTTATATTCTGCTACTCTAGGTATTTCAAGGCCTTGTATTTTAAGACCCTGATCAGTCGAGCCGTTGAAAATCATCAGACCCGACTTAACTGCGCTGAAACTGAAGCCCAGAGCGTCCCCTTCGTCTCCGCAAAACTTAACTAGGGTTTGCAATTCTTCCAGACTCTCAGCTAGCAGCACAATATCGTCTGCATACATCAAACCTGGGAGGCGCTGCTCTACCGCCTTTCCACCTAATCTATATGACTATCTATATGACTAGGTTACTATCTTCTATCCTCCGTTCCAGGTTTATCATATAAAGCATGAACAGCACCGGTGATAGAGGACAGCCTTGTCTTAATCCTTTGCATACTTTGACATCCTCCGTACTTCTTATCCCTTCCCACGTAATTTCTACTTTGTTATCCCGGTATATTTCCTGTAGGAACTCTATTATCTCATAACCGATAACTTCTTCTTTTAATATGTTCCACAGGAGTACCCTGCTTACGTTGTCGTACGCCCCGTTTATGTCCAGGAAGGCTAAATACAAAGGTCTATTTTCCACTCTAGATATTTCGATGCATTGGGTAAGCGCGAACAGGCTATCATCTAAGCGCCTACTATTTCTAAAGCCGTTCTGAAGTTCTCCGAGTATCTTGTTACTTTCAACCCATGCTTGCACCTTTAATTTCACCGCCTGCATGGCTAACCTGTACATAACAGATGTTATGGTAATCGGCCTGTAGGATTTTATGTGCATCATGTCTCCTTTCCCTTTAAAAATCAAATTCATTTTACTCTGCCGCCAGCTGTCCGGAATTTGCTTATTTGTTATGACTGTTTCCAGAGCTTTTAACAACGTTTCCTTACTTTTTGGACCGAGTTCATTAATCACCTTGATCGGAATTCCATCTATTCCTGTAAATGTGTTTTTAGGAATATTTTTTCTGCCTTTTTCCAGTTTAGATTGGTCAGTTCTAAGCTGCTTTGTATTCTGCTACCTTGTGTTGCTTCCTGATTTGCGGAGATTACCCTATCGTCGCTCTTAAATGACGCACCTCTACGACAGCGCCCGCCCCTATCGTGCGTCTACAACCAAACGCCAGGCTTTGAAGAGCAAGTCGACCTAATCATTCAGAATGGCGTAATTCAGCCCTCAAGCAGCCCTTGGGCGTCACCAGTTTTTCTCGTAGAAAAGAAAGATGGTTCTATCCACTTCTGTGTCGATTATCGCCTTAAAGGGACAGAACACTGGAATTTAGGTCCCGATTTTTTTTCGCCGCAGTGAAAAGATTGATGTCTAAAATGTTCGATTTCATAACGGCTTTGTTGGAAACGCTGTAGAAAATTTTTACCGGCAATTTTTCGATCAATGCGTGAGCCCGTTTTTATGTAGTCCGATGCTGGAAACTATGAGCAGCGACCGCGATGACGACTGGTGGTCGACAAAAAAGACGTACCGGAAACAAATGCAACTTTCACTCGCCAGACAGTAATCAGACATTTTTTGCGTAAAGTAACGTCCTTTTCAGTTTCACACTCAATGCTGTTAGGGCACATGCCCTTGTCGACGAAAGTTTTAGTGGGTACTGTCATTGCTGCATTCACGAAATTGCAAACACTGTGGCGCCATCTAGTGGCAAAACCTGAAAGCATACCTCTCGCGGTGCGAAAGCAGGGGTAGTTTTTTTTTTTTAAGGACGCATTGGATAGAGCGAAAAATATAAATTATGACAAGCACTCCTAGAAGAAAAAAGAACAATGTGCAGTTACGAAAATCAGCGATATTTTGCTGACATGTAGTGACGTGGGGGGCTACACTGAAGGTACTAGGGTTTCTACGCTAGATAGCACCTCGGTTGTTTTTATGCGATTTTCAATGGCAAATTGAAGTTGTAAAGCCCCTTTTCTTTGATACTGTAGCGCTCGATCTGTACTATATGAGGCAAGATCTTTTCATCTCCAGCATAATCTCATGACATATTTTGGCCAGTGTTCGGTCCCTTTAATAAGATTACCCGATAGGACGTCTACCCTCTTCCACGCATCGACGACGCTCTCGATTGTTTGCAAGGCGCCGAGCTCTTTTCTTTCCTAGATTTACGTCCGAGGTACTGGCAAGTTCCCCTGGAAGCGGCTGGTCGCCCCAAAACTGTCTTAGTAACTCCCAACGGCTTGTAAAAGATTACAGTTATGCAGTTTGGCCTTCGTAATGCTCCGGCAACATTTGAGCGAATGATGGACACCATTTTGCGTGGCCTAAAGTTGAAGACGTGCCTCGGCTACCTCGACGACATTGTCGTTTTATCTCCTGACTTTGCCACACACCTCTACCATCTGAAGCACGTTTTGACCTGCGTATCTGATGCCGGACTGCAGCAGATTTTGAAAAATTGTCGGTTTGCCGCCTCCCAGCTCACCATTCTCTGCCACGTTGTCTCCAAAGAAGGTGTATCTCCAGATCGTGGCAAACTTCGTGCCATAGCAGCCTTTCCCAAACCGACTTCCATTAAAGATCTACGTAGCTTCCTCAGGCTGTGCTCTTACTTTCGCCGCTTTATTAGAAATTTTGCTTCCATAGTTCCGATCTTTCATCGTGGTCGCCAACGTACGACGATGCCTTCAATGCTTTACGCCGCATCCTCGCGGCGCCGCCTGTCCTACGTCACTTCGATCCTACAGCGCCTACCGAGGTCCGCACGGACGCCAGTGGTATTGGTCTCGGCGCTGTGCTCGCTGAGCGCAAATCAGGTTATATTGAATACGTGGTCGCCTATGCTAGCCGGACACTCACGAAGGCTGAATCCAATTACTCTGCCACGGAAAAAGAGTGCTTAGCGATTATTTGGGCTCTTACTAAATTCTGCCCTTACCTCTATGGCCGCACTTTTGACGTAGTGACGGACGACTATGCGCTTTGCTGGCTTTCCTCACTGAAAGAACCGTCCGGTAGACTGGCAAAATGGGCTATTCGTCTTCAGGAATATGATTTCCGGGTTGTTTACCGCTCCGGCCGCAAGCATCACGACGCCGATGCACTTTCCCGCTGCCCCCTTACAGCTGAGGTCGCGAACCTTTCCAGTTCCGACGATTCCCCACCATCGCTTCACATCAATGACATGCCGTCAGCGCAGTGGCAAGATGCTTAGATAAATTCTCTTCTCGATTTTAGCTCCAATCCTACAGCTGCTTCTTCATCGCGTGCTCTCCGCCGCCATGCTTCGCACTTCGCCATTCTTGATAACCTCCTTTACCACCGCAACTACTGCGCAGATGGCCGCAAGTGTTTGCTAGTTATTTCCCAGCAGCTACGTTCGCAAATCTGTGACTATTTTTTCCTGAGGGTCATGTCCAACCACGAAATTCCGACGGAAAGCTTTTTAGTCACAATGGACGTAACATCCCTGTACACGAATATCCCCCATTCAGACGGCATACGCGCGGCAGTGGATGCATACCTTAAGACGGACCCCTCGGTGAACCTGGATGAGGAAACCCTCTCCACTATTCTTAGCCTGGTGCTTAATCACAATGACTTCGAATTTGAGGGAAGACACTACCTTCAGGTTAACGTTACGGTGATGGGAACCAAGGTGGCACCGGCTTATGCCAATATATTCATGGCGGCCCTCGAGAAGCAATTCCTGGACACTCAGTCTCTGAAACCCCTCCTCTATAAACGTTTTCTTGACGATATTTTCCTCATTTGGCCCCACGACGAAGCCAGCCTGTTAACATTTATACAAAATTACAATTCATTTCACCCATCCATATCGTTCACTCACAGCTTTTCTAAATCCTTAATTAACTCCTTGGACGTTACAATACAGAGAAAAAGCAACGTTCTTAAGACTACCCTATACCGGAAACCTACCGACCGCCAGCAGTACCTACATTTCAAAAGCAGCCACCCACACCACTGTAAAACCAGCATACCGTACTCACAGGCCCATAGATTCCGACGGATTTGCTCTGAGCTAGATGACTTTGACCGCCATGCGGAGCAACTAAAAACAAATCTTCTGCAAAAGGAATACCCCCCCTTCATGGTTGATGATGCTATTGGGAAAGCTCGAGCCTTATGCAGAAATGAAATAATCAATTTTGAAAAATCACAGCAGAACGACAGGCCAACAAACCTCGTTCTTACACATTCCTCAAACATGTCACGAGTTAATAATATCCTCTCGAAACATTTTAATATAATCCAGCAAAGCAGTCACTTGTCTTCCATTTTCAAACAGCCACCGAGAGCAGTGTATCGGCGCTCTAGAAACCTAAAGGACATGTTAGTTAGATCTAAAACGACCGCCAATGCTAACCCTAACCCCGGATGTAAACCATGCGGAAAACCACGCTGTAAAGTTTGCAATCATGTGCAGGCGACAAATATTGTAAAGGGCAACTTCTCTGATTTCACCTTTAAGATCAAAGAATCCTTGAACTGCGACAGTGCCAATGTGGTATACATGCTAAGCTGTGGTGTGTGCGGCATGGAATACGTCGGCCAGACCGAAACACCATTCAGGTTTCGTTTCAATAACCACAAGGCCCACGTCCACACACTGCCAAATCTCCCTTTTTCTAAGCACCTGTGCCTTCCAAACCACACTTTCGAAAACATTCGGGTCATTCTCCTTCAATCAGGCTTCCAAACAAATCGACAAAGAGAACAAAGAGAATCGTACTTCATACACAAATTTCAGAGTCTAACCCATGGAGTTAATGAAACATTGGGCAACTTTGCCTTTCTGAAAAGCCTACATAACTAATAGACAAGGCCTTTATCTCCCCCCATTTGCCCGCTCCTAAGAATTTCCTCCTTCTCACGCAAACTATACTGTTCGTTATTTAGGTCCTTGGCCTCCCCCCTCTGGTCGGTTTTCTATCCCGCAACAAACGTCTTCACTTAGAAGTTAGGACACGCTCGCGGGAACCACTTGACGCGAATGCCCGGCTGCGGCATTGGGTTTCGAGTTTCGGGAGAGCGCGTCTGGCCGACGGCTCTTTCGTCGCCGCGGCGGCGCGCCGCCCTTGCTCCGATCGCTGGCGTGTCGCGGGGTGGAACAACTCCGTCTAGAACACATAACTCTTATCCCAACGGTTTCTTGAACACCTGCACCGCTCGGGAGCGGGCCGTCCTGGTGTGCATGCTCGCATTGTCTGTTTTTCAGTTTTTTAATATTATTATTTTTATTTATTATTTATTATTTTTTTATGTTATTCTGAACTTTCCTTCGAGAGAGACTTGTCTTGCTTGTAGTGTCGTCTTCGTGGAAGCACGGCGCGTATGTAACATTCGTCGGCTCTCCACTTTCTCTTTTTGCCCCTTTTCTCTCTCTCCCCCCCCCCTTTTTTTTGTTTCCCTCTTTCTCCGTCTTTGTTGCATCACCAGCCAATAATCAACTGGAGCTTTTCGCCCTTTCTATCTATTCAGTAATGTTTGCTTCTCCAAAGACGGAGAGCGAGAATTCATTATCCCTCTCCTAACAGTGGCGTAATGTGCAGACTTATTCTCCATATTCAATTCTACCTTGAAGAAGGACGGTCCACCGTCCGAAACTGTTGGAATAAAATAGATAATCGGGAAAGTTGTGTGACATCCTGTTTGAATTTAACTCTGGCCCATTAGTAACAAGCAATCCATGTCTATATATATATATACATATATATATATATATATATATATATATATATATATATATATATATATATATATATATTGCCGCAATGTTATCTTACTGGCGCCGCCATGTGGCGAGCTCGGGAGACTGGCACGCGCTCGTCTTCTTCGCTCTCGGTGCTCGCCCGCCAGTCGGTTCCGTGCCTGATCTTGCCGGTGCTTTTACTTCGTCCTAAGTAAACCTGCTGAACCAGTTTCACTGGCTTCTGTGACATTTTTGGTGGAGCTTCTGGGTAGATTCCATGTACGAAGAGCCTCTGGCTGCCCCCTACGCCCATCTACACACCGTGGACACACCTGTGCACAAGGCGAGCCGTCGCTTGAGAGGCTTAGCACCCGAGTGTGGTCCTCTTGTTCCCCCACCGCGAACCACGATGACTACAGCGGCAATTCAGACCACCACTGAGCTTCCCGTGAGTGCCCAGCAGCTGACCTGCCATACCCCACGTATGCCCACGCCGTTTCATGGCGACAAGTTCGAAGACGTTGAGGACTGGCTGACCAGCTACGATCGGGTCGCTGTGTTTAATGCGTGGGACGAGGAGCGAAAATTGCAGAATGTTTATTTCGCACTAGAAGACGCCGCCAAGATGTGGTTCGAAAACCATGAGGCTACCATTTCCACCTGGCAGGATTTCCGGCGGCAGCTGCTCGCAACATTCGGCAACGATACAAGAAAAGAGATGGCCGAACTCGCTCTACAGTCCCGAGCACAGCGGCCTAATGAAAGCGTCGCCACGTTTGTGGAAGAAATGACTCGCCTTTTCAACCGGGCGGATCCGTCAATGTCGGAGGTAAAGAAGGTGCGCTACCTTATGCAAGGCGTCAAGGAGCAGCTGTTCGTTGGCCTTGTACGTGACCCTCCACGTACTGTTGCGGATTTTACGAGAGAAGCAACAAGCATCGAGAGTTCCTTGAATCAGCGATTTGTACATTTTGATCGCTCTGCGAACATCGCTGCCATAGACTTCCGCTTGCCAATGGCCGGAAACGACAGGGAAGCCCTTCGCGAACTTATCCGAAGCATCGTGCGCAAAGAGCTGCAAAAGCTGCCTTCTCTCGAACAACATCCACGTGTTGGGGGAATCTCGGATATTGTGCGCGAAGAGCTCCGCCAAGCAGTACCATCAGTACCGTCGCCCCAGCCGCCTGCACCACAGATCATGACGTACAGCGACGTGTTTTGTACCCCTGCGCCTGAACCATTGGAACCCTGCAACCCTGCTCCTCCCGCTCGTCCTCCACCCCAATATCCAGTTTCGACTGGTGTGCCTGAAGCTCGACCACCCCTTCGCAAAGCACACGCGTGGCGCACGCCGAACAATCTGCCTTTGTGCTTTCACTGCGGCGAAGCCGGTCACGTTCTGCGCCACTGCCCGTACCGACGGATGGGCTTGCGCGGATTTTCCCCGGATGCCCCTCGGCCGCGCTATGGCGAACGACCTCGGGACATCGACCAATACCTCAGCGACCACGTCCCACCTGCGTCCCTCCAGCGACGCCAGTCCAGGTCCCCACCGCCGAGACAGGTTTCCACCAGCCGCCGTTCTTTCCTCAGGCAGTCCCCAAGTCCGCACCGGGAAAACTGAAGACGGTGACCCTCGGGGGTAGGGCCGCCGTCGATGGACACTACGACCAACATCCTCCGCTCACCGATTCGATCACACAGACCGACCTCCGACCCTTCGCTCCGACGAACAGTCCGACCACTTTTCGACGATGGCCGAAGCTTTCCTCCGACGCCCCCAATCGACGCACCGCACGACCAACGAGTCCGACGACTTCCCGACGATCACAGAAGCTTACCTTCGACGCTGTAATTCGACGCAACGAACGACCCGTCAGCCCGACGATTCCTGACACGCCGCACTTTGTCGACGGTGAGCTATATTCCGCCGAGATACCGATCGTCGTTGATAACCACAACACGACTGCCCTTGTAGATACCGGAGCTGATTTTTGCGTTATGAGTCATGGCCTTGCTACCATTCTGCGAAAAGTCCTGACTCCTTGGCACGGATCCCCGATAAGGACAGCCGGAGGGCATGTGGTAACGCCGCTCGGAGTGTGCGCCGCTCGCGTCGAGATTCACCACGTAACTTTCTCGTGTTGTTTTTTTGTGCTAGCAGAGTGCTCGAAGGACCTGATTCTCGGCCTTGATTTTCTTAGAGAAAACGACGCAATCATCGACCTTCGTGACTTCATGGTGACTTTCTCCACTCACCGCGCAATTTCCGACGAGTACAGACAGCACAGCGACGACTACACAGACAGGCCAATTTTCCGAGTGTGCGACGACCATGTCACTCTACCTCCACGCACCAGCTTGTTTGTTACAGTGCAGTGCGACAACCCCCCCGCCTTTTCAAGGCCTCGCGGAAACGAACGTGAATTTATTGTGAGCCTACAAGTCTGCGTCGCTTGGGGGATCTTTGCCTTGAGAAATAAACGAACTGAACTACTTTTAACGAACTTTAGTGCCGAATACCGCCATTTACCGCAAGGTACAGCTATCACTTTTTTTGACGAAGTCAGTGCGCCATCCGCCCCTTGCGCCCTTTCGCTGGCCAACGAGAACCCTCCCGAGAGCACTGGACATACTGTTCAAACTGACGTGAACCCAGCTTTGTCTCTTACCTAGAAACGCCGCCTACAAGCAATTCTGGACACTTACCGTGACTGCTTTGCCGTCACTTCCAAAGTGAAACAGACGTCAGTAACCAAACATCGAATTATAGTTGATCCCACCGAGCGCCCTATCCGCCAACACCCCTACCGAGTATCGCCGAAAGAACAAGAGTCTATTCGGACGCAAGTTGATGAAATGCTCCGCGATGATGTGATCCAGCCGTCCACAAGTCCATGGGCCTCACCAGTTGTGCTGGTCGCTAAAAAGGATGGAGCACTCAGATTCTGCGTCGACTATAGGAGGCTTAACAAAATTACGAAAAAGGACGTCTATCCATTGCCTCGAATCGATGACTCGTTCGACCGACTTCGCCACGCCCGATACTTTTCATCGCTCGATATACGCAGTGGGTACTGGCAGATCGAAGTCGATGAACGTGATCGAGAGAAAACCGCATTCATTGCTCCTGACGGACTGTACAAATTTAAGGTGCTTTCCTTCGGTTTGTGTTCCGCTCCCGCAACCTTTCAAAGAATGATGGACACTATCCTAGCCGGCCTGAAATGGCAGACGTGCCCGTCTACCTTGACGACGTTGTCATTTTCTCTGCGACCTACGAAGAGCACCTCAAACGATTGACGGCCGTGCTAAATGCCATCCGCGGGGCCGGACTCTCACTAAAACCACAAAAATGCCACTTTGCATTCCAACAGCTCAAGTTCCTGGGTCACGTCGTGAGTGCTGAGGGAATTAGCCCTGATCCAGAGAAGACGGCTGCCGTAGCTGCTTTCCCGACCACCACTGATAAAAGTTCCGTGCGTCGGTTTTTGCGCCTCTGTGCATATTACAGGAGATTTGTGCACGACTTCTTCCGAATAGCGAAAACCATTGACTCGTCTAACAAAGGACGACCAGCCTTTCATCTGGGCTGACGAGAAGCAAAGGGCCTTCGAGGAGCTTCGCAAGCGCCTTCAAACAACGCCCGTACTTGGCCACTTCGACGAGGAGGCCGACACAGAATTGCATACCGACGCCAGTAACGTTGGCCTCGGTGCAGTTCTCGTTCAGTGGCAAGAAGGCGTTGAGCGGGAGATTGCTTGCGCCAGCCGCACCCTGTCTCGTTCCGAAGCGAATTATTCTACGACCGAAAAGGAGTGCCTTGCAGTTGTGTGGGCGGTAACAAAATTTCGGCCGTATTTGTATGGTCGGCCGTTTAGAGTGGTCAGCGACCACCATTGCCGGGTGACCACCATGCCGTGATTGCCAACTTCGGAAGATACCACCTGTCAAGCCGGCCGGCTTGTTGCAGCTTATTGTTCCTCCGCGAGTACCTTTTCACCAAGTCGGTATGGACTTGCTCGGGCCATTTCCTACGTCATCATTGGGCAACAGGTACATTATTGTCGCCACAGATTATCTAACCCGCTATTGTGAGACGAAAGCTCTTCCCAGCGGCACGTCTACTGATATTGCGAACTTTTTCATCTTTAATCTGGTCCTTCGTCACGGTGCCCCTGCGATCGTTTTAACTGACAGAGGCACGGCATTTACTTCACCTCTAACCCAGGAAGTGATGCGGCTCAGTGGCACTTGTCATCGCAGAACAACCGCTTACCACCCTCAGACGAATGGCCTTACTGAGCGACTCAATAAGACCATCGCCGATATGCTTTCTATGTACGTCAACGAAGATCATAAGAACTGGGACCAGATACTACCGTATGCAAGATTTGCTTATAACACCGCCGTCCAGGAAACGACCCGCTTTACACCATTTCGTTTGGTGTACGGTCGCGAAGCTGTCACCATGCTGGATGCAATGCTACTGCCAGATGTTGCCCACCCATCGATTGCCGGTGCCGACCAATTCGTCCAGCATGCCGAGGCCGCTCGCCAGCTGGCTAGACTGAGAGTCCGGACACAGCCAGTTAAAGATGCTCGATGGTATAACCTTCGTCACAGGGAGGTAATTTAAACCCTGGCGATCAGGTTTGGGTGTGGACATCTGTTCGCCAGCGGGGTCGCTCCGAGAAGCTTCTGCGCCGCTACTTCGGCCCGTACGAAGTACAACGCAAACTCAGCGACGTCACCTACGAAGTGACCCCGCAAGGAACTGTTCGCTCATCCCGACGGCAAGGACAATCGGAAGTCGTACATGTCGCCGGGATGAAGCCCATCTACTCCCGCTAAGTCAAGCTACATGTGTTTTTTTTCTTCTTTGCTTCCTTTAACTACTTGATGTGAACGCGCATCCTCACCGACTACGGTTATCCTCGACCTCGCCACTCGGCATCGGGACGATGCCTTTTCCACCGGGAGGGGCAATGCCGCAATGTTATCTTACTGGCGCCGCCATGTGGCGAGCTCGGGAGACTGGCACGCGCTCGTCTTCTTCGCTCTCGGTGCTCGCCCGCCAGTCGGTTCCGTGCCTGATCTTGCCGGTGCTTTTACTTAGTCCTAAGTAAACCTGCTGAACCAGTTTCACTGGCTTCTGTGACAATATATTGCCGCGTAATATTTAAATCTTTATTTGTCCTTATTCGAAAGCCGCTGGCATGCGGCCTTATCATTGTGATTATAGCGCACTTATCGATTATGTATTCCGTGTTTGCCCATGCTCGTTGAGCCAGACGTCGCTTTATCATCTTTTTTTGCGAAAGACGCTTCGGGACGTGTCTAGAAAACTCCAGGCCCCTTCCGTGTGTTTCTACAATGTTCCGGGTCATGCTAGCACCGTTTGTGACTTTGTCTAGATCTTTCCTCGCCGCCTTTACATTCAGTGTTTACAAATATAACGGGCATTCTTAGTTCGACGATCGACGAGCACGTTTATTGCTATGCCGCCGCCTAGTTGCTTAGTTATTTTTGCGGGCCCATGTCTGCCCAATACAGTTTCTTCACTGCACTCCAAGACTTCATTTGTGTCATCGACCTTGTCACCACCACGTGAAATCTGGTGGAGATGCTGCCCTTCGAGTCCCGGTTTACCACTTCAAGCCAAGACACCAGCCCTGTTCCTGTTATCTTGGGGGACCAGCCAATACGCTAGCCAACCAGCTGCCGTCTTCAGGGGTCCAACCCGAACACGGTCTGCTGCCGGACCCCGTTCGATCTCGAAAGGCATCAACGCTGACAGTGGCCCAGCCTACAGCACCGGGTGTTTTCGTCCAATCCCGCGAGCCGCCCTGCTTCCATCGACGACCGGACGAGGATGTGGAAGACTGGCTCGACCTGTTCGAACGCGCGGCAACTTTCAATACCTGGAACAAAGAAACGAAGCTCAAGCAAGTCTGGTGTTTTCTTGAAAGGTCTGCCGAATATGGTTAGAAAATGATGAGGCAGCTTTGAAGGATTGGGAGATTTTCAAGAAAGAGTTTTTGACTGCCTTTTCAAGCGTCATCCAAAAGGAAAGAGCCCAGGAACTTTTTAAATAAAGGCTTAACTCTCTAACGAGCTTGTCCTGGCGTACGTTGAGATGATGAAGCGCCTCTTTCGCCGCGCCGATCCTAACATGACCGAAGGTGAGAAAGTGAAATTTTTAATGCGAGGCGTTAAAGAGTCACCTTTTGCAGGTCCTGTTCGAAATCCACCAAAAACCGCGACGAATTTGAAACAGAAGCATCAACCACCAAGACGTTGGACACTCTGATGCACCACTACGAGCGACCAGATCAACTGGACTACTCAAGCCACTACTCCAGCACATCTGCAAGCGGAGAGAACCTTCGGGACCTCATCCGGGAGATCTTGCAAGAGAACCTCTGCCGATTGCTGCCATCATCGCAAGAACTCCAGATGGTAACTCTCCTGGACGTCGGCCATCAAGACGTCTAGCAGGCACTGGGCGTTCCTCAAGCGACTGCTCCGACGGCTCCAGTGCAAGAGGCAACAGCGATGAACTATGCTGCTGCATTACGTCGTCCTGCACCCCGACGCGACCTCCCCAGCCCTCGTCGCTATCATCCTGCTCCCGAAAGCCGCCCCTTGGCCCCCGCCCGCCAAGTCTACCAACAATCTCCAAGCTCCGGGAAATGCGACACCTGGAGGACGTCTTACAACCGATCGCTCTGCTTCCATTGTGGTGGGGCAGGACACATCCTCCGTTACTGCCCGTACAGGCGGATTTGCCTCCGTGGTTTCGCCGTCGATGCCCCATGACCCTGTCCTGGCGAGGGACCACAGGAAATCGACGACTTCCTGCGCAGCGGAAAGCATGCGTCGCCAAGACGTCTGTCACGCTCCCCATCGCCGTACAATTCCCGTTTTGCGTCGCTGGACCGCGGTTGCGTGCAAGGACGGTCCCCTAGCACCCTCAGGGGAAACTAAAGACAGCAACCTTTTGATGTGAGGTTGCTAAGCGACGAACTAATGAAGATGCTCTATCGCCGACTACGAATGACGATGCATCATCCAATATTCCGCCACTACGCACGACGAAGACATCGACGACCACGCGACCACACGTTAAACTACAACCGACGCCCAGTGAAGGGACAACAGTATGCCCTGGCCGCGACCTGAGCAAACGAGGGAGTAGAGACCGAACACTGAAGCCAATATGCAATACGAGGGCACAAACAAGTGACCTTGCTGTTGCTGTCGATGGTCGCACGGTTACTGCCTTTGTGGACACCGGAGCTGACTACTCTATCATCAGTGGAGCGTTCGCCGCCCAGCAAAAGAAGGTGACGACCACTTGGGATGACCCGCTGATGCGTACCGCTAGCGGTAACCTTATTACGCCGCCTGGGCGATGCACTGCAAGGGTTACAGTGCAATGACGTACACCCGTGGACAAAGTGGTATACTCCACGCGAACCGCAAAGCTTGCATTATTTCAGTATAAACATGTGGCACGAAATTTGCTTGGACAATATGGCAAGCATATCAAGAAGGGTACGTTATGATACCTCAAAAATAACTGCGTCTCTGTTGAAAAAACCTGGCGGGCAGTTTTCTCGCAGCGCGTGGAGTATACCACTTTTATCCACTGGTGTACCCACCCTACCAGCTTCGTCCTCCGACAGCAATGCTCGCGCGACCTAATTTTGGTCATCTACTTCCTAAATTATTATAGAGCAATCATCGACATCCGATCCAAGCTCATCAAATTGTCGGCGGAAAAAGCCACACCTACTACAACGACTTCGAAACAACGCATTTCTCTAAATGTCCTCGAAGGAGACTTTACCCCGCTGCTCCGAACAAGCGTCATCGTCTGCGTGGGCAACGCAGATATTTAAACCGCCGAAGGCATCGTCGAAGGAAACACTCAGTTGCTCTTGGAGCGTGGGCTGGGAATTGCAAGAGGCATCGCCCATTTCTGTCATGGACAAACTCACGTGCTGGTGACGAACTTCACCGAAGAATATCGGCTCCTGAACAAGGGCACGCTGATCGCTTTCCTAGACGAAGTAGTGGACACCCGAAATATTTTCGCCCTCCCCAGCTAAACTGGAGACGGTGCACCCAACCGAGCAAAGCAGCCCACGTTCGACATAACGCAGCTCTACCCCAAGACAGACAAGACAGGATTCGCGCTCTGCTTGAAGGCTACAGAGAGTGTTTTTCTTCAGTGCCGAAGGTACGGCAAACTGCGTTGGTACATTTAAGGACATATTTTTGAGCGCAAAGGCACGCGCCCAAAGAAAAGAAGAAGGAAGACTATAGGGACGCTGTGTTCGTCACTATAGCCTTCCTTCTTCTTCTTTCCTTCGGCCGCGTGCCCTTGCGCTGAAAACTATGTCCTTACATTTAGAATACCAACTAGCCCAACAAGTAACTGTACTGAAGTCCGGTGGTACAGCACAGCATCATCACGGAAGAAAACACTCGACCGCTACGTCAAAGCCTCTACCGTGTATCGCCCCGAGAACGCGAGGCCATAAGAGATCAAGTTGAGGAACTGCTTCACGACGACGTGATCCACCCATCGAAGAGCCCCTGGGCGGCACCAGTCGTTTTGGTGAAGAACGACGGGGCACTTCATTTCTGTGCCGATTACCGCCGATTAAACAGTATAACACAGAGGGCTGAGTACCCTCTCCCTCGCATCGATGACACACTGGACCGCCTCTGCAACGCAAGGCACTTCTCATCGATGGACCTGAAGAGCAGCTTTTGGCAAATTGAGGTCGAAGAAAAAGATCGGGAGAAGACCACATGCATCACACCGGACGGCCTATTCGAGTTCGAGGTAATGCCTTTTGGCCTCTGCTCCGCACTAGCCACGTTTCAACGAGTAATGAACACCGTCCTGGCTGGTTTGAAGTGGACGATTAGTTTGGTATACTTGGACGATGTCGTTGTCTTCTCGTCAAATTTTGGAGACTACCTAAAACGGCTGCGGGCAGTGCTGGATGCTAGCAAGTCATCGGGACTAACGTTAAAACGAGAGAAATGCCACTTCGCCTACGAGGAATTGCGGATCCGAGGTGACATCCTTAGCAAAGATGGCGTTCGCACAGACCCGGAGAAAATAGCTAAAATTGCACAACTTCCACCGCCTGCCGACATTGAAAGCTGCGCGCAGATACCTTGCGCTGTGCGCTTATTATCGACGATTTGTCAGAAACGTGTCGCGCATCGGCGAACCGTTGACGCAGCTTACAAAGGCTGACGTACCTTTTAAATGGGAAGCGCCACAAGGAGAAGGCTTCGACGAATTTAGGCGTCACCTGAAGTGCCCTCCTGTTCTTGGCCACTTTCATGAAAACGCCCAGACCGAAATTCATACCGACGCGAGCAGTGTGGGCCTAGGAGCCGTTCGCGTCCAGAAGAGTGCCGGACAGGAGAAAGTAATCGCCTACGCTAGCAGGTCCCTCACAAAAGCTGAAGTAAATTACTGGACGACCGAGGAGTGCCTCCCGATCATCGCGGCCACTTCTAGGTTCCGTCCATACCTATACGGCCGACCATTCAAGGTTGTAAGTCACCACCACGCGCTCTGCTGGCTGGATAACATGAAAGGCCCCTCCGGCCGCCTTGGTAGATGTAGCCTACGACTTCAAGAATTTCTTGCGACTATAATCTATAAGTCGGGCAACAAGGAATCCGACGCAGACTGCTCATCCCGCGCTCCCGTCGACGCTCCCCCGAAAGACGTGATTGTGCCAACAGTTTTGCACAATAGCAGCAATCAGATCCTCAACTGAAAATCCTATCGCATTAGTTGGAAGGCGATACCGCTTCCCCACCTGCTGTGTTTCGGCCTACTTTTCGTCGTTCGCCTTAAGCAATGACGTCCTCGTAAAGAAGAACTTCGCTCCCAACAACAACTCGAAGCTTCTTGTCGTGCCTAAAAGCCTCAGGCGGGAAATTCTTCATGCGTTACACAACAAGCCAACAGCACGGCATCTCGGGTTTGCCCGCACGTTGCATCGAATCCAGAAGTACTACTGTCCACGACTACCTTCTGACGTCGCCCACTACGTAAAACGTGCCGTTAGTGCCAGCGACGCAAGACACCGCCGAGAATACCAGCTGGGTTACGGAGTCCGATACACCCCCAACGTTGCCCTTTAAACTTATTATGTATGATCTCCTCGGTCCCTTTCCATCTTCATCAGCGGGTAACAAGTGAATCATCGTGGCCATCGACTACCTTAGTCGCTACGCCGAAGCAAAAGCACTGCCCAATGGTACTGCGGAGTTGTTTGTCGAACAATGTGTCTTGTGACACGGCGCCCCAGATGTACTCATCACAGACCGGGGAACGACATTTACAGCAGAGTTGACGCAAGCGATCCTAGAAAACAGTCATATAAGCCATCGACGAACTACTGCGTACAATCCTCAGGCAAATGGACTTACAAAGCGTCTGAGCAAAACTATTGCGGACATTGCAATGTACGTACGCCGATCCCGAAAACAAGACATGGAACGCCATTCTTCCGTACGTCATCTTCACTTATAATACCACCGTCCAGGAGACACCCAGGTCGACCCCGTTCAGCCTTGTCTACGGCAGGTAGCCCACGATGACGCTCGACTCAATGCTGCCGCACGTAACTGACGAGGAGAACCTGGACATCAACGCCTACCTTTAACGTGCAGAGGACGCCCGATGACTCGCCCGAATGCGCATTAAAAATCAGCAACGAACCGACGCTCGACGTTACAACTTACGACGACGCGATGCTGAGCACAAGCCGGGAGATCAAGTCTCGGTTTGGACGCCGATTCGCCGCCGCGGACTGAGCGAAAAGTTTTAACACCGATACGTCGGCCCGTACAAGGTGCTTCGCGGACTACGACAATTGGACTACGTGGTTGTTTCCGACGGCGCGACAGCATCTCCAAGTGCACCCAGAAATTGTGCATGTTGTACGCCTTAAGCCATATTACGCGCGCTAAAGGTTATTCATGTTTGCTTCGCAATGTTTAATTTAGTTCATGCCTGTTTATTTTGGAACACCGAGGCGATGGTTTTTAAGGGGGAGCAATGCAGCGAAATATTTAAATCTTTATTTGTTCTTATTCGACAGCAGCTGGCTATGATTCTAGCGCGCTTACCGATTCTGTATTCCGTGTTTGTTCATGCTCGTTGTCACGAGACGACGCTTTATCATTTTCTTTGTCGAGAAATATGCATCAGGACGTATCTCGAAGTTTCCAGCCGCTCGCGCGCGTTTCTACAATGTTTCAGGTCATGCTACCACCGCTTACAGCTTCCCTCGCCACCTTTAAACTGACTGCTGACAAGTGTAAGAGGAATTTTTAGTTCGACGATCGAAGGGCACGTTTATTGATATCGACGCCGCCGAGTTGCTTAGTTATTTTTGCGGGCTCAAGTCAGCTCAATAAAGTTTCTTAACTGCACTCCAAGACACTTCATTTGTGTCATCGACCTTGTCACCACCACGTTCCAATGCATATATATATATATATATATATATATATATATATATATATATATATATATATATAATCTGGAACGCTGAGCGTGATCTAGCGAACACCGGTGAATGATGACGATGCTGCTCATGTACAGGTGACAGAGGTGAAAGTATTGGCACCAAGCTCTCTCTCTCTCCCTATATATATATATATATATATATATATATATATATATATATATAGAGAGAGAGAGCTTATATATATATAGAGCTTGGTGCCAAAACTTTCACCTCTGTCACCTGTACATGCGCAGCATCGTCATCATTCACCGGTGTTCGCAAGATCACGCGCAGCGTTCCAGATTCTGGCTGGAATAAAGACGTTTGTTCAAGCGGTGGCTCACAAGTGGTAGCAGTGCTGGGTGAAATGTTAACCAAAGATATTGTCCTCGTGACTATGAAACCACGTTTTTGCTACGTGCGTTAAGTAGATGACAACGTTGAATAGCTTGTGGGAGTCATCCCAGCGGCTGAACGAACTCACTCTGTTGTAATTATCAAGCTAGTCTTCGACATTGCCACCGCGAAGGCCGCCAAAGAGCTGGGGATCGCGCTTGCGGCTGGTGGTGGTCCAGGTAGGGGTAGCCACAGCAGCAGGGGCAGATGCCGGGAGCGGTCAGGTTCCGTTCCTCTCGTTCATACCGAAGAGGTGTGAGGCAAGGTGCTACAGTCTATTATCTCTATACTTATAGCTGTTTAAACACGTCTACCAGTGGTAAATATTATTTTGAAATTTATTATGAAAGTTCACAATACCTTCAGGAGGCGGCAGGCAGATGGGTCGTACTGCCCTCTCGAACACAATGGCGTCCTTTAATTTTATGAGGGCTATGTCATTGAGGTATGTCCAGCTGCTGCTGTTGTATTCCTCATGTCTCACGATGCTTTCGACGACAAGTTCCATCGCTGTCTTTTCATTTGTCCGTATCAGGCCTAGTAGGAATGAAAAAGTCAACATCCGATGAGAATCATTGGGTTTGAACGGGGTTACAATATATTTCCTGGATACCAAAATCGACGACAAACACAATACTGAGGGAAAAAATATATTCCATATATATATATATATATATATATATATATATATATATATATTCTATACATATATATGAAGGAAAGAAGCCAACAGTCGGCGAGGCCAAGGAAAGCGTTGGGGATGGTACTTTATGTCGTTTTTTTTTAATGTTTACTTAGATAATCACAGAAATTAGTAATGTAATCTGTTAAGGGGTTTTCCTTGGCCTCGCCGACTGTTGGCTTCTTTCCTTCATGTATTATAACGAGCACCCTCATTTCCCCTTGATTGATCTGCTTGTAGCTTACGAGGGTCTCGGTTCTGGCAGTCTTGAAGCCATAGGTAGCGTAAGAGGGTTCTAGCACAGCTTTCGCCCTCGCTCTTGATCACGTTCTACGTGACACAGGCGGTAACAAAAGGACGTCCCACGTCCGCCGCTATGGCTGAGGGTGGCGCTGGTGAACACTCTAAAGGTTCGTATACAGACAACATAAATACCCAAGAAAGTAGCAGGGGAGACAGCGGCCGATGTAGCTCAGTTGGAAGAGCACCGGACGCGTTATTCGGAGGTCGTGGGTTCGGATCCCACCATCGGCACGTTGTTTTTTCTTCTACTTTGTGTCTAATTATATTTCCCCTAAACAGATTACATTACTAATTTCTGTGGTTATCGAAGTAAACATTAAAAAAAAATGACATAAAGATACCATCCCCAACGCTTTCCTTGGCCTCGCCGACTGTTGGCTTCTTTCCTTCATGTATTATAACGAGCACCCTCATTTCCCCTTGATATATATATATATATATATATATATATATATATATATATATATATATATATATGTGTGAAGGAAAGAAGCCAACAGTCGGCGAGGCCAAGGAAAGCGTTGGGGATGGTACTTTTTATGTTTGCTTGGATAATCACAGGAATTAGTAACGTGATCTGTTTAGGGGATATATAATTAAACACAAAGTAGAAGAAAAAACAACGTGCCGATGGCGGGAACCGAACCCACGACCTCCGGTATATATATATATATATATATATATATATATATATATATATATATATATATATATATATATATATTTATCTATATATACACGCATAGGCATGGACTAAAATCTATGATTTGGTCGCATTGCGGAATAAAGAACAGTATATCATCAAAAAGCTGTGGGTAGTGTTCTAAGACGGCGAGCGAGGAAGAGCCATTAAAAATACAAGCGCCAAGACCTCTGATGATAGCCCTTGAAAACGCTTGCGCACAAAGTGCACCGAAGGGTCAACTTGCATAGTGACCTCTTTGGGGAACATGAACAAAACGTTACGGGCTAGTTGGTTCATCGCAAGCGGGAACAGCGGTTGCGGTTATATCCCTTGATGCTACTGTATATTTACCGACGTGTCTGCAGTAAATCTTCAGTTGTAAGTCAGCGCTTTGTGTGTTTCGTCCTCCCCTTTTTGTGCGTGTGTAGCTTGCGCTGTTCCCCCTTGGGGAACATACTTTTCACTGACTCCAGAGATTTGTCATTCTGCTGCCAATACAAAATGGGATATCTGTATGACGAGGATAGTGCTATACATATCAGACTAACGACAAGCTATAATTCACTCCCTACAGAAAAATACCGTCTACGTCGCGGAGTTCCTTGGATTTCACAGAACTCAGTGCGGCCGACATAAACGGCGCTGCACTGAAAAGGCACCGTAATAGGGCAATACCGTCGACGAGATGACAACTGAAACATTTCAAGATATGGAAAGGCGCAAAAAACAAAACTTACGCGCATCTCCACCCACAGAATGGCATGACGTGGTGTATGGACAACGTGATTGGTTTCGTTTTTGTGATGTCATCAGGCAAGCTGCCTACATATAGTTCTGTGTCTGTGAAAATAAACTCCGTTCTGCGTTCGCCACCTAACCGGCTCTGTCACTCTGCCGCCACAACAGTGGCGACGAGAGGTACGGCCCTGCGGGATTGGGTGTTCCTCCGGCGACGGCGCGTTTACGGTCATGGCCATGGCTGTGAACATCGGCTTCTCAAGTTTCGACGAAATCCAAGCGAGGCATTTTTTTTTTGCTCGCCTGGAAGCACTGTTGGAAGCGAACGATTCTAATGCATTTTAGGAAACGTAGCGCAAAGAAGAGAATAATTTTTTTGCACCCTATATATTCTGTTAGCATTTCCAATAAAAAGAACGATGCTAAGGCAGAAGATAAAAAAGGGCACTCTTGGTGTCTGCACTGTCAAAGGCGACAATTGGTGTTCTGGCCGGAGGCTGCGTTCCACGAAACGTAAATGAGTTAAGCTACAAAGGAGCAGTTGCGTTTCTTAACGAACATTACGCGCCAAGGTGCAACGAAATTGGCTCAAGTTACAAGTTATTTTCTAGAAGCCAAGCAGCCAACGAATCCCTCCGAGATTATGTCGTTCAGCGCCGCAATATTGCTGATGAGTAATTTTGGCATCATCCTTGACCGTATGCGACCTTACCGTGCTGTATGTGGGATCCCAGATCACGCCTTCCAACAGACTGTGCTCGCAAAGACCACTCTTACACTAGCCGAAGCCGTAACTATTGCCACGGCAGCACAAGCAGCCGCAAATAAAGTCACCGCTATAGCAGCGTATGATAATGAGACAGTGAGTGCAGTCTCGGTGGTCAGTAGTGGGAAAATAAAAACCGGGGCGAAGATAAGATGAGAGCTCAATTTGAGTGCGCACGTTGCGGAAACCGCAACCATGACGCAAACGAGTGTTTGCACAAGAGAGAGCAATGCTTTGGTTGTGGCAAGACTGACCATTTCGCTGTAAAGTGCCACTCACAACCACGCGTTCGGCCCGGACGCAGTCGGCGTGACGGAGATGCTTGCGTCGTTGAACCGGACAGCGCGCTGTCTGTACCTGAGATAAGCGATATTTCAACCGTCTTTACACCAGACGAAAAGCATTTTCTGCCGTCGGCATTGCTTAAAATGATTCGGTGGGGTGGCACCTCCCTGAACGTAATTGATACGGTATCGCCGTTTTGCATCATCCCGAGAGAGGTATATCTAAAGCATCGGCTGAGCTGGCCGCGTTTGCTAAAGTGCCCACAACTCAGCTGCTACCTGGGAAAGCTGCCCATTTTGTGGAAACTTCATCTGAAAGCGCACTTCACGGGGAAGACTGTGCCTGCTACCCTGATTGTTATAGGCTGCTCGGGCCCTAGCCTTTGCGGAAAGGACTTAATCCAAGCGTTGCCGTCTAGCTTCCTTGCTATAGTAGAATCCCCTACAGGAATCTCAGACAGACGCCTTGATGCTTTTTCGAACATTTTTAAACAGGGCCTAGGTTGCAGTCAGGGGCCACCTGTGAAATTCCACCTAAGGGAGGGTGCGCAACCAAAGTTCCACAAAGCGCTCACGATACATTACGCCCTTCGTGATAAAGTGGAAGCAGAATTGGACCACTTAGTAAAAGAAGGATTTCTATCACCAATTACACATTCTGAATGGGCAGCACCAATCGTGCCAGTTTTGAAGAACGACGGATCCATCCGCATATGTGGAGATTCCAAAATTACCGTAAATGCAGCTTGCATAACCGAGCAGTACCCACTGCCAAACATAGAGGACATTTTTGCGTCACTTCAGGGGGAATCCTTGTTCACCACACTGGATCTACACCTGCGATCAACTTCCGTTCGATGTAGAAGTGAAAAACCTGGCCGTATTCAACTGTCAAAAGGGTTGTTTTGCTACAACCCGATTCTTTTTAGAGTTGCTTCGGTTCCCGCAATTTTTCAGAGCGCATGGAGACCATCTTGATAGGCCTTCCTGCCACGCAAGTGTACTTAGGCAATGTTTTGGTAGCCAAACGGTAAGAAGGTGATGACTTGACCGTCCGGGACGTTCTGCGCAGGCTACAAGAAAATGGTGTTAAGCTGAACGCAGACAAATGCATCTCCGCAAAAACTCAATCGTGTACTTGGGCCGTCACATCGACAAGGATTGCTTGCATCCGCTACCTAGCTGCGATACGCAATTCACCACGGCAGACAAATGTGTGTCAATTACGCTCGTTTATGGGCCTGCTGTCTTACTACCACCGGTTTCTGCCAAACACGCGTACAGTGCTGGCTTCGTTGTATCGACTGTTTCAAAAATATCAGAAATATCAGTGGGTAACCCCACAGGAAACCGTTTACCATCAAGCTAAGTCTATTCTTCTGAGCTAACCAGCACTGACATTTTTCGTCCCCAACAAACCAGTGCTGTTGGAATGCGATACGTCACCATCGGGTGTAGGAGCAGAGTAATCTCTCATCACGTGGGGAATATGGAGAAGCCCATTGCTTTCCGTTTACGCAAACTAACTCCCGCCGAGCGGAACTATTCACAGCTCGAGAGAGAGAGAGGTTCTAGCCCTAGTTTTCGGAGTAACGACGTTTAGAGACTATCTGCTGGCCGGGAGTTTGTGCTGGTAACGGACCATCAACCGCTAGTGAGACTTCTACGAGAAGATCGACCGGTGACTCCAATGGCGTCAGCACGTGTGCAAAGATGGGCGCTATTCCTAAGCCAGTATCGCGACAGCATTCAATATAGGACTGGGAAGCAAAATGCCAGTGCCGACGCACTCAGCCGTTTGCCCGGGCCGACCCCAGATGTCTCTCACTAGGGAGCATTACTAGAGCACTCGCTCTTGACTGAAAGCATTGACAGCTCTTACGTACCGGCAAGTACCTTACGGGCACTAACGAACGCAGATGAAGATCTCTGTATTGTACGAAACTCTGTGGTTCATGGATGGCCGCAACGTCTTTTGCCGTGTCGCAGTCATCTTCAGCCGTATTTTTGCAGGCGACTAAAGTTGTCGAGCGCTAACGACCTGCTCTACTAGGGCCATCGGATTCTCATGCCTCGCAAAGCTCAGTCCCCCATGCTGACGATGCTGCATCAGTCTTGTCAAGGTGCATCTGCCATGAAAAGGTTGGCTGGGACCCTGTTCTGGTGGCCTCGTTTGGACGATGAGATTGAAAATCTGTCGCGTTCCTGCATCCCCTGTGCGCACGCGCAAGGCACGCGAGGCTCCAGTCAGTTGGCCAGAAACGGCAACCAAGTGGTCACGGCTTCAAATCGATTACGCCGGGCCAATTGACGGACGTATGTTGCTGATAGTCGTCGAATCGAGGCACTCCCTGTCCGGTCGTCGACAACTGAAGTCACAATCGCGCGTCTTCGCGAATTATTTACTCATCTTGGCTTGCCGCACGCAGTCAAGCCAGATAACGGGCCTCAATTTGCAAGCCTGCAGTATTCCAAATTCATCCTTGACAACAACATTACGTACTTGCGCAGCGCGCCGTATCATCCACGCCCAATGGCCTTGCGGAGTGCGCTGTTAGTACCATAACCGACGGCCTTTCCAAGCTGTCGGCTCTGAGTGACCTCGAGACGAAACTAGCGAGGGTGCTACTCGGCTACGGACGTACCCCCCTTGCCGTGCGGAAAGTTACCCTATGCAAAGATGCTTGGTTACCAAGTTCGCTCACGGTTAGACGCATGTCTGCCGTTAACATCTCAGTTCTGCACAGCTATCCAGATTCCAGTGCGAGGATCCAGAGTGGGTGCGCAACGTTGCACAGGGGACGAGGTGGTGTCCAGGTGTCATCAAATTGCCTTGAGGACTCTCTGCTGGTGACGGTTGACACTCCAGAGTGCCCACCCCGGTGTCATTTCGACCACATTCGCCACCGGGCATCTTTGGCGCTTAGGGAACTAAAGACTGAAGCCCATGACTCTTCTCAGTGCAGCCCAGGCAGCACAGATTGTCGGGCCTCACCGCATGGTGAAAAACGCATCCCAGAATCCCCTGGGCACAACGAAGCAGTACGAGTACCTATGACATCGCCGCCTGCTGAGCAAGCTACAAGTCTCTCTCCTCCACCGGCATTGGGGAGGTCTACACGACAACGAAGGCCAGTGCAGAAAATGCATCTTTAAAGAAAAGAGATGACATGACGTGGTGTATGGACACGTGTCCAAGGTGATTGGTTTGTTATGTGTGACGTCCTCAGACAAGCTGCCTACACATAGTTCTGTGTCTGTGAAAATAAGCCCCGTTCTGCGCTCGCCACCTAACCGCCTCTGTCATTCCTTCGGCCTCCACAATAGTTATCCCATCTGCTTTAGTTATATTTTTTATTCCTAAGCGCTGTGGGTCATGATAAAAGAACCTTTGTGATATGCTGCAAATTATTTATTTTCTTTGTATGAACGCTTGCTGATCATCGGTAACTGGTGCACAACTCATCATACACTTGAAATAATATATGGTTCGAGCTGCTGTTATGAAAATGATGTTGAGGTCTTGAAGCTGTTCGATTTGTCTACGAGGAAGGCGCGTCGACGCAGTGGGACGCATACTGGCAGGGAAGGATACTTCCCAATCACTGACCACCGAATGGTAAGCCGAATGCCATCACACTGAGTCCTAATACGAGTTCGCCACCCTTCAAAATGTGGAGGCATAGGTCGAAATCCATACTTCTGGTGGACCTCCTACGCATGGCCATTATACAATTCTATTCAGTGCAGTTTTCTATACAGAAATTTGCCGACATTTTGTGGCCCAGAAGAGAAGAAAATTTCCCCGATTTAAGTGTGCCTGTGGACGTCCAGCGGAGTGCAAAGCATGGATCTCAAGAGTCATGTGCTGCCCTTGACATCCACTTGCAAGACGACATGTCAACCACATTGCCAAGGTCATTTGCAGAGGTCTTATGCGCAAGGCTGCTTTTGCACTTCAGTTCAACTACCGGCCAAGGTGTAGATGATTTGCTGTCCTCATGGAGTGAGCACGTACGACAAGTGGGGCACTGTTCCGAATTCAGCAATGTCACATTTTATTGAACGAACCTGAAAAACCTCAGGCACTTTGATGGCATACAGTATACATAGAAGGAGAAGAAGAGTGCACACCAGATTGCCCATAACTTTGATTTCAGGCTGTCAATATGCCACCATGGAGCCGTCTCTCTACAGCGCACCCCGCGATTCCAAAACCTCGTCTTCTTTCTCGTCCTTCTCTTGCAGATTCTTGTCGAATTTGCAACACGCCTTGCGCCCTGAGATGAAACGTAGCTCGAAGCTGTAACAGTGTCACATCAATGGCCACCATGAGGAAATCGGTATACGCAACTCGATTGTGACTCTCGTTAGTTATGACATGACATACTCCATGAAGACCGGCTTCCAACTTCCTTAAGAGGACACGAACAGTGCAAACAAGATGAATCCGTAGCGGCATAGAAGTACACATTCGTATCACACACTGCGG
This sequence comes from Amblyomma maculatum, assembly GCF_055883805.1. NCBI lineage: Eukaryota > Metazoa > Arthropoda > Arachnida > Ixodida > Ixodidae > Amblyomma > Amblyomma maculatum. The sequence goes on along the minus strand of NC_139344.1, from coordinate 477,837,426 downwards.
CTCGCACTCTGTCCAAGTTCTTCCGAGCATTCTTCTGTTATATGCCTAGCAAAAGACTGCGCTGATTTGTCGAGCTACATGCAGTTCCACATTATGCTTTAATTTTCGTCGTGGTCCCCTTGGTCCCTCCAACTTCGAGACATTAGATTCATCGCTTACCTTCCATGCCATCATGCTCGGCGTCAACCTCAATTGCCTTGTCGACCTGAGTATTGTCTCCTACACTAGTCGGGATTGCCTACGTACTGGAAACTACGTATTGTTCTTCCCTTTTTGCCACAACTGCGTACACAGCATGAGGCGCCTCGTCGCTAACAGTCTCTGCAATGTTCGCCGGGACCGGCACTTCACTCGGCACGCTTTCAACATCAACCGCCTTCACGCCGTCGCACTAAACATGTGCCTCTGACTCACTACATAGAGCTTCATTGGCATCATTGCCTTCGGCAGGAAACGAGGAACAATGTTCCTGCTAATGACAGCAATACTGACTGCTGTCACCTATTGATCAGCTGCTGTCTCCATAAAATGACGGCTATCGGCAACAGGAGTAGTCGCCTGAAGGCCCTCCATATGGTGGCTGAGGAGAGTAATCATGTGTGGCGGGGTACTTATACTCTTGTACAGCTGTTATGTCTTCTGCACAGACGTCGACTTTAAAAGTATACATTTTCTCGTTTAGGACGCGTAGGCCGTTGTTGTATGTCTCGCGTGAAAAGCTTTGAGGGAAAAATATCTCCTGTTTCAGAATTCAAAGGTTCGCTTGCCTCATGGGACATCTGGGTCAGAAAGCGCGCTGGATGACGCGCTTCCTTTTGATGCGGTTCATTGTATCTCGCTGATGCCTTCTTCGTCTCTCGGTTGGGGTTCACTGGCGGAGCTCCTGGTATATTCTTGGAGGGTTGTTGGCGTTCCTCTTGGCGTTCCTCTTCCAGGAAAGATTTATGGAGGAACCCACATTACTATCCCGGGTTTCGGCCCCTAAATTATAGGAGGGCAAGCATCAGGACGCCTCTACACTGTGTTTAATCCCCGGCTTGTCGCCTGGCTGGTAATCTGCCAACATGGTGCTCAGTCTACAGCGCGCTAGCTCTCTTCATCCCAAAAGCTCTTCTTCCTCCTCCTTCTGATTGTAAGTTTCCGCGCTAATCTGCAACAGTATAACATCCCTTTCATACGCGAGCTTGCTTCCTCTATTCGCAAAAATACTACCACTCGGCATGGCACTCTTTAAACAACTACCCATTCTACCGAAGAGTGCCAAGAAAATCGCGGGGAAGCGTCGTGCTTTTATACTGATTTTTCTATTATCATTTTGTTCTTTACCATACCCCTACGTTGCACTGTCTATTCCTCCCCTCTTTTATTTACTCGTACTGTCTAACTGCGGTCTGTTTTCTCCACCATAGCTCTGATGCCTCCGAGTGCGATGGAAGATGCCGCGCGGCTAGCACAAATCTCTTCTTTCATTTTGAATAAAACCGCTTGGCGATAATAATGACCCACGCTACCGAAGAGGCTTTTTTGTGTGGATCTAAACGTCCTCCGTAAGAAAGGCTACATTATGTAACTTTCCGCCTAGTAGATGATTGCCATTGTAATATCTGTATTTACTTTCAGGTAACATCTCTGTTGGCAGAGGCACAAGCAAACTAACACATCTGTGGAGTTACGGTGAGCTTTAAAGTTTTGTTTCTGCAAAAAAAATCTCGAACCAAAATATGATGTCGCAAACACTGGGGTGCAAATACCCTCCTTACAGCTCTACTCGTAATCTGGGTTTCTTGCTGCAAATCTCTGGGTTTCATCCCCAAAGATAACTCCTGCCGTGTGCGCTTCACAAACTCTACTGTCCCGGCTACATTTGACGCTGCAGCATGAGCCGCTTCTGGAAGCCTGCCGACTATAAATCAGAAGAGATGACGAATATGCTTCACCTCTCCACGTAGCTTGTTGGTTTCATTCTTACTAATATTCTATACATGTGAAAGCTTTCATAGAAGTTAGTGTCGAAATTTTCAAACAATAAAAAGAAGGTACGAGGTCAGGCATCCAAGTCCCATTTTGGCCTGTTTTGATACGACAGATGACTAGGATAATTTAGTGGCTGAAAAGGAAACCCGACTCCACCTTTGTAATTTTGCAACCATAGAAAATATAAAATAATTCCACCACTTGCTGAGTTCCGCGACCGAAGAAATTCCACAGCCATGAAGCGGCCAAAAAGTCACATGGCGATTCTTATTTGTGGCGAAGAAGCTGTTCTTTTCGTGGACTTCTTACATACTACTATACCACGGTCTTCTAGCAGCTGAACGAGAAAATCAAAACGACATGCCGATAAAAATTCTCAAAACGGGTTCTTTATTTTTATTCAAATGCACATTCGCAGGCACCAGACCTTTTTTTGCCAGAGTGAAGATACTCTGCTTGTAGTTTGTCCATCATCCAGTTATTCTCCTTCTGATAGCTACTTGTTTTAGAACTTCACAACTTGAAAAGCACCCGAAGGATCACCATTTTGACATTCCGATATGAAACGCGTTGCTGAGAGGCGGTGAGAAGGTCTATCAAATGGGAGTTTAAAGCAAAAGCCTTTCTTGCCTTTTAACCGCCGTGACAGAGCACTGTGAACGAAAGCTACGAACAAAGTGTGTGAAGGGATTCTATGTCGTACCTTATGTGACGTCATAGCTAAGAACAAATGTCACTAGATATTGCCACCTAGCATTGCAAGGTGGCGCCTCTCTGAACGAGAGAATACGAAGAAGTGTGTGTCTAGCTTGCGCGTGTGTGCCGCTTCCAACGGTCGCGTTCCAACGTTCCAACACTTCTGGGCTGAATCCCTGGCTTGCAGCTCTCTGCATTCGTGCCTCGCACCCGGTCACAAATTACGTGGCATTATAGTGGAGGTGCGGGGTTAAGCACTCACCTATGCGAGATACACCACCCGGAATCCGCCTTTTACGGGAGGATGTGGCGCCATCATGCTGGAGCGGCGAGAAATACATTGAACGGCATTGTAGCAGACGACGCGAAAGAGCACCATGCGAAATGGCCACGCCAACGCAGGCAGAAAGCGAAAGCTCCTCCCTCTTTTTGCCTTCGGAGCGGAAAGTAGCGAAAGTGATTGCAGTATCATGTTCACGCAGTATGGGGGAATGTTTCAGCGCTTTCACAATTCACTCATAACGCATACATATTCTGTCTTCGTATTGTAAGAGCGTGTAGCGCGGGCCAAGGCGTGGGCTCTGTTCGACGTGACAGAATGAGACGTTCGCAGCCTGCAGATTCACGACAGAGTTAAATTTATTGTAAAAACATTTGAAAGGAGAGCGCGGAAGCAGAGAGAGAGAGAGAGAGAGGGGGACCTTAAAGGACAAAGCAGCCAGGGGTTTGTTGATGCTGGAGAGCTGAGCGGAATCGTCTCCTGTGACTTACGAGCGGCGCGTATGCGCGGGGCGTCTTGAGGTACCGAGCACAATACGGTCACCGCAGCACCGCCATGGTGTAATGGGCATCGCTTCCTCCTCGCGTCATCTACAAGCGTGCAGCTATAGGATTTCATCTACGAAGCTTGGCAGAGAAGCACTTATCCACACCCCTTGAACAGGGCATTGTCTCGGCCAGAATGCACAACAGAAGCCTACAGGAAACGCGCGGCATTTTTCTGGCAATGGATGATTCACATTTGTAGCCGGTTTCTGCTCCCAGAACGGATCTGGCCGCAGTGGGGAAAAGGTTCTCGATGCACAAAGAACGGCCATTTTGTTGTGAAAGGATCCACAACCTTTCTGCCTCCGCAGCGATTTCTGCAGAGGGAACGACTTGGTGACGCATGCACATCTCGTACATGTCGGTTGTGCATGCCGATCAGGAACCAACGCTGTTCTATGTCCAGAGCGCTCCACTCCGAAAGTGAACGAGCATGAAAACTCCAGGAGACTCATTTGTGCCGGGCGGTTTCCTTGCCATTCCAGATGGTTGGACAAAGATGACGACTTTCAAGCTCCCTAACGAAGTGCAGCTGACTGCGTACACCGAAGGAACAAATTCCGAATGCTTTGGCGAAAACGAAGGCGGGCATGTAAGTAAAAAAAGACGCTGTGCGTCATGCAAGAGTGTCAATTGCGTCATATGCTCCGAGCGGAAAAACGAAGATACTACAGGTACGTATGCATCTAAAGGAAATATGCACGATCAAAAGTACCTACTGGAGCTTGCACCCAGCCTGTACTGCACCAGTGATAGCTGCAATGAGGATTTGTTCGTTGCGTGTTTGGTTTATGTGCGACGGGTCCTGATGGCAATGTGTTTTTTGTCGTTTGTTTTCTCTATGGGAAAGGGCCAGGTAGGGCACATATCACAGGCGGCTGGGCGCGCTAGACCGTAATATTTAGCATGTTTTATTGTGACTGCCGCCTGACTAACAAGAAAGAAAGATACGGCGTTGCATCACAACAAACGCCGTATTGTTTTTTCTTGTTAGACAGGTGGCAGTCAGGATAAAACGGGCTAAATATCGGCGTCTCGGACGGCGTCTCGGACTGGGAACACTGGAGGTCCGTGATATTTACTAGAGCAGTGACGGGAAGACACTGATTGCACTGGTACGATAGGAGAAAAACGTGGGATTAGCTTTTTTTCGCTGGCATCAGCGATGCACTGTGAGAAGCGCTGAATCTGCGCTGGGGCCGCACTGGCCCCCGTTAGCATCCCTCAGGGGCCAATATGGCAACAGCGTACTCGCAATCGACCATCAGGGAGCATATGAAAAATATGGTTCACGTAAGCGCTTTTTGCTGTGAAGTCGTTGCGTACCTGTATGAAAACAAAGGCAGAATCATTTTCTAGAGTTTTCTTGTTTCGATAGGTGGTTTCGAGCGTTTCGAAAGAGACCACGATCGCCGCGCCTCTGACATCTCGTGACACACTAACGATTTTGTACAACTAATACTGGCATTGAATAATGTGGGCTACCACGCATATCGAACTTCACAGCTGATCTTGAGGGCACTCTAACACAATGATTACTGCCAAAATGTTCAATGTGGGCTCAATCGAAGGCTCCAAACAGGGCCTACGCATTAGCGAGCGTAGCCTGTACCGCGGCCAAATATAAATAGCAGAAGGAAAAAAATAAAACAAGGAAGAGAGTAGTTTACCGGCGATGGGCCCATGAGAGAAAAAAAAACATACAGCGCTTGTAATGCATGATATTTTGAGTGTTTCTCAAGCTTTTGAGCTCCTTCTTGCTCTGCGTATAAATTAGCCGAGCCCTCGGTCATCGCATCGCTTCCCGAAATGTTTACATACAAATGAGATTTAGTTATCAGCTATATACTATCGTCGCGGCTACGCTTGCCGGTATTGAACTTGGTCGCACTTTTTTCCTCGAAGGTTTTTGCTACAGTTCCGTGTTCAGCAAAACTTACGCCCACGACAGCAGAGCACCACCGAAGAGGCGGTGCTGGTAAATTCGCCAGCGATGTCAAACTCGACATGTTCAAATGATTCCAGTGCACAAAAGTTTGCGCATAGGCATCCAGAATATTAGTTGCAAGTTGTGAGAGCAGGCAGCAAGCTACAATGGTCAAGAAGTTGTAACTGTTAGAGCGGCACCATATACCAAAGAGCGGTACCAATTACACTATATGCTATTAGACCTCCTGACCAAAACTCTGTTGTGCCTTGTGATCTATTTGTGTTGATGAGACTGTTCAGTCTTTGGAAAAGCCGCATGATGGACAAGCATGCCGAGCCACCAAGATCATCCAAATCCGTGTTTCGGGATCAGTGCGCTATGGTGAGGAGTGTATATCCTGCACGTGAAGAACATCCAAACTGGATGCCGTATCTAAACGGATGTGTTTACCTCCCAGAATTTTGATGTTTTGATGATAGTGCATTGTGGGGCTAGAGATATGGCGGGCTGGTATTAAGCAGCCCGGTAACTTTACACATGGACAAGTTTAAGTAAGTGGAATTTTAGCTTTGTTACGGAAGTGTTTTCATGGAATAAAGAAAAAATTTTCGGCGTGGCCGAGTGGTTAAGAGGTACCGAGTTTGAAGCGCGCTAGTAGTGTAGTTTTTTTTTTCGCCTAGTTTTCATTTTTATTCCTTTTGCTTTTTTATTGTAGTTGAGGTGCTTCGTTACTCTTTAGTTTTTACTTTTAATCAGAGGCGTTTCTTTCTCCGGGCGACCAGTGCCAGCAGTGTGGCGCGTGCCAGTACGCCCAGTCTCTAGCGTCATACTGGGGCCATAATATATTGCACTGGGCGCTGGCACCCAGCGGCACTGGGTTTTGCAACATGGAAGTACCTGGCGGTACAACGTCCTTCGTCCTCTGCGCAGTAATTACTGTTCTCCGTCGCCAGGGCGCTCTTCTCCATCTACTCGCAACTCCTCACGTGCGAAGCAGGGCCGCTCACCTAGCTCTCGCCGGGCAAACGGAAAACATCGACCTTTGAGGGCGAGGCCACTGATAGTCGCAGGGTTAAAGACCTCCCGTTTTCGCGCATCAATCTGATCGAGAACTGCTGGTACCGTCGCCTAAGGAGGAGATCCGCTTTTCTTTCGACATCCCTGTTATTTTAGACGGTCGCACCACCGTCAGAGCACTCGTGGACATCGGTGCTGACTATACGATTTTGAGTGGCCGCATGGCGACTACTTTAAATGTGCTTACTATTTGGTCAGGTGCATACCTCCGAACCTGCCGGCGGTCATCTCGTTATACCGAAGGGGATGTGCACGGCTCTCGGGGAGATTAACGAAAGCACGTTCGTCGTCTGATGTATTGTTTTGGGTGACTGCTCCCGTGATTTTATTCTCGGCATTGACTTTCTGTGGGGGGTACGGTGCAGTTATCGGCCTGCGGAATAGAATTTTCACGTTTTCGATGGGCCACGCTGCCGAATGTGACAGTTGCATTCACCGCAATGATGCCCTTCGCGTGTCCGTCGAGAGCGTTTCGCTGCCGCCATGAAGTAGCGTTCTGGTTAGTCACCTGTGATGGCCTGTACGTCAGCGATGCAATAGCGTAGGCGAACCAATTACTCCTGCTAGCTCAAGAAATCTGCATTGCTCGCTGCTTACTGTCTCCTCACGATGGCCGGGCTGCAGTTCTTGTCACCAATTTTTCTAATAAGAACAGGCACTTGTTCCCAGGAACTGCTATTACTTTCGCCGACCCTGCTGCTGGCGCTCTGGTCGCTATTTCACCCGCAGCAGTCGCAGTTGACGAACCATCCCTTGACAACGTCGACATCAACTGCCACTTGTCCCAGGACCAACGGTGGGCCTTAGAACAACTGTTGCTGGATTTTAAGCCCTGCTTTGCTCCTTGCTCCAAGATTTTCAACTATCCCGCAGCATCGCATTATTACCTTTGATGACGCTCACCCTACAGATAGCAGCCTTATTGTGTGTCTGCCAAAGAACAGCAAGTGATACAAGCGCAAGTTCAGGAGATGCTTGACGATGGTTTTGTGCAACCTTACCAAAGTCAGTGGTCATCTCCAGTCGTCCTTGAAAAAAAGAAGGACGGTACTCTCCGGTTCTGTGTCGACTATCGCAAATTGAATAGTGCGACAAACAAGACGCTTAACCGTTGCCACGCATTGATGACTCTCTGGACAGATTAAGACGGGCTAAGCATTTTTCATCTATTGACTTGAACAGTGAGTATTGACATATCGAAGTGGACGAAAGAGACCGAGAAAAAACAGCATTTGTCACTCCAGATGGCCTGTGTTGTATATGTTTGGTTTTATTATTAATTGTTCTGAAGAGCTTCAACTTGCACTGTAATTATTGTTTATTTTTGCCTGTTTGGTTAAACTACATAGTTTGTATTCCCACCCTGCTAAAATCCCAACACTGGGATTGCAGTGTCAATAAATAAATAAATAAAATGTACTCTCATTTGGGTTGTGCTTTTCCGCCGCTAAATTCGAACGCATGATCGACACGGACGTCCCTGGCCCCAAGTGGCAAAATTTGCCTTGTGTACTTGGACGACGTCATCGATTTTCGGACACATTTGACACATTTCACATTTCCAACACCTTCGAGCTGCTCTGGAAGCCCGTTCTGCAGACCTAACGCTGAAGCCCCAGAAATTCCACTTCGGATACACGAAACTCAATTTCTTGCTCATGCTGTGAGCGCTTACGGGGTGCGCCCGGACCCCGATAAGACTGCTGTCGTCACACGGTTTCCCGTTGCAACAAATAAAAAAGCTGTTAAGCGCGTTCTCGGTCTGTGCGCGCATTATCGGTGGTTCATTGTGGACCTCACAGGTTGCGGAACCACTGACGCGCCTCACGAGGGAGGACACATCCTTTGTGTATAATTCTAAGCAGCAGACGGCCTTCTCTTTGCTTCGCGAGCGTCTTCATACCTCTCCCGTTCTGGCGCACTTCGATAAAGAGGCTGAAACCGAGGTGCACACTTACGCCAACAGCATCGGTATTGGTGCAGACCTAGTGCAGTGTCAAGAAGGAATTGAGAGTCAGCTTACGCTATCCGCAGTCTTTCTCGTGCCGAAACGAAGTACTCTACGTCGGAAAAGGAACGCCTTGCGGTCATGTGCGCCACCATAAAGTTTCGACCCTATCTTTATGGCCGGCCATTTAAAGTCAAGGACCATCATTGTTTACGCTGGTTAGCAAATCTGTGGGATCCATCTGGACGACTTGCACGCTGGAGTCTACGTCTTCAAGACTTCGACATTACTATCGTTTACAAGTCGGGTCGCAAACATGACGAGGCCGACACGCTTTCACGCGCACCTGTGGAAACTGGCGACGTCGCACCCGATGACGGCAGTGGTTTCCTATGTGCCCTTAGCGCATCCGAGCCCAGAGACCGGCAGGGAGCTGATCCAGGTGTCCTCCCTCTCAATGACTATCTTGAAGGGCATGACGCGACTCTTCCTCCGCGCCTCTGTCGACATCATGGCTCCTTTATGCGGCACGGCGTCTTGTACAAGAACTTTCAGGGTCAAGTACCTTCTTGTAATCCCATGCGCCCTCTATGAGGAAATCTTGCTCGTATGCCATAATGAACTCACATCTGGTCATTTGGGTTACTCACGCACGCTTGACCGAGTGCGCAGCATGTATTACTGGTCAGGACTCGCTGCCACTGTGAAACGCTATTTAGGAATTGCTGCCGTGAATATCAGCGCCGGAAGACTTAGCCCCTTAAGCCTGCTGGATTTCTCAAGCTCGTTAGAATCCCGCGTACTCGTTTCGAACAAATACGAATGGATCTCCTCGGCACTTTTCTTTTGTTGCAGGCGGTGAACAAGGGGGTAGTAGTCGCTACAGACTATTAGACTCGCTACGCCGAGACAAAGGCAATACCTCGTGGCACAGCTTCAGAAGGTGCAGAGTTTTTCATGCACAACATCGTCTTGCGGCATGGTGCCCCTTCGTGCGTCATTGCCGACAGAGGGACGATTTTCATAGCGCACCTCATTGGTCACATCTTTCAGCTGAGCTGCACGGTCCATCGAAAGAACACAGCATACCACCCACAGAGCCTCACCGAAAGTTTGAACAAGACAATCGCGGACATGATATCAATGTACCTATATGTGCAGCACAAGACTTGGGACGAGGTGTTGCCGTACGTGACCCTTGCGTGCAATAAGGCCCTGCAGGAAACAACGTGCTTCACGCCAATTAGATTTGTGTACGGCCGCGAAGTTCAGAGCATGCTTGACTCCATTCTCCCATATCCAAAAGATCATAAGCTTGCCTCAGACGCCCAGCAATATGCCCTCAGTGCCGAAGAAGCCCACCTGCTCGTCCACCTGCATATCGAACGATTCGGTCGTTTCAGTGACGGTGGCGGCGCCGCGCGGCCTGTTTTTGAAGCAGCGAGCCGGTGGTAGCTCTTCGCGGCGCGGGCGACCGCATTGGTTTGGAGCGTGCAGACGCGAGCAGAAAACGAATATTATTGCGATTCAGAGATGTGGAAATCAGTAAATTGTTTGACAAAGGAAATATGTGGTCCCTGCCACGGAGCAAGTGTGTAAAAAGCAGCGTTTCAGTTCACTCGACTGGTTTGTACGACGTTTCGACTTGACGACCCATGCGCATATTGTATTTTGTTGAGGAAAAAAGCGTCATTGCATTCATGCTCACGAACCGCACTAAATTTGGGATAAATATTATGCCATCGCAGCTGCACGAAATGTATGGTGATATTTTTTAAGGTGGACGTGCAAAAGAGGTATTAATGACCGCCTATATTTCTCGGCGTGCAGTTGTTTGTTACGGCTGTCGTTCAGATTTAGTTTATTCTGATTTATCACCACGAGGTTAATTGAAAAAAAAAATGAAGGATAAGATTTATAAGCGTTACTTCCTGCCCATACCACGTCAACATAACGATATGAAATGCGCACATTCTTCACATGTGTTTTCATTTTTCAATGCGGTAAATGGGAGCGATATATTTCAAATGCGCTAACGGTTTGGTTGTATTTTAATTTTTCGAACGGAGTGAGCAATGGATCTGAACAAACGCAATCATTTCTTTACATATGTCTTCTACCTGCATGATCATGCGCTTTTCTCCCGGTAGTGCAAAGAACACGCTTCGAGTGTTCATTTCGGCTCTTTCATTAGGATCAAATGGCTTTTTCGGTACTATTTTGAACAGTAGCATACATTTCCTTCAATCTGCCTCATGATATACACTGAAAACAAACAAGCTGTTACATACTCGGTATTTATGTGAACAATATATACACTCAATGACTGCGCTGAGACAAGCCATAAAATAAAGTGTGAATATCCGAAAAATTTGGAAAACTTTGAAAGAGCGCAAACACACACAACCACTAAAGACAAGAGACGAGACACAAGCGCTTGTGTCTCGCTTGTGTTTTCGGCGCTTGTGTCTCGTCTCTTGTCTTTAGTGGTTGTGTGTGTTTGCGCTCTTTCAAAGTCTTCCAAATATGTACCAACTCGCCCAAAAAGAAGTGTTAATGAAATATCCGAAAAACTGTCGCTTAAAGAGTTTGTCACCCTTCAATGCGGCATGCTTAGTACATGCGGCTACACTGACGGAGTTTTCACTTCTGAGCTAGCGAATCCATGCGCACTCGTATCAACCAACGTTTATTTTGAAACTAGTGTAGCCAACTCATAGATAACTTCGTATTTATGACCGATATGACATACTGCTGCTTATCTAAACGCCAAATCTCACACGAATGATGTCACAACATCAAGAAGCAGGCCCGATTGTCAAAACCTGCGCTCTAAGGCAGCGGCGCTATCACTGACTCGGCCGCCATGTCGTGCTGCTGCCGCGCCACCTATAGGAGCTGGAACGACCGAATCGTAGATCTCTGACGCACGCCGCTAAAACCTCCGCCACTGAACTGTTTAGTATCAGCCTGGGGACCAAGTCTGGTTATGGACACCAGTCCACCGCCAAGGCTTGTCTGAAAAACTCCTTTGGCGCTACTTCGTCCTTATCGCGTGCTACGCTATGTCAGTGACGTCACTTATGAAGCCATCCGAGATGCCGCTGCCAAATCGAAATGTCGACAGCCTAAGTCCGACATTGTGCACATTATGCCGCTAGTTAGGCCTTACTATGAACGCAACGCACGTGCTGCTGCCGCTGGAGCGTTATTTTGTGTTCTCGTCTTTGTTTTTCGTACTGTTCTTTCCCGACTTTGTTTTTCGGAAGGGGTAATACCACCTAGCATTGACAAGCGGCGCCTCTCTGAACGAGACGACAAAGTGTGTGTCGCGATTGCACGTTTGTGCCGGCTCCAACGGTCGCTTTCCAACGTTTCAACATTCCTGGGCTAAACCCCTGGCTTGCAGTTCTGTGCATTCGAGTCTTGTCCCCTGGTCACAGATTACGAGGCAATATAAATACAAGGCCTTTAACTTACTGGAAAATTTACGGAAATATTATCTGAACTGATGGACAAATAACCCTGCTCCTAGGTAGCCATCACGCCATGGCTACTACAAGTGAAAGTTCATTGTTGGCTTAAGCACAGATAAGATTAAATTGTAATTGTTCTAAAGCAACATATGCCATGTATGGTGAATTATATGGTTGGTTACGTTTCAATACCTGGAACCATATTTCTAAGGTTTGGCCTAACTGCAGTTAGGCGAAGCAGCCACATAGAACTCTAAGTACCTTACCCCCAGTAAAGGTACTTAAGGGCACCCTGGAGTTTTTGAAATTGGGGGCACGACACCGACTTCGGCACGATGCTCACTCCGGTATTGGCTTTTCAGGTGCTGTCGTGCTGGCTCTCTGCTGGAACGCGCCCTGGTCCTGACCCCTGTCTATCACCGAGACTGCTCTTTTTGGATCCCTCAACTTCGTGGATGCCTGGATCACCATATGCAGTATCGACCGGCCCTGACCCCCTGAATCTGACGCTCCACAGCACTAGCTATGTCACCGATCATGTGGCCCGACGCAGCAGTATTTAACCCGCGCGGCAACGTCGGCTCGCTGGGGCATGGCACCGACTCCGGCACGATGGTATTGGCTTTCCAAGTTAGCTGCCTACACGTAGCTAAAGAGGCTCGCAGTAGCGATCGTTGTCTTTTCCTGCTGTCGTGCCCACTGTGCTTGCTGTGTTGCGTGACATGCTAGCGTTGAATTTACTATCTGAACTAATGTTGCTGCTCTCGGGCGACATCGAGCTCAATCCCGGCCCCGACTTTTCCTCTGTTGTAGATGCCCCTAAGCGTTTAGAAGAAAGCCATGCAGCCTTACTTACCGAATTCGACAAGCTGAAAACAACAGAAATCTTTCACGAGACATAGCTAACAGCACTGCCAAACCGAGTAACAGCGCTCGAATCAGACGAAGCGGTCCCTCATTCAAGGCAGATAGTAACTAGTCAGATTAAGAAGGACATAGCTGCCAGCATTGACTCAAACAACAGGATGCGGCGGAACAATTTGCTCTTTTTCGGCTTAGATGACGTCGACAAAGAAACGTGGACTGAGGAAGACGCTCTCTTGTCATGCAAAGAAAAACTCAATCTGATTCTAGAACTAGATGCGATTGAACGCGCCCATCGCATTGGTAGATTCTCAACCGAAAAAAAAAAAGCGCCCAATAATAGTCAAAATGGCTCATTTCAAGGCAAAAGAAAGCGTGCTTCCATGTGGCCGTAAATTGCGAACACACCGTAATTAGAACACACAGTAATTAGAGAAGATTTTGAATTCGCGACTCGACTCGCTCGCTCCAAATTGTTTCAATTCATTAAGCCCCGAAATTGCAGCTTTAAGCTCCGGTTTGATAAACTTCTCGTCTGCGAGAAGTGCTATACCTACGACCACACTTCCGATACCATAACAGAAACCGACACACAATCTAAACATGCTACGAAGATAAATCAAACACCTGAGAACGCGTCAGCACAAGATAAGTGACACGCCGCTAAAGTGTGTGAACCGACCCATCGTCATCACTCATCAATATCGCCTTCACAAACATACTGTTGTGTTCTGCCCAAACGCCACCATATTCAAAGCTTCATTGAAGTCATAGACGCCGATATAGTCGTACTAACGGAAACATGGCTAAACGAAGAGATAGAAGAGTGCGAAGTGCTCCCTTCAAACCTTCACCTCTCCATTTACCGCAAGGATCGCACTAACCGAAAAGGTGAGGGAGTCCTATTAGCCATTCGAAACACTATCGCATCCTTACACATCCGTCATGAAAATAATTTGGAAATTATCTGGGTATCCCTCCACAACGCCTCCAAGAAACTAGTGTTTGGTGTATGCTATAGACCCCCAGACACACATCAATCGTTCTCCACTTCTTACACCAAGAACTAACGAGCATAAAGAAAGAGTATCCTAAAGCACCTATATTTTTGTTCGGTGATTTCAGCTACCCACAAGTTAACTGGTATTATCTCCCGATACAAAGCTCATCACCGGCAAATGATCAGAAACATTTCTTGGACCTAACCCTTGACTTTAACCTTCAGCAAAGGATAACAAGTCCCACCAGAGGAGACAACATCCGAGACCTTTTGCTAACAACTTGCCCGGATGATGTCAAAACTAGCTATCCTTCCTGGCTTGAGTGGCCACAACCTTATTCACATATGCACGTCACTTCCATTAAAAGCAAAATCAGAATTCAGAAAGCTAATAAAAGACTATAAGAGGGCTGGTTTCGACTCTATTAGCAATGCTCTTGCAAATGTTTTGACAAACTTTCGTTGTTCTTACCTAAACCGCCCAGCGAATTGGAATTTGTACAAAAACATACTGGATTTGAAAAGTAAACATGTCCTAACAATACTTATAAAATCAGATTCTAACAATCAATGGTTCAACAAACGCTTAAAGTGTCTCCTCGGCAAGTAGAAATGCCTGTATCGATCAGCAAAATTGCACAACAGTCACTTATCATGGGAGAAATATTGCCTGTGTGCCCAGCTGTACGCCACAGAGCTTCCAAATACCAATTATAAGCTTTATTCACAAGATTTATTATCCGTCCTTCGATCCAATCTGTTGTCTAGCAAATCACAATATACAACGCACGGATACCAAAATAATCAAAAGCGACGCTCACAACAATTATTCCTGTTTTCTCTGCCGCTAATGTTACATCTAATGAACGCATTCCTGAAGTTTCATCCCAGCAAATGTCCAAAATTACAATTATCCCCGAAGGTGTATCTAAGAGTATTGCTTCACTTAAACCATAACGTCTGCCGGCTGTGATCGAATTAATTGCAAGTTACTAAAAAAATACCATTTTGCGTTCTAGCCAGATATTTCATCTAATATTTACTCAATCCTTAGACACCGGGGTTGTGCCAGATGACGACTGGGAAAAAGCTCAATTTACACCCATATTCACCCGCTACATTTTACAGCATTTCGAAAACCTTGTCCAAATTGACGCCATATTCCTAGATTTTTTTTAAAAACATTCGATCGTGTTTCCCATAACCATCTTCTTTTAAAATTGTAATCGCTCGGAATTCCGCAGAATCTCTTAACCTGACTAGAACATTTCCTCAAAGGACGCAAACAGTTCACCTGTATCAATAACTGCACCTCTTCCCTTAGCAACGTAACATCCGGCGTACTGCAAGGAGCAGTCTTGCCATCGCTTTTATTCCTCATTTGCATCAATGACCAGACAATTAACACAAAATCCATGCTACGTTTATTTGCAGACTACTGCCTTATTTACAGCCAAATCCACACCGCTAACGACTACACCATTCTGCAACAGGACTTAACTGCTATCGCAACGTGGTGCGACAAATGGAATATGCCTCTTAACCTCAACAAATGCCAATCCATGTCATTTTTGCGCGAACGCACCGTCATTGACTGCATTTACGATATAAAATAAGTGGCCATTGCTAAAACGTCATCCTACAAATACCTTGGACTACATGTTACGTCATTGCTATCATAGACAACACACATTCAATCTATCTGTTCAAAGGCATCACGTACACTTGGTTTCCTTGGACGCAATCTCAAATCCGCATCACACGAAGTAAAAAAGCTAGCATATAAAACATTCGTACGTCCAAAACTAGAATACGCGTCATCTGTCTGGCATCCTTAGCAAGCATACCTCACCTCAGACATTGAAGCCATTCAAAACCGCGCCAGTCCTCTCATCACATCACAATACTCAAAATATTCCAACGTCACTTTACTGAAACGATCTCCCGGCCTACCAACACTCGCATCCCACCGAATAATTTCCCGCCTATGCCTTTTCCTCTCTTTCTTCAATCGTTCGCCAAGCCATTCTTTGAACCACCCTCTACAACGTCATCTCGCATAAACCACAGCCGCCCCATCGCACGCATTATCGCCCGCACCTCCGCCATGAGCAGTTCGTTTTTTCAAGACGCCATAGTGCTTTGGAACAGCCTTCCTGAAGAAATAATTACATGCACTGACCACCATCTATTTCGCGACAAGTTGAGTAATCACTTTTCGTAATCTCAACGACATATTTATTGTCACTGCGCATTGCCATAAGCCGAGTCATATTAAAACCGCATAGAAAGCTTATGTACTACCATGTTTTCTATTTTATTTTACATCACTCATTACTTTTTTTTATGATCCAGGTAAAAGAGAAGATGGTTTGCACGGTATGAAGAAAAACTGAACAAGGGTAAATGGGGTATGCCTCAGTTCGCAGATGAGCCAACGTTTCGACAAGTGGACTTGTCTTCGTCTTTTAGGTTGCATATTGTTGTGTTCGCTCTGTAACCTGTGCATTTCTCGTTTTGTCCCACAACTACCCCCAACACTGTATGTACACCCCCCCCCCCCTTTGCATTATTCTTTTCTTTTGTTCTGCTTAGATTGTATATAACTGTGTTCCTTTTGTAACCTCGAAGTCTCGTTCTATTCAGCCACTACTCCCAAACCTATATGTAGCCCCCCCCCCCCCTTTTTGTAATGCCTCTGGGCCTTTAAGGGGCAAATAAATGAAATTAAATGCATTAGAAAAACGCAAAAACAATTTAGCAACTTGATCTTTCTAAGGGCGAACATGTTCCATTATACGCATTTTTCTAACTTCTTCCAGTCCAAAACCACGAACTCCTTAGCACGCCTTCTTATACACAGAACCACTTCGGTTAGCAATTTCAGGCGAATTGCATGGCACAGAATTCAGCTGAACCCGCAGCCGCATGTTGGCAAAATTAAGAAGTGGTCCCAGGTTCTTCTATTGTCAAAGTACGCCTTTTACACCATACCTGTAACCATATACTTGATTTTTTTTGTTGGTTCTCCTTTAAGCATGCAGACAAACATTATTGTGTATACATTTCGGTTCTAAAAACACAGACTTTCCGATTACGTGTCAACCTCTGGAGCTGCCATACGGATGAAGACTCCGATAGCCTTCTTGGCCGATGCGTACACAACAGGGGCACCAAAAACCTGATTACAGTGACTCCGGCGAGCCCTCCCAATTCTGTCGTTCTGATTTTATGTTTCGTCCAGAGTGATTTCATTCGTTCAATACAACCTGCAACGTCTGCTGTGAATTTCAGAAATGAAAATTTGCTTTTTCTCGGTACGTGCGTCGCAAAGCAGCAATGGGGGCTAGTTGGCTTACCATTTCAAGAATTTTCGCGCTGCGATATACACAGATACACAACAAAGCAGTAACCACGTACACAGGACCAGCGCGCACTGACAACTAAGGTTTATTGATAACAGGATTACATTTAAAACATTCCACACGCACTCTCTGTTGTGCACGAAGTGGTGTGCTTGTCCGTTCTGCTGTGACTGGAGCAGTGCGCGCTAATTAACAGGTCCGCACCTCTCTTCGCGCTTCGCCGGGAGGACTCGCCGCCTGCCTGCGCTCAGCGGGACGACCCCCCCCCCCCCCCCCCCGGCGGGCATCCCTCTCCCCTAGTTCTGGGAAGCAAGCCCCATCCCCATCTCCGGCCTCCATTCCCTCCGTTCTTTGCCCGGCAGTTCGGCTTACACCTCGGCCGACGCTGGTCGCACCCTCTTATCTGGTTAATAAAACAAGTTAACAGTTTAACAGTATCGCGTACGTCTTTACTACATCGACGACACGCAAACGCGACAGGGGCGTCGAGGAAGTGGATTTCATCCGCGCTACGCAACGCTATTGACAAGCCATGGTTACGCGAGGGTTAATACTAGAATTCAACGGCTAATGATGGTCGTCGTGGGTCGGACGCCTCAAGTTCTACTTTGAGGCTAACAGCATCACAGACCCAGCCTTGAAGAGGGCCAACCTGCTAACGCTGTGCGGGGAGCAGACTTACGACACTGTGTGCGCCCTTATTCAGCCAAGCACACCAGCGCAAGTGCCTTACGAAGACATCATTGCAGCACTTCAGAAGCACAACGGCTCGAGGCCATCTGAAGTTTACAGCCGAGCCCGCTTCCAGCGACGAGATCAGCTGGAAGGCGAAATTGTGAGCGCCTACGTAGTAGCGCTCAAGAAGCTTGCAGCTGACTGCAATTTTGGGACGCTGACCACAGTCCAGACATCAACCGGGCAGGAAGAATATGCCGCTTCTGACCTAGACAGAAAAAGTAGAAAGGTAGGCTTGAAAATCAATATGCAGAAGACTAAGGTAATGTTCAACAGCCTCGGGAAGGAACAGCAGTTTACATTAGGTAGCGAAATACTGGAAGTAGTTGGCGAATATGTCTACTTAGGACAGGTAGTAACCGCAGATCCGGACCATGAAAAGGAAATAACAAGAAGAATAAGATTGGGATGGAGCGCATTTGGCAATCACTCGCAGATTATGACTAGCAGCTTACCGGTATCGCTCAAGAGTAAAGTATACAACAGTTGCATCTTGCCTGTACTCACCTATGGGGCTGAAACGTGGAGGCTAACCAAGAGAGTTCTACTTAAGTTGAGGACAACCCAGAGGGCTATGGAACGAAAAATGGTAGGGGTAACATTAAGAGATAGAAAGCGTGCAGAGTGGGTCAGAGAAATAACTCAAGTTAACGACATTCTAGTGGAAATTAAGAAGAAGAAATGGACATGGGCAGGACATGTAGTGCGAAGAGAGGATAACCGATGGTCGCTGAGGGTAACAAACTGGATTCCAAGGGAAGGAAAGCGTAGCAGGGGGCGGCAGAAAGTTAGGTGGGCTGATGAGATTAAGAAGTTCGCAGGGGTCAAGTGGATGCAGCTAGCACAGAACCGGGTTAAGTGGAGAAATATGGGAGAGGCCTTCGCCCTGCAGTGGGTATAATCAGGCTGATGATGATGATGATGAACACCACCATGCGTCCCTTGGAAGTCATATTAGGTGACAGATTTGTGTGCGGACTTAGTGACAAGTCACTACAGCAGCGTCTGTTCGCTGAGAGGGACCACAGCGCCGGTCACTAGCAAAGAGATATATGCCGGAACACCGAGCCGGTACACCAAACAAGCAACCAGGCACGCAAACCTTCTGCTGTTGCAAACTCGGTCAAAAATGTACAACGCTGCTGGCGGTGTGACGGCCAACACAACGCCCAGGGTTGCCGATTCCAGTCAGCCACGTGTAATTTTTGCCACATGCAAGGGCATAGTGAGAAAGCATGCATTACGAAGCGGAAGCTTGCCAAGATAAAGTCGCCTTCTCAGCCTAACCGCAGCGTCGACGCCTCAGAAAATTGGCCGCTATCTGATGCCCATGGAGCAACATCAGCAGTATCATCAGTATTGTACTACCTGAACACCGTGAATATCGGCACGCGTCCGAAGATTTTTACCGAAGGTACAGGTACATCACAAACTGATTAAGGTCGAGGTGAACTCAGGCGCAGCCTCTTCTCTGATCAGTGAGGACACATTCCGAACTTCGTGGCCATCAGACGCACCACCCTTGCAACAAGATTACACGCACATGCGAACGTAGTCAGGACAAAACCTGTCACTATTTGGCTCTGCCAACGTGCGGGTCAGTTACAACGGCCAGACCCATATGCTCCCTCTGCTTGTTTTGAAGGGATCAGGATCAAGCCTTCTAGGGAGAAACTGGTTTTCTCCATTAGGGGTGACGATATGCGGCATACGCCAAACGCCGAGCCACAACGTGACTGAACATTTGCAGGAGAAATACGAAAGAGTTTTCTCTGAAGAGATTCAAGGAAATGAAGGGCCCCCAGTCGGCGTTGTTAAGCGGCGTGCAACCGAAGTTTTTGAAGGCCAGGCCGGTACCCTTTGCGCTTAGAGCTTCAGTTGAAAGGGAGTTGGACAAACTGGTGCAGCAAGGTGTCGTCGAGCCGACACAACATTCACAATGGGCCACAACACTGGCTGTAGTTCGCAAAAAGAACGGAACCATACGCCTCTGCGGAGACTACCGGAGCACCGTAAATCTTGCGACTAAAGCGTCGTCTTACCTCTGCCGACAACTGGAGAAGTGTTCAGTGCACTACGCGGCGCAAGTCTTCAGCACTCTGGACCTCACCCAGGCCTATCAACAGCTGAAGGTGAGCGAACCGGCGTCAGAATTACTGACAATCAACACACGGAAAGGCCTGTGCAAGGTGAAGAGCTTGCCTTTTGGTGTAGCTGCGGCTCCGGCCATATTTCAGAGGTTCATGGAGACAGTACTTTCAGGGAATCCCAGGAGTTTGTGTCAACCTGGACGATGTCATAATCAGTGGCGCTTCCACGGAAGAGCATGCAGCGCGCCTAGAGCACGTTCTTTGAAAAATGACTTCACGAAGCTAGAGAGTGTGATGACAAACTTCACAGATTTTATGAAACAAATGAATGCACAAATAAATGCACAGATTCAGAATATAAATGAAGGGATGCAAAAACAGACAGAGAATATTAGCCTAATACAGGAGTTGGCAGCCAACAAAGGGTGGCAGCAAAAAGCACAGGAAGCGATACTTCAGCTTCAAGATGGGCAGAACAAAGAATATTAACAATCAAATCTGGCAATGGAATTGCAGAGGTTTTAGGACAAAGAGGCCAGTGCTACAGCAGCCTCTTAAACAATTAGAAAGCCAACCTCTCGTAATAGCGCTGCAGGAAACAGGGGGTCCTGCGAAATTGGCATGATAAGCTTTAACAAAGGAGACAGAATGAGGGTGACAACGGTAGTAAAAAGAAATGTGGCAGCTCTGGAGCACGAGATAGGATCCAGGGACATAGAACAGGTGTTCGTGGAGGTATTAGCCGTGAGCATCACAGAGCCTAATATTTTCATACTCAACAGCTACAGCTCGCCAAATCAGAAAAAGATCAGATTCCGGGCTTTAATAAAAAAGGCTAATAATATATAGGGAGGGCAACAGCTACTCATAGTAGATGACTTCAATGCCCAACATCAACCATGGGGTTACAGTAGTCAATGCTCTAAAGGCAGGCAACTATGGAAAGATATCAGGAGCAAGGCTTCACACTGAATAACAACCCAGACAGCCCGACGAGGATAGGAAGTAGTATCAGGAAAATGGTCCAGAGACGTGTCTCTGGACCTCACACTTTCAAAAAAACATAGAAGGTCTAGAGTGGTAAAACCTGGAATTAAACCTAGGCAGCGACCATTATATCATAGTAATTAATATAGGAGGAGGGCCGAAAGCGCGAAAAATAAAAAAAAGCAAATTCACTGAGTGGGACAAGTTTAGAGACTGGAGAACCGCCGAGGAAATTCCACCCATAAACAATATCGAGGAGTGGTGTAACAGGCTTACACAAGACGTCTAAAAGAACACCAAAATTGTACAGGGTGAGGATGCTCCAGAGGTGGTAGACAGCGGCTATTACACATGTGGGAAGCCAAGCAGAGTCTCGAAAAAAGACTTAAGAAACAAAAATGGAACAGGTGTCTTAGAAGGAGGATGCGAACCTTAACAATGAAATAGAAGACCATGCACAAAACCTATGCGAGCAAACCTGGGGAGACAGGGGCAATCAAATAGAAAACGAAATGGGCATGGCAAAGACATGGAGTATAATGCGACACCTGATAGACCCAGAGAAAACTGAAACGCAAACTCCCATTAAGTTGATGAAGGCTAGGCACCATCATGGAGGCAGCGATGATGACTTCCTTAAGGAACGTAAAAACAAATAGACCGGAGAAGTAAGGAAAGATAAATTAGAACCCTACATGGGACACCAAAACCAGCGACTAGATGCCCCCATAACGATAGCTGAAGTGGTAGCAGAAATCCGTAGACTAAAGACAAAATCGGCCCCAGGGCTGGATGGGATAACAAACAAGATGCTAAGGAACTTGGATAACGACTCAGTAGTTGAGCTAACTAATTTGATGCAGAGATGCTGGGAAACGGGGTAAATCCCAGAGCAATGGAAATTCGCTGAGATAGTGTTAATAGCCAAACCCGGAAAACCTCCGAGGGTGGATAATTTGAGACCAATGTCACTCACTTCATGTGTAGGTAAACTATTCGAACATGTGATTCACAGAAGACTGCCCAGATACATGGAGAAGAATGAGCAATGGCCCCGCGAGGTGATACGGTTTAGGCAACATCTTAGTACGCAAGATATTATGTTCAGGATACACCATGATATAGTAAAATCAAGATCAAAAGATGGTAAAGTTATCTTAGGATTGGACCTGAAGAAGGCATTTGAGAGTATAAAACACGATGCTATTCTGCAGGGCCTCACGGAACTAAACGTAGGGGAAAGGATGTATGAATATGTAAAAGTTTCTAACAGACAGAAAAGCAAAAATAAGATACCAGGGGATAGAATCTCAGATATTCGAACTGAGGAGCAGGGGCACACCACAAGGGGCGATGCTATCGCCCACACTTTTCAACATAGCCATGCGTGGACTTCCAGAAAAGCTAAAGAAAATAGAAGACATAAAATTCAGCCTATATGCGGATGACATAACCATTTGGGCAAACAAAGGCAGCGATGCTGAAATCGAGCAAAAATTGCAAGAGGCGGCAAACAACACCGTACAATATGAAAAAGAGAGCGGCATGAAATGTTCCTCAGAAAACTCGAAACTGTTTATATACAATCCGAAACACCTAAGGCAAAAAGAACAAGTGGACATAAATATAGAAGTGGAAGGACAAGCAGTCCCGAAAGTAGAGCAAATGAGGGTGCTAGGAATGGTCCTCCAAATGAACGGGTACAACGGAGAAACGGTAAATAAACTGGAAGGACAGGTCATACAAACGATAAACCTTATAAGGAGAATAGCTAATAAAAAAAGGAGGCCTTAAGGTAAGTAACCTATTAAGGCTCATACAAGCTTTCGTAATAAGCAGGGTCGGGTATGCCACGCCATACTCAGACCTGAAAAATGCCGAAAAAGACAGGATCGATAGCATGATCAGAAAATGCATTAAAAGAGCACTACACCTCCCGGCAGGTACCTCCATGGACATGCTAATGATGCTGGCAATACACAACGCCTTAGATGAAATAATTGAGGCAACACTAGCTGTAAAACAAAGAAGGCTAGAGAAAGTTAAGGGTGGAAGGAACATATTGAGGGAAATAGGTATACAACCGAAGGAATACTGGGACACGACAAAGGAATTGAGAGTGGAGGTCCGGTAACGGATCCATATCTCCCTATTACCAATGAACATGCACCCTGAATATAATAAGCAAAGATGAGAGAAAAGGACCGAAAAACAGACACGGAGATTGGAGAAGGAAAATTCAGGTAGAACTGCATAAGTAGACGATGAATACTGCCGCAAAGGAAATATGAATGCAGTCGTACTCAATGGCAAGCGACAAATGGTTGCAGGAGTGTCTATAAAAACAAAATCGATACAAACAGCGCAAGAGGCTGCAGTAGCACTGGCTTTTACTCAGACCGAGGCAAAATACATAATCGGTGACAGCAAAAGCGCCATCAGGAGCTACACCGCTGGACTAATAGCAAAAATCGCGAGTACAATCCTCGATTAAAAGCGAATAGAAAGAGACGTCACCCTTGTTTGGACGCCAGCCCACGCAGGCGTGCCCGGAAGCGAGGCGGCACACAAACTAGCCCGGGATCTCACACACCGGGCTGGAGGAGTGCCACCGGAGCAAGGCAAACAAGAGGACATGATTACCTATAGCGAAATGACAATGCACTACAGACTGAGCAGGAGGGCCCTACCACCACCAGACCCCAAGTTAGGCAAAGAGGAAGCAGTAGCATTGAGAAAGCTACATACAAATACATACCCGAACCCAGTTCTTGTCAACCATATATGGCCAGAAATACGATCAGACCTATGTTCATTATATATGCAAAGGGGATCTCTAGATCACATAATATGGGAATGTGCAAAGTCACCAGCCAGGGCTAAAAATATACCTAAAGACACCTGGGAGACCCTTATGCGAAGATCAGTTCCAAGAGCCCAAAGAGAAAATGTTCGACTGACCGAAGATGCCGCCGGAGTCCAAGAACTACCGGCCTGCAACTAAGGCGACAGTCCCACCTTCCGGGTCTAACCCCCGAAGAGCGCGATAGTCACTCTGTTGGACGAATAAAAGTTCTCTCTCTCTTGAAAAGCTAGCAAACGCAAATTTGCTTTTAAGCAAAGAGAAATGCTGTTTTGGGGTGTCAGGGGTTCAATTTCTGAAACACCGAATTGATGCAGAAGGCATCCACCCTACCGAAGACAAAGTGCGAGCGATCACCGAAGCATGGGCAACAACAAACAAGCAGGAGCTACAGCCGTTTCTCGGATTCTGGACGTTCTATGACCGTTTCTTAGAACAAAGCGCTACTGTGTCCAACGACTTATACCAGCTGCTGCGGAAAGATGTGAAATGGACATGGTCGCAACGCCACCAGCAAGAATTCGGCGCCCTGAAAAACCTGCTTCAAAGGTGTACAGTCCTCAGCCACTACGACGAAAGGAAGCCACTGCTTTTGTCTTGTGACGCATCTCTGTACGGAGTCGGCGCGGTCCTTTCGCTGACTGACGACCAATTGGAAGGAGGCCCCGATTGCCTTCGCCTCACGCACGTTCTCACAAGCGCAGCGCAACTACCCGCAACTGGACAAAGAGGGGCTAGCCATCGTCTATGCGGCGAAACATTTTCACCACTACATTGCCGGCCGAAATCTGATATTTATAACTGATCACCGACCGCTACTGGGCATTTTGGGACTTCAAAAGCCTATGCCATTGACATTGCCTCCACGAATGACACGTTGGTGCATCTAGCTCTCAGCCTACGACTACGATCTAGTCAACCGCAATGGGACTAAACATCATGATGCCGACGCGTTACTTCGCCTGCCACTGCACGCAACAATTGAGGTACCGCTACTGCAAAACAGCTCGTACGTGGAAAGTCCATCCCGCCGCTTCATAGCCTGGGCTCCAGCCCATTCTGGGCTAGAAGGAAACGAGGCAGCAGATGCCGCCGCCCGCGCGCTTTCTAACCGGGCAACCTCGTCTCCTTCCTCCTCAGAAGAATTCACACCAGCCTACACTTTCAGAGAAATTACGCAGCTGTACCGAAACAGACACAATATTTACCCCCACCCGTGTAAAGGGTTAACAAGAGCGGAGGAACGCGTGTTTCTTCGCCACCTTACAAATAACATGATGTGCCCGGCGTCACCTAACAATTTGACACAGCCTTCTCCGGGGAGTGCCCGCACTGCCGGGAAATGTCCTCAGACCTTTTCCACATGGTGTGGGCGTGCCCCTCCAACCCTGCCTTTGCACCTAACCAAAACACCACCCGGGAGGACCGGGAGGCGACCCTACTCGCCTGCTCCGACCTGAAAGCCCAAAAAGCCTTGGTCAAAAGAGCAACGGCGGCAGCGGAAGCCACTGGGGTCCCGTACTAGGGACTCCACCTAGTGTTTGTGAGGGGAAGGGCACTAAGCCTGACCCCAGAGCAACCTTCATGTAACTCCATATTTTATTAAACGTTTTCACCACCACCACCACCTCCACCCGGCGATGTTCTTTTGTTGAAAGCACTGCCAGAACCTCCGCTTACAGCATGCACAGCTGCAGCATCTACGCAGAAGTGCGCAACTCTCCGCCAAGTTTACACAGCTGTTCAACCCGGCAACGTGCACAAACTCAAAGGGGACAACTTCGATGATTACCGCAGGCGAGCTACAGTGTTGAGCACCCCCGCGACTGCACCCTATTAGGATCCCGAGTTGTGATTCCGAGTGAGCTATGCGCGCAAGCTATGTCTCTCATCCACGCTGGATACAGGGGCATTGTTGCCATGAAAGCATGTGCCAGAAGCTATATGTGCTGGCCCAACATTGACCGCCATATTGGAACAACCGTCCGAAATTGCAAGCCTTGCGAAAGCAGCCAGAGCAATCCGCGGAAAGCTAGTCTTCCAGAATGGGAAAAGCCACACACACCTTGGCACACCCTCCACATTGATTCTGGAGGACCAATTGAAGGCTGCACTTTCCTTGTGCTCGTAGATGCCTACACAAAGTGGGTTGAGATAAAGGAAGTGCGACATACGACTTCGGTTGCAGTCATTGACAACCTCCGATAATTGTTCGCAACGTTCGGAGTTCCCCGCAAGGTAGTGTCGGACAACGGAACGCCTTTTGTCTGCGGAGATTCTCAAGTGTTATCGCGATAACGGGATCTCATCAGTCACATCGGCCCCCTACCACCCAGTGACAAACGGACAAGTCGAACGCTACGTGGCTGAGCTAAAACGTGCCCTTGAGAGAGACCAGACAGGGTTGCTGCAGCGCCGCCTTGCACGTTTTCTTTTCAAGCAGCACACGACAGTACAAAACACGACAGGCCAGACCCTAGCGAGAATGATGTTTGAGCGCGAACCTGGGCAGGCTGGCGGAGAAGCTTGCAGAGAAATTAGAAGCGAAAGTGCAAACATCTGAAGAGGATATTACGACACTGAAAACGGGAATTGCAAATTTAATTGAAAAAGTAAATAAGCTCACCACTGTTGTTGATGAAGTCCCTACCGAAAATACCAACCTGGTCTCAGCTAACATGGCCCTGAAGACTCAGAACAATACCCTGTTAAGGAAAGTAGCTGACCTTGAGCAATACTCACGCCAAAAAAAAACGTCGAGATTAAAGGTGTTCCCTGTACTCAGGGTGAAGACAGCGCCGCCATTATAAAGGCAATTGGAGAGAAAATCGAGTGTCCCGTGTCCGATTCGGACATTGACGTCACACACCGAGTGCCAACAGTAGCTGACAGTAACACCAAACACATAATAGCCCGCTTCTGCACAAAGACAAAGAAACAAGAATTTGTCAGCAAGGCACGGAAGGCGCGACTCAACACAGCTGATCTTGGTTTTCCCGGAGAAAGCCCGAACCCAGTGTTTGTCAATGACCAATTGACCCCAGAAAATAAAAGGCTGTTTGGCAGGGCTTAGAAACAGAAGAGAGAAAAGGGCTGGAAGTTCTTGTGGGTGGATAACTGCCAAATTAAAGCTCGACAAACGCCTGAAGGAACCGCTTTCCGTATCCGCTCCGAGGCCGATTTTGCTGTTTTTCGCTAGACTGGTGTAATAGCACACTGCCAGCTTCTTTTTGTTTCCTACTAGCATGTTAAGTTAATTCTCGCCTGATCAGCTTACCCAGTTTCTTGATGGTTCTTACTTATCTAGTACACATTTCAATTCCAGAAGCCTAAGAAAGCATTGTCATGATATTTATGCGCTATTATCTTCTATTGAACATCACTTCTCGTTCATCTGCATGACGGAAACGTGGCTATCGGCCGACGATAAAAAATTATATAGCCCATATGGTTACTGTTCAGAATACTGTTATCGCCCATCGAAGCCACACGGTGGTGCCGCTATTTTCATATCGCCAAATATGAACTACTCAAGAAGGTCAGATCTTGATATTCGCATTGCCGACTGTGAATCCGTGTGGATAGAGGTAACCGAACTTTCCCTGCCCACAGGTCAGCATAGGTTTGTTCTTGGATGTTTATATCGTTCCCCATCGTCATCAGTGAGCGACTTTTGCTCTTCACTTGACGAGATTTTATTTACTTTATCATCGGAGGGAAAAAATGTGGTCATAATGGGTGACATCAACATTAACCTTTTAAAGGAAAACAATCCTTCCAGTGTCAACTACTCGAACTGCTTCCTCGGGTTCGGATACGAGCCTGCAATTGCGCTGCCAACTAGATGTGTCCCTGGAGGGCCGAGCACGCTCATCGACCGCATTTTTTCTAACTTTATTTCTCCACAAGACTGCGGGGTCCTCGAGGTTGACATAACGGACCACTACCCCATTTTCTTTCGTCTTCATTCCAGCTTATCCAGCAGCAAGAAAGTATTTTATAGGACTGTGGTTAATAAAGACCAATTTATTTCTAAAGTTTCTAATCTCGACTGGACAAATTTAAAGTCAGCAACAGATGCAGCGATCGCTTTCGAAACATTTTCTACCGCCTTACAACACTGCCTGAACAGTTCTTCGAAGACCGTTAAATGTCGTAAAAAATATTCCGCCCCACGCAACCCTTGGTTAACAACCAGCCTGCTTAACTCAATGCGTAGGAAAGACAATCTTTACAAGAAAGTCAAAAAGAGACCTTTCAATCTCAAACTCAAGTCCCGCTACAGCACATACAGTAACATGCTCAGCAGATTACTTAAAGAAGCCAAAAGGAAATATTATGAATCAAACATTCACCAGCTTGGAAATGACCACAGGGAAAAGTGGAAAGTGTTCAATACTTTTTTAAACAGACCAACCCAAGATCTACAAATTGAAAAAATAATCATGGCGTCAGGCACCGTTTACGACCATCCATTTGACATTGCAAACTTATTCAACGATTTCTACTGCAATCACACCTCGTTGCCAGTTGATGCTCGTCTTTCACCTGCTGCCCAGAATCATTTTTCTTATCTCCTGTCACCGCACAGGAAATCCAAACATGTATTCTAAATCTAAAGACAACAAGTGCATGGCTTGACCGCCTTCACCCCACTAACATTAAATGGATCGCTCATCTTATTGCCGATCCTCTCTCTTATATTATTAACCTCATCTTTGAAACGGGACTATTTCCTCCTCAGCTAAAGAACGCTAAGATTATTCCAGTTTTTAAGAAGGGTGACCGTCATTGTATCTCGAATTACCGCCCCATTGCCATTTTACCATTTTTTAGCAAGGTAATAGAAAGGTGCATAGCACAGCTCCTGACTAGTTACTTCTCAAAGTTCAATATACTTTCTACTCATCAATTTGGGTTCCGCTCAGGATATTCAACTAACTTAGCATTGGTTGCCTTCACTGACAAAATTAAATTTGCCATTGATAAAGGATGCTTTACCGGGGCCGTATTTATTGACTTAACCAAGGCTTTCGATTCTATCAGCCACTCTATATTACTAAGTAAGCTAGAAGCGGTAGGGGTAGTAGGGCCGCCTCTCAATCTCATCAAAAGTTACTTATTAGACAGAAAACTGGCCGTGTCGATTTCTAATGTGCTCTCTAACTTAAATACAATTAATACAGGTGTGCCTCAAGGTTCTATTCTCGGCCCTGTGCTGTTTTCAATATATAATAATGATCTACCTAGTTGTCTCGCTAAATCAGAACCGTTTCTTTATGCCGATAACACTACTATATTAGCTACTGATAAATCAATTCACTCATTAACATCTATGCTGACTACTGATCTTAATAATATTTTAAACTGGTGTGATCGTAACTGCTTGCAAATCAACCCTTCTAAGACAACATTCATGGTATTCAGCTCCAATCGCAAGGCTCCCGTACACATCCCACCACTTACTTTTAATTCCCATTGCATTGAACTTTCAGAACATTGCACATTTCTTGGCGTTACTCTGGATGCTAACCTTAAATACAACAAGCACATTTTTAACCTGAAACAAAAATGTGGTTTTGGCATCAGAGCACTACTAAAAGCACGTCCCTTTTTCAATCGTGACACTTTAGTAGCTCTTTACTACGCATTCATTCATAGTCACTTTAATTACTGCATCCCTTCATAGGGAAACACTTACCCATCACATTTATATCAACTGCAACATCTTCAAAATCAGGCCATACGTATAATAACCTACAGTTCATACCGCAGCGAAGCGCTATCACTTCTTCACGACCACAGCATTTTACCGATCGCTTCACTGATTACCTCTAGTCTCGCAATCCTACTTTATAAAGCTGTGCACAACACCATACCCTCAATTGTAATCAACAGGGAGGCCCTCACCAATAATAATCAAACAAGATTTGCTAAGGACAACAATTTTCTATTATCAATCGTTCGAACAAACTACGGCAAGCACACGGCTCTTTTTGCGTCTTTACAAATTTGAAGTAACCTCCCTTCTCATGTCAAGCAATCCCCATCTCTGTCCGGTTTTAAACAACAACTGTTATCCGTATTATTACAATAGTGTCAGATAACTTTCAAACAAGTTTTTCCTTTATATACTTACCGCTTTGTTCGCATTCAATTCATGAGTGTTTTCATATGCCCGTTGGGAAGATGCTGTGCTCGTCCTGTGCTGTGCTGTGCTGTGCTCGTGCTGTGCTCGTCCATTCTGTTGTGACTGGAGCAGTGCGCGCTAATGAACAGGTGCGCACCCCTCTTCGCGCTTCACCGGGAGGACTCGCCGCCTGCCTATGCTCAACGGGACGCCCCCCACGGCGGGCTCAGTCACTCTCCTCTAGTTCTGGGAAGCAAGCCCCATCCCCATCTCCGGCCTGCGTTCCTTCCGTTCTTTGCACGGCAGTTCGGCTCACACCTCGGCCGACGCTGGTCGCACCCTCTTATCTGGTGAATAAGCCAAGTTTAACAGTATCGCACACGTCTTTACTACATCGACGACGCGCAAACACGACACGCTCTAACCCGCCGGGGTGGCGCAGTGCTTACGGCGCTCGACTACTGTTCCCAAGGACGCGGGATCGAATCCCGGCCTCGGCGGCCGCTTTTCGATGGAGGCGAAAAGCAAGGCGCCTGTGTGCTGTGCGATGTCAGTGCACGTTAAAGAACCCCAGGTAGTCGACATTTCTGGAGTCCTCCACTACGGCGTCTTTCATAGCCTGAGTTGCTTTGGGACGTTAAACCCCACAAACCAAACGAAACGACACTCTCTGATACAAGAAATCTCGCAAACTCACTGCACAGGCAATGTCACATCCCTACGCACTTACGCTCCTTTATTATCTTTACCTTAGGATTAGTTAGCATGATTGACGGCGTGCTTACGCACTTGTCTTCTCCAGCTTCCCATATCTGAAACGCTTCTATTATGTCTCTTTCTTTTTTTTTTTCGTTTGAACGGCCTAAGATTGTGGTTCCTTCAAATTCTGGCTTGGATTTGTATTTTGCGCAATGGGGTGCGAGGTTTCCAGGGTTATTGATTACAATGTTCCTTTAACCTTGTGTTCAAACACCTAGCCTGTCTGACCTATGTACCTCATACCGCATGATAAGGAAATGCAATACACAATTCCAGTATCACACTCAACAAATATTTCTTTGTACGCAATTTCGCATGTGTTGACTGTATCTTCCTGATCATTAGTCATTTTATGGCACAGACTTATTAACAAGACACAAATGCAAGCCAGAATTTGAAGGAACCATAATCTTAGGCCGTTCAGAAGAAATAAAATAAAGAGAAATAGTAGAAGCGTTTCAGATATGGGAAGCTGGAGAAGACAAGGGCGTAAGCACGCCGTCAATCATGCTAACTAATCATGAGATAAAGATAATAAAGGAGCGTATCTGCGTAGGGATGTGACATTGCCTGTTCAGTGAGTTTGCGAGATTTCTTGTATCAGAGAGGGCGCGTGGAATGTTTTAAATGTAACCCTGTTATCAATAAACCTTAGTTGTCTGTGCGCGCTTGTCCCGTGTACGTGGTTACTGCTTTCTTGTGTACCTGTGTATATCGTAGCGCGAAAATTCTTGAAACGTGCGTCGAATTTGCCGTAAGGCCATGGGGTTAGCACAACCACATACCACTTTAATACCTTAATATGGTCCCCAAGATTTGGGGTAGGTAACATACAGAACAAAACATTTACATG
The DNA here is from genome assembly GCF_055883805.1 of Amblyomma maculatum. Taxonomy (NCBI): domain Eukaryota; kingdom Metazoa; phylum Arthropoda; class Arachnida; order Ixodida; family Ixodidae; genus Amblyomma; species Amblyomma maculatum. The sequence goes on along the minus strand of NC_139344.1, from coordinate 477,805,854 downwards.
GGTGGAACACCCTAAAAATTATCGCCGCTAAAGATGACAGCTAGAAGGTTGAATAATGTGAATGGACAAAGGCAGATCCAGTCCAGGGCAGGAATGATGCGGGAAATGTACGCGAACTAATTCAAGAGGCTGGACGGTTGATGTAGGGCGCGACATAAAGCGAACTGTAAACAAAACTTGCGATTTAACAGCGACAAACCAGGGTTGTTAGAGCGGCTTCCTTTTTTAAATATGATATCCTGACGTTATACGAGTAACATGAATGAGTTAATCTAGTGCCTCTATTCTGAACAGACTCTAAGAAATTTGTTAGATAAATCTGGTTAGGGCGTTTGATGTGTGACGCATATTAGAGCTTAGCAGGACGATTTGTAAGCTAGTAATTTAAGGTTTCGCGGTGCATGACGCCGATGAGATTTCAAAGATCCAAGACTTTTGTTCGCAGATGATCCCACAAAACTGTTAAATGCTCTCGGCAACCACCATAGCAGGCGAGCTTACTTGGAGCCGCCGGAAGGAGTCATGAAAATTTTATGGTTCCTCTTTGCATTTTATTATTGGTTTATTCACAAATGCTCGAGATCTAAAATAAGAGACTGCTGAACCTCATTTCGTACACTGTCCGCGTTTCTTTTCAGCTTAAAAAGTTCATGCTCCAGATTTTATTTTGGTTCAAGTTTTGCAGCATCAAATTCTGAGCACTAAAGAATACGCGTCACTATTATTGTTGAACTGCGCCTGTTCCATTTGGAAATGGTGAGGCTTGCAGCAACAGGTGTCGCCGCAAACACCGATCATGGACGGTAAATTTGTAATTTGCGCGCTGAAAGCAATGTGCTCGTTTTCCAAGCAATTTCATTTACCTGCTCGCAGCCGCAAGTCATCAGGAGAGTAGTTTCGCGGCGTATCTCTCTTGTCTGGCTGTTTTGCAGTGTGCGTGCAATGGGCAGCCGTCAACACCCACCGCCTGTGAATTATGGTCCCGCCACACGCGACTCCGAACTGAAAAAAAAAAAAGAAAAGGTCATAGACCTTCGTCGCTGAAACCAGTAAAGCTATATGGAGGATTGGCAGCACTTCTCCGCAGGCACGTACTAAGCCCAATTGCCAAGTAATGTTTTTTATCTCACGTGCCCACGACAAGTGACGCTTGCACTCTATTAACATTTTATTTTCCTTAAACAGATCATTTGGCCCCGTAAATTATTGTGATGTTTTTAAAATTCTTTGTCAAGGCGTTCCCCAAGTTGCGCATTTGAAGTACTAATACATTGGTACACCGTAATTATTGAGTCTGAAAAGAAACCATCTGCAGTGTTTCTATACCATGATGCCAGATAGTCTAGGGAGCGTGAGCCCCGCAGATTATGAATAAAATGTAGCCATTTTCATCAGTTGGCTCATTAGCTATTAGCCTAGTCTCAAGTGCTTCGCTATACATATATCTGAATACGATCTGTCGACACGGGGCAAATAACAAGAGCGACTGTATCTTCTCTGACGTCGTTCCGATTAAGTTTAGGTAAAATTTTAGCGAAAGATGTGTACAGCCTGTATTCTTGGTACTATCGCATTTGGCTATTTTACAGCGAAGTTAGTAATGACTGTTGAGGTTTGCTTTAGCGTTGCCAGTAAAGGCTATATAAGAAAAAAAGTCTTAATTTCGGCACATTTCGTCCATCTAATTTTCAGACTGCCCAACTAAGTAGCATATTGAGCCTGAGAATGGCGATTATTTTCGAACCGCTTTCTTGTATATGAGGACATTGATGCTCCTTAAGACTCCAGGTAGCCTGACATGACGCATACAATGTGCTCAGTTTTTCTTGCATAATCTTCGCGCTGTCCTCCAATATTCGTGCCGTTAACTGATCCTTACTATCTAATATAGAAAGTATCTAATGAACCGTTAAAAAGATTGTCCTCGTTTTTACGTTTGTTGGCGGAACAATATCGATTCAAGTACACTAATTTCTCACCTAATATCTTCCTCGTTCTTTCAGCTGCAGCACAGACACGGGTAGAAATCGTCGGCTGCCATAGCTATCTGAACCGTACCAGTAATTAAATTTCATCTCTTTCCCGTGCCTTTTCGGTTATGTCTAGTCATCTCCACCTCTCGTGTTCTTTGGAGCATCCAATATTCTGAGCGTATTCTTCTTTGGTTGGTTCATCATCATCAGCCGGACAGTTCAGAGCTTCTTTCTTCCAATTAAACTGGCATTAAATTGATAACGTCTTGAAACCCTTTGAAACCCATAGCGACCATTTATTCGTCCTGCCCAGGCCTTCTTCTTTTCGACTACAATATCATAACACGCTCGCTATGCACGTTTCCTATCTCGACTTTGCATCCACCATTTTTCATACCGTAGCTCTCTACGTTATCCTTCACGTTACAGCCCCTTAGGCTAATACCGGTAAAGCAGCTGTCATAATCTACCGAGCGCGCCCCGTCACAGTTTTATTCTCCCAGCTATTTCTATTTTGTGGTCCGGAACGGCGGTTACTGCCTGTCCCAAGTACACATATTAACCAACCACATCCAGCATTTGTCTAAATATTTTAAACTACGGTTCCATTCCGAAGCCTTCAAATATTACCTTAATTTTCTGCGTGTTAAACTTTACGCCTCCTTTCTGCTTTTCCTACATAAGTAATCAGTAATTGCTTGCAATTCCTCCTAAGTTTCTTAGCAAGAGAATCTCTCCAGCGAATTGCGACTTACACACGTATTTTCCATCAACAATGTTTCTTGACTGCTTCCATTCCAAGTCTGAATGCTTCCTATAAGCAAGCTATGAACTTTATTGGGAAGGTCTTTTCTCCATACCTAGCGCATTATTTCATGGAAATTTTATTACCTTCATTATGGAGAAACAAAGTTGCTGTGCACCGACTATCTCACAGTACTTTCATGCATGGCTCATCTACACCCCAATTTCGCAATGCCTGCATGAGTGGGCTGAGCTTCTGACTGGATCAAATGCTTTCTCGTAGTCAATAAATGCTACATACTGGGGTTGCTCTGTTCTGAGCACTTTTATATAAACTAGACGATAGTATGGATAAGAACAATGATAGAGTACCTTCTCTGAAAACCTTCTTAGCTAAAGGTTAATTGCCTTGATTTTGTTAGCGATTACCTTAGTACCATGCCACTCAGTGTTCCTTGGGTTCTCAGGTGGCGATTTGGTTTTCCTAACGCATAGTCAGCTTACTGGTAATTTTTCAAGTCCCCGTGTCCTCTTCCTTATGAACTGAGATGACGCTAGCGTTCTACACAGATGCCGGTACCGTCGAAGTCATCAGGCATTGAGTACACAGGGTTGCCAGTTTTACTAGCATGATATTCATACCGTCCTTCATCGATTCTGTAGTTACCGGATCCTCACAAGGCGCTTTTCGCCATTTCATGGCTTCTAAATCGTCCTTTGTTATTGGCGCAAAGTCTGATTCCTCTTCAATACTGCGTTCAATCATTGTCCTACTTCGATTACTGTGTAGATCAGTACAGAACGCTGCTACTTTGGTTACTTTTTCCATATTAGTAACGACATTGTTCGACTTTCTCTTGCGTATACCTCTGATTTTGCCTCTGCCTCATTTCGTGCCTTGCGCATAAGGCTAGCCATGCTCTTTAGAGCACGCTCGTTTTTATCCATCTTACATTTCCTTATGCCAGACATTTTACGCCTATATATTAATTAGCCTTGATATCTCTTCGACTTTCACCCTGTCTGTTGGTTTAGAGATTTTCGTGCTTTGGTGCTTCTTAATCAAATCTTTCTTCTACTTATATAAATTATCGGTATCTTCTCTAATTATCCTGCCGCCTTGTGTTATCGCGTGCTTAATAATGATATCTCTGAAGTTGTCATTTATTGACAACTACTATAGAGAAATCATCTTCATCGTGTAAAGCTTAACACCTATTCTGTAGCAGAATGCTTCATTCTTTTACTTTCGCTCATAACTGTAATTCAGTGATGCACTTGTACCTTACTAATTTGTTCCTTTCCCATTTCTCGTAAGTCATTTAAGGGACGCTTAGGGAATAATTTTGAAATTTCGGCCAGTTCTAATCTATAAACAGATTCTGGACTCAGGGTGGAATTTAGCTCATGCGATTTTCGTACGTCCCATGCTCCGTCAATTAAAGCAAGCGCTGAAGCGAGCCATCAATTAAGGCATCATCCTTAGCAGCTACTTGGGTATGGAAGCAACCACTTTCAAGTTTTTTTTTCGATACTCTGCGCATTATATAAAACTATATTCCTCCAATTTTAAAGAAAAATCAACTAAACATCTATATCTTTATGTATTTGTCTATGTACTGTCGTATATGGCACGAACACAATAAGATTGCTGCACTGGCTGAGCACGCGCACAAGACCAAATTGACGATGCACTACCATCTTAGCCAAAGACAAGATAACCAAGTTAACTTGAGTCGTCTTTCATTCAAAAGACATCCGGAGTCACAAATCAAACATGCCAATAAACTATTTGCAATCATTACGTCCCCAGCCTCGCCTTTAAATTTCCATTACCTAGCCTTGTCCACCTCATTGTGATCAAAGGTTCCGTCTCTTTTTATGTTGACTTGGTCAATGACTGCAATTCTTTTTTCTCTACTTTCGTATATACACGCAGCCGCGGTGGTGCAGTATATAAGGCGCTAAAATTTTGTGCACAAGATAAAGGCAGCGGCACCGCTTTCCGATGGAGGCGAAAAGCAAGGCGCCCATGTGCTGCGTAATGCCAGTGCATGTTAAAGAGCACCAGTTAGTCAAAACTTCCGGAGCCCTCTGCAGTGTGTCTCATAGCCTGAGACTCTTTGGTAAGCCCAAAACCAACGCTTCCTATGCGCGTTCGTTTTTGCATATCAAACAACTTTTTTCAATGCTCTCAAAAGGGCTCTTGCAGCGCGCAATTGCTTAAAGCATAGCGGCTGCGCAGAGCCCTGTGTGAACTGGCGCCGCTCCAGCCGCCGAAAACGCTTTACAGCGCAACGCAGTTCTGCACTGAAGGAAGCGGTTAAGTAGCGTGGTAATGAAGCACGAAGCCGCTTTTAAGGCTTCCTCACTGAGCTAAGAAGAGTTTTAAATTTTGACCCTTAAATGCTTTCACGTTTTGGATCAATCAAATCACGTGTTTATATAAAAGAACATTTCTCCAGTACTATCTCGGTATAGTGCTTCTGTTGCGTGCACTATAAAAGTATTTCTGCTGCTATAAATCCCTGCTTGCATGCTCAAGTTGTCCCCGATTCAGCACTGAACATCCTATCACAAGCTAGACTTTCAATTTCTCCATTTTTGTCAAGTTTATAGCTTGTTTCTTGTCTTGATCATTAGTTCGCCAAATTTACGTCAGCTTCGCTAAGTTGCGGAAAATATCTGGGCACAAGGTTAAGCAATTTACATTTGCAATGTCGCTATTAGGTCTTCTTAAATGTGTGTGTGGGTTTTTTGCTGTTCTCTCGTTTTTGAAAGATAATCAACATCCTTAAAAAGTGCATTCTGCGATCTACGCTAATAAGCGTTCCTATCATTCTTACAAACTATGCCATAGACAATCGGTACTTGCAGTCTCCTGCCTGCCTGCCGCATATCATGGAGAAGGACAGTGCTTTTAGGCATAGGGTTTACGTGCGGAGCAATGTATAGGCAGAATGAAATAAAACAGCGCAACGAACGGGACGAAACACGAAGAAAGGGAAACAAAGATATAGGCCTATTAGATATAGAAAAGCCTAATCAAGCTTAATTACGATTAGGAAGGTGGGATTACGACTATTGTATGTTAAGACAGCAAGGTCTACTGTGATGTGACCTAAAAGAATTTATGGTTATCTCGCACAATTTTTCCGAACTAAACGTAACATGTTCATTTAGGATTAATAAGGCTGAAATACGTCAACGTCTGTTCAGACAAATTAAGACTTCTTTTTCTAACGACTGTTTCTCACACTTCGATTCGGGTTAATTATGCGCAGTTAGCTCTGAACTCAACCTTACTCATTGTAATTCTGTCCGTGATAGGTATCCTCCCTCATAGCAATCATAATATAACCACGCGTATGAAAGCTTGGATTCGTTGCTGCCTTGGAAACTCTTGGATAGGGGGATGGAAACCCAAGTCCGAAAATAGGCGAACATCTATCATCATCATCATCATCATCATCATCATCATCATCATCGCCACCAGCCTGACTATACTCACTGCAGGGTGAAGGCCTCTCCCATATTTCTTTACTTAACCCGGTTCTGTGCTAGCTGCATCCACTTGACCCCTGCGATCTTCTTAACCTCATCCGCCCACCTAACTTTCTGCCGCCCCTGCTACGCTTTCCTTCCCTTGGAATCCAGTTTGTTACCCTCAGCGACCATCGGTTATCCTCTCTTCGCACTACATGTCCTCCCCATGCCCATTTCTTCTTCTTAATTTTCACTAGAATGTCAGTAACTTGAGTTATATCTCTGACCCACTCTGCACGCTTCCTACCTTGTAATGTTACCCCTACCATTTTTCGTTCCATAGCCCCCTGAGTTGTCCTCAAATTAAGTAGAACCTTCTTGGTTTCAGCCCCATAGGTGAGTACAGGTAAGATGCAACTGTTGTATACTTTCCTCTTGAGCGATACCCGTAAGCTACTAGTCATAATCTGCGAGTGCTTGCCAAATGCGCTCCATCCCAATCTTATTCTTCATGTTATTTCCATTTCATGGTCCGGATCTGTGGTTACTACCTGTCCTAAGTATACATATTCGCATACTACTTCCAGTACTTCGCTACCTAATGTAAACTGCTCTCCCTTCCCGAGGCTCTTGAACATTACCTTAGTCTTCTGCATATTGATTTTCAAGCCTACCTTTCTACTTTTCCTCTCTAGGTCATCAATCATTATTTGCGGTTCATCCCGCGAGTTGCTTAGCAAGGCAATGTCATCAGCAAATCGCAGATTACTGAAGTATTCTCCATCTACCCTTATCCCTAACTGCTCCCCTTCCAAGTCTGAATACTTCCTCTAAGCAAGCTGTGAATAGTACAGGGAAGGTTGCGTCTCCTTGCCTAACACCTTTCTTTACAGGAATTTTGTTACTTTCTTTATGCAGAACTATGGTTGCTGTGCAGCCACTATGTATATCTTCCAGCACTTTTACGTACGGCTCGTCTACCCCCTGATTTCGCAATGCCTGCATCACCGTCGAGGTTTCAACTGAGTCAAGTGCTTTTTCGTAATGAATGAATGCTATGTATAAGGGCTGGTTGTATTCCGAGTATTTTTCTGTCCCCTGATTGATGGTACGGATATGATCGATAGTAGAGTACCGTTTCCGAAAACCTGCTTGATCCTTTGCTTCATTGCAGTCTACGGTTGTCCTGATTCTATTAGCGATTACCTTAGTAAATACCTTGTATGTAACATATTTTTAAGGTCCGTAGAGTCCCCTTTTTTATTATAGAGGATAATGTTTGCATTCTTCCATGGTTCCGGTGCCGTCGATGACACCAGGCACTGCGTATGCAGCGTGGCCAATTTTTCTAGCACGATATTCCCCCAGTCCTTCAGCAAATCTGTAGTTATCTGATCCTCTTCAGCTGATTTCCCCCTTTTCATAGTTTCTAATGCTTCTTTGACCTCGTCCTTCGTCACTGGTGGAACGTCTGACTGTTTTTCCCTACCGCCAATCTCATTGCGGTCCTGACTACTTTGGCTTGTTCTTTACAGCATGCTCAATTTTCTCCATGTTATACTTCTTTATATCGGCCACCTTGCGCTTATTGATTAGCTTTGATATCTCGGCCAATTCGATCTGGTCTGTCGGAAGGGAAGCTTTGATACTCTGGCGTTTCTTAATCAAATCTTTCGTCTCCTCAGACAGCTTACCGGTATCCTCTCTAGCTATCCTGCCGCCCAATTCTACCGCGCACTCAGTAATGATATCTCTGAAATTATTGTTCCTTGCCTCTAGAGTAATGTCGCCATACTCAGTTAGAGCTGAATACCTATTCTGTAGCGAGATCCTGAACTCTTCTGCCCCCCCCCCCCCCTCACCGATAATTTGTTGATGGGTTTCTTTCTTACTAATCTGTTGCGTTCCTTCTTCAGATTTAGGCTAATTCGGGACCTCACCATCCTGTGGTCACTGCATCGCAGTTTCCCGATTACCTCTACATCTTGCATAATGGCGGGGGTTGAACACATTATGAGGTCAATTTCATGTTTAGTCTCCTCGTTAGGACTTTTCCATGTCCATTTCCGGTTCTTCCGTTTGCTGAAGAAGGTATTCATGATTCTTAAGTTATTGCGCTCTGCAAACGCAACTAGTAACTCCTCCCTGCTATTCCTAGAACCAATGCCATAGTTACCTATTGCCTGTTCTCGTGCCTGGTTTTTGCCTACCTTGTCATTAAGTCGCCATTAGTACAGTATACTGAGTCTTTACTTTTCGCATTGCCGATTCTACCCCCTCGTAGAAGATATCACCTGCCTGCTCATTATAACTACACGTACGTACATACGCCTGTACAACGTTCAGTTTATACCGCTTATTAAGCCTGATTACGATGCCAGCCACCCTCTCATAATATTATAGAATTCATCTATATTACCCGCTATATACTTATTGACAAGGAAACCTACTCCTAGTTGTCGCCTCTCTGGTAAACCTCGATAACACATGCCCATCCTTCAGCACAGCATATGCCTCATTCGGCCTCCTAACCTCACTAAGCCCTATGACATCCCATTTCATACCCTCTAGTTCCTCAACAGCACTGCTATACTAGCTTCACTAGTTAGGGTTCTAGCGTTAAACGTTGCCAGGGTCAGTTTCCAATGGCGTCCTGTCCAGCGGAGCCAGGAATTCTTAGCACCCCCTGCGTCGTCACAGGTCTGACCGCCGCCGTGGTCACTTGTTCCGCAGCCGCTGGTGACTGAGGGCCGGGGTTTTATGGAGCTTATCATGAGAGGTTGCGGCCAATTACTGCACCAGGGTGGCCAACTCCTGTTCTGGTGAGGGAGTGCGTTGCCGGTGGTGTTCACTGGCATCAGATCGCCCCCCAAACCTGTTTATGCAATTGCTACGACCCGGGAATTTTTTTTTTAAATGCGGTGGAGAATTGCGCGGCACCGGGATTTCAACCCCAGTCTTATTACTTGCGAGGCGGATGTTCTACCGCTACGCCACCGCTGCACCTGTAATGCTATATATCTATCTATCAAGCTAGGCTAAAAGTGATTTCAAAAAGGAGGCAAGAACACACAATGAAAGCTCGCTTGTGAATGGAACTGCTTTTCCTCCCCACCGTACTGTGAGGTGTGGAGGAAATAGGAATATTAAGTGGCCAAATAATCAAACCTGCCTTGTTCTCTTTGTCCTTGACCTGTATCTGGACCATCCACGGCCAGATAGTCCTCACTTGCTTTCCTCCGTATATCCGAGCGATGACGCTGTTGTGGGCGTCGTCATTAGCGAAGCCTGTTTCGGGATCGTGGCTCAAACTGAGGCCGCATTCACTGTAGTCTGCGCAGAGAGCATTTCAATTTAGCAGCTGCATCTCAGGGAGGCTCGGTGAACAAGACTAACGTTCCTTCTTAACGTTGTGAAAGGGGACGAGAGATATCTCTTTATTTCTCGTCATTGTTTTTATGTTCTCTTTTTTTGGCTCTCTGCCCGCCAGTTATGCCAGCCTAAGGTTTCCTTGCACGATGGAGGCCGTCGGCAATGGAAACGCCTCCAAACAAGCCATATGCGATTGAATATTTCTTTTAAATGCGCGTTGATGAGTTACTGCGCTATGCTTCCTGTGAACTAACACATTCAAACGTTTTCCCTTCTCTGCCCTGCCCGAAAACACACATCACACACCGGATTGGTTTCCTCAAAAGCTGTCAGGACGCGTTCATTCCAGCAACGGAACAATGTAGACGTAGCACGGATTAGACCGCTAATTTTTACAGTGTGCACAGAAAGTGTTTACACTGTAATAAATACTACGTTGGCGAAAACCTTCTTATGCAGTTGTTAAGACATTGAGTTTGTTCTGCGAACTCCCAGGGTCCGAGTCCTGATCATGTTGTTTTTTCTTCACTTTAATTTTTTATTTTCTTATTATATGTCTGTGCTATATTTTAAGTATTTTAGTCTTCGTTTTTTTTTTTCCTGGGTAAAAAATCACGCGAATGATAGTCATACGTACAGCAGTTCGACTACGTTTCACGCAGGTTCACCGACATACCAAATCTGTATGAATTTTGTAACATATTCCGCAATAGGAAAGCGCTTGCGAAAGCACGGACTTCGCCCTGGGAGAGGTAAGACTTCTTCTGTTGCTCCATATTTGTAAACCGTTGAAAACCAAACTACGTAGACATGGAAATTGCTGTCGAGCGTCGAGCCGATACATGCAGGAACGAGACTATCCTTCTGTGGCTACTTTGCCTTTACGCATTTCCATTGTCTATTTCCCGTCTATGCATGTTAAAAGTGCGCACAAAATTTTACAACAATACTTGCCTAAATGTTAGAATCATTTTAACCGTAAAAACATACGGACACAAAGAACACAAAGAATATGGCACACAAGGGACCCTCGCTGGTGGGTGTCCATTAAGTTTTCCGCTCTTCTTCTCCGTATGTTTGTTACAGCTAAAGATGATTCCTGCAAGCCATTACCAACTAGCCCAACTTGAATTTTTAACTTGCTTAAATATTCAAGCATGTGCCTGTGATATACATTAAACAACCTCCGGGGTCCGATGCACGTCATGAAGCTGGTACAGTCAAACTATATGAGCGCGGACATGGCAAAGCATGTCGTGCTGTACAAACAACGCATTTTCCAGCATGCGCTGGGAGTGGAATCACGTGCGATAAACGAGCGGAAAAGGCCGTAAATCAGCGGATGCACTTTCCTGTTAGCGTCCGATCGCGACCTGTAACGCAAATAAATAACGCAGTCGCTTTCCCATGCATGCGTAAGGGAGCGACGCCAGCAACGCCGACAGCGGCGAACAGACGCATAAGGTCAGCGCTTTAAACCAAAACATGGAAACTTGAAAGTTGGACGACACATGAGAATTTTCGCTGCGCACTCGGTATGCGGAATTCATATATGGCCTTTTTTCTGAAGAAGTTATCGCCACATGTTGTAGATGGCGAACGCAGCAAAGAGGCAAAAGAGCGCATTGAGACAGCAGGAAGCGCGTCCGCTCGTCTGACAGACGCTCATTTTTCAACCAATGCGTCTTTAAGTCCGCCTGCTACTTTGTGAGCGCGTTCGCGAGCGTAGGATGCGTAGGGGACTCAAAAGGGCGCTATATTCACTGGCGGGTGTCAGTGAACATCTCCGAGGGCCAGAATACGTCCTCCTTGCGTGCGCCTCCTCCATCTGCACGTCAAGGCAACTTGGTTTTGCGTGCGATATAGATTTACTCTCTGTGTGCTTTACGGAGGCGCACTTCGCGATTATCTGATCATTTATTTTCTTATTTCATGGGGAAACAATCGTGTGGTATAAGAAGATAAAATTAAAAGGCTACCATAGAACGAATATCTGGCTAGAATGCATTATATTTATATCGCAGCTCTTTGGCGCCCATTCCTGAGTTCCGCGTCGCCGTCGGCGTCGGCCTCGTAACCAGCTCCGCCCCCTTTCAACCCTCCCCCCCCCCCTCTTCCTGCGTGGCGGCAAGGGTGCTCTGCGATTGCCAAAGCACCAAGGGGGGCGCTATCAGCGGATCACGGTACGTGCATCCCAAGCCGAAACGCAGAGTCCCGTTCTCTTTACTCGCTAGCGGGGTCAGCAGCATCAGTCAGTCGCTGCTATCTGTTCGTCGCGCAACGTTCCTATGGGCACCCCCGCTGCCCTCCGCAACCTCCTCATCATCATCATCCTCAGCCTGACTATACCCACTGCAGGGCGAAGGCCTCCCGATAACTTAATTGCTCTTTTTATTTCTTCGACCACAAAGCTTCTTTCATGACAGCCAAGAACTGTTAGTGGAGTGTTGCTTGTAGGAATACGTGTGAAAAATCTAAGAAAAAGTTGTCTTTAACTGTACATACGTTTCTTGTTCGAAATCTTTGCCTCAATCTATCGAAAAGGTAAAGCAGCTGATCAGCTGCGCTCAAATTTCGCGTCAGGAAGCAGTGTAATCGTCGGCAATTTGCTTTTTTACGGTATTGGTCGGCTTGCTGTGCTTGCTTCCGCCGTGCTCGTGGCCTGGTCGCATTTTCTATTACTTTCTGCCTTTTTCTTCTCCACAGTGATGTATTTGCATTGACACTCGAATGATGACGCAAACGTCCCTGAATAACTCTCGCCGGGTCTCGATGTAGCCGAAATAAGAAAACGCATTTTGGTGATGTCACTGCTCATGAATAAATGCACATTTCTACGGTTCAGTCGGATCAGGTGGAGCTCGGCTGTCTCAGAAAATGTGACGCGACTACCTACGTTCTCGACGTAGGAACCACTCAGTACGCGGCCGCACATCTCGCTGTTGATCTTGGGGATAGCCTGATTGACCATCTACCGCCTGTGACCCAATGGTCGTGCCAGAAATGTCAACAACAGTGTCCCCATATCTCTCGTGACGTCGACGATATTAGACCGACGAGCGGGCACAGCTGGAGGCCTGCCCAGTCATTTGCTCGGAGAGATCACTGTTCACTGGTGCCACGCTGCGATACGTTCACTTGGAGGCTCGCGACGGGGGCGGACTACCGCGCTGTTCTGATTGGCGCGCCCGGCACAAAACCGGTCACTGCTTCGATACCGCCATGACGGTGGCTGCGGCGTGGGTTTTGGCGAAATGTTCTCTTATCAATATTATGCAGTAATGTATAAAGTTGGGCGAGTTGGTCATTAGACATGATTGAAAGAAATGCACTTCTCTAAAAAAGACGACGAATAAACACCTAAAGAACTGGACAAGCGCAGGCTCACAACTAAGTTTCTTTGAACAAACAGACAACAAATATATACAGAGAAACAAACAGATGCACCTGCGCGGAACCGCAAGGTAGTAAAAAAAAAAACATTACGTTTCAAGTTTTATCAAGGAAAAAAAATTCACACCCTGCAAGGAAGACAGAAGGCTGGCTGATGCATTTATCACCTCTTTTTCCTGACACAGTAGGCCTCCTTAACTTCTCGCTTTAGCCTATCTCGATGCTGGAAAAGAATTCTAGTTTGTCAGAAGAGCGAGTAGCAGCTTTGTCCATCTCTATTTCCTTTCTGATTTTTTCCTTCATTGTATTTCCTGCAATGCAGAGCCACGTGGAAATACATGTCGGATGATATGGCCCCCTAAAGCTCATTCATCATATATTTATACATCGGTTCGTCTGGGCAATATAAACCTTCATCATCATCATCATCATCATCATCATCATCATCATCCTCCTCCTCAGCCAGACTATACCTACTGCAGGGCGAAGGCCTCTTCCATATTCCTCCAATTAACCCAGTCCTGCGCGAGCTGCATCCACTGCGACCGCTGCGAACTTCTTAATCTCATCCGCCCACCTAATATTCTGCCGACCCCTACTACGCTTTCCTTCCCTTGGAATCCAGAGTGTTGCCCTAGCCGACCATCGGTTATCATTTCTTCGCGCTACATGTCCTGCCCAAGCCCATTTCGTCTTCTTGCTTTCCATTAGAGTGTCAGTGACTTGAGTGATTTCTCCTACCCACTCTGCAGGTTTCCTATCTCTTAACGTTATCCCTATCATTTTTTTTCCATAGCCCTCTGCGTTCTCCTCAACTTAAGTAGAACCTCCTTTGTTAGCTTCCACGTTACAGCCCCATAGGTAAGTATAGGTAAGATGCAACTGTTGTATACTTTCCTCTTTAGCGATACCGGTAAGCTGCTAGTCATAATCTGGGAGTGCTTGCCAAATGCGCTCCTACCACATCTTATTTTCCTTGTTATTTCCTTTCATGGTCCGGATCTGCGGTTACTACCTGTCCTAAATAGATATCAACATCATCATTATTATCAGCCTGACTATAACCACTGCAGGGCGAAGGCCTCTCCCATATTTCTAAAATTAACCCGGTTCTGTGCTAGCTGTATTCATTTGACCCCCGAGGACTTCTTAACCTCATCCGCCCACTTCACTTTCTGCCGCCCCCTGCTACGGTTTTCTTTCCTTGGAATCCAGTTTGTTACCCTAAGCGACCATCGGTTATCCTCTCTTCGCACTACATGTCCTGCCCATGCTCATTTCTTTTTCTTGATTTCCACTAGAATGTCAGTAACTTGAGTTATTTCTCTGAACCACTCTGCGCGCTTCCTATCTCTTAATGTTACCCCTACCATTTTTCGTTCCATAGCCCTCACTTACTTAAGTTGTGCTTAAGTTGTCCTCAACTTAAGTAGAACCCTCTTGGTAAGCCTCCACGTTTCAGCCCCATAGGTGAGTACAGGTAAGATGCAACTTTGTTTACTTTCCTCTTGAGCGATACCGGTAAGCTGCTAGTCATAATCTGCGAGTGCTTGCCAAATGCGCTCCATCCCAATCGTATTCTTCTTGTTATTTCCTTTTCGTGGTCCGGATCTGCGGTTACTACCTGTCCTAAGTAGACATATTCGCCTACTACTTCCAGTGTTTCGCTACCTAACGTAAACTGCTGTTCCTTCCCGAGGCTGTTGAACATTACCTTGGTCTTCTGCATATTGATTTTCAAGCCTACTTTTTTACTTTTCCTGTCTAGGTCATCAATCATTATTTGCAATTCGTCCCCTGAGTTACTTAGCAATGCAATGTCATCAGCAAATCGCAGATTACTGAGGTATGCTCTATCTACCATTATACCTAACTGCTCCCATTCCAAGTCTTTGAATACTTCCTCTAAGCAAGCTGTGAATAGTACTCGGAAGATCGTGTCTCCTTGCCTAACAGCTTCCTTTATAGGGAATTTGTTACTTTCTTTGTACAGATCTATGTTCGCTGTGTACCCTCTATGCATATCTTCCAGTACTTTGACGTACGGCTCGTCTACGCCTTGATTTCGCAATGCCTGTTTGACCGCGAGGTTTCTACAGAGTCAAATGCTTCTTCGTAATCAATGCATTCTATGTATAAGGGCTGGTTATATTCTGAGCACCTTACCGCAAAACAAAGGGAACTTATACACAACCGCGCAGACGCAGGAGAAATATCGTAATCTGTGCTTAATATTAAGCTGGAATGGGCCAGTACTCAGGGATGAATCAATTTTTCGCTGTACACAGGGACATAATTTGACCAATCTGTAGGGCGCAGAAAATCCCACACTAAGGATCGGCCACATTCTTTATGTTTCGAGAAAGTTTATGCTTATAAGAGATGACTGAGACTTTCTTTACATCACGTGAATCGTTGCGTTGAGCAGTTTCAAAGTTAGATTTTACATGTTTTATTAACTTTTGAGAAACTGCTGCTAACACCGACATATGATACCCTGCTGAAACCAGCTCATTCACCTGTTGAGCGGTGCTATGCTCAGCTGAGTGGAAGCAAGACTTGAGTTATACCGCTCGAAGGTACGCCATTACTATCCAGTTTTTAGAATTTTAAAGTGTCCCGATGTAAACAGCAACGGCGCGTTTTGCGACCTCGGCTGGTAGCACCAAGTATGTGAAATTTCAAACATAAACTTATTATCAAAGCTCACCCGTGAATTGGAGACCGGACCCCCAATCCTTAAATACATTAGCAACGTTCTCGAGGGTGGCCCCTGCAAACCCCAGGACGTACCGAAAAAGGTTAGTGACCATGCTAGGGAGTTATCTACTGCGCCACTTCAGAGCCAATGGAAATGTGTTTTCTGAATGACCGCCATGTGTAGACGATAGGTACATAGTTAAAAGTTCAACAAAAGCTCCTAAATTAACATCATACTTTGAAACAAACTTATATTCATCATTCAATTCTGTAATGCACTCTTCAACAGCTATCGTAAGCTGAGGTTGAGGAAGAGCTTACAAGATGCCTTCTACGTCAACATATGAGGTGAGCAGCCACCGCGATTATTTTGCAACAATTGTACAATGGCAGTACAATCAGGTGCGAAAACTGGTCATCCAGTACAAGGTTAGACAAGTGCTCGTGAAGGAAGCGCGAAACAACACACTGCCATGTTCCTCTTTCAGACACAATGGATCGGAAGGGAAGGTCCGGTCTATGGGTTTCTGCAAAAAGGAAAAGGCGCAAACTTGTTTGCGTCACACCCCCAGGCGGGTAAGGTTACGTTCTTCTATTAAAGCTTCCTCAACGCTACAGGAGCCTGCTCACTGATCAATAATCCTCTGATCTGCTACCAAATTATAGCTCAACCGCGATACAAGCAGCATGAATTGGAAATTAACTAAGTTTTTATGTCGCTTGCAACGCAATTGTCCAGCGACAGTGTAGCAATGAGTTTTTACGATCGTACTGAACCGTAGATGGCATGCTTTTCTCAGGTATTTCCTGACGTACATGGAAAAATAAAGTGAGCAGGCTCATATGTCTCCTTCTCTGCCTGTGTTCAGGTGTCCACTCTGAGACCGCTAAAAATTATCATGCTAATTTGTAGCTCTATTGGCTGATTTGATTAGTGTGTTATAGGCGATGACGAATTACTAAGTCATAAAAAATTATTATTTAAAGAAATGAGAAAGTTGGAAAGAAGGGGATTCAAAGGTATGAAAATGCTCAGAATGAAGGGCATTTGCTGTATGACCCTAATTAAGAACAGTTGAAGTGTTAATAGTTTCATTATTTATTTGAAAGTACGGAAAAACAAAACAAATTGAAAAACGAGGTTTAAAAATGCCAAAATGCCTAGCATTAAAAGCAAATATTTGACGTCGTTGATAAGAAAATTTGGAGTTTGTAATCGATCAATTGATGAAATAATCGAAAAAATGAAAAGAGAAATAGCGGTTGAAAGGTGCCAAAATGCTCGGGATGAAATAACAGTGATTAATTTTTGTAATAAAAAAATTACAGTAACTAGTTGATCAAATATTTTATCGAAATATTCTGACGCCCAGGAATAGAGGCAAAGGCGCAGGAAGGTTACGAAGAAGCTGCTCGCGCTGGGACTCGCAAGTGGACACAACTGGGATATGCTTTGAAACCAGTGTGCAAATCTGCACATGATTACATAACATCGTCAGGCATATAACAATGCGAGATAAGATTTCATCGCTTTTCATTTTCCTTTTTATGTTTTCCAGATGCCAGTTAAACGCCCATATTTATCTAAATTCTTCACTCCTTGACCGTATATATTTATTATCTGCAATGTACCCTGACCAATCCCCCGCTGTGAGTATGTGCTGAGACACACTATCTGACTGAGATCCATCATCATTATTATCATCATCAAAGCTGGGTTGTCGACGTTCATCCTCCAGCCAATAAAACCTCGCTCGTAGGTGTAACACCGAGAAATAGAGGCAAGAGAAGATGAGGATGACGAAAACGTGGTTCGTGCTGGGGCTCACAGGTGGACACAGCTGGGTTTTCGACGTTCATCCTCCGGCCAATAAAACCGCAGCATCCAGCAAAGCCCTGGACTAAGGGCAACCGACCTTTGTCTTAGAAGATGTACGAAGCCATCTGAAAACCGCAGAAGACAAGCCAATCTAGAGCTTAATAAAGTTTTTCACTCACTCACTCACCCACTCGCTCGTAAGTGCGACGTAGAGTCCAGAAGTAGAGGCAAGGGAGGATGAGGATGACGAAGAAGCGGCTCGTGCAGGGGCTCGCAATAGACACAGCTGGTTTTTCCATGTTCATCCTCGAGCCAATAAAATTTCGCTCGTAAATATGAGTCCCAGAAATAGAAGGAAGAAACAATGAGGATGACGAAGTTGCTCTTGCTGAGGCTCGCAGGAAGACACAGCTGGGTTTTTGACGCTCATCCTCCGGCCATAAAAACCTCGCTTGTATGACGCCCAGAGATAGAGGCAAGAGTGGATGACGATTACGAAGAAGTGGTTTGTGTTGGGGCTCACAGGTGGACACATCTGGGTTTTCGATGTTCGTCTTCCGGCAAATAAAATCTAGCTCATAACACATTGGAGACTGGTCTTACTAGACTGCCACTATTTGTGCCTACGATGCCTGTTGACAGCGACGATCCGAGAATAATGCCGAGTAGCTCATGGCATCATTACCGGGAGCCGCGTTAGTGATCCGGTACAATACGTGGGACTTCCGCACACCTAGCTAACGTCATCTTCGCACTTAACGACACGGCCCTAACGATAACCAGGAAGATACCGCTATGTAGAAGAGATCAAAAAGAGCTTTGGAAACTGACGCAAAGAAGAAGCTAGCTGAAGAAGTGCTCTCTCACAGAACTCAGCTTCTTAGTGATACACCAAGTATATCGAGGAAGTCTTGAAGCTGTGCTAGCTAATTGTCTCTCCTCGCATGACGGAAGATGATAAATGTGGTCATCTGCTTAAATGGTTTGCCGAAGACATTTTGTCGACAAATCAAACTTTGGCTTAGTGGCTGATCTGATTCAGCGCTGCCGCATATTCGAGACGTTGAAAATGCGTCAGGTAACATCCGGATTCAGATGTTTGGCTGCGTGACATTGGTGGTCGCTATTGACGCTACTGACGTAATATTGTCTGCCGATTTGGCTTCCGCGATCCGTCAGATCGTTCGCTAAGAAGGGAGCCGGTAGCTAGAATTAGCTTCGGGTTCCTCAGAGCTCCTTTCATCACATCCGCTGCTTCCGCCTCCTGAACCCACCACCTTCGAAGGATTCATGGACGCGATACAACGCGGTTTAAGATTAGATGTCTTGCTTGAACGGCATCGCAATTTCCGAGACGTTCAGTGAGCGCAACGATCTTTTAGCTCTTGGGCTGGACTACGCGCAAAGCTGGCTAAACTAAAGGTTTCGTTTTGGAGCACGCCAAATGCTAGTAGTCGGACGTATAGTCGATAAAGGCGGCATCGGACCTGATCCCGCAAAGACAACTCCGGACACCTCTTTCAAGCCACCCCTTTTCGCGAAAGAACTGCGCAATTTCCTGAAGACTACAGCGAAGTAGGGACACGGACAGAAGAACAGAAGCACACGAAAGCACGGGTGATACTGCTACTGCGTTGTAGCCCTCAGAATGATGAACGAAGTCAGCCACTACGTGTTAAGGAGTTCCCTGAGTTTGTGTTCGTGATTTCACCGTCTGACACCTCCTTCATAAAAATGTAGCTTTCGAGTGGACATCTGAGTGCTACTGCCCCTTCCCCACTTTACATTTCTTCTCACGTCGTAACCTGTGCTTCACAACTTCGATTCTTCAGCGCCCACAGAAGTGTATACAGAAGCAAGTGGAGTTGGAATTGGCGCGTTTCTTCAGCGCCACGACAGCAAGACGCACGTCGTGGCGTACTCGAATCGCTCCCTTTGTAAGCCGGAGCGGAATTATAGTGCCACGAAACAGGAATGCACCGCTGTCTTTTCCCCACACAACGCTTTCGGTCGTATCTTTATGGACGCCGGCCGTTTACCGTTGTCACAGATCACCATGCCCTCTGTTTGTTAGTTAATTTCAGGGACCCGTGAGGCCGCCTTGCACGATTAGCCCTGCGGTTACAAGTGTATGACGACAAATTCACGTATGGCACTGGCCGTAAGCAAGCTGACGCAGACTGTCTTTAGCGCCTGTCCCTTTCTACGACATAGTGTGACGTCAATTGTTTCGAAAACTGCGTCGCGTGAGCGTCACCGGCTTTTCCGGACATCCCCACGTTTATTGAAGAACAGAAAAGGGATCCAACTTTGAAACTTTTCGCAGCCGCTCATGTTCGGTCAGGTGCACAACTTTGTGTGCGTGAATGCCTGATGAGCAAGAAACCGCTATTCTTCTACGTGCCCCCGCTTCCTCCTGGCTGCTCCGAAGAGCGTATTGGCCTCGATGGATGGATGGATGGATGGATGGAGTATAGGAGCGTCCCCTTTGAAACGGGGTGGTAGCAGTAGCTATCATGCTTATTTTTTCCCTATATCTTAATTATTGATTTAGATTGGTTAACTAAACCATAATTCTATTTATTAAACTTTGTTTCTACATTACTAACTTTATGTCACTTCTCTGCTTTTAAGCCAGCAATCTTCCAGTCGTTTTTTGCTAGTTTCCACCGCCGGTTCATTCACCCGGCCACTGGTATCTCTAAACCCCAGAGCTTCAGAACAGTTACTGCGCCTGCATCAACTTCCGGGTGGATACCATTACATTCGAGTATAATATGGTCAGCTGTTTCACTGGAGTTACCACACTACAGCACATGCTTCATCTTCATTGTTAAATTTCTTTTTGTAGCTGCGTGTTCTAATGCACCCTGATCTAGCTTCAAAAAGTAGGGAAATGCCTTTTGAGTTATAAAAGAAAGCTTCCTTCCTGATCTGCATTTTCCACTTGCGGTATATTACCACCCTCTGTTTCTTCTCCATCAAATTTATCCAATTTTTACCTTCTGTGTTTTTTTCACCTGTTGCTTAATGCTCTTTATTTCTCCATCCTTGTGACTAGCATACTTACTAGTTAGTTTCCTAGTTCTTTTCCTCCATTGTGAGTCAACGCGTTTTAAGTACAGGTATTTAAATACTTTAGCTGCCCATCTGTTTCTGTCCAATTTCCTCAGGCGTTCCTCATAGAATATTTTACTCTGAGCTTCCCGTACTTCGAAATATGTCAAGCCCATATCTCGCTGTACAGCCTCATTTGTGGTTTTGCCGTGGGCACTTAGTGCTAATCGTCAACGGCTCTCTGATTTATTTCTAATGTCGACTGTACCGCTGATTTTAGGCACAAAACCGCATTTCCGAAAGTAAGTCTGGGCACTATAATTCCTTTCCAAATACCCCTCAAAACCTCATACCTGTTGTATCCCCACAATATATGCTTCATTATCCCGGCATTCCTTCCCCCCTTTGGCCTTAAGTGATTGCTCATGCTTTCCAATGTATACCAATTCTTTCTTTATCCATACCCCCAGATATTTATATTCTGCTGCTCTGGGTATTTCATCGCCTTGTATTTTAAGACCCTGATCAGTTGAGCCGTTGAAAATCATCAGACCCGACTTAACTGCGCTAAAACTGAAGCCTAGAGTGTCCCCTTCGTCTCCGCAATACTTAACTAGAGTTGGCAATTCTTCCAGACTCTCAGCTAGCAGCACAATATCGTCTGCATAAATCAAAGATCGATAGCGAGCAGAGTCGCCATCTCGAGGAGCAGAGGTGAACCCTACTCAGTATGGATGCGAGTTCGCGTCGTGTGTCAGCCAGCAGTTATTTACGTGCGCTCGTGTGACGTGTACAAGCGTACTTTTTGTTTCTTTGGTGTTTCTGGTGCGCTTTTGCTTACGTAGCTAACTCTTGCAAAAGAAGTGTGAACAGGCTGCTTCCCCCCCCCCATCCCACGCTACCTTAAAAAAAAAAAAAAAACTACCCATATCCAGTATATCATGCTGGATAAGGACATCATCATTCTGTATTCGGCGCTCGAGATTTCATTTCATTTCATTACAGAGGGGGTGGGAGTAGTAAAACAAACCAAAATTCAAGTACAAGAGGAAGCATGACACAAAAGAATTCTATTGAAAATAGCTAAAAACGAAATTCAACAAAAAGGAATATAGTATACATGACTAAGCAGAATGTTCAATGGGCAAGTTGGTATGCGTTCATAATTGTAAAACAGCGCGAACAGCGGTAGACAAGAACGAGAAAGAACGCGAAACCCAGCTTGCACGTCCGGAAGCTCCCGATCCACATACTGCTGCAGCCTACCTTGGAGCATTCTGACATAATGTATGCAGAATGCTAACAGCGTCATGGTTGAGGTTTTGAAGCAACTCAGCTGGAATGCCATCACTTCCGCTGGGTTTCTTCTTAGCAAGACTGGCTAAGGCCCATTCAACTTCACTCTTCAGGATGCCCGGCTCGAGATCAGTAATCACAACCGTCTTATGTTGGGTTTGCACATTCGGGTCCTTCTTGTACAGTTCTACTGTATATTCTTGTCACCTCTTCTTTATCTCTGAGGCTTCAGTGAGGTCCTTGCCTTGTTTGTCCTTTATCACGCCCAGCTTAGCACAGAAGCTTCCTTTGATATCTTTGATTGTCTTGTACAGAGCTCTTGTATTCCTTAATTGGCTGTTGTCCTCAACTGCTTGGCGCTGTATGTTCAGGAAGGCATTCTTATCTCTCCTTGCTATTTTCTGAAAATCCGCATTGAGAACCTTGTATCTTTCTCTTTCCCCCATAACTTTTGCCATCCTCCTTTTCTCAGCTATTTGCAAAGCCTCTTCAGATAACCAGTTTGCTTTCTTGCATTTCTTTTGCTTTGGAACTACCTTAGTAGCAACTTCTTGTATTATATCACGAACATCAGTCCACATCTCTTCGGGCTCTCTGTCTTCTAGATCTAATTCTTGAAATCGATTGCTCACTTCCACAGCATATTCTAATGGAATTTGATCCAGATCATACCTGAAAGGCCTTCTAGTTTTCTGAGTTTTCCTCAATCGAAGCTTAATTTTGGCAACAAGAAGCTGATGATCGGTGCCACAATCGGCCCCAGGCCTTGTTTTTACTGCTTGTATAGCTCTTCTCCATCTCTGCCGGCAAAGAATATAATCGGTCTGATTCCTGTAGTCACCACTTAAGAAGATTTGGTGCAGATGCAACTTCCAGAGGGACAGGCTTTGCAAAGGGCCCTGATAAGTATTATATCTAAGAGGGACAATTCTTAAACCTTTCTGCAAAGGTTGGGGGTGGGGGGGAGGGAGAGAAGTACAAAGACACAGAATAATAACCGCACAGTGAACCACAACTGACGTGCAAAAAAAACCTCAAGTAACAGGTGATAAGGTGGAAATGTGTTTGGAGAAACATGGGCAACTTGTGCTATTGCGGAGGGGAATAGAGTGTACATGTGTTGTGAATAAACTGTACAATTAACGCTATGTGGTATTGTTTTACCAAATAGTTATGATGCAGAGAGAATATACTTAAGGTTTTGTAACGTTCTTTTAGATATATTTATTCCTGATGTTTCTAATGTTCTAAATTTATGAATGAGGTATATGCCACTCTATATTTTCTGTCCCTTGCAGATTTAAAGCCTGACTGGATAAAATATAATTTAATTTCTTTGAATTTATGGTCATTCTGATTGAAGTGCTGGGAAACTGCTTTCGGGAGGCTTTTGCCTGCGTCTGCCCGATGTCCATTAAGCCGTATGTTCATTGGTTGCCCTGTTTTCCCGATGTACTGTTTTGATAGAAGGAGCATTCTAGAAGGTAGACAACGTTTGAAGATGTGCAGTTAAAGCCTGAATTTATGTGAAATGTGAAATCGCTTGCATTACTTCTAACTGTGGTGTCTTTTTGTATATGACTGCACGTCTTACATCTAGGTCGAGAGCACCGGGTATGGTTGTGTTGGATGTTGTAGAGTTCAGAATGTACTAGAATATCTCTGAGGTTTGCATTATATACGTTTGTATGTTACTCTTGGATCCTCCGGAAATATTTTCTTCATTCGTTCATTACACGTTAGCATGGAATGGTATTTCCTGAGAATATCGTTTGTTTGGAAGAGCATTGGGAGTATTTAGTTACAAAAGAAGACTGGCGTTTAGTGTTGGCCTTTGGTCGTTTCGTGAGCACATCGTTGCGGTTTAACGTACTTGCTTTTTTGATGGCCACATTAAGAAAGTTACCGGGATAGTTCCTCTGGATTAGTGTTGTTTTCAGTGAATGTAGTTCGTTTAGGTAGCCATTATCATGTCTACATTGTGGGGAACGATCTCCCATCATCCCCTTCAAAGTCGGCTTTCCCCCCGCGGTAGTTACTCTAGCTATCGCGGAGTGGCGTCAACATTGGTGGTTAACATTAGCTATCGAGAGATGGCGCCAGCGTCGCAGCAGCACAAGCGCCACCCCTTATCTTGCCACCGCGCACGAGGACAAAAGCCAACTGTCTTCGGCATCGGGAACCGGACGCGAGCGGACGTCTCCTCGCGGCACTCCGCAGTCGCCGGCGAGGTGTGGCCTCGCGGGACTTTTCCTGCTCGCCCGTCTTGTCCGGCCTCGGAGTTTATCCCCTGCCCTAGCGTGGGCGAACATTTGCCTGTAGCCTTGCTGGTGAGTCAGACAACCTGCATTCATTAGTGTTTTATTGCTAGCTGGCGTTGTTATTGCAGCAATCAGTGCCTGTTTGTTGTAAGCACGTGTTGTTCCTTTGTTCTCAAGATCACGGCCCGCAGTGGTCGGCGTGCGCACGCGATCACTGGGCGGGGTCTGCGGTTTTGACTGTCTACCGTGATTAAGCGGGGAAAACATATTTCAGTTCAGTCGTTCAGTCATGTCCGACTCTTCGTGACCCTATGGACCATGTCACGCCACGCTTTCCGGTCTTTCACTATCTTCCTAACATCACATAACTTCATCTGCAGTGCCCCGAGGATGCCATCTAATCATCGCGTTCGCTGCCTACCACTTCTTCGGCGACCCTCAACCTTTCCCAATATCAAATCTTTCTCCAGCGACTCCTGTCTTCTTATCAGATGACCAAAGTGGCTGAGCTTTAACTTTAGAATTTGACCCTCCAATGAGCAGTCAGGGTTTATGGTCGACAATATCGACTGATTTGATCTTCTGGCAGTCCAAGGAACTCTCAAGAGTCTTCGCCAGCACCACAATTCAAACGCGTCAATTCTTCGGCGGTCAGCCTTTTTCACAGTCCAACTCTCGCATCCATACATCACAACAGGAAAGACCATAGCACGAGTTATACGGATCTTGGTTGGCAGAATAATGTCTCTGCTCTTTACTAGGCGGTCAAGGCTAACCATTGCTCTCTTTCCCAGAAGCAGGCGTCTCCTAATTGAATGGCACCAGTCTCCTTCCGAGGTAATCTTTGAGCCCAAGAAGGGAAAATCTGTCACAGCTTCCACTTCTTGTCCATTGATGCTCCAAGACTTAATAGGGCAAGACGCCATGATCATTGTCTTTTTAATGTTCAGTTTAAGCCCAAACTTCTCACTCTCTTCTTGCACGCGCATCAGAAGTCTCTTGAGTTCCACTTTACTTCCTGCCATTAAAGTGGTATCATCCGCATATCTAAGGTTGTTGATACGTTTTCCAGCAATCTTCACTCCAGCTGAAGACTCGTCCAGACCGGCCTTCCTCATGATGCACTCTACATATAGGTTAAATAGGCAGGGCGACAGTGTGCAGCCTTGCCTCACTCCTTTCTCAATCGGAAACCAATCAGTAAGACCATACCCAGTTCTGACTGTGGCCTCTTGTCCTTCATACAGGTTCCTGAGGAGACAGATGAGGTGAATTGGAACTCCCATCTCTTGGAGAGCTTGCCATAATTTGCTGTGATCTACGCAGTCAAACTCTTTCGCATAATCAATAAAGCAGAAGTAGATGGGTTTCTGGAACTCTCTTGCTTTTTTCAGGATCCAGCGAAGGTTGGCAATTCGGTCTCTAGTTCCTCTGCTCTTACGAAACCCAGCTTGCACTTCCGGAAGCTCCCGATCCACATACTACTGCAGCCTACCTAGGAGGATTTTCAACATCACCATGCTAGCATGCGAAATAAGCGCGATCGTGCGGTTGTTAGAACAATCTTTGGCACTGCCTTTCTTTGGAATGGGGATGCAAACTGACCTCCTGCAATCCTATGGCCACTGCAGGGTTGTCCAAATCTTCTGACATAATGTATGAAGAATGTTAACAGCGTCATGATTGAGGTTTTGAAGCAACTCAGCTGGAATGCCATCAATTCCGCTAGCTTTGTTCTTAGCAAGGCTGGCTAAGGCCCATTCAACTTCACTCTTCAGGATGCCCGGCTCGAGGTCGGTAATCACAACCGTCTTATGTTGGGTTTGTACATTCGGGTCCTTCTTGTACAGCTCTTCTGTGTATTCCTGCCACCTCTTCTTTATCTCTGAGGCTATTTATCCCCCTGTTAAAACCCCACATCTGATGCCCAACGTGGGCCCGCTCTCGGAACATTGGACGACTGTTTGTTCGTGGCAAGGAACATTTTTTGTCCGGACATGACAAGTTCTAGGCATAGAATGAATTTTGATCGCTAGGCCCTGCGGCATGCTTTCTTGAGTGCGAGGTGGATTCCGCTGCAGCATGTTTGGACTTTTCGGCATGCTCAGAGCATTTTTGTGCCCCTGTGGAGAAGTATCTTCAGTTTGAAAACCTGTAAGAGTAGTTTAGGTGAGTGAACGGCGCGGGTGAGCCGCTACGTAGAGACGAGGCCGCAAGATTCTGCTTGCGCGGAGCTTCACAGATGGCGCTCGCAACTATTGCCCTATTTCGCCCTTCGCGCCATTCGTGTTCTTTGTCCGCCGCAACTTGCTTCTGCTTTCGTGCTCGCGTTTAATGAAATCTGGATCTGTCTGATCAAGTTATTTTATGCGGCAGTGTTGTGGTGAAGTGTTTTGTGTCCCTTTGTAATAGCGGCTACAAATCATGCAAGGAGAAGTACTCGCTTTTCAAGCCGCCGGACGACGAAGCAAGGCTTGAAGCGTGGCGGCGAGCAATACCTCGCAAAGGTTGTGTACTGCAAAGAACCGATGGTGTTTGCGAAAGACATTTTGCTCCCGACCTCATCTTGAAGACGTGGTCAGCGGAAATTGATGGCCGCGTGGTAATGTCCGGCAAGAGAAGAGCTGGCCTCACAAAAGACGCTATTCCGTCTATCTTTGTAGGGGCGCTGAGCTACCTCTCCAAGCGGATCAAGAGTCCTCGCAAGACAGCGAAGCGACTGTCTGATCGTGCAGCTTCAGTCTCTCAAAGCAGCAGCAGTGGCGTCGGATCAACAGTGCCTACCGACAAAACTCTCCCTGCGGCAACCGCTCCTGATGAAAACGACGCTGCGTCATCCTGTGGGACTGTCACGGTTAGCTCACCATTTGAAGCGCTCTTCAACGAAGCAGGAAATATTTGCATGCCTCAGCATTCGTGGGCAGCGCATCGCACCGACGCTGCAGGGGTGAAGGACATTGTGTTTATCGACGCACACAGGCCAAGATACTTTTCTTCAGAACTTTTTAATAGAAAGACTTTGCATGTGAAGAGTGACCTGACAGTTCAAGCGTATGTCTTCGGCAGGCCTTAGGATTGTGCTGCTGTTGGTATAAATTCGGTTGCCGCATCTTCATCTGAAATTGAAGTTATGCTCCAAGCTATTGCTAGCCTTAATGTGTGTCTGGGAGGGCCGAGTTTGAAAGACTTCCCGCGTGTGCCTAAGCATCTGTGCCTGCGCATTCGTCACTACTGCAGGCAATTAAAGAGTCGAAAGGACAATAAAAGTCAGAATTTGCGAAAATTGTCAAAGGTTGTGTGAGCTCGTAGGTAGGGACGAGTGGAATGGTGTTGAAATTTACTTTCTCGTGTTTATTTTTCTTCACCTTCGTTTCCATCATTATGGAGACCTTTCGCGACTTGTGTTTGTTTCAGAAATGTTAAAGTTGTATGAATAAATTACGAACGGGACATTCATGCACTGAAGCGACTTGTGATCTGTTTTGTTTCTATTGGGGGGGAGGGGGGGGGAGGAATTTAATTTATATGTTCGTACAATGGCGGTAAGACTCGTTGGGATGGGTGCTTGTATCCTGTATTTCTCCGGTATCGGCATGAGATTGGTTCCTTAGACAGCGCACTGTTCGGCATATCTTATAACTAGTAGAGTTAAGCGGTAACCACGTGAGGCGACAGTTCCCGGTGATCAGTTGCACGACGCCGTCGTCACCGCCTGTCGTTATCGTTGGTGCACACCGCACAGAGCAACGGGACATGGTGACAGACAGGCACGTTTTCAGAGCTGCTTTGTAACCGCTGCCTCGTCGTTCGGTCAGGGGGAGTGCAGTTACGCCATACCCCGTTCATTTCTAACACTAAACAGCATGAAGTATGGTAAAACATTGATGGCTCTTTTTGTAATGCGTAGCGTTAAAAAAAAGTCACAGCGCAGCAGTGCGATCCTACACTGGTGTGGCGACTTGCATTGCAAGCAGTGACCTTCTCCTGCTCCTTTACAAAATTAACAATATTTGTTTTTCTTCACTACACTACTAAGCTTTTACTGAATTGTATCGATGCGCTCATATATGCAAGGATCAGACGAAGTGGGCGTCTGCAGATTCTTCACTCAAATCTGACTAGGAAAACGAACTTCACTTACAAAAAAAGCCGGGATGGAAGTTCAGTACCCCAAAGCCGTCTGCGATTGGCTGCCTCGCTAGCTGCTTCCGGGCGACACGCGAAATGTTCTAGAAACTTAGAACCTGTGCGACAGCGACGAGCAGCAATGCTTTGGCGCCCTTCAACCCCTCGCGCGCGACGCCGTCGCGCGGCATGCGGCCACGAATTCTCGCCTCATGTGGTTGGCGCTTTAGTGTGAAGCGTGCAATGCGACACAAAATATGGTGCTTTATTAAAACGCGTGCCGCCAACGCCGTGTCAGCTTTGCCTTCTTGAGCGAGAGTTATGTTGGTTTTGACGCTCTGCTTTAACCGAATTAAAGTTATTGTTGTATATAAAGCATTATATACATCTCCAAAGAGGAGATAGCTTTAAGGCGCCACAGTGGGACCAAATGCATGCCGACAGCACCCATAGCGCCGACGTGGCTCGGCCGCTCGGGATGGATGGATGGAATATAGGAGCGTCCCCTTTGAAACGGGATGGTAGCAGTAGCTATCATGCTCATTTTTCTCCCTATCTCTTAATTATTGATTTAGATTGGTTAACTAAACCATTATTCTATTTATAAATTTTGTTCCTACATTACTAACATTATGTCACTTCTCTGCTTTTAAGCCATTCTTCCAGTCGTTTTTCGCTAGTTTCCACCGCCGGTTTATTCACCCGGCCACTGTTATCTCTAAACCCCAGAACTTCAGGAACAGTGATTGCGCCTGCACCAACTTCCGCATGGATACCATTACATTCGAGTATAATATGGTCAATTATTTCACTGGAGTTTCCACATACAGCACGTGCGTCATCTGCATTGTTAAATTTCTTTTTGCAGCTGCGTGTTCTAAGGCACCCTGATCTAGCTTCAAAAAGTAGGGCACTGCCTCTTCAGTTATCATAAAAATCTTCCTTCCTGATCTGCATTTTGCACTTTCGGTATAATTCCACACTCTGTCTCTTTTCTATCGAATTTATCCAATTTTTACCTTCTGTGCCAGATTTGCTCACGCCATCTGGGGCCAGAGTTGCTCACGCCATCTGTCGGCAGCCCTCAGAAGTAGAATTCTTCGGCCATGGCCTCCGAGGTCACCTCCGCGCGTACGTTTCTCTCCGGCCGTTCCAATCGGCCGGAGAGAGCGTAAGTTGGAAAGGGGCGTACGCCACCTATGCATCAAATATGCATCAATGCATATATGCATCAATGCATCGAAATATCTAGAGTGGAAAATAGACCTTTGTATTTGGCCTTCCTGGACATAAACGGGGCGTACGACAACGTAATAGGGAACTCCTGTTTAACATATTAAAAGAAGAAGGTATCGGTTATGAGATAGTACAGTTCCTACAGGAAATATACCGGGATAACAAAGTAGAAATTACGTGGGAAGGGATAAGAAGTACGGAGGATGTCAAAGTATGCAAAGGATTAAGACAAGGCTGTCCTCTATCACCGGTGTTGTTCATGCTTTATATGATAAACCTGGAACGGAGGATACAAGACAGTAACCTAGGTTTTAGCCTGTCATATAGATTAGGTGGAAAGGCGGTAGAGCAGCGCCTCCCCGGTTTGATGTATGCAGACGATATTGTGCTGCTAGCTGAGAGTCTGGAAGAATTGCAAACTCTAGTTAAGTATTGCGGAGACAAAGGGGACGCTCTAGGCTTCAATTTCAGCGCAGTTAAGTCGGGTCTGATGATTTTCAACGGCTCAACTGATCAGGGTCTTAAAATACAAGGCCTTGAAATACCTAGAGTAGCAGAATATAAATATTTGGGGGTATGGGTAAACGAAGGATTGGCATACATTGGAAAGCATGAGCAATCACTTAAGGCCAAAGGGCGAAGGAATGCCGGGATAATGAAGCATAAGGCATTGTGTGTACACAATAGGTATGAGGTATTGAGGGGTATTTGGAAAGGAAATATGGTGCCCGGACTTACTTTCGGAAATGCGATTTTGTGCCTAAAATCAAAGGTACAGTCGGCATTAGAAACAAATCAGAGATCCGTTGGACGATTAGCACTAGGTGCCGACGGCAAAACTACAAATGAGGCGGTACAGGGAGATATGGGCTGGGCATCTTTCGAAGTACGGGAAGCTCAGAGTAAAATATTATATGAGGAACGCCTGAGGAAATTGGACAGTAACAGATGGGCAGCTAAGGTATTTAAATACCTGTACCTAAAAAGCGTTGACTCACAATGGGGGAAAAGAACTAGGAAACTAACTAGTAAGTATGCTAGTAACAAGGAGGGAGAAATAAAGAGCATTAAGCAACAGGTGAAAGACAAAGAAGGTAAAAATTGGATAAATTCGATGGAAAAAAAAACAGAGTGTGGAATTATACCGAAAGTGGAAAATGCAGATCAGGAAGGAAGATCTCTTTGATAACTCAAGAGGCAGTGCCCTACTTTTTGAAGCTAGATCAGGGTGCCTTAGAACACGCAGCTACAAAAAGAAGTTTAACAATGGAGATGACGCATGTGCTGTATGTGGAAACTCCAGTGAAAAAATTGACCATATTATACTCGAATGCAATGGTATCCATCCGGAAGTTGATGCAGGCGCAATCACTGTTCCTGAAGCTCTGGGGTTATGGCCGGGTGAATAAACCGGCGATGGAAACTAGCAAAAAATGGCTGGAAGATTGGTGGCTTAAAAGCAGAGAAGTGACATAATGTTAGTAATGTAGGAGCAAATTTTAATAAATAGAATGATGGTTTAGTTAACCATTCTAAATCAATTATTAAGATAAATGGAGAAAAATGAGCATGATAGCTACTGCTACCACCCCGTTTTAAAGGGGACGCTCCTATATTCCATCCTTCCATCCATCCATCCATCCATCCATCTATCCATCCATCCATCCATCCGTCCATCCATCCATCCATCCGTCCGTCCGTCCGTCCGTCCGTCCGTCCATCCATCCATACATCCATCCATCCATCCATCCATCCATCCATCCATCCATCCATCCATCCATCCATCCATCCATCCAGTGTTCCGCCGCAGCTGTGCGCAAACTATAAAACACGAGTTTCCTCAGCTTGCGCTCGTACCACAGTCGAGCTGCCAGCTTTAAAATGCCACGGGCAAGACGGCAGTCACCAATTTCGCTATCGTTAAAGTACTAATAATATAAGGCCCACATGCGCAAAGTTAGGCAGCGATTACCCGAATCTGCATGCCTGCCCGAAGCATGCATACGTGCTCTTTCGCTCTCTGCTGCGGTTCCGCGTCTCTTTCGTTTTTGTCACCGTACGTTTGCGATTTCATTAACTCGCTAAATACAGTATTTACGAGTGCGGCGACTTACATAAACATCCATCGAGGTGGACAAAGAGAAAAAGATGGCAGGCACAATTAAGAAGTACACACAAACATTTCGTTATTTACAAAGTTTAATTACCCCATGATGACTACTTGCGTAGTTTTCTATTCGCAAAGATAAAACTCGCCAGACTAAACACGCAGCTCCTATCTTGCTCAGCAGTTTTCTTTTGTTTTTTTTCCCAGTAAGCTGCGTGATCAATTACTATATTTCCTGCGTTGATAAGCTGCGGCCTTAGCAACTTTTCTATGATTATCTTCGTTGTTTCAGTGGTGTGGTCCTTTCTTGCTGCGCAAAGCTAGAAGTGAGCACCTCTCGAATAAGCTAGCGACATGCACGCTACACATGGAATGTAGCGATGTACGCTCCACTGGAATTTGTTATATTTGCAAGCAAGCGCAGAAGCCTCAGGATTAAAAATGGGGAGGAAAACGAATGTCTCATCAGTTCACCAAACTGCAACAAGACCTTGCAGCTGAAAAACATGCATCCCTTTGACCACTCGAGCATACGCTCGTAACTTTGATTGACTGCCGGTTTCACGAGTGACCGTTAGGCACTCAAAGACTACCACCTAGACGAGGTAGTCTTGACGAGTAACTCTTTCAAAAGCAAGAAAACTATCTACACGAGCACAATGCGTAAATTCTAAGTAGAACGAAACGCATTATGTGAACGCAGCAAGAACATCAACCACTCCGCTTCGGTAATAAACACAACATTTAAATTGTGAAACATTTCGGACACACCTTGCGGTCAGTCTTTGCTGGAAAACCAGCTAAAAATGAAAGGCGGCGTGACACGCTCGTACCAAATTTTTCGTCAATGTACATGCGCAAAAAACGAGATAACCGCCAGCGGAGATACGCCGCGAACGGGCTGGACGATGCATCGACGCATAGGAACTGACAAACAACATTTTGCTGGGGCGCGCGCCGATTGGAATGGCCGGAGAGAAACACGTGCGCGGTTGATCTCGGAGGCCATGCTTCGGCAGAGGGCTGGACGCGGCCGTTCTCTCACCTAATCTACTGTTACACCGTGGTCCACACCGAGGGAACGCGAGGTCTAGCGCACGCGTAGTCGCCAAGCCTGTAGCGTTTAAGTACGGAAGCCGCGCGGGTGGTTCGAGTTTTCTGTACATATTTTGTCATCTATTTCTTTCGCGACTTCGGGAGTCGCGGGCTCTACGAGCCGAGTGGCCAGGGGTGCCACGATGAGCTTGCTGGTATTGCAGCTCGGCACCGGGCGTTCTGACATCGCCCGGTGGGCGCCGATCGCAAATCCGCTTCGTGCGGTGAGCGCGGAGTAGGACCAACCCATTGTGCTGATCTCTCCTCGCGGCTTTGTGCGCGTAACCCTTTTCCGTGTTGTTTTCTTCTTTCTTTTGAAGGCAGTCTTTGTCATAGTGGATGTTAGGCCTGAGGCTTTATATAGCTGCTTGCACCCCTTCAGAACCCCACAAAATATTCTTCTAAGCCGTGCCGCCTGTCCTACAAATATTCCTTGCTTACAATGTTTCGGATGATGACTCGTGAAATCTGGGTATTGTTGCTTATCCTTTTGCTTTCTGTGCAACGAAGGTTTAAGTTTTCCATTGATACTGTGGTGTCGAGAAAGTCGACTTTTAATTGCGACGACTGACAAGTGAATTTAATGCTACTGTGCGAACGACTGGAGTGATTCTGATCCATACTGCCATATCATTAAAATATCGTCACTATAGCGAAGGTATTCAAGTGGCTTTTCCGGATATGAATTTAGTATATTGGATTCTAGAACTCCCGTGAATATATTAGCGTAAGTCGGTGCGACTGAAGTTCCCATGCCAGTTCCAAATATCTTCAATTAATAGGATGAATTCAGCTCGAAATAATTTAAAGTTAGAACTAGTTTAAGGAGCGAGAGATAAACTTCAGAGGCATGCGGATGGGGGTTGTTGATTAATAACTGACAGAGGTCGTCGATACCTTCATCGATAGGAATATTAGTGTAGAGTGCCGCGACGTCAAGTGTGTCAAGAATACAATCATCTGCAAGATTGGTGGTATTATCAATACGCTCAATAATTCGGAGAAAGGGAGTTGTGTCCTGCACAAACGAAGGAAGCTGGGTCTGGAGGCCTGCTCGGTGGGGATTTAGGAATATTGAGAGGTTTTATGTGGGCGTATTTTTGTTAGAAATATTTGTTCCTGTTATGTCTGTGGTAAACAATGCTTCTGCGGAAATCTTGTGGATCTTGGGCGGTAGATAATATGGACCTGTTTGTTTGTTTGACGGCTTTACAAATTTATAGTCAATCTTGGTAATTAGTTCCCTGGCGAATAGATCTCCTATTTTATTCGGGATGATTTCACTGAACTGCTCTGTCGGATCGGTATTTAACGTTTCATAGTGGAAGGAGTTGTTAAGCTCTCTATATGTCTCTTTTTTATTTTTGGCACCCTGGTAATTTTCAACTGGAAGAATCACTATGCTATTACCTTTGTCTGCAGGCTTGATAACTGAGTCAGTTCTAGAAGCTAGGTTGTCAAGTGTTCCTCTTTCAGATATAGAGAGGTTTTCGGCTTTCGAGCTAACTTTAATTTTTTGAATAATTTCTTGTGAGACAGATTTAATGTATAGGTCCAGTTCGGGGCTGGGCTCTGCATCAGAAAACCATGTGCTGCGGGCTCTGAGTGGGTTAGAGGCTTCCGGTAAGTTATTTGGATTTTCAGCGAAGAATTCCTTAATACGCATTCTTCTTGTGAATTACATTACATCTCGATGAAGTTCATATTCATTAAAACTGTTATTCGTTGGGTAGAAGGTCAGGCCTCGCCTTAGAACCTGATTATCACTATAGCTTAGAGATTTAGAAATGTCAATAATGTTGCTATCATCTATGTCCTGTCTCGTAGGTGATACCCGTCGTTGTTGCGAAACTGCAGGAGGTGTTCTTCACTGCTAAGGTGTGTCATTATCTACCGACAGCTTATTCCTTATGAATTTACGCTGTTTTGAACCTGAAGTTTTAAAGCGCTGCTCTTAGGTGCCCGTTCCTGCGTTTCGCGTCGTCGTCGGCGGCGCATTCATCGTTGTCCGCCTCGTAAGTCGTAACCAACTCCGCTCCCCTTTCAGCCCCCCTCTTCCTCCTTGGCGACGACCAAGCACGTTATCTGATTGCTGCGCGCGCTCCAGCTACCCCCGTTCGCCACTGTGTATACCCCCCCCCCCCCTCATCCTGCGTGGCAGCGAGGGTGTTCTGATTGCCGAAGCGCCGGCTCGCTATCAGCAAAGGGCGGTGTAGAAACTCCATTCAAAAGTACATCAGAAGTCATATTGCTGAATGAGTTCATTGACGGCTTCTGGAAAATTGTAACAGTGTGGGATCCCATTTAGGTACGACGGTTCCAGACGATCGAATGCCTTTTCCTGATCCAGACTAACTACAATCCCGCTAGCTTCACGTGAATGAGTAAATTCAATGATGTCCCGAACTGGTGTTAATGATGACGAAATACTACGTACGGGAACCAAGCAAGACTGCTGAGGGTTAATTAGCTGAGGAAGAAGAGGGTTAACGCGCTTAACAAGGATAGCTGTCAGGATTTTGTAATCAGCATTTAGCAGCTTAATGGGCGCCAGCTGGATGGCTGTCGCCCGTCCTTGTCCGGTTTAGGAAGCAACACGATCCGACCCTTTCGGAATGAACGTGGAATGAAGTCCCGAGAAAGTGCGTCGTTAAGAGTCTTGATTAGCATAGGGTGTATTTCTGCCCAGAAAGTGCGGTAAAAATCAATAGTTATGCCATCAGTGCCTGGAGATGTACCCGTGTTCATGCCCTGTAGAACGGATAGCACCCCGGCTGTGGTGGTCGGACGCAAGAGAGAGGCCGAGTTTTCATCATTAAGTCGCGGGGGGATGGAGCCAAACTGATTGAAACGCGTGTTGTATTCCTGGTCTGTCTAGCTCGGAAATGAACAGATAAGAAATGTAATTCCAAAACATGCGCTCAATGTCACGTCGTTGAGTGCTCTCCTGGCCATTCTCTACGTACACGCTAGCAACGTATGTCGCCAACTTTCCGGTTGTGTTCGCGTCCCGTGCTAGGCGCAATACTTCAGGATCGGAGAATGGGTCGCTTTTGAGCTGCCATGCGTTCTGAGTACTTCACGCTGGAACTACAGGTAGGCATGGGCCTCTGGAGTCCAAGAGCCGCCTAACGTAACCATGCGGATGCGCCTTAAACAGTCCTTGAGAACGACCTCTTCGCGTTCCGCCCTAACGCACGCGTCACATCATTCCTCCTTGAGCGTGTCCCAGTCACGCGGTCCTAGTCCAGGTTTTGCCAGCGACGCCGTGATCGCGTCTCTAACCTCATGTGAAGCCTCCAGATCTCGCAGAACTAAAAGATCAAGACGCCAGATATCTCTACGTTCTCCCGTCCACCAGGTAGGTAAAGCGCCACAGAAACTGGGCTATGGTCTGAAACGTAACCGGCATCTGCTGGAATGTCTAGTACGCGACATTGGACCACTGCAGTTAAAAGTTCGCCAGGGACACAGACCCGATCAAGTCTGCTGCAACTTAGCCTGCCTTTCCGATTAAAGCCAAAAGAATTTCCAGGTAAATGACACCACGCGTCATGCAAGTCAAACTCTGATAAAATGCGCTGCAACTCTACAGCTTGCGTCATTGTCTTTCGGACTTCCCTTAGTGAGATGATGTCTCTGTCCAGGTCCAGAACACAATTAAAATCTCCGATAAGCAAGAGTGGATGACTCTCCAAAAGAAAAGGTGAAAGAGATGCGTAGAAGTCCTTCGATTGTGAGTGGTCTACAGGCGCGTACAAGTTAATGACACGAATCTTCCGCTCACCATTGAAAAAATCAAACGTGACGACTCTGCCCTCTCTACCGAAGACACAATGGCTACCATGCAGCAGACTGCGCCTGGAAATGACCACCCCCACACCACGACTTTGGGAGTAAGTAAATGAAAAGAATCTCTTAACAGAAAATTAGTCATTAAACTCATGCACTTCACGTTGGTTACGCAAATTACAAAGTAAGTCAATCTTCTGGGATCGTGCAAAGTGAACAGCCTCACGCAGCTTGTCCGGGTTCCGAAAACCTTGAACATTCAGCGTGATTATATTAAGGAACGCGAAATTAAGGAGGATGAACGTAGCCATCTTGCCCACCGGAAATTCAAAAATACATCTCGTCGGAGAACTCACCCTCGGCAGTGACCCGCTCGGGCGAGTTTACACGAGCTTTTTTGGGGGTCCGAAATTTCTGAGACGCATCATTATCACTTGCTAATGAGTGGTGGGGCAGCTGGCGTTGCCTGCAAGTAGGCTGGCTGTCCGTGAACGCTGAGGAGGATGGACTGTCCTGTTTCGGGAGACCCTGTCGTAGGACGCGCAGCTTGGTGAGTTTCGACAAGTTTTCGCTATCCACCTGATCCGTCCATCTTCCCGGAGTCGGTATGCTCGCAGGACTCGTTGGCTCGTTTCCCGCAGCTGCAGACTAAGCCGGCGAAGCAACCATGAAATCTGAAGAGCGTGAATGGTTATCAGTTATTTTACCCTGTATCGGATCGTTGTCGGGTCTAGTTGCGATGCTTTTATCGGTGAGTGCCGCGCCCATTCGCGCCGGCTAAACTTCCAATGACTTTTCTTGTCGCTGCTCTTTTGCTTCGGCTGGTGATGCGCGCTCGGGACCTGACGCTGCCGCCAGCTTTTACAGGGGTGAATCCTCCGCCGGTTCGTTGATTTCAGGAACCACTGGTGGGTTGTAAAAAGTGATACTGGGTGTTACGGCTCTCTGAAGTGCCCGGGTTGCGTCAGCTAGGTAAACGCTGCTGGGCTAATTTATAATGGTGCGTTCGTCCCGAACCGCTCGTAGTTTTTGTACCTCCGTTAAATATGTCCTGCGCTGGGTGCAGTCGACGGTAGCATGTCGCCCACCGCACCGTTGGCGCTCACCGCACCGTTGGCGCTCAGTCATGTGTCCGAAGACGGCGCAGCGCTTACATCTAGGTGTCTTGCTAGCCGCGGCCATGTGGCCCGCCAAGTTGCAATTCGCGCAAACCCACTTCATACCACGGTACTCGAGCATAACTTCGTGGCCTTGGATAGTCATGAAGTTCGGTACCGGGGTGAGCATTTCTAACCGAACCACCCTTGTACCCGTGAATTTGCTTGGGTTGTCCTTAAAATGCACATGTTGAACACCACGGGGCTTTCCGTACGGCGCCGGAGCTCCAATCAGGACATCGTCGGACACGTAAGGGTGCAGTCGATAGACTGTGACGAAGACAACCGGTGGGCTCACAGGTTCTACCGGCATGCGTTGATTCCCGAAGTGTACAGCTCCAGATGCAGACAACTTCGTGGCGTCTGCTGAGGACCGCACGCACACGAGGTACTTGAAGCCGCCGAGGTGCTGCAGATACAGCACGCCGTCAGCAGCAGTTACTTCCTCAACGGCGTCAATGATAACGTCGTGACTCCAAGCTCCTTCCGGAGCCACTATGAAGAAACAGTGCGCCTTGGGAGGCGTCGGTGGGGGGGGCGGGGGGCTCGAGTGCCCATCTCTGGCCGCTCCCGGTACCCGACGGCGAACGGCACGGGCCCAGGGCAAGCTGGCCGAAGGGCAGGCGGTAACTCGATAGCGACAGCAGAAAGAGCGAACGTGCTCGTCAATGGCCCAATAAAGAATACCCGTCGCACTCGTCAACGCTCAGTTTAAAGGCTGCTCAGAACAATCTAGATAACGTTGCAAACTGCTACTAGCGCGATCTGGTACATTTTAGATACATACGCGAGTGATCAGAATCTTCGAGACAGATCTCGGCGCATCGTTCGCGGCAAAGAAAATGATAACGCGTCGTAACGCGACAACGAGCATGAACAGACACGGAATACATAATTGATAAGCGCGCCAGAATGACAATGATAAGGCTGCATGCCAGCGGCTGTCGAACAGGAACAAATAAAAATCTAATCAGTTCGCGGCAATATGTGAACTGCCGATCCTGAGAGCACAAAAGCTTGCGAGATGCTATTTTCGACGGATGCTCTTGTTTTTTCTTTTATTGTGTGTGAGAAATTCTATGACAGATGGAAGAGGACTGGGGAATGGAATGAAATCCGATTTGATTTCAAACTCGATCCGAGTTTACGTGCTCCACCTTGCATACTAAATTATTACATTATGCTCACCGAGTCCTGAGTCGACTTTAACATCTTCGCTGCTCGAACCATGATCCCCTTCTTACTACACTTGGGCACCAGCATTAATAATTCTCATCAGTGTTTCTTCAAGTAGCTTAAAGCATGCAAGGTGGAAACGTCAGTCTTGTGTCATTAAATTGCACTCCAATGTCTATTAACTATGTTCAGGGTTCCCACTTTTCATTGTGATGCGTGTTTTAAAGGTTAATCCATGGACCCCTTTCATCGGACTTTCGTTCCGGTAAGTTGCTCTCGAGAGAATTGATTCTTGTTCTATTATCACTCACTGTATTATTGTTGGTTTTGATCTCCTTTTAGTACGTATATGACAGGGCCTGCCTTGCAAAAAGTGGGCAAAGCCTCCATCGTTGTACTGATCCAATTATGACGCGGCATGGATAACAACGTACGTAAAATTTAGCTTCATACTATATTATTTTTTTCTTGGTCATAAAACGGCCCAATATGTTTCATTAGTCATAATATTCTTACAGACCGTCCTAGTTTCCTCAGCCAATACTGCGGTCAACGTTCAATTTAAATGACTAAGAAATCAGTAATTTTTGCCTCAATTCGCTGGGAGTCCCTCCATGCTGGCAGCGCGCCGCAGCCAGCAGCAGTCACGTGTGCTTAATGTTCGTGTCATGCATCCCGAGAGCAATGAATAATAAACAGGGGAGCCTGCTTTCTCCGAGAGGAGTAGTGTAATTCTGGCCGAAAGTACGGCGGGGAGTGACCTCGCGGGAGCAGCGCCTGAGCTGAGCTGCGAACGCTGCATGGAGCCAAAGTGTGATCGTGGTAGCCGGATGATTTTTAATAGAAGCGACACGTGAAAACGGCAGAGAAGGCTCAACGGGCGTTGCCTGTGAAAGTCGCCATGTCGGACGAAGAAACTGCTCTACAGTTCAGCGGTGCAAGGCTGCAATAGCCACCAAAGTCAGACTTTACTAACCCCAGTGCATGGTAAGAATGGGAATTCTAATTTGAAGACCATCGCTATGCTTCGGGTCTCTGCTAAGCACCGGACGGAGTTCAAGTCGAGATTGCTATACGCAATGGGTTCCCAAGAAACTCGTCACGTCCTCGATACTCTAGCGCTCACCACGGCAGAAAGAAGCTCGCTAGAGGGGGTGAGAAAAAATATCACCGACCACTTCATCCACCCGGCCAATGAGGTCTACGAAAGCGTCCGTTTCTACTGGCGCGTCCAAGATGAAGACAAATCAATTGACGACTTCTATACCGCGCCAGGCGCTCTCATGAAAAAGTGGAACTACAAATCTGCCGATGTGGAAGAACGTCTTGTTCGAGACAAATTCGTCGTCGGTCTTTGTGACAAACACCTGCTGTTCAAATCATGCAGCAGTCCAAAGCTCACTCTAGAGAAGGCAAGGATTCAAGCACAAATTCATAAAGACGGCGTGAAAGCCCGGGCAGCGTTGTCAACCTCATGTATAAAATGACCCGCGCACCTCCACCAAATGTTACGTGGTGGCATGACAAGCGATGGAACATGGCGACACAACAGAAACAGAACGTCGTGATGACATGACGATGAAATATGCTTTTAATGGCCAGCGGGCCTGGCGCGAGCACTGCGCCCCGCGCCACTGCCCGCTTCGTCATCTTCGTAGCATTCGCTCGGTGGCCCCGGGTAGTGTTACGGCCGAAGAAGAAGCGGGCAATGTAATGGGCAGGCGCACTCACGCTAGGTCCGCCATCATTGATTAAAAAGTCATCTACCATCGCCATCGATCATGTTCTGTCTCCTGTCTTCATCGGCTTGCCGCCCCGTAACATTTGGTTGGAGGCGCGGGGTACATCATCATCACTCGTCATCCTGGCCCGGATCTTCGGCGCCCTGTTTCATCTTGCGCCGTCGGCAGCGGGTTCCCGGGACGACGTATCTCCTGGCGGTTCCCCAGCCTGCCGGACCAGACGCCACATTGCCGTTCTCCACCCCCACCCAGTCCGCCACACTGACCAAAGGACACGGAGAAACACAAGTAGTCCAACTTTAGGATCCCACCGACCCAAGACGCCACGGAAATGTGCAAGGACACATCACAAGACACAGCGCATGAAAGACCTGACCGAAGGATCCGACCGACCCGATACAGATGAAGGCATCACCCCGCGCTTGTGCCGTCTGATGCGAGCCTAGGACCCAGCCATCAAACCCTGGCGACCGATTCAAAGAAAGCTTCCTGGTGTGCATTTACAATCTTGGTAGTGCAGACCCAGATGGCCCGAGATCCGCTCTGTCACATTGTAGTTGTGCACTGCCGAGATTGTAAATGCACACCTGATTTGCGTAACACGAGCGTGCTGCGCAGGTGCGGTGACAAAACCACGCGAGAAATAATCGAGGCCGAAAAAATTGCAAACCTAAAAGACAGCTGTGTAAGCATTCCCTCCATAGCCCTTCTAGATAAGGAGTTGCTTTTCCTATCGGGTGTTGGATGATCATGGTGCTCCCGCTTGATGTCTGGCTGAGATGAGTGTCTATCAGGCTTTGTTGTTGTTCTTGTTTCTGATGCTTGCTGTATATATACCGAGGTGTCAGAACAATAAACCTTCAGTTGTTAGTCAGCGCCTGTGTCTCGTCTGCCCTTCTCTGCCCATTGTGAAGTTTGCGCTGTTTTTGCTCTGTGATGAACCAACTAGCTCGAGATGTCTTCTTCATCCATGTTCATATGAAGCCCCTATATACGAAGGCCGTAGCTGAATACTGTCAAAATGCACGCCAAATTCGGCAGTGTGAAATAATGTAAAAAAAATTTGGAGGCAGTGTCCAACGAGCGCATCGCGAAACGGCAAAGTAAATAGCGTATACCTTTGGCCGGCCTCGTGGTCCGGCTCGTCGGCTGCTATTTTGGCCCGACGTGTGGATGCTGTCACGTTCCGGACCAAGTTGGACCATGCGCGATCGACACCACGTGATCGGTCCGCGGCCCAGTCCGTAGTCCGTCGTGTGGATACACCTTTAGCAGCTGTCCATTACTAAACGCGAAAAGACGAGCAATGACGACCAATTTTCTATGCCTCTCATTTGCTCACCAAAGCCAAACAGCGCTATTCCCAGATCGAAAAGAAGCGCTAGCATTAACGTGGGCTGCCGAGAGGTTTGATGAAGACATACGCGTAATTGCAGTGACTTTTGAAACTGATCCCAAGTCTTTTGTTTCCTAGCGGGGAAAGATTGCACTCGATGCAATGCCACAAAGCGTGCAGCGTTTAAGACAGCATTTGGTGCGCTATCAGTACAGTGTGGTGAATGGGCCGGGGAAAGCGCTAAATCCGCAGACAAGCATGAAATTCCAAAGGATGGTGTCCTACAGTTTTTAGATCTGAAGCTAACCCTCACTGAGAAACGCGTTTGTTGGGAGTATCATCCAAGGGCCAACAAACCCCTACTACGGTTTCACTCATCACATTCTAAACTTTTCAAGAGAGCAATAGCCAAGCAGTGCTTAAATAATGCCCTGAAAAAATCCTGTTGCCATTCAATGTCCTATGGCTTTCAGAGGCAAGTAACGCGTCTTGTGTCAGCGGGATACCCTACCAGCCTCATTGTATCTGTTTCCGAAGGGATGCTAGGAAAAACAAAGAAAAAACGAAGACTGAGCGAAGGAAATGAAAAAAGAACAGTGGTAATTCCCTATTTGCATAACACCTCGCATCGCCTAAAAAAAGATAGCGAAACGCAGCAACGTCAGAGTGGTGCTATCGGCTCCCGAGAAGCTAGGAAGACTTGTGAAAATGACCAACCCTTTTTCAAGGAGAAAACAGCAGTGCACAATCAGACATCGAGCCCCCTTTCTAGCTTGTTCGTCCGGGGTGGTGTATGAGATTCCCCTGTCATGTGGCTCGAGGTACATCGGCCAAACTGGCCGATGTGTCAATGAGAGATTATTGGAGCACAGGAGGAATGGGG
This sequence comes from Amblyomma maculatum, assembly GCF_055883805.1. Lineage (NCBI taxonomy): Eukaryota > Metazoa > Arthropoda > Arachnida > Ixodida > Ixodidae > Amblyomma > Amblyomma maculatum. Next base: position 477,763,104 of record NC_139344.1, on the reverse strand, counting down.
GCAACTACAGGGATGGTAATCTCTCTGTGCATTGTCACAATCCTGCTGAAAAGAATAAAAAAGCGTGCAAACCATTTTTTTAAAGCGTGCAAGATAGTAGCCAAACATGTGTGGAAAGATGTCAGAGAAGTAATCGAGGCCGATCTGATTAAAAAAGCGGGTGCATCCTGTGTCAGCACACCATCTGTTTCTTTGAGGGCCAAAGAGTTAAATTTTTTGTCCGGGGCCACGTGATGTCGGCGTTTATGTCGGGTGACGTCATGATGCAGGTTGTATTTATTGTGCAATTGTGTCAGTAAAACATCACTTGAAAGTTAGCGCTCGTGTTGTCTACATCTCTCTCGTCCTTGTTCATATGCGCTAGAACGTGTCTGCAATGCACCAACTCGCCCAACATTCTGTGCTCTTGGCAAGATAGAGCGCTGATTACAGTCGTTGACGGATTGTTGATAAAAAGATCTAGGCTTCTCGTGCCTCACTCACTAAGAGATGAAGTGTTCCGGAAGCTGCATGACGGTCACCAAGGGATTTCGCGATGCCGAAAAATGGAAGAGTTCAGAGTGGTGGCCCGGGCAAGTGCTTAGTTAGCACAGTAGTTAAAAATGCCAATTATATTCTGAACATGCAGCGAACTCTACACTTCCAATGATCGCTTCTGAAACAGCTTGTTCTCCGTAGGACAAAGTAGGGGTTGACTTGTGTGTGGTTGAGAAACGCCCATACCTGTTGGTTGTGGATTACCTCTCGCGATACCCTTAAGTAATATTCCTATCGTCTATAAAAGTGACTGCTGTGGCCGTATGGTCACGAATAATGGCCTACTGTTCGCATGGACAGAGTTTGAGAGTTATGCAAACATGTATGGCTTCTGACACGCCACTGTGAGTCCGAGGCATCCTCAAGGTAACGGAGAGGTGGAAAGGATAGTACAGACAGTTAAGCGCCTTCTTCAAAAAGGCACATACTTGGCTATTTTAGTTTACAGAGAAACAATAGTAATTCTTGGACTGAGTGCTGCGGAAATCCTTCTCCGGCCCCTGGTTCTCATGCTGCAGCAGCTGAGAAATTGTGGGCAAGAGATGCAGAAAAGCATAACGACAAAAGACCGCTCTAAACGACAACAGACGCGGCATTTTAACCAACGTCACAGAGCCAAAGCTCTCCCACGGTTGAAGCCTGGCAATGCAATTGTAGAAACAGGCATTAATGCAAATGCTAAAATCGTGAGGCCAGCACCCAATCCAAGATCATACTTAGTCGAAAGATACGAAACATACAATTATCCGGCAAAAACTCGACTGCGTGCCAAGGGAGAATCTCTACCTCGGCTTGTACAATTTTTCAGTCGGCGAAAATGAATTTGATTCCGCCGAGTCAGTCTGTCGCAGTGAGAGCTCTTCCGCAGAGACTGCAGGAGGAACGCGGAAACGCAGATGCCTCGAAGTCATGCCGTGACAAGAATAACGAGGAAAGCAGTGAAGTTTCGCATCAATGAGGAGAAGTAAATTTTTTCGTTAGTCTGTGGTCGACAGTATTGTGCAGCGAAATGCTTGCGCTGTTTTGTCTCCATACATGGTGAAAAAGGGACGATGTGCTGGTACCCCCTCCATGTGGGCTGCGTGCCAGCTGGAGCCACTTGTGCTTAGTTTTCATCTCATGTGTCTGGCGTGTTTCTAGCCGCTCCGCGGAGCACCGGATGCACGGCGTCGAGAGGGCTCGCAAGACCGGCGCCTGAGCAGTGGCGCGAACATTACACTCGGCACTAAAGCTTGGTGGATCGACTGCCTGTTATGCATTTGTGCCCACAACCCACTGCTTTTCTCGGACTAAAACATTAACAACAATGTGCGCCGTTATCAGAGTAACGCAACGGTTAATTCCAATAAAGCGCATCAGACAAGACCTGAGAAGAAACAACGATAAGAAGCTACCATCGCTTCAGATTGGTGGCGACGCTTCTCCATTCAGCCAAAATCATGTCGCGCACACAGTTTTCAGACACATCCCATCGCTTCCATTGCAGCTCTTCAAGCACACGCGCGAACCACGACTTGTAGCAGTGGTCGAGACGTAACACGAATAGCATCGTTCACTCGCGGTCAATACAAGTGAATAGAGCTAGCACAGAATCCATTCGGAAAGAAACCAAGCGCAGGAGCTTTTCAACTGTAACAAATATACTGCAACTTGTTTTTAGTACTGGTGGTGCTTTTGTGATTTGGAGCTGGCGTTCTATAGACATTGTCGTGACGCTGGGACTAAGTCGTCCCGGCCTTCACTTGGTAGCGTGCAGAGACTCCGGGTTGATGAAGGATTGAATCTTCGAAGTTGGTAAAATATATACAAGCAGGTTTAATGGCACTTTGAGAAAACTTATTTACATAAAAAAGGGTATATCAGCAAAATGGCAAGCGTTAAGAGTTCATAGCGAGAAGCGTCTGGATTAGCCGTTTACCCAGGGCTCAGAGCGTCATTTCGTGCTCTGCAACGTCCTAAAACCCCCTATGTCCAGCCCCTCTTTGAAGATGCTGACCAACCAGTTCCAGGGCACGCCCCTCAGATGTCGGCATCGAATCGAACACATCACTGTACTGATGGTCTGATGCACTGACTGGTCCGGTATTGTTTCGTAGGGCGTGGTCACTTGTTGGCGGGTAGAGCTTGGGAACGGCGAGGAGGTGCATTTCTATTCTTCGGCAAAGATCCGATAAGGTGGTTCCGGCAAGTGGATTTCCTTCTCAGAAACCCAAGTGCACGTGCGCGCCACATACTGCTCCCAGCATTGTCCCTTTCCGACAATTGCAACTCTTTCCTGCGTTCTCAGGAAATCCTCTAATGGCCGTATTCGTCATGCTCCTTTCTTGTCCTGTACGTCAGCGGACGTGTCTCTCTGTCGTCTCCTTTGGACAATAGGCATTCCTCACTTGACAATAGCGCTTATCGACGGGAAGGGTGAACAATTGAACAAAAGCACATCCGGCTATTTCTCACAGGGCGACGTTTCTTTGTATTTTTCTTGAGTTCCCTTGACAGGGCCAATTTGGCATTTGCAGGGTCTCGACAAAGCAAAACAGGCTCACACAAAACGATTCATGAAAACAGGCTCACTTAGAGCCCTTGCACTAACAGCACATATCCACAGCACATATCCATGCCCACAGCCGAACAATAGAGCGCGCAAGTGCGGACCATGCACGGTCATAACAGCCTCCTCCCCCGCCAGAAGAGTCACGGAGGGCAGCAGTCGCAGCTGCTGCATGAAGAGACGACTTAATGGCCTGCCCATGAACGCTTGAAGCTCGCTGTTGCTTTTCGCGTTGTCTTGATTGTCGTAGGGCAAATTGCTTGAGCTGTCTCTGAAACTCAACCTAATGTCTAAGCAAGCACTCGGCTCCCGTCTGAAGAGATCAGGTGAAAAGAAAACTGCCATCGTTGTCCAAGAAAAGCCCACACTCAAGACGTTCAGGACCCACGTATGCCTAGAAAACCAAACGTGCTGCTTTACATAGTCACACATATACAAGCGCACGAAAAAAAAAAGAAACCTGAGTATCAATTTGGATACATGGTGAGGAGCACCTCGGACCGCTTAGAAACAGCGGCTAAGCGCGTCCGCATTCCCATTTAACTTCCCCTTTTTGTATGTTATTTCAGAATTGTAGTGCTGTAAAATCAAGCTCCACCTCAGAAGGCGACTGTTCTTCGATGTCGCAGTTTGCCGCCAAGCCAGGGGACAATGGTCCGTCTCTACGGTGAATTAGGCCCCTCCAAGATAGCACTGCAATTTTTGAATGGCCCATACAATGCAAGCGCACTCTTTCTCTGACGCGCAATAAGCCCTCTCTCTAGAACTCAGTTTTCTGCTCAGGCAGAGCACGGGGTGCTCATTACCGTCGTCATCTCTCTGGCAGAGAACAGCACCTAGCCCTCGATCACTTGCATCACCCTGGACCGTGAATTCTCGGTCATAGCCTGGAGCTCGCAATACCGGACGGCTAATCAGCACAGCCTTCAGGTTTACGAAGGAGGCTTCCTTTTGTTCGTCCCAGACTACATTTGTTGGTTCTGTCCTGCGGAGAGCGTCGGTCAGAGGGCTAGCCAAAGCTGAATAGTTAGGGATGTAGTGATTGTAGTATCCCGTTAGCCCCAGGAATGCCCGAATTTCCGTCTTTGTGCTCGGCCGCGGGTAGTCTGCTACCGCAGAAATCTTAATCACGCTGGATTTCCTGAAACCTTGACCTACATTGTGTCCAAGTAGTCCACGGTCGCCCTTGCCAGGCAACATTTCTCGGCATTTATGGTTAGCCCAGCGTGAAGCAAAAGGCTCAGTACAGCTCTTAGATGTACCATATGGTCCACCCATTAGTCGCAAAAAACCGCAATGTCATCTAAATAAGGCACCGCGAATGTTTCACACGCCTTTAAAACCCTATCCATGAGTCGGGAAAAACAAAATGGAGCATTTTTGAGCCCGAAACTCATCATTGTTGGCGGGTAGCTGCCCGTCGGAGTGACGAAAGCCGCATATCTGCTGGCGCGTTCAGTGAGCGGTACTTGCCAGTACCCTCGAGTAAGGTCCAGCGTAGTCACATATGCCGCTCTACTGACCTGTTCTACTCTCTCCTCGATATTCGGAATAGGATACACTTGATCCCTGGTGAGAGACTTTAGCTTTCGGTAGTCTACCACAGGCCTAGGATCTTTACCTGGAGCTTCTACTAAGATCATAGGCGAAGCATAATCGCTTTCAGAGGGTGTTATTACTCCCAATTCCAGCATGCGAGTTACTTCGTTATCCAGAATTTCTCTTTGCCTTGGAGAAAATCGGTAGCACCTTGATCGCACTGGCACGTCTGAAGTCAGCTCAATATCGTGCTCAGTCAAACCAGTCCTGCCTGTCCACGAAGCAGGCCTCAAACTCTGTTATTATCTCGCCCAGATCGGACAGCTGGGATTTCTTTAGTTCTCCTCTCTGTTCCGTCTTTTTGAGAAGCTCCTGAGCGTTGCTTTCTTTTCTGCTGAGGCAAATAAAGTTGTCCCCCATCTCCTCGGGAAGGTTTAACGTTAGATTTACCACGGCTTCCCTCTGCACATAAGGCTTCATAAGATTGCAATGATAAATGCGCACTTCTTTACGCCTACCGGGGATTTTCCCTGCGTAGTTAGTGTTAGAAAGCTTTGCAACGACTTCAGCAGGTCCTTCCCACTGTACTTCGAGCTTATTCTGCCTTGAACCTTTCAGCAACATTACCTGGTCCCCGATACGAAACGTCCTTTGACGGGCTGACTTATCATAGTACACTTTGGAACGAGCCTGGGCTGACTTCATGCTGGCCTCAACGAGTTTCCTTAGTGTTATGTAAGCGATTCAAGAGGTTCAGAATGAATTCTACTACTGTTGGGTCTTCTCCGCACCCCTTCCAGGCTTCGCGCACCATTCGCAAAGGTGAGCGCAGTGACCTTCCGTACACCAACTCGGCTGGGCTAAATCCAGTGGATTCGTGCGGCACTGACCGCAAAGCGAAAAGTGCTGCAGACAGGCAGGTATCCCATTCGCGCTTGTTTTCATAGCACAGTCCCCTCAGGACTCGTTTGAGAACAGAATGCCATCTTTCTACGCTGTTGCTCTGCGGATGGTGGATCGAGCTATGCACTACCTTAATGCCGCATCGCTCGAGAAATGAGGCGGTGAGGACACTTGTGAAAACCCTGATCACTTTGGACCTCGGAAGGGAATCCAACTCGTGCAAACACTGACAGCAGTGAATCCACTACACTCTCGGACGTCACCTCGCGCAGCGGAACAGCCTCTGGAAACTTTGTGGCTGGGCATATCATAGCGAGGATATAACGGTACCCTGACTCTGTCACAGGAAGTGGCCCAACTACATATATTACTAACCGGTGAAACGGCTCGGTAATGATTGGTACTAACACCATCGGAGCTTTCCACTTATCTTGCTCCTTTCCTACCCGCTGGCACGTGTCGCATGACCGTACAAAATTTTTCGTGTCCTTAAAACATCCAGGCCAATAGTATTCTTGCAACAGCCTCTGCTTTGTTTTCCTTATTCCAAGGTGACATGACCACGAGCTGCCTTGAGAAAGTCGCAGTAAGTCTTCGCGGTACTTTTGGGGAACGACTAATTGGTCACGCTCTATACTCCGCGCTTATCCTTGTATAAGCGATACAGCACTCCCTTTTTCATCTGAAAAGAAATATTCTTTGCTGTCTTAGTGGCGCGGTGGCGCTCCCTTATCTCCTGTATCTTGAGATCATTGGCTTGCTCCATAGCTAACTCCTCTCGGGTTCCACTTAAAAGTCTCGTGAGATTTCTAGACACTGGCGGCAGGAGGTTACTCTCAAGGACGTCCTCATTCCGCGTCTCATCAAGCTCACTTTCAAGTTGACTTATCTGAGATGCCTCGCTCTCAAAGTTTTCTGATCCGCTATCTTCCGCATCGACCACCGCTTTAACTGCCGTTTCCTCCGCTGTGGATTTTTCTGGAATGAGCAGTGTAGCTAGTTCTCGCGCCTTTGAACGTGTTAAGGCTTGCACAACTCTGTCTCAGAAAAGGATGCCCCTCTTTCGCAGTAGCATGTCCGATTTGTTGGAAAACAAATGCGGATAGCACTTAGGAAGCTTTCCTGAAACGGCAGCCTCGGTTGTTAACTCGCCGAAAAGGCCCTCGATGACCACGTTCGCGATTGACAAGCACACACTGTTCCTGCACTACCTGGCGGATCCATGCACACTGTCCTGTATAGTCGGAAGGCGACACATACGCCGGATGGACAACATCCATCGTTGCGGCCGAATCGCGCAGTACCTTGCAAGGCTTCCCGTTGACTACTAGTTCATGCAGGTAGGGTTCCAAAAGCTGCATATTTTCATCGCAGTCACTGACATACGAGAAAGCAATCTTTTCTTTCCGGCAGTTAACGGCAATGTGACCCTGCTCATTACACCTAAAGCATGTGAGCGGCTTCCTAGCTTCAAGCTTATTCTTTGTGTTCTGCGCGTTGGTCACTTCCCCACTTTTCTCACTGCCGTCCTCTCTAGGGAGTTTGCCTGAAGAAACCTTCCTTTCTTCGTTTGCAACTCTAGCAAAGTGCCTTTCCTGACGGTTATTCACACTCAACTTTGGATTGCGGGACCTATCCACTGCTGGGTGGCTGAATTGTCGGCGCGAAGCGTACTCCTCAATGAGTTCGGCAGCTTCAGTTGCCAACTTGATATCGCCTCGGTCCTGTAACCAATTTCTTTCTTTTTCTGGGAGGCAGTTAAAAAACTGCTCCAAAAGAATTCGTTCGGCTACAGCGTCCCTATCACTGTAGGAATCAGTGCTCTTTAGCCACTCGCTCAAATTGACTCTTAAATTGTACAGGAATTCAGGGTAACTCTCGTCCCTGGACTTAGTAGCGTTCCGAAAACGTTGTCTGAACGCCTCGGCGCTAAGCCTATACTTTCTCAGAAGGCAAGCCTTGACCTTCTCGTAGTTGTCAGCGTCCTTCTTGCTTAGCCGCGCGACAACCTCCGCTGCCTCGCAGGGCAGAACCGTCAATAATCTCTGAGACCAAGTGTCTCGCCGGAAGGACAGTTTTTCGCAGGTTCGCTCAAAGTTAGCCAGATACAGACCGATATCCCCTGATATCACATATGGCTGCATGTACTTTGACATCTTGAAATCTGCCTCCTTGTTGAGAAGAGGTACCGCTAGCTGGGGACAATTTCCCGACCTCTTGCTCAACTCTATTTCTAATTCCCGGAGCTCAATTTCTTGCTCCAGCCGTTTTGCTTCTCTCTCAATCTCACGCTCACGCCTCTTTTCCTCTTTTTCCCGCTCTTTCTGCTGTCTGAGCTGCATCTCCTTTTTGTGTCCGATGAGGTTCCATGCTTCACTGAGCTCCTTATCATCGGTTCCCAAATAAGTGATTGCCTTTAAAATCAAGGGTTTTCGTGCTAAACCACTTGTATCAATTCCCAATTCCTCACACAATTGCAACAGTGCCGGTTTCTGCAGCTTTCGTAGATCCATGATCGCTTCGAGTGTCGGCTACTTCCAAAACAACTGTGCAAACTACCAAACCTAAAGGCGTTTCAACACTCTTTACCAGTTCTAAAATCTAACCCTGTTCTAGAACCTGGTCCACATCAGAAGAAAAGCCAAGCACTCACCCACACATGCGATTGACGTTCCGAGCTGCACTTTTGTTGGCCGATTGTTGCTCCTGCTTGCTGCTTGAGATTGCACCTCCGATTACCAGATGTTGTGGCTTGTAGCTTCAGATGCCACCTCCGATCACCAGATGTTGTGCCTTGTAGATTCTGATCCACCTCCAATCACCAGATGTTGTGGCTTGTAGATTCAGATCCCACCGCTGCCACCAGTTGTAGTGACGCTGGGACTAAGTCGACCCGGCCTTCACTTGGTAGCGTGCAGAGACTCCGGGTTGATGAAGGATTGAATCTTCGAAGTTGTAAAATATATACAAGCAGGTTTAATGGCACTTTGAGAAAACTTATTTACATAAAAAAGGGTATATCAGCAAAATGGCAAGCGTTAAGAGTTCATAGCGAGAAGCGTCTGGATGAGCCGTTTACCCAGTGCTCAGAGCGTCATTTCGTGCTCTGCAACGTCCTTAAAACCCCCTATGTCCAGCCCCTCTCTGAAGATACTGACCAACCAATTCCAGGGCACGCCCCTCAGATATCGGCATCCAATCGAACACATCACTGCACTGATGGTCTGATGCACTGACTGGTCCTGTATTGTTTCGTTGGGCGTGGTCACTTGTTGGCGTGTAGAGCTTGGGAACGGCGAGGAGGTGCATTTCTATTCTTCAGCAAAGGTGCGATAAGGCGGTTCCGGCAAGTGGATTTCCTTCTCAGAAACCCAAGTGCACGTGCGCGCCACATACTGCTCCCAGCATTGTCCCTTTCCGACAATTGCAACTCTTTCCTGCGTTCCCGGGAAATCCTCTAATGGCCGTATTCGTCATGCTCCTTTCTTGTCCTGTACGTCAACGGACGTGTCTCTCTGTCGTCTCCTTTGGACAATAGGCATTCCTCACTTGACAATAGCGCTTATCGACGGGAAGGGTGAACAATTGAACAAAAGCACATCCGGCTATTTCTCACAGGGCGACGTTTCTTTGTATTTTTCTTGACCTTCCCTTGACAGGGCCAATTTAGCATTTGCAGGGTCTCGACAAAGCAAAACTGGCTCACACAAAAGGATTCATGGAGACAGGCTTACTTAGAGCCCTTGCACCAACAGCACATATCCATGCCCACAGGCGAACAATAGAGCGCGCAAGTGCGGACCATGCACGGTCGTAACAACATAGACAAAAGTAGATTCATTTCTAAGGTGAAAGCATTATTTTCTTGCGTCCTGTGACCAGAACATATCGCCACGGACTGTCTTTACTGAGGGAAAAAAATTGTGCCCCTGTCAGAATTGTGCCCCCATCGACAATCCTCCGTGTCCCTGCCCAGCGCGCTAACTGCTCTAAGTCGAATTCCTGCGAAAGAGTCCGTAATTCTTCCTGTAGAGCGTAAGGACGCTGGAAGGCGTTGTGGTAAATAATAAATATAAAATAAACAAGTAAAAATTTGAAAAATAAAATATAACATATCAAACACTTTTAAAAATACAGCTGCATAGAAATAACACAAAAATTACAAGATGATGACGCGCCTAGTGACGCAACAGCAGAAGCAACGCTCAGGATTTCGAAATTTATCAGCACTGGTTATGCAGTCCTCTCGAAGTGTTTGCTCTCTTGTATGTCCCTCTAAACAGTCGAAGGCCGGAAACGAAAGGGACAGGCAGAGCACAGCGAACAGAAGTAGAGAGCAGACGGATAGCGCGCAAGAAGGACAGGGTAAGCTTTATACAGCAGTTACAAAACGGAAATAAGTGCACACTCGCTGCTCGCGTAAGGATGGCCAAATGTTTATTACACATTATTTGGCATTTTTCACGTCATAACTTCGAGACCATCTGGTTCTTTTTATACATTGTTACAGGGATGTACTTAACGTAACGGCACTGCGATTGGCTGAACTCGACGCTAAGACTTCAGTAGCCGTACACCCATCCACTCTGTCAGCGTCGTCTTCTTTCTGAACGCTTCGTCGTGCCCGCGTTCCTCGGTCGTCGTCTTTGTCTGTGAGCACATCACTTCGGTCACGCGTTTTCAGGAACACTATCCCTCTCGGCAAAAGGCAATGTCCCGTTGCGTATTAGGCGTACGGTGTGAAGGGGAGGTAATATGGCTTGAAGCAGGCGACATGTATGATTTCGGAAGTGGGTGTAGCAGTCGGTGACTTTGGGCGGAGCGGCGAAATCTTATAGGTCACGTCAGTCACTGGGCATAGTACACGGTAAGGACCTGTGTAGTGGGGCAGAAGTTTTTAATACAACCCCACACGACGGCACGGAAGCCAGAGCAACACCAGAGATCCGGGAGCATAGTGAACATCGCGGTGGTGAGCGTCGTAGCGGCGTTTCTGAGCTTCTTTGGCAGCAGCGGTGGCGAGGGGAGGACGTTTTTAAGCATTCTACCATACCGTTACAGAAACCTGGATCGATGCCTGCGCAAGCGAGGAAGCACACGTTGCTGAGGCAGTTTCTCGGCTCCGGCATCAAAGGACAATCTACGAAGAAAAAAGGACGTCACCACTTCTACCGGCTTGGCTCTGACATCAGTGCAACTGCTATGAAGCTGCAGCATCGCAGTCCCGACGACACTTTGGCAGCAGCGGTGGCGAGGGGAGGACGTTTTTAAGCATCCTACCATACCGTTACAGGTTATTGGGTTTTCACAAAGTACCGTGTTGCCGCTTTGCCACTCCCACTGCTGCTGCCAAAGTAGTTAACTTGTTTTCTCTCAGTATGGAATGTGTTGTGTGTGAAGAGGAAATTTCAGATCCCAAAGACAGTATATCATGTAGAGCATGCAATTTGGCATACTATGCATGGAGTTGCGCTGGAGTATCCGCGGCTACGATAAAATCTAACAGGTCAGCCTACCAGAAATGGAAATGCTTAAAATGTGGAACACAAACGCCACTTACAAAGCAGAATTACAAAGAAACACCCTTGAAAGTAGAGGATAGGTGGATTGTACTTAAGAGATCAACCGGAAGCTTGATGTTCTCTTGCCATTGAAAGAAACCATTGACGGAATTGTACATTCAGTGCAGTTTATGTCTGACCAAATTTCAGACTTGGTGACGCGGATAGAACAAAATGAGCGAGATGTTAGGCAATCCAGACGAAGCTCGTACAAATGGAAGTGACCAAGCAGCAATTTGAATCGCTGAGCGTCCAACTTGATGACCTCGAGTTGCGCAACCGACGACTGAACTTAGAAATTCATGGTGTACCACTAACGGACAATGAAAATCTTTTGTCAAAAAATAATGCTATTGCCAGTCAAAGTGCATTACCTCAGTTGTCAGAACATGATATCACAGCACTACACCGATTGCAGCCTAAACATGGCAAAGTGCCTGGCATAATCTGCCGTTTCGCAAGACAGAGCATGAGGGACAAATGGTGGACTAGCAGGCGGGATCTGACAACTGCAGATGGAAATGTTCACGTGCTGGAGAACTTGACCAGGCGAAATCGAGACTTGTTGAAGGAAGTGAAGGATTGGGCAAAGGCAAATAATTTCAAGTATGTCTGGCACAGTAACGGAAAATTTTTGATAAGAAAAACTGATGGTGCGTCAGCAATAGTCGTGCAGCACTATTGCGATCTTGACAAGCTGCACTAAGAAGGGGTAGTCGATTTTTTTGTGTGTTACAACCAGTTATGCAGACTACAACGAAAGTTCCTTATCTACTACCCGACGACTTCAAAGATTACTTTGGTCCGGTTTTTCACACGTCATTCAAATGCCTTCATGTCAACGCTCGATCTGTTAGATATAAGCAAGAATATTTTGAGACTCTCCTCCAACAGTTAGATGCGCCCATTGGTGCCATCATGATTAGCGAAACCTGGTCTACAAATGATTGTGATGTTCTGCGAATGCCTGGTTATGAGACCTTTTTTCTAAATCGTGACACCGGCCTTGGCGGCGGCGTTTCACTGTTATTGAAGAAGAAACAGCGCCCTGAACTACTGCAGCAGTTCACAACTTCTTTGAGCGATTATGAAATCTTAACAATATGCATAGACAATACTGTTTTTGCAGTATGCTATCGGCCTCCAAAGGGCTGTGTAGCTATATTTCTGGATTTTCTTGAAACCCTGACTTCTTTAAGTGCCAGTCAGCAGTTAAACCTTGTTTTTGGTGGTGACCTAAATAATAATATGTTATCCACAGAAACATCCTAAAATAGCCTAAATATATTGCTTATAACGCATGGACTTATGAATCTAATTAAAGCACCAAAGCGTGTCACTGCCACGTCTTCATCACTCATAGATCTGTTTATTACCAATTATTATTCTAGTATGATCAGTTCTGGAGTAATTATCTCTGACATCAGCGATCACTTGCCGATATTTATATGCGTTAAAAATATTTATAAAAAGGAACGCAGTCCTGCAGACTCCTTTCAACTTGTTTCTGAAAAAACTCTGTCCACATTTAGAACTGCGATCGAAAGATGCAACTGTACGCCTGTCCTCATAGAAAATGATGCCAATAATGCGTATGAGGCATTCTTAAACATCCTAAAGCCAATTTGCAAGTCCTGCTTTCCGATAGTAACTAGAAAACAAAGACGTCACAGTCGCAAGCCATGGATCACACAAGAATGAAGGGCAAAGATAAATGCAAAGAACAGACTATATCATAAGTTTATTAAAACCAAAGCTGAATGCAATTTAGCCGCATTTAAAAATATTGCAATCGTTTGAATGGCGAACCTAAAAAAGCCAGAAACACCTATTACAAAAATCAATTTATGTCTAGGGTCGGTAATTGTGACGGGGAATACGGATGTTTGAAGGACGCTTGAAGGTGAGCCAGGAGTGAGTGCACAAAGGTGCAGCCTGTGCGAGGGGACAAGGTAGCAAGAAATATTCCTTCGGGGAGAACGTCGCTCGATAGACTGAAGTTCAGGATAGGAAGGTAGGTGCTGTTCTGTGTAACGTGTACGATGAGATAAGGAAGGACGACGTTGCGGTCAAGAAAGACCTCGGTGACAGGGCAAGCAACATGTCACCCTCAGGCACAAGCGGGAAAGGTGACAGAGGCAGGTAAACAGCAGAGTCAGGGGCAGGCGAGCGAACTCGGTGGAGCGAAGGCGGGGTGTAGTTTGAGAATGTTCTGAGCAGACAAGTAGGTCCAAACGAAGAAGGCCGCTGGAGTGGTCGATAAGGGCATAGTGGCCGTCAAGGCCGAGGATCACATTATGAGGGCACTGGTTGAGGATGGTGAACAAAACAGGGTTGTGATGACCCGCAAGGGTGACTCGGGCAGTGCACATGTCAGTGATGGATGCAGTACTGCTATCGGCAACACGAACAGTGGGCGAAGCGGCAGGGGTCTGCACTTTCTTGAGACGGCGGCAAAACGATGAGCTCATGGTCGAGACTTGGGCACCAGTGTCAATGAGGGCCGAGACGGGAACACCATCCACGAACAGGGAAACCTTACAGGGCGAAGAAATGGGCAGTCGAGGATTTCCAGGTCGGGGTACTAATGCAGCTTCACCTTCGGGAGCTGCATCGGCTAGTTTCCCATGAAGCGGCCGGCAGAGGACGGTGAGAAACTGCGGCGAGGGAGAGGTGAACGGGAACTGCGGGCTGGCGGGGAAGGAGAGCGGCAGGACGCAGGAGGATGCGGATTGGTATCGGTGGGGGGCGGCTCATAACGAGGCGAGAAACAGCGGTGACCGTAGTTGGAGTAGCGGTCAACGTAAGTGAAACGTCGAGGTGGTGAAGACCAACGGCTGCGGCAGTGGTGAGAGATGTGGCCAATACGCCAATACGCGAGCACGTGAAACAGATCGGCCTGTCGTCAGGGGTGCGGCACTAATTAGGATCGCAGTATCGATAGCGTGTCGTGTAGGTGTTGCGGGGCGTGGCGGTGGCGACCATGAGAGGGACGGGGCTAAAACTCTGGTATTCCGAGGTGCGGCTACAGGGGACGCCCAAGTTGGCAACCTCTTCACGGACGACGGCTTGAATGAGGGATATCGTCGCTAGGAGAGCGGGTTGGATGCAGCAGATGCGAGCGTTTCCAGTTCACGACGCACGATGTGGGTCAAATTTTCAGTGTTGGAAGGTTGCCTTAGTGACGGCAGATCCTCGCACGTGGAGCTACGGGTGGCGTTGGGGTGCCGATCGAAGCGGTGTGCAATGCGTCTGTGTTTGGCCTGCTCGAAACGTCGACAAACCTGCAGAACGGAGTCAACGGTAGAACAGTCCCGACAGAGTAGAAGATTGAAGGCATCGTCGGCTATGCATTTGAGGATGTGCCCCACCTTATCGGGTTCTGTCATGTATTTATCAACTTTTCGACAGAAGGCCAGAACGGCTTCTATATAGGTAATAAAGGCTCGGTGGATGTCTGGGCTCACCTGGGGAGGTCCCTCTTGGCTGCGAGTTGGTGACCAAACGGTTTTCCGAACAGGTCACGGAGTTTCTGCTTCGAAACATCCCAGGAGGGAATATCTGCTTCGTGCGTTTCGAACCACATGCGTGGCATGCCAGTGAGATAGAAGGTGACATTGGCCAGCATTAGCGTGGCGTCCCACCTGTTAAGCTGGCTAACACGCTCATAAAGCGAAAGCCAGTAGTTAAGCTCCAGTTACGCTAAACGAAACGAAGCGAGGTTCTTTTCTTTTCTTATACCTTTTCACCTCCCGATTTAACCGGACCATGCATACCACAACTTGCTATGTACAAACAAGGTTTATTTTACATTATTTACAAGCTAAGACAGGCTGGACGTCTTCAGGGTGCGGTCTCTTTGGATGGCACCCGACTCGCATCTCTCGGACCGCCTTCTTCTTTCCAAGTCCTTTGTGTCTTCTTCCTCCTCTCCGGGTCCTCCTCGCAGCTGCCCGCGAAGACTGTCTCTGCATGCGCTCCAAGCCTCGCTCGCTTCTTGGAAGACGCGCGGCCGTCCCGAAGACCCTCCGCCGTTCCAAGGCGTCGACCGCGGCCAGCGATGCCAGCCCCCCACGGGACCGCGCGCACAGCTGGGTGCGCGTTCGCCTCCCTCTTCGCCGTCCTCGAGGCGCTGGCCTGCAGCCTCCCTCTGCGCTGTGTTGGCGTTCGCCCATGGCAATAAAAGTGGGCGCACCACCCGCGCACGGCGCACGAACTCGAGTCATCCCCGGCATCCGTTGACAAAGCCCGGTTCGATGAATACGGCCGCTTTTCGATGGAGGCGAAAAGTAAGGCGCCCGTGTGCTGTGCGATGTCAGTGCACGTTAAAGAACCACAGGTGGTCGAAATTTACGGAGTCCTCCACTACGGCGTCTCTCAAGCCTGAGTTGCTTTGGGACGTTAAACCGCACAAACCAACCAATACGTCCACGACATCTTCCTTCCAAGTGCGCTGCATGCCATCTTCTCATGCAGCACACAACGCAAACACACACGGACGCACGCACACAGCCGGACAAGCCAAAGCGCCGCGGGCCCAGAGCCGAAGCAGCACCCCCTGCTCCTTCCTCGGTACACGTGCTGTCAAAGCCTGAGGGCATCCACATACTGGCAAACACTGCTACAGCCCTCCGAACAATAATGACCCGCGTCCGCCGAAGCTTCTAGTTGGCAGCTACTAGTCGCGACATGACGCCGGCATCGGAATTTTGGACCCCCTTTTAGTGCTCTACACTAATGTCGAATCTCTGCAGATCGAGTGCCCAGCTTGGCGCTGTGCGGACTGCTGAGGGTCAGGTATTGGAGCGAATTATGGTCCGTTATGACCCTAACTGGTGCGCCGCACAGCCAGACTTCAAGTCGCCCTAGGGCACAAATGATGGCATACTCTTCCTTTTCAATCGTCGCTCAGCGAGTCTGAGTGGGACTTAGTTTTTTGCTTAAGAAAGTGATGGGTTGTTCGCGCCCTTCGCCATCGCACTGGGTAAGACAGGCTCCCACCATGTAGTCCGAAGCAGCGGTCGCGAGTACTGATTACCGACTGGAATCAGGTGCATACAGCGAGGAAGCGCTTTTCAGGCAATTCTTGACTGCTTTGAAAGCCGCCTGCGCCTCATCATCCCATGGGAGCTGCTGCGGTGCGCGTCTATTGGTTAGGTCTGTTAACGGCAGCACTACTGGAGAATAGTCAGGGACGTACTGTCGGTAATAGTTGGCCAAGCCGAGAAAGCTTCTGAGCTGCTTCTTTTTCTCGGGCCTCGGCATCTCATCTATTGCCCGGACCTTTTCCGGGTTCGCGCCATGCTTCCCAGATCCAAGAATATGCCCTAAAAACTCAACTTCTCGCCTTGCAAAATGGCATTTGTCTGCTTTCACGGTGAATCCGACAGCTGAAATCGAGGCAAGCACCGCCTGAACGTGAACCAAGTTCTCCTCCCAGGTCTCTGAATATATTTCCAAGGCATCTATGTAGGCGCATGCGTAATCGCGGTGCGGCGCCAGTACCTGGTTAATGACCCTCTGAAACGTAGAGCTCGCATTTCGGAGACCGAAGGGCATGACCCTCCATGCGTACTGCTCCACTGCTGTGACAAACGCCATGAGTGCCTGTGCCTGCTCGTCCAGTGGTATTTGCCAGTAGCCTCGGAGCATGTCTATTAGGCTGATGTAATTAGCCCTTGCCACACTGAACAGCAGCTCTGAAGGCATGCTCATCGGAAACGCGTCCTGTTCTGTTATCTCGTTCAGTTTCCGATAATCGCAGCACAGGCACAGCCCTCCATTCTTTTTCGCGACGCAAACCACAGTTTGCGCGTGTGGGCCCCCTCCAGAAGGTCATCCACATGCCGCTCGACTTCCTTTCGGTACGCCATCGGTACCTTATACGCATGGCCTGCTCGTGGTTCAGCACCTTCCTTCAGCGTGACATTATGCGCTCCTAGGGTGCATTTTCCGTGCTTGCTACTGAAACCTTGCTTATTGCTCTCAATGAGCGCCTCCAACTCCCGGCGTTGCGTTTCATTCAGATATTCGGGAGCACCGGAAGAGAGCGCGTCTCCCGGTGCTGTGCAGCATGGGAACGTTGGCACGTCGCCAAACTCTGCGTCACCCTAAAAAATCCCTCCCACTACACTCACCCGCGCGTGATGCGCCCTGAACTTGTTTGCATGCAAAGTCCGGCGCCCACCGTTATCGAGCTCAATCAGGTAACTGTACGGGCGTGTCCTCCGAACTACCGTCACGGGCCCCGTCCATTTAGACATCAGCTTTCCCTCGCCATCTTTTTATGGCCACAGTACCTGCTGCCCGTAAGTGAACTGTTTGTCACTGGTACGCAAGTTATAATGCCCGACGTACCTACGCTGCGCTGCCGAGATGTTATCCCCTGCCTTCGCATTTACTTCATCTAGCTTTTCGCGCAAAGCCGACAGGTACTCTATGGCAGGTGCTGCTTGGGAATCCGGCACCGCCCAATCTCCCGTCCACGTTTTTTAAAGAATGGATAGGGGGTTTATGGTCGATATTGTCGACCATAAACCCTGACTGCTCATTGGAGGGTCAAATTCTAAACTTAAAGCTCAGCTACTTTGGTCATGTGATGAGAAGAGAGGAGTCGCTGAAGAAAGACGATGTTGGGAAAGGTTGAGGGTCGCCGGAGAAGCGAACGCTTCTCCGGCGAACGCGATAGCTAGATGGCATCCTCGAGGCACTGAAGATGAAGTTAGGGGGTGTTAGGAAGATAGTGAGAGACCGGAAAGCGTGGCGTGACATGGTCCATAGGGTCGTGAAGAGTCGGACACGACTGAACGACTGAACTGAACTGAGGGGTCCAGACGGTGTTCTGCCATACATTAGCTCAAAGGGTGACCACCCTGTCGTCTCATTAGGGACTTCTCTGTACGCCCATAGCAAAAATGGTACAAGCTTGTCCCAATCCCGTCCGAGCTCCTGAACGATGTGGAAGAGCATGGACTTCAAAGTCGCATTCCATCACTGAACCAGCCCATTGCTTTGAGAATGGTCGGGCGTGGAAAACCTCGGGCAAGCGTATAAGTTCTTGAGGATCTCTTGCGTAAGGCTTGCAGTAAAGTTCATGCCCTGGTCACAACACACTGTCTCGGGAACTCCTAGGCGCGAAAATATTTGCAAAAGAGCGTCGCATGTGGCCTTAGCAGTCAGTGCTCTTAAACACACCACCTCGGGCCAGCGCGTGTTTACATCTACCACAAAACGCCCATAACGATGCCTTCGCGCTGTCGGAGAATCTATAAAGATCTATGCAGTCAATATTTATCACTTAGAATGCGGCCTCAGGTCTAGCGATCGCCGCTATCGGCAGCCGATCTGCTGTACGTGCAGGTGACTTCACTTGGCACGAGTGGCACCAACGGCAGTATTCCTTCACGTCGCGCGCCACTCCAGGCCAGTAAAAGGAAGCCTTTATACGCTGAAGCGTCTTACGTTCGCCGAGATGTCCTGCCCACGCTGAATCATGCGCCATTTTCAGCACCTCTGAGCGCCGTTCCGGAGGGAGAACAAGCTGGCTACACAGGTGCCCGGCGACAGGGAAGCTCGTTCCGCACTGTCATACCATGCGTTCCCTCCCTAGCCTGAGTCCAAGCTTCACTGAGTGGTTGGTCTGCAATTTCCGCCTCGTGAAACAGCTGCCGCTTTGTCGGCACTACAATGGGTTGCATCTCACTGTGATCTGCTGTCACTGAACATGCTAGTTTCCTCAACCCGCTCCTCACTCGCATCACTTTCTACATCTGGAGTTGCAGCTTCTTCCTCTGTAACCTGCACACGATCTTCGAGAAGGTGGTCGTAGTCGCCAGGCGTTATTAGTGCGTTTATCCCAGGTAACAGCTGGTCAGTGACTGCGCACAATTTTCCCCACTCTGAAGGGTAGAATGACACGAGCGGTGCACGCTGAGCTGCGACAAGTGGGACGTACGCTAGCTCCGCGACGACCTGTTTCCCAAAAGCGCCCGTGAGCTTTATTGTGGACCCAGCGTATTCGTATCGCGGCAGGAGTGACCTACGGATAACTCTTATGTCTGCCCCTGAATCAATGCGTTCACGGATGGGACTGCCGCTGCTCAGCAATGACACCTGTCCTGAGCTCACTTTCTCGCTGGCGGGCTGTACTTCAGCTGAGCTCTCCAGTACATCCTTTTCTTGGAAAGGGGCAGATACTCGGGCGACTACCGATTTCTCATCTGTGCGCCCACCCCTGACTCCTGGCTTTCCCTCGGTGTGCTTTGTTGGGCAAAATTTAGCCAGGTGTCCGCGGCCATGACAGTTAAAACACTGTCTTCTCAAGCGAGGTTCTGCGCTGTCCTGCCTAGTCTGAGCTGCGTTACCCTGTTTTAGCCCAACTGGCTCCTCCTTCGTCGGCGCGCTCGCTGCTGGCTTAAACCTTCGGCTCTCGTCAAAGTTCTCCGCCAGCTTCACGACATCGCTAGGTTTCAAGAAGCCTGACTTGTCATTGAGGGCGATATCAGCTCTCGCTTCTGCACTCAGGGCTTCTTTCAATCGGTCCGAGGTGGTTAGTTGCTTGAACGCCTCGAGAGAAGTGACCTGGCAGCTGTCAAGGTTGTTGTCAAGAGACAACTACTCTAGGTAGTTGTCTAGACGCACCGCAAACTGCTCCCATGTCGCCTTTGCGCCTTTGCGCGCGGATGAGAGGAGACGCTTGTATTCGGCAGCTGTTAGCCTCAAGCCGTCTAAAATTTTGCTTTTCAGGAGAGCGTACTCGCTCCGCTCCTCGGCAGATAAACGCGTGAGCAGCCCGCGTGCCCTGTCATTCAACAGGGGCAAAACTAGCCCAGCCCACCACTTGGTCGGAACTTCATACGACGCCAGTGTGGTCTCTACGTCCTCGAACCACCCTGGCACTAGGGCTTCTTGAAGCGGCATCGTGCAAGGACCCCATTCGAAAGGTTTGCGAATTTTAACCTTCTCTCCTCACCCGTTCTCCCTTTTGCATCCGCGCTGTCGCCAAGCTCGTTCGCTGTTGCACACTGCTTGGAGCGCAGTGTTGCTTTCTCCAGTGCCAGTCGTTCTCTTTCAACCTGCAATTCCGCAATTCGTAATTGCATCTGTAGCCCTGTCATTTGCAGCCCCCACGCCATAACTGTAGGAGGAACAGTTGGACTTTCCTTTGTCTGACTCGCGGCTGCCAACTCTCCGCTTCCAGCCCTGTTCTCCATCTCTCCCTGTTTATTCCTATCGCTCCTCAAGAACCCAAGGCTTTGACATAAGCACGAACCGGACAGAAACAGAAAGGTACTCGCCTGGCTACCGTAGCTCCGCTTTACGAGGCGGTCGGTGCCCCAGCATTGATGAACTACCAGGGAAGTTTGTCGCTGCGCCGCCTGGTCCCGATCAGGAATTCGCCTCCTTCACTAGCGTTGCCTTGCCGATCCCGCTTCTTCCTCACTGGGAGATGACTTGGCCTGCTGGTCAGCGTCCGAGATGCGTGCATCCTTACAGCCTTCTTTCTTGTCTCCTTAGCATGGCCGGTCTGCTTCAATCGGGATTCTTGTCGATTGCGCCAGTTAAGCTCCAGTTACGCTAAACGAAACGAAGCGAGGTTCTTTTCTTTTCTTATACCTTTTCACTTCCCGATTTAACCGGACCACGCATACCACAACTAGCTATGTATAAACAAAGTTTATTTTACATTATTTACAAGCTAAGAGAGGCTGGACGTCTTCAGGGTGCGGTCTCTTTGGATGGCATCCGACTCGCATCTCTCGGACCGCCTTGTTCTTTCCAAGTCCTTTGAGTCTTCTTCTTCCTCCTCTCCGGGTCCTCCTCGCAGCTGCCCGCGACGACTGTCTCTGCATGCGCTCCAAGCCTCGCTCGATTCTCGGAAGACGCGCGGCCGTCCCGAAGACCCTCCGCCGTTCCAAGGAGTGGCCCGCGGCCAGCGATGCCAGTCCCCCACGGGGCCGCGCGCACAGGGGGGCGCGCGTTCGCCTCCCTCTTCGCCGTCCTCGAGGATGGATGGATGGATGGATGGATGGATGGATGGATGGATGGATGGATGGATGGATGGATGGATGGATGGATGGATGGATGGATGGATGGATGGATGGATGGATGGATGGAATATAGGAGCGTCCCCTTTGAAACGGGGTGGTAGCAGTAGCTATCATGCTCATTTTTCTCCCTATATCTTAATTATTGATTTAGAATGGATAACTAAACCATCATTCTATTTATTAAATTTTGTTCCTACATTACTATCATTATGTCACCTCTCTGCTTTTAAGCCACCAATCTTCCAGTCGTTTTTTGCTAGTTTCCACCGCCGGTTTATTCACCCGGCCACTATTATCTCTGAACCCCAGAGCTTCAGGAACAGTGATTGCGCATGCACCAATTTCCGGATGGATACCAGTACATTCGAGTATAATATGGGCAATTGTTTCACTGGAGTTTCCACATACAGCCACATGCGTCATCTCCATTGTTAAATTTCTTTTTGTAGCTGCGTGTTCTAAGGCACCCTGATCTAGATTCAAAAAGTGGGGCCCTGCCTCTTGAGTTATCAAAGAAATCTTCCTTCCTGATCTGCATTTCCCACTTTCGGTATAATTCCACACTCTGTTTCTTTTCCATCAAATTTATCCAATTTTTACCTTCTGTGTTTTTCACCTGTTGCTTAATGCTCTTTATTTCTCCGTCCTTGTTACTAGCATACTTACTAGTTTGTTTCCCAGTTCTTTTCCTCCATTGTGAGTCAACGCTTTTTAGGTACAGGTATTTAAATACTTTAGCTGCCCATCTGTTACTGTCCAATTTGCTCAGGCTTTTCTCATATAATTTTTTGCTCTGAGCTTCCCGCACTTCGAAAGATGCCCAGCCCATATCTCCCTGTACCGCCTCATTTGTAGTTTTGCCGTGGGCACCTAGGGCTAATCGTCCAACGCATCTCTGATTTGTTTCTAATGTCGACTGTACCTCTGATTTTAGGCACAAAACCGCATTTCAGAAAGTAAGTCCGGGCACCATAATTCCTTTCCAAATACCCCTCAAAACCTCATACCTATTGTATCCCCACAATGCCTTATGCTTCATTATCCCGGCAATCCTTCGCCCTTTGGCCTTAAGTGATTGCTCATGCTTTCCAATGTATGCCAATGCTTCGTTTACCCATACCGCCAGATATTTATATTCTGCTACTCTAGGTATTTCAAGGCCTTGTATTTTAAGTCCCTGATCAAATGAGCCGTTGAAAATCATCAGACCCGAATTAACTGTGCTGAAACTGAAGCCTAGAGCGTCCCCTTCGTCTCCGCAATACTTAACTAGAGTTTGCAATTCTTCCAAACTCTCAGCTAGCAGCACAATATCGTCTGCATACATCAAACCGGGGCGGGGCTGCTCTACCGCCTTTCCACCTAATCTGTATGACAGGTTAAAACCTCGGTTACTGTCTTGTATCCTCCGTTCCAGGTTTATCATATAAGGCATGAACAGCACCGGTGATAGAGGACAGCCTTGTCTTAATCCTTTGCATACTTTGACATCCTCCGTACTTCTTATCCCTTCCCACGTAATTTCTACTTTGTTATCCCGGTATATTTCCTGTAGGAACTCTATTATCTCATAACCGATACCTTCTTCTTTTAATATGTTCCACAGGAGTTCCCTGCTTACGTTGTCGTACGCCCTGTTTATGTCCAGGAAGGCCAAATACAAAGGTCTATTTTCCACTCTAGATATTTCGATTCATTGGGTAAGCACGAACAGGCTATCATCTAAGCGCCTACCATTTCTAAAGCCGTTCTGAAGTTCTCCGAGTATCTTGTTACTTTCAATGCATGCTTGCACCTTTAATTTCACCGCCTGGATGGCTAACCTGTACATAACAGATGTTATGGTAATCGGCCTGTAGGGTTTTATGTGCATCCTGTCTCCTTTCGAGGCGCTGGCCTGCAGCCTCCCTCTGCGCTGGGTTGGCGTTTGCCCATGATAATAAAACTGGGCGCACCATCGGCGCACGGCGCACGAACTCGAGTCGTCCGCGGCATCCGTTCGAAGAATACGTCCACGACACCAGTCCTCGACATCGACTTCAGCTGTACCGCAAAATGGGCCATGGTCACGGGGGTGGGCTACGATGACAGCTGGAGTTGCGGAAGTAGATGAAGCCGCGTCGGTTGTCATCGTGACGTTTCCGAGGTGACGGCCACAGCGGAATTCCAGCGTCAGATTGTGTCGAACCTGCAACCTCGACCAAGATGTTACGGAGATGTACGTGCTATAACGGCACTGCGATGGGCTGATCTCGACGCTAAGACTTCAGTAGCCGTGCAGCATCCACTCTGTCAGCGTTGCCTTCTTTCTGAACGCTTCGTCGTGCCCGTGCTCCTGGGTCGTTGTCTTTCTGAGTACATCACTTTAGTCACGCGTTTCCCGGTAACAATATGTTCAAACTGTACCTATGTGTTCTTTTAAGACAAGCTAATTAATTCTTACAATATTTTACTCTCCTATCATACTTGGGGTGAGTACGAAATACGTCCACATGCGTATGTTGTGCAGGACGTATATACGCCTGAGCATGCATGTACTGGAATATGTTAAGCATTCTGGGCGACAGACAAGCATGCATGGGATATACTTGTTTTTGTCTTGGCAAATGATTGTTTTTTGCGGCGAAGGCCTTTCTAGGCTCATGTAACGAAAGCGACTGCGCGATATTTGAAGCCGAGATGTGTCATACTGCACGAGTTTCCGCGCGATCTGTTCTCGCCTAGCGTTCCTGCCATCTGCACTACTGCACTTGAACGCACGCCAAGAAGCGCCATGCGACAGGAGCGATGGTGTACCACCATCCAAACACAATTCTCCCAGAACATCCGCCTTTTGTGCAAGTTTTCTGCGCATGCGCGACGTTCTAGCGGCGACTGATGGAAACACATTGGACGGCGTCTCGTTGCCGCCAGTGCACCAGTACACGGGGGCTGGCGGCACGCTGACCGTAACAGGCCTGGCATAACGATGCCAACCACATGTGCCGCGTACGGCTGCGACGTTCGAGGCGTGCTGGAATGCAAGACGCCGTTTTACAGGTTCCCTTTGGCGAGCCGCGACCAACAACGACGCGAAGTTTGAATTAGGGCTACCAAGCGTCAAGAAGTGATTGGGCGATCTTGACAACCAACAGCGTACTCTCGACTGTGCGAAAAGCACTTTATTACAGGTACGTGTGCACCTAAAGGAAATGTGCATGATGATGAAAAGTACCTACTGGAGTTTGCACCAAGCCTGTAACCCATCGGTGATTGCCGCAATGAGGATTTGTTCGATGCGTGCTTGCTTTATGTACGACGAGGCCTGATAGCGATGTATTTCGTCGTTTATTTTCCTTATGTGCGAAGGGCCGAGTAGCACAGATATGACCGGCGGCTGTGTGCGCTAGTCTGTAATATATTGCATGTTTTATCGTGACTGCCGCCTGAATAACAAGAAGAAAAATACGGCGTCAGCTGTGGTGCACCGCCGTTCGCGAGCCGAGTGGTTGAGCTGGCCATGAGGTGCGCGAACGACGGTGTACATCGCGATCAGGGCCCGTCGCACATAAAGCAAACACGCACTGAACAAATCATCATTTCGGCTACCACTGGAGGGTTACAGGCTTGGTGCAAACTCCAGTAGGTACTCTGCATCATGCACGTTTCCTTTAGACACATACATACCTGTATTATCTGTGTTTCTGACGCACTTGACACTCATGCACGACGCTTAGTGTTTTTTTTTTTGTTTTTGTTTTTTACCTTATAGGCTCGCCTACGCTCTCGTCAAAGCATTCGGATTTTGTTCCTTCGCTATACGCAATCAGCTGCACTAGGTTAGGGAACAGCGTTGGTTTCAGATCGACATGTGCAACCGATATGTAGGAGATGCGCATGTGTCCCCAAGTAGTTTATTCCGCTGAAATCGCTGTGGAGCCAGAAAGGTTGTGGATCCTTTCACAACAGAATGACCAATCTCTGTGCACCGAAAAGTTTTTCACCACTGTGACCACATCCGTTCTGGGGGAGAAACCGCTACAGCGCTGAATCATTTATTGCCAGAAAAATTCCGCGCGTTTCCTGAAGTCTTCTTTTGTGCCTTCCGGTCAATACAATGCCCTGTCCAGGGGGTGTGGATAAGTGCCTCTCTTCCAAGCTTCATAGATGAAATCCTATAACTGCACGCTTGTAGATGATCGACGAGGAAGCGACATCCATTTCACCATGCCGGTGCCGCGGCCACCGCATTGTGCTCCGTATCTCAAGACGCCCAGCGCATAAGCGCCGCTCGATAGTCACGACAGACGATTCCACCTAGCTCTGGAGCATAAACAAACCCCTGGCTGCTTTGCCCTTTGGGATCCCTCTCATTCTCTCTCTCGCTCTGCCTCGTAGTCTCATTTTGAACTATAGTGTAAGGCAGCACTTGCACGAACGGCTGTTCTTTTCTAGAACCAGCTGGCACACAGCACGCGACGCTCCGAGCAGCAGTGAGCGATGATGATGATGATGATGGATCTATACAGATGAAAGCGGTGAAAGCTCACGAACTGCGCTCACACAAATCGCCCCGACAAGAGAGCGACCACCCTGGTCGCTGATTACAGGGATGAGGGACGATGGGCATAAGGCTTCATGTGCGAGGCGTCAACGATCTCTTCGGAGCGACGACGTCGATCTGTGACGATGTGCGAGGGAATAACGCGATAGTTCACCGGAGACGTTTGTTGGAGTACTGTATAAGGGTCAATGTAACGATGGAGGAATTTCTCACACAGGCCAGGAATGCGGACTGGTGTCCACAGGAGAACTTCATCACCAGTGTAAAAGGAGGGAGTTCGATGGCGTTGATCATACAGGGCTTTGCATTCTTGTTGGGCATCTTCAGTGTCCAAACGAGCAAGTTGGCGACACTGGGCCATACGAATGCAAACTCTTCGCCCAAAGATTCAGACGTATAGGAGGGAGTAGAGATGAAAGTAGTGTCGAATGCTGTCAATGATTGACGGCCATGAACTAAAAAGAAAGGGCTATAACCAGTAGTCCGCTGAACAGCAGAATTGTAGGCGTAGGTGGCGAAAGGTAAAACGTTGTCCCAGTTCCGGTGATCAGGAGCGATATACACGGATATCATGTCGGACAAAGTGCGACGAAACCGCTCGATGAGCCCATTGGTCTGAGGGTGGTAGCTAGAAGAAGTCTTATGGACGGTGTTGACGGCGCGCAGTACTTCCTCAAGGACTTGAGAAAGAAATGTCTTTTCACGGTCGCTAATGAGAATACGGGGAGCTCCATGACGCAAAACTATCGCACGAAGGAAAAAATCGGCGGCTTCAGAGGCGGCACCGGAGTGAAGAGGGGCGGTTTCAGCGTACCGCGTTAGATGGTCGATGGCAGTGACAACAAAACGGTTGCCGTCTGACGTCAAAGGGAAAGGACCAACAGGTCAATGGCGACCGTGAAAAAAGGCACAGATGGGCAAGGTAGAGGTTGCAGTAGTCCAGAAGGAGGGGATGTTGAACGCTTGCGATGCTGGCAAGACGGACATGATGAAATGTATTTGGCGACACTGGCAGAAACTCAGGCCAGAAGTAGCGGCCCTTGATACGGTCGTAAGTTTTAAAGTGGTCTAAATGTCCAGCAGCGGAGTCGTCGCGGTAAGCCTCCATAATTTTAAAAAGAAGGAAGCCAGGTGCAACGGGTACCCAGCGTTGACCCGCTGGGTGATAAACGTCGCGGTAAAGTGTTCCATGGTGCAATCGGAACCGACGAAGCTGACGGCGCAAGGGACTGTTTGGAACAACTTATTCTCCACGGAGGCGAGCGATGATTGTGCGGCAGTAAGGGTCAGTTAGCTGCAGGGACGAGAAATCAGCACTGATCTCGAGTAGAGTTAAAGCGATGGGTGCAACGTTCAGGTGGCCAGCAGAAGGTTGACTCGGATGGCAGGAGGGAGAGGAGGCCGTAGGTGGGGCCGCGTCAATAGGAATCAATAGGCAGCGAGAGAGGGAGTCAGTGTCGATGTGTTTGCGCCCAGATTTATAGGTGATGGTGAAGGTGTACTCTTGAAGATGTAGTACCCAGCGACCCAGTCGACCCGATAAGTTCTTCAGCGATGACAGCCAACAGAGTGCGTGATGGTC
The DNA here is from genome assembly GCF_055883805.1 of Amblyomma maculatum. Lineage (NCBI taxonomy): Eukaryota > Metazoa > Arthropoda > Arachnida > Ixodida > Ixodidae > Amblyomma > Amblyomma maculatum. The sequence goes on along the minus strand of NC_139344.1, from coordinate 477,735,842 downwards.
CCTGACCATGATGAAGTGGCGGCCATACAAATAAGGTCGGAATTTTTGAATCGACCAAACAACGGCGAGGCACTCTTGCTCGGTAATAGTATAGTTACGCTCAGCTGCAGTAAGCGTACGACTGGCATATGCGACGACTTGCTCTTTAGACACTGCGTTGCGTTGCAAGAGAACTGCGTCAATACCGTGGCCACTGGCGTCTGTGTGAAGTATGGTGGTTGCGTCAGCGTCAAAATGGCGAAGCACAGGAGTGGAAGTGAATGGCTGCTTGAGAGCTTTGAAGGCGTCTTCACATTCAGTGGACCAGGCGTAAAACACTTGGTAAGACACGAGTTTGTGTGGCGGGGCCGCAACTGTTGCAAAGTTCCGAATAAAACGGCGGAAGTAGGAGGCTAAACGAAGGAAGCTGCGAAGATCTTTCTGACATTGGGGCCGAGAAAAATTAACGACAGCCGCAATTTTTTCGGGATCAGGCTGGATTCCTGCCTTACTGACGACATGGCCGAGTACTTTGATGGTCTTACTGGCAAAGTGGCATTTGGTATTCAGCTGAAGCCCCGCCTGGGCAAAGGGCGTGAGGACTTCAGTGAGACGCTGTAAGTGCTGAGCGAAGTTCGACGAGAAGACAGTGATGTCGTCGAGATAACATAGGCATGTTTTCCATTTCATGCCGCGAAGCACGGTATCAATCATGCGCTCAAAGGTGGCCGGCGCATTGCAGAGTCCGAAAGGCATCACGTTGAATTCGTAGAGACCGTCGGGGGTAGAAAAGGCAGTCTTGTCCTTGTCTGCATCGTGCGTAGGAATTTGACAGTATCCCGAGCGAAGGTCGAGACTGGAGAAATATTCAGCGCCTTGGAGACAGTCTAATGCGTCATCAATACGAGGCAAAAGGTAAACGTCCTTGCGCGTGATCTTGTTACGTGCCCGGTAATTCACGCAGAAGCCGACTGAGCCATCTTTTTTTCGAACGAGAACCACAGGTGAGCACCAAGAGCTCGTGGATGGCCGGATGACATTTCGAGCAAGCTTGTCAGCAACTTGCTCCTCAATGACTTTGCGTTCTGCTGCCGAAACGCGATGCGGCTGTCGTCGAACAATAGCAGAGCCGTCCGTCTCTATGCGATGAGAGGTGAGAGATGGCTTCACTAACGCTGAGGCGCACACATCAAAAGATTCTCGGTGCCGCAAGAGGACGTCTAGCAGAGCTGTGTACTGCTCGGATGTAAGGTCTGGCTTGATGCTGGCTGCGCGCGCGCAGAGGATGTCGGAAATGGAGGGGTGGCCGCGGGCGGTGGTGCACTAGAAAGTGTGTTGAGGGGAACGGGATCGCAGTCAAAAATAAACCCAACTGCGGCTCCTCACGGCAGTAAGAACGGCTGGAGAGTTGTATTCAGGGCCGCAACCACGGGTGAAGGAGGTGAGGCACGAGGTAAGAGCTAGGCCGTCGGAGGTCCACCGAGTAGCGGTCATAACGAAGGCCTCGCCATCGAGAGGGTAGTCTAATGCCACTATGATCCTGGGGGCAAAACGAAATCAACTGGTGCGAACACGTGTGGTGGTGAACAATCAGAAGTCGGTAATATATCGGAGTCCGCAAGATGAATAAGGTGCTCACGGCAAGAGATGAGGGCGGACGCCGAAAATAAGAAATCCCACCCCAAGATCATGAGACGAACGCAGGTAGGGAGCACAATAAATTCAATATGATGCCGCTGGTTATCGATGAAGACACGCGCTGTGCATTGGCAGGTGGGTTTCAGAGTTCCATTAGCTCCACGAAGTGGTGGACCGATGTATGGCGTTTGCGCAGATGAGAACACAGAGAAATGCATGACGGAATAAGCGGCGCCAGTGTCGATGAGGGCCTCAACATACAATCCTTTAGCAATCACTACTAACATATTCGATGGTCGCCTAGGAGGAATTGTAGATTTCGAACTCGAAGCAGCTTTCCCTCCAAAATCTGCTTCGGTTAGTTTTCCGCTCTAGGTCCGAAGGGTTGCGAGGCAGGACGAAGGATGACATGCGGCGAAAAGGACAAGGTGATCGGCGTCGGGAAGGACGCGAAGGCCGTGAAACCGGTGGAATCCGGAGGAGAGGAAGAACGCCGGTAAAAGTGAGTAGGGCCAGTGTAGAATCATCAGGCTGGCGCACGCGGGCACGTTCAAATGGAGCATAACCCCGTTGCTCGTCTTGCTGGCGGCGGCGACAGACACGGGCAATGCGGCCACGTATCCCACAATAGTAGCACACAGGGCGGGAGTGGGCGCTAGGCTGGAACAGAACGGTGCACATGGTGTCATGGCAGCGACGTGACCGCACAAGGGTGCCGAACAAGTCGGGGAAGGCGGGTAGGTTGGCGTGAAGTAATCTCGACATAGGTTGGCCAGGGTGGCAGGGAAGCGATGGGGGTGGCGAGGGAGGTTGGGAGATAATGGAAGGTGGAGCAGGTGCCACAGTGCAGTTGAAATCCGTCAGTTCGTCTTTGATGATGCAGCGCAAATTCGCGGTAGCTGGCGGAAGAGTTGGAGATACAGCAGAGGGGTTGGTGAGGCCGTAGAGCTCCTCTCGGATCATGGTGCGTATTAGGGACCGCAAATTTCCATCTATAGAGGGAGCCGCCATCACTAGGGTCTTGCACGAGGCGGCACGACTGTAGCTGGTTCAGGCGTTCACATGTAGATGTGATGTCAGACACGGACAACGAATTTTGAACCAAGAAGGCATTGAAAGCAGTAGTGTTGATGCTCTTGATTAAGTGGCGAACACGCTCAGGTTCAGGCATAGCAGCGTTGACACGGCGGCAATGGGCCAGAACGTCCTCGATATACGAAGTATAGGACTCGCCGGGCTGCTGAAGACGAGCTTCGAGTTATTTCTTTGCCTGCTCTGAGCGACCAGCCGGAGTGCCGAAAATTTTATTTAGCTGCTCCGTGAATGTAGGCCAGTCAGCGATGTCATCCTCATGATTGAGGAACCAGGTTTTGGCGATGTCGTTGAAGTAAAAGACGTCGTTGAGCAGTTTATGAGCGTCATCCCAGCGGTTAAATGTACTGACCTTGTTGTAGTTGTCGAGCCAGTCGTCAACATCTTCACCGCGAAGGCCGGCAAAGATATGGGGATCCCGCTGGCAGCTGGTGAATGTTCAGGCAGGGGCAGCCGCAGTAGGAGCAGGAGACGCCGGGGGTGAGCGTCGCCGTCATCCGTAGTACAGGGCTGTTGACGCAAGCGAAGGCCTGAACGGAGCTCCAGGGAGAACGGCAGGTGGGTCTAAAGCGAGAGGTGGGGAATACTAATCGCACCTCCACCACTTGTAAGGCAGCACTTGCACGAAAGTCTGTTCTTTTCTAGAATCAGCTGGCACACAGCGTGCGACGCTCCGAGTAGCAGTCACCAATGATGATGATGGTGATGATGATGATGATTGATCTATACAGATGAAAGAGGTGAAAGTTCACGCACTGCGCTCACAATACATTTAACAGTCTGTCGCGTATCTGCCCGCTGAGAGCACGCCCCATTCTGTCACGTCGAATACTGCCCGCGCCACACGCTCCTACAATACGAAGACAGTATACGCGTGCGTTATAAGTGGGTTGAGAAAACACTGAAACACTCCCCCATACTGCGTGAAGATGATACTGCTATCACTGTAAATACGATCCGCCCCGAAGGCAAAAAAATGGGGAGCTTTCACTTTCTACCTGCGATGGCGCGGCCATTTCGCATAGTAGGCTTTCGTATCGTCTGTACACTGCCATACAGTGTGTTTCTCGCCGCTCCTGCATGATGACGCCACAAATGGCGGAAGATTGAGTTGACAGTTGACAGCCGTTTGATGCGGACGCGTGTTTCATCACTCCTCCGATTAAACGCGGCTACTGGAAACGGACGGACTGCCGACAGTGGGAGCTTTCGAAAGCGTCAAATAGATGAGTTCCTTCTTTTAATAACTTTATTTCATTTTTAGCTAGTTAGATTAGCTGCAGCCTAAAAGAAAGATTTTAGCTCTTTGTCCTAGCGGCCTGGTTTTCGTGCCGGCAGCTAGGTCTTCTTCGGCGTTCATTCTTTATATTTTTAAATAATCATTTTTTATAGGCCTTGGCACTCGCAGAATTCATTTTAACGTGGCTTTGCTAGTGGTTTTTGTGTTTTTCCTTTGCAGTCTGTATATTCTGAGAATTCGTTATAGAAATAGTTGAGTTGATATATGCTTAAGATGGGAATCAAAAGAAGGTAAAGTGTACTCATTGTGAGGCGCAGGTTAATCTCAAGGAAACGCGTTTCGACTCGCTAGAGGAAGCGGAAGACAATGACTTTTTGTGCCGGTGTTGCGTGCGGAGTGCGCGCCTAGATAGATTTGAACTAGAAAAGGGCGGTTCAGTGTCTCGTGTGAAAGCCTTAGAAAATGAATTAGGTTTATTAAGGACAGAAAATCAGCAACTGCTGCGACAGCTTCCTCAAATGGAAAAACAATGGCCGACGTTGTCCTTGGAAGCAACAAGGACAGATATTCCAGTGCGGGCCACGTGGCTGGGACTAGCACTGACATGGAAGGCAAAAGTAAAGTAGGTCAAGCAGACTCGAACCGACCGAGTTATTTAGAAGTAGCTACTATGAAGTCGGCAAAAAAAGGACGATTGAAAATCCCAGAGAGAAGAACACAGATAACCGAAACCCGGAGCCAACAATTGGGAGGGAGAGAGAGAATGCCCAGGTGCTTAACGCTTTCCAACATGAGCAGGAGCAGGGGAGATATCATGCAAAGTGTTAAGGGTGTTAGTTGGAACTGATACTTGGAATGGGAGCAATTAGGGATAAGGGTAGATGGAGAATACCTCAGTACTCTGCGATTTGCTGATGACATTGCCTTGCTAAGCAACTCAGGGGATGAACTGCAAATAATGATTGATGACCTAGACAGGAAAAGTAGAACGGTAGGCTTGAAAATCAATATGCACAAGACTAAGGTAATGTGGAACAGCTTCGGGAAGGAACAGCAGTTTACATTAGGGAGCGAAGCACTGGTAGTAGGCGAATATGTCTACTTAGGAGAGGTAGTAACCGCAGATCCGGACCATGAAAAGGAAATAAGAAGAATAAGATTGGAATGGAGCGCATTTGCAAGCACTCGCAGATTATGACTAGCAGCTTACCGGTATCGCTCAAGACGAAAGTATACAACAGTTGCATCTTTCCTGTACTCACCTATGGGGCTGAAACATGGAGGCTAACCAAGAGAGTTCTACTTAAGTTGAGGACAACCCAGAGGGCTATGGAACAAAAATTGTTGGGGGAACATTAAGAGATAGGAAGCATACAGAGTGGATCAGAGAAATAACTCAAGTTTTCGACATTGTGGAAATTACGAAGAAATGGGCATGGGCAGGACATGTAGTGCGAAGAGAGGATAACCGATGGTCGCTTAGGGTAACAAACTGGATTCCAAGGGAAGGAAAGCGTAGCAGGGGGCGGCAGACAGTTAGGTGGGCGGATGAGGTTAAGAAGTTCGCAGGGGTCAAGTGGATGCAGCTAGCACTTAACCGGGTTAATTGGAGAAATATGCGAGAGGCCTTGGCCCTGCAGTGGGTATAGTCAGGCTGCTGCTGATGATGATGATTTGGAACCTTCCCAGGGATGACAATAAGCGGAGCGCTGAAAGGTAGTAAAAATAGGCTGTTGAATATTCCGCAGGGCGCAATATGGTGATTGTAGCCGCGGTGCTTAACGACGTCCTAAATGGTGACGCTGCAGGAGTGGCGGAAAATTTAGCTAAGGGAGTTGACTATATCAGGGCGATATCGCAGCAAGCGCAGTTAGATATGCACAGTACCGGAGGTGCTAGGAACGAACGGAAAGCTTTAAAATGACGTGGTGACAGTTAATCAGGACATAAGAAATTTAAGCCTGGAGAAGCGTTTCGAAGTGGTTGAGGTAAACAGGGAGGTGCATAGAGCAGGTTTTGGCAGGGTTTTCAGCGAGATGGCATCCATTTTAAGGGTGGGAGCAGAGATCGGCTGGCGCCTGGCAGGCAGAGCTGCCGCTTTTTTAGGGAGTCCGCGAGGGCTCCATGACAAGGGTAGTTGGAAGTGAAGCAGATGAAAGCTTGATATCGGAGGCTGAGCCCCAAACAATGACAAGGAGGAGGCCGAGAAAGAAAAGCACAAAAAGAAATGTAACGCTAGGGTCAGCTACATAAACACGCGAGGAGGTAGAAAAAGAGCGAAATGGCTAGAGATAGAACAGCAGTTGAAGGATGACAAAATGGGTGTGTACGCTCTATGCGAGGCTCATCTCAGGAATCTAGAAGATCCGCTGTTCATAGAAAGCTACATCTGGGAAGGGTGCAACAGAACGAGAACGGAAAAAAAAGGGGGGGGGGGGGGGGGGGTAGTTATGCTGATGCACCAAGGAACAAATTGGCAAATAATAAAATCATCTTGCAAAGAACATATCTGGGTATCAGAAACAATCGCCGGCATACGGACATGGCTAGGAGTAGTTTATTTACTACCAGGACATCAATGCTGGCAAGAAAACAAGGATCTCGTTTAATGTCTCACTGACGATATAAGCCAGTTTGGAGACGAGGCCGATATTATTCTACTGAGGGACATGTACGGCCGCATCAACGATCTGGATGGATACATAGAATGTAACGGGAAACTAATGCTAGATTTATGTGAGCGACAGGATCGACCTAGTTATCATAAATACAGAAACAAAATGCGAGGAACAAATCACGTGGGAATTACGCAAGAGACAGACGACCATTGACGACTGTCTAATTAACACTTCTTTTTGGGCGAGTTGGTTCATTTTTGGAAAACTTTGAAAGAGCGCAAACACACACGACGACTAAGGACAAGAGACGAGACACAAGCGCCTAATCTAATGATGCAGGGAATTTATATCAAGGTCACAAAAATGGAAATAGACGAAGAAGGGGAGTGTAGTCTGGGAAGTGATCGTAAATGTCGTGTCTTGAGTAAAAGAGAAATGAAACTTAGACAAAAAGTAAATGCAAAATTAAACGACAATCACATAGCGCATATAGCAGCAGACATAGAGAAAAACCCCATGGATGACTGGGAATATGAACAAGTAGATCCACTCATAAGGAGAAAAATGAAGGAGGGTAAAGTAGCAGACCGCTGGAATAGAAAGAGAAACCATGGAGCTGGTGGAATAATGAAATCAGGGAAGCCATTGAACAACGTCCGGCAGCCTCAATGTAAAACCGAGAGGTTAAAAAAGTAGTTTTCTCAGGATAGACTAAAAATGGGAACCATATCGACAAAAGAAACTTGATGTACAGGCCCTCGTCCGAAGTAAAATAAAGCAGTCCACCAATCGCAGGATGGTTAACATACACAATATACCACTAGAGGCGTACCAAGAAAATTCTTGAACCACGTAAGCTGGCTAGGTAAACAGAATCAAAAAAGCAGGACCGGATTGAAGATAACAAGGGCAATTGTTTGAAGAGAGACAACGCAGTGAACTTCATTACATGAGTTATAGCCGAGTCATTTTGGAGTGATGATAGGGTAATTTCCGCAAATCAGGAAGTAACACAAGATAGCAGAATACAAAGCAGCTTAGAATTGACCAGTCTAAATGGGGAAAAGGGAGAAAAAAATATTCCTAAAAACACATCTACAGATATAGATGAAATTCCAATCAAGCTGATTAATGAACTTGGTCCAAGAAGTAAGGAAACGTTGTTAAAAGTTTTAGAAACAGTCATAGCGAATAAGCAAATTCCGGACAGCTGGCGGCAGAGTAAAATGAATTTGATATGTAAAGGGAAAGGAGATAGGATGCGCATAAAATCCCAGAGGCCGATTACCATAACATCTGCTATGTACAGGTTGGCCATGCAGGCGATGAAATTAAAGGTGCAAGCATGGGTAGAAAGTAACAAGATACTCGGAGAACTTCAGAACAGCTTTAAAAATGGTAGGCGCTTAGGTGATAGCCTGTTCTTGCTTACCCAAGGCATCGAAATATCTAGAGTGGAAAATAGACCTTTGTATTTGCCTTTCCTGGATATAAACGGGGCGTACGACAACGTAAAAAGAGAACTCCTGTGGAACATAATAAAAGAAGAAGGTATCGTTAGTGAGATCCCAGAGTTCTTAGAGGAAATATACCGGGATAACAAAGTAGAAATTACATGGGAAGAGATAAGAAGTACGGAGGCTGTTAAGGTATGCAAAGGATTAAGACAAGGTTGTCCTCTATCATCGCTGCTGTTCATGCTTTATATGATAAACCTGGAACGGAGGATACAAGAAAGTAACCTAGGTTTTAACCTGTCATATAGATTAGATGAAAAGACGGTAGAGCAGCGCCTCTCCGGTTTGATGTATGTAGACGATATTGTGCTGCTAGCTGGGAGTCAGGCAGAATTGCAAACTAAGTATTGCGGAGACGAAGGGGACGCTCTAGGCTTCAGTTTTAATGCAGTGAAGTCGGGTCTTATGGTTTTTAACGGCTCAACTGATCAGGGTGTTAAAATATACAAGGCCATGAAATACGTAGAGTAGCAGAATGTAAATATCTGGGGGTAGGGGTAAACGAAAGATTGCAATACATTGAAAAGCATGAGCAGTCACCTAAGGCAAAAGGGCGAAGAAATGCCGGGATAATGAAGCATAGGGGATTGTGGAGATACAAAAGGTATGAAGTTTTGAGGGGTAGAGGAATTATGGTACACGGGCTTAGTTTCAGAAATGCGGTTTTGTGCCTAAAATTAGCGGCACAGTCGACGTTAGAAATAAACCAGAGAGCCGTTGGATGATTAGCACTAGGTGCCCACGGCAAAACTACAAATGAGGCGGTACAGGGAGATATGGGCTGGGCATTTTTCGAAGTACGGGAAGCTAAGAGCAAAATATTGTATGAGGAACGCCTGAGGAAATTGGACAGTAACAGATGGGCAGCTAAATATTTAAATACCTATACCTAAAACGCGTTGACTCACAATGGAGGAAAACAACTAGGAAACTAACTAGTAAGTATGCTGGTCGCAAGGACGGAGAAATAAAGAGCGGTTAGCAACAGGTGAAAAACACAGGAGGGAAAAATTGGATAATTTAGATGGAAAAGAAAGAGAGTTTGGAACTATGCCGAAAGTTTAAAACGCAGATTAGGACGGAAGCTTTTTTTGATAACTCAAGAGGCAGTGCCGTACGTTTTGAACCTATATCAGGGTGCCTTAGAATACGCAGCTACAAAAAGAAATTTAACAATGAAGATCACACATTTCCAGTATGTGGTAAATGCACAGAAACAATAACCCATATTATACTCGAGTACAATGGTATCCATCTGGAAGTCAATTCAGGCGCAGTCGCTGTTCCTGAAACTCTGGGGTTTAGAGATACCAGTGGCCGGGCGAATGAGCCTGCCGTGTAAAGTAGCAAAAATGATTGGAAGATTGGTGGCTTAAAAGCAGAAAAGTGACATAATGTAAGTAATGCAGAAACAAAAATTCAATACGTAGAATGATGGTATAGCTAACCAATCTAAAACTATAATTAAGGTATAGGGAGAAAATGAGTATGATAGCAACTGCTACCACCCCGTTTCAAAGGGGGCGCTCCAATATTCTATCCATCCATCCACAGATACGGCGTCTTTGCTTTCCTGTATACCAACAGAACGACGATAAGAGGCAAACAACGAAAGGCAAGTGATAGAGGAAGGCTAGGGTTTCTTCATTCTCCTCTTAAGACACATCTAAGAGACCCATTAATTTTTCAGCAGCTTTGCCGAAATGAGATCAACTTTTCAATTATGCTTTTTGTAGCGACAGAGACCGTGCACAGGTTTTCAAGCCGTCGGCCTGGCACTGTTGTCCAGCAACTGTCACGTGGTATACACCGAGACCAGACGTTGGAAAAGGAATAGTAAAAAATGAACACGACGGTACTTGAGCAAAGTAGAGTTCTGGGCTAGTTGGCAATACATGATAAGTGGGAGGCTTAGTGCGGAACAGACAAGAACAGGAGAGGCACACAGGACGGGCGCTAACTTACAACTGAAAATTGGAAGGGAAAAAGTACGAACTCGAGGAAACAATATGTGCGCATGCTCTAAAAAGCCCTGAATTTGCATGACTGGGAAGATAATTCAAGATAATCTAGGGCCACCCAAAGGCAGATAAAACAGAATAGAGACGAAATACCGGAAGCATACAAAAACTTACACGACATTTAAAAACGATGCTTCCTTTTTCAACTGAGCAAAGTAGAGTTCTGGGCTAGTTGGGAATACATGATAAGTGGGAGGCTTAGCGCGGAACAGACAGGGACAGGAGAGGCACACAGGACGAAGTATGAAGTCCCTCTAAGCTGTGGCCGCGCCTATATAGGCCAGACTGGCCGATGTCTAAATGAGCGCTTAAGGGAACATGCTGCATCGTTTAAATCGTCCCAATCTAATAACCTGCCTAGGCATTGTTTAAGTTGCAAATGCCATCCACTTTTCGGGCAAACAAAAGTTCTTGGTCGGTCTAAGGTGCAATTAGCAAGAGAGCTTCTTGAGGCGTCATTCATCCCTAGATTAGGAACCGATAAGTGCGTAAGTGAAACGTCGGTTGTTCTGTTGAAACAGGAAGCATTGTTTTTAAATGCTGTGTAAGTTTTTGTATGCTTCCAGTATTTCGTTTCTATTCTGTTTTATCTGCCTTTGGGTGGCCCTAGATTTTCTTGAATTACCTTCCCAGTCATGCAAATTCAGGGCTTTATAGAGCATGCGCACATATTTTTCCTCGAGTTCGTACTTTTTCCCTTCCAATTTTCAGTTGTAAGTTAGCGCTCGTCCTGTGTGCCTCTCTTGTCCTTGTCTGTTCCGCTCTAAGCCTCCCACTTATCACGACGGTACTTGGTAGAGGCAAACAACAACACCTTGTTGCTAGAACTGAACGCTGTGACGGCGGACCAATAAATCCAAGTGCCCGCTGAAAAATGCGAGGCAACACTCACAGCTTTTGATCTACCACTATAGTACAATCCACAATTTTGTTTTTGCTTTACTGTTGAATGCTGATTTTAGAGCGGTGCTCTTTGGCACCCGTTCCTGCGTTTTGCGTCCCCGTTTCCCCTCTCCGGGGCAGCACGCGCACCTGCCGCGGCGTGTACCGTCCCCCTGGTGTTCTCCGGCTACTGCGTGAGCTCCTGCTGCCACCGTTTGCCGCTGCGTGTAACCCTCCTTCCTCTTCCCGTGGCGGCGTCCGCGCGTGTTCTCCGATTGGTGCGCGCTCCTGCCGCCACCGTGACGGAGATGGTGTTTTCCGGTAACTCACTATAACTTACTTGCTCTCTTCGCTCCTCCTCCAATGCCACCCTTGTACGGCGGCAATCAGAGCTTCGAATCGGTGGCGGCGGATCTTGATACATTCACCATCCGAGCTGGAACGCATAGCCGTCGCCGTTCGCCACTGCGAACCCCCTACCTAAAAGTTGTCTTTCATTTTACATGCATGTCTTGCTCGAATTCTTTCCCTCAATCTATAGAAAAGCTGAAACAGCTGAGGAGCTGCACTCAAATTTCGCATTAGGAAGTAACGTAATCAACGGCAATTTTTGTCTACCAGAGGCAAAAGGGGCAGGCTTGAAACTATTTGTCCACTCTCCTTCAAGGACTAAAAGTAAAAAAAAAAAATGGATGAAGTCGGAGGCTCGATTTCTTGCTATTCGTAAATACAATAGTAAATTTTTTGAAACATAAAGATGAAGATTTGGCAGCGGGCGTCCACTTTGTGTTTATCAGAGAAAAATTCAAACACGGGGGTTCGTTCATCCGCGAACCAAAGACGCTACTTCGATTGTCTGCTCTGCTCACTGTCAGGGGAAGGAAGTGCAGATATGAAAGAAACGGTCACTTCTAACATTAATCGCGACATCCGCGAGGAAAACACGAAAACATATTCCAGGGACCCAGCGAGCTATCGTAATAGGACGTCTTACCAATGGTGCCGTTGGTGAGAACGTCTGCGAGCCACTGAAGGGAATCGTAGTCGCGCAGGATGAACACATTTTCTTGCTTATGGGCCAGCTTAGCAAGTGCTTCATCATTCCGCTGTCCCGTGATTGCGATGCAGTATACCTCCACGCCAGTTCCATTCAGTTCATCTGCTTCTTCATAGGCATCTCCTCCGATGTTCGGCTTTCCTGCGCGTAGACGAAAAGCCGGTAGGTGGAAAACTACTTCATCACATAGACTAAAATTAGGAAGCTGTCATATGACAGCATCCTAATTCACACACAACAAAAAATAAATCCATTCAAATCGGAGAATTTTCTTTGAGAAGCTGAGAGGAAATGATGCCAACTGGTGCAGCTCTATCAGATTTGGAAGGCTAAATAAAATGGGTTTTTTGTCTCGGCGTACGTCCTTCATGCTTCACCGTACGACCACACATTCCGCGACTAGGCGGTAGCAGGAATTTAATAGCGCTTGTATACAAATAAAATTTGCATGTAAATTGAAGCATCGACCAAACGTGGGACGAAATCCCACATTGCCTCCTCATTGTCAAAAATTGAAGTATTAGCTGTTGCTTAGTACGCTTAGGAGTCAGGTTGCCTGTGAAATTTTAGAGGCGTATTGGATAAAGAAGGCAGAACGTATGTCAGTGACGCCTCTCTTACCTGACGCAAAAATGAAATTTCTTTTCTAGAAAGCTTATGAATTTTTGTGAGTGATTGCCTTGTTTTTGGTTTGAGTCTAAGTGGTAGAAATTATGACTGTCTTGGTTTCCTTGTTGGGAGCTATGAATGGTGGTATCGGACTTGTGCTCTTTGGTTGGACCCTGCTTTGGATTTGAGAGTAGTTGATTTTATTTTTATTGTTGGAAAGTAAAAACGTTTATTGGTGGGCAGATGTACCTGCATGGGATAAAAGAGGAGTTTGATGTGCTTGGGTGTAGATGAGGAAGTTGTGCTTGTGTGTGAAAGAGGAAGTTTGAGCTCCTTTGATTGTATTGTGTCCTGTGTTGTGTCCCCTCTCCTCGTGTTGCCCTCGTTGCTCCACTGTTAGGGGTGTAATGCACCAACTAGCCCTACAAGCTTTTATTCTGTGTACCGAACTGTTTGGTTGTTTCCAGACGTTTTACTCACGCTGTAAACATCCAGATTTGGGTTTTCATATTAATACCTCAACTGGTGGTAACCCCTTGGAAAAGTGCCCGTTTTGCTTTGCTCTCGCGAAGCTTTGCGTTCACCGCTTGTTCTGAACGCCTTCCTTCATTCAAACGGAAGTCACTTGCTTCATGTGTTCGATATGCCTCATCCTGCAGCAAATAATCTATTTTCACCCCATGTGCTATTTTTGGTTTAACGTCCGGAAAGAACAAACTGGCTGTTATGTGGGCAATATTGAGAGGTTTAGAATTGATTTCGAACGCAGGAGGTTTATAAATGGCAACTGATATTGTAAAACATCTTTTTTGTCACCATGGCATTGGTTCGGTTTGTGGGGTTTAACGTCACAAAGCGACTAAGGCTATGAGAGACACCGTAGTGGAGGTCTCCGGAAATTTCGACCGCCTGTTATCTTGAACGTGCGCTGACATCGCACAGCACACAATACCACATGGCATTGGTATGTGTGCTTTAAGATATTGTCAAGCCGTGCTAAACCCGGTTTTGTAGAATGAGGTTTCACGCCTCCTTTTTATTTGCCTACAGGACTCTTATCTTAACGCTGTATGGGGACAACAGCGTGATCATTAATCATAACATGTGATTTCCTGTGTGTGCTTGACTTGTGAACAGTAATTACTGCTTAAGTGGTGTTGCGGTGGAGAAATTGTCAATAGAACCTGCAAGGCTAACCGCATCTGTAACCAGCTACAACTTCTCATATGCAGTGTAGATGATGGGAGAGGCCTTCGCCCTGCAGTGGGTATAGTCAGGCTGATTATGATGATGATGATAATGAAAATAACGACTATGCCCTCGTCTTTTGTATTTATCCCCTCAGCTTAAAAGGGTAGACGTGTAGGCCAGTTGCTGAGACATAAGGAAAATAAATAAAGTACCGGCCTGTGTTGCCTTCTCCCTCCGTCCTGTGCCTGTGCGATTTTAGTTTCCTTATATCCTCTCTGCCTTTTCTGTTTGTGCAGTTTTTATCTCTTAAACTTCCTGGCTTCGCAAAGTGCTCATGAGGGCAAAGCTTCAGCAGAGTACAATAAAACAAAGGGCTAATATCCTTATATATTGCCGCAATGTTATCTTACTGGCGCCGCCATGTGGCGATTTCAGGAGACCGGCACGCGCTCGTCTTTTTCGCTCTCGGTGCCAGCCCGCAAGTCGGTTCTGTGCCTTATCTTGCCGGTGCTTTTGCTTACTTGTGAGTAAACCTGCTCAAATGGGTTTAAATCCAGGTGCCGCGCAATTTTCCACTGGATAAAAAAAACATCCGGGTGTCGATGGAATTGCATAAAAAGGTTTGCGGTGCGACCAGATGCCGCTCAACACCTCCGGTAACGCACTCCCTCACCAGAACAGGCGTTGGCCACCATGGTGCAGTAATTGGCCACAACGTCTCATGAAAAGCTCCACAAAACCCCGGCCATCAGTCGCCAGCGGCTGCGGAACAACTGACCACGGCGGCGGTCAGACCTGTGACGCAGCAGGGGGTGCTAAGAATTCCTGGCTCCGTGGACAGGCCGCCGTTTGAAACTGGCCCTGACAACGTTTAACTCTAGAAACCTAGCTAGTGAAGCAGTTAAGCGGTGCTGTTAGAGGAACTCAGTTAAGTTCAGTCGTTCAGTCGTGTCCGACTCTTCGTGACCCTATGGAACATATCACGCCACGCGTTCCGGTCTCTATCTTCCTAACATCACATAACTTCATCTGCAGCGCCTCAAGGATGCCATCTAACCATCGCGTTCGCTGCCTACCCTTTCTCCGGTGACCCTCAACCTTTCCCAACATCAAATAGTTCTCCAGCAAATCTTTCTCTTCTCATCAGATGACCAAAGTAGTTGAGCTTTATCTTTATAATTTTACCCTCCGATGAGCAGTCAGGGTTTATGGTCGACAATATCGACTGATTTGAGCTTCTGGCAGTCCAAGGAGCTCTGAAGAGTCTCCGCCAGCACCAAAATTCAAACGCGTCAATTCTTCGGCGATCAGCTTTCTTCACAGCCCAACTCTCGCATCCATACTTCACAACTGTAAAGACCATAGCACGAGTTATACGCATCTTGGTTGGCAGTCTAATGTCTCTGCTCTTTGCTAGGCGGTCAAGGCTAACCATGGCTCTCTCTCCCAGAAGCAGGTCTCTCCTAATTTCATGGCTGCAGTCTCCTTCCGGGGTAATCTTGGAGCCCAAGAAGAGAAAATCTGTCACAGCTTCTACTTCTTCTCCTTTGATGCTCCAGGACTTGACAGGGCAAGACCCTTTGTCTTTTTAATGTTCAGTATAAGCCCAAACTTCTCACTCTCTCCTTGTACGCGCATCAGAAGTCTCTTGAGTTCCACTTCACTTTCTGCCATTAAAGTGGTATCGTCCGCATATCTAACGTTGTTGATACATTTCCAGCAATCTTCACTCCAGCTGAAGACTCGTCCAGACCGGCCTTCCCCATGATGCACTCAGCAAATAGGGTAAATAGGCAGGGCGACCGTAGCAGCCTCGTCTCACTTCTTTTTCAATCGGAAATCAATCAGTAAGACCATGCCCAGTTCAGACTGTGGCCTCTTGCCCTTCATGCAGGTTCCTGAGGAGACACTGGAGGAACTAGAGGGTATGAAATGGGATGTCATAGGGCTTATTGAGGTTAGGAGACCGAATGAGGCATATACTGTACTGCAGGATGGGCATGTACTTTGTTATCGAGGTTTACCAGAGACGACAACTAGGAGTAGGTTTCCTTGTCAATACGTATATAGCGGGTAATATAGATGAATTCTATAGTATTAATTATAGGTTGGCAGGATTCGTAATTAGTCTTATTAAGCGGTATAAACTGAAGGTTGTACAGGCCTATGCACCTACTTGTAGTTATGATGACCAGGCAGTTGAAAGCTTCGACGAAGATGTAGAATCGGCAATGCGAAACGTAAAGACGCAGTACGCTGTACTAACGGGCGACATCAATGCCAAGGCACGGAAAAAGCAGACAGGAAGCCAGGGAGTGGGTGACTATGGCATTGGTTCTAGGAATAGCAGGGGGGAGTTACTAGTTTAGTTTGCAGAACGCAATAATATAAGAATCATGAATGCCTTCTTCAGCAAACGGAATAACCGGAAATGGACATGGAAACGCCTAACGGGGCGACTAAAATCAAATTGACTTCATAATGTGTTCAACCGTCGCCATAATGCAAGATGTAGAGGTAATCGGGAAAGTACGATACAGTGACCACAGGATGGTGAGGTCCCGAATTAGCCTAAATCTGAAGAAGGAACGCAACAGATTAGTAGGAAAGAAACCCATCAACGAATTAGCGATGAGGGGGAGGGCAGAAGAATTCAGGATCTCGCTACAGAATAGATATTCAGCTATAACCGAGGATGGTGACATTACCCTAGAAGCAATGAACAACAATTTCAGAGATATCATTACTGAGTGCGTGGTAGAAGTAGGCGGTAGTGTAGTTAGAGAGGATACCGGTAAGCTGTCTAAGGAGACTAACGATTTGATTAAGAAACGCCAGAATATGAAAGCTTCCAATCCAACAGACCAGATGGAATTGGCCGAGATATCAAAGCTAATCAATAAGCGCAAGGTGGCCGATATAAGGAAGTATAAAACGGAGAAAATTGAGCATGCTGTAAAGAACGGGGGAAGTCGTAAAGCGGTAAAGAAGAAATTGGGCATAGACAAAAACCAGATGTATGCGATAAGGGACAAGGCGGGCAACATCATCACGAATATGGACAAGATGGTTGGTTAGCATACCTTAAAGATCATTCAGGCCGGTTAGCTCGCTGGAGTCTCCGCTTACAGGAGTTCGACGTCACTGTTGTGTACAATTGTCCGGCAAGAAACACAGTGAAAATGACTGCCTATTCCGAGACCCTATCCCGTGTTCTACAATTGAAGCAGATGACTCCGGTTTTCTCGGCAATCTCACGACGCCAGATCTCGCTCAACAGCAGCGAGACGACACCGAACTGCGGCCCCTCATCGATTACCTCGAAGGAACGGCCTCATCGCCGCCTCACCTTTTCACGCGTGACCATGTCGTCGTTGTGCTTGCGTGACGACGTCCTCTACAAGACAAACTTCGCTTCCACAGACATTAAGTATCTGCTGGTTGTCCCAACGCCGCGCCGTACCGACGTTTTGCAGGCATGCCACGACAAGCTTTCTGCCTGACATCTCGGTTTTTCTCGCACCTTGGCACGAGTACGACAAAAGTACTACTGGCCCAAGCTTGCCGCTATGGTTCAGCGCTATGTTAGGACGTGCCGTGATTGCCAACGTCGGAAGATACCACCTGTCAAGCCGGCCGGCCTGCTGCAGGTTATTGCTCCTCCGCGATTGCCTTTTCACCAAGTCGGTATGGACTTGCTAGGCCAATTTCCTACGTCATCATTGGGCAACCGGTACATTATAGTCGCCACAGATTATCTAACCCGCTATTGTGAGATGAAAGCTTTTCCCAGCGGCACGTCTACTGATATTGCGAACTTTTTCATCTTTAATCCAGTCCTTTGTCACGGTGCCCCTGCGATCGTTTTAACTGACAGAGGCACGGCATTTACTTCAGCTCTAACCCAGGAAGTGATGTGGCTCACAAGGCACTTGTCATCGCAGAACACCAGCTTACCACCCTCAGACGAATGGCCTTACAGAGCGATTTAATAAGACCATCGCCGATATGCTTTCTAAGTACGCTGACGATGATTATAAGAACTGGGACCAGATACTACGGTATGCAACATTTGCGTATAACACCGCAGTGCAGGAAACAACCCGCTTAACACCGTTTCGTTTAGTGTATGGTCGCGAAGCTGTCACCATGCTGAACGCAATGCTACTGCCAGATGTTGTCCACCCATCGATTTCCGGTGCCGACTAATTCGTGCAGCATGCAGAAGCCGCTCGCCAGCTGGCTAGACTAAGAGTCCGGACACAGCAAGTTAAAGATGCTCGACGTTATAACCTTCGTCACAGGGAGGTAATTTACAACCTTGGCGATGAGGTTTGGGTGTGGACACCTGTTCGCCAGCGGGGTCGCTCCGAGAAGCTTCTGCGCCGCTACTTAGGCCCGTACGAAGTACAACACAAACTCAGCGACGTCACCTACGAAGTGATCCCGCAAAGAACTGTTCGCTCATCCCGACGGCAAGCACAATGGGAAGTCGTACATGTCGCCAGGGTGAAGTCCTTCTACTCCCGCTAGGTCAAGCTACATGTGTCTTTTTTTTTGCTTCCTTTAACCGCTCTATGTAAACGCGGCATCCTCGCCGACTACGGTTATCCTCAACCTCGCCACTCGGCATCGGGACGATGCCTTTTCCATCGGGAGGGGCAATGCCGCAATGTTATCTTACTGGTGCCGCCATGTGGCGAGCTCGACAGACTAGCACGCGCTCGTCTTCTTCGCTCTCGGTGCTCGCCCGCCAGTCGGTTCCGTGCCTTATCTTGCCGGTGCTTTTGCTTAGTTGTGAGTAACCCTGCTTAATCAGTTCCACTGGCTTCTGTCACAATATTATAGCACTCCGTTTTAATCACAACAAACGCGCATATTTCATACCAGAATAGCGTAATACTTGTACATACTTACACTTCCTCAGATGTTTCCACGTGCAAACAAAACACTATAGAAATGCTTACCGTCGGAAATCAGAAATGCTGCGAACTTTTTTGGTCCCTTGATGCGGCCCTTGGCATCAGCAACATTATTCTTCAGAAGTCTAAGAGCTTTGCTAATGGATGTTCCGCCACCTGGTAGAAGGAAGTAAAAATAAACATGGTGATGTAATGGCTTTTTTTGTTTAAAGACCTCTATGAAACGTTTATGGCAGACACCAGCTTGCTAGGTAAAATTCTCCCCGATATCCCCTACCATCAGGGCCTTCTTGGCTAAGAGTAGCATAAACGGTTTTATTATCTTCTCTTTATATTGACACATTTTCGCCCTTTTCTGATTATAGAGATGAGTACAACATCATTCTTTCAGGTGAAATAATAATAATGAACGTTAAATTCTTTAATAAATAAACATGCACTAATATTGCATTATACAAGACAGCATAAACGGAGTATTCTTTTCTGCAAAATCAAAAGCCTATAGAGTAGAGGACTTCAATTACAACCTCGGCATTTGAATATCTTTAACTAAAGAAATTGGGTTGCTCTCGGAATGGTCCCGTATTAAGTTTAAACCCTGTATTTTATCGGTATTGTTGTTCCAGGGTTTTATGTTTACGATGCCCCACAGACTTTTAATTTACGACATCCCATAGTGACAGCGAATCCCATAGGGAGAAAGCAGCAATTGCATTACGAATTGGACAAGATAGTCAAAGTAGCCGAGGAGTTCTGAACTGATCTGTACAATAGCCAAAGCAGTTGACAATAATGAGTTTCGTAGTAGGCAAAAGCAGTCAGACGTTCCCCCAGTCACGAAGGTAGACTCTAAGAAAGCTTTAGAAACTGTGAAAAGGGTAAAAGCAGCTGGATAGGCTAAGGTAACTGCAGATTGGGTGAAGGACGGGGGAGGGGGGATATCGTGCTAGGAAACCTGCCCAGCCTGTATACGCAATGCCTGCTATCATAGACGGTACTGAAGCCATGAAATAATGTATATTACAGTATTTCGTAAGGGAGGGAACACCAAGGACCTGAAAATTTACAGACCAATCAGCTTACTATCCGTTGCGTATATAGTACTAGAAAGCTAGTCGTTAATAGAATTAGCAAAACATTAGACTTCAATCAAGGGAAAGATCAAGCAGTTTTTCAGAAAGGGTACTCTATATATGATATTGCCGCATAGAAAACGATGCCAAAGATGACGACTCGGACCACAAGCGCGAGCCTGGAAGAGAAAGAAGCTTGAACGCAAGACTCGTTCTGGTCGACCATCGGCGTTCTATCTCCTTGGCGTTCTATCGAGACGGGATACTGGTCGAGCGCGCTGGGGTATGTATAAGAATCCTTCCGGCAGTCCACAGAGGATCCAAGACATTGACACGCCTGTCCGTCACGCTAGCCGTCGCCTTCTAAATCTAACCCCGGAGTACAGCCATCTGCCGAATGACTCTTCAAGCGCCCAAGTTCCGCAGATCTCCCAAGCCATGGCACATCCCAACCCTACGCCGGTGACTCTTCAGAACACCAAGGTGCCAGAGAGCTTTCGCGGGAAAGCGTTTGAAGATGTGGAGGACTGGCTCGACCAGTTTAAGCGAGTGGCCAATATCAACCAGTAGAGCACAGACCAGAGGCTTTGCAATGCTTATTTTGCCCTTCAGGATAATGCTAGAACGTGGTTTGAAAACCCCGAGGCCAGCTTGTCAACATGAAATGACATCCGCTGCCAGCCGGTAGACACTTTTGCGAGAACTGATCGACGGAAGTGTGCGTCCAGAAGCCGAATGAGAGCGTGGTTATGTTTGCGGAAGACATGGCTCGCCGTTTCCGCCGTGCCGACCCTAATATGAGTGAGCCAAGGAAGCTACAGCATATCTCATGCACGGTGTCAAAGAACAGGTGTTTGCCGGCTTGGCACGCAACCCACCTAAAGCTGTGGGTGCGTTCGTTAAGGACGCTACGGCTATAGAGCGAGCCCTCCAAGATCGGTGCCGTTAGTACAACCGACCCGTTAACTGTGCTCCGAAGACTTCGGCGGCGTTGACTGCAACCGATAGGACCACGCTTCGAGACCTCATTAGAGAAATTGTCATTGAAGAGCTTTGCATAGTGGGTGGAACAGGGCGAAAAGACAAAACACACAAGAAAACACGCACAACAGACGCGCGCTGACTCGCAAATAATCTTTTATTAGGAAGAAAGCGGATTCTTATACAAAAAATGTCACATGATGTTACAAAGAACGAAACCTTTGACCAGGCAAATTCAAGAGATATCTTTTTCCTTTGTCAGCCACGTGGAAAACCCTATCATGCAAGACCAAACATACAAGCCAACGAATCAAGATTACACTGGTTCAGTAACTATGCGGCCTGCTCCTTTACACTTCCGCAATCCACAGTTACACGTTTAAAACACTTTTTTGACAGCCTGTAAAGCCTTTTCGGCAAACAAAGCTTCCGGTGTTGGCCTTCTTTATTCGACAGAACTAGTCGCAATTTATTGCACTCGAAGTAGTCCACAGGAGAACGTAAGTCCTTACATCGTCGTGGTGCCGCCGGGGATGCAACCAGGGCGTTGACGCTCTCTTCTAGGAACCTCGGGAGTACTAACTCGGCGACTTCTTTGGAGATGTTCGTCGATAGGGTCAGTCAAAGGATAGGCTCGTTAGGGTACTTTGATCCCCGCTCAAGCGTCTTCCGATGTTGTGGAGGAAGATGCGCATCACCCAGTAGCTCTGCTTTTAAGTAGGCCCATCAGCCTTTTTTTAGAAACATGAGGAAGGGCGGATGCCCAAAAAAGTTCTATCGTCTGTCGCGAAGTGGCGACCACTCCTTGTACGTCCTGTCTCGCTGATGTTCGCTGCCAAACTTTCCACATGCCACCCATAAGCACTCCTTGAAGTAACGAGTTTGTCGCCAAAGCTCAGAGCGCAGGATGCGGCACATCCTCTTGGAATGCCCCGCAGACGGCCGTAGCGGCCCACAGAGGAGCTGAGGATCCATGGAGCAAAGGCCTTTCTTGAAATGCCAGGCAAGCACTCGTGCTCTGCATGCGCACACCACATAGAGCATTGTGATGCACGCTGGATTAGTAATGTTGAAGTTTAACCACGAAAAAGGGCCCTGTGCAAAAGAAATATATTGAAGTAGGATGGACAGTTGGGCGAGTTGGTGCAATTGCATATTTCATGTACTCACCGAGGTCCCAAAAGCAGGTCTTAAGCTATTTTTCTGGACACTCAAAAATTGTAAAAATGGAATTGCTAGTAGTTGCATTCGCTCAAGCTTGCTGAGCTCAGGTCATCATTGCATTCATGATGTATTGCATAGTGTATTGCTACAGGTTCGTAGGCTAAAAACTGCAGGATTCCCGGATTTGGTTATTTCGACAACATGTGAAAAGCTTTTGCGGATGGTTAGGAAGGATTGTCTGGTTAGAATAAGGGACAGCGCACAGACGAACAAACTAACGGTGATTACCTACATGCATAAGATTGCACATAACCTAAAACATGTAGCTGGGCGATTCGAAGTTAATGTTGTTTTTTCGGCGCCGCATAAGTTGGGCGGGCTCTGCTGCGCTATCAGGAACCGCCAGGAAAAGCTAAAGAAGAGCAACCCGTTTGAATGCCAGGTTTCGCATAGGTCGAGATTAGTAGACTGCGCCTGCGCTGTCGTGTACAAAATTCCACTGTCTTGCAATATGGTATACATAGGTCAAACGAGTCGGTGCGTCTACGTGAACACCTCAATTTACTGTCGGACACACGATACTCTCACTTGAAAGATCATTGTAGTGTTTGTGGGAAAGAAGGAAAGCAGAAAAACAAAAGTTGTCGCCCCTTGGTTTCAAAAACAGATTTTGTTTCGCTATAGGGACAAAACGACGAGAGAAATTACTGAGGCATATTACATCAAGAAGCAGTCGCAGTGTGTCAGGCAGCCTTCATTGGTGCTTGTCAAAAAAGAGGTTTCTTTCCTGGATAATGTTTGGTGATAATTTATAATTTGTAAAACGAGCCGTGAGAGAGAAGGGTGGGGGGGGGGGGGGGGGGCTTGTATGTTCGGTCTTGCTTGATAGGGTTTTCCAAGTGTCTGATGAAGGAACAAGATATCGCTTGAATTTGCCTGGTCCAGGATTTCGTTCTTTGTAACATCATGTGACATATTTTTTGTAAGAGAATCCGCTTTATTCCTAATGAAAAAATTAGTTGCGAGTCAGCTCTCGTCTGTTGTGCGTCTCTTCTTCTGTGTTTCGTCTTTTCGCGCTGTTTCACCCACTATGCAATTGTACCAACTCGCCCAACTGTCCATCCTACTTTCATGAGGAGCTGCAGCAAATTACGGCTATGAAGGCTTAGTCATAAGAGCCCCTCGTCAGGAATGAAATTCGGTATACCTTATCACCGTCTGCACCATGCAACCAGTCTCACCCCGTCGACAACGCGGCAACCATTTCGGAAACATACCATGCTCCACAACCGGTCAGCTTCACGGCCGACATTCCTGCACCTTACCACGAGCGGTAACCCGAGAGCTATGCCGCTGTCCTTCGTCGCCAGCCTCCAGACCACGCCTCACCAAGCTCACCGAGCCGTCAGGAGACGCGATTCTTCCAGGGGCCTCAGTGGAGCCTTCCAAGCGCTCTCAACCACGCCGAACTGACAGGTGGCGCAGTTATGACAGACGACCACTCAGTTTCTACTCCGGACAACCTGACCACGTATATCGGTAGTGCCGCTACCGCGAAGAGGGGAAGGCCTTTCCGCCTGCTTCTGCTCGCCACCACTTCAACGCTGACTCTTCCCAAATCGAGGACGACCCTCCGGTCAGCAGGGACACCAAATCCCCGGGTTCCCGCCGCCGCTCCTCCCAATAATCACAGCGTTATTCTTCGCCAATGCGTCGTAGCATTGCTGACGTTAGCGGACAGCAGTCCCCCAGCCCTCGCCGGGGAAACTAACAGCAGCAACCTCGCGAGCGGAGGTTGCAACCAGTCGAAAGTGTCAAAACCCCCACCACCACCGCAACTGCCAACAACCCGTGCTTCTGATGCCCCTGTTAACATTGACATTGCCGCACTACCGCCGAAAATGCTGCCTACATTACCGCCGAAAATGCGGCACCAGATGAGCAGCCCCGACGACGAAGCTGACAGCGCCGATCTTGCCGCACTTCCGCCGCAAATGTCAAAAGAGACGAGGAACCCAGATAAAGTTGTTAGTGCTGACCTGGCCGTTTCCATTGACGGGCTGGAGGTACATGCTCTGGTGGATACCGGGGCGGATGTTTCAATTATTAGCCAGAAACTGACTGATACACTGCGCAAGGTAAAAACCGAATGGACTGGGCCAGTAATTAGAAGTGCTGGGGGTCAGCTACTGGCACCGACAGGGAGGTGCACTGCCCGGATAGGAATAGGAAACGCGGTGTTTATTGGCAGCTTCGTTATTCTCCCTGACTATTGCAATGACTTCATCTTGGGCATGGACTTTCTGCGTCATCATGGGGCTGTAATCAGCATTCGGGACAGCGTCGTTGCCTTCACCAAGAAGCTGAAGACCTTGGTTATGCGGAAGCACCACTGATACCCTTACGCGTCGCCAATGAGACGGTGACATTACTTCCGCGATCATGCTTTCTTGTTAAAGTGAAGTGCGACGTGGCGCATACCGGCGATGGTATCGCCGAATGGGCAGTCACCCTGGTACTAAGCCGAGGTGTTTCTATAGCTCGAGGGCTAGTCAACTTGACTAATGGGCAGACCGAAGTGCTGCTTGCAAACTTCAGCGACGAGCGTCAGCAAATTCCGAAAGGCACAACTGTGGCATTTTTTACAGCCTCCCAAATGCGCAGAACTGCTTCTCACTGCAGCAGGAAGGATTAATGTGCAAGACGCCCATAACCATCGTCGATGTGAGTCCTAATTTGTCTTCTTCAGAACTGGACCACCTTTTCGAAATCCAAAAGGCGGTCCATCAGTGTCGAGACTGCTTTGCTTCCGGATCGCGGATCGGCCAAACGCCTTTGACAAAACAGAATCATCACGGATGACTCGATTCGCCCGATTCGACAAAATCCTTACCATGTGGCTCCGAAAGAACGAGTAGCAATTCAGCGCCAGGTGGCCGAAATGCTTAGAGACGACGTTATCACGCCGTCACAGAGCCCCTGGGCTTCCCCCGTTGTACTTTGTTAAAAAGAAGGACGACAGCTTACGCTTTTGCATAGACTACCGCAAGCTCAACCAAGTGACTAAAAAAGACGTGTACCCTCTTCTTCGCATCGACGAATCCCTTGATAGCCTACGAAATGCACGTTACTTCTCATCAATGGACTTGAAAAGTGGATATTCGCAGTGAGAAGTAGATGAGAGGGATCGGGAGAAGACAGCATTCGTCGCTCTAGACGGATTGCATGAGTTTAAGGTCCTTCCGTTCGGTTTATGCTAGGCATAGCAACATTTCTGAGGCTGGTGGATACTGTGCTCTCGGGACTTAAGTGGCAAACCTTCCTAGTGTATCTTGACGACGTAATTGTGTTTTCGGCCACATTCGAAGAGCATCTACGCTGTTTGCTAGCTGTGGTTCAGGCCATACGATCTTCGGGCCTCACACTAAAACCCGAAAAGTGCCACTTCGGTTACGAGGAACTGCAGTTCTTAGATCACGTCATTAGCCAAGAAGGTGTCCGGCCTGATCCTGAAAAGCTCTCTGCAGTCGCCAAATTCCCAACACCTACGGACAAAAAGACATTGCAGCACTTCCTGGGTCTTTGCGCCTATTACCGCCTTATAGCCGGTTTATTGCTGGCTTCTCACGAAATGCCTGGCCATTAACTTCACTAACGCGTGACAACGCTGTCTTTTGCTGGTGCGAAGAACAGCAACAAGGTTTTATCGAGCTGCGGTGGCGTCTACAGACACCACTTTTACTGGCGGACTTTGATGATGACGCCTCTACACTGCTTCATACGGATGCCAGCAACGTGGGCTTAGGTGCTGTGTTGGTGCAGCGCCAGGATGGTGTGGAAAACATAATTGCGCACGCCAGCAGGACCCTATCTAAAGCAGCAGCGAACTACTCGGCAACCGAAAAAGAATGCCTTGCAATGGTATGGGCGGTTATGAAGTTCCGCCTTTATTTGTACACTCGCCCCTTTCAAGTCGTTAGCGACCATCACTCTGTCTGTTGGCTGACGAACCTAAAGAACCCTTCAGGGACACTCGCTAGTTGGAGCCTTCGATTACAAGAATTCGACATGGCAGTTATTTACAAATCTGAGAAGAAGCACATGGAAACTGATTGCCTTTCGCGAGTGCTGGTCGAACCTTCCACTATGACCGATGAAGACACTGTGGTTTAGGTGTCATAGATTTCGCAACGCTTTCCAAACAGCAGCGAGAAGACCAGGAATTGCTTCCTCTTAGTGATTTCTTGGAGAAGCTAACTACGGTTGTGCGTAAGATTTTCGCCCGAGTAATCTCTTCATTCTTTATTCGCAACAGCGTACTTTACAAGAACTTCCGCCCTGGGGGAACCCATTATCTACTCGTCGTCCCATCTGCTCTCCGCAGCGAAGTTTTGAAAGCGTGTACACGACGAGCGAACCGCCGGTCATCTAGGCTACACCCGCACGCTGGCTACAGTATAGCGGATTCTACTGGCCAACACTACTGGCGACAGTCAAACACTATGTACGCACGTGCATAGACTGCCAGTAAAACCAGCTGGCCTACTCAACCCTCTTCAAGTGCCAGCGACATCTTTTAAGCAAATCGGCAAGGACCTCCTGGGACCATTTCCAACGTGCACAGCCGGGAATAAATGGATAATTGTCGCCACCGATTATCTAGCCCACTTCGCAGAGACCAAGGCTCTGCAAGGGGTACCGCCGCCGAAGCAGCTCGGTTCTTCGTTGAGAACATTGTCATGAGGAATGGCGCTCCGGCACTCATTATAACTTAACGGGGAACTGCATTTACCCAGAACGTTTGTAAACCGTTCTCCGCCTGAGTGTTACCAGTTACTGTAAAACTACAGCCTATCACCCTCAAACCAATAGTTTAAAGGGACGCCTCAATAAGGCCATCGCAGACATGCTTTGCATGTACGTCGATATGAACCACAAGAATTAGGACGAAATTCTTCCCTACGTCACATTCGCCTACAATACGGCACGCCAAGATGTCACTCGTATGTCTCCATCAAGCCTCCTTAACGGGAGACCAGTAACAACTATGCTGGATGCAATGTTGCTCCCGAATGTCGACATCGATGAGCTCAATTAGAACGCCGAGGAATGCACTCAGCGTGCAGAGGAAGCTCGACAACTAGCGCGTGTGCGAATCAAAAATCAGCAAGAGCATGATGCACGACGCTACAATCATAGACACCGACATGTAATGTACGAACCTGGCGACAAAGTGTGGGTCTGGACGCCTATTCGCCGCCGTGGACTCTTCGAAAAACTATTGCGGCGGTACTTCGTACCCTATGTTGTTCAGCGACGTTTAACCGACGTCACTTATGTGGTGGGGCCAGACGGGGTATCGACATCAAAGCGACGCCAGCAACAAGCCGACGTTATCCACTTTGTACGTATGAAGCCGTACAACTCGGGCTGACCTTGAACTCCTATTTCCTTTTATGTTCATCGAGACGTTGCTTCCTGAGGAGGGGGGCACATGCCGCATAGAAGACGACGCCAAAGATGACGACTCAGATCACAAGCGCGAGCCTGGAAGAGAAAGACGCTTGAACGAAAGACTCGTTCTGGTCGACCATTCAAACCGTCTATCGTTAGGCCCTCCTAGGCGTTCTATCGCGGCGTGACAATATACATACCACCAACCAGGCAATAGAAAAAGCCCTTTTACATAGTATTCATTGATTACGAAAACTCATTTGACTCAGTAAAAACCTAGGCATTGCGAAATCAGGGTGTAGACGAGCCGTACGTGAAAGTACTGGAAAGAAAGTAAGAAAGTTCCTGTAAGAAAGGTGTTAGGCAAGGAGACAAAATCTCCACAGTTCTATTCACAGTTTGGTTACAGGAAATATTCAGAGACTTGTAATGGGAGCAGTTAGGGATAAGTGCGATTCGCTGATGGCATTGCCGTGATTAGTAAATTAGGGGATGAACTGCAAACAATGATTGATAACCTAGACAGGAAAAGCAGAAAGGTAGGATTGAAAATTTATATCCAGAAGACTAAGATAATGTTCAACAGCCTCGGGAAGAAACAGCGGTTTACGTTAGGTAGCGAAGCACTGGAATTTGTAAGTGAAAAATCTATTATAGGACAGATAGTAACCGCAGATGTGGACCATGAAAGGAAAATAGGATCGGGATGGAGCGGATTTGGCAAGCACTCGCAGATTATGACTACAAGTTTACCGATATCGCTCATGAGGAATGTACACAACAGTACTAGCCTATTGGACTGAAACGTGGGACAACGCAGAGGGCTATGGAACGAAAAATGGAAGTCAAGAGATAGGAAACGTGAAGATCGGGTCAGAGAAATAAATCGTCACTGACATCATAGTGGTAATGAAGAAGAAAGGGGCAGTACGTGTGCGAAGAGAGGATAACAGATGGTTACTTAGGGTAACAAACCGGATTCCAAGGGAAAGGAAGCGCAGGAGGTGGCGCAAGAAAGTTAGGTGGGCGGATGAGGTTAAGAAGTTCACAGGACTCAAATAGATGCCGCTCGCACTGGACCGGGTTAATTGGAGATATGGGAGAGGCCTTAGCCCTGCAGAGGGTATCGTCAGGCTGATGATGATGATGATGATAGTGACTGCTGCGAAAATACCTCGTTTAGGATCAATGAATATTATGACATGTCTTAAACGAAGACCTCAATTCAGAAAGCAACAGATTAGTCAAATAAAGAATGTTTCGCATAAAGTACGGGTGAACATGGGAGCCTTTTATGGCGAAAGCGCTGATACACTCATCACCACCGACCAAAAATCTTGTCCGGCCGTTCTTATTCGTTTCTTTGTTTGGTTGGTTTTCGTTTGCTTTATGGCCTTCAGCGTATTGACACGGGCAAGAGCGCTCGTCAGGTTATGCGTGTGATGATGGTGATTGTGGCGAGTGTGCGGGTGGCTCGAAAGGAAGTGAAGTGTGGCCGCGTGCGGGGCGTGCCAGTGCGCGTGAGTTTGTTCCGACAAGCGAACGGGTCGGACGCTCCTGGGCGTCGCTGGCGGCGGAGTTCATCGTCCTGGGCCTGGCGTTCAAGGCCGGCTCGCCAGCACCTGTCGGGCACCTGGTCCGAGGTCTGGTACTGCCCAGCGCTTCGCCATCCGGCGAACAGCTTGCGGAGACAGCTCAACCGCTCCAGCGTGCCTGGCAGC
The DNA here is from genome assembly GCF_055883805.1 of Amblyomma maculatum. NCBI lineage: Eukaryota > Metazoa > Arthropoda > Arachnida > Ixodida > Ixodidae > Amblyomma > Amblyomma maculatum. Next base: position 477,706,683 of record NC_139344.1, on the reverse strand, counting down.
CGCATTTGTGCTGCCGCACTGGTGCCGCACTTTGCAGTACCCGGGCGTGACGCGGTACCCCGCGGTACACCGCAGTACCCCGGACTGTGAATCAGACGCCGGATACAGACGCCGGAGCGAGTCCTCGGGCGACTGGAAGTCCCAAACCAGAAGTAGGACGGTTTTGTGTTGGGACATATTCTATTGGGATAAGCTAGGCTGTATGCATGTCTGTGCCAGTTACGTTAATTGGTCAAGAAAAGAAAAGCGTCCGTGTGTCTGTGAACCTGCTCTGCTACCTGCCCAGAGCTCCTGAACGGACCTGGGCCCATATATAACATCACAATTTGGCGAGCCTGCCAGGATCCTAGAAATTAGTAGATTCAAGGAACTAATCATTCAGAGAGAGGGCAGAGAGTCGAGGACGGGTTCACACGCATCGCGACGTTTGAGCAAAGATGGAGCTCGAGGCGTTGGTGCTGATGAGCGAGCAGCTAGGTATGACGCTTAAAGAATTCCTCGGCTGGTACGAAGAACAGCTTAGCATTGACAAAGAGGAATTAGAAGCGGACTGGGCAGAAACGCGAATGGATGGGCGGCTTACGCCTAATGCCGAACCCAAGCATTTGCATGAGGTTACAGAACTCCGTGAAAGAGAACAGTGGTTGAAGGCGACCGAAAAAACACTATTAGAGCTTCGAAAACGCGTGACAGCGGAGGAGAAAAACGCCTCGTTTCATGGTGTTGGACGTTACATAGATAGAGCTACTGGGTTGGATCAGAGCAGCCCTGACAAAGTGACCCTACTGTTTAATGAAGCACATGGGGCATTACAGGCCGCAGCACCTGCTAGTAGTGTAAGACCACATCTAGAGCATGAGTACAAAGCTGTGAAAGACCTTACGAAGCCTTCAGCGCTACATGTGCTCTGTTTTGACATAGATACAGTTGGACACCGTCCTAATATGTTCACCTCTGTTCTTAACGAGGTTAAGAGCTCCATAAGGACATATGTCTGCATGGAAAGGTGCCTTACTGACTGTCACAGTAATACTGAAAACGTAAGCACCTTGATAAAGGATCACAGGGAAGGACTATGCATCCATGAGAAGGTTGAGAATAAAGTCGTTGTGAGCAGAAATGTGAGCATGCGTGAAGATGAGAAAATGCATAACGAGAGTTTAAGAGTCAAGACTGTGGCTGGCCTAGGTTATATAAGGCTGCTACGAAATGTTGAGCGTGAGAAGCTCGCAAATGGACTGTTGAGCAGCACTGGAAATTCTCCGGAACGTCGAGATGGCTATCTTACTTTAGATACAGCTGCAGCGACTCACACGCCTGGTGAGGATCGCCGCCGGAAAGGTGGGCGACCGAGGCATACCAAGAAAAGTACAGATTCTGATGTTTCTAGACTATCTGGAGAACAGGCGGAGGCGAAAGACTGGCCGCAGATCTTCCATGTTCCCAAAGCCGTAAAATCAGTGATGGTTCATCTCAAGAAGAATGTTGGTGGCCGGAAAGAACACCCCCTACGAGAAGCAAGCTGTGCGAGAAAGTGCAGAAGTGCGCGAAGAACCTCGACGTGCAAAGCTCATTTCCGCAAGCACATTCGGTTTAAGCCAAGGACGGAAATGAAACCACATGCCATAAAACAGTGGCATCGTACTCACTGCCGGAAAAAAGCAGCTTGTGAAATAACGGAGGTTGTTGCGTCTTAGAATTATCGAGAAGTCGAAATCTCTCTACCATGCGCCAATTGTGTTTGTTAAGATGTCAGACAACGCATACGATTGTACAGTAACTTCCGGGAGTTCAATAACGTCCTGAAGTCTGACTGTGGGTTCATTCCGCGCATTGATGCCGTCTTCATCCCTGCAGGACAGAAAACGTTTTTCTCCAAGTTCAATTTTACGAAGGGTACGTCATCGGAAGGTCACTATGGTTGCTGGAAGCAGGAAAAAAAACGGATTTTTCCAGTATTTCTGGACTGTACCACTTTCGATATATGCCTTTTGGCATCAAAACACCACCACCACCTAGAAAGGGCTCGCACAAAACAAGACATACTACGACCGCAAGAGTCGGCCGGGGAAGCTACAGCCTGGAGAGAAAGTGCTCATCTTCCTGCTGGCCTATTCAAACAAACTATTCATGTAATGGCGAGGTCCATTTGAAGTTGTGGGCGTGAGAAACGAGGTTAACTACCTCACTGACTTGGGAGGTGCAAAGGAACAATCCCACATCAACATGCTGAAAAAATATGAGAAACTGCGTACCAATTTCCCCACCGTGGCTGTCGCCGCTGTAGAAGGAAACATGTCAAACACACATCCCATCTGTCGCAAGAAATGTGACTACAGTGACTGTATCCCGCTATTAAGTTTGTGCCACGCAAGGACTACCATTGATGCTTAGGTGTCGCAAACTATGGGAACTTGCTTCCATATGAAGTGCGAAAGAGTATGTCAAGGAAACTGACAATGTGGGCGCTGACTACGTAAGCCGTGTGTGAACTTGAGCCTGCATTCTGCAGCCTTGTATTTCTTGTGTTAGTGTTTAAGTCCTGTGTCTATGTTACATGAGCAGCGTGTGAAAGGTGTGGGAGTGTGTTTCTGGTGTCCGAACAAAAATTTAAAAAAACGAACTCGTGTGTTGCATTGTGAAGTTTTGTGTGCTTCTGATTTGGGTTTATTATTGTTGTAGTTTGTTCTCTCCCCGCCACGTTTTCCCCCTCCCCGGCGCCAGAACAGTTGCAAGAAACTGTCTTGAAACGGGGGGAGGTTGTGATGATGGTGATTGTGGCGAGTGTGCGGGTGGCTCGAAAGGAAGTGAAGTGTGGCCGCGTGCGGGGCGTGCCAGTGCGCGTGAGTTTGTTCCGACAAGCGAACGGGTCGGACGCTCCTGGGCGTCGCTGGCGGCGGAGTTCATCGTCCTGGGCCTGGCGTTCAAGGCCGGCTCGCCAGCACCTGTCGGGCACCTGGTCCGAGGTCTGGTACTGCCCAGCGCTTCGCCATCCGGCGAACAGCTTGCGGAGACAGCTCAACCGCTCCAGCGTGCCTGGCAGCCGCATTTGTGCTGCCGCACTGGTGCCGCACTTTGCAGTACCCGGGCGTGACGCGGTACCCCGCGGTACACCGCAGTACCCCGGACTGTGAAGCAGACGCCGGATACAGACGCCGGAGCGTGGCCTGCCGCGCTACCGAGTCCTCGGGCGACTGGAAGTCCCAAACCAGAAGTAGGACGGTTTTGTGTTGGGACATATCCTATTGGGATAAGCTAGGCTGTATGCATGTCTGTGCCAGTTACGTTAATTGGTCAAGAAAAGAAAAGCGTCCGTGTGTCTGTGAACCTGCTCTGCTACCTGCCCAGAGCTCCTGAACGGACCTGGGCCCATATATAACATCACAATGCGTTTAGCTCCTGCTCTACTGAACTGTTTTGTTTTTTACACAAGTTATTCAATAAAGTTCAAACTTGAAAACTTTCTAAGCAACTCAGGCTACGTCTGCCGTAGTGGAGGGCTCTGGAAGTTTCGTTGTTATTTATTGTGCACTTCGCACATAACAGAGATGCCTTGCTTGGAGTCTTCAGTAAAAAGCCGCTGTAGCGGCTGGGATTTTTATTTGTGTCTTTTAATTCACACACAGACAAACCATTGCTGTGAATTTGACCTGGGGTTTCGAACATGGTATTTATAACGTGGAAACAATGTTTATGAAGTACCGACAGATAACTAGGAAGAACAGAATCAGATCAGCACGATGCAAAATGGTACGTGGTTGTTTACCAAAACAAGAGACAATGCAGAGCACATCACGGAGAGTGAATGCCAAACCGGTTCCAACTAGGCTTGTCTATACAACTCCCTTAAATACACAATTATCCTACACAAATTTCCTTTGCAGAGATCAGCATTGTCGATCTAAGATGCGCGAAGCACTACCGTGGCAGGCGCTCAATATAAATAGTTTTAGGTAGCTTATGACTAGCAGATTATGAAGCGTGGCGTGACATGGTCCATAGGGTCACGAAGAGTCGGACACGACTGAACGCCTGAACTGAACTGAGCAGATTATGACTAGCAGCTTACCGGTATCGCTCAAGAGGAAAGTATACAACAGTTGCATCTTACCTGTACACACCTATGGGGCTGAAACGTGGAGGAAAAACCAAGAGGGTGCTACTTAAGTTGAGGACAACTCAGAGGGCTATGGAACGAAAAATGGTAGGGGTAACATTAAGAGATAGGAAGCGTGCAGAGTGGGTCAGAGAAATAACTCAAGTTACTGACATTCTAGTGGAAATTAAGAAGAAATGGGAATGAGCAGGACATGTAGTGCGAAGAGAGGATAACCGATGGTCGCTTAGGGTAACAAACTGGATTCCAAGGGAAAGAAAGCGGAGCAGGGGGCTGCAGAAAGTTAGGTGGGCGGATGAGGTTAAGAAGTTTGCAGGGGTCAAATGGATGCCGCTAGCACAGAACCGGGTTAATGAGAGAAATATGGAAGAGGCCTTCGCCCTGCAGTGGGTATAGTCAGGCTGATGATGATGAAGTAGCCTAAATAGCCGCCATTCGAACAGAAGCTCCCAAACGACCTCAAAAGCTGGTTAAAACCAGTAGCTTACGTATTCAAGCGCACCGGTACATCACTTCTGATCGCAAAGGTTACTGTAAACCTCTGCAATTTGACGGGGCGATTTGACATGGCGCCACATGTAAAGCTCAAAATGCAGCTTTCCGTGCTCTCGCACTATAATCGCTTTAACAAAGATAACGTCTCCCAATATTTAATTGCTTTCAGGTACTCATCGGTGAAACTTGCTTATTCCTTATGAGCCTTATTCATCATCCAGGTTTCACCTGAAAACTGATGTCAGATCTCTTTTCCTCCTATTGGCTCCTTTTGGAATTGACTTTTTTCTGTCATTTTATTTTTAGCCCTTTTTGGCTATTTTATAGCATTCTCTTTTCATGTTGTCCTCGCATAGGGTTATTCTTTACTCTTTTACTGCCCCGCCTGTGTGACGCAGTGGTTACTACAATGCCCGGGAATGCGGGATAAAAGCCCGGCCTCGGCGGCCGCTCTTCGATGCTGGCGAAAAGCAAGGTACGCACTTGCTGTGCGATGTCAGTGCACGTCAAAGAAGGCCAGTTGGTAGAAATTCCATCAGTCCTCTACTAAGCGCGTCTCTCATAGCCTGAGCCACTTTGGGATGCTAAACCACGAACAAACCAAAACTGTTTTACTACCTAGAATTTTCTCCTTCTTCTACCTTGACAAATAGCACCCTTGTATCCATCCTTTCAAATTCGTATTTCACGTATTTTTGACCTTCGTTATATTTCTGTCGCGTGTGAAGTCAGCAGCTGTTCTCCATGTTTTCCCGCTCACTTTTTTATGTATATTGTGCTGTCCTGTGTTATTCCGAGACGCCGAGAATGTAATACTTTATTTGGACAGCAACACGAGGCTAGCGCTACAGTCGCACACGCGAACCATAATTGCGTACATCAGATGGCGGCACATAGTAGCAAGACGGCGGCAAGCTCGATAAGTGTTGCGCCGATATAACACTTCCCCTCCAACAAAATCAGAATCTATCATACGTCAGACGATCCGGCTTCCGCTTGTCAGGAGCGCTGTGCCTTGATAGCACAGGTAACCCAGCATCAGTTTGTTCCGACGTTGATGCACTTTGGGCGTGACTTGAAAGTGGATAACAATCACTCTGATCAAACACTGGCTGGTTCGAGGCAGCCGTAGGAGAGCGTTCACTTTCGAGCAAGTCACTTGCAAGGGGGTAATCTGTATCACTTTCGTCCACAACAGCAGACTTCACAAAAAAACGTCGCAAATGATCAGCATGCACAAATCGAGTCTGTCCGTCTACAACCACAAGGTGTGTTTTGCTGATTTCACACCTACGACCCTGCCTGGACGCCACTTCACCTGTTCCCCACGCACCGAACGCACAAACACAATATCACCAACAGCAAATGATCTATCCTTTGCTTGTTTGCAATGCGAACATTCCTCTCCGATCTGGCATTTATTGTAATCTTGCAGGTTCGGTTTCAACAAAGATAACCTTGTGCGCAGCTTCCTCCTCAAGAACAGTTCATCTGGTGATTGGCCGGTAAATGTGTGCGGCGTTGTTCTGTAAGCGAACAGAAAGTTATCTATCCTGTGCTGCAGTGATCCAGAACTTTTGTTCTTCTGGTCTTCCAGCAATTGCTTCAACAGCGACAGTTTACTGCTTGGACAGCCCGTTCTGCCGAGCCGTTCGACTGAGGAAAATTGGCGGAGTGAGCGTGTTCTTGAACCCGTTTGTCAAAAGGAACTCCTCGAATTCTTTTGCATGAAACTGCGGCCCGTCATCTGTGACTACCTCTGTCGGCAGACCATGACTTGCGAACAACGAGCGCACCGTTTCGATTGTGCTTTGCGTAGTCGTTGATGTCATGATTTTTATTTCCAACCATTTGGAATAGGAATCTACAGCTAGAAGAAACATCTTTCTTTCTTTTTCAGCAAAGTCTAGATGTACCCTCTCCCAACTGCTTGTGCACCACTTCCAAGATGAAAGCGGCGCTAGTGGCCCCACAGATTTTGTGCTTTGACAAATTTCACATGCTTCACTGCTCGTTCGAGGCAGTTGTCTATCTGTGGCCACCAAACCATTCACCTCGCAAGTGCTTTCATCTTTGTTATACCGATGTGTTGCTCATGCAACAAGCACATAACTTCACTTTGAAGCTACTGTGGTACAACGACTCTGTTGTTCCACATCAAACAGCCGCAATCGACTGAAAGCTCAAACCGCTTAACGAAAAAAGGCTGATAAAGTGTGTCCACAGCACGCGGCCATCCGTGCCATACCATTTCACGATCAGTACTAAGAACTGGATCTTTCACAGTTTCCCGTTCGATATATTTAGCAGTTAAGGGGAGTTTTCTATCAGGCGAAAAATAAAATATTTCTTCTGCCGCGTCACCGGCTTCAGGGAGTGGAGGGCGTGATAAGCCATCAGCATTGGCTATCTTTGTTCCTGCTCTGCGCAAAATGCGAAAGTTGTAGTTTGCAAGGAAAATTCCCCAGCGATTCACGCGAGCTGCAGCGACTGCATTCGTGTGGTTCTCTGCCTCAAAAATAGCGGTGAACGACTGTTGATCGGTGATAACGTTGAACTTACGCCCATACAGATATTTATGAAATTTCTTTTCTGCAAAAAGAACCGTAAGAGCTTCTTTTTGCACCTGCGCGTAATTACGCTTGGCGGGAGTCACTGATCGAATTGCGAACGCAATCGGTCGCTCTACGCCCTCAACCACGTGTGACAGCACCGCGCCTAAGCCGTAAGCAGAAGCGTCACATGTCAGCTGTATTTCTTTCTTTACATCATACAGTTCCAAAACCATGTCTTCACTGATCAAATATTCACACCGTTTGAACATGCGCCACACTGGCTCGACCACTTCCATGTGCTGCCTTTGCGCAACAGTTGATGAAGAGATTCTAGCAAGTTTGCTAGGCCAAGCAAAAATTTGGCGTAGTGGTTTACTAGACCCAAAAATGCTTTTAGTTGAGTCACGTTAGTTGGTTTAGGTGCTTCTCGAATCGCCTTTACTTTTTCTGGTGTAGGGCGTACGCCATGCTTGTCTAGCTCATGTCCCAAGTCACAAACATTTTCTTGGAAAAATTTGCATTTCCCTGGGTTTACACGGATGCCGTGTTTACTGAGCGTTTGTAGCACTTGCTCGGTACGGTGATAGCACTCCGTCAGCTCTTTACCTGCTATTAACACATCATCCAGGTAACAGGCAGTTCCAGGTATGTTTCCTAACACCTGGCCCATCACGGCCTGAAACATTGCGGGGGCGCTTGCCACTCCGTACGGCATTCGCCGGAACCTGAACAGTCCCATGTGCATGTTCACCGTCAGCAATTCTTGTGCCTGCTCATCCAGCTCAAGCTGCAGGTAAGCCTTAGACCAATCCAGTAAAGTGAACACGGTCCCTCCAACCAGTGACGCGAATATGCCCTCTTGCAGAGGCAGTGGATAGTGGTCGAGTTCAATACCACAATTTACAGTCACTCTGTAATCCCCACATATCCTAATCTGCTTTCTTTGGGACGATTACTTGCGGTGTAGCCCTGTGCCTCACTCTGTACACCACACCAGCCTTTTCCACCTGTTCGGGTCTCGCCTTACAAAACACTGGCTGCGCATCGTTTTTCATTTGGATGCTACCGGTGAATCCCTGAATAGAACCTGGCTTGTTCCGCTGCTACCGTCTACCTGCCATCCTGCACGTTATCAACATCATGTTGCAACTGCTCAACAGCATTGTGCAAGTCAACTTTTAGTGCCGTTATCCAATCGCGACCTAAAAGTGTCGGCATGCGAGCTCCATTTTCTTGCTTTGCTATTATTATCAGAGGCAGATCGTAGCCTCGGTTCACACCTTTCACTTTGAGTGAAGTACCGTTATACAGGTATGTCGTCTTTCGAACATGGACACTTTGGAAAATTTTCGTCAGTCTCTTTCAGACATTACTGTCACAGCGGCTTCCGTGTCCCATCGGTATCTACTTGCCATTTACTTTTACTTTAAGGCGGTTAGCCGTGAACTTGGTTCGTCGTACAAACTGTAAGCAAGTCACTTTCTGCCAAGGGCTCCTCAACTTTGTGCACCACCTTTGTTTTGCACATTTTTGCTACATGACCTGGCTTCGAGCATTTGAAACACGTACTTTTGAGGAAAGGACAACTCACAGCGTATGCGGTCCGCCGCATCTATGACAGACGCGAACAGTGCCTTTCCCACGTTGCTTCCTTGGTCCATTTTGAGGGGTACGCTGCTCGTTGCTAGGGGCCTCCTCCTTTGTCGCGTGTCGCTGGCCTTGCGTGGTGGAATCCCGATACCAGCAGGTGTCCGCCGGACTGGTGGTTGACCCCTCAGGTAGCATTTCTCTGGTGTTTCTCTTACCCGTGCATTTTGCGGGTTAATATAATCTGGTTCAGTGACGGACGTCTTCTCGCATCAGACTAGATTTAATAGTTTTTTCCTCTCTTAATGTTTTGTCTAGGTTTTGCAATTATTCTCGTCCCCTTCCTCTCGTCAGTGTTTTCGGCACTTTCTCAATTTTTTTTTGTTTGATTCTTCTGTTCCTGAAATCAGTATTTTTTCTCTCTTTGTGAATTTGTGGACCAACGATTACAGTGCCGTGGGAGACTGCAATTCACCAGATTTTTATTTCTTTGTTGGGGACTGTCGTGATTACTATTCTACCTCAGTCTCCCTTCTTTTTATGCTTTGGGTTTTGTACGTCTTCCTCTCTCTCCGTATTGTTATTTGTCATTTTGTATGACGGTGGTTTTGCTGCTGTTCCCTTCTTTTCTGGCTCTGGTTCCTGTTTTTGTTTCATTTGCAGGTCTGGATGCTACCTTCTGGGTTTTTCCTTTTATTCTCCTTAAGCCAGCGTGGACCACCTTGCGACTTGCACCTCGTTTTTTTTTTTCTTTTTTTAAATACCTTCTATCGCTTTTTAAAAAGTGTTTTTTTTTTTTATCTTGAGCTTCTGCTCTCTTTTATTTATTTTTAATTGGTTTTAAGCCTGGCAAACCTTTTGCTGGTCCGGGCTCCCTCTCCTTTTTTTGTTTTTTTTTTCACAGTTCGAGAGGACGATTAAAATGGTAAAATGGTGTCTTTCTGAGCAGTCTCCAAGGCGGTAGCAATTTTGCAAACTGGCTCCCAGGTGACTTCGTCATCCGACAGGGCAAGACGCCATCGGATGGAATCCGCTCGCATTCCAGAAATCCGTCGATCCCGGAGCGCTTCTTCCAAAAAACTTCCAAACGAGCACGTGGCAGCTGTCTCTTCAGCTCGACAATGAGCTGTGCCAGGCTTTTGTGCGACTCTTGCTTTCGCTGGTAGAATTGAGACCGTTCGGTAACCACTGGCCGCTTTGGTGCATAGTGATGTCGGAGAACATCTGTAGCTCCTTCGTGCTTCACTGTGCGTGGGCTTCTTCGGAAGCAGAAGGCTACGCACAGTCATGTAAGCCTTTTCACCAAGGACAGCTAAGAAGACCTGCAGCTTCTTACTTGCGTCTATTCCGTTGGCGGTTGCGTACACCTTTCCACGTAGACGTCGAAATTGCCAGAGTCCGGGCAGAACTCGCCCAACGATCCCAGAGTGGTGTTCATCACTGATGTTCCCGCTTGCCGTGGCGTCATCGTCGTTTCTTCTGGCTTGGTCACTGCCTCTTCCTGAACGATCCCGGCCTCGTCACCATGTTATGCCGAGAAGGCAAGACTTTATTCGGACAGCAACACGAACAGACAGACAAAAAGGATTCAGTGGCTTCGGTTTATAAAGGAAGCCTGGGTGCATCTTTCTTATTCCTTATGAGCCTTATTCATCATCCAAGTTTCACCTGAAAACTGATATGAGATCATTTTTGCTCCTATTGGGTCCTTTTGGAATTGGCTTTTTCTGTCATTTTATTTTTAGCCCTTTTTGGCTATTTTATAGTATGCTCTTTTCATGTTGTCCTCGCATAGGGTAATTCTTTACTCTTTTACTGCCCCGCCGGTGTGGCGCAGTGGTTACTACAATGCCCGAGATTGCGGGATTGAATCCCGGCCTCGGCGGCCGCTCTTCGGTGCAGGCGAAAAGTAAGGCGCCCGTTTACTGTGTGATGTCAGTGCACGTTAAAGAAGGACAGGTGGTCGAAATTCCAGGAATCCTCCCCTACGGCGTCTCTCATAGCCTGAGCCGCTTTGGGACGCTAAACCACAAACAAACCAAAACTGTTTTACTACCTAGCATTTTATCCTTCTTCTGTACCTTGACAAATAGCACCCTTGCATCCGTCCTTTCAAATTGGTATTTCGCGTATTTTTGACCTTCGTTATATTTCTGTCGCGTGTGAAGTCAGCAGCTGTTCTCCATGTTTTCCCGCCCTCTTTTTTATGTATATTGTGCTGTCCTGCAATAAAAGAATTGTTGAAGACAGCACTGTGTTGTCTTATATTTTCCGTTCGTGTCTTGAAGTTGCGTTTTTTTATGTTGTCACTCTTCTGATGACGATGAAGTACTGTGTAGCAGGAAAAAAGGAAGAGGCGTTGGCATGTTTGGGAGCTAGTAGGTCTCACCTTGTATTGTATCGTTGCCAAAGCACTCTAAGTAAACACATTCTTTCTTATTTCACTGAAAAAACCTGGTGGATGGTGCTCCGTTCGAATTTTTGGGACGTAAACTGATATTTGAATATGATAGTATTTCAACGTTTTGTGCGGCGCGTGGAGAGGCGCTGCGGCCTCTGGGTGTGGGCAGTGTTCGTGTCTGTGGGTGGTGCAATTTTTCAATCCGAAGTTGTCGTCTCACCCCACTCTGCGCATGACATCATTTTAGGAAAGGATTTTTTGAAATTTTCTGGCGCTACCGTGGACTGCCCAAGTCAATAGGTTCATTTTGGCAGCTCTCATTTGCCGACTCTTTTTGAAAGAGGCCATAATGAAGAAACAGTTTTTAGTATTACCGAATATAAAGCAGTTTCATTTCATCCTTGTCTGCCATGTTCGTCCCCGTGTCCACCAGGTTACAGTTTAGGCAGTGGTGCACCCAGTTCACTCAGCGTACCTCGTAATTGTCCTTCATTGTGTGATCTCCGTGCATCACGATAGTGCCTCGTTATGGACAATAAACCCATCGTCCGAGCCTGCAGTTTTACCAACTGAATTGAAATTTCCCTCATGTGGACCCGATGCGCTCCGTTTCTTTGCTTTGTTACGAGAGCCACCGCATATCCGGTCTCTAATGAACCTGCTCTTCTACAGCGCCGATCTGAGCTCACCTCAACGCCGTAGTTTTGTGAATATTCTCCCACTTTTTTCGTAATTGTTTGACTTTTCTGAACCAAATGTACCGACCTCTTGCCCTGTACCTCGGGCCCATCGTACCATCGACACTGGTTCGGCTCGTTCCATCCATCAAAAGCCATATCGCGTGTCCCCATCTGAGTGCAAAGTCATTCACAAGCAAGTGGAGGACACAGTACGGAAAAAGGTGATACAGGAGTCATCTAGCCCTTGGGCAGCCCCTGTCATTCTCGTACGCAAGAAATACGGTTCGGTTCGTGGCGATTTTGATTACCAACGTCTAAATTCTGTGACGCAAAAGGACATCTTTCCTCTTCCGAACATAGATGACGCCCTCGACTGCCTCTCTGGTGCGTCCTATTTTTCTTTCCTTGACCTCATATCCGGCTACTGGAAAATTCCAGTAGACCCCGCGGATAAGGGAAAAGCAGCGTTTTAATGTTGTGGCATTCAGGCTCTGCAATGCGCTCCCAAATTTCAAAGATTTATGGACACAATTCTGCGCGTCTAAAAATGCACATTTGCTTTGCTATCTGTGCGATGTCATCATAAGTGGGAAGTCCTTCCAAAAAAACAGTGGCCGTCTACTCAGCGTCATGAACTGTCTGCACAAAGCCGCCCTCTCTCTGAACTCGAAAAAAGGGCTGCTTTGGAGGGTGGCAAGCGCTGGTGCTAGGACACCTTGTCAATATGGTGATGGTGCTATGCCGGACTTTCAGAAAACTGCTGCTATTGAGACCTTTAAGCCCTTGCAGACAGTGAAGGAGATGCGCAGTTTTTTAGGGCTGTGTTCGTATTTTAGAGGCTTTATACATCGCTTTGCTGACGTTGCTTAACCATTCACTTGCCTTCTTAACAAAAACGCCACTTTTGACTGGACACCAGAGTGCGACGCGTCATTCTGTCAACTGAAGTTTCTTTTAATATCGAAACCCGTTCTACGTCACTTCGATCCTGCTGCATAAAAGAAGTTCACACGGACGCTAGTCGAATCCGTCTCGATGCAGTCCTTGTCCAACGCCACGATGACAGGAGCATGTTGTTGCGTACGCAAGTAGTACCCTGAGAAAACCAGAGCGAAGTTACACAGTCAGGGAATAAGAATGCTTGCTGTCAATTTTCGCTCTGAAGCGTTTCCGCTCATACTTGTGCGGATGGTCGTTTACTATCGTAACTGACCATGATTCACTCTGTTGGCTGCAGAACCTTCGAAACTCATGTGGTAGACTCGCACGCCGGGCCCTCCGGTTACAGGATCATGGCTTCCGTGGTGCACAAAAGTGGTAGGCGTCATGCAGACGCGGACCGTCTTTAATTAATGCCAGTCAACCGGATCTTACAGCGACAAACTCGGCAATCATATATCGACCCTCTAACGGACGTTCCCCGACCCTGAAGTTTTCAAAAGGGAACAGCAAAGGGACAGTGGTCTGCAGCCCCTCTTTGCACCGCCCAAACCAGCGGAGTTACAAGGCGTTTTTGTGCGCGCGATGGCCTCCTATGGAAAAAGAACTATTCCCCTGTCGGCCAACGATACCTACTCATAGTTCACAAGACGCTTTGCATTGACGTATTGCGTCTCATGCATGATGATCCAACTTCTGGGCATCTGGGATCGGTTCGAACACTCCACCGTCCTCAAGAAAGATTTTACTGGCCCAGAATGCGCTTTACGATAGAAGAGTATGTTGCCAGTTGCAAGCATTGTCAACGCCACATAAGTCGCACCACAACCTCATCTGGCTTGCTGCACCCTGTGAAGACCCCGACAGCTCCGTTCGATGAAGTAGGCATGACCTCGTAGGTCCGTTCCGAAGCCTTTGGATGAAAATCGCTGAATTGTAGTCAGCGCGAACATCAAACGTTATTGTGGAACCGCCGCTACAGCGCATCCAGTGTAACTTTTACTGCTGCGCTCTGTTATCGTAGACACTGGCTGACACGAATTTTCATCACTGATCCGGGCCGACAATTCACCGCTGACGTTGTTGAAGAGCTTATGCGTTTGTGTGCTGTAACTTCCCGACACTAGACGTCATACCATTCCCAGATAAATGGCTTGACTGAGCGCGTAAACAGAACGCTTATAAACATGCTAGCTATGTATGTGGATGCAGTGCATAACAACTGAGACAACATACTACACTTCATCACATAAGCGTTTGATACCGCCACGCATGAGACGACTTGGTACAGCCCATTCTTCCTGCTATATGCCAGACAACCACACTACTCCCTGGATAATATCCTGCCCTTCTCAAGCTGTGCAGATCCCTGCCTGGCTGAGACCCCTACCTCGCCGAAGAAGCTCGGAGAATCTCCTGCTTACAGTCTGGTGCTTCACAAGAGCAAGAAGCCAAATTTTGCAGCACTAGTTATGAATAGTTTTATTCCTCTATCAGTATCGCATGTTTGATGAACTAAAGTGAATGGATGCTTAAATATTGCACATGTCATTCATTCCCTTCTTAGATATACAGATGACGTTCGGTAAATAAGAAAATCACATCAAAGTAGGACCAGACGGGTTCACAGGGTAGTTTAGTTTCCCCTTCAGGTGGCGATGTGAGGAAGCACTTTAATACTCGGCAGCGCAAAAAAACAGGACCAAAGCGAACGAACAGACACAAAACTGGAGCTTTGGTCCTGTTTTATCCGGCTTCCAGGCATGATCCTCACCAAATAGCCCAATTTTCGGTTCCTAAGAAACACTTGGTGATAGAACCAAGGCTTTGGATGTATGGATTGTGAAACAAGAACAACCAGGCATGGACAAAACTATCCATAACATGACTGAACTGTTCATTAGGTGAAATCAGCCCTGGTTTAACCCAGATCGCTTACTTTTAAGTCCTTTGTCTCCGCTCTTGTCGAGGACAGCAACCAGTAAGAAATCAGAAAACACTTCACAGCAATCGATGGTTAAGGAAAGGAAAATAAGGTTTCCGCCAGCTAATCAGACTGAGGAAAGGATATCGGCTAAACAAATAGTTGGGAAAGGAGAGGTCACAAGCAAACATACAAACCGCACTAAAGTCTATCTTTTCTCTTCCACACACTTGCATACGGGACAAACTTATGCTACGGGGAGAGAGAGAGAGAAAACTTTATATATTGCAAAAAAAGAAAAATAATAATATAGAGTTCCCGTGGTTGGGTCCTCATTGCAGGACTCCCGCGGCCTTTGCTGCCCGGCTGGCTCGTTCAATCAGCCAAAGCTGGTCTTTCCACTTGCCACGGGGACACTCGCTTCATTTAATTTCATTTTAGTACCTTAAAGACCCGTTAGGAGTATTACATTAGGGGTGGTACAAAAATACAAAAAAATTTATACATTATATGCGGTAACACTTTGTCGAAACATCAAGGGACACTTCATGCCAACGATGTGTGTGGGAAGGTCGTTCTAGTCGGCTGCGGTCCTCGGCAAGAATGATTTTGAAAAGGTTGTAGTACGGGCGCGTGAAACTTGAAGAAGATGGCCGGTACGATAAGAAAAGCGTGAATGATGTGCGCAGATGTAGGGTTCCTGATAACTGCAGAATAGTAAAACTTGTGATAAAGACAGAGACTGGCCGCGTGAACGATGCTGTAGATGCGATTGATTTTTAGAGAGGAAATGCTGACACTGCGTGAGTAGCATGAATGTATGAATCTAGTGGCTCTATTTTGAACCCCCTCGAGGGCATTAGCAAGGCGTAATTGATGCGGATTCTAAACTGCAGAGGAATATTTTAATTTTGGTCGGACCAATGCTGTTTTGGCAAGTTATAGAAACAAAAGTGTCGTTGCGGTTCTAAGCCCTCAGTGACAATTCCAGCTTAACCAGTTGCCTCTTCTGAACACCTGAAGCTCAACAACCCTTTGTCACCGCATCGCGTACCGATCCGACGTCGTATTCCTGCTCCCTCACAATATGTTATACACTTGAGCAGAGCGAATCACGCACACGTAGGAAAACAAGAGGAAAAGTGCCTACTGGCAACAGAAATGACAATTACATGCATTTAAACACCGTGAACACTGTACAAAGGTGCGCACAGGAAATACATCTGTAGCAGGAAGGGAGACAGGACAGGTGCGAAACAAGCGCTCTGGTGGCGGTGCCGCCTACAATAATACAGCAGCCACCTAAACTCCGTCGTGCGTTAGTTTTTCCACCAATTTGAGAGAGAGAGAAAAAAAACTTTATTCGTCAGTGATTTAGATGGTTCTTGCTTTAGGTAGCATTCAGCTGCTCCAGGTGGCTGGCAGTTCGTGTCAGCGACTTCTTGCGCTCTTGCCGAGGCCCGGGACTGGACGTCTGGGTCCGGGTTGGCGAGAACAGCTTCCCAGTGTTCCAGCGAGGCAGATGGTACTAGATCTGCCGTAGGCGGATCATCTGCGCAGTCCCAGATTAAATGGTCTAAGGTGGCAGGCTCGCCCCACAGTTGGCAGTACGGAGTTGATATGTCTGGAAGGATTTTCGCATACGTCCAGGGGTTTGACTTCAACAGCATTTGCAGCCGCCGCCATGTGGTAGCCTGTTCACGGCTGAGCGAAGCGGGCAGAGCAGGTCTGCTCACCCTGAGCTCCTTATAATAAGTGGTAATGGCTGATGCGTATCTAGTGTTACATGTGGCTCGCCGCCCCATTTGTAGCGTTGGCCTGGCGGCTCCGTGACTCGGCGGAAGGCCTCAGCGGTCTCGGTAAAGAAGACCCGTGACTAACAAAACAACGTTTAATGCAGCATTACGTAGGAACGGGCAGAGAAGCAGGCCCGGAGAGAAAACCGACACGCTCTCAAAGCAGCTGGTGTCATGGCGTCATCTCTGCGACGTATCTGAGGTCTCTCTCGCAACACGCTCGGCAGTTCAGATGGAAAGGGAGAACAATTCATGTCCGAGCAAGCCCTGATGACTCAGTCTCAGTGTTGCGACGGAAATCCCCTCCACCTCCTGTTAACAGGCGAGGGCGATGCTCTCTCCCTCGAGCGCCGGGATTCTCCAGCGTTTGCACACACGCACACACACACACACACACACACACACACGCACACACACACACACACACATTACGGCACATATAAGTTCAGCACGTCGGAATACGCTCACGAGAGGAAGTGTTGGACGACCAGTTGCACGGCGCTGAAATGGCCGAAATGCTCGCTGCTTTGACTGATGCTACGCTGCGGCCCCATCGGTTGTTCCATATGATGATGGTGAATCGTGACAGACTGCCCCGCTGGGAGAGGAAGATCCCGAAGGGCAGGGGACTGCATCCGCTGTCCAGAGGGATTGATGTGATGATGCTGCTACCCGGGGTCGTCCCACTTTGCCTATGTTGAGCTCAGTCAGCCAGGCTTCCTTCACACGTTCACGCTCCCAAAGCACTGTGGAAAATGTCTTCGGGAGAGCTTTCCGTCGCACCCACAAGCCTCACAACTACGCTGAAAACTCAGCCGGTCAGCGAGGTCAGCGAGCAAGCACAGCACAAACTTCACTAAGGTATGCCAGACTCTTTCCCTCTTATACAGCCATCTATCTTAAAGAATAGCTCAGCAGCACTTGGAACGCATCCACAAATTAGAAAATTGCACTTCAAATATACATTGCATTCAAACAAAGATAATCCCATAAAATAAGCTCAAAATCCTGTGTCAGAAAGAAAAACACCAAGAAGTGAAAACTTTGAGGCTTCTCACGTTAGGGGCTCCGACTTAAGCCATCGACATTACCGTTGAGACCATCGTTTTCATTGAAGCTCCGGCTGTCCGTTTCCCGGAACAGCCTTACCCTCCTGTTTCTGTGCGAGGAAACACTCGAGCACAAGTCACTCGCTTCGCTGAATGGCCTATCCATATCCTTAGGTTTTGAGCACCAGTCGCGCTTTTTCTCAGCACGGACGCGTTTCTGCTGACGTGATAGTCGTTTTTTTTTTGCAATAGTTTCAGCTTCCTCACCTCACGATGGCAGCATTCTTTCTTGCGCCTGCTTTTCCGCTTTTGACAGCGGGAGCACTTGAATGCTCGCTTTCTGCTTTCTTTTGACGCGAGCTCTGGCAAGCTAGAGGTAACCGGAACGAGTATGTCACCGGCGTCGTCAAAGTGCGGCCACTGCGGCGCCGCATCTCATCGCGGCCAGCAGCGCATGACGATCATTTCCAGTCAGGTCCCAATCACAAAGGCATACGCAAGCCTCCATGCTAGGCATTTCCTCTGGTGGCTCGCTACGCAGTTTACCCTGGTCCTTTGGTGTGCCGCATCGCTCCGACGCACTGTCAAGCTCCTTCGACAGTTGGAGCGCTTCAGATTGCGTGAGGGCTATGTGTGGCAAGTCCACGTTCGCACTGTGGTTGTTGCTTTCGCGAATACTACCTGGCGTGGTGTCAGGGCACGAACGATGCGGACTCTGCATTGGTCGCTCGCTGTCACCTTCGCAAGTGTAGTAAAGCACTTCGTTTGTCTGCGTGCCCTGCTCTACCACACAGCTGATTTTCAAAACCGCTATTTTGTGGTCTCCTAGCCCGTTTCCAACTCCGCCACGCTCTACATAACCTTCTGCTTTTGACTCGAGAGGCGGTTCAGCTATTGCCACTACCCCACTCTCAATTGATGGAACCGGATCAGTTACAGCTACTTGGGTCATCGCGCAGTTCACTTCGTTGGACGGTGTCTCTGCGGATTTCTCGCCGATGGAGCCGGCCTTAACCGTCTCAGCTGACAGTGGCTCGAACAAGGTAACCCGATACTTTCCCAATCGAGGCTCGGTCGCCTTGCTGCTTCGGTCACGTTGGTTGGCCGCTTCCCCAAGTTGTACTTCACTCTCTGCTGCAATTTCAATTAGGTCCGAGACTTCCGCACTGATAGCCATTCGCCTTCACAGGCTTTCAACTCATACGCCAAATCAAAGTACGACTTGGTACAGTTTTTCTCGCGCCCATACCTCTTCCGAAGATCTTGAGGCGACAACTGATATCGTATTAGCAATGACTGGTTTAGTTCATCGTAATTTTTCAAGCGTTCGCATAATAAGCGCTTGATTTCATCAGACGCTTCAGCGGGGAGAAGAGCTACCAATCTCTGTGCCCAACTGTCTCGCTCGAAGCACTTCCTTCTGCAGGCACTTTCGAAGTCTGTCATATCCTCGGCAATTAGAAACCGTTGCAGACCGTCTCGCAGTTTCAAACTGTTATACTGAATGGCATTTAAAGTTTTAAGCCTTTCCACGCTCATTCCTAGTGCTGAAGCTCCAGATGCATCAGTTTCGTTACGGGGGCAAACCGCTTTTCTCTCTCCTCCTCGCGCTCTTGGCGCACTAGCCTTTCATGCAGCTCTTTCTCGTGACGTTCCCTATGTTCATGTTCCTCTTTCTCTTGACGTTCCACATTAATCTGAAGGCATTACGAAAGCTTGTCATCTTCCACTTTCAACGCAAGAATAGCCTTTAGTACTTCTGGTTTTCTGAGTTTGTCTGATAGATTCAGACCCAACTCCATCACAAGTTCCAGTAATTTCGGTTTGCGCAACGACTTCAAATCCATGGCTGTTCCGAGTGCTGCCTTTCTACTGCCCACTATTGCCTTGCCGTAAATTAACGCAGCAACAACGACAACACAATTACCAGCTCAGTTTTCTACACTAACAAAAGCCTGGCGAAACTCAGTAGAATAAAGTCCCACACTCACCAAACCTCGCAGCCAAGAATCCAACGCAGTCGTTCCGCTGCAGGCAACCAGTCATCACACAGGGCTCATTGCACTGCTCCCGGCTTGCCATTGAGCTGCTTGTCGCACGGGACATCTCAGCTCATCCTACCACTTGTTGCACCACGGTCAAACCTGGCTCATCTCACTGACCACTGTCACGGCTTGGTCGTCCCACCACTGATCACCAGTTTTTACGTGTTGCCGCGGCCCCATCGGTAGAGTTGGCCTGGCGGCTCTGTGGCTCGGCGGAAGGACTCAGCAGTCCCGGCAAAGACGAGGTGTCGACCAACAAAACAATGTTTAATGCAGCATCACGTAGGAACGGGAAGAGAAGCAGGCCCGGAGAAAAAACCGACACGCTCTCAAAGCGTGTCGGTATTTTTCCGGTCAAAGCGTCAAAGCGTGAAAGCGTCGGTCAAAGTGTCTGGCGTCGTCTCTGCGACGTCTCTGAAGTCTCTTTGAAGTCTTCCTCGCTGCGGAATCAGCCGCTGCCTTTTATACGCTCGGAAGTACAGTTGGAAAGGGAGAATAATTCATGTCTGAGCAAGCTCTGATGCATCGAGGAGAGTAGCCGGGCCCTGATGACTCAGTCTCGGTGTCGCGACAGAAATCTCCTCCACCTCCTGTTAACAGGCGAGGGCGACGCCCTTTCTCTCGAGCGCCGAGCTTCGTCAGTGTTTGCACACACACGCACGCACACACATTACAGCACGTGTAAGTTCAGCACGTCGGAACACGCTCGCGGGAGGAAGTGTTGGGCGGTCGATTGCATGGCGCTGAAATGGCCGAAATGCTCGCTGATTTGACTGATACTGCACTGCAGCCGCTTCGGTTGTCGCACATCATCATCATCAGCCTGATTATACCCACTGCAGGACGAAGGCCTCTCCCATATTTCTCCTATTAACCCGGTTCTGTGCTAGCTGCATCCACTTGACCCCTGCGAACTTCTTAACCTCATCCGCCCACCTAACTTTCTGCCGCCCCCTGCTACGCTCTCCTTCCCTTGGAATCCAGTTTGTTACCCCAACACATGACGCACATGACGGTGGCGAATCGTAACACCAAATCACCCCATAAGGTACCCGTGTCCGATATCAACTCACCTGCTCGGCTGACAAAACCTCGAGCATATGGTGAGCGGCCTCGTTCCCCGCGACGCCCGAGTGAGTCAGGACCAATAGGAGATTCACTACGTTCCTATCTTTTGGCAACACGCTAAGAATTTTTTATACAGTGGTGGATATATGACCCCTGGCGAAGTTGCGGAGCGCTGTTTTGGAATCAAAAAGTTCAGTGAACTTCACGAGACTCTTTTATTTCAAACAGTAATAATAATCGGCTCACAGGAAAGGGAAGGCGCAGTATTATAGTCACAAGCGCGAGGAGACGAAGGATCTTGGCAAAAGTAAAGTCAGGACTGCACGGATTAGCCTAGAAGCCTATCACATCAAGAAACTTGGTAACGAATGCATCAGCGAACCCTCTTCATCTCTGTTCGCGGCTGAGATTGACTTTTTCAACGCTAATACCTGGCAAAAGTGTCTTTTTAAGTGTAACACATGCCCACCCGCGCGTGCGCCTTGATATCCTGGCTTTTACCTTGTGATTTGTTATTTGGTTTTTTATTGTTATTAGCTTTCGTTTCTTTATCTCCCTTTCTTCGGCCTATATGTGATGTTAAGTAACGCAGAAATCTGGACGAGTTGGTGAACGTTCATGATGTAACAAATAGCGCGAAAAACAAAAGGACAAAAAGGGCGACACAGACAAGCGCTATCTTCTCTGCGTCGCCCTTTCTGTCCTTGTGTTTTTCACGCTATGTTTTACATCATGAATATATGATGTTGCCTTCCACGAATAAAGTCAGTTGATAGTTAGCGCTTGTGATTGTGTGTCTCGCCTTTCTTGTCCTTGTATTGTTTGCGCTAAAACCCCTACATCAAGATGAACTACCAACTCCCCCAACAAAAAGTTTTAATGTAGCTTGCCTGCGATATAGCCACTAATCAGCAGCGGAAACGTATTATATTCAGCTTTATGATAAGCTCTATACGAACCATACCTAACAAATTATAGCAAAGAAATATATTTCACATCACATATAAGTACAAGTGACTATGCACATATCGAAATTAAAAATCACAGCGGTGTTGGAGTGGAAGACCTAAATGCATATGACAAACTACAAAAAATACAAAAACATTAGCTGATACTATTCTAGCAGTTCCTCCTGACAAACCAAACTGTAGTTGTCTTCCAGAAGTAATATGGATTTATTTGTAGCGAGTCGCGTGGCATGCGTCCGGCACGTGCCGAAGAGAAGGAAGCAGCGCCGGCACGAGAGCTTAGGAACGCTCGCGACCTTCGCCTCGGCCGGACGCTGCCGTCGTCACCTCTTCAGCTTCTCCTCAAATAAAGGTGGCCGCGGTCACCCCTGCTTGGCGATCTCTACAGATATCAGGAATTTAAACTAGCTTTTCATATAAAAACTGGGTCTAAATGTTGATCGCCGAACGTTATCTACCTTCTAGAATGCTCCTGTCATAAACAGTGCATCGGAGAGACAGGGCGATCAATGAAAGTAAGGCTGAGTGATCATCAGGCAGACACAAGCAAAAAACCTCTCGAAACAAGTTTCCCAGCCTTTCAATCAATAATTATTTCGTGAACGTTCGTGAAAGGGACAAAACGTATATGAAGAAATGTCTCACTCATAAATTTAGAACTGTGGAACAAACAGAAACAAATATCTCAAAAGGAACATTAGAATCCCTTAAACATATTGTAACGGGTATTGCGCCAAACGTCCAGGCAATGCCCTGCGCCTAGAGGACTGCCGAAGTCCGAGAGCGGTCTGAGGAGCGGTCTGAGTGTGGTTCCAGGCAATCACTCCATCATCTACGCCAGCTAGCCACTAACTGTCTGCGTTTCGTCGTCGACTATAGTTTGTATCACTGCCCCCCTTCTCTGTAGCATCGCCTCGATGCGACGCGGTGCTACTAGGAAAACGTTAGCGAAAGGGTACACAAAAGTGTCACAAGGACCCAGCGGCGTTGACGAAAAGTTCGGTCATGCACGATAATGATAGGGCTCTAGCCGAACCACGTGCACGACTTCAGGACACTGTAGCCTTCGGGATGGCGCTGGGGAGACATGAACAACGGCGTAGGTGACGTCACTGATACGGCGAACAATCTCGTAAGGACTGAAGTATCGCCGTAGTAACTTTTCAGATAGGCCGCGATGACGAACAGGTGCCCACACCCACACGAAGTCACCCGGCTTCTAAGTGACGATTCTTCGGCCGAGGTTATACCGAGCAGCGTCATTCGCCTGTTATCGGTGGATTCTGAGGCGTACTAGTTGCCGCGCTTCCTCAGCACGCTGAACAAAGATGTCGGCGTCAAGTTCGGTGTCAGAGCCGCAAGGACCAACTGGCATCATGACATCCAACAGCGTGCTCACTTGGCGACCGAAGACAAGCTGGACCGGAGTCAGTCGCGTCGTCTCTTGAGTGACGGTATTGTACGCGAAAGTTATATAGGGCAAACTCGCATCCCAGGTGCGATGCTCTGCGTCCACATACATAGAAATCATGTCGGTGAGGAAGCGATTGAGGCGCTCCACCAGCCCGTTGGTCTGAGGGTGATACGCCGTCGCACGCCGATGGCTAGTGTGAGTCAGAGTCATGACCAACCGGATTAGGAGATCCGTAAAAGCTGTCCCACGGTCAGTCATCACCAAGGTGGGGGCGCCATGACGTAGGACGTTGTTATAAACGAAAAACTGCGCAACTTCGGCTGCAGTACCTTTAACAAAGGACGCAGTCTCTGCGTACGGGGTTAGGTAGTCTGTCGCGACGACTACCCAACGGTTGCCAGACGAAGACTTCGGAAAAGGACCGAGAAAATCCATGCCCACTTGATGGAAACGGGTCTTCGGTGGAGCAATAGGCTGAAGAAATGCAGCAGCTTTCAATGGCGGAGACTTCCGACGTTGGCAGTCACGACATGAGCGTACATAGGAACGCACCCAGGGGAATAACCTGGGCCAATAATACTTTTGACGAATTTGTGCAAGTGTACGGCTGACCCCCATGTGGTCGGCGGTTGGTTCATCATGACAGGCACTCAGCATATCTGGGCGCAACTCAGAGGGCACGACAAGGAGAAACGTCTCTTCACTGTTAGCAAATTTTCGCTTGTAGAGCACATTACCACGTAGAGTGATCGTTTGAAGCCCACGATGCAAAACACGGGGGATAGGGGCGCCGACGCCCTGCACGTTTTCGACGAGTGGCGCTAACTTTGGGTCCATTCTCTGCAGCTGCGCGAATTGGGTTGTACTCATAGCCCCCAGGAAGGGAAAATCATTGGCCGTTTCATGTGGGCGATGGGCGAGCGCGACAGACAGTCAGCATCCTGATGCTTCCGTCCTGATTTGTATACGATTGTTACGTCATACTCCTGTAATTAATGCTCCATCTAGCCAATCGTCCTGAGGGGTCTCTGAGGCTCGCGAGCCAGCATAATGAATGGTGGTCGCTTATAACACAGAAAGATCGGCCGTAGAGGAATGGTCGGAAAGTGGTGAGGGCCCATATTACCGCCAGACATTCTTTCTCATTTGTTGAATAATTGGTTTCGGAGCGGGTAAGTGTTCGGCTCGTGTTCTGCCCCGTCTTGCCACTGAATTAGTACTGCACCAACCCCAACGTTGCTGGCATTAATGTGGACGTCAGTTGCGGCGTTTTCATCAAAATGACCTAGTATCGGGGACTCTGTAGGCGGCTGCGAACGGCGTGTCATCTCCTCGAGTCAGTGTGATTAAGGGTTCCGCGGTGTGCGAAAAGCCTCGTACAAAGCATCTGTAACAGGAGCACTAACCTAAGAACCGTCGAACAGCTTTCTTGCCAGTCGGGCGCTGAAAACCAGAAACGGCAGCTGTCTTTTCAGGGTCGGGGCGAACACCTTTTGCGCTGACCACGTGACCAAGGAAGCAAAGCTCCTCAAAGCCGAAGTGACATTTATCCAGTTTGATTGTCAGGTTGGCGTCTCGGAGAGCTTTTAAAACAAGGCGTAGCCGTTCTTGGTGTTGTTCGAAGGTGGTCGAAAATATGACGACATCCTCCAGGTAAACCAAACACGACTGCCTCTTCAACCCGGACAGAACGGTATCCATCATGCGTTGGAACGTGGCCGGTGCCGAGCATAGGCCGAACGGTAGCACCTTAAACTCATACAAGCCATCGAGTGTTACAAAAGCCGTCTTCTCCCGGTCTCTCATCCACCTCTATTTGCCAGTACCCACGTTTTAGGTCCAGCGACGAGAAGTATCGGGTATCTCGCAGTCGATCGAGTGCGTCGTCTATGCGAGGAAGTGAGTAAACATCCTTTTTCGTGAAGAGATTAAGTTTTCTGTAATCGATACAGAACCGCAGAGTGTTGTCCTTCTTTCTGACGAGAACAACCGGCGAAGCCCACGGGCTTGTAGACGACTGAATGACATCGTCGGCAATCATTTCGGTGGCCTGTTTTTCAATTGCTGCTCGTTCCGTTGGAGAAACAAAGTATGGGCGTTGGCATACGGGGCGCGTGGTCTCGTCCGTTATTATACGGTGCTTGGCGCCCGGAGTTCGACCCACTTTGGAAGACGAAGTCTGCAAAATCAGCCAAGACAGCCGAAAGCAGATCCTTCTGAGCCGGCAATAACTCGGTGTTTATTTCGACAGGTGGCAGTACGTGACAAGGTCCAGTATCGTATTGACGGGTTCTTTCCACGGTGCAAAAATGTGGACACTCCGTGACGTCTTCGAGGAAGGAGATCACCGTGCCTTTTACGAGGTGCTGAAAGTCGTTCGAAAAGCAGGACGGCTGCCATCCCGTAGGTGGACGAGGCCTCGGGCAACAATGACACCTCTCTCAAGCAGCAGCGGGATATGACCCTCCGCCATGCCCTCAAAGTCATGAAATAGGTCATTCTGCACGGCCATTATGACACTGCACCGTGGTGGCACCGTGACACCATCCTCCACAATACCCAGAGCATGGCTACAGGGATCGCGGGTGTCTAAGCGTGCCACTGCCCGTGTAGTCTAGAATATGACTCGTGCCTCGTGTAGGTCGATCACAGCACCATTTGCCTGCAGAAAGTCGAGTTCCAGGATCATATCTCTCGAACAGTCGCGCAAGACGACGAATTCCACAACGTAGATGACACAGCGGATGCCAATTTGGGTTCTGCACCTTCCGGCCGGGCTAATGAGATGACCACCAGCCGTGCGCATCATCATCATCATCATCAGCCTGATTATACCCACTGCAGGGCGAAGGCCTCTCCCATATTTCTCCACTTAACCCGGTTCTGTGAAAGCTGCATCCACTTGACCCCTGCGAACTTCTTAATCTCTTCCGCCCACCTAACTTTCTGCCGCCCCCTGCTACGCTTTCCTTCCCTTGGAATCCAGTTTGGAATCCAGCGACCATCGGTTATCCTCTCTTCTCACTACATGTCCTGCCCATGCCCATTTCTTCTTAATTTCTACTAGAATGTCGCTAACTTGAGTTATTTCTCTGACCCACTCTGCACGCTTTCTATCTATTAATGTTACCCCTACCATTTTTCGTTCCATAGCCCTCTGGGTTGTTCTCAACTTAAGTAGAACTCTCTTGGTTAGCCTCCACGTTTCAGCCCCATAGGTGAGTACAGGCAAGATGCAACTGTTGTATACTTTCCTCTTGAGCGATACCGGTAAGCTGTTAGTCATAATCTGCGAGTGCCTGCCAAATGCGCTCCATCCCAATCTTATTCTTCTTCTTATTTCCTTTTCATGGTCCGGATCTGCGGTTACTACCTGTCCTAAGTAGACATATTCGTCCACTACTTCCAGTATTTCGCTACCTAATGCAAACTGCTGTTCCTTCCCGAGGCTGTTGAACATTACCTTAGTCTTCTGCATATTGATTTTCAAGCCTACCTTTCTACTTTTCCTGTCTAGGTCATCAATCATTATTTGCAGTTCATCCCCCGAGTTGCTTAGCAAGGCAATGTCATCAGCAAATCGCAGATTACTGAGGTATTCTCCATCTACCCTTATCCCTAACTGCTCCCCATTCCAAGTCTCTGAATACTTCCTCTAAACAAGCCGGGAATAGTACTGGAGAGATTGTCTCTTTGCCTAACACCTTTCTTTATAGGAATTTTGTTACTTTCTTTACGCAGAACTATGGTTGCTGTGCAGCCACTATATATATCTTCCAGAACTTTCACGTACGGCTCGTCTACCCCCTGATTTCGCAATGCCTGCATCACCGCCGAGGTTTCAACTGAGTCAAATGCTTTTTTCGTAATCAATGAATGCTATGTATAAGGGCTGGTTATATTCCGAGCATTTTTCTATCACCTGATTGATGGTATGGATATGATCGATAGTAGAGTACCGTTTCCGAAACCCTGTTTGATCCTTTGCTTGATTGCAGTCTAAGGTTGTCCTGATTCTATTAGCGATTACCTTAGTAAATACCTTATCCGTAACAGACAGTAGGCTGATTGGTCTGTAGTTTTTAAGGTCCTTAGTGTCCCCTTTCTTGTGAATGAGGATAATGTTTGCATTCTTCTATGGTTCCGGTACCGTCGATGACACCAGGCACTGCGTATACAGGGTGGCCAGTTTTTCTAGCACGATATCCCCCCCGTCCTTCAGCAAATCTGTAGTTATCTGATCCTCTACAGCTGATTTCCCCCTATTCATAGTTTCTAGTGCTTTCTTGACCTCGTCCTTCGTCACTGGTGGAACGTATGACTGTTTTTCCCTACCGCCAATCTCACTACGGTCCTGACTACTTTGGCTACTGTAGAGATCTCTATAGAACTCCTCGGCTACTTTGACTATCTTTTCCATATTAGTGATACCGTTGCCCGCTTTGTCCCTTATCGCATACATCTGGTTTTTGCCTATGCCCAATTTCTTCTTTACCGCTTTAAGGCTTCCCCCGTTCTTTACAGCATGCTCAATTTTCTCCGTGTTATACTTCCTTATGTCGGCCACCTTGCGCTTGTTGATTAGCTTTGTAATCTCGGCCAATTCGATCTGGTCTGTTGGATCGGAAGCTTTCATACTCTGGCGTTTCTTAATCAAATCTTTCGTCACCTTAGACAGCTTACCGGTATCCTCTCTAACTATCCTACCGCCTACTTCTACTGCGCACTCAGTAATGATATCTCTGAAATTATTGTTCCTTGCCTAAAGGGTAATGTCGCCATCCTCAGTTAGAGCTGAATACCTATTCTGTAGCGAGATCCTGAGGTCTTCTGCCCTCCCACTCACCGCTAATTCGTTTATGGGGTTATTTCTTACTAATGTGTTGCGTTCCTTCTTCAGATTTAGGCTAATTCGGGACCTCACCATCCTGTGGTCACTGCATCGCACTTTCCCGATTACCTCTACATCTTGCATAATGGCGGGGGTTGAACACATTATGAAGTCGATTTCATTTTTAGTCTCTCCGTTAGGACTTTTCCATGTCCATTTCCGGTTCTTCCGTTTGCTGAAGAAGGTATTCATGATTCGTAAGTTATTGCGCACTGCAAACTCAACTAGTAACTCCCCCCTGCTATTCCTAGAACCAATGCCATAGTCACCTACTGCCTTGTCTCCTGCCTGTCTTTTCCCTACCTTGGCATTGAAGTCGCTCCTCCGCTGCCGCGCTAAGCCTAACGCCGGCGTAGTCGATGGAAGTGCTGCGATAATCGAAATATCGGTGGTCCGCACACCAAAAAGTTGGTACTGTCAGACTCCTGTCATGTTCCGATCTTCGCTTGGTAATTTGAAGGTGGTCCGATGGAAGTTGGCACCGCAATAGGCTCTTTTGTCGGGAGCCGAAGTGGACGCGTCCGCGCTGGCCAGCTCTGACCCGGAGGCTCAGCTCTACCTGGTCACAAGAGCTCGCAAACTGGCGAAAGCCAGTGGTGCCCTGGACTGGGGGCGCCAACCGCTCGTCAGCCTCGGTTGAAGAGGCGAAGATCCCCGAGCAGTTAATAAAGTTCACTCACTCACTCATTGAAGTCGCCCATTAGTACAGTATACTGCGTCTTTACATTTCGCATTGCCGATTCTACATCTTCATAGAAGCTTTCAACTGTCTGGTCATCATAACTACATGTAGGTGCATAGGCCTCTACAACCTTCAGTTTATACCGCTTATTAAGCCTAATTACGATGCCTGCAACCCTCTCATTAATACTATAGAATTCATCTATATTACCCGCTATATACTTATTGACAAGGAAACCTACTCCTAGTTGTCGCCTCTCTGGTAAACCTCGATAGCACAGTACATGCCCATCCTTCAGTACAGTACATGCCTCATTCGGCCTCCTAACCTCACTAAACCCTATGACATCCCATTTCATGCCCTCTAGTTCCTCTAACAGCACTGCTAAACTAGCTTCACTAGCTAGGGTTCTAGCATTAAACGTTGCCAGGGTCAGTTTCCAATGGCGGCCTGTCCAGCGGAGCCAGGCTTTCTTAGCATCCCCTGCTGCGTCACAGGTCTGACCGCCGCCGTAGTCAGTTGTTCCGCAGCCGCTGGTGACTGAGGGCCGTGGTTTTATGGAGCTTATCATAGGCGGTTGCAGCCAATTACTATACCAGGGTGGCCAACTCCTGTTCTGGTGAGGTAGTGCGTTGCCGGAGGTGTTCACCGGCATCAGGTCGCACCCCAAACCTGTCTATGCAATTCCATCGACACGCGAATTTTTTTTTTTTTTTCATCCGGTGGAGAATTGCGCGGCACCGGGATTTGAGCCCCGGTCCTCTTGCATGCGAGGCGGATGTTCTACCGCTACGCCACCGCTGCACCTACACCGTGCAATGCTAGGGCCCAACCATGGTGTCACAACTTTGCTCAATTCCCGGGCGAAGGCTTGGCTCATCACTGAATAGCCTGCACCAGTATCAAGTAAAGCTATCGTGTCAGTTACGTCAAGTGTCACGCACAAATCAGAAATAGCGCGTCGGATGTTGTCGCTACCCTGTGAGAAATCAGCGTATCGGTGTATCGGCGGCGGAGGATCTGCAGTTTTTCCGACAGCAGCGGCCTTGCCTTCGGATACCTCTGGAATTAGCTTTTCCGGCGTGGACTGGGAGAACGCCGTTCAGTATAGCTGGCGTCTCTGCGAGGGCTTGGGGAATGGTACCGCAGCGGAGATAACGATCCTGAGTCATAGCGCGTGTATCTCCCACGCCTCTGACGGGCCGATAGATGAGCTTCAATTTCGAGCGGCCGTTCGCCGTTCCGTGGGCAGGGCGCATCAGGTTCGAAGCCGCGAAGTCCCACTCGACGACACGGGCATGCACGGTAAAGGTGACCGGCCTTCCCGCAGTGGTAGCAGATTGGCCTGAGGTCCCGCGTACGCCGCACGTCCGACTTGCGAGGGCATGGAACAGGCGCCACAGCTTGAGCCGATGCGTCATGCAGACTGATGTGGGTAACCACCGGTGTCGGGTCAATACTACCACAGGCAGCTGCTTGACGTGCAACGGACGCGTACGTTCATTTGTCGTCGACCCGTGGAGGCATTGTAGCGACAGGATCGTAGGCAGTTGCCTGACGAACAACGGGTGTGTGCGTGGGCATTTCATCGACGCGCTGCCGACGCGCAGCCTGACGTACTTCATCTCTGACAAGTTCGGTCAGTGATGTGACAGGTGCAATCTGAGGCAGACGGAAACGTTGGAGTTTCTCCCGAACAACCGACCTAAGGAGGTCACGTAAGGCGTCCGCACCGCCTCCATGGCACGACAAAAAGACATCTGGGGCCAGGCTGCTGACATCTCGGTTGTACTGTCTGGCCCGTTATTGGAGCGTCGTTTCCGTGGTCGTTGCCTCCGCGAGGAATTGAGCAACGGTACGCAGTGGGCTGCGAACGGGGTCCGCAAACAGCTCCTGCTTAACTCTACGCATGAGGTGGCGAAGCGTCCTCTCCTCTGTCATATTGGGGTCTGCGCGCTGGGCAAGACGGGTCATGTCTTCACAGTACATGCGCACACTTTCATTTGGCCGCTGGTTTCTGGACTGAAGTGCAGCTTCAGCTTTCTCGCAGCGGCCGTCGTTGGGGAAGGTGGTCAGAAGTTCACGGCAAAACGCTTGCCAGGTGGTAAGGGCGCCCTCGTGGTTTTCGAACCACGTACGCGCAGACTCTTCAAGGGCAAAGTAAACATTATTGAGCTTACGCTCGTCACTCCAGCCGTAGTACCGAGCCACTCGCTCGAAGGTCGCCAGCCAATCCTCAGCGTCTTCGAAGACGTCGCCGTGAAAAGATGGTGGTGTTCGCGGCGGGTTACAGAGGATCGGAGCTGAGAGCCTGGGATCAGTGGCCATGTCGTGGTGGCTCAAGAGTTGCGGCTGCGTCATCCTCGTAGGGGTGGAGAGGGGCCCAACCTCAGGCGACTGTCCGCGGAGGCGGTGACTGAGTCGCTAGTGGACCGGAGTCAGATCCGTCGTGAAGCGTGTAAACGTGAGAAAGCGTACCCAGCGCACTCCACTAGACTTTAACGGGTATTGCGCCAAACGTCCAGGCAACGCCCTGAGCCTAGAGGACTGCTGAAGTTCGAGAGCGGTCTGAGGAGCGGTCTGAGCGCGGTTCCAGGCAACCAACTTCGTCGTCTACGCCAACCAGCAACCACTTCATCGTCTACGCCAGCCAGCCACTAATTGTCTGCGCTTCATCGTCGACTATAGTTTGCATCAATATTACCTCTGCGCAATAACTAGTCGGGAAAACAGTCCCATATAGATTTGATTGTGCAATTTGTTGCAGGTGTATACTTATTACCCCCCCTCCCCTCGATAACATTAGCCGCACGCTGCTTCTTTATCACTTCTTACTTTGATTTTTCGTTGAATCTTTTTCTTCAGGTAATGTCAGGCGTGCAGGTTTGGTTCGTTTGAATTGATATTATTCTGTTTCTTTGTTCCTCTCCCCTCCTTGTCGAAAGCTCCTAATAACTATTCCCCACACATGTATTCTTTATCAGGACCCTTGGGAATGCCTGTCTCCTTTCAAGAAAGGTGTCTCATCATGGAACCTGTTTTATGTGCTGACTCATCATCCACCCTGAATTGTATTTTTGTTGCTGTCGCCATTTTTTCAGTCCATCTGAGAAATTCTTACCGAAGCGACATTCCATCATTCTTTGCACTTCTTTCTCTTCTTCAAGTTCTCCCTACCCTTTCCTGGCTTTTCCTCTTCGGAAGCAAAAAAGTATTTACACACCCGCCCGTTATGGTCGCGCTGCCCAAACGAAGACAAGTCCCCTTGCGGAAACTTTGGCTCAGCTTGCAAACTGAGACTACCCCTCGACCCTTGATCAGTACTCTTTTATACTGTGTACCCATCTTTTTTCTCTCATTCTGCCCAGGATCCTCAAAAACCAAAACTGTTATTCCTTTTTGGCTGGTGCCTAGAAATCTTAGGAAATTAGATTCCAAATTTTAAACTTAATTAATAATTCGTTAACTTGGAATGCTTCAAAAGGCATCATATTTGTCATCATACCTGACAGGTCCCAGAAAATTAATGAGTAAGAGCGAGAAAGAAAGACAAAAATTAGGAAAAAAAGATCAGAGTTGGGGAGTGATGGATGGCTGTTACACGCAGTAAAATGCACCCGCTCACACGGCCCAATCTCTCAAGCAGTTTCTTACCAGCAAACACATTACTCTGATGAAGCATCCTCCTAAATTACCTGATTTTGCTCCATGCAACATTTTTTTATTTGCTAAAGTTACATCTTGCTTAAAGGGAACCCATTTTACCTCAGTAGAAGAGGTTTAGGCAAAAACGTAGAATTTCCTGAAGAACCGCCCAAAAACTCGAACTGTTACCAGCACCGAATGTGGAAGTGTGTGAATACTGAACGGGACTACTTTGAAGTCGATAATGTAAACGTGCACTGATTCTGTAAGTACAATAAAAATATTAGACCAGTCCCGTTTTTTTTTTTTCACACCTCGTAGATGCTAGGTAGTTAGTAGGGGCATGAACGCATGAAATAGAAAATACAGAATCAAAAAATGCGCTGGTGAGATAATACTAACATTAGTCGTTGTATATGCAAAGCACAAATAAAACTAATACAAAACGCATCAACAACCAACCAATAGGAATACACTGTGATACAGCAGAACAAAGACAAAATGACGATGTCAACTCGCGTAGCTGATGGTGGAGCGGTTTATGGTTGCGATAAGGTAAGCAAATCATTTTAAATAATTGTGGCTTGTGGAAATGCGGAATAATTAAAAGTTGAGTTCTTTCGTGTATGCGTTTCATGATGTACTATTTCTGTAGGCGACGTGAAATGCGTGAAGGAGCATAGCGATAGATCGACACATGTCTATTGGCTCAAGGCCGCAGAAGGCAGAGTTCGGCGAGTTGTAGGGTGCAATAAATGAACATTATGTCAGCAAGCCTTCGCTCTCGTTATCGTAGTGTGAAATTGAATATCTGTGCCAATATTGATTACCATTTGTTTTTTTGCTGCCTCAAGCTTTGTTTTCGTACTGAAGAAATCATTCCATTCGCAATAAGCCGGTTGTCGAAGAGGTCTTGGCCCGTGTCTTCTTTTCTTTCTCTCCATAATCTTTCGCACCCAGTTATTCTTAATCATAGCTCGAGGCCTATTTACCCGCCGTCTCAGCCCCGGAGCCCGCCAGCAGCCTGGCGTCGAAGACGAAGCCGCTCTGCTCTCGCTCGAGCTCTGCTGTTGGTTCAAGCGTTGCCGCCGTTTGAGTGGCCCTCCTGCTCTGGATTTCAAAAGACAAGTATCGGCGAGCTACACACTCAAGATGTTGATAAGATCTTGACCTCTGGTGGCGGTGCTGGGTGCAGCCCATGCACCGAAAGCCCTCGGACAGCTGTGAGCGCAGCTCTCGATTGAACTTTTCGGCGGACGTAACGCCAGTTCACTGCACCAGTCGCCAACACCTCGGCATGATTCCATGTGTTCGATATCCTGCCGCAACGCTTCAAGCCTACAATTATCGGGCCTTTTCTTTAAAACGTGCGCCTCGTAAGCTCATGGAACACGTCATAATCTCCCATGTCATTGCCTTTCTGGTCTCAAACAGCTGAAGTTGAAGTTGAAATTTAAAGTTTATTTTTGGATCAAAAAACAACGTACAAGAATATACAGCGAGAGGTCACATGCTACAAGACCGCAGGTGGGACCTCCCATGGTAATAGATTTCGATAGGCAACATAAAGAATAATATTATGGTAAGAAAATTTATGAAGCAATACTGAAAATAATGAAATACATAGTACAGAGTGCATTGCGGACAGATTTAGATACAAAAATAGAATACAAAAAAACGTACAAAAACTCTAACGATTTCCGCGACACAAAAGATAAACAAAGAAATCACAAATTAAGAGAAAAATTTAAATTTCAACTTGCACAAAAAAGGTGTATTAGTTTGCTTAATGTCGAAATTCAATGAATTACAAAATGATATGGACGAAAATTGAAGGCCTTGTTTCCCGTAGTTAGTACTGACCTTAGGTAGAAGAAAATTATTACGCAGAGAGAATGGTGTAACGCTGTTGTTTTTGATCGTGCCGGGAGGAAAAATGCTAAATGGAAGCTGATGGTGAAGAATCTTAAAGAATAGAATACTGATGTTATAAAGAGCCGAGAGGGGTAGAACATTTAAATCACTGAACAAAATATGCGACGGTGACATTAGAGGGGAGGAGGTTAGATGCGTATGGCTTGCTTTTGCAGTTTTATTAATGGCCAAAGATGAACATTTGAAGTTAATAATTTAACGAAAGCCCGTCTGGTCGGGATGGGACATGACGAAAAATAAACGGCCCCGACCAAAAGAAGAATGATGGAATGACGTTTCGCTCCCACACGGAAGCCTTGTTCACAATGAGGCGAAACGGGGAACCGTTGCCTTAAATACAGCGCATTACAGAACCCAGACATCTTGCGTATACAGGGGGCAGATTACCATGATTACGGTTCAGCGTATTTGCTGTCGTCTGAATGATTAGCGACTCAAGATAGAGCCATGATGCTCTGTTTCCTTCTTTCCCTATCACATGTGCCTGTGCCCAGTCAATATTGTGTTTGGCAGATACCGAATGTTCGGCCAGTGCGTTCGAAGCCACCTGCCGTTTCCTCACGTCGTTTTTACGATCGCACAATCTTTCAAAATCCCGACTCGCCAAAGTACACAGATGCGCAGTTGGCACATGGTATTGCGTATACGACGCCTGGGAACTTTTCCTTTCTGAGTGGGTCCTTCACATGCACCAATTCACCCCTGAGCTTCTTGGCTGGCACATGCGAAGTCTTCACGTCGTAGCGATGCAGTATGCGTGCCAGCGTTTCACTAACGCCTGGGACATAGGGAATCGATGCCCGCTTTTGGGTGCCAGGGGTCCGACTACACGAGAACTTCCAGGCTCGCCTTCGGTCGCACCAGGATGAGTGCTCGCACGAAACCAAACTGGAAAGGCCGATGTCTTGCCGCAAGGACCGGTCCCCGGATCCCTCGAAAGTGTTCGTGCACAACCTGTCGTCCTACAATCTAGTCAAGGCGGAACTTCCCGTCCTAGGCCTCGGCCTGAACTTCAACACCGGTCCGGCGCCCACGCAAGGAGAGTTGTTTGCGCAGCTGAGCATGCTGTGAACCTCATTGAGCCGTCCCGCCGACGTACACGCGTTGTCAGCTTCCTTTCCAAGCTACGCGCACAGCTTTCGACTTCACCCCTCTCGCGCCAGGAAAAAGAGGCTCTCAGGAGCCTGCGTACTAATCCTGACATAGTAATTCTGCCAGTGGATAAGGGTAACACCACAAGAGCGACTACCGAAATAAAATGTTGGCCCTCTTGGAAGACGCTGACACGTACGCTCGCCTCGCGCGGGATCCGACAGCAAAAATACAAAGAGAGCTGCAAAAGCTGCTGGCTGGCGTCTTCAGAATGGTTCCACTGCAACACCAGTCATTGTATTACCACCTATTATGCCACAATGGTCCAGCCCCTGCGATATATGGCCTATCAAAGATCTACAAGCCTGATGTCCCGTTGCGTCCTATTGTGGACTGTTCCCCCCTTCAAAACTTGTCCAAGGTTTTGCACAGTTATCTCGCCACTCGTCGGCAGGAGCCCCACGCACATACGAAACACCTACCACTTCATAGAGAAGGTCCGAGACCTTGAAATCGACACGGGGAAGATCATGGTCTCGTTTGATGTAAGGTCCCTGTTTACAAGCGTGCCGATAGACCTTGCCGTGGATGTCTGCACCTCCGCCCTCGGAACTGACCACACGCGGCCAGAAAGTTCTCCCTTCGAAGTATAGGATTCGGCTAGACTTTTCGCTTCTGCTTCTCAAACACTTATTTCACTTTTGAGCAAGTACCGTACAAACAGGTTCACGTAGCCGCAATGGTGGCATCGATTTCGATCACGGTTGCCAATTTGACAATGAAAAACCTCGAGACTCGGGCACTAGCATCGTTCACGCGTGCCCCCAAAGTTTTTCTGAGATACGTGGACGATTGTTTTTGTGTCTTGAAGAAAGAAACGCTGGACGCTTTTAGGCTACACCTTAACGGTATCGAACCAGCAATACAGTTTACCGTTGAAGAAGTCAATGGCCGCCTCCTATTCCTGGATGTACTGGTCTCCCGTGAACCGTCATGACTAACCTTCAACGTATACAGAAAACCAGCGCCCACCGGCCACTAGCTTCATTTCACTTCTGTTCACCCTGTTTCCCAAAAGCGTTCCTTGGTTGCCTCGCTCCTCCGTCGAAACGAAAGAATATGCACAAAAAGAGAAGATAAGTGTGCTGAGACCTTGCACATATGCCATGATTTGTCTGCTTGCGGCTTCCTTGGACATTTTATTGACTCAGTGGAATGCCAGCTTGCACGCCCTGCGCTGCACTGGACCCCAGGCACCCGAAAGCGGGCATCGATTCTATATGCCCCAGGCGTTAATGAACCGCTGGCACGCATACTGCGTCGCTACGACGTGCAAACTGTGCATGTGCCAGCCCACACCCTCAGGGGAGAATTGGTGCAAGTGAAGGACCCACTTAGAAAGGAAAAGTTCGCAGGCGTCGTATACGCAATACCATGTGCCGACTGCGCAGCTGAGTACATTGGCGAGTCAGGGGATTTGAAAGTAGATTGCGCGATCGTCAAAACGACGTGAGGAAACGACGTGAGGAAACGGCGTTCGGCTTCGAACGCGCTGGCCGATCATTCGGTATCTGCTAAACACAATATTGACTGGGTACAGGCACGTGTGATAACGAAAGAAAGGAATAGAGCATCACGGTTCTATCTTGAGTCGCTGATCATTCAGACGACAGCAAATACGCTAAACCGTAATCATGGTAATATGCCCCCTGTATACGCAATATGTCTGGGTTTTGTGATGCGCCGTTTTTAAGGCAACGGTTCCCAGTTTCGCCTGATTGTGAGCAAGGCACCCGTGTGGGAGCCAAAACGTCATTCCATCATTCTTCTTTTGGTCGGTGCCGTATATTTTTTGTCAAATATGAACATGATAGGTTTTACCCCAGGATGAAATTCCGTAGTTTAAATGGCTCTGTACGAATGCGTAGTAAAATGATAGTAACGCGTGGATTGGGAAATAGGATCGAGCTTTGATCAGTGCGCGTAACCGAAATGAAATGTTCTTGCACTGTAGCGAAGGTAGCGAAGCACTGGAAGTAGTAGGCGAGTATGTCTATTTAGGACAGGTAGTAACTGCAGATCCGGACCATGAAAGAGAAATAACAAGGAGAATAAGACTGGGATGGAGGGCATTCGGCAAGCACTCCCAGATTATGACTAACAGCTTACGGGTCTCGCTCAAGAGGAATGTACGCAATAGTTGCATCTTACCTATACTTACCTGTGGGGCTGAAATGTCGAAGCTAACAAAGAGGGTTCTACTTAAGTTGAGGACAACGCAGAGGGCTATGGAAAGAAAAATGTTAGGGATAACGTTAAGAGATAGCAAACGAGCAGAGTGGGTCAGAGAAATAAGTCGTCACTGACATTCTAGTGGAAACCAAGAAGAAGAAATGGGAATGGGCAGGACATGTAGCGCGAAGAAAGGATAACAGATGGTCTCTTAGGGCAACAAACTGGATTCTAAGGGAAGGAAGCGTAGCAGGGGACGGCCGAATATTAGAAGTGCAAGATGCTGTACTAGTTGGTACTGCACAATGAAATAAAACAGCGCAAGAAACAGGACGAAACACGAAGGAAAAGAAACACGAACACGGGCGCTATTAGATGGGCGGATGAGGATGAGGTATATTAAGTGGGCGAAAGAGGTTAAGAAGTTCGCAGGGGTCAAGTGGATGCAGCTCGCACAGGACCGGGTTAATTGGGGGAATATGGGAGAGGCCTTCGCCCTGCAGTGGGTATAGTCAGGCTGAGGATAATGATGATGATGATGATGGTGACCGTTTTTTTGCACGCCGATTTGAGGGCCCGCCCTTATCGGGTCGAAGACTTCAGGAACGCACTCGTTCGGCTGATATTACCCCCCCCCCCCCCTCCCGAGGTTATCGCCTTGGGAGCGTATCGAATGAGCCATGTGTGTGCCGGTACATTCGCCTCTGCCGCAGCTGTAAAGAAAATTGTCTCTATTGGAGAGATGAATGTTAAGGAACGCCGTTACCTGGTCATCGACCCTGCCAACCAAGACGTAGGCCTCAAGCTGCATTGGTTGTTGCACAAACACCCGACGAGGACGTGAGGGTAGCCTTTGCTCTGTTTTATGTGCGGAATGTCAAATGCGAATTGTCCAAGGAACGGTGGCGAGTCCAAGGGGTAGCCAACAAAGGTTCGACGACCCGTTTGGTGTCTCTAAAACTGGAACGAAGTGTGACGCTTGAGGGCCTGCCTCACGAAATTAAGGTCGGCGGTGAGCTCGCTCTTGTTGTGCCGGGCAGAGCCCCTCTTTGCCTATGCTGCCACGGTAAGGGACACATCCGCCGTGAGTGCAAGGTCACACCATGTAGCTTCTGTCGCCGCTACAGGCATGAAGAGAGTAAGTGCGTTCGAACGTATGCGAATGCGGCTGTTCCAGTGAGCACTGACATGGCGTCCGAACTCATCATGGACGAGGCGGATGCGGAGGAGGCTGCAGCGGCGGCAACTGACGGAGCAGTCAAGGGGAAATCACCAGTACGCCTCTCCTGACCTCAGATACTGGGAGTCTAATAGTCGGTGCGAACCAAAAGACCTGCACACGGCTGAAGCTGAGACAGCAAAGGATGAAAGCCGCGTAAGCTGCAAGAAACCAGCTGCCAGCGTTCACCGACATGTGAACCACATGAATGTAACAAAAGGGAGCGCCAGCAACCAAAAAGGAAAGCGACCATGCAAGTACATTGGTGACGGAATGCATGAATCAGAGAGAGCAGCGAGCCACCGCAGACGACTGCCGGAATGCGGCGAGCAGCATTGAGATTTAGGCCGTATACATCAGCCGACCACGAGCGGCGGCTCAGCGGCCGCCGTAGTGATGCGTGTGCGTTACGAAAGGTTTCTTTAAGCGCGAGATGGCCACCTTTATTAACGTCTTCTCACGTCGTCTGCTGGCCTCAGGTAGGCATCTACGGTTTCCTTATTCAAAATAAATAAATGGCTTCAACAGCTGTAGCAGAGTTGCGTGTTGCAACTATTAATGTCAGGGACTTGCTTCCAAAAAACGCCAATACCAATTAAGACGACTATGCCTCGAAAATGGACTAGGCATAGTTGCCGTACTGCAGACGAAAGTCAAGAACAGAGTGATCGTATGGTGCAGCCCTTTACAACACTCTACATCTGTGTATGCCATTCGTCTGGCATGCCTGGTGGGTGGGTTGTGTCTATCACGAATTCGTTGGGGATTGTGGTGCAAAGTGTAACAGTTTGTCAAAGTGGCCGTTTACTTGTATTTGATTGATTGATTGATTGATTGATTGATTGATTGATTGATTGATTGATTGATTGATTGATTGATTGATTGATTGATTGATTGATTGATTGATTGATTGATTGATAAACTTGATTGCGGGAAATAGTGCTTAGTCGGCTAGAAGGTCCTCCCACTGCTCAAGACTAGGGCTATCTTTTTTAGGCATTATGGGGTTTGCCCTACATCCCCACATTGTGTGGTATAGTGTCTTAGTCTCCGCACCCGACACACATAAATTTTGTATTGTGTTGACCATATCTTGTGGTATAGAGCTCTGTTTGGATATGTGTTTGTTTGTAGGCGCGCACGTGTAGTGGCTTGTTCTCGGCTAAGTGTGTCATGTGGAAGTGCGTACTTTCTACGCCTCTCCCTACAAGCTCGTATTGCTTCCTCGTACAATTCAGGTGTTGTGAAAGGCACTACCGATGGCTCCGCCGCCCGGCTAACGAAGCCTCAACT
The DNA here is from genome assembly GCF_055883805.1 of Amblyomma maculatum. Taxonomy (NCBI): domain Eukaryota; kingdom Metazoa; phylum Arthropoda; class Arachnida; order Ixodida; family Ixodidae; genus Amblyomma; species Amblyomma maculatum. Next base: position 477,666,656 of record NC_139344.1, on the reverse strand, counting down.
ATTCATATTTTTCTTCGCTGTGGAGACTGATATGTTTGTATTCCCTCAACAAGGAGAGCGAACGCATAGAGCACAGCACACTAAGCAATATGTGTGCTGTGAGCGTTTATATTTGCTTTTGGGTGATTTTAATTGCGTATGTAAATCAGAACGCAGGGTTACAAAAAAACCTGTTCATGACAAAAGTGCGTATCTGTCGAATTCACTCATTCGAAAAAATAGGTTAGATGATGTAGCTGAATTCCTTGCGGCAATGCCTCATTTTACTCACTTCCAGGGTGAAAGTAATGCGACGTTGGATAAAATGTATGCGTCGCTTGAACTGGTTCCTATATGCAAGAGCTATGAGGTAAAACATATGTCGTCTATGGACCGTAGCTTGGTAATGTTCAGCTTGGGGGAAAAAGAAAAGAAATCGAGGTTTTCATGGGAGCTTTAAAAGTTTCATGCACAATCACTTGAGAATGAGCATTTTGTTATTAAAGAAAATTTATATATCGAAGCATTACTGTCAACAATGTCTGGAAACTGGGTAATTATGTGGGACGATTTCGAACAGAAGGTGAAAATAAATGCGATTGAAAGAGGAAGCATTATAAACCGTGACAAACAAATAAAGGAAAATGCACTACATTGTCAACTAGATCTTCTTGTATGCCTAAAACGTTCTCAGCCTGGAATGTACAAGAAAGAAATAAGAAAAACAAAAAGCAAGCTTGAGATTATCGATAAAAACAAGCACAGAGCTGCCATGATACGGGCGCGTGCCAAGCGTCTCTAGCTCGACGAAGTGCCCAGTAAGCGTTCGCTGGGTGATGAAAAGATTTACGCGACTCAGAATGAAATCAAACGAATAAAGTGCTAAAAAATGAGGTAACGAATGACACCGCTATAATTCAGTTGGCTTTTATTGAGCAGTACCGGGAATTGTTTGGGCGACGACAGATCCAAGAATCGGCGTTTAGAAATACCTTCTTGTCCCGCATGCCGAAACTAAAAAGCAGCTGGGGAGGTCAATCAGCATGACAGAAATTGAAAGAACTATCGAAGAGTTCAAGTAATACTCTTGTTTGGGCGAGTTGGTTCATCTTTGAAAGGTTACGTATACTTGCGCGAAGAAGACGGGACACAAAAAAGGCACCTATGCGACATGTACGGAGCGCATATACATGTCGTATATGTGCCTTTTTTGTGTCCCGTCTTCTTCGCGCAAGTATACGTAACCTATCGAAGAGTTGAGTGCTCAAAAATCTCCTAGTCCTTAAGGCTTACGTACCGACTGCTATAAGCTTTTCAAAGGAGAAATCTCTACGGAAATTTATAACGCAAAACATGCCGCCGTCATTTAGAACAGCCCATGTGGTTTTAATACCTAAAAGTAAGGACGAGGCTAAATTGTGTCCGATATGCCTCACAAATGTTGATTATAAAGTCTTCATGAAGATACTTGCCAGAAGAGTGCAAAATGTTATAAAAGATCGTGTAGGGCCACTTTAAACGTGCGGCATTAAAGGCCGCACCATCGGAACAAATGTGCACATTGCATGAACTGTTCTTGAATGCTGTGGCTCCTTTGTAGATCGAGTTCAATGATGCAGCTTGATCTTGAGAAGGCTTTCAATAGAGTGTTGCACGAAATTCTTTTCGCAATACTAGAACATGTAAATATTGGCTCGGTTATATCACAATATGTGCGGATGGCGTATGAAAACTGTGTCGCACGTATCATTGTGAATAATCAGTTATTAGAATCAGTTGGCTTGACTGCTCTTCAGTACGGCAAGGTTGTTCGCTGTTACCTCTGATTTTGCTATTTATCTTGAGCCGTGTCTGTTATCACTGATACATAATCAAACTGTTCACGGGTTCACGCTTCAAGCTACGCAGGTAAAAGTACTGGCTTACGCGGACGATATCGCAGTTTTTTGCGCACATCGGGAAAGCGTTAAAGAAGCCGTTCCAGTTGCGTGTGACTACTCCAAAAATACAGGATGCGAAGTCAATTGGGAGAAGAGCATTGGTTGTTGGCCCGGTGAAAGGGATAATACACCGGCAATGTTTGCTAATATGTGGTGGACGGCTGTTCCAGGGAAGTACTTGAGTGTACCATTGAAGCAATAGGGCGTTGAACGAGTCAGTGCAAAAAACTAAGCATAAAGCGGGTGGGTGGAAAGGGTGCGACCTCTCAGTGTTGGCACGTGCAAGTGTCTGTGATTAGTTTTTGATTACTAAAATTTCGTATTTGCTGCAATTTTTATGCGCCTCGTGCCGAGAGTATTTGCAGTCTTTATTTGAAGGTCAAAATGGGAGCGAGCTAGCGGCACTAATTTGTTTCTTCCCATCAAAATGAGTGGCCTTGGTCTTTCGAACTTGTTTCTTATTCAAGCTGTATCCCGATTTCTTTTTCTGCGTGATCAAACAGACCTTTGTTGCGCACAATAATGCAGATGCACTTAGGTAAAGTGATACCAGACTTTGTTGCGTCTAGTTATCCAGCCAGCCATCGCGCTGTAACTGAATATTTAGGAGAAGTTGGTTAAGCCTTACAAATTTTGCGGCCCACTTTTCGATTGAGCATCTTAGCATTGTCCCAGGAAGAAGCTGTATAAGGAGTTGCTCAACCTGTTTGTTCCCGTATCCCTATACCGATCCATATAGGTGGAGTGCCAAGACAAGATCTCCTAAAGAGAGTTAGGAAGATGCCGGTTACACCGACCGACAAATCGTTTTTCTTCAAGCTTCCCTATTGCAAAAACCAGTGCCCCTGGGTCCCAGCGCTCCAGCGCCATACCTGAATATGGTCCCAGTATGACGCTGGAAACTGGGCGCACTGGGACGCGGCATACTGGGACGCTCCGCACTGGCGGCACTGTTCGCCCGGAGAAAAAAAGGCGTGGGATAAAAATTAAAAAGTAAAAAGTAACGAAACAAGTTAGGCACATAAAAGAACCTAAAAAGAGTAAAAAAAAAAAGAAAAAATAAATTAATGCACCACACCGGCCTCGAACTCAGTCCCTAGGCACATATCAATCACTAGCTCAGCACGCTATCTACTGGGCCACGTCGAGTTTTTTTTTTTTTTATTGCCGGTCATCACCAACACAAAACAAAACAAATAAAAACGCGCTACAAACAGAACGCTCACAGCAGAGCGGTTACCACAAGCATGACACTGTTAATTCTTTTTTAACAGTTCGTTGCAGCACATCCCAAAAATAGACGCTCTCCCAACAGTGCAGAAATGCATGGTCTATTGTCTCTGGCTGTTTACATATTAAGCAAAGTGAACCCCATGGCAGATAAAAGCCTTTGCTTTCAAAAAACGTTCGTACCGATAATGTTCCTGTATGTAACTTAAAGAAAAACGTCTTTACCCCAGGAGAAACTGGCATTCTTTTGACACCCTTCAGTACGTCTTGACCTAGACGGCCGCTATACAAGGCTCTGTAGAGAAGAACAGAGAAGAAGTCGTCACAAACAGCTTTATACAGGTTCTTCTTTTTCACTGAACTTAAGTATTCTGTCGAGAAGCGAGCTGACAGAATTCGAACACTGCTGACAACCTCTTTGAAAAAACTAGAAAGGCACCCTGGCATGCTTTCCGTGGCAACAACGAAATTGGGCAACGCCCGCGCGAGCCTCACTTGGCACACAGTGCGCAAAAAGGGGTCGGTAACGTCGCGAAAGAAAATAAATCTGTTTACAAGCTGGCGCACAAATAAGTGAGCAAGCCCGAGACCTCCGTCTTTAATTGGCCGGAACAGGTTATCCCGACTACATCTTCTCCAGCTTGATGCCCACACAAACACAGCAAAGATTCGGTGTAGCTTTTGAACACTCAACCTAGAACAATGAAGTGCTTGCTTGACGTACCACACCTTAGCAACAAAAAATAATTACACACACTGGCTCGTGCAAAGATAGTCAGCGGCACTCCTTTCCACTTGTCAGCCTTCTCCCGTATCTCCTGAACTTGGGCGCGCCAAAATGGCTTGCTGTCTTCATAGAATTCTAGAGGTACGCCTAAATACTTCACGGGTGTTGTAACCCATGTAACGTTGGCAAAAAGGTCAGGCATTGACGTCCACGCCCCGTGCCAGAAGCCAAGACACTTTCTCCAGTTTACTGGACTTCCTGTGGTCGCACTAAAATCTTTCACAACTTCAACTGTGGCGCGAATACTTTCTTTGTTCGCAAAAAACACTGCCACATCATCAGCGTACGCCAAAAGTTTGACCTCAGACATGTACAATTGAAAGCCCTGAACAGATGGATTTTGCATAATAGACAGGCATAAAGTTTCGATATACATGCAGAATAGAAGAGGGCTGAGGGGACAACCCTGACGTACCGAACGCCGCACATTTATGGGTTCCCCTAATACTTTATTAACAATCAATCGCGTTGTGCAGTTTCGGTACGCCAGGGCTACGCCCTCTCTGATAATAGAACCAACATTGATATAATCCAATATTGCAAACAATGCATCATGTGGAACACAGTCAAACGCCTTTTCTAGGTCGAGCTGAAGAAGCGCGACCCTCGCGCAAGCAACGTCACAACATTCCAGCACGCACCTCGCCTTATGAACATTTGTTATAATGGACCGGCCCTTTATACCACACGTCTGGTGGGAGCCAACGATATGTTTTATCACTGTCTGTAGCCTGCCTGCCAGAAATTTCATCAGTATTTTGTAATCCACATTTGTTAAAGAAATAGGTCTGTATAACGTCACAAATTTTAGTTTCTCTGTTTGGTTTGACTTAGGAATTATGTGTGTGAGGATGCGAACGAAGGAGGGAGTGCACCAAGTTCATAGCCTTCGTTAAATACTGCAGCTAACAATGGGGACAGATCTAGCTTGAATGCTTTATAAAAGGCTGCGCTCAAACCATCCGGCCCAAGCGACTTTCCTGGGTTCAGATTATCAATGGCGCGTTCAACCTCGTCCTCGGAAATCGGCTGCTCTAACTTTTCTTTTGTGGTGGCATCCAGTCGTGGCAAGGAGGAAAGAGTGTAAGGAGGAAGAGTGTAAGGAGCCGGGAGTTTACAAACTGGGCCACGTCGAGAACTGGATTTCCTTGACACATTCCTGCATTTTATGTCATGACCCGCATTTATAAGGTTAGGACTTCATGTTTCGCAGTCTACAGGCCATTGCTACCGCTCTAACAATTGCAACTTCTTGATCATTTTAGCTTGCTGTCTGCTCTCACGACTTGCAACTAATGTTCTGGGTGCCTATGCGTGCTATTTTGTGCACTGGTATCATTTTAACATCGTTGGCAAATTTACCAACGCCGGCTCTTGGGTGGTGCTCTGCTACCGTGGGCGTAATTTTCGCTGAACACGGAGCTTTAGTAGAAGCCTTCAAGGAAAAAAGTGCAACCAAGCTTCAATACCGGCAAGCGCCGCATCGATGACCGTAATTGCGTGTAACTGAACCTCATTTCTATGTAAACATTGAGGGAAGCGTTGCGATGACCGAGGGCTCGGCTGCTTGATACGCAGAGTAAGAAGGAGCGCAAAAGCTTGATTAACACGCCAAATAATATGTATTACAAGCGCTGTATGTTGTTGCTTTTTCTCTCATGGGCCCATCGCGCGGTAAAATACTCTCTTCCTGGTTTTAGTTTTTCTTTCTGCTGTTTATACTGGGCCGTGGTGCAGGCTACGCTCGCCTGCGATTGAGCCCGCATTGAACATTTTGGCAGTAATCATTGTGTTAAAGTGCCCTTAAGATCAGCTGTGAAGTTGGTTATGCAGGTAGCCCACATTATTCAATTCCAGCTTTAGTTGTGCGTTAATCGTCAGTGTGTGATGAGATCGAGGCGCGGCGGTCGTTGTCTCTCTCGAAACGCTCCGAAACGACCTATCGAAACATAGAAACTCTAGAAAAATGATACTGCCTTTATTTTTTCACAAATGCGCAACGACTTCGCAGCAAAAAGCGCTTGCTTGAACCATATTTTTCATATGCCTCCCGATGGTCGATTGAAAGTACGCTGTTGCTCTGTTGGCCCCTGAGGGATGCTACTCCGGCTGACGCCGCAGGCCGCACCGGCCATACTGGGGCACTGGGACCAGTGCGGCCCCAGCGCACATACAGCGCTTCTCCCAGTGCATCGCGGATGCCAGCGACACACCCAGCGTCAAAAGTCTAATCCCAGCGTTTTTCTCCCATCGCACCAGTGCAGCCAGTGTCTTCCCGTTACTGCTCCAGTGAATATCGCAGACCTCCAGCGTGTCCAGCAGATCCAGTGCAAAACCAGCGCGAAAATCTTACTGGTTTCGCACTGGAGACGCTGGTTTTTGCAATATGGCACTCTGGTACCCTTGCCGTAAAAACGTGGCTTAATGATAAAGGTACGTTTGTACCTTGAACCCTCAACTGCACAATCTGTAAAAAAAAAAACAAGAGACCATCGATTACGTTTTTATAGACTGCTGGGTTGCCGTTTTTCACTGGGATATATTACAAAACCTTAAAAACAGAACTACCCATTAATCCCATACGGCATCGGGTTTCTACCCGTACAAAGTGAAGAGGTCTCATACGACATGATTGAGGTGCTGGGCCTCCACAGCATTCGGAAAACGCGGATGGCATTTAGGCACGCCGAAGAAAATGTACGATCGGTCAGGGACAATTTCATTGAAAGTGTCACATTTCTCAGAGATGTTCTCCGCAGTCAGCCTGATCAGCCTCAGTGGATGGATGTGATTGACGGATTGATAAAAATGAAAAAAGTTTTAATACATCGCTTAAGCCTAAGGTAGGCTAGTGATTTGTATGCCTGTATGTACTTTGCAAACCAAAATAAAAAAAAATCGAGGCGTGCAGCGCAGTTGCTAAAGCGATGGGCTGTGGATCCAAGAGATGGAGGTTCAATTCCCGGTGGAGACAAGGTTTAATTATTTACTTTTACTTTTACTCTCGAAAGCATGACACCTCCGCTGACAACCTTCTGTGGACAGCGATGATGCTTAAAAAGCAGGGAAAAAATGCGGCCCCACAACCACTCACGGCAAGCGCCTAACCCGTTCCACTCAGCCGTCCGTCTGATTGGTGACAAGTCACGCTGTCACAGAATTCCCTGGCTTAAGGCTCACTCTCAAGCCGAGCACACGCTTTGCTATAAAATCTGCACATGCGCAGTTGCGAAGTGAAAGGAGCGCGCGTAGTTCAAAAGTCCATGAGGATCACTCTCAAGCAGGTCCCGGCTCAAAAGGGATTCCAAGCAATTGGCTGCTACTACACCCGAGCGGCCGTGGAATCGCCCTTACCCTGGTCGCAGGGTCCGCTCATCACGTACACGGAAATCACGGCTCAACACAGGAAAGACTGGACCTCCTACATGCAGATCGGTCTCTCACAACTAAGGAGGGCAGAGACTGGAGGAAATTACACACAAACCGATTCTTTCCACGAACTTGATTCATGTTCTGGGCAGAGACGAAGCAGAAAGAGGGACACGACGCTGTCCCTCTCTGAGATCATATTTTTAGCCTCAGATCATGCACCAACCAGCCCAAAAATCCACCCTTATGGTTCATGTAGTCATGTGTTTCCGCGCAATGACGCAGTACGACGAATACTAAAAAGCACCGGACCATTCAAGATTCTCCGTCGCGGGCGGAAAATGCTCACTATTGAAATGCAGGACTGGCAGGAAGTTGGTTCATTGGACAGATTGATACCTGTGTTCCTGGAAACTCAGTCCACAACAGCAATGTCCACCCCACAGCCTAGCACCCGTGCAGAAGTACCTCGTCCCATGGCAGGGGATTGTAGCACGACAGAGACCAGCAGCTATCACACGCGCAGTGACAGACTTTTCGAAAACATAGCGCAGAAAGAACACGGACGACACAAAAGTAACGGGACAGGCGCTAACATGCAACTTTTTTTTTAGGAAAAGCCACCACGTCAAATATATAGGAGTTGATAATCACCACCATCAGTCAGTGAGCATGTGCAAAGAAAATCCCAATGAAGAGGACGGCGCGTGGTAAAGAAACGAACAAAAATCACAACCAGGATGACAGCACGTGGTAAAGAAAACAAAAGGAAGAAAATAAAAAATTTAATATAAAAGTTATGGTGCCGAGGAAGCAGAACCACCAAGGGTCAAATGAGATATGCATTTAAGAAGTTTAAGAACAAAAGGGAATGAAAGCTATACAATATGAATTGAACGCTAAAAAAGAGAAATTGAATAAAAGCAAGAAAAGTGAAGACAATCCTCGTTCAAATACAACAGAAAAATTTCTTGGGGGAAACACTGTTGAAGAAATGGTTAACACCTGCAGATGTCCGTCCATGGAATTCAACCTAACTGTCAAAGTAATTTAATAGAAGGCGTGCTGACGCACATCTGCCCGGTCTTTCTTATGAAATACGCCTCCGTGACTTCGCGCTCTGGTTTCCCTTTAGCGTAACTTATAAATTCTGTATTATCTATCTTTGGATAGCACCCATTATCTCCCTCTCTTTCACATGATTTACAGTGGTGGGCAAGGTTACTTCCTGATTTATTACGTACGCATAATCTATGCTCTTTCGCCCTTTCATTAAAACATCTTCCTGTCCGCCCTATGTAATGAAGTCCACAACTGATAGGAATCCTGTACACAACGTTAGCCTTGCAAAGCGTGAATATCGTGAACCGTGAAATTATGCGAAAACCTATGAAAACATGGCATTACTTGAACAGGAGTCTTGTTTTTGTTAACTTCTGTTCCCTGCTCAATACATGTGACTCTTAATACTTTCAGTTTTTAAAACATTCTCATAAACTGCTAGTATGATCTCCACGAGGAGACCTGCCTCTTGAAGACATCTGAACTGCTCTTGAATGTTTTCAGCCATGCGATGTGTGCAGGATTTAGTTACGGCTTCGTGAAGACAGGAAGATATGATCCCCTGCTTAACAATCTTTGAGTGCGCGCTTTCGAAGCGCAACACACGCTTTTTGGTTCCTGGATGGTACATCCAGCACAAAGTACTGTCGGATAAATTAAATTCAATATCTAAGAACCGCATGTGGCCATCTGTAGGTGCTTCCCAAGTGAAATTATATCCGGCACCGGCTCAGAAAAAATGCTCAGCACTTCCTTGACAGAATCACAGTTTTTCGCATGGCATTTTCTAAAATTATTTATAGATCGTCCACGTAACTGAACACTTTTACAGCAGGAAGGTGAGAAAGGTTGTCTTGAATGAGTTTGTCAACAGCGGATAAAAATATGTTGTATAACACAGGTGCAACCGAAGAACCGATACAAATGCCTCTTTTTTGAATATAAAATTGGCTTCCTGAAATGATAGCTGTTTGGTTTGTGGGGTTTAACGTCCCAAAGTGACTCAGGCTACGAGAGACGCCGTAGTGAAGGAATCCAGAAATTTCGACCACCTGGGGTTCTTTAACGTGCACTGACAAAGCACAGCACGCGGGCGCCTTGCTTGTTGCCTTCAAGGAAAAGCGGCCGCCGAGGCCGGGATTCGATCCCGCGTCCTTGGGAACAGTAGTCGAGCGCCGTAACCACTGCGCCACCCTGGTGGGGGAAATGATAGCTGTTGATGCAAGATAGAATTGCAACAGGGTGAGGAATGAATGGCTGCTGGTTCCCACGCCGTTCAAGAAGGCTATTTCCCCACTTTCAGAAATCGCATCACGAAGCACCTTGAACAACTCTCCATGAGAAACTAAATAATACAGGTCTTTGATGTCAGTTGAATAACCACTCATTGCACAGTAGAAATTCTGTTCGAAAGTGTCGACCAAATCTTTGGAACTGCGGATGAGGAACGGATCTTCAGTCATCAAAGTGTTAAGGTGTCGCTGAAGGTATGCAAGGCTAACGTTGTGTAGAGGATTCCTATCAGTGGTGGACTTCATTGCATAGGGCAGACAGGAAGATTTTAATGAAAGGGCGTAAGAGCATAGATTATGCGTACGTAATAAATCAGGAAGTAGCCTTGCCGACCACTGTAAAGCATGTGAAACAGAGGTAGATAATTTCATTTCATTTCAATTATTGAAGCCTTAAAGGCCCGAGGGCATTAAATAAGGTGGGGGCAATAACATTGCCCCCTCCTTATGTAACGTTGGTATAGTGCCTGGTATAATGCGCCTTGCATTTGTGTTGGGCATGGTGTTTTCACATTGTTTTCTGTTTCGTGATTGTTGGTATAGTGCCTGATATAATGCGCCTTGCATTTGTGTTGGGCATGGTGTTTTCACATTGTTTTCTGTTTCGTGATTGTTGGTATAGTGCCTGATATAATGCGCCTTGCATTTGTGCTGGGCATGGTGTTTTCACATTGTTTTCTGTTTCGTGATTGTTGGTATAGTGCCTGATATAATGCGCCTTGCATTTGTGTTGGGCATGGTGTTTTCACATTGTTTTCTGTTTCGTGATTGTTGGTATAGTGCCTGATATAATGCGCCTTGCATTTGTGTTGGGCATGGTGTTTTCAGATTGTTTTCTGTTTCGTGATTGTTGGTATAGTGCCTGATATAATGCGCCTTGCATTTGTGTTGGGCATGGTGTTTTCACATTGTTTTCTGTTTCGTGATTGTTGGTATAGTGCCTGGTATAATGCGCCTTGCATTTGTGTTGGGCATGGTGTTTTCACATTGTTTTCTGTTTCGTGATTGTTGTTATAGTGCCTGATATAATGCGCCTTGCATTTGTGCTGGGCATGGTGTTTTCACATTGTTTTCTGTTTCGCGATTGTTGGTATAGTGCCTGATATAATGCGCCTTGCATTTGTGTTGGGCATGGTGTTTTCACATTGTTCTCTGTTTCGTGATTGTTGGTATAGTGCCTGATATAATGTGCCTTGCATTTGTGTTGGGCATGGTGTTTTCGCATTGTTTTCTGTTTCGTGATCGTTGGTATAGTACCTGATATAATGCGCCTTGCATTTGTGTTGGGCATGGTGTTTTCACATTGTTTTCTGTTTCGTGATTGTTTGTATAGTGCCTGATATAATGCGCCTTGCATTTGTGTTGGGCATGGTGTTTTTACATTGTTTTCTGTTTCGTGATTGCTGGTATTGTGCCTAATATAATGCGCCTTGCATTTGTGTTGGGCATGGTGTTTTCACATTGTTTTCTGTTTCGTGATTGCTGGTATAGTGTCTGATATAATGCGCCTTGCATTTGTTTTGGGCATGGTGTTTTCACATTGTTTTCTGTTTCGTGATTGTTGGTATAGTGCCTGATATAATGCGCCTTGCATTTGTGTTGGGCATGGTGTTTTCACATTGTTTTCTGTTTCGTGATTGTTGGTATAGTGCCTGATATAATGCGCCTTGCATTTGTTTTGGGCATGGTGTTTTCACATTGTTTTCTGTTTCGTGATTGTTGGTATAGTGCCTGATATAATGCGCCTTGCATTTGTTTTGGGCATGGTGTTTTCACATTGTTTTCTGTTTCGTGATTGCTGGTATAGTGCCTGATATAATGCGCCTTGCATTTGTTTTGGGCATGGTGTTTTCACATTGTTTTCTGTTTCGTGATTGTTGGTATAGTGCCTGATATAATGCGCCTTGCATTTGTGTTGGGCATGGTGTTTTCACATTGTTTTCTGTTTCGTGATTGCTGGTATAGTGCCTGATATAATGCGCCTTGCATTTGTTTTGGGCATGGTGTTTTCACATTGTTTTCTGTTTCGTGATTGTTGGTATAGTGCCTGATATAATGCGCCTTGCATTTGTTTTGGGCATGGTGTTTTCACATTGTTTTCTGTTTCGTGATTGTTGGTATAGTGCCTGATATAATACGCCCCTCATTTGTGTTGCGCATGGTGTTTTCACTTTGTTTTCTGTTTCGTTGCAGCGATATTTTTGCGCATTTTTATTTGTTGCTTAGAGGTCAGTTCCATTTTTGATATGTTAAAACTTGGCACCGACTGGATGGTGCTGGTGTTTTGTTTGTCGTGTTCCGCCTTTGTAATCTGTACCCTGTACCGCTCCTATCTTGGTCCTGACCGGACTGATAGTATCTCTAATAAATAAATAAATAAATAAATAAATTATATAACAGTATACGAACACCAGTTCAAGAAACAAAACATAGAAAGAAAACGAAACCAACAAACAAACAGTAACAAAATATACAAGAGCAGACTAGTGTGCATTGTCAAATAGAACACTGAAGGTGACTCGTTAGTCTTGCTCGGAAAATTTCACGATCTTTGCATGAAGCAATAACGTCCGGTAGAGCATTCCATTGGGCTATTGCATCTGGAAAAAAAGAGTTATTCATTGCTGCAGTGCGGCCAAGAATCAGTTTTAACGGGTGATTGTGATTAAGTCGACGGGACATTCTTGAGGGAGGTTGCAGGAGAGGGTGCCGGTTGTGAGGACGGTAAAAAAAAAGAATGAAGGAGGCAGAGACGTGATATAATGCGGCGTGATTGAAGGCTTGGGAGGGAAAAAGTTCGTTTTAGTGCTGTGATGCTGGTTTCACGTGAGTACTGCGACATGATAAATCGCGCGGCACGGTTTTGGATGGCCTCTAAATTATTAGCGAGGTGTGCTTGTGAAGGGTGCCAGATGGATGAAGCGTATTCTAGTTTTGGACGTACATAGGTCTGGAATGCGAGCTGTCGGATTTGGGGTGGTGCTGATTGTAAATTTCTCCGCAAGTAACCAAGAGTGCGTGAAGCCTGCGAGCATATTGTTTGAATGTGGGTAACCCATGATAAAGTTGATGTTAGGTGGACGCCAAGGTATCTATAAGATGACGTTCGAGCAACGGGAGTGGAACTGATACGATATGTGCTGTTATCAGAGCTGCGCTTACGAGAGAAAGACATGTATTGACATTTACTTAAGTTAAGCGGCATGTGCCATTGCTCACACCATGATACAACTGTGGCGATGTCATTTTGCAACGTAATGGTGTCCTGAGGGCCTTTGATAGCGTTATAAATGACACAGTCGTCCGCGAAAAGTCGAAGTTTTGTTTTTGTGTTAGTTGGGAGGTCGTTAATGTATATGAGAAATAATAACGGTGACAATCCAGCGCCCTGAGGGACACCTGATGTTACGTCAATTAGCGATGAGTTATGACTGTTGGCGGATGTAAACTGTACACGGCCTTTCAGGAAGTGCTCAATCCAGATGAGTAATGTCTGCGGGATTCCAAGGGGAGGCAAGTTTAACTAGTAGATGATTATGGGGAACACGGTCAAATGCCTTTGAAAAGTCGAGAAATATGGCGTCAATTTGTAAGCGGTCGTCCATGTACTGAAGGATGTCGTTTGTGAATTCGGCGAGTTGAGTTTCACATGGCAGAAACTTGCGAAAGCCGTGTTGAAGCGGATAAAAGTATTTCAGCGATTCAAGGTGAGTGATTAGATTTGATGCAATCACGTGTTCCAGCAGTTTGGACGGAATGCTTGTGAGCGAAATTGGTCGGTAGCTATTAGCTTTTGATCTATCGCCGGATTTAAAAATGGGAATTATTTTTGCTTTTTTCCAATCGTGAGGGACTTTGCCATTGCTAAGCGACTGTGCGAATAACACGTAGAATATCTTGCTTGATATTGCGATAGTATTTTTTAACATTTTGGGGCTGATTTGGTCGCAGCCAGCTGACGATGATAGTTTGAGGGATTTAATCAAATTTGCTATTCCATCAGGACTGATTTGTATTTCAGGCATTGGAGTCACCGATAAGTCGGTAAATAAGGGGATATCGGCGTTAAGGGTAGAAAATACTGATGAGAAGTAATTGTTTAGGGCGGACGCACATTTATCAATCCCAATAGGTTGCTCATCTGCGTCTAAGAGTTCTATTTGGTTTATGTGGTTTTCTGGGGAGAGAATTCGCCAGAATTTGCTTTGATTTGACTGCAGAATTGACCAGAGGTCAGAAGAAAAAAAATTTTTTTAGAATCTTTTAATTCTTTCACATAACAATTCGCACTACGTCGATATCGCTCCCATGTTTTTTGATTGTTGGCTTGTTTAGCATTTCGGTAGAGGCGTTTTTTCTCATTATGCAGGCGTTTTAGACGATTATTGAACCATTGGTTGTTTGAATCACTCTTTACGAGGATGGTCGGAATGTATGAGGATTGCAGATTTAACACTACATTTTTATATAATTCCCAGTTGGTATTAACGGAACGAGCATAATGAATGCTATCCAAAGATAGATAATACAGAATTTATAAGATAGGCTAAAGGGAAAACAGAGCGCGAAGTCGTGGAGGCGTATTTCAAAGAAAGGCCGGGCAGATGTGCGTCAGCACACCTTATATTAATTTACTTGACAGTGAGGTTGAATTCCTGGACGGACATCTGTGGGTGTTAACCATTTGTGTCTCCCTCAAGAACCTTTCCTGTTGTAGTTGAACTAGGTAGGGTTATCTTCACTTTACTTGCATTTATTCAATGTCTTGTTTTAGCTTTCAATTCCTGTTGTATAACTTTCATTTCCCTTTTGTTCGTAATCTTCTTAAATGCATACCTCATTTGACCCTTGATGGGTTTGCCTTCTCGTGATTTTTATATTTTTATTTTCTTTCTTTCTTTTCTTTACCACGGGCTGTCATCCTGATTGTGATTTTCTTTGCGCATGCTCACTGACTGATGGTGGTGATTATCAGCTCTTATATATTTGACGTGGTGGATTTTCCTAACATAAAGTTACAAGTTAGCGCCTGTCCCGTTACTTCCGTGTCGTCGTGTTCTTTTTGCGCTATGTTTTCGAAAAGTTGTTATTAACTAGCCCAAACTAAGCTTCAGTGGCAGACGTTTGAACGCACCAAGCAGCCGTACCCAAAGGCTTCTAGGCTGTTTTGTTCGTTGAGTTTATGCTCTCAACAGGGGGAGTGCTGCGTTGAACCCGAAATACGCCACCGCTAGGCCACTAAGCTGCTAGCGGAGCGGCACCAACCGTAGCCGACCGAAGTCGACCGGTTACTCGAGAAGAGGCCGGCACATAAAAGAAAATAATCCAGTTGGCACCGAGACTCTAAGCTTCGTCTCTACGTTCTTCGCACGAGCCAACAAGTTGCGTCCTGGACAACAGTAGAGAACACTGACGTAAAATTGAAAAGTTATTCGGTAAAACTGTCACGAAATCGGCGCAAATTTTCTTTGCGACAGCGCAGCGTGAAGGAAACGCGCGCGTGGTGTCACGTAGAGGGTTCCAGAAAAAAAAAATGTGTGGCACTTTTGACTTTGGAAAGTGCGATGAGGCGAAATTTAAGCGTTTGTTTGAAACGCCTTTGATTCCTGCTTTACTCCGTCTGTCTTTGGGTCCGTATTCCAAGTTTGCGTCGTTATCGAAAGTGTCGCTGTCTCCCTGGCCTCGAGTCTTCTGACTGAAAAAAACGCCGGAACCGGAAATGGTTGCAACCAAACTGATTCTGCTTCTCCCGTTTCGCTTCGAGGGAATCAGGTGTCCGTCGCCGCTTGCCGCACAGTACTAAAGGCCTCTGTATGGTTGCTTTTTAGACCCGCCCCGCAAGCATGCGGTCCGCACGTTTTCTGTCTCAAGAAGGACGTGGTGCAGAAAGGGTGTTGTACGATCGTTTTGCTAGCTTCCGGTCAGCCGGGCGGTTCCAGCGTCCCGATTGGCGCGTTCGGACGTCGTCTTCTGTCCAATACCATCACACTCCAACTGCTGCGTGACCACCGCGGAGCTCTTTCACGTCTTCCTTTCCCGCTTGCTGAATCTTGGCTGTGTCGGAATCGCCAGGGCGTGGTTTTTGTCGAGGCTTTTGGTGTGGTTGATGGCTCTTGTCAGCTACCACATGAGTAGCAGTTCAGCAGAGCGCCTGATTACCCTACGCGGCCGCCAGAAGCGACGTGAATTGGTCTTCAGTTGCGTAGTTCATCGCCGCCAACGTAGTGGACCAGCAGCAACGTAAAAGGCGTATTGGCGTCGACTTGGCGAGATTTTAAGTTGGTGCGGGACATGAGGAGTGAAGACGGCGCAGACTTCTTCCAGTACTTCCGCATGTCTGTGGAAAGGTAAGTAGTACATGTTCATATCATCCTTGCCTGTGTTTCGTGAGTTTCTTAAGCACAGTACACCGGAGCAGGTAGTGTGCTCGCGTCAGGGACGCATGAGATATGGGAAGTGCGTTTACATCCGTCAGAGCATAGAGCGTGTGAAAACTTTATTACTAAGTTTCTCTTACTCATAACTATGAAAGAGACTGGGAATGCAAACGCGGTTACATCCTTGCATTATGAACTTCAACGAAGCCTTTCAACGAAACGAGCTAAAGGCACGGAAGTGCTCGTCAATGTCAATTTCTTGCATAGTTGGTTCTAACATTTTTTTTTTCCTCAGCTTCGCGGTAATTACCTAGGCTCACCCGATACGAAGGGGTACGGCCAACATGACGTTCATGAATTTCTCCATCAGTAAAAAGCATGAACTAATTTTAATATTACCCGCGGCCGCTGTAGCATATCGCCCTTGTTACTCAGCATTAATGCATCTGCCGTGCTTTTTTGCGTACAGGAAACGTGGGGTTGTCTAACTTATTTTATTGAATGGACACGTGTTTCATTATATTGTTACGAAGTTTATTTACACAGATGGTAGGATACGCTGCAGATTAGCACAATACAGCGGACAGACCCAGCTTCCTCGTCCTCTTCTCCTTATTCCGCCAAACCTCATCTTCCTTCAATAAGGACCGCGGGAAGTGCGTGACACTGCCCCCTTCGCGGACGATGCCCGCCGGGCGAGTCAAGGTTCGTCACGTTGATAGAAGGGCTTCATGCGGGCCACGTGGACTACTTGAGTCTTCCGAGAACGACGTCCTTGGGTGGTCACGCGGGAGACTACAAAGTTTACTGCGCTGAGGCGTTCCAATACAACGAAAGGGCCAGTATAGTGGTGCAACAGTTTCTGGCACAAGCCACGCTTACGCAACGGCGTCCAAAGCCACACCAAGTCACCAGGGACATAATTAACATCTTGATGCCGCTTGTCGTAGCGTTGCTTGTAGCGTTCCTGGGAGGCTAGAGTGCGAAGTCTAGCGAGTCGACGAGCTTCTTCAGCCAAAGAGAGAGTTTGCGCTAGTGAAGTTTCAGCAGGGAGTGAGAAAGGCAGAAACGTGTCCAAAGTGCTTCGTGGAGGTCGTGCATAGAGAAGAAAAAACGGACTGTAGCCTGTCGTTTCGTGCTTAGCAGTGTTAAATGCATATGTTATAAACGGAAGGACTTCATCCCAGTTTTTGTGGCGGGAGTCGACATACATTGCGAGCATGTTGCTAAGCGTCCGATTGGTGCGTTCGGTAAGACCGTTTGTTTGTGGGTGGTAAGGAGTTGAATGGCGAAAATGGGATGAGCAGAGGCGAAGAAGTTCTTCTACAACTTCTGCCGTAAACTGTCGGCCACGATCGCTTATTAACACACGAGGAGGCCCATGTCGAAGAATGATGGACCGTAGGAGGAACGCCGAGACATCAGAAGCAGTGGCTGACGGTATAGCAGCAGTTTCACAGTACCGCGTAAGATAGTCTACGCACACTATGACCCAGCGGTTTCCGTTGAAGGAACGGGGAAACGGTCCTAGAAGATCAATTCCCGCCTGTTCGAATGGGGTTCGTGGTGGCGTTATAGGCTGAAGATGACCCGGCGGTGAGCAGGTTGGGTGCTTGAAACGCTGGCACTGGAGGCAGCTGGCCACATAACGTTGAGTAGTTTGACGCATCTTCGGCCAATAAAAACGTTCCTTAGTCCTGTGCAATGTTCTTGCGAAACCCAAGTGTCCAGCTGTGGCATCGTCGTGCATTACCCGAAGAACCTGACACCTAAGACTTGTAGGAACTACCAGAAGAAGCCGCGCACCTACTGACGAGTAGTTCTTCCTGTATAGTACACCGTCACGAATGCAAAATGAGGTCGTAGGGTTCCGGGAACCTGCTGCCTCAAAAAGCGGTGCCAACTCGTTGTCGTACCGCTGCGCAATCTTGAATTCACCAACATCGAGGAAACTTGTAGAGATAGCAGCTATATATTAATCCAAGACCTCATTGTCGCAATCAGTAGTTTCAAGTGGCAACCGTGACAAGCAGTCAGCGTCACCGTGCTTACGACCACTCTTAAAAGACACAGTAAAATTGAATTCTTGAAGCCGCAAAGCCCACCGCGCAAGGCGTCCACAGGGGTCACGAAGGTTTGCAAGCCAACATAAGGAATGATGGTCCGTCACAATTTTAAATGCACATCCATAAAGATATGCCCTAAACCGTTGCACACCGAATACAACAGCTAAGCATTCCTGTTCAGTTACAGTGTAATTACGCTCAGCCTTGCTCAAAGAACGGCTTGCATACGCAACGACATGTTCATTGCCATTGTGGCGCTGTATGAGCACAGCACCAATTCCAACTGCGCTGGCGTCAGTGTGAAGTTCTGTTGGAGCTGATGGACAGAAGTGGCGTAGTACTGGTCCTGATGTCAAAATAAACTTTAACTGAAGAAAGGCGGAGTCACAATCGGCAGTCCACATGAAAGGCACATCTTTTTGCAGAAGACAAGTAAGGGGATATGCTAGATCAGCAAACTTCGGAACAAAACGCCGAAAATAGGAGCAAAGCCCCAAAAAACTTCTGAGCTGTTTTAACGATTTCGGTGGTTTAAAACAAGTGACCGCTTCGATCTTTTTCGGCTCAGGCCTGAAACCATCCTTGTCTATAAGATGTCCAAGTACCACAGTCTGGCGTTCTCCAAAACGACATTTCTTGGAATTGAGTACCAGACCAGCTTTCTCGATACACTCCAAGACAATCTCTAATCGACTGTTGTGTTCATGAAAAGTTGTCCCGAATATCACTACATCGTCCAAATAACACATACAAATGTGCCACTTCAGCCCGCGCAAAACTGTATCCATGAATCTTTCGAACGTGGCTGGAGCGTTACATAATCCAAACGGCATCACATTAAATTCATACAGCCCGTCTGGGGTGATGAATGCCGTCTTTTCTTTATCTTCCGGGTGCATGGGGATCTGCCAATAGCCTGATCGCAGGTCAACTGAGGAAAAAATAGGAGGCGGAATGTAAGCAATCAATGGCGTCGTCAATACGTGGCAGGGGATACACGTCCTTCTTGGTAACAGTATTCAAACGTCGATAATCAACACAAAATCGCCATGTGCCATCTTTCTTTTTGACTAGAATCACAGGGGCAGCCCATGGACTAGACGATTACTGAATGATGCCCTTATGCAGCATGTCCCGAACTTGTTCTTCGATTGTTTGGCGCTCTGATGGGGATACACGATAAGGCTTCTGGCGGATTGGATCAGCAGTTCCTGTATTGATTCGGTGCTGAGTACGGGACATGGGAATCCGTGGTGGCGAGTCCCGAGAGAAATCGAAAGCCGCAGTATGTTTCGCCAGAACTTCCACTAAACTGTGACGGTCACTTGTTGGCAGGGATTTGTTAATCATGGCAAGAAATTTTGTCTCATCTTCTTCTGAGCATGCGGTAGGCTGGGAATTGTCTGTGCTGATCACGGCCACTGATTTAAAAGTGTCTTCGTCAAAGTTGGCAAGTTTTAGACCACGTGGTAATACAACAGGTTCGTTAGAGCAGTTAGTCGTCCACAAAGAAGAATGGCCATTCATGACTGAGATGATGCAGCGGGGAATCAGAATACTTTTCTTCGCGCTGTTGAGGGTGAGTGGTTCAACCACAGCGTCGAACGCATCACTGGCACAGCTAGAACTAACAACTCGTATAAACTGTGCTGACATTGCAGGAATGACTATGTCTTCCGAAACCGAAAGCGTGCTAAGATGGGTCCGCGAATTTTCACGCAAAGCAGATTCAATTCGAGTGCTCACAGAAATGTCTCCATTGCGAAAGTCGAGAGTGGCCCCACATTGCTCCAGAAAATCGAGTCCAAGAATTACGTCATGCGTTGATCGAGTAAGTACTGCGAATTCAGTTCGGAATGTGTGGCCGGCGATAACAAGATTCACGGAACAGACTCCAAGTGGGTTAAGCGGTTCGCCACCAACACCACATAATGTTGTCGTACTATCCCAAGCAAACATAATTTTACGACCAAGGCAGTTTTTAAAAGCGAGACTTATAATAGAAATAGTTGCACCTGTGTCCAACAACGCCATAGCACGTACTGTTGTTATTGTGTTGTTATTATGCAGGTTTGACAGTCTCCTAGAGTTAGTTAGACCTCTGATTGAGTCACTCAAAGCCTCAGTGGTCAGTTTGTCTGCCGGGGAAAAGCTGGCATTCACATTAAGGTGAGCTATTGTACGTTTACTTCTTTTTTTTTTACAATCCAGTGCCGTTACTTGTAGATAGCATATACCATGTGCAGGTGGATGCAATGCTGTCAGCTGTTTAAAGTACATCCACATTTTAAGCGCTTTAGTTATTGTACCGCATGTATGAAAAAAGAAATGTATTGTTCACTTGTAACTCACAGTACACAGCGCCTCACAGGATTTCTTCTTCTACTTGTGTGCATAGTTACAGCTGTACTAGTAAGCTTTTTAAGTGCTTACGATTAGCTCCTGCATGCAATACAAGTGTGATCATCCTTTCAGCAATGCAACAATACTTGCCCAGTCAAGAATACAATAATGCCATTTTGAATTATACTAACTTTTTATCGTGGCTGTAAACGTTTCTTTACATTTGTGGTCAATTCTATATTGTCAAGTATTGCCATGTCCAGTGCATCATGTGCCTTACCTTTCGTGAGATTTCCCAGTTTGTCTCTTGATTGCACGTACCTTATTTTACAAACAATGCAAGACATCCATCGACCAGTGCTAAGTAGAAATGTGAAAATCTGCTAGAATATTGTTAATACTGGCTTTACTATTTAGCTTGCTGTCAGTATTTTGTACTGAAGCGGTTCCAAAGCTGCTGAAGAGTAAATGCTGAACACTGACATTTCACAGCAGAATAATGCTGCAGAAATTATAGTAATCAATGAGCACAGAAAAGTAGTCAGCTCCCCGGACCCTTGTATTATCTTAGGCTAAAAAAGGTATAAACTTTTCAGGCCACCATATCATGCTGACTAATATTTAAGCACACTTCTAGCAGAATATTGACCATGGCCTATTGGCACAAAGGGCTCCCAACTGCAAAGTAGACATGTAGGCTTGCTTGAATTTTGATTTAAGTGTGATGATCTTAAGTAAATTACATCTCTATGGCTTGATTGCATGTCTTTAATGTCAGGGTCTATTGATTACTTTTTTTGCAAATATACTGCAATTTTTTATGCATGGCTCGTCCAGCATCGAATATATAGATACCGATTAAAAGGAAAACAAAACGCCATATATATACATAGCATGTACAGGGTCTGTGTAAGTCTAAAAAACAGTCCGATAATAAAATATCTCATGACAGTGCATTGCCAATTTGCACTGTCGTAAGGGAGCAGCAGGTCTTGATACTGTTATTTCAATTTAAGATGGTGGAAAACTAATATTTATGGATATTGAGTCCTTTGTTGGGGACTTACATGCATCCAGCACATTTACGTTACTTCCTTTTATATGGAAAGACATTATTACCCAAGAAAGTAGCAGGTGGGACAGCGGCCGATGTTGCTAAGTTGGAAGAGCACCGGACGCGATATTCGGAGGTCGTAGGTTCGGTTCCCACCATCAGCCCGTTGTTTTTCCTTGTACTTTGTGTTTAATTATCTTTCTTCTAAACAGATTACATTATTAATTTATGTGATTACTGAAGTAAAAATAAAAAAAATGTACAATCCCAAATGGTTTCCTTGGCCTCGCCGACTGTTGGCTCCTTTCCTTCATGTATTATAACGAGCACCCTCATTTCCTCTTCATTTATCTGATTGTAGCTTACGGGGGTCTCGGTTCTGGCAGTCTTGAAGCCATATATAGCGTAAGAGGATTCTAGCACAGCTTTCGCCCTCGCTCTGGATCACGTTCTACGTGACGCTGGCGGTAACACAGGACGTTCCACGTCCACCGCTATGGCTGAGGGTGGCGCTGGTGAACACTCCCAAGGTTCTTATCCAGACAACATTAATACCCAAGAAAGTAGCAGGTGGGACATCGGCCGATGTAGCTCAGTTGGAAGAGCACCGGATGCGATATTCGGAGGTTGTGGGTTCGGTTCCCACCATCGGCACGTTGTTTTTCATTCTACTTTGTGTTTAATTACCTTTCTTCTAAACAGATTACAGTACTAATTTATGGGATTACCGAAGAAAAAAATTAAAGAAAAGACAAAGTACAATCCCAAATGCTTTCCTTGGCCTTGCCCACTGTTGGCTTCTTTTCTTCATGTATTATAACGCGCACCCTCATTTCCCCTAACATTTATCTGCTTGTTCCTTTAATAAGGTTTCACACCCAAACGCCCAGACATTAATTTCCTTTGGATCCTCGTTGATCAGATATTTAGATGCCCAACCTTATGGTGAAATATGCACTTTTATATTTACCAAGTGTAAAGCTGTATACCTTCTGCTGGCTTTTTACAAGGCACATGATTCCACTTCTCATGTACTAATATTGGCAGAACATATCACATATACTGGGCCTTGCTCACATTCTCAAGCTTATGGATGGGTGAGATAATGTTTGTATTTGCATAAACCAAGCATTCAGTGAAGAACTAACTGAAAGCTAGAATACACGTCATAATCTTTTGACTTCTATAATCTGAGTCGTTCTGGGACGTTCAAACCCTACAAACTGAAACCAAACAGTACAAGTAAACAGTACAAGTAAACAAGCTCAGTGGCCTGGCTCGGCACTGAGGAACCTCATTGCCAAAGTGCCTCTGACTTCAGGCATTATAGCAAATGTGTTCCGAGATTTGTTTGCATGCTCCCTTCCTTAACTAACAGAAACATTAGTGGTGTGAATACCAGTGGCACTGCACTTCGTGTTCAAAGTAGGTACAACCTAAACGAAAGGTCTTGTTCTCAAATACATAAAATACCCCTGCCAAGCCTTGCATAGTCTTGCTCTTCGACTAGTGCTCCTTGCCCGCAAGGACTCTTATGACATCAGATCAGCTCTGAGATATAAAGCAAAGGAGGTAGGTGCAATGAGAAGCCGACTACGCCTATTCTTTTATCACAGCTAATGATTGGTTGCTGATGTAGTGGTATGCTGACTACTAGAAAAATAATTCCAAAATTCTTCGTGCTTGTACTCAGTACTTCACTCTTAATCGAAGAGTGGTGCCATGCCTATGTATTGCCTGTTAGAGATTGTGCTTGCATTTCATGCTTTTCAACAATATGAGCTAGTTTCTCACTCCCATATCAGCTCGGTGGTGGACACTTACTCCTGATCTCAAGGATGTGTATTTGATGTGGTGCCTGCTTTTCGATTGAGCCAAAATGCAGGGCACGTGTGTACATTGCAATGTTAGCGCACTTTAATGAGCCCCACGTAGTCAAACTTTTCGTACCCTCCACTAACAGCATCTCTCATAACCTTGGTTCGCTTTGCAACATTAAACCCGTAAACGAAATCATAAACTGCTATCACTTATTCACTGAATGACATCTGTGCCTAAAAGTTTGTTCTATGTACAATTAGTGCTTTGCATTGGTCCTTCTCACTGGATTTCCTATTTTTGCAGATACCTGGCACACGGTTCCACATTGAGGATTAAGCAAAGTCATACAGGATCTCCGACTCTATAGCAGGCCGTATTGTGAGGCAAACATGCATTGCCTTGCGGCACATTAAGATATAGGCGCCTGCTAAGTCTGGTTCAATGTTCCACAACTACATGGGTGGCTTCAGTACAGCTCTACTTGCTGTGTGTGATGCCAGATATCGATTCATTAAAGTAGAAATTGGGGAATGCGGTTCCCGTGGGGATGCTGGCCTCTTCAACAGCTGTGAACTGGGGAAGGAATTCGGAGCGGGCTCTTGGTTCATACCAGAACCCAGGCTGCTCCGAGCACCTCTGTCATAGTTGGGGATGAGACCTTTCTACTGTCTTCAAATCTCATGAGACCCTTCCCAGGAGCAAGCCTCACCTCAGGCGTATCGTAGAGAATGCCTTTGGTATTTCATTTAACCGGTGGAGGATCCTTCGTCAGGAAATCAGGGCCTCTACAAAAACGGTGGATGCGATAGTATGGGCCACTGTGCTTTTGCATAACTACCTGAGGACACTTGATGACAAAGAGGACACCATTTTTCAGTATTGTTCTTCAGCCGATGTTGACAGGGTGGGAGAGGATGGGCGTGTAATTGATGGTGAATGGAGAGTTGATGAGCGCACAGGTCCTGGCTTTACACCTGTCTGCAGGTGCAGCACCAACAACTATGAAGCTCAGGAAAAGGCCGTGGGAGAAATGTTCATGCAGTACTTTCTCCCTCAAGCTGGACGTGTGTCATGGGAGGACAAAGTACTTGATGCTGGCATTGTACTTCCAAAATAGCAAGTTACATTTACCTTGAACGTGGTGTAGCCATTGTCGAATTCCGGCCTGCATTTGATTCAATGAGCACTTTCAGGTGTGCTCGATTAGCTCACGTTAAAGCCAGACAGAAGAATTAAGACCTGGCACCCCACCTCGCACTGCATTGTGAGTGGCTATCTGCAACTGGTTTGTGTGCTGTATTTAGGAATTCAACCAATTTCCGGCTTGCAGTGGCAGCACAGCGCTAGGACGCTACATATGCTGACCATTTGTATGCTAAGTGAGAATCTCTTGAATGCCTAACAGTGCTGCTGTTCTGCTGCCGCTGCGAGGTTTTGGTCTGCATCTGGTTCAGCGGGCCCTCTCATAGCGGTCCGTTTGATCCAGGCGTAGACCAGCTATTGGCTTTTCATGTACTGGCATGGCACCACAGCTCGCACTGCATCATGAGTGGCTTCCGGCAACTAGTCCGTGTGCTGCATTTAGGAATTCAAGCAATTTCCGGCTTGCAGTGGCAGCACAGCGCTAGGACGCTACATGTGTTGACCATTTGAATGCTGGGTGAGAATTTCTTAAATGCCTAACAGTGTTGCTGTTCTGCTGACGCTGCCAGGTTCTTGTCTGCATCTGGTTCAGCGGGCCCTCTCATAGCGGTCCGTTTGATGCAGGCCCAGACCAGCCAGTGACGTTTCATGTACTGGCTTCTCTTCAGAGCTCTCACTGAGCGGCACTCTTGCAAATGTGTGGCCTTTGCCATTTATAGCAGTTGCTGCACTACTTTTTCTTTCATTGCTTTGCCTGTTCGTGATTGTGGCTTTCTGTTTTTGTACTGTTTCTTTTCAGGTGACATCAGACTTGTGCAAATGGCTGCTGTGAAGCTTACATGGGCTTTGTAGCCTGCAGTGCCGTCATGTGCATATCCTTTTTCTGATCTTGCTTGCATTGTCCTTGCCAGTTCTTATTCTTTCTACTCCTACCTGGGATGTTTCAAGTACATTCTTGGCCTGCATTGCCTCTTTATTATGTGATTGTGGGCTTTGTGTACCTACCTTGCCACCCTTTGAACGACTGGGAAGCCAGACCATAGCAGTGACACTCTCGGCAGAACCTGCCTGCCAGAGAGCGCGGTCCCAGGTGGCGGATAGGGGCCTACTGTATTGCTCTGCACTGAGGAGCTACATGCTACAGTAGTGGTGCTCGCACCTCACGGACCAATAGAGCGATGCTTTCCCACAGGATCACTGCAAGCAGCGATATCCGGAACCCATTCTACTTACAGTTTCAATGAACATGGAATCGAAGACAGCACTTTCTTGTCTCTGTGTCTTATTTTTTTCTTTGTGAATGTGGCCTTGCATGCTTTGCCTCGCTTTATTCACACCCGTGTTCTGTTCCATGTTGTGTGAACATATTACCTAGTAAACGGATCTTGTATCAGGCATGTGCTAAAAATAACAGCATTACGTTGAGGCACACAATCCCTGGGCATACACGTTTCGTACTCCCACAAATGGATATGAAACATCCCGTCTGCTATCGTCACGCGACACGGGCTAAGCGTATGCGCCCCCGATCAAGCCTCGCGCGGCGCACCAGAAACAGAAAAGGCACAACCAGACACTGTAGTTCCCACTTCAGTGCGCAACATGGCGTCCCAAGACGAAGACGCAGGTTCCGCAATGGATACTTCCGTGTTGCGCAAGAGGCGGCGTTCGCCCAGCCCCAGACGAAGCGACACGAGTCTAGAGGCAGCAGGTGGCAAGAAGGAGGCCCACCGGCCCCCTGATTCTGGCTCCTTCTCCCGCTTTACCCCACCGGAGGGAATTGCAGGCCCAGTAGAAGCCGCTCCAGTCATGGGCATATCCAGCACCCTGCCTGCTGAAGCGATGCCTTTGGTGCAGCAGGAGCGACCGGCAACCTCCAGCACCTGCTCCACGGCGGAGACCAGCACAGAACGGCAGCTGCCTAGCGCGTGTGTCCAGGCAGCAGTGGACCCCACCAACCTGGTGCCTTGGACAATCAAGACAACCAAGGCCCAGCGGCGCCGTCAGGCGGCCCTCCGTAGGGCTGCGTCGGCTGTGGTGGCCCCCACCGCGCTGCCACACAAGACGGTGCTTTTCCGCCCTGCAGTCCGGGGTACTGGGTTCACCAGAGAACAAGGCTGGGACCTGGCGGAGGAGCTTCATCCACGTCCTGGCGTGCTAGCAGTGCGCGTGAACACGCGTCGCAACGTAGTGGCCGTGGACGTGGCCGACGAGGGCAATTTCAATGCCCTCTTGGCCACAACGGTCATCCGTGGCCTGCCCGTGCGGGACAAGGAACCAGCCCCGCTCAACGAGTGCAGCGGGCTGGTATTTGGTGTCGACACCCGCCGCACGGTCGAACAGCTCCTTGCAGCGGTGGACTCTGCTGTGACAGTGAAAGCGGCCTCATTGGACGGCAGCACCCTGAGGCTCAGGTTCGCCGCTACTGCCCCGCCGCCACATATATCCATCCACGGCCGGGTCTTGCCGGTCCGACCATGTCGTCCTCGCCCACTACAGTGTGCTCGGTGTTTTAGCCTGGCCCACGCAACCGAAGCCTGTCTCGCCATGGAGCGTTGTGCCCGTTGCGGCGGGCCACATCCAAGTGAGGAATGTGCGAGAGCCAAGCCACGGTGCTCAAACTGTGGAGGCCGCCATGCTGCCACGAATCCAGTCTGCCCTGCGTGGCAGAGAGAGAGGCACGTGGCCACTATCCTCGCGACGTCAGAAGTGCCCCTCTCCCGGCGGGCCGTTCGCGCGGTTGTCTGTGAGGGAACTACTCCTTCGGGTGGCCAGCAGCACCAGCGTGCTCCCAGCTATGCGCAAATGGCCTCCCGTGGCGTGCACCAGCGCCCGCCCCAGCAGCCCCGACAGGACCAGGGACCGCGCCAGCAGCAGGGGCGTCAGCAGCGGCCATGCCAGCAGCAACGCCAGCAGCACCCCGGGGGCTCCCAGACCACAGCTCGCACCGCACAACCCATTTTCGGTGCGGGCAACATCCACACCACCTCTCCGGACGAGCGAGATAAAAAGATCGAGCAGCTGATGGCTGCAATTCGCGTCCTCGCCCGGTATATCCCGGAGGACTCTCCCGACAGGCGCGTCTGCTTAGAAGCAGCAGGCGCCTCCTTACAGGATGTCCAACATCATGGCTAGTCGCCGGACACCTCCCCGAATTCCTTCCATTCTGCAGTGGAACGTACGTTCTCTTGCCGCGCGCTATTCAGAGCTGCGCTTACGAGTGTCTAACGAGTCTCCTGAGGTTGTAGCGCTGCAGGAGACGTACGTTCGTGCACAAGATGGGGACCCTCAAATGCGGCTGCCCGGCTACGTCGGATACCACTCCCCGACAACCTGTGAGGAGGTTACATGTGCTGCAGTGCCGTGCAGTGATCCCCAGCACAAACCAGGGAAATCTCGGTGCGCGGTTTATGTGCGGCGCGATGTCCAACATGTCCTCGTTGACTCGGCGGCGGCGACGAGTGATGTGCAGGAGTGTGTTGTTGTTACAGTCCGCATACGTGGTGTGGACACGTCTGTGGCTAGTGTTTACGTGCGTCCAGCTGTGCAGTGGAATGCCCAGTGCTTCAGTGCAGTCTCTTCGTGTTGTGCCACCCGACAAATCATCCTCGGAGATTTCAATGCCCATCATTGTGCGTGGGGAAGTGCCCGAAACACCGCGCGAGGAGACGACCTACACGCCATGGTAACACAGCTGGGACTCACACCGCTGAACACCGGCGAGCCCACCTTCCGGCGACGCGGCACACCCGGCTCCTGCATAGACGTCGCGTTCGCGTCCAGCGGCATCGAGGCGACCTGGAATCGCGCACCATCACTTTGGGGCTCTGATCACTTCTCTATCCTCATTGAGCCCACTGCCAAGGAAGCTCGCGCCACGCGCACTTACTCCATTGTCAACTGGAACCGCTTCCGCAGCGAAGTAGAAGCCGCAGCTACGTCAGGCGCGGATTTCTTCTCCAGTCTCGTCCGTAGCGCGTTCGCAGCCACTCGCCGCGTAGAGGTTCGGGCAGGGCAACCAACGCCCGACAACAAGCTGCTCGACCTGAGACAAAAACGCGACAAAGCTGAGCGACGAGCACGGCGGACGGACCGACCAACCGACTGGACAGCATACAATCGGCTGGACGCAGCAGCGAGGCGGCATTCCAACAAACTTTACCGCCGGCAGTGGGCATCGCTCTGCAGGAAGATGGAGGAGGACTGTAGCTCGCGGCGGCTCTTTACCACCCTGCGACGCATCACAACGCCACAAGCGAACCCGCAGCCGCTGGCCGCTCTCGCCATCTCTAGCGGCCTTAGCTACGAGGAGCTAGCTGAGCGGTTTGCGGACCGCTTTGCGTCGCAAAGCCCCGTGAATGCAGGCAGCCAAACTTCACCTCTGAGTTCCGGAGACAGAGCCAGCGCTCCTACCCCTGGTGACCCTTGTGATGCCCTCTTCACAGTGACAGAGCTCAACAATGCGCTACAGCGCTGCCACCGTCGCTCGGCGCCAGGGCCGGATGGGGTGACCTACCAGATGCTGCGCAACCTGGACGCAGATCAACGGCTGGTTCTCCTGCAGCAGATCAACCTAGTGTGGGAACGCGGGACCCTCCCGGAGGACTGGCGCACGGCAGTCGTCTGCCCCATCCTCAAGCCAGGACGCCCACCAACCCAGCTCGAGGGATACCGTCCAGTGGCGCTAACATCTGCGGCTGGTAAGCTCATGGAACACATGGCTTTACATCGCCTTAACGAGCAGGCTGCGGCGGCGGATTTGTTTGATGAGCGGCAGACGGGCTTTCGCGGAATGCGGTGCACTGCGGATTCCATCTCCGATGTTGTCAGCGCGCTCGAGCACGCGAAGGCAGTGAGGCAGGTTGCGTTGCTTCTACTGCTGGACGTGTCGGGCGCGTTTGATAACGTCTGCCGCGCTCCCATTCTCGCGACGCTTGAGAGGGCTGGCGTGGGCGGACGCTTGCTACAATACATTCGGAGCTTTTTCCAGGCGCGCTCCATGCGCGTTCGCGTGGGGGGTGCTCTCTCGGCGCCTCGCCCGGTCGGGCTAGGCGTGCCGCAGGGCTCTGTCCTGTCACCTTTTCTGTTCAATGTGGCGATGTCGGTGGTGCCGGGCTGCCTGCCTGCAGGCTGCCGGCATCATGTGCACATCTCCATATACGCAGATGACATTGCTCTGTGGTGCCTGGGACCGCCGGGCGAGGCAGCACGGGTGCGCGCGTGCCTGCAGGCAGCTCTGACGGCGGTGAGCGACTGTTTGCGCGGCCTAGGTCTCTCGCTCAGCGCGGACAAATCCGTCGCAATGGCCTGTGTTCCGAGCTCGCGCAAACGACCACCGCCGCTCACACTGGACGGGACCCTCTTGCCGTGGCGACGTTCGGTGCGGTACCTGGGGTTGGACATAGACCAGCGCCTTTCCTTCCGACCCGCGGCGATCAAGGCCTGCCTGCAGATGAAGAGAACCACCGCCGCCGTACACAGGCTCACTGCTCGAGGCCAGGGCATCTCCCAGCAAGCAGCGTTACGGCTGTACAACTCCGCGGCTCTGGGGGCAATACTCTACGCGCTACCGCTCGTCACACTGCGCAAACCATGCTGGAAGAAGCTAGAGGTCGAGCATCGCAAGGCGCTCCGCATTTGCCTCGGCCTTCCTCAGAACTCTCAATGCGCAGCTACTTTGGCCGAGGCAGGTGCGTGGCCTTTACAACTTCAGGCCACGCGGCGGGCGCTCCGACACATCGATCGCCTACAGCGCGCAAAGGACGGCGGCCCGCTATTACATCGGTTGCGACATCATCGCCACTCACGCATGGGAGCGGCGCTGCTCGAGTACGAGCAGCTCACCAATGCAACGCCCCCCTACGACCTCTTCTCGCCCTGGCCCGCTGCTACGGAGGTTCAGCGAGTGATTGTCGGAATCGCGGGGAAACGCACCACACCGCCCTGTGCAGTGCAGCAGCTGACCAGAGCCGTCATCTACGAGGAACTCCAACACCACCTCCTCGTTTACACCGACGGCTCCGTGGCCAGAGACAGTTGCTCGCTAGCAGCGGCGGCTACCATCCCCGCCCTGCAACTGCACAGACAGCTGCACCTGTCATACCTGGGTTCTTCCACCACGGCGGAGCTGCTGGGCCTACGCCTAGGCCTGGATCTACTGCTTGAACTGACTCCGCCGCCACCCAGGTGTGCCGTGCTATGTG
Organism: Amblyomma maculatum; assembly: GCF_055883805.1. Lineage (NCBI taxonomy): Eukaryota > Metazoa > Arthropoda > Arachnida > Ixodida > Ixodidae > Amblyomma > Amblyomma maculatum. The sequence goes on along the minus strand of NC_139344.1, from coordinate 477,635,990 downwards.
ACTCCCGCGCTGCCCTCAGCCGCCTTCGAACCACCGGCCGGGGAACTCCGCTGCTGTGCCAGATTCGCGCACGTCTCAAGCACTTGGCGGAGCGTGGCTGCGCTATACGGGCACAGTGGATTCCCGGGCACTGCGGCATAGAGGGCAACGAACGTGCCGACGAGCTCGCGACCGCAGCACATGAACTCCCTCCTAGCGACGAGCAACTCGCTTTGGAGGATGTGCGTGCGGTAATCGACGATCACCTCCGGACGCAGCACCCCGACCCACGCATCGCAAGAGGTGAGCGCATTCACAGTGTCAGCGGCCGCTCGCTGACTCGGCTGCAACGCGCAATGATCCTCCGTGCACGCATTGGATGTGTGTGGCCTGGGGAACGACGGATGCGCCACGGACTTGCCAATAGTGACGTGTGTGACGACTGTGGCGAGGTAGAAACTCTCGAACATCTTCTACTGCGCTGCACCGCGCTAGCCGAACCACGACGTGAGTTGCTGGCGGCTTACAGAGCGCAGGGGGTAATCCCGGACAGCGTAGCTGTGCTCCTGTGGCCGCCGGGCTGTGCGCGCGCCCGCGAGCGAGCTCACGTGAGCTTATGTGAGTACATCGAACAGGCGGGCTTGATGACCCGCCTATTTCACCTCGCCAGATAGTGCGCGCTGGGACTGAACGCTCCACGTGTGCTATTTCCCACAATAACGGCTGATCGCCCACGACAGCCGTCAGTGTTTTGTACAGTGTGCAAGTGCGTGCGTAGTGAACAGTTGCCTGGACGTGGAGCTATTGCGGAGGCCCGCCCGTCGTGCCGAGTACTCAGTGACCTAATACGTTTGCGGGTGGGCCTCATGCAAACTACTGTATACTGTACCATAGTGTATATATTTCTTTTATTTTTACCTACTCTTTTCTTTCTCCCTATCACTCACCTCTTTGATTTCCTCTACCTTCTCCTCGCTATCCCTTTATTTCCGCCGCCCCAGTTCAGGTGCTTCAGATATAAGATAGCAGATACCGGGGCTGGCAAACATCTTTTCTTTCCTTTTGCACATACAATAAATAACCACTACAACAACAAACATCAGCAGTGTTCAGGGTGCTCAAATCGTGACTGGGCCTTAAAATTACTGTGTCATGTACCAAATGTGTTCCAGCTAATGTTGCTAAAACAACTGAGGGCTGTTGAGTGTCGCGTAGCCTAGACTGCGGCACGTATCGTTCTCGATGCTCACTTTCCAATCATAGCATCACAAAAACCTACTGCTAATGTTCCAGATTGTCTTCACATGCTGAGAGAAATTTTTGCATCTGTTGCCCTTTTACATTAATATGCACTCCTGTGCGTTAAGATGTTCACTATGTTAAGATACCGCATGTGAGGCGCGTTGTTTCGGACTCAACATAGAAATAGAAATGCTTCGAATGAAATGCCGTCTATGTCGGTTAAGTAAACTTTCGCGCCGATTGCGAACCATTGCAGCCCGTACAACGGCCCTCACGAGGTATACACGAGGAAAGGGCAATGAAAGTTAAAACAAAGTTCTGCGCCCTCCTGCGCATAAAGCCCCCCTTTCTCTCTCTCCCCTTCTAGCTTATTAATTTTTATTTAGCCCCCTTCTTACCCCAGATGGCTTCAATGCAAAGTCGCACAGAACAGCGGGAAAGCGCGTTTTTTCCTCGGCGTGGAAAGGGCACTATCTAGAGCCTACATTGCTATGAGATAAAATGATCACAAATTTCGGCATCACGCGTGTGTCGCATGATGGTTCCAAAAGTGTGCCGGCTTGTTGAAGTGAGGCTTATTGAAGTGAAGTGAAAACTGCGTCGCCACATTTCATATCGACGTGCATGTAACACGGGTTTTTTCGGTGAAACATATGACCATGTATTAGCGCTACGTGCTATGCCTGCAGTGTACGGAAAGGCTTGTACATTGCAACAACAGCTTCATTGGAAATGGAGCGAGATCACGTGGCTAGACTGTTGGAACCTTCGAAATACTTGGAGCAGCATGGAAAGCAAACAAAGAAAAAAAATAGCTGCCCTGTTAGATGAGGCGGTGAAAAATGTATGCTGTTCCAAAATCATTTTTAAACGATACCCCCTGAACAGGTTTCATGCTGTCAATATGCAGCTTGATCACTTCATGCATGCGTAGGGCAGTAATGGGGCCCTTGACTGTACAGCGCAAACAAATCCCCCTGTCCCTCCTCATTACTCTTTTGCAATATGCCCTGTTTTAATTTAGCTATAACGAACTAAAAGAATAACAAGACGTGATCACTGTGTTTAGTGCGAGAGTGATGTATTAGTTTGGCGACACACGTACAGAACACAACCGTAGCCATGCATGAAAGCTCAAACAAGGAGGTAACAAATAATTATTAAGGGACTAGTCAGAGACACCCTCTGACACGGCCTATTTTCCTCTGCCGCAGTGGGTGATTTCAGAGATGTAAGGCGATGATAATCAAGGAGACCGAAAAATATTTTCCTCCTTATGTCATCTATTGTTCCTGTAGCATTTATTACATGTTGCTCACTGTTCATGAACGAAGGAGTTCACAATAGACCATAAAACGTTCTATTTTTCAATCCCTAAGCAAGTGCAGTGGGAAATTCTGTTTTTTTGCAGATCAAGGAGGTCCCCCCAAAGCCTAAATGAAGTCAGATTAGCCGGGGGTCCCGTCCATTCATTCGGGTTTTCTCTCTTTCCGTTATTTTGGTTGCATATATGAAGCAAGTTACAATAAATGGGCCCCCTCCTCATGGACTCGGAGACAATGCCCTCGTCTGCAGCCTCCTTAGCGCTGACCTTAATCCAGCACTGCTTCCAGTCATTCTTTCTCTGGTAATGCGGCATCAGATCCTGTCGTGTGACGATAGAAAAATTGTGAACTGATATGTGCACCAGAAAACCCAGTTAGTCGCTGTGCAAAATGCACGCATGCATTCAAGTTTGAGGAAACAGTTTCAGGCGTGAGAGAAATGCGTCAAGGACTAGAGACATATGAAATGCATTCTACACTGCTTGAAGACGGGCTGCTTGTGTATGCCCACTAACATTGTCACCCAGCAAACAAGTAATCGTGGGAGTTGCAGGTTGTCACAGCAAAATGAAAGCAGCAAACAATACGTGCATGCTCATTGATGAACCTAATGGCATCGGTGATACTTCAATTGGAGCACCTTAGCAAAGAAACACAGCTGAATAGCTAGCTACTTCATATCAATAAAGCCGAGTTGGCATGTGGTCTGGTAAAAGTAGAGGCATCAATACAATACTTTCGAGATGTAATGCATGCAACTTGATAACAGCATAATATCAGGATAAAGCCTACATCACGTCATTTGTTGAACCAGTTGTGTAATCTACACTTACATTGCACAAAATTATACATAAAGAATGTGGACTGTAATTACAGTGGTTTCCTAAATTTTTTTCCCTTGCGTGTAACCAAGTATGTTTTTATGCACAACATATTTACCTGCACTTTATTAGGAATCAGTGTTCATATGATGAGGCACAGTAGTGTATAGTTTGCCTGCTTTCGCAAGCGTAGCTTCCCGACATATAGTATTTTCTTGCGGGGAATCACGTCAAATGAAATCTTTACAAAAAAACCTTGTGTGGTGACATGTTCAGCCTATCACATACAGAAGGTGTGCTCAGGCGTCTATCAAAGAAATATTTTTTAGGCATATTGTGGAAGAAGGCCACGTCGAGACGGCAAGGCAACGGATGCCGTGTCTGGCGTTTTATTCCGATGGGCAGAACCCAAGCGCGTGCCGGAGCCAGCGCCGCGGGACGATGATGATGGTATGTACAAGAGGAAGAAGAAGATCCGTGGAGGGCTCACACAATCTGCCCGGGGGGGTCGGAAGCGGCCAGCCTGGCCGCTCCTAATCAACCGATGTACCGCGGCGCACAAACGGCTTCAAACGAGATACATGAACAATTTCAGCTCCACGGTGGCGTCGGTCGGCGGGGGGATCAACAGGTGTGACTTGGTAGTTTACTGGGGACGTTTCGTTGATGACCTTGTAGGGACCAACATAGCGGCGCTGAAATTTATCACTAAGGCCAGGGGTGCGCAGTGGTGTATAGAGCAGTACTTCGTCACCAAGACGAAAAGAGACCACGCGATGCTTCGAATCGTAGCGACTCTTGCGGTCTTGCTGGCACGCTTTAGTGTTGAGGCGGGCAAGATGACGGGATCGGGTCACACGGGATAAGAACTGGGCTGGTAATGATGAGGAGTAATCGGGCGTAGAGAAGAAGGAAGTGTCGAGGATTGTAGTGGGAGGACGGCCGAAAACGAGAAAAAATGGGGAGTAACCGGTAGTCCGCTGTACTGCAGTATTATAGGCGAATGTGACGAATGGTAGAACGGTATCCCAATTTCGATGATCCGATGTGATGTACATGGATATCATGTCCGATAGGGTGCGATGAAATCGCTCAGTCAGTCCGTTAGTCTGGGGATGGTAGCTTGAGGTTGTCTTATGGAGGGTGGATGAGGCCCGAAGAACTTCGGATACGACTGTCGATAAGAAGGCCGTCCCGCGGTCACTTAGAAGCCCCCGAGGAGCGCCATGACGCAATACAATTGACCGCAAAAAGAAATTAGCTACTTCTTCAGCGGAACCAGTCGGTCAGGGGCCGTCTCAGCATAGCGTGTAAGGTGGTCGACAGCTGTTATAATCTAATGGTTACCCCCATTGGAGAGAGGTAGGGGACCATATAAGTCGATGCCGACTACGTCGAATGGTGTGGCGGGACAGGGAAGGGGCTGTAGGAGACCAGCGGGGGAAGACGTCGGCCGCTTGCGACGTTGGTACAGGTGGCAGGAAGCAACGTATTTAGATACGGTGGTAGACAGGCCAGGCCAAAAGAATCGTCTTTTAACGCGGTCATATGTTTTGTTAAAACCAAGGTGACTGGCAGTGGCGTCATCGTGGAAAGCCGCCAGTATACGTGGGCGAAGCGCACGCGGCACGACTGGGAGCCAACGAGTTCCATCAGGGCAATATACGTAGCGGCGTAGTATGCCATCTTCGAGCTTGAAATTGCGAAGCTGTCGGCGAAGCCTAGCATTGGGCGGGTTCGAAGCGCCGATAAGCCGGTCGATGATGGGCCGGCAGTAGGCATCAGCTAATTGCTGCGAGCGGAGTGCGTGTTTGTGCTCAGAATCGTCAAAAGAAACTGCTGTGATATGCGTCGGGGGAAGAGATGGTCGGCTCTGGTCAGAGGTAGAAATGCGCTGCGCAGAAAAACAGCAGGCTGATTCCGTAAGTGGGCAGCGAGAAAGAGCGTCGGCGTCTTGGTGTTGGCGACCCGATTTATAAACGACGTCGAAACTGTATTCTTGCAGGCGTAGAATCCAGAGGCTAAGTCGGCCTGTCAAATTTTTCAGTGAAGACAACCAGCAAAGAGCATGGTGATCAGTCACAACTGTAAAGTGCCGACCATAGAGGTAGGGGCGAAACTTTTGAACAGCCCAGACGACGGCAAGACATTCCTGCTCGGTAATGGTGTAGTTTTTCTCAGCTGGAGTCATGGTCCGACTGGCGAAGGCAATAACTTTCTCACGCGAAGTTGCATCGCGCTGCAGAAGGACAGCGCCAAGACCGTGACCACTGGCATCAGTGTGCAGGATGGTAGGAGCGCTGTCGCCGAAGTGGCCAAGAACGGGATCTGATGTGAGGGCGTGCTTTAGGTCGGTAAAAGCAGTGTTGTACTGTTCAGTCCACACGAAAGAGCTTCGCGCTTTAAGCAGTTCATGAAGTGGCGCCGCAATAGTTGCGAAATGCCTTATGAAACGCCGGAAATATGACGCCAGGCCGAGGAAACTGCGCAAATCTGTAGTCCGTTGTGGGCGAGGAAAGTTCAAGACCGCGCTGATTTTATCAGGGTCTGGACGAATGCCATCATGGCTAACCAGATGTCCCAATATTTTAATTTCCTTCTGTGCAAAGTGGCACTCCTTGGTGTTGAGCTGAAGGCCCGCTGAAGAAAGACACGTCAGGACTTCATTCAGGCGCGTGAGATGGTCGTTAAAAGTTGACGAAAAGATAACAATGTCGTCCAAGTAACATAAACAGGTTCTCCATTTTAGGCCACGAAGTACCGTATCAATCATTCTTTCAAATGTCGCTGGTTCGTTACACAGGCCGAAGGGCATAACATTAAACTCGTAAAGTCCATCGGGAGTTGCGAAAGCGGTTTTTTCTTTGTCGCTCTCATGCATAGGTATTTGCCAATAACCTGAGCGGAGATCCAAGGTCGAGAAATATTCGGCGCCTTGTAGAGAGTCAAGGGCGTCATCTATTCGCGGCATAGGGTAGACATCTTTACGGGTAATTTTGTTGAGTGCGCGATAATCAACACAAAATCGTACCGATCCGTCCTTTTTTTTAACTAATACTACTGGGGAGGACCATGGACTTGTTGATGGACGAATAATATCGCGACGGAGCATGTCATTCACATTTTCTTCGATTACTTTTCGTTCCGAGAGAGAAACCCGATAAGGTCGTCGGCGTACGATCGAGTTACCTTCAGTAATGATGCGGTGGTGTGCAACACTAGTCCGTCCCAGTGGTGGGGAAGAGACGTCAAAAATGGCTTGATGGGCTTGAAGCAATTCCAGCAATTCTTTGCGTTGGTGCGGCATGAGGTCCGGACTGATTGCCTTCGACAGCATGAGAAGAGAGAGGTGCGATGAATCACGTTGCTGATGTAGCGGGGCGGTGAGCACCATCATGGACATAGGGTGAGCATCCACTATGCATGGCAGGGAAGTTCCTTTAGTCAGCACGAGGGATTCACGGGATGTGTTCGTGGCAGCTACTATCGCTGAGCCGCTGCGGAATCGTACAAGACTTGATGGGAAGGCAATTCCACGTGCAAGATGACGATGAGATGGTGCGATGAGTACATCCCCGTCAGTGATGTGTTCTGACACAACGGTAACAAGCTTTTCGCACTGTGGAGGCAATACAGTATCAACTGCGGCACTGAGGGAATGACGTCCTTCAGAAATGTCAGATGAAAAATCACTGTCTGTCATATGAATGACACGGTCGCCACAAGAAATTAACGCTGAAGCGGTCGACAAAAAATCCCATCCAAAAATCATCTGATGCGCACACGGTGAAAGCACAGCAAACTGCACATGGTGGCGGACGCCATCTATAACAATTCGAACTGTACACTTTGCTGAAGGATGTAGAGGGACGTCATTTGCTCCACGAAGTTGAGGTCCATCGTATGGTGTCTTTACCTTCCGCAAACGGTGGCACAAATCAGCACGAATAACAGAAATTGCAGCCCCTGTGTCAATCAAAGCTTCGACCGGTAATCCTTCAGCTGAAACGGAAATCATATTTTACGGGCGATGAGGAGGACTTTTGGTTAGTTCGCAGAGTGCAGTTTCACCTCCGGAAATTGCATCGCTTAGTTTTCCGAGTGACGGATAGGAACAGTTGTTGCTGGTCGAAGTGGAGTAACAGAGCGGCGGTATGGGGAAAGGGACCGGCGTCGGGATACATGGGCACCACTTGGTTCAGACGAGGATACCGGCGGTGGAGAGGATCGACGAGGTGGGCCGGGATTAGGCCGTCGCTGATATGAGGGTACGTCACTTTCGAAGGCGTCGTAACCACGCCGCTCGTTCTGAATACGTCGAAGACAGAAGCGGGATATATGTCCTCGTATTCCACAGTAGTAGCACACTGGGCGAGAGGGGCGCCAAGGTGCGTAGTAGGGTGGCGTAGGCTGAGCCGTCGTCACGGCGTTGATGTGGTTGTAGGGCGATGCCAGTTGGGGCGGCGGAACAAAAGGAGGGGGTGATGCTGTGACGTGCTCGTAAATCGATGCTGGGCGGGGTGCAGTAGGGTCGGACGCGATAGGTCGGGTGATGGTTGCAAGCTCATCTTTAATGATGTTGCGGAGACCGGCGTCATTAGAAGGTACGGAAGGATGATCGCACCCATGTCGACAGACAGGCTTGAGGGCTTGGAGCTCCTCCCGGATGATGGCTCGAATCAGTGCCCGCAGATCCAGGTCAGCAGAGGTCGGGCCAGCAGCAATGCCGGGCTGCAATCGGGAGGACTGCAGCTGGTCGATGCGTTGGCAGGTCGCAATAATGGCGTCAACAGTAGGATTCTGGGCAATCAGGGTATTATAAGCCACAGAATTAATTCCTTTCAAGATGTGGTGTACGCGTTCAGGTTCCGGCATGGTGGGACTAATTCGCCGGCAAAGTGCAAGTATGGCCTCTATGTAAGACGCGTACGACTCATCGGGACCTTGGAGGCGAGAAGCGAGCTTGTTCTTCGCGACCTCAGTCCGAACTGCTGGGTCGCGAAATATTGGCGGAACTGCTGCTTGAATGTGGTCCAGTTAGTGGTGTGGGGTTCGCGGTTAATAAACCAGGTTCTGGCGACCTCAATGAGGTAGAAAGAAACATTCAGAAATTTTAGAGCATCGTCCCACCGGTTGTAGTTACTGCATCGTTCATAGGTGTCCAGCCAGTCATCGATGTCTTCATCGCGACGACCAGCGAACAGCGGCGGGTCGCGTTGTCGTGTGGGCACAGTCGGAGGGGGTGATGCAGCCGAGGTAGAGGGTCCTGCCGATTCGTGGGTACTCTCGGTAGACATAACGATGGTGGCAGGCGGTAAACAGCGACCGGAACGCAGCTCCAGCGAGAGGCAGGGCACAAAACCGGAAGGGGATCAAGTCTTACCTCCACCACTTGTGGAAGAAGGCCACGTCGAGACGGCAAGGCAACGGATGCCGTGTCTGGCGTTTTATTCCGATGGACAGAACCCAAGCGCGTGCCGGAGCCAGCGCCGCGGGACGATGATGATGGTATGTACAAGAGGAAGAAGAAGATCATGGTATGTACAAATGAAAGAAGATCCGTGGAGGGCTCACAATATACATGCGTATATCCAGCAGAAAATAAAAACAAAGCAACAGAAAGGTACTTTTGAAGTGAGAGCTGAAGAAGGATGCTATGACAGTTTGAGATGTAAACGAAAGGGCAACAAAAAATGTAGTCAAGCCTGAACCGGCCCAGATACAGCTGGGAAAGGTAGCCAGATATGGAGAGGGATCTACTGGTGAATAGCCTCAAGAATGAACAAGGGCAAACTCTCTTCCGCCCCCACCCTTTCTTCATGAGGACAAACAGTACAATATGGAACAGAAGTGTGAAAACGAAATTGGCAGACCGAAGGACACTACTTGAAGAGCCAGCACGCATGGGCAAACAGCTTACTGCCAACTGACTGATTACTTGGATTCAGTTCATTTCTGATGTGTGCAAGCTAAAGCATCAGAACTTCAGCAATATGTATAGCAATTCCTATGTGGGAATAAAAGCTGGATAGTTGTCAAGGCTGGCAATTAAGGTATATTTACATCACCTGCAGTTTGCCTCTGTTGTTGCTGCATATTTGTTCCACAGGGCATTTCTGCTGCTTTACGAAAGCACTAGTTGTCGAGTAAATGCTTTATTTCCTGCTGAGAAATTTCTGTGCAACTAAACACATTATTTTAATTCAAGAGTTGCAGAAACAAAAAGCATATTGTGTAATATGTTTAAAACAGAAGCTGCCATGACATTAACAGAACTAAAGGAAAGCCTTGGAGAGTTTTATACACTAGTTGTCCTAGCTTTCAAAAAAGCTTGTGTGCCTAGCTAGCTCACTAGCTAGGCGCACCAGCTGTGGCTGTTGAGGGTTGCCTGGCTCGAGTTTCATTATGGAGCATTCATTATGAAACCTTTAATGACTAAGACTATATAATTACCATTTCAACTATTGGTTCAAGGAAATCTAGCATCAATGGAGAAGCAGTAAACTATCTTAAAAAAAATATTTGGCCCTAGGTGCCCTTTACTTCACGCTTTTTTTTTTCATGATCTTAAAATTGGAACAAGAACAACACGAAAACTTCTGCATAACAGCAATTCCACTTCAATGTCCCGAGACTGAAATGCTCTCCATGATGTGTTTTATGTGCCCTGTGTGAGAGATATGCGGGAGCAGCTAGTCAAATGATAGCTCTGTTTGGAGGTTAGTAAATAAAGTTATGTAAATCGTACCTTGATGCAAACATTGCACGCAACTCTATTTCTAGACTACTAACAACTTCAGAATTGATGCTTTGTTCCTGAGGCCAATAAATAAAAACTGAAGACTATTTATTTTTGCTAATAGGGTAGCCACAACAAATGAAAAGCCACTGGAAGTATGGCAGACTAAAGCCCCTCTATCCTTAATTAGGACAGACAACTGAACATTTTTCAGATGCTCTCACCAGCTTAGGCTACTCTGTCTTATTTAAAGGTTTGATTGCATTTAAGCTTTCCTCTAGGCGTCACTTTCAAGTGAAATGGTCATGATACAGTGGTGGTCCTATGAGGCCGATGCCCCCCCCCCCCTTCTCTCTCTTAAGAAGCTTTTTGTAACAAGTAAAATTTCCTTCTGGTTAATTCCGAAATCAAGACAATGACCTAGGAAGCATCACAGCTGTAATATATTAAGTTAAATATAAAATGATTACATATATGAATATCGCTGATGTATGTATAACAGTTGCATGAAAAGAATAAGTTAACGTAAAACATTTTTGTTGTTCCCCATTTATGCATCTTGCCTGTACTCACCTATGGGGCTGAAACGTGGAGGCTAACCAAGAGAGCTCTACCTAAGTTGAGGACAACCCAGAGGGCTATGGAACGAAAAGTGGTAGGGGTAACATTAAGAGATAGGAAGCGTGCAGAGTGGGTCAGAGAAATAAGTCAAGTTACCGACATTCTAGTGGAAATTAAGAAGAAGAAATGGGCATGGGCAGCACGTGTCGTGCGAAGAGAGGATAACCGATGGTCGCTTAGGGTAACAAATTGGATTCCAAGGGAAGGAAAGCGTAGCAGGGGGCGGCAGAAAGTTAGGTGGGCGGATGAGATTAAGAAGTTCGCAGGGGTCAAGTGGATGCAACTAGCACAGAACCGGGTTAAGTGGAGAAATATGGGAGAGGCCTTTGCCCTGCAGTGGGTATAATCAGGCTGATGATGGTGATGATTTATTGTTTCAAAACAGAGCACGAGCATTTCACAGACAAAGGCAGTCTTTTCGCTCCCCCTAGAACCAAACCCTTAGACTGCCTCTGCCATGACATGTAAGGGATTGATTACTCGCATATTTAAGAGGTATGCATGACATGGACTATGTCATACTTAGCCAGATCATAGTGACTATAGCTTCAAGGTTACTGTGCAAAGAAAAGTGACATCCGCTTTGGTTACACTGCTCATTGGAAATGCATACAATAGCATGTAACAGTGCTCTGCTGAACAAACAGGCAGACATTCTGCAAACTTTTTATCTACAAATACAGAGTCTTTGCTTCCAGCATCCGCTTGTACTCTTGAGATGTGCCTAAAGAACTGGCCCCATGATTACTATTTAGCACTCCACTAGTCAATATACCTTTTCATTGACATGCATGTTGAAGGATGTGTATTACATTTGTTCGTGCGGTTAGACGGATTCACGAGCTACACGGATGCAGGTGTAATTTTATCTCTAGAAATCAATTGGACAAAATACATTTTCTTCAATATGAAGTGAAGTATCATTCTTGATTACCAATACATTCTTTACAGGTCAGGCTGTATTGAGACCTAGTGCATAAACTGAGCCAGTATAAATAATGTTAGTGGCATATATGCAGTGCTCAAATCAGATGCATGGTATTGGGGTTTGTATGCCCTTGGGATCATGATGAGGACAGGCAGCACGGAATGCTATATGCGCCATGGCTGTTTACTGTTTGCTTATGAGGCGTACGAAAAGTCAAGCGGTTATGTGCCTTTGCTCTATAAGGCCACAGTATAAGGTGGAACTGTTGGAGAGGCATACTCAATATTGTGGACCAAAATCAGCTGCAAATGTCAGAGAACACTGTGAAGCACCCATACGAAAGTAAAATTGGTGCTTCCTGATTGTGACTTTACTAACATCTTGATATGTGTTCAGGCACTTTTTTAGTCTAAATTAACCCGCATAGACTGGCTTTATAATTGGCTCTATTTTCAAGTGCTCATTGGCTGAGAGTAGACATAAGATTGGACGCTATGTTTCTACAAAGCGTTCAGGTGTTGACTGGTTGAGGCATGAGATTTGGTGAAAAGTGTATACAAGGTCCTTAATATTCAAAACTTCAGTCATATTTAGTTGTTAATGCAAGTTATCCACTTCTTCAAGTGGATAACAAGTTCTGCTTTCCAGTTCCACTTTGAGCACAGATTTTAACAAATGCAAAAAACCTCCCTTCGACTCTGTGCTCAATGGCCTAAAAAAGTATTTCCATTAGTGCCTGTAAGCACAGAAAAAAGGCTGCCATTGATATTCATTTTCCAGGTACTATAGGTGCAAGTTATTCTATTGCGGTCAATTAAATTCAGTTTATTTGTTCTAGATGTGCGCACAATCTTGAAATGGCAACGCGGGTGAAAACTATTACTTGAATAGCACTGTGCACCGAATTTACAGTTAATGTTTTTAGGTCCTTCTAATAAACCACAAAATGAAAAGCTGGCATAAAGAAAGACTAGCTCTACAGAATAGTAAGCAATGTATGCAAACTGCAATAAAAAGAGGCAAAATACACAAGCATCCTTAAGAAACCGCATGTAGACAGCACAGTATAAAACAAAACTGTATACTGCATAGCTGCGATTGTAACTAAAAGCCCCGCTGGCATTATAAACGGCCTGTGATAGGTATAAAAGCACAGATTATCTGGCAATATTTGTTGTCTAATTTTTTTCCACTGCACGGTAGGAAGTGACTAATGCAAAATGAAAAGAGAGTTGGGGAGGTCAGCAACCTTTGCCTAAACATAGTGTTCTGCGCTAACATTGGCAGCAATCACTGCAGCCATGAGAACGAGACACGACAAGCACAAGTTCATTTTAGCGCTTAGAAAATATGGCATATGGGTGAGTAGCCGTGCTTTGTTGTTACTGCAAGCAAACCTGTAATCTCAAGCACAATTTGCAAAAGCATATTTTGGGGATGAAACCTATGATGCAACAGAATGAGATGAAATGTTAAGCCCTTCAAGTGTGTGCGCAGAATGCATGCGTATGTACGCACATAGCTTTACAGTCATATTTCTGGCGTTGTCCTGAGAAGTAAAAATAGTAAGGCTGAATGTAACGGTGATTCTCTTTTCAAAACCACAAGACAATAGATAACATTGCTAATTACTAAGCGGTGTCATTACCTTTTATATCCAAAACTTTCAGAAGGGATTTTGGTTGCCGACGAATAACATTTTCAGCCTAATATAGCTTCTTTCGTTTTTAGTTTGCTTTTCGAAGAACAAAAGGCAATGTATCAAAAAGCATCAGAAACTTGGAAAAGGCCATGTTGGATTAGGCGAAAGAACACCGAGGAAAAAGAAAGGGCACCTGTGGCTTGCATCTTTCACTGGCATCCTTTGCTGTGTATTGAAGTTTGCCTCTTCATTTAACTCTGTATGCATTCTTGTCTGTGTTCAATTTGCCAAGTAACTGGGGACTATTAGCAAGACTCACTTTAGACCAATGTATGATGATGTGGGTGATTATACAGTGTGCATTACAAGTACACATACACACTGCTTCCTGTACTTTGTACTGCCTTCAACTTGGGTAACTTTCAAAGATCTTGGTGCAAGTACACTGTAGGGATACCTGGTGGCTAAACAAAAGACCAAACTGTGTGAAGAGACAGCAAAATAACAAGAATTGCTTCCCTGTACTGTGGAATTTATTCTTTCCTACTGACCTTGTCGTTTAGCAGTATTTTTTTGCCAGCACAACAGGACATATGTTAATGTGTTGTGTAAAAGTATTCACGGCAGGTTAAGTCGACTTATTTTGCAATCAACAATTTCTGTTCCATGCAGCACAGTGTTGTAATCGTCTTGCAGACTTCCAGAGAGAAATGCCCTTCTTGAGTCCCACAGTTTAAAAACACACAGCTTGACTGTCATTTCATTAACTAAAGGAAAAGTTCACATATACAGTGCCTCGTTAACATAGACCCTGTTAATATGGACATGAACGACTCTTAATACGAGCAGTTTTCCTGCAGATGAAACTTTCAATGCATTTACGCTTCATTGGCATGGAAGTCTGGTACTTGGACAATAAACAAGAAGCTATTGGAGCCCTGTGACCCATGTATTCTTCATTATTATGCACGACAATGCTTGCAAACAAAATCGCACTGTGGTAGCGAGGTTTATATTGTAGAGTGTGAGGTCTTTCAAGGCTCTTTCATTTCAGTAGGAAAGTAAAACAGAAGAATCCCATCGGCTCTTACTCTGTGAAACTGTCATCATACTTGTTAAGTGCGCGCGCCCTGATCGTGGGCAGAAAATACGAACGAATAGAAAGACTGCGACGTATGTGTGCTTGCGTTTGTGTGTGCCGTGCGTCCCGCGAAGTGTTGGTGGACTCAACACATTCCCGAAACCAGAGCAGCCTTCCTTCTGACGCGGCGGCGGGGATCTGAGAACCGGTGCCGGGAGAACGGCAAGGAGGAGAAATTTATGGGCTCCCGCAGGGCGCACTGCCTGTGTCATCCGAGCTGGCCGCTGCCCGCGGCTGGGAGCGGGTGTCTTCAATGGTCGGCGGCTTCTGGGAAATGTTCGAACCTCCGAGGAGCTGGAAGCTTGGGAAGCGAACACAGCCGTGGACCTGGCGAGGAGGACTCTCGGAGGAAGAGAGGGGTCGGAGGGAGCACGGTGGACGCAGGGACGAGAGAGTACGACAAGGGAGACTCGTTTCGGGTGCCCTGACAAAAGGCCGCACCCTGACTGACTGAAGTAGTACTGCAATGTGTATATAGTGTAAATAAATTATGCATTCTGCAATTAGAGTGAATTCCGGTGCAGGTTAATTGGGAGAGGAATGAAAGTTAAAGAAAAGAAGAAGAAAGAAACTGATATTTAACTATACCCATAATACAACATTTTGGGCGAGTTGGTTACATACATTCATTATTACAGCGCAAGGACGGCAAAGAACAAGAGGAGGACACAACAGCGCTGTTGTGTCCTCCTCTTGTTCTGTGCCGTCCTTGCACTGTAATAATGAATGTAAATAACTATACCGTTCGACTGTGGACAATATTTTTGTGAACCCATGAACTGTGAGGCACATTGAATTCTTCCGATCACACTGTCTGGATCCCGAATCACTTCTCTCATGGGCACAGTTCGCTTGCCTCGGGATCACTATTGCGTGGTTTTTGATGCGCTCATAGGTCTCGTCAGCTACAAAATGAGTAGCGCTTCAGTACAGCTCTTGAGTGCTTACATGACCACCACCCTAAATTTGATGTGGCCTTTGCTACCGCGGTTCGTAGCTGCCGCCGCATCGTCTGTCCCCTTTTCTGACTTTTCTAGTATGTATTCGCTGATTTATCTAGATGTTTCTACGCCGAATTTAAATTGTGCACTGTCGCATGAACGTGCATTCATAGTTCGATGACCGATGAGCACAATGGCTACTATTGACGAAGCCGTTTTGCTTTATTGTTTTGTGGGCGCAAGTCAGCCCAATAAAAAGCTATAAGTTGCAAGACTAGCACGCACCGGTCCCATTGATGCCAAGGTATATGTGTGCAGTGAGGATAAAATACAAGAATCTGCAATGGCGATATTCAGCAGGCGGTAAAATCATGAATGCTGAAAGAAACATTCAAAAAGAAATGATATAACGGTTCACAATACAGAAAAGGGCTACAAAAAAAATCTAGTGGAGCCTGAACCAGCGCAACCCGGGAAAGATAACAATTATGGAAGAGGATCTACCAATGATTAGCCTCAAACAAATGCAAGCTCTCTTTTTCCTCCCACCACATTCCCCTAAACAAAAATTAAAGTGAAATATGGGACAGATGTGTGAAAAGGAAATGGAGACTCAAGGCGTTAACTGAAGAGAAAAACAGCTCACTCACGACTGATTGATTTCTTAGATGCAGTTCTGCACTGTAACATGCAAGCTAAAGCATGAGGAGTTCGGCATGAAACATGTATAGCTATTGGCAATTGCTATGAGGGAACACAGCCAGAGTAATTAGTGCCCAGGTCGGCAATTAAAGTATTATATTAGCTGCAGTTTGCCATGTTGTTACTACATGTTTGTTCCACAGGGCTCTCTTTGTGCTGCTGCTTTATGATGCTGCATTGATGTCGGGTGAATGCAATTTATTTTCATTTAAGAAATGTTTGTGCAATAAAACACATTATTTTAATCTTAGAGTTCCTGAAATCAATACTTAGCATATTGTGTGTACTTAAAACAGAAGGTGGCTATGACATTAAAACAACTACAAGAAAAAAAAAACATGCAGTGTGTCATATGCAAGGTGTGCTAGTTTTCAGAAAATCGATGTGCCCTAGCCCAGGGAATTAATCCAGCTGCGGGCTGTTGAGAGCTGTCTGGCCTAGGCTGGTGTTTCATTATATAACCTTATAATGATTAAGGCTATATAGTTAACATTTAAACTATTGGCTTCAAGAACAATTAGTATCAATAAGCAAGTAGTAAACTGTCTTCCAAAACAGCTGACAGAAATGTTTGCACCAAGGTGCCTTCTATTTTGCGTATTTTTTTACTGTCTTGAACGGCAACAAACTCAATAAATAAAGTGTCTGCATGACAGGAATTCCTCGTTAATGTCCCGAAACGTGGCTCAGACAAAAAATCGACTTGTCAGAAGTGCTCTCCATGCTGTGGCTTTGCATGATGTGGGTGAGAGATATGTGTGAGCAGGCTAGTCATATGGTAGCTCGATTAGCAAGCCAGCTATGGTGTTATTCCGAGACGCCGAGAAGGCAAGACTTTATTCGGACAGCAACACGAACATACTAGCAACAAGGATTCAGTGGCTTCGGTTTATAAAGGATGCCTGGGAGCAACCGAGGCATGCTATTGGTTAGCGCTACGGTCGCACACGCGAACCATGACTGCGCACATCAGATAGCGGCACACAGTAACCAAGCGGCACACAGTAGCAAGACAGCAGCAAGCTTGATAAGCGTTGCGCCGATATAACACTTCCCCTCCAACAAAATCAGAATCTATCATACGTCAGACGATCCGGCGTCCGCTTGTCACGAGCGCTGCGCCTTGGTAGCACACGTAACCCAGCATCAGTTTGTTCCGACGTTGAGGCACTTTAAGCGTGACTTGCGAGTGGAACACAATCACTCTGATCCAACACTGGCTGGCTCGAGGCAGCTGTAGGAGACCGTTCATTTTCGAGCAAGTCACTTGCAAGGGGCAAATCTGTATCACTTTCGTTCACAACAGCTGGCTTCACAAAAGAACGTCGCAAATGATCAGCATGCACAAATCGCGTCTGTCCGTCTACAACCACAAGGTATGTCATTGCCGATTTCACATCCACGACCCTGCCTGGACGCCACTTCACCTGTTCCCCACGCACTGAACGCACAAACAGGCTATCACAAACAACAAATGATCGAGGTGAACTCCTTCGCTTGTTTGCACTGCGAACATTCCTCTCAGATCTGGCATTTATTGCATCTTGCAGATTCGATTTCAACAAAGATAACCTTGTGCCCAACTTCCTCCTCAAGAACAGTTCATCTGGCGATTGGCCGGTGAATGTGTGCGGCGTTGTTCTGTATGCGAACAGAAAGTTATCTATCCTGTGCTGCAGTGATCTGGACCTTTTGTTCTTCTGGTCTTCCAGCAATTGCTTCAACAGCGACTGTTTTACTGTTTGGTCAGCGCGTTCTGCCGAGCCGTTCGACTGAGGATGATATGGCGGAGTAAGCGTGTGCTTGACCCCGTTTGTCAAAAGAAACTCCTCGAATTCTTTTGCACGAAACTGCGGCCCGTTATCTGTGATTACCTCTATCGGCAGGCCATGACTTGCGAACAACGAGCGCATCGTTTCGATCGTGCTTTGCGCCGTCGTTGACGTCATGACTTTTATTTCCAACCATTTGGAATAGGAATCTACAGCTAGAAGAAACATCTTTTTTTCCTTTTCAGCAAAGTCTAGATGTACCCTCTCCCAACTGCTTGTGCACCACTTCCAAGATGAAAGCGGCGCTAGTGGCCCCACGGATTTGGTGCTTTGACAAATTTCACACTGCTTCACTGCTCGTTCGAGGCAGTTGTCTATCTGTGGCCACCAAACCATTGACCTCGCAAGTGCTTTCATTTTTGTGATACCGATGTGTTGTTTATGTAACAAGCACATAACTTCACTTTGAAGCGACTGCGGTACAACGACTCTGTTGTTCCACACCAAACAGCCGCAATCGGCTGAAAGCTCAAACCGCCTAACGAAGAAAGGCTGATAAAGTGTGTCCACAGCACGCGGCCATCCGTGCCATACCATTTCACGAACAGTACTAAGAACTGGATCTTTCACAGTTTCCCGCTCGATATCTTTCGCAGTTAAGGGGAGTTTACTAACGGGCGAAAAATAAAATATTTCTTCTGCCTCGTCACCGGCTTCAGGCAGTGGAAGGCGTGATAAGCCTTCCCACTTGATTGGCTATCTTTGTTCCTGCTCTGTGCAAAATGCGAAAGTTGTAGTTTGCAAGGAAAATTCCCCAGCGATGCACGCGAGCTGCAGCGACTGCATTTGTGTGGTGCTTTGCCTCAAAAATAGCGGTGAGCGACTGGTGATCGGTGATCACGTTGAACTTACGCCCATAAAGATATTTATGAAATTTCTTTACTGCAAAAACAACAGCAAGAGCTTCTTTTTCCACCTGCGCGTAATTACGCTCGGCGGGAGTCATTGATCGAGATGCGAACGCAATCGGTCGCTCTACGCCCTCAATCACTTGCGACAGCACCGCGCCTAAGCCGTAAGCAGAAGCGTCACATGTCAGCTGTATTTCTTTCTTTACATCATACAGTTGCAAAACCATGTCTTCACTGATCAAATTTTTACACCATCTGAAACATGCGTCACACTGGTTCGACCACTTCCATGTGCTGCCTTTGCGCAACAGTTGATGAAGAGGTTCTAGCAAGTTTGCTAGGTCAGGCAAAAATTTGGCGTAGTAATTTACTAGACCCAAAAATGCCTTTAGTTGAGTCACGTTAGTTGGTTGAGGCGCTTCTCGAATCGCCTTTACTTTTTCTGGTGTTGGGCGTACGCCATGCTTGTCTAGCTCATGTCCCAAGTAACAAACATTTTCTTGGAAAAATTTGCATTTCCCTGGGTTTACCCGGATGCCGTGTTTACTGAGCGTTTGTAGCACTTGCTCGGAACGGTGATAGCACTCCGTCAGGTCTTTACCTGCTATTAACACATCGTCCAGGTAACAGGCAGTTCCAGGTGTGTCTCGTAACACCTGGTCCATCACGGCCTGAAACATTGCAGGGGCGCTTGCCACTCCGTATGGCAGTCGCCGGAACCTGAACAGTCCCATGTGCGTGTTCACCGTCAGCAATTCTTGTGCCTGCTCATCCAGCCAAAGCTGCAGGTAAGCCTTAGACAAATCCAGTAAAGTGAACACGGTCCCTCCAACCAATGACGCGAATATGTGCTCTGGCAGAGGCAGTGGATAGTGGTCGAGTTCAATACCCCGATTTACCGTCACTCTGTAATCCGCACATATCCTATTCTGCTTTCTTTGGGACGATCACTAGCGGTGTAGCCCACGCACTGTGCCTCACTCTGTACGCCACACCAGCCTTCTCAAGTTCAAGCAATTCATTCTCCACCTGTTCGCGCAATGCATATGGCACTGGTCTCGCCTTACAAAAAACTGGCTGCGCATCGTTTTTCATTTTGATGCTACCAGTGAATCCCTGAATAGAACCATAACCTGGCTCAAACACATCACTGTACAGCCGTTTTAACTTGTTCTCAGCTTCCGCTGCTACCATCTGCCTGCCATCCTGCACGTTATCAACGTCACGTTGCAACTGCTGAACAGCATTGTGCAAGTCAACTTTTAGTGCCGTTATCCAATCACGACCTAAAAGCGTCGGCATGCGAGCTCCATTTTCTTGCTTTGCTATCATCAGAGGCAGATCGTAGCTTCGGTTCTGATAAGACACCTTGACGTTTGCTACGCCTTTCACTTTGAGTGAAGTACCGTTATACACGCCTAGACGTATGTCGTCTTTCGAACATGGACAGTTTGGAAAATTTTCATCAAAGTCTCTTTCAGACATTATTGTCACAGCGGCTCCCGTGTCTAATTCCATCGGTATCTTCTTGCCATTTACTTTTACTTTAAGCACAATAGGCGGTGAGCCGCGAACTTCGTTCGTCGTACACACTGTAAGCAAGTCAGTTTCCGCCAAGGGCTCCTCAACTTTGTGCACCACCTTTGTTTTGCACATTTTTGCTACCTGACCCGGCTTCGAGCATTTGAAGCACACTTTTGAGGAAAGGACAACTCACAGGCGTATGCAGTCCGCCGCATCTATGACAGACGCGAACAGTGCCTTTCCCACGTTGCTTCCTTGGGCCGTTTTGCGGGGCACGCTGCTCGTTGCTAGGGGCCTCCTCCCTTGTCGCGTGTCGCTGGCCTTGCGGGGTGGAATCCCGATGCCATCAGATGTCCGCCGGACTGGTGGTTGACCCCTCAGGTAGCATTTCTCTGGTGTCTTTCTGAGCAGTCTCCAAGGCGGTAGAAATTTTGCAAACTCGCTACCAGATGACTTTATCATCAGACAGGGCAAGAAGACGGCATCGGATAGAATCCGCTCGCATTCCAGAAATCAGTCGATCCCGGAGCGCTTCTTCCAAAAACCTTCCAAACGAGCACGTGGCAGCCAGTCTCTTCAGCTCGACAATGAACTGTGCCAGGCTTTCGTGCGACTCTTGCTTTCGCTGGTAGAAGTGATACCGTTCGGTAACCACTGACCGCTTTGGTGCATAGTGCTGTCGGAGAACATCTGTGGCTTCTTCGTACTTGACTTCCGTGGGCTTCTTCGGCAGCAGAAGGCTACGCAGAGTCACATAAGCCTTTTCACCAAGGACAGTTAAGCAGACTTGCAGCTTCTTACTTGTGTCTATTCCGTTGGCTGTTGCGTACAGGTCAAACCTTTCCACGTAGATGTCGAAATTGCCAGAGTCCGGGCAAAACTCGCCCAACCATCCCAGAGTGGTGTTCATCACTGATGTTCCCGCTTTCCGTGTCGTCGTCGTCGTTTCTTCAGGAGGCTTGGTCACTGCCTCTTCCTGACCGATCCCATCCTCGTCGCCATGTTATTCCGAGACGCCGAGAAGGCAAGACTTCATTCGGACAGTAACACGAACATACTAGCAACAAGGATTCAGTGGCTTCGGTTTATAAAGGAAGCCTGGGTGCAACCGAGGCATGCTATTGGCTAGCGCTACGGTCGCACACGCGAACCATGACTGCGTACATCAGATAGCGGCACACAGTAACCAAGCGGCACACAGTAGCAAGACAACAGCAAGCTTGATAAGCGTTGCGCCGATATAACATATGGAAATCATAACATGAAGCAAACATTGCGAGTAGCGGTTTTTCAGCACTATCTACAACTTTAGAACTGATGCTTTGCTCCTTGGACCAATAAATAAGTTACTAAGTTTCACTAGCGTAGACCACCCTACCTAATTTAAGTTTTTTTTTAATTTTAAGGTTTGATTAAATTTAACCGGGATACTTGGTATGCCTGGTGGCCTCTCTGGGGTCAGCTTCAAGTGAAACGGTCGTGACGCAGCTGTGGTCGTAATTGATATGGTAGAAGCTGTCCTGTAGTCTCTTATCAGATGCTTTTTATTGGAAGGGGGTGTGTCACAAAAGTGGCAGCATTTCTATCTTCATAATATGACAATTCACCATATGCGGTGTTCTAAAAGAGTTTATTGATATATTTCAGTGTATTCTATGTGTCTCTGCCTTGTCGGTAATGTCAAGAGCACGCGTACGTGCGCGTTCTCCTCGCAGGGTAGTTTCCGCGCAGTTAGAGAAACCCCCTCGCAGTGCGCGAGCGGGGGCGTCCTCCAGCCTGTTTTGCAAAGTGACCCCTAGCAGTGCCGAAGTTGTTGGCGGACGTGCATCCGCTTTTGGTTGTTTTGGTTGTTCCTTACGTTTTTTCATCCGCAACATGGCGGCCATGCAGTGTGGAAGTTGCGGGGCCTACGTGCCCCTTCCTGCGTGTGCACTTGTGCGTGTTTGTTTCTACGGACCCTGACTTGGGGAGGGAACTGTTGTGTGGGCGTGTCTTACGCATTGTCAACCGAAGGCTAGAAAAGAAGCCGACTCGGACCCAACGGCAGTGCGCCTCTCGCCTCCAAGCACCCCGGGCTCCCCGAACCGCCGCCGCATCGCACCACGAAGACTTCGCCTCAGGGCTCCGGAAGGACCATCGCCTTCGAGAGCTCCCCATCTGCGTCGTCTTTGTGAGTGGAGTGCCGCCGCGCTCGTCGGACAATATGCCCGTTTCCTAGTTTCTTCTGAACTTTCTCTACACTCGTCTTATCTTGTTTTAAACGTCTGTGTTCAGTTTGCATGTATCTTGATCGTGAGAATTTTGACTGATGTATTTCTAATTGCTAGTTTTTTCATGTACGCTACCTTAACTGTGTTGTTTTAAATGCCTGTAAATGCTTGCGTCGTATAATCCTGTGTATAATGCTGAGAATATATAGTTGTTTTTTTCATCATTGACTTCATGGCTCTGTTCTCATTCGCAACGCTGAACATAACCGGCTAACGCTGGGTGTCAAAGTTCCAACTACCTTTGCCTCGGTTCGAGAAGGTGTCTCGCACCCCTTCCGGAGCCGTGACAGGGTGTATGCTTCTGGTATCATGACGAGAATAAGCAGCACTTTGAGGCCAATGGTTTGGTTTGGTTTCCGTGGTTTAACGTACCAAAGCAACTTGGGCTATGAGAGACGCCGTGGAGGAGGACTCTGGAAATTTAGACCACCTGGGGTTCTTTAACGTGCACTGATATCGCACAGCACACGGGTGCTTTACTTTTCGCCTCCATCCAAAAGCGGCCGCCAAGGCCGGGATTCCATCCCGCATCCTTGGGAACAGCAGCCGAAAGCCGTAACCACTGCGCCACCCCAGCGCGGACTTTGAGGCCAAAGTATATGAGGTGACTTTGAGTAAATTCTAAAGGGCTTGATCCCAAGTGCACTGTAGGGATAGCTTGTGGAAAAAGAAAAGAGGAAACTGCATGAAGAAACAAGAACAAGAATTGCTACATAGTACAATTGCATTTATTCTTTCCTACTGTCCTTGGCCTTTAGCAGTGTTTTTGCCAGCTCCACAAGACCCATTTTAATGTGTTGTGTAAAATTTTTAAGAGCAAATTAAGCCAACATATTTTCCACTGAACAAGTTTTTGTTCCAAGAAACACAGTGCTGTGATTATCTTACACACTTTCCAAAGAGAAATGTCCTTCTTGAATCCCACAGTTTAAAAACACACAGCCTGGCTGTGTGTGTCATTACCGTAACTAAAAATGAAATACGTTCACATCTACAGCTACACCTCGCTAAAATGTATTTTTGTGACCCATATATTTTTCATTAATAAGCACAGCAATGCTTGCAAACAAAACTGCCACTGTAGTACCGAGGTTTATATTATAGTGTGAGGACTTTTAAGGCTCTTTGTATTTGCGTAGGAAAATAAAACAGACTGAATAACATGGCTCTTACTCTGTGAAACTGCCATCATACCGTTCATTTCACTGTGTACTATATTTTTGTGAATTCATGAATTGTGGGGCACATTGAGACCTTCAACTCACACACTCTGCTTCCCAAATCACTTTTTCTTATGTTGTAATAGTAAGTCGCCACTCCAAGGTTTGGCAGCTCATTTGCTAGTCATTGCACAAAATGAATTAAGCTGCCCACTTAGATTGTAACCATTCTGTTATAACCTTGTCCTGCAAAGCTAAGGTAACATTCTGCTTAGGTGCAAAGCAGAGTAGTGAACCTGTGAATGCAAACAGCAAATCCAATCCAAACAGAAAAGGAATGAATTCAGATTAAGTTACATGTGACGTCAGTGTCAGCAATTCAGGTGTTACATCCATGCCGCAGAGCTGTCATAGTGGGTCAACATCAGCATTATAGAACCAATACCCATGTGATCATGCTTAAAACACGATAAAAAGATATGGTAATTAATCCTCGCACATGTGGTATGAGACCATGCGCAGTGGTGGCCATACAGTAAACGCAAACTGATATGTGAGAAAACCCAGTTGATCAATTTGCAAGGTGCAAAAAGGTTTAGGCGAGCAGCAAATGCAGCAAGAATAAAAAAATTAATAATGTATCCTACATTGTCGTAAGGTTCGCAAACGTACATAATCTATATGACTCAGTAGGCATGAGCATCACAGCAAAATGAAAGCAGCAAATAGGCACGGACATGAGCATCGACGACATCTGATTTTTATGGCATCGGAAATATCTCAATTGGTACCCCTTAGCAAAGAAATGCAGCTGAATAGCTACTCAATACCAATAAAACTCAGTTAGCATGCAGTGTGGCGAGAGTAGAGCTGTCAAATCAACAAGTATGGGATGTAACGTGTGCAACTCCATAACAGCGTCATGTCAGTATAAAGCCCACATCACACCATTTGTCTAAGCAGTTGTCCAATGAACTTAACTCATCCAAGTTATGCAGGAAGAAAGCAGATTGTAATCACAAAAATTTCTTCAATTGTTTTCTTTCTTTTTAGCTAAATATGTTTTCATGCTCAACATGCCTTAGGTACACCAAAGTGTCTACTTCATGAGGCACAGTTGCATATGGTGTGCCTTTTTTCATAAGCATAACCTCCCGCCATACTGTACTTTCTTTTTGGCATCGCGTCTTGCTTTTTTTTAAAGACCTGATGTGGGTGATAAAGTGTTTATCCCATCACATACAGAAGTGTTCAGTCGACCAATTCATCGCACACATACTTATTGCAGACATAGGTGCACATCGCTAGCAGGAAATAAAAATAAACAGGAAGGTACTTCATGATCCATGAAGTCCCCTTCATGGATCACTGCCTTGTCGTGGCGGAGGGGCTTGCGAAACTCGATGAAGTCGTGAGCTCTGCTGTGTAGGGCCACCCAAGATAGACAGGTCACGGCAGAGAGTTCTGACAAAATGTGATTCACTGGAGAAGGTAATAGCAACCCACTCCAGTATTTCCTGCCAAGAAAACCCTATGGCCAGTCACAATACCATTATCGATATGGCGCCGGAAGATGAGCACCCCAGGTTGGAAGGCGTCCCACATGTTACTGGGGATGAACAAAGGGAGATTCCTAGTAGCTCCAGGACGAATGAAGCGGCTGGGCTAAAGCCAAAAGGACGCTCAGTTGTGGATGTGTCGGGAAGCGACCGGAAAGTCCGATGTTGCAAGGAGATATATCACATAGCAACATGGAAAGGGGTGAGGCAAGGCTGCATACTGTCGCCCTGCCTATTTAACCTATATGCAGAGTGCATCATGAGGAAGGCCGGTCTGGACGAGTCTTCAGCTGGAGTGAAGATTGCTGGAAAACGTATTAACAACCTTAGATATGCGGATGATACCACTTTAATGGCAGAAAGTGAAGTGGAACTCAAGAGACTTCTGATGCGCGTACAAGAAGAGAGTGAGAAGTTTGGGCTTAAACTGAACATTAAAAAGACGAAGATCATGGCGTCTTGCCCTATCAAGTCCTGGAGCATCAATGGACAAGAAGTGGAAGCTGTGACAGATTTTCTGTTCTTGGGCGCCAAGATTACCTCGGGAGGAGACTGCAGCCATGAAATTAGGAGACGCCTGCTTCTGGGAAAGAGAGCAATGGTTAGCCTTGACCGCCTAGTAAAGAGCAGAGACATTAGTCTGCCAACCAAGATCCGTATAACCCGTGCTATGGTCTTTCCAGTTGTGATGTATGGATGCGAGAGTTGGACTGTGAAAAAGGCTGACCGCCGAAGAATTGACGCGTTTGAATTGTGGTGCTGGCGAAGACTCTTAAGAGTTCCTTGGACTGCCAGAAGATCAAATCAGTCGATATTGTCGACCATAAACCCTGACTGCTCATTGGAGGGTCAAATTCTAAAGTTAAAGCTCAGCTACTTTGGTCATCTGATGAGAAGAGAGGAGTCGCTGGAGAAAGATTTGATGTTGGGAAAGGTTGAGGGTCGCCGGAGAAGGGGTAGGCAGCGAACGCGATGGTTAGATGGCATTCTCGAGGCATTGCAGATGAAGCTATGTGATGTTAAGAAGATAGTGAGAGACCGGAAAGCGTGGCGTGACATGGTCCATAGGGTCACGAAGAGTCGGACACGACTGAACGCCTGAACTGAACTGAACTCTCAAAGTGACAGCTGCCGTGAATGTACACGATATTTTCAGTTTACACAGTGCCGTCGAGCAGCCATATCAACACAAAGCGCAAACCACGGAATAGTGGCATATTAGTAGCCCGAAAGCCGTGCAGCTAACGTCCTCGAAGGGCTCGGCGCTCGCACGGCAGGGGCTCGGCAAGCGCAGCACATACACGGACCGCGATCAACACATGTGATCGGCACGTCGCGGAAACAACGTCGTGTGCTCGTTTCTGTTGCGGTCACTGCGACAAGTGGAAGGGGTGCCAGACTAGCTGTCGCCAAGTTAATTTCAGCATTTGGAAAACACAGTGTGTGGCGAACTTTGCAAACATGGACAGTCCTCTTCCTTGCTAGGAGGCAGTCGCTCAAGTCGTAAACACTTTCGCAACACATGCACGAGCACATTTAGAGGCGCTGAGGAGCCGATTCGTGCTCATGAAAATCACCGTGAACTACTGTTGCTGGCCGTCGGCCGTGAAGATCCTCACGGCTAGCCATCATCACAAACACATCGTGAAACCGGTGCGACCTAGTACACTTTGCCGGTTGGAAGATCACTGTAATCAGCTCAGCGCAGATAACAGTGGCGCATATGATCCGACTTGAGGGGAAATCACAGTGAGAGGAACACTAGTATTAGCAATGCGCGCTAAGTATGTTGTTTTTTGCGGCCGAGCAACCACTACCACTACTTCCACTACTTCGCTCGTCGCTTCGCTTCGCACCGCTGGCGGCCATGTTGCCCTGGCGAGATCGAGGAGGAGGCGCCAGAGACGTCGCCTACAGGGCAACCAATAGCTGCAATCCGGTCGCCTTGCTGATCAGCACGTGCGGCCGAAATGGTGAGAATGAGTCCACTTTTCTGCGGACGAGGGATGCGGTTGCACGCTATTGTATGCCCCTCCGGATTGGTCGTCTCGGTGCGCCCGCATACGTGCGCACTGCGGAGCGAGTCTAAAAAGCAACCGTACAGCAGCCTTTAGGCCGCTTCGGCGCCATTCGGCTGACTTACTCGACTGCACCCAGACGTCGGTCGAGGGAGCATCATAGAGAAAGAAATTGGGAGCATCGCCGCACCTTCTGCTGACGCCGACGCGCGCGCGAGCCCCACCCACCGGCACTAGACGTCAAGGTTGCTATGCACAGCTGCACCCCCTCCCCCCTGCACAGCGCAGGTGGTTGTTAGAGAGAAGAGAGGAGAGCGCCGATGTGCGGGGGAGAGGCCACAGCTTTCACTGTTCTAAGGCATGGACGGACAGACGCCGCTAGTATGCGCCATTAAGGCTTTCGCCTTAATATTGGAGAAACCTCTCCTTCTCTGCGCGAGGAGAGCTCGTAGCCTTACGCGTATCGGCGCACCCCCTCCTCATCACTGCGGCGATCATGCTACTTGCTAGCGCACATTTCAATGGCTTCATGTCTTCGAGGTATTTCCGAATCAACGCGTTGTTATTATATACAGAACAATTGCAATGTGTAATATACATGTTTTCAAGGTTATTTAGCGCGATGACAGGCTCCCGTATGGTCATTACTGGTGGAGCTTATTTCTGAATCAACGCCTTGTTAAAGGCCCACTGTCCACCCTCCGGTCTAAAATATTTTCTTCCCCGGTGACGGTGAGACTTCGACCCCAGAACGCAAGGCCGCAAAATGTTTTTGAAAATAGCAACTAGTAAAGCAATTACTGCCACCGCAATCACCGGACTCTGTCGTGTTTCTGTCCTTCCGTTTCCTCGCAAAGGTTTTTCACTCTCTTGCCCGGTCGTCTAGCCTCCGCAAGACAAATTCCCCGTCCCCCTCTGCGTTTTGCGGGAGGTGTGGCGTGGCACTCTGCGCGCGCGAAAAAAAAATAAAACGGACGAGGGAGCGCGCGCCGCTGCATTCAGTCCGGCCGTGGCGAGGGAAAAGTTCGAAGCGAGCGGTAGACACCCATCCTTTACCCTCAGACAGCGACGGAACGGGGAAGCTGGCTTGCCGCAGGAGAGCATGAGAGAGCTTCGATTTGTATTTTCGTTGCTGCGCGGCGTGCGTGTCACTAGCATTTTGCACAGACTACCTCCGGTACACGATAGAAGCATTGAGCTCCTTTGCTTAAAACGTCACACCCTGGACAGTGGCCCTTTAACATATACAGGAAAGTTGTAATGTATAATATCCATGTTTTCAAGGTTATTAGCGCGATGGAATGCTCCAGTATGGTCATTACTGGGGGAGCTACACGATCAGCCCTGCTTCAGTTGAGAAGCGGAAATGCTCTCTCCGGTATCAGTTCCAAAAATGGCGGGTTCATCCGCTTTTAGTTAAGTAAGTAACGTTCAGTCGTTCAGTCGTGTGCGACACTTCGTGACCCTGTGGACCATGTCACGCCACGCTTTCCGGTCTCTCACTATCTTCCTAACATCACATACCTTCATCTGCAGCACCTCGAGGATGCCATCTAACCATCGCGTTCGCTGCCTACCCCTTCTCTGGCGACCCTCAACCTTTCCCAACATCAAATCTTTCTCCAGCGACTCCTCTCTTCTCATCAGATGACCAAAGTAGCTGCTTTAACTTTAGAATTTGACCCTCCAATGAGCAGTCAGGGTTTATAGTCGACAATATCGACTGATTTGATCTTGTGGCAGTCCAAGGAACTCTCAAGAGTCTTCGCCAGCACCACAATTCAAACGCGTAACTTCTTCGGCTGTCAGCCTTCTTCACAGTCCAACTCTCGCATCCATACATCATAACTGTAAAGACCATAGCACGAGTTATACGGATCTTGGTTGGCAGTCTAATGTCTCTGCTCTTTGCTAGGCGGTCAAGGCTAACCATGGCTCTCTCTCCCAGAAGCAGGCCTCTCCTAATTTCATGGCTGCAGTCTCCTTCCGGGGTAATCTTGGAGCCCAAGAAGAGAAAATCTGTCACAGCTTCTACTTCTTGTCCTTTGATGCTCCAGGACTTGACAGGGCAAGACTCTTTGTCTTTTTAATGTTCAGTATAAGCCCAAACTTCTCACTCTCTTCTTGTACGCGCATCAGAAGTCTCTTGAGTTCCACTTCACTTTCTGTCATTAAAGTGGTATCATCTGCCTATCTAAGGTTGTTGATACGTTTTCCAGCTATCTTCACTCCAGCTGAAGACTCGTCCAGATTGTCCTTCCTCATGATGCACTTACACTAGCATGGCCCTAAAGCCACTACGCTAGTCTGAATGGTTATTCATTTACTTTCATTTACAGATTATAGTAAATAACACCCTGTTTAGCATGCAGTCGGTTCACCCATTTGAATCCTTAGAATTACAGCAGGAAGGTACTTTACAAACAATGGGACTGAGATTATTACCGGACATAGTCTGTCAGTATAACCTGTTTAAACCACATACAGGACTGGGCACGCCGGTATGAAATTTATAGGAATAGTTCGGTTTGGTTTGTGGGGTTTAACGTCCCAAAGCGACTAAGGCTATGAGATATGCCGTACTGAAGGATTCCGGAAATTTCGACCACCTGGGATTTTTAGCGTGCACTTACAGCGCACAGTACACGGGTGCCTGGCTCTTCGCCTCCACTGAATAGCGGCCCCCCAGGCCGGGAATCGAACCCGCATCCTTGGGAACAGTGGTCGAGCGCCCTAATCACTGCGCCACCTCGGCTGGGTATTTGTAGGGACCGGTAAAAAACGGTTCTGCGAGATACTGGATTTTTCAATACAGTAGTTTATCCAGTTTTATTACAAAATTATATAAATCCCAGTTCTCTTCTACATTAGGAAGAAACAAACCATGCCCAGGCTTCATAAAATACAACATCGGCGCTGCTGGAGACTGCGAATGATATGGGTCTAGAAAATAAGCTCAACTATTGTGAACGTCTTCTGTACTAAACGCAATTATTAAATGCAAAAAAATATCCGAAGTCGTTTTCAGAACACATATTACCGCGAACTATTCGAATGTCTGTTTATTTTTCGGCAGCCGCCGGCATGCGACCTTATCACTCTGATTCGGGCGCACGGATCGATTCTGTATTCTTTGATATTTCATGTTCGTTGTCGCAAGAGGCGGCTGTATCAGTTCCTTTATTGTGGCAGTTGATTCCAGTTGTATCTGGAAAGATTTTGCCAAGCACGTGTGCTTCTACAATGTTCCAGGGCATACTAGTCAGCGTACACGTTTTTACCTAGATCTTTCTTCGACGCCTTTAAATTGATCGCTGACGAGTGAAACTGCATTCTTTGTTCCACGATCGCCGATCACGATTGTTGCTATCACCGCCGCAAATCGCTTAGTTATTTTGCTGGTGAAAGTCAGCCCAATAAAGTATTCCTTCAGTGCACTCCCAGACTCTTGATTTGTGCCATCGGCCTTGTCACCACCATATGACAATATTTTCCATCTAATCCAAAACTTCAAATTTTTGTCTTATGTAACTTACACAATAGCATCATTCCCTATAAATCTTTTCTTTTATGCATCATTTCCCACCAGCTCGTTAACCCACAGAGAATGAAGGGCACTCATGAAACATGACCGCGAGAATAATAAAGGGCACACCTAACGATGCTTTTAATTGCATACCATGAGAGCTTGAATAGAAGCGAATATACGGTTGTCTGCTTTAGGAACAGTAAAGAGATAGTGCGTAAACTACTTACTTCTGCTTTAGCACCCATTTCCCTGCAAGAATATAGCCTAGCAGAATATTCGAAAGAAGGCCTCAGTCACTCAAAGCCCGATTTATTCTAAGCATACACTGATGTCTCTCATATCTCGCAAAATTCTGCTGCAACTTCAATATCGCTTTTTACGTCAACTTTTTATCATTGGGAATAGCTGTAGGTAGAATGCCTGATAAGGCTGTGTACATAGCTCGCTTGCGGTTTGGTGCAGTGTACAGCTGCCCAAATTTTTAACCGGCGTGCGCGATGGCCACCTTTTATGTGCTCCTGCGCCGTAGGGGGTATAAATTTGTCGGCATTATGCAAAGATTAAACACGGTCTTGGTGAGGCCTTGCATACGCCTGGACGTTTAACAGTTTAGCTCTTCTGTAACGCTAAGAATCAAAGAAAATGTATCTATTACGTGCCAGTTAAATATTTTGGTGGCTGTACGTTTCTTATGTCAACTCTGTCCGCTTTCCAAAACTCTATTCTTTTTCTAATGGTTGCCACGAGGGGAACCTTCAATATTCTAATAAATGCGAGTGGTACAATCCTATTTAACAGGTATGCTTAACTTACTTGTGTGACTTGTGTTTTCAAGCTTTTCAAGCACTTCCGTCTGATTGAAGACCTCGATGGGATTGATCACCAGCTTCGCATCCTTCGTGAAGACAATGGCCCCAACACGATGGCCTTCCTGGGTTACATTCACCTGATGAAAATAGAGAAGCAGGCACTCGAATATAATAAAAATTTCACACGCCGACCCTCTTCCAAAACCTTTAGGTATTTTATGCATGAAATATTTTTTGCTGCAGCTCAGGAAAATCCCAAGCTATTGTACCCTAGTTACAATATGTTGGATGGTGTAAAAAGATGAAGCTTGGCGGACGGACACTTGCGCCATGTGTGAATTGGCAGGTGAACTAAAACTTGTGTTTCCGATGTAACGTGCGAACAAATAAATTCCTTAAGTGTCTCTGTGAAGAAGTTACAATCTCTATTGGATCTGTATGACCTTCACTTGAGAGCTGCTAAGAACAGAGTGAAAGAAAACATGGGCTTTATAGCAGTTGTGCGTTACACCTACGCCTATGGCGGTTCACATAAAGCTACGTGGAAGCGTTTATCACCCTCGCGTTTCGGAAAAACGCCAAAGTGCAGCTACAGTCTGTTTCATTTACCAGTTGCACTCAAAACTTGAAGATTTGCTGCTAACAGCATAGTAGGGCGACTCATCATGGTGAATCTTAACACAATATAATGCAGCATTATGGAATTACCATAAAAGGCAACTAAAAACTTCTGTGCACATATCAGCTGCGCCTTTAAGGGTACGACGCGATATCATCAGTGGCTCTCGTCTCGGCTGTATATAGGAAGGAGGGCAGGCATCAGGACGCCTCTGAATGCTTTAATCCCATGCTATCGATATGCCAGCATGGCGCTGAGTCCCTACCACGCGGTGTCCAGTTCCGAAACCTCTTCTTCCTTGCCGTCTCTCTTTGATGTTCTTGCCGAATTTGCAACACGCTCTGCGCCCTGAGGTGCGTCGTAGCTCGAAGCTACTGCTCACCTCAACTGCCGCCATGATGAAATCAGTACTGACAACTCGATCGTGACCCTCGTCAGTCAAAGATGACATGCTCTATGAACACCGGCTTCTAACTTCCGTAACAGAATACCAGCATAATTGATCCGTAGCGGCATGGCAGCAAAGATTCTAATCACACACTGTCGTCCACAGTCTGTCCAATTTCTTCCGAGCATTCTTCTGCTTTACGTCTAGCAACAGAGTGCGCTGATTTATCGGGCTACATGCAGTTCAAACATCTACTTCAGTTTCGTGTCGTGGTCCACTTGGTGTTTCTAACTGTTCGAGATATCATATTAATAGCTGATCTGCTTGAGCGTCATCGTAGCCAGGGCCCTCGTCAACGTAGCACGATGCCCAGAGGTTCCGGTTCTGTTGGACGGAGGCCAGCGCGTCACCTCTTTTTGTATGAATAGTGACACCCCTTGCACTGTTTCCAGGTGAGGTGCTACATTGAGAGGACAGTTAACTAAGCTGCTTCGCGTTTTCTGGAAGAGTGACAGCCTCGATGCCCAGAGCGCTGAAGGTTTTATGCAGTTCCTGCTGAACCTCTGGCTTGAGGCTCATGTCATAAGTCTCCGGCTTGCTCTATCTTCTTATTGGTGGCCCACAATACCCTTTGGTAACGCCAAGGTTTCTGTCTTGTTGGCGCCGAAATAGAAACGCTGGTGCACTAGGAACAGCGCACAGGACTGGAAATTAATAACCACAGCTCGAAGGTTAGACGCACTGCATTGACTTCAATGCTCTGAGACGACACAAACAGTCGGTTTCTACCATGTTCTTTTCCTGCACATTGGACTTTCGTCCTGTGTTTTAGAAACAGCAGCCGCCATCTTTCCAGGTTTCCCGATGAGCAGCTCTTTTCTCGCAACGACAGTTGGAGCTGGATAGGTGCTCGCTTCGTTACATGAGGGTAAGTTAAACAATTCGAGCGAAGGCGCGGGGAATGGATGGGCTTTATACGGCAGGTATTTCTTGCTGCTTTCTTCTTCTGTCTTCGCTCGTACAGAGTGTTGTTGGTGACCACCGCTGCGTCCGCGACTCAGCGATGCATTGCGGTGCGGAGATGAGAACTTTCCTTCTCAGACTGTACACATTTGATTACATTTTTGACAACTTATTTATAATAACGTCGTCAGACGCGACATCAAAATATAGAGGGCTAACTACAGATGGGTGCACGATCGGAGGTCAGAGGCTAGCAGAATCATGCCTTGACCTTCTGCTACACTTAAGCCGGAGTTCCTTGAGACCTCCGTCAGCCTAGCCTCCCTCCTCGAACAACCCGTATGCCCTCCACTCTCGTCCGGCCCCACTCTCCTCCGAGCCCAACTGTTCCACCTCGCTTCCTTAGCGTTACCAAAATTCCAGTCTAGTCCGTTGACCAAACACCGACTAGTCACTTTGTGGCCAATAACATGCGGTGATTCAAAATGAGCTGGCCAATCACTGTGCCACACATACACCTCTTCTACGCATGACAAGTAGAACAAACACAACGCACGCACTTAGCAGCGAGTGGTTGCGCACGCAAGCACACACATCTGCGATTTACACTCTCTCCTGAGGCCTTCCCTCAGTGCATGCAAAAGGCGCCAAGCAGTCGCAAAGACAAACGGCGTCGACACACACGCAAACCTCAGGCCTTCCGATCGCCGCCCTTGGTCGGTTGCGTGCGGGCGGCGGATTCAAAGAGATGTCCACGCGTCTTCCCGCGAAGACATGGCAACAGCGGCTCCCTTTGCAGCGCATTCTCCCAAGCCCGAGTTTCGCCGCGTTTCGGGATTTATGGCCTCCGAGCCCTCTCCACTCAAACCGAGAGAGTAGAAGTTAGCGCCGCACCCACAACTACTGCGCTTACGCTGTGCTTTCCAACTGCACTGTTTTGCCTCCCTCGCGGCACGGTCGAAGCGCGACTTTTCCAAGAATCGGGACGGACACAGACGGCAGCGTCGCCCGCTGCCATGTGGCTTGTCATCACTTCCGAAAAGCGACCGCCTGCGCGACCATCATAAATCAGCCAGCGTCAAGCTGCCGCTTGACCTTTGTCGCCCCTTCAGAATTTCCCCCGCGACAGTGTACTCGCGATGAATACTTCAATTCTGGGCGACGCCCGCAAACTTAACTGGGTCTACAGAAGTCGCCGTGTCAGCTTGAATTACTGCTGCGGCGTAGTCCTCTTGCATGTACTCCTTAGAAGTTGCAGTCGTGAAATATTTTAGGGACGCTGAGTATCTCTGCTGTTTGCTACTTTTTCCCCTTGTTTTCAGCCACTGAATGCACTTTCGTCATCCTCTGTTGATAGCTTATCCGGGCTATGATTGAGGTCATCCTCGCCACATTCTATAAGCTCTTCCTTGTGAGTCTTGTCCCCTCCCGGTCAATAAAGTCGATTCCTTTGCATGGTCGCGCCGTGCGTATGGTAATTGTCAAGCGCAGGATCAACATGTTGAGCTCGTTTGCAATCTTCTTTCATTGGACTTTCAGAGTTTGTAACTGGCTCTAAGCTTTATTTACTCTGAGAGAGCCCGGTCTAGATCGGTCCTTCATTGCAACATGCTTCTTGATTGCAATATGCTCCTCCGTCATTGTTGGCAACGCTATAGGCCCACTTGAAATCACTGTCTTATCAATAACTCTACGCGATGTCTAGGTGTACTGTGGTTTCTCCGATAATACCTTATTTGTATCTCTTTAAGCTTCATGACAAAATCGGCGGTTAAGTCGAAAGATGACTTGGCGAGATGCTCCGGTGAAGGTTGTTTCGTGGACAATGCTGATGCTGCAGGGAGCTCCACTACTGCTTTTATAAACCAACGACTTTCGGCAGCAGGAGCATACGTTTGAGGGGTCTCGATTTGGTGGCAAAATAGCGTCATTGTTATTGTGGCAGCTTCTTCAAACTCTAGTACAGATAAGACATCTTGTACCTAAACCGTTTTCTTCAAAAATCTCCATCTTCTACTTGAGAAAGCGTAAGCCGCCGTTGCAAGTTTTCTGCAAGCCGTGAAAAACCTTTCATTCAAGGATAGTTCCTTCATTCTATTTCAGGCGTTCACTTGCCTCATTACACAGCAGGGTCAGAAAAAGCTCCTTGAATGTCACGCTTCCTTTTGATGTGGTCTATGGTGTTTCGATGAAGCTATCTTCGCTTCTCTCCGGCGGGGTTCGCTGGCGGAGCTCCTAGTATCTTCCTGGAGTGTAGTTGGATTTCCTCTTGTAACCTCCAGGAAGGATCAAGAAAGGAAATCATATACCCTCATGGGTTTCAGCATCAAAATTTAGAAGGAAGGCAAGCACTAAGACGTCTTTGAATCCTTTAATCATCGGCTATCGATACGCCAACATTGGGCTTAGTCTCTACCTCGCGCTTCTTCTTCTATCTGCATAAAATGGCACATACCCATGAAGGCGGATTGGCCAAGGTCCAGTGTGGACTGCGCTCTACAGTCCCAAAATCTCTTCTTCTTTGCCGTTTCTCTTGCAGATTCTTGTCGAATCTGCAACAGGCGGCACTAGCGCGGCCTCATTCACGTGTCTGTGTTTGTTAGTAGTGTGTTAGCGTGTGTCACCCAGCCAAGAGATTGATGAATCAAACGAGTAGCAAAGTGTATGCACAGGAATTAAGATGCATGCGGGAGCCGAAGACGTGAGTCAAAACTACCTTGTAACCCCGAAGGCGCCATTTTAGTGCAGGCTGCGTGTTCATGAACTCACGTGCAATGTTCAAACTGATCCCTATCTGGCCGTTCCGTCTAGATAAATATTTAATCAAAACACTATCGCTCAATGCACCAAGATGGCCACGTTGCTTGTTTCGGTCAGTGAACTTATTTTGGGGTTTGTTCCTTTTTGTTGTAGCCGATAATGACACATTTAGCACGTTAGTCTTTCCTAACTATTAAAAGTTCTGGAAAGAAAAGATACTGCAGAGGACCAATGGCCTCTAATAGTCAAGAGTCGCTTTCACGCTACTAGGACACAATCGTTTTGAAAAACGTAGACGTAATTAGTTGGAACACCCGGGACAAATATATATATATATTGTGAAGAGGAAGAAGTGCACAAGGAACATGCCAGTCAGTGGCATCGTGATCGCTGCGCGTGCTGGATCTGACTGTGTTCGCCGCCGCTGTGTTCACCGCTGATCTGCTCAGTCCTGCTGATCAAGTCCTGTTGATCTGATGAATAAACCTCCCATTCTTACATTTGGTGGAGCTGCCGGTCAAGATCTATCCTCTCGCCCTGGAACTCCGCAGCCGTACATTACCACCTCCTGCGATGCCTGAGGACGTCAACCACCAAGCCGTACAAGTTGGCTCGGCCATCATCTGTCCCGGCTCCCTCCGCCAGCGAGACCCCGCCATCTTCAGCGGCACTGACGAACACGATGTCGAGGACTGGCTCACATCCTATGAACGAGTGAGCGTTTACAACAAATGGGACGCGGAAACAAAGTTAAGCAACGTCATTTTCTATCTCACCGGCGTAGCAAACCTATGGTTTCGAAACCATGAAGCGGACATTCCATCATGGTCCGCGTTTAAAGCCAGCTTCTCTGAAGTTTTCGGCCGAGCAGCTGTGAGGAAACTCCGCGCTGAACAGCGCTTGCTTACACGGTCTCAGCAAGTTGGCAAAAATTTCACGAGCTATATCGAGGACGTCGTCGACTTGTGCAAGCGCGTTAACCCACACATGTCAGAGGCCGAGAAGATCAAGCACATTCTGCAAGCCATCGATGACGATGCCTTTCAGGTGCTGTCGGCTCGAGATATCCGCACCGTCGCGGAAGTGGTCACACTGTGCCAAAGTTATGATGAAATGCGGAAACAAAGGGCCATAAATCGCGCGAACACCATGCACTCTGAGTCGCTTGCTGTTCTGACAGATGCAGCTGAACATTTTGCGCTTCTGCCACAGATCAAGAGCTTCATTCGGGAAGAAGTTGCTCGACAGCTCTCCTTTACGTCCTGTCATAAAGAGCCTTCCTCACACCTAGCTTCCAGTTTTCGGCAGATCATTCAAGAACAGGTAGCTGAATCTCTTCCTCCAGCCCCTCAATCCTGCCTGTCGCAGCCCCGTTGACATATGCGGCTGCTGCTGCCCGACCACTACCTACATATGCTCCGCCGCAACCTGCCTACGTTCAGCCGCCTTCTAGTCCAGCTCGAGAACCTGCGTAGTTTATTCAACCGGCTCCAAGACCGCGCAATCCCTGGCGCACGACAGATAACCGGCCAATTTGTTACACTTGCGGGCTTACTGGACACATTTCTCGTTATTGCCGCGACCGTCTCCCGGTGTCGGCACCACCTACTCATGGTTCTGCATACTGGTCCCCGACGCCTCAGTATTCCGCGCCTACTGAGCCTCCAGCCCGCCCTCATTTCTCCCGAGACCGCTCAGCCATGTCCGACCGCCGTTCACCGTCGCCGCGACACCGCTCTATCTCTCCGATGCGACGGCGACAGAACGCTTCACATGAGGAAAACTAGAGGCCGCAGTTCCTGAGGCGAGAACTGCGACCCAGTCGAACTTCCCAAGTCCTCATCTGGCGCCGACAAACCTAATCGAAGTTTTCGTCGAGGGTGTTGCTGTCATGGCTCTAATTGACACTGGTGCTGCGATTTCGGTAATGGACGCAAAACTATGTCGCACTTTAAAGAAAGTGAAGACGCCAATTGCGGGACTTTCGTTGCGAACGGCCAGCGCTCAGCATATCAAGCCTTTGGCAGCGTGCACTGCTCGAGTAGTTATCCAGAATTCCCTTTATATGATTGAGTTCGTCGTGCTGCCAAGTTGCTCGCGCGCTGTAATTTTAGGCTGGGATTTCCTGTCGCGTCATGCTGCTATTATCGATTGTGCTCGAGCTGAAGTGGGGTTCTCGACTGTGCCCGATGCCTTACCAGACGCTGATCAATCAAATTCCGGTGCTAAAGCCCTCGTCGCCGAAGATATCGACCTTCCTTCTGCTCTTCAGTGCTTGTTCGTGTCGCTTGTGCATCTATTAGCGATGACACCGTTCTCTTCACACCAGCCCATACTTTCCTGCGCCGCAAGTGCCTTCCATTGCCCTACGCAGTGCTCGCTATTTCCGCTGGCCTTTCCATGTTATGGGTCTCTAACCCATTTAACTCCCATACTGCTTTGCGCCATGGCGAATGCCTCGGAAGTATCCAGCCAATCGCATCTCTTCTGATGTCTGAGGAACCTGACGACGCGCGGCACTGTGCCATGACTGCGCTCAGCCCCCCTGCACCTGCGCCCGCTCCCCCCTCTACAGACTTGTTCCTCCGTTCCATCGATGCCGATCTTCCTCCAGAGCAGCGCACTCAGCTTTTGAACCTACTGCATCACTTTCGCTCCTCCTTCGACTCTCATCAAAGTTCTTTGGGTCAAACTTCTACAGTCACTCATCGCATCGACACCGGCACCCACGCACCACTAGGACAGCGCCCCTATCGTGTGTCTGCAACCGAACGCCAGGCTATTGAAAAGCAAGTCGACCTAATGATCCAGAATGGCGTGATTCAGCCCTCAAGCAGCCCTTTGGGCCTCACCTGTTGTCCTTGTAAAAAAGAAAGATGGTTTTATCCGCTTCTGTGTCCATTATCGCCGCCTTAATAAGATTACGCGAAAGGACGTCTATCCTCTCCTACGCATCGACGACACTCTCGATTGTTTGCAAGGCGCCGAACTCGTTTCTTCCCTAGATTTACGTTCCGCGTACTGGCAAGTCCCCTTGGAAGCGGCTGATCGCCCCAAAACTGCCTTTGTAACTCCCGACGGCTTGTACGAATTCACAGTTATGCCGTTTGGCCTTTGTAATGCTCCGGCAACTTTTGAGCGGATGATGGACACCATTTTGCGTGGTCTAAAGTGGAAGACATGCCTCTGCTACCTCGATGACATTGTCGTCTTTTCTCGTGACCTTGACACACACCTCTACCGTCTGAAGCACGTTTTAACCTGCCTATCTGATGCCGGACTGCAGCTGAATTTGAAAAAATGTGTTTTTGCCGCCAGCCACCTCACCATTCTCGGCCACGTTGTTTCCAAAGAAGGTGTATCTCCACACCCTGCCAAACTTCGTGCCTTAACAGCCTTTCCCAAACCGACTTCCATTAAAGATCTACGTAGCTTCCTCGGGCTGTGCTCTTACTATCGCCGCTTTATTAAGAATTTTGCTTCCATTGCTGCTCCCTTGACAGATCTTCTGTCCGGCAGTTCCGACCTTTCGTCGTGGTCACCAGCGTGCGACGATGCTTTTAATGCTTTACGACACATCCTCACAGCACCGCCTGTCCTACGTCACTTCGACCCCACAGCGCCTTCTGAGGTCCACACAGACGCCAGTGGTATTGGTCTCGGCGCTG
Source organism: Amblyomma maculatum (assembly GCF_055883805.1). NCBI lineage: Eukaryota > Metazoa > Arthropoda > Arachnida > Ixodida > Ixodidae > Amblyomma > Amblyomma maculatum. The sequence goes on along the minus strand of NC_139344.1, from coordinate 477,595,959 downwards.
TGCTTGCTCAGCGCAAAGCAGATTATACTGAATACGTGGTCGCCTATGCTAGCCGTACACTCACGAAGGCTGAATCCAATTACTCTGTCACTGGAAAAGAATGCTTAGCGATTATTTGGGCTCTTACTAAATTCCGCCCTTACCTCTATGGTCGCCCTTTTCACGCAGTGACGGACCACCATGCGCTTTGGTGGCTTTCCTCACTGAAAGATCCGTCCGGCAGACTGGCAAGATGGGCTCTTCGCCTTCAGGAATATGATGTCCGCGTTGCTTACCGCTCTGGCCGCAAACATCACGACGCCGATATACTTTCCCGCTGCCCCCTTACAGCTGAGGTCGCGAGCCTTTCCCCTTCCGACGGTTCCCCGCCATCGCTTCACATCAATGACATGCAGTCAGCGCAGCGGCAAGATCCTTGGATAAACTCTATCCTCGATTTTATCTGCAATCCTACAGCTGCTTCTCCATCGCGTGCTCTCCGCCGCCATGCTTCCCACTTCGCCATTCGTGATAACCTCCTCTACCGACGCAACTACTGCGCAGATGGCCGCAAGTGGCTGCTAGTTATTCCCCGGCAGCTACGTTCGCAAATTTGTGACTATTTCCACGCTGACCCACAATCCGGTCACGCGGGCGTCTTCAAGACATACACTCGTCCCCGGCTGCGTTACTACTGGCGGGGTATGTACACCTTTGTACTCAAGTACGTTCGCTCATGCCTCACCTGTCAACGTCGCAAGCCATCTCCTCAACATTCTGCTGGAGAGTTGCTGCCGTTACCCAGCCCACCACGTCCTTTCGACCACGTCGGCATTGATTTGTACGGGCCGCTTCCCTACACTGCGGCCGGCAACCGCTGGGCTATCGTAGCCGTTGATCATCTGACGAGGTATGCAGAAACCGCCGCACTTCCATCTGCCACAGCGTCAGAAGTAGCTTCCTTCATTTTGCAGCGATTTGTTCTTCGCCATGGCGCACCTCGAGAGCTGCTCAGCGACAGAGGACGCGTTTTTTGGAGTGACGTTGTAAAAGCCTTGCTCACCAAGTGCAACATTATTCATAGAACCACCTCCGCCTATCATCCCCAGACTAATGGCCTCACTGAGCGTTTCAATCGTACCCTTGGCGGCATGCTCTCTATGTACGTCTCCTCCAACCACTCAAACTGGGACCTCGTCCTTCCGTATGTCACGTACGCATACAATACCACAACGCAGTCTACTACTGGCTTCTCTCCTTTTTTTCTCCTCTAAGGCCGTCACCCCTCTGCTACAATCGACACCATACTCCCGTATCAGCCAGACATATCAGAGTATACACCTGCGTCTCAAGCAGCCCAGCATGCGGAAGACTGTCGACAAATCGCCCGCGCATTCACGGCTAACACCCAGTACCGCCATAAATCCAACCATGACAGCCAACACTCGACACCGAACTTCTCGTCTGGCGCTTTTGTGTGGCTATGGATACCTTCCAATGCCCCTGGACTGTCTTCAAAATTTCTTGCTAAATACCATGGCCCATATCGTGTTCTGGAGCGCACCTCTCCGGTTAATTATGTGGTGGAACCTGTTACGCCGTCCCATGATCTACGCCGGCGCGGACGCGAAATCGTTCGCGTCCAGCGCCTCAAACCCTATTACGACCCTGCCGTCTTGCTTACGCCGTAAGTCGCCAGGGTGTCTCCTATTTGTCCCGCGGGTAATTGTGAAGAGGAAGAAGTGCACAAGGAACATGCCAGTCAGTGGCATCGTGATCGCTGCGCGTGCTGGATCTGACTGTGTTCGCCGCCGCTGTGTTCGCCGCTGATCTGCTCAGTCCTGCTGATCAAGTCCTGTTGATCTGCTGAATAAACCCCCCATTCTTACAATATATTATGTTTTCCTTCAATAATGTTGGTCAATGGAGAATTTGCGCTGACGCCACCGCAATGTTCAAAACGAGAAAATTCTTTCCCATTTTTACATGTGAAAATTTCACTTTAAATAAATTACCCATTTTTAAACTTCATTTTGTGACTACTGCTAAACTGCTACAATTTTTGTTTTGTTTCATGCGTCTGTTCTAGCCTAGTCTAAAACAACTACAGAACCATGTCAAAAATACGACAAAATATTCGGTAGTTCTGTTGTAAACATCAGATCTTTCTGTAGTTCTGGAGTTCTGTACTACATTTCTGTTGTCTGCAGTTCTATGGCTCCGTTCTCTTGTAATTACAGAAATATCTTATATGTTACTACAGAACATTCCGTTGTCATAAGATGTTTCCCGTCAAAAACCGCACAGAAATTCTGTCGCAGCAACAGAAAATGTTCTGTAGTTCTTTCAGACTGGGAGGGCTCATTTATTTCTTCGCCACCTCTCATACTCATGGGGAGAACAATTAAATTCAGCTCAAATTATGTGATTAGTCATAGTCCGGTTAGAACCCTAGGAGAAGCCCAGATGACTGTGTTGAGTCGGTCAATTTCTCTTGACCGCAATGTTTATCTCTGAATACACCGAGATTCTGTCTCCTTGAATACAGTGAGACACAGGAGGAAGAGAAAAAGGAAGGCAGAGCTCTACAGACCGGAATCAATTTTTGTGACTGTTAGTTTTGTCTTTCTTTGCTAACCTTCCGGAGAATTCATGCAGCAACTACACTGTAAGAATTCGTTTGATTTGGTTTGTGGGTCCCAAAGCGACTCAAGCTATGAGAGACGCCCTAGGGGAGGACTCCGGCAATTTGGAACCCCTAAGGTTTTTGTACGTGCACTGACATCGCAAAGCACATGGGCGCCTGGCTTTTCGCCTGCATGCACGGAAAAGCGGCCACCATGGCCGGGATTTGATCCCGCATCCTTGGGAGTAGAGCTTGGGAGTAGAGCTTCCTAACCACTGCGCCACCAGAGTGGGCAAGAATGCTCTCGTGGATATACTGCAAGAATGTTGTGAATAATATGAAATTAATAAATCAGTATTCTGCAAATACAATGCCTCTTGGGTTACATGACACCTGCAATGATATTTAAATGAGCGAATGAGCCGTTTAAAAACGCAACATCGATGTTCGTGCTTGAAATGTAGTCGTTCATCGTCTGAAAAAAGTGCCAAGGTGGTGTAAGTTGCCACTTAAACCCGATAGAATAAAGAGAAGGTAAGTAAATATGGGCACCTTTCGCGTTATCGCCTTGGCTAACTTGATGCCCGTCTTAAAGTTCTTCGGCCCGATGCTAGCAGAGGCATCGAGCAGGAAGTACACGATGTGCCTTGCAGAGTTGGGCTCCCTGAAACGGAGGGCTCGACCAACGGCGTCAGTCTGATTTCCTGAATGCGTCTTGCTCTCCGGAATCTTCGTCGTTATGTCAGTGACAACTCGGCCCACATGCCCCGTCTTGTCGTAGTAAAATTTTCCTGTAGAGTGACGGCAGAAAAATGAAATGACATTACCAACCAAGGTTACGTGGGCACAGTGTGCGCACAGCGCGCATGAAAGCGTCAAGCGTGAAAGAAAACGTGAAGGCTTCTGATTAGTCTAGATCGTTCCTGACGTAAAAAGAGCCACTGTTAGCTTGGGACAAGAGGAAAATGCTGGCACATATTCCAGAAAGTATTTGTAAAATTTAAAAAAAAAGTTGAAGGCAAAATGCTATGTACAAAGCTACCCCAACGACCCGCGTGGACCTATATACTATACCGATATGTTACGCCGGCAAAATACAGGGCACAATAGTTAAATTGCAGATAGATAGATGGATTTATTGAAAGGAAAAGGCAGAGAGGTAGGCCCGAATAATTCAAATCTGGCCTGCTACTCTGCACTGGGGAAGGGGAAGGAGAGAAGAAAGAAGGTCATGATGGGTGACGATGTGGGAGAAGGCATATGAAATATATATACAGACACAGCAGCTTGCTTTACAAACGTGAATCAAGTCCGCTGGCGCTCAAATAACGGCAAAGAGCGCGCACTGCCTGGACGCCCTTCCCCTTGTCCTGCCAAGCGCCATAAATTGCAGAACTGTATCTAGCCCATCGGAAAGAATTGACTAAAACAACCGATGTATGATTCTGTCAAGCTTTTAGTTATCGAGCCCTCTAATCTAGCAATGACTAATTAACAATACGCTGGGAGAAGGCATTACTCCTCGGCCAGCAGTAACAAGTGAGACGATCACTTTGGGAGACAACAATACCACAGTATAAATAAATTTTGGTTGGGCCTAATTTAAGCATGATACGCTCATGGTAACCGATGAGTGCAATTCACGATAATCCACGAAGACAAGCAAATAGCGCTTGTCTGTCCTTTTGCTTGCCTCTTCTTCGTGGATTGTGCTGTGTAGGCTTATCTGTCAATTCTCGTATAGGAACATAAACGATGACAATTCATACGCTTTCTCATCGCGGATGCATTCTTGGCTACAACACAGAAATGTTTCAGTGCTGGTGGCACGTTTCCTCGAGTTGCCCCACACAGTTGTCGTTACTTCAAAATGCTTTATAGTAATGGATGAACATGGGATCGTTTTTGACGCCTCATGGAAGTCTTGAACGTTCGAAATATTTCTAGAACAACACGACATTTGATATCAGCACTCTTTAAAAGCAGCGACGTTTATTCTGAATGCTTATTTTGACGCGTTTACTCTGAAATATGCAAACGAGGCTTCACACACCCGCTGGAATATTTATCGGCGGTGACGTCGGCAGGAGATGGATGGATCGTCTGAAACTGGAAGGCACAGTTGGGGTATTCTACTATATTTTGAGCTGTTGCATGTTTTTGTTCTTTACGTCATCACTTCATCATCAACATGTCATCAATATCAACTTAATCTTGAACCACTTTTTCAGGCTGACGTGTTCGAAACTGATTGTGCCCCGGAGGGCTTCAGGGGAGAACAAATCGTATGGTGTGCAAGTCGGCTGTGTGCGGCGCTCCTGAACGTTTGATGCGACAGCAAACTCGCAGTTAATAATCTTTATTTGCCATCGTACATTTGGATGGGAGGGCGTGTGAAAAAAGCTGCTTGCAGGCAGTTTGACCACAGCCCCTGTTTTTCTTTCCTTTGGCAGCAATATATTATCAAAATGAGCATAATTTGGCACAATAAATGAAACTGACATTCGCTACAGCAATCGTATCTTCATCAAAAAAGAATATCAAATCACATTGCAAACCACGCATTAACATGAAAACACAGAGGAAAAAAGTATACAAAATTATAAGGCGGAGATCCCTGTAAGAGCAACAAAACAAACCAAAACCATCTAATTTGTACATGTTCTAAACACAGGGTAGAGTATAAGATAGGCACTGTTTCCCAGTGTTCAGACGAGGAGTGGGAACTAACCAGTGCTCTGCATATCTAGTGGGGTATCGTGGTAAATTGGTTTGCAAATTTACAAGGCCTTGTAGGCTATATTCAGGTTTTGTCTTAATTCTGTTTTGATCTTCACACTCAGTCGGTATTTATATAAGCTGTTATTACCTTACTTATTACCTTGGCATTGTGAAAAAGGTCTGCAGTGTGGGACCAGTGCGATTCATTATAAGCATGACGTTTGTATTTCTTCTGTGAAAGATGAATGCGCTGCAAAATAGACGGTGCGACGGTTCCCCACACTAGTTGGCGATAGTTAAGATGCGAGTAAAAAAGAGGAATTTGGTTCTCGTTAATAGCTGCTGTTTTAAACGGTCTACCAAGCCGGTGACTTCAGCTTTGTTGTGAGATAATTTATGTGATCTTTCCAAGACATATGGGTGGAGCAAATTACGCCAAGACATTTGAAACTCTCTACGATTAATACGTTACGGAGGTTTAGTACTATGGCATGGCGTGGCGGGGTGATTTTTTTTTATTGGCCGTCCGGAAAAGGACTTGCTTAGTTTTTTGTTCATTTATATGCATGAAATTAACTGTTGCCCAATTTCCCAACGCTTTCATTGTATCGTTACATGCGGATATTATTTCTGAGGTATATTTTTCAGAGAAAAAGATGCTCGCATCATCCGCGCACATATAAACACTGCTTCAGGGTTTATGTTTATAATATCATTAAGGTATAGATTAAACAGCACAGGTCCTAGCATACTACCTTGTGGTACACCAGTATGGATAGATTTAATTGCAGAACTAGCGTTATTTCTGTGGGCTAAGTAGGACCTCATTAGTAGTAAGGCAGACGCCATATCGCTGCAGTTTTAGCAACAGAATATTATAGTAAAAGTGTAGTCCAATGAAAGTTCATTTGAAATGTGGCCCATAGCTGGAGGATCATCTCAAAGGCTACGGAACGACATACGTCGGCCTTTTCTCATTATGATACTAATCCTGTTTCCGCAGTAAATAAAAGAACTATTTTTTTTTTCACTGGACAGTCTGATTTCTTGATTGTGTGTACAGTTTACGATTTTCGCTCACTTTGTTCTTTCATCATCATCATCAGCTGGACTATACCAATGCGGGGCAAACTGCTTGTCCATAAGCTGAAGTAACATGGAAGATTGGGTTATAGTTGGTGCTCATAAATATTGGTGATTTCATAGTGCTACCAGAAGCGGACATAGTCCATGTGCCTTATTCCTTTTCTACGTCTTAGTCATGGTAGTGCTGCGGAACCATCAATATGCCTTTACCATATTCCGGCAACTAACTGGTCCTGTGCTGGCTGCACACGCTTGGCCCCCGCAAACCTAGTAACCTCATCCACCTGCCGAATTTTGTGCTGTCCCCTTTTACGTTTGCCTTGCTTACTTCATGCAACTTTAATCCTTGTGGCGCTAGGAAGACTGCCCAGCTTAATGGTGTAGAATTCCGGTCGAAGCTGGCTACATATAAGGATGGGAAATGATAAAATTAAGAGACTTCAATGTAGCAAAAAATGTGTGAAGCGCTCCATGTTTACCATATACAAAATTATGTGTGCAACCGCCGAGCTCTATTCCATTCCAAGTCAGATTCGGAGCACGTTTCCGCATTCGCACCGCAGGCACGCTAACCACTTTTCGGACTGCTGTACTTTGTTCCTATGGGAAGAGAGCAGGGCCTGCTATTGGCACTCCCAGCCTATATTCTGAGCGCTCTATCGCTCCACACAATTCTGTAGAAAGTGCCAATCACTTGACTCTGTGCTAGGCCGCTACCCTTAGCAATACCGTCTTTTTATTTTCGCATGGAGAGGGGACGCACATGAACCGCACCATTGTAAAAGTGGTACTCACCAACGCACCGTGGTAGCTGCACCGACCATTCTTTGGTTCTTAGGCAGGTGATAACGGCGTTGCCCCGCATATGGTAGCCCGGGTTGCAGTCGAAGGTAATTGAGCTACCAACCCAGAAGTTGGTGTGGCCAACCCGGTATCCGTTGTCTGGAACGCCCGGATCTAGGCAGCCTTTGCGATTTTTGGCCTCCTGCAAAGCTGACGATTGGGGGAAAGTAAAATGCCAGAAGAATTTAATATATGTAAGTAGACGTGCAGACGTAGTAGAGTGAGTGCCGCAACAAACGCCATTTGCCTACTGAAGAAAAAAAGCTCTAGAGCCACGACAACAGGTTATTTCAATCGCCCAGACCAAGAACCGAAAACATCCTGATCACGGCGGCGCTAGTGGGCACTCCTTGCACTTTCATTTTTATATCGCTGCCTTGCACTTCGAATCAGAAGTTTCTAAAAGTGTCATTTGATTTTAAAAATACCATTTATTCGCTTAATGCAGTTTTATGACATTTAATTTTTTACAATACCTACAATCTATCCCAGAACGAAAAAAAAATTGAGGGGGCACAGATCTCATGCGCGAAAATGCGAAAGCATTAAGAGTTGAGCTCACTTATGACTTCGACATGTAGGGTGTTTTACTTTTACTTACAGTTCTGACTGTGTTTCATCAGTTTTTATTTCTACCATAAATTCGGTTTCGGAGCTATAGCGCACAATCAAGGGACAAAAAAGAGTAGACAACCACAGCTCTAAATTTCAACAACTTTATTGGAATCAAATGCTCAACTATTTATACATTCATCTTTGCCGTGTCAACCAAAAGCATGCGATAATCACCAGGACTGTAGGTAGGCAATCTCTTTTTTTTTTTTTTTGAGTCTGAGAAAAGGAGTGCTTACACAACTATTTCCTAATCTGGCTATCGTTTCCGCTTCAATAATTTCACGGTTGCGCTGGTCCTTACTTTTGCCAACTAAATCACACTTGTTGAGCAATGGCCTGCAGTTTGTGCATGCGTTGAAATATTTGCTCCATAACCTCCATAAAACCCCGGCCCTCAGTCACCAGCGGCTGCGGAACAACTGACCACGGCGGCGGTCAGACCTGTGACGCAGCAGGGGGTGCTAATAATTTCTGGCTGGACAGGCCGCCATTGGAAACTGACCCTGGCGACGTTTAACGTTAGAACCCTGGCTAGTGAAGTTAGTTTAGCAATGCTGTTAGAGAAACTAGAGGGCATGAAATGGGATGTCATAGGGCTTAGTGAGGTTAGGAGGCCGAATGAGGCATATACTGTACTGAGGGATGGGCATGTACTGTGTTATCGAGGCTTACCAGAGAGGCGACAACTAGGAGTAGGTTTCCTTGTCAATAAGTATATAGCGGGTAATATAGATTCTATAGTATTATTGAGAGGGTTGCAGGCATCGTAATTAGGCTTAATAAGCGGTATAACCTGAAGGTTGTACAGGCCTATGGACCTATATGTAGTTATGATGACCAGGCAGTTGAAAGCTTCTATGAAGATGTAGAATCGGCAATGCGAAAAGTAAAGACGCAGTATACTTTACTAATGGGTGACTTCAATGCCAAGGTAGGGAAAAAACAGGCAGGAGACAAGGCAGTAGGTGACTATGGCATTGGTTCTAGGAATAGCAGAGGGGAGTTACTAGTTGAGTTTGCAGAGCGCAATAACTTACGAATCATGAATACCTTCTTCAGCAAACGGAAGAACCGAAAATGGACATAGAAAAGTCCTAACGGAGAGACTAAAAATGAAATCGACTTCATAATGTGTTCAACCCCCGCCATAATGCAAGATGTAGAGGTAATCGGGAAAGGGCGATGCAGTGACCACAGGATGGTGAGGTCCCGAATTAACCTAAATCTGAAGAAAGAACGCTACAGATTAGTAAGAAAGAAACCCATCAACGAATTAGCGGTGAGGGGGAGGGCAGAAGAGTTCAGGATCTCGCTACAGAATAGGTATTCAGCTCTAGTTGAGGATGGCGACATTACCCTAGAGAGCAAGGAACAATAATTTCAGAGATATCATTACTGAGTGCGCGGTAGAAGTAGGCGGTAGGATACTTAGAGAGGATACCGGTAAGCTGTCTAAGGAGACGATTTGATTAAAAAACGCCACAGTATGAAAGCTTCCAATCCAACAGACCAGACCGAATTGGCCGAGATATCAAAGCTAATCAATAAGCGCAAGGTGGCCGATATAAGGAAGTACAACATGGAGAAAATTGAGCATGCTGTAAAGAACGGGGGAAGCCTTAAAGCGGTAAAGAAGAAATTGGTCATAGGCAAAAACCAGATGTATGCGATAAGGGACAAGGCGGGCAACGTCATCACTAATGTGGAGAAGATAGTCAAAGTAGCCGAGGAGTTCTATACAGATCTCTACAGTAGCCAAAGTAGTCAGGACCGTAATGAGATTGGCGGTAGGGAAAAACAGTGAGACGTTCCACCAGTGACGAAGGATGAGGTCAAGAAAGCACTAGAAACTATGAAAATGGGGAAATCAGCTGGAGAAGATCAGATAACTACAGGTTTGATGAAGGACGGGGCGGATATCGTCCTAGAAAAACTGTCCACCCTCTATACGCAGTGCCTGGTGTCATCGACGGTACCGGAACCATGGAAGAATGCAAACATAATCCTCGTTCACAAGAAAGGGGACTCTAAGGACCATGGAAATTACAGACCAGTAAGCTTACTGTCTGTTACGTATAAGGTATTTACTAAGGTGATCGCTAATAGAATCAGGACAATCTTAGACTGCAATCAAGCAAAGGATCAAGCAGGGTTTCGGAAACGGTACTCTACTATCGATCATATCCATACCATCAATCAGGTGATAGAAAAATGCTCGGAATATAACCAGCCCTTATACATAGCATTCATTGATTACGAAAAAGCATTTGACTCAGTTGGAACCTCGGCGGTGATACAGGCATTGCGAAATCAGAGGGTAGACGAGCCGTACGTGAAAGTGCTGGAAGATATATATAGTGGCTGCACAGGAACCATAGTTCTGCATAAAGAAAGTAGCAAAATTCCCATAAAGAAAGGTGTTAGGCAAGGAGACACAATCTCCCCAGTACTATTCACAGCTTGTTTAGAGGAAGTATTCAGAGACTTGGAATGGAAACAGTTAGGGATAAGGGTAGATGGAGAATATCTCAGTAATCTGCAATTTGCTGATGACATTGCCTTGCTAAGCAACTCGGGGGATGAACTACAAAAAATGATTGGTGACCTAGACAGGAAAAGTAGAAAGGTAGGCTTGAAAATCAATATGCAGACGACTAAGGTAATGTTCAACAGCCTCCGGAAGGAACAGCAGTTTGCATTAGGTAGCGAAGTACTGCAGGTAGTAAGCGAATATGTCTACTTAGGGCAGGCAGTAAGCGCAGATCCGGACCATAAAAGGAAATAACAAGAGGAATAAGATTGGGATGGAGTGCGTTTGGCAAGCACTCGCAGATTATGACTAGCAGCTTACCGGTGTCGCTCAAGAGGATAGTATACAACAGTTGCATCTTACCTGTACTCACCTATGGGGCTCAAACGTGGAGGCTAACCAAGAGGGGTCTACTTAAGTTGAGGACACCTCAGAGGGCTGTGGAACGAAAAATGTTAGGGGTAACATTAAGAGATAGGAAGCGTGCAGAGTGGGTCAGAGAAATAACTCAAGTTACCGACCTTCTAGCGGAAATTAAGAAGAATAAATGGACATGGGCAGGACATGTAGTGCGAAGAGAGAATAACCGATGGTCGCTTAGGGTAACAAACTGGATTCCAAGTGAAGGAAAGCGTAGCAGGGGGCGGCAGAAAGTTAGGTGGGCGGATGAGGTTAAGAAGTTCGCAGGGGTCAAGTGGATGCAGCTAGCACAGAACTGGGTTAAGTGTAGAAATATGGTAGAGGCCTTCGGCCTGCAGTGGGTAGGGTAAGGCTGGTGATGATGATGATGACACAATGGTGTGCTCAAATTCTTGGGGTTGAAGCCTCCATCGTGCCTCGACGGGTCGCGGAGGTTGGCCAGCCAACACAAAGATTGATGGCCGGTGACCACTTTACACGGGCGGCCTTAAAGGTAAGGCCTAATGTTCATAGCTGCCCACACAATCGCAAGTCATTTCTTTTCCGTAGTGGAATAGTTTGTCTCAGTGCGGGAGAGCGGGCGGCTGGCATACGCGATGACCTTTTAGACCCCAGCTTGGTGTTGAGCGAGTACAGCGCCGAGGACGATATTGTTAGCGTCCGCGTGGACATCGGTGTCAGCGTCTTCGTGAAAGTGCGCAAGAACAAGGGTTGTTTGCAGTCGTCTGCTCAGCTCCGCAAAAGCCTCTTTGCTCGGCGCCCCCCACGAACTGGTTATGATCGCCCGTGGGGCGAGTTAGGGAGGCGACAACCTTGTTAAAAAGCGACGGTAGTACACGCAGAGAGCCAGGAATCGTTTCAAACTTCTCTTGGTGGCTGGAACGGAAAATTTGGCAAAAAGTCTGCGGCGCTCACGAGCTGACCGAGACACTTCAACTTTTTGTAAACCAAGTGGGATTTCTCTGGGTTGAGTGTCAAGTCAGCTGTCTAACACTGTGTGCAGAACTTCAAGGGGTTCGACAAAAGTTGCAGACAACAGGATGACGTCATCGAGATGAACTAAACAAATTTGCCATTTGAGGCTAGCGAGAACTGTGTCCTTCTAGCGCTGAAAAGTGGCCGGCGCTAAACATAGGCCGAAATGCAGCACTTTAAACTCATTCAGTCTGTCTGGGGTGACAAAAGCCGTTTCTTTGCGGTCCCGCTCATTGACCTCAATCTGTACCCGTTCTTCAGGCCGGTTGAGGAGAAGTACCCGGCGCGACGTAGTCTGTCGAGCGAGTCGTCGATATGGGGAAACGGGTGGACGTCTTTTTAAGTGATGTCGTTCAATTTTCTATAATCAACACAGAGGCGAAGTGTTCCATCATTTTTCTTGGCCAGCACGACAGGGTACGACCACGGACTGTTTGGGGGGTTGGATGACGCTATCACAAAGTATCTCCTGAACCTTTGTTTGAATCGCTTCATATTCCGTCGTTGAGATAAGGTAAGCAGCTGACGTATGGGGAGGCCATCGTCGGCCGTAATGATGCGGTACTTCACAAGAGGCGTTTGCCGAATGTTCGATGAGGTCGCGAAACAAGCACTGTACTCTAGGAACAGAGCACGCAGTTCACCCTGCTGTATTTCCGAAGGAACTGTGCTAATATCAAGATGGTCAAGGTGTGCATTTTCAACTGCTCCGAACGTAAAAATTCAGAAACGTCTTCTAAGAAGTCGTCAAATGCGATTGCAATAGCACGAAAATGGTGACGGGTTTCGTTTGTGAAGTTAGTCACCAGGAGCTCAGATGGGCCATAACGGAGGTGGATGAGGCTCCACGCCGAGGTGATGCCGTGGGTAAGCAAAAAGGGCTGGTTGCCCTCAGCACCGCCGTCCCGTCCCGTAGTTCGTCGCAGTTAACAGTCTCAAACACACTGGGGGGGGGGGGGGGGGGCGGAATAGAAACGCTCTCGGCGGAACTTCAAAGTATACTGCGCACACAAAGACAAGGACGAGAAAAGTACACAGAACAACACAACAATCTGCGCTTATTGTGTGTACCTTTCTCGTCCTTGTTTGAGTGTGCGCAGTGTACTTTGAAGATATGTCTGACCGACTTGCCCAACAACGCACTCTGTTAAGCTCTCGGCGGAAATTTAGAGTGACGTCACGTTGGTGGTTTTTGGTGTCAGTATCCTCAACTTTCTCGGTCGAAAAAGTCACGGTGCGCTTCCGGAGATCGATAATGGCTCCATACTCCAGGAGAAAATTTACACTAAGGATACAGTCGCGGGAGCAGTCAGGTATTACGAGGCAGCTGACAACAAACGTGGAGTTGCGAACTTGGCCTCTCGCCGTGCACTGGCCACTCGAAGTTACGACATGCCCGCCAGCGGTGCGAATCTGCGTGCCAGACCATGGCGTCATTTGGTTTTTTTAAAGGTGCCGCTAACTTCCCGCTTAAAATCGAAAAATCAGCGCCAGTGTATACCAATGCGCGAACCTTATAGCAGTCGAGAACCCCGTCTATATGCAGTGAGAATCGATCTCCATGTGTACGAACTGTCGTCGCGGCCGTCAAGTCGCGGTCGCTCACAGGTCGCGTTGTCGGGGGGTCTTCATCGTGTCGATTGCAAGCGGCTTTGCCCCCGGAGGACTTGGCGACCGTTGCTGCGCTATCCAGGAGTAGCTGGGCTGCAGCGATGGTCGGCGTGGAGACGGAGAGCGCGACTATCGCTGGAAAGGTTGGCGCAATGCGCTGCTGGGCTACGCAGTAATAAATATTCCGGGTTCATTGGCCTAATGGAGGACGAGAAATGTCGATGGGAAACCCCTTCAGTGCCAATTGTTGGTAAGGGCAGTGGCGATGCAAATGGCCTGAATCCCCGCGGTGGAAGCACAGGTGCCGCCGATTTGGGGCACGCAATATGTCTGCCTTTCGCTGGCGTGGTCGATGGTTGTAGAGGTACGGCCCAGGGTGTGCCGGACACCGTGAGCCTTCGTCGGCCGGAAGTAATGGTGTGGAATCAGGCGGAGGGTGTCGCAAGATGACGATTGTACTGCGTAGAAAAGGACGGCGGGTCAGCAGACGGTGCCGAAGGCCGAAATGCTTGCTGAAGCTCTTCTCGGATGATACTAGCGACATAGCTTACTGTTGGCTAGGGAGCTCCGAAACGTGTGCGGCTCCTTGAGTTAAGCGGCGAGTACCGGCCTGTCGTAGGTTGTGACCACTGCTGGAGCATCCTTTCCATCACGATTGCTTCCGTAAGAAACTCGGTAACCGTGCTCGGTGGATTTCGCAAGAGGCCAGCGAACAGTTGCTCTTTAACACCGCACATGCCACATGAGATGCACCTTTTTCTCTGCGGGCATGGTCGGGTCATATCTTCAGAACAGGCTCGTCATGTCCTGCACGTACATGGTTACAGTCTCGTTTGGCATCTGCATGCGAGAGCGTAAATCCATTTCTGCTCATTCTCGGCACCCGCGCTGGTGTAGGTCTCCAGGATGCATCACTCGGCAGCACTCGCGCCACGACGTTAGGGCGTCTTTATGGTTCTCGTACCAAGTATGAGCGCCATCTTTCAGGCTGAAGAACACGTTCCTAAGCTTCGCGGCGTCGTCACACTAAATACATGAGGCCACCCGTTAAAACTGGACGAGCCAGTCTTCGACGTCTTCATTCTGATTGCCGTGGAAAGGCTTAGGCAGTCGTGGATTCGGTGGAGTGTATCAAGCTGAGCTTGCATGGCAGATCGAGGGGCGGCTGCGGTGGTGAATTCCAACGGCCCATGCTCAGGTGGTAGGCCTAGGTTCTTCCGTATAGCACGGGGCACAGGAGTGTCGATTGGTACAGGTCCTGAATTCTGGGCGTGCGGAGGAGTGCGGGATATATACTGGGATCGATATCCGGCGGCGATACCAAAATATGTCCCGAAAGTCTAGAAGTAACTAAACGACAGTTCGCAGGAATTTCTTTTCTTGAAGAATTTTTATGAACATTTGTTAGGTTGTGTGGTAGCGTTCTTTGCTTTGCTTTGTAGTTGTTCAGGTTAGTGACTATTTTTGTCTCAGTCTGTAACTGATTTTGCTATTACCTTGATTTTGACGGTTTTGCTGGTTGGACACTCCTTTGGCCAATACATTTGGTATTTTTATTAGTTCTGGTAAGGAAAAGTTTCGTCCTAGATTGGCGTTGTGTGCGGGCGATAGAAGAATTTTGTGAAATTGCGGTACGTTAGTGGTAAGACGTTTGCCTGCTGATTTTCACAATATAATACGGTAATATGTAGTGCCGTCGATGTTCCGCTGCTGTTGCTGGGCATTGTTTTGCTGCACCATGCATTTGCTGCATGTGTACTCTACTCGGTCACGCACAGTGGAGTTGACTGTGTGGTGCCTGTTTGCACAGCTGCGTGCAGCCAACTGAAATGTAGTGCGTCTCTTCCCCTGTTTTTACTTCTTTCAGACACAAAATGTCGAGGTACATTGGAGTGTACTTGCATCTTGTTCCACACCATTAAGTCGCACGTCGCTTCCCACTAAGTGGCGATATTGGTCTGAAGGATTGAATCTTTTTTTGTTGGAATCATTCCGTAGCGGTAAAAACACGAACACAAAGAACACGAAACACAAGAGACACCCGCTTGTGTGTTTCGTGTTCTTTGTGTTGGTGTTTTTACCGCTGCAAAATGATTTCAACAAGAAATTACCAACTAGCCCAAATTGAAGTTTTAACGGAGTTTCTATAACTCTGTATTAGACTCTTTATTTGGACGCTTCCGTAGCGTCTCTGTTGCAAATGCAGTGTTCAGACATTTTGTGTTATGAAGTAGGACGTTATTTATTTTGACAGTCTCTTTGGAAAAAATGTTTCATTTTAGCAAATTATCTCACTTCGGTTGCTTATGCGTTATGGATGGACGTGTCCATCAACGACTCCAATAAGACAAGGGATACTCACGACGGTAGGCCTGCGGTGGAATCACGATTGTGATTACGAGAAGTAGACAATGGACAATCGCTATACTGCCAACCTTCTCGAATACATAAGCACAACTGGACTTCACTCCTTCTTTTAACTTTCTATCTCCTGCATCCCATTCCCCCTTTCTCAACTTATGCCTTGTGGCAAACTTCTCAAAAAAAAAAGAAAAGAATAGGCTTGCTCTTCCAGCTACATATCCTAACTTTAAGAGGTTGTGGGTTTGGATCTCAATGATTTCATGCGGTTGTACTTTTTGTTACTTTATCGTAAATTAACTTTCAGGCGTAAAACGTTAATTAGGTTTGGTTGGTTTGTGGGGTTTAACGTCGCAAAGCGACTCAGGCTACGAGAGACGCCGCAGTGGAGGACTCCGGAAATTTATACCATCTGGGGTTCTTTAACGTGCACTGACATCGCACAGCACACGGGCCTCTAGCTTTTCACCTTCATTGAAAAGCTGCCGACGAGGCCGGAATTCGATCCCGAAACCTTGGGAACAGTAGTCGAGCGCCGTAGCCACTGCACCATCCCTGCTGTTTTTTTTTTCTTTATTACCAATTTTTTTAAGCACACAGCATACACTCTGAATACACAACAACAAAGCAAAACAAAAGGAATGCTAAAAGCACTAGACACGTTCTGTCTAGAGCGCTAGATTTGAAAGAGTTTTACTGAAGCCAGCTGGTCCAGCAGAACAAAGGGCTCTTTGTACATTGGTCTATTAACTGCATTATTTGCAGAAAACCCGAGACCATTGAACACATCTTCTTGGAGTGCCATGACTCAGTTTTCCTCCATATATCTTGAAGCAAACTTTAAAAAAGGAATTGCCAATAACGCCATTCGGTATCCGATATCTGTCATGCGCCAACCCTCAAGGAGTACCGATTGACATGCTTATGCTATTATGTATGCATAGCATATGGAAAACGCGTATGGATGTCAGGCATGCGCGAACCGTTGTACACCCCGCTCGACACTACTTCGTCGAGAGCGTGGTATACCTGAGAGAAATTCTGCGTGCACAAGATAATTCTCCGGAGTGGCTACCTGTACTGCACTGCACCACCCCTGCGGGGAGTAAAATGTTCATTAGTAATTCTCTTTATAACTAATATTCAACGCCGAAATTTAGAAAGAAAATATAAATACCCTTGTGTTTTCTTTTTTTTTTTCATTGACTGTTGGCTCTCATTACACCTAAACCTTTGTTCACTAATGTTTCCGGCAGTCATTTTCAAAATGAGTATGATAAAAAGCTGCTTCGAGCCTACCCAGCACGTTGGGTTAGGTTAACCGTTTACACTGCGAAATTTTTTGTTATGTCATAGTATTTCATTTTGAAATGAACTATTTTGCCTAATACTTGCTACAGGGTAACTCTGTCTTTAGGTGCAGCGATGGCGCAGCGGTAGAATATCCGCCTCGCATGCAAAAGGACCGGGGCTCGAATCCCGTGCCGCGCCATTCTCCACCGGATTTAAAAAAAAAAAGAAATCCGCGTGTCGATAGAATTGCATAAAACAGGTTTGGGACGCGACCTGATGCCGGTGAACACCTCCGGCAATGCACTCCCTCACAAGAACAGGAATTGGCCACCCTGGTTCAGTAATTGGCCACAACCTTAAATGAATATTTGCATAAAACCCCGGCCCTCAGTCACCAGCGGTTGCGGAGCAACTGACAACGGCGGCGGTCAAACCTGTGACACAGCAGGGGGTGCTAAGAATTCCTGGCTCCGCTGGACAAGCCGCAGTTGGAAACTGACCCTGGCAACGTTTAACGCAAGAACCCCAGCTAGTGAAGCTAGTTTAGCAGTGCTGTTAGAGGAACTACAGAGCATGAAATGGGATGTCATAGGGCTTAGTGAGGTTAGGAGGCCGAATGAGGCATGTACTGTACTGAAGGATGGGCATAGACTGTGTTACCGAGCTTTACCGCAGAGGCGAGAACTAGGAGTAGGCTTCCTTGGCAATAAGTATATAGCGGGCAATATAGATGAATTCTATAACATTATTGAGGGGGTGGCAGGCATTGTAATTAGGCCTAATAAGCGGTATAAACTGAAGGTTGTACAGGCTTATTCACCTACATGTATTTGTAGTTATAGTTATAGGCAGTTGAAAGCTTCTACGAAGATGTAGAATCGGCAATGCGAAAAGTAAAGACGCAGTATACTGTACTAATGGACGACTTCAATGCCAAAGTAGGGAAAAAGCAAGCAGGTGACCAGGCAGGAGGTGACTATTTCATTGGTTCTAGGAATAGCAGGGGGGAGTTATTAGTCGAGTTTGCAGAGCGTAATACCTTAAGAATCATGAATACCTTCTTCAACAAACGGAAGAATCTGAAATGGACAAGGAAAAGTCCTAGCGGGGAGACTAAAAATAAAATTGACTTCATACTGTGTTCGGCCGCCGCCATTATGCAAGATGTAGAGTTAATCGAGAAGTGCGATGCAGTGACCACAAGATGGTGAGGTCCCGAATTAGTCTAAATATGAGCAAGGAACGCAACAGATTAGTAAGAAAGAAATTCATCAACGAATTAGCGGTGAGGGGGAGACCAGAAGAGTTCAGGATCTCGCTACAGAATAGATATTCAACTCTAACCGAGGATAGCGACATTACCCTAGAAGCAGTGAACAATAATTTCAAAGATATTATTACTCAGTGCACTGTAGAAGTAGATGGTGGGATAGTTAGAGAGAATACCGGTAAGATATCTAAAGAGACGGAAGATTTGATTAAGATATGCCGGAGTATGAAAGCTTCTAATCCAACAGACCAGATAGTATTTGCCAAGATATCTAAGCTAATCAATAAGCGCAAAGTGGCCGATATAAGGAAGTATAACATGGAGAAAATCGAGCATGCTGTAAACAACAAGGGAAGCCTTAAAGCGGTAAAGAAGAAATTGGGCATAGGCAAAAACCAGATGTATGCGATAAGGGACAACGCGGGCAACGTCATCACTAATATGGAAAAGATAGTCAAAGTAGCCGAGGAGTTCTATACAGATCTCTACAGTAGCCAAAGTAGTCAGGACCGTAATGAGATTGGCGGTAGGAAAAAACAGTCAGACGTTCCACCAGTGACGAAGGACGAGGTCAAGAAAGCACTAGAAACTATGAAACGGGGGAAATCAGCTGGAGAGGATCAGATAACTACAGATTTGCTGAAGGACGGGGAGGATATCGTGCTAGAAAAACTGGCAACCTTATATTCGCAGTGCCTGGTGGCATCGACGGTACCGGAACCATGGAAGAATTCAAACATCTTCATTCATCAGAAAGGTGGCGCTAAGGACCTTAAAAATTACAGACCAACCAGCTTACTGTCACGTATAAAGTATTTATTAAGTTAATCGCTAAAAGAATCAGGACAACCTTAGACTGCAATCAAGCAAAGGATCAAGCATGTTTTCGGAAACGGTACTTCACTATCGATCATATCCATACCATCAACCAGGTGATAGAAAAATGCTCGGAATATAAGCAGCCCTTGTACACAGCATTCATTGATTACGAAAAAGCGCTTGACTCAATAGAAACCTCGGCGGTGATACAGGCATTGCAAAATCAGGGGTAGACGAGCCGTACGTTAAAGTACTGGAAGATATATACAGTGGCTGCACATCAACCATAATTCTGCAAAAAAAAAAAAGAAACAAAATTTCCATAAAGAAAGGTGTTAGGCAAGGAGACACGATCTCCCCAGTACTATTCACAGCTTTCTTAGAGGAAATATTCAGAGACTTGGAATGGAAACAGTTAGGGATAAGAGTAGATGGAAAATGCCTCAGTAATATGCGATTTGCTGATGATATTGCCTTGCTAAGTAACTCAAGAGATGGACTTGCAAATAATGCTTGGTGACCTAGACAGGAAAAGTAGAAAGGTAGGCCTGAAAATCAATTTGCAGAATACTAAGGTAATGTACAACAGCCTCGGGAAGGAACAGCAGTTTACATTAGGTAGCGAAGTACTCCCAGGTAGCACAAAGTGGGCTATGAAGGGTGGGCCCCGGTGGGCCCGATGTAGGCAATGCAGGACAGCCTCGGTGGGCTCAATGTGGGTGCTGCAAGAGGGGCCGACGTAGGCCCGAAGCGGGCTGTCGACAAAACCCCAATGGGCCCCACTAGGGGCCGATGCAGGCAGCCCTTGCGGGGCTGCCCACATTTTTCCGGCATTGTTAAAAGGGCACATCCCGCCAACTCCCCGCGATGCTCCTACTTTGGACCGATTTGGGCAGCCGCTTTGGAGGAACATTTTTTTTATTTATTTATTTCAGTTAGCCCCTCAGATAATGACATAGGACCAATGCGGGTTCTATAGCGCTAGCCGCACTTGGGCTTGCCCACATTATTCTCATAGGGGTCCGACGTAGGAAATTGATGGAAAGCCCTAGTCCAAGTTTTCCCAATCAATATTTATGCACATAATTAAGTAATTATTTTATACATGTCTGCACTTTCTAAACAGCCACAATATTAAATTTTACAATAATTCATAACATTCATCTAGCCGAAATGACTTCATGTACATCCTGTTCAGGCTATGGAGATCTGTGTTCCGAACAGTAATATTGTGTTGCGAGTTGCAGGCTGTCCAAAGCAACCACATAAGAGGCAACAGTTAGCAATCGGTTTGTTTTAGTATTTGTAGCGCAATTTGCATGAGCGCGAGAACTAAAGCCATGTAAATTTCTAATCGACTAAACATGGCCACAACTGTTATACAAATCATCTATAATAGTGATTTAGGGCAACATCTAATGCAAATAAAGGTTGGAAACAATGATTACGCAATTGCACGCACGCCTTCTAGCCCCATTACGGCCGATGTGGGACCTACAGCGGTTTTGTGTGGGCAGCCCCAATTGGGCTGGGTGTTGGTTTTGAACCTAAAGCCCACTTGCTGTTGCACGTGCCTTCAAATTCCCCACAAGGGACCAATTTTGGCATCATGCGGGCCCTCCCGCCTTCCAGCCCCATTCCGCCCATGCGGGATATAAAGCAGTTTTATGTGGGCAGCCCCAATTGGGCTGGACGTTGTCTTTGAACCTAGAGCCCACCTGCTGTTGCACGGGCCTTCAAAGTCCCCACAAAGGACTGATTTTGGTACCATGCGGGCACGCCCGCCTTCCAGCCCCTTTACAGCCCTATTACAGCCTATGTGGGACCTAAAGCGGTTTAACTAAGGCTGCCTCATTTGGGCTTCACGAGGGCTTGCCCAAATTGAGCCCTCATTCATATTTCACCTGCCCTCAAGTAACCTACAAGGGGCCGATTGGGGCAGCATGCGGGTATGACCGTTTTCTTGCCCCACTACGGCCGATGTTGGTCCCACAAAGATTTAATGGGGGCGGCCTCATTTCGGATCTATGAGGGCTTTTCCATAAAAAGCCCACATTTAGGCTGAATTGCCTTCAAATATCCGGCAAGGGACCCTTGTGGTCTGGATGCAGGAATTTGCTCTGCATTAGCCCAAGAAACGCAGCTATGGGACCCATGCAGGAGGAGAAGGGGCAAGCCCAAATGGGGCTTGCCCACTTTTGCCCCATCGGGGACCGATGCAGGTTTTATGATGGTTGCCCCAGCCCCACTTGCCTACATCGGACCTACTGGGGCCCCACTATCTGTGCTACCTGGGCTGGTATTAGGCGAATATATCTACTTAGTAGAGGTAGTAACCGCAGATCTGGACCATGAAAAAGAAATAAGAAGAATAAGATTGGGATGGAGCGCATTTGGCAAGCACTCGCAGATTATGACTAGCAGCTTACCGGAGTCATTCAAGAGGATACTATACAACAGTTGCATCTTACCTGTACTCACCTATGGGGCTGAAACGTGGAGGCTAACCAAAAGGGTTCTACTTAAGTGGAGGACAACGCAGAGGGCTATGGAACGAAAATTGGTAGTGGTAACTTTAAGAGATAGGAAGCATGCAGAGTGGGTCAGAAAAATAACTCAAGTGACTGACATTCTAGTAGAAATCAAGAAGAAATGGCCATGGGCAGGACATGTAGTGCGAAGAGAGGACTACCGATGGTCGCTCAGGATAAGAAACTGGATTCCAAGGGAAGGAAAGCGCAGCAGGGGGTGGCAGAAAGTTCGGTGGGCAGATGAGATTAAGAAGTTCGCAGGGATCAAGTGGATGCTGCTAGCACAGAACGGAGTTAATTGGAGAAATATGCGAGAGGCCTTTGTCCTGCTGTGCGTATAAGCAGGCTGATGATGATGAACTCTGTCTTTTATAAGTCGGTCGGTCGGTCGGTCGGTCGGTCGGTCGGTCGGTCGGTCGGTCGGTCGCTCGGTCGGTCGGTCGGTCGGTCGGTCGGTCGGTCGGTCGGTCGGTCGGTCGGTCGGTCGGTCGGTCGGTCGGTCGGTCGGTCGGTCGGTCGGTCGGTCGGTCGGTCGGTCGGTCGGTCGGTCGGTCGGTCGGTCGGTCGGTCGGTCGGTCGGTCGGTCGGTCGGTCGGTCGGTCGGTCGGTCGGTCGGTCGGTCGGTCGGTCGGTCGGTCGGTCGGTCGGTCGGTCGGTCGGTCGGTCGGTCGGTTTGTTGGTTGGTTGGTTGGTTGGTTGGTTGGTTGGTTGGTTGGTTGGTTGGTTGGTTGGTTGGTTGGTTGGTTGGTTGGTTGGTTGGTTGGTTGGTTGGTTGGTTGGTTGGTTGGTTGGTTGGTTGGTTGGTTGGTTGGTTGGTTGGTTGGTTGGTTGGTTGGTTGGTTGGTTGGTTGGTTGGTTGGTTGGTTGGTTGGTTGGTTGGTTGGTTGGTTGGTTGGTTGGTTGGTTGGTTGGTTGGTTGGTTGGTTGGTTGGTTGGTTGGTTGGTTGGTTGGTTGGTTGGTTGGTTGGTTGGTTGGTTGGTTGGTTGGTTGGTTGGTTGGTTGGTTGGTTGGTTGGTTGGTTGGTTGGTTGGTTGGTTGGTTGGTTGGTTGGTTGGTTGGTTGGTTGGTTGGTTGGTTGGTTGGTTGGTTGGTTGGTTGGTTGGTTGGTTGGTTGGTTGGTTGGTTGGTTGGTTGGTTGGTTGGTTGGTTGGTTGGTTGGTTGGTTGGTTGGTTGGTTGGTTGGTTGGTTGGTTGGTTGGTTGGTTGGTTGGTTGGTTGGTTGGTTGGTTGGTTGGTTGGTTGGTTGGTTGGTTGGTTGGTTGGTTGGTTGGTTGGTTGGTCGGTTGGGTTTAACGTCCCAAAGTGACTGAGGCTATGAAAGACGCTGTAGTGAAGGACACCAGAAATTTCGACCACCTGGGGTTCTTTAACGTGCACGGACATCACACACTGCACTGAGCCTAGCATTTCGCATCCATCAAAAAGCAGTTGCCGAGGCCGGGATTTTTTTTGCGATGTTTATTGCCTCAGGGCATAAAAATGCTACCAAGGATGAAGAGTGTGTTCAAATAAATGAATAAAGGTTGGCTGATGTAATGAAGTCGGGGAGTGAACGATGATGTGGTCCCTGCTCCTAATCCGCATATGACTGCGGACATTGGGGGAGAGGCCAGCTGCCACCAGATGCCGGATCCACTTTGGATTGAGTGCTGGACATTCCCACAGCAGGGGATGGATGTCAGCTTCTATATTTCTGGATTTGCAGATGGGTGTGGATACCAATGTTGAAATTGAGGCCACTATCTGATCACAGAGGGTGTTAGAGCCACCCCAACTCTAATCCTCCGATGTGCCACCTCCTCTGCACGGGTTAGACCGCGGAGGAGGCTTGCCGCACACGGAGATATCAGAGCAGGCGTACGGTGTTAGAGGTGTTCCTTTCTTGTCAAAAGTAGGGTAGCATTGTCGAATTTTATGAGGCTCGGCGATGTCGAGGTTGAGGGTGAAATGCGGGTCGCAGAATCCGCCTGGCTTTGACCACCAAAACTTGATTTTTATAGCGCTGAAGAAACACCACAGGAACAAAGACACAATGACACAACGCTATAAAACTCAAGATTATGAACCAACTAACCCGTCAAAATGTCCTGCTGACCCCTTAAAAGGTCCCACGGAGTCCATTCAATATAATTTGGCTGTGGTATGCATGCCGCTGAACTCTGTATGTTTTGGTAGATTTCTGTGCTACCACTAATGCGTGTAAGTAGCTTTGTCACCTGGAGTGAATCCGTGCGTATAAGAATACGGGTCGTGGGAGGCATGGGAATTGCGGTCAGAGCGAATTGCCTCTTGCACTGCAAGCAGTTCCGCACAAAAAATTAGATGGAGGTTCCGGTAACTGAATCTTTGATGTCCTGTTCAGTGAAGACTTGCTAGGGAAGTGAACTGTAGTGGTCACTTTGCAGGCTTCGATGCTCGCGTCGACGTAAATTATAATGGAACCTTGTGGCAAGCGGGCGTCTTGTTCCATAACTCGATCACGAAGTGACGACGCCGTTTCCTGGATTCTAGGCCGTCATAAGTCAGTTGGCTTGTACTGTACAAAACGCCAAGGAGGAAGACCTGGTAGTGGCGGTGGTAGAAGTGAATGTGAGGAAGCATAAGCCCTCGGTGCGCATGTTGCGTGCATCCCATCAATCCCACCAGTACATGTGTTTAGCTGCGCGTTCTCTTGGAGTGCCATGATTGGTGTGATGCGAGAGAGGCAGGTGATGACCCTCATTGCCTCTCGGTTTATAGCTTCAAGGCGATCCCATTGTGCACTTGTCAAATGCTGGAATTGGGCTTGATAAACAAGGCGCTGTTGCACAACTGCCCGCACCAACTGCCTTGCAACATCTAAGCGAGCACCACCCGTTTTCGGACGCCGGGATTCGATCCCGCATCCTTGGGAACAGTAGTCGAGCGCCGTAACCACTGTGCCAGCCCTGTGGGGCTGTCTTTTAAAACTGTTCCAGCCCTATTACTCCCAATTGATAATTGTACTCTTAGTTTTTGTTCCAGTTTCTAGTTCTAGTTTTCTTGTAGTGTTCTAGTTTCTTTCTCTTTATTGTCTTTATTTCATACTCTCTGCTAGGCACTGTAAAATAAGCCCTGCAGTAAAGGCTATAATTTTAAGCAGGTCCAAATTTCTACCCGAACAGGCCAGTAAACGTCACGGTTCTTCTTGCTTCTTCAAATCTTCCGCACCTCTCTAAGGTGCTCCTCGATTCGGCAGGCGACGTGCAGTTCACACACAAACACACAATGAGACGTAGGACGACGGACTTGCAGTAACAAAACGAAAATTAACTTTATACGACACAAACACAAGATACAGAAAACTTATTTTCACTAGACAGAGAGGCGACACACTTTACAAACGAGACTGAGCGAAAACCTAACTGCAAACTGAGCGCATCGCTCTTTTTACGACTTCTCAGTCGGGGCCTGCCTGCTACGCTGTCTTCTCCGAGCGGGAATCAAACCAAACTCAGAACCAGGACCCTCGATGGCCGCGCGGCGCGCTCTTAAATAGCCAGCGCAGATGCTTCTCCTAAGCTGGGAGGAGGAACGGAAACTTAGCGCTGCCAAAGCTATGCCTCCCCCCCTCGGCCCTCTGGAGAGGTCTCGAATTTGCTCGAACATGGTTAGCACGCGCGGCCTTCCCGCGCGAAGCGAAGGTGAGGGCCGGGACCGTGCGGGGGAATGCACGCGTGACTCTACCCATGACGACGAGGGCGAGTAGGCGCAGCGCGGTGGCCGAGATTACGTAATCGGCCGCGTCGCGTTCTCGCAGCTTGTAGAAAATTCCATCGCCGTTTTCTGCGGCGCGCGCGCCGAAACATTAAAGAAAGGACCACCGCGGCCTTACAAGGTCCTAAATTATCTATTAAATACAGCTGTAATCAGAATTGAGCTGTTGTCTTCTCTCAGGCTACTGGTTGAAAAATTTGCCAGTTTGTATTATTCTACCTTCTTCATACCTTTGCACTATACCTCTCCAAGCTTTGTTCGGCACTGAGCCAATCTAGATGGCTAGCTTGCCTGATTTTATTTTCTTTACTATATGGCTAGCTTGCCTGATTTTATTTTCTTTACTATATGCAGTCCAAACTCTTAACTCTTTAACAAAATTAAGTTGCATTGGCGTCTGACATAAAAGTTAGAAAAAAAGCAGTTTTATCTTTCAATAATATTTGTACTACTTACTCATAAAAATTTACCTACCGAGGAGAACATCGCATTTCTGACTACAAATTCAGGCATGAGAATATTACTGGCACACATAACTATTTCGCCTAGTATGACCCCCGTAGACACTGAAAGCCGCCCTTGATGCCGATAACAAGCTTACTTGAATCTCCTTTGGGGTCATTACTTGTTTCATGTAGATATGCATCTCTATCCGATTTCGTGCCTATCAGCCTGCCAGATTTATTAATTGGCTGCGGACATCATGTCTTGATTTATGTACAACAGGCATTAATCGCGAATGTTCTTATTAGATCTGCCGATAGATATCGGGGAGATATTCAACTAATTAATATTGTGCGTCCATCTGAGATCCTGGTAGGTCCGTCAGAGATCCGTGAATCTCCAACACACATCCGTATAACAGGAATCGTATGAACATCGAACGTTCATTATATGCCGTTCTTGAACCGCTCCATCCTCTCCAATGTGTGGAGCTCTCTCTCTCTCTCTCTCTGCACAAGGTATTAGATAGCCGTTTCCATGAACAGACGCCAGTCATTGTCTAGCGCACTGCACTGCATACATCTTGAAAGGATGATACGGCACCTTAGACAAAATTAGAAATAGGCCGATGGCAGAGAGGCACATGGAGGCACAGTTAACAGAAGGCCATTGAATTACATTTCATTACGAAAAGCTCTGCTACACTTTACTCACATGGCATAGACTGCTGCCCATCCCTCTGCCAACCTGCTTTCATTAATGCTATGCGTGACATTTGTTTTCACATTTCTCATTACACACGCCTATGCGGTAGGCCTACATGCCTGGTTGAAGCTGTGCCTCACATTACGTGGAAGAAGATGCAGCGTTGAAATGCATCAGGGAAGAAGTTTGAATATAACTTGTCAAACAGCTAAAACTTGCTCAAAATACCTCCAGTATGAGTTGTTAAGAACTTCTAAGTGACAGAGGATTCACGACAAGAAGAGGGTATGATGATTTTTTAATGTAGTGGTAGCTCTCAAGAGTCTTTGAGGGCAGAAAGTTCTTTTCTATATGTGAAATCATTGTAGGCCAGTTAGTATAGTCAGACCGTCCTAGCCGATTCATCTACATAAGGTTTCGTAAAGTCGCGTATAACATACCTTTGAGCACGCAGCGTGCTGGTTCGCCATCCCACTGGCCATCAGAGTCACACTGCCTGTTGACTGATCCCACCAAAGTGTAGCCCTGGAAGCAGCTGAAGTTTGCTGTAGCGCCCACAAAAGTCGAGTAGTTGCCCGACATCCAGCCGTTTTCAGGAGCTCTCAGGGGCCCGCACCGAATATCTGCACATTTGAGCTCATAAATGGTACACGAATATGCGGTTGTTGCACAACAGGAAAATAGAGCGATCCAAGAGCAGTAACAGCTATCTTTAATGCAATCACCATAAATTCCACTCTAACCTTAACAGTCACTTGCTTTTCAAAACGATCATGTGCTTCACGCCTGCGAATCCTATGCCCAAGGCTAGATTTTGTGTAATTTCGACGGTCACCGTGGTGTGTTACCTCTGTCGCTTTAGTAGCCGAACTACGACGGTCGCTCTTTCACCCGAATTCCTGCAAACCAAATATTTATCACCTGGTTTGCGGAAGAGCCACTTATTCTTTCGGAACGAATTGAGGTGAGATATCGGCAACAAAAGAAATAAAACGCAAAGGTGACACAAGCTGCCTCACCTATACAGCGAAAGTTGCGGGACCTCAGAGATAGAGCGAAACTCGCGGGACCTCGCTGCTCCTCTGAGCAGGACTCAAGGAGTACTTTGCTTTGGGCTAGTTGGTTCATGGTTGAAGTGGATTATGAAGACGGCGCGAAAAGGGACGAGGACAAGGAAGGAACACTAACATTTAGGTTCATGGCCCCTTTTCCCAAGCATTTCACCCCAGAAGAGCCGAGCACCAGGCCGGGGGAAATCTTGTACCCATTGGAAACCAGTGGGTGCCCGGCGGCACTGGGAATCGAACCCCGTACCTCCCGAATGCGCCTGTCCTGTTGGTATTCCTTCCTTGTCCTCGTCCCTTTTCGCGCCGTCTTCATAATCCACTTCAATCGAGCAGGACTCGACAAGCCGATGGGGCAGTGACCGCGCGTCCTTGACGCGGGCGCTGCGTAGACCGCCGACAGCATAAAAACGCATACAGCAGCACGCCTGCGCCAGTACGTCCTGGGAAGTTAGTCTTCCGGGCCACTCGCGGCCGCTCCGGGAAAGCGTATTGTGTTTCATCAGCCCCGCATCGTTCTCCTCACCCAGCCTTGGACGCCTCAACTAGCATGGAAGCCGCGCGAATTTTATTTCGCCACAGACTGCTGTTCAATCGAACATCATTTTCGCTTTTGTTAATTAGTGCTGTATTTTGTATGTGACTTTTGGCCATACTTATTTTGTTTGTTGTCGTGTTCTTTTTTTCTCTTGATTTTTATAGCGCCGAAGAAACACCACAGGAAGAAAGACACAAAAGGACAGCAGCGCTACTTCCAACTTCAATGAGCGGACCCCGGCACTCTTTTATAATCCCTGGTCTGCATGAATGTGCGATAACCACCACACTAAATCAGAAAACCAAAAACAAGAGAGGAAAAAGAAAGAAAAAACTGTAGGCGGGATTGAACCAGTTCAATCATGGCAAAACACATGAGTAAAAGGCCGATCGCATGGATAAAGACAAGAAAATGATAAAGGCGGGCAACCACAAGAGCTTAAAAATCTAAGAAGATATGAGAGAGAAGTCAAAGATAAAAGCATAAAATTTAAAAGGTGGACGGCAGCGTGTTAAAATCATTGAAAAAAAGCATAGAAAAAGCCGGTGAAAAGACCTACACATATCCTTTCAAAAAGCAGAGTTCGTCTTTAGAAAGGAGTATAGAGGGCGTGCTAACGCACTTGTCTTTTCTTTGATGAATGTAAAAAGCCTCAATAACTTCTCTTTCTGTCTTGTCCTGTGCCTTGGCTAGAAACTTGGTTTCCTGAAACTTGGGACGGCAATTTTCACAGCGGCTACAAGGTATAGCAAGGTTACCTCCTGTCTTGTTCTTTATAGTCACATTGTGCCTTCGAGCCCGCTCATTGAAACATTTCCCCGTCTGTCCCACATAAACCTTGCCACAGGTCAAAGGAATCTCGTACACCACCTTGCCGGTGCACTGGGTGAACATGTTTTGATGCTTTACAGTACAGGCCTCGTTGAAACGCTTTCCTGACCAACTGTCAGGAAACCAAGTTTCTAGCCAAGGCACAGGACAAGACAGAAAGAGAAGTTAATGAGGCTTTTTACATTCATCAAAAAAAAAAAAAAGACAAGTGCGTTAGCACGCCCTCTATAATCCTTTCTAAAGACGAACTCTCCTTTTTGGGAGGATATGTGTAGTTCTTTTCACCGGGTTTTTTCTACGCTTTTTTTTTTCAATGATTTTAGGCTCCTTTTACACGCTGCCGTCCACCTTTTGAATTTTATGCTTTTATCTTTGACTTCTCTCTCATGTCTTCTTCGATTTTTAAGCTCTTGTGGTTGCCCGCCTTTATCATTTTCTTGTCTTTATCCATGCGATCGGCCTTTTACTCATGTGTTTTGCCATGATTGAACTGGTTCAATCCCGCCTACTGTTTTTCTTTCTTTTTCCTCTCTTGTTTTTGGTTTTCTGATTTAGTGTGGTGGTTATCGCACATTCATGCAGACCAGGGATTATAAAAGAGTGCCGGGGTCCGCTCATTGAAGTTGGAAGTAGCGCTGCTGTCCTTTTGTGTCTTTCTTCCTGTGGTGTTTCTTCGGCGCTATAAAAATCAAGATCATGTGCCAACTATCCCGTCAAAAAGTCTTTTTCCTCTTGTCGTTTAACTAGTATTTTATCAATATCTTGTCATGGCGTTTTATGTTTTATTGTACTCTATTATTATGCAATGTAATTTGGACTACTATTTATAAACATTCAATTGTTTGTAAAAGAAAGCGACCTATTTGAACCTATTTCTCAATCAGACACAGACACACGTACTTCACGGGTTGACCGGCCTAACTTTTCAATGTGTTCTCAAACCTCTTAGACGGGTAACCGTAAAGGAGATCCCGCGCCTCTGTTGACCGTAAATGCGGTGGTTTGTGACAAAAGGGTAGCCGAGAGCATTTTTCTTCCCATTTCAGGTAATGTTGACAGGTAAGAGTAGGAGCTTTTTTTACTGAGGGCAAGTTTTTCAAAGTTGTAAATATTTTGAACCTTGACAAACATAAGCGCAAACGTTTTTATCATAAAAGAGTGGGTGCAGTGTGCTCTGAAAGGCACTGTTCCAATTTCACTGCTTGCACCCCATTCGCTTGAATGTTCACAGCTCCCTCTGTGCTTTCTTCCTATCGCTCCCCTCTATACTTCCCCTCGCTATCCTCTCCCTATCGTCTTTTCTTTCCCGCCGGCCGCCGCTCAGGTGCTTCAGATTTTTTAGATAGCAGTTGCCGTGGCCGGCAACACTCTTTTCCTTCTTTTTGATTATTTAATAA
Source organism: Amblyomma maculatum (assembly GCF_055883805.1). NCBI lineage: Eukaryota > Metazoa > Arthropoda > Arachnida > Ixodida > Ixodidae > Amblyomma > Amblyomma maculatum. The sequence continues at coordinate 477,565,564 of NC_139344.1, read as the reverse complement.
TAATAAACCACTACTACCCTATTCGCCACGAGATCGACCTAGAGGTGGCGCTACCGTAACTCCGATATTGGGGATCGGCAGCCGGCGGCGGTCGCGGAAACGAAAGCGGCGTATCCCTGCTTGCGAGTTTACGGCCTGTTTGTTGGCGATGAAAACGGGTCGTATGCAATGCATCAGTGATTTACTGTTTTGAGCGTTCCAACATTGCAGAAAGCAGAAAAAAATCCATGCTTTTCGCCAATGCAGCAAGAAAAATGATGCGCGGAGTTTAGGAAAACAAGGCACGCAACCACACGTCTTTAAGATTTACTGGCATCGTTTTGCACGCTTTTTTGCTTTTTACGGCACTCACAGGCCTGATACTTGGGCCTGAACATATCGCCTTTTCTACAGCGTGCGCGTGTATTATAAGAGTGAGACAGGTAAATTTAGTGTCAAGTCCAACATGCCTGCTGTCGTGTTTTCTGAAGCTGGCATTTCCTCGCTAATCGAACATTTTAAAACTTCATCATCGGCCGGCGTCGACGAAATTAACTCCGAAATACTTCGCAATACTAAGAGTATTTCTGCAATGTACTTATTGTTATTGTTTTCACAGCCGCTTTCTACAGGATGCATTCCGGATGACTGGAAAGTGGAGAAGGTCCTTCCCGTCTATAAATCAGGCAATAAAGATACTCCTTTAAATTACCGCCCGATATCATTAACCAGCACACCTTGCAAAATCATAGAACCATCATCTATTCTCAAATTATAGACTTTCTTGACAGTAACTTCTTTCATCCCTCACAGCACGGGTTTCGCAAGGGTCTGTCATGTGAAACTCAAATGGCCATCTTTCTTCATGACGTTCACTCCAACCTCAACCTAAATTTACAAACTGACGCTATTTTTCTAGACTTCGCTAAAGCATTTGAAAAACGTTCTCCACAGGCGTTTACTGCTACAACTAACCATGCTAAATCTGCGTCCTAACATCTTATTATGGATCGAAGAATTCCTTTCTAACCGCTCCCAGTTTGTTCTCGTTAATGGACACAGTTCTAACCCTCTTCCAGTAACATCAGGCGTACCCCAAGGTTCTGTATTAGCTCCCCTCCTATTCTTAATCTATATAAACGACTTACCCTCAAACCTGGTTTGCAATGTTCGTCTGTTTGCGGATGACTCCGTTATTTACCGCACAATTTCCAGCACCTCTGACCAATCACAGCTCCAAAACGACATTAACCCAATGCATGCCTGGTGCAATGACAGGCTAATGTCGCTTAATTCTGATAAATGTAAACTCGTATCTTCCGCCGGCGGCGTAACCACCGGCTTTACCCCCACGTTTTCCCTTACTCGATTGCTAACACTCCACTAGAATCTGTATACTCATATAAGTACTTAGGCGTCACCTTGTGCCAGGATCTCTTTTGGCGCTTACATGTAACGAACATCGTCGCATCAGCTAACCGATCACTGGGTTTTTAGAAACGCCATTTACGGCACGCCCCTCAAAGTATTAAACTTCTCGCCTACCAATCACTCATCCGACCCAAACTAGAATACGCATCTGCTATCTGGAACCCGCAACAAGCATATCTCGTCAGTTCACTAGAATCTGTCCAAACTCGCGCCACGAGGTTCATTCATTCTGCCTATTGGTATGACATCAGTGTATCGGCACTTAAACGGGAATCATGTTTATCAACTCTTGCCCATCGTCGTCGCATTGCTTCTCTTAATCTGTTCCATAAGTTTTTTTTTACAGCTCCCTCGGCCAACCACCCTACATCACACCGCCAGCTCGCATATCTCGTCGCACCGGCCATCCATTAATAGTTTCATGCCAGCGCGCCCGCACCGTCACTTTTTCTGCATCATTCTTTCTTTGCACTGCAAAAAACTGGAATGGCCTTCCCTACGATGTTGATGCCATCACCTGCCCATCAAGTTTTGTTAACAGTTTAAATATGCACTTCATAAATATCATGTAGGCAATCATATTCAATCAATGTTGGTACTCCCACCCCTCATGTAATACCTCCAATGCGGGGTCTTTTGAGGTAATTGTGGTAGACGTAGCCGGTATAACGAGCAAAACTGTTTATATATACATCAAGTAATGGCGCCCGTTTTCACTTTGCTTGGCGCAGTCGCCCATGCCGGGGTCTCTCGGCGGTCCGCCTGGTTAGGTTGCCTCTTGGGGCGCTGTCGTCAGTGGCGCCCACAACACCCCCCTTTCTTGGAAGGTTTGATCTCACAGGTCCAGGCGTTCTGGTCGCTTACAAACACGTCCACTTCATGTGGTGCTCGTGTCCTGCAACGGTTGCAGATGTCTTCCTGTACGTCTTGCTTGTCCTCTGTTAGTTTGTACAATGTAGGACCTTGGTTCTGATGTTGGCTGTGTTACCACGCCGTGTGATGCAGCTCCAGCGAGGATGCCCACCGCTGTGCCTGGTGGTAAGCGCTCTCGGCTCCGTACCTTGTGCCGGGTGTCGTATGATCGTTTTGCCCGAGCTCTGTAGGCTTCATTATTTTGTCTGAATTCGCTGCCGTCCCACTTCGGGGCTAGCAGCTTCGAAGTGGTTGGTACTATGGTGTTCAGACGGCGACCAATTAAGAGTTTTCCTGGTGAAAACCCTTCCATGCTGGGTGTGGCCCTGTAGGCAAGCAGCGCTTCGTGTATGTTGGAAGACGTCCTCAAAAGCTGCTTTGCTGTCTGCACAGCCCTCTCAGCCATACCGTTGCTCTGCGGGTAGTAAGGGCTTGAGGTTGTGTGTGAGGCTCCCCAGTGATGCACTAGTTATTTGAACTCTGTGGAAGTGAACTGCGGCCAGTTCCCTGTGCGTATTGTCCGTGGAACACCGTACCGTGCAACATTGGCTCCAAGACTAGGGCTGTTTTTTGTAGCGGTCCTCGGCAGCTGTTCTAGCTCGAAAAATCGGGAGGAGTAGTCTACTACTACAACATACTCTTTCCCCTCCAGCGTGAAGAGATCCATGCCAATTGTGTCCCAAGGGTGTGCTGGCAATGGGGTTAGAAGCAGAGATTCTGTTTCTGGCTTTCTGTGCTCTCTGCAAGTTGGACACTTTTCCACGTAGTCTTCAATGTGCTTGCCTATGCCTGGCCACCATATGCATTCTCTTGCCCTCGCTCGGCACCTCGTTGTGTCCAAGTGGCCTGCCGGAACGGTCTAATGTCGGGGACAAGAAACTTGAGCAGCTCGAGCAGTCCATGCAAGAAATGTTTGGAGCGGAACTATAAAACGAAATTCCTGCTCCGCGTACACGGTACCATACGGGCGTCCACGTACACCGCCAGCTTGAACTTTTCAGCACCTTAAGAACTAATTAACAAATAATTAAGCTCATCCAAATCTGTTTTGCAAGTTTTGATGTATTTCTTTAAGGCTCCGAATAGACACCGCACTAGAAGTCCGCTGCAGAGAGCCCACGAGCATCCTTTTTTTTTTAATTTCGCGCTGAAATTCGATGCTGCGGCTGCGCGACTTTTTTGCTTTTCTGGATGTTACTTGCTTTAAAAGAAGGACAATGCTATTCGATCCTGCACAGCGTATACCAGAACACGTCAAATTTTACAGCGCGGAGCGCGTATTGAGGAGAGTGCTCCAGCCAGCGTGCGGCGCGCCGAGTCAGAAGTTTACACCGTTTCCTCCGCTCGGAAGGCAATCGTCCCATGTCAACCCTTTGGCGTCTGTACGACTCCAGAAGAAAACGAATTAGTTGCATTACTCTCTCGCAGCTCCTATCGTCTTCTCTCATCTTGTTTCCCAGGTTCTCTTCCGCAAGTGGTACGCTTGGGTGCACTTTCTCGCCCCTGCGCTTATATTTATTCTCGTTCGTATCCATAGTAGTCGAAGCATCGTATGACACAACTGAAGCCACTAAATGAATAAATCACATTTAATGGGATAAAAAAGCGCGAATGCACACAGCGACCGCAACATAAACGGCGTCTGCTTCATTGTTAGCTGCCGTCATTGCAATGTGCCCTTACTGAATGGCTGGAAAAACGTATTTACTAAATATTCGAGAAGTCAAGCGCACCTTTTTCCAAGCCGATCTGCCTAAAATGTTGACTACTAATCCCCGCAGGTTCTGGCAAGTCATTAACCCCCAGTACACACGCACTATTACCCTCACCGACGCATCGGCTGGTAACATCTGTGAAACTGAATGCGCCAACATGTTGAACACAGCCTTTTCATCCGTGCTTACCAGTGAAACAGATCCGACATTTCCTCCAAGCCCGGCTATTATCCAGGATACCATGCCTGCTCTTACATTTTCTTCAAAAGGAATTTCATCCCTAATAGCAAACATTAAACATTCATCCTTGGCTGAAATTGACAATATTAGTGCCAAATTCTGATTAACACTAAATATATATGTTCATCCCTGCTGTGCTTGTTATTCAGTCAGTCACTCTTCACAGGTCAACTGCCATGGAAACATGGGAAGGTTGATCCAGTCTACAAATCAGGTAACAAGAACACACCACTGAATTACCGTCTCATCTCGCTAACTAGTATCCCCAGCAAAATCATGGAACATGTCATCTGCATCATGGCATTTCTTGATCCTGCTCAGCACGGGTTTCGCCGAGGTTACTCCTGCGACACCCAACTTTCTACATTCGTTCATGACCTGCATGCTAACCTTGATTCTAACATTCACACTGATGTCATATTTTTAGATTTCGCTAAAGCTTTTGATAAATTACCTCATAAACGCCTACTGATAAAACTTTCTAGATTAAATTTACACCCCGATAAATTGAAGTGGATTGACTAATCGATCTCAGTTTGTCTCCGTTAACAATGTGTACTCTAACTCACTCTTAGTAACGTCAGGTGTCCCCCAGGTGTCCGTGCTTGGCCCGCTACTCTTTCTCATATACATTAATGATTTGCCCTCAAACATAACGTCTAACATAGGTACGTTCGCTGCCGACTGTGTACTGTAATCGTGCTTTTCTCACCACCGCTGACCAACCTTATCTTCAAAACGATCTTAATGCTGCTAAGGACTGGTGTACCGAGTGGCTAATGGAACTTAACCCACGTAAGTGTAATCTTTTGTCCATTAACCGTCGCCGTAATCCTCTTGTTTTTCCTTACGTAATCTCTGAAGTTCCCGTACAACTAGTTCCATCATATAAGTATTTAGGTATAACAATTTGTAGCGATCTTTCTTGGAGTATGTATGTTACTAACATTATATTGTCAGCAAACAGGACGTTAGGTTTCCTAAAACGCCATCTTCATCATACTCCCGAACACGTAAAGTTATTAGCCTACAAATCATTCGTCAGGTCCAAACTAGAATTTGCATCGCCCACTTGGAATCCTAATCAAGCTTACCTCATTAGTGCCCTAGAATGTATTCAAAATCGTGCCGCTCGTTTTATTAATTCATCGTATTCATATGACAAGCGTTTCCTCCTTAAAAACAGAATCCGGATTATCCCTCTTATTGCTCCGTCATCGCATTGCTAGCCTATCTTTATTTCACAAACTTTTTCACAGCCCATACGCGCATCGCATCTTAAATTCTTCCCCCCGCACGCATATCCCATCGCACCAGCCATCAGCTACAAGTTACTCGTCCGCGTTCACGTGCCGTCACGTTTTCCAGTTCCTTTTTTCCTCGAACAGCTGCAGACTGCCTTCCGGATAACATTGCTCTCATCACTTGCACACCCCAGTTCATCGAAAATTCAAAACTTTCCTGTTAATTTGATTATGTATTTTTTGCTCTTGCCACCCCTATTTGACACCCATTTTTAGGGGCCTTTAAGGTAATGAAATAATATGCCTCAACATCCAGCCTTCAATGCAACACATGGTAATACGGGAGAACATTGCTATCAAATAAATAGCTCGTCGGTGCTGTACCGGGCTACAAAAAGGGCCGTAAAACAAGATAATATTACCATTCAATTAGGATCTTAGTCTGGGCCCCCAGTTGGCTCATAGATTAAAAAAAAATAACACATAGCGAAGAAACCGGACACAAAAAGAAGACAACACAAAAGACGGGACAGCGCCCGTCCCGTCATGTGTGTGGTCTTCTTGGGCCCGGTTTCTTCGCTATGTGTTATTTTTTTTGTAAATAGTACCATATCTTTGCACGTTTCCTTCGAAAACAGCGCACAGTCGAGGCTAGAAGGGCATTGACGAAATGGATGCAGAAGAGGCAGCACCAGATGAGTTGATGTATTCATAGATGACGAGTTCACATACAAAAAAAGAAAATACGGAAAATTTTGTTCGCTTCCCTGCCACTCTTTGCATATCGCCTAGTGAACTTCTCCTCGACATCTGCCCCGGGCTATCAACATTCCCGTTGTCTGAAACAAATTTGGAATGAACGAAGGAATTTGTAATACAACATTTTGGGCGAGTTGGAAGTGGCAGACTGTACACGAAATTAAGCACTGACGAACCTGTAGCGTGTTTAAAACCTGAGAACACTTACATCTATTTTGTGTATACAGGCTTCTTTCAATGCAATACAACACTCAGTGATTTGCAGCAGCACTAATTCAGTTCTTGAAGTTATTAACAAAACCTTTGCCGAGGTGAGACCATACATGGATTAGTTAATTATTTCATTGTACGTAGTTTATAGAAACTCTTCGACACAAATACGCAATCTTCCTTCTTCTTGTTAATAAATGTTTACTTATTGTCATTATGATTAGTTTCACCAGAAAGATGTTACTACACTGTAATCGAATTTCAACACTCACAAATTAGAGTGATGGCAAAGTACATATCACCAGCAAATAGTCAATAGGCTTCGATTCCACACTTTTGGCTTTTTGAAAACACTGCTAAAATGCAGACTTACGTTCACATTTGGGCATCCGTCCCACCCAGTCACCGTTCTGACAAACGGTGCTAAAGGCGCCATCGAGGAGATAGCCGTTGTCGCACCTGAAGTTGATGAAGGTCCCCTCTGTGAATTCAGTCTTGTTCGAATGCCTGAATTCATCAACCTGAAGGTGCGGTCCGGGCTCGAAACGCGTGCAGTTGTACTCTGCGCAAAATGACGGGAAAATAGCGATATCATGCGTCTACTCAAGTTCCGGAATGCCGGCATTAAATTGCACCCCACTGACGCTGCCCTTCAGTTCAGTTCAGGCGTTCAGTCGTGTCTGACTCTCGTGACCCTATGGACCATGTCACGCCACGCTTTCCGGTCTCTCACTATCTTCCTAACATCACATAACTTCATCTGCAGTGCCTCGAGGATGCCATCTAACCATCGCGTTCGCTGCCTACCCCTTCTCCGGCAACCCTCAACCTGAGGGTTTTCTTGGCAGGAAATACTGGAGTAAAGGCAAATAAAAATAAGTTTAACAACGAAGATTTCGATGCGAAATCTATTGCACTCGTATAGACTCTAATATCGCAAGCCAAGAGGCTTAAGAAAGCGCTCATATAATAAAGGCAACTTTATGTACTTAGGAAAGCACGCGCAAAACCAGCAAAAAACAATAGGATGGAAGCAAATCTCGAAGAACGAGGTCAGAAAAATGGGCGAAAAATGTTTGAAGAAATTCATTCTAAAGGCAACCTGAAATAGGAGACGAAGTGGAAGCGCTCTTGTCGTTCCTTGTTTGTTCCACTTCCTCCGGTGCTACGCGCTGCTGTAATATAAGGTGTATCAGTGATACGGAAGACGACCTACTTGGTCGAATCTTGACAAAGGACAAGGAACTCATAATCACCATCAGCTTGACTATACCCACTTCAGTGCGAAGGCCTCTTCCATATTTCTCCAATTAACCCGGTCCTGTGCTAGCTGCATCCACTTGACCCCTGCGAACTTCTTAATCTCATCCGCCCAACTAACTTTCCGCCGCCCCCTGCTACGCTTTCCTTCCCTTGGAATCCAGTTTGGAATCCAGCGACCATCGGTTATCCTCTCTTCGCACTACATGTCCTGCCGATGTACATTTCTTCTTCTTAATTTCCACTAGAATGTCGGTAACTTGAGTTATTTCTCTGACACACTGTGCACGCTTTCTATCTTTTAATGTTACCCCTACCAATTTTCGTTCCATAGCCCTCTGTGTTGTCCTCCACTTAAGTAGAACCCTTTTGGTTAGCCTCCACGTTTCAGCCCCATAGGTGAGTACAGGTAAGATGCAACTGTTGTATACTATCCTCTTGAGCGACTCCGGTAAGCTGCTAGTCATAATCTGCGAGTACTTGCCAAATGCGCTCCATCCCCATCTTATTCTTCTTATTATTTCCTTTTCATGGTCCGGATCCGCGGCTACTAACTGCCCTAAGTAGACATATTCGCCTACTACTTGCAGTGCTTTGCTACCTAACGTTAACTGCTGTTCCTTCCCGAAGCTGTTGAACACTACCTTAGTCTTCTGCATATTTATTTTTAAGCCTACCTGTCTAGGTCTTCAATCATTATTTGCAGTTCATCCCCCGAGTTGCTTATCAAGGCAATGTCATCAGCAAATCGCAGATTACTGAGGTATTCTCCATCTACCCTTATCCCTAACTGTTTCCATTCCAAGTCTCTGAATACTTCCTCTAAACAAGCTGTGAATAGTACTGGGGTGATTGTGTCTCCTTGCCTAACACCTTTCTTTATGGGAATTTTGTTACTTTCTTTATGCAGAACTATGGTTGCTGTGCAGCCACTATATATATCTTCCAGCACTTTCACGTACGGCTCGTATACCCTCTGATTTCGCAATGCCTGTATCACCGCCGAGGTTTCAACTGAGTCAAATGCTTCTTCGTAATCAATACATGCTATGTATAAGGGCAGGTTATATTCCGAGCATTTTTCTATCACCTGATTGATGGTATGGATATGATCGATAGTAGAGTACCGTTTCCGAAACCCTGCTTTATCTTTTGCTTGATTGCAGTCTAAGGTTGTCCTGATGCTATTAGCGATTACCTTAGTAAATACCTTATACGTAACAGACAGTAAGCTGATTGGCCTGTAATTTTTAGGCTCCTTAGAGTCCCCTTTCTTGTGAATGAGGATAATGTTTGCATTCTTCCATGGTTCAGGTACCGTCGATGACAACAGGCACTGCGTACACAGGGTGTCCAGTTTTTCTAGCAAGATATCCCCCCGTCCTTCAGCAAATCTGTAGTTATCTGATCCTTTCCAGCTGATTTCCCCCTTTTGATAGTTTCTAGTGCTTTCCTGATCTCGTCCTTCGTCACTGGTGGAACGTCTGACTGTTTTTCCCTACCGCCAATCTCATTACGGTCCTGACTACTTTGGCTACTGTAGAGATCTGTATAGAACTCCTTGGCTACTTTGACTATCTTTTCCAAATTAGTGCTGACGTTGCCCGCCTTGTCCATTATCGCATACATCTGGGCCCGCTTGCACAAACGATCTTAAGACTGTCTTAGCTAAGTCCAGACTTAACTGGAGTCTTAAGGATAGGCCGCTAGCATGGCTGCTTAAGACTGGAGCCAAGACTGGGCTTTAGTCTTGACTTGAATAAGTCGCTTGTACGATTACGACTCTAGGCCGCCTTAGTTAAGACACAAGGACGCCCGGTACCTAAGTCGAGAAATTAGAAAATACAGAGATGCGCTGGCCCTGTCTTCGCGGTAAGATGTAAACATTCGGTCAATCTTGCACTGTTTAATATCCGTACCACTGCTTTTTGCGGCTTAAGATTGTGTTACGAGGAAAAATACCCCAAGTGGTTGCTGAGGGCGTTCAGGGAAGCCCCTCTGGTGACCCACGAGCCGAACGGAAGCGTGCGGCTTGTTTAAGTCTGGACCGTTTAAGTCTGGACTTAGCTCCAACTTTATCGTGCAAGCCGGCCCTGGTTTTTCCTATGCCCAATTTATTCTTTACCGCTTTAAGGCTTCCCCCGTTCTTTACAGCATGCTCAATTTTCTCCATGTTATACTTCCTTATATCGGCCACCTTGCCCTTATTAATTAGCTTTGATATCTCGGCCAATTCGATCTGGTCTGTTGGATTGGAAGCTTTCATTCTCTGGCATTTCTTAATCAAATCTCTTGTCTCCTTAGACAGCTTACCGGTATTCTCTCTAACTATCCTACCGCCTACTTCTACCGCGCACTCAGTAATGATATCTCTGAAATTATTGTTCCTTGCCTCTAGGGTAATGTCGCCATCCTCAGTTAGAGCTGAATACCTATTCTGTAGCGAGATCCTGAACTCTTCTGCCCTCCCCCTCACCACTAATTCGTTGATGGGTTTCTTTCTTACTAATCTGTTGCGTTCCTTCTTCAGATTTAGGCTCATTCGGGACCTCACCATCCTGTGGTCACTGCATCGCACTTTCCCGATTACCTCTACATCTTGAATAATGGCGGGGGTTGAACACATTATGAAGTCGATTTCATTTTTAGTCTCTCCGTTAGGACTTTTCAATGTCCATTTCCGGTTCTTCCGTTTGCTCAAGAAGGTATTCATGATTCGTAAGTTATTGCGCTCTGCAAACTCAACTAGTAACTCCCCCCTGCTATTCCTAGAACCAATGCCATAGTCACCTACTGCCTGGTCTCCTGCCTGTTTCTTCCCTACCTCGGCATTGAAGTCGCCCTTTAGTACAGTATACTGCGTCTTTACTTTTCGCATTGCCGATTCTAGATCTTCATAGAAGCTTTCAACTGCCTGGTCATCATAACTACATGTAGGTGCATAGGCTTGTACAACCTTCAGTTTATACCGCTTATTAGGCCTAATTACGATGCCTGCAACCCTCTCAGTAATACTATAGAGTTCATCTATATTACCCGCTATATACTTATTGACAAGAAAACCTACTCCTAGTTGTCGCCTCTCTGGTAAACCTCGATAACACAGTACATGCCCATTCTTCAGTATAGTATATGCCTCATTCGGCCTGCTAACCTCACTAAGCCCTATGACATCCCAATTTGTGCCCTCTAGTTCCTCTAACAGCACTGCTAAACTAGCTTCACTAGCTAGGGTTCTAGCATTAAACGTTGCCAGGGTCAGTTTCCAATGGCGGCCTGTCCAGCGGAGCCAGGCTTTCTTAGCACCCCCTGCTGCGTCACAGGTCTGACCGCCGCCGTGGTCAGTTGTTCCGCAGCCGCTGGTGACTGAGGGCCGGGGTTTTATGGAGCTTATCTTAGGAGGTTGCGGCCAATTACTGCACCAGGGTGGCCAACTCCTGTTCTGGTAAGGGAGTGCTTTGCCGGATCTGTTCACCGGCATCAGGTCGCACCCCAAACCTGTTTATGCAATTCCGTCGACACGCGTTTTTTTTCATCCGGTGGAGAATTGCGCGACACCGGGATTTGAGCCCCGGTCCTCTTGCATGCAGGGCGGATGTTCTGCCGCTACGCCACCGCTGCACCCCTTATGCTTCCTTATATCGGCCACCTTGCGCTTATTCATTAGCTTTGATATCTCGGCCAATTCTGTCTGGTCTGTTGAACTGGAACCTTTCATACGCTGGCGTTTCTTAATCAAATATTTCGTCTCCTTAGGCTGCTTACCGGTATCATCTCTAAAGATCCTACCGCCTACTTCTACAGCGCACTCAGTAATGATATATCTGAAGTCATTGTTCATTGCTTCTAGGGTAATGTCGGCATCCTCAGTTGGAGCTGAATATCTATTCTGTAGCGAGATTCTGAGCTCTTCTGCCCTCCCCCTCACCGCTAATTCGTTGCTGGGTTTCTTTCTTGCTAATCTGTTGCGTTCCTTCTTCAGATTTAGGCTAAATCGGGACCTCACCATCCTGTGGTCACTACATTGCATTTTGCCGATTACCTCTATATCTTGCATAATGGCGGGGTTGAAGACACTATGAAGTCAATTTTATTTTTAGTCTCCCTGTTAGGATGTTTCCATGTCCATTTCCGGTTCTTCCGTTTGCTGAAGAAGGTATTCATGATTCCTAAGTTATTGCGCTCTGCAAACTCAACTAGTAACTCCCCCCTGCTATTCCTAGAACCAATGCCATATTCGTGTACTGCCTGGTCTCCTGCCTGCTTTTTCCCTACCTTGGAATTAAAGTCGTACATTGGTACAGTATACTGCGTCTTTACTTTTCGCAGTGCCGATTCTACATCTTCATAATTACATGTAGGTGCATAGGCCTGTACAACCTTCAGTTTATACCGCTTATTAGGCCTAATTACGATGTCTGCCACCCTCTCAATAATACTATAGAATTCATCTATATTGACCGTTATATATTTATTGACAAGGAAACGTACTCCTAGTTCTCGCCTCTCGGGTAAACCTCGATAACACAGGACATGCCCATCCTTCAGTACAGTATATGCCTACCCTCTACTTCCTCTAACAGCGCTGCTAAGCTAGCTTCACTAGCTAGGGTTCTGGCGTTACACGTTGCCAGGGTCAGTTTCCAATGCCGGTCTGTCCAGCGGAGCCAGGAATTCTTAGCACCCCCTGCTGCGTCAGAGGTCTGACTGTCGCCTAGGTCAGTTGTTCCGCAACCGCTGATAACTGAGGGCCGGTGTTTTATGGAACTAATCATGAGAGGTTGCGGCCAATTACTGCACCAGGGTGGCCAACTCCTATTCTGGTAAGGGACTGCGTTGCCGGAGGTGTCGCACCCGAAGCCTGTTTATGCAATTCCATCGACACGCGAATTTTTTTTTGATCAGGTGGAGAATTGCATGGCACCGGGATTTGAGCCCCGGTCCTCTTGCATGCGAGGCGGATGTTCTACCACTACTCCACCGCTGCACCACTGCACTTCGCACCGCTGCACAAGGAACTATATATGCATAACTTTTTTTCATAGGTTAGTTGGTCCATTACTATGTGAACAAACTCCAGAGCAAATGAAGTAGCCCGAAGGCGAAAAGAAAAAGGTTGCACACAGACAATGGGAGATGAAACAGTCAAAGCATAGACCACTCACCGACGCATGTGGGTATTTCATCATCCCACGCACCGTCCTCTTCGCAAAACAGCTGATCGGAGCCATTCACACGTAAGCCTCGGTCACAGGTGATGAAAGCGATGTCACCATACGCGAAGAACTCACCGCCAGTCTTCTCGCCGGACACTTCGCCTTGAAGCACTTGAAAATTGTCACAAGATTGACTGGCTGCAAAAAGAAAGATTAAAACTCCAACTGAAAGGTACGGAAGTTCGTGTCCAGATACGTTTGAACGCAGCGGAGAAGAAAACATTTTAAATGAAGAAAAGCGTAATGTCAAAAATCGATCCACCAAAAATACCCAGCGACGAACGAAAATTATTTAAACAGCTCGTAAACATGCTGACTGGCCGTCCACCATTGAGAGCTTCACAAAAGGAAAATATCTAATAGATAACCTCCTCTAAAAAGCCGTTAAACACAATAGCTGATATAAAAGGCTGCTTTTTCTTCCATACACTAATGTAACTGTGGTATTGCGAAAGGTTATCAATGCTGCGGAACTAACTCACCTCGGCCACACTCTCTCCGCTAACCCTTGCCACTGTAATAAGGTATTAAATGCGCGTTCCGCCAGCTACCGCAGGGCATTTCTTTTTTTCCGTATAAAGCCGTTCCTGTCTGAGCTATGCTGTCTTGCCTAAAACACGACGTAATGGCGACTAGGATGGCGAGTCTACGCCGGTATTACGCCCACTGAAGACTTTCGGCACAAAAGAACTGCAGCATCCACAACAGCGGGAACGCCTTTGCCATGACTAGGTTTTCGGGCGAGCATTTTGATGATTGTACGACTTTTGTCTGAAGAGCGATTAGAAGCGTGTTAACAAGGTTCCGGAAGACTTAAAAGTAGACGTCGAACCGAAAACTTCTCAAGTCGCTGACCGGCGTCGAAGGGACGCTCGTATCGCTGCAGTCTCCGAAGTCACGGGCGAAATTTCACCGCCGGTCACACGAACTAAAGCCACATCGGCCGAGACGCCTTGCTCAGACAGGCGATTTCGACTAGTTCTTGGATCACTCACTGCGCGACCGATTAGTATCCGGGTGGCAGCGCGTCGACATCCAACGGCATTTATTTACCGAAGATTGACAGCAGCGGAAGCGAAGCTAGCGTATTTGGCTTACGCTCTCCTGTCTACGTAGGTTAGTCCGCGCCTTAAAAAATTCGCACTTTTGCTCACTTCACGTTTTCTGCTCTACCGCTGCTGCCACTAGAACTCGCCTCCTTGTTTTTCTGTATCCTGTTCCCATGTCGACTGTAGGGACCTGTTCCCCATGCAATGAAGCTGTTAGTTCAGATGAAGTGTCTCTGTCACGTAGTGAATGAAGAAACCTTTTTCACATCGGAACATGTGCTGGCTTATCATAGAAACAGTAAGAAAAAATCCGAATCAGCTAAACAAAAGTGGACTTTCTATGTGTGCAAAGGTGCAGAAATATATACTGAATGCTGAAGCGGGAAGTCGTCAGCTGATGAACTGAAATAAAGTCAATTTTAGCGTCTAAAGTTGGATGAGTTGCTGCCGCTCAAGGAGACCGTTCCAAGCATTGAGCGGTCGGTAAACGAATTTCTGATAAGTATGGCGAGATGTTGGCCGCGCAAGAAAATGACACGAAAGAAATCCGGAAAAGGCTTCAAGATCTTGAACAAAACTCCCAGGCCAGTAATGATGCGACAAAGAAGCTAGAGGCGGACCTGAATGAGCTGTAGTGAAGAAACTGCTGGTTAAACCTAGAAATTCACGATGTTAGTGCTACTGACGATGAAAATTTGCTTGCGAAAGTGAATTCTGTTGCCGCTTTGATTGAGGTTCCTGAACGTAATGAAAACGACGTCACTGCCTTTCATCGCCTTCCATGCAAAGCTACATTGTTGGTATAATTGGTCGGTATCTATGGCAATCTGTTCGAGACCAGTGGCTGGACTCAAAGACCAGAGAAAAGAAATCCAAGCTGTTCTTTCAGGAAAATATGACCAGTCAAAACCGGCAACTACTTCGAGAGGCTAAAGACTGCGCAAATTCATGTGTATGTCTCGTTTATTCTTGGTTTTTCATCTTCTAATCGCTTTATTTTTCAAGAATACATTAAAAAAAACACACATTTTTAAACCTGCTTTTGTTAGCGGCTAAACATTTAACTTCCGGCACTGCTTTGGAGAGCGAGCTTCTAAAAGTGCACAGTTTATATTTTGCTACGGGTCGACTCATCGAAGATGAGACAGAAGTGTGTATGCGCTGGCATGTGCTTGGGGCTCGACTACCTAACAATGGTCTGTGTTTCGACGTCTGATACGCCTTGTGCTTGTGCCCAGTTCCGTGCGAGTGTATCAGTGTTTACGTGGTGTGAACGCCTCCTGCCGCGTAACATCTTGGTGGAGGTGAGGACTTTCCCACCCTCCGCGTCCTGCTTTATTGCTCCACGGAGCCGGCACTTTTACCATGACTCGACCCAGCGACTCGCGAAGCCCCACTACCCCTATATTCATGGTCATGGCTCATCGCCGTGATCTCGACATCTTTTCCGGTGCCTCCACTGACCATGTTGACAAATGGCTATCGACTGACGAACATGTCAGTACCCAGACTAGGTGGAACCCCACCGTAATGCTGGCAAACTTAATTTTCTATTTGTCAGCACTACGAGACAATGGTACGACACCCACGAGGAGGAGTTAACAAATTTGAGAAATCTTCAAAGAAAAGCTTCGCGCTCTCTTCGGACCGCCAGAAGCTGTGCAGCTCGCAGCCGTAAAACATTTTGAGTCGCGTACGCAGTCTCCAACTGAAAGCTAAGTCACCTACATCCGAGACGTGCTCGCATTATGTAACCAGGTCGACACCGCCATGACGGAATCTGCAAAGGTGGGCCACATCTTAAAAGGCATCCCGGACGACTCTTTCCATTTGCTCGTCTGCTAGGGCTCTGATACAGTGCCCTCATCAACGAGTGCCGTCTCTTCGAGCAGGTAAAAAGCCAGCGCATATTTTCACAATTTCAAGGCCTTCCCCATGTGATGGACATCACATCTTCGTGTGTTGCGCAGCAGCCAGTAACTAGCCCACATTCAACATCACGGACGCTGTTATCCGAATCTTTCGCCGCAAAATGGAGGCCAGTGCACCTGCGCCACCTCAATCCACCCTTTGCCTGATGTGTCTGGCCGTTGTACGTGAAGAACTTGAGAACTCGGACGCCAATATCTACAGCGCGATAAACGGGAAAAGAGAGAAAACATATAACGACAAACACAGCGCTGACTGACAAAGGATTTTTTATTGGTTGTCCAGCCGGTATATATACCCCACTGGAAGGCAGATATAGAAACCAAGGCATACAGATCATGAGTACACATGAAATTCACACTACTACAGGGTCGCATCAACATTCGCATTCGAGATATTTCATAATGCTGTTCATTTGATAATGCCACAGATGGTGCACTTATACAATATTCCGAGAGCCTCGCTATCATTTGGGCTTCCACCACCTTCCTAATCAACTGATCACGATGACTTCTTAATATTATACACTCATTGTACAAAGGTTTGCAGGCACTCCTATCGTCACCTTCGTCACCTTCCTCGCAGCTGCTGCAGTGTTTAGCTACATGACCGGTAATAGGGACAGGCTAACGTTATAACAACGTTCTTTTAAATTTTCGTTAATACATCGGCCAGTCTGGTCGATGTAACGCTTCCCACATGATAGCGGCAGGGAATCGTCACCAACTCGCCCAACAACTGACCTTGGAGAACTTGGACCTCTCGGCTGCTGGTTATTGTCTCGCACACCCCCGCGTCCGGCCACTACGACAACTATTTTCCGTCCCCGAGCCCAGTATTATCGTAGCTATCGAAACCCAGCAGAGTGGCGGGCACCTGATAATTGCCCAATATGCTTCAACTGTTCCTGTGTCGGCCACAGTTCCCAGTATTGCCGCAACACCTGGTCTCGAAATCCGTGCAAGGAGTTTTGCTATAACAATCGCCCAGAAGAACCGCCCCGTTTTTCGTCCCGACCACAGTCTGCCCAGACAAATTCGGCCAACAATTTTGCCAGCTCCCGCCCACGTCGATCTTCCCACTCCCGTTCGCCACGAGCTCCTCGTTTTTAATCCTCGCAGCCCCCTCGATCATCGGCTGCTGCCTCATACGGCCGATCTGACTTGGAAAACTAGATGATGCAGCTCCATGAGGTGATGCTGCATCCACGACCCAGCCCGCAAATACTCTACAGACTTCCCGTTTGAACAAAATAGACGTTTGTGTTGGTGTTCCCGTGCGTGCGCTTGTAGACACTGGAGCGCATATATCCATTATGACTTCGAACCTTCGTCGTTGTTTACACAAAGGTCTCACGCCGGCTCGGTCTCGGGAGCGTGTCGTGGACGGCGGAATGGTTGGTGTTGCTGGCCATGACCTCCCGGTAGAGCTCACTGTTTTGAACCCTTGTGACCACGACCTCATTCTCTGCCTCGACTTCCTATCAGAACACTCTGCCCTGATCGACTGCTCACGAGTTATCCTGCACCTAGATCTTCCAGTCATCGATCCTGAACCAATGCATTCTTCTCCCCGCCGGTATTTGCCTGACCAAGTTTCTCTGCTCTCACTAACGTCCTCATTCGTTACCTTGCGTCCTACCTCATCTGTCCCCGATAGTGACCACTTAGTTGCGCCTAATGCTGATCTCTTGTTGCGCAGCAACGTTGCACTTCCCCATACCGTCGCTACAGACAAGGGGAACTATGTGTCACTGCCGCTGATCAACTTCAGCTATTCAGTTCAAGTGCTTCCGCCTAGCATATGCGTGGCGACATTCTCACTTCTTGGCTCCTGTCAAGTTGCCCCATTGGACACTGAGCATGCCCCAGCTTCTGCAGACCCAGGCGACCACCTTTTTCCGACTGACGCGATCATGGCAATGATGCCCTCTGATTTGCGCTCGCCCAATCTAGTCAGCTGCGTGCGCTTCTCGAGTCATATTCCGACATCTTCTACTTTCATAACAGCGCCCTCGGTCAAGCTCTGACTGTGACCCATCGCATGGACTTCAGTGATGCTCCTCCTATTCGCTGCCGACCATACCGGGTCTCTCATGCAGAACGACAAATAATCCAAGCAGAAGTGGCCAAAATGCCAGATAAGAACGTTATTGAGCCCTCTCACTGTCCCTGTGCTTCGCCCGTCGTCCCGGTCAAGAATAAAGATGGCTCGTGGTGCTTCTGTGTAGATTACCATCACCTGACTAAGATTACTAAAAAAGATGTCAATCCGCTTCCTCGAATTGACGATGCCCTGGATTGCCTCTACGGAGCCGAATTCTACTCCTCCATAGACCTGCGATCTGGCTAATGGCTAATTGCAGTGGATGATCAGGACCGGGAGAAGACTGCGTTTGTCACTCAATGCATGATGGACTCCTTGCTTCAAGGATTTAAATGGCCCACTTGTATGTGCTACTTAGACGATGTTATTGTGTTTTCACCCACGTTTTCTTCCCACATGGCCGACCTCTCTAAAGTGTTGTCACCCTTCCGTCATGCCGGGCTACACCGTAACTCTTCAAAATGCCGTTTCGCCCGTCATCAGCTGAACATATTAGGCCACGTTGTCGATGCTGTGGGGGTTCGTCTTGAACCACACAAGATCCGAGCTGTGACGGACTTCCCGGTACCTTGTTCGAGCAATGGTTTCCGAAGGTTTTTAGGGCTTTGTTCCAACTTTTGTAGGTTCAATCATTATTTTGCCAACATTGCAAAGCCGCTCATAGATCTTAAAAAGGATGTAAATCTTTTTAAGATCGGCATTTCATCAACCCATAACAGAGCCAGATCTTTTCGGTATAATTTCCAGCCTACAGCACAACAAATCGGCTGGAATTGATGGGATATTTATCAGCGACCTTTCCAGAAACTTTCAAAGCTTAAAGTGTGTCCTCCTCTTTATGCTAAATAGTATCATTGAAAGTGGCTGCCTACCACACTCTCTCAAACAAGCATGTGTTATTCCACTTTACAAGGGTGACAAAAGGAATGATATTTCGAACTATCGCCCAATTTCTATCGTGTCATGTATCTACTATGTCAGCATTTTTGCTGAGGCATAATTTGCTCAGCCCGCATCAATACGGATTTGTTGCTGGTTCTGGTACCCAAACATTATTAGAAAAAATGCCTGAATCTATTCATTCTAATTTTGATAGAAATGAAGTGGCATTTGGTCTTTTTCTTGATGTTAAGAAGGCGTTTAATTCTGTACACCACGACATTCTATGTGAAAAGTTGTATTGCTATGGGTTTCGTGGTCCTTTTCAAATGTTACTAAGAAATTTTTTGTCTCAGCGATCCCAAATGGTGGAACTTGGACCTGTGCAAAGCAGTATTATAGACTTACATAGTGGTGTTCCTCAGGGATCCATCTTATCACCTCTCTTATTTAATCTCTATGTTAATGACCTTCCCAGTGTTATAACTTCATCACAGATTTATCAATATGCTGATGACACCCTCCTCATCTCAGCTAATGCAGACTTTTCGTGCGCACTCCGACAACTTCAAGAGGATGCCACCAAACTATATGATTGGTTTCAATGTATTTTGATTGAAATAAATCCCCAAAAAACTCAACTAGTGTGCTTTCGCAATGCACACAAACCAATTCCGAAAAACGCAGCGGTTGGTTTGCACAGCTCCAGGTGCACTGCATGTTCTTGCTGCCCCATTACATGTGTTCCGACCGTGAAATATCTTGGCATTTACATGGACAGCGATTTATCATGGAACACACACATGGCGCACCTCAGTAGGAAGCTTAGAGGCGTCGCATGCTTGCTCTATGCTCTAAGGGCCTACCTGCCGTTTGCCATAAGACGTTTAATTGCATAGTCCTTGGGATATTCTTTGCTGAGATATGGCATGTGCTGTTTCTTTAACTGTTCTGAAACATGGAAAAATAGAATAAACCGTATTCTCAAGAATATGGCTAAGAGTGTAATCTATTCAACACCCCATAAACTGCAAAGTGTATTCCTTTCTTCAGGTCTGCCATCCTTTGACACTGTGTTCAAACAAATCACTGTAATTAGATATTTCTGGAACACCGAATTTAGGTTGCCTAATGTTAAACTATTCCACTACGAAACATTCCTAGATATTTCGTGCCTACAGTGCGAACTCATTTTGGTATGTCTGTGAGGTCATATTATATCCCATGTATATTCAATGAGCTGCCTGATGACGTTTTCAACTTGAACACTCGCAGGCAGTTACGGGGTGCTATTGCCGAGCTTGAGCAGCTCTAGTTCATGCTGTTTTCATCCACAAAAAAAAATAATTCTGTGATTTGGTAACAGAGGTTGTTGCTGCTGCCGGACGGCGCCCTACAAGCCCAATTGCGGCTTTGGCGTGTCCGCGTCCTGTATTGTTTCATTGAAGTGAATAAAGTATTATTATTATTATTATTATTATTATTATTATTATTACTATTATTATTATTATTATTACTTGGGGCAAAAGTCGAGCTTTTGCCCAGCTTGTAAGAAAGCGTACCACCGCGTTGGTCTTGACACACTTGACACACTCCTACAGAAGTCCGTACTGATGCCAGTGGCTATGGCATCGGAGCCATCCTTTCCCAGCGCCAATCCAGAACTCATCGTGTAATTGCTTATACCAGTCGCCTCCTGACGTATTCAGAGAAGTACTTCATTACAGAACGATAGTGTTTGACCCTGGTCTGGGCTGCTGGAAAATATCAATCCTACCTATGCGGTAGGCCATTCACAGTTGTCACCGATCATGACGCGCTGTGCTGGCTTTCTTCTCTGAAGGATCCTATTGGTCGCCTCGGGCGTTGGGCGTTACGACTCCAAGAATATGACTACGCTGTGCTCTACAAGTCCTGTCCGTTGCACAGAGATGCCGACTGCCTCTCTCGATACCCTGTTGCCCAGCCTGATACTCCCACGAGCGCATGCGCCGTTGACCTGTTCTCTCTGTCACCATTTACAACAATTGGCGATAGAACAGCGTCCGGATGCGCAGCTTCTCTCCCTCATTGATCGCCTAACGTCCGCCAACGCCGACCCTTCACTGCACCGCTGTGCTCTCGTTGAAGCATTTTATACCGTCGGAATGTTCAGCCCACTAGTCCCGACCTTCTCCTAGTAGTTCCCAAGCACTTAAGAAGAGTTGTTCTCCACGAACTCCGTGGTCGCCCGACTGCTGGCCATCTGGGCGTTACTCTCACGTATGATCACATCCGTCGTCAGTTATTCTCGCCTGGCCTCTACCGCTCAGTCCGCCATTACGTTGGTGCTTGCAATGAGTGTCAGCGTCGAAAGCGTCCTGCGTCTGCTTCCGCTGGCTTTCTTCAGCCCATCGACATCCCTCCGGAGCCATGCTACAGTGTCGGCTTGGACCTCCTCTGACCTTTTCCAGGTAGGCTTGAAAATCAGTATGCAGAAGACTAAGGTAATGTTCAACAGCCTCGGGAAGGAACAGCAGTTTACATTAGGTAGCGAAATACTGGAAGTAGTAGGCCAATATGTCTACTTAGGACAGGTAGTAACCGCAGATCCGGACCATGAAAAGGAAACAACAAGAAGAATAAGATTGGGATGGAGCGCATTTGGCAAGCACTCGCAGATTATGACTAGCAGCTTACCGGTATCGCTCAAGAGGAAAGTATACAACAGTTGCATCCTGCCTGTACTCACCTATGGGGCTGAAACGTGGAGGCTAACCAAGAGAGTTCTACATAAGTTGAGGACAACCCAGAGGGCTATGGAACGAAAAATGGTAGGGGTAACATTAAGAGATAGAAAGCGTACAGAGTGGGTCAGAGAAATAACTCAAGTTACCGACATTCTAGTGGAAATTAAGAAGAAGAAATGGACATGGGCAGGACATGTAGTCCGAAGAGAGGATAACCGATGGTCGCTGAGGGTAACAAACTGGATTCCAAGGGAAGGAAAGCGTAGCAGGGGGCGGCTGAAAGTTAGGTGGGTGGATGAGATTAAGAAGTTCGCAGGGGTCAAGTGGATGCAGCTAGCACAGAACCGGGTTAGGTGGAGAAATATGGGAGAGGTCTTCGCCCTGCAGTGGGTATAATCAGGCTGTTGATGATGATGATGATAACCTTTTCCGGATTCCGCTTCTGGCAATAGATGGGTTGCGTATCCACAAGTTACGCCACCCTATACGCGATAACGCACGCGCTCCCCACGAGTACTGCTGCTAATGTCGCCGACTTTTTGCTTCCCGACGTCATTCTACATCATGTAGTTCCCCGCCAACTGCTCACTGGCCGTGGCCGCACATTCCTTTCAGCAGATGTGGGCGACATTCTTCGTGCGTGCTCAACTAAACACAAGCTGACGATCGCTTACCACCCACAAACTAATGACCTCACTGAGCGGCTCAATCGCACTCTTACTGACATGCTCGCCATGTAAGTCTCCTCTGATGACTGGGATGTCGCCCTCCCATACTTTACATTTCCATAGAACCCATCCCGTCACGACACTACCGGCTACTCTCGGTTTTACCTCTTGTACGGCCGTGAGCCTCAACTGCTGCTTGACTCTTTCAAACATCTGGTCCCCACCAGTCTGAATAAGCCCGTGAAGCCCGTGCCTATCATGCTCGCTCTCGCTTGCCAGCTTCCCAAGCTTCCCAACAAGAGCACTACAACAGCCGCCTCCTCGACAGCTCCTTCTTACGTGGGTCCCTTGTGCTGCTCTTGGTACGTTCTCACGCATTGGGCTCTCGGAAAAGCTTCTTTTTCGCTATGTGGGCCCATATAGTTTTCTGCGCCAAGTATCAGCCGTCACCTACGAGGTTGAACCTGCGTTCCCCGAGAGGACTTTCCGTACCGTACGGTCTGAGATTGTTCATGTATCGCGCTCTAAGCCCTACAACGTACCTTGTGCCAACACTCGCTAAACAGCACAGCGACGGTGCTTCTGCACCCGGGGGTCATGCTACGGGTCGACTCATCGAAGATAAGACAAGTGTGTGTGCGCTGGCGTGTGCTTGGGGCCCGAGTCCCTAACAGTGGCCTGTGCTTCGACGTTTGATACGCCTTGTGCTTGTGTCCAGTTTCGTGCGAGTGTATCAGTGTTTATATGATGAGAACGCCTCCTACCACGTAACAGTATATTAGAGCTCATCATTATATAACTAACAGCAAGACGTGACGCCAGCGGCAGCCATTTTACAACAACCAGACTTTTGCGGGATAATGTTAACCTTTTTACATTATTTCAAAAAAGCCTGGCCCATGTCCAGCGGGTTCAAATACATGAGTGATATCGCGCTAGGACGATCAAATACAATCAGTGGCATTCTTTGCGCAAATTTGAACTTACGTCTGCACATGGGTCTGCGATGTGTCCAAGTTCCGTGAGCACCGCAGCGAATTTCCGGCTCGCCTTCCAAATAGTAACCGTCGATGCAGGCGTAGCTGATTGCAGAATTCGGAGGGCAGCATTCGCCTTGGTACGGTTCATTTTCCAGGGTGATATAACGGTTTCCGTTCAATGAAACGCCTGGGTCCTTGCAGTAGGTGTCTGACCGTAAAACAGAAAGGGAGGACGTCCTTACCAGGCAATCTTATTAGTTACGTTAGGTGCGCTCACTACAAAAACAACATTAAAGGCAGAATTTATTTGAGCTGTTGCGTCATGCAAAAATGCGACAGGTTGAGATTTTAGTGCTTGCAAGAAAATAAACTTAACCTCAATGTTAAAAAATTAAGCTTACATACTTAGGACTTCCTATGTGCTTGAAGGAGAATACTGAAACGAGCAATATGCTGCTGTGACGGCCCCACGCTTCTTCGGGTTGCGTACGCCACCACGTGACCTGTATCTTTCTGCCTCTTCAATTCTCCACTCCTACTTTGACGTTAGGTCACGCAGTGCGTTGAGGTGCTAGCATCCAACGTGGCGTCAGATCGTTGCTAAATGGGCAACTATAGTTTTATGACACCACTCGCTGCAGAAAGCGGCTGCGTCACAACAAAAATACAAAAAAAGAGGTCCTCTGGTGCCACATTAATGTCCTTTAGTGAGTTTGTGCGCTGGCGCCACCTTTGACACCGCTAACCGCTACAACACCACCAGGAAGCTTTTTACCTGAAAGGATTACTGAGAATTTTGCCTTCAGAAAGAGCGTATGAAGGGCGTTCAAAATTATTCAATGAGCTTTTTTTTTCTTTCGAAAAGTGTGAAACATACGCTGGTGTGGTCACTTCAGGTGAATTGTGCGTGAGATAAGTGGTTACGGACGTAATTTACCAATGGTAAGATGAGTAACCCCCTAACGTTAAAACAATAGATTTATTTTTGACTTCAAGGGCAAACATTTATACTGCCATAATGAAGGCCGTCAATATAAAAAGGCGAGTCTCCTATTTAGTTTTCTTTATTTATTATTTTGAATATAAGTAACGGGCTCCAAAATAAAAAGACATTAGAAATCTTGGTTCGCTGGCTTTCATAAGTCACTCATCTGTGAAGGGGTGGGTCCCTGCTCCTAGTACTGTAGCCAAAATATTTTAAATATCTGTTATGTAATCAAATGCAGAAATTGTGTCTGTGTTTGATACAGAACAATACGACTCCATTTTACAAACGTACAATGCGTGAAAACTAACTAAAGGATCTTTAATTCCCATCTTTAACAGTTCATATTTGGAGTTACCGTGCATATTAAGAAATTAAAAAGAAGCATCTCAGGTTTCATGTTGACAGCCTTCAATTTCACAATATTAGATTGCTCCTTGAAATTAACAACAAACAGTTTGATCAGTTAATTTTACTTTATTAATCGTTTCATTATTAATCTTTTAGGCTTCATATTGTCCGCCTTGCCGTAAAATCAACCTGAAGTCATAGTCGTGTTGGAAACCAATGGGGCACTAAGCGCCGCTTCGGAAAAGTTGGACAGTTTCGCGCAGCTGCTATGGAGGGTTAATGACGTATGTTGGTAAAACGCAGTCGTCAGTGGCCTACAATGGAATGGAGCAGGTTATGGATTTCTTCATTGTTAAGAAATTCCGTATTCAAAACCTGGGTCTTCATGCCTGTGAGCTCTTTGAATTTTCCAGCCGCATTTCTGCAGTCACCTGAGACGATGTAGTGTCGGAGCATCCGAAGGTATTCCGCGGCCTGGAATGCGTCAGACAAAGGTATCATGAGGTCGTCAAGAATGGAGTTACCCCTGCACTACAAGCAATTCCTCGGGTCTCACAAGCATTGCTACGACCACCAAACATTTACCAAGAATTTGCCTACCAGCAGCCAAAGGAACCCCTGCTCAGGCCAGAAGTGCCAAACCCGTCCTTGGCAGGGGTTTATCTATTTGAGTACAGTGGCAATATGAGGCCGACCATTCGCCTGGCATGCAAAAGAATCATAGTTCGATTCTCGGTGCCACACTATTTTCCACCGGGTCAAAAACAAAAATACGCGTGCTGATGGAATTGCATAAAAACAGTAGAATTTGTCGGGCTAGTTGGTTCATAGACCAATGCAATAAAAAGCTGCGCTAACAAGACACGGACGAAGGAAAGGCAGAACGCACACAAACGTTTGTGTGTGTCCTGCCTTTCCTTCGTCCGTATCTTATTAGCGCAGCTTTTTACTGCATAAAAACAGGTTTGGTGTGCGACCTGATGCTGGTGAACATCTCCGGCAACGCACTCCCTCACCAGAACAGGAGTTGACCACCCTGGTGCAGTAATTGGCCACAACCTCCCTACACAAAACCTACAAAACCCCGGCCCTTAGTCACCAGCGACTGCGCAGCAACTGACCACAGTGACAGTCAGACATGTGACGTAGCGGGGAGTGCTAAGAATTTCTGGCTCCGAGGACAGGCCGCTATTATAAACTGACCCTGGCAACGTCTAACTAATTGGATCTCAAGGGAACGTAATCGTAGTAGGGGGCGGCAGAAAATCAAGTGGGTGAATAAGATTAAGAAATTCGCAGGGGTGAAATGGACGCAGCTAGCACAGGACCGGAATAATTGGAGAAAAATGAGAGGGGCCTTCACCCGGCAGTGGATGTAGTACAGTTGATGAAGATTATGGCAATTTCTATGTATTAGCATACAATGCGTTCTCTAACTTTCCTGAAGTTGAGCTTACCGATATCGCTAAAGAGGAAAGGATACAACAGGGCATCTTACCTGTACTTACCTCTGGGGCTGAAACCTGAAAGCTAACAAAGAGGGTTCTGCTTAAGTTGGAGACAACGCAGATGGCTATGGAAAGAAACATGGTAGGGATAACGTTGGGAGATAGGAAACGTGCAGAGTGAGTCAGAGAAATAACTCAGGTCACTGACATTCTAATCGAAATCAAGAAGAAGAAATGGGCATGGACAGGACATGTAGCGCGAAGAAATTGTAACCGATGGCAGCTTGGGGCAACAAACTGGATTCCAAGGGCAGGAAAGCGTAGCAGGGGGCAGCAAAATATTAGTTGGGCGGATGAGGTTAAGACGTTCGCAGGGGTCAAGTGGATGCTGCTCGCACAGAACCGGATTAATGGAGGAATGTTGGAGAGGCCTTCGCCCTCCAGTGGGTATAGTCAGGCTGATGATGATGATGATGAGTAGCCTCGAGATACTGATGCATAAACTGTCAAGCAGCATTGGATAGCATGTTTCCCAGGCATGGCATTCCCCTGGAAATCAGCAGTAACAACGGCCCATAATTCACATATAAGGAATTTCGACAATTCGGCGAGAACTATGACTGCCAACCTATAGCATCAAGCCCTCGCTTTTCCCTCTCTAATGGTCTAGCAGAGAAAGGAGTGCAAGTTGTGAGATGCATTCTCAAGCAGACATCGGACTCTAGTGAAGATTTCTGGCTTGGCTTGCCGAGTTACAGGTCTGCACCAATGGAAAGCAGCCGATGTCGAATCGAGCTGCTCATGGGAAGGCGCCCTAGGTCCAGACTCTCAGACTGCCCCGTATGTCCCTGCCCGGGCGTTCACACGCAAGCAGAACTGCAGAGAGGAAGGCAACTGCGTCCCCTGCAAACTGGTGACGTGGTGCGGCTGAGCGAGCATAGACAGTGGTGGGCTCGGTGGCTGTGCCACAACACGGTATAAACCATCCTTCTTCGCCATGCAGGTTTTCTCGCCGACGTTTATCTGCGTCATGCTCCCTGCAGCCTTTTGTGGTTTCTGGGGTACGGCAAATGAACGTGCGCCCATGCGCAGTGCAAATGGAGGGAAATTCTGCGCTGCACCTACAAACGCCCCACGCCTGTGCTACCGGCTCAAGCAAACTGGACCCTCGATTCCGACTGGAAGGTCACATCGTCAGCGACCACATTCCACGGACAGTCTTTAAAAGAGCAACAACCGACGTCAGCACTGTGGGCTCGGTGGCTGTGCCACAACACAGTCTAAACCGCCCGTCTTCGCCATGCAGGTTGGTAACTATCACAGTTTATTCTCAAAGCAAACTAGCAACTACTTTTTGGTACAGCTCCCGAGCCCCCAGTGTTGCGTCGTTATCAGTGTCGAGTGCCTTAATGTTGCTCGGGCTCTCCTACTGCTGTGCGGTGACATTGAGAGAAACTCTTGTCTCGATAAGCTCGACGCTATCCTTAGCGAACTAAAGAAGATGTATTCTGGCCAGGTCGAGTTAGTGAACGAAGTGCAGGGGCTTAAGGGTCAATTGCTCTCAATGGACCAGAAAATGGCTAATCTGACCATACGCCTCACTGCTCTAGAAACCCACTGCTGATAATAATCTACACTGCGCTCAGATCTAGAGGCAATTCAGACGACAGCAACCGAGACTGCTCGCCTAGTTGGTGTACTAGAGGATCGCCTTGACGACGCGGAAAACCGCTCCCGACACAACAACCTAATCTTCTATGGTCTGCCTGATACCGAAACATACTCTGAAACATACTCACATTTCGAGGACCTAATAATTCGTCACTGCTTAGAACACCTCGACGCCCAAATGACATAGAACGTGCCCATCGCCTCGAACGTCACTCCGAAGACCGACAACGCCCGGTCATCCTTAAATTTACATCCTTCGAAACTAAAAAATCAGTTCTTTCCAAAGTTCAGGCATGGTGCTAGCGCACAAGGAGGACACACACGGCGGGTAGACGGACAGGACAAATGCTAGACTAACAACTGAAGTTTATTCCGGGCAAAACACATTTATACTTTTTTTTATCCTCCTTAACATGCTCCGCTTGTGCCGCCTTCAATTTCAATCGCGTCAGAAGTGATAAAACCGACTTAAAAACGCCACGTTTACAGAATGCACTGAGAAGATTAAATTCGATAAACCTGAAATCCAAAGGGGACGAAGAGCATGAGGAATACGGTGCGAAAAGACCTTACAGAACCAAAATATAAACACAAAATAAAACCGTTGTGGCGAAAAAACCTTCAAAAGGTGACGTGAAAGCTAAAACGAGCATGTGTAAAGGCATGCCGAGGTGACGTTAGATGAACGAGACAAAACAACCATAAAAATATAAAAAGTACACCGCGATAACCCAGCAACAATTAGATGAGACAGACAAAATAACCATCTTCAAATCAAACTAGCGCACTTCAAAACAAAGACACAGGAAGAGAACGACAACACAGCGCTGACTTCAACTGGTTTTTATTTGAGAGTGAAACAATATATATGTACGAAAAGTGGGCGTGAAAGAATTGATAACTGCTGAGATTGCACGTGGCGTAAAATACCGAACGCAAAGTTAAAAGGCGCACGATAACAAGATAGGTCAAAGCAAGGCAGAACGGCAGGGCTATAAAAAATAAAGAAGCGAAAAACGGGGAGGCATGTAGGTAAAAACAGTTTAATATGGCACGATCCGCAGATACATAAACTAAAATCGAAAAAAGGCCAAAAGGGGCATTAAGAGCGATAAAAGCCAAAGCGGGCATTACGAGCGATAAAAAACAAAAAAGGGCATTAAGAGCGATAAAAGAATCAAAAGGACAATTAAGAGCATTACAAGACCAAAAGGGCATTAAAAACAGAATACCTAAAACAACCAAGGCCAGGCCGCTAGAGGCGGAGGAGTGTACCCGGAATCTAAACATTAAAACTACTGTGCGTCTGGTTCAAATATTCCAACTCGCTTTTAGTCAGGGCTATTGAGGGTGCGCTAACACAATTTTGACCTAGCTTTAGAATGTGAGCGGCTTCTATGATTTCACGTGTGAACTGATGTGCATTTCTCGCAATGACAGTGCAATTATGAAGGGATGGCTCACAGGGCTGAGAAGGACATTTTAGGCAGTGAACACCTAGGTTTCTTTTCGTAGTATTGTAAACACTGTTTGAGTGTTCCATAAGTCGTTCGTTTAGGCAACGCCCGGTTTGCCCCACGTAGGCCTTGCCACAGCTCAGGGCAATCTTATAGACGACACCAACTTGGCAGGGAACGAAAGGTGCCTGGTGCCTAACAGGGCAGGCTGGCTTTCGCACAGCCGGGGCATTGACTCTGCGGCAAAGCTTGGAAAGCTTGTCAGGCGCCGAGAACACAACACGGACGCCTGCCTTTTGCGCAATCCGTTTGAGCCCGTGGGAAATAGTATGAAGGTAAGGCACCACAGCAACCTTGTGTTGATGTTCAGGAGCAGCTCTCACTTGACCCCTTTTAAGCTTCTGCAAGAGGGAGTCCGCTACTGAGGTCAGCAAATGCTCAAGGTAGCCAGCATTGATCAGCCGCTGAGTTTGCTCATCGATGCTCCGGCCCATAGAGTGTACACAGGACTTCATTAGGGCATTTGTGAAACAAAGGTTCACAATGCCCCTCTTAACGATCTTAGAATGGGCTGAACTGTAGGGCAACAAGGACTTGCCCCCTCTCGGCTGGTACTACCAGCACAGGTGGTCATCTGCCCTGGATAGCCTTAAATCAAGAAAGCGTAAAGCTTCCTTATCCGGTACCTCATGGGTCAAAACAAGGGGAGAGAGGCACTGTTCAAAGAGAGAAAGCGCTTCTGAAACCGAGCTCTCAAAAGTACATTCGTTACTAGCCAAAAGGATTAAGTAGTCATCGACGAATCTGAAAATCTTCACAGCGGCTGACGAAGATAGCTGCTGTTCTAATAGTCGGTCATGACACCATTGATGTTCTAATGCCTTTTTCAGTCGATATTAAGAATCTTTACTATTCACTTCCACACGACAAGCTTCTTTTGTGTGTTGAAAGTTGTATCGATGCGTTCGGATCCGTTACCTTCCAGAATTCTTGTGGCATCTCGGTGACCGGCTTCTTGGAACTTTTGACAGTTTACCTTAGCTCAACTTTCGTTTCATGGGATGAAAGCATTTTTATTCAAAAGAGCGGAGTGGGCATTCGCTCCCGCATTGCTCCAAAATTAAGTGATATATATCTCGCCCATCATGACCGACTATTAGAACAGCAGCTATCTTCGTCAGCTGCTGTGAAGATGTTCAGATTCGTCGATGACTACTTAATCCTTTTGGCTAGTAACGAATGTACTTTTCAGAGCTCAGTTTCAGAAGTGCTTTCTCGCTTTGAACAGTGCCTCTCGCCCCTTGTTTTGACCCATGAGGTACCGGATTTACCGGCTTTACGCTTTCTTGATTTAAGGCTATCCAGGGCAGATGACCACCTGAGCTGGTGGTACCAGCCGAGAGGGGGCAAGTCCTTGTTGCCCTACAGTTCAGCCCATTCTAAGATCGTTAAGAGGGGCATTGTGAACCTTTGTTTCACAAATGCCCTAATGAAGTCCTGTGTACACTCTATGGGCCGGAGCATCGATGAGCAAACTCAGCGGCTGATCAATGCTGGCTACCCTGAGCATTTGCTGACCTCAGTAGCAGACTCCCTCTTGCAGAAGCTTAAAAGGGGTCAAGTGAGAGCTGCTCCTGAGCATCAACACAAGGTTGCTGTGGTGCCTTACCTTCATACTATTTCCCACAGGCTCAAACGGATTGGGCAAAAGGCAGGCGTCCGTGTTGTGTTCTCGGCGCCTGACAAGCTTTCCAAGCTCTGCCGCAGAGTCAATGCCCCGGCTGTGCGAAAGCCAGCCTGCCCTGTTAGGCACCAGGCACCTTTCGTTCCCTGCCAAGTTGGTGTCGTCTATAAGATTGCCCTGAGCTGTGGCAAGGCCTACGTGGGGCAAACCGGGCGTTGCCTAAACGAACGACTTATGGAACACTCAAACAGTGTTTACAATACTACGAAAAGAAACCTAGGTGTTCACTGCCTAAAATGTCCTTCTCAGCCCTGTGAGCCATCCCTTCATAATTGCACTGTCATTGCGAGAAATGCACATCAGTTCACACGCGAAATCATAGAAGTCGCTCACATTCTAAAGCTAGGTCAAAATTGTGTTAGCGCACCCTCAATAGCCCTGACTAAACGCGAGTTAGAATATTTGAACCAGACGCACAGTAGTTTTAATGTTTAGATTCCGGGTACACTCCTCCGCCTCTAGCGGCCTGGTCTTGGTTGTTTTAGGTATTATGTTTTTAATGCCCTTTTGGTCTTGTAATGCTCTTAATTGTCCTTTTGATTCTCTTATCGCTCTTAATGCCCTCTTGTGTTTTTTATCGCTCTTAATGCCCCCTTTGGCTTTTATCGCTCTTAATGCCCCTTTTGGCCTTTTTTCGATTTTAGTTTATGTATCTTCGGATCGTGCCATCTTTAACTGTTTTTACCTACATGCCTCCCCGTTTTTCGCTTCTTTATTTTTTATAGCCCTGCCGTTCTGCCTTGCTTTGACCTATATTGTTATCATGCGCCTTTTAACTTTGCGCTCGGTGTTTTACGCCACGTGCAATCTCAGCAGTTATCAATTCTTTCACGCCCACTTTTTGTACATATATATTGTGTCACTCTCTAATAAAAACCAGTTGAAGTCAGCGCTGTGTTGTCGTTCTCTTCCAGTGTCTTTGTTTTGAAGTGCGCTAGTTTGATTTCAAGATGATTTACCAAATAGCCCGTTTTTCCACCCTTGCAAAGCAACCATGAATTGATAAAAACTACACCGCGACAACCCCAGCAACAAAGTGAGCAGGAGATCCAAAACAAGTAAACAAGAACCACTAAAAACCCTTGGCGCAACCCCAGACACAAGTCTTATGGCAGAGAAAAGAGTGATGGGAGGAAACAATTTGCCTGCCAGATAGTAACACGGCCTACAAGGAATCATCAGCTAATGGTGATGGAAAAACCTTCATAATTTTTGATAGCCACCATACCTTTCTAGATATTCCAATTCTCTATTACTAAGCGCGACAGAGGACTTACGCATTCATCTCCTGCCGGTTTTATAAAGAGGGCCTCAAGGATTTCCCTGCTCTCCCTGGTAAACATCTTCCCTATGGCTGCGGTTTCCTCCCATTTTGGAGTACAGCTCGGTTGGTGAAGGCAGTTTTTGCCTGAATTATTTCACCAACTAGCCCAGTTAAGAGCATTGACAGTCTTTTCAAAGGTCCGAAATTCAAGGATACCGGTTATAACCGGCGCCGGTGAAGACTTTTCACGCCGTGTCCAAAATTGCCGGAAACACCTTGTAGCTTTTGCCAAGGCAAAATCTGTATCATTTTCTCTGAGGTTCAAAACACCGCCTTCGGCCCAAAACGCTATATTTTTGATGAATCAACTCAGTCGGTACAAGATATATCGTAACAAATAACTAATCCTTCCCGCTCTTGAGATCTTGGCGGCCTAATCCTCGTGCCAACTTTCCATTCTCGGTAATCTTTACTAACTTTCGCAGCTTCCTGCCGAAACGTGATGTGTCAAATCTTGTAACATCTTCGAGCAACAATTTGCTTGTTGTAACTGAAGCATGGTTGAATAACGACATCACTGATTTAGAGATACTGTTAGACCTGCCTCATTTTCGTCTTTTTCGCGAGGAGTTCTGATTGCCGACCATGAGCAGTTATCTTGTGCTACCATTGATATCACCTCAAGTTTATAAATTCTATCGATCATGTGCCGTGCATCCCCACTCACAATACCAATTGGTGTGTGTTATATAGCAGCAGTCCTGACTTCCCTCGAAAACTTCAAAATATATTAAATTACATGGTTTCCAAGCACCCTAAGGCACACATCCTTCTCTTTGGGGATTTCAACTATCCCGATATTGACTGGCATAACCAGTCTCAGCCTATAGCCAGTCAGGAAGAGTCGAAAACTTTTATAGATGTTTACCTTAATTTTAATTTACCCCAACTAATCTCCGAACCAACGCGTGTGGCAGGGGAAACGGCTAACACACTCGACCTCATACTGACCACCCATCCAGACAGCCTAGAATTCATATCGTGTCTCCGGAAAATCAGCTATCATAAAGTAAGCCATGCAGTTTTAACTTCTCACATATAATAAGACAAGATTGCCTCTATAAGATTTCCTCTTATAATCACCACGGCCATAAACGCGATAACCTTCAACAGTAATGGAATTTCGTGCATAATCGACAAAATTAACAGTTCACCGGCCTCAGGCATAGACAAAATCAATTCAAAGGCCTTGAAAAACACTAAATCAGTGTGTTGCAGCATTTTTTGTTCATTGTTCTCGCACTCACTCTCTGGAGGAACCATTCCAGACGACTGGAAAGTGGGGAATATCGTTCCCGTCCACAAAGCAGGTAGTTCTGATTCACCTCTTAATTATCGTCCCATTTCACTAACAAGTGCACCGTGCAAAATCATGCAACATGTCATTTGCTCTCAAATCATGCAATTCTTGGATTCAAATAATTTCGTTCATCTATCGCAGCATGGATTCCGCAAGAGTTTCTCCTGCGAAACTCCACTACCCATTTATGTGCATGATATTCACGCCAACCTTGATATTAACCTACAAGCTGACTTCATTTTCGTAGATTTCGCTAAAGCATTTGACAAAGTACCGCATCAACACTTGCTTCTTAAACTTTCCCAGCTGAACCTACATCCGAACATAACTGCATGGATTAAAGCTTTCCTCACGCATCGCTCTCAGTCCGTCGTCATTAATAACCAATCTTCCAACCCGCTTCCAGAAACCTCCAGCGTCCCACAGGGTTCTGTTCTCGGTCCTTCATTATTCCTCATATACAATGACGATTTACCCCGGCATACCTCTTGTCATATCCACTTGTTCGTCGACGATTGTTTCATTTATCGCTCAGTGACTAACCATTCTGGCCAAGAATCACTTCAGGCATATCTGCGCCGTTTTTTCTCGT
Source organism: Amblyomma maculatum (assembly GCF_055883805.1). Classification (NCBI taxonomy): domain Eukaryota; kingdom Metazoa; phylum Arthropoda; class Arachnida; order Ixodida; family Ixodidae; genus Amblyomma; species Amblyomma maculatum. The sequence goes on along the minus strand of NC_139344.1, from coordinate 477,531,386 downwards.
GCAGCAGCTGACCGGAACGGCCTTCCCCACAATATTGCTGCCATAACATGTCCATCATCATTTTCAAGCACTGTTGATTCCTGCATTTTGTAAACCCCACCCCTTATGTAACACCCCGAAAAGGGGTCTTTAAGGTAAATAAAGTGATGTGATGTGACAATGGGTCCGGAGGAGCCGGGTGCCGGAAGAAGTGGTTGCATGATCATCGCTGGTCATAACCAAAGATGGGCATGAGTTACCTCCTCCCAATCAGAGGTACCTTTGTGGAGAGCGATGACTCTGAGGAGGCTGACTGTGGTGCGTCGGAACCAGAACCGGTAGTGGATGTCGAAATTCTTTACCCTGTTGAGCATCTGTCCAACCCGCCTGATCCTCAATCTTTTTTGGCGGCGACTCCAGGGAATTAGCAAAATGCTAGTAAATGCTAGGGGGTCAGCGAGAACTGCTCGACCTCGGGAGTGCCTGACTTAGGATGACCGTTTTCAGAAATTAGCTGAGTAGTTTCTTTTTGTGTACTTTGCGGTGAGAGTAGCCTCAAAGTTGGGATGATATATCGGTAGTTGGCTTACTTTGTACTAGTTGAGCCGGCAATCGGGGCGAAACACGGGCATCACCACAGAGATGTATACGGCGAGCGCCAAATAAACAGCACTTTTCACCCTCCACGTGTGTGGCTGATATGTTTCCGCTGCGCAGATTTGTTGGAGGATCGTATTACAAACACGAGGTTATGACAGACGTCACAGTTGTTCTAGTAAACAACAAGGCGAAAGCAAAGATGTTGATTTGCTGTGATCATAGTATGTGCGTTTTTAGACTGAAATGAAAGGGTTTTATTTTTAAAAACTCTCTTTAAACTTCGGCGCATAATACCTCAAATATTTAGATCTGGTGTGTTAAGAATTTTGCACAGCGCGAACGAAGGCCGGGGATAAAACACACACAGATAAACCATCTTGTATGTGTTCGTCTTCAGTTTAAACTCAATTGCCGTATTCTCTGACCGTGCCAGCTAGTACCGCCGATGAAAATTATAGAATAATACTCTACAGCGCATTTAAAAGAGAGACAGCGCAAATGCTAAAGGTCGAGTCACACTGCGGAAACACAGCAGCGCCATTAAGAGAACACGTTCTCCAAACTAACCACAAACAAATTTCTGAACTAGCTTGTTCCCCAACAGCATGTTCCACCGCACGAACAGCCGGGAAGCCAAACAGCTTGCTGTGCTGTTGTCTCGGTGTGAAAGCGTTGGGCAACCAGCACAAGCAACAGGTAGCGTCCGTCAAGGCTGTTTGGCCTGTTCGCCGGCCGTGCAAATTTTCGAGCGACAACGCACCAACCAAAACACTTTTTCAGCGGATTGACTTGTTCCTTTGCATTTCTACATGCAGATATGTTTTTGTTTGCAGAAAGTTTCCTTGCAAACCACTTTCCAAGTTGTAGGGTCTTGCAGACAGCGCATTCAAGCGGGCGCTCAGGGGCGCTCAGGCGGCCGCACACCGGTGCTTCGTGGTGATACTGCGATGTAGACCATTGTCGAATACGCCTCACTATAGCCAAAACTATACTCGACTGCCTTTTTCATTCACTAAAACTTGTGAAGGCTGCCGCAGATGGCGCGCCGATGACACGCGTTATCGATCAACGCAGCCGAGACGCGGATCCGTGAGCCGTGTAGCGCTGCTTGGTTTGATGCAGTACACGTTCGCATAAGAAGGACTGCCTGCTATACTTGTGCAATAGAAACATGCCTGCATAAAGCGTGGAGCTTCCGGCAACAGCGCCTCCGGCGGGTATGCGAAGCGACGATCGGCACTGCTGCCTGTCTGACCTAATCGTTGCTAGGCCTAGTTGGTTTCTTCGGACGGCATATCTGGTCCCTGAAGATGTGAGTGGCCTCGACGCTGTTATGAAGAATCATATTTCTTAGTTTTCCAGGGAAGCCCCATTTCATAGTAAATTACGTCGGATGGAACGTGCATTCGGTGGCCTTACCCTTTTGCAAAAACCAGTTCCACTGGCTCCCAACGCTCCAGCGCCCCAGCGCCATAACTGATTATGGGCCCAGTATGACGCTGGAGACTGGGCGCACTGGGACGCGGCATACTGGCATGCTCGGCACTTGCGGAACTGGTCGCCCAGAGAAAAAAAAGCCTCGGATAAAAATTAAAAGCTGAAAAGTAACGAAGCACCTCAAGTACATTAAAAAATAGAAAAGTAAAAAAAAAACGCAAAAAAAAAAGAGTAGCAACCAGCGCCCTTCGAACCTCTTAATCTGTAGCCCTCTACGCTAACCATTCGGCCACGCAGAGAACTAGAGACCTATCAAATATTTTTGTATTTTACGTCATGATCGCAATTATAAGGTTGCGACTTCATGTTTCACAGTGTACAGGCCATTGCTGCCGCTCTAACAATTACAACTTGTTGATCATTGGAGCTTGCCGCCTGCTCTCACGACTTGTAACTAATGTTCTGGATGCGCACTATTTTGTGCACTGGAATCATCATAACATGTGGACATCGCTGGCAAATTTAACAACGCCGGCTCGTCGGTAGTGCTCTGCTACCGTGGGCGTACTTTTCGCTTAACACGGAGCTTTGATACAAACTTTCAGCGAAAAAAGTGCGACCAAGATTCAATACCGGCAAGCGCAGCACCGACGATACTATTTTGCGTGTAAGCTTATTTGGAATTAAACATTTCAGGAAGCGAAGCGATGACCGAGGGCTCAGCTGGTTTATACGCACTGCAAGAAGGAGCTCAAAAGCTTGAGAAATACTCAAAATATCATGTATTACAAGCACTGCATGTTTTTTTTTTCTCTCTCATGGTCCCATCGCTCGATAAACTACTCTCTTCTTTTTTTATTATTTCTTTCTGCTGTTTATACTGGGCCGCGGTGCAGGCTACGCTCGCTATTGCATAGGCCCTGTTTGAAGCCTGCGATTGAGCCCGCGTTGAACATTTTGGCAGTAATCAGGGTGTTAGAGTGCCCTCAGGATCAGCTGTGAAGTTTGATATGCGTGGTAGCCCACATTATTCAATTCAAGTTTTAGTTGTAGGAAATAGTGTGGCATGCGATATAAGAAGCCCGGCGATCGTGGTCTCTCTCGAAACGAACTATCGAAACATGGAAACTCTAGAAAACAGATACTGCCTTTATTTTCTTACAGGTGTGCAACAACTTCGCAGCAAAAGGCGTTTTTTTTTTTAACCATATGTTTCATATGCGGCCCGACGGTCGATTGCAAGTACGCTGTTGCCACGTTGGCCCCTGAGGGATGCTAACCGGTCAAGGCCGCTGTACGGTTGCTTTTTTGACCCGCTCCGCACGCATGCGACCCGCACGTTTTCTGCCTCAAGCGGACGGGGTGTGGAAAGGGTGCTGTACGATCGTTTTGCTGACTGCCAGTCAGCCGGACGGTTCCAGCGTCCCGATTGACGCGTTCGGGCGTCGCCTTCTGTCCAATACCATCATTCTCCAACTGCTGCGTGACCACCGCGGAGCTCTTTCGCGTCTTCCTTTCTAGCGTGCTGCATCTCGGCTGTGTCGGAATCGCCATGGCGTGGTTTTTGTCGAGGCTTTTGGTGTGATCGATGGCTCTCGTCAGCTACCACATGAGTAGCAGTTCAGCACAGCGCCTGACTACCTACATGGCCGCCGGTAGCGATGTCAATTGGTCTTTAGTTGCTCAGTTCATCGCCGCCGACGTAATTTATTTAGTACATACTGCAGAACCTTATCAGGGTCCAAGCAGGACAGGCATATATTGTAACAAAACTCAAAAGATACAGAAGACAATCAAAAGAAACATGCATAAAAATGAACAGGCAAATTTTGCGAAACTATGACAGTGCCATAACATGGTTCCAATCGGATATTGTCCGCGGGAAAAATGAATATTTAAAACAATCAGTCTTCGCAAAATACGGTGTTAATGATTGAATGTGATGATGTCGGGTATGCCGTGTGGATAAAGGGGATATGTACTGTGAAGGATCCAAAGCTAACTTATGGTTAAGTAAAGAATAAAGAAACTCAAGGCGATATTTTCCTCTTCGCGTTTCAAGTGATTCAATATTGTTAGTCGCCATGATATCTGTGGGGGAGTCGGTGATTTTAAATTTCGAGTAGATAAACCTAACAGCTTTTCTTTGAACCATTTCTAATTTATAGATGTTAAGCTTAGTAAATGGGTCCCATACAACCGAAGCATACTCAAGCTTTGGCCTGATGTAAGCGTTATACGTTAGCAGTTTTATGTGAGAAGGAGAATTTCTTAGTTTATGCCTCAGAAAACATAGCTTTTTAAATGCAGAGGAGCATATGTTATCTATATGTGAGTTCCAGGAAAGATTGCTTGTTATTGTTACACCTAGATATTTGTAACTATTAACCTGCTTTAGTGTTGATGATCCAAGGGTATACGCATGGTTAATCGGGTTCTTTTTATGTGTTATTTGCATCGAAACTGTTTTTTCAGTGTTAAGAACCATGGAAAACTCACTGCACCAATCAAGAACATTTTCTAGACACCGGTCAAGTTCATTTTGATCGTTAGTACATGTAATTTGACGGAATACAACACAATCATCTGCAAACAAGCGAATATGCGTTCCTGGAGTAACCACATTGACAATATCATTTATATAAATCTGAAAAAGCAAAGGTCCCAAGACGCTTCCCTGGGGCACCCCAGAGGTGACTGGGAGACAACTGGAGCTGCACCCATCGACTGAAACAAATTGCACTCTATTCGTGAGATAATCTGCAAGCCATGATATTAAAATGTCTGGAAGATTAATATTTTTTAGTTTTTGAATGAGCTTTCCGTGGTGAACTTTATCAAATGCTTTGCTAAAATCCATAAATATGGTGTCTATTTGACCATTCATATCCAGTGTTTTAGCAAAAGTAGGTACTATTGTAACTAATTGTGTTATTGTAGAATAGCCCTTTCTAAACCCATGCTGACAGTCGCTTAATACGGAGTGTTCTTCAAGAAATTTGTTAATATGTTTAGCAATAATGTGTTCGAGCATTTTACAGCATGCAGAAGTTAAAGAAATAGGACGATAATTTTGCAATAATGTGCAGTCGCCTTTTTTAAAGATCGGAACAACTCGAGCAGTCTTCCATTCAACCGGAAGTTTTGATGACAAGAGAGATTTTTTAAACAACACAAAAAGAAACTTCGCAATTATTTCGGCATAGCGTCGCAAAAATACATTAGGTAAATTATCAGGACCAGAAGAAGTTTTAGGCTTCAATTCTAAAAGCAAAGCAAATACACCAGGGAGGCTAACAAAGTCCACCTCCGATACAGGAAAATATGACGCTCTTTGTACACATTGTGTACCTGCTTCAGAGAATACGCTGTGAAAAAAAGAATTAAAATTACGTGCAATGTCAATCGGATCAGTCAGTGTATCTCCCTCCGATGTTATTTTTGAGATATGTTTCTTGCTATCACTCAGGAAGTTCCAAAATTTACTTGGGTCATTTTTAACAAAATTGGGTAACGTTGTGTTAAAGTACAAGTCCTTTGACTCACGAACCACACGTTCAAGATTATTTTTAAGCGTTTCAATCTGACTTAACTGGCGGTTCTTTTTCTTAGATCTTTTTAGTTTTCGCTTCAGTTGAATAATCTTCCGCGTCATCCAAGGTGTGCGTTTGTGAACTTTTTTGCATTTATTTGGAACGAAGGTATTTAGACAGTATTGACACATTTCGACGAATCGCTCCCACAGCTTGCAGACATCATTTTCATCGAAACTGGATAAACAAGTTTCCATATGTTCAATCACTGCGGCATCATCAGCCCTAGAATAATCCTTGAAAGATCGTACGTGACTGACTTTTTTGTTGAGGGAAGGGAACTTAACTAAATCTATCGACACGCTTACCAGGTGATGGTCTGAAATGCCTGTTTCAACTGACACAGTATGCATAGAATATTGACGGCTAGCAAAAACTAGGTCTAGTATAGAGGAAGATGTACCTTGCACACGAGTAGGTTGATTTACAATTTGAGCTAAATCATGAGTAAGCATGATATCAAACATAACGTCTGCACTGCTCCCAGATTTAGTACCGCCCTGGAAACGGTCCCAGCACACGTCTGGAAGATTGAAGTCACCTATTAGCAGTATTTTCCTATCTCGGAAATAAGACAGGTGATGCTGTAGCTTAATAAGATAGTCGGGTGTGGCATCTGGTGGCCTGTAGCAAGCGTACAGGATAAAAGATTGACCCCAGCAAGAAATTTTCATGCAAAGGCATTCAAGGTCAGGAACGTCATATACGAGGTCGCATTCTACAGAGTCTTTCAAGAGAACGGCTACGCCGCCACCCCTTGAGGTCCTATCCTTGCGAACGACTTTATAATGAGGAGGAAATACCAGGTCATCTGCTAAGTCGTCACGTAACCAAGTTTCCGTCAGGACTGATATGTGTGGGTCGAACTGCAGCAGTTTAATTTCAAGCGAGTCTTTCTTGTTTGCAACGCTGCGTGCGTTAATGTTAACTATTCTCAAGCATTTTTTACTAAATTGGCTCGTGTTACTATGGCAAATCAAGCTATCTGTGTTAGTGAAGAAAGAAGCTGAGTTAGATGAACTGCTCACTTTTTCGGTGAGCGGTTTCGCAGCTGCGAGCAACTTCGCGTCACGGGCCGATTTGCGGTGACCTCGTCGTTTTTTTGAACCCTCACTTTATCACTTTTTTCGCAGTCCCATACGTAAGGGATATTATTGATATATAACTTATCAAAAACCAAGGAAACCCGTTCTTTTTTATCTCGATTCAGCTTCGCGCTGTCCCATAGTTTCTTTCTTAGAACTTTCTTTGAAAAGTCTTCGCCAATTGAATAATCTTTTCCCTTTAGTTTCTTTCCGTTCTTGAGTATCGCAGTTTTATGTCTAATGTCTAAAAGCTTTATGATTACAGGACGTGTTTTGTCAATATCCGGCTTACCTAACCTATGTATCCGCTCAATAGGGACAGGGTTGAGTCCTAAAATATCATGAAAAATATCTTTGTTTACGGTTTCTTCAAGTGATTCATTTGTTTCCTCTTCAGTTTCTGGGATGCCATAAATGATCAAATTTGACCTCCTACTATAATTCTCAAGCTGCTCAACCCTTGCTTCAAGCCTTTCAATCGTTGTACTCATACAACTAACCGGTTCTTGGCAGAACGTTACTTGGCTTTCAAGCCTGGACAGGGCATCTAATTTGTTCTCTATATTTAGTAATCTGTTCTCTTTTATATCCTTTATGTCAACTGCGATTTCATTAAGTTGTTGCAAAATTAGGGTCATGTCAGGGCCGGGGTTCGATTCAATGTCACCTGCTAACAATAATAATTTCCTCAGACAAAATGTAAAAACCTCTAGCAAGCAGCAAAACCAAGGGCACGGCAGCACCAACAGGAATAGGTCATTAGAACGGAAGCATTTTCCGTACTTTTTGCTCACCTGCACAAGGTAGACAAACGGATTAGTGCTCCGCATTCTGTCGATGCTGCCATGCCCAGTGGCTGCGAAACAAGCGGGAGTCCCATTTATAGCTTGAGTGCACTGTGATGCCCCCTGCAGTCCAGGTTCCTGGCAATCAGCACGTGTTGCCGAAAAACGATGATACAGACGCCAAGATTCCAATGCTGGTGGGCGTATTTCTTGATCGATGTCTTGATGTGTTGAAAGATGGACATGCGCAGAGAGGTTCAGCACGCTGATGTCCGGACAGCCACCGTTGAAACATCCGAGAAGGCCACATAGCTGCACAAGGTAGACAAACGGATTAGTGCTCCGCATTCTGTCGATGCTGCCATGCCCAGTGGCTGCGAAACAAGCGGGAGTCCCATTTATAGCTTGAGTGCACTGTGATGCCCCCTGCAGTCCAGGTTCCTGGCAATCAGCACGTGTTGCCGAAAAACGATGATACAGACGCCAAGATTCCAATGCTGGTGGGCGTATTTCTTGATCGATGTCTTGATGTGTTGAAAGATGGACATGCGCAGAGAGGTTCAGCACGCTGATGTCCGGACAGCCACCGTTGAAACATCCGAGAAGGCCACATAGCTGCACAAGGTAGACAAACGGATTAGTGCTCCGCATTCTGTCGATGCTGCCATGCCCCTCCACCAGCCGCAACGTAAAAGGCGTAAGCCTACAAAACGTCTTTTGAGAGATCGGCGTCGACTCGGCGAGTATTTTACGTTGGTGCGGGACATGAGAAGCGGAGACGGCACAGACTTCTTCCAGTACTTCCGCATGTCTGTGGAAAGGTAAGTAGTACATGTTCATATCATCCTTGCCTGTATTTCGTGAATTTCTTGAGCGCAGTACGCCGGAGCAGGTAGTGTGCTCGCGTCAGGGATGCATGAGATGGGAAGTGCGTTTTCATCCGTCAGAGCATAGAGCGTGTGAAAACTTTATTACTAAGTTTGTTTTACTCATAACTATGAAAGAGACTGGGAATGCAAGCGCGGTTACATTTGTGCATTATTAACCTCAACGAAGCCTTTCAACAAAGCGAGCCAAAGGCGCGGAAGTGCTCGTCAATGAAAAAAATAAAGTATGGACATCAATTTCTTGCCTAGTTGGTTCTATTATTATTGTTTTTTTTGTGTGTGTTTTTTTTTTGCCTCAGCTTCGCGGTAATTACCTAGGCTGACCCGATACGAAGGAGTACGGCCAACATCACGTTCATGAATTTCTCAGTCAGTAAAAAGCATGAACTAATTTTAATTTTACCCGTGGCCGCTGTAGCATATCGCCCTTGTTACTCAGCATACATGCATCTGCCGTGCTTTTTTGCGTACAGGAAACGTGGGGTTGTCTAACTCATTTTATTCAATAGACAAGTGTTTCATTATGCTGTTGTTATTGTGTAGGTTTGACAGTCTCCTAGAGTTAGACCTCTGATTGAGCCACTCAAAGCCTCAATGGTCAGTTTGTCAGCTGGGGAGAAGCTGGCATTCACATTAAGGTAAGCGTGTTTTTTTTTTTTTTTTTACAGTCCAGTGACGTGTAAGTAGCATATACCATGTGCAGGTGTATGCAATGCTGTCATCTGTTTAAGGTGCATCCACATTTTAAGCTCTTTAGTTATTGTACCGCATGTATGAAAAAAAAATGTATTGTTTACTTGTAATTCACAGTGCACAGCGCCTCATGGATTTTCTTGTTCTACTTGTGTGCATAGTCACAGCAGTACTAGTAAGCTTTTTAAGTGCTTATAGTTAGTTCCTGCATGTAATCATTCTTTCAGCATTTCAACATCTGCTCAGTCAAGAAGGCAATAATGTAATTTTGGATTATACTAACTTTTTATTGTGGCTGTAAACATTCCTTTACATTTGTGGTCAATTCTATAGCCTTGTATACATGGACTCGACAGCACCGGGTCGAGTAAGCGTCGAGTTAAGTGAGGTCACCAATACTCGACCCGATTGGTGTCTACACGAACTCGCTTTCTAGCGAGTAAGTATCGCAGCGGCGCGTAGCGTCGAGATTTGTAGTTATTGTGCAAGTTTCTTACTTGTATTTGATTCCGTTGCCTTTTACTATTGAGAGCTTCGATTATTCTTTTTTATCGTTGATGAGGGCTAAAAAGCATTCAACTTCGCTGACACTCCTCGCCGCTCCGGTTGCTTTTTAATCCCAGAGTTCGCCATAACTCGACTCGCTGACTCGACAGCGTCTACATGCTTTTAGACAAGCGGGTCAAGCGAGTTAACCTACCCCCTGCAAGCGAGTTAACGCGACCCGCTCCGCGGCCATTTTACTCGACCCGACTGGGTATACATGAACCCGACAACTGGTTTTTTACTCGACAGGCTTACTCGACCCGACTCTGTCGAGTCCATGTATACAGGGCTTATATTTCAAGTATTGCCATGTCTAGTACACCATGTGCTTTTCGTGAGATCTCCCAGTTTGTTTCTTGATTGCACATACATTATTTTACAAACAATGCAAGACATCCATCGACCAGTGCTAAGTATAAATGTGAAAATATGTTAGAATACTGTGAATATTTGCTTCACTGTTTAGCTTGCTGTCAGTATTTTGTAGTCAAGCGGTTCCAAAACTGCTAAGAGGAAATGCTGAACGCTGACAAAATTTCACAGCAGAATAATGCTGCAGCAATTATAGTAATCAGCAAACACAGAAAAGTATCAGCTCCCCTGATTTATCTTATTATCTTAGGCTAAAAAAAGGTATAAAAATTTCAGGCCACCACATCATGCTGAACTAATATTTAAGCATACTTCTAGCAGTATGTTGATCATGGCCTATTGACACAAACGGCTCCCAGCTGCAAAGAAAACATGTAGACTTGCTTGAATTTTGATTTAGGTGTGATGATCCTAAGTAAATTACATCTCCATAGCTTGATTGCATGCCTTGAATGTCAGAGTCTATTGATGACTTTTTTTGCAAACATACTGCAATTTTTTATGCATGGCTCGTCCAACATCGAATATGTAGATACTGAATACAAGGAAAACAAAAGGCCATATATTTACATAGCATGTAAAGGGACTGTGTAAGTCTAAAAAACAATATCTCATGACAGTGCATTGCAAATTTGTGTTGTAAGGGAGCAACAGGTCTTGATACTGTTATTTCAATGTAAGGTGGTGGAAAACTAATATTTATGGATTTTGAGTCCTCTGTTGGGGACTTACATGCATCCAGCACATTTACGTTACTTCCTTTTATAAGGTTTCACACTCAAATGTCCATACATTAATTTCCTTTGGATCCTCGTTGATCAGATATTTAGATGCCCAACCATATAGTGAGAATCTGCACTTTTATATTTACCAAGTGTAAAGCTGCACACATTTTGCTGGCTTTTTACAAGGCACATGATTCCATTTCTCGTGTATTAATATTGGCAGAGCATATCACATATACTGGGCCTAGCTCACATTCTCAAGCTTATGGATGGGTGAGATAATGTTAGTATTTGCATCAACCAAGCATTCAGTGAAGAACTGAAAGCTAGAATACATGTCATAATCTTTTGACTTCTATAATCTGAGTCGTTTTGGGACATTTAAACCCTACAAACCGAAACCAAACAGTACAAGTGAACAAGAGCTCAGTGGCCTGGCTCGGTACTGAGGAAACTCATTGCCAAAGTGCCTCTGACTTCAGGCATTGCAGCAAGTGTGTTCCGAGATTTGTTTGCATGTTCCCTTGTTTAGTTAACAGAAACATTAGTGGTGTAAATGCCAGTGGCACTGCACTTTGTGTTCCAAGTAGGCACAACCTATACGAAAGAAAAATACCACTGCCAAGCCTTGCATAGTCTCGTTCTTCGACTACTGCTCCTTGCCCTCAAGGACTTTTATAACATCAGATCAGCTCTGAGATATGAAGCAAAGGGGGCAGGTGTAGTAAGACGCCGACTACGCGGATTCTTTTATTACAGCTAATGATTGGTTGCTGATGTAGTGAGCTGCTGACTAATAGAATAATAATTCCAAAATTCTTCGTGCTTGTACTAAGTACTTCATTCTTAATCAAAGAGTGGTTCCATGCCTATGTATTGCCTGTTTGAGATTGTGCTTGCATTTCATGCTTTTCAACAATATGAACTAGTATCTCACCACCATATCAGCTCGGTGATGGACACTTACTCCTGAACTCAAGGATTTGTATTTGATCCAGGCTGTGGTGCCTACTTTTCAATTGAGGCAAAAAGCAAGGCGCCTGTGTACATTGCAATGTTAGCGCACTTTAACGAGCCCCAGGTAGTCAAAATTTTCGGACCCTCCTAACCTAACAGCATCCCTCATAAACTTGGTTCACTTTGCAACGTTAAACCCGTAAACCAAATTATAAACTGCTTCACTGAATGACATCTGTGCCTAAAAGTTTGTTCCATGTACAAATAGTGCTTTGCATTGGCCCTACTCACTGGGTTTCCTATTTTTGCAGGTACCTGGCACACGGTTCCACGTTGATGATTATAGCAAAGTCGTACAGGATCTCCGACTCTATAGCAGGCCGTATTGTGAGGCAAGCATGCATTTCCTTGCGGCAAGTTCTTCAGCCCTTGTATCTCCCAGAGCCAACCACAGCTGACTGGAGACGAATAGCTTTTGAATTTGAAGACCTTTGTAATTTTCCAAATTGTATTGGGGCAATTGATGGGAAGCACATTAAGATAGAGGCGCCTGTTAACTCTGGAACAGTGTTCCACAACTACATGGGTGGCTTCAGCACAGTTTTACTTGCTGTGTGTGATGCCAGATATCGATTCATTAAAGTAGACATTGGGGAATGCGGTTCTCGTGGGGATGCTGGCCTCTTCAACAGCTGTGAACTGGGGAAGGAATTCAGGGCGGGCTCTTGGTCCATACCAGAACCAAGGCTGCTCCCAGGCACCTCTGTGGAACTTCCTTATGTCATAGTTGGGGATGAGGCCTTCTCACTGTCTTCAAATCTCATGAGACCCTTCCCAGGAGCAAGCCTGAACTCAGAAAGGAGGATTTTTAACTATAGGCTATGTCGAGCAAGGCGTATCGTAGAGAATGCCTTTGGTATTTTGGCTAACCGGTGGAGGATCCTTCGTCAGGAAATCAGGGCCTCTACAAAAACGGTGGATGCAATAGTATGGGCCACTGTGCTTTTGCATAACTACCTGAGGACACTTGATGACGAAGAGGACACCATTTTTCAGTATTGTTCCCCAGCAGATGTTGACAGGGTGGGAGAGGATGGGCGAGTAATTGATGGTGAATGGAGAGCTGATGAGCGCACAGGTCCTGGCTTTACACCTGTTCGCAGGTGCAGCAGCAACAACTATGGAGCTCAGGCAAAGGCAGTGCGAGAAAAGTTCATGCAGTACTTTCTCTCTCAAGCTGGACGTGTGTCATGGCAGGACAAAGTACTTGATGCTGGCATTGTACTTCCAAAATAGCAAGTTACATTTACCTTGAACGTGAACATGGTGTAGCCATTGTCGAATTCCGGCCTACATTTTATTCAATAGGCATTTTCAGGTTAGCTCACGTTAAAGCTAGACAAAAGGATTGAGACCTGGCCCACAGCTTGCACTGCAGTGAGTGGTTTCCTGAAACTGGTTCATGTGCTGCATTTAGGAATTCAAGCAATATCCGGTTTGCAGTGGCAGCACAGCGCTAGGACGCGACATGTGTTGACCATTTGTATGCTGGGTGAAAATCTCTTGAATGACTAACAGTTCTGCTTTTCTGCTGCCGCTGCCAGGTTCTGGTCTGCATCTGGTTCAGCAGGCCCTCTCATAGCGGTCTGTTTGATCCAGGCCCAGACCAGCCAGTGACGTTTTATGTACTGGCTTCACTTCAGAGCTCTCACTGTGCTGCGCTCGTGTAAATGTGTGGCCTTTGCCATTTATAGCAGCTTCTTCATTTATTTTTCTTTCATTCCTTTGCCTGTTTGTGCTTGTGGTTTTCTGTTTTTGTTCTATGTTTCTTTTCAGGTGACTTCAGACTTGTCCAAAAGGCAGCTGTGAAGTTTACAGGGGCATTGCAGCCTGCAGTGCAGTCATGTGCATATCCTAACCGGATATATATATATATATATATATATATATATATATATATATATATATATATATATATATATATATATATATATATATATATATATATATCCGGTTAGTGAACATATATACCCAAGCAAGCGGAGGGGAGGACAGCCGTCGATGTAGCTTAGTTGGAAGAGCACTGAACACGACATTCGGAGGTCGTGGGTTCGACTCCCAGCATCGGCGCGTTGTTTTTCCTTCCGCTTTGCATTTAATGCTCTTTATTCCAGTAATCAACACACGACAGCATTCCCGTAAATGTCAACAGTATGAATAATAATAAAAAAAAAAGTTTGCCTTGCACTCTGAGACTGTTCGCTCCTTTAAATGCTATATATATATATATATATATATTGTGAGCACTGTGTGGCGCTTCTTCTTCCACACGGCTGAACGTGCTGCAGCCACCGTAGTGCTGCTTCATCTTCATCCTGCTCCCTCTTGTAGATACCCATCGTCATCGCGGAGTGTGTTTGGCTGCAGTGTGCGACCAAGGCTTCAGGTCTGCAATAAAGCCTGATTCCCCAAGTCCGACCTTCGCGTTACCTTACACGTGGTGGAGGTGCGCCTTGATTTCCCCGCTGCTTCGTCACCTGCATCCACCTGGAGCTTCGTTCTGGCCGCCGTTTGACCCCGACCACCATCGTCATGACTCAAGAGGGCCACTCCGCTACTTCGGCTTCTACCAACTCGACTCCAGCTCCCCTTGCCACTTGGACTGTCAGCAGCCGTCAGCGCGACCCGCAAATGTTCGCCGGTCTCCGAGGCGACGACGCTGATGACTGGCTCGACAGCTACGACCGGGTCAGTGCTTTCAACCGGTGGGACGATTCGCTTAAACTAATTAATGTGTCCTTTTATTTGACGGATGTGGCCAAAACGTGGTTCCTAAATCATGAATCGACGATTCCTGACTGGGCTACCTTTAAACAAAAGTTACGCCAGATTTTCTGCGCTCCTACTGTTCGCACGGAGTCCGCCAAGAAGAAGCTAGAAGCCCGACTTCAGCGGTCCAATGAGACCTATACCTCTTATATCGAAGATGTTCTAGCACTTTGTCGGCGCATAAATGACACCATGCCAGAGGCCGAGCGGGTTCGGCACGTCCTTAAAGGTATTGGGCCACTCGCCTATAACGCCCTGGCCGTGCAGAACCCTACCACAATTGACGCCATCATATCGACCTGTCAACGCCTTGACGAACTACAGTCAATACGCCTGCAGCCTGATCCCACTTCATTTGGTTTCACTGCCGAAGCTGACCTCCGTGCTCTTATTCGCGGATTAATTCGTGAAGAGCTCTCGGCTCAAGGTAATTTGTGCCGCCCTGCATCTGAGCCACATCCTTCAAGTGCCGGCCTGCGTAGCATTGTCAAAGAAGAGCTGGCCTCAATGACCTATTGCCCGCCAACATCGGTCGCTCCTACCATCTGTCAGGCGCCAACGTACGCCCAGGTCACATCCTTGCCGCCTGCAGTTGGAGCGCCTACGCCACCGGCGCCTACCACTGCTCATGTCGCTGCATTGGCACCACCTGCCGCGGCGCCGACATACTACCCTAACTGGCGCCCAGCCCGCCCTGTTTGTTATTACTGCGGGTACCGAGGCCATATTTCCCGCTTCTGTCGTCGCAGGCTCCAGAATGAACGCCGCGGCTACGAATCATTTGAAGCAGACTACCCTCCTCGCTTTTCCGGCTCTAACCACCGTTCATTCCCTGATTATCCCCGACGTTCATCACCCCCGCCAGAAAGCCCCGCTCCGCCTGCTGGTTACAGGCCTTCAAGACGCCGTTCTACTTCGCCTTTTCGCCGCTCAACCTCGCCTCTCCGTCAAGCTTCTCTGACGACCCCCCGCTTGTCGGAAAACTGACCACTGCAGTTTTAGGAGGGAAAACTGCACTCTTCGACCATCCCAAAAATCCTCCGGAACGTCCCTGGAATATTATTTTAGTGCGGGTTGAAGGTTTGTCTGTTGAGGCTTTGGTTGACACGGGCGCCGCTGTTTCTGTGATACACACTGACTTGTGCTCCCGCTTGCGAAAAGTGAAAACGCCTTATGATGGACCTGAACTCCGTGAAGCTAATGGTGCAATAATTCGGCCTTCTGCTAAGTGTACTGTGCGAGTTTTTGTTGATGGTGTCCGCCACCATGTACAATTTGCCGTGATGTCACCCTGCGCTCACCCAATTATTTTAGGCTGGGATTTTCTGTCTGCCGCATCAGCCAGCATTTCGTGTCGCGACAGGGTCATTTACATGACCGAGAGCGATCCGTCTTCTGAACCTCCCGAGCCCCGTTATCGCCTACTTGCCGCTACTGACTCAGTGTTGCCCCCTGGATGCGAACAACTTGTTGCGCTTACTGCTACTGACATTGATAACGGAGATGTGCTAATCGTGCCTTCTGATCGCCATCTGACCCGTGGAATCGCGCTACCACCAAGTCTTGTTCGGTTTGAGCATGGCACAGCGCTTGTCGCTGCTTCGAACACTTCGCCAGAGCCCATTGTGCTGACTAAAGGGACATGTTTTCCTTGTGCCCTGGACATTCACCCGGTGTCCCTCACCACCCTTACCGCCCCCTCTTCCTCACCAGCAGCTTCTTCTGATGCTTCTCTCTGTGTTCTCTTTGGCACCATCAATCCCGACCTTCCTGCGACTCACCGCCAAGCTTTGCAGGAATTACTTCGAAAACACCAAGCCTCCTTTGATGTCACTTCTCCGACCTTGGGCCGAACGTCTTCTGCACAGCACCGCATTATTACAGAAGGTACTTCTATTGTTAGCCGCCGCCCTTATCGTGTTTCCTTATCAGAACGTAAAATCATAGAAGATAATGTGAATGATATGCTCCGACGAGACATTATTCGGCCATCAGCTAGCCCCTGGTCATCTCCGGTCGTCTTGGTCAAAAAAAAAGGATGGCTCCGTGCGTTTTTGCGTTGATTACCGCGCACTTAACAAAGTCACTCGCAAAGACGTTTACCCTATGCCACGAATTGACGACTCCCTCGACTGTCTTCAGGGCGCCGAATATTTCTCCACTTTGGATTTGCGTTCCGGTTACTGGCAGATACCGATGCACGAAGCCGACAAAGAAAAAACCGCATTCGCTACTCCCGATGGGCTTTACGAATTCAATGTCATGCCTTTTGGACTTTGTAATGCCCCCGCTACGTTTGAGCGCATGATTGACACTGTTCTTAGAGGACTTAAGTGGAAAACATGCTTGTGCTACCTGGACGACATAGTTATCTTCTCTGCGACTTTTTCTGATCATTTATGCCGCCTTGATCAAGTATTAACGTGCCTAGCATCCGCCGGTCTCCAGCTGAACACAAAAAAGTGTAATTTCGCCAAGAAAGAAATCAAGATCCTGGGCCACCTCGTCAGCCGCGATGGCATTCGACCCGACCCTGACAAGCTTGCTGCAGTTTTGAACTTTGCACGCCCTCAACGGACTAAGGAACTACGCAGTTTCCTTGGCCTGTCTTCGTACTTTCGCCGTTTCATTCGCAATTTCGCTACCATTGCTGCACCGCTCCACCGCCTCCTTACCGACAGTACTACTTTCAATTGGTCCGAAGAATGCGAAAAAGCTTTCCAAACCCTAAAGAATGCCCTCACTTCGGACCCTGTTCTCGCTCACTTCGACGACACTGCTGCTACCATTCTCCACACCGATGCCAGCGGCCTCGGTATCGGCGCCGTACTTCTGCAACGTGACACCGCTTCTCGGGAAAAAGTAATTGCGTTTGCCAGTCGAACTCTAACACCAGCGGAACGCAACTACACTATCACAGAGCAAGAGTGCCTCGCCGTCGTTTGGGCAGTTCAGAAATTCCGCCCCTACCTCTACGGCCGCCATTTCACGATCGTTACCGATCACCACGCTCTGTGCTGGTTATCAACCCTCAAAAATTTGACTGGACGCCTTGGCCGTTGGATTCTGCGTTTGCAGGAATACCACTTCGATGTCATATTCAAATCAGGTCGCAAACATCGAGATGCCGATGCTCTTTCCCGCTGCCCGCTCCCAGAATCACCACCTAGTGCTTCTTCGCGCCTTCCTGCGTGCACCCTCGGCGTCGCAATGTCGTCCAGAGCTCCAAACATCCCCTGTGCTACTCCTGCCGCTGCTCCAGATCGGTACGCCATTATTTCACACCAGCAAGCCGATCCCTACTGTCTTTCCCTAATCAACCTTCTCACCGGTGCTTCTCACCCTCCTACCGCTAGGATGCGCAGACAACTCCAAAATTTCAAACTTGACAACGGCGTGCTGTCCCGTTATATTTATTGCTCTGAAGGCACCCGTTGGGTCCCCGTTATTCCGAAAGCGCTTCGCACCCGTATCCTGGCGGCTTTCCACGATGATGCTACAGCCGGTCACTTAGGCTTTCATAAAACTTACCACCGCGTGAAAACCCGTTTCTTCTGGCCAGGCCTCGCCTCAAGTGTGGCAAAATACGTCGCCTCTTGTCTGCCATGTCAGAGCCGCAAACGGCCAACTTCTCCTCCTGCTGGCCTACTACAGCCGATACCTTGCCCAGCTACTCCTTTTGCCGTTGTTGGCATAGACTTATACGGGCCACTTCCATTGTCCGCACGAGGTAATCGCTGGATCGTCACCGCCGTCGACCACCTAACACGCTACGCTGAGACCGCTGCCCTGCCTAATGGCTCAGCACATGAGGTCGCGACCTTCTTTTTGGAATCGCTCGTACTGCGTCATGGGGCCCCTCAAGTGCTTCTCAGCGATCGTGGTCGGACATTTCTGTCGACGATTGTAGCCGAAGTTATTGAGGCCTCAACCACACATCACAAATTGACCTCCAGCTATGACCCGCAGACCAATGGGTTGACTGAGCGGTTCCACCGCACGCTTTCTGACATGTTGTCTATGTACGTCGACCAGGACCACCGAAACTGGGACGTAATACTTCCTTTTGTTACGTTCGCCTACAATACGGCTGTACAGCGGACCACAGGTTACACCCCGTTTTTCCTCGTTTACGGCCGTTCTCCTGCTACCTTTCTTGACGCCTCTTTCCTTTCTACACATGCCAGTTCCTCGCCCTCTCTTCCTGACCAGTTCCTTTCCCGAGTGGCCAAATCTCGCCGGCTTGCTCGCGTCAACACGGAAGCCAGCCAGGAAGACCGCAAATGCCGCTATGATGCAACCCATCGCCAAGTTTCGTTCCGTCCCGGCGACGAGGTGTTACTTTGGACCCCATTACGCACTCCTGGTCTTTCTGACAAGTTACAGCACCGTTACATTGGTCCTTACACAGTTCTTGCAAAAACCTCCCCGGTCAACTATCGCGTCTCTCCTCTTCACCCTCCTCCGGACAGTCGTTACCGTGGCACTGAAGTTGTCCACGTTTCACGTATGAAACCTTTTATTCGGCGCAATCCTGCGGACTAACTGCGGCCAGGCTGGCCGCTTCAACTGCGCGGGCGAAATAGTGTGAGCACTGTGTGGCGCTTCTTCTTCCACACGGCTGAACGTGCTGCAGCCACCGTAGTGCTGCTTCATCTTCATCCTGCTCCCTCTTGTAGATACCCATCGTCATCGCGGAGTGTGTTTGGCTGCAGTGTGCGACCAAGGCTTCAGGTCTGCAATAAAGCCTGATTCCCCAAGTCCGACCTTCGCGTTACCTAACAATATATATATATATATATATATATATATATATATATATATATATATATATATATATATATATATATATATATATATATATATATATATATATATATATATATGGTGATGAAGGAAGTTGTCAAGCAAATCGACGACTGATATAGGTATATCTATATACATATAATATTGCATGCAAGCTAGACCATAAGCATTCATGCAGCATATGTACACACATATACCGATTGTTATGTGGCGGTATATATAGTTACTGGCAAATAAGGAAATTATGTGCAGTTCACTACACACTGCGTGCTTCCTGCAGTATGTTCGAGCTGCTGACCGAAATTTGCTCCACGGGGCTCATTGTGCTGCTGTATGAAAATGCTGGTGCGATTTACTGTCAGTCGAGAAGCATATATCTTTTATCACTTCCCACAGATAACAATATTAAATAAAACATCTCGTGTAATGTGTCTAACAGAAACTAGAATGTTCTCTTAATGTTAACTAATGTACTTCAAAAAGAAGGTCTTAAAGATACTGTCATGTACCCCCCCCCCCTCTCTCTCTCTCTCACCATCTAGCTATTAATTTTTATTTTTCTCCAGATAGCCCCCTTTTTACCCCAGATGGCTTCAATGCAAAGTCGCGCAGAACAGCGGGAGAGTTGTCCAGCGGAAGCGCGTTTTCTCGTCGTGGAAAGGGCAGGGGACGAAAAAACCTTATGTGGTGACATGTTCAGCCTATCGCATACAGAAGTTGTGCTTAGTCATCTATGAAAGAAATTTTTTTTAGGCATATAGATGCGTATATCCAGCAGCAAATAAAAACAAAGCAACAGAAAGGTATTCTTGAAGTGACAGCTGAAGAAGGATGCTGTGAAAGTTCAAGATGTAAATGAACGGGCAACAAAAACAAGGTAGTCTAGCCCGAACTGGCCCAAATACAGCCGGGAAAGGTAGCAAGATATGGAGAGGGATCTACAGGTGAATAGCCTCAAGTGTGAACAAGTGCAAACTCTGTTTGTCCACCCCCCTCCCTCCCCCCTTTTCATGAGAACAAAAAGTACAATATGGAACAGAGGTGTGAAAAGGAAATTGGCAGACCCAAGGACACTACCTGAAGAGCTAGCACGCATGGGCAAACAGCTTATTCCCAACTGACTGATTACTTGGGTGCAGTTCATTTATGATACGTGCAAGCTAAAGCATCAGAATTTCAGCAATATGTATAGCAATTCCTATGTGGGAATAGAGGCTGGATAGTTGCCAAGGCTGGCAATTAAGGTATATTTACATCACCTGCAGTTTGCCCCTGTTGTTGCTGCATATTTGTTCCACAGGGCATTTGTGCTGCTTTATGAAAGCACTAGTTGTTGGGTAAATGCTTTATTTTCTGCTGAGAAATTACTGTGCAACTAAACACATTATTTTAATTCAAGAATTGCAGAAACAAAATCAAAGCATATTGTGTAATGTGTTTAAAACAGAAGCTGGCATGACATTAACAGAACTAAAGGAGAGCCTTGGAGTGTTATTATACACCAGTTGTCCTAGCTTTCAAAAAAAGCTTGTGTGCCTATAGCTAGCCCACTAGCTAGGCGCACCAGCTGTGGCTGTTGAGGGTTACCTGGCTTGAGTTTCATTATGCAGCATTCATTATGAACCCTTTAATGATTAAGACTATACAATTACCATTTCAACCATTGGCTTCAAGAAAAACTAGCATCAATAGAAAAGCAGTAAACTATCTTTAAAAAAAAAAAGCTGACAGAAATGTGTGCACCCAGGTGCTATTTATTGTGCACTTTTTTTTTCATGATCTTGAATGGGAACAAGCACAAAACGAAAACTTCTGCATAACAGCAATTCCACTGCAATGGCCCGAGACTGAAATGCTCTCCATGATGTTTTTCATGTGCCCTGCGTGAAAGATATGCATGAGCAGCTAGTGAAATGATAGCTATGGTTGGAGGTTAGTAAAGTTATGTAAATCGTACCTTGATGCAAACATTGCACGTAACTCTATTTCTAGACTACTTACAACTTTAGAATTCATGCTTTGTTCCTGAGGCGATAAGTAAAAATCGCAGACTATGTGTTTTTGCTAATAGGATAAATAAGGCAAATGAAAAGCCACTGCAGGTATGGCAGACTAAAACCCCTCTATCCTTAATTAGGACAGACAACTAAACAGTTTTCAGTTGCTTTCACTAGCCTAGGTCACTCTGTCGTATTTAAAGGCTTGATTGCATTTAAGCTTTCCTCTCGGGGTCACCCTCAAGTGAAACGGTCATGACACAGTGGTGGTCCTATGAGGCCGATGTCCCCCCCCCCCCCTTTTCTCTTTTAAGAAGCATTTTGTAACAAGTAAAATTTCCTACTGGTTAGTTTCGAAATCGGAGCAATCACCTTGGAAGCAGCACAGCAATATTCAAGCTGTAATATTTTAAGATAAATATAAAAATGATTACATATATGAATATCGCTCATGTATGTATAACAGTTGCATGAAAAGAATAAGTTAACGTAAAAGATTTTTGTTGTTCACCATTTATTGTTTAAAAACAGAGCACGAGCATTTCACAGACAAAGGCAGTTTTTTCGCTCCCCCTAGAACCAAACCCTGTGGCTGCCGCTGCCGTGACATGTAAGAGATTGATTACTCACACATTTAAGATGTATGCATGACATGGACCATGTCATGCTTAGCCAGGTCATAGTGACTATAGCTTGAAGGTTACTGTGCAAAGCAAAGAGACATCACCTTTAGTCACACTGCACATTGGAAATGCATACAATAGCATGTAACAGTGCTCTGCTGAACAAAAAGGCAGAAATTCCGCAACCTTTTTATCTACAAAGACAGAGCCTTTGCTTCCAGCATCTGCTTGCACTCTAGAGATGTGCCTAAAGAACTGGCCCCATGATTACTATTTAGTGTTCCACTAGTCAATATACCTTTTCATTGATATGTTGAAGAATGTGTATTACATTCTGTGCCAGTTGTAATTTTATCTCTAGAAATCACCTGGACAAAATACATTGTCTTCAAAATGAAGTGAAGTATCATTCTTGATTACCAATACATTCTTTACAGGTCAGGCTGTATTGAGGCCTAGTACATAGACTGAGCCAGTATAAATAATGTCGGTGGCATATATGCAGCGCTCAAATCATATGCATGATATTGGGGTTTGTATGCCTTTAGGATCATGATGAGGACAGGTAGCATGGAATGCGCCATGGCTGTTTACTGTTTGCTAATGAGGCGTACGCAAAAACCAAGTGGTTATGTGCCTTTGCTCTGGAAGGCCACAGTATAAGGTGAACCGTTGGAGAGGCATACTCAATATTTTGGACCGAAATCAGTTGCAAATGTCAGAGAACACTGTGAAGCACCCATACGAAAGTAAAACTGGTGCTTCCTGATTGTGACTTTACTAACATCTTGATATGTGTTCAGTCATTTCTGTAGTCTAAATTAACCCACATAAACTGGCTTTACAATTGGCTCTATTTTCAGGTGCTCATTGGCTGAAACATAAGATTGGACGCTATGTTTTTACAAAGCCTTCAGGTGTTGACTGTTTGAGGCATGAGATTTGATGAAAAGTGTTTACAAAGCCCTTAATATTAATATTTTCAGTCATATATCTAGTTGCTACTGCAGGTGATCTATCCACTTCTTCAAGTGGATAACAAGTTCCACTTTCCAGTTCCACTTTGAGCACAGATTTTAACAAATGCAAAAAAACCTTCCTTCCACTCTGTGCTCAATGGCCTAAAAAAATTATTTCCATTGGTGCCTGTAAGCACAGAAATAAGGCTGCCATTGAAATTCATTTTCCAGGTACTATTGGTACAAGTTATTTTATTGTGGTAAATTGAATTCAGTTTATTTCTTCTAGATGTGCACACAATCTTGCAATGGTGACACGGGTGAAAACTACTGCTTGAATAGGACTGTGCACCGAATTTGCAGTTAATTTTTTAAGTCCTCCTAATAAACCACAAAATGAAAAGCTGGCATAAAGAAAGACTAACTCTACAGAATAGTAAGCAATGTATGCAAACTGCAATAAAAAGAGGCAAAATACAGAAGCATCCTTAAGAAACTGCATGTAGACAGTACAGTATAAAACAAAACTATACTGCATAGCTGCGATTGTAACTAAAAGCCCCGCTGGCATTATAAATGGTATAAATAAAGTAGGTATAAAAGCACAGATTATGTGGTAATATTTGTTGTCTAATTTTTTACACTCCACAGGAGGAAGTGAGTAATGTATAATGAAAAGAAACTTGAGGAGGTCAGCAACCTTTGCTTACAAATAGTGTTCTGTGCTAACATTGGCAGCAATCACTGCAGTCATAGGACCGAGGCACGACTAGCACAAGTTCATTTTAGCACTAAGTGTTCAGCGCTAACATTGGCAGCAATCACTGCAGCCATGGGAACGAGACACGACTAGCACAAGTTCATTTTAGCACTAAGAAAATATGGCATAAGGGTGACAAGCGTATAGAATATACAACAGCCGTGCTTTGTGGTTACTGCAAGCAAACCTGTAATCTCAAGCAATGCTACAGAATAAGATGAAATGGTAAGCCGTTTAAGTGTGTGCGTAGCATGCATGCGTATGTTTGCACATAGCTTTACAGTGATATTTCTGGCCTTTTTTTGACAAGTAAAAATAGTAAGGGTGAATGTAATGGTGATTCTCTTTTCAAAAACACAAGGTAGTAGATAACGTTGCTAATTACTAAGTGGTGTCATTACCTTTTATAACTAAAAGTTTCAGAAGGGATTTTGGTTGCTGACTAGTAACATTTTCAACCTAATATAGCTTCTTTTGTTCTTAGTTTGCTTTTCGAAGAACACAATGCAATGTATCAACAAGCATCAGAAACTTGGAAAAGGCCATGTTGAAGTTGGGCGAAAGAGCATCGAGGAAAAAGAAGGGCAGCTGTGGCTTGCATCTTTCACTGGCATCCTTTGCTGTGTATTGAAGTTTGCCTCTTTTCATTTTATTTAACTCTGTATGCATTCTTGTCTGTGTGCAATTCGCCAAGTAACTGGGGGACTATTAGCAAGCTTTGAGGCCAATGTATGATGATGTGGGTGATTATACAGTGTGCATTACAAGTACACATACAAACTGCTTCCTGTACTTTGTCCTGTCATCACCTGGGGTAAATTTCAAAGATCTTGATGCAAGTGCACTCTAGGGATACCTGGTGGCTAAACAAAAGAGGAAACTGTGTGAGGAGAAAGGAAAAGAACAAGAATTGCTTCCCTGTTCAGTGGCATTTATTCTTTCCTACTGACCTTGTCCTTTAGCAGTATTTTTTTGCCAGCACCACAGGACATATGTTAATGTGTTGTGTAAAAGTATTTGCGGCAGGTTAAGTCGACTTATTTTGCAGCAACAATTTCTGTTCCATGCAACGCAGTGTTGTAATCGTCTTGCAGACTTTCCAGAGAAATGCCCTTCTTGAGTCCCACAGTTTCAAAACACACAGCTTCACTGTTTGTCTCATTTCCATAACTAAAGAAAAAGTTCACATATACAGCTATGCCTCGTTAACACAGACCCTGTTAATATGGACGTGAATGACTCTTAATACGAGCAGTTTTCCTGCAGATGAAACTTTCAATGCATTTACACTTCATTGACATGGAAGTTTGGTACTTGGACAATAAACAAGAGCCTATTGGAGCCTTGTGACCCATGTATTCTTCATTAATATGCACGGCAATGCTTGCAAACAAAATCGGCACTGTGGTAGCAAGGTTTATATTGTAGAGTGTGAGGTCTTTCAAGGCTCTTTCGTTTCAGTAGGAAAGTAAAACAGAATGAATCACATCGGCTGTTACTCTGTGAAACTTTCATCATACCGTTCCACTGTGGACAATATTTTGTGAACCCATGAACTGTGAGGCACATTCAATCCTTCCGATCACTACTGCCTGCTCCCAAATCACTTCTCACCTAGGCACAGTTCGCTTGCCTTGGGATCACAATGGCGTGTTTTTATTGTGCTCATGGGGTCTCGTCAGCTACAAATTAGTAGCGCTTAAGTAGAGTTCTTGAGTGCTTACATGGCCACCACCGTAAATTTGAATTGCCTTTGCTCGCACGGTTCGTAGCTGCCACCACATTGTCTGTCCACTTTTCTGACTTTTCTAGCATGCCTTCGCTGATTTATTTAGATGTTTCTACACCGAACTTAAGTTGAGCACTGTCAAATGAACGCGCATTCATAGTTCGACGACCGATGAGCACGATTGCTACTATAGACGAAGCCGTTTTGCTTTACTGTTTTGTGGGTGCAAGTCAGCCCAATAAAGAGCTATTAGTTGCAAAAGTAGCACGCAGCGGTCCCATTGATGGCAAGGTATATGAGTGCAGTGAGGATAAAAGAGAAGAATCTGCATTGGCGACATTCACCAGGCGTTAAAGTCATGAATGCTGAAAGAAGCATTCAAAAAGGAATGATATGACGGTTTGGGCATGTATACAATACAGAAAAGAGCTACAAAAAAAAATCTAGTGGAGCCTGAACCAGCGCAACCCGGGAAAGATAACAATTATGGAAGAAGATCTACCGATTAGCCTCAAACCAATGCAAGCTCTCTTTTGCCTTTCACTACATTCCCCTAAAGGAAAATTAAAATCAAATATGTGACAGATGTGTGAAAAGGAAATGGAGACTCAAGGTGTTACCTGAAGAGAAAAACAGCTCACTCACAACTGATTGATTTCTTGGATGCAGTTCAGTGCTGTAACATGCAAACTAAAGCATGAGGATTTCGGCATGAAACATGTATAGCTATTGGCAATTTCTATGTGGGAATAGAGCCAGGGTAATTAGTTCTCATTACGGCAATTAAAGTATTTACATTAGCTGCAGTTTGCCATGTTGTTACTACATGTTCGTTGCACAGGGCTCTCTTTGTGCTGCTGCTTTATGAAAGCATTGATGTTGGTTAAATGCAGTTTATTTTAATCTGAGAAATGTTTGTGCAATAAAACACATTATTTTAATCCTAGAGTTCCTGAAATCAATACTTAGCATATTGTGTGATGTACTTAAAACAGAAGGTGGCTGTGACATTAAAACAACTAAAAGAGAAAAAAAAAGACTGCAGTGTGTTATATACCAGGTGTCCTAGCTTTCAGAAAATCTATGTGCCCTAGCTCAGTGAAATAATCCAGCTGTGGTCTGTTGAAAGTTGCCTGGCCTAGGCTGGTGTTTCATTGTTTAACCTTAAAATGATTAAGGCTATATGTTTAAATTATTGGTTTCAAGAACAATTAGTATCAATAAGCAAGTAGAAAACTGTTTTCCAAAACCGCTGACAGAAATGTTTGCACCAAGGTGCCTTCTATTTTGCATGACCTTTTTTTTTCTCTGTCTTGAACGGCAACAAACCCAATAAATAAAGTGTCTGCATGACAACAATTCCTCTTCAATGTCCCGAAACGTGGCTCGGACAACAAAATTGGCTTTTGTCAGAAGTGCTCTCCATGGTGTGGCTTTGCATGATGTGGGTGAGAGATATGTGTGAGCAGCTAGTCATATGAAAACTCGATTTGGAAGCCAGCTATGGAAATCATGGCATGAAGCAAACATTGCGGGCAGCTGCTTTTCAGCACTATCTGCAACTTTAGAGCTGATGCTTTGCTCCTGGGGCCAATAAATAAGTCACTAATTAGTTTTTACTACCTGCAGAAAAACCATGGCAAATGGAAAGCCACTGGAGACTAGGGCAATCAACTCTGAATAGTTCTCGGTTGGTTTCACTAGCCTAGACCAGTCTACCTAATTTAAGGTTTGATTAAATTTAGCCGGGATACTTGGTATGCATGGTTTGCTGGCATCTCTTGTGGTCAGCTTCAAGTGAAACGGGATGACGCAGCTGTGGTCTTAACTGATATGGTGGAAGCTGTCCTGTGGTCTCTTATCAGATGCTAGGGGGTGCATGCTTCTGGGATCATGATGAGAATAAGCAGCATTTTGAGGTCAGTGGTTTGGTTTGGTTTGTGGGGTTTAACGTCCCAAAGCAACTCGGGTTATGAGAGACACCGTAAAGGAGGACTCCGGAAATTTCGACCACCTGGGGTTCTTTAACGTGCACTGATATCGCACAGCACACGGGTGCCTTGTTTTTCGCCTCCATCCAAAAGTGACCGCCAGGGCCGGGATTTGATCCCATATCCTTGGGAACAGTAGTCGAGCGCGCCACCCCAGCGGGGACTTTGCCAATGAGATGAGATGGCTAACTATAATGTGCATTACAAGTACACATACACACTGCTTCCTGTACTTTCTCCTGTCGTGACTAAGTAAATTCTAAAGGGCTTGATCCTAGTGCACTGTGGGGATAGCTCGTGGGAAAAGAAAAGAGGAAACTGCATGAAGAAACAAGGAGAACAAGAATTGCTACATAGTACAATTGCATTTATCCTTTCCTACTGTCCTTGTCTTTTAGCAGTGTTTTTGCCAGCTCCACAAGACCCATATTATTGCGTTGTGTAAAAGTTTTAAAAACAAGTTAAGCCGACATATTTTCCACTGAACAAATTTTTGTTCCATGAAACACAGTGTTGTAATTATCTTGCACACTTTCCAAAGAGAAATGTCCTTCTTGAGTCCCAAAGCCTGGCTGTTTGTGTCATTACCATAACTAGAAAAGAAATAAGTTCACATATAAAGCTCGTTAAAATGTATTTTTATGACCCATGTAATTTTCATTAATACGCACAGCAATACTTGCAAACAAAACTACCACTGTGGTACCGAGGTTTCTATTATAGTGTGTGAGGGCTTTTAAGGCTCTCTGTATTTGCGTAGGAACGTAAAACAGACTGAATTGCATGGCTGTTACTCTGTGAAAAACTGCCATCCTAATACCGTTCATTGCACTGTGTACAATGTTTTTGTGAATTCATGAATTGTGAGGCACACTGAGACCTTCAGCTCACACACTCCGCTTCCCAAATCACTTTTTCTTATGTTAAAATAGTTAGCAGTAAAGTCACCACTGCAAGGCTTGGCAGCTCATTTGCTAGTCATTGCACAAAATGAATTAGGCTGCCCGCTTAGATTGTAACCATTCTGTTATAACCTTATCCTGCAAAGCTAAGGTAAAACACTCTGCACAGGTGCAAAGCAGAGTAGTGAATCTGTGAATGCAAACAGCAAATCCAATCTAAGCAGAAAAGGAATGAATTCAGATTAAGTTACATGTGACCTTAGTGTCAACAAGTCAGGTGTTACATCCATGCCTCACAGCTTTCATAGTGGATCAACATCACCATTATAGAACCAATACCTATGTGATAATGCTCAACACACGATGAAAAGATAAGGTAATGAATCTTTGCAAATGTGGTATGAGACCATGCACAGTGGTGGCCATACAGCAAATGTAAACTGATATGTGAGAAAACCCAGTTGATCACTTTGCAAGGTGCAAAAAATTTAGGCGAGCAGCAAATGCAACAAAGACTAAAAAAATCAGTATTGCATTCTACATTGTTGTAAGATTTGCACACGTACATCATCGGTATCACTCAGTAGGCAAGTAATCATGGGCGTCACAGCAAAATGGAAGCAGCAAATAGGCACGGACATGAGCATCGACATCTGATTTTGATGGCATCGAAAATATCTCAATTGGTACCCCTTAGCAAAGAAATGCAGCTGAACAGCTTCTCAATACCATTGAAACTGAGTTGGCATGCAGTCTGGCGAGAGTAGAGCTGTCAAAGCAACAAGTATGGGATGTAATGTGTGCAACTCCATAACAGCATCATGTTAGTATAAAGCCTACATACATCATTTGTCTAAGCAGTTGTCCAATGAACTTAACTCATCCAAGTTATGCAGGAAGAAAGCAGATTGTAACCACAGTAATTTCTTCAATTGTTTTCTTTCTTTTTAACCAAATATGTTTTCATGCTCAACATGCCTTGGGTACACCAAAGTGTCCATATC
The DNA here is from genome assembly GCF_055883805.1 of Amblyomma maculatum. NCBI lineage: Eukaryota > Metazoa > Arthropoda > Arachnida > Ixodida > Ixodidae > Amblyomma > Amblyomma maculatum. The sequence goes on along the minus strand of NC_139344.1, from coordinate 477,502,127 downwards.
ATTAGGCACAGTTGCATATGGTGTGCTTTTTTTTTCATAAGCATAACCTCCCGCCATACTGTACTTTTTTTTTGGCATCGCGTCTAAATGTTTTTTTTTTTAAGACCTGATGTGGTAATAAAGTGTTTAGCCCATCACATACAGAAGTGTTCAGTCGACCGATTCATCGCACAGATACTTATTGCAGACATAGGTGCACCATAGCTAGCAGGAAATAAAAATAAACAGGAAGGTACTCTCAAAGTGACAGCTGCCGTGAAAGCACACGATATTTTCACAGTTTGCACAGTGCCGTCGAGCACCCACATCAGCACAAAGCGCAAACCGCGGAATAGTGGCATATTAGTAGCCCGAAAGCCGTGCAGCTAACGTCGTCGAAGGGCTCGGCGCTCGCACGGGAAGGGCTCGGCAAGCACAGCACATACACGGACCGCGATCAACACAGGCGATCGACACATCGCGGAAACAAAGTCGTGTGCTCGTTTCTGTTGCGGTCACTGCGACCAGTGGAACGGGTGCCAGACTAGTTGTCACCAAGTTAATTTCAGTATTAGGAAAACACTGTGTGACGAACTTTGCAAACATGGACAGTCCTCTTCTAGGTGGCAGTCGCTGAAGTCGTAAACACTTTCGAAACACATGCACGGGCACTTTTCGATGCGCTGAGGAGCCGATTCGTGCGCATGAAAATCACCGTGAAACTGTTGCTGGCTGTCGGCCGTGAAGATCCTCACGTCTAGAGATAATCACAAACACGTCGTGACACCGGTGCGACCTAGTACACTTCGCCGGTTGGAAGATCACTGCCTTCAGCTCAGCGCAGATAACAGTGGCGCATATGATCCTACTTGAGGGGATATCACAGTCGATAGGAACACTAGTATTAGCAATGCGCGCTAAGTATATTGGTTTTTGCGGCAGAGCAACAACTACCATCTACGCTTCGCTCGTCGCTTCGCTTCACACCGCTGGCGGCCATGTTGCCTAGCAAGATCGAGGAGGAGGAGCCAGAGACGTCGCTTACAGCGCAACCAATAGCTGCAATCCGGTCGCCTTGCTGATCAGCACGTGCGGGCAAAAAGTTGAGATTGAGTCAACTTTTCTGCGGACGACGGATGCGGGTGTGCGCTATTGTATGCCCCGCCGAACCGGTCGTCTCGGTGCGGCCGCATGCGTGCGGAGCGGGTCAAAAAAGCAACCGTACAGCGGCCTTCAACGCCGTGGGCCGCACCGGCTATACTGGGACCAGTGCGGTTCCAGCGCACATACAGCGCCTATCCCAGTGCATCGCGGATGCCAGCGACACACCCAGCGTCAAAAAGCTTTGTTGAGTGCACCCAAAGCGCGACCTATTCTATACCGCTTACCTGCTGGAAGCGTTACATATAGGCAAAACTGGGAGGTGCCTTAACGAGAGGCTGAGTGAGCATGCTAGAGATGTGAAAAGAATGAGAGGGAGTAATTTGATAGATCACATTCGGCATTGCACTGACTGTAGTCCAGCACTTTAAAACACTGTAGTTTTAAATAGAGGCACGTCCCAAGTTGGAAGGGAAATTGTAGAGGCTCTTGAAATTAAAACTTCCGGTACTTCATGCGTCAGCACACCCTCTCACTGACAAAAAAAAAGAAATCGAATATCTAAGACATCAGTAGCACTGTAAAGGACAGGTTCACCCCTGGCAGATGAGGCCGCCAGAGATATGATGGACATTCTTGTGGCATTTATTTTTTTATTTCATACTGCAGATCATTGTACAGATCCAAGCAGAACAAATACACAAGTAGATATTACAAATACAAAACCACGAAGTAAAATGAAGAAAATAAACAAAATGAAACGAAACATGCAGCATGACTTTGTTTTTTGTTGTTGGAAAACTATTGTATGTAGAGGGTGATTCCTGCAATAAAATCTCATTTGTTAGCAGCGCTGTTTTCTGTCTTGTTTTCAGTGTTTCTGTTGCCCCTGTCTTCCCGCGCTAAGTCTCCAGCAAAATTTCAGTCTTGGATAACAGGGCAAAGGCAGATACTCTTTGCCTTATGAGGGCAGAGAGTATCGTCACCCATACTCATGACGGCAAGCGCAACGGTTGGAATAAATGGTTATACGAGTGCTGAAGGAAACATACAAAACAATTACACAAGTTTTTTCACGCTTATACATTTGTGGCGTTTTAAAATCGAACATTGAAATTTTATGTTGCGCGTGATATTCCACGTCATCAGGCATCTTGCTACATTGACTTTCTTTTAAACGTGGCTTTCACGCGTAACTACTTGCATTTAATTGGACAGGTGGACTCGCCAGAATGTTCAACTTGTGGCATCCCAGAGACTGTGGACCATATATTATTGGTGTGCCCAGTGTACGCGGGCGAAACAAGTGTGCTAGTCGCTTCCTTGAAACGTTTGGACAAGAGGCCTTTGTCGGCGGAACTGCTGCTGGGCGGTTGGCAGGACAAGGGGAAGGGTGTCCAGGCAGTGCGTGCTCTTTGCCGCTTTTTCTGTGCCAGCGGGCTTGATTCGCGCTTGTGAGGCAAGCTACTGTGCCTGTATATATATTTCATATGCCTTCTCCCACATCGTCACCCATCATGATCTTCTTTCTTCTGCCCTTCCCCTCCCCCAGTGCAGAGTAGCAGGCCAGATTTGAATTATTCCGGCCAACCTCTCTGCTTTTCCTTTCAGTAAATCCATCTATCTATCTAAGATGATGGAAAATACTCATGGCATTGAAAGCGACAGCATGTAAGTTTTGAAGGACTGTTTCAAGCTCCCAGGCGATCTAAATTGCTGCATAGTATCTAGGGAAAACGGGTGTGCGTTCAGAAAGTTAGGGATTACGTATATATCAGTGTTTGGGTACCATAACTCGTCCTTACAACAGGCAATTTGAACAAGCTATGTCTCATGTCGTACCGTGTATTAGTGGAGAAGCACAAGCTTTATATGTTAGATGGATCTAGTATAGTTCGTTTTCTGATATATGTAGCACGTTTCAGCTGGTATAACTGGTTAAATTTAGGCACGTTGTGCCTTAGAAACACCGGGGCCATGTGTTGCAGCCGCCCGAGGTTTTCAATGCAGCGCATGGCTCGCTTCTGGAGATCAATCAGTCGATCAATGTTAGTCTTATTGGTAGAACCCCAGATCAGTAAGCAGTAGTTAAGTTGAGTTAAGCAGTAGTTAAGGGAATAGTAGAAAAACTGGCCACCCTGTATACGCAGTGCCTGGTGTCATCGACGGTACCGGAACCATGGAAGAATGCAAACATTATCCACATTCACAAGAAAGGGGACTCTAAGGACCTTAAAAATTACAGACCAATCAGCTTACTGTCTGTTACGTATAAGGTATTTACTAAGGTAATCGCTAATAGAATCAGGACAACCTTAGACTGGAATCAAGCAAACGATCAAGCAGGTTTTCGGAAACGGCACTCTACTATCGATCATATTCATACCATCAATCAGGTGATTGAAAGCAACCGTAGTTCTGCATAAAGAAAGTAACAAAATTCCCATAAAGAAAGGTGTTAGGCAAGGAGACACAATCTCCTATTCACAGCTTGCTTAGAGGAAGTATTCAGAGACTTGGAATGGGAGCAGTTAAGGAAAAGGGTAGATGGAGAATACCTCAGTAATCTGCGATTCGCTGATGACATTGTCTTGCTAAGCAACTCGGGGGATGAACTGCAAATAATGATTGATGACCTAGACAGGAAAAGTAGAAAGGTAGGCTTGAAAATCAATATGCAGAAGACTAAGGTAATGTTCAACAGCCTCGGGAAGGAACAGCAGTTTACATTAGGTAGTGAAATACTGGAAGTAGTAGGCGAATATCCTAGTAACCGCAGATCCGTACCACGAAAAGGAAATAACAAGAAGAATACGATTGGGATGGAGCGCATTTGGACTCGCCGATTATGACTAGCAGCTTACCGGTATCGCTCAAGAGGAAAGTATACAACAGTTGCATCTTGCCTGTACTCACCTATGGGGCTGAAACGTGGAGGCTAACTAACAGAGTTCTACTTAAGTTGAGGACAACCCAGAAGGCTATGGAACGAAAAATGGTAGGGGTAACATTAAGAGATAGAAAGCGTGCAGAGTGGGTCAGAGAAATAACTCAAGTTACTGACATTCTAGTGGAAATTAAGAAGAAGAAATGGACATGGGCAGGACATGTAGTGCGAAGAGAGGATAACCGATGGTCGCTGAGGGTAACAAACTGGATTCCAAGGGAAGGAAAGCGTAGCAGGGGGCGGCAGAAAGTTAGGTGGGCGGATGAGATTAAGAAGTTCGCAGGGGTCAAGTGGATGCAGCTAGCACAGAACCGGGTTAAGTGGAGATATATGGGAGAGGCCTTCGCCCTGCAGTGGGTATAATCAGGCTGATGATGATGATGAAGGGAATAGTAGAACTGACGCTTTAACCAGACAGGTATTAGGTGTCTGATTTTGTGCAGCACGCCTACAGATCTTGACACGTTCGCGTGTGTGAGGCGCCCAGCTCAAATGCTCATCGAAGTGAACGCATAAGAACCTAAATGTGCTTACCCTGTTTAATACAGTCATTAAACACTAATTAATGCGTCATGACTCACCATAGCACCGAGGACTAGGTTCTGGCTGCCAGGTGTCATTGCCGTCAGCAGAAGTGACGCAAGTGAGTCTGTCCGGGCCACTCAGCCAGAATTGATCATTGCAGCTGTAGACGGCGAGGCGCTCCTCTATCACTTGAACGTAGCTGCCGTTCCCAATGTCAGGCGGTGGCACGGAGCAGGATGCTGGCTGGGGAACTACGAAGAAAGTTAAACTGAGCTAGGAACAGGCTTTGGTCGCGAGTAATGCCATATACCCACATTTTGGGAGTAAAACAAGAGGAACGGCGTGGTTTCAGATTAGCAGCGACCCGCGAAAACTAGCACACCCCATTGGCACCAATAGGAGAGGCCAGATCATTTCTTATCCTCCGTCCTCCAAATCAACAAGCACACGTACGTCGCCGCTTTCTACGCAGAGGAACTCCATTTCGTGGCACTCAGGTAAATGTTTACGCATAATAAACTGAAGCTATTCTAGGGAAAGTAAGCCTATTCGAACTGAACACGTGTCGAACCTATAATACAAAATGAGTGATAGCCAGATACGATAACGCATTCTGACATTCCTTTCCGTAACCTCTCACAGTGAACAACGAAAGTAAGTAGCGAACAAAGAACAAGGCCTTAAATCAAACTCAAAGGAGGCACCCCAGGAGATGATTACGCGGACGTAACGGTAAGCCTTTCGCCTTTTTACCTCGTGATCTGAACTCTCATAAATTTTAATAGCACATGTGAAATCGAAGAAAGTTTGAAAGGGGAGGAAAGATAAAGATGAATTAGAATGCTATCTGTTATTCACGAGATAGATAGTAAGGAATTCCTGAGCGAAAGCAATGAACACTATATTTGAGTCAGCGAAGGGAACTAACTTATGTTTGGAAATGATATCACATAGCAAACAATACTGACACCATGAATAAGGCTAGAGCAAAATGCGCCGAAAGTACCACGTCCCCCCAGCTTAAAGTACGTTTCATAGACGTAAAAGTCACTACGATGTGATGAAAGCTCTGTAAAAGGTCTTACAACTTATTGAGACAAGCTGCACAACCACCATAGTGATCGGGTGTACCCTAATGAAGGGAAAATGTTTGCCCATGTTGGTTCAACGTAAAGAAAGCAAAGCGCAAAAGAACGAAAAAGTACGAAGCGAGGACAGGGCAACGCTTCACGCTGTCCTCATCTAGTCCTTTGTCCTGCTTTTTGGGCTTTGCTTTATCGACCCTGATGAAACCAAGTCAGCTTTTGTATGAACTGCCGGTGAAGCTTCCTTTGGTTCCCACTCAAAAGTTACAAAATTACTGAAGCCAGCATAAATGTAAAGATATTTTCGATACATTAACTGTACTCCATATGTTGATTCTTTTCCAAAGGCTTTCGAAAAGCAAATGGCTTGGCGATCCTAAAGATATATATATATATATATATATATATATATATATATATATATATATATATATATATATATATATATATATATATATATATATATATATATATATATATTCATTACTATAAGTGCAAATATACTATGTGTACTATTTCAGCATTACCAATAATTAGAGAATCAATCACTGAAATTTTACCTTCAATAAAAACATTTATAAGTTTAGCTAAATATTTTTTCTCATTTAATACCATATTTCCAACCTGGTTTTAAATTTCGAGTACACCGCTTTAAAGTTTCGAAATAAATTGCATCCTTAAGCTTCAACAAGAATATGAATTAGAATACCAAATTAAAACTTAAAAGACTGAAATTAGAGTTTAAATCATTTCCTGCAGTTTTAACAATACGGAAGCAGTTGGGTGGTTATTTTTTAACAATTTATTCTTGTTCCGTTTTTTTTTATTAAAACAAACATTACTTTGCGCTTACATTCATTTAGTTTTGCATTTAAATTTCAATTTGAAAGAAATACAATTTTTCTCAGACTAATATTCAGAGCCTCATAAAATATTAGAGTATAAGCCGTGGCTCAGAAAGGATCCATGCAGTGGTTGGCGTGGTAAGGCGAAGCAGGGAAGGGGCAGAAGTTCTTCAATAATGGTACTGTTCTTTTTCAACGTGAAAGATACTTTAGAAGACTAACATAATCAAGCACAATCAATAAAACTAAATCAAATACGGCTTAGTAACTTGCAGTTTCTTGATGGAATTAGCCTGTCAAGTAATCCTGTGCACGTTGTGTTGGAATGCACGGTTGAGGACACGAACGGGCACTTTGGATGACCCGATCGAATTGTTCTCTGTCCCACTAGGACGTTTTAATTACGACGTCAAAAGGGGATGTTTCTTACGTGGGCAGCAAGGAGAGGTGAGCAGCAATAGGGCTACTGTTGTGCTGGCAGCTGGAAAGAAAAAAAAAGCGCTTGGGGAGGAAATACACAGCAACAGTGAAGAATGCCTAGCAGGCCATACATGTATAATGCAAGGTTTTTCTTTATTTTCCACATATACTAACTCTGCGTGACACCGCGAATTCTATCGACCAAGCACAAATCGCTTAGGACCTAAATATTAAGCCATGGCCTAAAAAAAGCAGTGTACTTTTCCGCCGCACGAGCAGAAACTTTTGTTTGAATGACAGCTGAGGATGCCACATCGTAATCGCGGTCCTGTTAAAATGTCATTTCAAACCATTTGTACTGTCCATGGCGCTTGTCCAAAATTGACGCTTTGAGGAATGATATAGTGGAGGGCTGCGTCAATATCCACGGCGTAGATTTATTTGCAAGTGCGTTTACCATCCAAAAATGCGGTCGTCACAGCAGGAATTGAAGCCTCGTCGTTGCGATCAGAGTTCGCCAGTGAGCTTTCCTCATGGCTCACTCTAGGCAGTGAGAGATCGCTGCAGGGCTCTAGAGCCTTTATTGTTTAGACGAGGCACGCAATAATCTGCTTAACACCTCGTTGAACCCCAGACAGAGATATGAAACGCTCGTTTTCTTTCCTTAAAACATTGCCGCCAGAAGACGTTCAAGCAACGAGCGTTAGCACATTTGATCAGTAGAGATATCAGGACCACGTGGTTGACGTATACGACGCGTCACTGGCGATAGACCTCAATATGAAAAAAAATTTTGTACCACACCCGTTTGTCCACGATTGCCTGTCACCCCTCCCTCTAACAAACGTCCTAAATCGAAATCACCTTCTTTAGGGCGTTTCGGTAGTCTAGGATTTGGTCACTATTTCGATATGCCTACGTTTGAACTAGTAGTTCGAAGTATTCAATGATTATCATCTAATTTACCGTACAGTTATTAATACACCACGAACCAATATCATCATAACCTTGACTATACCCACTGCAGAGCGAAGGCCTCTCCCATATTTCTCTACTTAACCCCGTTCTGAGCTAGCTGCATCCACTATATATATATATATATATATATATATATATATATATATATATAAACGTAAAGGAGATGACGCATGGTAGAAAAACAGTAAACTTTAATCTCACGTTTCGGACGGGGTCCGGCCTTTGTCAAGGAATGTAGAAAGAAGCTGTCGGTTCCCATTCATCGGATTAAGCTTTCGGCCGAAACATCGGAATAAAGTTTACTGTGTTTCTACCGTGCGTCATCCCCTTTACATTTATGCCCTACCGCACCCATTCGAGCTTCAACCCCTTCCCTATATATATATATATATATATATATAGGGATGCAGGCATTGCGAAACCAGGGGATAGACGAGCCGTACGTGAAAGTGCTGGAAGATATATATAGTGGCTGCACAGCAACCATAGTTCTGCATAAAGAAAGTAACAAAATTCCCATAAAGAAAGGTGTTAGGCAAGGAGACACAATCTCCCCAGTACTATTCACAGCTTGTTTAGAGGAAGTATTCAGAGACTTGGAATGAGAGCAGTTAGGGATAAGGGTAGATGGAGAATACCTGAGTAATCTGCGATTTGCTGATGACATTGACTTGCTAAGCACCTCGGGGGATGAACTGCAAATAATGATTGATGACCTAGACAGGAAAAGTAGAAAGGTAGGCTTGAAAATCAATATGCAGAAGACTAAGACAACGTTCAACAGCATCGGGGAGGAACAGCAGTTTACATTAGGTAGCGAAATACTGGAAGTAGTAGGCGAATATGTCTACTTAGGACAGGTAGTAACCGCAGATCCGGACCATGAAAAGGAAATAGCAAGTAGAAAAAGGTTGGGATGGAGCGCATTTGGCAAGCACTCGCAGATTATGACTAGCAGCTTACCGGTATCGCTCAAGAGGAAAGTATACAACAGTTGCATCTTGCCTGTACTCACCTAAGGGGCTGAAACGTGGAGGTTAACCAATAGAGTTCTACATAAGTTGAGGACAACCAAGAGGGCTATGGAACGAAAAATGGTAGGGGTAACATTAAGAGATAGAAAGCGTGCAGAGTGGGTCAGAGAAATAACTCAAGTTACCGACATTCTAGTGGAAATTAAGAAGAAGAAATGGACATGGGCAGGACATGTAGTGCGAAGAGAGGATAACCGATGGTCGCTGAGGGTAACAAACTGGATTCCAAGGGAAGGAAAGCGTAGCAGGGGGCGGCAGAAAGTTAGGTGGGAGAATGAGATTAAGAGGTTCGCAGGAGTCGAGTGGATGCAGCTAGCACAGAACCGGGTTAAGTGGAGAAATATGGGAGAGGCCTTCGCCCTGCGGTGCCGATAAATTATCGGTGCCTCCTGCCGATAAATTATATTTACTGACTCCAATATCTCCACATCGTTTCCAGCGTACTGAAGAAAACCAATCATCAGACCATTTTGCTTAGCGCCCGGTACCTACATCATTTGAAAGTGAAAGTGAACGCTTATTAGCTTGAACATATTTACACAGTGAAGGCCACTGCATAACGTTCCAGTGGATATTAACTCAATGTTGCATTCTGGCACATGAAAAGGAAGACGAAGCGGCCAGTGGAGGCACGTACACAGACACACAAATGCATACGGACTTCCTTTACGAAATATGATGCCTCCTAAATCTATGCAACATTACCTGCCAATGACGCATATCGGCTTTGGTGCTTGCCCATATACCATACCAATTTGTCTGCTCAATCGATCCAGGTCTAAGACAAAAGCTGCAACCTAGAATTGCTCGCTATTTGGAAACCCTTTGTCACCGACATCACCTGGGCTCTGCATTATAAAATGCACGACGATAAAGTTTAGGCCAAATCAAGTCCTTTTTGTGAAAGCTGCGGTTCTACCGAAACTTTGCATATAACAATGGATAGTGTTTAGGTCCAACAGCCTCACAGTGGTAAACTGGAATGTAAGCCCCTTTATGAGCATGCGGAAATATCAACCCATAAGCACGGCCGCTCGATGGAAGCGCACTGGGTGCGGCCTGCTGCGTCGCGCCGACGTCAATGGGCAAGCGCGTCCTTGGGGAGTTTACAGTGGCGCCCGCTATTTCTGCTGAGGGCGCCACTGTTCGGGGACACGTCGCCGCCGGGATCGCCGGCTCCGAGCGCGCGGTATGCTTTCTTTCTGGGCGCGTTCGCCTCGCGTCTGCGTGGTAAACGCAAACTTTTTGGTGTGTACGCGTGTGCAACCACCTTAACGTTGAGACGGGATGCGTTTGTTTTTTAGGGCGAAAGCCGTTCTAGGCTCATGGAGCGAAAATCTGTGCGCAAAAGCTGTGCCTTTAATCTGTGCGTCGCACCTGTGCGCTGGTGCGTCAGTCGCAAAAGCGGACCTGCAAAGAGGGAGATTCAGAATGAAAATGATTTATGGTGATAAGTAATCAATAAAAGTTATAAAAAGACATTAGTAGAGGTAATGACTAATGCTAAGGACTAATAATGGTTAATAATGACTAAAATGATTTGTAGTGTCCAGTATATCAAACTACGACATGTAATGACCGCAATTTATTAGAAATGAGTAAAAGTGCTTAGCGATGTGTGGTAATGACTATAATAGCTAGGCATGACTCACCATTACTGTTAATGACTACGAAATGATCAATATGTGAAACGACGACATGTAATGACCACCGCTGATTCTAAATGAGTAACCTGCTTAGTTATGAGTGATAAGGGCTACAATGACTACGCAGGCAGACTCATCATGACAGGGAAACGACCAATATATCAAACGACGACTTGAAATGACGAACTGTGGCAAATGATGAGAGGCAAATGATAGGAGAAGGGTAGGCTTTCGCCATCCTCCGCCTAAGAGAAATCTTAAAGACCCTCTAATTTTATCTTCTGAGCTCGCTTCAGGCAAAGACAGTAGCGAGGAGTGGAAATGCATTCGCTTCCTCTGAAATGAAAGCGGCGCTGAGGTTAAAAAGTCCAGATGCTGAAGCATAATGGGCTATCAGCTGCCATTGAATTTGCTACCAGGAACAGTAGATTGGACTTGTTGGTGATTAATTATAAGTTAACCATTCAAACAACGTGACGGGAACACAGGAGAAGAAGACGTACGTCACAACCGCACTAGGTGTGTCGTCCTCTTTTCCTGTGTTTCCGTCACGTTGTTTAACCTATTCAGTTACCAGGGAGCTGGCCAGTGAACTAGGAATTTTAACGATGTGTTGTGAAGCAGATGAACACGATATGGTAGCACCAGAAGCTTTTCTCGCAGGTTATGTTGCGAGGACATATCAGTAAAAGCTAACAATTGTATTTTTTTTTATATAAGCATGCAATTTGTTCTAAATTTTGCCGCGCTAGTCTGAGTGGCCTTGCAAGTAAAGGAGCCTGTGCATACAACACTTGTTTATACTCTTGAGACTGTTCGAGCCGATGCGATAAAATGAAAAGCCACGTTCCACAGAAAATTCGGCGCCCGCTCTGCCGGCGGAAAGTCAGAAAAAAACATCTGTGGTAAGAGGCACTTTAGTTGGTGATATGTCCAGACACCTTTGGCGCAATGAGAACACATGACGTGTCCAATGTGGCAGGAGCTGACAAACCAGAGAGAGTCAATAAGATGTAAGGGTGAAATGGAAATTATTGAAAGCGGGACCCTTAGATCCCAAGTCATAGGGCACGCTCGTACGGCTTCGGTAAAGAGGGTCTTTATATAGCTATGTGTAGGGTGCTATTTCATACAATGCGGTGGCTTAAGGATGCATTCTACTGATATGCGACCGAGGCAGCATTTACGGGATACCGTGAATAAGCAGGTAGCAAAGTGCGGACACTCTAACGAGGCTCCTCAAGAAGACTGAAGTTTTGTTTATCACTACCAGGTTGTTGCTTAATTTATGTGATATTTGATAATGGTTTTGAGGCGACATGTCAGTCATGCAAGAGCCTGTTGCAGGAAATATGAGTCAACTGGACCAGTTACAGGTTAATGAAAACCAAGGACAATGGAGGCTTGATGTACCCCGCAAAGGAAGTAATCAAGCTTTGTCAGCTTACGAGCACCTTCTTTAACAGTATGATGAAGTCTGAAGAGGTCCGGCGAAGTAGCAAGCTGTGTAAACTTTTGATTTCATCATTGTTTTCTCACTGTACACAGTACCTGCAGCTAATTTATAAAAACAATGATCGTGCCCATGCTAAGGCGCTATGCAAGATATCGTTAAGTTGCTGCCCCCACTGATAGCGAGCTGGGCTGGAAATGTCGACTCAACAGTGGAGCGGCGTGTATGACTATGACATAAACCTCTCTCAAGAAAGGTTTTCCGTCTGCGATTGGTAATTTTCTTCCTTTCTTTTGTGTGGCCATTAAATAAGCGTACTCGGCTGCTCGCTGAATCTCGGCTGCAGTTGCGCTCTAAGCGTGAAGATTCTTATGATCGCAGCTAAGAGTTTCACAACAGAAACACTCGATGCGCGTTCTTCCATTGAAAGCAAAATTGTATGGGTTTGCGAGCAGCCAATAAAAGTAGTAATAAAAACTTTCGGCGCATATACGTAGCACCTTGAGGCAGACCGGCTCTATCAAGCGCGCTTACTTTATCCGGTCATGCAAAATGCGGGAAGCCATGACGGATAGCGTTCTGGCGTGCAAAGTTTAATGTCTCAAACTCAGTCGAAGATCCCAGGTTATCATCTAGATTTAACTTAATAAACATCTTCATATTTCCACCGTAGCATTTGTCAGAATGAGATAGAAAGGTTGGTTACATGTCGCATTTTCATAGAGGTTGCTCATAGTAGAACATTTTTTATTGGATAGCACTGGCAGCTTAGAACAGGTTGACGTCAATTTGTGTGTAAAAGCTGTATGCAGGAATAAGTAAATGGTATGAAAATGACACACGGAATTCGCGATATAGTTAATTAAGTGGTAATGCATTATGCTACCATGGCAGCTGAACAGCTTCGAATTTTTCACAGCCGGGTCACATTTTCATGTGACAAACAACTGGATCCGAATGCAACATCATGGCGATGCGAGCTCTCCAATCGAGTGGCCTTGAACCACCGTCATTATAAGTTTTTCAGGGTACACCCCAGTATACATCCTTGCCGAGCAAGCGCTAAGTGCTGACATGGTCACACTAGACATGACAGCATATACTAATTCGTGTTGCCAAATTGGGTGAAGCGGAGCTCTTATATCCTGAAAATAAAAGGCTTCTACCATGCCGACGCCTTCCCCAAAGCGCAGCCAGGCGCAGCTCTCCGCGTGCGGCTGTCCCCGAACGGTGGCGCCGCGGCGGTGGCGACTGGAAGTAGGCGCCTGCCGCCGGTTTCGGGCAACGTAGCAGGCCGCACCTAGTGCGCTTCCATCGAGCGGCCGTGCCATAAGGAATCACTTCAGCGCGAAATAACGCAGGCTTTTTTTTATATTTCAAGACAAGGAAATACATGCATAAGCGCGCCGGCGATTTCTTTACACAAAACGAACTGGAATATCTAGGCCACACATGGTACTAATTACTTCCGTCTACTCTTTCTCTTTGGTAATTGTTGGTCGCTACTGTGACTATGAGGTTCTTTTCTTTTGCACCTTATCTCACTTAATAAGCACCCCCACCAGCTGTATCGTGCCCTGCACTTTTCTTGATACTATCACGTATATATTCTTCCGTTTTCAGATTGATGAGATCAGTATTTTATGAATTTTAGTTGCGAAAAAAACGTTCGTGTTGTGTCTTTCTGCTCCTTTGTCTTCGTTTCTTGATCTACCTTCAATATGACTCACCCGACTTTCAACCTTAATAAAGAATGCAACAGATGTTTGGTTTGGGCTAGTTGGTAGCAGTTTCTTGAAGACATAGCGCAAAAAAGACGGGGACAGCTAACACAGATGTAGACAGGACAAGCGCTAACTGACAACTTTATTTTCGAGGAAACCCGCAGCACACTTTATGTCAAAACTCATGTGACAATAAAGGGGCCTTATACTACGACCAAATACAGTTTAACAAACGGCGGCCGACAATCTTGACCCGGAAAAACCATAAAATAAACAAGGGGGGCCGGAAAGCATTATCAACAGATTATGTAAACCTCATTGTGAACTTATTACAACATCGTGGCCAAGGGACGGTGCCAAAGGACCCAACCACAGCAACAAGCGAGCCCAAAAGGGCCCAGAACAAGGAAAGTAAAAGCAGTCATAGGTCAAAACCAGAAAAAAACGTGCGAAGCAAAAGCAGAGTCAATACTAAAAACAGATAAAACGTGCGAAGCAAAAGCAGAGTCAAAAACAAAAGACAGACGAAACGTGCGAAGCAAAAGCGGAGTCATGGACTAAAAACAGACCAAACGGGCAAAGCAAAAGCCGTCAAAAACTAAAGACATATGAAACGTGCGAAGCAAAAGCGGAGTCATAAGCTAAATCAGACGATCAGTGGGAAGCAAACGCAGAGTCAAAACTAAAATCAGACTCAGGAGTGTAGAAGGCTCCCCGCTTAAACATTGAAGTGCTAAACAAGAATAATCAGGATGGGCGAGTGGAAGAACAATTATGAAGAATGAGAAAATCAAGGGAGTAAACACAACAGAAACCGGGAAGGAATAAAAGAAATTCCACAGACGATAACTCGTTTCATATCAGTCAGCAACCGGTTGCTTGTGGTAATAAAGCAAAAAGGGTTATAACACCTACATGTGGCCATCAAGGAATTCAAATTCGCTTTCAAGAAGGTTGATAGAAGGTACGCTGACGCAATCCTGACCGGCCTTCCTAATGAAGTATGCCTCCATGACTTCGCGCTCAGTTTTTTCTTTGGCTGATCTTAAGAAATCTGTACTATCTAAGAGCGGATAACATGCATTATTTGGATCTGTTTTACAAGCTTTACAATGTTCGGCAAGGTTAGTACCCGATTTGTTGCGTACGCATAGTCTGTGTTCCTCGCCCTCTCATTGAAACATCTTCCAGTTTCTCCGATGTACTGGAGCCCGCAACTGGTTGGAATCCTGTACACGACATTTTCCTTGCATTCCGTGAACTTAGTTTGATGTTTCTTCCTGCATGCTACTTGCTTTTTCATCTTTCTAGTGCATACTTTGAATAGTTTGCATGGTGCAGAGAAAATAATTTTGACGTTATAACGCGCTGCAAGCTTTTTGAAGTTATGTGAAAACCTATAGAAGTATGGAATCACCTGGACTGGCATCTTACTTTTGCTTTCTTCGTTTCCCTGCTTACTACGTTGACTGTTTGAGGCTTTTAGGTTTTGCAGAAGGCTTTCACACACTGCTACAATAACGTCAGGGGGGAAACCTGCGTCTTGTAGACGCTTGAATTGCTCATTCATGATAGTAGCCATGCGGTGGGTACAGGATTTTGTTGTGGCACCGTGAAGACAGTAAAACACGATGCCACGCTTCACAACCTTGGAGTGTGCACTATCAAAACATAACAGGCGCTTTTTTGTACGCGGACTGTACATCCAGAACAGCGTGTGGCCGTTAAAATGCAGCTCAATATGTAAAAACTGAATGAGGCAATCTGTAGGCGATTCCCATGTGAACTTTCAACCGGAACCGTGAGCAGAAAGGATGCTGAGCACCTCCTTGACAACATCACCTTGTCTAGCATAACATTTACTAAAAATGATCAAAAAGTCATCAACGTATCTGACCACTTTTTTAACTGAAAGGTTTGAAAGTTTGGCTTGAATACGTTTGTCAACTGCAGATAAGAATATATCACACAGCACAGGAGCGACCGACGAACCGATGCAGATGCCTTTTTTCTGGATATAGTATTGTCCGTCTGAGAAAATAGCTGTTGAATCAAGGTAGTATTCTAGCAGAGAAAGGAATGAATGCTCAGCATCATTTCTGATCACGGTTCCGGTTTAAGGTTCACATGGGAATCGCCTACAGATGGCCTCATTCAGTTTTTACATATTGAGCTGGATTTTAACGGCCACACGCTGTGCTGGATGTACAGCCCGCGTACAAAAGAGCGCCTGTTATGTTTTGTTAGTGCACACTCCAATGTTGTGAAGCGTGGCATCGCGTTTTACTGTCTTCACGGTGCCACAACAATATCCTGTACACACCGCATGGCTACTAGCATGAATGAGCAATTCAAGCGTCTACAAGACGCAGGTTTCCCCCCTGACGTTATTGTAGCAGTGTGTGAAAGCCTTCTGCAAAACCTAAAAGCCTCAAACAGTCAACGTAGTAAGCAGGGAAACAAAGAAAGCAAGAGTAAGATGCCAGTCCAGGTAATTCCATACTTCCACAGGTTTTCACATAACTTCAAAAAACTGGCAGCGCGTTATAACGTCCAAAATTATTTTATCTGCACCATGCAAACTATCGAAAGTATGCACTAGAAAGATGAAAAAGCAAGTAGCCTGCACGAAGAAACATCAAACTAGGCTCACGGAATGCACGGAAAATGTCGTGTACAAGATTCCAATCAGTTGCGGGCTCCAGTACATCGGACAAACTGGAAGATGTTTCAATGAGAGGGCGAGAGAACACAGACTATGCGTACGCAACAAATCGGGTACTAACCTTGCCGAACATTGTAAAGCTTGTAAAACAGATCCGAATAATGCATGTTATCCGCTCTTAGATAGTACAGATTTCTTAAGATCAGCCAAAGAAAAAACTGAGCGCGAAGTCATAGAGGCATACTTCATTAGAAAGGCCGGTCAGGATTGCGTCAGCGTACCTTCTATCAACCTTCTTGAAAGCGAATTTTAATTCCTTGATGGCCACATGTAGGTGTTATAACCCTTTTTGCTTTATTACCACAAGCAACCGGTTGCTGACTGATATGAAACGAGTTATCGTCTGTGGAATTTCTTTTATTCCTTCCCGGTTTCTGTTGTGTTTACTCCCTTGATTTTCTCATTCTTCATAATTGTTCTTCCACTCGCCCATCCTGATTATTCTTGTTTAGCACTTCAATGTTTTAGCGGGGAGCCTTCTACACTCCTGAGTCTAATTTAGCTTATGACTCCGCTTTTGCTTCGCAAAGACTGTCTGCTTTTAAATTTCACTACGCTTTTGCTACGCACGTTTCGCCTGTCTTTTGTTTTTGACTCTGCTTTTGCTTCGCACGTTTTATCTGTTTTTAGTTGTGACTCTGCTTTTGCTTCGCGCGTTTTATCTGTTTTTAGTTTTGACTCTGCTTTTGCCTCGCACGTTTTTTCTGGTTTTGACCTATGACTCTGCTTTTACTTTCCTTGTTTTGGGCCCTTTTAGCCTCGCTCGTTGCTCTGGTTGGGTTGTTTCGCACCGTCCCTTGGTCACGATGTTGTTCGCGCCCCCTCTGTTGTAATAAGTTCACAATGAGTTTTATATAATCTGTTGATAATGCTTTCCGGCCCCCCTTGTTTATTTTATGGTTTTTCCGGGTCAAGATTGTCGGCCGCCCTTTGTTAAACTGTATTTGATCGTAGTATAAGGCCCCTTGATTGTCACGTGAGTTTTGACATAAATTGTGCTCCGGTTTTCCTCGAAAAAAAAGTTGTCAGTTAGCGCCTGTCCTGTCTACATCTGTGTTAACTAAGCAATTACTAAAGAATATTTCCTTTGCGTGATCAAGTTACACTGGACGTTTCGACAATATATAACTTCATCTCGCATTTTACACGGGGAAAGAATCTTTAGAGCTTTATTTTTGAAGCTGGACTGTATTGCATGTATTAGAGCAGATTCCAGACATAAGCTAGCTACAGCTCTTTTCACTATCATGGTGTACGCAGAATCAAAGGGAAGCTGCTCGTTATTTGCTTCTTAACAGCGCTCTTTAGCCGGGTTCCCCTGCGTGGTCTTCTCGGCTGTAGCTGGCAACCATGTTAAAAATGTAAAGGAAGGAAATCGTTGCAATAAAAATGAGTGCGTGTTTAGAAAGATGGCGTGTACATATGCACAAATTTGCCCACAACGGGAAGAAAGTTGCAAAGAGGCATGCGTTGCCCGTGTTTTTTTTTTCAGCGCCACGAATGCTCGCTGGTTTGTGCTGAGGATCAACGGCGATAGCGATGAGCGAAACGGATGCAGTGTAAAAGAGCCCGAAAGTTTTGCGAAATATGCCACGAGTGTGGTTTATGAAATCCCACTCAGGTGTTGGTCCGACAGGCCATTACATGAATGAGCGCGCATGGCAGCCTGCTCGTTCACTTCGCAAGAGAAAAGGAGCGAACTTGCCCGCTGATTTCATTACACGCTGCTCGTATGAGCAACAATTCAAGAGTATTGCGATTCCATGCAAGTGTGAAGACGAATTAGCCCGCCTTTAGAAGCCTATTACGTCAAAGAAAAGGGCGATTGCTGAGTTTGGGAGGGCTTCGTAATGCTGTACAGTGCAGAGGGGAACTTCGTGCGCAGTTTCTTCTGACTTCTGCGCAGGCTTGACTTGGCTTCTTTATTTCCTCTTTCCGCCATTTTTGGGCGCGTGTGCAGATCGTCTATATAAGCCTCGGGGATGTGAATAAAACCAGTTGACAGTGCCTGGTCTTGTTCGTTTTCTTATTATTTCCGTCTTGTGTGTGCGCGCAACTCGTATTTGTGAACGGCTATGCGCTAACTAGCCTTGCTGGAATTTCTTCTAAGCTCCCCTATTCGCTAGGACTAAGATTATCTGACTTGTTTAAGAGAAAACCAAGTATGGAAAACTAACACAAAAGAGCAGCGAAGTGGACAAGCTTACATTTTTCCTGCCTTAAGGCTTCAGCTCATTCTACATTGTAATTCGTCACTAGCACGAGCTCAAAACAGGTTGACACAGGTATATATATATATGTAAAAATGGCACAACAGTGCACCTGTCCTTTGCACATGCATTTGCAATATTAATTCATAAAGCATAGTTGGTGGAGCGACACAATTGCTCGCTGATTTTCGGGAGATAAAAGTAGCTGCCAAAAAAAAGAGTACATTCGTGCACCTCGACAGAAGAAAGCTGTTCATCATGGTAAGCTGCGCAATGCAGATACTGTGGTCATTCTGTGGACATTCTGACGCTGAGCGAAAAAACATTTTTTTTTTATTCGGATATACATCACCCCAAATTCCCGCCGGCTCTAACTCCAATAAAATGCATTTGAGATATTTATCTTATTTATTTAAAAATATTGTAAGGCAGGATTCTGGCCTACCAGGATTGGCATACATATAGCGTGCAGGCAACCGAATGAAACAATGATCAATAACCCGGCAAACTAACCAGTAGAAGCAACGTAATGCACGGCATCAAAAACAGGCTAAGAAAAAACCTGCGCAGAAAGTGATTTCAACAGTAAAGCCATTGATACACAAAAGCTACGAACACAAGCGGTTAGTTTACCCTACGATTAACCACAATGATGTTGCTGCAGCACATGGTGAAATTTTGAACGCTTATCCACTCCAATAGCTGATACGTCACTGCTATTGAGAGAGAAAATCCTTGCTTAAGAACATATCACGCCCCGCCAACTACGGCGCATAACTCTCCTCATGCGCATCTGCTTCGATCGCTAGCAATGACCGAGAGCTGTAGAGTCGAAAGTCTTGCGGAATCCTGTCTGCTCAGGATGGTGCATCATGAAATTGGAAGACACCCACCAAAAGAAAGAGGATGTTCACAATGAGTCAAAACATAGTGGTGTCCCTTCAAAAACAAGGCGCATGAGCCATCTGAGGCATCTTGCGTATTCATCTAGATGTTGAATGATTCAAGATAGAGCCTTCACTTTTTGTCCCTTTCTTTAGCGATCATACTTGCATTTGCCGAGTTTGATCTGTGTGGCAGATATTGAGCGCTTCACAAGTGCATTTTGATCTTTGCGCCGGTTCTTGAGGTCATGCTCATGAACACAGTCTTCCTTTGTAGTAAGAGCTTTCAGCCGTGTAAATACTCGTGTAACGAAAAACCGCTATCAAGATGCGCCATCTTGTAGCAAGGTGGGCATCTAAGAGTTTAATATTACACATTTACAGACAAAATCTAAAGTAGCACGAAAATTCCTGCCAAAAAAGGTGGTCCTATTTTTCGATGAAAATGTCTCGTTTACTTGTTTTGCTTATATTCCTGCAATGATAATATTGGATAAAGATGTGTGGCACGAATAGGTTGTTAAAATAAGATGTATTTCCTTCCCTGCGTGTCTGTTCTTTCAGGAAATATAGTCTCTCTGGCGTTGCTTTCATGTTTTCTCTCAGTCTGAAAAAAGCCGCTGCAAAGGCAAACAAATTCATTGAACCTTGACAGCAGTATTTTTGGGCGAAAAGTCATTGGTTTGTAGAGGTATCTACTAGTGTCGTGTCAATAAATCCGCATTTAGACCAATCAATGCACGTGTACGCTGATTCCGGCCATAGACGTTTTCGTCCTTGTGTTGGCTGTAGGAGCGACCGGCACAAATAAAGCTAAATCTTATTGAGCTGGAGCACGTTTGAGCTGTTTGTTAGTTTGTGACACCACCGCAAACTGTTGCTTCAATACTACTCGCATGGCACCGGTGCTAAGAAGTCATATCATATACGTACCTCCAAGTGCGGCTGTCTTGGCTCTTGTTGCCCCCATGGCCACTCGAAGGAATGGCCGCGTGACCTTCCTCACCACTATCAGCTGCCGCCGGGAGCCCGAGTGGGCCCCTGCGCGCTGTGCTGATATGCGTTTCAAATTACAGAAGTTGGAGTCGGCCGCAAGATGTCAGGGAAAGCGGTTGCCCACAGCATGGGTAACAAGGGTTCTGCTTCGAGAGACATTATTTTCCCAGCAGTGGACTCGGAAAACAATTCTGAAATTTTCAGGACGTTATCTTCTATTTTTTGGGGGGTCAGCTCAAAGAAAGCTGCGTGATAAAGCGTACACTCAGGGGAGAGCGACGAAGAAGAGGGAAGTGACCGCGCAAATTAGAAGGCATTCAACCCAAGTAGCACAACAGCATTGGACCAACACTGTCTCAGCGTTGAAAAAAAAAATTGCACAAATTTCGTACCTTTATTGGCATTTAACCCAAATGCAATCCGAGCCAAACCGAGGCGAGTCTGTTTTTAACCGGGCTATAAACAGACGTAGGACCTATATTTAACCATTGAAGAAGCCGGCATACCTTCCATGCTGGTTTTCCAGCTTCAAGCCGATTACATACCTATTCACTGAGTGTTCTATATCGGCAACCCAACCATATCTGTTGGCTATCGTAATATTTAAAATAGGATGTTCTTCACTGGCTTCTGAATATTTTCATGCTCTCAAATTCATTACCACCGCAATATTTGTACGTCAAGCCTACCTACTGGCATGCATAATGTTAGTATCTGGATTTATATATTGGCTTCATGCATTTTTTTTTTTCGCCAGACGCTTGCTTGGAGCATTTCACATCCATAGAGCTGTTGGTGCAACTCATTGGCAAAATGCAATGAAGTAAACGAGAAATATTTGTTGTGAATGAAATTTCTTTATTTAGTAATAAAAGAACGCACTTGTGGCCCAGAGGTTTGAGTAAGATCGGGTGCGGAAGTCGTAATCGGTACCAGGCTCACTGAAAACTCCAGTGGCGATGTAGGGGAAGCAGCATCTGTATTTAGATCGCTGGTGAAATTTCCGAAAGGTGGCGCTGGTATTATCCAATAGGTATTATTCAACACAGAAGATAAAAATTCCGTGGAAAAGAATCAGTGTGGAATTGTACCGAAAGTGAAAAATGCAGATCAGGAAGGAAGCATTCTTTGATAACTCAAGAAGCAGTGCCCTAATTTTTGAAGCTAGATCAGGGTGCCTTAGACCACTCAGCTACAAAAAGAAATTTAACAATGAAATGACGCATGTGCTGTATGTGGTAACTCCAGTGAAACAATTCACCATATTATACTCGAATGTAATGGTATCCATCCGGAAATTGATGCAGGCGCAATCACTGTTCCTGAAGCTCTGGGGTTTAGAGATACCAGTGGCCGGGTGAATAAACCGGCGGTGGAAACTAGCAAAAACCGACTGGAAAATTGGTAGCTTAAAAGCAGAGAAGTGACATAATGTGAGTAATGTAGGAATAAAAGATTAATAAATAGAATGATGGTTTAGTTAACCATTCTAAATCAATAATTAAGATATAGGGAGAAAAATGAGCATGATAGCTACTCCTACCACCCAGTTTCAAAGGGGGCGCTCCTATATTCCACCCATCCATCTAGCTAGTCGTTTCTTGTGTCTTCGTTTTGCAGTTTTTATATTCTTATTATTCGTAATAGAAATAGTTCAGTCGATACATGTTTAAGATGTGCAATCAAAAGAAGGTAAAGTGTACTCAGTGTGAGGCGCAGGTTAATCTCAAGGAAACGCGTTTTGACTCTGTAGATGAAGCGGAAGGCAGTGACTTTTTGTGTCGGCGTTGCGTGCTGAGTGCGCGCCTAGATAGATTTGATCGAGAAAGGGGCAGTTTAGTGTCTCGTGTGGATGATTTAGAAAATGAAGTACGTTTGTTAAGGGTAGAAAATCAGAAACTGCTTGGACAGCTTCCTCAAATGGAAAAAAAAAAGTGGCCGACTTTATCCTTGGAACGAACGAGGACGAACATTCCAGTGCGGGCAACGTGGCTGGGACCAGCACTGGCATGGAAGACATAAGCAAAGTAGATCAGGCGGATCCGAACCGACCGAGTTATTTAGAAGCAGCTACTCGGAAGTCCGTAAAAAAAGGAAGAAGAAAGGAAGAATGAAAATCCTAGAGAGAAGGACACAGATAGTCGAAAGCAGGAGCCAACAGTTGGGCAAGGGAGATAGGATGCCCAAGTGCTTATCGTCGGAGATTCTAACATGAGCATGTGGAAGCAAGATATCTTGGAACGTGTAAAGGGTGATAAGCGAGTCTTAGTTGCATCCTTCTCAGGGAGAACAATGAGGGCAGAAAGAGAGTAAAGATAAACAGTTGAAAACTTCCGCTGGTGAGCCGCTTCTGATGGTGATAGTTCCGCTTCTGATGGTGATAGTAGCCGCGGGGCTAAACGATGCCCTAAAAGGTGACGCTGTGGGAGTGGTAGAAAGTTTAGCTAAGGGAGTTGACGATGTCAGGAAGATAATACAGTAAGCGCCGATATTTGTAGCTCGTTTCTCCAAGCGTGAGAAAGCGCACACATGAATACGTAATGGCGAGGTTCGCGGTATAACTATTTTTAAACTGCGATACAGCTCGAACTCACTACTGACTGTTTAATTTCACAGGGAATTTGTGGCAAAATCACAAAAATGGAAACAGACGAAGAAGGGGAGTATAGCCTGGGAAGTGATCATAAAAGTATTAGTCTGCAGATGTAGCCCTTGATGAAAAAAGAAATTGAACTTAGACAAAAAGTAAACGCAAAAATTAAATGCCGATCAAATAGTGCAGATAGCAGCAGATATAGAGGAAGCAATAGAAAAAAGCCCCATGGGAGACTGGGATTATGAACAGGTAGAACTACTCATAAGGAGGAATATTAGGGAGGTTAAAGTAGAAAGCCGCTGGAATGGAAAGAGGAAGCCACGGAGCTGGTGGAATAAGGAAATCAGGGAAGCTATTGAACAACGACGGGCTGCTTCAAGGGAACACCGAATGGCAAAGAAAGCACAGGTATCTCAGGAGGAAATCGACCAAAAATGGGAATCATATCGACAAAAGAAACTTCAAGTGCAGGCCCTCGTCCAAAGTAAAATTATACAGTCCACCGATCGCTGGATGGCTGATATACACGATGCCTCTAGAGGCGGAGCAAGAAAATTCTGGAACCATATAAGATGGCTAGGGAAAAAAAATCAAAGAAAGCAGGATCGGATTCAAGATAACGGGAGAAATTGTTTAATGGGTGACTACGCAGTGAACTACATTACATTAGTTGTAGCCGAGTCATTTAAGAGCGACGATAGGGTAATCTCCGCAAATCAAGAAACAACACAAGGTAGCAGAATACAAAGCAGCTTAGAACTGACTAATCTAAACTGGAAAAAGGCAGAAAACAATATTCCTAATGTAGGGGTGTGTTTATTCGGTGAACCCAGGTGATTCCAGCCGCTCAGGGGAGACTCGCAGCGAAGCGTCAGGCGTGGCGAAAGAACAAGGCAGCGAACAACTTCTTCGTCCTTGAGAGCGGCAGCACGCGACGCATGTCAGTGGTTATATCGATGAAGATTACCACACTACAGTTTCCCCCCGGGCAGAGAAGGAGCCATCCTGGCGACTCATGGTGCCGAAAGGACAGACGGGTCGTAGTAGGGCTTGATTCGGTCCACATGAACTATTTCGCGTCCACGGCGACGCAAGTCCGCAGATGGCGTAACCGGCTCAACTACGTAGTTCACAGGAGATGTTTTTTGAAGGACTCGGTATGGACCGTGATACCGAGCAAGAAGCTTCTTTGACAGGCCGGCGGTTGTGGCAGGAACCCAGAGCCACACCAGGGAGTTGGGCGCATATGAAGGCGCCTCACCAGTGTCACGATGGTGTTTTTGTTGCCACTGATTTTCCTTTGTAAGCGAACGAGCGAGCTGACGGCATTCTTCTGCGTACTGGGCGGCGTCCGAGAGTGGCGTCGATTCAGAACCATCAGGGCGGTAGGGAAAAAGCGCGTCCATTGTGCAGGTTGGCTCGCGCCCGTAAAGAAGAAAAAAGGGAGAAAATCCGGTGGTGGTCTGTATCGCAGTGTTGTACGCGTAGGTTACGAAGGGAAGAACGTGGTCCCAGTTGGAATGAGCGTCGTTGACGTACATGGCCAGCATGTCACTCAGAGTTCGGTTGAAGCGTTCTGTCAGGCCATTCGTCTGAGGGTGGTAAGAAGTAGCGGTGCGATGAATGATGCGACATTCTTTCAGTAGGGCCTCGAGAGCGTCGCACAAGAAAACGCGTCCGCGGTCACTGAGCAGTTCCTTCGGAGTCCCGTGGCGAAGAATCAAGTTGTTGAGAATGAACAAAGCAACGTCTCTTGCAGAGGCAGAGGGTAACGGTGATGTTTCAGTGTAGCGAGTCAGATGGTCTACTGCCACAATGATCCACCGGTTTCCAGCAGGAGTAGTCGGAAGAGGGCCATAGAGATCTATGCCAACGCGGTCAAACGGACGAGCAGGGCAGGGTAACGGCTGCAACGAAACAGAGGACTTCTGAGGCGTTTTTCGGCGTTGACAAGATTCGCAAGCGCGCACGAAATGTCTTACGAAGCGGTACATTCCACGCCAGTAAAATCGCAGACGTAGGCGCGTGTAGGTTTTCAATACCCCACCGTGAGCACATTGTGGGTCACCATGGTACGCAGCACAAATGTCGGCACGGAGATGACGCGGGATGACTAGAAGCCACTTCCGTCCATCAAGCAAATAATTGCGGCGATAGAGAAGACCGTCACGAATGGAGAAGTGGTGGGCTTGGCGGACGAGCGCTTTGGATGAATGACCGGGAGTAGGACTTGAGAGAAAATCCAAAAGTGCATTGATCCAGGGGTCATTCCGCTGCTCGGTAGCCATGTCGATAGTTGTAAGAGTCGACAAATCGTAGGCACAGACGTGGTCAGACGAATTATCTCTAGGCAATGGCGAGCGGGAAAGAGCATCCGCGTCCGTATGCTTCAGGCCTGATCGATAAATGACATGAATGTCAAACTCCTGGAGACGAAGAGCCCAGCGAGCAAGGCGACCGGATGGGTCTTTCAGAGAGGCAAGCCAGCACAAAGCGTGGTGATCGGTCACAACGTAAAACGGTCGACCATACACATAAGGACGAAATTTTCCGATAGCCCAAATAATGGCCAAACATTCCCTTTCTGTGACTGAATAATTAGATTCTGCCTTTGTCAATGTTCGGCTGGCGTATGCCACAACATACTCGCTGTAACCAGGCTTACGTTGGGTAAGGACGGCACCAAGCCCAATACCGCTGGCATCAGTGTGGATCTCCGTAGGCGCAGCCGGATCAAAGTGGCGTAGAATGGGCGGCGAAACCAAAAGGCGGCGTAAAGTGTCGAAGGCTTTATCGCAGGCTGGAGTCCAGGCGGAAAGGTCGGAGCTGCCGGCAAGGAGCTGGGTCAGAGGAGCGATGATAGAGGCGAAGTTCAAGATGAAACGTCGAATGTAGGAGCAGAGGCCGATAAAGCTCCGAAGCTGCTTCAGGGAGGTTGGCTTCGGGAACTCTGCAACTGCGCGAAGTTTGGTGGGGTCGGGAAGAATGCCGTCCTTAGAAACTACGTGGCCTAAAATTGTGAGTTTTCGGGCGGCAAAGTGGCACTTCTTCAAATTCAACTGAAGCCCAGCGCCGGCGAGACACGTGAGGACATCCTTTAGGCGGAGAAGGTGAGAAGAAAAGTCGGCAGAAAAAACTACGATGTCGTCCAGATAACAAAGACAGGTCTGCCACTTGAGTCCACGAAGAACAGTGTCCATCAGGCGCTCGAAAGTAGCCGGGGCATTGCAGAGGCCAAAGGGCATAACGTTGAACTCGTATAATCCATCCGGTGTTATAAAGGCAGTTTTCGAGCGGTCATTATCAGCCATCGGTACTTGCCAGTAGCCGGAGCGCAAATTCAAAGAGGAGAAATACTCAGCTCCCTGTAAACAGTCCAAGGCGTCGTCGATTCGCGGCAAAGGATAGACATCTTTGCGCGTGATTTTGTTAAGCCTACGGTAATCGACGCAAAACCGGATGGAACCATCTTTCTTGGTGACCAAAACAACCGGAGAAGCCCATGGACTGTTAGATGGCTGTATGACGCCCCGGCGAAGCATGTCGTCCACGTTGTCAGCAATGACTTGGCGCTCAGAGGCCGACACGCGATAAGGACGCTGTCGTAAAGGTGCGTTCGTACCAGTGTCGATTGCGTGCGTAACGACAGACGTGCGACCCAGAGCAGTGTGAGGAAGGTCGAAGGCAGAAGTGAAGTTCTGTAGAAGAGCAGCGAGTTGATCGCGTTGTGCGGGTGGGAGATCTGCGTCAATAGCTTGTTGAAGAACATCGGGTGGTGTCGAAGCGGTCACTGTATCGCAAGAGCTGAGCACATTAACGTCTAATGAAGTAGGCGTTGCAGGAAGAGTATTTACAAGCTCCGGATCAAGTTCTTCAATACGACCGAGACACTCGCCGCGTAGCAGGACGGACGGGCACGAAAATGGATTTGAGACGTACATTGCACTAAGGCCATCTTCGAACTTGAGGACACCAAATGGAAGCAGGAGGCAGGGATGGCGTGAAGCGGCGTCGGAAGGTGTGAAGAAGACAGTCGAACTAATAACGCTTTCACAGGAGAGTGGAACGAGGGCAGCAGAAAATGGAGGAATGTCTGTGTCACTGGCGACGAGGAGTTTTGCAGGCCGGGTAGGGACGTCACACAAGACGGTATCACAAAGAGGTAAAAAGGAAACTTCCGCGCGGGCGCAGTCAATAACGGCATGATGAGCGGAAAGGAAATCGTAGCCCAGGATGATGTCGTGTGAGCAGTGAGCCAGTACAATAAACTCGATGGTGTATAAGACGTCTTCGATGAGAACACGGGCCGTGCACGCTGCTGAGGGATGAATGCGCTGGGATGAAGCGGTGCGAAGCGAAAAGTCGGGTAGTGCGGTGGTCACCTTGCGAAGACGACGGCAAAGAGATTCACTGATGACGGATACGGCAGCGCCCGTGTCAACAAGAGCGAGTATTGCGACACCGTCGACGAACACTTGTATTACGTTTGCGGGAGAAGACGGAGGACTTGAAGAGTTCGAACCAAGCGCAGTCGACACGTTTGCACAGGTCAACGATGTCCTCTATATAACTTGTGAATGACTCGTCGGTATGCTGTGTGCGCTCACGCAAGCGTTGTTCTGCTCGGAGTTTGCGAACTGCAGGACGGCCAAACACTTCCGAAAAATTCTTCTTAAATGCAGACCAAGATGGCAGGTCTGCCTCATGGTTGCGAAACCAGAGGTTCGCCACGTCGGTCAGGTAAAATATTACGTTACCTAGCTTAATAGTGTCGTCCCATCTGTTATAACTGCTGACACGTTCATACGCCGACAACCAGTCGTCGACGTCTTGGTCAGCCGTGCCACTGAAGAGGCATGGATCACGCTGCCGTAGAACGCCAGAACACAGTACCGTGGTTGGTAGGGGCGCCGATGTCGAGGTGGTCTCGTCTGGCATGGTGGAAGCAGTGGTCAACGTGCGGCTTCTAAGTTCCAGGGTGGATGGGAACGTACCCAGCACCTCCACCAATTGTAGGGGTGTGTTTATTCGGTGAACCCAGGTGATTCCAGCCGCTCAGGGGAGACTCGCAGCGAAGCGTCAGGCGTGGCGAAAGAGCAAGGCAGCGAACAACTTCTTCGTCCTTGAGAGCGGCAGCACGCGACGCATGTCAGTGGTTATATCGATGAAGATTACCACACTACACTAAAAACACATCTACAGGAATAGATGCAATTCCGATCAAGCTGATTAATGAACTTGGTGCAAAAAGTAAAGAAACGTTGTTAAAAGCTTTGGAAACAGCCATAACGAGTACGCAAATTCCGGACAGCTGGTGGCAGAGTAAAATTAATTTTATTTATAAAGAGAAAGAAGAAAGGACGCACATAAAATCCTACAGGCCGATTACCATAACATTTGTTATGTACAGGTTTGCCATGCAGGCGGTGAAATTAAAGGTGCAAGCATGAGTAGAAAGTAACAAGATACTCGGAGAACTTCAGAACGGCTTTAGAAGTGGTAGGCGCTTAGATGATAGCCTGTTCGTGCTCACCCAATGCATCGAAATATCTAGAGTGGAAAATAGACTTTTGTATTTGGCCTTCCTGTATCGGTTATGAGATAGAGTTCCTACTGGAAATATACCAAGATAACAAAGCAGAAATTACATGGGAAGGGATAAGAAGTACGGAAGATGTCAAAGTATGCAAAAGATTAAGACAAGGCTGCCCTCTATCACCGGTGCTGTTCATGCTTCATGTGATAAACCTGGAATGGAGGATACAAATACGTAACCTAGGTTTTAACCTGCAATAAAGATTAGGTGGAAAGGCGCTAGAGCAGCGCCTCCCCGGTTTGATGTATGCAGATGATATTGTGCTGCTAGCTGAGAGTCTGGAAGAATTGCAAACTCCAGTTAAGTATTGCGGAGACGAAGGGGACGCTCTAGGCTTCAGTTTTAGTGCAGTTAAGTCGGGTCTGATGATTTTCAACGGCTCAACTGATGAGGGTGTTAAAATACAAAGCCATGAAATACCCAGAGTAGCAGAATATAAATATCTAGGGGTATGGGTAAACGAAGGACTGGCACGCATCGAAAAGCACGAGCAATCACTTAAGGCCAAAGGGCGAAGGAATGCCGGGATAATGAAGCATAGGGCATTGTTGGGATACAACAGGCATGAGGTTTTGAAGGGTATTTGGAAAGGAATTATGGTGCCCGGTTTTGTGCCTAAAATCAGAGGTACAGTCGACATTAGAAATAAATCAGAGAGCCGTTGGACGATTACCACTAGGTGCCCACGGCAAAACTACAAATGAGGCGGTACAGGGAGATATGGGCTGGGCATCTTTCGACGTATGGGAAGCTCAGAGTAAAATATTATATGAGGAACGCCTGGGGAAATTGGACAGTAACAGATGGGCAGCTAAAGTATTTAGATATCTATATTTAAAAATCGTTGACTCACAATGGAGGAAAAGAGCTAGGAAACTAACTAGTAAGTATAGCTAGTCACAAAGACGGAGAAATAAAGAGCGTTAGGCAACAGGTGAAAAACTCAGAAGTTAAAAATTGGATAAATTCAATGAAAAAGAAACAGAGTGTGGAATTATACCGAAAATGGAAAGGCCAGATCAGGAAGGAAGCTTTGTTTGATAACTCAAGAGGCAGTGCCCTACATTTTGAAGCTAGATCAGGGTGCCTTAGAACACGCAACTGCAAAAAGAACTTTAACAATGAAGATGACGTATGTGCTGTATGTGGTAACTCCAGTGAAACAATTGACCATATTATACTCGAATGTAATGGTATCAATCCGGAAGTTGATGCAGGCACAGTCACTGTTCCTGAAGCTCTGGGGTTTAGAGATACCAGTTGTCGAGTGAATAAACCGGCGGTGGAAGCTAGCGAAAAACGACTGGAAGATTGGTGGCTTAAAAGCAGAATAGTGACATAATGTTAGTAATGGTAGAAACAAAAATTCAAGAAATATAATGATGGTATAGGTAACCAATCTAAAACAATAATTAAGTTATAGGGAGAAAATGAGCATGATAGCTACATGCTACCACCCCGTTTCAAAGGGGACGCTCCTATATTCCATCCATCCATTCATTGGTGCGTTCCAATACCCCCTAGTAGGCGTCTACTTACATGTATCCATTCCTCCATGCATGGAGCAAGGAAACAACTCAGGACAGGCCCTTGCCGTTCCCAATGCATTGGAGAAATTGTGGCGGAAGTGACGTCAAAATTTAAGGTTAGCCAAGTAGATCCATTAGCAACAGCGACGCTGTTGCTATGAAATCTCGGGCCACTAACAACAGAATTGCTAAGGGCCCTAAGTACGTGAGCGTCGCGGAGAAAGAAATTGCGGAGGGTAAAGGAGGAGGAGAGACGTTGCAGCATCCGGTCGCGACGCGGCCGCGCCGGCTTAAGAAAAATGACGTCAGGGCCTCTCCTAAGTTCTTTCCTACATCCATGCCTCCATGTATCCATTCCGCGAATGCAGCGCCGCGGTGCCCATGACCGGTGTGATCAACTCTGACAATTGTGGAGGCGTTTTTCGCCGTGGCCACGAGTGCATGAAGCTGCAACGATGCCCGAATCGTGGGAACCGACGAGAAGTAGCAAGTACGACGTCGGTGAGTGTCAAAGATCTCGGAGACGCACCTGTCACCAGAGAGAGGCAGCGATGCCCACCGCCGCTAGGTCCCTAGGGCTGTCGCATGCCGAAGCTACCTGTTGACGCGCAAAGTTTCGCTTGGGGTAATCCGATGCTGTGTTTGGCACAGGTGGCAGTGCGTCTGAACTGCGCGCGTGCAAACATAGCGGCCGCCAGTGTGGAAAGCGGTTTCGTGAATATATGTAATTGAGCAGAGCACGCGAAGCTCGTGCGTGCAGTGACACTTGTCACTGTGGTAATCTCTGTCATCAGATCAACCTTGTTCGTGTTCATGGTCGCTATGAGGGGTCATCCTTGTCGGGACATGCGATGTCTTCTACTGTGGTAGTTAGGAGGAGTTGTAGTGGGTTTTGGTTCTTCACTTTACAAGTGCACAATCGCTTGCTATGTATGTATGTATGTATGTATGTATGTATGTATGTATGTATGTATGTATGTATGTATGTATGTATGTATACGTATGTATGTATGTATGTATGTATGTATGTATGTATGTATGTATGTATGTATGTACGTACGTACGTATGTATGTATGTATGTATGTATATATGTATGTATGTATGTATGTATGTATGTATGTATGTATGTATGTATGTATGTATGTATGTATGTATGTATGTATGTATGTATGTATGTATGTATGTATGTATGTATAACTATTGCGCGGTTGTGCACGAAATCTCTATTCTCTTTGCCCTGAAATTGAGAGAGAACGACACCCCGAATGAGCAAGTTGCGGAAGTTTTGCGTGCGAATTCCTTTCATGCTCTGGGATTAATAATCAGTTCAGTTCAGTCGCTCAGTCGTGTCCGACTCTTCGTGACCCTATAGACCATGTCACGCCACGCTTTCCGGTCTCTCAATATCTTCCTAACATCACATAACTTCATCTGCAGCGCCTCAAGGATCCCATCTAACCATCGCGTTCGCTGCCTACCCCTTCTCCGGCGACCCTCAACCTTTCCAACATCAAATCTTTCTCCAGCGACTCCTCTCTTCCCATCAGATGACCAAAGTATCTGAGCTTTAACTTTAGAATTTGACCCTCCAATGAGTAGTCAGGGTTTAGGGTCGACAATATCGACTGATTTGATCTTCTGGCAGTCCAAGGAACTCTCAAGAGTCTCCGCCAGCACCACAATTCAAATGCGTCAATTCCTCGGCGGTCAGCATTCTTCACAGTCCAACTCCTGCATCCATACATCACAACTGGAAAGACCATAGCACGAGTTATACGGATCTTGGTTGACAGACTAATGTCTCTGCTCTTTACTAGGCGGTCAAGGCTAACCATGGCTCTCTTTCCCAGAAGTAGGCGTCTCCTAATTTCATGGCTGCAGTCTCCTTCCGGGGTAATCTTGGATTAATAATACCTTGGCATGAAACTGAAAGAAGTGCTGACGGAAGAAATGTAAGCGTACACTTATTCCGATGCCAACTTGGGTCGGAGTTAGAGCATTGTATGCTTCTGTTCGCTTGCGGAGCCAGGCTATTTGCCACTTTGATCTGATATCTGTTCTGCTTTCTGTCAATTGGGAGCGTGCAGGTAGCTGCAGTTGATGGGTTGATTGAAACACGTTCAATTTATTCCAGCTCAGAATGAGCTTACTTACTGCAGCACGTGAAAACAGGTCGTATTAGTTAGAAATGCCCCTATCATCAATAGAATGGTATTTGTCGACTCTGGAATTTCAACTCTTGTTTTGAAGTAAACATGTGAGTTGTGGACCTAACGAGTAATACATGGACAGGGCCGAGCTACTGATGAGTTACTTTCAAGGCTTCGTTTCGACTTAAGCTGTTTTTGCAATAAATTTTCTCGTCTGTGAGTAGCTACAACACACTTACACAGTTAGTGAGTGATTTGCATTCGAAGCCTTTTTAGCGGTGCAGTGTTTCATAGGCATGTGAACAAGTTATGTTTCTACAGTGGACAAAAAGCTGGATGACATACAGCTCATATGAGGACTCCAGGAGATGGGATTTTTCTATATACAGATACTTTCTGTTCAGCAAATGGGAAGATGAATGCCAGAGTAGCAGCGTTCATATGATTGCAAGAGGCACAACGGCAGATGCCATAAATAGGTTTTGGCAAGCCATGTGTACTAGGTTTTCTCTCTAAAGTCAAAATTTTGATGTGCCTAGGAATTTCGTAACATTGTGT
The DNA here is from genome assembly GCF_055883805.1 of Amblyomma maculatum. NCBI lineage: Eukaryota > Metazoa > Arthropoda > Arachnida > Ixodida > Ixodidae > Amblyomma > Amblyomma maculatum. Next base: position 477,469,145 of record NC_139344.1, on the reverse strand, counting down.
TTAGGCTTTGATGTTACTGTGGATCATTTAACCGCAGGCTGGAGCATGTTCTGCTTTGGAACCAATCACTTAAGTGTAGTGAAGATTGATCAAGCTGTGTTATTACTTTTGTGAACTGTGTTGACGAGCCACAGCTCCAGTGTCGTGCAGGGGATCAAAGCTCTGGGCGGTGTTACAGGGCTAACTCATTCTCTTTAATAAAACTTGTCAGACTAGCGTGTTCATAATTCGAAACAAAGAAATTGCTGTGCTACCAAGACAAGGATGAAGAAGAGGCAAGGTGCACCTAAACGCAGACAAGCAACTTTACTCCATGAATGTCAGCTATGATGCAATAGTCAGAAACACTGGCACTTGGACAAGTGCCGGCATTTGAATGCGCCTTGCCTCCTATTTGTCCTTGTCTCGATGCTCTTGTTTCGTCGTCTTTGAGTGAGCAGTTTCAGAGTAAATGCTTCTGAGTTCACGCTATCAGGAGTTTTAGTACTAATACTTGGAAAAGCTGTCTTTGTAAAAATGTGTTGCCCAATCACAAATATGTTTCTGTTAGCAAAAATGACGGTTTGGAAATTAGACTGTGGTTTAGCTTATTAGAAGTAACATAACGTCCTATCTTCTGCGGCACCCAATGACTTTCGGTAAGGAGGTCATTTTGATGGAAACAAAATGCTCATCTCACTATAGCTTGCTGCAGGAAAAAAAATGGAAGGACATGGTACTTGATATATTGCACTGTCTGTATATGGACAATTTGTTGTTTGTTTGTTTTTGTATTCTAACATTTGTATTATTGATGATCGGCTTTTACTAAATGATGTGGAACTCGAGGAGAAATTGATTAATGGAGATTGATTTTAAGAAATCGTTAACAGTGACATTAACTAAGAAGAAACAGGACTTGCATTCATGACGTGGCAATGCACAACACACACTTGAAAGCATTTACTAATTCAGATAGCTTGGTGTGGTATTCTTTGCTATCCTAAAGCGGCATATATAAGCTTTTATACATATGGGCTTCTTTTACACTTCATATGTGCGAAATAATGGCAAGGAATAGGCAACCTAAGAAGGACTGCTAAAAGTGTAATTAACGAATGAAAACTAGCACCTTATAATTCTTTGCTGAGGCGGCCAGCGGTGGAAGTGGTGCTTCACTTTCTTCATTCTGCTCTAAACAGCATTCCGTGCTCCATCTGGCCCCAAAGCAGAATTTTGCTCCAGAATTGCTCTAAACCGGCTGCCCTGGTGTTTTGCCATCAAATTTAGCAGAGAATGGTTTTTCTGCGCAGTTGGGCATTAATAGAGAGTTTTAGTACTGCGTAGTGAGCGCTGCGTACGCACAGCCCACGTACTTTGCGGAACGCTACGGCATGGTCGCGTACATGCCACAGAAAGACTTTTAGTAGGGCGGAAGCGCGTACGTACGCAGGAGTCCGAAAGCTAACGCGGCAAGCGCACTGGCCTGTGTAGTGCCATCTCGCAGCCATCCAAAAACTGAATTTTCTGGCGCAGGAACTCCTGCTTCATTGTTTTTCCGACAGGCGAGAGATGGAACCCATGCTGCAAAGGTGCTGCTTTGGTTCGTCGTTGTTGCAGAGGATGAGATATCAGGAATAACTTTGACTAAATCGGGACACTACCCTTGCAAACGTAGTAGAAAGCAAAAATTAAGAGTACAACCCCGTGCCAAATTTAATCCGAAGAAGCAAAGCGTTTTTCCGAGAGAAACGATGTCATGTGAAAGCAGTTTTCTGAGTTAACAGTGCGCCTATGATATCATCATTCAGTGCAAAGTAACTATGAACCTCGGAGAACACACTGCGAAGCTATACGAAGTCTCATTAGGGAGGCGGTGTATATTTAAAATGCCACGAAACGTATGCCGTAAAATTCTGGAGCATGGCCCATGGAAACATATGCAAAGAAAACTTACCAAAATAATTTTTCGGTTTAGGCCAGCACCAATGAACACGGCAGATGGTTAAACGTTAGCGAATGTTTTTAAGAAAAAGTACGACAAAATATGCCATGGCTTTTTTTGAGCCAAACAATATTTAATGCGCCTCGATGAATCTGCGTTGTAAAGACCTGCATACGCCTGAAATCTAGCTGTCCGCTCTTCCGAGAGCTTCAACGTTTCCTCTTCAATGCAGCAGCTGAAATGATACAAGCTTTTAAGCTGAAGGTAGTCATTACTCGGCACGAGAACGAACCGTGCACAGCAGCAGACGACCAACAGTCCGTCTGCTCACACGAATGTCGTTCGCGGTCGCCGGCGTCGTCTGCGATCGAATAGAGCGTCGGCTGCGCCACCGTCTGCTACAGTGGACCGTTCCCTTCCGGCGTTTAAAAATGCTTTTTGAATGTAGTTTAAGGAATGTAGTGTCTATGGGCTGCTTACTTTGAATGACAGATATTACTAAAATTTAATACATACGGCAGCTGCATACGAGAAGCTTCCGCCATTGGGAGAAGCACCCAGCGCATAGCGAGCGTGTATGCGGTATCTGTGGCTTCACAACACAAATTTTAGCTGTGTTTATAAATAGATTACCCGTGGAATGACTTAGCATACTTTATCACACATTTATTCAAAGCACTCGCCAGCTTTTAACGATAGACAGCCTCCATTCGTACTACACTAAACGAGAAAAATACTGCGGTAAGTTGCGTTTACATGTTTTCTAAGGGCCCTACCAACTCGTACCCCTATAAGTATAGCAGCGTCATATAGATACTCCGCCTTTGAAATGGCATTTGATATTTTCCCAGTCTTTTATAGGATGCTTGTAGTTGCTCTATACCAAAAAAAAAAAAAAGAATCATAGGTGCCCCGTAAAGATGGCTTGAAATCTTTGGCTTCCACATATTCTCATGGGTGCTAAGCCTATACATTTCACCCCCAGTCTGCGGCAGGGTCGCGGGTGCCTCATTTGTTTATAAACACGGCGTTTATCTAAGGTGTGAAGCCCAAGGGAAATTTGGTTCTGCTTCGGGTTTCAAGGATCCTGGCGACGAAATACACCAGCTAGAAGTTGGAGCGTTCGCGCAGCGCATTCATAGAAAACAATTTGTGCGTCGCATAAGGCACAATTTGCAATACGCGCCCTCTACCGCGGAGCAACAAATAAATTGAAGTTTTTACTTCTCGGGAAACGCCAAATCGTCTGCAATAAAAAGAAAAGAAAAGAACGTGCTGCGTGTTTGCTGCTTATAATGCGCGGCTATATAGCCAAACGTGTCTGTCGAGCTTCCTCACACACGAGAGCAACCCGCAGACGGATCAGGGAACGCACGCAGATGTAGGGATTTCTGCGTATGCAAGCAACGTATACGCAGTACGCAAGAATCGTGCTGCGTATGACGCATGCGCAGTAAGCAGCACGCAGGCCGCCTACGTACGCAAGGGTTCTGCGTATGCTTACGTACGCAGTTCTAAAACTCTCTAATGCCTAAAACATGCAGTCCAGCGCAGTTAGATTAAAAGAAGGGCGATGGCATGATTGCGTGTGCTATAGGGACTGTCGTAGTCAAAATGATGGCGGCGCTCCTGCCGCAGAGGTTTGCATAAACTGGAAAAGCATGGAGCATAATAAATGTTTGCTGCAGTAGCGACGAGTGCGTTGGAAACGGCCTAATCTACTTCTGCATTCATCGCAGGGCACACCTGCGCAGCCGTACTAGGCGCCAACACTGCTTCATCTGGAAGCCACCATCGTGAAAACGCGGATTACACTGGTCACCACCCGGTTCAAGGAGGCGTCGTTGTCGGCTGCGTCGTGACCTGCTACGTTTGCTTCCACGTGACCTCAGCCACTACAAAAGGAACACCTTCATCGACGTTCGCGGCACTTGGCAGTAGCGACGAGTGCGTTGGAAACGGCCTAATCTACTTCTGCATTCATCGCAGGTTAGTGAAAACAACACATTTATCTTAAGCATTATTATTGGCCCCTCGTCGCTGCTGCCAAGCGTTTTCATTTCAGTTCATTTTATTTGCTTTCAAGTGAAAGTGGTTTTAAGGGAAAGTGCTTTGTGAACTTGTGCTGCTCTCCGTCTGTTTGCTGAGGCCTATCGAGTGTTCTGCAGAGAGACATATTTTCAAAAATGACTGGGAAAGAGGCGGTAAAAGTGAAAGATGAGTTTAAAGCTGATATCGCAAAGCTACGAGAAGAAATTAAAGCTGAAATCAAGACATTTCGTGAATCGATGGAGCGAGAAATTCGTAATGAAATTAGAGAACTGAGAGTGAAAAACAAGGCCTAATTAAAAGCATCGAGTTCGCACATGACTCTATCCTAGAGCTTGAGCAAAAGCTAAATGCAGAGATCGCTAAAAACAACAACCTTGCTGAAGAAAAAGAGACCCTTCAGTCATTGCACACGAGTCTGGAAGGTAAAATGCTTGACTTGGAGAAGCGACTTACTCTTTCTGAGCAATACTCGAGAAGAGCCAACCTAGAAATTCAAGGAGTCAACAAAAATGTCAGCGAGTATGTGTTTGACATATTCTCAAAGATAGGAACTGCAATTAGTGAGCCTATTGAAGAACGGGATATTGAAGCCTGTCATAGAGTGCCGACACGTAAGGCAGACAAGTGGAATATTGTGGTTCAGTTCCGGTCTCAAGCCAAACGCGACAAGGTACTTCAGAAAGCCAAAAAAATGAGGCTGACAAACACTGATGTTGGGATAGAAACTTCGGACCCTATATACGTAAACGAACACCTCTGCCCGGCACAAAAGAAACTGCTTGCATACGCTGTTAAAAAAAGTATGAGCATCAGTGGAAGTCTGTCTGGTCGCAAAATGGAAAAATTTTCATGAGGCAATCTGATGGCTCGGCGGTTATGCCGATAACCAGCGAGAAAGACCTTATCAAGATCTTCTCGTCGGAAAGCAGTCGTGCTGAGTTAGAAACAGGCGATATTCATAGCTCACCTCGCAATTGAAATGGGGCGTCCTTCTGCTTGGTAATCCGTAACAATTAAAAAAAAAATGGCCTATCACGAACTTGCACTACCACAACAGGTGAAACTAAAGGACCGAAGGTGTGAAACTGCCCTGCACTTTAATGCCCGCTCAGTAGGAAACAAGGAAGAAGAAATCACGTTCTTGTTAAGACAGTTCACTTTTGAATTTACGGTTTTGATGCTCACTGAAACATGGTATCAATCTGGCTGCAAGATGTTGGAATTACCCGGTTACGAAACCTTCTTCCTTAACAGACCAAATAAACGAGGCGGCGGTGTCGCTATCCATACTCTCGCGTGCAAAAGATGCCACATTCTGCCTAATATTAGTGAGGTTACAGAAGATTATGAAGTTTTAACACTGCAAAATCGAAACCAAGTGATCTCTGTTGTATATCGCCCCCCAAATGGCAACATGAAGGCTTTTACAGATTATTTTGACCAGATTCTAGAATATGCGTCACTGAACAAATGCTCGCTTTTGTGCAGTGGTGATTTTAATATCAATATGCTTGACCAGAATGCTACTGTACGTGATTTTAACATGAAACTTATGTCCTGCGGTTTTGTAAACTTAATAGAAACACCAACACGTGTCACGTGCACTAGTGCGACTGCACTTGATTTATTAATTACGGATATTGAAACCAGTGTACTCTCTTGCGGTACAATTGCTTCTGATGTAAGTGATCACTGTCCGGTATTTGTCGTTTTTCGGAATGAACATGTTAAGCGAAACATTGTGAAACAGTCCATACGTGTGCAGCGCATCAACGATAGCTCATTGGAAGCTTTTAAGCACGATATTATGAACTTTGACTGGTCTTGTGTGTTGCAAAAAACGAGCGTCAATGATGCGTACGACCTATTTTTTCACCATTTCCTTCGTTTTTATTCGAAGCACTTTCCGCTGGAAGTACACACCCCTCCCAAAAAGATAAGAAAACCATGGGTTACAAAAAAATTGTTCAAAATGATAAAGGACAAAAATTGTCGGTATCAAATGTTCCTTCGAACACGCACAGAAGATGCGCTGCTTTCTTTCAAAAAGTTAAGGAACCGATTGAACGCGGAGCTACGGAAAGCTAAAAATATCTATTATCAGCGGCTCTTTTCTAACGTCAGTTCAAGTAGACCTGATATTACCTGGAAAGCTTTAAATGATGTCCTTGGTCGCCGTGTAAATAACCATGCTACGAAAACGATGCTTGTCAGTGGAAACGAAGTAAGGGGAAGAGCACTCGCACAACACTTCAACAAACATTTTCTTAATAGTGTTACTTCATCTCAAGATCCTACAGGCAGCCTTATCGCCGGTTATCCTAGTCAGGTTAGCGAAACTATATTCTTCGAGCCAACTGATGCAAAGAAGTTTACAACGTGTATATGGGAATTAGTAATAGCAAAGCCTTAGATATAAACGCCATGCAGATGACACCGTTGAAATATGCCATATCTATAATTTGTCCCCTTCTTTCTCATATCTATAATCTGGCACTTTAATCCGCGGTTTTTCCCAACAGAATGAAAACTGCGAAAGTGTCAGTAATTTATAAAGGGGGCGACTGAAACCAGGAAACTATAGGCCGATTTCGGTGCTCCTCGTGTTTTCTAAGGGACTGGAAAAGGTTATCTCTTCAAGAATAACGAAGTTTTTTGATAAACATAAGGTAATATTTGAGTCGCAGTTTGGTTTCAGAACTGGCAAATCAACAGAAACAGCCTTATTAGCAATGAAAGAAATTATCTTGAACAATATTAATGACAACTAGTATACGGTGGGCCTTTTCCTTGATTTTAGTAAGGCATTTGACTGCTTAAATCATGCGATCCTTGCTTATAAACTTCAAATGTACGAAATCCGTGGTAAACCACTCAGACTGCTTGAAGATTACCTCCAAAACAGAAGCCAGTCAGTATCTGTAAATAATGAACTTTTATCCCCTTTACCTATTATCTGTGGTGTCCCGCAAGGGAGCGTACTTGGACCCCTTTTGTTTAATACCTAAATAAATAACATTGTAACTATAGATCCTTCTATTCATTTTGTAATTTACGCCGATGATAGCACATTACTTCTTTCAGGCCATAATCTCAATGATGTAATAGCGAAAGGTAACGACCTACTGGATTGATTATCTAGGTGGTCAATGATGAATAAATTAAAGATAAATCCTACAAAGTCGAAGGCTGTAATATTTCGCGCAAGAAATAAGCCGACAACACCAAACTGTGTACTGAAGTTTGAAAACCAACAAATAGAAATTTTTGAGGAACATAAATCCCTTGGTGTATATTTTTCATCTCAATTAAACTGGAATGCTCACGTTGAACATATCTGCAAAAAACTCTCTTCTGCCTGTGGGGCCCTCTCGCGATGTCGTGCAACTCTACCTATGAAGTGTAAACTACAAGTTTATTACGCATTATTTTTTTGTCACCTTAACTACTGTAGTTTAGTGTGGGCCACAATGACCAAGGCAAACATAAATAAGCTTCTCGCATTGCAAAAGAAAATTGTTAGAATAATAGCTAATGTTAATAATGCGACCACCTCCAAATATGCATTCCAAGCTCATAATATTATCCGTGTTGATCAATTGTATAATTATAGGTTACTACATATCATGTATTTTTCGAAGGCATCCGTTGCCGAATATTATTCTTCCTTAGCATCTTTGGAAACGCATCCTGCTAACATGCACACAAGAAGTACTAATGCATGGAATGTACCACGTTTTCGCACTGATTATAAATTACAAATGCTATCTTACAACCTGCCCCATGTTTTAAACACTTATCAAAATACAATAGGATACACAAAAGCCGAGCTGCGCAAATATTTTATTCAACTGTGATTTTATGCTTCTGTTGTAGATTGCTGAATGTTTGCCCAGTTGACATTTTTCCCTTAAAAACTGCGCATTTCAACTGTTTTTCTCTTTGTGCCATTTACTTTAAAGCTTATTGTGAATTTCCATGTGTATTTAATGTTTTGTTATTGAATGTGACTGCTGTATATATGAGAGATTTGGAGATTTCCTTCTCCACTCGTCTGCTGCTGCTTGTAAGGGTTTCCTGGACACTGTCAAGCTGCGAAGGCAGCTTTTATCCGGGAAACCCTCCAGTTGAACCTGGAAATAAACTTATTATTGTATTGTAAGCGTGCTGCTAGGAATCTTGTCTGACTATAACGAGTTGTTCTAATGGCTCTGCTGTGAAAGGAAGCATATGGAGAAGTTTCCATCGACCCTCTTTCTTAATAACGAGCGTGGGAAGCCTTTGCAGGTGTAAGCAAACTGGAAGCATTATGGGGACAAAATTACGAAGTTCACAGGAAATGTTTTCAAAAGTGTTGGAAAGCCATAGAGGGCGTATTTCCTACGGGTTGAAATTAAGGTGGCCCGAGCCACTAATTTCATCGCTCAAGCAAGAACATGAGGAGAACCTGACTTTGTAGTAAAAAGTCTGAAGGGGGAACAGGCTACCATTTTGTTGTCTATCGTCCCTGCAGGCACTACTGACCAGCATCCAGAAATTCATGAGCAGAGGCATAGGATCAAAATTGACATAAACAAGGTAGAGAGTAGAAATGTGCTGCTCATTGATGTGAACTGTAAACCAGTGGCGATGGGTGAGCACATCAAAGTGGTGGTTTGATTCTGTGAAGCCAACATAGTCAAAAACATTTAGTCAAACTTGGAGATTCAGTTCTGAAGTGTAGAAGCAAGTATTCAGTTTGCTACTTGTCTGATGAAAAATTGTCGACCATGTCAGTTGTGTTATTTTAAGCATCTGTACATGTTTGACTGTTTGCCTTGTCTTGTCAGAGATACATGCGTAGTGAGCAAAGCATAAAATGTTGCATGAAAGTTAATCAAATTGGATTTTTGTATGCAAGTAAGAGAACATTGCCTTGACCGCCTAGTAAAGAGCAGATACATTATTCTGCAAACCAAGATCCGTATAACTCGTGCTATGGTCTTTCCAGTTGTGATGTACGGATGCGAGAGTTGGACTGTGAGGAAGGCTGACCACCGAAGAATTGACGCGTTGGAATTGTACTGCTAGCGGAGACTCCTGAGAGTTCCTTGGACTGCCAGAAGATCAAATCAGTCGATATTGTCGACCATAAACCCTGACTGCTCATTGAAGGGTCAAATTCTAAAGTTAAAGCTCAGCGACTTTGGTCATCTGATGAGAAGAGATGAGTCGCTGGAGAAAGATTTGATGTTGGAAAAGGTTGAAAAAGTGCTCTATAGGGAGCTTGCATAAAGCGATGCATGCTGGGTAATCCGCTATGATGTTGTCGCTGGCAGCAGACGAATTAGCACTACACTACCACACAGCCTCGTCTACGTGGTCGCGTAGTGCATGCCGACGATGCTGGCGCGATCGGACAGGCCGACTGCGGGTTCTTTGCGATTCCAAAAATACGTCTGCACAAGGCCGAGAAGGCAAGGCATTCCTCTAGCTACGCCGTCGCGAATGGCTCGCATGGGCCGACACACGCGAGATAGACGCCAATCCGGGCAAGTATAAACTACTTGACAGAGCTAGAAATCATGAATGTCGACTATGTGACTATGTCGACGGGTGGCCAGGTCCAGACGCATAGTGCAGTCAGTCGTTCTCGAGTAGCTTGAACAGGCTCGCGTCGCACGCTTGCATTTCATCATAGCGCGCCCGATTTTTCGGTCGGAGCGTCGACGCGTACGTTCCTCAGGAATCTGCCGACAATTGCACGCACGTAAGGGCAGCGCACGAAAAGCCGCGTATTCGCTCTGTGGACCGTCGAAAACGACAAGGCACTTGCTCAGTTCAGTCTGGCTGCCCTGCCTGCCGTCTGCTGCCAGCGGCAACATCATGGCGGATTACCCAGCATGCATCGCTTCATGCAAGCTGCCTATACTTCTTGTTTTACTGCTTGAAAGCGGCTTTAAAATGGCTTCATTACTGTTCTTCGACCTGCTTCAAAATGCTCGAGCATGATTCTACCCATGAAACACATGTGCGTTGTGAGGCCACCTGATTTACATTTCTTGCATGACAACGATAAATTGAGTATGTGCAGAAAAATGCTATCAATTGTGATTGCAGCATTTTCAACGTTTTGCTCTCAGAGCCATGTCATGTATTCCCTTACGGAAATGCCATATCTGGGCTTATAAAAAAATCCAGATCAGGTATATCAGGAATTGGGCAGCTATGGTGTATTAAGACAGATCTGAGCCAGATAAGGCATATCTGTCCAATTCCCGATTTCGAGTACCAGATAAGGCATATCTAGTTGTATATGCCTGATCTGCCCAATTCCTGATTTCGAGTACCAGATAAGGCATATCTGTCTGGTCAGATATGCCTTATCTACCTAATTCCTGATTTAAAGATGTAGCCCGTATGGCATGTAGGTTTTTACTATAGATCTATATATCTGCATATCAACATAACACTATTACAACACACACAAGACAATTTCAGTATTCCAGCTAAACGTCCCGCACGCTCAATCAAGTTTTCCAAGCAAAACCTGAATTTCCCCTTTTATTTCAAACCTTACAGGAAAACAGCTTTGAAACCGCAGGTTTTCTTTTTTCCCTGCCTATATGAAATCGCTCAAAGATGGGCCTGATTTACGTGGGTATAACGAGGGTCAAAGACGCTTATCCGTGAGTAAATATTGAGATTCTACTCATTTACGCGCGATACTATAACAAACTAATGAGGTGTCTGAACAGAATAATGGACCTACCTGTCTACACGAGAAGCTAAGGTGAAAGAATTAACCTATTAAATTAGATATTACATTTTTATTCCACACTTTTACACACAGACCTTTAACCAGTAAATGCTTTTAGTGTGAGCTGGTTTACTTGCGAAGCTAAAGAAAATAAATAGAGAATGGCTATTAATCGAACTAGACTATTGAAATCGAATTTAAAGGTTTGTCGATACCCGGAGAAGGTACCGCTAAACCGTAGGGCGATAAACCACACCACTGCTGGGACTGCTGATAATACCTAAACCTTAGCAAAGTACATATAGGCTGTCAGGAAGTACTGGTGTTACCTTAAGCAGGAATTGCAGTGCAAAATGAGCGAACGCTCCTAAGTCGTGGTTGCTTTTGAAATTAAGAGAGAAAACAAAGAAAAAACATGTCCGATGGCATTTGTCATGACAGCGACAGCTCTGCCCCTAAACCAAATCAAGCATGAAGGTAGCGCAAATAATAATATTAATAATAATAAACAACGAAGGACCCTATCCACCCACTGAAATTTGTCAAAATTGCTGGAGGAAAAGACAAATAAGCAACGAAATGCACGGAAAAATATCACATACTGGCAATTACCACCCAATTTACTGATTGGAAAATTAATTTTTTATCAAAATAATAAAATGAACAATATCCTGAGGCTGGCAAGTGCTAGTTCCTGACGAGAAGTCTCACGCTCACGGTTTTGGTAATTTGGCATGAAAATGAGGCGACACGATTAGGGTGTGATCCGCCTGCAGTTTCTACACATTGGTGAAGATTTGGCCGGGGCCACCCAGGCAGAAGTCCCGAAAAGCTCAATCGACGTCAGGTTCGCTGCCAAGGCTGGGGAGGCAGCTTCCACCCGCAGTGGGACACAGTAATTTCCTTTGTGCCGATGGTTAGACTGAAGCTCTTGTAGGTTTGCTGTCGCATTTTTGTTACACGCACACAGCTAACAGCGAACAGGCGCTGGCACACGCACACACACACCAGCATACACAACATGCAGCACGCCCGCCAGCCGCACCGAACTCCGATGTCTGCCACCGAAAAGGAACGAGACGCCTAGTGCTTAGGCGCAGGAGTTGAAATGGAGAGGAGAAAGAAGCAAACACACACAAAACGGAGAGCTCGCGGCCTACGCGAATGTGGAAGCGAGGAGGAGAGATGAAATGCGAGCCCGCGACGCAGGGGCCGCCGCTGTCTGAGAGGGAAGAGGGGAACGCGGGACAGGAGGAGTCACTGTCTAGCCAAGTTACGCCAACGATTGAACTTTGCCGCCGCCGCGCTACCTCCTCGCCTCCTCCTCGCCCCTTGCGCGCCCCTTCGCTGAAGGCCGGCTCTCCGCCCGATTTCCGGAGCGACGATTGGTCTCCCTGCCGTTGCCCTTGGAAACCAACGCGCGTCCGGCGTTTTCCTTGTGTTTTCTTTTACCTTAGCGCCATTTTTCTCCTAGTCTCGGCGAGCGAGTATTGCGCGCTGTGCTTTTATTGCAGCGTGCAAGCTAGTCTATGCCGTGCTGTTGCGCGTACAACTGCAGCAAGCGGCCTGAAGATGGTTATGCGGTATTCATGATATCTCAAGGCAAGCGTGACGGCTTGCGCACGAGTCAATGGATTCACAAGATTAGTTGAAAGACGTTTATTCCTAGAAAGAACAGAGTTGTTTGCGACGCCGGGTGCTTTTCTCACTCCCCGTAATAACGCGTCACCTGACGCTGCGTTTTTTTATTCCTGCTTGCTCCTCAATATTTTTGCGGCGGCAGCATGTTCATTGTATAAAAATAAGGTTGTCCTCTGCAGCATGCTGAATATTCTGCGAGGCTCAAAGGCTCCATCATTTAACACGCTTCGACTTCTGTACAGTCAGAAACAGGGCGCTATAATGTGCTTTTTGCTGTCAGAGATAACTGGAAAATTACAGTCTCTCGATTGCATTTGTCGCGATTATGCTAGGATCCCTGGCCTCCTTCACTAAAAATCAAAATTCGAGCTTGTAGAGGAGCTAGCCTTTCCAGCTTGTACTTGTAGTGTGCGTCGGTTACTCGGGAGCAATGAATGCTCGCCCTGAAAAACTCGGGCAAGTAAACCCGAGGTATTGCGGGTAATCTGCACTAGTTAGGTCGTACGGCATTTTTTTTTCAGTTCTTGAATGTGTCTTGCCATGCTTCGACGCACGCGTGGGTTAAAAAATATGCGTTCGTTTTATGAGGGATACAGCCAATGTGCAGGAGGTGCTCATATGATCACACACGCTTTACTTTGACTATGACTACTATGCGTTGGCAGGTTAACTTCACTTTGAAAGCTGGAGCTCTAAAACCGCGATTCCGCGTATTCATTTATTGCGAGAAAAGTTATCCCATCGATGTCAAATCAGCCGGAATCATTGCATCAATTTTCCATATTTACGAAACTTAAACAATCAATAATGATTATAGTTATGATGTAAAAGTAGGGGAACATTTTGCGAGCAACAATTCTTAACACTGTAACATATTACTCATTTCAATTGTATGCAAGAAGATTTTTTTTTTCACCTAGCCTGAGTGATTAACTTATCGCTCTATGTTCTAACTACATTTCACTGAAGTCCAGTTTGAGCCGCCAATATTACACGAACTCGAAAAAAAAACAGGCCGAACGCAGTTCCATCAATTTTCTCTCATCGACCTGTCCTGAAGTAAAGGAAGCCTCCTCGACAGAGACATGAACCTCGCGCTGATAGTAGTCAGTTATTTCTGTGGCTTGCTCTTTTCCCACCTCCATATATGAGAAAACAAGAAAGTATAACAATTGAAAGTCAATGTATAGTTGTCTCGTCAGATATGAGATAATAGAGATGACTGACAACGTAAGTCAATGAAAATTGAAGTATATCAATGGGTCATGGGACGACAACAGATTAAATAGTGATAGGTAATGATGGTGACTGTTACGGATAATAATAGTAAATGATAGTAATAGGCCCGGATAGTGAGATGATAGTGTTCGTTGCGGATAGTGACAGTTACGATAGGTCTCTGGCATTAGTAGATATAATGATAGATAGGATAATGGCAGAAAGTGAATTGGATCTCAAGAGACTTCTGATGCGCGTACAAGAAGAGAGTGAGAAGTTTGGGCTTAAACTGAACATTAAAAAGACGAAGATCATGGCGTCTTGCCCTATCAAGTCCTGGAGCATCAATGGACAAGAAGTGGAAGCTGTGACAGATTTTCTGTTCTTGGGCGCCAAGATTACCTCGGAAGGAGACTGCAGCCATGAAATTAGGAGACGCCTGCTTCTGGGAAAGAGAGCAATGGTTAGCCTTGACCGCCTAGTAAAGAGCAGAGACATTAGTCTGCCAACCAAGATCCGTATAACCCGTGCTATGGTCTTTCCAGTTGTGATGTATGGATGCGAGAGTTGGACTGTGAAAAAGGCTGACCGCCGAAGAATTGACGCGTTTGAATTGTGGTGCTGGCGAAGACTCTTAAGAGTTCCTTGGACTGCCAGAAGATCAAATCAGTCGATATTGTCGACCATAAACCCTGACTGCTCATTGGAGGGTCAAATTCTAAAGTTAAAGCTCAGCTACTTTGGTCATCTGATGAGAAGAGAGGAGTCGCTGGAGAAAGATTTGATGTTGGGAAAGGTTGAGGGTCGCCGGAGAAGGGGTAGGCAGCGATCGCGATGGTTAGATGGCATTCTCGAGGCATTGCAGATGAAGCTATGTGATGTTAAGAAGATAGTGAGAGACCGGAAAGCGTGGCGTGACATGGTGCATAGGGTCACGAAGAGTCGGACACGACTGAACGCCTGAACTGAACTGAACTGAAGGATAGCGATAGTTAATGAATTGGCAGTCATATGCTTTCTCATTTCCGCACGTTGAAGACCTATGTGCACCTTGTAATTTTTTATTTGATTGTTGCGTTCAATGAAATCAAGCTCTTTTACATAGCGCATGAGACCACAGCATGCTTGCCCCAGAACTTCAGTGTGTCGGCAATAGGGCCCACCACTTCTCCCAGTGTACCCTGCTGTCTTTTAACCACACGCGAAGTCAGTGAGGGGCCGCGTACTCATAAAATAATTTAATTCCTCCATCAGCATCATATCAAGACTGCCGTGGCAAACCTGTTCCTTGCCTCGAAGCAGCAAGGAACCGCTCAAAATTTGGTTTTATACAAAATTAACTAATTAACGCTGATTATCGCGGATCGCTAACTAGCACAGTGCCATTACACTTGGCCTAAGCTTTCCAACGGTATACGGTTCGATGTTGCAGCTAAAATTTAGATTTTAATTGCAATTTACTAAATATCAATTAATTTGGCTCAGTAATTGATCGAAATACATGTACAATTAACCAATAATCTAATCTCATGGTTGATCACGTGATATATACTATGCTTAGAGAGATAGCTTGACAGGAGCGAAATAGACTAAGTCCTGCTTTGACCTTCTCTGATCTTGAAGTTCAAAGTACCAGCCTGGGTCGCTTTCTGCTGAAGTTTTACCGTGGTGACAGATTTCACGCTCTAAAAAAAACACAAAGTCAGAGGCAGTACTAGATTAAGTGCACAAAGTAAAACCGTATCATGAGACATAAAAAGTGTCTGTAGCACAGAACTCGCCTGAAAGCTTTGTTTATCAGTATTCCCCATTCAAACAGTTCTAAGAAGAAACCAATCAATTCATGAACTTTACTTTAGGCATTCTCAATGCTTTTCTCGCAATTTTTCAAAAAATTTGTGCACTCCTGGAGCGCAGACCTGGCCCACAAGCTCGCGCTTCACTCACTGCTGCGGCTGGCCGGCGGGCGTCAAGGAGAAAAAGCGTGTCGTGCGCAGCGCTCGCCGCCGCCGCGCGAGGAGAATCAGGGAGGAAAGCGCGGCGCGGAGGAGATAGTCGCTACTTAGCCAGTGCGGCCCTCGACGCAGCAACAGCCAGCTGTCTCTGAGGATGAGTCACCGTCTAGGTATCATGGAGGGGGCCGTATACTGAACTGCCATCATTTTCTTGATATTTTGAATCGCTCAACTTAACCGACCATGCTTTTGTGCACCGGACTGCCGCCGCATTTTAAATGAAAATGCGAGTTAGTAGGCGGAAAGAGGAGCATGTAGCCATAACACAGCGCCCTCCTGGATTAAGCAACACATGGTATAATAATTATAGTGCAGCGAAATCCGCAGAATATTTGAAATATTAGGAGTCGTAGCTATTTTCTAAATTGGCTACAATTAACACTAAGCACGCAGGCCATGCTGAGTGTAGAAAAATTGAAGCTCGACCACATGATGCCTATATTGGATATTTGCAGAAGGTAGACGAAGGCCATATACTGCTAATATACAGTCGCTATGGCGCCTACATAATTAAGGCCCCGATGAGGCTATATAAAGTCCTGTTGACACAAGGCATATGGCCCCGGTCTGTCTATATAAGGTCATGACGACGCCATATATGCCGTTTATCAGGCCACATAGGGTCATGATGATACCATATATGCCCCTGATCAAGCCATATAAGGTCCCGTTGCCCGTACAGATATGGATTATATGTTGCAAGATATGGCCAAATCTGGGGCATATAAGGGCAACATTTTGCACATATATGACCTTATCTGGCCTGATTTTTGAACTTATTTGCCCAGATAAGGTCTTATTCGCTGCCTTATATATTTGCATCTGTCTGCATATGTTCCATATCTGGAGCAGATATGGGATTTCTGTAAGGGTTATCTTTGAGTTCGCTTTAGCACTGGGGAACTTGTAATTCGCTTGTCATGTTTCACAAAATTCTGCAAAAGTCTGTCTATAGCTCACCCACTTCTGCAGGTGTAACATGCTGATGTAATTCTTTGGCCATTGAGGTTTTTCTTGGTGGTGTTAAAATTTTCTGTTTTCGTGCACAGTTCAGATGTGGGGTGAACTTGGCAGCGTTTTGTGATGACTACCACTTTCCCAGTTTGCAGTGCAAGTGCCTAGTTATGTGTGTGATTTTCTTTTGATTGTTTGATGTAAGCACTGCTGCAGTGCCTCAAACCTGACAACAGAAGTATTTATAAAGATACACTGATATATGCAAAGGCCTTGTACATTGTTAATAAAAACTGCGCAGACAGGAAGACAAAGGAGAAGATAAAGGGAACTACAGGACAAGTGCTGACTCAGAACTCAGGATGAGGCTTTCATCCAAGGCCCAGACAAAAACAAATGTGATAAAAACGAAGCTTTAGCGTGAAACATCCCTGGGTTCATCTGCTAATCAAAAAGTCAGTGAAAAAAGAAACCTCTTTGCTTGAAATAGCAAGAGAAGTCTTGCTGACACATTTGATGTCCTTTAAAATAAAATATGCTTCTACTACTCCTCTCAACCTTTTTGTGTATCGATATAAAAATTTAACATGATCAAATAGGGGAGTACACTTCTTCTACTTCTTTATTGCCTCGCAAGATTGGCAATTGGAGACCAGAAAAGTTTTGTCCTTGCCACTTTCCAGTTGTTTCGGTGTTCCTGTAGCTTCTTGTTGATGCACTGCCCTGTCTGTCCTATATAACAGAGTCCACAAGTAAGCGGAAACCTGTACACAACACTAGTCATGCAGCTGACAAACGGGTCTCTATGCCTAACGCCACATTCCTGCTTCCTCGATTCTTGTTCTATTTGAAAAGCAGGGCAGATCCTCTTCATGAGCGGTGCGGTCAATGCAACATCTACACAATATCACCTGCCAACATTCTTCAGGCCATGTGAAATCCTATGCACATAGGGTACCACCACAACTTTTCTCTTCGTTTCACCGTACAAGGTAGGGATTGCTGCCTGGTCTTTCTCTTTAGGCTATTCAGTAGATGAGAACAGGCCTCATTATTAATGGAATCCCGATAACCAGCCTTTGCAATTCTTGCCTATTGCCATTCAAAACTGTTGCCCAGGTCGTGGTAGCAAGACTTCTTTAACCCATTGAGAAGCATGTGTTGATCATTCCATTTTTTACTGATTTGGAATGTCCCGAACTAGAATTCAGCAAGGGTTTTGGCGATCTCGGGTTGTTATCCCAACAAACATGATCCTGCCCCAACTGAATCAACAAATCCAAAAACTGCAACTGATTATCCACTGGTTCTTCAAAAGTAAATTCCAGCCCAGATCCACACTCAGTAAAAACTTCAGTGATGTCTGTCATTCGTTGATAGAATCATTCAGGATCGGCGCACACTACAAAGTCATCCACATACCTGAAGGTGGAGCGATGGAGGCCCCTTAGGTACTCCTGCAGGTCTCTCCATGTACATTAAGAAGATGTCGCTGAGGACAGGTGCAACACTCGTTCCAATGCAGACTCCGGCCTTTTGCGTGTATAACTTGACCTTCCAGCCTATGATAGTGGACTGCAGGTAGACTCAAAATGCGGATGAAACTTCAAACACTTGCTCCAGAGTCATCAATGAAGTCACGTTCATTATTGTCCTCAGTGATGTACAATCGAACACGCTTAAGCAGGCAGTCATTGGAGAGGCTGTAATATAAATCCTTGACATCCAAGCTGAAGCACACTTCCTTGGGTTGTGTTAGTGCTCTTTGAGGAAACTAACAAGGGCTTCAGAGTGAGTTCGGTAGCCTTAGGGGTCTGAAAAAGGCAATGAGGAAAAGTGCTTCTGCAAATACTTGGAGACCAGGTGCTGCCAAGTACTCCTCTCGGACACAATGGCTCGGAACGAAAAATCTCGTTTATGGGTTTTTACCAAGAAGAATACTTCACGTAACCTTTCAAGCCCAAGATCACTAAGTAGAGCCACAGCCCTCTCTCTCACCATGGTCGCTTTCATGGGACACTATTTAAAATTCACAACAGCAGTGTAAGGCCGCGGTGGCCCTTTCTTTAATGTTTCGGCGCGCGCGCCGCAGAAAACGGCGATGGAATGCTCTACAAGCTACGAAAACGCGACGCGACCGATTACGTAATCTCGGCCACCGCGCTGCGCCTCCTCGCCTTCGTCGTCATGGGCGGAGCCACGCGTGCATTCCCCCGCACGGTTCCGGCCCTCCTCCTCGCTTCGCGCAGGAGGGCCGCGCGTGCTGACCATGTTCGAGTAAATTCGAGACCTCTCGAGAGGGCCGAGGGGGGGGGGGAGGCATAGCTTTGGCAGCGCTAAGCTGTTTTCCGTTCCTCCTCAGCGCCTAGAAGCTTCTGAGCTTGCAATTTAAGAGCGCGCCGTGCAGCCGTCGATGGTTCTGGTTCTTGTGCTGAGGCTAGTCGCCGACGAAGACAGCGTAGCAGGCAGGCCCCGACTGAGAAGTCGTAAAAAGAGCGACGCGCTCAGTTTGCAGTTAGTCTTTCGTCCAGACTCTTTCGTAAAATGTGATGTCTCACTGCCTCGTGTAAATAAGTTTTCTGTATCTTGTGTTTGTGTCGCATAAAGTTAATTTTCGTTTTGTTACTGCAAGTTCGTCGTCCTACGTCTCATTGTGCGTTTGTGTGAATTACACGTCACCTGCTGAATTGAGGAGCACCTTGGAGAGGTGTGGAAGATTTGAAACAAGAAGAACCTGACGTTTACTAGCAGCCTCCGCTCTTTCTTGAAACTGAGAGAAAATAGTGAAATACCCCTCTTTATCAGCAATAATAACTCTCAGGTCTTTTGAGGCCATCCATTGGCAATATACTCAATAGGGCATGGTTTCCCCTTTATTTCTTCTTTTGTGTGCTCTAATATTTCCAAGTACTCATGGATGCACCTCGATTTGTTAGAATCTTGAACTCTATTCGCAATACAGCTTGAAATGGCCAGCTGTTCAGCTTTGTCAACCCTAGACTCAAAAGCATGCTTTGGACCCAGCTGCAGCACTTTACCATTATCTAGAGGTACCTTTTCATCAGCGAAATTCAATACTTTGCCCTGTTGTTCTTCGTTCATCTTCTTTTTGCGTGGTAGCTGAGGTAGAACCACCTTCCAAAGATATTCCCTCAGTTGTTTACTCGGGGCACTCCACTCTCTGTACTGGCGACCCGCACGCTGAGATCGAGGTACATCCGTGAGTGCTTTACTGATTTCAGGCAGTCGACTGTACAAGGGCAAGTGTAATTCATCCTATTTCCTGTGTACAAATTTCATCAGTGCTTTGAAAAATTTTATAGTCATTGCATTGCACTTACAATGATTGCTGCTTTGTGTCTGAGCCTAAGTGCTGCGAGACCTATGAGCCCTTGTGGTTTTCTTTATCGTCCCCTTTCATTGCTGCAGAGAGAGCAAGATGTGTATAAGGTGAACAGGATGAATTTGGAATCCTGCTATATCAACTTTCTCTTTCGGCGGGTGTGTTCAGTTTGTATAGATAGCTTTGATGGCTTTGCCATTGCTTTTGTAGCTTGAAAAAATGGCAGTTGGAAGCAATGGGCCGTGACCTAATTACAACATCGATCTAAATCAGTAGTGTAATGTTTGGCTGTGCAGAGGTGCCTTCTTGCACCCCATAGTAAAATTTTATATTAACAAAGGCAGATGAGAGCAGTATACTGGCGCTTGTGATTTTCACCTGCGGCCAACTTAGGCAACAAGGAGGGCCTCAAATACCTCATGATTTTGTTGGTATGGAGGCACTTGTTTTGGCAGTCATGATTTCTCCTCAAACCATGACAGAGGTAGCCATGCTAGGCCATTGCCCATTTGAGCCAGAAGAGTCTCTTGTGCAGTGGTGGCCCCGTTTGCCGGAGATGTCAGCAAGCATGGCCTGCTTCTCTTGCTCGGCCAGACGGTGCACATCCTGGAGCAGTGTGGAGGTGAGTGCGGTGCCATTATTAGTTACCCCTTTTTCTGCATATCCTACCAAGGCTACAGGGGGCAGAGGGTGGTACTACCCATGTACAGGGTCTTGAATATTTGAGGCCCGGGTTTTAACACGTCCTATGGGAAATCTACTGCACTATTCGAGCTGAAAGAATGTTCACAAAGTAGCAAAATATAGTCTACGTTATTTGATAACTTATTCAACATCGGTACTTGCACAGGTTTCCCGGAATTGATGAAAAACTGCGCTCGCGGCGTACACAATTTTCGCAGAAAAAGAATCGAAAAGCTGCTTTGACATGGTCCGCCATCTGTCAACCAGCTAGGCAAGTGTGCCAACGGGAGGGATGGCGCTTGCCTAGCTGCTCAACAGATGGCGCATCATAGGAAAAACCTGTGCACGCCGCCGAGAGCAGTTTTTCGTCGATTCCGGCAAATGTAGGAAAGTGCCGAGGCTGAATCACTTATCGGATAACGTAGACTATATTTTGCTACTTTGTGAACATTATTTCAGCTCGAATAGTGCAGTAGAATTTGCATAGGAGTTTTTTTAAAATCTGGGCCTCAAATATTCAAGACCCTGTAGTTGTGGCATATGTGGCCTCAGTTACGGTCTCGGTTTCAGTTCAAACTATGTGAGAAATTATAGTTTTTGAGCCATCGGCGATGCAGAGAGGAATTCTCTAGATTACTTAAGGCTCATGTGAAAGTAAATTAAACGTTAGTGAATACCACATGCTGTGTACGTTGCTAAATCAACTGCATTACGAAAACGTACAGAAACCAGCGGGTAGACGAATCAGCAGCCGACATACTCTTCGGGAGATTCCCGAAAGATGGCTCAGTCATCCCGTTTGCTCGGCGTACTGTACCCATTTGAAATTGCACCACACTTACGTCTACACGCTTGTGTTGTAGTACAATTGGTATATAATGATAGCGTGAAAATTTCCATAATGGTACTATAATATTCCAGAGCACGGTCTGCAATGTTTATAAAGGGGCTTTATTCTGCTGCGCAGTGTGCTGATGTGTTTTAGTAGTGAATAGGATTGGGCGTGTTGGTTAGCCATCATAACTTAAAAATCATAGCGCAGAAAAAAAGACTGGGACGACGACGAGACAGGACAAGCACTGGTCCTGTCTCGTTGTCGTCCCCGTCTTTTTTCCTGCGCTATGCTTTTTGAGTTACGGTGTGTTTCAGCTCTGTAGCTTTGGCTGCATAGCCAAAAAAGTCGGTAGCTAAGGATGTTTCACAGCACTGGAAAATATTAATTGCTTAGCTGCGGCATTCACGAAAGCCTGCCACATAAACCATGTAAAAGGAGTGTGTAGCTCCAGTTCTTCTTATATATCGCCTTTCTCAAGCCTTTTTGGTGCAGGATTGCATTCTAGGCATCCTACGAGATGTATGTCACCCGCTCTAGCATTCACGGTGTAGGCTATGTCTGTGATAGCGCAGCGTTGATGATTGACCCTCTGAGCCACTATGTTTACCGCTGCTGGTTAACATAAAGAATTAACACCAAGAATTTACCACTAAGTCTTGAAGTTCGGCTTCTTAGTTCTTGCTCAGCTCATGTGGTGTCCTGTTTTTCTGTGAATTTCAATTATGCTGAATCGTTTACCATCTATTCTCGGTGTGTGTTACAATACCATTATACGACATTTTCGAATAGCATATCTGATTGATTAAAACGCCATGTGATGAGCTTGTGGATGAAGTCCGAAGGTTAGATGCCGTTTTTACTCGATTCTAAGCACCCCGCTTTTTTCACGATTCTGATGCCGAAAGGGAGGGTCGAAAAATCTGAAACATCCCCTCACCTTCTTCTTGTTTTTGCGGCAATATCTTGGTGAAACAGGTGCAATTTCTTAAAGAAACTTGGCAAACTTCTTCAGCAAACGCAATAACAGTCCTCTTAATTTCACGCTGGGGCAGCTCTCTTCAAAGTTATTCCTATGTATGTTACGGCTGCCTAACATCTGACAAAGCAACTTGGAGCCACGATGCCTGTGAAATCTGCCGAGTTTCACCGAATGGCTCCAACTTTGAGTCCACATGAAAACACGCTACGCTGATAGAGTTATTGGGGTCTCTTTTAATGGGCTTTTGGTGTCCTATGCCGTCAGCTGTCATATATTGTCGGAACCATGATGTAAGAATAGAAAGGCGGCTCCTCGCAGTTCCAGCACGTCGACACATAGCGCCACACGACTGTTGGCTTTTTGGGGGGTTAGAAACGGCAAAATAAATTGGTTAAAAATACACATTAGCAAGAAAATGTTGGAGTATTAGGAAAGCATAATTTGAGAGGAAATAGGAACAATTTGCTTAAGTATAAAGCTTAGCCACAATGAGTATATAACCAAAAAGTAAGATGCATATTTTCTGATAATCCTCAGAGTTTATATGTCATTCTCGTGGCCTTTTCTTTTACAGCGTGAGAAACATTGAGAATTTCAACAATTCCTTTGCCACCAAAGTGACTGGCTACATTGATCGGTAATTTGCAATTGACCAACTCGTCGAACCAAAAGCATTCAGGGGATTTAGTCCAACCTGGCATGAAGGATGTTCCAGATGCCGTCTCAGAAAACTCAACCAGATGTTTGCTTCAGCCTCTGCCACGGTCGATTGCTCTGGGAGTCCATCTGGTGATGAACACCTGTATTTCAGCGATGTCGTCCTTGTAACAGATATATCGTCTGCGGAAACAGAAAATCAAAACAAATATTTTGTTAGCGCGGCTCCCCACGCGCAATTATCGTGTGCCATAGCTCCGTCAGGAAGATCTCAGCAGCAGTCTACCTGTCACAACTTTACAGGACCGGTAATATGGGCCTAATCAATTTATTATGCAGCGAAGTTTTTAAATTTAGAGTCACACTACCAGGAATTTAAATATATATATATATATATATATATATATAGACATGGTTTGCTTGTTACTAATGGGCCAGAGTTAAATTCAAACAGGATGTTACAACTTTCCCGATTATCTATTTATCTACATATATATATATATATATATATATATATATATATATATATATATTGTTACGACGTTTATTTACACAGATGGTAGGATACGCTGGAGATAAGCACACCACAGCGGACAGACCCAGCTTCCTCGTCCTCTTCTCCTTATTCCGCCAAACCTCATCTTCCTTCAATAAGGACCGCGGGAAGTGCTTGACACTGCCCCCTTCGCAGACGATGCCCGCCGGGCGAGTCAAGGTTCGTCACGTTGATAGAAGGGCTTCATGCGGGCCACGTGGACTACTTGAGTCTTCCGAGAACGACGTCCTTGGGTGGTCACGCAAGAGACTACAAACTTTACTGCGCTGAGGCGTTCCAATACAACGAAAGGGCCGGTATAGTGGTGCAACAGTTTCTGGCACAAGCCGCGCTTACACAACGGCGTCCAAAGCCACACCAAGTCACCAGGGACATAATTAACATCTTGATGACGCTTGTCGTAGCGTTGCTTGTAGCGTTCCTGGGAGGCTAGAGTGCGAAGTCTAGCGAGTCGACGAGCTTCTTCAGCCAAAGAGAGAGTATGCGCTAGTGAAGTTTCAGCAGGGAGTGAGAAAGGCAGAAACGTGTCCAAAGTGCTTCGTGGAGGTCGTGCATAGAGAAGAAAAAACGGACTGTAGCCTGTCGTTTCGTGCTTAGCAGTGTTAAATGCATATGTTATAAACGGAAGGACTTCATCCCAGGTTTTGTGGCGGGATTCGACATACATTGCGAGCATGTTGCTAAGCGTCCGATTGGTACGTTCGGTAAGACCGCTTGTTTGTGGGTGGTAAGGAGTTGAATGGCGAAAATGGGATGAGCAGAGGCGAAGAAGTTTTTCGACAACTTCTGCCGTAAACTGTCGGCCACGATCGCTTATTAACACACGAGGAGGCCCATGTCGAAGAGTGATGGACCGTAGGAGGAACGCCGAGACATCAGAAGCAGTGGCTGACGGTATAGCAGCAGTTTCACAGTACCGCGTAAGATAGTCTACGCACACTATGACCCAGCGGTTTCCGTTGGAGGAACGGGGAAAGGGTCCTAGAAGATCACTTCCCGCCTGTTCGAATGGGGTTCGTGGTGGCGTTATAGGCTGAAGATGACCCGGCGGTGAGCAGGTTGGGTGCTTGAAACGCTGGCACTGGAGGCAGCTGGCCACTTAACGTTGAGTAGTTTGACGCATCTTCGGTCAATAAAAACGTTCCTTAGTCCTGTGCAATGTTCTTGCGAAACCCAAGTGTCCAGCTGTGGCATCGTCGTGCATTACCCGAAGAACCTGACCTTGTAGGAACTACCAAAAGAAGCCGCGCACCTACTGACGAGTAGTTCTTCCTGTATAGTACACCGTCACGAATGCAGAATGAGGTCGTAGGGTTCCCGGAACTTGCTGCCTCAAAAAGCGGCGCCAACTCGATGTCGTGCCGCTGCGCAATCTTGAATTCACCAACATCAGGGAAACTTGTAGAGATAGCAGCTATATATTCATCCAAGACCTCATTGTCGCAATCAGTAGTTTCAAGTGGCAACCGTGACAAGCAGTCAGCATCACCGTGCTTACGACCACTCTTAAAAGACACAGTAAAATTGAATTCTTGAAGGCGCAAAGCCCACCGCGCAAGGCGTCCACAGGGGTCACGAAGGTTTACAAGCCAGCATAAGGAATGATGGTCCGTCACAATTTCAAATGCACATCCATAAAGATATGACCTAAACCGTTGCACACCGAATACAACAGCTAAGCATTCCTGTTCAGTTACAGTGTAATTACGCTCAGCCTTGCTCAAAGAACAGCTTGCATACGCAACGACATGTTCATCGCCATTGTGGCGCTGTATGAGCACAGCACCAATTCCAACTGCGCTGGCGTCAGTGTGAAGTTCTGTTGGAGCTGATGGACAGAAGTGGCGTAGTACTGGTCCTGATGTCAAAATAAACTTTAACTGACGAAAGGCGGAGTCACAATCGGCAGTCCACTTGAAAGGCACATCTTTTTGCAGAAGACAAGTAAGGGGATATGCTAGATCAGCAAACTTCGGAACAAAACGCCGAAAATAGGAGCAAAGCCCCAAAAAACTCCTGAGCTGTTTTAACGATTTCGGCGGTTTAAAACAAGTGACAGCTTCGATCTTTTTCGGATCAGGCCTGATTCCATCCTTGTCTATAAGATGTCCAAGTACCACAGTCTGGCGTTCTCCAAAACGACATTTCTTGGAATTGAGTAGCAGACCAGCTTTCTCGATACACTCCAAGACAATCTCTAATCGACTGTTGTGTTCATGAAAAGTTGTCCCGAATATCACTACATCGTCCAAATAACACATACAAATGTGCCACTTCAGCCCGCGCAAAACTGTATCCATGAATCTTTCGAACGTGGCTGGAGCGTTACATAATCCAAACGGCATCACATTAAATTCATACAGCCCGTCTGGGGTGATGAATGCCGTCTTTTCTTTATCTTCCGGGTGCATGGTGACCTGCCAATAGCCTGATCGCAGGTCAACTGAGGAAAAATAGGAGGCGGAATGTAAGCAATCAATGGCGTCATCAATACGTGGCAGGGGATACACGTCCTTCTTGGTAACAGTATTCAAACGTCGATAATCAACACAAAATCGCCATGTGCCATCTTTCTTTTTGACTAGAATCACAGGGGCAGCCCACGGCCTAGACGATTCCTGAATGATGCCCTTATGCAGCATGTCACGAACTTGTTCTTCGATTGTTTGGCGCTCTGATGGGGATACACGATAAGGCTTCTGGCGGATTGGATCAGCAGTTCCTGTATTGATTCGGTGCTGAGTACGGGACATGGGAATCCGTGGTGGCGAGTCCCGAGAGAAATCGAAAGCCGCAGTATGTTTCGCCAGAACTTCCACTAAACTGTGACGGTCACTTGTTGGCAGGGATTTGTTAATCATGGCAAGAAATTTTGTCTCATCTTCTTCTGAGCATGCGGTAGGCTGGGAATTGTCTGTGCTGAGCACGGCCACTGATTTAAAAGTGTGTTCGTCAAAGTTGGCAAGTTTTAGACCACGTGGTAATACAACAGGTTCGTTAGAGCAGTTAGTCGTCCACAAAGAGGAATGGCCATTCATGACTGAGATAATGCAGCGGGGAATCAAAATACTTTTCTTCGCGCAGTTGAGGGTGAGTGGTTCAACCACAGCGTCGAACGCATCACTGGCACAGCTGGAACTAACAACTCGTATAAACTCTGCTGACATTGCAGGAATGACTATGTCTTCCGAAACCGAAAGCGTGCTAGGATGGGTCCGCGAATTTTCACGCAAAGCAGATTCAATTCGAGTGCTCACAGAAATGTCTCCATTGCGAAAGTCGAGAGTGGCCCCACATTGCTCCAGAAAATCGAGTCCAAGAATTACGTCATGCGTTGATCGAGTAAGTACTGCGAATTCCGTTCGGAATCTGTGGCCGGCGATAACAAGATTCACGGAAAAGACTCCAAGTGGGTTAAGCGGTTCGCCACCAACACCACATAATGTTGTCGTACTATCCCAAGCAAACATAATTTTACGACCAAGGCAGTTTTTAAAAGCGAGACTTATAATAGAAATAGTTGCACCTGTGTCCAACAACGCCATAGCACGTACACCGTCCACAAACACTTCAATTCGGTTCTTTAACATCGAAACGGGCAGAGGTATGGGTAAGCTAGAATCATTTGCGACCTCACCTCCATCGGCAGCACTCACTAGTTTCCCGGAGGTGGCGAACGTCGTCGGGGAGAAGGGGATTGTCGTAGGCGCCGAGATGGTGGTGTCAGGCTACGGTCAGAGGCCGGTGATTCGTTTCGGTTCAGCACCATTCTGCGTTCTTGTCGGCTAGCTGTTGATCTGTACTCATTCCGGCCAGGTGTTCTTCTATATGAATCATCATTTTCAGCAGGAAGCCTTGTACGGGAGTTCACCCACTGTCGGCGATACTGCTGGTACGGACGACGGTTGCGGCAAAAGCGGGAAATGTGGCCGATCATCCCACAGGCATAACACACTGGCGGCTCACGTTCATTCGATGAATAAGGTTCGTCGTCGCTTGTATTAAACGTTTCATGCTCTGGATGTGGTCGACGAGGAGGACGAGAGTGCTCGCTGTTGTAGGCGTTGATGTTGAGAGGCTGGGTGTTCGGGCGATGAGCAGCAGAGCATCGGGTGTCCGAAGGAGACGTAGCAGAGGGATCATAACAGGTAGAAGATGGGCTGTCAGACGAATAGGTGCTCCTGTAAACGGGTGTGATGTGGCCCCCAATACCTTGATGCCTCCGAAGCTCTTCGCGGACGATCTGGCGAATTGTATCTGCCAGGCTTGTCATTTCAGACACATCCACACTAGCGACAGTTGTCACATTAGGCAGCCGACCAAACTTCGGAATGATATGGCGTCGCTTCAGATTCAAACGTGCGGCAGTGTCGTCTTACATCAGCGGTGGTATTCAAATCGTCCTTGCAGATAAGAAAGTTGTACACGTCTTGCGCTATTCCTTTCAGGAGATGACCCACTCTGTCTTCCTCAGTCATCCGAACATCAGCTATTCTGCACAGCTTGAGGACTTCTTCTATGTAAGTTGTGCAGGTCTCCCCCGGTACTTGCGCTCGTTGAGCCAGAGTCTGTTCGGCGCTTTTTTTTTTTCGAGCATCGGCATCACCAAATCCCGCTCTCATTTCTTCCATAAAGCAATCCCAGGTGGTAAGAGATGCTTCATGATTGTCAAACCATGTTAGCGCAGTTTCTTCAAGAAAAAATACCGCATTCGCCAACTTGGTAGTCGCATCCCAGCGGTTGTATTTGCTCACCCGATTGTAGTGGGTGAGCCAGTCATCCATGTCTTCCCCGGGCTTGCCATAGAAGTGCCGGGGTTCCTGATAAGGCTGTGCGGTGGTCGGATGAGCTGCTGGCGTGTGCTGTGTTGAACCATCTGCTTGCGCCATCTCCGTCCGAAGAGGGGGTAGCCCAGCAATTCTTCTGCTCCGGCGAAGTAGGAGAGGTTCCGTGGTGATCTGTAGCCCGCAAACTCCACCACACTTGTTGCGACGTTTATTTACACAGATGGTAGGATACGCTGGAGATTAGCACACCACAGCGGACAGACCCAGCTTCCTCGTCTTCTTCTCCTTATTCCGCCAAACCTCATCTTCCTTCAATAAGGACCGCGGGAAGTGCGTGACAATATATATATATATATATATATATATATATATATATATATATATATATATATATATATATATATATATATATATATATATATATATATATATATATATATATATATATATATATAAATATATATATATTGATCATCATCAGCCCGATTATACCCAGTGCAGGGCGAAGGCCTCTCCCATTTTTCTCCACGTAACCCGGTTCTGTGCTAGCTGCATCCACTTGACCCCAGCGAACCTCCTAACCTCATCCGCCCACCTAACTTTCTGCTGCCCCCTGCTACGCTTTCCTTCCCTTGGAATCCAGTTTGTTACCCTAAGCGGCAATCGGTTATCCGCTCTTCGCACTACATGTCCTGCCCATGCCCATTTCTCCTTCTTAATTTCCACTGAGCTATCTCTCTGACCCACTCTGCATGCTTCCTATCTCTTAATGTTACCCCTACCATTTTTCGTTTCATAGCCCTCTGAGTTGACCTCAACTTAAGTAGAACTCTCTTGGTTAGCCGCCATGTTTCAGCCCCATATGTGAGTACAGGTAAGATGCAACTGTTATTGTCGTGTTTTAGGCAAGACAACTGAGGCAGCATAGCTCAGACAGGAACGGCTTTATTCCGTCATAAAGGAAACGAAAGAAATGCGCTGCGGTGGCTGGCGCAGCGCGCTTTAATAAGCCACCTTATCACAGTGGCAAGGGTGAGCGGAGAGAGCGTGGCTGAGGCGAGATAGTTCCGCAGCTTTGATAACACTTCGCGATACCACATCCCTCCGCATTTATTTACAGTTCAAAACAAATTCCTGTTGACGGCACATAGCGGTCGGGTGGTCTCCTCTCCCGAAGTAGGTACTGCCGTTCTGCAGGTTCTGTATCCGAATGGCGGTCTTGCACTCCAGCCTGTTGACGGGGAGACCGGCAGGACTCCGCTTGTTTATCAGATTCCGGGTAGGGCGCCAGAGGAGCAGATGTGTCTTCTAGAGCCACTCGGACGATGTGGTTCTTGTGGCGAACCCACTGAAACACACCTCTAGAAGTTACGACATTCAAGCGGTACGAGACTGGACCAGTTTGCGCCAAATGGTCGCTGAAAACCATTTTTCTCCACGCCTGAAGTTCCTGACCTTTACACTATCACCAACCTTAAAACGTCGCTCTTTGTGATAGCATGACTTACGCCTTAAGTTTTGGTCAAACTGCTTAGCCGATACTTTTGATTGGATTGAAGGTTTTACAAGATCCAACCTTGTGCGAAGACGTCTGCCAAGCAGGAGGGGGAGTGCAGGAACTTCCCCAGTGGTTGTATGAGGAGTGTTGCGATACGCCAAAAGAAAATCAGCAATAGCTGAGCGTAGGGGTACGGACGGATTCTTACGCAACGCAGACTTGAGTGACTGCACGAAGCGCTCATCCTGTCCATTGCTGCTTGGATCATACGGCGCTGTGCGAACATGACGGGTGCCAATGCTGCGCACGTATTTTGAGAACGCGTCCGATGTGAATTGTGGACCGTTATCCGATACAAGCTTCTCTGGAAAACCGAAACGACAGAAAAGTTCATGAAGACGGTCAATGGTTTTCTCTGCGGATGTATCTTTCATTTCAAACACTTCTGGCCATTTAGAATGAGCGTCTATGACTATCAAGAGCATCGCACCTCTGAATGGGCCTGCGAAGTCGACGTTAACCCGTTCCCAGGGCCGGCTAAGCCACGTCCATGGATCAAGCGGAGCAGGGCACGCATGTTGCGCTGCGAGTGGCACGACTGACATGCACTCACTTTCTGTTCGATGTCTCTGTCAATTGTTGGCCACCACACGTAATTTCTCGCCAACTCCTTCGTCCTGACGATTCCAGGGTGCCCCTGGTGCAGCTCCTCAAGCATGAACGACTGGAAGCGCTCAGGAATGACGACACGAGTTCCCAGCACCAGGCATCCTTGCTGCAAAGACAACTCCAAACGTCTGTAGAAAAACGGCTTCAGTACGTCATTCGGAGCGCGATTCGACCAGCCTCTCAAGACGTACTGCATGACTGCCCTGAGTACAGGGTCACGACTGGTCTCGCGTGCTATGTCACGGTAGTTTACTGGAAGCGAGCCAAAACGCAGAACGTAGAATTTATCTTCCGGTGCTCCATCATCATTGCCATGCAACGGCAGCCGCGAAAGGCAATCCGAGTCTGCGTTTTCTGCTGACGACTTGTACTTGAGCGTGTAGTTGTAGGCAGATAACAAAACGGCCCAACGCTGCAATCTCGCTGCAGCTATCGCAGGAATGCCCGTTTAGGGCCCTAGAATGGTGTGCAATGGCTTATGATCGCTTACGAGGATGAATGAACGGCCGTAGAGGTAGTAGTGGCACTTTTTCACACCGAAAACTAGGGCGAGTGCCTCTTCCTCAATTTGGCTGTAGCTAGCCTCTGCCTTAGTCAATGTTCTTGATGCGTATTCTATTGGCTTGCACACACCATTTGGTAGGACGTGAGAGAGCACGGCTCCGATGCAGTATGGTGATGCGTCGCAAGACAGCTGTAGTGGCAATCCGGGCTCGTAGTGGGTAAGCACGGGTGGCATGGACAGCAACTTCTTAACTTCAACGAAGGCGTCCTCGCATTCCCTGCTCCACACCCAGGGCACATCACTGCGTAAAAGCCTGTTGAGCGGTGCGATTACACTGGATAGGTTCGGAATGAACTTTCCATAGTAGTTAACTAGGCCAAGCAGGGACCGCAGCTGATGCTTGTCATTTGGCCTCGTTGCCTTTGAAATAGCTGCCACTTTGTCATCGGCTGGATGCACGCAATCAGCGCTTACAATGTGACCGAGGTACTGAAGCTGGTCCTTAAATAACTGACATTTAGGCGTCTTCACTTTAACGCCTCTTTCTGACAAGCGTTTCAGAACAGCTTTGAGGTTACGTAGGTGCTCTTCATCAGTCTTTCCCGTTACGAGGATGTCATCAATGTAACATGCAACCCCTTCGAGTCCTTTGAGCATGTTATCCATTATACTTTGAAAGATTGCAGGAGCTGATGCTATGCCAAAAGGTAGGCGGTTGACGACGTACCCTTACAAAAATGCATGTAGGGTGTCTATAGAAATTCGGATCAGATGTGTCAACCTACGCTGTTGAAACTCTATCGGTAATCATCGACATCTTTGAAGGGGCCGTGTTGACCCCATGTTGAGCTCTTTTGGAATAGTGGCCCATGTGTTTCTTAAGGCCGCTTTTCGAATTCGCGCCACTGAAATTCTGTTGATTTCAGGCTCAAATGCTTCACAAACTCTGCAAGTGACGCTTTTTGATTTACTGCTACCTTTCGACTCCTGAACAATAGAAAATAGTACACGACCATCGGTTTGCCAGGAGCAGACACGAGGTGATTTTCATTAATGCAAAAGTAGTACAGTACATCTCCTAGCTGTGATAAGCCACCACATTCTATGTTCTGCCCGACCAATCAACAATCCTGTCTGATCAGTGCTGGTTAATGATAAGCATAGTGAGGCTTAAAAGAACAAAACAGATCTTGATCTTTTAAGCCCCATTATACTTACTCACTCATTAACCTACACTAAACTGATTAAATTGTTGATTGGTCGATCAGAACTTAGAATGTGTTGACTGACCGCAGCAAGGATATGTGCTGTGCTACTTTTGCATTAATGTAAACCACCTCGTGCCGGCTCCTGGCTAACCATTGATCACACACCATTTTCTGTTGTTCCGCAGCAGAAAGAGAATACAGAATAAAAATGCGCGTTAATGAGAAAGAAAAATAAGGATTGCATCTTTGGTGAACCCGTAACATGAGCTGGGTTGTTTATTTTCTTTATTTCAATTCATGTTCAAGGTATGACGCCAGGCTGTTCTTTGCGTAAAACGCTGATACGCCCGGGAACTCCTCACATGTGATGCTGAAATAAACAATGGAAATCATATTTAGGTTGCGGTATATACTAACCTAAAAATAAAGTAAAGACATTTGTGCGCGTCTCCACGTCATAGCTCAAGACATTTTTTGTCTAAAATGAGTTGTCAGTGTCTTTCACTGCTTAGATGGCATCGACCGCTGCCTCCACAACTCGGCAGCACTACCACATCGTTCATTTCTCCCTGATAAACAATATATGCTGCCGGCAAAGATCCAATTGTGACTATAAATAGCAAAGCGCAGGTCACAAGCATTACTACCCAGAAAACGTCAAGCAAAATTACCAACTATAGGTACTGAAATAAGTGGAAACAAAAAACACTGCAAAAATGGTGGAGCTGCACAGATTCAGATAACCCACAATGTGCGACAGAGGCATATTAAGATCTCAATAGTGTGTCCGTCTCAGCGCGAGTAACGTATCGAAAGAGTACAGCACTATGCCGAACAATCCGTCAAAAACGGTCACCATGTAAAAGAAAAAATGTCGCCATCCCAACTGGCGTTCCATCGACACCAGCGTCCGCGTTAGAGACAAGCCTCGTTCTCTCTCTCCCCCTCCTTTTTTTCCGACAAGGCTGGCTTGCCTGCCTGCTAGAAATATTTACATGCTCGCTTCCCCTTGTAGCACACATTGTACAAGACTGGCACAAACACGAAAAGGAAAAAGCAAAACGCTCACCAAAGTGCAGACGCTCCGCCCGCGCCGGCTTTTCGCCTAGAATCCAAAACGCCTGCGACTGTTGAACATCTTAAACACGTCCTCCTTGCGCAGAAGCTGCCGCCCAAGAGCGGAGTCCTCCGGAGACTTAGACTGAAATGCGTACGTTCGCGCTCCAATTTGAACAAAACGATCTTCGTGATAATCACCAGCGAAAAATCTACATACGGTGCTTCGCTCACAGTGCAAGATGCGACCACGGTGGCGGGAAAACGCCAACTGAACTGGCACATCGCCGCACTCAGCGTACCCGCGTCTGCGTGCAAAGAAAACGGGGCGCAGAAGAACAGCTTCGGTGAAAAGCCGCCACCCCCGCTGCGCGACTGCTGAAGCCAAGGTCATCTCCGTGAAAACAAACCACGGAGAAGGCAGAGAGCGGAGACCAAGCGGGAGCAACCACTCCTCCCTCCCCCTTTTTCCCCCCCAGCCGACAGGAAGCGACCTCACTGGACATGCTGGCGCCGTTCGCGGGGCACGGGGGAAGTGGGATGCGGACAGGAGCAAGGCGGCGGCCAAATGCTTCTTTTAAAAGAAGAGCCGCCGATAGAAGACTCATGCAATCTTGTTTTTTTTCTTCTTTTTTTTTTATACGCGAATGTTTTTGCTATGCGTGTTAACTCTATAGTATCCGTGGGATCAATCGGTGATTATTAGAACCCCTCACTGTTTAAAGTGACTTCATTTTAGCATGGTGTCCACTTTAAGAAAGGAAAGAAAAGAAAAAAATAACAGTAAAACTCTCCAAAGACAGAGCGGTGGAGGATTCCAATACAGACTGCACCTCATTTTGCGGCAATAAGCTACGGTCAAAAACACCTAGGCTTGGGCAGAATGTCTGACCCTGAAGCATATAGTGAACTTTGCAACTGGTTTAAAAAAGCTCTGTCCTGCCCTACGTAGTAGGTTCAATCTAGGATCCTGTTTGTTGGCATGATGACTCACTGAACTTGTTTTATGATAAATATAAAATATGTCCTACCACTAAAGTTACCTTCTGCGACATACAAAAGCTGATCCATTGCGGATTCTGATTGACATTCAACGATTTATTTGCAATATTAGTGGCGCCTTTGCCATCATGAAGTTTTTAGGGCATATTTTCACTGTGTTGTTGCGAAGTTTGAGCTAAGTGTGCACAGTTAATATTCACTTTTATATAACATGAGCGAGCACGCAACTGCATGCTGCTCTTATATTTCCCTTTGCAGAATGTGGCCAATAGTTGATTACAAGTGCGATCAAAAATGCATAACGAAGTTGTTACATCATGTTCTTATCATTGGTGCCTAAACTACTTAAAAACATGGGTCAGCATGAACAGTATACGCTGATTCTTCGTGAATGTTGAAAACTGACAACAAAAAGCATATAGAAAATAGCAGAAAAAGTCTATTGAGTAGAACACAATGAAAATTCTGTTGGTCCTGTAAAGATTGCACTCAGCTGGGGTTGAATGTCTATCGAAATTCAATACATTCAAAAGGCGGTCAATAGTCCAACAATAGAGTTTCAAAACTCATTTTTGTAAGGGATACAACCCTTTGTGTGTATTTAGCGTCAAGTATACTTTCGACCGTTCGTCCATTTCTACCTGCTGGTATGCTCTGTTGAGGTCAAGTTTCGAGAACTTCTTTCCTCCCGCAAGGATTGCAAAAAGCTCGTCTGCTCTTGGAAGCGGATAATGCTCAGTGTATAGAATTGGATTCAGGGTGACCTTGTAGTCACCGCACAGTCTTATCGAGCCATCAGCTTTAATGACCGGCACAACCGGCGTAGCAAACTTGCTGCTAGCCACTGGTGAGATAACGCCAAGCTTTTCTAGCTTCACAAGTTCCTGTTCTACTGCCGGACGTAATGCGAATGGCACAGTCCCTGCCTTAAAAAATCTAGGCTCTTGATTGTCTTTGAAATAAAGAGCAGCTTTCTCACCATTTATCTTGCCCAAGTCTTCGCTGAACAGTTGCGTGTACTTTCGTAGCAAGGCGTGAAGTTTCTCCGACGACTCTTCGGTCGCACAAGACAAACTCCTAACGGCGTTCAGCTCCCAGATACGGCTCCAGTCAAGCCGAATCTTTTGTAGCCACTCCCGTCCCAGAAGTGAGTGTCCGTCTTGTGGCACCACGTAGAGCGGTAGGCGCTGCTTTTGGCCGTTCGTTGCCACGTTGACTTCAAGCACTCCAATGGGCTTGATTACTTCACCCGTGTACGTGCGTAGTCGAAGACTGGTTCGTTGCGGGTGCAGATCTGGAAAACGCCTCCTGCAGTGGTTGCGCGAAATTATCGAGACAGCAGCTCCGGTGTCCAGCTCCATCTGTAACGGTACACTGTTAACTTTGACTGTCACCATAAAAGGCACTGCACGTGTGTCTAAAGTAACGTCATTCAGAGCAAGTTTTGTTTGCCTGTTGAATGAGCTTACTGTGAGCATTTTCACACGTCGCGGACGACTTGTGCAAACTCGTTGAATGTGTCCCTTCTTTTGGCACTTATAGCAAGTTGCTTGCGAATGTGGACAAGATGCTGCTCCGTGCTTGGGCGAACCGCATCGATAACATGGTACGGCCTTTGCTTCGGGAATTGGCCTTGAGCTAGGCATTTTGTGTATATCGGCATTCCTTTCGTGCACTACGTGCGGTTCTGTCACATTTCGCACTGCTGCTTCAAAAGACAAGGCACGCTCGACAGCTTTTTGGAAAGTTAGGGCATTATCTTCGGCAAATAAATGCCGTTGGATGTCGACGCGCTGCCTCCCGGAGGCAAATCGGTCGCGCAGTGACTAATCCAAGAACTCGCCGAAATCGCATGCCTGAGCAAGGTGTCTTATCTCGGCCACGAACTCCGATATGGTTTCAGTTTCTTTCTGTGACCACCGGTGAAATTTTGCGGTCACAATGTTTTTAGGGTAGCGTTTTAGAAAAAACAAATTAGCAGTGCGAAGAAACAGGACACAAGGAGAAGACACACACAATTTCCTGATTCTTCGCGCTGTGTTTATTTTTTTTCTAAAATGCTACCCTAAAAACATACTAGAAAAAAGGGGCTTCATACGCAAGAATGCATTCTTTTTCATTCCCGCGCATCTGTCGATCAGTGCATTCATATGCTCGCTTTGAATACATTAAATTGTTAGTTCGGCGCTCGTGTTGTCTACTGTCTTGTCCCGTCCTCTGCGCTATTTTCTTTTACATAAGCAGAGCTGAATTATTTTTTTTTTGTTTTTGAATTCTGCAGCTCGCAAAACATAAGGCCATGCATGTGCATAAAAAATATAACTTTTAAAACAAAACCAAGAAATATACTCACTTATTTGGCAGCTAGCGCTGATACGTGTATTGATGGAATGCAAACATTTGGTTGTGCTCAGAGTCTTGGTGTGTCTTGGGTCGAAAAGGCACATTCATGTTCCACCGTCCATTTTTTCAGTCGGCCAGGGCATGCACAAGTGCTGGCGGGGATGCAGAGGGAGCGCGCAGCGGGGGGATGGTTCATAGAGGATGAGAGGGGTCAAAGGAGCAAAGTATGCAGCAAGGGTCAGTGAACCGTCGACCGAGGCAGGCACGTTCCGTCGGTATTGAAGCGGAACCGGAACCGAACCGAAAATCTTAACCGAACCAGAATTTTTGTCCGGAACCGGAGCCAAACCGAACCCAAATTTTTCCCCCCCATCTTGGAACTGAACCCTAACCGGAACAAAAAGGACGAACCGTTCCGAACCGATTCGCGGTATGGTTCCTACTCACTTTTGCTGGCAACTTGCCTTTATTTTTTTCTTTTATCGTGCTTGTAAAATGTCTTCTGACTTATTTCCAAAGTACAACTGCACACTGCAAACGTCAAGACCGTACGAAAATATTGGCCCTTGACGAAAAAAAAGGGACAAAAACAAAGGAAAATATATTGCCACATGCATAGCACCAATCTGGTGTCCTGCTATCATTTTATCCCGAACACAACTTGCCGCTACGCTGCGCAATGGATCATAAAGAAAGTTTCCCCCTTTGAGAGCCTCCCTACGCATTGAAGCAATAGCATATGGTTCGTAAGTTGTGTTACAAATAATTAAATGTATAATCATATATAACTCAAGAATGAAATGAATCTGTTAAAAATTGTCGGAAATCGTTTCATTTCACTAAAGAAAATTATAGGGTCACTGACCAAATGAAAGTTTAATAAAAACGAAATGACGTTTCGGAAGCCCTACGGCTTCCGAAACTGTAGTTTCACTGTAGTTCTACGACATCGCAATGAGTCTCATGGCATGTGCACAGCCGTATGCAACGCCAGCCGATGCAGTCTAGTTGACCGAGACTTGAGATTGATAAGACGACGCTGATAGTGACGCGGCCGCTTTGAGCAGCAATTTACCACTCTGTTCCTGAGTTCTATCTGAACTTAGCACAAAGCTAACTCCATAAGTCGATTTCCCCGTTTGTCATTTCTTCCTTTTGTTCTAGCGATGTGGGCTTGTTTTATTTCCCCTGAAAACCTAAGCTATGCGAGGAGTGAAGTGCCAGGCAAGAAACTGAGTAGAATTAATTCCCGAGCTCTCGTTTCGGCCCATACATCTACGGTGTCGAAAAAAGAATGCGTTTCATCGCTTTGTCCGCCATCAGTGATGCGAATACCCAAGATGAAAGAATATTTTTGCAGATCCTGGGCGCGCACTCACGTGGCACAAAAGGGCTATAGGGTTCTTTTTATTTTGGGTTTTATTGCGAAAGCAATACTACTCTAGGTTTCGAGCCTTCGGCGTGGCGCGGCGTGGCGCTGTGACGTCACACCTCACGTCACCATAGGGTGAGAGCTAGGCTACCAACTCAAGCGTTCGGCGTAGCGCGGCCGCACCCACGTGACGCTGTGACGTCACACCCCACGTGACACAAAAGCGGTCGACGTGGCGCGCTAGAGGCGCAGCTGTTGCTCACGTGGTAGGTGACGTCAGGCACGTTCATACGGCTTGGTTAAAGCGGGGCTTTATGTGTGGGCTGGCAGGAGCTGCCAACTTGGTTCTCTTGTTTCACATGGGACGGTTATGTCACAATCAGCCTGCTAGGACCCTGGCATTCACGTTACCCCTATAGGCCACTAGGGCACGTTTATACGGGTTGGTTAAAGCGGGGCTTTATATGTAGGATAAGGAAGAAGAAAAAGAGAAGAACGCTCGGTCACCGGCAGCTAATGCTTTCTCTCAATATTTGGTTCAGCAGCGTTGAACCCTTTAAATTTTTTATTCTATGGGAGGTAGTGAGAGGGTGGCTGAAGATGTCTGTGAGGTCCAATGCGCGGGAAGGACGAATGTGGCCGTCGGAGCGTGGCCTTGAATTGGCGGAGAGGGGAAGCTTCTAGCCGTCCTGCAAGCAAAGCACACTGCATAACGTACGCTTTGTTTTTTTTTTCTTACCATTGCAGAAAGGATGAAAGGAGGGGCGGGCAGCTAGCCAACGTAGACAGCGCGGTTTGAAACCACTGACGACATGGATCCACCCTCGGCAAAGCACAAAAAAAAGCAAGGAAACATTTGTTGCAGTAATCACGATTGCTTCCTTGCTTTTTTTTTCCCCTAGCAGTGAGGTATGGTCGGTTTTGGCCTGAGCGGCAATGGAGCTAAAGATCTGATTTCTTCTGGAGCGGCGCTTTAGAGCACAGGGCTCAATAAGCCACTTTTGTACCTTAAAGGTTATGTCCGTTATGTGAAACAACTATAGTGACGGAAAATTCTCTGTCCATATGCTAAGCAGCATGTTGTATAATTTCATAGGTCAATTCCAATTGTCAACGTTAACGCACTTAGAAGATGCTCTCAGTCTCGACAGTTCCTGCTTTTCCGCCACTGCAACACTGTATTTGTGTAGGCGCGCATGCGTTCAAATAACTCATGCTAGAGTTATAATATTGCCACACCGCTGACCATCTTCTGGCGCCACCAAGTGGCCGAATGTCTTGGCACGTGGCTAAGCGTCATCCTCTTCTCTCTCGAGTTTTTCGCTTGATTAAAAAGGGCCAGCTCGGTTGTTGTGCTGCTTGCTACGTGTGTTGGTGACATTTGGTGGATTGTGCAGGATAAGATCCCATGTACGTTGCCCCCGAAGACGTCAGTGACGCTGCTCATCAACGCGTGGACGCGACTCCTGTCCATAAAGCCAGCCGTCGCCTCCGAGGCCTACAACCTGCGTTGGAACCGCTGTCCACCCCGCTACGAACCATAACATCCACGACGAGCAGCCAGACAAGTCCGCCTTCCAGCAACGCCCCACCGTTCGTCCTTCTCGCACCGCGATCACCCCCATCATTTCATGGTGATCGGTTAGAGGATGTGGAAGACTGGTTGGCCAGTTTTGACCGTGTAGCTGCATTTAACCAATGGAACAACGAGCGGAAGCTAATGAATGTGTACTTCGCGCTGCAAGACTCGGCCAAGAAGTGGTTTGAGAACCACGAGGCGTCCTTTGTCAACTGGGCAGCCTTTCGCCGTGAGTTGCTTACAACATTCAGTTCGAGTGTGCGCAAAGAAAACGCAGAGATTGCAATTCGTTCAAGGTCTCAACAGTCAAATGAGAGTGTGGCCATGTTTGTCGAGGACATGACGCGGCTTTTCAATCGGGCCGACCCTACCATGCCTGAGGCAACGAAGGTACGGCACCTCATGCGCGGGGTGAAGGAGCAGTTGTTCGCTGGCCTCATGCGCGACCCCCCAAGAACTGTCGCAGATTTCGCGAGAGAAGCTACCAGCATGGAACGTTCCCAGCAGGAACGGAGTACCCAATACGGCCGCCAGGCAAGCGTAACGGTCACATCCTGCTGCGCGTCCGTGCCAGCAGCCAGGGACGAGGCATTGCGGGAGCTTGTGAGGAGCATTGTCCGCGAAGAGCTGCAAAACCTCCACTTGAATGCTCCATCTGCAAAGAAATATGCTACCGTGGACGTCATCCGTGATGAAATTTGGCGAGCGGTGCAGCCACCACCAGCACCACAACCGGAGCCATGCGTCATGACTTATAGTGATGTCTTACGTCGACCTGCCCCCGAGCAAGATCCATTCCGTCCCGTTGTCGGACCACCGCCTCGCTACATGCGCCCCGCCGAGCAGCAACAAGATGTGCGCCCCGCCGAGCCGCAGCAATACCAGCGTCCCGCTATCAGCAAGGCACACTTGTGGCGCACGCC
This sequence comes from Amblyomma maculatum, assembly GCF_055883805.1. Taxonomy (NCBI): domain Eukaryota; kingdom Metazoa; phylum Arthropoda; class Arachnida; order Ixodida; family Ixodidae; genus Amblyomma; species Amblyomma maculatum. Next base: position 477,428,606 of record NC_139344.1, on the reverse strand, counting down.
CAACAGACGACCGCTCTCTTATCACTGCGGCGAACCTGGTCACATTCTTCGCAATTGCCCATACCGGAGAATAGGCTTGAGAGGATTTCCACCAAATGCGCCTCGACCCCGCTATGGCGAAAGACCACAGGAGATTGAGGAGTACCTGGCTGCTAAGGAGATGCAGCCAACGTCACCACAACGGCGGTCGCGATCGACATCTCCGAGGCGTTCTGCTTCGCCCAGTCGGTACTCCTCCTCTGGGAAATTAAGAGGCACGTCCCCTCACCGGGAAAACTAAACACGGCGACCTCCGGGGGTGGGGCCGCCGCTACGTCTCAGATTAAACAGCCTCCACCCGACGATTTGACGCGACGGCCCGAGCGGCGACGACTCGATCTGATGAACTTACCGACGTGGTGCGAACGCATTGTTTCCGGGGAAATTTTTGTAACCGCCGATAGTTGTGATGTGCCCGCCCTTGTGGATACCGGCGCCGATTTCTCCGTCATGAGCAGCCAGCTAGCCACGGCACTCAGTAAGGTTCTGACGCCTTGGTCTGGGCCAATGATGCGTGGCGCCGGTGGTCATGTAATGATGCCGATTGGCATGTGCACTTGCCGCATAGAGATGTGCGGTTTTACTTTCACTGGCACATTTGCAGTATTACAAGAATGCTGCAAAGATCTGATTCTCGGCATGGATTTTCTTCAAGAGTATGGTGCTGTTATAGACCTACGGGAGCAGCTCATGGTATCGTTTTCAACCAAGCGAGCTGTTGATAGCACCACGGACTTCCGGAAACGATGTTGCGCGTCTGTGACGACCACATAACGATCCCTCCGCGTGCGAGCAAGTTCGTCACAGTCGAATGTGATCACAGCACCGGCACGCGCGGCATTGCTGAAGCTAACATGTCACTGCTTCTAACTCGACAAGTCTGTGCAGCTCGGGGCCTTGTCGAACTTGTCCGTGGCCAAGCCGAAGTGCTAGTGACAAACTTCACATGTGAACCCCAACATTTGACGGCGAACACGACGGTCGCTTATTTTGAAGAACTTGGAGAATCTACAGGCCAGTACGCTTTATCCAACACGTCAGACCTCGACAATGCGACGCCTACAGCCATTCAGACTGATGTGAATCCGCACCTCTTGCCCAGTGAGAAACGCTGCATAGAGAATCTTGTCAATTCGTTTCGCGATTGTTTTGCATCAACCTCCAAGGTCCGACAGACGCCACTAACGAAGCATCGAATTATAGTTGCCGATGACCAACGTCCACTATGTCAGCGTCCTTACCGGGTGTCTTCAAAAGAACGTGATGCCATCCGCCGCCAAATAACTAAAATGCTCCAGGACGACGTTATCCAACCGTCGGCGAGGCCCTGGTCTTCGCCTGTTGTCCTCGTCGCGAAGAAGGATGGAACCTTGAGGTTCTGCTTGGATTACAGACGCCTCAACAACGTCACGAAAAAAGATGTGTACCCCCTGCCACGCATAGACGATTCCCTCGATCGCCTTCGCCATGCCACTTACTTTTCGTCCCTTGACCTCCGCAGTGGATATTGGCAAATAGAGATTGGCGAGCGAGACCGTGAGAAGACCGCTTTTATTACGCCGGACGGTTTGTATGAATTTAAAGTGCTCCCGTTTGGCCTGTGTTCGGCCCCTGCCACATTTTAGCGAATGATGGACACTGTACTCTCTGGTCTGAAGTGGAAGTCATGCCTCGTATATCTCGACGACGTTGTGATTTTCTCGGACACGTTCGACGAGCACCTGAAACGTTTGCGCGCTGTCTTCGAGGCCATCCGATCTGCCGGTCTCTCTCTAAAACCCGAAAAATGCCACTTTGCTTTTAACGAGCTGAAATTTCTCGGCAGCGCTCGAGGTGTTAGTCCAGACCCAGAGAAGACGGCCGCTGTCTCTTCATTCCCCAAACCAGCGGATAAACGAAGCTTGCGTCGATTTCTTGCCCTTACAAAAATGTCTATGATCAGTTTATGCGATGTCTTTAGACAATATGATCATAGAAGCTATCGACCATCAAAAGAAAGTCTTTAGAACACGTATGATCTATGTATGACCTCCCTTCCGACAACTGGCCACCGTGATTGAATAGAATGTATTTAGATAGGACGTATTTATACCTCCTATGATTAGCCTATTGATAGCGTATATGGAAACTGTAACGACTGTGTTCCGATAAATGGCCACCGTTATTTTAAAGAATCGTGTTCATACAAAGTATTAATATCTTGTGTTATGCTAACTATATTTCAAGTGTCCAATAATAATGTGTATTGTACTCACTGTTCACATGCGTGTAATATTTCATGAAAAGTGAGAGTGGTGAAAGAAACAGATGCAAATTCATACCTTCATTTATTGCACAAACCCTTGACACAGAAACACTTGGTTTCCGATGGCAATGACATTGTGTGTTTGATGTAGAAGCCATATCAAATTTATCATGGTGTCACCTAGAAAAGAAATATACATGCTCAAAATTTCTCTGCCAATTTCACACGCTTTGTGCTAGCATCATACACATCTCTCTTCACTCAGATGCCTTTTTCCTCAAAATATACTAACTGGTTTCCAACTACTTTCTGTACAAACTAGTACCTGCAAAACACGCTCAGGAGATAGAGACTATTGCTGTGTTTAGTTGTATTCCTTTTGATCCTCTATATCATTCGACATTAGTTTATCACAATAGGGGCCCAGGAAACAAAGGAGTGAAATTTACACGCCAGTATGTTTGGTCATCAGATAAACTCTCTCCTTTGCCATTTGCTACATCAAGCAAATACACATGTTGAGTGGCAACGTATCAGTATGTATACATACATTTTAGTGCATGCTACCAGCAAGTGATGCCACTATGCCTGTTTGCTCCCATTTTTCTTGAGTGATGCCTATGTTAGCCATAGCAGATAACACACACACCTAAGTAATTACTGAAGGAGACCGGCTACACCAAGCACCTAGGTGAATACAAGAGCAATAATAGGGAATGATGAAGTACATTATAGCTACCCTACAATATGCAGTCACACATACTTTTTGCTACATATGCAGGTAACAAGTCTCAATAGTGTATTCCCAGACAGTAAGAAAATAATAAAGCGCCACTCATGCCCATCTTTTCCTTTCAAGAGCTTGACACCAAGGTAAAATCTTTATCACATATGAAAGCAAAATTTAGAATACCTTTCTTTTATAAGAAGTCCACATGGATGCTGAAGATACAACGCTGCTACGTCCCACTGCTACTTGTCCCGGAAGTCAGGTTGCCTTGTTACTTGTCGGCACAGACCACGGCAACAGGCTGTCTCCAGATATGGTCAAATGACCATATCTGGAGAACACTAGTCAGAACAGCAGGAAGAAAGATTTTTTGAACAATAAAGGAAAAGTCAAATGCACAAGTAAAAGAAACATAGGAGGAGTATTTCATATGGTTGCTGAGTGACGGCATGAAAAGCCCAGAATTGCAAACGAAATGCTCCACTGAGAAAAATTACATAATCATAAAATACATAAATACATATTAATCTAGGTAATCTCAGGAATAGTGGCAAGTCTTATGTAGGCACTATCTTTTAGAGATACGTGGAAAGACAAGTCAGATGGGGTGGTAAAAAATGACTGGTTTGGTTTATGTGGTTTAACATCCCAAAGTAACCCAGGCTATGAGAGATGCTGTAGGGGAGAACTTCAGAGCGTTCGACGAGCTGGGGCTCTTTAACGTGCACTGACATCGCACAGGACATGAATGCCTTTTTGCTTCAATTTTGAGCTTACTGCTGAACTGGTCGTACTCAAAATAGGTTGGCGCTACTTTTATTTAAATTTAGACAAGGTACTTTTGAGGATACAAGACTTGCATGTGTCCCAGACACATTCAGGGAGACACGTTAGCCCTGTACAAAGGCTTAAAACGTGGAGAGCTTGTCTCATTAAAACGCACCCGGCCCCGCATAATCACATTTTGGTACCTAGTGTTGCCTGCTTTGGCTCGTCAAAAGTAGGCTACCGACAATAGGAGCTAAATTATTTCATCCTTAAAAAATCATGCAGCTTACTGCTGGAATATGCAGTCACACATAATTTTTGCTACATATGCAGTTAACAAGTCGTAATAGTGTATTCCCGAGAGTAAGAAATCAAGAAAGTGCCATTCATGTCCATCCTTTCTTTCAAGAGCTTGTCACCAAGGTAAAATCTTGATCACATATGAAAGTCAAATATAGGAGAAATACCTGTCTTTTATAAGAAATCCACATGGATGCTGAAGAAACCATGCACCTACGTCCCACTGCTACTTGTCCCGGAAGTCAGGTTGCCTAGTTTTTACTTGTCGGCACAGACCACGGCAACAGGGAGTCTCCAGATATGGCTCAATGAAGCATCAAGAGGACTGCATATGCATACGAGAACGCTAGTCAGAACAGCAGGAAGAAAGTTATTTTGAATAATAAAAAAAGGAAAAGCCAAATGCACAAGTAACAGAAACAAACAAGGAATACTTCATATGTTGCTGAGTAACAGCATAAAAATAGAAGCACAGAATTAGAAATACAATGCTCCACAGAGGCAAACTACAGTAAAATGCTTGTGCACAAAATTCTCTTCTAGAGTTCAAGATTCAGTGATATATGCAAGGGGTTACGTTTATCTATTGTGCATGCATACGGTACTATAGGAACACATTACTGTCTGGGAAGTCAACCTCTACACCACCAGGTATCAAACTATTTCAGAAGTTTCTGAAAGATTTCTATGCAATGACAGGAAGATCTTTCACTATCAAACACAGTTGCAAACAACACTAAAATCTAATGAGCCCATGTATGTTTCTCTTAAAAATGTGCGGACGAAGGAAATGTAGTTGCTGCTCCTTTTATTTATTTACTTGTAACTTAATACTGCATCATTTCCAGCTATAGCATGCGTGAACACAATGCAAACAAACAATAGAGGTGAGCAAGCTTATCTAAAGATTTAGAATGACTTTTTGTAATAAAATGAACAGAAATCATTTAACTAGCCATTTACAGGAGACAATGCATGTACTAAAGCAGAGCTGCACAGATTTAAGAGCCTTAAAAGCTCTAGCAAAACACCCTTCTTGTCACTGTTGCCTTTTCACAAACACTACAGGCTGGCCGAGAGCTTGTTTAGATACAATACCTCTAATTATCGCATTCAAACTGATCACTTTTTCAAATACATTGATAAACACAGGTACACATGGCTGAACTTTCAAAACATCATCTGTTGGACAAAACCCTCATTATACTCTTGGATAGGTCTGATAATAAAGATCAGCATGGCGAACAGCCATTCGGCGCTTCCATGCGCTATGCAAGCTTAATAGCCTTATCATATCTTACAGAACACTGTTGTAATTTTCAACACCTGAGAACCAAATTCCATGGGGGTTTAAAGGGACATCTTTGAACAAAGTTCACTGTAGGATATTGCCCCCAAAAAACCCAATCACAACAATCTATAAACACATGTTCGACAGCTTCTGGCTTTCTGCACAGAATACAGTTCACACCACATGGCAGAAAGATCTCTCTCTGCCATCTATGTTTATCCAGGCAGAACCCAAGCATGCAATTTAAAAAAGAAGATTTTAGCAGGCTGTAAAGGCATTCGTTTTACATGTTAGGATGCATTATTATTTGATAAACACAAATGGGCCGCCACACTGATACTTCCCTTCGTCTTGCAGCCCACCCCTTCTGTAACAAGCCCCCTCATGTTTGCAGAACTCAAAAACACACAAAACAAACAAAAAATGTTCTCCAACAGATAAGTATCAACATATTACTTTTGTTATTGCTAGTAACTATTTGGCTCTAGGGTTAACGATGCATTTATTTAGGTTGTGAATAAAATGAGTTCGGAAGTTATTTGCAAATCTTGGTGACTAGCAAGAAAGTAAATATTTTTGTATATGTTGCTTTGAGCAAAGTAAATGTTCTCATTTAGTCACAGAAAAACAGAATACCACTTGAACGAACGTCACTTCGACGATGTATTCAGTTGTACGAACTTTATTAAATCCCCCCCACTGAAACTTTATTGAACACTTTATTGAGCGCATGTACTGTGGCTTTCTTGTTTCTTGTCCCTTGTTTTCGTGTTCGCGCTGTTTATATCAATAATGAATAAGTACCAACTCGCCCAACAAAGTATCTTGGTATGCAAACGCACTTCATTTTAACAAACTTCAGTTATTGCTCATTTCATTTCAACGAACATTTTCCGCGGTGCTATCCTGTGTATTCAAAGTCATACTGAGCGCTAAAAAAAGCATAGTCCGCACTCTTTGTAGCATATTTTTATGTTAAGAACCACTCTTCATAATCCCGTGAAGAAAAGTGGCCGTTATTTACCTTTAAAGTGAATTGGCTGTCTAAACTAGCTTGTAACCGATGAATCCATATCTGTCTTTGCACGCTTAATTAGCTGTACAGTCATAGCCAGTCAAAGCCAGATCTTCAGCCCTACTAGGCCCTTATGCTCCAAGAATTGCGAATGTGTGCATTTTGGTTAACCATGATCTGCTTGGAGAAAATGAAAGCCTTTTCTCCTCAGCAGGCCGTTGTGATAGGCAAGATTCTCAGGAGCTTCCACAGTAATCGAGTTCAAAACCACTATAGTCTTTTCAAAAGTGCTGCAAAAGGTTACGCATTCTTCACTTGCAAATCAGCGCAGTGACAAATAAATATGCTCACATAAGATTTGAACAACCTAAAAATCTGTGACAGATTTTCTCTTCTTGGGCTCCAAGATTACCTCGGAAGGAGACTGCAGCCATGAAATTAGGAGACGCCTGCTTCTGGGAAAGAGAGCAATGGTTAGCCTTGACCGCCTAGTAAAGAGCAGAGACATTAGTCTGTCAACGAAGATCCGTATAACTCGTGCTATGGTCTTTCCAGTTGTGATGTATGGATGCGAGAGTTGGACTGTGAGAAAGGCTGACCGCCGAAGAATTGACGCGTTTGAATTGTGGTGCTGGCAAAGACTCTTGAGAGTTCCTTGGACTGCCAGAAGATCAAATCAGTCGATATTGTCGACCATAAACCCTGACTGCTCATTGGAGGGTCAAATTCTAAAGTTAAAGCTCAGCTACTTTGGTCATCTGATGAGAAGAGAGGAGTCGCCGGAGAAAGATTTGTTGGGAAAGGTTGAGGGTCGCCGGAGAAGTCGTAGGCAGCGAACGCGATGGTTAGATGGCATCCTCGAGGCACTGCAGATGAAGTTATGTGATGTTAGGAAGATAGTGAGAGACCGGGAAGCGTGGCGTGACATGGTCCATAGGGTCACGAAGAGTCAGACACGACTGCACTGAATATTTCTTTAAGCTAATGGAAACAATATTCCACGCATTTATTTCAGTCCAATGAACTTTCATTTCAACAAACTTTTTCCTAAGGTCCCTTGAACTTTGTTCAAGTGAAGCATCACTGTATGTGTACATACACGGCCGCTCGATGGAAGCGCACTGGAGGCGGCCTGCTACATCGCCCGAAACCGGCGGGAGGCGCCTACTTCCAGTCGCCACCGCCATGGCGCCACCGTTCGGGGACAGCCGCGCGCGCAGAGCTGCGCCTGGCTGCGCTTGGAGCAAGGCGTCGGCTAGGTAGAAGCCTTTTATTTTAAGGATATAACAGCTCCGCTTTACACAGTATGGCAACACGAATTAGTATATACTGTCATGTCTAGTGTGACCGTGTCAGCACTTAGCGCTTGCTCGGCAAGGATGTATACTGGAGTGTACCCTGATAAACTTATAGTGACGGTAGTTCAAGACCACTAGATTGGAGAGCTCGCATTACCGTGATGTTGCATTCGGATCTAGTTCTTTGTCACATGAAAATGTGAACAATTCGAAGCTGTTCAGCTGCCATGGTAGCATAATGCATAACCACTTGATTAACTATGTCGCGAATTTCGTGTGTCATTTTCATACCATTTACTCATTCCTGCATACAGCTTTTATACACAAATTGATGTCAACCTGTCCTAAGCTTCCAGCGCTATCCAATAAAAAATGTCCTACTATGAGCAACCTCTGTGAAAATGCGACATGTAACCAACCTTTCTATCTCATTCTGACAAATAATGCTACGGTTGAAATATGAAGGTGTTTATTAGATTAAATCTAGATGATAACCTGGGATCTTCGACTCATTTGGAGACCTTAAACTTTGCACGCCAGAACACTATCCGTCATGGCTTCCCGCATTTTGCATGACCGGACAAAGTAAGCGCGTTTGATAGAGCCGGTCTGCCTCAAGGTGCTAGGTATATGCGCCGAAAGTTTTTATTACTATTTTTATTGGCTGCTGGCAAACCCATACAATTTTGCTGGTTCGTAATTTTCAATGAAAGAACGCGCATCGAGTCTTCCTGTTGTGAAACTCTTAGCTGCGATCACAAGAATGTTCACGCTTCAGAGCGCAACTTCAGCCGAGATTCAGCGAGCAGTCGAGTACGCTTATTTATTGGCCACACAAAAGAAAGGAAGAAAATTACCAATCGCAGACGGAAAACCTTTCTTGTGAGAGTTTTGTGCCATAGCCATAAACGCGCTCCACTGTTGAGTTGACATTTCCAGCCCAGCTCGCTATCAGTGGGGGCAGCAACTTAACGATATCTTGCATAGCGCCTTAGCATGGACACGATCATTGTTTTTATAGATTAGCTGCAGGTACTGTGTAGGGAGAAAACAATGATGAAATCAAAAGTTTACACAACTTGCTACTTCGCCGGACCTCTTCAGACTTCATCATACTGTTAATGAAGGGGCTCGTAAGCTGACAAAGCTTGATTACCTCCTTTGCGGGGTAAATCAAGCCTCCATTGTCCTTGGTTTTCATTAACCTGTAACTGGTCCAGTTGACTCATATTTCCTGCAACAGGCTCTTGCATGACTGACATGTCGCCTCAAAACCATTATCAAATATCACATAAATTAAGCAACAACCTGGTAGTGATAAACAAAACTTCAGTCTTCTTGAGGAGCCTCGTTAGAGTGTCCGCACTTTGCTACCTGCTTATTCACGGTATCCCGTAAATGCTGCCTCGGTCGCATATCATTAGAATGCAGCCATAAGCCACCGCATTGTATGAAATAGCACCCTACACATAGCTATATAAAGACCCTCTTTACCGAAGCCGTACGAACGTGCCCTGCAGGAGTATAGTGTGCCTGACTTTGGATCTAAGGGTCCCGCTTTCAATAATTCCCATTTCACCCTTACATCTTATTGACTCTCTCTGGTTTGTCAGCTCCTGCCATATTGAACACGTCATGTGTTCTCATTGCGCCAAATGTGTCTGGCCATATCAGCAACTTAAGTGCCTCTTACCAGAGAGGTGTTTTCCGACTTTCCGCCGACAGAGCGGGCGCCGGAGTTTCTGTGGAACGTGGCTTTTCATTTTATCGCATCGGCTCAAACAGTCTCAAGAGTATAAACAAATGTTGTATGCACAGGCTCCTTTACTTGCAAGGCCACTCAGACTAGCGCGGCAAAATTTAGAACAAATTGAATGCTTATATAAAAAAACAATTCGTAGCGTTTTCTGATATGTCCTCGCAACATAATCTGCGAGAAAAGCTTCTGGTGCTATGTCATCGTGTTCATCTGCTTCACAACACATCGTTAAAAATTCTTGTTCACTGGCCAGTTCCCTGGTAACTAAATAGGTTAAACAACGTGACGGGAACACAGGAAAAGAGGACGACACACCTAGTGCGGTTGTGCCGTCTTCTTCTCCTGTGTTCCCGTCACGTTGTTTGCATGGTTAACCTATAATTAATCACCAACAAGTCCAATCTACTGTCCCTTGTAGCAAATTCAATGGCAGCTGATAGGGCATTATGCTTTAGCATCTGGACTTTTTAACCTCAGCGCCGCTTTCATTTCAGAGGAAGCGAGTGCATTTCCACTTCTCGCTGCTGTCTTTGCCTGAAGCGAGTTCAGAAAATAAAATTAGAGGGTCTCTTAGATGTCTCTTAAGTGGAGGACGGCGAAAGCCTACCCTTCTCCTATCATTTGCCTCTCATCGTTTGCCACAGTTCATTTCAAGTCGTCGTTTAATATATTGGTCGTTTCCCTGTCATGATGAGTCTGCCTGCGTAGTCACTGTAGCCCTTATCACTCATATCTAAGCAGGTTACTCATTTAGAACCAGCGGAGGTCATTACATGTCGTGGCTTCACATATTGGTTATTTCGTGGTCATTAACAGTAATGATGGGTCATGCCTAGCTATTATAGTCATTACCACACATCCCTAAGCACTTTTACTAATTTCAGTCACAACTGAACTAATAAATTATGGTCATTACATGTCGTAGTTTGATATACTGGTCATTACAAATCATTTTAGTCATTATTAACCTTTATTAGTCATTACCATTAGTCATTACCTATATAAATGTCTATTTATAACTTTTATTGTTTACCTATCACCATCAATCATTTTCATTCTTAATCTCCCTCCTTGCACGTCCGCTTTTGCGACTGACACACCAGTGCACAAATGCGACCCAGAGATTAAAGGCACAGCTTATGCGCACAGATTTTCGCTCCATGAGCCTGGAATGGCCTTCGCCTTAAAAAACAAACGCATACCGTCTCCACGTTAACATGGTTGCACACGCGCACACAAAAAAAAGTTTGCGTTTACCACGCAGACGCGAGGCGAACGCGCCCAGAAAGGAAGCAAACCGCGCGCTCAGAGCCGGCGACCCCGGCGGCGATGTGTCCCCGAACAGTGGCGCCCTCAGCAGAAATAGCGGGCGCAACTGTAAACTCCCCAAGGACGCGCTTGCCCATTGACGGCGGCGCGACGCAGCAGGCCGCACCCAGTGCGCTTCCATCGAGCGGCCGTGGTACATATGCTGAGGCAGTCTAAATAAAGAGTAACTGAATGTCAGCATGAACATGCACACATATGCACAGTGCAGTCAGCTATATTATGAAACCATGTTTGTCACTGAGCTATTAAAACACAGGTTTACTCAATTTTGCCTCAACTAGAAATAGTAGGTACTACTGCAATAAAACAGCTAAGTATATCTCCTGTTTTAAAGCTCTGAAGAGGCCACGAAAAATTTTCTTTAGTGCAGACTATGAGCAAGATTCACCAACACGTCAGTCTTGCGCTAAAAACACAGCAAGAGTCATATAACAACACCGAGCTGGTTTCAAGCTTTGCTTTAATGAAGCCTGTTACACATCCGCCCTTTATACTCTCAAAAGAAAACAATAAATGCAAGAAAGCATGAACCAGTAAAAATTTTACAGTTATAAAGCAAACACATGAATGCAAAAAACATCAGCATGTGATACCTACCAATTCAATGTCTCCATTACAGGAAGGATGCTTTAGGGCAGGGCACCCATGGCTGATAGAATAAACTGCCTCAACAGATTCATGACGCTGTCTGCTTCATATTCAGGCAGCACTCCCTCGATGGCAGATGAAATCTGCTGCAAAAGCAGTGTGACAATACAATTGCATCAGCTGGACTGCAAGCATTATTGCCAAACAAGCCGTAAACGCAGTAAAAGAAAGACTTCATTAAATCCATGCTTCTCAAAATCCATAACATACCATTACTTTCCCAATACTCCTAAAGAAAAGCTGTCTCAGAAAATGAATTCCTAGCAGCTCTAGGTCACATGCCATAAGTTACCAAAAAACTCGATCCTATCATCTGTTTCAATTCTGACTCTTGTCAGCAATGTCAAACATTCATAAACGAAGAACTTCCATAGTTGAAATTCACTTTTCAAAATATGCTGTTTCTCTGTCAAGCTTAAAGGTTCTTAGAAATTAAACAAAACAGAAGACTAAGTTTGAAAGCTCTAATCACTTAATTCACAGCCAATTGTTAGCTTGACCCACATCACTTGCCACGCCTCCGTAAAAAAAAAAAAAAAAAAAAAAACGTTGGGGCTTAAATAAACAATACGTACTGACCTACTGAGGACACAAATATAACTATTACTGTGTTGGAGTCTGCGAATTGTTATTAATAAAATGATATATCACCCCCCTCCCCACCCCAATCTGTGCTTACTCGAAAGGAAAGCTTAAAATACAGTATAATTTTAAGCGCAAAAGTCGTTGCTTATGGACTATTCCAATCAACATCGAATTACTGGCTCTATGTGCAAATAACTCAGCAAAGAAACCCTATAAATAAAAAAGATAGGTAGCGAGCGATCGCGCACATCTGATGGAAGATAAAAATAGCGTCTACATCACTTTTACGCAGTACAAGGCCTCTCTCAATATTTGAAGCTGACAGTTATGGCTGCGAGGCAAAACGGTTGTTTACGTTTGAATAATTGGTAAAACTCCGCAAAAAGACAACGCCTTAACTATCTGAACTTTGTTGCAAAATGATCGGAAAGAGGCCGCGGACCATCGAGGATCACTTTTCAGAACTTAACTAGGTGCTAAAAAGTCTAAACGATGAAAAATCTTCCTAGCACATTGGTCGTGCTGTGTGCAGCAAATTAAAAAATGGGTAAACGCGTGTAAGTTAAAAACTGCTCAGTTCAGAAACGTAAAATTTTCCGTGAGTATGCGCAAAGGGTTTATAAAAAAGGAATAAAAACGTTTGGCAACTTACATTGAAGATTTCTGGCAGAAACAAGTATTTTTTTCCGTGCTCGGCGTCGCCAAACGCCGCCTCCCCGAGAAGGTTTTTTGCAGGTCTTCGGTGCACGATCACGTGACACAAGCCTCTATTTTTGCAGGCATTCGGAGAGAAATCACGTGACACATGGGTGCCGTAGCCAAGCCGTAGTCTCGGCGTCCGCTCGCGCGTGTATCGTGGAGTTCGCTTATTTTTTTTTTTTAGTCGCGCTGCCGCGCTGCTCAGACGAAAGGCGGGAAGCGTGGAATGCCGAGCGAGCCCCGGTTCTGTGCGTTCGCAATCTTTTGCTGTCGTTTTTTTTCTTCCGGTGGTTTTGTGGGGTGGCTGGTACTCGAGGTGACGCAGAGACTCGGAGTGGCGAGCCCGCTTCTTCACAGCGCGCTGCATGGATCGTGTGTTTGCTTTCCTCATTGTAATGAAAACTTGAGTTGTGACCGTATGCGGGGCCACACATATTGAGTACCTGCGCATAAGTTATTTGCACACACGCCCGCTCACACACATGCAGATTTGCAGTGGCGGAAAAGATATAGCTCTCAAGACTGAGAGCATCATCCATTTATGCTAAATAAACACGAAAAACTGATTGCTGATTTGGTTACTTTTACTCGGAGACAGCTTCGTGAATATTTTGTGAAACTTTGAAGCCATCCTTTTCGGTGTATTGATGACATCACCTCGGTATTACCGTGAAATTGCGCTGTTATTCGGTAAACACATGGCTATTTTCCTTTATTTTTACTGTTGATGCTGTTCATCTCTGTAATGCCTGCAATGTTTCTGCCTGTAATGTGTTCCATGTAAACTCTCAAGCAGTTTGCAACTGCTTTCTCGCTGAGGAGCCCCCCCCCCCCTACCCCGTCCTCGGATTTGAAAATAAGATTGATTGATTGAGTGATAATTTGATTGATTGATTGATTGATTGATTGATTGATTGATTGATTGATTGATTGATTGATTGATTGATTGATTGATTGATTGATTGATTGATTGATTGATTGATTGAAGGGCGCGTAAATGCTAACGTAGCAGTCAAATCGCCAGCGCTACCTAGCTGCCGAGCAGGCTAAAGCAGTCCATACCAAACTTTAAAAAAATAAACGAAAGGAAGAAAGCGTGCAACCTGCTCTGTGATTTGCCGAGGGCAGCTCCAAGCCGTCACAGGTTTGATACCATGCTGTCTACGTTGGCAAGCCTGCCCGCTTCTCCTTTCACACCTTCCGCACTTCAAGGGGGGGGGGGGGGGGTGAAGAATGCGTGCGTGCTGCTGTGTGCTTTGCTCGCAGGACGGCTAGACACTCCCCCTCCTCCAGCTCAAAGGCGCGCGCTCCGATGGTCAAGCGCCTCCTTGCATCCTCCCCGCGCATTGGATTTGAAAGACACCTTGCAACCACCCTCTCGAGAGGGTGGCTGCAGCTAGAACTAACAACACACGGAAGGATGAATATGTTCAGCTACAGCTGGTTCATATTCCGTGGTTCTGCATGTTATTTGCTGTTAATTGTGCCGTAAGGGCGCTTAAATTATTCGCAGAGCAAGGTCAGTGCTGCGGACCGCAGGTTGCGCGGTGATATAGTTCACCAGGCTGAATGAGCGCGATGCGAAGGCAGAGAGCGTATATGCGTGTTTCTGCGGGTGCATTCTATGCCGTTATGTGTGCTAGTTCGCCCGCACCGCCCCCTTCTCTGCGCCTTCCCTCTTCCGCTCTCTTTTTTTAACATTAGCGCGCCTCCCTTCTCTACCCTTGCCCTTAGCACGCACCTCACCCAGACACCACCTCCAGCAAAAACATAACAAACCAAAGTAGATCCTGTAGAGGACTCGCTCGGTTGACGCACATGCCCAAAGGCTGCTTTGTGGTCTCGGATAACCTCCGCGAGCGAAACATACGATGGGTGCGGTCAGGAACAGATGGGCTGAGATATGGCCGCTGCCTTGCCGGGAGCTGTGGCGCAGAAGTGAATAAGTAATTGCTAACATATTGAGCGCGGCGATAGAAAATGTCAGCGACGCGGACGCCGATTTGTTTGCATAAGTGGTGGGCAGGGGCGTAGCGTGAACAGTGGGGTGGCTCGACGGCGTCTGGGCGCACAGTTCTAATCCCGATCGTGTCGAGAAAAGAAAAAAAGAAAGAGAAGTTCATTTTTTTTCTAGTGAAAGTTTTGTCCTCGTCAGGGAAAAGCACTCTCCATTTTCCAGTAATTTCGGCGCGTGAAAAGGGAAGGGGGAGGAGGGGGGGAGCTTGTTCGGTATTTTACTGAACATGTGCATATACTCAATAGTTGTGTGCATACCATCAAATAATGCTAAAGTCCCGCCCATACAGCTTCTGGGCTACGTGGATCCGAGCTTCCAGGGCGTGCGCCTCTTGGAGAGCATTGCGCGATGTAACCCGACAACAGCACACAGCGCACATTCGCCATCGTAAAGTTGGCGGCGCGGTGGCTGACGCCGTGCTGTCCGCGTTTACCTTCCATTTGTGATGTTTTAGTCTTTAATGGTGCGAGCGAGCTCGATAACAGGACTCAGTGCGTCCTCAACAAGAGCGGACGCTTGACGAAGAAATGCGCGATGAAGATAGAGTGAAATTGTAACCAGTTAAATTTTTCAAAATTTAAACTTATACATTTTTATCAATGATTCTTGCAAATTGGTCGCATCAATTCTCTTTTTCCATTTCTTTTTTTTGACAGATGTTACTCATAATAAAAATAAAAAAAGTAATCCAAATATGATTTGCAATGAACAGCATGCACTCGGTCAGTTAATTGGGACTATATACTTTCGATCTGAACATTTTGTCTGACATGCCAAATTGCTTCAATATATTGCGATAGCTGTGTATGAGTGGTATAATCACACATAATAGTCGAGGGCGTTATACGGCATCGATAAAAAAAATTGCGAAAAAGGCCGAAAAAAGGAGTTCAAAAACTCTTGAAAGGTGTTTTGACCTCGAAACAGGGCCCTGGCTACTCCCCTGCTGTATATTGACAGGCGTATACACAGAGAAGTATATTCACCTAACAACTTGCTATGTACTAACTTTATATGAACTGATCTAAATACACAAATGTAACCGTGTATGAACTTCGTATTTACACATGTCCATAGAGATTAAAAGTACGTACAATATTGATAGAGTCAATAAGGTGTTAATACAAATTCGAAAGACTGTTGACGACCATTTTTGTAAGGGCGGCCTCTGCGCGTACTATCGTCGCTTTGTTAACAATTTCTCCAAGATCGCTGAGCCTCTGACCCGCCTGACAAAAGACGCCGAGCCGTTCGTTTGGGGCCCCGACCAGGAAAACGCTTTAACGGAACTAAAATCCCGTCTCCAATGTGCGCCAATACTTGGCCACTTCGATGAAGAGGCCGACACGGAACTGCACACGGATGCCAGTAACGTTGGCCTCGGTGCGGTCCTTGTTCAGTGGCAGGACGGTGCAGAACGTGTCATTGCTTACGCCAGTCGCACTTTGTCCCGTTCCGAAGTTAATTATTCAACTACCGAAAAGGAGTGCCTCGCTGTTGTTTGGGCAGTCATGAAATTTCGTCCGTACTTGTACGGTCGCCCGTTTCGTGTCGTGAGCGACCATCACTCTCTGTGTTGGCTGGCAAACCTGAAAGATCCATCGGGTCGGCTTGCTTCATGGAGCCTTCGATTGTAAGAATTTGACGTTACAATCGTGCACAAGTCCGGCGAGAAACACAATGATACTGACTGTCTCTCCCGCGCCCCTACTCCCTGCCACGCGGACGGCTCCGACGACGATTCCGCTTTCCTCGGTGTTATCGCGACGTCCACCTTATCCCGAAAGCAGCGGGCTGACTCTGAACTTTTGCCCCTCATTGAATGCCTCGAAGGAACCGTGTCATCTCCTCCTCAGCTCTTCAGGCGCGGACTGTCGTCATTTTGCCTGCGCGATGGTGTGCTCTACAAGAAGAACTACGGTCCAACAGAAACTGCTTATCTGCTTGTAGTACCCACAACGCTACATGACGAAGTTCTTCGTGCGTGCCACGATGACCTTTCTTCCGGCCATCTCGGGTTTTCTCGCACATTGGCACGGATACGCCGAAAGTACTACTGGCCCAGGCTAGCTGCCATTGTGCACCGCTACGTTCGTACCTGCCGTGAGTGCCAGCGGCGGAAAACACCACCCATTAAACCAGCTGGGCTCTTACAGCCTATCGATCCCCCGAAATTCCCATTTCAACAGGTCGGCATGGACTTACTGGGCCCATTTCCGAAGTCCTCCATGGGTAACAGGTATATAGCGGTTGCCACTGACTACCTCAGCCGCTACTGTGAGACCAAGGCCATTCCCCGTGGTACCGCAGATGAAGTTGCGCATTTCTTCATTCACAACATTGTACTCCGTCATGGTGCGCCAACAGTCGTCTTAACTGACAGAGGAACCTCGTTTACGTCGGCACTCACGAGTGAGGTACTTCGACTCAGTGGCACCACCCACCGCACCCACCGCCTATCATCCTCAAACTAATGGACTGACTGAGCGGCTTAACAAGACAATTGCCGATATGATTTCTATGTATGTAGACGACGATCATGGGAACTGGGACCGAATTCTGCCGTACATCACGTTCGCATACAACACTGCACTCCAGGAAACAACACGCTTCACTCCATTTCATTTGGTTCATGGACGCGAACCCTTGACTATGCTGGATGCCGTGCTTCTTCCAGATTCTGCTCCCTCCCTTATCGTGGGAGCTGACCAATTTATTCGTGACGCAGAAGCTACACGCCAGCTTGCCCGACAGCGAATTCGGCACCAACAAGTACACGACGCCCAGCGCTACAATCTGCGACACCGAGAGGTGACTTACACGCCCGGCGACCAAGTCTGGGTATGGAGCCCAATACGGTTGCGAGGGCGCTCTGAAAAGCTTCTGCGGCGATACTTTGGACCTTACGAAGTGCTCTGCCGCCTCAGCGCGGTGAATTACGAGGTGCTACCACAAGGCACTGTACGCTCCTCTCGGCAGCCGAAATCTGAAATAGTTCACGTTGCCAGAATGAAGCCCTATTACAATCGGTAAACCAATTCAGAGTCCAAACCAGAGCCAGAGACTTTCCCGTATAACTTGCCCCGCTTTTCTACTATTCCCCTACGCTTGCGGCATCGGGTCAATGCCCCTTGGAAGGGGGGACAATGCCACACCGCTGAGCATCTTCTGGCGCCACCAAGTGGCCGAATGTCTTGGCACGTGGCTAAGCGTCATCCTCTTCTCTCTCGAGTTTTTCGCTTGATTAAAAAGGGCCAGCTCGGTTGTTGTGCTGCCTGCTACGTGTGTTGGTGACAGTATAATAAATTGATTCAGAGGAACAAGTTTGTTATATTATAACTCGAGGCTTTGCTTATTCTGGGCGCCTTTTCAAACTCGCAGAGCAGGTTCCGTACTTTTTGAGTCTTGTGATAACTGCCGCGGTTTTCGAGTGCTTGCAACGCAGTCTTCTCTTTCCATAAGAGACGCTTGATTTTGAAAATGTGCCCAGATTAAGCAAAGACTCGAGTTGGATTGCTCTGAAATTTAGGGAGGAAAAGAAGTAGTTGCGGCGCCCAGAACTGCATTCACTAGCTACAACACATCTTGCTGGGACATCTACACAAGTCAGCATCGAGAGGGCATTTTCTGGACTAAAGTATGTCCACTTTTGTCATCGAACCCGGATAACATCAACAACCCTCGACAATATCCACTTCCTTCGGTCTTTCTATGCTGGCAAATAAAAAAACTTGGCAGCTTCTACTGAGTCCACAATGAAACATATTGCCAGCAGCCATGATGTCATGTCATGCTTGTAAATTATGCGACTAAACATTCGAGTCTAGCGTCAAACCATGACGCGCAACAAGATGGTGGTCGCATCCGGTAAATAAAATAATCACTCCAAGACCAATACCTGGCGGAACCCGGGTACTTTGCCATTCATCTTCATTGAAACGCGAAATGCGTCCGCGTGCTGTGCGAAATGCACGTATGGTATATACATTTTAGCCTTAAGGGAGTTTACTTGGTCCGTCCCTGATCTGATTTCAAAGTTATTTAGCGGGAGCCGGACAAAACATGGTTGTACATGGATTAGCGGAGGTTTCACTCTGTAATAAACTTCGTGTGAAATTCGGTGTACCTGAAAAGTGCAGTGAGAAACATTATTTTCTTTTAACTTTCACGCGGCGCGTGACTGCTTTTGTTGCCGAAATGTCAATGAAAATAATCATTATTTCCCCATCCTACTCTAATCGTCGGTCACTCATTGTAAACACTGTGCTGAGGTCTGTATATGCAGTGAAGACCGTCATATTTGACGACAAAAACAATAGATGGACAACTATGCGAATTTCCAGCTATTATAATGCACTAGAACAAGAAAGAAAACTGAGTAATAAAAAAGTGGACTAAAAAACATACCCAACGTTTTTTTTTGTTTCTGAACCTATTTGAACCCGTTTGACCCGGTTCAGGCAGGCTCGAACCTGTTCGAACCGGAACGAAATGCGTCTTCGGAGCCGTAACCTAACCCGCACCCGAAAGGCATGAACCGGAACCCTAACCGAACCCGAAAATATTCTGGTGCGACACCCTGGGGGGGGGGGGGGGGGGGGGGGGTGAGCAACAACATATACAAAGGAGAGGGGTTTCGGAGAGCCAGTGCAGGCGGAAACGAAAAAAAAATAATTACTGTTTTCAGCCCGTATTTAAATACGATGCAGTAATAAAATATTTGTCCTCCTATATTATTAGTTTGAACCAAGAGACAGTGATAAGAGCGCAACAATCCTAAATGAATATTTCTGTTCAGTGTTCTCCCCAGCAGCTGGCTGTCCAAATCTTTTTCCAGCCATCTCAACAGTAGACATGCCCCAAATTACAGTCACTCCGGCAGTCATAGCTAACCTAATCAGTTCACTCAAGACTTCTTCACGAGCTGGTTGCGACCAGATCAACAGTAAATTACTAAAAATGCCTGTGCAGTATCATGCCAGATACTGCATCTAATATTTGCCCAATCATTAGAATCCGGAGACGTCCCTGACAACTAGAAAAAGGCAGAAATTGTCCCGATCTTAAAAAAAGGTGACTGCACAAATCCTTCCAACTACTGCCCTATTTCTTTAACCAGCATCCCTTCCAAATTACTTGAACATGTTATATCATCCAGCCTAATGAGCACCTCGATTCCATAAACTTCTGTTATCCCCATCAACACGGTTTTCGAAAACACTGCTCCTGCGAAACTCAACTGGCTGAATTCACTTATGACATCCTTCACTTTAGGGAAGAAAACTTTCAAATTGACGCCATATTTATAGATTTCTTCAAGGCCTTCGACCGTGTTCCGCGCTCACACTTGCTCGCAAAACTTTCCTCTCTAGGTATCCATAATAATATTGTCAGGCATGCGAACTGAAGAGAACAAGGAAGTGCAAAAAGAGGCTCTCCGAAATAGAAGTGGAAGAAGAGGAAGCTCACTATATCTTGGTTAGCACATCAGGCTAAGGGGCAGAACCACTTTGTAAATAAACTGTAGTGATTTTCGGGAGGACCTTCGCCGAGCATAACAGCCGTTTAGCTGTGGTCCTTAACTGCATGGAGAAAGCGGGTCTCGTGCTGAACTCTAAGAAGTGCCCCTTCGGATGAATTTAACGTGATGCCTTTCGGCCTATGCAACGCTCCGGCTACCTTTGAAAGATTTATGGACACTATTTTGCGTGGACTGAAGTGGCAAATTTGCATGTGTTACCTAGTGTGGTGGAGGTGCTTGGAGGATGTTTATCCGCTCCCGCGTGTTGATGATGCCATTGACTGCCTCCATTCAGCTTCCTACTTTTCATGTGTTGATTTACGGTCCAGATACTGGCAGATACCGATGCATCCGAAAGACAAGGAGAAGACGGCATTCGTGACTCGCTCCGGCTACCTTTGAAAGATTTATGGACACTCTTTTGCGTGGACTTAAGTGGCAAATTTGCATGTGTTACCTAGACGACGTAGTGATTTTCGGTAGGACCTTCGCCGAGCATAACAACCGTTTAGCTGTGGTCCTTAACTGCATGGAGAAAGCGGGTCTCGTGCTGAACTCTAAGAAGTGCCGCTTCGGATGAATTTAACGTGATGCCTTTCGGCCTATGCAACGCTCCGGCTACCTTTGAAAGATTTATGGACACTATTTTGCGTGGACTGAAGTGGCAAATTTGCATGTGTTACCTAGATGACGTAGTGATTTTCGGGAGGACCTTCGCCGAGCATAACAGCCGTTTAGCTGTGGTCCTTAACTGAATGGAGAAAGCAGGTCTCGTGCTGAACTCTAAGAAGTGCCGCTTCAGTGAACGCCGGATCGTTGTGCTTGGGCATTTGGTTTACAAAGACGGTGTTAGGAATGACCCACAGAAGATTGAAGCTGTCAGCTGCGTCAAAGAGCCCAAGTCTGTGAAAGAACTCAGGAGCTTCCTGGGATAGGATAGGATACGATAGGAAATACGTTAGTTTCTCTAGGAAGGTCTTGTGCTAGTAGCAGGAGAGGTGCATCTTACGACTTCTCACAGGGTCGGTGCCCCTATTCCAGGGCTTCGCTGAGCTTCGCTGCTCGCTGGGCGTGCTGGAGGAAACCTACTTGGCAATCCAAATCGCCGCTGGAGAGCCGGCTCTCCCACTGTTCCGCACTCGGGTCTTTACGACAGCTATCGTTATTTCTACATTGCCACGTGATGTGGTATAACGAAGGTTTGCTACCACACCATGGGCAGGTGTCCCGATATTGTGACGGGTGAACTTTGCTAAGGATATGCAGGTTAGGGAATGCTCCTGTCTGCAGTCTTCGCCAGTACACTGCGTCTTGTGGTTTTAGATCCCGATGAGGCGGCGGATAGCGGATCCGTACCCCCTTATAGTAGTTCAGAATGCCTGAGTACGTAGGGCCGGCTCGCTCGGGTAGATCGTCCGATTGGGAGCAAGCTCGGTTCGTGTACCCTCGAGCTACCTGATCGGCGCGTTCGTTCCCTGCTATGTCGGTGTGTCCTGGCACGGCCGCTCGATGGAAGCGCACTAGGTGCGGCCTGCTACATCGCCCGAAACCGGCGGGAGGCGCCTACTTCCAGTCGCCACCGCCGCGGCGTCACCGTTCGGGGACAGCCGCGCGTGGAGAGCTGCGCCTGGCTGCGCTTTGAGGGAGGCGTCGGCGTGGTAGAAGCGCTTTATTTTAAGGATATAAGAGCTCCGCTTCACACAATTTGGAAACAAGAATTAGTATATACTGTCATGTCTAGTGTGACCATGTCAGCACTTGGCGCTTGCTCGGCAAGGATGTACACTGAAGTGTACCCCGAAAAACTTATAGTCACGGTGGTTCAAGGCCACTCGAATGGAGAGCTCGCATTACCGTGATGTTGCATCGGGTGCAGTTGTTCGTCACATGAAAATGTGACCCGTCTGTGAACAATTCGAAGCTGTTCAGCTGCCATGGTAGCCTAATGCATAACCACTGAACTGTGTCGCGAATTCCGTGTGTCATTTTCATACCATTTACTCATTCCTGCATACAGCTTTTATTTATGTCAACCTGTTCTAAGCTGCCAGCGCTATTCAATAAAAAAATGTCCTACTATGAGCAACCTCTGTGAAAATGAGACATGTAACCAACCTTTCTATCTCATTGTGACAAATTTTACGGTGGAAATATGAAGATGTTTATTAAGTTAAATCTAGATGATAACCTGGGATCTTCGACTCAGTTGGAGACCTTAAACATTGTACGCCAGAACGCTATCCGTCATGGCTTCCCGCATTTTGCATGACCGGACAAAGTAAGCGCTCTTGATAGAGCCGGTCTGCCTCAAGGTGCTACGTATATGCGCCGAAAGTTTTTAATAATATTTTTATTGGCTGCTCGCAAACCCATACAATTTTGCTGGTTCGTAATTTTTAATGGAAGAACGCGCATCGAGTGTTGCTGTTGTGAAACTATTAGCTGTGATCACAAGAATATTCACGCGTCAAAACGCAACTGCAGCCGAGATTCAGCGAGCAGCTAAGTACGCTTATTTAATGGCCACACAAAAAAAAAAGGAAGAAAATTACCAATCGCGGACGGAAAACCTTTCTTGAGAGAGGTTTATGCCAGAGCCATACACATCGCTCCACTGTTGAGTTGATTTTTCCAGCCCAGCTCGCTATCAGTGGAGGCAGCAACTTAAAGCTATCTTGCATAGCGCCTTAGCATGGGTACGATCATTGTTTTTATAGATTAGCTGCAGGTACTGTGTACAGTGAGGAAACAATTATGAAACCAAAAGTTTACACAGCTTGCTACTTCACCGGACCTCTTCAGACTTCATCATCCTGTTAATGAAGGTGCTCGTAAGCTGAAAATATTGATTACTTCCTTTGCGGGGTATATCAAGCCTCCATTGTCCTTGGTTTTTATTAACCTGTAACTGGTCCAGTTGACTATATTTCCTGCAACAAGCTCTTGCTCGACTGACATGTCGCCTCAAAACCATTACCAAATATTGCATAAATTAAGCAACAACCTGGTAGTGATAAACAAAACTTGCGGTTCTTAAGTCTGCTTGAGGAGCCTCGTTAGAGTGCCCGCACTTTGCTACCTGCTTATTCACCGTATGCCGTAATTGCTGCCTCTGTTTCATATCATTAGAATGCAGCCTTAAGCCACCGCATTATATGAAATAGCACCCTACACATAGCTATATAAAGCCCCTCCTTACCTCATGCAGCCGTACGAACGTGCCCTATAGGAGTATAGATTGCCTGACTTGGGATCTAAGGTTCCCGCTTTCAATAATTCCCATGTCACCCTTACATCTTATTGACTCTCTCTGGTTTGGCAGCTCCTGCCATATTGAACATGTCATGTGTTCTCATTGCGCCAATGGTGTCTGGCCATATCACCAGCTAAAGTGCCTTTTACGAGAGAGGTTTTTTTCCCGACTGTCCGCCTACAGAGCGGGCGCCGGATTTTCTGTCGAACGTGGCTTTTCATTTTATCGCATCGGCTCAAACAGTCTCAACAGTATAAACAAATGCTGTATGCACAGGCTCCTTTACTTGCAAGGCCACTCAGACTAGCGCGGCAAAATTTAGAACAAATTGCATGCTTAATAAAAAAAAAAACCTTCGTAGCTTTTTCTGATATGTCCTCGCAACATAACCTGCGAGAAAAGCTTCTAGTGCTAACTCATTGTGTTCATCTGCTTCACAACACATAGTTAAAAAATCCTAGTGTACTGGCCAGCTCCCTGGTAACTAAATAGGTTAAACAACGTGACGGGAGCACAGGAAAAGAGGACGACACAACTAGCGCGGTTATGCCGTCTTCTTCTCCTGTGTTCCCGTCGCAATGTTTGCACGGTTAACCTATAATCAATCACCAACAAGTCCAATCTGCTGTCCCTTGTAGCAAATTCAATGGCAGCTGATAGGGCATTATGCTTCAGCATCTGAACTTTTTAACCGCAGCGCCGCTTTCAATTCAAAGGAAGCGAGTGCATTTCCACTCCTCGCGGCTGTCTTTGCCTGAAGCGAGCTCAGCAGAAAAAATTAGAGGGTCTCTTAGATGTCTCTTAAGCGCAGGACGGCGAAAGCCTACCCTTCTCCTATCATTTGCCTCTCATCGTTTGTCACAGTTCGTCATTTCAAGTCGTCGTTTGATATATTGGTCGTTTCTCAGTCATGATGAGTCTGCCTGCGTAGTCATTGTAGCCCCTATCACTCACAACTAAGCAGGTTACTCATTTAGAATGAGCAGTGGTCATTAGATGTCGTTTCACATATAGGTCATTTCGTTGCCATTAACCGTAATGATGAGTCATGCCTAGCTATTATAGTCATTACCACACATTGCAAAGCACTTTTACTCATCAATTGCGGTTATTACATGTCGTAGTTTAATATACTGGTCATTACAAATCATTTTAGTCATTATTAACCATTATTAGGTTTTAGCATTAGTCATTATCTCTATCAATTTCTATAACTGTTATTGATTACCTATCACCATCAATCATTTTCATTCTTAATCTCCCTCCTTGCACGTCCGCTTTTGCGACTGGCACACCAGTGCACAGATGCGACGCACCGATAACAGGCACAGCTTCTGCGCATAGATTTTCGTTCCATGGGCCTAGAACGGCTTTCGCCTTAAAAAACAAACGCATCCAGTCTCAACGTTAACGTGCTTGCACACGCGGGCACAAAATGTTTGCGTTTACCACGCAGACGCGAGGCGAACGCGCTCAGAAAGGAAGCAAACCGCGCGCTCGGAGCCGGCGACCTCGGCGGTGACGTGTCCCCGAACAGTGGCGCCCTCAGCAGAAATAGCGGGCGCAACTGTAAACTCCCCGAGGACGCGCTTGCCCATTGACGGCGGCGCGACGCAGCAGGCCGCACCCAGTGCGCTTCCATCGAGCGGCCGTGGTCCTGGCACCCAGTAGATGTTGTGTTTGACTTTTGATGGGGTCGCGCTCTGGAGGAGCCTGATCGCGGAGCGACCTATGCGGCCGTTCATGTAGTTACGGCACGCTTCTCTCGAATCTGTAAGAATGGTAAGGGACGTGTTGCTTCGATACCCGGCTACCACCGCAAGAGTAACGGCCAGCTCCTCCCCTTCGGTTACCGTGCATTCCCTGACTGAGGCGCTAGCTAGTTCCTTTAGGTTGGAATCAATAGCTACCGCCACTGCGCTATTATGTGAGATTCCTGTATAAGGAGCCGCGTCCGTGTATACCGTTGTGGATCTTGTAGCTAAATTTATTTGTACATACTTCGCCCGAGCTGCTCTACGGGCCACATGCAAGTTGGGGTCCATGTTCCAGGGAAGGGAGCTAACCTTTAGCGTCTGGCGAATTGCGTCCGGTATGCTCGCAGTACGATTCTCGATTTCCACAGTTGCACCTAGCCCCAGTCGCCTAAGAAGCGAGCGCCCCGTAGGAGTCTGCTGGAGCCTGGCTATCTGCTTGACCAGTTGGGCTTCTTTGATTTCTTCGAAGGTGTTGTGAACGCCAAGAGCTAGTAGTTTTGCGTTAGAGGTGTTCATTGGTAGGTGCAGGGCTGTCTGGTACTTTGCTCTTACTTTCGACGTTTCATCCCTAAGTTTGCTGACGTAGCCTACCCCCTCACATGCCTCTTGCAGAAAGATATTCCTTTCAAATGGACGCCTGAATGTGATTCTGCGTTTCGCCAGCTCAAGTTTCTTCTTACCTCGCGGCCCATACTGCGTCATTTCAGCCCGACAGCTCCCACTGAACTCCACACTGACGCAAGTTGCATCGGCGTGGGTGCTGTGCTCATACAGCGGCATGACGGAAACCAACGCGTTGTCGCTTACGCAAGTCGCACCCTTAGCAAGTCTGAACGCAACTATACCGTGACGGAGCAAGAGTGCCTTGCCGTCGTTTTTGGCGTACAGCGGTTTCGCTCGTACCTTTATGGACGTTCCATTATAGTCATCACCGATCATCATTCGCTTTGCTGGCTGGTGAATCTACGCGACCCCTGCGGTCGGTTGGCCCGCTGGGCATTACGCCTTCAGGAGTTCAACTTTACAGTGTCGTACAAAAGTGGCCGCCAACACGCTGACGCTGACTGCCTCTCGCGGCTGCCTCTCGCAACTACCCTCTGCGATGACAACTTTGACGACTATCTTGCCGCCATTTCTGTACAATTTCCAGGTCTTGCCACTTTCCAGCGAGAACAACGAAAAGATCAAGACTTGGCATCACTTTTTGAAAAAACTCGTGATCCGGCATCTGCGAATTCTTTCTGCATTCACGATGGTTTGCTGTATCGAAAAAATTACTCGTCTGGCGGTGCACGCTTTCTGCTAGTCGTTCCGGCTAGCCTCTACTCTGTTCTATACTCTATGCACGATGACGTTACAGCTGGGTACTTGGGGTTTGCCAGGACTCTTACGCGCATGAAGGAAAGTTTCTACTGGCCAAATATGCGTCGAACGACTCAGCGTTACGTGAACTCCTGCATGCAGTGGCGGCGGTTCAAGCTCCCCACGACTTCTCCGCCGGTCCACTTACATCCGGTGACACCACCGACCACACCATATGAGCAAGTGGGTGTTGACCTCATAGGCCCGTTTCCCCGCTCGTCCAAAGGCAATCGCTGAGTCATCGTGTGCGTTGATCATCTCACGCGTTACTGTGAAACTGCCGCCATCCCTTCCGCCACCGCCGCTGACGTCTCGTTCTTTCTTCTTCACGCTGTCGTCCTCCGTCATGGGCCTCCTCGTGTAATTATCAATGACCGAGGCCGCCAGTTTACGGCAGATGTTGTGGAGCAGCTTCTGCGCTATTGTACTTGCCAGTTGCGTCACTCTACGCCGTACCATCCCCTGACAAATGGCCTCGTCGAACGTACAAACCGGACACTGACGAACATGCTTGCGATGTATGTTGACTCGCGGCACAAGAACTGGGATGACGTGCTTCCTTTCATTACTTACGTCTATAACACCTCGAAGCATGAGACAACTTCCTATAGTCCATTTTCGCTCCTCTACGCCCGTCCGCCTCGACGTTCTCTTGACACCATTTTGCCGTTCTCTCTCGACACCGAGCCGTCTGTTTCGAGCACCCTGTGCCGCGCTGAAGAGGCTCGTCGGGTCGCCCGATTACGCACTCTGGCCTCGCAGGACCACTCTAAGCAGTGCTACGATAGTCGGCATCAGGATGTCTCCTACCTTCCCGGCGATTTAGTGTGGCTCTGGACACCTCTCCGCAAGCGTGGTGTGTCCCAGAAGCTGTTGTCGCACTACACAGGCCCATTTATTGTGCTCAAACGCATCAATGAGTTGAACTACGTCGTGTCTCGCCAATGTTCCTAAGGTCGCCCCTCTCGGAAAACACAGGTAGTTCATGTCGCAAGAATGAAGCGCTGCCACTCTCGCTCGGGACTCTGACTGACCGCCCAGGGGCTTCTTCTGCGAAGGGGGAAACGTCAGGCATGCGGACAGAACAGAACAAGAAAGTGCAAAAAGAGGCTCTCCGAAATAGAAGTGGAAGAAGAAGAAGCTCACTATATCTTGGTTAGCACATCAGGCTAAGGGGCAGAACCACTTTGTAAATAAACCTTAACAATATATTGACGCATATAGAAGACGACGCAAAAGATGGCATCTGGGACGACAAGCGCGAGCCTGGAAGTGAAAGAAGCTTGAACGCAAGACTTGTTCTGGTCTACCATTCAAACCATCTATCGCTAGGTCCTCCTTGGTGTTCTACCGAGACGTGACACTGGTGGAGCGCGCTGGGGTATGCATAGGACTCCTTCCGGCAGTCCACAGCGGATCCCAAACGTCGACACGCCTGTCCATCGTGCTAGCCGCCGCCTTCTAGGCCTAGCGCCGGAGTACAGTCATCTACCGAACGACTCCTCAAACGCCCAAGTTCCTCAGACCTCCCAAGCCATGGCACATACCAACCCTACGCCGGTGACTCTACAGAACACCAAGGTGCCAGAGTGCTTTCGCGGGGAAGCGTTTGAAGATGTGGAGGACTGGCTCGACCAGTTTGAGCGAGTGGCCAAGATAAACCAGTGGAGCGCAGACCAGAAGCTTTGTAATGTTTATTTTGCCCTTCAGGATAATGCTAGAACGTGGTTTGAAAACCACGAGGCCAGCTTATCCACATGGGATGACTTCCGCTGCCAGCTGGTCGACACTTTCGCGAGAACTGACCGACGGGACAATGCGCTGCGCCTGCTTGAAGTGCGCATCCAGAAGCCAAATGAGAGCGTGGCTATGTTTGCGGAAGACATGGCTCGCCTTTTTCGCCGTGCCGACCCTGATATGAGTGAGCCAAGGAAGCTACGGCATCTCATGCATGGTGTAAAAGAACAGGTGTTTGCCGGCTTGGTACGCAACCCACCTAAAACGGTGAGAGAGTTCGTTAAGGACGCTACTGCTATAGAGCGAGCCCTACAAGACCGGTGCCGCCAGTACAACCGACCCGTTAACTGTGCTTCGACGACTGCGGCGGCGCTGAATGCAACCGATAGGACCGCTCTTCGAGACCTCATTAGAGAAATTGTCCTTGAGGAAATCCAGCGAATTACGGCTACGAAGGCTCAGTCATCACAGGCCCTCGTGGAAACCGTCAGGAATGAAATTCGGTATGCCTTATCACCGTCTGCACCATGTAACCAGTCTCACCCCGTCGACAACGCGGCAGCTATTTCGGAGCCATACCACGCTCCACAACCGGTCAGCTTCACGGCCGACGTTCCTGCACCTTACCAGGAGCAGCAACATGAGAGCTATGCCGCAGTCCTTCGTCGCCCGCCTCCAGACTACGCCCCATCGAGCTCATCGAGCCGTCAGGAGACGCGACTCTTCCATGGACCTCAGTGGGCGCCTTCCAGGCGCTTTCAACCACGCCGAACTGACAGGTGGCGCAGTTATGATAACCGGCCACTCTGTTTCTACTGCGGACAACCTGGCCACGTGTATCGGTACTGCCGCTACCGCGAAGAGGGGCAAGCCTTTCCGCCTGCTTCTGCTCGCCAACACTTCAATGCCGACACTGCCCAAATCGAGGACGACCCTCCGGTCAGCAGGGAAAACAAGTCCCGGGGCTTCCGCCGCCGCTCCTCCCCATCACCACAGCGTTATCCTTCGCCAATGCGCCGTAGCATTGCTGACGCTAGCGGACAGCGGTCCCCGAGCCCTCACCGGGGAAACTAACAGCCGCAACCTCGCGAGGGGAGGTTGCAACCAGTCGAAAAATGCCAAACCCCTCACCACCGCCGCAACCGCCGACAACCTGTACTTCTGACGCCGCTGTTAACATTAACATTGACATCGCCGCACTACCGCCGAAAATGCCGCCTACATTACCGCCGAAAATGCCGCACCAGATGAGCAGCCCCGACGACGAAGCTGACAGCGCCGACCTTGCTGCACTTCCGCCGCAAATGCCGAAAAAGACGAACAACCTGGATGAAATTGTTAGTGCTGACCTCGCCGTTTCTATTGACGGGCTGGAGGTACATGCTCTAGTGGATACCGGAGCGGATTTTTCAATTATTAGCCAGAAACTGGCTGATACGCTGCGTAAAGTAAGAACTGAATGGACTGGGCCAGTAATTAGAAGTGCTGGGGGTCAGCTACTGGCACCGACAGGGAAGTGCACTGCCCGGATAGCAATAGGAAACGCGGTGTTTGTCGGCAGTTTCGTTATTCTCCCTGACTGTTGCAAAGACCTCATCTTGGGCATGGACTTTCTGCGCCTTCATGGGGCTGTAATCAGCATTCGAGATAGCGTCGTTGCCTTCACCAAGAATCATGGAAACCTTGGTTATGCGGAAGTACCACTGATGCCCTTACGCGTCGCCAAGGAGACGGTGACATTACCTCCGCGATCATGCTCTCTTGTTCAAGTGAAGTGCGACGTGGCGCACACCGGCGATGGAATCGCCGAAAGGGCAGTCACCCTGGTACTAAGCCGAGGTGTTTCTATAGCTCGGGGGCTAGTCAACTTGACCGATGGACAGACCGAAGTGCTGCTGACAAACTTCAGCGACGAGCGTCAGCAAATTCCGAAAGGCACAACTGTGGCCTTTTTCGACAGCATCCTAAATGCGCAGCACTGCTTCTCACTGCAACAGGAAGAGCCAATGTGCAAGACGCCCGTAACCATCGTCGATGTGAGTCCAAATTTGTCTTCTTCAGAACGGGACCGCCTTTTGGATCTCATAGATCAATTTCGAGACTGCTTTGCTTCCGAATCACGGGTCGGCCAAACGCCCTTGACAAAACATCGAATCATTACGGACGACTCGATTCGCCCAATTCGACAAAATCCTTACCGTGTGGCTCCGAAAGAACGCGAAGCCATTCAGCGCCAGGTGGCCGAAATGCTTAGAGATGACGTTATCCAGCCGTCACAGAGCCCCTGGGCTTCCCCCGTGGTGCTTGTTAAAAAGAAGGACGGCAGCTTACGATTTTGCATAGACTACCGCAAGCTCAACCAAGTGACTAAAAAAGACGTGTACCCTCTTCCTCGCATCGACGATTCCCTTGATCGCCTACGAAATGCACGTTACTTCTCATCAATGGACTTGAAAAGTGGATATTGGCAGATAGAAGTAGATGAGAGGGATCGGGAGAAGACAGCATTCGTCACTCCCGACGGATTGTATGAGTTCAAGGTGCTTCCGTTCGGTTTGTGCTCTGCACCAGCAACATTTCAGAGGCTGATGGACACTGTGCTCTCGGGACTTAAGTGGCAAACATGCCTGGTGTATCTTGACGACGTGATTGTGTTTTCGGCCACATTTGAAGAGCATCTACGCCGTTTGCTAGCTGTGTTTCAGGCCATACGATCTGCAGGCCTCACCCTAAAGCCCGAGAAGTGCCACTTCGGTTACGAGGAGCTGCAGTTCTTAGGCCACGTCGTTAGCCAAGAAGGTGTGCGGCCTGATCCTGAAAAGCTATCCGCAGTCGCCAAGTTCCCAACACCTACGGACAAAAAGACATTACGGCGCTTCCTGGGCCTTTGCGCCTATTATCGTCGGTTTATTGCTGGCTTCTCACGAATTGCCTGGCCATTAACTTCGTTGACGCGTGACAACGCTGTCTTTAGCTGGGGTGAAGAACAGCAACAAGCTTTTAATGAGCTGCGGAGGCGTTTACAGACACCACCTGTTCTGGCACACTTTGATGACGACGCCCCTACACTGCTTCATACGGATGCCAGCAACGTGGGCTTAGGTGCTGTGCTGGTGCAGCGCCAGGATGGTGTGGAAAAAGTAATTGCTTACGCCAGCAGGACCCTATCTAAAGCGGAAGCGAACTACTCGACAACCGAAAAAGAATGCCTTGCAGTGGTATGGGCGGTTATGAAGTTCCGCCCTTATTTGTACGCTCGCCCCTTTGAAGTCGTTAGCGACCATCACTCTCTCTGTTGGCTGACGAACCTAAAGGACCCTTCAGGGAGACTCGCGCGTTGGAGCCTTCGATTACAAGAATTTGACATGGCCATTATTTACAAATCTGGAAGGAAGCACACGGATGCTGATTGCCTTTCACGAGCGCCGGTCGAGCCTTCCACTATGACCGATGAAGGCACTGCGTTTTTAGGTGTCATAGATGACGCAACGCTTTCCCAACAGCAGCGGGAGGACCAGCAATTGCTCCCTCTTATTGATTTCTTGGAAAAGCGAACTACGGTTGTGCCTAAGACTTTCGCCCGAGTAATGCCTTCGTTCTTTATTCGCAACAACGTACTTTACAAGAAGAACTTCCGCCCAGGGGGAAACAGTCATTTACTCGTCGTCCCATCAGCTCTCCGCAGTGAAGTTTTGCAAGCGTGTCACGACGAGCCAACCGCCGGTCACCTAGGCTACACCCGCACTTTGGCTAGAGTACAGCATGGATACTACTGGCCAAAACTGCCGGCGACAGTGAAACACTATGTACGTACGTGCATAGACTGCCAGCGCCGTAAATCACCTCCTGTAAAACCAGCTGGCCTACTCCACCCTCTTCAAGTGCCAACGACACCTTTTAAACAAATCGGCATGGACCTCCTGGGACCATTTCCGACGTCCACAGCCGGGAATAAATGGATAATTGTCGCCACCGATTATCTAACCCGCTACGCGGAGACCAAGGCTCTGCCAAAGGGTACCGCCGCTGAAGCAGCTCGGTTCTTCGTTGAGAACATTGTCCTGAGGCATGGCGCCCCGGCACTCATTATAACAGACCGAGGAACTGCATTTACGGCCGAACTTTTGGAGACCGTTCTCCGCCTCAGTGGCACCAGTCATCGTAAAACTACAGCCTATCACCCCCAAACCAATGGGTTGACGGAACGTCTCAATAAGACCATCGCAGACATGCTTTGCATGTACGTCGACGTGAACCACAAAAATTGGGACGAAATTCTTCCCTACGTCACGTTCGCCTACAATACGGCACGCCAAGACACCACTCGTATGACACCATTCAGCCTCCTTCACGGGCGACCAGTAACAACTATGCTGGATGCAATGTTGCTCCCAAATGCTGACACCGATGATCTCGATCAGGACGCCGAGGAATTCGCTCAACGTGCAGAGGAAGCTCGACAACTAGCGCGTGTGCGAATCAAAAATCAGCAAGAGCATGATGCACGACGCTACAATCAGAGACACCGACATGTCATGTACGAACCTGGCGACAAAGTGTGGGTCTGGACTCCTATTCGCCGCCGTGGACTCTCCGAAAAATTATTGCGGCGATACTTCGGGCCCTATGTTGTCCAGCGACGTTTAACCGACGTCACTTATGAGGTGGTGCCAGACAAGGTGTCGACATCAAAGCGACGCCAGCAACAAGCAGACGTCGTCCACGTTGTGCGTATGAAGCCGTACAACTCGGACTGACCTCATCGAGACGATGCTTCCTGAGGAGGGGGGGCAAATGACGCATATAGAAGACGACGCAAAAGATGGCATCTGGGACGACAAGCGCGAGCCTGGAAGTGAAAGAAGCTTGAACGCAAGACTTGTTCTGGTCTACCATTCAAACCATCTATCGCTAGGTCCTCCTTGGTGTTCTACCGAGACGTGACAATATTAACCTCGGTCAATCAGTTTCTTTTTGGACGCAGACAATTCACATCAACTAATGGCTACTACTCATCCCTTTCTGATGTTACATCAGGTGTAACCCAGGGCGCCGGTTTATCCCCGCTACTCTTCCTCATTTACATCAATGATCTCCCAGCTAATACTAGACTAAGACTATTTTAGGACGACTGTGTCATCTACAGTCCCATTCGCCATCTCACCGATAGCCACCTACTACAAAAAGACATTGATGCAATAGCCACATGGTGTGACACTTGACTCATGCCTTTGAACCTGGACAAATGCCAACTCTTGTCGTTCTTCTGCAAACGAACAGTAATCCAGCATTCATACATTATCAACGCTACCCTGGTTGCCGAAACGTCATCCTACAAGTACCTTGGATTACCTCTTTCATCTTTGTTATCTTGGGTCAATCACGTCCAAAAAATAGGCTCTGATGCCTCACGTGTTCTAGGTTATTTACGGCGAAACCTCAAATCAGCATCCCCGGAAATGAAAAAACGGGCTTATCAAATTTTCGTCCCTCCCAAACTAGAATTTGCATCATCAATCTGGCACCCATCTCAAGCCTACCTCACTGCCGAACTCGACGCCATCCAAAATCGTGCAACCCGCTTCATCACTTTTGAATACTCCAAAGAAATCAGCATCACTGCACTCTCTATCTCCCTGCCCACTCTAAAGTCGCGCCGCATCATCTCCTGTCTTTGCCTACTGCACAGCTTCTTTTACCACCCTGCTTCCAGACACCCTTTGCTGCAACCACCGCTCAGAACGTCAAATCGCCTAAGCCACAGCCTCCCCATAGCACGTATCAGGAGCCCACTTCAGCTATGAACAGTTCATTTTGCCCCGACGCGATTACTCTCTAGAATGCCCTACCTAACGACATAGTTTCATACGACGATCGCAAATCATTTCGCACAAAACTCGGTAGTCATTTACAAGATGTGTAAGCATTTCATCTGTGTTATCATGAATTTTTCATTGGCTTTCAATTTGTTTGCCGCCGCATGTGCATTTCTTGCTTTTTCTGCATGATACCACGGATACCTTGATGCTCTCTATTTATTTTATTTTTCTTGCCTTTTACAATTTGTAGTGTTGTGTTAATTCTGCCTGCCTTCATCACGAATGTATTTAACCCAACTGCAGCCCCTCCTTATGTAATGCCCTCGGGCCCTTAAGGATGAAATAAATGAAAATGCAACCGTTTCAGCACTTTTGTATCTATGAGAAGAATGTGAGACAATTTCTTGTTCATCTCTGCTGATTTGGCAGCGAGGTTGTGAGTCGAGGACGGTGTTTGATGCGATCAAGGGAACCATACATTTTTGAATAGTTGAGGTTCCACAGTGGTGTGGCCCCTGGTCACTGAGACGATACAACCGGGCCACTAGACACTATCCAAAAGAATTCAATTCTTTGCGACATAAGTATAATAGGTTACACTATACAGAATCGGACTTTTATCAGGAATGTTCAGAAGGAACAACCTGGATAAATTCAGGAGACATCGCAGGCAGGCGGAATGGCCCCCAAACCAGTGGACAAGGATTCCGCAGGAGCTGACGTTAACGTAGGATTCAGAGAAACCTCCCCACTTCTGCAGTCTAGCGTTGCACCACGCTGTTGCAAAAAGTATATACCAAGAATGATCTCATGTGTAGAGTGAGACAACACTAAATTCTGTTGGAAATACTTGACCACAGATAACAACGTTCACACCGCGCACAACTACTATCACCAATGATTCACCGCCAACACAGCCGGAAGGGATCTGAGGACTCAAAGCAAAAATACGGCTGTAATACCCTACATTCACCACCTGAAACGAATCGGAAAAAGGGCAGGGGTTGACGTATTTTCTCTGCTCCTCGCCGTCTTTTTAGTCTATGCAGGCGTGTCAATGAATCGGGGGAAAAAGTCCCAGAATGCACAACTAGGCATCGAGATCCTTTCCTCACTTGCTCATTGGGCGTCTTGTATTTGATATCGTTACCCTGCAGTAGGAAGATTATCGGTCAGACGGGCCGTTGCTTAAATAAAGGTATTAGATCATCAAAATAATGCCGAAGGAAAAAAAGTGGAATTTTGGCTATCCACTGTCGAGACTGCAGTCTCTGCCGGCGCCTCTCCCCGATGTTCAAGGATACAGAAATTTTGGCTAAGAACAATCAACTTACCCGCGACATCATTGAAGCCGCGTATATCTACGAGCCACAACATGAGTGCGTTAGCCCTCCCTCACTTGCGTTGTTAGAAAAAGAATTTTCATTCCTTTGCGCCTAGATCTGTTTTGTGCATTCTTTTTGTCTTCACCTGCGTTGGTTAGTTCCGCGTTCGCCTGCCATAATTTTTAATCGAGCGATTCTGGTTTTTGCCCCATCGTTTCAGTGCCTTAAGGTTTCATGCATCTGTGGTTTGTTTCTTTAGCCCGTCCCGTTTTTTAAATTTGCTAGGCGTATGACCTTTTTTGTCAGTGCCCTTTTACTTGCCGTTTTCGGTTTTGTCTGATTAGATTTCAGTGTTTTCATTCAGCGTCTTTTAGTTATTGCTCATGTTTCCATCCCTTTTTCCTATTTTAGCGCCTTTACCTTCGCTGACTTTTGCAGCCTTGCCTTTTAGACTTAGCTTGTGCCCGCGGTCTTTTGTTGTTTTTGTTATTCGTCTCATGTTTTCATTTTCGCTTTTGGCCATGTTATTTGTTGGCTCTCTTCAATGTCGTTTTATCAGGGCTTCACGTGCGACCCGTTCTGTTCTTTGCATCTGCCCCGCCCCAAACATTCCATGTCACTGCTTTAATTTGTGTTCGATATCAAATGCCTTTCCTTGGACGCTTGAGCTCTGATAACAGTGCTCAAGCGCACTTTTAGTCTTTGTGTGTATATAAGGCGCGGACCGACTGCCTTCCAAAATAAAGTTATTAGTCAGCGCATATGTGTTTGTCCTCCTCTTCCTGGTCCGTCGTCTCCTAACGTTCTTTCTCTGACAATCAATAACCATCTCGCCCAGCAACATACCCTGCGCAAAATATTATTCCTTAAACGTGAGCACTATGGATTTCGCGGCACATTCCTACAGCTTTTCATAACATATTTAGAGTATCGACAGCAACGGGTTGTAAGTAACAGTTCATCGCACTTTATATCCTTTCATTCCGGTGTGCCAAAAGACAGTATTCTTGTGCCTACACTCTTTAGCATCTATATTAACGACATTACGAACATTAACAACAGTGCTAAATTCGTTAATGACTGCGACATTGCAACTAGTGCGAAAAACACAAAAGACAGCGACAAAAGGTCCTTTGTGTTTTTCACGCTAGTTGCAATGTCGCAGTCATTAACGAATACACACCAACTAGCCCAACTGTCTTCCATGATCAGTGCTAAATGTATCATTTATGCAGATGACGTCAGCATATTTTTTAGGGCTAAAACACAAAGTGACTTTATGTTGAATGCTAATAAAACTCTCTGCAAATTGGCCGAATGGAGTACTGAATCTTTATTCAAAATTAACACATCCAAAACTAAAGAATTAGTTTTCAGACCTGAGGACAAACCATTAGAAAATTTACCTACACTAACGATTGGTTCTCAATACATTGAAACAGCGGAGTCAGTAAAGTGTCTAGGAGTAACATTCCACTGCGACCTTTCATGGGACATACACATCAACAATCTACAACAATATCCACAGGCATATTGTACAAAGTCCTTTCTTTATTACCTTTCAGTGTCAGTCTTTTAGTTTGTAATGCATTATTTCCATCTAACCTTTTATATTGTCATCTGGTGTGGATTACAACAAAATGGACAGATATATATATATAAATTACAGAAAAGGTTTACTCGTATAATTGAAAATGCCCCGTTTACTGCTCACACTCAACCTCTTTTCGCATCATTAAACGTAACTGCAATTATTCATCTATGTTACTTCTTGCTAACTAAAGAACATGATAGAAAACGGAAAAATCATGACACATTCTTTGATGACACAGCTACCTTGCGGCCAAAAGCTAATTACTACTCGACACCTAAAACATATCTAGTATGTGCCATCCTTTCGCACTAAGTACGGTCATCAAATGCTCGCACATATAATGCCAATTTTTCTTAACCGGTGTAATGAGCCCTTGAGGACCTCATGATACGGTTTTTCTTTGCTATCGAAAATCCCACCGTAGATTACCATAAAACCACCATCGTTTTGTGGTGGGTTTATGGTATTTAGAGTGGAAAAACGGTGGCCATGGTGTTTTTTTTGTGTCCATGATGGGCATGCTTTATGGTGGTCAATCTCGACCACCATACTGCCCACATCATGACCACCGAAAAATAACCATGGCCACCATTTTCCACCCTAACCACCAAAAACCCGACTGAATTCGTGGCGCCATGCTGGCGATGGTAGCAAAAGGTGTGCATGGTGTGTGATCTTGCTTCTGTGGTGGATACGGTGGTTATGGTTCCCTACGGTGGGGTCATCGTGGGGCAGCCTTGGTGTCAAGGTGGTCAAGGTAGGCGGTAATGAAGAATGGCGGCCAACTTGGCTGGCTCATCTCGTGCATAGCGCACCATATGGCGGTGTGGTAGAACGAAGTATATAGGTATGTCCGACGTATCGAGTCGATTCTTGAGCATTAAAGTGCACGTAGTAGAATGTCCTAAAGCCACGTACATTCGACAAATATACCAGTTATGCTGCTCGCCTTAAGGCCCGTTCACACTTGCGACTAGCAGCGGTCGCGCGACCGTTTTGGTCGAAAAGCGACAGTCGCAAATGGTCGCATCGGTCGAAAAGCGACTGCCGCGGGCCGATCGGGCACTGCTCGAATTTTCAGTCGCGCGACTACTAGTCGAAAACCATTCCACCAATCAGCGAGGTCCCGGAAGTAGGTCATGCTTGCGCTAATCCGGTTGTCATCGCCGGCGGCAAATTGGAAATTGGCGGGAAGACGAGAAAGATGGAGTACTCGGTTGAGCATCTTCTTAATGCAGTTAAGGAATACCCGCTTATCTTCAATAAACGGCACTCGGAGTTTAAAGCCAGGGAGAAGAAAGATATGGCCTGGAAGGAGATCGGCAAGTTATTCGGGCTATCCGGTAAGTACCACGAACTTTTGAGAAATGGGTTTTTCACTCAGGCGCAACATTCTGGAGAACGGAAAGAATTCAACTGCTCGTTAAGCTTTATATTGACACTACGGTGATTGGCACAATCTATTCGTAGTCGGCGTTCTCCTGGAAGCACGAGAGCGCGGCATGCGCACGGGCTCGCCTGAAAAAGCTGAAGTGTCTGGCAAGCGGCTGCTACCGACGTTCGCTGTCGTCGCCCAGCAGCTCTCCTACTCCCAACTGTGCCTGACGTGCTGAACCAGGTGAACCTGAGGCAGGTGGCGTTGATAGCGCTCAAATAGTTTTTCCAGGGGCTTTATCAATAAGATGTCATCATTAGCGGATGTCGGTAGCGAGTGCTTGCCAGACACCTCAACTTTTTCAGGCGAGCCGGCGCGCATGCCGCGTTCTCGTATTTCCAGGAGAACGACGATGACGAATGGACGGTGTCAATACTTCAAACAACCTTTCATTTCATATTTCATGTATTTTCCTTTTTGTTTCCTTTCCTCTATCCCTCCAATCACATTCTTTTTTTTTTTATTACGTGAAAGCACTTCAAAAAATTTCTTTGCAACATGTTATTTGGACAACAGCAACAGCATGAATGCTTTTGCAGGCGTCTACCCACACGAGCTCGTGTGTAAATATAAACGGTGCTCCTTTATATATATATATATATATATATATATATATATATATATATATATATATATATATATATATATATATATATATATATATATATATATCTCTTGATGCTCGTGTTTGTCTAGAGAAGCCGGGATATATGTCTTGGTAATAAACCGATCTCTTTTTGTGGCGCCAGCACGTATTGCGCAACCGAGTTTTAAGCAAGCATGCACACATATTATTCTAATTAGTCTAATGTTTAAAAAAATTCGTTTTGAGAAAATCTCACAAATTTGCGCAAAACATAGCTATCAGGTAAAACAGGCTGAACACACAGCATTCTTTGCAGCAAGGTTATTTTGCCTCGTGCAAGCTTTCATGGACAACCTTTTCTCCTCCTACAGGGATCCAAGTAGAAAAAAAATTTAAAAACCTGAAGGACATATACATGAGGAAAAAACAATTAATTCAGGAAAAACAGAAGAGTGGCGCTGGGGCTGCCGATATACCCACCATCAAATGGCCCCATTTTGAGGCCATGGTTGAGCTCATGGAGGATGCACCGCAGCCCGAACTGTGAGTTTAACATGCCAGCATTGTGCGAGCTATGCCCTGACCATAATAATGGATACAGTTTCATGAATGTATGCGGGAAAAAAAAGTATTGTGTTTATTGAGTTTAACAATATAGAAGTTTATTAAATGAACAGCATGAAGGCCCCGTAGGGATTCAATAACAGTGTAATAGTACCAGTATCATCATGGGGAGGCTAGTTAGGTGCAATCAAACTGTGCATTCAGTGCTTTTAGTTCTATGCTTGCTGCATATTAGTACTGCTAATAACTGTGCCCTGCACAGTAAAAATGTTTCCGCTGAGATAGTCACAGGTGTCTCCTCAGGTCTCAATTGCTATTGACCGTATTTTACTGCTAACCGTGGTCGAATAAGGAGATTTACACAAAAATTGTGTGCAGTTAGACATAATTATTTTCTCTCATCATTAATCTGCTTTATCCAGGGGCACTTTTATGCATGGGTACAATAAGCTTAAACATACATGCATATATTTTTTTTTTCAGCATCCTCTGCAGTGCAGATGGTGACACGAGGTAAGAAACCATGCATCACCACAATAATCTGCTGCTTTACACAAATGTGTACTTTACAAGTAGCAACACTCATTGATTAAAAAAGTGAATCTGTCCCATCCTGTTGAGAGAGACTAGTTTCTTTGGGCAGGTGCGTGTAATACATGTGCTTTTGTCTTGTTTTCAGCGTCACCTATAGAGTTGAAGAGGGCGGTGAAAAGTGAGTGAATATTTAAGGTACAACCTCATGCAACTGAGTCAGGCTAGGAAACTCGTGCACTGGTAGAGCACTTCACAAACTGCTATCGACCATCGAACAATCAAACACCCTCATACCACTATAATTGGCCCAGGTCCTATGACCTCAGTGGAAAAATCAGGCAGCACCAACACCAAGAAACATGAACTCTGAACAGAATGCGGGAAAGAGGCAAGCCTGGGTTAAGGAAGGCACAGAAATTGGACTGTGACAAAAATCCAGATGTCATTTACACAGAAGCTAAAAGCTGCCCAGACAGATCTAAAACTGTGAGTATAGCGGCCACAAACAAATACAATACAAGGCACCATACACACTTGCTCAAGCAAGATGGCACAAGAGGCAGCTATTGAATTCGCCAACCACTGAGTCTGTCTCTAGTCATAGCAGGAGGATGTCACCACTATGAATACCATCACAATAAAATGCTGTCAATACACACAGGCAACACCATCCCCCACCCCACTCCGCCTCCCACCGCAGACAAAAGAAAGCAGATATTGCAGCCTGGCACCAGCTTCATACATGCACTCTTTTTACATATATACAAGTACCTGCTACACCTCAAGGGCATATTGCAGGGGTACAATTGGAGGAATACATATGCCTTATATGAACATGTGACAAACAAACCAAAATAGTTAAGAATAGGAAAATGACAGAGTATGCAACAGTGATAAGCTGTCTCGACAGCAACGATCTTTGAGGTGTTGCAGTACACAAATTTACAACAAACATGGTAAATGGAGAGGGTATACTATAACATGAAGCACAATGCCGGCCGAAAGAGATGAACAAATAGAATGAAGAACCGCTCAATCCCCACCTTAATAACCACAACGAGCAGCAACGAAATGCAGTGAACATTGTAGTGAGTTTGACAGTTTGTTCTCTGAACACAGTTACTGTCACCATACATTGTTATGAGGTGCACCGCATGAGAAAAACACAGGAAGAGTTAGGGCTGATGTAGTTTTTGTTGTGGCATTGCAGTTCCATGGCACTGCAGATATTCAGTGAGGCATCGTCGCACTCCGATGCAGGGGGAGAGGCCTGCGGACAAGAGTAAGGAAAAGTTCAAATATTCTGGCATATTACTACTATTTCAAAGCTAGGTTCGTTTTTCATATAGGTTGCATGTAGCGTAAGTGTCCTTGTTATAATGAACTTGCAGATACATTCCAGAAGAGACTGAAATGGCAGCACCACCGGCGGCAGCACCTGAAGCACCACCTGCAAAACGGTATGTGTGTGGCTGCCCAGTCAAATTAGCTGAACAGATGGCAGAAGATAAATCCTTTTATTTGATGCTGCAAACTCTGCAATTCATTACAGGGCACGGGTGTCACAAAAAAAAAAAGGAAGAAATTCTAAGTGAGTATTTCCAATCTTTGTTCGTTGCATCACATTTTCGAACAACTGAATGTCAAAATAATGTGTAAGGGTAAAAGCGAGTTGGTTTTACCACTTATATGCCTGTGCTTTGTCTGTGCAGACTTTCTTGCTTGGTCAGCTTTGTGCTAAATTTACCTTGAGTGTTCAACCAACTGCCTAACAGTGTGCACTAATGTGAAATGCCTGGTTTGCAGAAATGCAGGAGAGGGCAGCAGCCAGGAAGTGATTGTTGAGGCATGCATGGACCACCTTGCGCAAATCAGAGAGCACCGGATGGAAAAAAAAAAAGATTCTATTTCATTTTTTTGCTTGCGCCTTGAAGCCCGATTGCGCAATTTGCCTGTGCACATAGGCCAAGATCTCATGCACCAGATTGAAACCACAGTATATGAGGCTGAAGTAGCAGTCCGAGACCCTTATTTTTGAATAGGCTGTCTAGTCCAGGGGCCATGTTACGTACCGCTCTCAATACAAAACCAGTCTAAAATCATGCACAATGCCCCACTTAGTTGGTCGGTCC
This sequence comes from Amblyomma maculatum, assembly GCF_055883805.1. Lineage (NCBI taxonomy): Eukaryota > Metazoa > Arthropoda > Arachnida > Ixodida > Ixodidae > Amblyomma > Amblyomma maculatum. Next base: position 477,386,264 of record NC_139344.1, on the reverse strand, counting down.
TGTCTGCTGGTCAGGATGACCAAAAGAAGCAGAGAATTGCAACCATTTTAGACTGGTTTTGCATTGAAAGCAGTGCCTAAGCTGGTCCCATATTGTGTTTTCTACTGTTTGTAGCATGTGATAAGAATATCCAAGACCTATTCCTATTCAATTTTTATATTCTAGAAGATCATTTGATACTTTGAAATAGGCAATATGAAGGAGCACTGAACAAGGGTAAATGGGGTACGCCTCAATTTGCAAGTCAACTCAACGTTTCGACAAGTGGACTTGTCTTCGCCTGGGCTCTGACGAAGACAAGTCCACTTGTCGAAACGTTGGCTCGACCTGCGAACTGAGGCGTACCCCATTTACCATTGTTCAGTGCTCCTTCATACCGTGTAAACCATATTCTTCCTCTCGTTCTACCTGAAATATGCAAGTGATATAGAGTACAAATAGCTTTTTCCTTATACAAACTGTGTGCAATCTACGACTGATCATCAGTACCTGTGTTACTACCTCCTTATTAACAGAGTATCTCATTGCATTTGTAATTACTTATAATTGCTATGAAGTGCAAATTACCTTCAGTCATAACTTGTGTTACTATTTCATCAATAATAGCTCATCCACTGCATTTATAACATGGTATTTAATACTGCATGTCCTGTTCACGTTTAAGGCATCTTTTTTTCTGGTAGACATTGTTTCTATTCCATTTTTATATTTCAAGAAATTGTGATACTTTGAAATATGCAAGTGATATAGTGTACAAATGGCTTATTACTTATGCAACTTTTGTGCAATCTATGACATCGTCAGTACCTGTGCTACTACCTCTTTATTAACTTAATATCTCATTGCATTTCTGTTTGCTTATGACTGCTATAGAGCGTAAATTTTCTAATCTTGGCACAATTTGCGTTATTACTGCATCAATAATAGGTTATCCATTGCATTTAACCTGGTATTTAATACTGCATATCCTGTTCACGTTTAAGGCATCTTTTTTTTCTGGTAGACATTGTTCCTATTTCATTTTTATACTTGATGACATTGTGCAATACTTTCAAATATGCAAGTGATATAGTGTACAAATGGCTTATTACTTATGCAACTTTTGTGCAATCTATGACATCGTCAGTACCTGTGCTACTACCTCTTGATTAACTTAATATCTCATTGCATTTCTGTTTGCTTATATAAGACTGCTATAGAGTGTAAATTTTCTAATCTTGGCACAATTTGCGTTATTACTGCATCAATAATAGGTTATCCATTGCATTTAACCTGGTATTTAATACTGCATATCCTGTTCACGTTTAAGGCATCTTTTTTTTCTGGTAGACATTGTTCCTATTTCATTTTTATACTTGATGACATTGTGCAATACTTTCAAATATGCAAACAGCAAACAAATATAGGGAAAACAGGTGGCTCATTATGAGACATGAAAGAAGCCAACAGCTACTTGACACCAAGGAAACCATAAGGGATTTTTATTTTTGATAAGTGAAATAATAACGAAATCGTACAGGTCATTGTTTTTAAAGTAAAAGAAAAATCTACATGCAGCTCATGGGATCTGAACCCACAACTTCCGAATCTCACGTCCAGTTCTCTACCACTGACTTATGGCAATGGCTGTTCATTTTTTTACTTTCTTAGGTATTTCGGTTGCACGTCCTTGAGGGAATTCTACTTATACAAACTTCTGTGCAATCCCTGACCTGTCATCGTTTATGTTACTAGCCTGTTATTTATAGATGCTTTTACTGCACTTGTGTAAGTATTGTTGAAAAGACTTCATGATTTACGTTGCTGAACATGCAAGAGAACATATCTTGCAAGTTCTCTTGGTATAAAATAAACTTCACCAGTATTTGAACCCACCTTTTTCTACTCTCGATTGCCAGTGATCATTGCACGTTGCCATGGCACCTCACCAGCTGTGACGAAGTAGTGCGTAAGGTGGTCACGCACTTTCTTTGCATACCTGTAAAGCAATTGCACTGTCAAGTTTTATTCCATTACCAATATAAGTCACCTGACTGCATGTCACATAAAGCCAAAGTGTTAATATTCTGGGACTGTACACGACTGCAGAGGACTATACACCATTACACCATTACAGAGAAGGTTTCTGAAACGGGTTCTCCTCAACCTTTCAGTGTACTGTGTTCTTACTTTTTTCCTTTTCCATTTTTTGAAAGACATTAGGGCCAATTAAGAGTTTAGTAGATCTATAATTGTGATTATCCACACCATTTACTTCATGTAGCATACAGGCAAGTATGTTCCTGTTTCGGTGGTGTATACATTGCACAGATCAGTACAAATAGTTGAGGAATTACAAACCACATACCGCGTGGCATTAGAGCCTGTGAGTCGCTGTGTAGCGAACACGGAGCTGGCGGCATCATCTCTCCAGCTGCCAGGCAAGAGATGCCCTTCCCAGTCTTCAGCGTCGGCAGAGCCTGGCGGACAGTAAATGGAGGAGGATTCTGCGGACTCTTTAAGCAGGTAGTTGTGCAGCACAATGCAAGCACCAACGTACCTGTTGATGTTAATAGCCTTCGCCTTAAAGGGTCGGCGCAGAATCCTCCACCGCTGTGCCAGGATGCCAAACGCGTTTTCTATGATGCGGCGTGCCCGGCTCAGCCGATAATTAAATACACGCCGCTCATAGCCAGATGACCCAGACTGGGATGCAGTTTCGTGCAAGGCTGAAGACAAGAACATGACATATAAATCAGAAAAACATTGTGCAATTCTTATTTGCATGCAGTCCACTATAATACCTAGCATCCTACTAAACTTCTCAGAAAGCATGGCCCTGAGCCTCTGGTGAAGCTAGAAAGTTTCAAGCACAAAGCAGAGTACTGTCTCAGGCTCATATTGCTCAATGTATAAAAATTAAAACTACAAGTGCGTTGGTACTCGTGCTACTACATGCATGTGAAAGGCATTTCAGTAATGCAATTTCTATCCGCTTTATAATAGCATGTTTATTTGCCGATATCACCAAACCAAACACCGTCTAAGTAGGTGAAGAAAATATGGTGCAAAGATAGATTTGCAGCATTGCACAATAGTTTTTATGCTTTACACTGGCACTGTTCTGCTTTCTTGTAGTCGTAACATATGACAAACGTTCACACCAGAAAGACAATGCCCGGAGAAGCAAAAAAAAAAAAAAATTAGGATTAGGATTATGGCACATGCAGATAACAATGATAGAAAAAGTGCTGTATCATTGGCAGGAACAAAGAGTGAAGTCAAATATAGAAGTCCTCTACCTCTTCTTGGATATGGCCTCATCATAAATTCCTTCAACGGGAAAGCCTCGTCCCCAACAAAGAAGTAAGGCAGTGGGCCCTCGGTGCCAATAGGTGCTGCCGCTGGGAAGCCCCACTCGCCCCGAGAAACTTTGCTCTTTAACGTTGATGCGGCAAAAATTCCTCCGTCTGACTCGCTTCCACTGTGTCCCATTTCGACATACAGGAACCTGCACAAAAAAATGTACATAGTTTCAAATTTAGCGCACACAGAGCAGCAGTGGATGTGTCTGTGATAACTGTAGATTTAGTTTCAACCGGTAAGTGGATTTTACAATAATATTATGTTTGCGCTTGTGTAGTGCTTAATTTTGAGCATGAAGTGAAGTTCAAAAGCTTGCATGAACTGTTGCCCTTTGCACAGTATCAAGATCGACCAAGTGCCTTATATTCACACTATTTGATGGTTTGCAACCATGAAAGCTTGTGATGGTTCTTCAGGTTATTAAACCAGTGTTATTTGGCTGATGCTGCCAAAATTGTCATAGAATACAAAAGAAAGCGTAGCAGGGGGCAGCAGAAAGTCAGATGGGTGGACGAGGTTAAGAACTTTCAGGGGTCAAGTGGATGCAGCTAACACACGACCGGGCTAATTGGAGGAATATGGGAGAGGCCTTCGCCCTGCAGTGGGTATAGTCTGGCTGATGATGACGACAGTCTTACCTATAATGGGCATCACAGACAGCAAGAAGAGATTTGCTGAAAAAGCCTTTGTAGTTGTAATCTGCGCTGCCAGAGTTCGGTGGGCACTCGATGGTGATGTGCTTTCCGTCGATAGCACCGACACAGTGTGGCATTTGCCATCTTTCTTCGAAGTCTGCTGCAATCTGCAGGATAAGTTTCAATGGTGTACTTCTATAAGTCAAACTGAATTACATTGGTCACTACTAACACATTATTCCTGTGAAGCATTGCGGAAAAGCCATGTGCACTAACAATCTGTGTCATTAGAGCAGAGCAGCAAGAAATTTGGCTAAAAGATAAAGTTTACCTACCTTTAGCCATCCGTCTGCTACTTGTGGATGGGTGACATAGAGCGGTTTGAGAATATCCCAAAGTGCCTGGCAGACTGTTGCCACCAAGCAGCTTGCTGTTGATCTTCCGATTAAGAAATTATACGACAATTCCCTCAGGCTCTGACCTGTGGCCAGGAACCTGCAAAAGGAATAAAAAAAAAAAAAAGAAAAGCTGAACATCTACATATATTAACTGTGATGTTCACTTGTACACCAAAGATATGATCCTCGTATATAACCTCTCCGCAAGAATTACATTAAATTGTCCATACAGAAAAATATGCTCATTCGTTGCTATATGCAGCATGAGCTGTTGAAATAAAATTCAGCCAGCATTCAGTTATGACATGGTCATAACTAAAGTACCAGCTGTTACTATAGAATGTAATAGTAAATATTTGACTGATATGTGAAAATTTTCCATTTTTAGAACAACGCGGCTTACCTGAGGGTCATTGCCAAGCGGTCTGGTGCTGATATCGCACTCCTGAACCTGGTATCCTGCACAGTGATTGCGCTTTGTACCAAGTTCAGGAGTGTGTCAAAGGTCCGCGGTGGCATACGGAGGAATCTGCGAAGTGCAAAAAAAAAAAAAAAAAGAAAGAAAGAGGTTTCGCGCGCACTTAATAAATTGGAACTTGGGCTTGAAATGAAAACTTACTCTCTGAAATACTCCTCGTCATGAGCCCTTAGCTCCGGTAGAAGGCGGCTTGCGTGCCCGGCCACCTCTCGCGATCGTAGGCACGGACGGACCCACCACCGACGCCGCCGTCGTTGTTTCTGCGCCGAGCGCGCTGCAACTGCTCGCGCGGCCGCAGCGCACATCAAAACGGCGACGACGTCCTCCTCCTCTTCACTTGAATATTCAAGCATGATGCTTTACGGGCAAAATTGAAAGTATGCTGGACGAGTGCAAGGGTGGCACAAGCGTTTCGCGTCGAAGCAGACGGAAAAAGCGCGCGAACGGCGTCGTTCCCGGTGGTTCTCGTTCGGAACGAGAACAGAACGAGAAGGCGACAGTCGCAAGTGTGAACACCGGCGTGGCGAGCTCCTCTCCTCTGGTCGCGCGACTGGTAGTCGCGCGACCGCATCTAGTCGCAAGTGTGAATAGACCTTTATTCCCCGCAAGCGAGCGTGCAGGCTATATTCGAATGTAGTACATCGGATGCTACATCGGAAGCCGCGATCGCGACGAGGAGCTCACTGGTTTTTCACGCCTCATCTGCCTTCCCACAAACTAAGCAGGTTGATGTCTGCATTGGCCGGTTGTGCGTGGCGGGTGTGCAGCCACGCAAACGACAGCGGCAGTGCCTACGATTCGCACATCGCCGTGTACAGCGTGCTTGTATAATCGCGTGCCGGCCGCATTCAACGACCGTTCATCCGCGAGGACTGGCCTCGGAAGACGTTTTTATCTTCAAAGAGAACAAATAACTTCACTTATAAAAGATTATACGTCATAGCTAAGTCAACGTATGCCGCCGCCGCCGCCGCGATGTCTATGCACGCTGTGAGCGAAGCTACACGGCCGTGGAAAGTCAGAAACATGAAATATCCGTTTCAGGTAAGCTTCGCTTGTAAACTGGGGTAAACATGGCGAAGCCCCAGCACACAGCTTTGTTTTCTCGCAAAATCTCTTATATAGAGTTTAATACAGCTCGGGTGAAAGTAAGCCGAAGAGCCTTCGCTCACGCAGCCGTTGCCGCAGGTTTCATGTGTACGCGTTGCACAAATTCCACGCAATTTCGCATCTCGCAAGCTACGCTGCAGCACCGCGATGTGGTGGTGCTTATGCGCATTTGGCACAAATCAAGGGGTCTGCGCGTCTGCGCTCGATTGTGCTAGGAAATGATAGCAGCGCCGCGACGAGAAAACTGGGGCATCGCGATCAAAGAAAAATGAAAGCCCAGCTACTCAGCTTGCGCCTTGCTCATGTATACAGACATGACATTCGCTTCCAGGGAGAACAGTAGTCAGCCTCTGCTATGAAAATGAATGCAATGCAAATTTTGTCAGAGGTACCTATTACGGCTGGAAAAGCAATTTTCTGGCACATGTGCAGTAGCAGTAGTATGTAATTAGTTTATTACATATCCGAAAGGAAGGAAAAGGTGTTTGTCAGCCCCGGTATCTGCTATCTGATATCTGAAGCACCTGAATTGGGACGGCAGAAATAAATGGGTAGTGAGGAAGCAGAAGACGAAATCAAAGAGGTGAGCGATAGGGAGAAAAGAGGAAAAATAAAGATATATACACTATGGCACAATGTGCAGAATCGCGGGCCTTAGCAATAGCTCCACGTGCAGAGGATCAAATGTATGTGCTGTAGTGGCGTTTCCACATCGTGAAACAAGCTCCATATGCTTGAGCTAGCTGCATATAAGTGGAAGTGGCACATAATATGGAATTAGGGAAAACAACACTGCATGTACTGCCGTTCTCTTTCTCCTTGTGAATGTTATGCTGACCCTCATCAGAAGTCTCAAAAACAGTACAATTCATACAGAGGCTCTCTGAGAGTGCACTTAATTTGAGCACCACATTCCAGCAAGACCCTGTAAAACTTTCCATAGGGACATTTTAAATGATGCAACAGCCACATAAAATCTTTTGTAGCCATAGGATACATTTTGGGATTAGCTGCAACGAGATTGCTGATGCATGTGCCATATGAGCTGATAAAAGAAAAAGTAAGGAAATAAGCCTGTCCCAAGAAACTTCGTAACGCCCAGTGTAATATCCCAAAGATAAATAATGGTTGGCATATGGAATATGAAAGCAAAAAAATCCACCAAGCCATATGCTGAGTATGTAAACAGTAACAGCATTGTTCAAAGCAGCTTTATGCTGTCTTCAAACAAGGCAATGACACTGTAGCATGTAGTTCTACTTACCCGCTTTAAAAGAGGTATGTATACGAATATAGTTAAAAAGAAAAATATGTTTCGGGTTTTCAGAACAGGAATAATTATCATCATCATCATTATCAGCCTCACTATACCCGCTGCAGGGCGAAGGTCTCTTCCATATTTCTCTAATATTATAACCCGGTTCTGTGCTAGCTGTATCCACTTGACCCCTGCGAACATCTTAACCTCCCCCGCCTACCTAACTTTCTGCTGCCCCCCGCTACACTTTCCTTCCCTTGGAATCTAGTTTGTTACCCTGAGTGACCATCGGTTATCCTCTCTTCGCACTACATGTCCTGCCCATGCCCATTTCTTCTTCTTAGTTTCTACTAGAATGTCAGCAACTTGAGTTATTTTTCTGACCCACTCTGCACGCTTCCTATTTCTTAATGTTACCCCTACCATTTTTCGTTCCATAGCCCTCTGAGTTGTCCTCAACTTAAGTAGAACCCTCTTGGTTAGCCTCCACGTTTCAGCCCCATAGGTGAGTACAGGTACGATGCAATACTACTGGACAGGCCGCCATTGGAAACTGACCCTGGCAACGTTTAACGCTAGAACCCTAGCTAGTGATGCTAGTTTAGCAGTGCTGTTAGAGGAACTAGAGGGTATGAAATGGGATGTCATAGGGCTTAGTGAGGATGGTTGTTGTCAGAAGCAAGTATTTCTCAAAGAATGCTAGGCCGCTGAAAATATGTAAGCCAGAATCACTTTTGAAAGGTTGTTTTCTTGCAGAGTTGGCAACGAGCATTAGAGGTCGAAATATGGTTTATTCAGTAAGCATTATGGCAGGCAGCATAAAATGCTGAACGCTATTTTCATGTTCACAAGGTATATATGAAGACATTGAGGAAAACAAATGCGTTTTCAATCTTATACTATTCAGACTACAATAAATGCTGATGCTCATGGTGAGAAGCTTACCACAGCAATTTATCCTTGGGGCACACTGTATAGTTTTTGCCAGTTTATAATTATACGAGTTGTTCAATAATTTTGAAAAGTGAGAGATGCACACATCTAATTTTGCTTTGTCTGCAATTTAACACTTCACAGATACAAAACAAATAGAAAGTACTTATTGTAAGCTAACTCAAAACTGTCTGATTAAGTATGACTGGTAAAAAGTGGATGCATCATGGCCACTACACTAATAAAAATCATGCCAAAGAAATTCTTGGAGGTACTGAAGAACTCATCCCATACAAAATTTTGTTGCTGGAACATCTTTGCTTACCCATATATAAGTGTCCTAAGCAATGTTATCAGAACAAGTATGATAAGCGACCATGTCACAGTTTCCTGAACATCAAAAATAAACGCAGCTATAAGGAGGAGGTGGAAAAACACAAGGAGTTGCTTCAGCCTATGAGTGGGGTCTTCATTCCAGAGCTCCACTGACATTACCTAATGAAATGATGTCAATTTAAGGAAATAGCAGAACTCATTTCTGTTCCTTCAGTGATGTTTTACGACTACTGTCAGCTCTCTAAGAGTTACTGAAAGAATAAAATGTCTACAAGAAAAAGACTAACCATGAAGGCAAAATGCAACTTGGAAAGGAGGAACCTGAAATACTTTCACACTTGTAAAGCTTTCATATACATCGATGTCATATGTGCTATGCATTATACTAACAATCAGCCAGATGTGTTCTGGCTGTTTGGATCAAAGGTTTCATCATGGCTGCAGCTGAACATTAAAATATTGATTCAACAAATCTGTAATGCATTACCTAAGCCCTCTAAACTGCATAGAACCCAAGTGCTTTTTGCAAAAAATGACAATTAGCAGATCAACATCAGGTCAATAAATATATTAAAAAATGCGATAATTCTAAGTATAATGAAATAACTATGCACCATCATAAGAAGCAGAGCTAAAAAACAGGACACAGAAAAGAACACAAAGACAAAGTGAGCACAGCCAAGCTCAAAAATTGTGCTATGGCCTGTTTTTCTTTTTTGCTTCACAAGATGACGACCAACTATCGAGAAAATACCGTCTCAAGAATTCCATCAGAAATAACTAATAGTGCTTTATAACTTGTGGTGAATTACATTTCCTGCATTTCACCGTACCAAGATAAGGCACAGGACAAAAGGCAGATGCATGCGGTTGTACTCGACGTTTGTTGAAAGCATTACAGCACCCATATAGCCCTCCGCCACCGACTCGTTCTCATCTATAATCTAAACAGAATAAGAGTGAGAATGCAGCCATATGCTGAATTAAAATATGTGCCTAAAAGCTAATCAAACAATCTCGCTGGATAACTTGAATTGCAATCAATAGTGCCTCCGTCGAAAAGACAACAAACAATGCAGTCAAGTTGTTTTCTGAATACAGAGAGAGCTAAGCGTAGCAAAGAGGAACTCTCATTTCTGTTCGAAACCCTGCAATCATGCCTTGTATCTGGGAATTGTACAAACTTTCACTTTATACTGCACACATCACTGACCACAGTAATCATATAGAGCAAAGGAGGTTAAAAAACAAAGGTGAGCTTGGCAACCTGTGTTCATTATATTTTTGTTGTCCTGTCCTTTACTTTGTTAGCATAATTGCAGCCCCACAGTTCACTTCTATGAAGTAGACTTTCTGCTCTTGCCTCGGTAGTGCGAACAGCACGACTATGCAAATAATATAGCGTCCTAATAATATAGTAATAATAATAATTATATAGTGACTGTGAAGCAAAGAAAAGGGTCAACCGGCATGTGAAATGATTGAGTTTGATCAGGCCATATTTCAAGTTAGGGGCACAGATTTGTGATTTCAACACCCTAGAGGCATCATCTACCTGTATAGCAGAATTACGAGGTAATTTAAAAGCAGACATTAATGTGTTATTATGAAGGTCAAGCCAACCTAATGACATACTTGCGGTAACAAGCTGACATTTTTTTTCTAAACTGAACTTCAAGGAATAGGAGAAACAGTGCAAGTGGGAATTGTGTAAGAAAGCATAAGATCAATGAATGAACTAATGGCACACTACAGTTTCGAAATTTCTTCTTGCATTCATAACCAAGTGCTTGCTTATTCATCCTGCATCGCAAGTTAATGGATAGCTCCACTTTTGCAAACATCGTGAAATCGGTAAGCTTGGGTAACTACAAGTGGTTAATACTATTAGCAGCTGTCAGTTGTTTGGCATAACTTAGTTTTCCAATGATACTCTCACGATGCACTGTTTTTTTTTTTCCCAAAGTTGCCAGCAGGCAGGTAGTGGATTGCCAGACTTGTCAAGTATGATCGCAACCATGCAAAACAGCTTTCACAATGTTTCAGATTTTAGTAAGCGCTTAAGGCTCAATTTCCAACTTGGATCCACACAAGTGTGGCCTAAACGGTCAGCAGTTTTGATCTTCATTGCCCACCATGCACACTTGCTGCTGTTGCCCTGGGCACAGAGTTGAATACACGAACATTACAAACCAATGAAGCTACAAAGGAATCGTTTTGATGCTGAACTCTTTTTTTTTTCCGCCTTCAAGTAACCACTTCCGTGAAGTAATTCTACTTCAATAAGATATGTAGCTATAAATAATTAGTTACACTGCCTCCCGGCAGCGAATACAAAATTTCAAACGTACCAATGGGTTTTTTTATAATTTTTTTCTAAACAGTAGGTGCGATCTTCGCCGCTCCAAGCCCAAATTCCGAACACAGCTTCATGCACTTTCTTCTAGACGAGACAGCCACTCGAGGAAAGCTTCGAAATGGCTGTTTCCGCTTCACTGTGCCCTCCCCACATACAATTGCTGCGTGCCAATCTACAAACACAGGCGTTTCTCGCTTCGTTTTATGGATGAGTGACGCACTTGGCCCATCGTACACGACACACACACAGGCACGTAGAAACACGGCTTATTTATTTACAAACACGGGGGTTCCTCGCATCGGCTTATTAATGAATGGCACGCTTGTGGCGGATCGTACGAAACGTGCGCTCGCGCGCTGAAACACGGATTATCTACAAACACAGATGCTTCTCGCGTGGCATGCTTGAGGCTGATCGTACACGACCATAGCCTCATTTGACACGACATGCACACGCGCACGTACACAGCTTGTCACACGCCATGAAGCTTCTTGGTGTTCCGACGGCAAGGCAGGTTGCTTCAGTTGTCACTTGCGACGTTGCACTCACAGTATCACAAACGTTTACACATTTTATACGGGTGCGATCAAAAATCAGCTGACCGGGGATTGCCAAACCCACCGTAACAAGATTATCCCTCTCAAAGCGCGCCGTCTGTAGCTTGCAGTTTAGTTCATAACTTTACCGCTGTCGGTTAGCGCTGCATACCATACACTAAAATAAAAGAAACAGAGTGAGAAATAGTAATTGTTTCTAATTTTGAACCCATTACCTTTTAAATAATGTTAAAATATTGAGTGGCGTCGAAAAGGCGTAATATTTTAAATAGTAAGCCATTGGAGAAGTTAATAAATAAAAAAAGATGAGTGAGTAAGAGACACTTAACGGCCACTTGGCGAACCGGTCACGAAAAATGTGGTCGAAAAATGGGCTTGCGACGTAGGTGGGCGCAACGGCCGCGGCAACCGCGATACTCTCTGTGTACGCAGCTTTGCTGTTCGCAAATACACTGCTCGTAAGCTTGTATGCTTGTAAGATGTACTTGTACGGTTGAATCTGAAGATGGCCACTTTTCCCGGGCGCACGTCCAGCGTCTTCGGAGCAAAGTAACGACGTAAGGACGAGCGCTGTCATCACTAGCAAAGCCGGTGAGTATTTTGCCCGTTGGTTTGATTTTCCGCTCGCATTCCATTCTTGCTGGGCTCTAGGGTACTGGACGCAAAAATGAAAAAGCGAATCTGACACAGCGCATTGTACAAATGTGGAAATTACAGACTTTGGATCGCGCGTCGCGGAGTGAAATGCACGTGCAATTTCTCGAGCGACCGTTGTGGGCTACATTGAATGAGCAGGGATTGATTTTGACAGCGTATGAAGAATAAAAACGGAGAGGGCCACAGCTAGTTTACAGCGCGTATCTATTTATGCAGGAACATGAGTTGTTGCTTCGCGCTTCTTGAGAGACCCCCAGTGAGCGATTCTGAACACCGCGTTGACGATAGTCACATATAAGCCCCAAACGCGTACAACTCGGCGGCTTGTGAGGGCTCGTACTGAGAAGCAGCGTGCTAAATTCGACTCGATATAAGGTGAGGACGAAATATTTTGTCAGGACGTGAACTCATTTTCTTTATTTTGAAGGAATGGTGAGTCGGCTACCTCCGCAATGATTTTATGGAAGAGGTTTTCAATACAACTGCAGCTGGCACCAGCTGGCACTTGGTAACCGCGGTTACCAGAACTTTGTGTTTTATTTACTGCTAACATATTTCAGAATTCGTATGTTTATAATTGGAATAATTATCCTAATAATCGTAGTAATTTCATTCATAGTATGCACCTTAGCATTGGCACGTGGCTGTGTACTATAAACTGACGGGTGCACTCTCGTGGTAATGATTTGTTGCTACACTACGTATATATTTATTTGCAAACACTGAAACATGGAATTCTGGGCTATGGGCAGGTTTACACGAGGCATTATACGTAGAAAATAACGGTAGGTGAGAAAAAGGATTATGACAAAGGCCTGAACTAAATAGCACAAAATTTAATTATGCGTTCACCTTTGGAGATTAATTTATTTTAAGACTGTGCCAAACTAACATTAGTGTAGTGTGCTGGTTCCAGTTAACAAACTATTAGATTTTGCTAATCTCAAGAAAGTGGCGTTTAGAGCGTAGAAAACTACTTAAGCAACTGCGGTAAGGTCTCGACAAATGCCTGGCACATACAGGGTGGCTGCACAGTTTAAAAGATCACTGAACAGGGGTAGAAGGGGAGCCTCAGATCTTAACCCAAGCCAACGTTTCGACAAGTGGATTTGTCTTCGTCTAGCTGCCCAAATGAAGACAAGTCCTCTTTATAGAACTGTGGCTCGACTTGCAAACTGAGGCATCCTCTCAACCTTCGTTCGGTGCTCTGGCACATACAGGGATACAAAAGAAAAAATTCACAGTTCAGAGTTTAATGCGGGGAAACAAGTTTAAGGCCATGCGGCACATTAGTAGTACGCCACGAAGCAGCCTGAAAATGTCTTGTAATAACCTCTGTGTGAATGTGAAATTTGAATTTCCTTGTAGGGAGCCAGTACTAATGCGTTTAACTATCTTGCTTGAGGTTAATTTTCTTTATCGACCCAGCACGTTGTCTCTCTGCCATACTGATATTGCTGCAGGACTAGAAAAACTTTATTGCCATATGAAATATACCTTTAGGTGCAGCTATTGCCTTGTTTAGTTTTATTTCATCTAACATAAAGGCAAAAAAATGCACCAATTTTACCATACATCTTCATGCAGGTGTTAAAACTTGGCATCTGATGGAGTCCGTCTCCCAAGCTTCATAGCTGGATCTTTGTGTAACAAAGACTGCAGGCATGGTTCATGCTGGAAGCTGCACTTTTCAGCCATTCAAGGTCTGCACTGCATGGATGCTACTTTCATTTCTGGGCACATCGCTACTCCAGTCTGTAACATGGTACAGTGCCAGCTGACCTGACAGTGCTGTTTTGCTGGGTCATTGTTATTTGTACAGGTGTGTTATTGTGAGCCTCAATTGCATCATGTATGTTTACTGGATTAATATAGACATACTCATGTTACTTTTGTTAGGGCCATCAGCATGCTTAACCCGAATGCTCAACAGCGTGCCCTAAACTGACGCAGGCATTGCAAAGTGTTGGCCACTGGAGCTGAGACAAGGCCTCAGCATATTTGTGGTGGCTGACGACAGCTGGAGTGCAGTTTGATACAAGTTGTTTTCGACTTTCTGAGGGAGTGCACTCTTGAAAAGGCTGTAACGCTGCAACTGCATTTTGCTCGTGTCTGCAGCCGAACATGTTACAGTTTGCTTATCTAGTCAACCTTACATGCTGTGTGTGACTGCTCGTGCTCCCTTTTTTTTTTCCTGCTTCAAAACAAAGTTTAGGAAAGGAGGAGTGAATGTGGATTCATGGTGTTTATAAAGTTGAATGACAAATACATATGCTGGCTACAGTTCAGCTTTTTGAGGCCAAACTTCTTTATTCTCAGGTTCATGACTTCATGAGCTTTGATTCTAAACCTGAAATGTGCATGAGCAGTCACACATCATGTCAAATTGCTAAGCAAACTTCGTGTTTTCTGTGTGCGCATGTAATTTTCTTAGTGTGTAATTTTCATCTGAATACTCAGTACACTACAGAATGCTTGCACGTTTGGTGTTTTTCATGTAAGTTATTTATTGAAACTGAGGGGAAATAGTCTCTTCCCGAATAGTACATATCAAAGGTGAAACTAGAGCCTAACAGAAAAACACACTCACATGGAAGGCAACAAGACACAAGGTTGACCAACAACTCATCCTTATTCCAGGGTGCAGACGAATATAAACGTGAAAGGGAGAGGGAATGTGGGGCATTATTAACACAAAAAAATGACGTGCGTGAGATAAAAGCTAAAACCAATGTGAGGAAACGCGGCTGAAACACCAGCGCCGCGATAACAAAAGGGGGGGCGGTGGGTGGAACGGTGATGGCCGGAGACACCAATGAGAGCCAACTTAGTCAAGCACTAGGGTGCTAAAAACTTGTACAACTGTCCGAGGTATTTCTTCTTTTCGACGAGTGCCACAAGACAGTGCTGATGAAGATCCCCGTAGTCATTAATTGCCACCGCTTCCAGCGCTGCCTGCATTCACTGCACATTCTTGTTGTGGGCTCCCAATGCTTGCAGTGTTGAGACAAATGCCCCCCTCCCGAGAAGCATTGTTGGAATACCTTGCGTGCTTCTTTGATCGTTCATTATAGCACCTACCAATCTGTTTTACGTACACTTTACCACACTAGATGGGAAACCTGAAGCCAACACCACTTCACAACCACGCATATCGCACCTGGGCACCTTTTCAATACTATTAACCTTTGAGCACATTAAAACGCTTAGGGGGGCATACATCTCAGTACTGCAAGCATTGCAAGCCCACAGGATCTGCCCACTGGTGCACGAGCTGACCTGCTTGGCTAGGAAGAGCACCCAGGTAACTCAAAACGTGCTGGAAGCAGTGGCAATTAATGACTATTAGCATGGCCTCTGTGGCACCTACTCAAGAAGAGCAGAAATGTCTTGGACAGTCCTACAAGTTTTTAGTGCCCTAGTGTTTGACTAAGTTGGTTTTCTTGTTTGTGCTTCTAGCCGCCCCAACCTCTTCCCCCCCCCCTTTTTTGTTGTTGTCGCTTGTGTTTAGCCACATTTCTTCACGCATTGGTTTTAGATTTAATCTCTTCCAGGTTGGCCTTTTACAGCACCCATGTTCATACATTTTCTTCTTTATATTCTGCTCTTATCCTGCGGCATTGACTTCATTTATTTCATTGTGACAACCGAGTGCATTTTTCGTGTTAACGCCCTTCACTTCTTTACCCTCTTCCTTTTGCTTTCATATTCTTCTGCATCCTTGAACAAAGATTAGTTGTTAGTCAGCCTCATGTACTTTCGTATTCCTTGTGTCTTTTTCTGTTAGGCTATAGCTTCAACTTTGACATGAAACAATTAGCTCTGATCTAGATCATCCTGGAGTAGTAAATGTTCTGGCTAAAGATTTCATAATACTCAGATATTTCGAGCTGAGTTTTTAAAAGCTTAAAGATGACACCTTGAACTGAAAAAAAAAACTAAATCGATAATGAATGATTTTGCAGTGACAAGTTCTTCATGCATAATATAGAAGTACAGCTCATATACATTTTTTTTTTCAGAAATTTTAAAGGTTTTTATTATTTTTATGGACACTTAACTCCCTGACAACTTTCTTGTGTTTGACAGCGAAGGCTACACAAGAAAGGGAATGAGTCCAGCCTTTGTCTCCATGCCACTGACAGTGGGTTGTTCAGGGGAGAGGTGATGAGGGGAGGTTAAAAGGATGGTGCGGGTTTTTTGCTGTCCTGACAGTATGGGAGCAAAAGCCTATTTCCTTCCGTTTCTTGTGTAGCCTTTACTGCATAGCCACTGAGTTTTCCATGAATACAGTCGTACAGTAGTCAGAAAAATTCAAAAGGCTATCACATGATAGGATCTTTAACCCCTAGATAGGGAAATGGCTTTTGACTGTAGTAAATGCTGCAAATTATAAAAAAAACATTGAGAGGGTCAAGCATCCAGATGCATTCAACATGGAATGGCCATAAAGAAAGGATGTATTATTATTGTGGTTACTCTACTGTTCTGTTAGAATAATCTCGGGTTCTTCCTGTATGCATTGTAAGTGCACATTATTAGCTATGCCTATAGAAAAGCTGCTACATTATGAACCCACTGTGCATGGCATTTTCAAGCTATTAAGTTTTCTGTATCATTCTTGCAATGTGCCTGAGAGCCACCTTTATAACTGCAGGTGTGGTTATGGCTGGGCTGCTTGTGCCACTCAACACCGATTTGGTCCTGGAAATTGCTGGAACACCTTGGATGCGTGAAAGAGCTGCTGTCCAGAGCCTAACTGCGGAAGCCTGTTGCTACATTGCAGGCTCAACTACCATGGAGCACACCATGCCATTTTAGTCGACATATTCAAAAGTAAGTGAACTTTCCCAGTAGAAATTCTATTATACTGAATATATTTTCAGTATTTTAGGATATGTACTTAGTACTTAGATCATCTTAGCATGAGCCACTTTGGTGCTTTAAACCCCATGAACCAAGCAAGGCTGAATTTGAGAAAGATGGCTTCAGAGTATGAAAGAGCACTGAAGAAGGGTAGAGGAGAAACTTCAGTTCGCAAGCTGAGCCAGTG
Organism: Amblyomma maculatum; assembly: GCF_055883805.1. NCBI lineage: Eukaryota > Metazoa > Arthropoda > Arachnida > Ixodida > Ixodidae > Amblyomma > Amblyomma maculatum. The sequence continues at coordinate 477,369,145 of NC_139344.1, read as the reverse complement.
TTGTGACAAGGGGATTTGTCCTTGTCTGGGTAGCACCATCATAACTAGCAGGGTTTAAATGCACTTTTGCCTCAGAAGAACGAAAGCTAGGGAGGGAGAAGAAAGAAGCAAGGCAAGGAGTGAAAGAATGTTTCCTCGGGGTATGAATTTATGAGCCTGGAACCGGTGAACCCTGTGACCTGAAAACGAAAATAAAAAGTGGCAGTAGCAGAAAAAGGTATAATTCAAGGTAGATAATGACTCAGCATTTAAAGCAGGTTTAAGGGGTACTCAACTTCTGACTTTTTTTTTGGGGGGGGGGGGGGTTGTTTTCATAGTCCGGTTTGAGCGAAGGACCTGCAGATGCTCCCTTCGTCTGATGCGTGCATATGAGTGCATTGAGACAATTCAGTAAAAGCTTGGTAGGGTAGTAAAGGAAACAAAAAGATAGTGTGGCTAGATATTGTTAATTTTCGAAAGGAGCAAGAGAAAGTCACTGCTTGCAATGGAAGTCGGCATCGCAGTGTAGTAGCGCAGTCCCGAGTCCCATCGTTCCGTGCGGTGTGCGCCACCAGCAACGACAGGCATTGGCATTGCCATTGCATGACACATCTCCAGGGATTGTTGCCTCATGCTGTTGCGCCTGTATGAGCAAAAGCATCGCTGCCGCTCGGCGATGCCTGCGGGTCAAGCTCTTCGTGCACTTCGAGTAATGCGGCTTAAAATGAATGCGTTTGGGTCGGGACTGAAAGATATTTCGAATAAAATGATATCGTTATAACGAGGGATTACTGTAGTGCAAATATCTCGAAAGGAAAATTAGAATTCCTTACATACATTCCCTCTGCACTATAGTTAGTAGGGACAACACTCCCATAAAGCATTAATTGTACAGTTTATTCTCAGCATGTGTAAAATCCACTACCTCCCCCCCCCCCCCCTCCCTCCCCTTCTTCTTCAGACAACAGCAAAGCTGCAAGTGTTTTTCTAAACACATTTCCTTGTCACCACTGCTTTGGCTCCACTTGAATCCTTTTCTTCAGATAATGTCTCGCTAGGCAGGTGTAGTCTACTCTGATTTGCTTTTTTTTTTCTATTGCCCTTTTCTGGAAAGCTCAGTATTCCCTTGTGGCCATATATCTTGTTAGATCTCTTTACGATGCCTGTCTGTACCCTTTCAAGAAACAGGTGTCATAATCCAACCTGCTTCAGGTGGTTATCTTGTAGCTTATCCTGCTGCTGCCACTCTTTATTTTCGTTTTAGGTCGCCTTGTCACAGGTTGCAGGCTCATAGAAATTGATACCCAAGGAAATATTCTTTCACTCCTAGCCCTGCTTCAAGCTTGCATCTGTACAAGACATGGCAGAACAAAATTTGTCAAGGTACATGGGTGCCTTCAAACGTTATTAGCACTGACTTGGTCTTTCTCATCATGCAAGTGGAAAGGATCGTCGCATGCCGCGGTTGAAGAGTTTATAAATGTTCGGTTTCCGAAAGACCTTTCCCAGTTTCGGGAATTACGTCCCGGTACGAATTCACGGGGTCCATCATGCAAGATTGGATGATATGAGTTTTGGCTTGAATGAATAACGAGGTAACTGCTGCTACCTTTTGCGCAGTGAATTCGTTGGTGGTCTTCAGAAGGATGACATTCTGGTGGTACTTGATTTTCAGAGTTCTTTCTAGCCCTCCCTCTTCCCTACCTGGCTTTTGTACAGAAGCAAAGGTGCATTTAAACCCTGCAGTAATGACTGAACTGCCCAGATGAGAAGTTCTCTTGTCAAAATATTGGCTCAGCTTGCAAACTCCAACTTGCCCTAGACCGTTCTTCACAGCTCTTTTATAAACCAACCAGCCTACTTACTTTAGCTTGCGTAGCCATATACTATAAAAAAAGATGTTCACTCTGTCAAGCAACAATAAATTGTGGATTGAGGTGAAGATGTTTCTGACATAGAGTGCTGCACCACTGTCAGGCTAAGTTAATGTACACCTTCTTTTGACCCTATGCAGCATTTTTGAACATCAGCTTCTGCCTAGTGCATGATATGGAATTTTGTAGGCTGTGCACCAGCCTTAACTTTGCATAATTTTGAGTGTCTGCTGCAATAGTCAAATGTGATAGTGGTGGTGATCCACTTGGTCTGAAGCAGCCTGAGTTGTAATGACACACCTTGCATTGACCAAGGGGCGGCACCTAATGTCTGCTGGCTGTCTTGCCCGTGTGTGCAAACTGTTCAGCTATGGTATACAAAAGCACATAGAAAGTTCTGTTAAATTAAAACAAACATGGAATGCATGTTTGAAATGAACAATACCAAATAAAGAGGCAGAAGTGAACTGTTTTGTGACTATATTTCAGCAACCCTTTGGCCTTCAGTTATGACCAATACAATAGTTAAGCAATTAAACATACTTATGCAAAAAATATGGTTCACTGCATTTTCTACCTGTTATATCACGAGATGTAAGTTTGGTTTGGCTCTTTAGGTTTAATGTCCCAAAGTGGCTAAGGCTATGAGAGACACCATACTGGCGGGTTCAGGAAATTTCAACCACCTGGGGCTCTTTAATGTGCACTGATATCGGACAGCACAGGGGCACCTTGCTTTTTCCATCCATCAAGAAGCGGCTGCTATGGCCCAGATATAAATATAAAGTGCTAACCGCATGAGTGACACTTCACGGCGGTGGGCTGAAGGCGCGCGTCTTTGGGGAAAGGCCGCGGCGCTGTTCTAGATCAACCGTCGTCAAACTGTTCTCTCTCATTCCTTCCGCGCGTGGCTCGAAAAACGTCGCGCATCAAATTGCCGAGGGTGGTGCGATAGTCTTTGGGGAAGGACCAGTGAAATTGGAGTTCGATGTACGACGCAGCTTCCCTATACTTTTGCATGGAGTTTTCAAGGGGATATTCCACGAGTTTGATGGAACCATAATTCGAATTATCCTGGTTCAGCTCTAGTCATTATCTGCGAGTACTTGCCAAATCTACCCTATCCCATCATATTTTTCGTTGTTCTCCTTTCGTTGTCTAGATCTGTTCTTACTGCCTGTCCTAAGTATATATATTCTTGCTACCTTTAGTACTTCGCTACCTATTGGTAAACTGCTAATCCTTCCCGAGGCTGTTAAACATTACTTCTGTCTCCTGCGTGTTGATCTTTAGACCTACCTTTCTGTTTCTCCTGCCTAGGTCATCAATAATTTTTTGCAGTGGGTTAAAATGTTAAGCATGGAGGTTGAAAGCAAAATGCAGTTTCTCAAAGCAAAATAAACTCAGGGCTACAGAAATTGAGAGCTTGTTCGAGAGGTAGAAAGCGAGAGAGTGTTTACAGTTTACCAGGTTCGTTGACGCCGGCATCTTTGAAACTCGAAACTTGGGCTGCACTGCTGGCTGGGCATCTATGCAAAGCATCTACCAAGCGAGCTGCGCAGTGCTGCGAGGAGCCAAATTCTTTCAGCAGCATGCACACCGGTGCCAGCATGTTGCCTCTCCCCCATCTCCTCTGCAGGCCATGGTGTGGCTTATCAAGTGCATGCCTTTTAGAGGCTAAGTTATAGCCTTGACTCAAATTTGTGTGACCTGCTATCGAAACGTCTCCCCCCCATCTCAAGGGGTCCAATGGCTGAAAACCACTGTTCTAACATGCACAGTGCTACAGGGCTGTGTCAAAATGGAACTGCCATGTTTCATTTTGCTATTTTTGTGTACTACCCCTTGCATAGCCATATGCAAGATCTATTTGTGTATGGCATGGGCTGATGAAGGAGAATTGAAAAGATACATGTGTTTTCTTTTTTTCAGATTGTCTGATGCAGTACATAGCAAAACATCCGAAAACAGATGTGCCTGATGAAGTACAAATTCAGTCATGCCATCAACATCTGCGGCGCTTCTTCATTGAGGCCAGCCGGCAAGGACATCGCAGGAAAATCTCAGTTGCCGATGATTCCAATAAAGCTGGAATCTGAGCTCGACTTTCTATATGCTGCTTATTCAGTGCGTGCTTCAGTAGGTGAGCCATTTCTGCTGCTACCTGGATGCACAGAAGCTGTAAGCTTGCATGCTCAGTATATCACTTAGCAGGTTAGCAAATACAGCATCGGCTCCTTAGCCATCAGGGAAAATAGGGGCACTACCAGCATTCTGTATTTTCCTCACCAATGAACTGTAACTATATGTGGTACACAAGATGACACACCATTCAGTGTGCTGTACCAAGGCCGGTCTCGAGGGAGAGCGCGCTTCTCTTCTCTTACGGCCTCACCTAGTGGGGTCTGTTTTGACCTCCCGCCGCACCTCGGTGGGGTCGCCACCGCCCCACTGCTGTGCCTCTGCTAGCGCCGTTCATGCGCAAAGGAAACGCACTCGCTCTTTGTCCAGCCCGTCGTCAGATGCAACCGGCAGGTCCTGACATTTCACTCCTTTGGTTATACAAAGATGCCATAATCAGCGTCTAAGATTTATCGTGTACGAGGAATAAAATATAGTCAACACCCCTTGTCCTTCAACGAAGGGCAAGCGGTGTTGACTATAATTCTTGTCCTCGTAGAAGAGTGTACATGAGGCTGCTTCTTTAGCTAGTTTCAAGATAGTGCAAGCGTCACACCCGAAGTCACTGATTAACTTATCAATGTATTCATCGACGTAAGCTAAACCTGAATATATGACAGTGGGTAATGGGATGACAGGAGATGCCACCACAATTCCTTCATTTCTTCGGTTACTGATTGCGGCCAAGCAGAAATGATTTCTTCGGCATTGACGAAAGCTGCCTTGATTTTGCTCCAAGATGAAACTTCCGTCTTGACAACGTGGTCAAGTGCCGCTGTTACGGCCCTTGCGTCTAGCATCTCGTTCTTTCCGCACGTTAGCCTTACTTTCCCTAAGAGAGCCTCAATGGGGTCGCTATTGAGTTTCCTGGTGAGGGCGGAGCCGACACCATTCCCCAGGAGGTATTCTAAAACTTGTACAGTAGACTCGTGATGAACAGAATTCCTTGAAACATTTCCTCAGTGAAAGTTCCCTTCTCTAATGCTTTAGAAGTTTCTTGGGTGCTTTATAAGCAAGTGAACTCATTTGTCAGCCACTGCAATTGAGTATCACCAGCTGCGTCATTTATTAGCCTCTTTTTACCGCTTACAGCACAAGTGGTGTCATGAATATCAAACCATTCCTTTGTTTTTATAAGCATAATATGTAAAATTTCTTTAAAACAGCATTTTAAAATAATGTTTAAATACAACACATTTCCTAATATATAAATTATAATAACATTAAAAACTCAACCTTAGAGTCTACTTTGACTGTTATGCTAATACTTTATATAATGCAAGCATTATGCAACTCACATTATATTTTTATGAAATTATTTCCATCTTCGGTGCTATATATGGATGGTTTTGCATCTAGCGCTGAAAGACGGTTTTGCTGTTGCAGAGGAGTTGCTGTAATGTTAGCCTTGAAGAAGCTTCAATGTGATCACTGCTGATTTTTTATTTTTTTTTTTTGCATTTTTGTGCAGGCTTGGAAAAAATTCGGATTGAAATGGGCAAAAGTAGCTAACGTGCCGCAATGTATGTCATATATGCTTCCGAGCGTCCGCTGAGCAACAGTGTTTTTTTATATAATGACTGTTCACGTGTATAGTACACTGACGATAGTACACTGACGACATGCCGCTGCAGCATCTATTCCATGTTCTTTCATTTTGGGGCTGCACTCACCATGAAACCCGCGAGCGACAACATGAAACCAGGCAGAAGCCACCCGGCGCCGCTGAAGCAGATACGGAGCGAACAGTGAGCAGGTCGCGTGCCTTGCAGCGGTGGAGAGCGTAACTCGAGGAAAAACGTTCCCATTGCTCCCGCGGCTATTGAGGATGCCGGAAGAAAGAGCGCACTCTCTCCCTCGAGACCGGCCGTGGCTGTACATACCTACCTTGCTATCCACCATGCACACCATAACGACCATTTAGTACACCATAACGACCATGCGCACCATAACGACCATGCGCACCATAATGACCATGCACACTATAATGACCATGCACACCATAACAACCATGCCAACCATAACGACCATGCCCACCATAACAACCATGCCCACCATAACGACCATGCCCACCATAACGACCATATGCCCACTACCATAATCCACCATGATCATGGTTCCATCATAACCACCATGAGAAAAATTTCCGACAGGGTCAGGCTTCTCTTTTTCCTCCCTTCTTTTTCGTCCTCCATTATTATTCTCGTTTTCATTTTTCAGTGTTTCTGAGTTTTTCGTGTTAATTTTGCCGACCTCAGTTATTTATTACTCCAAGAGCATGTTAACTATTGTTTATTGAATATGATATTAACTATGCATTGTAGCTTTTTCTATAAAATTTTTATTGTTTTGTCCGTGTTCCGTTGCTGCTGGTTTTTCTGCACGTGGGGGTGCGCCCCTCTGTCAAGCAAATCATAGGCTTTTTGGGTGCACCCCTAACATCCGTGATGTTGAAATCAAAGTATTTGTATTTGTACATTAGAGAGGGCTTGAGGTATTAGAGTACTTGAAGTACTTGTTACGTGGGTAGGCTCTGTAATAAGTTACGTAAGGCAAATGATTCCAGAAGAAAACTGTAGCTGTTCTGTACGCCATGTGTTAGATATAGATTAAAATCGGCCATTATGACAATGAAAACATTTTGTTAGGATCATTTAAAACTTCTCAAGGAACTGCGTTATTGATGTATTTGGTGGCCGATACACAACACCAACCATCAAACCCTCCTGAAGTTTTATGAATAGGGTTTCAATCCAGTCAAAACTAATAGACGCCACTCCCATTAGCTGCTAGGAGACACAATCCTTGATAAACATCCCTACTCCACCTCCCTTTGCTCGTGTATCCCGTGGCTGAGATAAAAATTTATAACCCTGGAGAGAGACTGCTTTATCACGCTTGAGCCAAGTTTCACTCACGGCTATGAAATCAAAACCGGACTCATACCTTGCCATATGCACAATCCAGTTATTTAGGTTGCTTTGTATGCTGCTCACGTTACAATGCAAAAGTGAAAAGCTTTTATTACACATCAAATTGTCAACTTGTTGAAACTTAAAAACCGTGTAAAAAAAAAGCAAAAAAAAAACCGTCACGCTAACACCTAAATGATAGAAAAAAAAAGAACAGCCTCTCGACGTTGGTCAAGTCATCTTCACTTGTCATGTACAGAAAAGTGGAGCTGTCACCAGTGGAGTTACGCATCAAAATTTTCGCTTTTGACAACCAAACTTCCAGTAGTCGTCTAATTTGTTTGTTGTGCGCTGACAGTGCACAGCACAGAGACCCTGCCATTCTGTCTCCATCAAACTTTTACAGTTGTGACCGGGTTCGTAGCAAGCAGAGAATAATTTCAGGTGCGAGTGTGATTCAAACCAGCACTGGCACCAAAAGAGCCGCTTCGATTTCTCCTGTCGCGGGCAACATGACTGTAGCCGGAGCTTGTCAGATGGTGTGTTTTACTAATACCCTTTTCCACTGTAAGCTGTTGCTGTCCTCATATTTCATCTGTTCTGTGTTTTCAAAGCTTGGAACCAGATGTGTGTGCAGCTGGTGCTGTGCCTGTGCAAGGTTGTGAAATGTGGTATTGGCGACTTGACCAAAAGATAGAAGACCTCGGCTAAGTAGACAATATCAGCTTTGTTAAGGTACACATGAAAGTGAGAAAAAGTGTGAGGAAGAAAAACTTGTTGCTAACACAATGAAGAGCTAGTAACTGGTAATATGTGCCAAACAATAAAACTAATCACGAATTCTCAGCGCACTGATCCATAACTACAGCGCAAAAGAAAGGATAGATATGAAGGAGGGACACCACACACCGCTGTAAGGTGTCCCTCCATCATCTAGCTCTGTCCTGTCTTTTGCGATGTAGTTATGGATCATCGAAAACACAAACTCGCCGACCAACTGCTTTACGCACTGCCTGTCAATAGAAGCAAAACAGCATAACTTATTCGCACATAAATCCCAGGAAGCGGCGAATGAAGGCGACCTCATGATGTCTCGTTAACGCGATGCATTTCATGCTTCGATCTGCTCAGTGTGGAGACACTCTAGAATTTTTTTTTGCATTACCATTAACCTAAAGTTGTGTCTATGAACCGGTATTCTTTTTCTGTTAGGTGAGACATTACTGACGGGCACAATGCTGTTAAGCATTGTGTGCACCTTTTTGTTGCGATGGCACTTCAGAGTTAATTTGCTTTCTTCCTGTACGTGTATTTGAGCTCTTCGTATAATGCACAATTTTATTTAGCAGGGATACGGAAAATGCTTAGAATACTTTCACGAGTTTTTGATCATCTCGAAACGGCCAATAAAAAGCGGGAGAAGAACGGAACCGGCAGATGTTGGTGGGCCTCGGGGTTTTTCCTTTTTTCAGCTTACTTTTCCCCCTACGAAAATGAACCAACTAGCCCAGCAACAAGTTTTACTTCAGAGCCTAGTTTCATACTCTGTAAATAAACGCCCCGCTACGTACTTAGCACATAACAGATATGGTGGAGCTTGCTGGGCAGCCCAACATGGATCCCTCTAGCCTTAGACGGAGCTGCCGACTTGCTGGCTTATGACATTTTCCGATCAATACGGCTCAAGCCGGCAACAGCGAGCGAGCAACGCCAGCAGTAAGTAACAGGCAGCAGAATCGCGTGGCGCGGACTTTTGCAGGGAATCTATTGATGATATCGATGAGTGGCTCTCATGCTACCAGCGTATGTGCCGGCACAATCTATGAGACGCTGGTAAACATTGTATTATTGCTGGAAACAACTGCCTTCATTTCGCGCGACGACCACGAAGAATCACTCACCAGTTTGGACCATTCCAGGGAGCAGATGAAGGCATGCTTTTGGGATGGAGCTACGGGAAACAAATGCGCAGATCAAACTTTGTTTCAGCGGGTCAAGGAACCTGGCAACACATATATCGAAAATCGAAAAGCAGTGAGAGAGCTAGTGAACCAGAAAATAAAGTTGAACATCTGCTGAAAGAGATAGCTGAAGGTGTATACACATCCCTTGTCAGCAAATATCATTTAACTTTCACCGCGTACGTTATCAGGCACTGCCGCCCGTTCGAAGCCTTGAAGCAAGTTATATCACGCGCCTAAATTTGGGCGGCTATCAAACGTCACTTCCGTCACCGGTGTTGAGGTTGGTGCTACTGAGTCTTTAGATCACCTAATACGCTAGATTGAGCGAGAACTGCTCCGTAACCAGTACTCTACGTGGAGAGACGAAGACCGACTAAGAGTAACGAGCTGCAGGCAGAAGCCCCGACCCCATCAACTTCTGGAACTCCAACTCCCAATGCGCGAAGCTTTGACGACCCTAGACCATATGATTTACCCTCTTCTCAGCGGCAGATAAGGCAAACAGCCGCCGCCTATACTGGCCGGGTGGTCCACTAGCAAAACAAACCCGACGTTAATCCTCTTTCCCGGATACGATTGTGCCCATTTATATCACGACGGGGGGCGCCCACAAACTGTATGTTACAGATGTGGTCATATCAGTAATGTCGAAATTAGGGCTAGTTGGTAGCCATCCATCTAAAACAGCGCACACCGTCCTGCTCTTGTCGGTGTTTCTTGTGTTATGTGCGCTGTTTTAGATGGATTTGGTCATATCTGATGCTGTTGCGCCCAAAGGGCCTGCTGCCTTAAGTCCAACGCCCGTTAACAAACGCTTCACATCGGCTCAGCCCTGAAGTTCATCGACCGACACCTCCATCGACTCGGACGACGATTATCGCCCGGCAGAGTTGCGAAGTGCTGCGCCTGTTTCCGAGCGCAGCACGCAGCATGACGCCACCAGCCCAACGACAGCGGCGCTCACTGTGTCTTTGTCACCGTTCTGCCCCTCCGGGAAACTATGAGGCATGGCCGGTGGAGGTAAGGCCGCCGTAGAGACAGCGTGGTTGATACTTCTGCTTGTGTTTACTTTGATAAACCGATACGAAGTACTAATTGATGGTATTCGCACATAACATTAGTAGACACTGGAGCAACAGTCTCTTTTATGCATTTAGCTTTCGAGAATCCTTTGGGGCGCAAATAAATGTTCGGCTTGAGTGAAGCGATGGTTTTTCGTGGTTTTGGCGGTGAATCATTGGTGATATAGGTGTGCGCGGTGCGAAAGTTGTGATCGGTGGTCAAGCATTTCCAACAGAGTTTAGTATTGTCTCATTGTACACATGAGATATTTCTTGGTATAAACTTTTTTGCAACAGCGTGGTGCAACGTTAGACTGCAGAATTGGGGAGGGTTCTCTGAATCCTACGTTAACGTCAGCTCCTGCGGAATCCTTGTCCAATCATTTGGGGGCCTTTCTGTCTGCCTGCGACGTCTCCGGAATTTATCTAGGTTGTTCCTTCTAAACATTCCTGGTAAAATTTAGATGCTGTCCAGTGTAACCTATTACACTTACCGTCGCAAAGAATTGAATTGAATTTAAATAGACAGTGTCTAGTGGCCCGGCTGTATCGTCTCAGTGACCAGGGGCCACACCACTACGGAAATTCAACTACTCAAAAAAGCATGGTTCCTTTGGTCGCATCAAACACCGTCCTCGGCTCACAATAGAGAGTTTTAGCTCACCGTGATCCGCGATCCGCTACTGGGATCCGCCACCGCATGTTCCACTGCGCATGCCCAGACCACCCTTGACGCCGACAGATGGCGCCGCATACTGGATGTCGGCACACAGACCGGCCGCGTCGGGACCAATCAGCTTGACCACCCCGCCCACGCGCGGTAGAGAGCCACGGTGGCGGATCGCGGATCACGGTAAGCTAAATCTCTCTAATCTCGCTGCCAAATCAGCAGAGATCAACAAGAAATTGTCTCACATTTTTGTCATGGATGCAAAAGTGGAGAAACTGATGCATTTGCCGAAAACCGTATTTAGCACCCAAAAATCCAACAATTATCAGAATCACTTTATTCCATTTCTTTACAGAGGTCAGGAGCACAGATGTTCGTTGATGCATCAGACCCTCTTTTCTTGAACTCATAAAAATGGGGTTTCCAGATAAAGCACGACTCTCCGTTTACAAAGTATTCTGTTGAGTGGACTATGCTATTCCCTTAACGTGTTAAAGATCTATGTTGGCCAAACTGGCCGTTGCCTTAATGTCCGCTTACAAGAGCACAGCTTGTCGTTGGGAAAACCGCCTTCTTTGAATCTTGCCAAGCACTGTGTGGAATGCAAGGGCTGTAAGCCTTTACTCGATAAAACAACTGTTTTGTTTAGGCATCCTAATCAATTGACAAGGGAGGTATCAGAAGCCTATCATATCTACAAAAACCAGCAAACATGCGTTAGTGGCCTATCTGTTGTCCTGCATGGAAGGAAATTTTCATATCTGGACGTGCCTGCGTGATTGCACAAGCTTTTGTGTTTGTTTTTTCCTTTGAGCATATATTTTCTGCGTTTGAGAATAAACGCTTAATTGCGAGTCAGCGCTTTTGGTGTACTCTGCTTTATCCCTGTTTTCTGTGCGCTGCAAATTTTCCAACATGCTGCACCAACTCGCTCGAATGTCAGTTTTACCCCGGATGCTGCTGTTGGTTGCTTCTGGTTTCTTCTAGTTGCTTAATTAACACTTCTTGTTTACCCATTTTAGTCTTTGGTACTTTTGAATTACGCGGCAATCTCTTCCTGTTGCCTTTTTAGGGCTCTACCTCCTGTTGCGGGAAGTCATATTCTCTACGTCACATTAATTAACTCCTTGTTCACTCATTATGTCTTTGGTGCTTTCCAATTGCGCGCCAATCCCTTCCTATGCCCTTTTTCTTCCGGTTACGTGACGTCACATTCTTGATGTAACAATAATTCACTTGTTTACCCGAAAGTACCGAAGACTAGAAAGTCTTCGGTACTTTCAAATTGCTGCCTCGCCAGTGTGGTACATCCAGGTTCATTATAAATAAGCGCCTGAGTGACAATCTTCCAGTGTTGTCGCAGGTGAGACAAGGTTGTCCCCTTTCTCCACTTCTTTTCGCATGTACCTGGAGCTATTTAGTCTATGACTGCTCACAAGGCAAAATATTAGAGGTTACACTTTTTTTGATAAAGAAGTTCGTGTGCTGGCACATGCAGACGATATAGCAGTATTCTGTAGTGACCAGGAAAGCGTGCAAGAAGTGGTAAAAGAGGCCGTGAAGTTTTGTGATGCGAGCGGCTGTGCAATAAGCTGGCCAAAGTGTTTTGGAGTTAGGCATGGAAGCTGGCAAGCCACGCCGGAACTGTTTAGCAGAATGAAGTAGGTTGACACACCAGGAAAGTACCTTAGCGTGCCACTAGCCTACTACTGAGAGCAAAAAATATTGGTCCGACAAAGCAGAGCGCATTAAGGCTAAAACAAACAAGTGGGGAGGTCCCGACTTTTCCATGTATGCAAGAGCGACTGTTTGCAATATGTTTTAATAGCGAAGATATTTTATGTTGTTCAAGTGTTTTCTCTAACCTGGATTTCCGTGCAAAAGTTTCATAGAGTGTTCGCAACGTTTATTTGGGCGTCAACATGGGAGCGCTCCAGAATATGTAATCTGTTCCACACAGTGCTGAATGGGGGTCTAGGATTGTCACATTAATTTCTGAGACAGATAGTGACCAGATTCTTGTTGCGGCAACAAAATAATTTTCTACAAACTGTTGTTCAAGTGTGATCGTCGACATCACTGCCTGATTATGTAGTGTCGTCTTTGTCTGCCGGCCGGTGTAGGTGTGTTTTTTTGCAAGAAGTTTGTTCAGCTGTCCGCAACCTCAGGTCGAAATTTTCGGATGAGTATCTGGCGGTTGCCACGAAGAAAAAGTTGTACAAAGATCTGCTGGATGTGTTTTAGCCAGTTCGCGTTTATCGCAGTCGATATATTTTGGGTCCAGAACGCGACGTGCTGAAAAGAATCAAAAGAATGCCTGTGAAGCCCTCAGTGCGTTGGTTCGTTTTTCAATTGCATACTGGCACACTTCCGGTGAAGCCGGGGTTGCAGAGCAAAGATCATTCTGTACCGTGGTCGGTCGATTGTATATGTAAAAACCTGGAAACAATTGAAAATATATTTATAGACTGTCGCGATGCTGTTTTTCTTTGAGATGTCTTGAAACGCACCCTGAACAAAAGAGTTACCTTTGATGCCTTTTATAATATGTTTCCTACCATGCGCAGAACCAGGTGAAGTGCCGTGCAACCCGTGAATGCTGCTCTGCATGCACAGTGTTTGGCACACGCGAATGGATATAGGCCATGAACGTATTATTGTGCATCCTGCTTATCATTTTATTGAAAGCATCATCTACACACCAGGAAGTGTTCGGGCAGCAAGATCCTCAACCTGAGTTGCTGCCAGTCCTCGACAAACTAGAATCATTTAATCCATTCTATCATAGTGGCGCAGCCAGAATGTGATCGTTGCTTTTATTGCCATGTAAATATATTTTCTGTTTGTTTGTGCTGCCAAGACGGTAATAAGCCAGGGTGGTGTAGTTGTAAGACGCCCGGTTACTGTGTGCGGAGTACCCGGGTTCGATCCCGACCGCGGCAACTGCGTTTCGATGGAGGCGAAACGGAGAGGCATCCATGTGCTGTGCGATGTCAGCGCACCTTAAAGAGGCGGATAGGTTGACGCCTATACTGTATCTGTTGTAGATTAAAGTTTTACCACCACCCAAGTGGTCGAAATTATAACGTAGCCCTTCACTACTACTCCTCTTTCTATATTTCAACTTTAACTCCCACCAAGTGTCCAAAGAAACAAGTGTGACAGATACTGCGCCCTTCTCGTCCTGTGAAGCAAATATTTATTATTATTCCTATTTCAAATTGCGCGCCAATTCCTTTCTTACCCTTTCTTGGCTTGACTTCTGGTTGCGTGATGTCACATCCTTGATGCCACCTTAACTGACTGATTTATTTACTGTTTTAGTATTTCATACACTGAAATGTGATGCCAAGCCATTGGCTAATGAGACAATTTTCGCCTTTACCTTTAAAAGCTTTGTCTGTAAATATTTAGCTAATTAACTTAGTGCCGAATTATTTTTGGGCACAGCATTACGCCATCCTCTATCGAGTGACACCACTCAATAACCTCTACAACTTATCAATTACTCACAACTGCTGCGGACACGATTTTGTTGACGCGGTCTGCGGACACGACCTGCGGACGTGATCTGCAGACGCGGCCTTCAGACAGAAATCTGAACACAGCGACATGTCTTCAGTGTGCTCTGACGTTTCTGGCAAAGGAAGTCTAGATAAGGCATCGGAATGACAAATTTCCGTACCGGGCTTGTGCGCTATTTTATAGCTGTTGTTCGAAAGGAACACAAACCAACAGTGCAGCCTAGCAGTTGCCATAGCATTGCTTTTTTCTTTTCGGTTCGAAGAGTAGGGTTAGTGGTTGATGGTTCGTCAACACTTTGAATGTGCTACTATAGAGGTAGTTATGAAACCTTTTTACCTCAATAACAATGCTCAAAGCTTCTTTTTCAATTTAGCTATAATTGCATTCTGCAGGTGACAGTGACCGGGATGCAAATGCGATTGGTTTATCTTTTCCGTTCATGACGTGCGACAGTACAGTACTAACCATATTCGGATGCGTCACATGTTAGCTGTATTTTTTTTTTGACATCGTACAACTCCAGAACATGCTCATTAGTCAGCATCTCTTTAGAAGTCGTAAAGGCTGTATCACATTCACGCGAGCAGTGCCGTGCAGTCGAGAACTGTAGCCAGATTTGGCAAACATTTTCAGTAAAAATTAATCAAGCCCAAGCAGACCTTTAGCTGGGTCACGTTTCCAGGTTTTGGTGCATTCTTTATGGCTGCCACTTTATCATCTGTGCGATGTATTCCATCTATGGTAATTTCATGGCCCAGATATTGTTTTCGTTGCTGGAACAGCTTACATTTCGCAACCACGTCCTCTTAGACTTATGAGTGTCTGCTTCAGTCGGCCATGGCACTGCTTTTGATCTTTGCCCGTAATGACAATGTCATCTAAGTAGCAGGCTGTGCCGCTCAGCCCGTGTAAGATTTTGTCCATTACAGCTTGAAACACTCCTTCAAACGGTTGTCATACGGCTTATCAAGTAGGATACGCCGTATGACAAACGTCGGAACCGGTACAGGCAGACGTGTATATTGACAGTGAGCAGTTCTTGCACTCTTCTCGTCTAATTCCAGCTGCAAGGGCGCCTTAGACAAATCCAAGACTGAAAAAACGGTACCGCCTTGTAGAGTTGCAAAAATGTCCTGTGGTAGAGGGAGCGGGTACTGGTCAACCTCAATTGCAGGATTTACCCTGACTCGGTAATCGCCACACAGCTGAAGCTCCTCATCGTTTTTCATACCAGTCGGGTCAGCCAGGCAGTGTGGCACATCTTATATGCTGCCGTGGAACCTTCAAAACTGTATTATTTTTTAATAGCCGCCGGCATGCGGCCTTATCACTGTCATTCTGGCACGCGTATTAATTCTGTATTCTTTGTTTGTTAATGCTCGATGTCGCGAGACACAGCTTTATCAATTTCTTTGGTGCGCAAAATGCGCCCAGATCTGTCTCGTAGATTCCGACCAGTCGCATATGTTTCTACAATGTTCCAGGTTGTGCTAGTAACAGTTTGCGACGTTATCTAGTTGGTTCGATGTGGTTGATGTTGTGCGGTTCGATGTGCGATGTGGTTCGAGTTGGTTGATGTGTGCGACAGGCATTCTTAGTTCGACGATCGACGAGCACGTTTGTTGCTAGCGCGCCGCCGCCGAATTGTGTAGTTGTTTTGCGGGTGCAAGTCAGCCCAATAAAGAATTCCTTCCCTGCACTCCAAGACTCTACATTTGTGTCATCGACCTTGTCATCACCACGTGACATCTGGTGGAGGTGCTGAATCCCGACACCTTGACGGACCCCGAAGATGGCACTCGTCGAGCAGAAAGCACAGTTGGCTTTCGTCCAACCCCGTGAGCCCTTCTGCAAGGGCGACTGGACGAGAATGCAGAAGACTGGCTCGACCTGTTCGAACGCGTGGCAACGTATAAGGCCTGGAACGACGAAGAGAAGGTAAGTAAAGTCTATTTTGCTGTTGAAAGAGCTGGTCGTATTTGGTTCGTGGCAGCTTTGAAGGATTGCGAGATTTTCAAGAGTTTTTGACAGCCTTTGCAAGTGTCGTTCGGAAGGAAAGAGCCCAGGTCATCCTTCAATCATTTTACCTCCCGAGTGAGCCTGTCCTAGTTTACGTTGAGGAGATGAAGCGCCTATTTTGCCACGCCGACCCTAACATGAGCGAAGGTGAAAGAGTGAAATTTTTTATGCGCGGTGTTGAAGAGTCTCTTTTTGCAGGACTTGTCCAGCACCCGCAGAAAACTGTGGACGAATTTGAAAGTGGAGCATTGACCATCGAGAAGACGTTCCAGGTAGTACATGCGACCGGCCTGATATCGGAAATTGATTGGCGACGTCTCGTCCGCCAGTGTTCCGGCGTTGTCAACGCACTACTAATACAGCCATGCGATAACATTGCCCACTCTTGGACCAAAGATTTACATGTTGCCCCCATGATTGGCATTCATGGGCTATCAACGGGCAATATTCACCTTGCATATAGAATTGCTTGCCAGCATTGTATACACAATGATATCATCATCATCATCATCATCATCAGCCTGGCTATGCCCACTGCAGGGCGAAGGCCTCTCCCATATTTCTCCAATTAGCCCCGTTCTGTGCTAGCAGCATCCACTTCACCCCTGCGAACTTCTTAACCTCATCCGCCCATCTAACTTTCTGCCGCCCCCTGCTACGCTTTCCTTCCCTTGAAATCCAGTTTGTTGCCCTAAGCGACAATCGGTTATCCTCTCTTCGCACTACATGTTCTGCCCATGCCCATTTCTTCTTAATTTCCACTAGAATGTCGGTAACCTGAGTTATTTCTCTGACCCACTCTGCACGCTTCCTATCTCTTAATGTTACCCTTACCATTTTTCGTTCCATAGCCCTCTGGGTTGTCCTCAACTTAAGTAGAACTCTCTTGGTTAGCCTCCACGTTTCAGCCCCATAGGTGAGTACAGGTAAGATGCAACTGTTATATACTTTCCTTTTTAGCGATACCGGTAAGCTGCTAGTCATAATCTGTGAGTGCTTCCCAAATGCGCTCCATCCCAATCTTATTCTTCTTGTTATTTCCTTTTCATGGTCCGGATCTGCGGTTAATACCTGTCCTAAGTAGACATCATCATCATCATCAGCCTGATTATACCCACTGCAGGGCGAAGGCTTCTCCCATATTTCTCCACTTAACCCGGTTCTGTGCTAGCTGCATCCACTTGACCGCTGCGAACTTCTTAATCTCATCCTCCCACCTAACTTTCTGCCGCCCCCTGCTGCGCTTTCCTTCCCTTGGAATCCAGTTTGTTACGCTCAGCGACCATCGGTTATCCTCTCTTCGCACTACATGTCCTGCCCATGTCCATTTCTTCTTCTTAATTTCCACTAGAATGTCGGTAACTTGAGTTATTTCTCTGACCCACTCTGCACGCTTTCTATCTCTTAATGTTACCCCTACCATTTTTCGTTCCATAGCCCTCTGGGTTGTCCTCAACTTAAGTAGAACTCTCTTGGTTAGCCTCCACGTTTCAGCCCCATAGGTGAGTACAGGTAAGATGCAACTATTGTATATTTTCCTCTTGAGCGATACCGGTAGGCCGCTAGTCATAATCTGCGAGTGCTTGACAAATTCGCTCCATCCCAATCTTATTCTTCTTGTTATTTCCTTTTCATGTTCCGGATCTGCGGTTACTACCTGTCCTAAGTAGAAATATTCGCCTACTACTTCCAGTATTTCGCTACCTAATGTAAACTGCTGTTCCTTCCCGAGGCTGTTGAACATTACGTTAGTCTTCTGCATATTGATTTTCAAGCCTACATTTCTACTTTTTCTGTCTAGGTCATCAATCATTATTTGCAGTTCATCTCCCGAGTTGCTTAGCAAGGCAATGTCATCAGCAAATCGCAGATTACTGAGGTATTCTCCATCTACCCTTATCCCTAACTGCTCCCATTCCAAGTCTCTGAATACTTCCTCTAAACAAGCTGTGAATAATACTGGGGAGATTGTGTCTCCTTGCCTAACACCTTTCTTTATGGGAATTTTGTTACTTTCTTTATGCAGAACTATGGTTGCTGTGCAGCCACTATATATATCTTCCAGAACTTTCACGTACGGCTCGCCTACCCCCTGATTTCGCAATGCCTGCATCACCGCCGAGGTTTCAACTGAGTCAAATGCTTTTTCGTAATCAATGAATGCTATGTATAAGGGCTGGTTATATTCCGAGCATTTTTCTATCACCTGATTGATGGTATGGATATGATCGATAATAGAGTACCGTTTCCGAAACCCTGCTTGATCCTTTGCTTGATTGCAGTCTAAGGTTGTCCTGATTCTATTAGCGATTACCTTAGTAAATACCTTATACGTAACAGATAGTAAGCTTATTGGTCTGTAATTTTTAAGGTTCTTAGAGTCCCCTTTCTTGTGAATGAGGATAATGTTTGCATTCTTCCATGGTTCCGGTACCGTCGATGACACCAGGCCCTGCGTATACAGGGTGGCCAGTTTTCTAGCACGATATCCCCCCCGTCCTTCAGCAAATCTGTAGTTATCTGATCCTCTCCAGCTGATTTCCCCCTTTTCATAGTTTCTAGTGCTTTCTTGACCTCGTCCTTCGTCACTGGTGGAACGTCTGACTGTTTTTCCCTACCGTCAATCTCATTACGGTCCTGACTACTTTGGCTACTGTAGAGATCTGTATAGAACTCCTCGGCTACTTTGACTATCTTATCCATATTTGTGATGACGTTGCCCGCCTTGTCCCTTATCACATACATCTGGTTTTTGCCTATGCCCAATTTCTTTTTTACCGCTTTAAGGCTTCCCCCGTTCTTTACAGCATGCTCAATTTTCTCCATGTTATACTTCCTTATATCGGCCACCTTGCGCTTATTGATTAGCTTTGATATCTCGGCCAATTCGATCTGGTCTGTTTGATTGGAAGCTTTCATACTCTGGCGTTTCTTAATCAAATCTTTCGTCTCCTTAGACAGCTTACCGGTACCCTCTCTAACTAGCCTACCGCCTGTTTATACAGCGCACTCAGTAATGATATCTCTGAAATTATTGTTCATTGCTTCTAGGATAATGTCGCCATCCTCAGTTAGAGCTGAATATCTGTTCCGTAGCGAGATCCTGAACTCTTCTGCCTAATTCGCTGCTAATTCGTTGATGGGTTTCTTTCTTACTAATCTGTTGCGTTCCTTCTTCAGATTTAGGCTAGGTCGAGACCTCACCATCCTGTGGTCACTGCATCGCGCTTTTCCCGATTACCTCTACATCTTGTATAATGGCGGGGGTTGAACACAGTATGAAGTCAATTTCATTTTTAGTCTCGCCGTTAGGACTTTTTCATGTCCATTTTCGGTTCTTCCGTTTGCTGAAGAACGTATTCATGATTCTTAAGTTACTGCACTCTGCAAACTCAACTAGTAACTCTCTCCTGCTATTCCTAGAACCAATGCCATAGTCACCTACTACCTGGTCTCCTGCCTGCTTTTTTTCTACCTTGGCATTGAAGTCGCCCATTAGTACAGTATACTGCGTCATTGCTTTTCGCATTGCCGATTCTACATCTTCGTAGAAGCGTTCAACTGCCTGGTCATCATAACTACATGTGGGTGCATAGGCCTGTACAACCTTCATTTTATAGCGCTTATTAAGTCTAATTAAGATGCCTGCCACTCTCTCATTTATACTATGGAATTCATCTATATTGCCCGTTATATACTTATTGACAAGGAAACCTACTCCTAGTTCTCACCTCTCGGGTAAACCTCGATAGCACTGGTACATGCCCATCCTTCAGTACAGTATATGCCTCATTCGGCCTCCTAACCTCACTAAGCCCTATGACATCTCATTTCATGCCCTCTAGTTCCTCTAACAGCACTGCTAAACTAGCTGCACTAGCTAGGGTTCTTGCGGTAAACGTTGCCAGGGTCAGTTTCCAATGGCGGCCTGTCCAGCGGAGCCAGAGATTCTTAGCACCCCCAGCTGCGTTGCAGGTCTGATAGCCGCCGTGGTCAGTTGTTCCGCAGCAGCTTGTGACCAGGGGCCGGGGTTGCATGGAGGTTATCATGAAAGATTGCGGCCAATTACTGCACCAGGGTGGCCAACTCGTGTTCTGGTGAGGGGGTGAGTTGCCTGAGAGGTGTTCACCGCATCAGGTCGCACCCCAAACCTGTTTATGCAACTCCATCAACACGCGGACTTTTTTTATCCGGTGGAGATTTGCGTGGCACCGGGATTTGAACACCGGTCCTCTTGCATGCGAGGCGGATGTTGTACCGGTACGCCACCGCCACACAATGATATATGATAGCCAATATTATGAAGCCATCGGCAATGTCTTGCCCATAATTCGCGAATCATGGCATATATTGGTAAATATATTCCTCCCAGTATATATGGCTTGTCGACATTGAATATAGATTGGCATTCATTGGTCAATATCATCCCGCCAGTCTTATTGGCTTGCCAACATTGCATGCATCTTCAGCTCCAGTGGCCGATATTGCCCAACGAGTGGTGGCCACTGGCCTACATTAAACAAATCCTGGCATTCATTGGTAAATATTGCCCACCCAGTATTGGCGGCTAGTTAACATCGAATATATTGTTACGTGGTGGCATGACAAGCGATGGAACACGGCGACACTACAAAAACTGAATGACGTCATGACATGATGATGAAATATGGTTTAATGGCCAGCGGGCAGCGCTCCGCCCTACGCCACTGCCCGCTTTGTTATCTTCGTAGATTTACCCGGGGCCCCCAAGCGATCGTCCCGATCGATTGCTAGAAATCCAATGCATGAAGTGACGATGAAGAAAGACACATAATTGGGACATGAAACGCTGGACACTACAGTGAATGCGAAGATGAGAAGAAACCTTGCACCGGAGCATCAAGTCCAATCTTCACCGTTTGCCGAAGGCCAAGGCTCATGGACACGCCGAACGGCTGTGGCGGGGGTGCTGTCTTCGCTTGACTGGTCGTGAGGTCGCTTCGTCGTGGGGTCGGTAGGGTCGGTAGGGTCGGCCTTGCGGTCTTCCTGGTCGTCGTGTGTTGTGGTCAGGGCTGGGGACGAGGCTGGGGACAGCGGCTTGTCGGGTCTGGGCAAAAAGGGCTAGGGCAGAGCTGGGCGGCGATCTCCACGGGCTTTCAGCAGATAGACCCGGCGTACGATTGGCTTCGACGGTGCAAGGCGAGGATGGGGATGAACCGCACCTCTAACATTGGTCAATATCCCCCTCTCTCAATCGTGACGGCGTTCCAACATTGTGTATATCTGCAGATAAAATGGTCGATGATGGCATACAATGGTAAATATTGTCCTGCCAGTATAGCTGGCTTGTCGACATTTAATATATATTGGCATATATTGGTTAATGTTATCCCACCGGTCTTAGTGGCTTCCCAACAATGTATACTTGTTGGCTCTAGTGGGCAATATTGCCCAATGAGCTGGCCAGCATTGCACCTATCATGGCATACATTGGTGAATATTGCATGCTAGTATTGATCGCTTGTCAGCATCGAATGTATCTTGGCATACATTGGTCAATATCCTCCCGACAGTCCTCTTGGGTTCCCAGCATTGTATATGCAATTACAGTGGTCGATGTTGCCTGACGAAGTGTAATGGCTTGCCAAAATACCGTACATATTTACATAGGGTAATAAATATTCCCTTGCCATCATTGATGGCCTGTCAACTCCAAATATTTAGTGCCATACGATGGTCAATATGTTACTACTAGTTGAGATGATTTCCCAACATTGTATCCATCATGGGTTTAGCGGTCGATATTTTATGGGCAGCTGCGATGGCTTGCCAACATTGCACACATCATTATAGGCATTGATTGATATGATCCTGTTAGTATAGCTGGCTTATCTACATTGAATACATTTGGCATACAGTGGTCGATTTGGCCTCGCAAGTTTTGCAAACTTTACAACAATGAATATGACTAGGTTATAGTGGTCGATATTATCCACTGAGTTTTGATGGCTGGAAAAACATTACACATAACATAATATGTGTTGGCCGGAATTTGGCTTGCACCCGGTATCTCCTGATATATTATTAACGTACCTAACAATACTTCGTGTCCTTCGCGATGGCCTTCAAGTATGTTTTATACATCGTCAATGATGTAGTAACAGTATCAGAGAACCTTTATTCAAGAAAAATGGCTTAGGCGGTAAAGGCACGGTTGGTATAGGGTCCTCCCCCATTAATCCTGTGGCTTAACCCCTAGCTGCCGGCGTAAGGCTTCATTTTCTTGACAAACCCGAGCCATGAGATAAAGGCAGAAATTCTTTAGCCAAAATATTTAGAAAGCCGCGAAACGAATGATTCGGTGGCACTACGCATGCAAGCAGGGCATGCTTTATGCAATGTTGCCATCGAGTCAGACGCGTACCTTATGCCGTCTACGAAGCGCTTAGAAATGCCCGACTGTTTAGCGGTTCTCAACTGTGGAGAAGTTTAGTACAAAGGTGGAACGCGCAGCAGTTACAGGCCGTACCATTCCTTCTATACGTCTCCAGCGTGATGCCTGAAGCAACTCTTCACGTCAAAATTTTAAGAATACTTCGCCGCTGTCTTCGATAAAATCGCAACAAAACAGACGCATAATTTTTTAAAGCTAAAAACGGTAGCTGCCTATGTATAGAAACACAATACGGCGCTGTATACAAGCATATACACTTCTGCAATCTGCAGTAGACCAGTAGGACGTAGCCCCTTCAAAACCATATATACTCTAGGCTGTCAGCCCGGTAGTTAATTTGTTGCGATGAGGTTTTACATCTGCATCCTTAAAACTTTTTTCCATGACTGGAAATAGACACATAAATGCTTTATTTATGCACTATTTCATTTTCGTGGTGAAAGAAAAGGTCAAATGGTGGGAAACAGGTCAAAGAGATTGTGCTAGTGAAGGCAAATGCTGCACCTTTTCATGATGTACGCTAGCTGACCCTACTGAAAAAATTGTATGTGAGCTGTACAAGAAAGTGTGAGAGGGAATGAGAATGTATAAGAATATGTGAGTTCTTGGTAGATTAAACGTGGATTTATGAGAGCACGTAGAGCCACTGTGCAGGAACGCATGAGATTGTACAAGTTCTTGTGAGTTTGAATGAGCCCATGAGCGAGCTCACAGAAGCACGCACAGCCACTGTGCAAGATTGAATGAGAATGAGCTGGTCACATATTTGTGCGAGCTTGTAGAAGCACATGGAGCCAGTGCGTGAACAGATGCTCTAAGAGAGCATGCAAACTACGTGGCCATGTACATGCTTGCATGTTAAATATTAGTCGTTGAGACTGTGTAGGTCCTTCCAATATGAAAGAGGTCAAAGTTAGAGCTTTCATATAATGATTACTTCATGATTATTTGCTACACTTTTTCATATTTCACAATTTTGGTCTTGGCTTGCAGCACATTTTCAACATTAGTAGAAAAGTGCTTGCTTCCATTCATTATGCAGAAATCTTTATATGACAACATGCACGCTGAGCAACAACTACTCGACATATCAAGCTTACTGTAAAACAATGTCAAAAGCGAGATGCTTCAACTAGATCTAATAGCATCATTTGCTTCTCTTTCAACCATTCGTTTCTGAAAGTTGGACGCAGCCATAGATGCACGACAAAGGCTGTGTGCACAACATTGACGTGTTGCCTGCCAAGCAGATGACGGTCAAACTGGCGATCAAAATCTCCCTTACATTGTGTTTTGCATATGAATGGAGATAACTCACTATAACTGCACACTATTACCACCATTAGGCATCACAAGTTTGTATGAAGAACTGGCCTGTAGTTTCATCTGTAGAAGGAAAAGTAAATGTGATAGCAGAAATGTGAAAGCCAACTCTAGTACTAAACTTCACGAGCTCATATTCACTTGTAAAGACCACAGAAAGACAATTCACAAACGACTGAACAGCACTAACAGATGGGATGGGAGAGAAGATGACAACAATTCTGCTTCTTTATCTCCCTTACTATCTTAGAGCACTGTTCACTCAATCGACTCATTATAACCAACCAGCCTGACTCTCTTTTTCAGCACAAGGATAGGCTGAGCAAAACAGCTCTTACTGCCTTTTGAGTTTTGACTTGCACATCTACACCTATATACACCATTTTTAAGTTTCCTGAGACTATAGCAAAAATTTGCTGAACTGCACTACTCTGAATTGAAGCTTTCTGCTGCGTAATGACACTTGCAAATGTTGTCCGTCTCAATGTCAAATAAAAAGAAAAAAAAGAAAGGATTGAATCGGTGATCTTAGACTAATGAAGAGATACACAAATCCTAGTACTTTATGAGAGGCGATACCAACAGTATGTGTTGCATCTTGAAGCTATGCACACTATACACATATATGCTGAATCATCATATTGCAAGTAAATGTATTTTATTTGGCATATTTTTCAGTGTAACTGTAGGCTGCGTCACGCGAGAGGCATTGAGGAAAGCTGCACGTGCAACTCCACGAATATATGTTGTGCAGTTTCCACCAGCAGTGCATAATCATTATGCTGCATGGAAAGAGCAGCTTGATTGCTTTAGCTTCTTTACTGTATGCTGTAGGCCACAGAGATAAGTTGAAATATTTGTATGGTCAGTTTCTTAATTGAAGTAAAGAGCGTGCAAACACCCCACACTGCCTTCACTTGAAGCTTGACCGGTAAGCTATTTTTGCATATCGCATATCTTTCTTGATTGAGAGTTCAGGCTTTCACCCCACTGTCCTTGCTTTTGCTATAAGCTACAGGCATTCAAAAATTTCGTCACCATTTAAGAGTTAAACACTGAAGTAGTGAGGCACATATCACACAAGAAATTATCGCTCTCAGGTGACCAGTTCGAGATTGGGCTCGCCCACTGTTTTTTATGAGCGAGCACAATTAATTCAGCATCTTCTGTTTCCAAACAAATCACTTGATCTGTAAAACGCCGTATAGTCTTTCAATATTAACAAACAAACAATTGCCACTGTAACTGTTTATGAACAGGAGTTTTCGCAAGGAACTTGGCAATGAATTTGGGGCAAAGCTCCGATTCGCCGAACCACAGACCGCGGTCAACCTAACGTCCATGACAAGCAAAGCACGCAGTTTGTCCAGCATCGCGAGAAAAGAAGCGAAACTCACGGCGGTCTTTCGCTAGCACTGCTAATTTTTGAATGTACAAACTACAGGCGCGTATACACGACAAACATGCAGCGTTAGCGCGTAGACGCCCGACATCGTGCTTGCCACTGTTCGGCGAGCAGCAAAGTCGTTAGGTCAGCGACTTCCGAAACCGAAACAAGTCGAAACCAGACGAGGCAGCCGAAGCGGATCGAAGTGCTAGCCGTAGCCATTATGAGTTGGTGGCGTCGCGCCTTTTTCTCTTGTGTGTTGTTGGGGGCCTTGCTGCTGGCGGCTCTTTATTTCGAGATATACGAGGCACAGAGCGCAACAAAATAGCTCGTGCTATGTGCAGAAGCGTGGTAAGGTTGTGTGCATACCTGTGCAAAAAGTTTGCTCGCGTTCCCGACAGGTAGTGCGTTTCCTTTGTGCGCTCTCACTGCAAACACTACGCTGACGACGGGACTATTGGAGGGCGGCCACCACTCGGCATACATTTGACATCTCGGAGGTAAGTTAATTTCCATCTTCCCTGTACATTCTCCTAAAAACTTTGCGCAGAACTGATGATGCATGCCAACACAACGCTAGTTCGTAAACATCAAGACGCGCATGTCATTATAACATACGGTAGTTTGCTTTTGACGAGGGAAGGGTGAATGCGTTTGCAGTGTCTAGGAAAAGAGACAGTTAGTGCCAGGGGCTGCACGCTCAGAGTAGAATATGCCGTACAAATCATCCCTCGTAAGACCATTGCGGGGTGCACGATGCTGGCGCCTGCTGCAATTCAGCCTTCGGCAAGAATTTAGAATGGGCCAGTTCCAAGTGCCTCGACCCGGGCCTTATGTTGCGCTGCAGTTGAAGATCCGGCGCTTGTGCAGTTGCAACTACACGGATTGAATAAGTGGTAAAACCTACCTGCGTTACAACAGGGCTAGATCATTATTCTTATGTTCCATAAATATTGCGGATAACGAGATATGGAGCCGGCGAACATGCGACGGCAGTATGATTCAGCAGCAACCGTACTTAAACTCCATTGTCGAGCCTTGGGTAGCAGAAGGGGAAAAAAAAAAAAGTTTTGAGCTATTTTGAATTTTTTCGCCTGTATTGGGCTTGATATTTTCTTTTTCATACTTTGGTCGTGACTGAAGTAATCCCCAAAAACTACTAAGCGCATATAAATGACAGACACCAAACTCAGGCTTTCAGTCCAGAAATGTCAGTAAGGTGTAAAGGTAATTATGCATTCAACAGTACCAATAGTATTGATTTTCTTGTTTAATTATTTACAAATGAAGCGAAAAAAAATCTTAGTGCTGAGATGCCCCATTTTCATCTTCTCTAATATGAAATGTGAATCAAAATGTGAAGTTTTTCTGTGCTCAGTATACCACTGATTCATCACAGATGTGAGAATATGAAATTCATGCAAGTTTCAAAATGAAGAGTGCATGCAGAATTCCAAGCAAAGCAAGCCTTTGCTTAAACTATCATTCAGTTGTGGTGTTTTTGTTTAAATTTATGCATGTTTTGTAGAAGCAACGGTAGATGTTGATATGGAATTAGTGTTGTGTCTGGATCTAGATTATGAATGGCTACCACATTTATGAATTGCTTGGTTGCCGCATGCACTTCCAGACATTGTTTGAACAGTCACATCACATTCTGCATTTGGCTTCTTTTTACTTTTTTGCATGGAACTGTTTCCACTTTAGAGTGTGTAGCCTTTCACAATTCATAATTGATCGGGTGAGCATGTTTTGGCATGATAAAAGGTTTGGAAGTTCGAGAGCATTGGCCCTTCATGATGCGCAAGGGGCAGACTGCTTACTGCACTGGTACCACTATCTTCCTAGATTCCTAGATATCACTCATATTTCTATACAGAATACATGTTTTCAGAAATCCATATTTCTTGTCTGACTCTGCACATTCTTCAGTTGACATAATGGGAGCTAGGGACGAACTTTTGCCTTTCTTGGTGCACTGCTCCTATTTCATTTAAAGAGCCGCCACATTTTCTGTAACCCGATTTGGGGTGCAAACACTGCATGTTCATAGGGTGGTCAGGGAGCAAACTTGGTGGCCCTGTGAAGGCCATGAACAATACGCTGATGATAGGCAGCCTTTAGACTGACTGGCTTGCATTTCTCGGTGTGTTTTGTATGTGCGAGGGTTCCATAAGCTGCCACATATATTGCTTTGATTTGATGTTGAGGTGACTGGCATGATTAAAAAGTAAATGTGATGATCGAAGTCTTCAGAACATTCAGAACATGCTGGGATTGTACTCCTGGCTTAAGTTGCAGACATTGTTTGCTGGTTATACCTTTGAGAGGAAATCTAGTAGATAAAGCTATGGGCAGAGTGCTTGCTTGGTATTCCAACCTAACCACCCAAACGTCACTGTTTACTGGAAACAGATTGTTCAAGCTTCCAGCCTTCCACTTGTTTACTCGTACATTGCAGTGAAGTGCATTTACGCCTTGGCACATGGCAGGCTCAGGGGCTCGTTCATCGCCACTGTACTAGGTTAGACCTCCAGTTGACTCGAAATGCCTTTTGCCATTGCCATGAAACAGTGTTTAAAAGAAGGTTCGATGACAGAAATACTGTTTGCTCTCTTAGTAGGTAAAGAAGAGTTAGCATAACATTTCTTTCGAGTTACATTACCTGGCATCTCTAGATGCGCGTTGTGCCTGCTATGGGCACTGAATTCTTGATGTGAGATCAGAGGTTCCTGCAGAATCGCAGACTTTTATAATGCTACTTAAATTATGAGCAGATCGAGGTGATAGATGACAAGACTTTACTAATGGTCAATTCCAATCACAGGGTTTAGTGACTTACAGAACATTATTTTCTGCTCTTTTTGGAGTAACTGTATTCCAAATGCAGATTCGGAACACAGGTCCCATCTTCCCAATGCAGATGGGGAGCGATTGCTGAGCCAAGATCGGTCCCTGGAGCAGTGGATTGCTCTTCCGAAATCAACAGAACCGGCTAGAAGTTTGCTTGAGTATTTGTTCAGCTGCACCTTCTATTTCCTGTAGCATGCTCTGCTGTGCTGACTGTGCCCTCTGTGCTCCATAATAGATAATTATTACTTGCCACTGCTATGAATGCAAATTGCTGTCATGAACTAGTGCTTACTCTTGAGGACAGCAAGTCTAAGAGTAGCAGTATTATGCAATAATCTTTTTTAAAGACCTCAGCTTGGAGTGTGACTAGAAGATTTTGTGCGGAAATCATCTTTATATGCTATTCATAATCTTAAAGCCATTCCTGAACTCTGAAACAGTGAAAATGGTGAACTGCGACTTCCTTTTATTTGAGAATAGTGCCAAAGAAATTTTACCCTGCTTGCCCGCACTCGGCTATACGAAAGAATGGCATAAACTGTTGATGTCAATGCCATCCCAAGAAGCAGCGGGAGAAATGCAGACCTATTACAGGTTTAAAAACAGCTGGCACGTGTAGACGAAGCACGGGCTAGCACACAGAATAACAGGCAATTCTTCTGTCAGTTCATGGGCACCACCTACTTGCGCTGGCATGAGTTCCAAACGCATGGGGACACAATCTGTACTGGATGCAGGTGCTCTTTTGCGGAGCAGGCAGACCACTTCACTTCTGGGATTGTAATTCACTGTATGTGCAGAGGAAAAGCAGGTGAACGTGTCTCTGCTGGCATATGTCGCATTGCCTGCTGTCATCCTTTTTACTTTCAATATGTGCTAATGACAGGAATGCTCATAGCACAAGTAGAGTGAAGACACTGATCTGCGCCATTATCGAAATGCCGAGATGTTAGCATGGGCAAACATCTCTTTGCATCACCGCGAAGCTTGCTAATGCTCAGTTCAATGTACGAGCAAGCTAATACAATGCGGGCATATGTCAGAGAGCTCTTTAGCTATGGGCCTACGCAACTGCTGCCATACCTTTAATGAGAACTCTTGACTAAAAAGGCAACATTTTACAAAGAGCAAAGTAAATGATAATGACTTTTTTTTTTCATTTAACAAAGCTGGTGGTCACAGTGAAGAACTCATGCCACGATTGTTAATATGCCTCTACTGCCCCATTTGTAAAGCAAGCATATTGAAATTCTCGAATGAGCATGGTTACAGTCGTGAGCAGCTCTGTTAGATGTATGTCCATAAGGGTGGCATATTGTTTCATTGTTCAAAAGAATTCTAAACAATAGGTGGTTTGGAACTTAAAGGAGAAAGAACAGAGAAGCTGGCTGTAGAGGCAGAAATACTGCAAATGGTGGGTGGTGGACAGGTGCCAAGCTGTCGGGATCTGCACTTTGCAAGGAGCGTCATGCTACTCATTAGCCGCAGCTTGGCCATACCCAGCTTATATAAGCTTGGCTTGTACAAAACATGCCTACAAATGTAACCCTCTTCAAGGCTGCCTGCACCCTACTGTGGTGGTTTCAGTGTTTAGGGCATTTGACTAGTGAGCTGGGTGACGCGGGCTCGGTCTGAGCCGGGGTGGTTACATTTCGGTGGTAGCAAAATGCTAAGTCCCCATGTGCTGTACAGTGTCAGTGCACATTGAAGAAGTGCAGATAGTCAAAATTATCCAGAGCTACCTACTATTGCTGACCCTCATTGTCTAAGTTTCTTTGGCATGTTGAACCCTGTCATCAAATCAAGGTTGCCTACTGTTAGCGTTAGTAGATGACCTTCGTAATGCCACAAAGTCTGCCCCTCACCACTCTCCAAAATTTTGTTGTTTGCAACTCAACTCAGGTTACTTACAGTTTGATGACCCCTTTTTCTGAAAAACTAGCAGTTGACGAAATCACTCCCATGCAGTGAACTCTGAGAAAAGTGCTGATTTAGTCATAAACATTTTTTTTTCATGAGAATTTGGTCAGTCAAATGACCATTGAAAAGTCATCTGTTGATATGTTCCTGTACCAAGCTAGGTAGCTTTATAGATGGCTTGGATATGATATCAGAAGTGCTATGATGGTGAGCTATGCTTAGTGTCTGCAATACCTTCATGATGAATGTGGTGAATGCAGATGACATTTTGCTCCACTTTTATTTCACCAGTGGGTGCCTGGTGAGTTGTCAGTGCAAGCTATTGAGTTTCACTTTCTTCATGCAGTTTACAGAGCTGTGGAATCCTGATAATAGCAGAAGTATTATATTTATGGTTCACTAACTACTGTTTTTTTTTAATATAAAATAAGTAAATGCGCAGTCAGCAACCCTGGAGTGCAGCGTGCTATTCACCTGGACACCATAGATATTTTAATCATGCCATACCCCTTTGTTACTTTCAGTTTTCAGTTCTACAAGTCTTGATCACGGTAGCACATCACTATACTCGGGGATAACTGTGGCTATGCAGCTGAAGTTAGGCAGAAAGGAAGAGGCAACATACCTCTTTCCCCTTGCCATGTAGAGTGGGTTACTTCAGCCCTAGTGACCTTGCATTAGCTCTCCAACTTCCTCCCTTCACTTCAGCCCAGTACACTCCTAGCCCAAATAGTGAGCAAACCACTCTTCACGGCAAGGGGACAGAAACTTTTCTCCTTTTCTTTCGTACCTAGACTCGGCTGCATAGCCCCAAAACATTGCCTCCATGTACAGCAAGATTCAATGCCACATTTCTTCTCAGTGTCAGAGCACCCTCTGCTTGCTCTGTACCGCCCTTGCAGCAGCCCAGTGTTTTGTTTACCACAGAAAATCATGTCTGTGCAAGCTGTGTTGGCATGGAGAGCTGCATATCTGAGCCAACTTTCATGCTTTATGATGAGGCTCTCATTGATTGGCTTTAAGTTCCATGAAACGTGGTCATGTGTGTTGATTAGTGTCACATGAAGTAAAATTTCACTGACTAAAATACAATCATAAGGATGTAATTTGGGTGAGTTGGTAAGGTGTCATCTTGAAAGTAGCAGCACGAAAAAACAAGGACGTGAAAAGAAGCAAGCAGATGCTAACTCGCAACTAATGTTTATTGATGCAAATAAGAAATATATAATGCCAAGCAACACTGCAAACCGCTCAGTCACCAATAAGCAGACAGCAAAACATGAATCACTAAAACTTCCGAACGGTTCCATTTGAGTAGATATAGGTAGAGGTCAACTTGGCTGTGCATTGTAAGAATGCACTGGTTGCTTTCAGTTTCTTTCTGCTGTGCACATTCTGGCTGTCATCCATTGCAAATCAGCTGAGAAATCATTGAAGCTAGACATATTTTACAACTAGGTAATGAATGTGTTAGTGAGCCATCCATCATGTTACCATGCAGTGAGTTGGGTTATCTAGATAGGGAACTGTTCTTAAATTTTAGTGATTCATGTCTTGCTTTTTGCTTATCAGTGATTGAGTGGTTTGCGTTGTTGCTCGTCTTCTCTATATATCTCATGTGTGCTTCAATAAACATTAGTTGTAAGCTAGTGCCCGTATTGCCTCCTTTCATACCCTTGTTTTTTCTTGCTGCTTCTTTCAAGATAAAATACAATCTTTGCTACTTCGGTCATAAAATGAATTTTAATGAAGTTCCACATCTCTTAGAAAAGTAGTATTGTAGTTGCAGGCATGTATTAGGCCCTGCAGTACCAGTTAAGGTGCTCGCTCGATGTAAAGCATAAAGAAAGGGAGGGCTTGTCTGATCTCGAACCTAGTGGGAACTGGTGGATTATGGATAGGGTGTTAAAATTCACTTGCAGTTAAGGTCAAGTAAATGCTTTTTTATTTGTAACTAGGGGCACTGTGATGCCTGACTTGCTCTTTTGCCAGGCTGGCGACGAGATGGAGTGAAAGGAGTTATTTTATTTCACTGTTGGTATGTCTCGGGTGATGTCAACATTGTTTCTTCTCTGGCATTGTAGGCAATCGCCCTTCAACTAATTGAATCCCAAAGTGAAATTTTGAATTAAAAAAATAATAATTTAAGATTATTTAGCAGGCAGAGGCAAATTTCATGCAGTGACCTGCACCAGCATGTCGTGCATCATTTCAAGAAAAAAAAACAGTATTGTGGTGTTCCTACTCTGTGCCTTTATTTCTTGCTCACAAAGCCTCTGCATGTACGTGTTGCACCATATTACGTTTTCACTAATTTCTTGGGTCATGGTACTTTTTACCTTGCAGCAAGTTCCATGTGGCTTCGTAAGCAATGGCTCCTTCAAGCTCTATACCCTTTGCCGGAATTGTGCTGTGCTGTGGTGGGCAAGAAGCAGGACATTGATGTAAGTACTGAAGACATCTTTCAGTATGTGTAGTTTTTTATTTGCCTAACCCACTACTGCATTTGTGACCCCTCATGTTTATTTTGACATTTAGGTTTCTTCAGTGTTTTCTTTGCTTGCTGCCGTTGCTTATTGGCTATGACATTTGGCTGTTGAGTTTGAGAATGCGGAGTGGAATGGTGCCTGTGGCCTGTTGATATAGGCAAAATGCAAATTTGCCTGCCCACATTTGGTGCCACTGCATAGCTTGAAGAACTTTTGTGGAAGAGGGCTCTGGAAATTAACCCAGAGCCCTCCTTCTTGATGTCTCTCATAGCTCATGTTCAGCTTTAGAGTAATAAAAGGACATTGAGGACAAGCTGAAGCTGTCTTCTATTATAAATTACTGCATTCTATCCACTAAAGTGCTACTTACTGAAAATGCGAGCTTACTTTAAGATAGGAAAAGCCAGAAGTTTTGAAACAGATGTCATTACCAGCTGATTTCATAAGTTCTACATGATGCATCCATACTTTATTGGGCACAGGCCCCAGAGGCTCGGCTGGTAAGCCATTCCCTTCAATATGATGATCATGGAGTGTGGTTTACACAGGTCTTTGATATCATTGAGTACGCTTGGTTTTCAGGAACTATTTCAAGGAGCTTTGGAACTCCTGAAATTATTTGCTGCTTAAAATTCTCAAAAAAATTGCATGGTTTTTCTCTAAAAGCAAGCCTACATGAAAACTAAAAGTGCTTTTCAGAGGGAACAATCGAAGAGAGCATGAGCCTATATAATATAAACCCAAAGTGACAGCCTGGCATGCGTCCAGACCATGGTTACAGGTGGCTCTCTTTTTCGCAGTTGCCACCTCTCTTGTCCCTATTTAATTTTTCTTTTTTTCAGCATGTTTGTCTTTGTTTTCCTAAATTTCACACATTTATGCAAAACTACTGTGAATAAATTTTTCTCAAATTGGAACTCGTTGAAGACCTATCTGGAGGATTATATTTCTGGTCTTCCTGTCTTCAACTAGACCCGTTGATGGCTGCTTTCTTATAAATAAGCTCTGACAAATTTCCTCTCTAAAAGGCCCCCCTGCACTTTTTTGGTAGCTAAACTGAGTGCGAATATAATTTGTATGTAAAGTGAAAAGAGAAAACAGGGGAGTGTTATTGATAATGCTATGCCATATGTAATCATAGACCATGAATGAAGTATGGGGTTTTTCTGGCAGAATATTTCTGCAATGCTTCTCTGCTCAGCGCAAACCCCTTCACTGTGGCGGCCAAACCTGTTTTGGGGGCAGAATTAGGTGGCTGCCAGGAGACATTTCTTGTGACAATGACCACATCCATTACCTGCTCCACTCAGTAACAAAATTCATAACCCCCCCCCCCCCCCCACTTCCGCCCTTCTGGTTTTCAATAGTGAAGGCATGCTTCTCGTCAGATTCGTGCATAACATGAGGTTTGATACAGAAATATTCAGCATTGCACCCAACCTCTGCCCCAAAGGGAATTGGGAGGATATTTTTGCATGTCTTCAGGGCACAATCATGTGATACATCAGTGACATAGCCTATGTGTTACGTACACATATCTTGTGCAGTTTGTATTCATTTTTTCCTTGAGAGAGAAGTGCTGCTTAGTCAAAAAGCATGATGCAAGGGAATTTAGAGTGAGCGCCGATTCTGTGCATTTGCTATCTTTTGCTTAGCTTTCATTCTTTTTCTTCCGGTGGTTTAGTGGCGTTGGTGGTATTCGAGCAATGCAAGGACACGGAGTCAAGAGTGTTCTTCACAGTGCGCTGCAGGGATTGTGCATTTGTTTTCCTCATTGTAATGAAAACATGCATGGCTAGTGCATGAGTTACTTGCACACACGCACGCCACACACATGCTGTTTTGCAGTGACAGAAAAGAAATAACTGTCAAGACTGAGAGCATCTTCTAAGGGCACATAAACGTCGGTGTTTGAAGTTAAGTTGTAAATTCATAACAGATGTGGCTTAGCTTATGAACCAACAATTTTCCGGCACTATCGTTTCACACAACGGGTTTAACTTAAGGTACAAGGGTGGCCGATCGAGCCCTGTGCTCTAACGCGCTGCGCACAGAAGCAATCAAATCTTGAGCGCTCCCTATACTGCTGCTCAGGTCAAAGCAACCCAAACCTCATTGAAACAAAAGTGATGTGGCTATGTCACTCCTGCATGTCCTGCATGGGCTTTTTTTTTCATTCTACTGGGAGAGAGTGAGAAAAGGGTTGCCTGGTCTGTGCGGGAAGGACGCAAGGGTGCTGGGATGTTGGTCCTTTAAAATGAGTGGCTGGTGGTAAGGGGGAGTGGAGGTAATGGGAGGGGAGTCTAGCTGTCCTGTGAGCTAAACGCACAGCAGTATGCATGCTTTCTTTTTTTTATTTAGCAGTGCGGAAAAAATGAATGAATCGAGGGGGGCGGGGGGGGGGGGGGGGGGAGGGCAGGCTGGCCAACGCAGGCAGCACGGTTTCAAGTGAGTGATGGCTTGGAGCTGCCTCGGCAAAGCACAGAGCAGTGTGCATGCTTGCTTTTTTTTTTGTAGCACCGAAGGTTTGACTGCTTCTGTGTCCGCACATGGGCTGGTTTTGTACCTTGAGTTAAGCCCCCCATGTGATACAAGCCTGAGTCGCTTTGGGGCGTTAAACCCTATAAAGCAAACCTTATGTGAAACATCTTGTATAATTCCATTGCTTAATCCAAACGTCAAAGTTTACGTGCCCTTTAGAAGATGCTCTGTCTTGACAGAATTACTTTTTTTTTTGCGCCACTACAAAACTGCATGTGTATGGGCACGTATGGGCATGCATGCGTGTGTGCAAATAACTCTCACTCTGGTACTCAATATATATGCAGCCCCGCACACGGCAAGTACTCTTGCACATTTTTTTTAGACTGCAGAAAGCAAACGCTCCATCCCGGTGACATGCTGCGAAAAAACAGACTCACGACTCCAGAATCCCGCATCGCATTGCATACCAGCCGTTCCACCAAACTATCGGAAGAAACAGAACGAAAACAAAAAATTGCAAACGCACAGAATCAGTGCGCACTACACTCCCGCGCATCGCGTCTTTTGACTAAGCAGCATGCCTCTGTAAAAAAAAAAATCTAGGAGATATGTGTATGTGACATATAGGCTACATCACCCATGTATCATGTGACTGTGCACCCAAGATGTGCAAAAATATTCTCCCACAAGGATTTTGCTATATAATATAGGTGACGCATTGAGTTTTGCAAAGGGTCCAAGTAGGTCATTGTGCTCCTACTTTCTCCCTGGCCAATTCAAGGGGTGAGAGGCACCTAAGAGCACAATTACCTACTATAATCTATATGATCTCGAATGGGCCAGGTGCAGCAGACAGCTTGTGAGATTGATTATAGTGACAGGAAATACTGACTTCATAAGAATACATTGACTTCAACTCCACGTAGCCCTGAATGCCTGCTTTTCATTTATTGGCAGTTATGTGACCTTGAGGGCTCATAGACTGGCACTCAACTTGTAAACACTTGACATCTTATCATTTGTTCTCTCTGTGGGCTTTGTTCTGCGGGTTTACAAGTGAGTATGCACAGATCTGTTCTCTGAAGCATTGGCTGAGTGACAGCCCAGGTCAAACCTGGTTAACTTAGAACTTCTAGCACATTTTTTCTGGGTATGGCTTTGGTATTCCTCCTGACATCCCTGCTTCTGACACCAAGTAGGCATAATCATGGTCTATCACTAACTCCAGTGCTGTAGTTGATCATCACATACTTCTGTGGTGCTGCACATTTTAAGTTGTCGCTGTATATGAGCAGTGTTTCAGAACCTACTTAGTGCAGAGCTACGGTACAAATTTGAGGACTAATAGTAAGTTTGCTCTGCTTGGTGGCTTCCACAGACAAGGACACACTTGTGGGGAAGGCATGTTGCGTACATACCTGCAGCCAACCCTTCCGACTTTTTAGAAGACTTCAGATGTTTGACCAAACTTTGATTGCACGATCACTGCCCTAAATCTTCCGATAAGGGGCTTCTGCCTGCAAAGAATGGCTTTTGCGGAACCAGCACCGAGGAATCAGCAGCCGCATTATAATTTCGAGCATCTCCAGCAGAGGCCACACTAGCACCATCGGCATCATTGGCTAAGCAGGAAATCAATCAAAACAGACTTTAGCCGAGCAAGAGTAGGTGTCGCTGGCTACGAAAACAGTTGGTGTACTGCGCTTCTTGTAGGCAGTGATGCACAGCTAATGCAGCCACAGTAGATACAGATGCTGTGCTGGCTTTGCTTTCGATCTCAGCTAAGGGCAGCCACTCAGTGTACTTGAGGTTAAAGGCTTTGCCCAAATGTCATGTTATCTGATCCTTCTTATTGAGCTCAGCCGCATGCCTTATGTTACTAAGCTGCTCTATGCTCAGCAATGGCGCGATTGCTCTTTTTTCGGAACCAACGCAGCCAACGACGGTCACGGATGAAATTACGTGTAAATAGGCTAGTTATGGTTTTGCATTAAAAAATTTAAACAGCGCTCCGATGGTACTGAGAGAAAACTGGTGGTGGGCATGCAGATCAGTTTTGCGTTGGCTATAGAGACGTAGTGAGAACATTTGGTGGCGGCCTGCAGATATCTCGACGGACGCACACCTTTAGACATGCATTGCATGCTTGCTGCTGCATGTTTTTATGCTTAGGATGTTTAGGACGCATCAGACACTGCCTGAAAGTAGCAGCCGCCTCCCCCTTTTGTACACAAATGCTGCCTCCTCTCCCCCCCCCCCCATTTTTGCAGTCTTCCCATTTTTGGTCTTAGCAAGTACGTGTTGAAAATCAGTATGCAGAAGACTAAGGTAATGTTCAACAGCCTCGGGAAGGAACAGCAGTTCACATTAGGTAGCGAAATACTGGAAGTAGTAGGCGAATAGTAACCGCAGATCCGGACCACGAAAAGGAAATATCATCATCATCATCATCATCATCATCATCATCATCATCATCAGCCTGATTATACCCACTGCAGGGCGAAGGCCTCTCCCATATTTCTCCACTTAACCCGGTTCTGTGCTAGCTGCATCCACTTGACCCCTGCGAACTTCTTAATCTCATCCGCCCACCTAACTTTCTGCTGCCCCCTGCTACGCTTTCCTTCCCTTGGAATCCAGTTTGTTACCCTCAGCGACCATCGGTTATCCTCTCTTCGCACTACATGTCCTGCCCATGTCCATTTCTTCTTCTTAATTTCTACTAGAATGTCGGTAACTTGAGTTATTTCTCTGACCCACTCTGCACGCTTTCTATCTCTTAATGTTACCCCTACCATTTTTCGTTCCATAGCCCTCTGGGTTGTCCTCAACTTAAGTAGAACTCTCTTGGTTAGCCTCCACGTTTCAGCCCCATAGGTGAGCACAGGCAAGATGCAACTGTTGTATACTTTCCTCTTGAGCGATACCGGTAAGCTGCTAGTCATAATCTGCGAGTGCTTGCCAAATGCGCTCCATCCCAATCGTATTCTTCTTGTTATTTCCTTTTCGTGGTCCGGGTCTGCGGTTACTACCTGTCCTAAGTAGACATATTCTCCTACTACTTCCAGTATTTCGCTACCTAATGTAAACTGCTGTTCCTTCCCGAGGCTGTTGAACATTACCTTAGTCTTCTGCATACTGATTTTCAAGCCTACCTTTCTACTTTTCCTGTCTAGGTCATCAATCATTATTTGCAGTTCATCCCCCGAGTTGCTTAGCAAGGCAATGTCATCAGCAAATCGCAGATTACTGAGGTATTCTCCATCTACCCTTATCCCTAACTGCTCCCATTCCAAGTCTCTGAATACTTCCTCTAAACAAGCTGTGAATAGTACTGGGGAGATTGTGTCTCCTTGCCTAACACCTCTCTTTATGGGAATTTTGTTACTTTCTTTATGCAGAACTATGGTTGCTGTGCAGCCGCTATATATATCTTCCAGCACTTTCACGTATGGCTCGTCTACCCCCTGATTTCGCAATGCCTGCATCACCGCCGAGGTTTCAACTGAGTCAAATGCTTTTTCGTAATCAATGAATGCTATGTATAAGGGCTGGTTATATTCCGAGCATTTTTCTATCACCTGATTGATGGTATGGATATGATCGATAGTAGAGTACCATTTCCGAAACCCTGCTTGATCCTTTGCTTGATTGCAGTCTAAGGTTGTCCTGATTCTATTAGCGATTACCTTAGTAAATACCTTATACGTAACAGACAGTAAGCTGATTGGTCTGTAATTTTTAAGGTCCTTAGAGTCCCCTTTCTTGTGAATGAGGATAATGTTTGCATTCTTCCATGGTTCCGGTACCGTCGATGACACCAGGCACTGCGTATACAGGGTGGCCAGGTTTTCTAGCACGATATCCCCCCCGTCCTTCAGCAAATCTGTAGTTATCTGATCCTCTCCAGCTGATTTCCCCCTTTTCATACTTTCTAGTGCTTTCTTGACCTCGTCCTTCGTCACTGGTGGAACGTCTGACTGTTTTTCCCTACCGCCAATCTCATTACGGGAAAAGGAAATAACAAGAAGAATAAGATTGGGATGGAGCGCATTTGGCAAGCACTCGCAGATTATGACTAGCAGCTTACCGGTATCGCCCAAGAGGAAAGTATACAACAGTTGCATCTTGCGTGTACTCACCTATGGGGCTGAAATGTGGAGGCTAACCAAGAGAGTTCTACTTAAGTTGAGGACAACCAAGAGGGCTATGGAACGAAAAATGGTAGGGGTAACATTAAGAGATAGAAAGCGTGCAGAGTGGGTCAGAGAAATAACTCAAGTTACCGACATTCTAGTAGAAATTAAGAAGAAGAAATGGACATGGGCAGGACATGTAGTGCGAAGAGAGGATAACTGATGGTCGCTGAGGGTAACAAACTGGATTCCAAGGGAAGGAAAGCGTAGCAGGGGGCGGCAGAAAGTTAGGTGGGCGGATGAGATTAAGAAGTTCGCAGGGGTCAAGTGGATGCAGCTAGCACATAACCGGGTTAAGTGGAGAAATATGGGAGAGGCCTTCGCCCTGCAGTGGATATAATCAGGCTGATGATGATGATGAAGAAGTACGTGTAAAGGAAGCTGGGGCCACTAGTAGCGCGATTGAGCCTTGTGAACAATGTCAACATCTGTGCTACAGGCATCAATAATTTGCTTGTCACATCAGGGTACTATGTACTCTACGGACACACGGTGCCGTCAAAGCGGTTGGTTCACTTGTTCTGTGGAGACATATTCACGGTAGGCAGAAGGCATGGCTTTTCAAGTGCAGTGACCATTGTGGCTCCAAGCTTTGTTTGGAAACTGAAATCAGCGAGTTGAATTTGTTGGTTTGGGTGTATATGTAGCGAAGAAGCACGCATATTTTCTTCCCTCTCCCCTGAGCCCTGCAAGCTTAAAGATCAAGTGTAGCAGCAACTTCAAATCAAATCTTAATAAACAAATTTGGTCACTAAACTTCACAGCATTTCTTAATGCATATGTCATGTTCTACATGAACAATATCACAGCAGCAGCGACATTTTGCCTAACATTAAGCGTTTTTGAGCTGTTTTTCACAGCTGCCTTTTCATGCAGCCTGGGAAACGTTCTGTTAGCCTGTGAATATCGAGTTTGCTTCTGAATGTTCAGAGGACTTGACATTAGGACATGAGTGTTTTGCGTGTGGAATAGTTAATTCAAATTTTACCCTTGTGGCCAAATTCAAAAACATGTCTCCACTCGACGCTACCTCAGCTCCATAAAGTGCAGAAAACAGTCTTTTCTCTACTTAAGGTTCAGTTCAGATTCTTGAATGCTTTTCAGCATTTCTTCACATGTCTCCACTCGACGCTACCTCAGCTCCATAAAGTGCAGAAAACAGTCTTTTCTCTACTTAAGGTTCAGTTCAGATTCTTGAATGCTTTTCAGCATTTCTTCCGACTTACCCTCCAGAAATATTTCTCCACTCCAGACAGCACAAGTGGCATACGGGGCAAGACTAATGGCGAATTCGAGCGGGAGAGCAGGCGCCCTCGAGAGCACTTCGAAAGTGCTCTCAGACAAGTGGGTGCCCTCCAGTGGTAGAGCAGGAGTAGAATCACTGGCTTCCAATGGTAGAGGAGGAGGTCTTTTCCTTTGCTGAGAGCACCTGAATGCACTCCCGGCTGCTCCCTCATCTAAAGCGAGTGTAGAGGAAGTCACATGACATAAAGCGGTGTATCCGCACCATCTTTTTTCTTTTCTCAAGTCGGTGACGCTCTAAATGGTGGCTGCAAAGCATTGCTCAGGTTTGAGAGTCACTGCTGGCATCGAAAGGGCCAAAGGAGGCAGATCGCCGCGCTGTGACAACAAAGGCATGCAAAGCAGTTCTACATGGAGTGTTTGCTTCTCCTCGGGTTGCAACTGCTGCTACTGCGGGTAGGCGGAGAATGCTGGGGAGGGAAGTGCGGTCACAATGGTCGTGGCGTACTGCTCTCGACACGCAGAGAGCGTTCCCGTGGGAGGAAAATTACACCCTCGCTCGGCGTGCTCCTGTACTTCTCTGTACTGCTCGGCACCTCTGCTCTCGTCCCCCCAACCGAATGGGCCATAAGGCCAAAATTTGGCCCGGAAAGTGCATGCCACTACGTGTAACATGCTCATTTTCTAATGCCAAGTCCTTGTGAATAGCATCCACTAGCTGCCTCAAGAGTCACAGGCTAGTAGGCTGTGGCGGCCGCTTTTCGATGGAGACTAAAAGCAAGGCGCCCATGTGCGGTGCGACATCAGTGCACGTTAAAGAACTCCAGGTGGTTGAAATTTCTGCAGTCCTCCACTACAGCATTTCTCATAGCCTGAGTCGCTTTTGGACGTTAAAAAAAAAGTCACAGCCTAGTAAAATATGTTTTGCAGACTGCATGAACAAGGCAGCTGTGAAAAATGGCTGAAAGCAATTCACATCTATCAACATTCACTGCCAGTGACATAAGGCTGATGTAGAACAGGATTTAGGCATTGAGAACTGCTCGAACTGCTGTGAACTCTAGTGACCTAGTTGCATATTTGCCCTCTGAGTGCTCAGCGGCGAGCGTTGAGCACATGTGAGGTTCAAAGAAGCATGTTATAGCGCATGCACCCAAGCCAACAAATTTGTCTTTCCAGAAGCAAAT
This sequence comes from Amblyomma maculatum, assembly GCF_055883805.1. Taxonomy (NCBI): domain Eukaryota; kingdom Metazoa; phylum Arthropoda; class Arachnida; order Ixodida; family Ixodidae; genus Amblyomma; species Amblyomma maculatum. Next base: position 477,327,446 of record NC_139344.1, on the reverse strand, counting down.
GCCGCTTCTGTTTCCAAGCAAGCTAGGAGCTTTAATTTTAAGCGCACTTGAAAAGCCATGCCTTCCACCAACTGCAAATATCTCTCCACAGCTAAAAAGACAGAATTGACTCCCCCCCCACCCTTCAGCACTGCATCTAGACATACAAGTATATTTGAGGCAATCAGAAAGCCATTGATGTGTGCAGCACAGGTGTTCCATGGCACAACTGCACCTCCGGTACCTCGCTGTCTTCCTATTTACAATATGACATTCCCCACGATTGCACCACTGTCCACAGTGGTTCACAGAAACCACTGCACATGTTTCATTTGCTGTTAGCCATCAAATGCTTTCTGCAACTTGGCACTCGGCGTGCTCTGAAATGTTGCTGAGGTATCTGGTGATGACTTGAAATGTGCTTACACCACAGTAGCATAATGCGATGATCAACTACAGCATTGAAATCTGCAACTGACGATAGTTATCCATGCTCAACGTCAGCCGCAGAAACTTAGGAGGCTTTTCTTGGTCGTACTTGAAAAGATGTTTCAGTATTTTCGCGTCAGATTGAGGTTCTCGGAGCCAATGCTTCAGAGAGTGGGTCTGTGAATCCTTATTGTATCCACTTTCATGAAAGGCTTGGTATGCAGTAGAACGAAGTCTGCACAGTGTGTGAAAGCTGCGATGCCCCATGTTTGCAAGTGGAAGTCTAGGTGTCCCCGTAGTAGTGTCATTGCCATTTATAGATGCTCTGTTTTCTCATGCACTCGAGGAGCAATTCAAGTGGAGCTTCATTTCAAAAAAAAAAAAGGGCCTTGAGGACCGCTTGGAGTAAAGGTGTTAGTCAAGGCATGTTTGTGAATATCAGTTAACCTGATCCCTATGCACTGTTTCCACTGCCTCGGGTGGTTAGGGTATTTCTCGACCTTATTGGAAGGAAGGCTGAGGGGCCGTCATGAATCCTAACCAAGCTTTTAGTAAACTTGGGGAGAGTTGTGCCACTTCTACATGGCATTCTCGATCACCATTGAAAGATTCCATCATCTCACTAAGCTCTTGTACCCCGCTATTGCCACTGATAATTCGCTGCTGGGCTCAAGTAATACTCGTGTACTTTTGAAGATGTGTTATCAACTGTTTTTGTACAAGTTGCAATGATGATATACTTTCCGTACTGTTCTGTGTGCAATTTTGTTTTTCTTCTATGACCATATATGTAGAATTGCATAATCTTTCATTTCAGGTTTGGTTTTATTCCTAGCTCTGTGTGCTAAGCCATATCTAGAATGCACACTTCTATTTCTCAAAGTCCAGTCTCCAGTTCTGGACTGCTCTGTTCACTCTAGTTATTGTAGCTTTCCATGAAGCAGTGCTCAGATGTCTTTGATTGATAGGATATGGTTCAAAGACCCTTGAAATATCTGTTCGACTAAGGTATTAGATTTTGTGATGGACTGATGCTGAACGCCTGTATTCTTGTGTCAGTTCATCATATTTCTGTAGTTCAGAATTGAAACTTTTTGAATTGCTATCAATTAAAAATAGAGCACCTAATTACTCCTTTCTCAGAATGTTTTGTAAAGACAGCTGAATTTTAGGATTTTGGAATATAGTCCTGCTTTTTTTTTGCATTTTGCAGATGTCGCACAGCGAAAACCTGTATCCAAGCTCGAATCCAACAGGCCAAGAGCAGCTGAAGAAGGAAACCTGCATCCAAGCTCGAACCTGGTGGACCGAAAGCAGATGTTTTGTGACCACAGTGTATCAGCCAATAAAGCCAATCCAGGTGACCACATGTATCTTTTGGTAGCTTGCATTCTTTGCACTTGAGACTCATCTCATGGAGAGCATCATTTCTGCAAAACATTTTGTGTCATAACTGTAGCAGAAACTGATTGAGGCCTTGCACAAGGCCTAAAGCTGGCATATTAGTATTATGCACAACACAAACATGAGGTGTGATGTAGGAGCCTTGCAACCATGCAGAGTATCACCATAGGATGGTAGCATTCCCATGCTGAATGTCTCATTATCTGAGATCTGACTAATGTCTTGTACCTTCAGAGTGCACTCATTCCTTGCACTAAAGGCCCCAATATAGTCCGACGTTTTCGACGCGACTGGCTAAGTCTACGACGTTAGCCACGGCGCGTCGGCTACGACGGGCGCGTCAAAAAACTGCCGCTTCTACAGTCTGGCGCGGCTGGCGCACCCGATGCCGCGGCGCGCATGCGCACAAGACGCCCTCGAGGGCTGGTACGTTTTCGGGGTTCATTTTCGAGCAGACGACAATGCACCTACAGGGACCTGGCTGCAGCCTATCAAGGCACTAATTACTGTTGTGATCAAGGCAATGACGCGATGTGTTTACTGCGAATGTTCAAATGGCACAAGGCATTTACAGCCAGCCGTGGAGACGTCCAGCCCAGCAACGGCCTGAGCCCGCGCCGCCGACGGCTACAGACGGAACGATGATTGTATACGTGTGTGTTTTACTGAAAACTAATCAAAATTTAAGTATATGTACGATTACAGAGGAGTTAGAGATTAAACAGTAATGAGGATCACTTTCTCGGCTGGCCGCAGTTCCTGTAGAATTCCATAAATTTCGCGAATTCGCTGGTTGTTGAACCACTGACGTTCCGTGAGGCCAAATCGAGTACGGCCTTCGATTCCGGCGTGTACCGGTCACAACTCTATGCGAAGCCGCTTCCGCAGTTTTTGGTATTCTTCCTATGAATGTACTGCAGATAAGTGAAACGACACCATCGTTACACCACCTAGAGCAATGCATTAAAACGAGCATGGCACACGCACCGCAGCGAAGAACTCACAGCTGTGCCTAGCCGCACTACTGACAGTTTGCATCGCAGGCATTTTTCTTTCCTCTGAACGTCTCTGTATAGTCAATCCGCTTGGTATCAGATGCAGGGCCGCCCTCGAATTCGTTCTAGCAGCTTTTCCGCAACGGTGTCTGAAATGCGCACGTGGTTATAGCACGGTCTCTGTCTACATGCAAGCCGCCATCTTCACTGCGCGTGAGAAATGCTGGAATGTGTGGCCGACGCGGCTGATGCGGTCGGCGAGAAATAGGCGAGATTCTATTTGCGCGTCGGCGACGTTGGGCCGCGTCTGCTCACGCTCGCTACGTCCATCACGCCGTGCCGTTGGACTATAGACCTCGGTTTTTCGCTGACGTAACGTCGCGGAGGCCGACGTGCGCGCGCGCGTGTTACGTCGGACTATATTGGCGCCTTGAGTGCCCACATCCATGCACTCTGAATGTTGATAGCTATGCACAAATTTTGCCGCACACACACGGGTACAAAAGTCCTCACAGTGTGCACGCCTTCGCGCCGTGAGCACGTTGCACGTTCTCCCACCGTGCACACATTGCGCGTCCTCTCATCGCACATCCTCCCTCGTACATCCTTGTTCGTACATCCTCGTTCGTACGTTTTCGTTTGTACATCTCGTTCGCACATTCTCGCGCTGTGCGGGTCGATAACCACGCACAGATAACCACGCAGAGCCTCGTACAATATTTTCAGTAGGGGACTCCTCGACGAGGCGCCAGCACCGACTGTACTGCGCCGTAAGTGGTCTTGTAAGCACAGAAAAAGGGCTACCTGCCGCATATTTTGTGTTGTAATATACGTCAGCTACAAACTTCCTCTTGATTCCTATATGCCGACGTGCTCTGCTTTGGGTGCTTCAGCAAGGGACGAACGATGAACAACCCTTTAGACTGTTCATGCAGCATAGATCATAGTCAAAAGGTAGATCCCCCACATATAAAAAATAAAAGCATTATTTTCTATACGTTCTCTACCTTCGCCTGGCATAGAAAAAAATCTAGCTTTCTGAGATGTTCTGGAATGAAGTGTATTTAAATTCAATAGCATTGCACACTGCCCAACTTTTTACTACAAGTCGTGTACTTGCTGTGGCGGCTGTTAACTAGTTCGGAGTTAACATTTCCTGGTAAAGACTTAAAAGAGAAAATTTTGAAGACACTTGAAGCATAGCAACCCCACAATTGGAGACTGGAAATAAGTGTTGTAAGGCAGCACTTGCATGAACGTCTGTTCTTTTCTAGAACCAGCTGGCACACAGCGCGCGACGCTCCGAGCAGCAGTTAGCGATGATGATGATGATGGATCTATACAGATGAAAGCGGTGAAAGTTCACGCACTGCGCTCACCCAAATCCCCCCGACTAGAGAGCGACCACCCTGGTCGCTGATTACAGGGATAAGGGACGACGGGCATAAGGCTTCATGCGCGAGACGTGTGCGATGGTGTGCGAGGGCATAACGCGATAGTTCACCAGAGATATTTGTTGGAGTACTGTATAAGGGCCAACGTAACGATGGAGGAACTTCTCACACAGGCCAGGAATGCGGACTGGTGTCCAGAGGAGAACTTCATCACCGGGGTGAAAGGAGGGAGTTCGATGGCGCTGATCATACAGGGCTTTGCGTTCTTGTTGGGCATCTTCAGTGTTCAAACGGGCAAGTTGGCGACACTGGGTCATACGAGTGGCAAACTCTTCGCCCAGAGATGCAGGCGTAGAGGGAGCAGAGCAGAAAGTAGTGTCGAATACTGTCAATGGTTGACGGCCATAAACTAAAAAGAAAGGGTTATAACCAGTAGTCCGCTGAACAGCGGAATTGTAGGCGTTGGTGACGCAAGGCAAAACGTTGTCTTAGTTCCGGTGATCAGGAGCGATATACACGGATATCATGTCGGACAAAGTGCGATGAAACCGCTCGATGAGTCCATTGGTCTGAGGGTGGTAGCTAGAAGAAATCTTATGGACAGTGTTGGCGGCGCGCAGTACTTCCTCAAGGACTTGAGAAAGAAATGTCTTTTCACGGTCGCTAATGAGAAATGATTTTTTTGCTTTAAAGAAACAAAAAAAACATGATTGCGTACTCACCACCGAAATATTTGTCATAAAATTATTGTTGCCTGGTCATGCTGCTCTTCAAGGAAATTATTTTTGTCCGAAAGCTGCATAAGCGCGTGTATGACTCTCATGACCTGCGTTCGATTATTTTTGCTAAGTCGGCTTAGCAACACGCGTTTAAATGCTTTTTCCTATGCAGTATCCTGGGAAGATTCTCCATGCTTTTTGGGAATATTATCAAAAGACATTGCAAACCAACCGAGGGTATTTCAATCTAGAAATTACGTTCGTTCCCTCTAACAGCTTAGAAAAAACGTAACGTGTTTGCCAAAAGTAACCTGGCTGCTGGGTTCGCTTTTCAAACGTGTTTGGAGCCATTGATCTATTTCAAAAGGCAAAAAATGGTCTTTACAGATATGAGTGATGGGGTTTTTTTCCGCACAGGTGATGAATAATTTGGCATGTCCTGTAAAACGCTTAGCTACGGGGCTAAGGAGCAAATCAGGCAGCCTGGTTACTTTTGGCAAAGACGGTACGTTCTGTGTTAGACAGGCAGCAATTTGCGACGTAGCGGCACCAGCCTTCGCTGTGGCAGCGTACGCATTCTTCGTTCCCCACGCCTGAGCAGCGTCCAGTGAACCTGAGCGGAATTCCAACTTGCGGTGTCATATGAAACCACGCGGACTAGCGCCGGCGCGCTCTCTCTTCGCTCTTCCCTCTTCTTTCTAGCAGCGCAGGTGCGCGCCTCGCGGTTTGTCTGATGCAGCTCCGCTCGCACTCGGAGAATAAACAGTACAACAACGACATGCCTCGTCCTGTCTTGCGGAACGGTTTGCAAGTCAGTGTGAGTACCACTGACTTTATTTTTAAGATATATGTTCGTAACGGAGTGGGTTTTTGGGAGCATTTGTTGCTTTATTTGCCTCTCACGTTGCTACACTTCCCTGCAGGAGTAAAGACTCTGGATCACAAGGGCGGAATTTTGAGTGCCAATTTCTTCTTGGGCTGCTTCGGTTGGCGCTGCATGCAAGGGTTTGCTGGACGACAGGTGAGATATCCATTTTTATCCAGTGCGGCGTATTAACTGGAAATTAATCATTTTGTCAGTCATTGGCACCTGATAATTAAGATTAACAGAATGTGCTTATCTGCTGTTTATGTACGCCGAGAGTAAGAAAAGTTCATTCTTCTTGAATTACAATTTAAGCACATTGACTTGGACAAACTAATTTTGTAGCAGCGGTAAATTTTACTACTCATGAACAGAGTGCCCAAGCTGTGCTAAAAAAAAACAATTTTGCTCTTATTTTTGTTTTCGCTTGCAGATGTTGTACGAAAGGAACATGCTGACATGCAAGCTGCTCGAGCATACATCGGCAGGGGCTGCTGAAAGCTGCTGTCCTTATAACCGAGAGCAAAAGGCGCATGCTAGAGATGCTGGCTTGGCAGACACCTAAAGCTGGCTTTAATGCGGCGTCTTCCTACAACCTGGGATCTGCCGACACCTTGTCAATTGACCTAACCAGCGGTGAAGTCCTGGAAGTCTGAAAGTATTCTGCCTAGTTCTTTTTCATTATGTACCACATGTGCACCCAATAAATATCTATCAAACGAACAATTCTGGCTTTTTTTCTCTGAATGCATGTATTGTATTGTATTGTATTGGGTTTAGTGGCGCATAAGCGGCTCAGGCTATCATGCGCCAGGCACAAGGCTGAATCTTAAGTTTAGTGGAGTATATGTATTCATTCTACAGTTTCTTTAGAACATTTGCTTCCTTTAGAAAGCTAAAAACGCATGACAGATCCACAAGACCATTTTCACCTAAACTCAATGCTGGATGGAACGGTATGTGCTCATTGTGAAATCTAATAAAATACTTTTTCCTTTGTATTTCAAGTCCTGTGCACGAAAATAAAACATGGTTTATGGTGAGTTCCTCCGCATTCTTGACACAATGGTTTGTTTTCTTTTCTCAACAAAAAATTATGCATCAAGTGTGTATGGCCAATGCGGTGTCGCAATAAAATCACTTCTATGTAACATTCTTGATGATGACATGATTTCCATTCCGCCAAAATCGGCTTCACCAACTGCAGTTTGTTATTTATCTCGCTACTCCATGACGACGGCCATTTCTCCGTTAGTTTACAGCGCACTAGCGACATGCCGTCTCTGTATGAAATATTTATGTTCGTGATCTGTTTGTCATGGGCTTGAGCAGCGCAAACGTCTGCTCTCTCATTGCCTCCCATGCCGACATGACTCGGGACCCAACAAAAATTTAGTTATGCCCTTGAGCAGAGGCTGCTGATATATTATGTATGGTGTCTCCAAGTAGTGGAGCAACTGCGTTTTTGTGGTGAAGGGCTGTTGAAACACAGAGACTCTGTGTAAATATTACTGTTTTTGATGTGCCCATTGGCTATGTTCCTTACTGCAATAGCAAGTAAAAATGCTCGTACACAGCGGTAAAAATGCTTCTACACTGATGTAGTCTTACTATTTTTTCCCATTTTCTTTGCACTACTGCACTTCCAACATGCTTGGTTGTCTTGGAACCATCTGTATAAAACTGTGTGCAGTTTGAGTACTTTTCTTCAAGAGCTAAGAATTCTTGAAAAATATGTTCATGTGGTGTTTTCTGTTTACAAAACTGAGTCAATGCGAAATCACAAAAAAATGGGGGGGGGGGGGCTGTACCATGTGGTAGTGGATCGTGCCTCGATTCAATATCAGGGAGAGAATAGTATTCCCAGCTCTTGGCATTTATCCTCGAACCGGAGTAGCAAGGGTCTGATTAAGGGCGGTCTACTATTGAACAACAATCTGGAGCTGCACTTTGTAACAAGGGGGTAGCATACATGTATCCTGTTTTCGATATACTAAATAAAGATTATTATTACTATTATTATTATTTTGGTAATGAGCGTATTTTGAGGATGTATGAAAAAGTAAGCATGGTTCTTCTGTATTCGAGGGAGGGCTCATTTGTTTCAACACAGAGACTGTTTATGTGAGAGGTTCTATATTCACCAGATGCGAGACGCAAACCCAGGTTGTGCACAGGGTCCAGTCGTTTTAGGTATGAGGCTCTTGTAGAGCCGTACACTATACAACCGTAATGCAAACAAGATATTACAACAGTGATAAGTGCTCAAAAGGCATGTTCTATCGGACCCCCAGTGTTTTCTTGAAAGGACCTTGAGTATATTTAGGGATTTTGTAGCTTTCTTTTTAAGAGTATTGATATGCGACAAAAAAGTGAGTTGTCTGTCAAAAGTTATCCCAAGGAATTTGCGCTTAATTTGAACTGGTAATTCGGTCTTGTTGAGGTGCAGAGTGGGGTGAGTTTGCATTCAACGTCTGAGTGAAAACATAACTGGCTCTGTTTTCTGTTGAGAAAACTGAAATCCATTTTTGTCTGCCCATGTTATTAATAATTAGCTGCACTTGCCTCTTACATGTTGCTACGTTGCGGAGGTGCAAGATATTTGAAGATCGTCGACGCAGGCCGAGTACATAATAGATTTTGGTATTACTTTGGAAATGGAAGTCATTTTAACTATAAAGAGCATTGTGCTTAAAATACATCCCTGCGGAACACCATTTTTTTGGGGTGAAGATTTTTTACAGTGTAGTACCTAGAGGCACCTGGAATGTGCGTTTGGATAGAAAATCATTCAGAACTTTCAGCATTCGGCCATGGATCCCTAAGTCTACTAGGTCACGTAAGATCCCGAACCTCCAGGTTGTGTCGTACGCTTTGTCTAGGTCAAAGAAAACGGCGAGGCAGTGTTGTGTGTGTATAAATGCCTCTCTGTGTTTTCGAGGCGAACCAGATGTCTGTTGTTGAATATGTTTTTATAAAACCACATTGGTTGATGTCTAAAGGTTCATGGGATTCAGGAGTGAACTATAATCTGACGTTGAGAACGCTTTCAAAAGATTTGGCTAGGCAGCTGGTGAGGGCAATGGGCCTATAACTGCTTGGGATGTCGATGGTTTTCCTGGCTTTAGGAATGGTAGAATTATTGCCTTCTTCCAAGCCTCTGGGAGTGTTCCGCCAATCCATATTTTGTTAAAAAATTTAAAAAGGGCTTCTTTTGAACATTCGGATGGATTGGCGAGCATTTTATAATTTATTCGGTCAGGACCGGGTGCAGTTTGTTTACCTGAAGATAAAACACTTTTTAATTCCTGAATTGTGATAAGGCTATTGTACTCCTCGTCTTGGCCTCCACTTGTTGGAAGTCTTTGTTTTTCAGCTGTTCTGTGCTTTAAGAAAGATTTACTGTAGTGTGTGGAACTTGGAATTGTGAAAAAAATATTCCCCTAATATATTAGCTTGCTCCTCTATACTGTTTTGCACACCTGGGGCTGTCAACAGGGGAATAGTGAAGGGAGAGTAGGTGCCATTTAGTTTATTTCCCGGCTCCCATATTTTTTTGGATGTGACTGAACTATTTATTGAGGATATGTAATTTTGCCAGGATGTTTTTTTCAGCGCTACGACTGATATGCCGAGCTTTAGCTCTGGCCTTTTGAAAAATGATTAGATTTTCGTCTGTTGGGTATCTACGAAAGACTCCCCATGCCTTATTTTGTTCATTCTTTGTTGCCCTGCATTCGTGTGTACCAATATTTATTTTTTCTTACCCCTCCCGAACTCTGAGGAATGGCAAGATGCGCGGCAGCGAGAATACAGCATGTAAAAATATCATTTAGTTCATCCACACTGAGGCTATCTGAAAACATTTCCTCCAGACGGGCTTCTGATTTAAACGATGACCAGTCCGCTAGGTGCAATTTCCGATGGCGTGGTTTAGTAGAGATCGCTCCTGTAAAGGTTGTCTAAACATCCCATTTAAAATCGCTAAAAATGGAGGGTGAACAGAAAGATAGGTCTAAGCAGCTGATTTTCCCGTAGCTTGGCGAGCAGTACGTTTTCTTTCCCGTGTTTAGAAGGCAGATGTTGTTACATAAAATAAAATATTCTAAAACATGACCGCTAGTATCGGTTAGTTCATTTCACCAAAATGAGTTGTGGGCATTAAAATCGGCGACTATGAAATATGGTTCTGGAAGCCATTGCTGACGTTCTTCCAAGTCAGCAAGGGTTCTAGGTAAATGTGGTGGTAGAGACAAAGAGCATATTGTTAATGTTTTAAACAGCCACTTCTTCCAATTTGGTTTTTAGGCTGATTTCGCTAGTTGCAGCATCACTCCTAAGAGCAATTGCAACGCCTCCCGAGAGCCTTCCTGACTGTTCTCGGTCGCACCGAAAGACTTTATAGTTTTTCATAACACCTTTTTGTTGGGATCCTAATTTTGTCGCCAGTATACATAATAATAATAGTAATAATATTAACAATAATAATAATAATCATAATAAGCGACATAAACGCCTAAAAGGTCTTTTATGTCGCTGTAGTTTTTAAGAAATCCATGACAGTTCTACTGAATGAGGAACGCCATGTTTAACAGCTTATGGTGATTTCATTAGAAAACTGAAATTCGTGGTTTGTCTGGTCCAGTTATTACATTTTTCTCTTATTTTTTTCGTTCGAGAGAGCTATTCCGCCTCTGCAGCAGTGGCGGAGGAGGGGTTGCATCCATTGCCTGCTCAGAGGCAATGGAGGTCCGCGAATGAGACGCGGATGTGGGGGTTTCTGGCTTCTCCTGTGGGGGGAAGCCGTGTGGGCTGCCGCCTGAGAGGCTGGCGGGCTCTTGTTCCAGGCAGGAACGGCTCTTGATGTTCCTGCCTGGAGCGGGGAGGGTCCTGCCCGAGGCTGTGCCTGGGCAGAGGCTAGATCCTGTTGTGGTGCGCCGCCCCCACACTCCACAATATTGGAATAGTTTGGATTAGCAGTGAAAACGAATGTGCCCTGTGCAGCAAGGTAACGCTTACGTGCCTCTTTCAATGTTACATTTTCCTTTACTTTTATTGTTATTATGTCCTTTTCCTTCTTTCAAGAGGGGCATGACCGCGAGTACCTGGCATGTCTACCTGCACAGTTTGCACCGTGTAGTGTGGCATCACACTCCTCGGATTTGTGGTCATTTGAAGCACATTTGGCACATGTTTGTCGGCCATGGCAGCTATGGGAGCCATGACCAAACTTTTGGAGTTGAAGCAACGCCTAGAGTTGGGGTGTAGGGTCGGATGTCTACTTTGATACAGCCTACTTTTATGGTGTCGGGGAGATTGCTGGAATTGAAAGTTAGGACTATGTGCTTTGTCGGCACATCTTGGTTGTCTTTGCTGATTTTGATCCTGTGCACTCTGATTATATTTTGTTCGGAAAGGCCTTCTAGTAGTTCTTCAGTGAGAGACAGGAAATCCTTCTCTGAGATCACACCTTGAACAGTGTTCAGCGATCTGTGGGCAGTAACTGTTACTGGGCAAATATGGCAAGTTTAAGGAGATTTGTATACTGGTCTCTGCTTTGGAGTTCGAGCAGGAGATCCCCGCTGGCCAGTTTGCTTACTTTGTATCTGGGGCCTATGATGTTTGTTAGGGACTTTGACACTACAAAAGCTGAAATTATCCGGGCATGTTCACCAGTGTTTTCACTGTGGAATACAGGGTACTTGGGGAAGATTTCTTATTTTGGGGAAACGAATTCGGCTGTTATATCGGTCTGCCTTTTTTTAAGGCGATCAATTGGTTTTGCTGAGGATGCGATAAAACAATGCTGTTCAGCCACGATGCCAGCCGCCCACCACGGAGCCCAACAAGGGGACGGGACAGGAAATTGCGAACAAGTCCTGCCTCCGCCAGCTGTACACCATGACTATAACCTAATATGGGGCAACACAGGGTAGTTACTTAACACAAGGTTACCCCTTGCCGCCGGAAAGTAAGGAAAAACCAAGTAGAGAGTAGAGGACAGGAGAGTTGTAGGAAAGCAGATAGAAAAGTGAAAGATGGACGGGAGGACAGGAAAAGGCGACTGCCGAGTTCCCCCGGGTAAGTCAGGAGGGGGGTGCCGTCTATGGGAAGCGTGGGCCAAAGTAGTGTGTTGCCTCCGCCGAGGGGCCTTTCAAGGTCTAAAACCTCGGCATCGGCTCAACCACCAAAATCCCCTTTTCCCCAGACACGACGATGCCACGCACGGCTAAGCGTCGGTGCTCGGGGTCCGTGTTGTCGCATAGTACACGCAAACATCTGCTTTAATAGATGCCTCCTGGGGGGGTGTGAACGCATGTATACTTCCAGGATGCTGTATATATATATATATATTATCGTCATCATCATCATCATCAGCCTGATTATACCCACTGCAGGGCGAAGGCCCCTCCCATATTTCTCCACTTAACCCGGTTTAGCAGTATATATATATATATATATATATATATATATATTGCCGCAATGTTATCGTACTGGCGCCGCCATGTGGCGAGCTCGGGAGACTGGCACGCGCTCGTCTTCTTCGCTCTCAGTGCTCGCCCGCCAGTCGGTTCCGTGCCTGATCTTACCGCTGCTTTTACTTAGTCCTAGTAAACCTGCTGAACCAGTTTCACTGGCTTCTGTGACATTTTTGGTGGAGCTTCTGGGTAGATCCCATGTACGAAGAGCCTTTGGCTGCCCCCTACGCCCATCTACACACCGTGGACACGACACCTGTGCACAAGGCGAGCCATCGCTTGAGAGGCTTAGCACCCGAGTGTGGTCCTCTTGTTTCCCCACCGCGAACCACGATGACTACAGCGGCAATTCAGACCACTCAGCTTCCCGTGAGTGCCCAGCAGCTGATCTGCCATACTCCACGTATGCCCACGCCGTTTCATGGCGACAAGTTCGAAGACGTTGAGGACTGGCTGACCAGCTACGACCGGGTCGCTGTGTTTAATGCGTGGGACGAGGAGCGAAAATTGCACAATGTTTATTTCGCACTAGAAGACGCCGCCAAGATGTGGTTCGAAAACCATGAGGCTACCATTTCCACCTGGCAGGATTTCCGGCGGCAGCTGCTCGCAACATTCGGCAACGATACAAGAAAAGAGATGGCCGAACTCGTTCTACAGTCCCGAGCACAGCGGCCTAATGAAAGCGTCGCCGTGTTTGTGGAAGAAATGACTCGCCTTTTCAACCGGGCGGATCCGTCCATGTCGGAGGCAAAGAAGGTGCGCTACCTTATGCAAGGCGTCAAGGAGCAGCTGTTCGTTGGCCTTGTACGTGACCCTCCACGTACTGTTGCTGATTTTACAAAAGAAGCAACAAGCATCGAGCGTGCCTTGAATCAGCGATTTGTACATTTTGATCGCTCTGCGAACATCGCTGCCGTAGACTTCCGCTTGCCAATGGTCGGAAACGACAGGGAAGCCCTTCGCGAACTTATCCGAAGCATCGTGCGCGAAGAGCTGCAAAAGCTGCCCAATCTCGAACAACATCCACGTGTTGGGGGCATCTCGGATATTGTGCGCGAAGAGCTCCGCCAAGCAGTACCATCAGTACCGTCGCCCCAGCCTCCTGCGCCACAGATCATGACGTACAGCGACGTGTTGCGTACCCCTGCGTCTGAACCATTGGCACCCTGCAACCCTGCTCCTCCCGCTCGTCCTCCACCCCAATATCCAGGTTCGACTGGTGCGCCTGAAGCTCGACCACCCGTTCGCAAAGCACACGCGTGGCGCACGCCGAACAATCTGCCCCTTGTGCTTTCACTGCGGCGAAGCCGGTCACGTTCTGCGCCACTGCCCGTACCGTCGGATGGGCTTGCGCGGATTTTCCCCGGATGCCCCTCGGCCGCGCTATGGCGAACGACCTCGGGACATCGACCAATACCTCAGCGACCACGTCCCACCTGCGTCCCTCCAGCGACGCCAGTCCAGGTCACCACCGCCGAGACAGTTTTCCACCAGCCGACGTTCTTTCCTCAGGCAGTCCCCAAGTCCGCACCGGGAAAACTGAAGACGGCGACCCTCGGGGGTAGGGCCGCCGTCGATGGACACTACGACCAACATCCTCCGCTCACCGATTCGATCACACAGACCGACCTCCGACCCTTCGCTCCGACGAACAATCCGACCACTTTTCGACGATCGCCGAAGCTTTCCTCCGACGCCCCCAATCGACGCACCGCACGACCAACGAGTCCGACGACCCCCCGACGATCACAGAAGCTTACCTTCGACGCCGTAATTCGACGCAACGAACGACCCGTCAGCCCGACGATCCCTGACACGCCGCACTTTGTCGATGGTGAGCTGCATTCCGCCGAGATACCGATCGTCGTTGATAACCACAACACGACTGCCCTTGTAGATACCGGCGCTGATTTTTGCGTTATGAGTCATGGCCTTGCTACCATTCTGCGAAAAGTCCTGACTCCTTGGCACGGAGCCCCGATAAGGACAGCCGGAGGGCATGTGGTAACGCCGCTCGGAGTGTGCACCGCTCGCGTCGAGATTCACCACGTAACTTTCTCGTGTTGCTTTGTTGTGCTAGCAGAGTGCTCCAAGGACCTGATTCTCGGCCTTGATTTTCTTAGAGAAAACGACGCAGTCATCGACCTCCGTGACTTCATGGTGACTTTCTCCACTCACCGCGCAATTTCCGACGAGTACAGACAGCACAGCGACGACTACACAGACAGGCCAATTTTCCGAGTGTGCGACGACCATGTCACTCTACCTCCACGCACCAGCTTGTTTGTTACAGTGCAGTGCGACAACCCCCCCGCCTTGCAAGGCCTCGCGGAAACGAACGTGAATTTATTGTTGAGCCTACAAGTCTGCGTCGCTCGGGGGATCTTTGCCTTGAGAAATAAACGAACTGAACTACTTTTAACGAACTTTAGTGCCGAATACCGCCATTTACCACAAGGTACAGCTATCGCTTATTTTGACGAAGTCAGTGCGCCATCCGCCCATTGTGCCCTTTCGCTGGCCAACGAGAACCCTCCCGAGAGCACTGGACATACTGTTCAAACTGACGTGAACCCAGCTTTGTCTCTTACCCAGAAACGCCGCCTTCAAGCAATTCTGGACACTTACCGTGACTGCTTTGCCGTCACTTCCAAAGTGAAACAGACGTCAGTAACCAAACATCGAATTACAGTTGATCCCACCGAGCGCCCTATCCGCCAACACCCCTACCGAGTATCGCCGAAAGAACGAGAGGCTATTCGGGCGCAAGTTGATGAAATGCTCCGTGATGATGTGATCCAGCCGTCCACAAGTCCATGGGCCTCACCAGTTGTGCTGGTCGCTAAGAAGGACGGAGCACTCAGATTCTGCGTCGACTATAGGAGGCTTAACAAAATTACGAAAAAGGACGTCTATCCATTGCCTCGAATCGATGACTCGTTCGACCGACTTCGCCACCCCCGATACTTTTCATCGCTCGATCTACGCAGTGGGTACTGGCAGATCGAAGTCGATGAACGTGATCGAGAGAAAACCGCATTCATTACTCCTGACGGACTGTACGAATTTAAGGTGCTTCCCTTCGGTTTGTGTTCCGCTTCCGCAACCTTTCAAAGAATGATGGACACTGTCCTAGCCGGCCTGAAATGGCAGACGTGCCTCGTCTACCTTGACGACGTTGTCATTTTCTCTGCGACCTACGAAGAGCACCTCAAACGATTGACGGCCGTGCTAAATGCCATCCGCGGGGCCGGACTCTCACTAAAACCAGAAAAATGCCACTTTGCATTCCAACAGCTCAAGTTCCTGGGTCACGTCGTGAGTGCTGAGGGAATTAGCCCTGATCCAGAGAAGACGGCTGCCGTAGCTGCTTTCCCGACCCCCACTGATAAAAGTTCCGTGCGTCGGTTTTTGGGCCTCTGTGCATATTACAGGAGATTTGTGCACGACTTCTCCCGAATAGCGGAACCATTGACTCGTCTAACAAAGGACCTTTCATCTGGGCCGACGAGCAGCAAAGGGCCTTCGAGGAGCTTCGCAAGCGCCTTCAAACAGCGCCCGTACTTGGCCACTTCGACGAGGAGGCCGACACAGAATTGCATACCGACGCCAGTAATGTTGGCCTCGGTGCAGTTCTCGTTCAGTGGCAAGAAGGCGTTGAGCGGGTGATTGCTTACGCCAGCCGCACCCTGTCTCGTTCCGAAGCGAATTATTCTACGACCGAAAAGGAGTGCCTTGCAGTTGTGTGGGCGGTAACAAAATTTCGGCCGTATTTGTATGGTCGGCCGTTTAGAGTGGTCAGCGACCACCACTCACTCTGTTGGTTAGCGAACCTTAAAGATCCTTCAGGCAGGTTAGCCCGCTGGAGTCTCCGCTTACAGGAGTTCGACGTCACTATTGTGTACAAGTCCGGCAAGAAACACAGTGACGCTGACTGCCTATCCCGAGACCCTATCCCGTGTTCTTCACGTGAAACAGATGACTCCGTCTTTCTCGGCGCTCTCTCGACGCCAGATCTCGCTCAACAGCAGCGAGACGACACCGAACTGCGGCCCCTCATCGATTACCTCGAAGGAACCGCCTCATCGCCGCCTCGCCTTTTCACGCGTGGCCTGTCGTCGTTCTGCTTGCGTGACGGCGTCCTCTACAAGAAAAACTACGCTTCCACAGACATTCAGTATCTGCTGGTTGTCCCAACGCCGCTCCGTCCCGACGTTTTGCAGGCATGCCACGACGAGCTTTCTGCCGGACATCTCGGTTTTTCGCGCACCTTGGCACGAGTACGACAAAAGTACTACTGGCCCAAGCTTGCCGCTATGGTTCAGCGCTATGTTAGGACGTGCCGTGATTGCCAACGTCGGAAGATACCACCTGTCAAGCCGGCCGGCCTGCTGCAGCCTATTGTTCCTCCGCGAGTACCTTTTCACCAAGTCGGTATGGACTTGCTCGGGCCATTTCCTACGTCATCATTGGGCAACAGGTACATCATAGTTGCCACAGATTATCTGACCCGCTATTGTGAGACGAAAGCTCTTCCTAGCGGCACGTCTACTGATATTGCAAACTTTTTCATCTTTAATCTGGTCCTTCGTCACGGTGCCCCTGCGATCGTTTTAACTGACAGAGGCACGGCATTTACTTCAGCTCTAACCCAGGAAGTGATGCGGCTCAGTGGCACTTGTCATCGCAGAACAACAGCTTACCACCCTCAGACGAATGGCCTTACTGAGCGACTCAATAAGACGATCGCCGATATGCTTTCTATGTACGTCGACGAAGATCATAAGAACTGGGACCAGATACTACCGTATGCAACATTTGCGTATAACACTGCAGTCCAGGAAACGACCCGCTTTACACCGTTTCGTTTGGTGTACGGTCGCGAAGCTGTCACCATGCTGGATGCAATGCTACTGCCAGATGTTGCCCACCCATCGATTGCCGGTGCCGACCAATTCGTCCAGCATGCCGAGGCCGCTCGCCAGCTGGCTAGACTGAGAGTCCGCACACAGCAAGTTAAAGATGCTCGACGGTATAACCTTCGTCACAAGGAGGTGATTTACAACCCTGGCGATCAGGTTTGGGTGTGGACACCTGTTCGCCAGCGGGGTCGCTCCGAGAAGCTTCTGCGCCGCTACTTCGGCCCGTACGAAGTACAACGGAAACTCAGCGACGTCACCTACGAAGTGACCCCGCAAGGAACTGTTTGCTCATCCCGACGGCAAGCACAATCGGAAGTCGTACATGTCGCCAGGATGAAGCCCTTCTACTCCCGCTAGGTCAAGCTACATGTTTTTTTTCTCTTTGCTTCCTTTAACTACTTGATGTGAACGCGCATCCTCGCCGACTACGGTTATCCTCGACCTCGCCACTCGGCATCGGGACGATGCCTTTTCTACCGGGAGGGGCAATGCCGCAATGTTATCGTACTGGCGCCGCCATGTGGCGAGCTCGGGAGACTGGCACGCGCTCGTCTTCTTCGCTCTCGGTTCCGTGCCTGATCTTACCGCTGCTTTTACTTAGTCCTAGTAAACCTGCTGAACCAGTTTCACTGGCTTCTGTGACAATATATATATATATATATATATATATATATATATATATATATATATATATATATATATATATATATATATATATATATATATATATATATATATATATATATATTGTGAAAGAAGGCCAGGTCCAGACGGCAAGGTCGGGAAGGCAAGGCAAGGTATGCCGTGTCAGCGTTTAATCTGATGGAGAAAAACCCAAGCGCGCGCCGGAGCCGGCGCCGCGGGACGATGATGATGGTATGTACAAGAGGAAGACGAAGATCCTGGTATGTACAAATGAAAGAAGATCCGTGGAGGGCTCACACAATCTGCCCAGGGGGTCGGAAGCGGTCAGCCTGGCCCCTCCTAACCAGCCGATGTACCGCGGCGCACAAACGGCTTCAAACGAGATTTCCACGGTGGCGTCGGTCAGCTGGGGGATCAACAGGTGTGACTTGGTAGTTTACTGGGGAAGTTTGGTTGATTACCTTGTAGGGACCAAGATAGCGGTGCTGAAATTTATCACTAAGGCCAGGGGTGCGCAGTGGCACGGCCGCTCTATGGAAGCACACTGGGTGCGGCCTGCTGCGTCGCGCCGCCGTCAATGGGCAAGCGCGTCCTTGAGGAGTTTACAGTTGCGCCCGCTATTTCTGCTGAGGGCGCCACTGTTCGGGGACACGTCGCCGCCAGGGTCGCCGGCTCTGAGCGCGCGGTTTGCTTCCTTTCTGGACGCGTTCGCTTCGTGTCTGCGTGGTAAACACAAACTTTTTTCTGTGCGCGTGTGCAAGCACGTTAACGTTGAGACGGGATGCGTTTGTTTTTTAATGCGAAAGCCGTTCTAGGCTCATGGAGCGAAAATCTGTGCGCAAAAGCTGTGCCTGTAATCTGTGCGTCGCATCTGTGCACTGGTGTGTCAGTCGCAAAAGCAGACGTGCAAAGAGGGAGATTAAGAATTAAAATGATTGATGGTGGTAGGTAATAAATAAAAGTTATAAATAGACATTGATAGAGGTAATGACTAATGCCAATGACTAATAATGGTTAATAATGACTAAAATGATTTGTAATGACCAGTTCATCAAACTGCGACATGCAATGACCGCAATTGATTAAAAATGAGTAAAAGTGCTTAGTGATGTGTGGTAATGACTATAATAGCTAGGCATGACTCATCATTACTGCTCATAGCTGCGAAATGACCAATATGTAAATCGAGGACATGTAATGACCACTGCCGATTCTAAAGGAGTAACCTGCTTAGATATCAGTGGTAAGGGCTACAATAACTACGCAGGCAGACTCATCATGACTGGAAAACGACCAATATATCAAACGACGACTTGAAATGACGAACTGTGGCAAACGATGAGAGGCAAATGATAGGAGAAGGGTAGGCTTTCGCCGTCCTCCGCCTAAGTGACATCTAAGAGACCCTCTAATTTTATCTGCTGAACTCGCTTCAGGTAAAGGCAGCAGCGAGGAGTGGAAATGCACTCGCTTCCTCTAAAATGAAAGTGGTGCTGAGGTTAAAAAGTCCAGATGCTGAAGCACAATGCCCTATCAGCTACCGTTGAATTTCCTACAAGGGGCAGCACATTGGACTTGTTGGTGATTAATTATAGGTTAACAGTGCAAACAACGTGACAGGAACACAGGAGAAGAGGACGGCACAACCGCGCTAGTTGTGTCGTCCTCTTTTCCTGTGTTCGCATCACCTTGTTTCACCTATTCAGTTACCATGGAGCTGGCCAGTGAACTAGGATTTTTAACGATGTGTTGTGAAGCAGATAAACACGATGAGGTAGCACCAGAAGCTTTTCTCGCCGGTTATGTTGCGAGGACACATCAGAAACAGGTACGAAGTTTTTTTTTTATATAAGCATACAATTTGTTCTAAATTTTGCCGGGCTAGTCTGAGTGGCCTTGCAAGCGAAGGAGCCTGTGCATACAACATTTGTTTATACTCTTGAGACTATTTGGGCCGACGCGATAAAGTGAAAAGCTCCGTTCCAATGAAAATCCGGCGCCCGCTCTGTCGGCGGAAAGTCGGAAAAATACCTGTCTGGTAAGAGACACTTTAGTTGGTGATATGGTCAGAAACCTTTGGCGCAGTGAGAACACGTGACATGTTCAATGTGGCAGGAGCTGCCAAACGAGAGAGAGTCAATAAGATGTAAGGGTGAAATGGGAATTATTGAAAGTGGGACCCTTAGATCCCAAGTCAGGCACACTATATTCCTATTGGGCACGTTCATACGGCTTCGGTAAAGAGGGGCTTTATATAGATATGTGTAGGGTGCTATTTCATATAATGCGGCGGCTTAAGGATGCATTCTAATGATATGCGACAGAGGCAGCAATTACGGGATACGGTGAATAAGCAGGTAGCAAAGTGCGGCTACTCCAGCGAGGCTCTGCAAGGAGGTTTAAGAACCCCAAGTTTTGTTTACCACTATCAGGTTGTTGCTTAATTTATGCGATATTTGGTAATGGTTTTGAGGTGACATGTCAGTCGTGCAAGAGCCTGTTGCAGAAAAGATGAGTCAACTGGACCAGTTACAGGTTAATGAAAATTAAGGACAATGGAGGCTTGATGTACCCCGCAAAGGAAGTAATCAAGCATTGTCAGCTTACGAGCACCATCATTAACAGGATGATGAAGTCTGAAAAGGTCCGGCGAAGTAGCAAGCTGCGTAAACTTTTGATTTCATCATTTTTTCTCACTGTACACAATACCTGCAGCTCATCTATGAAAACAATGATCGTACCCATGCTGAGGCGCTATGCAAGATATCGTTGTGTTGCTGCACCCACTGATAGCGAGCTGGGCTGGAAATGTGAACTCAACAGTAGAGCGACGTTTAAGGATATGGCATAAACCTCTCTCAAGAAAGGTTTTCTATCTGCGATTGGTAATTTTCTTCCTTTTTTGTGTGGCCATTTAATAAGCGTATTCAGCTGCACGCTGAATCTTGGCTGCAGTTGCGCTCTGAAGCGTGAACATTCTTGTGATCGCAGCTGAGTTTCACAACAGGAACACTCAATGCGCGTTCTTCCATTGAAAATTAAAAACCAGCGAAATTGTATGGGTTTACGAGCAGCTAATAAAAATAGTAACAAAAACTTTCGGCGCATATACGTAGCACCTTGAGGCAGACCGGCTCTATGAAGCGCGCTTAGTTCGGTCATGCAAAATGCGGGAAGCCATGACGGATAGTGTTCTGGCGTACAAAGTTTAAGGTCCCCAACTGAGTCGAAGGTCCCAGGTTATCATCTAATTTAACCTAATAAACATCTTCATATTTCCACCGTAACATTTGTCAGAATGAGATAGAAAGGTTTGTTACATGTCGCATTTTCACAGAGGTTGCTCATAGTAGGACATTTTTTTTATTGGATAGCGCTGTCAGCTTAGAACAGGTTGACATCAATTTGTGTATAAAAGCTGTATGCAGGAATGAGTAAATGGTATAAAAATGACACACGGAATTCGTGACATAGTTAATGAAGTGGTTATGCATTAGGCTACCATGGCAGCTGAACAGCTTCGAATTGTTCACAGCCGGGTCACATTTTAATGTGACGAACAACTGGATCCGAATGCAACATCACGTTAATGCGAGCTCTCCAATCCAGTGGCCTTGAACCACCGTCACATTAAGTTTTTCGGGGTACACTCCAGTATACATCCTTGCCGAGAGCGCTAAGTGCTGACATGTTCACACTAGACATGACAGTATATACTAATTCGTGTTGCCAAAGTGTGCGAAGCGGAGCTCTTATATCTTTAAAATAAAAGGCTTCTACCACACCGACACCTCCTGAAAGCGCAGCCAGGCGCAGCTCTCCGCGCGCGGCTGTCCCCGAACGGTGGCGCCGCGGCGGGGGCGACGCGAAGTAGGCGCCTCCCGCCGGTTTTGGGCGACGTAGCAGGCCGCACCTAGTGCGCTTCCATCGAGCGGCCGTGGCAGTGGTGTATACAGCAGTACTTCGTCACCAGGACGAAAAGAGACCACGCGATGTTTCGAATCGTAGCGACTCTTGCGGTCCTGCTGGCATGCTTCTGTGTTGAGGCGGGCAAGATGACGGCATCTGGCTACACGGGATACGAACTGGGCTGGTAATGATGAATAGTAGTCAGGCGTAGAGAAGAAGGAAGTGTCGAGGATTGAAGTGGGAGGACGGCCGAAAACGAGGAAAAATGGGGAGTAACCGGTAGTCCGTTGTACTACAGTATTATAGGCGAATGTGACGAATTGTAGAACAGTATCCCAATTTTGATGATCCGGTGTGATGTACATGGATAGCATATCCGATAGGGTGCGGTGAAATCGCTCAGTCAGACCATTAGTCTGGGGATGGTAGCTTGAGGTTGTCTTATGGAGGGTGGATGACGCACGAAGAACTTCGGATACGACTGTCGATAAGAAGGCCGTCCCGTGGTCACTTAGAAGCACCCGAGGAGCGCCATGACGCAATACAATTGACCGCAAAAAGAAATTAGCTACCTCTTCAGCGGAACCAGACGGTACAGGGGCGGTCTCAGCATGCGTGTAAGGTGGTCGACAGCTGTTATAATCCAATGGTTACCCCCATTGGAGAGAGGTAGGGGACCATATAAGTCGATGCAGCCTACGTCGAATGGTGTGGCGGGACAGGGAAGGGGTTGTAGGAGACCAGCGGGGCAAGAGGTCGGCCGCTTGCGACGTTGGCACAGGTGGCAGGAAGCAACGTATTTAGCTACGGTGGTAGACAGGCCAGGCCAGAAGAATCGTCTTTTCACGCGGTCGTATGTTTTGTTAAAACCAAGGTGACCTGCGGTAGGGTCATCGTGGAAAGCTGCTAGTATACGTGGGCGAAGCACACGCGGTACGACGGGGAGCCAGCGAGTTCCATCAGGATAATACACGTAGCGGCGTGGTATGCCATCTTCAAGCTTGAAACTGCGAAGCTGTCGGCGAAGCCTAGCGTTGGGTGGGCTCGAAGCGCCGATAAGGCGGTCGATGATGGGCCGACAGTAGGCATCAGCTAATTGCTGTGAACAGAGAGCGTGCTTGTTCTCAGAGTCGTCAAAAGAAACTGCAGTGATATGCGTCGGTGGAAGCGGTGATCGGCTGTGGTCAAAGGTAGAAATGCATTGTGAAGAAAAACAGCAGGCTGATTCCGAAACCGGGCAGCGAGAAAGAGCGTCGGCGTCTTGGTGTTGGCGGCCCGATTTATAAACGATGTCGAAATGGTATTCTTGCAGGCGTAGAATCCAACGGCCAAGTCTGCCTGTCAAATTTTTCAGTGAAGATAACCAGCAAAGAGCATGATGATCGGTCACAACTGTGAAATGCCGACCATACAGGTAAGGGCGAAACTTTTGAACAGCCCAGACGACGGCGAGACATTCCTGCTCGGTAATGGTGTAGTTTTTCTCAGCTGGAGTCATGGTCCGACTGGCGAAGGCAATCACTTTCTCACGTGAAGTTGCATCGCGCTGCAGAAGTACAGCGCCAATACCGTGACCACTGGCATCAGTGTGCAGGATGGTAGGAGCGCTGTCGCTGAAGTGGCCAAGAACTGGCTCTGATGTGAGGGCGTGCTTTAGGTCGTAAAACCAGTGTTGCACTGTTCAGTCCACACGAAAGGGCTGCGCGCTTTAAGTAGTTCATGAAGTGGCGCAGCAATAGTTGCAAAATGTCTTATAAATCACCGGAAATAGGACGCCAGGCCGAGAAAACTCCGCAAATCTGTAGTCCGTTGCGGACGAGGAAAATTCAAGACCGCGGTTATTTTTTCAGGGTCTGGGCGAATGCCGTCATGGCTGACCAGATGTCCTAATATTTTAATTTCCTTCTCTGCAAAGTGGCACTTCTTTGTGTTGAGCTGAAGGCCCGCTGAAGCAAGACACGTGAGGACTTCATTCAGGCGCGTGAGATGATCGGTAAAAGTTGTCGAAAAGATAACAATGTCATCCAAGTAACATAAACAGGTTCTCCATTTGAGGCCACGGAGTACAGTATCGATCATTCTTTCAAATGTTGCGGGTGCGTTACAAAGGCCGAAGGGCATAACATTAAACTCGTAAAGTCCGTCAGGAGTTGCGAAAGCGGTTTTTTATTTGTCGTCCTCATGCATAGGTATTTGCCAATAACCTGAGCGGAGGTCCAAGGTCGAGAAATATTCGGCACCTTGGAGAGAGTCAAGGGCGTCATCAATACGCGGCATCGGGTAGACGTCTTTGCGGGTAATTTTGTTGAGTGCGCGATAATCAACACAAAATCGCACCGATCCGTCCTTTTTTTAACTAATACTACTGGGGAGGACCATGGGCTTGTTGATGGACGAATAATATTGCGACGGAGCATGTCATTGACATTTTCTTCAATTACTTTTCGTTCCGAGAGAGAAACCCGATAAGGTCGTCGGCGTACAACTGAGTTACCTTCGGTAAGGATGCGGTGATGTGCAACACTAGTCCGTCCCAGTGGTGGGGAAGTGGCATCAAAAATGGCTTGGTGGGCTTGAAGCAATTGCAGCAATTCTTGATGTTGGTTTGGCTTGAGGTTCGGATTGATTGTCTTCGACAGCATGGAAAGAGAGACTTGCGATGAATCGCGTTGCGGAGGTAGCGGGGCAGTGAGCACCATCATGGATATAGGGTGAGCATCCACTATGCATGGCAGGGAAGTTCCTTTAGTCAGCACGAGGGATTCACGGGAAGTGTTCGTGGCAGCTACTATTGCAGAGCTGCTGCGGAATCGTACAAGGCTTGATGGGAAGGCGATTCCGCGGGAAAGATGACGATGATATGGTGCGATGAGTACATCCCCGTCACTGATGTGTTCGGAAGAAACGGTAATAAGTGTTTCGCACTGTGGAGGTAATACAGTATCAGCTGCGGCAATGAGGAAATGATGCCGTGCAGAAATGTCAGATGAACAATCACTGTCTGTCATATGGATGACACGGTCGCCACAAGAAATTAACGCTGAAGTTGTTGACAAAAAATCCCATCCAAAAATCATCAAATGCGCACACGGTGAAAGCACAGCAAAGTGCACATGGTGGCGGACGCCGTCTATAACAACTCGAACTGTGCACTTTGCTGAAGGGTGCAGAGGGACGCCATTTGCTCCACGAAGTTCAGGTCCATCATATGGTGTCGTTACTTTCCGCAAACGGTGGCACAAATCAGCATGAATAACAGAAAGTGCAGCTCCTGTGTCAATCAAAGCTTCGACCGGTAATCCTTCAGCTAAAACGGAAATCATATTATACGGGCGACGAGGAGGACTTTTTGTAAGTTCGCAAAGTGCAGTTTCTCCTCCGGAAACTGCATCGCTTAGTTTTCCGAATTACGGACAGGAACAGTAGTTGCTGGTCGAAGTGGCGAAATAGTGCGGCGGTATGGGAAAGGGGACCGGCGTCGGGATACATGAGCCCCACTTGGTTCAGAGGAGGATACCGGCGGTGGAGAGAATCGACGAGGTTGACTAGGAATTGGTCGTCGCTGATAATATGCAGGTGTGTCACTTTCGAAGGCGTCATAACCACGTCGCTCATTCTGAATGCGTCGGTGACAAAAGCGAGATATATGTCCTCGAATTCCACAATAATAGCACACTGGGCGAGAGGGGCGCCAAGGTGCGTAATAGGGTGGTGTCGGTTGAGCCGCCGTCATGGCATTGATGTGGTTGTAGGGTGGTGCTTGGGGTGGGGGAACAAAAGGAGGAGGGGATGCAGTGACGTGAGCGTAAGTCGGTGCTGGGCGAGGTGCAGGAGGATCAGGCGTGACAGGATGGTTGATAGTGGCCAACTCTTCTTTAATGATGTGGCGGAGGCCGGCGTCATTAGGAGGAGGCGAATGATCGCACCTGTGCCGGCAGAAAGGGCTGAGAGCTTGGAGCTCCTCGCGGATTAGTGCTCGAATCATGGCTCGTAGATCGAGGTCAGTAGAGGTCGGGGCAGTAGTGAAGCTGGGCTGCAATCGGGAAGACTGTAGCTGGTCGAGGCGTTGGCAGGTCGTTATAATGGAATCAACACTTGATGGATTTTGGGCAACTAGGGTGTTATATGCCATTGAATTGATTCCCTTCAAGACATGGTGTACACGTTCAGATTCCAGCATAGTGGGACTGATACGCCGACAGAGTGACAGCACGGCCTCTATGTATGACGCATAGGACTCATCGGGACCTTGACGGCGGGTAGCGAGCTTGTTCCTTGCGATCTCCGTCCGAACAGCCGGGTCAGCGAAGTACTGTCGGAACTGCTGCTTGAAAGTGGGCCAGTTTGTGGTGTGGGGCTCGCGGTTAATAAACCAATTTCTGGCGACCTCAATAAGGTAGAAAGATACGTTCAGAAATTTCAAAGCATCATCCCACCGGTTGTAGGCACTGCAGCGTTCATAAGTGTCAAGCCAGTCATCGACGTCTTCGTCGCAACGACCAGCGAACAGCGGCGGGTCGCATTGTCGTGTGGGCACCATCGGAGGCGGCGGTGTAGCCGAGGTAGAGGGTCCGGCCGGGTCGGGACTGCTCTCGGTTGACATGATGATGGTAGTGATTAAACGGCGACCGGAACGTAGCTCCAGCGAGAGGCAGGGCACAAGGCAGCAAGGGGATCTAATTTCACCTCCACCACTTGTGAAAGAAGGCCAGGTCCAGACGGCAAGGTCGTGAAGGCAAGGCAAGGTATGCCGTGTTTGCGTTTAATCTGATGGAGAAAAACCCAAGCGCGCGCCGGAGCCGGCGCCGCGGGACGATGATGATGGTATGTACAAGAGGAAGACGAAGATCATGGTATGTACAAATGAAAGAAGATCCGTGGAGGGCTCACAATATATATTAGCTGCATGTAAAATACCTGCACAAAAACAAACTCAACCCGGTGTTTGGCGCATGATGGTTTTAGCTGCCTCTGCACCCATCAAATAAAAAAATAGTCACAATTAACAAACAAAAATAAACAATAATTGGATTTTCTGGATGCCAATGGACAAGGTATGATGGGCGATGTTGGGCACCCGATGAGCCTAGCTGGATCGCAGTTATTGAAAACCAGGGAGTAAGCTTGGTTTTAGGCATTGGATAGCCAGTGAGAGTGGCTGGATGTACGTTATATAGGAACCAATGGGTATGCTTGGGTGGAAGATATTGAGTGGCTGTTGAGTGCGGGGGAAGGAACAGCAGTTTACATTAGGTAGCGAAATACTGGAAGTAGTAGGCGAATATGTCTACTTAGGACAGGTAGTAACCGCAGATCCGGACCATGAAAAGGAAATAACAAGAAGAATAAGATTGGGATGGTGCGCATTTGGCAAGCACTCGCAGATTATGACTAGCAGCTTACCGGTATCGCTCAAGAGGAAAGTATACAACAGTTGCATCTTGCCTGTACTCACCTATGGGGCTGAAACGTGGAGGCTAACCAAGAGAGTTCTACTTAAGTTGAGGACAACCCAGAGGGCTATGGAACGAAAAATGGTAGGGGTAACATTAAGAGATAGAAAGCGTGCAGAGTGGGTCAGAGAAATAACTCAAGTTACCGACATTCTAGTGGAAATTAAGAAGAAGAAATGGACATGGGCAGGACATGTAGGGCGAAGAGAGGATAACCGATGGTCGCTGAGGGTAACAAACTGGATTCCAAGGGAAGGAAAGCGTAGCAGGGGGCGGCAGAAAGTTAGGTGGGCGGATGAGATTAAGAAGTTCGCAGGGGTCAAGTGGATGCAGCTAGCACAGAACCGGGTTAAGTGGAGAAATATGGGAGAGGCCTTCGCCCTGCAGTGGGTATAATCAGGCTGATGATGATGATGATGATGATGATGATGAGTGCGGCTGCATGCCAATAAATAACCTTGTCTGCCATTGGTGGTCATTTAGGAAAGCCAGTCTAGTAGAGTGGATAAAATTTTGGCACGGGTAGCACCCCAATGAAACACCATTATTGACCCTAATATTGGGCTGATGGCAGTCCATTGATGGCGTGCTACTTGGGGTTGCACACCCGGAGCGACCACTATGAGCGACCACTTCAACCGGACTACTTCAAGCCACTACCCCAGCGCATTTGGAAGCGGACAGAACCTTCGGGACCTCATCCGGGAGATCGTGCTAGTAGGAGCTCCGCCGATTGCTGCCATTATCGCAACAACCTCAGCTGGCGACTCTCCAGAAAGTCGTCGATGAAGAAGTGAAGCAGGCATTTGGTGTTCCTCAAGTGACCGCTCACACCACTGCAGTGCAAGAAGCAGCAGCCATGAACTATGCTGCTGCATTGAGTCATCCTGCGCCCCGACGTGACTTTCCAAGCCGTCGCCGCTGCCATCCTGTTCCTGAAAGCCGCCCCTTGGCCCCCGCCCGCCAAACCTGCCAGTGACCCCTCAAGCACCAGGAAGTGCGACGTTTGGAGTAATGCGAACAGCCGACCATTATGCTTCCACTGTAGTGGGGCCTGTCACATTCTACGCTACTACCAGTACCGACGAATCGGCTTCCACAGATATGTAGTCGACGACCCACGACCCCACCCAGGCAAGCGGCCACAAGAAATCGGCCACTACCTCCGAAGGGGAGAGCAGGCATCGTCAAGTCGTCTGTCACGCCCACCGTCGCCGTTCAGGGCCCGTTTTGCGTGGCCAGGCTAGAGCTACGTACTAGGAAGGTCCCCTAGCCCACGCAGGGGAAACTAATAGAGCAACCTTTGGTGGTGAGGTTACTCAACGGCGAAAAGACGAACTGTAGAAGAACGGCTGATTGGGCGAGTTGGTGAACCATGACGGACAGTAATATAAGTGTGCAACAAAGACGTGACAAAAAGTAGAAGTGGACAAAGACGGCGCAGAACTGACAACTGATTTATTGGAAGAATGGAAGAGCATATATATACACACACCTGGTGTGCCCACATGCGCATACTCAAAATTTATAAAAATATAACAGCACATGTAAAAAGCCCCCATCACACGCACGCAAGACGAAGATCCTCCGCCACCGACGACCAATATCGAAGACGCAGCTTTTCCTCGCCGTTCCACACGACGACATAGACGGCAACACGACCAGAGCCGACCCCGCCGCCCAGCGAAAGTAACAATGGTATGCCCCGGCCGTGACCTCATGAAACGACGAAGCCGAGCTCGGACACAAAGGCCCATGTGAAATGAGAGGACACGAACAATCGACCTTGAAGTTGCTGTCGACGGTCGCAGAGTAACTGCCCGAGTAGATACCAGAGCTGACTATTCAGTCATCAGTGCACCGTTAGCCTCGCAGCTCAGGAAAGTTACGACCGCTTGGGCCTGCTGGGATGGCCTGCTGATTAGCATCGCAGGTGGTAGCCTCATTACTCCATCGGGACGATGCGGTGCAAGAATAACAGTAAATGGGCGTATTTACCCCACCAGCGGTGATGCAGGCATTGCGAAATCAGGGTTAGACGAGCCGTAAGTGAAAGTGCTGGAAGATAAATATAGTGGCTACACAGCAACCATAGTTCTGCATAAAGAAAGTAGCAAAATTCCCATAAAGAAAGGGGTTAGGCAAGGAGACACAATCTCCCCAGTACTATTCACAGCTTGCTTAAAGCAAGTATTCAGAGATTTGGAATGGGAGCAGTTCGGGATAACTGTAGACAGAGAATACCTCAGTAATCTGCGATTTGCTGATGACATAGCCTTGCTAAGCAACTCGGGGGATGAACTGCAAATAAAGAATAATCACCTAGACAGGAAAAGTAGAAAGGTAAGCTTGAAAATAAATAGGCAGAAGACTAAGATAATGTTCAACAGCCTCGGAAAGGAACAGCAGTTTACATTAGGTAGCGAAGTACTGGAAGTAGTAGGCGAATATGTCTACTTAGGACAGGTAGTAACCGCAGATCCGGACATTGAAAAGGAAATAACAAGAAGAATAAGATTGGGATGGAGCGCATTTGGCAAGCACTCGCAGATATGAATAGCAGCTTACCGGTATCGCTCAAGAGGAAAGACCTATGGTGCTGAAACGTGGAGGCTAACCAAGAGAGTTCTACTTAAGTTGAGGACAACCCAGAGGGCTATGGAATGTAAAATGGTAGCATAACATTAAAAAAAGTAGGGAGCGTGCAGAGTGGATCAGAGAAATAACTCAAGTTACTCATTCTAGTGAAAATTAAGAAGAAGAAATGGGCATGGGGAGGACATGTAGTGCGAAGAAAGGATAACCGATGGTCGCTTAGGGTAACAAACTGGATTCCAAGGGAAGGAAAGCGTAGCAGGGGGCGGCAGAAAGTTAGGTGGCGGATGAGGTTAAGAAGTTCGCAGGGGTCAAGTGGAAGATGCTAGCACAAAACCGGGTTAAGTGGAGAAATATGGGAGAGGCCTTCGCCTTGCAGTGGGTATAGTCAGGCTGATGATGATGATGACCCTACCAGCTTTGTGGTCCAGCAGCAGCGTTCCCGTGATGTGTTTTTTTGCATGGGCAGGTCTATCATCGACCTGAGATCTAAGCTCGTCAAGCTATCTGCACCTTCGACGCAACACCAAAACAACAGAACACCTTCGACGCAACACGTCGCTCTAAACATCCTCGACGCAGAATTGACCGTGCCGCCCCGATCATGCGTCGTAGCCTGCGTGGGTAGCGCAGGCATCGAAACCGCTGAAATCATTGTCGAAACAAATACC
This sequence comes from Amblyomma maculatum, assembly GCF_055883805.1. Lineage (NCBI taxonomy): Eukaryota > Metazoa > Arthropoda > Arachnida > Ixodida > Ixodidae > Amblyomma > Amblyomma maculatum. The sequence continues at coordinate 477,296,984 of NC_139344.1, read as the reverse complement.
CAATTGCTCTTGGAACGAGGTATCGGCGTCGCAAGAGGCATCGCAAAATTCCAGAGAGGACATGCTCAGGGGCTGGTAACAAACTTCACTGAAGAATACCGGCATCTCAACAATGGCACGACGATCACTTTTCTCGACAAATTAACGGACCTGCAAGATGTATCCGCCCTCCACAGCCAACACCTGGAAGACACACCTGACGAATTTCGTCAGTCCACATTTGACATCAACCATTAACCGACAGCAGCAAAGACCAGATTCACTGTCTTCTTCGAAGCTACAGTAAGTCATCATCGAAGGTACGCGAACGCCACTGGCCGAGCACCGCAATATAACGAACGAACACGCCCGGCCTCTGCTCCAAAGCCTATACCGTGTATCGCCGCGAGAATGCCAAGCCATCCGCGAGCAAGTCGATGAAGTGCTCCGTGACATTATCCGGCCATCAAAAAATGCCCCTTGGTGGCAGCAGTCGATCTGGTGTAGAAGACTGGACACTTCGCGTCTGCGTCGATTACCGCCGCCTAAACAGCATAACGAAGAAAGCTGTTTACCCTCTTCGCATAGATGACACTCTCGACAGGTTCTGCAATGGAAGGTACTTCTCATCGATGGACCTGAAGAGCGGATATTGGCAAATTGAGGTCGACCTGCTCCGCACCAGCGACGTTTCAACGAGTAATGGACACGGTGCTGGCGGGCTTGAAGTGGCACATTTGTCTGGTATACTTGGATGATATCCTTGTTTCTCCTCTAGCTTTGAATACCACCTAAGAAGGCTTCGGACAGTGCTTGAAGCTATCAAGTCTGCGGGGCTAACTTTGAAAGCAGAAAAATGTCATTTCGCCTACGAGGAACTGCGGTTCCTGGGTCATATCGTTAGCAAGGGTGGTGTTCGCGCTGACCCTGAGAAAACGGCTGCGATCACGCACTTTCCACCGCCCGCCGACAAGAAAGCCGTGCGCAGATTTCTTGGGCTGTGCGCTTATTATCGACGATTTGTCAGGAACCTGGGCAGTAGGCTTGGCAGCAGCACGTCGAGCACACTGCTCAGGAACCCGTGTTGCTTCATTGCGCAGGTTTTTGCCGTCTTGCTGCTCGCACAGCCGGTTTTGGTTCTTCAATACCGCCCTCCTATCAAGCAGGTGACGTTTTCTTCGAGACTCCAGCACGTGCCGATCTTTGCTTAACGACACCAGCGAGCCAATCATCACCGTTTCTGCGACTGCGCCATCACTATGAACTTCACATCACGGGGACATCACCACCTATATAAGAAGGTCCTCAGCGCCGTCTGCATCCAGTGGGCTTGGCAGCAGCACATCGAGCACAATGCTCAGGAACCCGTTTTGCTCCATTGCGCGGGTTTTGGCCGTCTTGCTGCTCGCACAGCCATCGTCCCTCGGTTTTGGTTCTTCCACACCGCCCTCATATCAAGCAGGTGACGTTTTCTTCGAGACTCCAGCACGTGCCGATCTTTGCTTAACGACACCAGCGAGCCAATCATCACCGTTTCTGCGACTGCGCCATCACTATGAACTTCACATCACGGGGACATCACCACCTATATAAGAAGGTCCTCAGCGCCGTCTGCATCCAGTGGACTTGGCAACAGAACATCGAGCACAATGCTCAGGTACCCGTTTTGCTTCATTGCGCAGATTTCGGCCGTCTTGGTGCTCGCACATCCATCGTCCCTAGGTTTTGGTTCTACCACACCGCCCTCATATCAAGCAGGTGGCGTTTGCTTCGAGACTCCAGCACGTGCCGATCTTTGCTTGGTTAACGACACCAGCGAGCCAATCATCACCGTTTCTGCGACTGCGCCATCACTAGGAACTTCACATCACGGGGACATCACCACCTATATAAGAAGGTCCTCAGCGCGCTCTGCATCCAGTGGGCTTGGCAGCAGCACATCGAGCACAATGCTCAGGTACCCGTTTTGCTCCATTGCGCGGGTTTCGGCCGTCTTGCTGCTCGCACAGCCATCTTCCCTCGGTTTTGGTTCTTCCACACCGCCCTCATATCAAGCAGGTGGCGTTTGCTTCGAGACTCCAGCACGTGCCGATCTTTGCTTGATTAAGGACACCAGCGAGCCAATCATCACCGTTTCTGCGACTGCGCCATCACTAGGAACATCACATCACGGGGACATCGCCACCTATATAAGAAGGTCCTCAGCGCCGTCTGCATCCAGTGGGCTTGGCAGCAGCACATCGAGCACAATGCTCAGGAACCCGTTTTGCTCAATTGCGCGGGTTTCGGCCGTCTTGCTGCTCGCACAGCCATCTTCCCTCGGTTTTGGTTCTTCCACACCGCCCTCATATCAAGCAGGTGGCGTTTGCTTCGAGACTCCAGCACGTGCCGATCTTTGCTTGATTAACGACACCAGCGAGCCAATCATCACCGTTTCTGCGACTGCGCCATCACTACGAACTTCACATCACGGGGACATCACCACCTATATAAGAAGGTCCTCAGCGCGCTCTGCATCCAGTGGGCTTGAAAGCATCACATCGAGCACAATGCTCAGGTACCCGTTTTTCTTCATTGCGCAGGTTTCGGCCGTCTTGCTGCTCGCACAGCCATCGTCCCTCGGTTTTGCTTCTTCCACACCGCCCTCATATCAAGCAGGTGGCGTTTGCTTCGAGACTCCGGCACGTGCCGATCTTTGCTTGATGAACGACACCAGCGAGCCAATCATCACCGTTTCTGCGACTGCGCCATCACTAGGAACTTCACATCTCGGGGACATCACCACCTATATAACTAGGTCCTCAGCGCAGTCTGCATCCAGTGGGCTTCGCAGCAGCACATCGAGCACAACGCTCAGGAACCCGTTTTGCTCTATTGCGCGGGTTTCGGCCGTCTTGCTGCTCGCACAGCCATCGTCCCTCGGTTTTGCTTCCTCCACACCGCCCTCATATCAAGCAGGTGGCGTTTGCTTCGAGACTCCAGCACGTGCCGATCTTTGCTTGATTAACGACACCAGCGAGCCAATCATCACCGTTTCTGCGACTGCGCCATCACTAGGAACTTCACATCACGGGGACATCACCACCTATATAAGAAGGTCCTCAGCGCGCTCTGCATCCAGTGGGCTTGGCAGCAGCACATCGAGCACAATGCTCAGGAACCCGTTTTGCTCCATTGCGCGGGTTTCGGCCGTCTTGCTGCTCGCACAGCCATCGTCCCTCGGTTTTGCTTCTTCCACACCGCCCTCATATCAAGCAGGTGGCGTTTGCTTCGAGACTCCAGCACGTGCCGATCTTTGCTTGATTAACGACGCCAGCGAGCCAATCATCACCGTTTCTACGACTGCGCCATCACTAAGAACTTCACATCACGGGGACATCACCACCTATATAAGAAGGTCCTCAGTGCGCTCTGCATCCAGTGGGCTTGGCAGCATCACATCGAGCACAATGCTCAGGTACCCGTTTTGCTTCATTGCGCAGGTTTCGGCCGTCTTGCTGCTCGTACAGCCATCGTCCCTCGGTTTTGCTTCTTCCACACCGCCCTCATATCAAGCAGGTGGCGTTTGCTTCGAGACTCCAGCACGTGCCGATCTTTGCTTGATTAAAGGCACCAGCGAGCATATCATCACCGTTTCTGCGACTGCGCCATCACTAGGAACTTCACATCACGGAGACATCACCACCTATATAAGAAGTTCCTCAGCGCCGTCTGCATCCAGTGGGCTTGGCAGCAGCACATCGAGCACAATGCTCAGGAACCCGTTTTGCTCCATTGCGCGGGTTTCGGCCGTCTTGCTGCTCGCACAGCCATCTTCCCTCGGTTTTGGTTCTTCCACACCGCCCTCATATCAAGCAGGTGGCGTTTGCTTCGAGACTCCAGCACGTGCCGATCTTTGCTTGATTAAGGACACCAGCGAGCCAATCATCACCGTTTCTGCGACTGCGCCATCACTAGGAACATCACATCACGGGGACATCGCCACCTATATAAGAAGGTCCTCAGCGCCGTCTGCATCCAGTGGGCTTGGCAGCACATCGAGCACAATGCTCAGGAACCCGTTTTGCTTCATTGCGCTGGTTTCAGCCGTCTTGCTGCTCGCACAGCCATCGTCCCTCGGTTTTGGTTCTTCCACACCGCCCTCATATCAAGCAGGTGGCGTTTGCTTCGAGACTCCAGCACGTGCCGATCTTTGCTTGATTAACGACACCAGCGAGCCAATCATCACCGTTTCTGCGACTGCGCCATCACTAGGAACTTCACATCACGGGGACATCACCACCTATATAAGAAAGTCCTCAGCGCGCTCTGCATCCAGTGGGCTTGGCAGCATCACATCGAGCACAATGCTCAGGTACCCGTTTTTTTTCATTGCGCAGGTTTCGGCCGTCTTGCTGCTCGCACAGCCATCGTCCCTCGGTTTTGCTTCTTCCACACCGCCCTCATATCAAGCAGGTGGCGTTTTCTTCGAGACTCCAGCACGTGCCGATCTTTGCTTAACGACACCAGCGAGCCAATCATCACCGGTTCTGCGACTGCGCCATCACTAGAAACTTCACATTACGGGGACATCACCACCTATATAAGAAGGTCCTCAGCGCCGTCTGCATCCAGTGGGCTTGGCAGCAGCACATCGAGCACAATGCTCAGGAACCCGTTTTGCTCCATTGCGCGGGTTTCGGCCGTCTTGCTGCTCGCACAGCCATCGACCCTCGGTTTTGGTTCTTCCACACCGCCCTCATATCAAGCAGGTGGCGTTTGCTTCGAGACTCCAGCACGTGCCGATCTTTGCTTGATTAAGGACACCAGCGAGCCAATCATCACCGTTTCTGCGACTGCGCCATCACTAGGAACTTCACATCACGGGGACATCACCACCTATATAAGAAGGTCCTCAGCGCGCTCTGCATCCAGTGGGCTTGGCAGCATCACATCGAGCACAATGCTCAGGTACCCGTTCTTTTTTTTCATTGCGCAGGTTTCGGCCGTCTTGCTGCTCGCACAGCCATCGTCCCTCGGTTTTGCTTCTTCCACACCGCCCTCATATCAAGCAGGTGGCGTTTGCTTCGAGACTCCAGCACGTGCCGATCTTTGCTTGATGAACGACACCAGCGAGCTAATCATCACCGTTTCTGCGACTGCGTCATCACTAGGAACTTCACATCTCGGGGACATCACCACCTATATAAGAAGGTCCTCAGCGCGCTCTGCATCCAGTGGGCTTGGCAGCAGCACATCGAGCACAATGCTCAGGAACCCGTTTTGCTCCATTGCGCGGGTTTCGGCCGTCTTGCTGCTCGCACAGCCATCGACCCTCGGTTTTGGTTCTTCCACACCGCCCTCATATCAAGCAGGTGGCGTTTGCTTCGAGACTCCAGCACGTGCCGATCTTTGCTTGATTAACGACACCAGCGAGCCAATCATCACCGTTTCTGCGACTGCGCCATCACTAGGAACTTCACATCACGGGGACATCACCACCTATATAAGAAGGTCCTCAGCGCGCTCTGCATCCAGTGGGCTTGGCAGCATCACATCGAGCACAATGCTCAGGTACCCGTTTTTTTTTCATTGTGCAGGTTTCGGCCGTCTTGCTGCTCGCACAGCCATCGTCCCTCGGTTTTGCTTCTTCCACACCGCCCTCATATCAAGCAGGTGGCGTTTGCTTCGAGACTCCAGCACGTGCCGATCTTTGCTTGATGAACGACACCAGCGAGCCAATCATCACCGTTTCTGCGACTGCGTCATCACTAGGAACTTCACATCTCGGGGACATCACCACCTATATAAGAAGGTCCTCAGCGCGCTCTGCATCCAGTGGGCTTGGCAGCAGCACATCGAGCACAATGCTCAGGAACCCGTTTTGCTCCATTTCGCGGGTTTCGGCCGTCTTGCTGCTCGCACAGCCATTGTCCCTCGGTTTTGGTTCTTCCACACCGCCCTCATATCAAGCAGGTGGCGTTTGCTTCGAGACTCCAGCACGTGCCGATCTTTGCTTGATGAACGACACCAGCGAGCCAATCATCACCGTTTCTGCGACTGCGTCATCACTAGGAACTTCACATCTCGGGGACATCACCACCTATATAAGAAGGTCCTCAGCGCGCTCTGCATCCAGTGGGCTTGGCAGCATCACATCGAGCACAATGCTCAGGTACCCGTTTTGCTTCATTGCGCAGGTTACGGCCGTCTTGCTGCTCGCACAGCCATCGTCCCAGGTTTTGCTTCTTCCACACCGCCCTCATATCAAGCAGGTGGCGTTTACTTCGAGACTCCAGCACGTGCCGATCTTTGCTTGATGAAAGACACCAGCGAGCCAATCATCACCGTTTCTGCCACTGCGCCATCACTAGGAACTTCACATCACGGAGACATCACCACCTATATAAGAAGTTCCTCAGCGCCGTCTGCATCCAGTGGGCTTGGCAGCAGCACATCGAGCACAATGCTCAGGAACCCGTTTTTCTCCATTGCGCGGGTTTCTGCCGTCTTGCTGCTCGCACAGCCATCGTCCCTCGGTTTTGGTTCTTCCACCCCGCCCTCATATCAAGCAGGTGGCGTTTGCTTCGAGACTCCAGCATGTGCCGATCTTTGCTTGATTAACGACGCCAGTGAGCCCATCATCACCGTTTCTACGACTGCGCCATCACTAAGAACTTCACATCACGGGGACATCACCACCTATATAAGAAGGTCCTCAGCGCCGTCTGCATCCAGTGGACTTGGCAACAGAACATCGAGCACAATGCTCAGGTACCCGTTTTGCTTCATTGCGCAGATTTCGGCCGTCTTGGTGCTCGCACATCCATCGTCCCTAGGTTTTGGTTCTACCACACCGCCCTCATATCAAGCAGGTGGCGTTTGCTTCGAGACTCCAGCACGTGCCGATCTTTGCTTGGTTAACGACACCAGCGAGCCAATCATCACCGTTTCTGCGACTGCGCCATCACTAGGAACTTCACATCACGGGGACATCACCACCTATATAAGAAGGTCCTCAGCGCGCTCTGCATCCAGTGGGCTTGGCAGCAGCACATCGAGCACAATGCTCAGGTACCCGTTTTGCTCCATTGCGCGGGTTTCGGCCGTCTTGCTGCTCGCACAGCCATCTTCCCTCGGTTTTGGTTCTTCCACACCGCCCTCATATCAAGCAGGTGGCGTTTGCTTCGAGACTCCAGCACGTGCCGATCTTTGCTTGATTAAGGACACCAGCGAGCCAATCATCACCGTTTCTGCGACTGCGCCATCACTAGGAACATCACATCACGGGGACATCGCCACCTATATAAGAAGGTCCTCAGCGCCGTCTGCATCCAGTGGGCTTGGCAGCAGCACATCGAGCACAATGCTCAGGAACCCGTTTTGCTCAATTGCGCGGGTTTCGGCCGTCTTGCTGCTCGCACAGCCATCTTCCCTCGGTTTTGGTTCTTCCACACCGCCCTCATATCAAGCAGGTGGCGTTTGCTTCGAGACTCCAGCACGTGCCGATCTTTGCTTGATTAACGACACCAGCGAGCCAATCATCACCGTTTCTGCGACTGCGCCATCACTACGAACTTCACATCACGGGGACATCACCACCTATATAAGAAGGTCCTCAGCGCGCTCTGCATCCAGTGGGCTTGAAAGCATCACATCGAGCACAATGCTCAGGTACCCGTTTTTCTTCATTGCGCAGGTTTCGGCCGTCTTGCTGCTCGCACAGCCATCGTCCCTCGGTTTTGCTTCTTCCACACCGCCCTCATATCAAGCAGGTGGCGTTTGCTTCGAGACTCCGGCACGTGCCGATCTTTGCTTGATGAACGACACCAGCGAGCCAATCATCACCGTTTCTGCGACTGCGCCATCACTAGGAACTTCACATCTCGGGGACATCACCACCTATATAACTAGGTCCTCAGCGCAGTCTGCATCCAGTGGGCTTCGCAGCAGCACATCGAGCACAACGCTCAGGAACCCGTTTTGCTCTATTGCGCGGGTTTCGGCCGTCTTGCTGCTCGCACAGCCATCGTCCCTCGGTTTTGCTTCCTCCACACCGCCCTCATATCAAGCAGGTGGCGTTTGCTTCGAGACTCCAGCACGTGCCGATCTTTGCTTGATTAACGACACCAGCGAGCCAATCATCACCGTTTCTGCGACTGCGCCATCACTAGGAACTTCACATCACGGGGACATCACCACCTATATAAGAAGGTCCTCAGCGCGCTCTGCATCCAGTGGGCTTGGCAGCAGCACATCGAGCACAATGCTCAGGAACCCGTTTTGCTCCATTGCGCGGGTTTCGGCCGTCTTGCTGCTCGCACAGCCATCGTCCCTCGGTTTTGCTTCTTCCACACCGCCCTCATATCAAGCAGGTGGCGTTTGCTTCGAGACTCCAGCACGTGCCGATCTTTGCTTGATTAACGACGCCAGCGAGCCAATCATCACCGTTTCTACGACTGCGCCATCACTAAGAACTTCACATAACGAGGACATCACCACCTATATAAGAAGGTCCTCAGTGCGCTCTGCATCCAGTGGGCTTGGCAGCATCACATCGAGCACAATGCTCAGGTACCCGTTTTGCTTCATTGCGCAGGTTTCGGCCGTCTTGCTGCTCGTACAGCCATCGTCCCTCGGTTTTGCTTCTTCCACACCGCCCTCATATCAAGCAGGTGGCGTTTGCTTCGAGACTCCAGCACGTGCCGATCTTTGCTTGATTAAAGGCACCAGCGAGCATATCATCACCGTTTCTGCGACTGCGCCATCACTAGGAACTTCACATCACGGAGACATCACCACCTATATAAGAAGTTCCTCAGCGCCGTCTGCATCCAGTGGGCTTGGCAGCAGCACATCGAGCACAATGCTCAGGAACCCGTTTTGCTCCATTGCGCGGGTTTCGGCCGTCTTGCTGCTCGCACAGCCATCTTCCCTCGGTTTTGGTTCTTCCACACCGCCCTCATATCAAGCAGGTGGCGTTTGCTTCGAGACTCCAGCACGTGCCGATCTTTGCTTGATTAAGGACACCAGCGAGCCAATCATCACCGTTTCTGCGACTGCGCCATCACTAGGAACATCACATCACGGGGACATCGCCACCTATATAAGAAGGTCCTCAGCGCCGTCTGCATCCAGTGGGCTTGGCAGCACATCGAGCACAATGCTCAGGAACCCGTTTTGCTACATTGCGCTGGTTTCAGCCGTCTTGCTGCTCGCACAGCCATCGTCCCTCGGTTTTGGTTCTTCCACACCGCCCTCATATCAAGCAGGTGGCGTTTGCTTCGAGACTCCAGCACGTGCCGATCTTTGCTTGATTAACGACACCAGCGAGCCAATCATCACCGTTTCTGCGACTGCGCCATCACTAGGAACTTCACATCACGGGGACATCACCACCTATATAAGAAAGTCCTCAGCGCGCTCTGCATCCAGTGGGCTTGGCAGCATCACATCGAGCACAATGCTCAGGTACCCGTTTTTTTTCATTGCGCAGGTTTCGGCCGTCTTGCTGCTCGCACAGCCATCGTCCCTCGGTTTTGCTTCTTCCACACCGCCCTCATATCAAGCAGGTGGCGTTTTCTTCGAGACTCCAGCACGTGCCGATCTTTGCTTAACGACACCAGCGAGCCAATCATCACCGGTTCTGCGACTGCGCCATCACTAGAAACTTCACATTACGGGGACATCACCACCTATATAAGAAGGTCCTCAGCGCCGTCTGCATCCAGTGGGCTTGGCAGCAGCACATCGAGCACAATGCTCAGGAACCCGTTTTGCTCCATTGCGCGGGTTTCGGCCGTCTTGCTGCTCGCACAGCCATCGACCCTCGGTTTTGGTTCTTCCACACCGCCCTCATATCAAGCAGGTGGCGTTTGCTTCGAGACTCCAGCACGTGCCGATCTTTGCTTGATTAACGACACCAGCGAGCCAATCATCACCGTTTCTGCGACTGCGCCATCACTAGGAACTTCACATCACGGGGACATCACCACCTATATAAGAAGGTCCTCAGCGCGCTCTGCATCCAGTGGGCTTGGCAGCATCACATCGAGCACAATGCTCAGGTACCCGTTCTTTTTTTTTCATTGCGCAGGTTTCGGCCGTCTTGCTGCTCGCACAGCCATCGTCCCTCGGTTTTGCTTCTTCCACACCGCCCTCATATCAAGCAGGTGGCGTTTGCTTCGAGACTCCAGCACGTGCCGATCTTTGCTTGATGAACGACACCAGCGAGCTAATCATCACCGTTTCTGCGACTGCGTCATCACTAGGAACTTCACATCTCGGGGACATCACCACCTATATAAGAAGGTCCTCAGCGCGCTCTGCATCCAGTGGGCTTGGCAGCAGCACATCGAGCACAATGCTCAGGAACCCGTTTTGCTCCATTGCGCGGGTTTCGGCCGTCTTGCTGCTCGCACAGCCATCGACCCTCGGTTTTGGTTCTTCCACACCGCCCTCATATCAAGCAGGTGGCGTTTGCTTCGAGACTCCAGCACGTGCCGATCTTTGCTTGATTAACGACACCAGCGAGCCAATCATCACCGTTTCTGCGACTGCGCCATCACTAGGAACTTCACATCACGGGGACATCACCACCTATATAAGAAGGTCCTCAGCGCGCTCTGCATCCAGTGGGCTTGGCAGCATCACATCGAGCACAATGCTCAGGTACCCGTTTTTTTTTCATTGTGCAGGTTTCGGCCGTCTTGCTGCTCGCACAGCCATCGTCCCTCGGTTTTGCTTCTTCCACACCGCCCTCATATCAAGCAGGTGGCGTTTGCTTCGAGACTCCAGCACGTGCCGATCTTTGCTTGATGAACGACACCAGCGAGCCAATCATCACCGTTTCTGCGACTGCGTCATCACTAGGAACTTCACATCTCGGGGACATCACCACCTATATAAGAAGGTCCTCAGCGCGCTCTGCATCCAGTGGGCTTGGCAGCAGCACATCGAGCACAATGCTCAGGAACCCGTTTTGCTCCATTTCGCGGGTTTCGGCCGTCTTGCTGCTCGCACAGCCATTGTCCCTCGGTTTTGGTTCTTCCACACCGCCCTCATATCAAGCAGGTGGCGTTTGCTTCGAGACTCCAGCACGTGCCGATCTTTGCTTGATGAACGACACCAGCGAGCCAATCATCACCGTTTCTGCGACTGCGTCATCACTAGGAACTTCACATCTCGGGGACATCACCACCTATATAAGAAGGTCCTCAGCGCGCTCTGCATCCAGTGGGCTTGGCAGCATCACATCGAGCACAATGCTCAGGTACCCGTTTTGCTTCATTGCGCAGGTTACGGCCGTCTTGCTGCTCGCACAGCCATCGTCCCAGGTTTTGCTTCTTCCACACCGCCCTCATATCAAGCAGGTGGCGTTTACTTCGAGACTCCAGCACGTGCCGATCTTTGCTTGATGAAAGACACCAGCGAGCCAATCATCACCGTTTCTGCCACTGCGCCATCACTAGGAACTTCACATCACGGAGACATCACCACCTATATAAGAAGTTCCTCAGCGCCGTCTGCATCCAGTGGGCTTGGCAGCAGCACATCGAGCACAATGCTCAGGAACCCGTTTTTCTCCATTGCGCGGGTTTCTGCCGTCTTGCTGCTCGCACAGCCATCGTCCCTCGGTTTTGGTTCTTCCACCCCGCCCTCATATCAAGCAGGTGGCGTTTGCTTCGAGACTCCAGCATGTGCCGATCTTTGCTTGATTAACGACGCCAGTGAGCCCATCATCACCGTTTCTACGACTGCGCCATCACTAAGAACTTCACATCACGGGGACATCACCACCTATATAAGAAGGTCCTCAGTGCGCTCTGCATCCAGTGGGCTTGGCAGCATCACATCGAGCACAATGCTCAGGTACCCGTTTTGCTTCATTGCGCAGGTTTCGGCCGTCTTGCTGCTCGCACAGCCATCGACCCTCGGTTTTGCTTCTTCCACACCGCCCTCATATCAAGCAGGTGGCGTTTGCTTCGAGACTCCAGCACGTGCCGATCTTTGCTTGATTAAGGACACCAGCGAGCCAATCATCACCGTTTCTGCGACTGCGCCATCACTAGGAACATCACATCACGGGGACATCGCCACCTATATAAGAAGGTCCTCAGCGCCGTCTGCATCCAGTGGGCTTGGCAGCACATCGAGCACAATGCTCAGGAATCCGTTTTGCTACATTGCGCTGGTTTCGGCCGTCTTGCTGCTCGCACAGCCATCGTCCCTCGGTTTTGGTTCTTCCACACCGCCCTCATATCAAGCAGGTGGCGTTTGCTTCGAGACTCCAGCACGTGCCGATCTTTGCTTGGTTAACGACACCAGCGAGCCAATCATCACCGGGTCTGCGACTGCGCCATCACTAGAAACTTCACATCACGGGGACATCACCACCTATATAAAGAGGTCCTTAGCGCCGTCTGCATCCAGTGGGCTTGGCAGCAGCACATCGAGCACAATGCTCAGGAACCCGTTTTGCTCCATTGCGCGGGTTTCGGCCGTCTTGCTGCTCGCACAGCCATCTTCCCTCGGTTTCGGTTCTTCCACACCGCCCTCATATCAAGCAGGTGGCGTTTGCTTCGAGACTCCAGCACGTGCCGATCTTTGCTTGGTTAACGACACCAGCGAGCCAATCATCACCGGGTCTGCGACTGCGCCATCACTAGGAACTTCACATCACGGGGACATCACCACCTATATAAGAAGGTCCTCAGCGCCGTCTGCATCCAGTGGGCTTGGCAGCAGCACATCTAGCACAATGCTCAGGTACCCGTTTTGCTTCATTGCGCAGATTTCGGCCGTCTTGCTGCTCGCACAGCCATCGTCCCTCGGTTTTGGTTCTTCCACACCGCCCTCATATCAAGCAGGTGGCGTTTGCTTCGAGACTGCAGCACGTGCCAATCTTTGCTTGGTTAACGACACCAGCGAGCCAATCATCGCCGTTTCTGCGACTGCGCCATCACTAGGAACTTCACATCACGGGGACATCACCACCTATATAAGAAGGTCCTCAGCGCCGTCTCCATCCAGTGGACTTGGCAGCAGCACATCGAGCACAATGCTCAGGTACCCGTTTTGCTTCATTGCGCAGATTTCGGCCGTCTTGGTGCTCGCACATCCATCGTCCCTCGGTTTTGGTTCTTCCACACCGCCCTCATATCAAGCAGGTGGCGTTTGCTTCGAGACTCCAGCACGTGCCGATCTTTGCTTGGTTAACGACACCAGCGAGCCAATCATCACCGTTTCTGCGACTGCGCCATCACTAGGAACTTCACATCACGGGGACATCACCACCTATATAAGAAGGTCCTCAGCGCGCTCTGCATCCAGTGGGCTTGGCAGCAGCACATCGAGCACAAAGCTCAGGTACCCGTTTTGCTCCATTGCGCGGGTTTCGGCCGTCTTGCTGCTCGCACAGCCATCGTCCCTCGGTTTTGCTTCCTCCACACCGCCCTCATATCAAGCAGGTGGCGTTTGCTTCGAGACTCCAGCACGTGCCGATCTTTGCTTGATTAACGACACCAGCGAGCCAATCATCACCGTTTCTGCGACTGCGCCATCACTAGGAACTTCACATCACGGGGACATCACCACCTATATAAGAAGGTCCTCAGCGCGCTCTGCATCCAGTGGGCTTGGCAGCAGCACATCGAGCACAATGCTCAGGAACCCGTTTTGCTCCATTGCGCGGGTTTCGGCCGTCTTGCTGCTCGCAAAGCCATCGTCCCTCGGTTTTGCTTCTTCCACACCGCCCTCATATCAAGCAGGTGGCGTTTGATTCGAGACTCCAGCACGTGCCGATCTTTGCTTGATTAACGACGCCAGCGAGCCAATCATCACCGTTTCTACGACTGCGCCATCACTAAGAACTTCACATCACGGGGACATCACCACCTATATAAGAAGGTCCTCAGTGCGCTCTGCATCCAGTGGGCTTGGCAGCATCACATCGAGCACAATGCTCAGGTACCCGTTTTGCTTCATTGCGCAGGTTTCGGCCGTCTTGCTGCTCGTACAGCCATCGTCCCTCGGTTTTGCTTCTTCCACACCGCCCTCATATCAAGCAGGTGGCGTTTGCTTCGAGACTCCAGCACGTGCCGATCTTTGCTTGATTAAAGGCACCAGCGAGCATATCATCACCGTTTCTGCGACTGCGCCATCACTAGGAACTTCACATCACGGAGACATCACCACCTATATAAGAAGTTCCTCAGCGCCGTCTGCATCCAGTGGGCTTGGCAGCAGCACATCGAGCACAATGCTCAGGAACCCGTTTTGCTCCATTGCGCGGGTTTCGGCCGTCTTGCTGCTCGCACAGCCATCTTCCCTCGGTTTTGGTTCTTCCACACCGCCCTCATATCAAGCAGGTGGCGTTTGCTTCGAGACTCCAGCACGTGCCGATCTTTGCTTGATTAAGGACACCAGCGAGCCAATCATCACCGTTTCTGCGACTGCGCCATCACTAGGAACATCACATCACGGGGACATCGCCACCTATATAAGAAGGTCCTCAGCGCCGTCTGCATCCAGTGGGCTTGGCAGCACATCGAGCACAATGCTCAGGAACCCGTTTTGCTACATTGCGCTGGTTTCAGCCGTCTTGCTGCTCGCACAGCCATCGTCCCTCGGTTTTGGTTCTTCCACACCGCCCTCATATCAAGCAGGTGGCGTTTGCTTCGAGACTCCAGCACGTGCCGATCTTTGCTTGATTAACGACACCAGCGAGCCAATCATCACCGTTTCTGCGACTGCGCCATCACTAGGAACTTCACATCACGGGGACATCACCACCTATATAAGAAAGTCCTCAGCGCGCTCTGCATCCAGTGGGCTTGGCAGCATCACATCGAGCACAATGCTCAGGTACCCGTTTTTTTTCATTGCGCAGGTTTCGGCCGTCTTGCTGCTCGCACAGCCATCGTCCCTCGGTTTTGCTTCTTCCACACCGCCCTCATATCAAGCAGGTGGCGTTTTCTTCGAGACTCCAGCACGTGCCGATCTTTGCTTAACGACACCAGCGAGCCAATCATCACCGGTTCTGCGACTGCGCCATCACTAGAAACTTCACATTACGGGGACATCACCACCTATATAAGAAGGTCCTCAGCGCCGTCTGCATCCAGTGGGCTTGGCAGCAGCACATCGAGCACAATGCTCAGGAACCCGTTTTGCTCCATTGCGCGGGTTTCGGCCGTCTTGCTGCTCGCACAGCCATCGACCCTCGGTTTTGGTTCTTCCACACCGCCCTCATATCAAGCAGGTGGCGTTTGCTTCGAGACTCCAGCACGTGCCGATCTTTGCTTGATTAACGACACCAGCGAGCCAATCATCACCGTTTCTGCGACTGCGCCATCACTAGGAACTTCACATCACGGGGACATCACCACCTATATAAGAAGGTCCTCAGCGCGCTCTGCATCCAGTGGGCTTGGCAGCATCACATCGAGCACAATGCTCAGGTACCCGTTCTTTTTTTTCATTGCGCAGGTTTCGGCCGTCTTGCTGCTCGCACAGCCATCGTCCCTCGGTTTTGCTTCTTCCACACCGCCCTCATATCAAGCAGGTGGCGTTTGCTTCGAGACTCCAGCACGTGCCGATCTTTGCTTGATGAACGACACCAGCGAGCTAATCATCACCGTTTCTGCGACTGCGTCATCACTAGGAACTTCACATCTCGGGGACATCACCACCTATATAAGAAGGTCCTCAGCGCGCTCTGCATCCAGTGGGCTTGGCAGCAGCACATGGAGCACAATGCTCAGGAACCCGTTTTGCTCCATTGCGCGGGTTTCGGCCGTCTTGCTGCTCGCACAGCCATCGACCCTCGGTTTTGGTTCTTCCACACCGCCCTCATATCAAGCAGGTGGCGTTTGCTTCGAGACTCCAGCACGTGCCGATCTTTGCTTGATGAACGACACCAGCGAGCCAATCATCACCGTTTCTGCGACTGCGTCATCACTAGGAACTTCACATTTCGGGGACATCACCACCTATATAAGAAGGTCCTCAGCGCGCTCTGCATCCAGTGGGCTTGGCAGCATCACATCGAGCACAATGCTCAGGTACCCGTTTTGCTTCATTGCGCAGGTTACGGCCGTCTTGCTGCTCGCACAGCCATCGTCCCAGGTTTTGCTTCTTCCACACCGCCCTCATATCAAGCAGGTGGCGTTTACTTCGAGACTCCAGCACGTGCCGATCTTTGCTTGATGAAAGACACCAGCGAGCCAATCATCACCGTTTCTGCCACTGCGCCATCACTAGGAACTTCACATCACGGAGACATCACCACCTATATAAGAAGTTCCTCAGCGCCGTCTGCATCCAGTGGGCTTGGCAGCAGCACATCGAGCACAATGCTCAGGAACCCGTTTTTCTCCATTGCGCGGGTTTCTGCCGTCTTGCTGCTCGCACAGCCATCGTCCCTCGGTTTTGGTTCTTCCACCCCGCCCTCATATCAAGCAGGTGGCGTTTGCTTCGAGACTCCAGCATGTGCCGATCTTTGCTTGATTAACGACGCCAGTGAGCCCATCATCACCGTTTCTACGACTGCGCCATCACTAAGAACTTCACATCACGGGGACATCACCACCTATATAAGAAGGTCCTCAGTGCGCTCTGCATCCAGTGGGCTTGGCAGCATCACATCGAGCACAATGCTCAGGTACCCGTTTTGCTTCATTGCGCAGGTTTCGGCCGTCTTGCTGCTCGCACAGCCATCGACCCTCGGTTTTGCTTCTTCCACACCGCCCTCATATCAAGCAGGTGGCGTTTGCTTCGAGACTCCAGCACGTGCCGATCTTTGCTTGATTAAGGACACCAGCGAGCCAATCATCACCGTTTCTGCGACTGCGCCATCACTAGGAACATCACATCACGGGGACATCGCCACCTATATAAGAAGGTCCTCAGCGCCGTCTGCATCCAGTGGGCTTGGCAGCACATCGAGCACAATGCTCAGGAACCCGTTTTGCTCCATTGCGCGGGTTTCGGCCGTCTTGCTGCTCGCACAGCCATCGACCCTCGGTTTTGGTTCTTCCACACCGCCCTCATATCAAGCAGGTGGCGTTTGCTTCGAGACTCCAGCACGTGCCGATCTTTGCTTGATGAACGACACCAGCGAGCCAATCATCACCGTTTCTGCGACTGCGTCATCACTAGGAACTTCACATTTCGGGGACATCACCACCTATATAAGAAGGTCCTCAGCGCGCTCTGCATCCAGTGGGCTTGGCAGCATCACATCGAGCACAATGCTCAGGTACCCGTTTTGCTTCATTGCGCAGGTTACGGCCGTCTTGCTGCTCGCACAGCCATCGTCCCAGGTTTTGCTTCTTCCACACCGCCCTCATATCAAGCAGGTGGCGTTTACTTCGAGACTCCAGCACGTGCCGATCTTTGCTTGATGAAAGACACCAGCGAGCCAATCATCACCGTTTCTGCCACTGCGCCATCACTAGGAACTTCACATCACGGAGACATCACCACCTATATAAGAAGTTCCTCAGCGCCGTCTGCATCCAGTGGGCTTGGCAGCAGCACATCGAGCACAATGCTCAGGAACCCGTTTTTCTCCATTGCGCGGGTTTCTGCCGTCTTGCTGCTCGCACAGCCATCGTCCCTCGGTTTTGGTTCTTCCACCCCGCCCTCATATCAAGCAGGTGGCGTTTGCTTCGAGACTCCAGCATGTGCCGATCTTTGCTTGATTAACGACGCCAGTGAGCCCATCATCACCGTTTCTACGACTGCGCCATCACTAAGAACTTCACATCACGGGGACATCACCACCTATATAAGAAGGTCCTCAGTGCGCTCTGCATCCAGTGGGCTTGGCAGCATCACATCGAGCACAATGCTCAGGTACCCGTTTTGCTTCATTGCGCAGGTTTCGGCCGTCTTGCTGCTCGCACAGCCATCGACCCTCGGTTTTGCTTCTTCCACACCGCCCTCATATCAAGCAGGTGGCGTTTGCTTCGAGACTCCAGCACGTGCCGATCTTTGCTTGATTAAGGACACCAGCGAGCCAATCATCACCGTTTCTGCGACTGCGCCATCACTAGGAACATCACATCACGGGGACATCGCCACCTATATAAGAAGGTCCTCAGCGCCGTCTGCATCCAGTGGGCTTGGCAGCACATCGAGCACAATGCTCAGGAACCCGTTTTGCTACATTGCGCTGGTTTCGGCCGTCTTGCTGCTCGCACAGCCATCGTCCCTCGGTTTTGGTTCTTCCACACCGCCCTCATATCAAGCAGGTGGCGTTTGCTTCGAGACTCCAGCACGTGCCGATCTTTGCTTGGTTAACGACACCAGCGAGCCAATCATCACCGGGTCTGCGACTGCGCCATCACTAGAAACTTCACATCACGGGGACATCACCACCTATATAAGAAGGTCCTCAGCGCCGTCTGCATCCAGTGGGCTTGGCAGCAGCACATCGAGCACAATGCTCAGGAACCCGTTTTGCTCCATTGCGCGGGTTTCGGCCGTCTTGCTGCTCGCACAGCCATCTTCCCTCGGTTTCGGTTCTTCCACACCGCCCTCATATCAAGCAGGTGGCGTTTGCTTCGAGACTCCAGCACGTGCCGATCTTTGCTTGGTTAACGACACCAGCGAGCCAATCATCACCGGGTCTGCGACTGCGCCATCACTAGGAACTTCACATCACGGGGACATCACCACCTATATAAGAAGGTCCTCAGCGCCGTCTGCATCCAGTGGGCTTGGCAGCAGCACATCTAGCACAATGCTCAGGTACCCGTTTTGCTTCATTGCGCAGATTTCGGCCGTCTTGCTGCTCGCACAGCCATCGTCCCTCGGTTTTGGTTCTTCCACACCGCCCTCATATCAAGCAGGTGGCGTTTGCTTCGAGACTGCAGCACGTGCCAATCTTTGCTTGGTTAACGACACCAGCGAGCCAATCATCACCGTTTCGGCGACTGCGCCATCACTAGGAACTTCACATCACGGGGACATCACCACCTATATAAGAAGGTCCTCAGCGCCGTCTCCATCCAGTGGACTTGGCAGCAGCACATCGAGCACAATGCTCAGGTACCCGTTTTGCTTCATTGCGCAGATTTCGGCCGTCTTGGTGCTCGCACATCCATCGTCCCTCGGTTTTGGTTCTTCCACACCGCCCTCATATCAAGCAGGTGGCGTTTGCTTCGAGACTCCAGCACGTGCCGATCTTTGCTTGGTTAACGACACCAGCGAGCCAATCATCACCGTTTCTGCGACTGCGCCATCACTAGGAACTTCACATCACGGGGACATCACCACCTATATAAGAAGGTCCTCAGCGCGCTCTGCATCCAGTGGGCTTGGCAGCAGCACATCGAGCACAAAGCTCAGGTACCCGTTTTGCTCCATTGCGCGGGTTTCGGCCGTCTTGCTGCTCGCACAGCCATCTTCTCTCGGTTTTGGTTCTTCCACACCGCCCTCATATCAAGCAGGTGGCGTTTGCTTCGAGACTCCAGCACGTGCCGATCTTTGCTTGGATAACGACACCAGCGAGCCAATCATCACCGGTTCTGCGACTGCGCCATCACTAGAAACTTAACATCACGGGGACATCACCACCTATATAAGAAGGTCCTCAGCGCCGTCTGCATCCAGTGGGCTTGGCAGCAGCACATCTAGCACAATGCTCAGGTACCCGTTTTGCTTCATTGCGCAGATTTCGGCCGTCTTGCTGCTCGCACAGCCGTCGTCCCTCGGTTTTGGTTCTTCCACACCGTCCTCATATCAAGCAGGTGGCGTTTGCTTCGAGACTGCAGCACGTGCCAATCTTTGCTTGGTTAACGACACCAGCGAGCCAATCATCACCGTTTCTGCGACTGCGCCATCACTAGGAACTTCACATCACGGGGACATCACCACCTATATAAGAAGGTCCTCAGCGCCGTCTGCATCCAGTGGACTTGGCAGCAGCACATCGAGCACAATGCTCAGGTACCCGTTTTGCTTCATTGCGCAGATTTCGGCCGTCTTGGTGCTCGCACATCCATCGTCCCTCGGTTTTGGTTCTTCCACACCGCCCTCATATCAAGCAGGTGGCGTTTGCTTCGAGACTCCAGCACGTGCCGATCTTTGCTGGGTTAACGACACCAGCGAGCCAATCATCACCGTTTCTGCGACTGCGCCATCACTAGGAACTTCACATCACGGGGACATCACCACCTATATAAGAAGGTCCTCAGCGCGCTCTGCATCCAGTGGGCTTGGCAGCAGCACATCGAGCACAATGCTCAGGTACCCGTTTTTCTTCATTGCGCAGGTTTCGGCCGTCTTGCTGCTCGCACAGCCATCGTCCCTCGGTTTTGCTTCTTCCACACCGCCCTCATATCAAGCAGGTGGCGTTTGCTTCAAGACTCCAGCACGTGCCGATCTTTGCTTGATTAAGGACACCAGCGAGCCAATCATCACCGTTTCTGCGACTGCGCCATCACTAGGAACATCACATCACGGGGACATCGCCACCTATATAAGAAGGTCCTCAGCGCCGTCTGCATCCAGTGGGCTTGGCAGCAGCACATCGAGCACAATGCTCAGGAACCCGTTTTGCTCCATTGCGCGGGTTTCGGCCGTCTTGCTGCTCGCACAGCCATCGTCCCTCGGTTTTGGTTCTTCCACACCGCCCTCATATGAAGCAGGTGACGTTTTCTTCGAGACTCCAGCACGTGCCGATCTTTGCTTAACGACACCAGCGAGCCAATCATCACCGGTTCTGCGACTGCGCCATCACTAGAAACTTCACATCACGGGGACATCACCACCTATATAAGAAGGTCCTCAGCGCCGTCTGCATCCAGTGGGCTTGGCAGCAGCACATCGAGCACAATGCTCAGGAACCCGTTTTGCTCCATTGCGCGGGTTTCGGCCGTCTTGCTGCTCGCACATCCATCGACCCTCGGTTTTGGTTCTTCCACACCGCCCTCATATCAAGCAGGTGGCGTTTGCTTCGAGACTACAGCACGTGCCGATCTTTGCTCCATTAACGACACCAGCGAGCCAATCATCACCGTTTCTGCGACTGCGCCATCACTACGAACTTCACATCACGGGGACATCACCACCTATATAAGAAGGTCCTCAGCGCGCTCTGCATCCAGTGGGCTTGAAAGCATCACATCGAGCACAATGCTCAGGTACCCGTTTTTCTTCATTGCGCAGGTTTCGGCCGTCTTGCTGCTCGCACAGCCATCGTCCCTCGGTTTTGCTTCTTCCACACCGCCCTCATATCAAGCAGGTGGCGTTTGCTTCGAGACTCCGGCACGTGCCGATCTTTGCTTGATGAACGACACCAGCGAGCCAATCATCACCGTTTCTGCGACTGCGCCATCACTAGGAACTTCACATCTCGGGGACATCACCACCTATATAACTAGGTCCTCAGCGCAGTCTGCATCCAGTGGGCTTCGCAGCAGCACATCGAGCACAACGCTCAGGAACCCGTTTTGCTCTATTGCGCGGGTTTCGGCCGTCTTGCTGCTCGCACAGCCATCGTCCCTCGGTTTTGCTTCCTCCACACCGCCCTCATATCAAGCAGGTGGCGTTTGCTTCGAGACTCCAGCACGTGCCGATCTTTGCTTGATTAACGACACCAGCGAGCCAATCATCACCGTTTCTGCGACTGCGCCATCACTAGGAACTTCACATCACGGGGACATCACCACCTATATAAGAAGGTCCTCAGCGCGCTCTGCATCCAGTGGGCTTGGCAGCAGCACATCGAGCACAATGCTCAGGAACCCGTTTTGCTCCATTGCGCGGGTTTCGGCCGTCTTGCTGCTCGCACAGCCATCGTCCCTCGGTTTTGCTTCTTCCACACCGCCCTCATATCAAGCTGGTGGCGTTTGCTTCGAGACTCCAGCACGTGCCGATCTTTGCTTGATTAACGACGCCAGCGAGCCAATCATCACCGTTTCTACGACTGCGCCATCACTAAGAACTTCACATCACGGGGACATCACCACCTATATAAGAAGGTCCTCAGTGCGCTCTGCATCCAGTGGGCTTGGCAGCATCACATCGAGCACAATGCTCAGGTACCCGTTTTGCTTCATTGCGCAGGTTTCGGCCGTCTTGCTGCTCGTACAGCCATCGTCCCTCGGTTTTGCTTCTTCCACACCGCCCTCATATCAAGCAGGTGGCGTTTGCTTCGAGACTCCAGCACGTGCCGATCTTTGCTTGATTAAAGGCACCAGCGAGCATATCATCACCGTTTCTGCGACTGCGCCATCACTAGGAACTTCACATCACGGAGACATCACCACCTATATAAGAAGTTCCTCAGCGCCGTCTGCATCCAGTGGGCTTGGCAGCAGCACATCGAGCACAATGCTCAGGAACCCGTTTTGCTCCATTGCGCGGGTTTCGGCCGTCTTGCTGCTCGCACAGCCATCTTCCCTCGGTTTTGGTTCTTCCACACCGCCCTCATATCAAGCAGGTGGCGTTTGCTTCGAGACTCCAGCACGTGCCGATCTTTGCTTGATTAAGGACACCAGCGAGCCAATCATCACCGTTTCTGCGACTGCGCCATCACTAGGAACATCACATCACGGGGACATCGCCACCTATATAAGAAGGTCCTCAGCGCCGTCTGCATCCAGTGGGCTTGGCAGCACATCGAGCACAATGCTCAGGAACCCGTTTTGCTACATTGCGCTGGTTTCAGCCGTCTTGCTGCTCGCACAGCCATCGTCCCTCGGTTTTGGTTCTTCCACACCGCCCTCATATCAAGCAGGTGGCGTTTGCTTCGAGACTCCAGCACGTGCCGATCTTTGCTTGATTAACGACACCAGCGAGCCAATCATCACCGTTTCTGCGACTGCGCCATCACTAGGAACTTCACATCACGGGGACATCACCACCTATATAAGAAAGTCCTCAGCGCGCTCTGCATCCAGTGGGCTTGGCAGCATCACATCGAGCACAATGCTCAGGTACCCGTTTTTTTTCATTGCGCAGGTTTCGGCCGTCTTGCTGCTCGCACAGCCATCGTCCCTCGGTTTTGCTTCTTCCACACCGCCCTCATATCAAGCAGGTGGCGTTTTCTTCGAGACTCCAGCACGTGCCGATCTTTGCTTAACGACACCAGCGAGCCAATCATCACCGGTTCTGCGACTGCGCCATCACTAGAAACTTCACATTACGGGGACATCACCACCTATATAAGAAGGTCCTCAGCGCCGTCTGCATCCAGTGGGCTTGGCAGCAGCACATCGAGCACAATGCTCAGGAACCCGTTTTGCTCCATTGCGCGGGTTTCGGCCGTCTTGCTGCTCGCACAGCCATCGACCCTCGGTTTTGGTTCTTCCACACCGCCCTCATATCAAGCAGGTGGCGTTTGCTTCGAGACTCCAGCACGTGCCGATCTTTGCTTGATTAACGACACCAGCGAGCCAATCATCACCGTTTCTGCGACTGCGCCATCACTAGGAACTTCACATCACGGGGACATCACCACCTATATAAGAAGGTCCTCAGCGCGCTCTGCATCCAGTGGGCTTGGCAGCATCACATCGAGCACAATGCTCAGGTACCCGTTCTTTTTTTTCATTGCGCAGGTTTCGGCCGTCTTGCTGCTCGCACAGCCATCGTCCCTCGGTTTTGCTTCTTCCACACCGCCCTCATATCAAGCAGGTGGCGTTTGCTTCGAGACTCCAGCACGTGCCGATCTTTGCTTGATGAACGACACCAGCGAGCTAATCATCACCGTTTCTGCGACTGCGTCATCACTAGGAACTTCACATCTCGGGGACATCACCACCTATATAAGAAGGTCCTCAGCGCGCTCTGCATCCAGTGGGCTTGGCAGCAGCACATCGAGCACAATGCTCAGGAACCCGTTTTGCTCCATTGCGCGGGTTTCGGCCGTCTTGCTGCTCGCACAGCCATCGACCCTCGGTTTTGGTTCTTCCACACCGCCCTCATATCAAGCAGGTGGCGTTTGCTTCGAGACTCCAGCACGTGCCGATCTTTGCTTGATTAACGACACCAGCGAGCCAATCATCACCGTTTCTGCGACTGCGCCATCACTAGGAACTTCACATCACGGGGACATCACCACCTATATAAGAAGGTCCTCAGCGCGCTCTGCATCCAGTGGGCTTGGCAGCATCACATCGAGCACAATGCTCAGGTACCCGTTTTTTTTTCATTGTGCAGGTTTCGGCCGTCTTGCTGCTCGCACAGCCATCGTCCCTCGGTTTTGCTTCTTCCACACCGCCCTCATATCAAGCAGGTGGCGTTTGCTTCGAGACTCCAGCACGTGCCGATCTTTGCTTGATGAACGACACCAGCGAGCCAATCATCACCGTTTCTGCGACTGCGTCATCACTAGGAACTTCACATCTCGGGGACATCACCACCTATATAAGAAGGTCCTCAGCGCGCTCTGCATCCAGTGGGCTTGGCAGCAGCACATCGAGCACAATGCTCAGGAACCCGTTTTGCGCCATTTCGCGGGTTTCGGCCGTCTTGCTGCTCGCACAGCCATTGTCCCTCGGTTTTGGTTCTTCCACACCGCCCTCATATCAAGCAGGTGGCGTTTGCTTCGAGACTCCAGCACGTGCCGATCTTTGCTTGATGAACGACACCAGCGAGCCAATCATCACCGTTTCTGCGACTGCGTCATCACTAGGAACTTCACATCTCGGGGACATCATCACCTATATAAGAAGGTCCTCAGCGCGCTCTGCATCCAGTGGGCTTGGCAGCATCACATCGAGCACAATGCTCAGGTACCCGTTTTGCTTCATTGCGCAGGTTACGGCCGTCTTGCTGCTCGCACAGCCATCGTCCCAGGTTTTGCTTCTTCCACACCGCCCTCATATCAAGCAGGTGGCGTTTACTTCGAGACTCCAGCACGTGCCGATCTTTGCTTGATGAAAGACACCAGCGAGCCAATCATCACCGTTTCTGCCACTGCGCCATCACTAGGAACTTCACATCACGGAGACATCACCACCTATATAAGAAGTTCCTCAGCGCCGTCTGCATCCAGTGGGCTTGGCAGCAGCACATCGAGCACAATGCTCAGGAACCCGTTTTTCTCCATTGCGCGGGTTTCTGCCGTCTTGCTGCTCGCACAGCCATCGTCCCTCGGTTTTGGTTCTTCCACCCCGCCCTCATATCAAGCAGGTGGCGTTTGCTTCGAGACTCCAGCATGTGCCGATCTTTGCTTGATTAACGACGCCAGTGAGCCCATCATCACCGTTTCTACGACTGCGCCATCACTAAGAACTTCACATCACGGGGACATCACCACCTATATAAGAAGGTCCTCAGTGCGCTCTGCATCCAGTGGGCTTGGCAGCATCACATCGAGCACAATGCTCAGGTACCCGTTTTGCTTCATTGCGCAGGTTTCGGCCGTCTTGCTGCTCGCACAGCCATCGACCCTCGGTTTTGCTTCTTCCACACCGCCCTCATATCAAGCAGGTGGCGTTTGCTTCGAGACTCCAGCACGTGCCGATCTTTGCTTGATTAAGGACACCAGCGAGCCAATCATCACCGTTTCTGCGACTGCGCCATCACTAGGAACATCACATCACGGGGACATCGCCACCTATATAAGAAGGTCCTCAGCGCCGTCTGCATCCAGTGGGCTTGGCAGCACATCGAGCACAATGCTCAGGAACCCGTTTTGCTACATTGCGCTGGTTTCGGCCGTCTTGCTGCTCGCACAGCCATCGTCCCTCGGTTTTGGTTCTTCCACACCGCCCTCATATCAAGCAGGTGGCGTTTGCTTCGAGACTCCAGCACGTGCCGATCTTTGCTTGGTTAACGACACCAGCGAGCCAATCATCACCGGGTCTGCGACTGCGCCATCACTAGAAACTTCACATCACGGGGACATCACCACCTATATAAGAAGGTCCTCAGCGCCGTCTGCATCCAGTGGGCTTGGCAGCAGCACATCGAGCACAATGCTCAGGAACCCGTTTTGCTCCATTGCGCGGGTTTCGGCCGTCTTGCTGCTCGCACAGCCATCTTCCCTCGGTTTCGGTTCTTCCACACCGCCCTCATATCAAGCAGGTGGCGTTTGCTTCGAGACTCCAGCACGTGCCGATCTTTGCTTGGTTAACGACACCAGCGAGCCAATCATCACCGGGTCTGCGACTGCGCCATCACTAGGAACTTCACATCACGGGGACATCACCACCTATATAAGAAGGTCCTCAGCGCCGTCTGCATCCAGTGGGCTTGGCAGCAGCACATCTAGCACAATGCTCAGGTACCCGTTTTGCTTCATTGCGCAGATTTCGGCCGTCTTGCTGCTCGCACAGCCATCGTCCCTCGGTTTTGGTTCTTCCACACCGCCCTCATATCAAGCAGGTGGCGTTTGCTTCGAGACTGCAGCACGTGCCAATCTTTGCTTGGTTAACGACACCAGCGAGCCAATCATCACCGTTTCTGCGACTGCGCCATCACTAGGAACTTCACATCACGGGGACATCACCACCTATATAAGAAGGTCCTCAGCGCCGTCTCCATCCAGTGGACTTGGCAGCAGCACATCGAGCACAATGCTCAGGTACCCGTTTTGCTTCATTGCGCAGATTTCGGCCGTCTTGGTGCTCGCACATCCATCGTCCCTCGGTTTTGGTTCTTCCACACCGCCCTCATATCAAGCAGGTGGCGTTTGCTTCGAGACTCCAGCACGTGCCGATCTTTGCTTGGTTAACGACACCAGCGAGCCAATCATCACCGTTTTTGCGACTGCGCCATCACTAGGAACTTCACA
Organism: Amblyomma maculatum; assembly: GCF_055883805.1. Classification (NCBI taxonomy): domain Eukaryota; kingdom Metazoa; phylum Arthropoda; class Arachnida; order Ixodida; family Ixodidae; genus Amblyomma; species Amblyomma maculatum. Next base: position 477,270,271 of record NC_139344.1, on the reverse strand, counting down.
TCACGGGGACATCACCACCTATATAAGAAGGTCCTCAGCGCGCTCTGCATCCAGTGGGCTTGGCAGCAGCACATCGAGCACAAAGCTCAGGTACCCGTTTTGCTCCATTGCGCGGGTTTCGGCCGTCTTGCTGCTCGCACAGCCATCTTCCCTCGGTTTTGGTTCTTCCACACCGCCCTCATATCAAGCAGGTGGCGTTTGCTTCGAGACTCCAGCACGTGCCGATCTTTGCTTGGTTAACGACACCAGCGAGCCAATCATCACCGGTTCTGCGACTGCGCCATCACTAGAAACTTAACATCACGGGGACATCACCACCTATATAAGAAGGTCCTCAGCGCCGTCTGCATCCAGTGGGCTTGGCAGCAGCACATCTAGCACAATGCTCAGGTACCCGTTTTGCTTCATTGCGCAGATTTCGGCCGTCTTGCTGCTCGCACAGCCGTCGTCCCTCGGTTTTGGTTCTTCCACACCGTCCTCATATCAAGCAGGTGGCGTTTGCTTCGAGACTGCAGCACGTGCCAATCTTTGCTTGGTTAACGACACCAGCGAGCCAATCATCACCGTTTCTGCGACTGCGCCATCACTAGGAACTTCACATCACGGGGACATCACCACCTATATAAGAAGGTCCTCAGCGCCGTCTGCATCCAGTGGACTTGGCAGCAGCACATCGAGCACAATGCTCAGGTACCCGTTTTGCTTCATTGCGCAGATTTCGGCCGTCTTGGTGCTCGCACATCCATCGTCCCTCGGTTTTGGTTCTTCCACACCGCCCTCATATCAAGCAGGTGGCGTTTGCTTCGAGACTCCAGCACGTGCCGATCTTTGCTTGGTTAACGACACCAGCGAGCCAATCATCACCGTTTCTGCGACTGCGCCATCACTAGGAACTTCACATCACGGGGACATCACCACCTATATAAGAAGGTCCTCAGCGCGCTCTGCATCCAGTGGGCTTGGCAGCAGCACATCGAGCACAATGCTCAGGTACCCGTTTTTCTTCATTGCGCAGGTTTCGGCCGTCTTGCTGCTCGCACAGCCATCGTCCCTCGGTTTTGCTTCTTCCACACCGCCCTCATATCAAGCAGGTGGCGTTTGCTTCGAGACTCCAGCACGTGCCGATCTTTGCTTGATTAAGGACACCAGCGAGCCAATCATCACCGTTTCTGCGACTGCGCCATCACTAGGAACATCACATCACGGGGACATCGCCACCTATATAAGAAGGTCCTCAGCGCCGTCTGCATCCAGTGGGCTTGGCAGCAGCACATCGAGCACAATGCTCAGGAACCCGTTTTGCTCCATTGCGCGGGTTTCGGCCGTCTTGCTGCTCGCACAGCCATCGTCCCTCGGTTTTGGTTCTTCCACACCGCCCTCATATGAAGCAGGTGACGTTTTCTTCGAGACTCCAGCACGTGCCGATCTTTGCTTAACGACACCAGCGAGCCAATCATCACCGGTTCTGCGACTGCGCCATCACTAGAAACTTCACATCACGGGGACATCACCACCTATATAAGAAGGTCCTCAGCGCCGTCTGCATCCAGTGGGCTTGGCAGCAGCACATCGAGCACAATGCTCAGGAACCCGTTTTGCTCCATTGCGCGGGTTTCGGCCGTCTTGCTGCTCGCACATCCATCGACCCTCGGTTTTGGTTCTTCCACACCGCCCTCATATCAAGCAGGTGGCGTTTGCTTCGAGACTACAGCACGTGCCGATCTTTGCTTGATTAACGACACCAGCGAGCCAATCATCACCGTTTCTGCGACTGCGCCATCACTACGAACTTCACATCACGGGGACATCACCACCTATATAAGAAGGTCCTCAGCGCGCTCTGCATCCAGTGGGCTTGAAAGCATCACATCGAGCACAATGCTCAGGTACCCGTTTTTCTTCATTGCGCAGGTTTCGGCCGTCTTGCTGCTCGCACAGCCATCGTCCCTCGGTTTTGCTTCTTCCACACCGCCCTCATATCAAGCAGGTGGCGTTTGCTTCGAGACTCCGGCACGTGCCGATCTTTGCTTGATGAACGACACCAGCGAGCCAATCATCACCGTTTCTGCGACTGCGCCATCACTAGGAACTTCACATCTCGGGGACATCACCACCTATATAACTAGGTCCTCAGCGCAGTCTGCATCCAGTGGGCTTCGCAGCAGCACATCGAGCACAACGCTCAGGAACCCGTTTTGCTCTATTGCGCGGGTTTCGGCCGTCTTGCTGCTCGCACAGCCATCGTCCCTCGGTTTTGCTTCCTCCACACCGCCCTCATATAAAGCAGGTGGCGTTTGCTTCGAGACTCCAGCACGTGCCGATCTTTGCTTGATTAACGACACCAGCGAGCCAATCATCACCGTTTCTGCGACTGCGCCATCACTAGGAACTTCACATCACGGGGACATCACCACCTATATAAGAAGGTCCTCAGCGCGCTCTGCATCCAGTGGGCTTGGCAGCAGCACATCGAGCACAATGCTCAGGAACCCGTTTTGCTCCATTGCGCGGGTTTCGGCCGTCTTGCTGCTCGCACAGCCATCGTCCCTCGGTTTTGCTTCTTCCACACCGCCCTCATATCAAGCAGGTGGCGTTTGCTTCGAGACTCCAGCACGTGCCGATCTTTGCTTGATTAACGACGCCAGCGAGCCAATCATCACCGTTTCTACGACTGCGCCATCACTAAGAACTTCACATCACGGGGACATCACCACCTATATAAGAAGGTCCTCAGTGCGCTCTGCATCCAGTGGGCTTGACAGCATCACATCGAGCACAATGCTCAGGTACCCGTTTTGCTTCATTGCGCAGGTTTCGGCCGTCTTGCTGCTCGTACAGCCATCGTCCCTCGGTTTTGCTTCTTCCACACCGCCCTCATATCAAGCAGGTGGCGTTTGCTTCGAGACTCCAGCACGTGCCGATATTTGCTTGATTAAAGGCACCAGCGAGCATATCATCACCGTTTCTGCGACTGCGCCATCACTAGGAACTTCACATCACGCAGACATCACCACCTATATAAGAAGTTCCTCAGCGCCGTCTGCATCCAGTGGGCTTGGCAGCAGCACATCGAGCACAATGCTCAGGAACCCGTTTTGCTCCATTGCGCGGGTTTCGGCCGTCTTGCTGCTCGCACAGCCATCTTCCCTCGGTTTTGGTTCTTCCACACCGCCCTCATATCAAGCAGGTGGCGTTTGCTTCGAGACTCCAGCACGTGCCGATCTTTGCTTGATTAAGGACACCAGCGAGCCAATCATCACCGTTTCTGCGACTGCGCCATCACTAGGAACATCACATCACGGGGACATCGCCACCTATATAAGAAGGTCCTCAGCGCCGTCTGCATCCAGTGGGCTTGGCAGCACATCGAGCACAATGCTCAGGAACCCGTTTTGCTACATTGCGCTGGTTTCAGCCGTCTTGCTGCTCGCACAGCCATCGTCCCTCGGTTTTGGTTCTTCCACACCGCCCTCATATCAAGCAGGTGGCGTTTGCTTCGAGACTCCAGCACGTGCCGATCTTTGCTTGATTAACGACACCAGCGAGCCAATCATCACCGTTTCTGCGACTGCGCCATCACTAGGAACTTCACATCACGGGGACATCACCACCTATATAAGAAAGTCCTCAGCGCGCTCTGCATCCAGTGGGCTTGGCAGCATCACATCGAGCACAATGCTCAGGTACCCGTTTTTTTTCATTGCGCAGGTTTCGGCCGTCTTGCTGCTCGCACAGCCATCGTCCCTCGGTTTTGCTTCTTCCACGCCGCCCTCATATCAAGCAGGTGGCGTTTTCTTCGAGACTCCAGCACGTGCCGATCTTTGCTTAACGACACCAGCGAGCCAATCATAACCGGTTCTGCGACTGCGCCATCACTAGAAACTTCACATTACGGGGACATCACCACCTATATAAGAAGGTCCTCAGCGCCGTCTGCATCCAGTGGGCTTGGCAGCAGCACATCGAGCACAATGCTCAGGAACCCGTTTTGCTCCATTGCGCGGGTTTCGGCCGTCTTGCTGCTCGCACAGCCATCGACCCTCGGTTTTGGTTCTTCCACACCGCCCTCATATCAAGCAGGTGGCGTTTGCTTCGAGACTCCAGCACGTGCCGATCTTTGCTTGATTAACGACACAAGCGAGCCAATCATCACCGTTTCTGCGACTGCGCCATCACTAGGAACTTCACATCACGGGGACATCACCACCTATATAAGAAGGTCCTCAGCGCGCTCTGCATCCAGTGGGCTTGGCAGCATCACATCGAGCACAATGCTCAGGTACCCGTTTTTTTTTTCATTGCGCAGGTTTCGGCCGTCTTGCTGCTCGCACAGCCATCGTCCCTCGGTTTTGCTTCTTCCACACCGCCCTCATATCAAGCAGGTGGCGTTTGCTTCGAGACTCCAGCACGTGCCGATCTTTGCTTGATGAACGACACCAGCGAGCCAATCATCACCGTTTCTGCGACTGCGTCATCACTAGGAACTTCACATCTCGGGGACATCACCACCTATATAAGAAGGTCCTCAGTGCGCTCTGCATCCAGTGGGCTTGGCAGCAGCACATCGAGCACAATGCTCAGGAACCCGTTTTGCTCCATTGCGCGGGTTTCGGCCGTCTTGCTGCTCGCACAGCCATCGACCCTCGGTTTTGGTTCTTCCACACCGCCCTCATATCAAGCAGGTGGCGTTTGCTTCGAGACTCCAGCACGTGCCGATCTTTGCTTGATTAACGACACCAGCGAGCCAATCATCACCGTTTCTGCGACTGCGCCATCACTAGGAACTTCACATCACGGGGACATCACCACCTATATAAGAAGGTCCTCAGCGCGCTCTGCATCCAGTGGGCTTGGCAGCATCACATCGAGCACAATGCTCAGGTACCCGTTTTTTTTTCATTGCGCAGGTTTCGGCCGTCTTGCTGCTCGCACAGCCTATCGTCCCTCGGTTTTGCTTCTTCCACACCGCCCTCATATCAAGCAGGTGGCGTTTGCTTCGAGACTCCAGCACGTGCCGATCTTTGCTTGATGAACGACACCAGCGAGCCAATCATCACCGTTTCTGCGACTGCGTCATCACTAGGAACTTCACATCTCGGGGACATCACCACCTATATAAGAAGGTCCTCAGCGCGCTCTGCATCCAGTGGGCTTGGCAGCAGCACATCGAGCACAATGCTCAGGAACCCGTTTTGCTCCATTTCGCGGGTTTCGGCCGTCTTGCTGCTCGCACAGCCATTGTCCCTCGGTTTTGGTTCTTCCACACCGCCCTCATATCAAGCAGGTGGCGTTTGCTTCGAGACTCCAGCACGTGCCGATCTTTGCTTGATGAACGACACCAGCGAGCCAATCATCACCGTTTCTGCGACTGCGTCATCACTAGGAACTTCACATCTCGGGGACATCACCACCTATATAAGAAGGTCCTCAGCGCGCTCTGCATCCAGTGGGCTTGGCAGCATCACATCGAGCACAATGCTCAGGTACCCGTTTTGCTCTATTGCGCGGGTTTCGGCCGTCTTGCTGCTCGCACAGCCATCGTCCCTCGGTTTTGCTTCCTCCACACCGCCCTCATATCAAGCAGGTGGCGTTTGCTTCGAGACTCCAGCACGTGCCGATCTTTGCTTGATTAACGACACCAGCGAGCCAATCATCACCGTTTCTGCGACTGCGCCATCACTACGAACTTCACATCACGGGGACATCACCACCTATATAAGAAGGTCCTCAGCGCGCTCTGCATCCAGTGGGCTTGAAAGCATCACATCGAGCACAATGCTCAGGTACCCGTTTTTCTTCATTGCGCAGGTTTCGGCCGTCTTGCTGCTCGCACAGCCATCGTCCCTCGGTTTTGCTTCTTCCACACCGCCCTCATATCAAGCAGGTGGCGTTTGCTTCGAGACTCCGACACGTGCCGATCTTTGCTTGATGAACGACACCAGCGAGCCAATCATCACCGTTTCTGCGACTGCGCCATCACTAGGAACTTCACATCTCGGGGACATCACCACCTATATAACTAGGTCCTCAGCGCAGTCTGCATCCAGTGGGCTTCGCAGCAGCACATCGAGCACAACGCTCAGGAACCCGTTTTGCTCTATTGCGCGGGTTTCGGCCGTCTTGCTGCTCGCACAGCCATCGTCCCTCGGTTTTGCTTCCTCCACACCGCCCTCATATCAAGCAGGTGGCGTTTGCTTCGATACTCCAGCACGTGCCGATCTTTGCTTGATTAACGACACCAGCGAGCCAATCATCACCGTTTCTGCGACTGCGCCATCACTAGGAACTTCACATCACGGGGACATCACCACCTATATAAGAAGGTCCTCAGCGCGCTCTGCATCCAGTGGGCTTGGCAGCAGCACATCGAGCACAATGCTCAGGAACCCGTTTTGCTCCATTGCGCGGGTTTCGGCCGTCTTGCTGCTCGCACAGCCATCGTCCCTCGGTTTTGCTTCTTCCACACCGCCCTCATATCAAGCAGGTGGCGTTTGCTTCGAGACTCCAGCACGTGCCGATCTTTGCTTGATTAACGACGCCAGCGAGCCAATCATCACCGTTTCTACGACTGCGCCATCACTAAGAACTTCACATCACGGGGACATCACCACCTATATAAGAAGGTCCTCAGTGCGCTCTGCATCCAGTGGGCTTGACAGCATCACATCGAGCACAATGCTCAGGTACCCGTTTTGCTTCATTGCGCAGGTTTCGGCCGTCTTGCTGCTCGTACAGCCATCGTCCCTCGGTTTTGCTTCTTCCACACCGCCCTCATATCAAGCAGGTGGCGTTTGCTTCGAGACTCCAGCACGTGCCGATCTTTGCTTGATTAAAGGCACCAGCGAGCATATCATCACCGTTTCTGCGACTGCGCCATCACTAGGAACTTCACATCACGGAGACATCACCACCTATATAAGAAGTTCCTCAGCGCCGTCTGCATCCAGTGGGCTTGGCAGCAGCACATCGAGCACAATGCTCAGGAACCCGTTTTGCTCCATTGCGCGGGTTTCGGCCGTCTTGCTGCTCGCACAGCCATCTTCCCTCGGTTTTGGTTCTTCCACACCGCCCTCATATCAAGCAGGTGGCGTTTGCTTCGAGACTCCAGCACGTGCCGATCTTTGCTTGATTAAGGACACCAGCGAGCCAATCATCACCGTTTCTGCGACTGCGCCATCACTAGGAACATCACATCACGGGGACATCGCCACCTATATAAGAAGGTCCTCAGCGCCGTCTGCATCCAGTGGGCTTGGCAGCACATCGAGCACAATGCTCAGGAACCCGTTTTGCTACATTGCGCTGGTTTCAGCCGTCTTGCTGCTCGCACAGCCATCGTCCCTCGGTTTTGGTTCTTCCACACCGCCCTCATATCAAGCAGGTGGCGTTTGCTTCGAGACTCCAGCACGTGCCGATCTTTGCTTGATTAACGACACCAGCGAGCCAATCATCACCGTTTCTGCGACTGCGCCATCACTAGGAACTTCACATCACGGGGACATCACCACCTATATAAGAAAGTCCTCAGCGCGCTCTGCATCCAGTGGGCTTGGCAGCATCACATCGAGCACAATGCTCAGGTACCCGTTTTTTTTTCATTGCGCAGGTTTCGGCCGTCTTGCTGCTCGCACAGCCATCGTCCCTCGGTTTTGCTTCTTCCACACCGCCCTCATATCAAGCAGGTGGCGTTTTCTTCGAGACTCCAGCACGTGCCGATCTTTGCTTAACGACACCAGCGAGCCAATCATCACCGGTTCTGCGACTGCGCCATCACTAGAAACTTCACATTACGGGGACATCACCACCTATATAAGAAGGTCCTCAGCGCCGTCTGCATCCAGTGGGCTTGAAAGCATCACATCGAGCACAATGCTCAGGTACCCGTTTTTCTTCATTGCGCAGGTTTCGGCCGTCTTGCTGCTCGCACAGCCATCGTCCCTCGGTTTTGCTTCTTCCACACCGCCCTCATATCAAGCAGGTGGCGTTTGCTTCGAGACTCCGGCACGTGCCGATCTTTGCTTGATGAACGACACCAGCGAGCCAATCATCACCGTTTCTGCGACTGCGCCATCACTAGGAACTTCACATCTCGGGGACATCACCACCTATATAACTAGGTCCTCAGCGCAGTCTGCATCCAGTGGGCTTCGCAGCAGCACATCGAGCACAACGCTCAGGAACCCGTTTTGCTCTATTGCGCGGGTTTCGGCCGTCTTGCTGCTCGCACAGCCATCGTCCCTCGGTTTTGCTTCCTCCACACCGCCCTCATATCAAGCAGGTGGCGTTTGCTTCGAGACTCCAGCACGTGCTGATCTTTGCTTGATTAACGACACCAGCGAGCCAATCATCACCGTTTCTGCGACTGCGCCATCACTAGGAACTTCACATCACGGGGACATCACCACCTATATAAGAAGGTCCTCAGCGCGCTCTGCATCCAGTGGGCTTGGCAGCAGCACATCGAGCACAATGCTCAGGAACCCGTTTTGCTCCATTGCGCGGGTTTCGGCCGTCTTGCTGCTCGCACAGCCATCGTCCCTCGGTTTTGCTTCTTCCACACCGCCCTCATATCAAGCAGGTGGCGTTTGCTTCGAGACTCCAGCACGTGCCGATCTTTGCTTGGTTAACGACACCAGCGAGCCAATCATCACCGGGTCTGCGACTGCGCCATCACTAGGAACTTCACATCACGGGGACATCACCACCTATATCAGAAGGTCCTCAGCGCGCTCTGCATCCAGTGGGCTTGGCAGCATCACATCGAGCACAATGCTCAGGTACCCGTTTTTTTTTCATTGCGCAGGTTTCGGCCGTCTTGCTGCTCGCACAGCCATCGTCCCTCGGTTTTGCTTCTTCCACACCGCCCTCATATCAAGCAGGTGGCGTTTGCTTCGAGACTCCAGCACGTGCCGATCTTTGCTTGATGAACGACACCAGCGAGCCAATCATCACCGTTTCTGCGACTGCGTCATCACTAGGAACTTCACATCTCGGGGACATCACCACCTATATAAGAAGGTCCTCAGCGCGCTCTGCATCCAGTGGGCTTGGCAGCAGCACATCGAGCACAATGCTCAGGAACCCGTTTTGCTCCATTGCGCGGGTTTCGGCCGTCTTGCTGCTCGCACAGCCATCGACCCTCGGTTTTGGTTCTTCCACACCGCCCTCATATCAAGCAGGTGGCGTTTGCTTCGAGACTCCAGCACGTGCCGATCTTTGCTTGATTAACGACACCAGCGAGCCAATCATCACCGTTTCTGCGACTGCGCCATCACTAGGAACTTCACATCACGGGGACATCACCACCTATATCAGAAGGTCCTCAGCGCGCTCTGCATCCAGTGGGCTTGGCAGCATCACATCGAGCACAATGCTCAGGTACCCGTTTTTTTTTTCATTGCGCAGGTTTCGGCCGTCTTGCTGCTCGCACAGCCATCGTCCCTCGGTTTTGCTTCTTCCACACCGCCCTCATATCAAGCAGGTGGCGTTTGCTTCGAGACTCCAGCACGTGCCGATCTTTGCTTGATGAACGACACCAGCGAGCCAATCATCACCGTTTCTGCGACTGCGTCATCACTAGGAACTTCACATCTCGGGGACATCACCACCTATATAAGAAGGTCCTCAGCGCGCTCTGCATCCAGTGGGCTTGGCAGCAGCACATCGAGCACAATGCTCAGGAACCCGTTTTGCTCCATTGCGCGGGTTTCGGCCGTCTTGCTGCTCGCACAGCCATCGACCCTCGGTTTTGGTTCTTCCACACCGCCCTCATATCAAGCAGGTGGCGTTTGCTTCGAGACTCCAGCACGTGCCGATCTTTGCTTGATTAACGACACCAGCGAGCCAATCATCACCGTTTCTGCGACTGCGCCATCACTAGGAACTTCACATCACGGGGACATCACCACCTATATAAGAAGGTCCTCAGCGCGCTCTGCATCCAGTGGGCTTGGCAGCATCACATCGAGCACAATGCTCAGGTACCCGTTTTTTTTTCATTGCGCAGGTTTCGGCCGTCTTGCTGCTCGCACAGCCATCGTCCCTCGGTTTTGCTTCTTCCACACCGCCCTCATATCAAGCAGGTGGCGTTTGCTTCGAGACTCCAGCACGTGCCGATCTTTGCTTGATGAACGACACCAGCGAGCCAATCATCACCGTTTCTGCGACTGCGTCATCACTAGGAACTTCACATCTCGGGGACATCTCCACCTATATAAGAAGGTCCTCAGCGCGCTCTGCATCCAGTGGGCTTGGCAGCAGCACATCGAGCACAATGCTCAGGAACCCGTTTTGCTCCATTTCGCGGGTTTCGGCCGTCTTGCTGCTCGCACAGCCATTGTCCCTCGGTTTTGGTTCTTCCACACCGCCCTCATATCAAGCAGGTGGCGTTTGCTTCGAGACTCCAGCACGTGCCGATCTTTGCTTGATTAACGACACCAGCGAGCCAATCATCACCGTTTCTGCGACTGCGCCATCACTACGAACTTCACATCACGGGGACATCACCACCTATATAAGAAGGTCCTCAGCGCGCTCTGCATCCAGTGGGCTTGAAAGCATCACATCGAGCACAATGCTCAGGTACCCGTTTTTCTTCATTGCGCAGGTTTCGGCCGTCTTGCTGCTCGCACAGCCATCGTCCCTCGGTTTTGCTTCTTCCACACCGCCCTCATATCAAGCAGGTGGCGTTTGCTTCGAGACTCCGACACGTGCCGATCTTTGCTTGATGAACGACACCAGCGAGCCAATCATCACCGTTTCTGCGACTGCGCCATCACTAGGAACTTCACATCTCGGGGACATCACCACCTATATAACTAGGTCCTCAGCGCAGTCTGCATCCAGTGGGCTTCGCAGCAGCACATCGAGCACAACGCTCAGGAACCCGTTTTGCTCTATTGCGCGGGTTTCGGCCGTCTTGCTGCTCGCACAGCCATCGTCCCTCGGTTTTGCTTCCTCCACACCGCCCTCATATCAAGCAGGTGGCGTTTGCTTCGATACTCCAGCACGTGCCGATCTTTGCTTGATTAACGACACCAGCGAGCCAATCATCACCGTTTCTGCGACTGCGCCATCACTAGGAACTTCACATCACGGGGACATCACCACCTATATAAGAAGGTCCTCAGCGCGCTCTGCATCCAGTGGGCTTGGCAGCAGCACATCGAGCACAATGCTCAGGAACCCGTTTTGCTCCATTGCGCGGGTTTCGGCCGTCTTGCTGCTCGCACAGCCATCGTCCCTCGGTTTTGCTTCTTCCACACCGCCCTCATATCAAGCAGGTGGCGTTTGCTTCGAGACTCCAGCACGTGCCGATCTTTGCTTGATTAACGACGCCAGCGAGCCAATCATCACCGTTTCTACGACTGCGCCATCACTAAGAACTTCACATCACGGGGACATCACCACCTATATAAGAAGGTCCTCAGTGCGCTCTGCATCCAGTGGGCTTGACAGCATCACATCGAGCACAATGCTCAGGTACCCGTTTTGCTTCATTGCGCAGGTTTCGGCCGTCTTGCTGCTCGTACAGCCATCGTCCCTCGGTTTTGCTTCTTCCACACCGCCCTCATATCAAGCAGGTGGCGTTTGCTTCGAGACTCCAGCACGTGCCGATCTTTGCTTGATTAAAGGCACCAGCGAGCATATCATCACCGTTTCTGCGACTGCGCCATCACTAGGAACTTCACATCACGGAGACATCACCACCTATATAAGAAGTTCCTCAGCGCCGTCTGCATCCAGTGGGCTTGGCAGCAGCACATCGAGCACAATGCTCAGGAACCCGTTTTGCTCCATTGCGCGGGTTTCGGCCGTCTTGCTGCTCGCACAGCCATCTTCCCTCGGTTTTGGTTCTTCCACACCGCCCTCATATCAAGCAGGTGGCGTTTGCTTCGAGACTCCAGCACGTGCCGATCTTTGCTTGATTAAGGACACCAGCGAGCCAATCATCACCGTTTCTGCGACTGCGCCATCACTAGGAACATCACATCACGGGGACATCGCCACCTATATAAGAAGGTCCTCAGCGCCGTCTGCATCCAGTGGGCTTGGCAGCACATCGAGCACAATGCTCAGGAACCCGTTTTGCTACATTGCGCTGGTTTCAGCCGTCTTGCTGCTCGCACAGCCATCGTCCCTCGGTTTTGGTTCTTCCACACCGCCCTCATATCAAGCAGGTGGCGTTTGCTTCGAGACTCCAGCACGTGCCGATCTTTGCTTGATTAACGACACCAGCGAGCCAATCATCACCGTTTCTGCGACTGCGCCATCACTAGGAACTTCACATCACGGGGACATCACCACCTATATAAGAAAGTCCTCAGCGCGCTCTGCATCCAGTGGGCTTGGCAGCATCACATCGAGCACAATGCTCAGGTACCCGTTTTTTTTTCATTGCGCAGGTTTCGGCCGTCTTGCTGCTCGCACAGCCATCGTCCCTCGGTTTTGCTTCTTCCACACCGCCCTCATATCAAGCAGGTGGCGTTTTCTTCGAGACTCCAGCACGTGCCGATCTTTGCTTAACGACACCAGCGAGCCAATCATCACCGGTTCTGCGACTGCGCCATCACTAGAAACTTCACATTACGGGGACATCACCACCTATATAAGAAGGTCCTCAGCGCCGTCTGCATCCAGTGGGCTTGAAAGCATCACATCGAGCACAATGCTCAGGTACCCGTTTTTCTTCATTGCGCAGGTTTCGGCCGTCTTGCTGCTCGCACAGCCATCGTCCCTCGGTTTTGCTTCTTCCACACCGCCCTCATATCAAGCAGGTGGCGTTTGCTTCGAGACTCCGGCACGTGCCGATCTTTGCTTGATGAACGACACCAGCGAGCCAATCATCACCGTTTCTGCGACTGCGCCATCACTAGGAACTTCACATCTCGGGGACATCACCACCTATATAACTAGGTCCTCAGCGCAGTCTGCATCCAGTGGGCTTCGCAGCAGCACATCGAGCACAACGCTCAGGAACCCGTTTTGCTCTATTGCGCGGGTTTCGGCCGTCTTGCTGCTCGCACAGCCATCGTCCCTCGGTTTTGCTTCCTCCACACCGCCCTCATATCAAGCAGGTGGCGTTTGCTTCGAGACTCCAGCACGTGCTGATCTTTGCTTGATTAACGACACCAGCGAGCCAATCATCACCGTTTCTGCGACTGCGCCATCACTAGGAACTTCACATCACGGGGACATCACCACCTATATAAGAAGGTCCTCAGCGCGCTCTGCATCCAGTGGGCTTGGCAGCAGCACATCGAGCACAATGCTCAGGAACCCGTTTTGCTCCATTGCGCGGGTTTCGGCCGTCTTGCTGCTCGCACAGCCATCGTCCCTCGGTTTTGCTTCTTCCACACCGCCCTCATATCAAGCAGGTGGCGTTTGCTTCGAGACTCCAGCACGTGCCGATCTTTGCTTGGTTAACGACACCAGCGAGCCAATCATCACCGGGTCTGCGACTGCGCCATCACTAGGAACTTCACATCACGGGGACATCACCACCTATATCAGAAGGTCCTCAGCGCGCTCTGCATCCAGTGGGCTTGGCAGCATCACATCGAGCACAATGCTCAGGTACCCGTTTTTTTTTCATTGCGCAGGTTTCGGCCGTCTTGCTGCTCGCACAGCCATCGTCCCTCGGTTTTGCTTCTTCCACACCGCCCTCATATCAAGCAGGTGGCGTTTGCTTCGAGACTCCAGCACGTGCCGATCTTTGCTTGATGAACGACACCAGCGAGCCAATCATCACCGTTTCTGCGACTGCGTCATCACTAGGAACTTCACATCTCGGGGACATCACCACCTATATAAGAAGGTCCTCAGCGCGCTCTGCATCCAGTGGGCTTGGCAGCAGCACATCGAGCACAATGCTCAGGAACCCGTTTTGCTCCATTGCGCGGGTTTCGGCCGTCTTGCTGCTCGCACAGCCATCGACCCTCGGTTTTGGTTCTTCCACACCGCCCTCATATCAAGCAGGTGGCGTTTGCTTCGAGACTCCAGCACGTGCCGATCTTTGCTTGATTAACGACACCAGCGAGCCAATCATCACCGTTTCTGCGACTGCGCCATCACTAGGAACTTCACATCACGGGGACATCACCACCTATATCAGAAGGTCCTCAGCGCGCTCTGCATCCAGTGGGCTTGGCAGCATCACATCGAGCACAATGCTCAGGTACCCGTTTTTTTTTTCATTGCGCAGGTTTCGGCCGTCTTGCTGCTCGCACAGCCATCGTCCCTCGGTTTTGCTTCTTCCACACCGCCCTCATATCAAGCAGGTGGCGTTTGCTTCGAGACTCCAGCACGTGCCGATCTTTGCTTGATGAACGACACCAGCGAGCCAATCATCACCGTTTCTGCGACTGCGTCATCACTAGGAACTTCACATCTCGGGGACATCACCACCTATATAAGAAGGTCCTCAGCGCGCTCTGCATCCAGTGGGCTTGGCAGCAGCACATCGAGCACAATGCTCAGGAACCCGTTTTGCTCCATTGCGCGGGTTTCGGCCGTCTTGCTGCTCGCACAGCCATCGACCCTCGGTTTTGGTTCTTCCACACCGCCCTCATATCAAGCAGGTGGCGTTTGCTTCGAGACTCCAGCACGTGCCGATCTTTGCTTGATTAACGACACCAGCGAGCCAATCATCACCGTTTCTGCGACTGCGCCATCACTAGGAACTTCACATCACGGGGACATCACCACCTATATAAGAAGGTCCTCAGCGCGCTCTGCATCCAGTGGGCTTGGCAGCATCACATCGAGCACAATGCTCAGGTACCCGTTTTTTTTTCATTGCGCAGGTTTCGGCCGTCTTGCTGCTCGCACAGCCATCGTCCCTCGGTTTTGCTTCTTCCACACCGCCCTCATATCAAGCAGGTGGCGTTTGCTTCGAGACTCCAGCACGTGCCGATCTTTGCTTGATGAACGACACCAGCGAGCCAATCATCACCGTTTCTGCGACTGCGTCATCACTAGGAACTTCACATCTCGGGGACATCTCCACCTATATAAGAAGGTCCTCAGCGCGCTCTGCATCCAGTGGGCTTGGCAGCAGCACATCGAGCACAATGCTCAGGAACCCGTTTTGCTCCATTTCGCGGGTTTCGGCCGTCTTGCTGCTCGCACAGCCATTGTCCCTCGGTTTTGGTTCTTCCACACCGCCCTCATATCAAGCAGGTGGCGTTTGCTTCGAGACTCCAGCACGTGCCGATCTTTGCTTGATGAACGACGCCAGCGAGCCAATCATCACCGTTTCTGCGACTGCGTCATCACTAGGAACTTCACATCTCGGGGACATCACCACCTATATAAGAAGGTCCTCAGCGCGCTCTGCATCCAGTGGGCTTGGCAGCATCACATCGAGCACAATGCTCAGGTACCCGTTTTGCTTCATTGCGCAGGTTACGGCCGTCTTGCTGCTCGCACAGCCATCGTCCCAGGTTTTGCTTCTTCCACACCGCCCTCATATCAAGCAGGTGGCGTTTACTTCGAGACTCCAGCACGTGCCGATCTTTGCTTGATGAAAGACACCAGCGAGCCAATCATCACCGTTTCTACGACTGCGCCATCACTAGGAACTTCACATCACGGAGACATCACCACCTATATAAGAAGTTCCTCGGCGCCGTCTGCATCCAGTGGGCTTGGCAGCAGCACATCGAGCACAATGCTCAGGAACCCGTTTTTCTCCATTGCGCGGGTTTCTGCCGTCTTGCTGCTCGCACAGCCATCGTCCCTCGGTTTTGGTTCTTCCACCCCGCCCTCATATCAAGCAGGTGGCGTTTGCTTCGAGACTCCAGCGTGTGCCGATCTTTGCTTGATTAACGACGCCAGTGAGCCCATCATCACCGTTTCTACGACTGCGCCATCACTAAGAACTTCACATCACGGGGACATCGCCACCTATATAAGAAGGTCCTCAGTGCGCTCTGCATCCAGTGGGCTTGGCAGCATCACATCGAGCACAATGCTCAGGTACCCGTTTTGCTTCATTGCGCAGGTTTCGGCCGTCTTGCTGCTCGCACAGCCATCGACCCTCGGTTTTGCTTCTTCCACACCGCCCTCATATCAAGCAGGTGGCGTTTGCTTCGAGACTCCAGCACGTGCCGATCTTTGCTTGATTAAGGACACCAGCGAGCCAATCATCACCGTTTCTGCGACTGCGCCATCACTAGGAACATCACATCACGGGGACATCACCACCTATATAAGAAGGTCCTCAGCGCCGTCTGCATCCAGTGGGCTTGGCAGCACATCGAGCACAATGCTCAGGAACCCGTTTTGCTACATTGCGCTGGTTTCGGCCGTCTTGCTGCTCGCACAGCCATCGTCCCTCGGTTTTGGTTCTTCCACACCGCCCTCATATCAAGCAGGTGGCGTTTTCTTCGAGACTCCAGCACGTGCCGATCTTTGCTTGGTTAACGACACCAGCGAGCCAATCATCACCGGGTCTGCGACTGCGCCATCACTAGAAACTTCACATCACGGGGACATCACCACCTATATAAGAAGGTCCTCAGCGCCGTCTGCATCCAGTGGGCTTGGCAGCAGCACATCGAGCACAATGCTCAGGAACCCGTTTTGCTCCATTGCGCGGGTTTCGGCCGTCTTGCTGCTCGCACAGCCATCTTCCCTCGGTTTCGGTTCTTCCACACCGCCCTCATATCAAGCAGGTGGCGTTTGCTTCGAGACTCCAGCACGTGCCGATCTTTGCTTGGTTAACGACACCAGCGAGCCAATCATCACCGGGTCTGCGACTGCGCCATCACTAGGAACTTCACATCACGGGGACATCACCACCTATATAAGAAGGTCCTCAGCGCCGTCTGCATCCAGTGGGCTTGGCAGCAGCACATCGAGCACAATGCTCAGGAACCCGTTTTGCTCCATTTCGCGGGTTTCGGCCGTCTTGCTGCTCGCACAGCCATTGTCCCTCGGTTTTGGTTCTTCCACACCGCCCTCATATCAAGCAGGTGGCGTTTGCTTCGAGACTCCAGCACGTGCCGATCTTTGCTTGATGAACGACACCAGCGAGCCAATCATCACCGTTTCTGCGACTGCGTCATCACTAGGAACTTCACATCTCGGGGACATCACCACCTATATAAGAAGGTCCTCAGCGCGCTCTGTATCCAGTGGGCTTGGCAGCATCACATCGAGCACAATGCTCAGGTACCCGTTTTGCTTCATTGCGCAGGTTACGGCCGTCTTGCTGCTCGCACAGCCATCGTCCCAGGTTTTGCTTCTTCCACACCGCCCTCATATCAAGCAGGTGGCGTTTACTTCGAGACTCCAGCACGTGCCGATCTTTGCTTGATGAAAGACACCAGCGAGCCAATCATCACCGTTTCTACGACTGCGCCATCACTAGGAACTTCACATCACGGAGACATCACCACCTATATAAGAAGTTCCTCGGCGCCGTCTGCATCCAGTGGGCTTGGCAGCAGCACATCGAGCACAATGCTCAGGAACCCGTTTTTCTCCATTGCGCGGGTTTCTGCCGTCTTGCTGCTCGCACAGCCATCGTCCCTCGGTTTTGGTTCTTCCACCCCGCCCTCATATCAAGCAGGTGGCGTTTGCTTCGAGACTCCAGCGTGTGCCGATCTTTGCTTGATTAACGACGCCAGTGAGCCCATCATCACCGTTTCTACGACTGCGCCATCACTAAGAACTTCACATCACGTGGACATCACCACCTATATAAGAAGGTCCTCAGTGCGCTCTGCATCCAGTGGGCTTGGCAGCATCACATCGAGCACAATGCTCAGGTACCCGTTTTGCTTCATTGCGCAGGTTTCGGCCGTCTTGCTGCTCGCACAGCCATCGACCCTCGGTTTTGCTTCTTCCACACCGCCCTCATATCAAGCAGGTGGCGTTTGCTTCGAGACTCCAGCACGTGCCGATCTTTGCTTGATTAAGGACACCAGCGAGCCAATCATCACCGTTTCTGCGACTGCGCCATCACTAGGAACATCACATCACGGGGACATCGCCACCTATATAAGAAGGTCCTCAGCGCCGTCTGCATCCAGTGGGCTTGGCAGCACATCGAGCACAATGCTCAGGAACCCGTTTTGCTACATTGCGCTGGTTTCGGCCGTCTTGCTGCTCGCACAGCCATCGTCCCTCGGTTTTGGTTCTTCCACACCGCCCTCATATCAAGCAGGTGGCGTTTGCTTCGAGACTCCAGCACGTGCCGATCTTTGCTTGGTTAACGACACCAGCGAGCCAATCATCACCGGGTCTGCGACTGCGCCATCACTAGAAACTTCACATCACGGGGACATCACCACCTATATAAGAAGGTCCTCAGCGCCGTCTGCATCCAGTGGGCTTGGCAGCAGCACATCGAGCACAATGCTCAGGAACCCGTTTTGCTCCATTGCGCGGGTTTCGGCCGTCTTGCTGCTCGCACAGCCATCTTCCCTCGGTTTCGGTTCTTCCACACCGCCCTCATATCAAGCAGGTGGCGTTTGCTTCGAGACTCCAGCACGTGCCGATCTTTGCTTGGTTAACGACACCAGCGAGCCAATCATCACCGGGTCTGCGACTGCGCCATCACTAGGAACTTCACATCACGGGGACATCACCACCTATATAAGAAGGTCCTCAGCGCCGTCTGCATCCAGTGGGCTTGGCAGCAGCACATCTAGCACAATGCTCAGGTACCCGTTTTGCTTCATTGCGCAGATTTCGGCCGTCTTGCTGCTCGCACAGCCATCGTCCCTCGGTTTTGGTTCTTCCACACCGCCCTCATATCAAGCAGGTGGCGTTTGCTTCGAGACTGCAGCACGTGCCAATCTTTGCTTGGTTAACGACACCAGTGAGCCAATCATCACCGTTTCTGCGACTGCGCCATCACTAGGAACTTCACATCACGGGGACATCACCACCTATATAAGAAGGTCCTCAGCGCCGTCTCCATCCAGTGGACTTGGCAGCAGCACATCGAGCACAATGCTCAGGTACCCGTTTTGCTTCATTGCGCAGATTTCGGCCGTCTTGGTGCTCGCACATCCATCGTCCCTCGGTTTTGGTTCTTCCACACCGCCCTCATATCAAGCAGGTGGCGTTTGCTTCGAGACTCCAGCACGTGCCGATCTTTGCTTGGTTAACGACACCAGCGAGCCAATCATCACCGTTTCTGCGACTGCGCCATCACTAGGAACTTCACATCACGGGGACATCACCACCTATATAAGAAGGTCCTCAGCGCGCTCTGCATCCAGTGGGCTTGGCAGCAGCACATCGAGCACAAAGCTCAGGTACCCGTTTTGCTCCATTGCGCGGGTTTCGGCCGTCTTGCTGCTCGCACAGCCATCTTCCCTCGGTTTTGGTTCTTCCACATCGCCCTCATATCAAGCAGGTGGCGTTTGCTTCGAGACTCCAGCACGTGCCGATCTTTGCTTGATTAAGGACACCAGCGAGCCAATCATCACCGTTTCTGCGACTGCGCCATCACTAGGAACATCACATCACGGGGACATCACCACCTATATAAGAAGGTCCTCAGCGCTATCTGCATCCAGTGGGCTTGGCAGCAGCACATCGAGCACAATGCTCAGGAACCCGTTTTGCTCCATTGCGCGGGTTTCGGCCGTCTTGCTGCTCGCACAGCCATCTTCCCTCGGTTTTGGTTCTTCCACACCGCCCTCATATCAAGCAGGTGGCGTTTGCTTCGAGACTCCAGCACGCGCCGATCTTTGCTTGGTTAACGACACCAGCGAGCCAATCATCACCGGTTCTGCGACTGCGCCATCACTAGAAACTTCACATCACGGGGACATCACCACCTATATAAGAAGGTCCTCAGCGCCGTCTGCATCCAGTGGGCTTGGCAGCAGCACATCTAGCACAATGCTCATGTACCCGTTTTGCTTCATTGCGCAGATTTCGGCCTTCTTGCTGCTCGCACAGCCATCGTCCCTCGGTTTTGGTTCTTCCACACCGCCCTCATATGAAGCAGGTGACGTTTTCTTCGAGACTCCAGCACGTGCCGATCTTTGCTTAACGACACCAGCGAGCCAATCATCACCGGTTCTGCGACTGCGCCATCACTAGAAACTTCACATCACGGGGACATCACCACCTATATAAGAAGGTCATCAGCGCCGTCTGCATCCAGTGGGCTTGGCAGCAGCACATCGAGCACAATGCTCAGGAGCCCGTTTTGCTCCATTGCGCGGGTTTCGGCCGTCTTGCTGCTCGCACATCCATCGACCCTCGGTTTTGGTTCTTCCACACCGCCCTCATATCAAGCAGGTGGCGTTTGCTTCGAGACTACAGCACGTGCCGATCTTTGCTTGATTAACGACACCAGCGAGCCAATCATCACCGTTTCTGCGACTGCGCCATCACTAGGAACTTCACATCACGGGGACATCACCACCTATATAAGAAGGTCCTCAGCGCGCTCTGCATCCAGTGGGCTTGGCAGCATCACATCGAGCACAATGCTCAGGTACCCGTTTTTCTTCATTGCGCAGGTTTCGGCCGTCTTGCTGCTCGCACAGCCATCGTCCCTCGGTTTTGCTTCTTCCACACCGCCCTCATATCAAGCAGGTGGCGTTTGCTTCGAGACTCCGGCACGTGCCGATCTTTGCTTGATGAACGACACCAGCGAGCCAATCATCACCGTTTCTGCGACTGCGCCATCACTAGGAACTTCACATCTCGGGGACATCACCACCTATATAACTAGGTCCTCAGCGCAGTCTGCATCCAGTGTACTTCGCAGCAGCACATCGAGCACAATGCTCAGGAACCCGTTTTGCTCCATTGCGCGGGTTTCGGCCGTCTTGCTGCTCGCACAGCCATCGTCCCTCGGTTTTGCTTCCTCCACACCGCCCTCATATCAAGCAGGTGGCGTTTGCTTCGAGACTGCAGCACGTGCCGATCTTTGCTTGATTAACGACACCAGCGAGCCAATCATCACCGTTTCTGCGACTGCGCCATCACTAGGAACTTCACATCACGGGGACATCACCACCTATATAAGAAGGTCCTCAGCGCGCTCTGCATCCAGTGGGCTTGGCAGCAGCACATCGAGCACAATGCTCAGGAACCCGTTTGCTCCATTGCGCGGGTTTCGGCCGTCTTGCTGCTCGCACAGCCATCGTCCCTCGGTTTTGCTTCTTCCACACCGCCCTCATATCAAGCAGGTGGCGTTTGCTTCGAGACTCCAGCACGTGCCGATCTTTGCTTGATTAACGACGCCAGCGAGCCAATCATCACCGTTTCTACGACTGCGCAATCACTAAGAACTTCACATCACGGGGACATCACCACCTGTATAAGAAGGTCCTCAGTGCGCTCTGCATCCAGTGGAGTTGGCAGCATCCCATCGAGCACAATGCTCAGGTACCCGTTTTGCTTTATTGCGCAGGTTTCGGCCGTCTTGCTGCTCCTTTAGCCATCGTCCCTCGGTTTTGCTTCTTCCACACCGCCCTCATATCAAGCAGGTGGCGTTTGCTTCGAGACTCCAGCACGTGCCGATCTTTGCTTGATTAACGACACCAGCGAGCCAATCATCACCGTTTCTGCGACTGCGCCATCACTAGGAACATCACATCACGGGGACATCACCACCTATATAAGAAGGTCCTCAGCGCCGTCTGCATCCAGTGGGCTTGGCAGCAGCACATCGAGCACAATGCTCAGGAACCCGTCTTGCTCCATTGCGCGAGTTTCGGCCGTCTTGCTGCTCGCACAGCCATCTTCCCTCGGTTTTGGTTCTTCCACACCGCCCTCATATCAAGCAGGTGGCGTTTGCTTCGAGACTCCAGCACGTGCCGATCTTTGCTTGATTGAGGACACCAGCGAGCCAATCATCACCGTTTCTGCGACTGCGCCATCACTAGGAACATCACATCACGGGGACATCGCCACCTATATAAGAAGGTCCTTAGCGCCGTCTGCATCCAGTGGGCTTGGCAGCAGCACATCGAGCACAATGCTCAGGAACCCGTTTTGCTCCATTGCGCGGGTTTCGGCCGTCTTGCTGCTCGCACAGCCATCTTCCCTCGGTTTTGGTTCTTCCACACCGCCCTCATATCAAGCAGGTGGCGTTTGCTTCGAGACTCCAGCACGTGCCGATCTTTGCTTGGTTAACGACACCAGCGAGCCAATCATCACCGGTTCTGCGACTGCGCCATCACTAGAAACTTCACATCACGGGGACATCACCACCTATATAAGAAGGTCCTCAGCGCCGTCTGCATCCAGTGGGCTTGGCAGCAGCACATCTAGCACAATGCTCAGGTACCCGTTTTGCTTCATTGCGCAGATTTCGGCCGTCTTGCTGCTCGCACAGCCATCGTCCCTCGGTTTTGGTTCTTCCACACCGCCCTCATATGAAGCAGGTGACGTTTTCTTCGAGACTCCAGCACGTGCCGATCTTTGCTTAACGACACCAGCGAGCCAATCATCACCGGTTCTGCGACTGCGCCATCACTAGAAACTTCACATCACGGGGACATCACCACCTATATAAGAAGGTCCTCAGCGCAGTCTGCATCCAGTGGGCTTGGCAGCAGCACATCGAGCACAATGCTCAGGAACCCGTTTTGCTCCATTGCGCGGGTTTCGGCCGTCTTGCTGCTCGCACATCCATCGACCCTCGGTTTTGGTTCTTCCACACCGCCCTCATATCAAGCAGGTGGCGTTTGCTTCGAGACTACAGCACGTGCCGATCTTTGCTTGATTAACGACACCAGCGAGCCAATCATCACCGTTTCTGCGACTGCGCCATCACTAGGAACTTCACATCACGGGGACATCACCACCTATACAAGAAGGTCCTCAGCGCGCTCTGCATCCTGTGGGCTTGGCAGCATCACATCGAGCACAATGCTCAGGTACCCGTTTTTCTTCATTGCGCAGGTTTCGGCCGTCTTGCTGCTCGCACAGCCATCGTCCCTCGGTTTTGCTTCTTCCACACCGCCCTCATATCAAGCAGGTGGCGTTTGCTTCGAGACTCCGGCACGTGCCGATCTTTGCTTGATGAACGACACCAGCGAGCCAATCATCACCGTTTCTGCGACTGCGCCATCACTAGGAACTTCACATCTCGGAGACATCACCACCTATGTAACTAGGTCCTCAGCGCAGTCTGCATCCAGTGGGCTTCGCAGCAGCACATCGAGCACAATGCTCAGGAACCCGTTTTGCTCCATTGCGCGGGTTTCGGCCGTCTTGCTGCTCGCACAGCCATCGTCCCTCGGTTTTGGTTCTTCCACACCGCCCTCATATCAAGCAGGTGGCGTTTGCTTCGAGACTCCAGCACGTGCCGATCTTTGCTTGATTAACGACACCAGCGAGCCAATCATCACCGGTTCTGCGACTGCGCCATCACTAGAAACTTCACATTACGGGGACATCACCACCTATATAAGAATGTCCTCAGCGCCGTCTGCATCCAGTGGGCTTGGCAGCAGCACATCGAGCACAATGCTCAGGAACCCGTTTTGCTCCATTGCGCGGGTTTCGGCCGTCTTGCTGCTCGCACAGCCATCGACCCTCGGTTTTGGTTCTTCCACACCGCCCTCATATCAAGCAGGTGGCGTTTGCTTCGAGACTCCAGCACGTGCCGATCTTTGCTTGATTAACGACACCAGCGAGCCAATCATCACCGTTTCTGCGACTGCGCCATCACTAGGAACTTCACATCACGGGGACATCACCACCTATATAAGAAGGTCCTCAGCGCGCTCTGCATCCAGTGGGCTTGGCAGCATCACATCGAGCACAATGCTCAGGCACCCGTTTTTTTTTTTCATTGCGCAGGTTTCGGCCGTCTTGCTGCTCGCACAGCCATCGTCCCTCGGTTTTGCTTCTTCCACACCGCCCTCATATCAAGCAGGTGGCGTTTGCTTCGAGACTCCAGCACGTGCCGATCTTTGCTTGATGAACGACACCAGCGAGCCAATCATCACCGTTTCTGCGACTGCGTCATCACTAGGAACTTCACATCTCGGGGACATCACCACCTATATAAGAATGTCCTCAGCGCGCTCTGCATCCAGTGGGCTTGGCAGCAGCACATCGAGCACAATGCTCAGGAACCCGTTTTGCTCCATTGCGCGGGTTTCGGCCGTCTTGCTGCTCGCACAGCCATCGACCCTCGGTTTTGGTTCTTCCACACCGCCCTCATATCAAGCAGGTGGCGTTTGCTTCGAGACTCCAGCACGTGCCGATCTTTGCTTGATTGAGGACACCAGGGAGCCAATCATCACCGTTTCTGCGACTGCGCCATCACTAGGAACATCACATCACGGGGACATCGCCACCTATATAAGAAGGTCCTTAGCGCCGTCTGCATCCAGTGGGCTTGGCAGCAGCACATCGAGCACAATGCTCAGGAACCCGTTTTGCTCCATTGCGCGGGTTTCGGCCGTCTTGCTGCTCGCACAGCCATCTTCCCTCGGTTTTGGTTCTTCCACACCGCCCTCATATCAAGCAGGTGGCGTTTGCTTCGAGACTCCAGCACGTGCCGATCTTTGCTTGGTTAACGACACCAGCGAGCCAATCATCACCGGTTCTGCGACTGCGCCATCACTAGAAACTTCACATCACGGGGACATCACCACCTATATAAGAAGGTCCTCAGCGCCGTCTGCATCCAGTGGGCTTGGCAGCAGCACATCTAGCACAATGCTCAGGTACCCGTTTTGCTTCATTGCGCAGATTTCGGCCGTCTTGCTGCTCGCACAGCCATCGTCCCTCGGTTTTGGTTCTTCCACACCACCCTCATATGAAGCAGGTGACGTTTTCTTCGAGACTCCAGCACGTGCCGATCTTTGCTTAACGACACCAGCGAGCCAATCATCACCGGTTCTGCGACTGCGCCATCACTAGAAACTTCACATCACGGGGACATCACCACCTATATAAGAAGGTCCTCAGCGCAGTCTGCATCCAGTGGGCTTGGCAGCAGCACATCGAGCACAATGCTCAGGAACCCGTTTTGCTCCATTGCGCGGGTTTCGGCCGTCTTGCTGCTCGCACATCCATCGACCCTCGGTTTTGGTTCTTCCACACCGCCCTCATATCAAGCAGGTGGCGTTTGCTTCGAGACTACAGCACGTGCCGATCTTTGCTTGATTAACGACACCAGCGAGCCAATCATCACCGTTTCTGCGACTGCGCCATCACTAGGAACTTCACATCACGGGGACATCACCACCTATATAAGAAGGTCCTCAGCGCGCTCTGCATCCAGTGGGCTTGGCAGCATCACATCGAGCACAATGCTCAGGTACCCGTTTTTCTTCATTGCGCAGGTTTCGGCCGTCTTGCTGCTCGCACAGCCATCGTCCCTCGGTTTTGCTTCTTCCACACCGCCCTCATATCAAGCAGGTGGCGTTTGCTTCGAGACTCCGGCACGTGCCGATCTTTGCTTGATGAACGACACCAGCGAGCCAATCATCACCGTTTCTGCGACTGCGCCATCACTAGGAACTTCACATCTCGGAGACATCACCACCTATATAACTAGGTCCTCAGCGCAGTCTGCATCCAGTGGGCTTCGCAGCAGCACATCGAGCACAATGCTCAGGAACCCGTTTTGCTCCATTGCGCGGGTTTCGGCCGTCTTGCTGCTCGCACAGCCATCGTCCCTCGGTTTTGGTTCTTCCACACCGCCCTCATATCAAGCAGGTGGCGTTTGCTTCGAGACTCCAGCACGTGCCGATCTTTGCTTGATTAACGACACCAGCGAGCCAATCATCACCGGTTCTGCGACTGCGCCATCACTAGAAACTTCACATTACGGGGACATCACCACCTATATAAGAAGGTCCTCAGCGCCGTCTGCATCCAGTGGGCTTGGCAGCAGCACATCGAGCACAATGCTCAGGAACCCGTTTTGCTCCATTGCGCGGGTTTCGGCCGTCTTGCTGCTCGCACAGCCATCGACCCTCGGTTTTGGTTCTTCCACACCGCCCTCATATCAAGCAGGTGGCGTTTGCTTCGAGACTCCAGCACGTGCCGATCTTTGCTTGATTAACGACACCAGCGAGCCAATCATCACCGTTTCTGCGACTGCGCCATCACTAGGAACTTCACATCACGGGGACATCACCACCTATATAAGAAGGTCCTCAGCGCGCTCTGCATCCAGTGGGCTTGGCAGCATCACATCGAGCACAATGCTCAGGTACCCGTTTTTTTTTTCATTGCGCAGGTTTCGGCCGTCTTGCTGCTCGCACAGCCATCGTCCCTCGGTTTTGCTTCTTCCACACCGCCCTCATATCAAGCAGGTGGCGTTTGCTTCGAGACTCCAGCACGTGCCGATCTTTGCTTGATGAACGACACCAGCGAGCCAATCATCACCGTTTCTGCGACTGCGTCATCACTAGGAACTTCACATCTCGGGGACATCACCACCTATATAAGAAGGTCCTCAGCGCGCTCTGCATCCAGTGGGCTTGGCAGCAGCACATCGAGCACAATGCTCAGGAACCCGTTTTGCTCCATTGCGCGGGTTTCGGCCGTCTTGCTGCTCGCACAGCTATCGACCCTCGGTTTTGGTTCTTCCACACCGCCCTCATATCAAGCAGGTGGCGTTTGCTTCGAGACTCCAGCACGTGCCGATCTTTGCTTGATTAACGACACCAGCGAGCCAATCATCACCGTTTCTGCGACTGCGCCATCACTAGGAACTTCACATCACGGGGACATCACCACCTATATAAGAAGGTCCTCAGCGCGCTCTGCATCCAGTGGGCTTGGCAGCATCACATCGAGCACAATGCTCAGGTACCCGTTTTTTTTTCATTGCGCAGGTTTCGGCCGTCTTGCTGCTCGCACAGCCATCGTCCCTCGGTTTTGCTTCTTCCACACCGCCCTCATATCAAGCAGGTGGCGTTTGCTTCGAGACTCCAGCACGTGCCGATCTTTGCTTGATGAACGACACCAGCGAGCCAATCATCACCGTTTCTGCGACTGCGTCATCACTAGGAACTTCACATCTCGGGGACATCACCACCTATATAAGAAGGTCCTCAGCGCGCTCTGCATCCAGTGGGCTTGGCAGCAGCACATCGAGCACAATGCTCAGGAACCCGTTTTGCTCCATTTCGCGGGTTTCGGCCGTCTTGCTGCTCGCACAGCCATTGTCCCTCGGTTTTGGTTCTTCCACACCGCCCTCATATCAAGCAGGTGGCGTTTGCTTCGAGACTCCAGCACGTGCCGATCTTTGCTTGATGAACGACGCCAGCGAGCCAATCATCACCGTTTCTGCGACTGCGTCATCACTAGGAACTTCACATCTCGGGGACATCACCACCTATATAAGAAGGTCCTCAGCGCGCTCTGCATCCAGTGGGCTTGGCAGCATCACATCGAGCACAATGCTCAGGTACCCGTTTTGCTTCATTGCGCAGGTTACGGCCGTCTTGCTGCTCGCACAGCCATCGTCCCAGGTTTTGCTTCTTCCACACCGCCTCATATCAAGCAGGTGGCGTTTACTTCGAGACTCCAGCACGTGCCGATCTTTGCTTGATGAAAGACACCAGCGAGCCAATCATCACCGTTTCTGCGACTGCGCCATCACTAGGAACTTCACATCACGGGGACATCACCACCTATATAAGAAGGTCCTCAGTGCGCTCTGCATCCAGTGGGCTTGGCAGCAGCACATCGAGCACAATGCTCAGGAACCCGTTTTGCTCCATTGCGCGGGTTTCGGCCGTCTTGCTGCTCGCACAGCCATCGTCCCTCGGTTTTGGTTCGTCCACACCGCCCTCATATCAAGCAGGTGGCGTTTGCTTCGAGACTGCAGCACGTGCCAATCTTTGCTTGCTTAACGACACCAGCGAGCCAATCATCACCGTTTCTGCGACTGCGCCATCACTAGGAACTTCACATCACGGGGACATCACCACCTATATAAGAAGGTCCTCAGCGCCGTCTCCATCCAGTGGACTTGGCAGCAGCACATCGAGCACAATGCTCAGGTACCCGTTTTGCTTCATTGCGCAGATTTCGGCCGTCTTAGTGCTCGCACATCCATCGTCCCTCGGTTTTGGTTCTTCCACACCGCCCTCATATCAAGCAGGTGGCGTTTGCTTCGAGACTCCAGCACGTGCCGATCTTTGCTTGGTTAACGACACCAGCGAGCCAATCATCACCGTTTCTGCGACTGCGCCATCACTAGGAACTTCACATCACGGGGTCATCACCACCTATATAAGAAGGTCCTCAGCGCGCTCTGCATCCAGTGGGCTTGGCAGCAGCACATCGAGCACAAAGCTCAGGCACCCGTTTTGCTCCATTGCGCGGGTTTCGGCCGTCTTGCTGCTCGCACAGCCATCTTCCCTCGGTTTTGGTTCTTCCACACCGCCCTCATATCAAGCAGGTGGCGTTTGCTTCGAGACTCCAGCACGTGCCGATCTTTGCTTGATTAAGGACACCAGCGAGCCAATCATCACCGTTTCTGCGACTGCGCCATCACTAGGAACATCACATCACGGGGACATCACCACCTATATAAGAAGGTCCTCAGCGCTATCTGCATCCAGTGGGCTTGGCAGCAGCACATCGAGCACAATGCTCAGGAACCCGTTTTGCTCCATTGCGCGGGTTTCGGCCGTCTTGCTGCTCGCACAGCCATCTTCCCTCGGTTTTGGTTCTTCCACACCGCCCTCATATCAAGCAGGTGGCGTTTGCTTCGAGACTCCAGCACGTGCCGATCTTTGCTTGGTTAACGACACCAGCGAGCCAATCATCACCGGTTCTGCGACTGCGCCATCACTAGAAACTTCACATCACGGGGACATCACCACCTATATAAGAAGGTCCTCAGCGCTGTCTGCATCCAGTGGGCTTGGCAGCAGCACATCTAGCACAATGCTCATGTACCCGTTTTGCTTCATTGCGCAGATTTCGGCCGTCTTGCTGCTCGCACAGCCATCGTCACTCGGTTTTGGTTCTTCCACACCGCCCTCATATGAAGCAGGTGACGTTTTCTTCGAGACTCCAGCACGTGCCGATCTTTGCTTAACGACACCAGCGAGCCAATCATCACCGGTTCTGCGACTGCGCCATCACTAGAAACTTCACATCACGGGGACATCACCACCTATATAAGAAGGTCCTCAGCGCCGTCTGCATCCAGTGGGCTTGGCAGCAGCACATCGAGCACAATGCTCAGGAACCCGTTTTGCTCCATTGCGCGGGTTTCGGCCGTCTTGCTGCTCGCACATCCATCGACCCTCGGTTTTGGTTCTTTCACACCGCCCTCATATCAAGCAGGTGGCGTCTGCTTCGAGACTACAGCACGTGCCGATCTTTGCTTGATTAACGACACCAGCGAGCCAATCATCACCGTTTCTGCGACTGCGCCATCACTAGGAACTTCACATCACGGGGACATCACCACCTATATAAGAAGGTCCTCAGCGCGCTCTGCATCCAGTGGGCTTGGCAGCATCACATCGAGCACAATGCTCAGGTACCCGTTTTTCTTCATTGCGCAGGTTTCGGCCGTCTTGCTGCTCGCACAGCCATCGTCCCTCGGTTTTGCTTCTTCCACACCGCCCTCATATCAAGCAGGTGGCGTTTGCTTCGAGACTCCGGCACGTGCCGATCTTTGCTTGATGAACGACACCAGCGAGCCAATCATCACCGTTTCTGCGACTGCGCCATCACTAGGAACTTCACATCTCGGAGACATCACCACCTATATAACTAGGTCCTCAGCGCAGTCTGCATCCAGTGGGCTTCGCAGCAGCACATCGAGCACAATGCTCAGGAACCCGTTTTGCTCCATTGCGCGGGTTTCGGCCGTCTTGCTGCTCGCACAGCCATCGTCCCTCGGTTTTGGTTCTTCCACACCGCCCTCATATCAAGCAGGTGGCGTTTGCTTCGAGACTCCAGCACGTGCCGATCTTTGCTTGATTAACGACACCAGCGAGCCAATCATCACCGGTTCTGCGACTGCGCCATCACTAGAAACTTCACATTACGGGGACATCACCACCTATATAAGAAGGTCCTCAGCGCCGTCTGCATCCAGTGGGCTTGGCAGCAGCACATCGAGCACAATGCTCAGGAACCCGTTTTGCTCCATTGCGCGGGTTTCGGCCGTCTTGCTGCTCGCACAGCCATCGACCCTCGGTTTTGGTTCTTCCACACCGCCCTCATATCAAGCAGGTGGCGTTTGCTTCGAGACTCCAGCACGTGCCGATCTTTGCTTGATTAACGACACCAGCGAGCCAATCATCACCGTTTCTGCGACTGCGCCATCACTAGGAACTTCACATCACGGGGACATCACCACCTATATAAGAAGGTCCTCAGCGCGCTCTGCATCCAGTGGGCTTGGCAGCATCACATCGAGCACAATGCTCAGGTACCCGTTTTTTTTTTCATTGCGCAGGTTTCGGCCGTCGTGCTGCTCGCACAGCCATCGTCCCTCGGTTTTGCTTCTTCCACACCGCCCTCATATCAAGCAGGTGGCGTTTGCTTCGAGACTCCAGCACGTGCCGATCTTTGCTTGATGAACGACACCAGCGAGCCAATCATCACCGTTTCTGCGACTGCGTCATCACTAGGAACTTCACATCTCGGGGACATCACCACCTATATAAGAAGGTCCTCAGCGCGCTCTGCATCCAGTGGGCTTGGCAGCAGCACATCGAGCACAATGCTCAGGAACCCGTTTTGCTCCATTGCGCGGGTTTCGGCCGTCTTGCTGCTCGCACAGCCATCGACCCTCGGTTTTGGTTCTTCCACACCGCCCTCATATCAAGCAGGTGGCGTTTGCTTCGAGACTCCAGCACGTGCCGATCTTTGCTTGATTAACGACACCAGCGAGCCAATCATCACCGTTTCTGCGACTGCGCCATCACTAGGAACTTCACATCACGGGGACATCACCACCTATATAAGAAGGTCCTCAGCGCGCTCTGCATCCAGTGGGCTTGGCAGCATCACATCGAGCACAATGCTCAGGTACCCGTTTTTTTTTCATTGCGCAGGTTTCGGCCGTCTTGCTGCTCGCACAGCCATCGTCCCTCGGTTTTGCTTCTTCCACACCGCCCTCATATCAAGCAGGTGGCGTTTGCTTCGAGACTCCAGCACGTGCCGATCTTTGCTTGATGAACGACACCAGCGAGCCAATCATCACCGTTTCTGCGACTGCGTCATCACTAGGAACTTCACATCTCGGGGACATCACCACCTATATAAGAAGGTCCTCAGCGCGCTCTGCATCCAGTGGGCTTGGCAGCAGCACATCGAGCACAATGCTCAGGAACCCGTTTTGCTCCATTTCGCGGGTTTCGGCCGTCTTGCTGCTCGCACAGCCATTGTCCCTCGGTTTTGGTTCTTCCACACCGCCCTCATATCAAGCAGGTGGCGTTTGCTTCGAGACTCCAGCACGTGCCGATCTTTGCTTGATGAACGACGCCAGCGAGCCAATCATCACCGTTTCTGCGACTGCGTCATCACTAGGAACTTCACATCTCGGGGACATCACCACCTATATAAGAAGGTCCTCAGCGCGCTCTGCATCCAGTGGGCTTGGCAGCATCACATCGAGCACAATGCTCAGGTACCCGTTTTGCTTCATTGCGCAGGTTACGGCCGTCTTGCTGCTCGCACAGCCATCGTCCCAGGTTTTGCTTCTTCCACACCGCCTCATATCAAGCAGGTGGCGTTTACTTCGAGACTCCAGCACGTGCCGATCTTTGCTTGATGAAAGACACCAGCGAGCCAATCATCACCGTTTCTGCGACTGCGCCATCACTAGGAACTTCACATCACGGGGACATCACCACCTATATAAGAAGGTCCTCAGTGCGCTCTGCATCCAGTGGGCTTGGCAGCAGCACATCGAGCACAATGCTCAGGAACCCGTTTTGCTCCATTGCGCGGGTTTCGGCCGTCTTGCTGCTCGCACAGCCATCGTCCCTCGGTTTTGGTTCGTCCACACCGCCCTCATATCAAGCAGGTGGCGTTTGCTTCGAGACTGCAGCACGTGCCAATCTTTGCTTGCTTAACGACACCAGCGAGCCAATCATCACCGTTTCTGCGACTGCGCCATCACTAGGAACTTCACATCACGGGGACATCACCACCTATATAAGAAGGTCCTCAGCGCCGTCTCCATCCAGTGGACTTGGCAGCAGCACATCGAGCACAATGCTCAGGTACCCGTTTTGCTTCATTGCGCAGATTTCGGCCGTCTTAGTGCTCGCACATCCATCGTCCCTCGGTTTTGGTTCTTCCACACCGCCCTCATATCAAGCAGGTGGCGTTTGCTTCGAGACTCCAGCACGTGCCGATCTTTGCTTGGTTAACGACACCAGCGAGCCAATCATCACCGTTTCTGCGACTGCGCCATCACTAGGAACTTCACATCACGGGGACATCACCACCTATATAAGAAGGTCCTCAGCGCGCTCTGCATCCAGTGGGCTTGGCAGCAGCACATCGAGCACAAAGCTCAGGCACCCGTTTTGCTCCATTGCGCGGGTTTCGGCCGTCTTGCTGCTCGCACAGCCATCTTCCCTCGGTTTTGGTTCTTCCACACCGCCCTCATATCAAGCAGGTGGCGTTTGCTTCGAGACTCCAGCACGTGCCGATCTTTGCTTGATTAAGGACACCAGCGAGCCAATCATCACCGTTTCTGCGACTGCGCCATCACTAGGAACATCACATCACGGGGACATCACCACCTATATAAGAAGGTCCTCAGCGCTATCTGCATCCAGTGGGCTTGGCAGCAGCACATCGAGCACAATGCTCAGGAACCCGTTTTGCTCCATTGCGCGGGTTTCGGCCGTCTTGCTGCTCGCACAGCCATCTTCCCTCGGTTTTGGTTCTTCCACACCGCCCTCATATCAAGCAGGTGGCGTTTGCTTCGAGACTCCAGCACGTGCCGATCTTTGCTTGGTTAACGACACCAGCGAGCCAATCATCACCGGTTCTGCGACTGCGCCATCACTAGAAACTTCACATCACGGGGACATCACCACCTATATAAGAAGGTCCTCAGCGCCGTCTGCATCCAGTGGGCTTGGCAGCAGCACATCTAGCACAATGCTCATGTACCCGTTTTGCTTCATTGCGCAGATTTCGGCCGTCTTGCTGCTCGCACAGCCATCGTCACTCGGTTTTGGTTCTTCCACACCGCCCTCATATGAAGCAGGTGACGTTTTCTTCGAGACTCCAGCACGTGCCGATCTTTGCTTAACGACACCAGCGAGCCAATCATCACCGGTTCTGCGACTGCGCCATCACTAGAAACTTCACATCACGGGGACATCACCACCTATATAAGAAGGTCCTCAGCGCCGTCTGCATCCAGTGGGCTTGGCAGCAGCACATCGAGCACAATGCTCAGGAACCCGTTTTGCTCCATTGCGCGGGTTTCGGCCGTCTTGCTGCTCGCACATCCATCGACCCTCGGTTTTGGTTCTTTCACACCGCCCTCATATCAAGCAGGTGGCGTCTGCTTCGAGACTACAGCACGTGCCGATCTTTGCTTGATTAACGACACCAGCGAGCCAATCATCACCGTTTCTGCGACTGCGCCATCACTAGGAACTTCACATCACGGGGACATCACCACCTATATAAGAAGGTCCTCAGCGCGCTCTGCATCCAGTGGGCTTGGCAGCATCACATCGAGCACAATGCTCAGGTACCCGTTTTTCTTCATTGCGCAGGTTTCGGCCGTCTTGCTGCTCGCACAGCCATCGTCCCTCGGTTTTGCTTCTTCCACACCGCCCTCATATCAAGCAGGTGGCGTTTGCTTCGAGACTCCGGCACGTGCCGATCTTTGCTTGATGAACGACACCAGCGAGCCAATCATCACCGTTTCTGCGACTGCGCCATCACTAGGAACTTCACATCTCGGAGACATCACCACCTATATAACTAGGTCCTCAGCGCAGTCTGCATCCAGTGGGCTTCGCAGCAGCACATCGAGCACAATGCTCAGGAACCCGTTTTGCTCCATTGCGCGGGTTTCGGCCGTCTTGCTGCTCGCACAGCCATCGTCCCTCGGTTTTGGTTCTTCCACACCGCCCTCATATCAAGCAGGTGGCGTTTGCTTCGAGACTCCAGCACGTGCCGATCTTTGCTTGATTAACGACACCAGCGAGCCAATCATCACCGGTTCTGCGACTGCGCCATCACTAGAAACTTCACATTACGGGGACATCACCACCTATATAAGAAGGTCCTCAGCGCCGTCTGCATCCAGTGGGCTTGGCAGCAGCACATCGAGCACAATGCTCAGGAACCCGTTTTGCTCCATTGCGCGGGTTTCGGCCGTCTTGCTGCTCGCACAGCCATCGACCCTCGGTTTTGGTTCTTCCACACCGCCCTCATATCAAGCAGGTGGCGTTTGCTTCGAGACTCCAGCACGTGCCGATCTTTGCTTGATTAACGACACCAGCGAGCCAATCATCACCGTTTCTGCGACTGCGCCATCACTAGGAACTTCACATCACGGGGACATCACCACCTATATAAGAAGGTCCTCAGCGCGCTCTGCATCCAGTGGGCTTGGCAGCATCACATCGAGCACAATGCTCAGGTACCCGTTTTTTTTTTTCATTGCGCAGGTTTCGGCCGTCGTGCTGCTCGCACAGCCATCGTCCCTCGGTTTTGCTTCTTCCACACCGCCCTCATATCAAGCAGGTGGCGTTTGCTTCGAGACTCCAGCACGTGCCGATCTTTGCTTGATGAACGACACCAGCGAGCCAATCATCACCGTTTCTGCGACTGCGTCATCACTAGGAACTTCACATCTCGGGGACATCACCACCTATATAAGAAGGTCCTCAGCGCGCTCTGCATCCAGTGGGCTTGGCAGCAGCACATCGAGCACAATGCTCAGGAACCCGTTTTGCTCCATTGCGCGGGTTTCGGCCGTCTTGCTGCTCGCACAGCCATCGACCCTCGGTTTTGGTTCTTCCACACCGCCCTCATATCAAGCAGGTGGCGTTTGCTTCGAGACTCCAGCACGTGCCGATCTTTGCTTGATTAACGACACCAGCGAGCCAATCATCACCGTTTCTGCGACTGCGCCATCACTAGGAACTTCACATCACGGGGACATCACCACCTATATAAGAAGGTCCTCAGCGCGCTCTGCATCCAGTGGGCTTGGCAGCATCACATCGAGCACAATGCTCAGGTACCCGTTTTTTTTTCATTGCGCAGGTTTCGGCCGTCTTGCTGCTCGCACAGCCATCGTCCCTCGGTTTTGCTTCTTCCACACCGCCCTCATATCAAGCAGGTGACGTTTGCTTCGAGACTCCAGCACGTGCCGATCTTTGCTTGATGAACGACACCAGCGAGCCAATCATCACCGTTTCTGCGACTGCGTCATCACTAGGAACTTCACATCTCGGGGACATCACCACCTATATAAGAAGGTCCTCAGCGCGCTCTGCATCCAGTGGGCTTGGCAGCAGCACATCGAGCACAATGCTCAGGAACCCGTTTTGCTCCATTTCGCGGGTTTCGGCCGTCTTGCTGCTCGCACAGCCATTGTCCCTCGGTTTTGGTTCTTCCACACCGCCCTCATATCAAGCAGGTGGCGTTTGCTTCGAGACTCCAGCACGTGCCGATCTTTGCTTGATGAACGACGCCAGCGAGCCAATCATCACCGTTTCTGCGACTGCGTCATCACTAGGAACTTCACATCTCGGGGACATCACCACCTATATAAGAAGGTCCTCAGCGCGCTCTGCATCCAGTGGGCTTGGCAGCATCACATCGAGCACAATGCTCAGGTACCCGTTTTGCTTCATTGCGCAGGTTACGGCCGTCTTGCTGCTCGCACAGCCATCGTCCCAGGTTTTGCTTCTTCCACACCGCCTCATATCAAGCAGGTGGCGTTTACTTCGAGACTCCAGCACGTGCCGATCTTTGCTTGATGAACGACGCCAGCGAGCCAATCATCACCGTTTCTGCGACTGCGCCATCACTAGGAACTTCACATCACGGGGACATCACCACCTATATAAGAAGGTCCTCAGTGCGCTCTGCATCCAGTGGGCTTGGCAGCAGCACATCGAGCACAATGCTCAGGAACCCGTTTTGCTCCATTGCGCGGGTTTCGGCCGTCTTGCTGCTCGCACAGCCATCGTCCCTCGGTTTTGGTTCTTCCACACCGCCCTCATATCAAGCAGGTGGCGTTTGCTTCGAGACTGCAGCACGTGCCAATCTTTGCTTGCTTAACGACACCAGCGAGCCAATCATCACCGTTTCTGCGACTGCGCCATCACTAGGAACTTCACATCACGGGGACATCACCACCTATATAAGAAGGTCCTCAGCGCCGTCTCCATCCAGTGGACTTGGCAGCAGCACATCGAGCACAATGCTCAGGTACCCGTTTTGCTTCATTGCGCAGATTTCGGCCGTCTTAGTGCTCGCACATCCATCGTCCCTCGGTTTTGGTTCTTCCACACCGCCCTCATATCAAGCAGGTGGCGTTTGCTTCGAGACTCCAGCACGTGCCGATCTTTGCTTGGTTAACGACACCAGCGAGCCAATCATCACCGTTTCTGCGGCTGCGCCATCACTAGGAACTTCACATCACGGGGACATCACCACCTATATAAGAAGGTCCTCAGCGCGCTCTGCATCCAGTGGGCTTGGCAGCAGCACATCGAGCACAAAGCTCAGGCACCCGTTTTGCTCCATTGCGCGGGTTTCGGCCGTCTTGCTGCTCGCACAGCCATCTTCCCTCGGTTTTGGTTCTTCCACACCGCCCTCATATCAAGCAGGTGGCGTTTGCTTCGAGACTCCAGCACGTGCCGATCTTTGCTTGATTAAGGACACCAGCGAGCCAATCATCACCGTTTCTGCGACTGCGCCATCACTAGGAACATCACATCACGGGGACATCACCACCTATATAAGAAGGTCCTCAGCGCTATCTGCATCCAGTGGGCTTGGCAGCAGCACATCGAGCACAATGCTCAGGAACCCGTTTTGCTCCATTGCGCGGGTTTCGGCCGTCTTGCTGCTCGCACAGCCATCTTCCCTCGGTTTTGGTTCTTCCACACCGCCCTCATATCAAGCAGGTGGCATTTGCTTCGAGACTCCAGCACGTGCCGATCTTTGCTTGGTTAACGACACCAGCGAGCCAATCATCACCGGTTCTGCGACTGCGCCATCACTAGAAACTTCACATCACGGGGACATCACCACCTATATAAGAAGGTCCTCAGCGCCGTCTGCATCCAGTGGGCTTGGCAGCAGCACATCTAGCACAATGCTCATGTACCCGTTTTGCTTCATTGCGCAGATTTCGGCCGTCTTGCTGCTCGCACAGCCATCGTCCCTCGGTTTTGGTTCTTCCACACCGCCCTCATATGAAGCAGGTGACGTTTTCTTCGAGACTCCAGCACGTGCCGATCTTTGCTTAACGACACCAGCGAGCCAATCATCACCGGTTCTGCGACTGCGCCATCACTAGAAACTTCACATCACGGGGACATCACCACCTATATAAGAAGGTCCTCAGCGCCGTCTGCATCCAGTGGGCTTGGCAGCAGCACATCGAGCACAATGCTCAGGAACCCGTTTTGCTCCATTGCGCGGGTTTCGGCCGTCTTGCTGCTCGCACATCCATCGACCCTCGGTTTTGGTTCTTTCACACCGCCCTCATATCAAGCAGGTGGCGTTTGCTTCGAGACTACAGCACGTGCCGATCTTTGCTTGATTAACGACACCAGCGAGCCAATCATCACCGTTTCTGCGACTGCGCCATCACTAGGAACTTCACATCACGGGGACATCACCACCTATATAAGAAGGTCCTCAGCGCGCTCTGCATCCAGTGGGCTTGGCAGCATCACATCGAGCACAATGCTCAGGTACCCGTTTTTCTTCATTGCGCAGGTTTCGGCCGTCTTGCTGCTCGCACAGCCATCGTCCCTCGGTTTTGCTTCTTCCACACCGCCCTCATATCAAGCAGGTGGCGTTTGCTTCGAGACTCCGGCACGTGCCGATCTTTGCTTGATGAACGACACCAGCGAGCCAATCATCACCGTTTCTGCGACTGCGCCATCACTAGGAACTTCACATCTCGGGGACATCACCACCTATATAACTAGGTCCTCAGCGCAGTCTGCATCCAGTGGGCTTCGCAGCAGCACATCGAGCACGATGCTCAGGAACCCGTCTTGCTCCATTGCGCGGGTTTCGGCCGTCTTGCTGCTCGCACAGCCATCGTCCCTCGGTTTTGCTTCCTCCACACCGCCCTCATATCAAGCAGGTGGCGTTTGCTTCGAGACTCCAGCACGTGCCGATCTTTGCTTGATTAACGACACCAGCGAGCCAATCATCACCGTTTCTGCGACTGCGCCATCACTAGGAACTTCACATCACGGGGACATCACCACCTATATAAGAAGGTCCTCAGCGCGCTCTGCATCCAGTGGGCTTGGCAGCAGCACATCGAGCACAATGCTCAGGAACCCGTTTGCTCCATTGCGCGGGTTTCGGCCGTCTTGCTGCTCGCACAGCCATCGTCCCTCGGTTTTGCTTCTTCCACACCGCCCTCATATCAAGCAGGTGGCGTTTGCTTCGAGACTCCAGCACGTGCCGATCTTTGCTTGATTAACGACGCCAGCGAGCCAATCATCACCGTTTCTACGACTGCGCAATCACTAAGAACTTCACATCACGGGGACATCGCCACCTATATAAGAAGGTCCTCAGTGCGCTCTGCATCCAGTGGAGTTGGCAGCATCCCATCGAGCACAATACTCAGGTACCCGTTTTGCTTCATTGCGCAGGTTTCGGCCGTCTTGCTGCTCGTACAGCCATCGTCCCTCGGTTTTGCTTCTTCCACACCGCCCTCATATCAAGCAGGTGGCGTTTGCTTCGAGACTACAGCACGTGCCGATCTTTGCTTGATTAACGACACCAGCGAGCCAATCATCACCGTTTCTGCGACTGCGCCATCACTAGGAACTTCACATCACGGGGACATCACCACCTATATAAGAAGGTCCTCAGCGCGCTCTGCATCCAGTGGGCTTGGCAGCATCACATCGAGCACAATGCTCAGGTACCCGTTTTTCTTCATTGCGCAGGTTTCGGCCGTCTTGCTGCTCGCACAGCCATCGTCCCTCGGTTTTGCTTCTTCCACACCGCCCTCATATCAAGCAGG
Organism: Amblyomma maculatum; assembly: GCF_055883805.1. NCBI lineage: Eukaryota > Metazoa > Arthropoda > Arachnida > Ixodida > Ixodidae > Amblyomma > Amblyomma maculatum. The sequence continues at coordinate 477,231,117 of NC_139344.1, read as the reverse complement.
TGGCGTTTGCTTCGAGACTCCGGCACGTGCCGATCTTTGCTTGATGAACGACACCAGCGAGCCAATCATCACCGTTTCTGCGACTGCGCCATCACTAGGAACTTCACATCTCGGGGACATCACCACCTATATAACTAGGTCCTCAGCGCAGTCTGCATCCAGTGGGCTTCGCAGCAGCACATCGAGCACGATGCTCAGGAACCCGTCTTGCTCCATTGCGCGGGTTTCGGCCGTCTTGCTGCTCGCACAGCCATCGTCCCTCGGTTTTGCTTCCTCCACACCGCCCTCATATCAAGCAGGTGGCGTTTGCTTCGAGACTCCAGCACGTGCCGATCTTTGCTTGATTAACGACACCAGCGAGCCAATCATCACCGTTTCTGCGACTGCGCCATCACTAGGAACTTCACATCACGGGGACATCACCACCTATATAAGAAGGTCCTCAGCGCGCTCTGCATCCAGTGGGCTTGGCAGCAGCACATCGAGCACAATGCTCAGGAACCCGTTTGCTCCATTGCGCGGGTTTCGGCCGTCTTGCTGCTCGCACAGCCATCGTCCCTCGGTTTTGCTTCTTCCACACCGCCCTCATATCAAGCAGGTGGCGTTTGCTTCGAGACTCCAGCACGTGCCGATCTTTGCTTGATTAACGACGCCAGCGAGCCAATCATCACCGTTTCTACGACTGCGCAATCACTAAGAACTTCACATCACGGGGACATCGCCACCTATATAAGAAGGTCCTCAGTGCGCTCTGCATCCAGTGGAGTTGGCAGCATCCCATCGAGCACAATACTCAGGTACCCGTTTTGCTTCATTGCGCAGGTTTCGGCCGTCTTGCTGCTCGTACAGCCATCGTCCCTCGGTTTTGCTTCTTCCACACCGCCCTCATATCAAGCAGGTGGCGTTTGCTTCGAGACTCCAGCACGTGCCGATCTTTGCTTGATTAACGACACCAGCGAGCCAATCATCACCGTTTCTGCGACTGCGCCATCACTAGGAACTTCACATCACGGGGACATCACCACCTATATAAGAAGGTCCTCAGCGCGCTCTGCATCCAGTGGGCTTGGCAGCATCACATCGAGCACAATGCTCAGGTACCCGTTTTTTTTTCATTGCGCAGGTTTCGGCCGTCTTGCTGCTCGCACAGCCATCGTCCCTCGGTTTTGCTTCTTCCACACCGCCCTCATATCAAGCAGGTGGCGTTTTCTTCGAGACTCCAGCACGTGCCGATCTTTGCTTAACGACACCAGCGAGCCAATCGTCACCGGTTCTGCGACTGCACCATCACTAGAAACTTCACATTACGGGGACATCACCACCTATATAAGAAGGTCCTCAGCGCCGTCTGCATCCAGTGGGCTTGGCAGCAGCACATCGAGCACAATGCTCAGGAACCCGTCTTGCTCCATTGCGCGAGTTTCGGCCGTCTTGCTGCTCGCACAGCCATCTTCCCTCGGTTTTGGTTCTTCCACACCGCCCTCATATCAAGCAGGTGGCGTTTGCTTCGAGACTCCAGCACGTGCCGATCTTTGCTTGGTTAACGACACCAGCGAGCCAATCATCACCGGTTCTGCGACTGCGCCATCACTAGAAACTTCACATCACGGGGACATCACCACCTATATAAGAAGGTCCTCAGCGCCGTCTGCATCCAGTGGGCTTGGCAGCAGCACATCTAGCACAATGCTCAGGTACCCGTTTTGCTTCATTGCGCAGATTTCGGCCGTCTTGCTGCTCGCACAGCCATCGTCCCTCGGTTTTGGTTCTTCCACACCGCCCTCATATGAAGCAGGTGACGTTTTCTTCGAGACTCCAGCACGTGCCGATCTTTGCTTAACGACACCAGCGAGCCAATCATCACCGGTTCTGCGACTGCGCCATCACTAGAAACTTCACATCACGGGGACATCACCACCTATATAAGAAGGTCATCAGCGCAGTCTGCATCCAGTGGGCTTGGCAGCAGCACATCGAGCACAATGCTCAGGAACCCGTTTTGCTCCATTGCGCGGGTTTCGGCCGTCTTGCTGCTCGCACATCCATCGGCCCTCGGTTTTGGTTCTTCCACACCGCCCTCATATCAAGCAGGTGGCGTTTGCTTCGAGACTACAGCACGTGCCGATCTTTGCTTGATTAACGACACCAGCGAGCCAATCATCACCGTTTCTGCGACTGCGCGATCACTAGGAACTTCACATCACGGGGACATCACCACCTATATAAGAAGGTCCTCAGCGCGCTCTGCATCCAGTGGCCTTGGCAGCATCACATCGAGCACAATGCTCAGGTACCCGTTTTTCTTCATTGCGCAGGTTTCGGCCGTCTTGCTGCTCGCACAGCCATCGTCCCTCGGTTTTGCTTCTTCCACACCGCCCTCATATCAAGCAGGTGGCGTTTGCTTCGAGACTCCGGCACGTGCCGATCTTTGCTTGATGAACGACACCAGCGAGCCAATCATCACCGTTTCTGCGACTGCGCCATCACTAGGAACTTCACAACTCGGAGACATCACCACCTATATAACTAGGTCCTCAGCGCAGTCTGCATCCAGTGGGCTTCGCAGCAGCACATCGAGCACAATGCTCAGGAACCCGTTTTGCTCCATTGCGCGGGTTTCGGCCGTCTTGCTGCTCGCACAGCCATCGTCCCTCGGTTTTGGTTCTTCCACACCTCCCTCATATCAAGCAGGTGGCGTTTGCTTCGAGACTCCAGCACGTGCCGATCTTTGCTTGATTAACGACACCAGCGAGCCCATCATCACCGTTTCTGCGACTGCGCCATCACTAAGAACTTCACATCACGGAGACATCACCACCTATATAAGAAGTTCCTCAGCGCCGTCTGCATCCAGTGGGCTTGGCAGCAGCACATCGAGCACAATGCTCAGGAACCCGTTTTGCTCCATTGCGCGGGTTTCGGCCGTCTTGCTGCTCGCACAGCCATCTTCCCTCGGTTTTGGTTCTTCCACACCGCCCTCATATCAAGCAGGTGGCGTTTGCTTCGAGACTCCAGCACGTGCCGATCTTTGCTTGATTAAGGACACCAGCGAGCCAATCATCACCGTTTCTGCGACTGCGCCATCACTAGGAACATCACATCACGGGGACATCGCCACCTATATAAGAAGGTCCTCAGCGCCGTCTGCATCCAGTGGGCTTGGCAGCACATCAAGCACAATGCTCAGGAACCCGTTTTGCTACATTGCGCTGGTTTCGGCCGTCTTGCGGCTCGCACAGCCATCGTCCCTCGGTTTTGGTTCTTCCACACCGCCCTCATATCATCAGGTGGCGTCTGCTTCGAGACTCCAGCACGTGCCGATCTTTGCTTGATTAACGACACCAGCGAGCCAATCATCACCGGTTCTGCGACTGCGCCATTACTAGAAACTTCACATCACGGGGACATCACCACCTATATAAGAAGGTCCTCAGCGCCGTCTGCATCCAGTGGGCTTGGCAGCAGCACATCTAGCACAATGCTCAGGTACCCGTTTTTTTTCATCGCGCAGATTTCGGCCGTCTTGCTGCTCGCACAGCCATCGTCCCTCGGTTTTGGTTCTTCCACACCGCCCTCATATCAAGCAGGTGGCGTTTTCTTCGAGACTCCAGCACGTGCCGATCTTTGCTTAACGACACCAGCGAGCCAATCATCACCGGTTCTGCGACTGCGCCATCACTAGAAACTTCACATTACGGGGACATCACCACCTATATAAGAAGGTCCTCAGCGCCGTCTGCATCCAGTGGGCTTGGCTGCAGCACATCGAGCACAATGCTCAGGAACCCGTTTTGCTCCATCGCGCAGATTTCGGCCGTCTTGCTGCTCGCACAGCCATCGTCCCTCGGTTTTGGTTCTTCCACACCGCCCTCATATCAAGCAGGTGGCGTTTGCTTCGAGACTCCAGCACGTGCCGATCTTTGCTTGATGAACGACACCAGCGAGCCATCATCACCGTTTCTGCGACTGCGCCATCACTAGGAACTTCACATCTCGGGGACATCACCACCTATATAACTAGGTCCTCAGCGCAGTCTGCATCCAGTGGGTTGGCAGGAGCACATCGAGCACAATGCTCAGGAACCCGTTTTGCTCCATTGCGCGGGTTTCGGCCGTCTTGCGGTTCCCACAGCCATCGTCCCTCGGTTTTGCTTCTTCCACACCGCCCTCATATCAAGCAGGTGGCGTTTGCTTCGAGACTCCAGCACGTGCCGATCTTTGCTTGATTAACGACACCAGCGAGCCAATCATCACCGTTTCTGCGACTGCGCCATCACTAGGAACTTCACATCACGGGGACATCACCACCTATATAAGAAGGTCCTCAGTGCGCTCTGCATCCAGTGGGCTTGGCAGCAGCACATCGAGCACAATGCTCAGGAACCCGTTTTGCTCCATTGCGCGGGTTTCGGCCGTCTTGCGGTTCCCACAGCCATCGTCCCTCGGTTTTGGTTCTTCCACACCGCCCTCATATCAAGCAGGTGGCGTTTGCTTCGAGACTCCAGCACGTGCCGATCTTTGCTTGATTAACGACGCCAGCGAGCCAATCATCACCGTTTCTACGACTGCGCCATCACTAAGAACTTCACATCACGGGGACGTCACCACCTATATAAGAAGGTCCTCAGTGCGCTCTGCATCCAGTGCGCTTGGCAGCATCACATCGAGCACAATGCTCAGGTACCCGTTTTGCTTCATTGCGCAGGTTACGGCCGTCTTGCTGCTCGCACAGCCATCGTCCCTCGGTTTTGGTTCTTCCACACCGCCCTCATATGAAGCAGGTGGCGTTTGCTTCGAGACTCCAGCACGTGCCGATCTTTGCTTGATTAAGGACACCAGCGAGCCAATCATCACCGTTTCTGCGACTGCGCCATCACTAGGAACATCACATCACGGGGACATCGCCACCTATATAAGAAGGTCCTCAGCGCCGTCTGCATCCAGTGGGCTTGGCAGCAGCACATCGAGCACAATGCTCAGGAACCCGTTTTGCACCATTGAGCGGGTTTCGGCCGTCTTGCTGCTCGCACAGCCATCGTCCCTCGGTTTTGGTTCTTCCACATGGCCCTCATATCAAGCAGGTGGCGTTTGCTTCGAGACTCCAGCACGTGCCGATCTTTGCTTGATTAAGGACAGCAGCGAGCCAATCATCACCGTTTCTGCGACTGCGCCATCACTAGGAACATCACATCACGGGGACATCACCACCTATATAGGAAGGTCCTCAGCGCCGTCTGCATCCAGTGGGCTTGGCAGCAGCACATCAAGCAAGCACAATGCTCAAGAACCCGTTTTCTACATTGCGCTGGTTTCGGCCGTCTTGCTGCTCGCACAGCCATCGTCCCTCGGTTTTGCTTCTTCCACACCGCCCTCATATCAAGCAGGTGGCGTTTGCTTCGAGACTCCAGCACGTGCCGATCTTTGCTTGATGAACGACACCAGCGAGCCAATCATAACCGTTTCTGCGACTGCGCCATCACTAGGAACTTCACATCTCGGGGACATCACCACCTATATAACTAGGTCCTCAGCGCAGTCTGCATCCAGTGGGTTGGCAGGAGCACATCGAGCACAATGCTCAGGAACCCGTTTTGCTCCATTGCGCGGGTTTCGGCCGTCTTGCTGCTCGCACAGCCATCGTCCCTCGGTTTTGGTTCTTCCACACCGCCCTCATATCAAGCAGGTGGCGTTTGCTTCGAGACTCCAGCACGTGCCGATCTTTGCTTGATTAACGACGCCAGCGAGCCAATCATCACCATTTCTACGACTGCGCCATCACTAAGAACTTCACATCACGGGGACGTCACCACCTATATAAGAAGGTCCTCAGTGCGCTCTGCATCCAGTGGGCTTGGCAGCATCACATCGAGCACAATGCTCAGGTACCCGTTTTGCTTCATTGCGCAGGTTACGGCCGTCTTGCTGCTCGCACAGCCATCGTCCCTCGGTTTTGCTTCTTCCACACCGCCCTCATATCAAGCAGGTGGCGTTTGCTTCGAGACTCCAGCACGTGCCGATCTTTGCTTGATGAAAGACACCAGCGAGCCAATCATCACCGTTTCTGCGACTGCGCCATCACTAGGAACTTCACATCACGGAGACATCACCACCTATATAAGAAGCTCCTCAGCGCCGTCTTATCCAGTGGGCTTGGCAGCAGCACATAGAGCACAATGCTCAGGAACCCGTTTTGCTCCATTGCGCGGGTTTCGGCCGTCTTGCTGCTCGCACAGCCATCTTCCCTCGGTTTTGGTTCTTCCACACCGCCCTCATATGAATCAGGTGGCGTTTGCTTCGAGACTCCAGCACGTGCCGATCTTTGCTTGATTAAGGACACCAGCGAGCCAATCATCACCGTTTCTGCGACTGCGCCATCACTAGGAACATCACATCACGGGGACATCGCCACCTATATAAGAAGGTCCTCAGCGCCGTCTGCATCCAGTGGGCTTGGCAGCAGCACATCGAGCACAACGCTCAGGTACCCGTTTTGCTTCATTGCGCAGATTTCGGCCGTCTTTCTGCTCGCACAGCCATCGTCCCTCGGTTTTGGTTCTTCCACACCGCCCTCATATCAAGCAGGTCGCGTTTGCTTCGAGACTCCAGCACGTGCCGATCTTTGCTTGGTTAACGACACCAGCGAGCCAATCATCACCGTTTCTGCGACTGCGCCATCACTAGGAACTTCACATCAAGGGGACATCACCACCTATATAAGAAGGTCCTCAGCGCCATCTGCATCCAGTGGGCTTGGCAGCAGCACATCGAGCACAATGCTCAGGAACCCGTTTTGCTCTATTGCGCGGGTTTCGGCCGTCTTGCTGCTGGCACAGCCATCGTCCTCGGTTTTGGTTCTTCCACACCGCCCTCATATCAAGCAGGTGGCGTTTGCTTCGAGACTCCAGCTTGTGCCGATCTTTGCTTGATTAAGGACACCAGCGAGCCAATCATCACCGTTCCTGCGACTGCGCCATCACTAGGAACATCACATCACGGGGACATCACCACCTATATAAGAAGGTCCTCAGCGCAGTCTGCATCCAGTGGGCTTGGCAGCAGCACATCGAGCACAATGCTCAGGAACCCGTTTTGCTTCATTGCGCAGATTTCAGCCATCTTGCTGCTCGCACAGCCATCTTCCCTCGGTTTTGGTTCTTCCACACCGCCCTCATATCAAGCAGGTGGCGTTTGCTTCGAGACTCCAGCACGTGCTGATCTTTGCTTGGTTAAGGACACCAGCGAGCCAATCATCACCGTTTCTGCGACTGCGTCATCACTAGGAACTTCACATCACGGGGACATCACCACCTATATAAGAAGGTCCTCAGCGCCGTCTGCATCCAGTGGGCTTGGCAGCAGCACATCGAGCACAATGCTCAGGAACCCGTTTTGCACCATTGAGCGGGTTTCGGCCGTCTTGCTGCTCGCACAGCCATCATCCCTCGGTTTTGGTTCTTCCACATGGCCCTCATATCAAGCAGGTGGCGTTTGCTTCGAGACTCCAGCACGTGCCGATCTTTGCTTGATTAAGGACAGCAGCGAGCCAATCATCACCGTTTCTGCGACTGCGCCATCACTAGGAACATCACATCACGGGGACATCACCACCTATATAGGAAGGTCCTCAGCGCCGTCTGCATCCAGTGGGCTTGGCAGCAGCACATCAAGCAAGCACAATGCTCAAGAACCCGTTTTCTACATTGCGCTGGTTTCGGCCGTCTTGCTGCTCGCACAGCCATCGTCCCTCGGTTTTGCTTCTTCCACACCGCCCTCATATCAAGCAGGTGGCGTTTGCTTCGAGACTCCAGCACGTGCCGATCTTTGCTTGATGAACGACACCAGCGAGCCAATCATCACCGTTTCTGCGACTGCGCCATCACTAGGAACTTCACATCTCGGGGACATCACCACCTATATAACTAGGTCCTCAGCGCAGTCTGCATCCAGTGGGTTGGCAGGAGCACATCGAGCACAATGCTCAGGAACCCGTTTTGCTCCATTGCGCGGGTTTCGGCCGTCTTGCTGCTCGCACAGCCATTGTCCCTCGGTTTTGGTTCTTCCACACCGCCCTCATATCAAGCAGGTGGCGTTTGCTTCGAGACTCCAGCACGTGCCGATCTTTGCTTGATTAACGACGCCAGCGAGCCAATCATCACCATTTCTACGACTGCGCCATCACTAAGAACTTCACATCACGGGGACGTCACCACCTATATAAGAAGGTCCTCAGTGCGCTCTGCATCCAGTGGGCTTGGCAGCATCACATCGAGCACAATGCTCAGGTACCCGTTTTGCTTCATTGCGCAGGTTACGGCCGTCTTGCTGCTCGCACAGCCATCGTCCCTCGGGTTTGCTTCTTCCACACCGCCCTCATATCAAGCAGGTGGCGTTTGCTTCGAGACTCCAGCACGTGCCGATCTTTGCTTGATGAAAGACACCAGCGAGCCAATCATCACCGTTTCTGCGACTGCGCCATCACTAGGAACTTCACATCACGGAGACATCACCACCTATATAAGAAGTTCCTCAGCGCCGTCTGTATCCAGTGGGCTTGGCAGCAGCACATCGAGCACAATGCTCAGGAACCCGTTTTGCTCCATTGCGCGGGTTTCGGCCGTCTTGCTGCTCGCACAGCCATCTTCCCTCGGTTTTGGTTCTTCCACACCGCCCTCATATGAAGCAGGTGGCGTTTGCTTCGAGACTCCAGCCCGTGCCGATCTTTGCTTGATTAAGGACACCAGCGAGCCAATCATCACCGTTTCTGCGACTGCGCCATCACTAGGAACATCACATCACGGGGACATCGCCACCTATATAAGAAGGTCCTCAGCGCCGTCTGCATCCAGCGGGCTTGGCAGCAGCACATCGAGCACAACGCTCAGGTACCCGTTTTGCTTCATTGCGCAGATTTCGGCCGTCTTTCTGCTCGCACAGCCATCGTCCCTCGGTTTTGGTTCTTCCACACCGCCCTCATATCAAGCAGGTAGCGTTTGCTTCGAGACTCCAGCACGTGCCGATCTTTGCTTGGTTAACGACACCAGCGAGCCAATCATCACCGTTTCTGCGACTGCGCCATCACTAGGAACTTCACATCAAGGGGACATCACCACCTATATAAGAAGGTCCTCAGCGCCATCTGCATCCAGTGGGCTTGGCAGCAGCACATCGAGCACAATGCTCAGGAACCCGTTTTGCTTCATTGCGCAGATTTCAGCCATCTTGCTGCTCGCACAGCCATCTTCCCTCGGTTTTGGTTCTTCCACACCGCCCTCATATCAAGCAGGTGGCGTTTGCTTCGAGACTCCAGCACGTGCTGATCTTTGCTTGGTTAAGGACACCAGCGAGCCAATCATCACCGTTTCTGCGACTGCGTCATCACTAGGAACTTCACATCACGGGGACATCACCACCTATATAAGAAGGTCCTCAGCGCCGTCTGCATCCAGTGGGCTTGGCAGCAGCACATCGAGCACAATGCTCAGGAACCCGTTTTGCACCATTGAGCGGGTTTCGGCCGTCTTGCTGCTCGCACAGCCATCATCCCTCGGTTTTGGTTCTTCCACATGGCCCTCATATCAAGCAGGTGGCGTTTGCTTCGAGACTCCAGCACGTGCCGATCTTTGCTTGATTAAGGACCGCAGCGAGCCAATCATCACCGTTTCTGCGACTGCGCCATCACTAGGAACATCACATCACGGGGACATCACCACCTATATAGGAAGGTCCTCAGCGCCGTCTGCATCCAGTGGGCTTGGCAGCAGCACATCAAGCAAGCACAATGCTCAAGAACCCGTTTTCTACATTGCGCTGGTTTCGGCCGTCTTGCTGCTCGCACAGCCATCGTCCCTCGCTTTTGCTTCTTCCACACCGCCCTCATATCAAGCAGGTGGCGTTTGCTTCGAGACTCCAGCACGTGCCGATCTTTGCTTGATGAACGACACCAGCGAGCCAATCATCACCGTTTCTGCGACTGCGCCATCACTAGGAACTTCACATCTCGGGGACATCACCACCTATATAACTAGGTCCTCAGCGCAGTCTGCATCCAGTGGGTTGGCAGGAGCACATCGAGCACAATGCTCAGGAACCCGTTTTTCTCCATTGCGCGGGTTTCGGCCGTCTTGCTGCTCGCACAGCCATTGTCCCTCGGTTTTGGTTCTTCCACACCGCCCTCATATCAAGCAGGTGGCGTTTGCTTCGAGACTCCAGCACGTGCCGATCTTTGCTTGATTAACGACGCCAGCGAGCCAATCATCACCATTTCTACGACTGCGCCATCACTAAGAACTTCACATCACGGGGACGTCACCACCTATATAAGAAGGTCCTCAGTGCGCTCTGCATCCAGTGGGCTTGGCAGCATCACATCGAGCACAATGCTCAGGTACCCGTTTTGCTTCATTGCGCAGGTTACGGCCGTCTTGCTGCTCGCACAGCCATCGTCCCTCGGGTTTGCTTCTTCCACACCGCCCTCATATCAAGCAGGTGGCGTTTGCTTCGAGACTCCAGCACGTGCCGATCTTTGCTTGATGAAAGACACCAGCGAGCCAATCATCACCGTTTCTGCGACTGCGCAATCACTAGGAACTTCACATCACGGAGACATCACCACCTATATAAGAAGTTCCTCAGCGCCGTCTGTATCCAGTGGGCTTGGCAGCAGCACATCGAGCACAATGCTCAGGAACCCGTTTTGCTCCATTGCGCGGGTTTCGGCCGTCTTGCTGCTCGCACAGCCATCTTCCCTCGGTTTTGGTTCTTCCACACCGCCCTCATATGAAGCAGGTGGCGTTTGCTTCGAGACTCCAGCCCGTGCCGATCTTTGCTTGATTAAGGACACCAGCGAGCCAATCATCACCGTTTCTGCGACTGCGCCATCACTAGGAACATCACATCACGGGGACATCGCCACCTATATAAGAAGGTCCTCAGCGCCGTCTGCATCCAGCGGGCTTGGCAGCAGCACATCGAGCACAACGCTCAGGTACCCGTTTTGCTTCATTGCGCAGATTTCGGCCGTCTTTCTGCTCGCACAGCCATCGTCCCTCGGTTTTGGTTCTTCCACACCGCCCTCATATCAAGCAGGTAGCGTTTGCTTCGAGACTCCAGCACGTGCCGATCTTTGCTTGGTTAACGACACCAGCGAGCCAATCATCACCGTTTCTGCGACTGCGCCATCACTAGGAACTTCACATAGAGGGGACATCACCACCTATATAAGAAGGTCCTCAGCGCCATCTGCATCCAGTGGGCTTGGCAGCAGCACATCGAGCACAATGCTCAGGAACCCGTTTTGCTCCATTGCGCGGGTTTCGGCCGTCTTGCTGCTGGCACAGCCATCGTCCTCGGTTTTGGTTCTTCCACACCGCCCTCATATCAAGCAGGTGGCGTTTGCTTCGAGACTCCAGCTTGTGCCGATCTTTGCTTGATTAAGGACACCAGCGAGCCAATCATCACCGTTCCTGCGACTGCGCCATCACTAGGAACATCACATCACGGGGACATCACCACCTATATAAGAAGGTCCTCAGCGCAGTCTGCATCCAGTGGGCTTGGCAGCAGCACATCGAGCACAATGCTCAGGAACCCGTTTTGGTTCATTGCGCAGATTTCAGCCATCTTGCTGCTCGCACAGCCATCTTCCCTCGGTTTTGGTTCTTCCACACCGCCCTCATATCAAGCAGGTGGCGTTTGCTTCGAGACTCCAGCACGTGCCGATCTTTGCTTGGTTAAGGACACCAGCGAGCCAATCATCACCGTTTCTGCGACTGCGTCATCACTAGGAACTTCACATCACGGGGACATCACCACCTATATAAGAAGGTCCTCAGCGCCGTCTGCATCCAGTGGGGCTTGGCAGCAGCACATCGAGCACAATGCTCAGGAACCCGTTTTGCACCATTGAGCGGGTTTCGGCCGTCTTGCTGCTCGCACAGCCATCGTCCCTCGGTTTTGGTTCTTCCACATGGCCCTCATATCAAGCAGGTGGCGTTTGCTTCGAGACTCCAGCACGTGCCGATCTTTGCTTGATTAAGGACAGCAGCGAGCCAATCATCAACGTTTCTGCGACTGCGCCATCACTAGGAACATCACATCACGGGGACATCACCACCTATATAGGAAGGTCCTCAGCGCCGTCTGCATCCAGTGGGCTTGGCAGCAGCACATCAAGCAAGCACAATGCTCAAGAACCCGTTTTCTACATTGCGCTGGTTTCGGCCGTCTTGCTGCTCGCACAGCCATCGTCCCTCGGATTTGCTTCTTCCACACCGCCCTCATATCAAGCAGGTGGCGTTTGCTTCGAGACTCCAGCACGTGCCGATCTTTGCTTGATGAACGACACCAGCGAGCCAATCATCACCGTTTCTGCGACTGCGCCATCACTAGGAACTTCACATCTCGGGGACATCACCACCTATATAACTAGGTCCTCAGCGCAGTCTGCATCCAGTGGGTTGGCAGGAGCACATCGAGCACAATGCTCAGGAACCCGTTTTGCTCCATTGCGCGGGTTTCGGCCGTCTTGCTGCTCGCACAGCCATCGTCCCTCGGTTTTGGTTCTTCCACACCGCCCTCATATCAAGCAGGTGGCGTTTGCTTCGAGACTCCAGCACGTGCCGATCTTTGCTTGATTAACGACGCCAGCGAGCCAATCATCACCATTTCTACGACTGCGCCATCACTAAGAACTTCACATCACGGGGACGTCACCACCTATATAAGAAGGTCCTCAGTGCGCTCTGCATCCAGTGGGCTTGGCAGCATCACATCGAGCACAATGCTCAGGTACCCGTTTTGCTTCATTGCGCAGGTTACGGCCGTCTTGCTGCTCGCACAGCCATCGTCCCTCGGTTTTGCTTCTTCCACACCGCCCTCATATCAAGCAGGTGGCGTTTGCTTCGAGACTCCAGCACGTGCCGATCTTTGCTTGATGAAAGACACCAGCGAGCCAATCATCACCGTTTCTGCGACTGCGCCATCACTAGGAACTTCACATCACGGAGACATCACCACCTATATAAGAAGTTCCTCAGCGCCGTCTGTATCCAGTGGGCTTGGCAGCAGCACATCGAGCACAATGCTCAGGAACCCGTTTTGCTCCATTGCGCGGGTTTCGGCCGTCTTGCTGCTCGCACAGCCATCGTCCCTCGGTTTTGCTTCTTCCACTCCGCCCTCATATCAAGCAGGTGGCGTTTGCTTCGAGACTCCAGCACGTGCCGATCTTTGCTTGATTAACGACGCCAGCGAGCCAATCATCACCATTTCTACGACTGCGCCATTACTAAGAACTTCACATCACGGGGACGTCACCACCTATATAAGAAGGTCCTCAGTGCGCTCTGCATCCAGTGGGCTTGGCAGCATCACATCGAGCACAATGCTCAGGTACCCGTTTTGCTTCATTGCGCAGGTTACGGCCGTCTTGCTGCTCGCACAGCCATCTTCCCTCGGTTTTGGTTCTTCCACACCGCCCTCATATGAAGCAGGTGGCGTTTGCTTCGAGACTCCAGCACGTGCCGATCTTTGCTTGATTAAGGACACCAGCGAGCCAATCATCACCGTTTCTGCGACTGCGCCATCACTAGGAACATCACATCACGGGGACATCGCCACCTATATAAGAAGGTCCTCAGCGCCGTCTGCATCCAGTGGGCTTGGCAGCAGCACATCAAGCAAGCACAATGCTCAGGAACCCGTTTTCTACATTGCGCTGGTTTCGGCCGTCTTGCTGCTTGCACAGCCATCGTCCCTCGGTTTTGCTTCTTCCACTCCGCCCTCATATCAAGCAGGTGGCGTTTGCTTCGAGACTACAGCACGTGCCGATCTTTGCTTGATTAACGACACCAGCGTGCCAATCATCACCGTTTCTGCGACAGCGCCATCACTAGGAACTTCACATCACGGGGACATCACCACCTATATAAGAAGGTCCTCAGCGCGCTCTGCATCCAGTGGGCTTGGCAGCATCACATCGAGCACAATGCTCAGGTACCCGTTTTGCTTCATTGCGCAGGTTTCGGCCGTCTTGCTGCTTGCACAGCCATCGTCCCTCGGTTTTGCTATTTCCACACCGCCCTCATATCAAGCAGGTGGCGTTTGCTTCGAGACTCCAGCACGTGCCGATCTTTGCTTGATGAACGACACCAGCGAGCCAATCATCACCGTTTCTGCGACTGCGCCATCACTAGGAACTTCACATCACGGGGACATCACCACCTATATAAGAAGGTCCTCAGCGCCGTCTGCATCCAGTGGGCTTGGCAGCAGCACATCGAGCACAACGCTCAGGTACCCGTTTTGCTTCATTGCGCAGATTTCGGCCGTCTTTCTGCTCGCACAGCCATCGTCCCTCGGTTTTGGTTCTTCCACACCGCCCTCATATCAAGCAGGTAGCGTTTGCTTCGAGACTTTAGCACGTGCCGATCTTTGCTTGGTTAACGACACCAGCGAGCCAGTCATCACCGTTTCTGCGACTGCGCCATCACTAGGAGCTTCACATCAAGGGGACATCACCACCTATATAAGAAGGTCCTCAGCGCCATCTGCATCCAGTGGGCTTGGCAGCAGCACATCGAGCACAATGCTCAGGAACCCGTTTTGCTCCATTGCGCGGGTTTCGGCCGTCTTGCTGCTGGCACAGCCATCGTCCTCGGTTTTGGTTCTTCCACACCACCCTCATATCAAGCAGGTGGCGTTTGCTTCGAGACTCCAGCTTGTGCCGATCTTTGCTTGATTAAGGACACCAGCGAGCCAATCATCACCGTTCCTGCGACTGCGCCATCACTAGGAACATCACATCACGGGGACATCACCACCTATATAAGAAGGTCCTCAGCGCAGTCTGCATCCAGTGGGCTTGGCAGCTGCACATCGAGCGCAATGCTCAGGTACCCGTTTTGCTTCATTGCGCAGATTTCGGCCGTCTTGCTGCTCGCACAGCCATCGTCCCTCGGTTTTGGTTCTTCCACACCGCCCTCATATCAAGCAGGTGGCGTTTGCTTCGAGACTCCAGCACGTGCCGATCTTTGCTTGGTTAACGACACCAGCGAGCCAATCATCACCGTTTCTGCGACTGCGCCATCACTAAGAACTTCACATCACGGGGACATCACCACCTATATAAGAAGGTCCTCAGCGCACTTTGCATCCAGTGGGCTTGGCAGCATCACATCGAGCACAATGCTCAGGTACCCGTTTTGCTTCTTTGCGCAGGTTTCGGCCGTCTTGCTGCTCGCACAGCCATCGTCCCTCGGTTTTGCTTCTTCCACACCGCCCTCATATCAAGCAGGTGGCGTTTTCTTCGAGACTCCAGCACGTGCCGATCTTTGATTGATGAACGACACCAGCGAGCCAATCATCACCGTTTCTGTGACTGCGCCATCACTAGGAACTTCACATCACGGGGACATCACCACCTATATAAGGTCCTCAGCGCAGTCTGCATCCAGTGGGCTTGGCAGCAGCACATCGAGCACAATGCTCAGGAACCCGTTTTGCTTCATTGCGCAGATTTCAGCCATCTTGCTGCTCGCACAGCCATCTTCGCTCGGTTTTGGTTCTTCCACATGGCCCTCATATCAAGCAGGTGGCGTTTGCTTCGAGACTCCAGCACGTGCCGATCTTTGCTTGATTAAGGACAGCAGCGAGCCAATCATCACCGTTTCTGCGACTGCGCCATCACTAGGAACATCACATCACGGGGACATCACCACCTATATAAGAAGGTCCTCAGCGCCGTCTGCATCCAGTGGGCTTGGCAGCAGCACATCAAGCAAGCACAATGCTCAAGAACCCGTTTTCTACATTGCGCTGGTTTCGGCCGTCTTGCTGCTCGCACAGCCATCGTCCCTCAGTTTTGCTTCTTCCACTCCGCCCTCATATCAAGCAGGTGGCGTTTGCTTCGAGACTACAGCACGTGCCGTTCTTTGCTTGATTAACGACACCAGCGTGCCAATCATCACCGTTTCTGCGACAGCGCCATCACTAGGAACTTCACATCACGGGGACATCACCACCTATATAAGAAGGTCCTCAGCGCCGTCTGCATCCAGTGGGCTTGGCAGCAGCACATCATGCAAGCACAATGCTCAGGAACCCGTTTTCTACATTGCGCTGGTTTCGGCCGTCTTGCTGCTCGCACAGCCATCGTCCCTCGGTTTTGCTTCTTCCACTCCGCCCTCATATCAAGCAGGTGGCGTTTGCTTCGAGACTCCAGCACGTGCCGATCTTTGCTTGGTTAAGGACACCAGCGAGCCAATCATCACCGTTTCTACGACTGCGCCATCACTAAGAACTTCACATCACGGGGACGTCACCACCTATATAAGAATGTCCTCAGTGCGCTCTGCATCCAGTGGGCTTGGCAGCATCACATCGAGCACAATGCTCAGGTACCCGTTTTGCTTCATTGCGCAGGTTACGGCCGTCTTGCTGCTCGCACAGCCATCGTCCCTCGGTTTTGCTTCTTCCACTCCGCCCTCATATCAAGCAGGTGGCGTTTGCTTCGAGACTCCAGCACGTGCCGATCTTTGCTTGGTTAAGGACACCAGCGAGCCAATCATCACCGTTTCTGCGACTGCGCCATCACTAGGAACTTCACATCTCGGGGACATCACCACCTATATAACTAGGTCCTCAGCGCAGTCTGCATCCAGTGGGTTGGCAGCAGCACATCGAGCACAATGCTCAGGAACCCGTTTTGCTCCATTGCGCGGGTTTCGGCCGTCTTGCTGCTCGCACAGCCATCGTCCCTCGGTTTTGGTTCTTCCATACCGCCCTCATATCAAGCAGGTGGCGTTTGCTTCGAGACTCCAGCACGTGCCGATCTATTCTTGATTAACGACGCCAGCGAGCCAATCATCACCGTTTCTACGACTGCGCCATCACTAAGAACTTCACATCACGGGGACGTCACCACCTATATAAGAATGTCCTCAGTGCGCTCTGCATCCAGTGGGCTTGGCAGCATCACATCGAGCACAATGCTCAGGTACCCGTTTTGCTTCATTGCGCAGGTTACGGCCGTCTTGCTGCTCGCACAGCCATCGTCCCTCGGTTTTGCTTCTTCCACACCGCCCTCATATCAAGCAGGTGGCGTTTGCTTCGAGACTCCAGCACGTGCCGATCTTTGCTTGATGAAAGACACCAGCGAGCCAATCATCGCCGTTTCTGCGACTGCGCCATCACTAGGAAGTTCACATCACGGAGACATCAACACCTATATAAGAAGTTCCTCAGCGCCGTCTGCATCCAGTGGGCTTGGCAGCAGCACATCGAGCACAATGCTCAGGAACCCGTTTTGCTCCATTGCGCGGGTTTCGGCCATCTTGCTGCTCGCACAGCCATCTTCCCTCGGTTTTGGTTCTTCCACACCGCCCTCATATCAAGCAGGTGGCGTTTGCTTCGAGACTCCAGCACGTGCCGATCTTTGCTTGATTAAGGACACCAGCGAGCCAATCATCACCGTTTCTGCGACTGCGCCATCACTAGGAACATCACATCACGGGGACATCGCCACCTATATAAGAAGGTCCTCAGCGCCGTCTGCATCCAGTGGGCTTGGCAGCACATCGAGCACAATTCTCAGGAACCCGTTTTGCTACATTGCGCTGGTTTCGGCCATCTTGCTGCTCGCACAGCCATCGTCCCTCGGTTTGGTCCTTCCACACCGCCCTCATATCAAGCAGGTGGCGTTTGCTTCGAGACTCCAGCACGTGCCGATCTTTGCTTGATGAACGACACCAGCGAGCCAATCATCACCGTTTCTGCGACTGCGCCATCCCTAGGAACTTCACATCACGGGGACATCACCACCTATATAAGAAGGTCCTCAGCGCCGTCTGCATCCAGTGGGCTTGGCAGCAGCGCATCGAGCACAATGCTCAGGTACCCGTTTTGCTTCATTGCGCAGATTTCGGCCGTCTTTCTGCTCGCACAGCCATCGTCCCTCGGTTTTGGTTCTTCCACATGGCCCTCATATCAAGCAGGTGGCGTTTGCTTCGAGACTCCAGCACGTGCCGATCTTTGCTTGATTAAGGACAGCAGCGAGCCAATCATCACCGTTTCTGCGACTGCGCCATCACTAGGAACATCACATCACGGGGACATCACCACCTATATAAGAAGGTCCTCAGTGCCGTCTGCATCCAGTGGGCTTGGCAGCAGCACATCAAGCAAGCACAATGCTCAGGAACCCGTTTTCTACATTGCGCTGGTTTCGGCCGTCTTGCTGCTCGCACAGCCATCGTCCCTCGGTTTTGCTTCTTCCACTCCGCCCTCATATCAAGCAGGTGGCGTTTGCTTCGAGACTACAGCACGTGCCGATCTTTGCTTGATTAACGACACGAGCGTGCCAATCATCACCGTTTCTGCGACAGCGCCATCACTAGGAACTTCACATCACGGGGACATCACCACCTATATAAGAAGGTCCTCAGCGCGCTCTGCATCCAGTGGGCTTGGCAGCATCACATCGAGCACAATGCTCAGGTACCCGTTTTGCTTCATTGCGCAGGTTTCGGCCGTCTTGCTGCTTGCACAGCCATCGTCCCTCGGTTTTGCTATTTCCACACCGCCCTCATATCAAGCAGGTGGCGTTTGCTTCGTGACTCCAGCACGTGCCGATCTTTGCTTGATTAATGACACCAGCGAGCCAATTATCACCGTTTCTGCGACTCCGCCATCACTAGGAACTTCACATCACGGGGACATCACCACCTATATAAGAAGGTCCTCAGCGCCGTCTGCATCCAGTGGGCTTGGCAGCAGCACATCGAGCACAATGCTCAGGAACCCGTTTTGCTTCGTTGCGCAGATTTCGGCCATCTTGCTCCTCGCACAGCCATCGTCCCTCGGTTTTGGTTCTTCCATACCGCCCTCATATCAAGCACGTGGCGTTTGCTTCGAGACTCCAGCACGTGCCGATCTTTGCTTGATTAACGACACCAGCGAGCCAATCATCACCGTTTCGGCGACTGCGCCATCACTAGGAACTTCACATCACGGGGACATCACCACCTATATAAGAAGGTCCTCAGCGCCGTCTGCATCCAGTGAGCTTGGCAGCAGCACATCGAGCACAATGCTCAGGAACCCGTTTTGCTCCATTGCGCGGGCTTCGGCCGTCTTGCTGCTCGCAGAGCCATCTTCCCTCGGTTTGTTTCTTCCACACCGCCCTCATATCAAGCAGGTGACGTTTTCTTCGAGACTCCAGCACGTGCCGATCTTTGCTTAACGACAACAGCGAGCCAATCATCACCGGTTCTGCGACTGCGCCATCACTAGAAACTTCACATCACGGGGACATCACCACCTATATAAGAAGGTCCTCAGCGCGCTCTGCATCCAGTGGGCTTGGCAGCAGCACATCGAGCACAATGCTCAGGAACCCGTTTTGCTCCATTGCGCGGGTTTCGGCCGTCTTGCTGCTCGCACAGCCATCGTCCCTCGGTTTTGCTTCCTCCACACCGCCCTCATATCAAGCAGGTGGCGTTTGCTTCGAGACTCCAGCACGTGCCGATCTTTGCTTGATTAACGACACCAGCGAGCCAATCATCACCGTTTCTGCGACTGCGCCATCACTAGGAACTTCACATCACGGGCACATCACCACCTATATAAGAAGGTCCTCAGCGCGCTCTGCATCCAGTGGGCTTGGCAGCAGCACATCGAGCACAATGCTCAGGAACCCGTTTTGCTCCATTGCGCGGGTTTCGGCCGTCTTGCTGCTCGCACAGCCATCGTCCCTCGGCTTTGCTTCTTCCACACCGCCGTCATATCAAGCAGGTGGCGTTTGCTTCGAGACTCCAGCACGTGCCGACCTTTGCTTGATTAATGACGCCAGCGAGCCAATCATCACCGTTTCTACGACTGCGCCATCACTAAGAACTTCACATCACGGGGACATCACCACCTATATAAGAAGGTCCTCAGTGCGCTCTGCATCCAGTGGGCTTGGCAGCATCACATCGAGCACAATGCTCAGGTACCCGTTTTGCTTCATTGCGCAGGTTTCGGCTGTCTTGCTCCTCGCACAGCCATCGTCCCTCGGTTTTGCTTCTTCCACACCGCCCTCATATCAAGCAGGTGGCGTTTGCTTCGAGACTCCAGCTTGTGCCGATCTTTGCTTGATTAAGGACACCAGCGAGCCAATCATCACCGTTCCTGCGACTGCGCCATCACTAGGAACATCACATCACGGGGACATCACCACCTATATAAGAAGGTCCTCAGCGCAGTCTGCATCCAGTGGGCTTGGCAGCTGCACATCGAGCGCAATGCTCAGGTACCCGTTTTGCTTCATTGCGCAGATTTCGGCCGTCTTGCTGCTCGCACAGCATCGTCCCTCGGTTTTGGTTCTTCCACACCGCCCTCATATCAAGCAGGTGGCGTTTGCTTCGAGACTCCAGCACGTGCCGATCTTTGCTTGGTTAACGACACCAGCGAGCCAATCATCACCGTTTCTGCGACTGCGCCATCACTAGGAACTTCACATCACGGGGACATCACCACCTATATAAGAAGGTCCTCAGCGCGCTTTGCATCCAGTGGGCTTGGCAGCATCACATCGAGCACAATGCTCAGGTACCCGTTTTGCTTCTTTGCGCAGGTTTCGGCCGTCTTGCTGCTCGCACAGCCATCGTCCCTCGGTTTTGCTTCTTCCACACCGCCCTCATATCAAGCAGGTGGCGTTTTCTTCGAGACTCCAGCACGTGACGATCTTTGCTTGATGAACGACACCAGCGAGCCAATCATCACCGTTTCTGTGACTGCGCCATCACTAGGAACTTCACATTAGGGGACATCACCACCTATATAAGAAGGTCCTCAGCGCAGTCTGCATCCAGTGGGCTTGGCAGCAGCACATCGAGCACAATGCTCAGGAACCCGTTTTGCTTCATTGCGCAGATTTCAGCCATCTTGCTGCTCGCACAGCCATCGTCCCTCGGTTTTGCTTCTTCCACACCGCCCTCATATCAAGCAGGTGGCGTTTTCTTCGAGACTCCAGCACGTGCCGATCTTTGCTTGGTTAAGGACACCAGCGAGCCAATCATCACCGTTTCTGCGACTGCGCCATCACTAGGAACTTCACATCACGGGGACATCACCACCTATATAAGAAGGTCCTCAGCGCCGTCTGCATCCAGTGGGCTTGGCAGCAGCACATCGAGCACAATGCTCAGGAACCCGTTTTGCACCATTGAGCGGGTTTCGGCCGTCTTTCTGCTCGCACAGCCATCGTCCCTCGGTTTTGGTTCTTCCACATGGCCCTCATATCAAGCAGGTGGCGTTTGCTTCGAGACTCCAGCACGTGCCGATCTTTGCTTGATTAAGGACACCAGCGAGCCAATCATCACCGTTTCTGCGACTGCGCCATCACTAGGAACATCACATCACGGGGACATCACCACCTATATAAGAAGGTCCTCAGCGCCGTCTGCATCCAGTGGGCTTGGCAGCAGCACATCAAGCAAGCACAACCCGTTTTCTACATTGCGCTGGTTTCGGCCGTCTTGCTGCTCGCACAGCCATCGTCCCTCGGTTTTGCTTCTTCCACTCCGCCCTCATATCAAGCAGGTGGCGTTTGCTTCGAGACTGCAGCACGTGCCGTTCTTTGCTTGATTAACGACACCAGCGTGCCAATCATCACCGTTTCTGCGACAGCGCCATCACTAGGAACTTCACATCACGGGGACATCACCACCTATATAAGAAGGTCCTCAGCGCCGTCTGCATCCAGTGGGCTTGGCAGCAGCACATCAAGCAAGCACAATGCTCAGGAACCCGTTTTCTACATTGCGCTGGTTTCGGCCGTCTTGCTGCTCGCACAGCCATCGTCCCTCGGTTTTGCTTCTTCCACACCGCCCTCATATCAAGTAGGTGGCGTTTGCTTCGAGACTCCAGCACGTGCCGATCTTTGCTTGATGAAAGACACCAGCGAGCCAATCATCGCCGTTTCTGCGACTGCGCCATCACTAGGAAGTTCAAATCACGGAGACATCAACACCTATATAAAAAGTTCCTCAGCGCCGTCTGCATCCAGTGGGCTTGGCAGCAGCACATCGAGCACAATGCTCAGGAACCCGTTTTGCTCCATTGCGCGGGTTTCGGCCATCTTGCTGCTCGCACAGCCATCTTCCCTCGGTTTTGGTTCTTCCACACCGCCCTCATATCAAGCAGGTGGCGTTTGCTTCGAGACTCCAGCACGTGCCGATCTTTGCTTGATTAAGGACACCAGCGAGCCAATCATCACCGTTTCTGCGACTGCGCCATCACTAGGAACATCACATCACGGGGACATCGCCACCTATATAAGAAGGTCCTCAGCGCCGTCTGCATCCAGTGGGCTTGGCAGCACATCGAGCACAATGCTCAGGAACCCGTTTTGCTACATTGCGCTGGTTTCGGCCATCTTGCTGCTCGCACAGCCATCGTCCCTCGGTTTGGTCCTTCCACACCGCCCTCATATCAGGCAGGTGGCGTTTGCTTCGAGACTCCAGCACGTGCCGATCTATGCTTGATTAACGACGCCAGCGAGCCAATCATCACCGTTTCTACGACTGCGCCATCACTAAGAACTTCACATCACGGGGACGTCACCACCTATATAAGAAGGTCCTCAGTGCGCTCTGCATCCAGTGGGCTTGGCAGCATCACATCGAGCACAATGCTCAGGTACCCGTTTTGCTTCATTGCGCAGGTTACGGCCGTCTTGCTGCTCGCACAGCCATCGTCCCTCGGTTTTGCTTCTTCCACACCGCCCTCATATCAAGCAGGTGGCGTTTGCTTCGAGACTCCAGCACGTGCCGATCTTTGCTTGATGAAAGACACCAGCGAGCCAATCATCGCCGTTTCTGCGACTGCGCCATCACTAGGAAGTTCACATCACGGAGACATCAACACCTATATAAGAAGTTCCTCAGCGCCGTCTGCATCCAGTGGGCTTGGCAGCAGCACATCGAGCACAATGCTCAGGAACCCGTTTTGCTCCATTGCGCGGGTTTCGGCCATCTTGCTGCTCGCACAGCCATCTTCCCTCGGTTTTGGTTCTTCCACACCGCCCTCATATCAAGCAGGTGGCGTTTGCTTCGAGACTCCAGCACGTGCCGATCTTTGCTTGATTAAGGACACCAGCGAGCCAATCATCACCGTTTCTGCGACTGCGCCATCACTAGGAACATCACATCACGGGGACATCGCCACCTATATAAGAAGGTCCTCAGCGCCGTCTGCATCCAGTGGGCTTGGCAGCACATCGAGCACAATGCTCAGGAACCCGTTTTGCTACATTGCGCTGGTTTCGGCCATCTTGCTGCTCGCACAGCCATCGTCCCTCGGTTTGGTCCTTCCACACCGCCCTCATATCAGGCAGGTGGCGTTTGCTTCGAGACTCCAGCACGTGCCGATCTTTGCTTGATTAACGACACCAGCGAGCCAATTATCGCCGTTTCTGCGACTGCGCCATCACTAGGAACTTCACATCTCGGAGACATCACCACCTATATAAGAAGGTCCTCTGCGCAGTCTGCATCCAGTGGGCTTGGCAGCAGCACATCGAGCACAATGCTCAGGAACCCGTTTTGCTCCATTGCGCGGGTTTCGGCCGTCTTGCTGCTCGCACAGCCATTGTCCCTCGGTTTTGCTTCTTCCACACCGCCCTCATATCAAGCAGGTGGCGTTTGCTTCGAGACTCCAGCACGTGCCGATCTTTGCTTGATGAACGACACCAGCGAGCCAATCATCACCATTTCTGCGACTGCGCCATCACTAGGAACTTCACATCACGGGGACATCACCACCTATATAAGAAGGTCCTCAGCGCCGTCTGCATCCAGTGGGCTTGGCAGCAGCACATCGAGCACAATGCTCAGGTACCCGTTTTGCTTCATTGCGCAGATTTCGGCCGTCTTGCTGCTCGCACAGCCATCGTCCCTCGGTTTTGGTTCTTCCACACCGCCCTCATATCAAGCAGGTGGCGTTTGCATCGTGACTCCAGCACGTGCCGATCTTTGCTTGGTTAACGACACCAGCGAGCCAATCATCACCGTTTCTGCGACTGCGCCATCACTAGGAACTTCACATCACGGGGACATCACCACCTATATAAGAAGGTCCTCAGCGCAGTCTGCATCCAGTGGGCTTGGAAGCAGCACATCGAGCACAATGCTCAGGAACCCGTTTTGCACCATTGAGCGGGTTTCGGCCGTCTTGCTGCTCGCACAGCCATCGTCCCTCGGTTTTGGTTCATCCACATGGCCCTCATATCAAGCAGGTGGCGTTTGCTTCGAGACTCCAGTACGTGCCGATCTTTGCTTGATTAAGGACAGCAGCGAGCCAATCATCACCGTTTCTGCGACGGCGCCATCACTAGGAACATCACATCACGGGGACATCACCACCTATATAAGAAGGTCCTCAGCGCCGTCTGCATCCAGTGGGCTTGGCAGCAGCACATCAAGCAAGCACA
The DNA here is from genome assembly GCF_055883805.1 of Amblyomma maculatum. NCBI lineage: Eukaryota > Metazoa > Arthropoda > Arachnida > Ixodida > Ixodidae > Amblyomma > Amblyomma maculatum. The sequence continues at coordinate 477,206,651 of NC_139344.1, read as the reverse complement.
ATGCTCAGGAACCCGTTTTCTACATTGCGCTGGTTTCGGCCGTCTTGCTGCTCGCACAGCCATCGTCCCTCGGTTTTGCTTCTTCCACTCCGCCCTCATATCAAGCAGGTGGCGTTTGCTTCGAGACTACAGCACGTGCCGATCTTTGCTTGATTAACGACACCAGCGTGCCAATCATCACCGTTTCTGCGACAGCGCCATCACTAGGAACTTCACATCACGGGGACATCACCACCTATATAAGAAGGTCCTCAGCGCGCTCTGCATCCAGTGGGCTTGGCAGCATCACATCGAGCACAATGCTCAGGTACCCGTTTTGCTTCATTGCGCAGGTTTCGGCCGTCTTGCTGCTTGCACAGCCATCGTCCCTCGGTTTTGCTATTTCCACACCGCCCTCATATCAAGCAGGTGGCGTTTGCTTCGTGACTCCAGCACGTGCCGATCTTTGCTTGATTAAAGACACCAGCGAGCCAATTATCACCGTTTCTGCGACTCCGCCATCACTAGGAACTTCACATCACGGGGACATCACCACCTATATAAGAAGGTCCTCAGCGCCGTCTGCATCCAGTGGGCTTGGCAGCAGCACATCGAGCACAATGCTCAGGAACCCGTTTTGCTTCGTTGCGCAGATTTCGGCCATCTTGCTGCTCGCACAGCCATCTTCCCTCGGTTTGTTTCTTCCACACCGCCCTCATATCAAGCAGGTGACGTTTTCTTCGAGACTCCAGCACGTGCCGATCTTTGCTTAACGACACCAGCGAGCCAATCATCACCGGTTCTGCGACTGCGCCATCACTAGAAACTTCACATCACGGGGACATCACCACCTATATAAGAAGGTCCTCAGCGCGCTCTGCATCCAGTGGGCTTGGCAGCAGCACATCGAGCACAATGCTCAGGAACCCGTTTTGCTCCATTGCGCGGGTTTCGGCCGTCTTGCTGCTCGCACAGCCATCGTCCCTCGGTTTTGCTTCCTCCACACCGCCCTCATATCAAGCAGGTGGCGTTTGCTTCGAGACTCCAGCACGTGCCGATCTTTGCTTGATTAACGACACCAGCGAGCCAATCATCACCGTTTCTGCGACTGCGCCATCACTAGGAACATCACATCACGGGGACATCGCCACCTATGTAAGAAGGTCCTCAGCGCCGTCTGCATCCAGTGGGCTTGGCAGCACATCGAGCACAATGCTCAGGAACCCGTTTTGCTACATTGCGCTGGTTTCGGCCATCTTGCTGCTCGCACAGCCATCGTCCCTCGGTTTGGTCCTTCCACACCGCCCTCATATCAGGCAGGTGGCGTTTGCTTCGAGACTCCAGCACGTGCCGATCTATGCTTGATTAACGACGCCAGCGAGCCAATCATCACCGTTTCTACGACTGCGCCATCACTAAGAACTTCACATCACGGGGACGTCACCACCTATATAAGAAGGTCCTCAGTGCGCTCTGCATCCAGTGGGCTTGGCAGCATCACATCGACCACAATGCTCAGGTACCCGTTTTGCTTCATTGCGCAGGTTACGGCCGTCTTGCTGCTCGCACAGCCATCGTCCCTCGGTTTTGCTTCTTCCACACCGCCCTCATATCAAGCAGGTGGCGTTTGCTTCGAGACTCCAGCACGTGCCGATCTTTGCTTGATGAAAGACACCAGCGAGCCAATCATCGCCGTTTCTGCGACTGCGCCATCACTAGGAAGTTCACATCACGGAGACATCAACACCTATATAAGAAGTTCCTCAGCGCCGTCTGCATCCAGTGGGCTTGGCAGCAGCACATCGAGCACAATGCTCAGGAACCCGTTTTGCTCCATTGCGCGGGTTTCGGCCATCTTGCTGCTCGCACAGCCATCTTCCCTCGGTTTTGGTTCTTCCACACCGCCCTCATATCAAGCAGGTGGCGTTTGCTTCGAGACTCCAGCACGTGCCGATCTTTGCTTGATTAAGGACACCAGCGAGCCAATCATCACCGTTTCTGCGACTGCGCCATCACTAGGAACATCACATCACGGGGACATCGCCACCTATATAAGAAGGTCCTCAGCGCCGTCTGCATCCAGTGGGCTTGGCAGCACATCGAGCACAATGCTCAGGAACCCGTTTTGCTACATTGCGCTGGTTTCGGCCATCTTGCTGCTCGCACAGCCATCGTCCCTCGGTTTGGTCCTTCCACACCGCCCTCATATCAGGCAGGTGGCGTTTGCTTCGAGACTCCAGCACGTGCCGATCTTTGCTTGATTAACGACACCAGCGAGCCAATTATCGCCGTTTCTGCGACTGCGCCATCACTAGGAACTTCACATCTCGGAGACATCACCACCTATATAAGAAGGTCCTCTGCGCAGTCTGCATCCAGTGGGCTTGGCAGCAGCACATCGAGCACAATGCTCAGGAACCCGTTTTGCTCCATTGCGCGGGTTTCGGCCGTCTTGCTGCTCGCACAGCCATTGTCCCTCGGTTTTGCTTCTTCCACACCACCCTCATATCAAGCAGGTGGCGTTTGCTTCGAGACTCCAGCACGTGCCGATCTTTGCTTGATGAACGACACCAGCGAGCCAATCATCACCGTTTCTGCGACTGCGCCATCACTAGGAACTTCACATCACGGGGACATCACCACCTATATAAGAAGGTCCTCAGCGCCATCTGCATCCAGTGGGCTTGGCAGCAGCACATCGAGCACAATGCTCAGGTACCCGTTTTGCTTCATTGCGCAGATTTCGGCCGTCTTTCTGCTCGCACAGCCATCGTCCCTCGGTTTTGGTTCTTCCACACCGCCCTCATATCAAGCAGGTAGCGTTTGCTTCGAGACTCCAGCACGTGCCGATCTTTGCTTGGTTAACGACACCAGCGAGCCAATCATCACCGTTTCTGCGACTGCGCCATCACTAGGAACTTCACATCAAGGGGACATCACCACCTATATAAGAAGGTCCTCAGCGCAGTCTGCATCCAGTGGGCTTGGCAGCAGCACATCGAGCGCAATGCTCAGGTACCCGTTTTGCTTCATTGCGCAGATTTCGGCCGTCTTGCTGCTCGCACAGCCATCGTCCCTCGGTTTTGGTTCTTCCACACCGCCCTCATATCAAGCAGGTGGCGTTTGCATCGTGACTCCAGCACGTGCCGATCTTTGCTTGGTTAACGACACCAGCGAGCCAATCATCACCGTTTCTGCGACTGCGCCATCACTAGGAACTTCACATCACGGGGACATCACCACCTATATAAGAAGGTCCTCAGCGCAGTCTGCATCCAGTGGGCTTGGAAGCAGCACATCGAGCACAATGCTCAGGAACCCGTTTTGCACCATTGAGCGGGTTTCGGCCGTCTTGCTGCTCGCACAGCCATCGTCCCTCGGTTTTGGTTCATCCACATGGCCCTCATATCAAGCAGGTGGCGTTTGCTTCGAGACTCCAGCACGTGCCGATCTTTGCTTGATTAAGGACAGCAGCGAGCCAATCATCACCGTTTCTGCGACTGCGCCATCACTAGGAACATCACATCACGGGGACATCACCACCTATATAAGAAGGTCCTCAGCGCCGTCTGCATCCAGTGGGCTTGGCAGCAGCACATCAAGCAAGCACAATGCTCAGGAACCCGTTTTCTACATTGCGCTGGTTTCGGCCGTCTTGCTGCTCGCACAGCCATCGTCCCTCGGTTTTGCTTCTTCCACTCCGCCCTCATATCAAGCAGGTGGCGTTTGCTTCGAGACTACAGCACGTGCCGATCTTTGCTTGATTAACGACACCAGCGTGCCAATCATCACCGTTTCTGCGACAGCGCCATCACTAGGAACTTCACATCACGGGGACATCACCACCTATATAAGAAGGTCCTCAGCGCGATCTGCATCCAGTGGGCTTGGCAGCATCACATCGAGCACAATGCTCAGGTACCCGTTTTGCTTCATTGCGCAGGTTTCGGCAGTCTTGCTGCTTGCACAGCCATCGTCCCTCGGTTTTGCTATTTCCACACCGCCCTCATATCAAGCAGGTGGCGTTTGCTTCGTGACTCCAGCACGTGCCGATCTTTGCTTGATTAATGACACCAGCGAGCCAATTATCACCGTTTCTGCGACTCCGCCATCACTAGGAACTTCACATCACGGGGACATCACCACCTATATAAGAAGGTCCTCAGCGCCGTCTGCATCCAGTGGGCTTGGCAGCAGCACATCGAGCACAATGCTCAGGAACCCGTTTTGCTTCGTTGCGCAGATTTCGGCCATCTTGCTGCTCGCACAGCCATCGTCCCTCGGTTTTGGTTCTTCCACACCGCCCTCATATCAAGCACGTGGCGTTTGCTTCGAGACTCCAGCACGTGCCGATCTTTGCTTGATTAACGACACCAGCGAGCCAATCATCACCGTTTCGGCGACTGCGCCATCACTAGGAACTTCACATCACGGGGACATCACCACCTATATAAGAAGGTCCTCAGCGCCGTCTGCATCCAGTTAGCTTGGCAGCAGCACATCGAACACAATGCTCAGGAACCCGTTTTGCTCCATTGCGCGGGCTTCGGCCGTCTTGCTGCTCGCAGAGCCATCTTCCCTCGGTTTGTTTCTTCCACACCGCCCTCATATCAAGCAGGTGACGTTTTCTTCGAGACTCCAGCACGTGCCGATCTTTGCTTAACGACACCAGCGAGCCAATCATCACCGGTTCTGCGACTGCGCCATCACTAGAAACTTCACATCACGGGGACATCACCACCTATATAAGAAGGTCCTCAGCGCGCTCTGCATCCAGTGGGCTTGGCAGCAGCACATCGAGCACAATGCTCAGGAACCCGTTTTGCTCCATTGCTTGGGTTTCGGCCGTCTTGCTGCTCGCACAGCCATCGTCCCTCGGTTTTGCTTCCTCCACACCGCCCTCATATCAAGCAGGTGGCGTTTGCTTCGAGACTCCAGCACGTGCCGATCTTTGCTTGATTAACGACACCAGCGAGCCAATCATCACCGTTTCTGCGACTGCGCCATCACTAGGAACTTCACATCACGGGCACATCACCACCTATATAAGAAGGTCCTCAGCGCGCTCTGCATCCAGTGGGCTTGGCAGCAGCACATCGAGCACAATGCTCAGGAGCCCGTTTTGCTCCATTGCGCGGGTTTCGGCCGTCTTGCTGCTCGCACAGCCATCGTCCCTCGGCTTTGCTTCTTCCACACCGCCGTCATATCAAGCATGTGGCGTTTGCTTCGAGACTCCAGCACGTGCCGACCTTTGCTTGATTAACGACGCCAGCGAGCCAATCATCACCGTTTCTACGACTGCGCCATCACTAAGAACTTCACATCACGGGGACATCACCACCTATATAAGAAGGTCCTCAGTGCGCTCTGCATCCAGTGGGCTTGGCAGCATCACATCGAGCACAATGCTCAGGTACCCGTTTTGCTTCATTGCGCAGGTTTCGGCTGTCTTGCTGCTTGCACAGCCATCGTCCCTCGGTTTTGCTTCTTGCACACCGCCCTCATATCAAGCAGGTGGCGTTTGCTTCGAGACTCCAGCACGTGCCGATCTTTGCTTGATTAAGGACACCAGCGAGCCAATCATGACCGTTTCTGCGACTGCGCCATCACTAGGAACATCACATCACGGGGACATCGCCACCTATATAAGAAGGTCCTCAGCGCCGTCTGCATCCAGTGGGCTTGGCAGCACATCGAGCACAATGCTCAGGAACCCGTTTTGCTACATTGCGCTGGTTTCGGCCGTCTTGCTGCTCGCACAGCCATCGTCCCTCGGTTTGGTTCTTCCACACCGCCCTCATATCAGGCAGGTGGCGTTTGCTTCGAGACTCCAGCACGTGCCGATCTTTGCTTGATTAACGACACCAGCGAGCCAATTATCGCCGTTTCTGCGACTGCGCCATCACTAGGAACTTCACATCTCGGAGACATCACCACCTATATAAGAAGGTCCTCTGCGCAGTCTGCATCCAGTGGGCTTGGCAGCAGCACATCGAGCACAATGCTCAGGAACCCGTTTTGCTCCATTGCGCGGGTTTCGGCTGTCTTGCTGCTCGCACAGCCATTGTCCCTCGGTTTTGCTTCTTCCACACCGCCCTCATATCAAGCAGGTGGCGTTTGCTTCGAGACTCCAGCACGTGCCGATCTTTGCTTGATGAACGACACCACCGAGCCAATCATCACCGTTTCTGCGACTGCGCCATCACTAGGAACTTCACATCACGGGGACATCACCACCTATATAAGAAGGTCCTCAGCGCCGTCTGCATCCAGTGGGCTTGGCAGCAGCACATCGAGCACAATGCTCAGGTACCCGTTTTGCTTCATTGCGCAGATTTCGGCCGTCTTTCTGCTCGCACAGCCATCGTCCATCGGTTTTGGTTCTTCCACACCGCCCTCATATCAAGCAGGTAGCGTTTGCTTCGAGACTCCAGCACGTGCCGATCTTTGCTTGGTTAACGACACCAGCGAGCCAATCATCACCGTTTCTGCGACTGCGCCATCACTAGGAACTTCACATCAAGGGGACATCACCACCTATATAAGAAGGTCCTCAGCGCCATCTGCATCCAGTGGGCTTGGCAGCAGCACATCGAGCACAATGCTCAGGAACCCGTTTTGCTCCATTGCGCAAGTTTCGGCCGTCTTGCTGCTCGCACAGCCATCGTCCTCGGTTTTGGTTCTTCCACACCGCCCTCATATCAAGCAGGTGGCGTTTGCTTCGAGACTCCAGCTTCTGCCGATCTTTGCTTGATTAAGGACACCAGCGAGCCAATCATCACCGTTCCTGCGACTGCGCCATCACTAGGAACATCACATCACGGGGACATCACCACCTATATAAGAAGGTCCTCAGCGCAGTCTGCATCCAGTGGGCTTGGCAGCAGCACATCGAGCGCAATGCTCAGGTACCCGTTTTGCTTCATTGCGCAGATTTCGGCCGTCTTGCTGCTCGCACAGCCATCGTCCCTCGGTTTGGTTCTTCCACACCGCCCTCATATCAAGCAGGTGGCGTTTGCTTCGTGACTCCAGCACGTGCCGATCTTTGCTTGATGAACGACACCAGCGAGCCAATCATCACCGTTTCTGTGACTGCGCCATCACTAGGAACTTCACATCACGGGGACATCACCACCTATATAAGAAGGTCCTCAGCGCCGTCTGCATCCAGTGGGCTTGGCAGCAGCACATCGAGCACAATGCTCAGGAACCCGTTTTGCACCATTGATCGGGTTTCGGCCGTCTTGCTGCTTGCACAGCCATCGTCCCTCGGTTTTGGTTCTTCCACATGGCCCTCATATCAAGCAGGTGGCGTTTGCTTCGAGACTCCAGCACGCGCCGATCTTTGCTTGATTAAGGACAGCAGCGAGCCAATCATCACCGTTTCTGCGACTGCGCCATCACTAGGAACATCACATCACGGGGACATCACCACCTATATAAGAATGTCCTCAACGCCGTCTGCATCCAGTGGGCTTGGCAGCAGCACATCAAGCAAGCACAATGCTCAGGAACCCGTTTTCTACATTGCGCTGGTTTCGGCCGTCTTGCTGCTCGCACAGCCATCGTCCGTCGGTTTTGCTTCTTCCACTCCGCCCTCATATCAAGCAGGTGGCGTTTGCTTCGAGACTACAGCACGTGCCGATCTTTGCTTGATTAACGACACCAGCGTGCCAATCATCACCGTTTCTGCGACAGCGCCATCACTAGGAACTTCACATCACGGGGACATCACCACCTATATAAGAAGGTCCTCAGTGCGCTCTGCATCCAGTGGGCTTGGCAGCATCACATCGAGCACAATGCTCAGGTACCCGTTTTGCTTCATTGCGCAGGTTTCGGCCGTCTTGCTGCTTGCACAGCCATCGTCCCTCGGTTTTGCTATTTCCACACCGCCCTCATGTCAAGCAGGTGGCGTTTGCTTCGTGACTCCAGCACGTGCCTATCTTTGCTTGATTAATGACGCCAGCGAGCCAATTATCACCGTTTCTGCGACTGCGCCATCACTAGGAACTTCACATCACGGGGACATCACCACCTATATAAGGTCCTCAGCGCCGTCTGCATCCAGTTGGCTTGGCAGCAGCACATCCAGCACAATGCTCAGGAACCCGTTTTGCTTCGTTGCGCAGATTTCGGCCATCTTGCTGCTCGCACAGCCATCGTCCCTCGGTTTTGGTTCTTCCACACCGCCCTCATATCAAGCACGTGGCGTTTGCTTCGAGACTCCAGCACGTGCCGATCTTTGCTTGATTAACGACACCAGCGAGCCAATCATCACCGTTTCGGCGACTGCGCCATCACTAGGAACTTCACATAACGGGGACATCACCACCTATATAAGAAGGTCCTCAGCGCCGTCTGCATCCAGTGAGCTTGGCAGCAGCACATCGAGCACAATGCTCAGGAACCCGTTTTGCTCCATAGCGCAAGTTTCGGCCGTCTTGCTACTCGCACAGCCATCGTCCTCGGTTTTGGTTCTTCCACACCGCCCTCATATCAAGCAGGTGGCGTTTGCTTCGTGACTCCAGCACGTGCCGATCTTTGCTTGGTTAACGACACCAGCGAGCCAATCATCACCGTTTCTGCGACTGCGCCATCACTAGGAACTTCACATCACGGGGACATCACCACCTATATAAGAAGGTCCTCAGCGCGCTTTGCATCCAGTGGGCTTGGCAGCATCACATCGAGCACAATGCTCAGGTACCCGTTTTGCTTCTTTGCGCAGGTTTCGGCCGTCTTGCTGCTCGAACAGCCATCGTCCCTCGGTTTTGCTTCTTCCACACCGCCCTCATATCAAGCAGGTGGCGTTTTCTTCGAGACTCCAGCACGTGCCGATCTTTGCTTGATGAACGACAAGAGCGAGCCAATCATCACCGTTTCTGTGACTGCGCCATCACTAGGAACTTCACATCACGGGGACATCACCACCTATATAAGAAGGTCCTCAGCGCAGTCTGCATCCAGTGGGCTTGGCAGCAGCACATCGAGCACTATACTCAGGAACCCGTTTTGCTTCATTGCGCAGATTTCAGCCGTCTTGCTTCTCGCACAGCCATCTTCCCTCGGTTTTGGTTCTTCCACACCGCCCTCATATCAAGCAGGTAGCGTTTGCTTCGAGACTCCAGCACGTGCCGATCTTTGCTTGGTTAAGGACACCAGCGAGCCAATCATCACCGTTTCTGCGACTGCGCCATCACTAGGAACTTCACATCACGGGGACATCACCACCTATATAAGAAGGTCCTCAGCGCCGTCTGCATCCAGTGGGCTTGGCAGCAGCACATCGAGCACAATGCTCAGGAACCCGTTTTGCACCATTGAGCGGGTTTCGGCCGTCTTGCTGCTCGCACATCCATCGTCCCTCGGTTTTGGTTCTTCCACACCGCCCTCATATCAAGCAGGTGGCGTTTGCTTCGTGACTCCAGCACGTGCCTATCTTTGCTTGATTAATGACACCAGCGAGCCAATTATCACCGTTTCTGCGACTGCGCCATCACTAGGAACTTCACATAACGGGGACATCACCACCTATATAAGGTCCTCAGCGCCGTCTGCATCCAGTGGGCTTGGCAGCAGCACATCGAGCACAATGCTCAGGAACCCGTTTTGCTTCGTTGCGCAGATTTCGGCCATCTTGCTGCTCGCACAGCCATCGTCCCTCGGTTTTGGTTCTTCCACACCGCCCTCATATCAAGCACGTGGCGTTTGCTTCGAGACTCCAGCACGTGCCGATCTTTGCTTGATTAACGACACCAGCGAGCCAATCATCACCGTTTCGGCGACTGCGCCATCACTAGGAACTTCACATCACGGGGACATCACCACCTATATAAGAAGGTCCTCAGCGCCGTCTGCATCCAGTGAGCTTGGCAGCAGCACATCGAGCACAATGCTCAGGAACCCGTTTTGCTCCATTGCGCGGGCTTCGGCCGTCTTGCTGCTCGCAGAGCCATCTTCCCTCGGTTTGTTTCTTCCACACCGCCCTCATATCAAGCAGGTGACGTTTTCTTCGAGACTCCAGCACGTGCCGATCTTTGCTTAACGACACCAGCGAGCCAATCATCACCGGTTCTGCGACTGCGCCATCACTAGAAACTTCACATCACGGGGACATCACCACCTATATAAGAAGGTCCTCAGCGCCGTCTGCATCCAGTGGGCTTGGCAGCAGCACATCGAGCACAATGCTCAGGAACCCGTTTTGCTCCATTGCGCGGGTTTCGGCCGTCTTGCTGCTCGCACATCCATCGACCCTCGGTTTTGGTTCTTCCACACCGCCCTCATATCAAGCAGGTGGCGTTTGCTTCGAGACTCCAGCACGTGCCGATCTTTGCTTGATTAACGACACCAGCGAGCCAATCATCACCGTTTCAGCGATTGCGCCATCACTAGGAACTTCACATCACGGGGACATCACCACCTAAATAAGAAGGTCCTCAGCGCGCTCTGCATCCAGTGGGCTTGGCAGCATCACATCGAGCACAATGCTCAGGTACCCGTTTTTCTTCATTGCGCAGGTTTCGGCCGTCTTGCTGCTCGCACAGCCATCGTCCCTCGGTATTGCTTCTTCCACACCGCCCTCATATCAAGCAGGTGGCGTTTGCTTCGAGACTCCGGCACGTGCCGATCTTTGCTTGATGAACGACACCAGCGAGCCAATCATCACCGTTTCTGCGACTGCGCCATCACTAGGAACTTCACATCTCGGGGACATCACCACCTATATAACTAGGACCTCAGCGCAGTCTGCATCCAGTGGGCTTCGCAGCAGCACATCGAGCACAATGCTCAGGAACCCGTTTTGCTCCATTGCGCGGGCTTCGGCCGTCTTGCTGCTCGCAGAGCCATCTTCCCTCGGTTTGTTTCTTCCACACCGCCCTCATATCAAGCAGGTGACGTTTTCTTCGAGACTCCAGCACGTGCCGATCTTTGCTTAACGACACCAGCGAGCCAATCATCACCGTTTCTGCGACTGCGCCATCACTAGGAACTTCACATCACGGGGACATCACCACCTATAAAAGAAGGTCCTCAGCGCGCTCTGCATCCAGTGGGCTTGGCAGCAGCACATCGAGCACAATGCTCAGGAACCCGTTTTGCTCCATTGCGCGGGTTTCGGCCGTCTTGCTGCTCGCACAGCCATCGTCCCTCGGCTTTGCTTCTTCTACACCGCCCTCATATCAAGCAGGTGGCGTTTGCTTCGAGAATCCAGCACGTGACGACCTTTGCTTGATTAACGACGCCAGCGAGCCAATCATCACCGTTTCTACGACTGCGCCATCACTAAGAACTTCACATCACGGGGACATCACCACCTATATAAGAAGGTCCTCAGTGCGCTCTGCATCCAGTGGGCTTGGCAGCATCACATCGAGCACAATGCTCAGGTACCCGTTTTGCTTCATTGCGCAGGTTTCGGCTGTCTTGCTGCTCGCACAGCCATCGTCCCTCGGTTTTGCTTCTTCCACACCGCCCTCATATCAAGCAGGTGGCGTTTGCTTCGAGACTCCAGCACGTGCCGATCTTTGCTTGATTAAAGGCACCAGCGAGCCAATCATCACCGTTTCTGCGACTGCGCCATCACTAGGAACTTCACATCACGGAGACATCACCACCTATATAAGAAGTTCCTCAGCGCCGTCTGCATCCAGTGGGCTTGGCAGCAGCACATCGAGCACAATGCTCAGGAACCCGTTTTGCTCTATTGCGCGGGTTTCGGCCATCTTGCTGCTCGCACAGCCATCTTCCCGCGGTTTTGGTTCTTCCACACCGCCCTCATATCAAGCAGGTGGCGTTTGCTTCGAGACTCCAGCACGTGCCAATCTTTGCTTGATTAAGGACACCAGCGAGCCAATCATCACCGTTTCTGCGACTGCGCCATCACTAGGAACATCACATCACGGGGACATCGCCACCTATACGAGAAGGTCCTCAGCGCCGTCTGCATCCAGTGGGCTTGGCAGCACATCGAGTACAATGCTCAGGAACCCGTTTTGCTACATTGCGCTGGTTTCGGCCGTCTTGCTGCTCGCACAGCCATCGTCCCTCGGTTTTGGTTCTTCCACACCGCCCTCATATCAAGCAGGTGGCGTCTACTTCGAGACTCCAGCACGTGCCGATCTTTGCTTGGTTAAAAACACCAGCGAGCCAATCATCACAGGTTCTGCGACTGCGCCATTACTACAAACTTCACATCACGGGGACATCACCAGCTATATAAGAAGGTCCTCAGCGCCGTCTGCATCCAGTGGGCTTGGCAGCAGCACATCTAGCACAATGCTCAGGTACCCGTTTTGCTTCATTGCGCAGATTTCGGCCGTCTTGCTGCTCGCACAGCCATCGTCCCTCGGTTTTGGTTCTTCCACACCGCCCTCATATCAAGCAGGTGACGTTTTCTTCGAGACTCCAGCACGTGCCGATCTTTGCTTAACGACACCAGCGAGCCAATCATCACCGGTTCTGCGACTGCGCCATCACTAGAAACTTCACATCACGGGGACATCACCACCTATATAAGAAGGTCCTCAGCGCCGTCTGCATCCAGTGGGCTTGGCAGCAGCACATCGAGCACGATGCTCAGGAACCCGTTTTGCTCCATTGCGCGGGTTTCGGCCGTCTTGCTGCTCGCACAGCCATCGACCCTCGGTTTTGGTTCTTCCACACCGCCCTCATATCTAGCAGGTGGCGTTTGCTTCGAGACTCCAGCACGTGCCGATCTTTGCTTGATTAACGACACCAGCGAGCCAATCAGCACCGTTTCTGCGACTGCGCCATCACTAGGAACTTCACATCACGGGGACATCACCATCTATATAAGAAGGTCCTCAGCGCGCTCTGCATCCAGTGGGTTTGGCAGCATCACATCGAGCACAATGCTCAGGTACCCGTTTTTCTTCATTGCGCAGGTTTCGACCGTCTTGCTGCTCGCACAGCCATCGTCCCTCGGTTTTGCTTCTTCCACACCGCCCTCATATCAAGCAGGTGGCGTTTGCTTCGAGACTCCAGCACGTGCCGATCTTTGCTTGATGAACGACACCAGCGAGCCAATCATCACCGTTTCTGCGACTGCGCCATCACTAGGAACTTCACATCTCGGGGACATCACCACCTATATAACTAGGTCCTCAGCGCAGTCTGCATCCAGTGGGTTGGCAGCAGCACATCGAGCACAATGCTCAGGAACCCGTTTTGCTCCATTGCGCGGGTTTCGGCCGTCTTGCTGCTCGCACAGCCATCGTCCCTCGGTTTTGCTTCTTCCACACCGCCCTCATATCAAGCAGGTGGCGTTTGCTTCGAGACTCCAGCACGTGCCGACCTTTGCTTGATTAACGACACCAGCGAGCCAATCATCACCGTTTCTGCGACTGCGCCATCACTAGGAACTTCACATCACGGGGACATCACCACCTATATAAGAAGGTCCGCAGCGCGCTCTGCATCCAGTGGGCTTGACAGCAGCACATCGAGCACAATGCTCAGGAACCCGTTTTGCTCCATTGCACGGGTTTCGGCCGTCTTGCTGCTCGCACAGCCATCGTCCCTCGGTTTTGGTTCTTCCCCACTGCCCTCATATCAAGCAGGTGGCGTTTGCTTCGAGACTCCAGCACGTGCCGATCTTTGCTTGATTAACGACGCCAGCGAGCCAATCATCACCGTTTCTACGACTGCGCCATCACTAAGAACTTCACATCACGGGGACGTCACCACCTATATAAGAAGGTCCTCAGTGCTCTCTGCATCCAGTGGGCTTGGCAGCATCACATCGAGCACAATGCTCAGGTACCCGTTTTGCTTCATTGCGCAGGTTACGGCCGTCTTGCTGCTCGCACAGCCATCGTCCCTCGGTTTTGCTTCTTCCACACCACCCTCATATCAAGCAGGTGGCGTTTGCTTCGAGACTCCAGCACGTGCCGATCTTTGCTTGATGAAAGACACCAGCGAGCCAATCATCACCGTTTCTGCGACTGCGCCATCACTAGGAACTTCACATCACGGAGACATCACCACCTATATAAGAAGTTCCTCAGCGGCGCCTGCATCCAGTGGGCTTGGCAGCAGCACATCAAGCAAGCACAATGCTCAGGAACCCGTTTTGCTACATTGCGCTGGTTTCGGCCGTCTTGCTGCTCGCACAGCCATCGTCCCTCGGTTTGGTTCTTCCACACCGCCCTCATATCAGGCAGGTGGCGTTTGCTTCGAGACTCCAGCACGTGCCGATCTTTGCTTGATTAACGCCACCAGCGAGCCAATTATCGCCGTTTCTGCGACTGCGCCATCACTAGGAACTTCACATCTCGGAGACATCACCACCTATATAAGTAGGTCCTCTGCGCAGTCTGCATGCATTGGGCTTGGCAGCAGCACATCGAGCACAATGCTCAGGAACCCGTTTTGCTCCATTGCGCGGGTTTCGGCCGTCTTGCTGCTCGCACAGCCATTGTCCCTCGGTTTTGCTTCTTCCACACCGCCCTCATATCAAGCAGGTGGCGTTTGCTTCGAGACTCCAGCACGTGCCGATCTTTGCTTGATGAACGACACCAGCGAGCCAATCATCACCGTTTCTGCGACTGCGCCATCACTAGGAACTTCACATAACGGGGACATCACCACCTATATAAGGTCCTCAGCGCCGTCTGCATCCAGTGGGCTTGGCAGCAGCACATCGAGCACAATGCTCAGGAACCCGTTTTGCTTCGTTGCGCAGATTTCGGCCATCTTGCTGCTCGCACAGCCATCGTCCTTCGGTTTTGGTTCTTCCACACCGCCCTCATATCAAGCACGTGGCGTTTGCTTCGAGACTCCAGCACGTGCCGATCTTTGCTTGATTAACGACACCAGCGAGCCAATCATCACCGTTTCGGCGACTGCGCCATCACTAGGAACTTCACATCACGGGGACATCACCACCTATATAAGAAGGTCCTCAGCGCCGTCTGCATCCAGTGAGCTTGGCAGCAGCACATCGAGCACAATGCTCAGGAACCCGTTTTGCTCCATTGCGCGGGCTTCGGCCGTCTTGCTGCTCGCAGAGCCATCTTCCCTCGGTTTGTTTCTTCCACACCGCCCTCATATCAAGCAGGTGACGTTTTCTTCGAGACTCCAGCACGTGCCGATCTTTGCTTAACGACACCAGCGAGCCAATCATCACCGGTTCTGCGACTGCGCCATCACTAGAAACTTCACATCACGGGGACATCACCACCTATATAAGAAGGTCCTCAGCGCCGTCTGCATCCAGTGGGCTTGGCAGCAGCACATCGAGCACAATGCTCAGGAACCCGTTTTGCTCCATTGCGCGGGTTTCGGCCGTCTTGCTGCTCGCACATCCATCGACCCTCGGTTTTGGTTCTTCCACACCGCCCTCATATCAAGCAGGTGGCGTTTGCTTCGAGACTCCAGCACGTGCCGATCTTTGCTTGATTAACGACACCAGCGAGCCAATCATCACCGTTTCAGCGATTGCGCCATCACTAGGAACTTCACATCACGGGGACATCACCACCTAAATAAGAAGGTCCTCAGCGCGCTCTGCATCCAGTGGGCTTGGCAGCATCACATCGAGCACAATGCTCAGGTACCCGTTTTTCTTCATTGCGCAGGTTTCGGCCGTCTTGCTGCTCGCACAGCCATCGTCCCTCGGTATTGCTTCTTCCACACCGCCCTCATATCAAGCAGGTGGCGTTTGCTTCGAGACTCCGGCACGTGCCGATCTTTGCTTGATGAACGACACCAGCGAGCCAATCATCACCGTTTCTGCGACTGCGCCATCACTAGGAACTTCACATCTCGGGGACATCACCACCTATATAACTAGGACCTCAGCGCAGTCTGCATCCAGTGGGCTTCGCAGCAGCACATCGAGCACAATGCTCAGGAACCCGTTTTGCTCCATTGCGCGGGTTTCGGCCGTCTTGCTGCTCGCACAGCCATCGTCCCTCGGTTTTGCTTCCTCCACACCGCCCTCATATCAAGCAGGTGGCGTTTGCTTCGAGACTCCAGCACGTGCCGATCTTTGCTTGATTAACGACACCAGCGAGCCAATCATCACCGTTTCTGCGACTGCGCCATCACTAGGAACTTCACATCACGGGGACATCACCACCTATATAAGAAGGTCCTCAGCGCGCTCTGCATCCAGTGGGCTTGGCAGCAGCACATCGAGCACAATGCTCAGGAACCCGTTTTGCTCCATTGCGCGGGTTTCGGCCGTCTTGCTGCTCGCACAGCCATCGTCCCTCGGCTTTGCTTCTTCTACACCGCCCTCATATCAAGCAGGTGGCGTTTGCTTCGAGAATCCAGCACGTGACGACCTTTGCTTGATTAACGACGCCAGCGAGCCAATCATCACCGTTTCTACGACTGCGCCATCACTAAGAACTTCACATCACGGGGACATCACCACCTATATAAGAAGGTCCTCAGTGCGCTCTGCATCCAGTGGGCTTGGCAGCATCACATCGAGCACAATGCTCAGGTACCCGTTTTGCTTCATTGCGCAGGTTTCGGCTGTCTTGCTGCTCGCACAGCCATCGTCCCTCGGTTTTGCTTCTTCCACACCGCCCTCATATCAAGCAGGTGGCGTTTGCTTCGAGACTCCAGCACGTGCCGATCTTTGCTTGATTAAAGGCACCAGCGAGCCAATCATCACCGTTTCTGCGACTGCGCCATCACTAGGAACTTCACATCACGGAGACATCACCACCTATATAAGAAGTTCCTCAGCGCCGTCTGCATCCAGTGGGCTTGGCAGCAGCACATCGAGCACAATGCTCAGGAACCCGTTTTGCTCTATTGCGCGGGTTTCGGCCATCTTGCTGCTCGCACAGCCATCTTCCCGCGGTTTTGGTTCTTCCACACCGCCCTCATATCAAGCAGGTGGCGTTTGCTTCGAGACTCCAGCACGTGCCAATCTTTGCTTGATTAAGGACACCAGCGAGCCAATCATCACCGTTTCTGCGACTGCGCCATCACTAGGAACATCACATCACGGGGACATCGCCACCTATACGAGAAGGTCCTCAGCGCCGTCTGCATCCAGTGGGCTTGGCAGCACATCGAGTACAATGCTCAGGAACCCGTTTTGCTACATTGCGCTGGTTTCGGCCGTCTTGCTGCTCGCACAGCCATCGTCCCTCGGTTTTGGTTCTTCCACACCGCCCTCATATCAAGCAGGTGGCGTCTACTTCGAGACTCCAGCACGTGCCGATCTTTGCTTGGTTAAAAACACCAGCGAGCCAATCATCACCGGTTCTGCGACTGCGCCATTACTACAAACTTCACATCACGGGGACATCACCAGCTATATAAGAAGGTCCTCAGCGCCGTCTGCATCCAGTGGGCTTGGCAGCAGCACATCTAGCACAATGCTCAGGTACCCGTTTTGCTTCATTGCGCAGATTTCGGCCGTCTTGCTGCTCGCACAGCCATCGTCCCTCGGTTTTGGTTCTTCCACACCGCCCTCATATCAAGCAGGTGACGTTTTCTTCGAGACTCCAGCACGTGCCGATCTTTGCTTAACGACACCAGCGAGCCAATCATCACCGGTTCTGCGACTGCGCCATCACTAGAAACTTCACATCACGGGGACATCACCACCTATATAAGAAGGTCCTCAGCGCCGTCTGCATCCAGTGGGCTTGGCAGCAGCACATCGAGCACGATGCTCAGGAACCCGTTTTGCTCCATTGCGCGGGTTTCGGCCGTCTTGCTGCTCGCACAGCCATCGACCCTCGGTTTTGGTTCTTCCACACCGCCCTCATATCTAGCAGGTGGCGTTTGCTTCGAGACTCCAGCACGTGCCGATCTTTGCTTGATTAACGACACCAGCGAGCCAATCAGCACCGTTTCTGCGACTGCGCCATCACTAGGAACTTCACATCACGGGGACATCACCATCTATATAAGAAGGTCCTCAGCGCGCTCTGCATCCAGTGGGTTTGGCAGCATCACATCGAGCACAATGCTCAGGTACCCGTTTTTCTTCATTGCGCAGGTTTCGACCGTCTTGCTGCTCGCACAGCCATCGTCCCTCGGTTTTGCTTCTTCCACACCGCCCTCATATCAAGCAGGTGGCGTTTGCTTCGAGACTCCAGCACGTGCCGATCTTTGCTTGATGAACGACACCAGCGAGCCAATCATCACCGTTTCTGCGACTGCGCCATCACTAGGAACTTCACATCTCGGGGACATCACCACCTATATAACTAGGTCCTCAGCGCAGTCTGCATCCAGTGGGTTGGCAGCAGCACATCGAGCACAATGCTCAGGAACCCGTTTTGCTCCATTGCGCGGGTTTCGGCCGTCTTGCTGCTCGCACAGCCATCGTCCCTCGGTTTTGCTTCTTCCACACCGCCCTCATATCAAGCAGGTGGCGTTTGCTTCGAGACTCCAGCACGTGCCGACCTTTGCTTGATTAACGACACCAGCGAGCCAATCATCACCGTTTCTGCGACTGCGCCATCACTAAGAACTTCACATCACGGGGACGTCACCACCTATATAAGAAGGTCCTCAGTGCTCTCTGCATCCAGTGGGCTTGGCAGCATCACATCGAGCACAATGCTCAGGTACCCGTTTTGCTTCATTGCGCAGGTTACGGCCGTCTTGCTGCTCGCACAGCCATCGTCCCTCGGTTTTGCTTCTTCCACACCACCCTCATATCAAGCAGGTGGCGTTTGCTTCGAGACTCCAGCACGTGCCGATCTTTGCTTGATGAAAGACACCAGCGAGCCAATCATCACCGTTTCTGCGACTGCGCCATCACTAGGAACTTCACATCACGGAGACATCACCACCTATATAAGAAGTTCCTCAGCGGCGCCTGCATCCAGTGGGCTTGGCAGCAGCACATCAAGCAAGCACAATGCTCAGGAACCCGTTTTGCTACATTGCGCTGGTTTCGGCCGTCTTGCTGCTCGCACAGCCATCGTCCCTCGGTTTGGTTCTTCCACACCGCCCTCATATCAGGCAGGTGGCGTTTGCTTCGAGACTCCAGCACGTGCCGATCTTTGCTTGATTAACGCCACCAGCGAGCCAATTATCGCCGTTTCTGCGACTGCGCCATCACTAGGAACTTCACATCTCGGAGACATCACCACCTATATAAGTAGGTCCTCTGCGCAGTCTGCATGCATTGGGCTTGGCAGCAGCACATCGAGCACAATGCTCAGGAACCCGTTTTG
Source organism: Amblyomma maculatum (assembly GCF_055883805.1). Taxonomy (NCBI): domain Eukaryota; kingdom Metazoa; phylum Arthropoda; class Arachnida; order Ixodida; family Ixodidae; genus Amblyomma; species Amblyomma maculatum. The sequence continues at coordinate 477,187,485 of NC_139344.1, read as the reverse complement.
CTCCATTGCGCGGGTTTCGGCCGTCTTGCTGCTCGCACAGCCATTGTCCCTCGGTTTTGCTTCTTCCACACCGCCCTCATATCAAGCAGGTGGCGTTTGCTTCGAGACTCCAGCACGTGCCGATCTTTGCTTGATGAACGACACCAGCGAGCCAATCATCACCGTTTCTGCGACTGCGCCATCACTAGGAACTTCACATCACGGGGACATCACCACCTATATAAGAAGGTCCTCAGCGCCGTCTGCATCCAGTGGGCTGGGCAGCAGCACATCGAGCGCAATGCTCAGGTACCCGTTTTGCTTCATTGCGCAGATTTCGGCCGTCTTTCTGCTCGCACAGCCATCGTCCCTCGGTTTTGGTTCTTCCACACCGCCCTCATATCAAGCAGGTAGCGTTTGCTTCGAGACTCCAGCACGTGCCGATCTTTGCTTGGTTCACGACACCAGCGAGCCAATCATCACCGTTTCTGCGACTGCGCCATCACTAGGAACTTCACATCAAGGGGACATCACCACCTATATAAGAAGGTCCTCAGCGCCCTCTGCATCCAGTGGGCTTGGCAGCAGCACATCGAGCACAATGCTCAGGAACCCGTTTTGCTCCATTGCGCGGGTTTCGGCCGTCTTGCTGCTCGCACAGCCATCGTCCTCGGTTTTGGTTCTTCCACACCGCCCTCATATCAAGCAGGTGGCGTTTGCTTCGAGACTCCAGCTTGTGCCGATCTTTGCTTGATTAAGGACACCAGCGAGCCAATCATCACCGTTCCTGCGACTGCGCCATCACTAGGAACATCACATCACGGGGACATCACCACCTATATAAGAAGGTCCTCAGCGCAGTCTGCATCCAGTAGGCTTGGCAGCAGCACATCGAGCACTATGCTCAGGTACCCGTTTTGCTTCATTGCGCAGATTTCGGCCGTCTTGCTGCTCGCACAGCCATCGTCCCTCGGTTTTGGTTCTTCCACACCGCCCTCATATCAAGCAGGTGGCGTTTGCTTCGAGACTCCAGCACGTGCCGATCTCTGCTTGGTTAACGACACCAGCGAGCCAATCATCACCGTTTCTGCGACTGCGCCATCACTAGGAACTTCACATCACGGGGACATCACCACCTATATAAGAAGGTCCTCAGCGCGCTTTGCATCCAGTGGGCTTGGCAGCATCACATCGAGCACAATGCTCAGGTACCCATTTTGCTTCTTTGCGCAGGTTTCGGCCGTCTTGCTGCTCGCACAGCCATCGTCCCTCGGTTTTGCTTCTTCCACACCGCCCTCATATCAAGCAGGTGGCGTTTTCTTCGAGACTCCAGCACGTGCCGATCTGTGCTTGATGAACGACACCAGCGAGCCAATCATCACCGTTTCTGCGACTGCGCCATCACTAGGAATTTCACATCACGGGGACATCACCACCTATATAAGAAGGTCCTCAGCGCAGTCTGCATCCAGTGGGCTTGGCAGCAGCACATCGAGCACAATGCTCAGGAACCCGTTTGGCTTCATTGCGCAGATTTCAGCCGTCTTGCTGCTCGCACAGCTATCTTCCCTCGGTTTTGGTTCTTCCACACCGCCCTCATATCAAGCAGGTGGCGTTTGCTTCGAGACTCCAGCACGTGCCGATCTTTGCTTGGTTAAGGACACCAGCGAGCCAATCATCACCGTTTCTGCGACTGCGCCATCACTAGGAACTTCACATCACGGGGACATCACCACCTATATAAGAAGGTCCTAAGCGCCGTCTGCATCCAGTAAGCTTGGCAGCAGCACATCGAGCACAATGCTCAGGAACCCGTTTTGCACCATTGAGCGGGTTTCGGCCGTCTTGCTACTCGCACAGCCATCGTCCCTCGGTTTTGGTTCTTCCACACCACCCTCATATCAAGCAGGTGGCGTTTGCTTCGAGACTCCAGCACGTGCCGATCTTTGCTTGATTAAGGACAGCAGCGAGCCAATCATCACCGTTTCTGCGACAGCGCCATCACTAGGAACTTCACATCACGGGGACATCACCACCTATATAAGAAGGTCCTCAGCGCGCTCTGCATCCAGTGGGCTTGGCAGCATCACATCGAGCACAATGCTCAGGTACCCGTTTTGCTTCATTGCGCAGGTTTCGGCCGTCTTGCTGCTTGCACAGCCATTGTCCCTCGGTTTTGCTACTTCCACACCGCCCTCATATCAAGCAGGTGGCGTTTGCTTCGTGACTCCAGCACGTGCCGATCTTTGCTTGATTAATGACACCAGCGTGCCAATCATCACCGTTTCTGCGACAGCGCCATCACTAGGAACTTCACATCACGGGGACATCACCACCTATATAAGAAGGTCCTCAGCGCGCTCTGCATCCAGTGGGCTTGGCAGCATCACATCGAGCACAATGCTCAGGTACCCGTTTTGCTTCATTGCGCAGGTTTCGGCCGTCTTGCTGCTTGCACAGCCATTGTCCCTCGGTTTTGCTACTTCCACACCGCCCTCATATCAAGCAGGTGGCGTTTGCTTCGTGACTCCAGCACGTGCCGATCTTTGCTTGATTAATGACACCAGCGAGCCAATTATCACCGTTTCTGCGACTGCGCCATCACTAGGAACTTCACATCACGGGGACATCACCACCTATATAAGAAGGTCCTCAGCGCCGTCTGCATCCAGTGGGCTTGGCAGGAGCACATCAAGCAAGCACAATGCTCAGGAACCCGTTTTCTACATTGCGCTGGTTTCGGCCGTCTTGCTGCTCGCACAGCCATCGTCCCTCGGTTTTGCTTCTTCCACTCCGCCCTCATATCAAGCAGGTGGCGTTTGCTTCGAGACTACAGCACGTGCCGATCTTTGCTTGATTAACGACACCAGCGTGCCAATCATCACCGTTTCTGCGACAGCGTCATCACTAGGAACTTCACATCACGGGGACATCACCACCTATATAAGAAGGTCCTCAGCGCGCTCTGCATCCAGTGGGCTTGGCAGCATCACATCGAGCACAATGCTCAGGTACCCGTTTTGCTTCATTGCGCAGGTTTCGGCCGTCTTGCTGCTTGCACAGCCATTGTCCCTCGGTTTTGCTACTTCCACACCGCCCTCATATCAAGCAGGTGGCGTTTGCTTCGTGACTCCAGCACGTGCCGATCTTTGCTTGATTAATGACACCAGCGAGCCAATTATCACCGTTTCTGCGACTGCGCCATCACTAGGAACTTCACATCACGGGGACATCACCACCTATATAAGAAGGTCCTCAGCGCCGTCTGCATCCAGTGGGCTTGGCAGCAGCACATCGAGCACAATGCTCAGGAACCCGTTTTGCTTCATGCGCAGATTTCGGCCATCGTGCTGCTCGCACAGCCATCGTCCCTCGGTTTTGGTTCTTCCACACCGCCCTCAATCAAGCACGTGGCGTTTGCTTCGAGACTCCAGCACGTGCCGATCTTTGCTTGATTAACGACACCAGCGAGCCAATCATCACCGTTTCGGCGACTGCGCCATCACTAGGAACTTCACATCACGGGGACATCACCACCTATATAAGAAGGTCCTCAGCGCCGTCAGCATGCAGTGAGCTTGGCAGCAGCACATTGAGCACAATGCTCAGGAACCTGTTTTGCTCCATTGCGCGGGCTTCGGCCGTCTTGCTGCTCGCAGAGCCATCTTCCCTCGGTTTGTTTCTTCCACACCGCCCTCATATCAAGCAGGTGGCGTTTGCTTCGAGACTCCAGCACGTGCCGATCTTTGCTTGGTTAACGACACCAGCGAGCCAATCATCACCGTTTCTGCGACTGCGCCATCACTAGGAAGTTCACTTCACGGGGACATAACCACCTATATAAGAAGGTCCTCAGCGCCGTCTGCATCCAGTGGGCTTGGCAGCAGCACATCGAGCACAATGCTCAGGAACCCGTTTTGCTCCATTGCGCGGGTTTCGGCCGTCTTGCTGCTCGCACAGCCATCGTCCCTCGGCTTTGCTTCTTCCACACCGCCCTCATATCAAGCAGGTGGCGTCTGCTTCGAGACTCCAGCACGTGCCGATCTTTGCTTGGTTAAAGACACCAGCGAGCCAATCATCACCGGTTCTGCGACTGCGCCATTACTAGAAACTTCACATCACTGGGACATCACCACCTATATAAGAAGGTCCTCAGCGCGCTCTGCATCCAGTTGGCTTGGCAGCAGCACATCGAGCACAATGCTCAGGAACCCATTTTGCTCCATTGCGCGGGTTTCGGCCGTCTTGCTGCTCGCACAGCCATCGTCCCTCGGTTTTGCTTCTTCCACACCGCCTTCATATCAAGCAGGTGGCGTTTGCTTCGAGACTCCAGCACGTGCCGATCTTTGCTTGATTAACGACGCCAGCGAGCCAATCATCACCGTTTCTACGACTGCGCCATCACTAAGAACTTCACATCACGGGGACATCACCACCTATATAAGAAGGTCCTCAGTGCGCTCTGCATCCAGTGGGCTTGGCAGCATCACATCGAGCACAATGCTCAGGTACCCGTTTTGCTTCATTGCGCAGGTTTCGGCTGTCTTGCTGCTCGCACAGCCATCGTCCCTCGGTTTTGCTTCTTCCACACCGCCATCATATCAAGCAGGTGGCGTTTGCTTCGAGACTCCAGCACGTGCCGATCTTTGCTTGATTAAAGGCACCAGCGAGCCAATCATCACCGTTTCTGTGACTGCGCCATCACTAGGAACTTCACATCACGGAGACATCACCACCTATATAAGAAGTTCCTCAGCGCTGTCTGCATCCAGTGGGCTTGGCAGCAGCACATCGAGCACAATGCTCAGGAACCCGTTTTGCTCCATTGCGCGGGTTTCGGCCGTCTTGCTGCTCGCACAGCCATCGACCCTCGGTTTTGGTTCTTCCACACCGCCCTCATATCAAGCAGGTGGCGTTTGCTTCGAGACTCCAGCACGTGCCGATCTTTGCTTGATTAACGACACCAGCCAGCCAATCATCACCGTTTCTGCGACTGCGCCATCACTAGGAACATCACATCACGGGGACATCGCCACCTATATAAGAAGGTCCTCAGCGCCGTCTGCATCCAGTGGGCTTGGCAGCACATCGAGCACAATGCTCAGGAACCCGTTTTGCTACATTGCGCTGGTTTCGGCCGTCTTGCTGCTCGCACAGCCATCGTCCCTCGGTTTTGGTTCTTCCACACCGATCTCATATCAAGCAGGTGACGTTTTCTTCGAGACTCCAGCACGTGCCGATCTTTGCTTAACGACACCAGCGAGCCAATCATCACCGGTTCTGCGACTGCGCCATCACTAGAAACTTCACATCACGGGGACATCACCACCTATATAAGAAGGTCCTCAGCGCCATCTGCATCCAGTGGGCTTGGCAGCAGCACATCGAGCACAATGCTCAGGAACCCGTTTTGCTCTATTGCGCGGGTTTCGGCCGTCTTGCTGCTCGCACAGCCATCGTCCTCGGTTTTGGTTCTTCCACACCGCCCTCATATCAAGCATGTGGCGTTTGCTTCGAGACTCCAGCTTGTGCCGATCTTTGCTTGATTAAGGACACCAGCGAGCCAATCATCACCGTTCCTGCGACTGCGCCATCACTAGGAACATCACATCACGGGGACATCACCACCTATATAAGAAAGTCCTCAGCGCGTTCTGCATCCAGTGGGCTTGGCAGCATCACATCGAGCACAATGCTCAGGTACCCGTTTTTTTTCATTGCGCAGGTTTCGGCCGTCTTGCTGCTCGCACAGCCATCGTCCCTCGGTTTTGCTTCTTCCACACCACCCTCATATCAAGCAGGTGGCGTTTGCTTCGTGACTCCAGCACGTGCCGATCTTTGCTTGATGAACGACACCAGCGAGCCAATCATCACCGTTTCTGCGACTGCGTCATCACTAGGAACTTCACATCTCGGGGACATCACCACCTATATAAGAAGGTCCTCAGCGCGCTCTGCATCCAGTGGGTTTGGCAGCAGCACATCGAGCACAATGCTCAGGAACCCGTTTTGCTCCATTGCGCGGGTTTCGGCCGTCTTGCTGCTCGCACAGCCATCGTCCCTCGGTTTTGGTTCTTCCACACCGCCCTCATATCAAGCAGGTGGCGTCTACTTCGAGACTCCAGCACGTGCCGATCTTTGCTTGGTTAAAAACACCAGCGAGCCAACCATCACCGGTTCTGCGACTGCGCCATTACTACAAACTTCACATCACGGGGACATCACCAGCTATATAAGAAGGTCCTCAGCGCCGTCTGCATCCAGTGGGCTTGGCAGCAGCACATCTAGCACAATGCTCAGGTACCCGTTTTGCTTCATTGCGCAGATTTCGGCCGTCTTGCTGCTCGCACAGCCATCGTCCCTCGGTTTTGGTTCTTCCACACCGCCCTCATATCAAGCAGGTGACGTTTTCTTCGAGACTCCAGCACGTGCCGATCTTTGCTTAACGACACCAGCGAGCCAATCATCACCGGTTCTGCGACTGCGCCATCACTAGAAACTTCACATCACGGGGACATCACCACCTATATAAGAAGGTCCTCAGCGCCGTCTGCATCCAGTGGGCTTGGCAGCAGCACATCGAGCACGATGCTCAGGAACCCGTTTTGCTCCATTGCGCGGGTTTCGGCCGTCTTGCTGCTCGCACAGCCATCGACCCTCGGTTTTGGTTCTTCCACACCGCCCTCATATCTAGCAGGTGGCGTTTGCTTCGAGACTCCAGCACGTGCCGATCTTTGCTTGATTAACGACACCAGCGAGCCAATCAGCACCGTTTCTGCGACTGCGCCATCACTAGGAACTTCACATCACGGGGACATCACCATCTATATAAGAAGGTCCTCAGCGCGCTCTGCATCCAGTGGGTTTGGCAGCATCACATCGAGCACAATGCTCAGGTACCCGTTTTTCTTCATTGCGCAGGTTTCGACCGTCTTGCTGCTCGCACAGCCATCGTCCCTCGGTTTTGCTTCTTCCACACCGCCCTCATATCAAGCAGGTGGCGTTTGCTTCGAGACTCCAGCACGTGCCGATCTTTGCTTGATGAACGACACCAGCGAGCCAATCATCACCGTTTCTGCGACTGCGCCATCACTAGGAACTTCACATCTCGGGGACATCACCACCTATATAACTAGGTCCTCAGCGCAGTCTGCATCCAGTGGGTTGGCAGCAGCACATCGAGCACAATGCTCAGGAACCCGTTTTGCTCCATTGCGCGGGTTTCGGCCGTCTTGCTGCTCGCACAGCCATCGTCCCTCGGTTTTGCTTCTTCCACACCGCCCTCATATCAAGCAGGTGGCGTTTGCTTCGAGACTCCAGCACGTGCCGACCTTTGCTTGATTAACGACACCAGCGAGCCAATCATCACCGTTTCTGCGACTGCGCCATCACTAGGAACTTCACATCACGGGGACATCACCACCTATATAAGAAGGTCCGCAGCGCGCTCTGCATCCAGTGGGCTTGACAGCAGCACATCGAGCACAATGCTCAGGAACCCGTTTTGCTCCATTGCGCGGGTTTCGGCCGTCTTGCTGCTCGCACAGCCATCGTCCCTCGGTTTTGGTTCTTCCCCACCGCCCTCATATCAAGCAGGTGGCGTTTGCTTCGAGACTCCAGCACGTGCCGATCTTTGCTTGATTAACGACGCCAGCGAGCCAATCATCACCGTTTCTACGACTGCGCCATCACTAAGAACTTCACATCACGGGGACGTCACCACCTATATAAGAAGGTCCTCAGTGCTCTCTGCATCCAGTGGGCTTGGCAGCATCACATCGAGCACAATGCTCAGGTACCCGTTTTGCTTCATTGCGCAGGTTACGGCCGTCTTGCTGCTCGCACAGCCATCGTCCCTCGGTTTTGCTTCTTCCACACCACCCTCATATCAAGCAGGTGGCGTTTGCTTCGAGACTCCAGCACGTGCCGATCTTTGCTTGATGAAAGACACCAGCGAGCCAATCATCACCGTTTCTGCGACTGCGCCATCACTAGGAACTTCACATCACGGAGACATCACCACCTATATAAGAAGTTCCTCAGCGGCGCCTGCATCCAGTGGGCTTGGCAGCAGCACATCAAGCAAGCACAATGCTCAGGAACCCGTTTTGCTACATTGCGCTGGTTTCGGCCGTCTTGCTGCTCGCACAGCCATCGTCCCTCGGTTTGGTTCTTCCACACCGCCCTCATATCAGGCAGGTGGCGTTTGCTTCGAGACTCCAGCACGTGCCGATCTTTGCTTGATTAACGCCACCAGCGAGCCAATCATCACCGTTTCTGCGACTGCGCCATCACTAGGAACTTCACATCACGGGGACATCACCACCTATATAAGAAGGTCCGCAGCGCGCTCTGCATCCAGTGGGCTTGACAGCAGCACATCGAGCACAATGCTCAGGAACCCGTTTTGCTCCATTGCGCGGGTTTCGGCCGTCTTGCTGCTCGCACAGCCATCGTCCCTCGGTTTTGGTTCTTCCCCACCGCCCTCATATCAAGCAGGTGGCGTTTGCTTCGAGACTCCAGCACGTGCCGATCTTTGCTTGATTAACGACGCCAGCGAGCCAATCATCACCGTTTCTACGACTGCGCCATCACTAAGAACTTCACATCACGGGGACGTCACCACCTATATAAGAAGGTCCTCAGTGCTCTCTGCATCCAGTGGGCTTGGCAGCATCACATCGAGCACAATGCTCAGGTACCCGTTTTGCTTCATTGCGCAGGTTACGGCCGTCTTGCTGCTTGCACAGCCATTGTCCCTCGGTTTTGCTACTTCCACACCGCCCTCATATCAAGCAGGTGGCGTTTGCTTCGTGACTCCAGCACGTGCCGATCTTTGCTTGATTAATGACACCAGCGAGCCAATTATCACCGTTTCTGCGACTGCGCCATCACTAGGAACTTCACATCACGGGGACATCACCACCTATATAAGAAGGTCCTCAGCGCCGTCTGCATCCAGTGGGCTTGGCAGCAGCACATCGAGCACAATGCTCAGGAACCCGTTTTGCTTCATGCGCAGATTTCGGCCATCGTGCTGCTCGCACAGCCATCGTCCCTCGGTTTTGGTTCTTCCACACCGCCCTCAATCAAGCACGTGGCGTTTGCTTCGAGACTCCAGCACGTGCCGATCTTTGCTTGATTAACGACACCAGCGAGCCAATCATCACCGTTTCGGCGACTGCGCCATCACTAGGAACTTCACATCACGGGGACATCACCACCTATATAAGAAGGTCCTCAGCGCCGTCAGCATGCAGTGAGCTTGGCAGCAGCACATTGAGCACAATGCTCAGGAACCTGTTTTGCTCCATTGCGCGGGCTTCGGCCGTCTTGCTGCTCGCAGAGCCATCTTCCCTCGGTTTGTTTCTTCCACACCGCCCTCATATCAAGCAGGTGGCGTTTGCTTCGAGACTCCAGCACGTGCCGATCTTTGCTTGGTTAACGACACCAGCGAGCCAATCATCACCGTTTCTGCGACTGCGCCATCACTAGGAAGTTCACTTCACGGGGACATAACCACCTATATAAGAAGGTCCTCAGCGCCGTCTGCATCCAGTGGGCTTGGCAGCAGCACATCGAGCACAATGCTCAGGAACCCGTTTTGCTCCATTGCGCGGGTTTCGGCCGTCTTGCTGCTCGCACAGCCATCGTCCCTCGGCTTTGCTTCTTCCACACCGCCCTCATATCAGGCAGGTGGCGTTTGCTTCGAGACTCCAGCACGTGCCGATCTTTGCTTGATTAACGCCACCAGCGAGCCAATCATCACCGTTTCTGCGACTGCGCCATCACTAGGAACTTCACATCACGGGGACATCACCACCTATATAAGAAGGTCCGCAGCGCGCTCTGCATCCAGTGGGCTTGACAGCAGCACATCGAGCACAATGCTCAGGAACCCGTTTTGCTCCATTGCGCGGGTTTCGGCCGTCTTGCTGCTCGCACAGCCATCGTCCCTCGGTTTTGGTTCTTCCCCACCGCCCTCATATCAAGCAGGTGGCGTTTGCTTCGAGACTCCAGCACGTGCCGATCTTTGCTTGATTAACGACGCCAGCGAGCCAATCATCACCGTTTCTACGACTGCGCCATCACTAAGAACTTCACATCACGGGGACGTCACCACCTATATAAGAAGGTCCTCAGTGCTCTCTGCATCCAGTGGGCTTGGCAGCATCACATCGAGCACAATGCTCAGGTACCCGTTTTGCTTCATTGCGCAGGTTACGGCCGTCTTGCTGCTTGCACAGCCATTGTCCCTCGGTTTTGCTACTTCCACACCGCCCTCATATCAAGCAGGTGGCGTTTGCTTCGTGACTCCAGCACGTGCCGATCTTTGCTTGATTAATGACACCAGCGAGCCAATTATCACCGTTTCTGCGACTGCGCCATCACTAGGAACTTCACATCACGGGGACATCACCACCTATATAAGAAGGTCCTCAGCGCCGTCTGCATCCAGTGGGCTTGGCAGCAGCACATCGAGCACAATGCTCAGGAACCCGTTTTGCTTCATGCGCAGATTTCGGCCATCGTGCTGCTCGCACAGCCATCGTCCCTCGGTTTTGGTTCTTCCACACCGCCCTCAATCAAGCACGTGGCGTTTGCTTCGAGACTCCAGCACGTGCCGATCTTTGCTTGATTAACGACACCAGCGAGCCAATCATCACCGTTTCGGCGACTGCGCCATCACTAGGAACTTCACATCACGGGGACATCACCACCTATATAAGAAGGTCCTCAGCGCCGTCAGCATGCAGTGAGCTTGGCAGCAGCACATTGAGCACAATGCTCAGGAACCTGTTTTGCTCCATTGCGCGGGCTTCGGCCGTCTTGCTGCTCGCAGAGCCATCTTCCCTCGGTTTGTTTCTTCCACACCGCCCTCATATCAAGCAGGTGGCGTTTGCTTCGAGACTCCAGCACGTGCCGATCTTTGCTTGGTTAACGACACCAGCGAGCCAATCATCACCGTTTCTGCGACTGCGCCATCACTAGGAAGTTCACTTCACGGGGACATAACCACCTATATAAGAAGGTCCTCAGCGCCGTCTGCATCCAGTGGGCTTGGCAGCAGCACATCGAGCACAATGCTCAGGAACCCGTTTTGCTCCATTGCGCGGGTTTCGGCCGTCTTGCTGCTCGCACAGCCATCGTCCCTCGGCTTTGCTTCTTCCACACCGCCCTCATATCAAGCAGGTGGCGTCTGCTTCGAGACTCCAGCACGTGCCGATCTTTGCTTGGTTAAAGACACCAGCGAGCCAATCATCACCGGTTCTGCGACTGCGCCATTACTAGAAACTTCACATCACTGGGACATCACCACCTATATAAGAAGGTCCTCAGCGCGCTCTGCATCCAGTTGGCTTGGCAGCAGCACATCGAGCACAATGCTCAGGAACCCATTTTGCTCCATTGCGCGGGTTTCGGCCGTCTTGCTGCTCGCACAGCCATCGTCCCTCGGTTTTGCTTCTTCCACACCGCCTTCATATCAAGCAGGTGGCGTTTGCTTCGAGACTCCAGCACGTGCCGATCTTTGCTTGATTAACGACGCCAGCGAGCCAATCATCACCGTTTCTACGACTGCGCCATCACTAAGAACTTCACATCACGGGGACATCACCACCTATATAAGAAGGTCCTCAGTGCGCTCTGCATCCAGTGGGCTTGGCAGCATCACATCGAGCACAATGCTCAGGTACCCGTTTTGCTTCATTGCGCAGGTTTCGGCTGTCTTGCTGCTCGCACAGCCATCGTCCCTCGGTTTTGCTTCTTCCACACCGCCATCATATCAAGCAGGTGGCGTTTGCTTCGAGACTCCAGCACGTGCCGATCTTTGCTTGATTAAAGGCACCAGCGAGCCAATCATCACCGTTTCTGTGACTGCGCCATCACTAGGAACTTCACATCACGGAGACATCACCACCTATATAAGAAGTTCCTCAGCGCTGTCTGCATCCAGTGGGCTTGGCAGCAGCACATCGAGCACAATGCTCAGGAACCCGTTTTGCTCCATTGCGCGGGTTTCGGCCGTCTTGCTGCTCGCACAGCCATCGACCCTCGGTTTTGGTTCTTCCACACCGCCCTCATATCAAGCAGGTGGCGTTTGCTTCGAGACTCCAGCACGTGCCGATCTTTGCTTGATTAACGACACCAGCCAGCCAATCATCACCGTTTCTGCGACTGCGCCATCACTAGGAACATCACATCACGGGGACATCGCCACCTATATAAGAAGGTCCTCAGCGCCGTCTGCATCCAGTGGGCTTGGCAGCACATCGAGCACAATGCTCAGGAACCCGTTTTGCTACATTGCGCTGGTTTCGGCCGTCTTGCTGCTCGCACAGCCATCGTCCCTCGGTTTTGGTTCTTCCACACCGCCCTCATATCAAGCAGGTGACGTTTTCTTCGAGACTCCAGCACGTGCCGATCTTTGCTTAACGACACCAGCGAGCCAATCATCACCGGTTCTGCGACTGCGCCATCACTAGAAACTTCACATCACGGGGACATCACCACCTATATAAGAAGGTCCTCAGCGCCATCTGCATCCAGTGGGCTTGGCAGCAGCACATCGAGCACAATGCTCAGGAACCCGTTTTGCTCTATTGCGCGGGTTTCGGCCGTCTTGCTGCTCGCACAGCCATCGTCCTCGGTTTTGGTTCTTCCACACCGCCCTCATATCAAGCATGTGGCGTTTGCTTCGAGACTCCAGCTTGTGCCGATCTTTGCTTGATTAAGGACACCAGCGAGCCAATCATCACCGTTCCTGCGACTGCGCCATCACTAGGAACATCACATCACGGGGACATCACCACCTATATAAGAAAGTCCTCAGCGCGTTCTGCATCCAGTGGGCTTGGCAGCATCACATCGAGCACAATGCTCAGGTACCCGTTTTTTTTCATTGCGCAGGTTTCGGCCGTCTTGCTGCTCGCACAGCCATCGTCCCTCGGTTTTGCTTCTTCCACACCACCCTCATATCAAGCAGGTGGCGTTTGCTTCGTGACTCCAGCACGTGCCGATCTTTGCTTGATGAACGACACCAGCGAGCCAATCATCACCGTTTCTGCGACTGCGTCATCACTAGGAACTTCACATCTCGGGGACATCACCACCTATATAAGAAGGTCCTCAGCGCGCTCTGCATCCAGTGGGTTTGGCAGCAGCACATCGAGCACAATGCTCAGGAACCCGTTTTGCTCCATTGCGCGGGTTTCGGCCGTCTTGCTGCTCGCACAGCCATCGTCCCTCGGTTTTGGTTCTTCCACACCGCCCTCATATCAAGCAGGTGGCGTCTACTTCGAGACTCCAGCACGTGCCGATCTTTGCTTGGTTAAAAACACCAGCGAGCCAATCATCACCGGTTCTGCGACTGCGCCATTACTACAAACTTCACATCACGGGGACATCACCAGCTATATAAGAAGGTCCTCAGCGCCGTCTGCATCCAGTGGGCTTGGCAGCAGCACATCTAGCACAATGCTCAGGTACCCGTTTTGCTTCATTGCGCAGATTTCGGCCGTCTTGCTGCTCGCACAGCCATCGTCCCTCGGTTTTGGTTCTTCCACACCGCCCTCATATCAAGCAGGTGACGTTTTCTTCGAGACTCCAGCACGTGCCGATCTTTGCTTAACGACACCAGCGAGCCAATCATCACCGGTTCTGCGACTGCGCCATCACTAGAAACTTCACATCACGGGGACATCACCACCTATATAAGAAGGTCCTCAGCGCCGTCTGCATCCAGTGGGCTTGGCAGCAGCACATCGAGCACGATGCTCAGGAACCCGTTTTGCTCCATTGCGCGGGTTTCGGCCGTCTTGCTGCTCGCACAGCCATCGACCCTCGGTTTTGGTTCTTCCACACCGCCCTCATATCTAGCAGGTGGCGTTTGCTTCGAGACTCCAGCACGTGCCGATCTTTGCTTGATTAACGACACCAGCAAGCCAATCAGCACCGTTTCTGCGACTGCGCCATCACTAGGAACTTCACATCACGGGGACATCACCATCTATATAAGAAGGTCCTCAGCGCGCTCTGCATCCAGTGGGTTTGGCAGCATCACATCGAGCACAATGCTCAGGTACCCGTTTTTCTTCATTGCGCAGGTTTCGACCGTCTTGCTGCTCGCACAGCCATCGTCCCTCGGTTTTGCTTCTTCCACACCGCCCTCATATCAAGCAGGTGGCGTTTGCTTCGAGACTCCAGCACGTGCCGATCTTTGCTTGATGAACGACACCAGCGAGCCAATCATCACCGTTTCTGCGACTGCGCCATCACTAGGAACTTCACATCTCGGGGACATCACCACCTATATAACTAGGTCCTCAGCGCAGTCTGCATCCAGTGGGTTGGCAGCAGCACATCGAGCACAATGCTCAGGAACCCGTTTTGCTCCATTGCGCGGGTTTCGGCCGTCTTGCTGCTCGCACAGCCATCGTCCCTCGGTTTTGCTTCTTCCACACCGCCCTCATATCAAGCAGGTGGCGTTTGCTTCGAGACTCCAGCACGTGCCGACCTTTGCTTGATTAACGACACCAGCGAGCCAATCATCACCGTTTCTGCGACTGCGCCATCACTAGGAACTTCACATCACGGGGACATCACCACCTATATAAGAAGGTCCGCAGCGCGCTCTGCATCCAGTGGGCTTGACAGCAGCACATCGAGCACAATGCTCAGGAACCCGTTTTGCTCCATTGCGCGGGTTTCGGCCGTCTTGCTGCTCGCACAGCCATCGTCCCTCGGTTTTGGTTCTTCCCCACCGCCCTCATATCAAGCAGGTGGCGTTTGCTTCGAGACTCCAGCACGTGCCGATCTTTGCTTGATTAACGACGCCAGCGAGCCAATCATCACCGTTTCTACGACTGCGCCATCACTAAGAACTTCACATCACGGGGACGTCACCACCTATATAAGAAGGTCCTCAGTGCTCTCTGCATCCAGTGGGCTTGGCAGCATCACATCGAGCACAATGCTCAGGTACCCGTTTTGCTTCATTGCGCAGGTTACGGCCGTCTTGCTGCTCGCACAGCCATCGTCCCTCGGTTTTGCTTCTTCCACACCACCCTCATATCAAGCAGGTGGCGTTTGCTTCGAGACTCCAGCACGTGCCGATCTTTGCTTGATGAAAGACACCAGCGAGCCAATCATCACCGTTTCTGCGACTGCGCCATCACTAGGAACTTCACATCACGGAGACATCACCACCTATATAAGAAGTTCCTCAGCGGCGCCTGCATCCAGTGGGCTTGGCAGCAGCACATCAAGCAAGCACAATGCTCAGGAACCCGTTTTGCTACATTGCGCTGGTTTCGGCCGTCTTGCTGCTCGCACAGCCATCGTCCCTCGGTTTGGTTCTTCCACACCGCCCTCATATCAGGCAGGTGGCGTTTGCTTCGAGACTCCAGCACGTGCCGATCTTTGCTTGATTAACGCCACCAGCGAGCCAATCATCACCGTTTCTGCGACTGCGCCATCACTAGGAACTTCACATCACGGGGACATCACCACCTATATAAGAAGGTCCTCAGCGCCGTCTGCATCCAGTGGGCTTGGCAGCAGCACATCGAGCGCAATGCTCAGGTACCCGTTTTGCTTCATTGCGCAGATTTCGGCCGTCTTTCTGCTCGCACAGCCATCGTCCCTCGGTTTTGGTTCTTCCACACCGCCCTCATATCAAGCAGGTAGCGTTTGCTTCGAGACTCCAGCACGTGCCGAACTTTGCTTGGTTCACGACACCAGCGAGCCAATCATCACCGTTTCTGCGACTGCGCCATCACTAGGAACTTCACATCAAGGGGACATCACCACCTATATAAGAAGGTCCTCAGCGCCCTCTGCATCCAGTGGGCTTGGCAGCAGCACATCGAGCACAATGCTCAGGAACCCGTTTTGCTCCATTGCGCGGGTTTCGGCCGTCTTGCTGCTCGCACAGCCATCGTCCTCGGTTTTGGTTCTTCCACACCGCCCTCATATCAAGCAGGTGGCGTTTGCTTCGAGACTCCAGCTTGTGCCGATCTTTGCTTGATTAAGGACACCAGCGAGCCAATCATCACCGTTCCTGCGACTGCGCCATCACTAGGAACATCACATCACGGGGACATCACCACCTATATAAGAAGGTCCTCAGCGCAGTCTGCATCCAGTAGGCTTGGCAGCAGCACATCGAGCACTATGCTCAGGTACCCGTTTTGCTTCATTGCGCAGATTTCGGCCGTCTTGCTGCTCGCACAGCCATCGTCCCTCGGTTTTGGTTCTTCCACACCGCCCTCATATCAAGCAGGTGGCGTTTGCTTCGAGACTCCAGCACGTGCCGATCTCTGCTTGGTTAACGACACCAGCGAGCCAATCATCACCGTTTCTGCGACTGCGCCATCACTAGGAACTTCACATCACGGGGACATCACCACCTATATAAGAAGGTCCTCAGCGCGCTTTGCATCCAGTGGGCTTGGCAGCATCACATCGAGCACAATGCTCAGGTACCCATTTTGCTTCTTTGCGCAGGTTTCGTCCGTCTTGCTGCTCGCACAGCCATCGTCCCTCGGTTTTGCTTCTTCCACACCGCCCTCATATCAAGCAGGTGGCGTTTTCTTCGAGACTCCAGCACGTGCCGATCTGTGCTTGATGAACGACACCAGCGAGCCAATCATCACCGTTTCTGCGACTGCGCCATCACTAGGAATTTCACATCACGGGGACATCACCACCTATATAAGAAGGTCCTCAGCGCAGTCTGCATCCAGTGGGCTTGGCAGCAGCACATCGAGCACAATGCTCAGGAACCCGTTTGGCTTCATTGCGCAGATTTCAGCCGTCTTGCTGCTCGCACAGCTATCTTCCCTCGGTTTTGGTTCTTCCACACCGCCCTCATATCAAGCAGGTGGCGTTTGCTTCGAGACTCCAGCACGTGCCGATCTTTGCTTGGTTAAGGACACCAGCGAGCCAATCATCACCGTTTCTGCGACTGCGCCATCACTAGGAACTTCACATCACGGGGACATCACCACCTATATAAGAAGGTCCTAAGCGCCGTCTGCATCCAGTAAGCTTGGCAGCAGCACATCGAGCACAATGCTCAGGAACCCGTTTTGCACCATTGAGCGGGTTTCGGCCGTCTTGCTACTCGCACAGCCATCGTCCCTCGGTTTTGGTTCTTCCACACCACCCTCATATCAAGCAGGTGGCGTTTGCTTCGAGACTCCAGCACGTGCCGATCTTTGCTTGATTAAGGACAGCAGCGAGCCAATCATCACCGTTTCTGCGACAGCGCCATCACTAGGAACTTCACATCACGGGGACATCACCACCTATATAAGAAGGTCCTCAGCGCGCTCTGCATCCAGTGGGCTTGGCAGCATCACATCGAGCACAATGCTCAGGTACCCGTTTTGCTTCATTGCGCAGGTTTCGGCCGTCTTGCTGCTTGCACAGCCATTGTCCCTCGGTTTTGCTACTTCCACACCGCCCTCATATCAAGCAGGTGGCGTTTGCTTCGTGACTCCAGCACGTGCCGATCTTTGCTTGATTAATGACACCAGCGTGCCAATCATCACCGTTTCTGCGACAGCGCCATCACTAGGAACTTCACATCACGGGGACATCACCACCTATATAAGAAGGTCCTCAGCGCGCTCTGCATCCAGTGGGCTTGGCAGCATCACATCGAGCACAATGCTCAGGTACCCGTTTTGCTTCATTGCGCAGGTTTCGGCCGTCTTGCTGCTTGCACAGCCATTGTCCCTCGGTTTTGCTACTTCCACACCGCCCTCATATCAAACAGGTGGCGTTTGCTTCGTGACTCCAGCACGTGCCGATCTTTGCTTGATTAATGACACCAGCGAGCCAATTATCACCGTTTCTGCGACTGCGCCATCACTAGGAACTTCACATCACGGGGACATCACCACCTATATAAGAAGGTCCTCAGCGCCGTCTGCATCCAGTGGGCTTGGCAGGAGCACATCAAGCAAGCACAATGCTCAGGAACCCGTTTTCTACATTGCGCTGGTTTCGGCCGTCTTGCTGCTCGCACAGCCATCGTCCCTCGGTTTTGCTTCTTCCACTCCGCCCTCATATCAAGCAGGTGGCGTTTGCTTCGAGACTACAGCACGTGCCGATCTTTGCTTGATTAACGACACCAGCGTGCCAATCATCACCGTTTCTGCGACAGCGCCATCACTAGGAACTTCACATCACGGGGACATCACCACCTATATAAGAAGGTCCTCAGCGCGCTCTGCATCCAGTGGGCTTGGCAGCATCACATCGAGCACAATGCTCAGGTACCCGTTTTGCTTCATTGCGCAGGTTTCGGCCGTCTTGCTGCTTGCACAGCCATTGTCCCTCGGTTTTGCTACTTCCACACCGCCCTCATATCAAGCAGGTGGCGTTTGCTGCGTGACTCCAGCACGTGCCGATCTTTGCTTGATTAATGACACCAGCGAGCCAATTATCACCGTTTCTGCGACTGCGCCATCACTAGGAACTTCACATCACGGGGACATCACCACCTATATAAGAAGGTCCTCAGCGCCGTCTGCATCCAGTGGGCTTGGCAGCAGCACATCGAGCACAATGCTCAGGAACCCGTTTTGCTTCATGCGCAGATTTCGGCCATCGTGCTGCTCGCACAGCCATCGTCCCTCGGTTTTGGTTCTTCCACACCGCCCTCAAATCAAGCACGTGGCGTTTGCTTCGAGACTCCAGCACGTGCCGATCTTTGCTTGATTAACGACACCAGCGAGCCAATCATCACCGTTTCGGCGACTGCGCCATCACTAGGAACTTCACATCACGGGGACATCACCACCTATATAAGAAGGTCCTCAGCGCCGTCAGCATGCAGTGAGCTTGGCAGCAGCACATTGAGCACAATGCTCAGGAACCTGTTTTGCTCCATTGCGCGGGCTTCGGCCGTCTTGCTGCTCGCAGAGCCATCTTCCCTCGGTTTGTTTCTTCCACACCGCCCTCATATCAAGCAGGTGGCGTTTGCTTCGAGACTCCAGCACGTGCCGATCTTTGCTTGGTTAACGACACCAGCGAGCCAATCATCACCGTTTCTGCGACTGCGCCATCACTAGGAAGTTCACTTCACGGGGACATAACCACCTATATAAGAAGGTCCTCAGCGCCGTCTGCATCCAGTGGGCTTGGCAGCAGCACATCGAGCACAATGCTCAGGAACCCGTTTTGCTCCATTGCGCGGGTTTCGGCCGTCTTGCTGCTCGCACAGCCATCGTCCCTCGGCTTTGCTTCTTCCACACCGCCCTCATATCAAGCAGGTGGCGTCTGCTTCGAGACTCCAGCACGTGCCGATCTTTGCTTGGTTAAAGACACCAGCGAGCCAATCATCACCGGTTCTGCGACTGCGCCATTACTAGAAACTTCACATCACTGGGACATCACCACCTATATAAGAAGGTCCTCAGCGCACTCTGCATCCAGTGGGCTTGGCAGCAGCACATCGAGCACAATGCTCAGGAACCCATTTTGCTCCATTGCGCGGGTTTCGGCCGTCTTGCTGCTCGCACAGCCATCGTCCCTCGGTTTTGCTTCTTCCACACCGCCTTCATATCAAGCAGGTGGCGTTTGCTTCGAGACTCCAGCACGTGCCGATCTTTGCTTGATTAACGACGCCAGCGAGCCAATCATCACCGTTTCTACGACTGCGCCATCACTAAGAACTTCACATCACGGGGACATCGCCACCTATATAAGAAGGTCCTCAGTGCGCTCTGCATCCAGTGGGCTTGGCAGCATCACATCGAGCACAATGCTCAGGTACCCGTTTTGCTTCATTGCGCAGGTTTCGGCTGTCTTGCTGCTCGCACAGCCATCGTCCCTCGGTTTTGCTTCTTCCACACCGCCATCATATCAAGCAGGTGGCGTTTGCTTCGAGACTCCAGCACGTGCCGATCTTTGCTTGATTAAATGCACCAGCGAGCCAATCATCACCGTTTCTGTGACTGCGCCATCACTAGGAACTTCACATCACGGAGACATCACCACCTATATAAGAAGTTCCTCAGCGCTGTCTGCATCCAGTGGGCTTGGCAGCAGCACATCGAGCACAATGCTCAGGAACCCGTTTTGCTCCATTGCGCGGGTTTCGGCCGTCTTGCTGCTCGCACAGCCATCGACCCTCGGTTTTGGTTCTTCCACACCGCCCTCATATCAAGCAGGTGGCGTTTGCTTCGAGACTCCAGCACGTGCCGATCTTTGCTTGATTAACGACACCAGCCAGCCAATCATCACCGTTTCTGCGACTGCGCCATCACTAGGAACATCACATCACGGGGACATCGCCACCTATATAAGAAGGTCCTCAGCGCCGTCTGCATCCAGTGGGCTTGGCAGCACATCGAGCACAATGCTCAGGAACCCGTTTTGCTACATTGCGCTGGTTTCGGCCGTCTTGCTGCTCGCACAGCCATCGTCCCTCGGTTTTGGTTCTTCCACACCGCCCTCATATCAAGCAGGTGACGTTTTCTTCGAGACTCCAGCACGTGCCGATCTTTGCTTAACGACACCAGCGAGCCAATCATCACCGGTTCTGCGACTGCGCCATCACTAGAAACTTCACATCACGGGGACATCACCACCTATATAAGAAGGTCCTCAGCGCCATCTGCATCCAGTGGGCTTGGCAGCAGCACATCGAGCACAATGCTCAGGAACCCGTTTTGCTCCATTGCGCGGGTTTCGGCCGTCTTGCTGCTCGCACAGCCATCGTCCTCGGTTTTGGTTCTTCCACACCGCCCTCATATCAAGCATGTGGCGTTTGCTTCGAGACTCCAGCTTGTGCCGATCTTTGCTTGATTAAGGACACCAGCGAGCCAATCATCACCGTTCCTGCGACTGCGCCATCACTAGGAACATCACATCACGGGGACATCACCACCTATATAAGAAAGTCCTCAGCGCGTTCTGCATCCAGTGGGCTTGGCAGCATCACATCGAGCACAATGCTCAGGTACCCGTTTTTTTTCATTGCGCAGGTTTCGGCCGTCTTGCTGCTCGCACAGCCATCGTCCCTCGGTTTTGCTTCTTCCACACCACCCTCATATCAAGCAGGTGGCGTTTGCTTCGTGACTCCAGCACGTGCCGATCTTTGCTTGATGAACGACACCAGCGAGCCAATCATCACCGTTTCTGCGACTGCGTCATCACTAGGAACTTCACATCTCGGGGACATCACCACCTATATAAGAAGGTCCTCAGCGCGCTCTGCATCCAGTGGGTTTGGCAGCAGCACATCGAGCACAATGCTCAGGAACCCGTTTTGCTCCATTGCGCGGGTTTCGGCCGTCTTGCTGCTCGCACAGCCATCGTCCCTCGGTTTTGGTTCTTCCACACCGCCCTCATATCAAGCAGGTGGCGTTTGCTTCGAGACTCCAGCACGTGCCGATCTTTGCTAGATTAACGACGCCAGCAAGCCAATCATCACCGTTTCTACGACTGCGCCATCACTAAGAACTTCACATCACGGGGACATCACCACCTATATAAGAAGGTCCTCAGTGCGCTCTGCATCCAGGGGGCTTGGCAGCATCACATCGAGCACAATGCTCAGGTACCCGTTTTGCTTCATTGCGCAGGTTACGGCCGTCTTGCTGCTCGCACAGCCATCGTCCCTCGGTTTTGCTTCTTCCACACCGCCCTCATATCAAGCAGGTGGCGTTTGCTTCGAGACTCCAGCACGTGCCGATCTTTGCTTGATAAAAGACACCAGCGAGCCAATCATCACCGTTTCTGCGACTGCGCCATCACTGGGAACTTGACATCACGGAGACATCACCACCTATATTAGAAGGTCCTCAGCGCCGTCAGCATCCAGTGGGCTTGGCAGCAGCACATCGAGCACAATGCTCAGGAACCCGTTTTGCTCCATTGCGCGGGTTTCTGCCGTCTTGCTGCTCGCACAGCCATCGTCCCTCGGTTTTGGTTCTTCCACACCGCCCTCATATCAAGCAGGTGGCGTTTGCTTCGAGACTCCAGCACGTGCCGATGTTTGCTTGATTAACGACGCCAGCGAGCCCATCATCACCGTTTCTACGACTGCGCCATCACTAAGAACTTCACATCACGGGGACATCTCCACCTATATAAGAAGGTCCTCAGTGCGCTCTGCATCCAGTGGGCTTGGCAGCATCACATCGAGCACAATGCTCAGGTACCCGTTTTGCTTCATTGCGCAGGTTTCGGCCGTCTTGCTGCTCGCACAGCCATCGACCCTCGGTTTATCTTCTTCCACACCGCCCTCATATCAAGCAGGTGGCGTTTGCTTCGAGACTCCAGCACGTGCCGATCTTTGCTTGATGAAAGACACCAGCGAGCCAATCATCACCGTTTCTGCGACTGCGCCATCACTAGGAACTTCACATCACGGAGACATCACCACCTATATAAGAAGTTCCTCAGCGCTGTCTGCATCCAGTGGGCTTGGCAGCAGCACATCGAGCACAATGCTCAGGAACCCGTTTTGCTCTATTGCGCGGGTTTCGGCCGTCTTGCTGCTCGCACAGCCATGTTCCCTCGGTTTTGGTTCTTCCACACCGCCCTCATATCAAGCAGGTGGCGTTTGCTTCGAGACTCCAGCACGTGCCGATCTTTGCTTGATGAAAGACACCAGCGAGCCAATCATCACCGTTTCTGCGACTGTGCCATCACTAGGAACTTCACATCACGGAGACATCACCACCTATATAAGAAGTTCCTCAGCGCCGTCTGCATCCAGTGGGCTTGGCAGCAGCACATCGAGCACAATGCTCAGGAACCCGTTTTGCTCTATTGCGCGGGTTTCGGCCGTCTTGCTGCTCGCACAGCCATCTTCCCTCGGTTTTGGTTCTTCCACACCGCCCTCAGATCAAGCAGGTGGCGTTTGCTTCGAGACTCCAGCACGTGCCGATCTTTGCTTGATTAAGGACACCAGCGAGCCAATCATCACCGTTTCTGCGACTGCGCCATCACTAGGAACATCACATCACGGGGACATCGCCACCTATATAAGAAGGTCCTCAGCGCCGTCTGCATTCAGTGGGCTTGGCAGCACATCGAGCACAATGCTCAGGAACCCGTTTTGCTACATTGCGCTGGTTTCGGCCGTCTTGCTGCCCGCACAGCCATTGTCCCTCGGTTTTGGTTCTTCCACACCGCCCTCATATCAAGCAGGTGGCGTCTGCTTCGAGACTCCAGCACGTGCCGATCTTTGCTTGGTTAAAAACACCAGCGAGCCAATCATCACCGGTTCTGCGACTGTGCCATTACTACAAACTTCACATCACGGGGACATCACCAGCTATATAAGAAGGTCCTCAGCGCCGTCTGCATCCAGTGGGCTTGGCAGCAGCACATCTAGCACAATGCTCAGGTACCCGTTTTGCTTCATTGCGCAGATTTCGGCCGTCTTGCTGCTCGCACAGCCATCGTCCCTCGGTTTTGGTTCTTCCACACCGCCCTCATATCAAGCAGGTGACGTTTTCTTCGAGACTCCAGCACGTGCCGATCTTTGCTTAACGACACCAGCGAGCCAATCATCACCGGTTCTGCGACTGCGCCATCACTAGAAACTTCACATCACGGGGACATCACCACCTATATAAGAAGGTCCTCAGCGCCGTCTGCATCCAGTGGGCTTGGCAGCAGCACATCGAGCACGATGCTCAGGAACCCGTTTTGCTCCATTGCGCGGGTTTCGGCCGTCTTGCTGCTCGCACAGCCATCGACCCTCGGTTTTGGTTCTTCCACAACGCCCTCATATCTAGCAGGTGGCGTTTGCTTCGAGACTCCAGCACGTGCCGATCTTTGCTTGATGAACGACACCAGCGAGCCAATCATCACCGTTTCTGCGACTGCGCCATCACTAGGAACTTCACATCTCGGGGACATCACCACCTATATAACTAGGTCCTCAGCGCAGTCTGCATCCAGTGGGTTGGCAGCAGCACATCGAGCACAATGCTCAGGAACCCGTTTTGCTCCATTGCGCGGGTTTCGGCCGTCTTGCTGCTCGCACAGCCATCGTCCCTCGGTTTTGCTTCTTCCACACCGCCCTCATATCAAGCAGGTGGCGTTTGCTTCGAGACTCCAGCACGTGCCGATCTTTGCTTGATTAACGACACCAGCGAGCCAATCATCACCGTTTCTGCGACTGCGCCATCACTAGGAACTTCACATCACGGGGACATCACCACCTATATAAGAAGGTCCTCAGTGCTCTCTGCATCCAGTGGGCTTGGCAGCATCACATCGAGCACAATGCTCAGGAACCCGTTTTGCTACATTGCGCTGGTTTCGGTCGTCTTGCTGCTCGCACAGCCATCGTCCCTCGGTTTGGTTCTTCCACACCGCCCTCATATCAGGCAGGTGGCGTTTGCTTCGAGACTCCAGCACGTGCCGATCTTTGCTTGATTAACGACACCAGCGAGCCAATTATCGCCGTTTCTGCGACTGCGCCATCACTAGGAACTTCACATCTCGGAGACATCACCACCTATATAAGAAGGTCCTCTGCGCAGTCTGCATCCAGTGGGCTTGGCAGCAGCACATCGAGCACAATGCTCAGGAACCCGTTTTGCTCCATTGCGCGGATTTCGGCCGTCTTGCTGCTCGCACAGCCATTGTCCCTTGGTTTTGCTTCTTCCACACCGCCCTCATATCAAGCAGGTGGCGTTTGCTTCGAGACTCCAGCACGTGCCGATCTTTGCTTGATGAACGACACCAGCGAGCCAATCATCACCGTTTCTGCGACTGCGCCATCACTAAGAACTTCACATCACGGGGACATCACCACCTATATAAGAAGGTCCTCAGCGCCGTCTGCATCCAGTGGGCTTGGCAGCAGCACATCGAGCGCAATGCTCAGGTACCCGTTTTGCTTCATTGCGCAGATTTCGGCCGTCTTTCTGCTCGCACAGCCATCGTCCCTCGGTTTTTGTTCTTCCACACCGCCCTCATATCAAGCAGGTAGCGTTTGCTTCGAGACTCCAGCACGTGCCGATCTTTGCTTGGTTAACGACACCAGCGAGCCAATCATCACCGTTTCTGCGACTGCGCCATCACTAGGAACTTCACATCAAGGGGACATCACCACCTATATAAGAAGGTCCTCAGCGCCATCTGCATCCAGTGGGCTTGGCAGCAGCACATCGAGCACAATGCTCAGGAACCCGTTTTGCTCCATTGCGCGGGTTTCGGCCGTCTTGCTGCTCGCACAGCCATCGTCCTCGGTTTTGGTTCTTCCACACCGCCCTCATATCAAGCATGTGGCGTTTGCTTCGAGACTCCAGCTTGTGCCGATCTTTGCTTGATTAAGGACACCAGCGAGCCAATCATCACCGTTCCTGCGACTGCGCCATCACTAGGAACATCACATCACGGGGACATCACCACCTATATAAGAAGGTCCTCAGCGCAGTCTGCATCCAGTGCGCTTTGTAGCAGCACATCGAGCACAATGCTCAGGTACCCGTTTTGCTTCATTGCGCAGATTTCGGCCGTCTGGCTGCTCGCACAGCCATCGTCCCTCGGTTTTGGTTCTTCCACACCGCCCTCATATCAAGCAGGTGGCGTTTGCTTCAAGACTCCAGCACGTGCCGATCTTTGCTTGGTTAACGACACCAGCGAGCCAATCATCACCGTTTCTGCGACTGCGCCATCACTAGGAACTTCACATCACGGGGAGATCACCACCTATATAAGAAGGTCCTCAGCGCGCTTTGCATCCAGTGGGCTTGGCAGCATCACACCGAGCACAATGCTCAGGTACACGTTTTGCTTCTTTGCGCAGGTTTCGGCCGTTTGCTGCTCGCACAGCCATCGTCCCTCGGTTTTGCTTCTTCCACACCGCCCTCATATCAAGCAGGTGGCGTTTTCTTCGAGACTCCAGCACGTGCCGATCTGTGCTTGATGAACGACACCAGCGAGCCAATCATCACCGTTTCTGCGACTGCGCCATCACTAGGAACTTCATATCACGGGGACATCACCACCTATATAAGAAGGTCCTCAGCACAGTCTGCATCCAGTGAGCTTGGCAGCAGCACATCGAGCACAATGCTCAGGAACCCGTTTTGCTTCATTGCGCAGATTTCAGCCATATTGCTGCTCGCACAGCCGTCTTCCCTCGGTTTTGGTTCTTCCACACCGCCCTCATATCAAGCAGGTGGCGTCTGCTTCGAGACTCCAGCACGTGCCGATCTTTGCTTGGTTAACGACACCAGCGAGCCAATCATCACCGTTTCTGCGACTGCGCCATCACTAGGAACTTCACATCAAGGGGACATCACCACCTATATAAGAAGGTCCTCAGCGCCATCTGCATCCAGTGGGCTTGGCAGCAGCACATCGAGCACAATGCTCAGGAACCCGTTTTGCTCCATTGCGCGGGTTTCGGCCGTCTTGCTGCTCGCACAGCCATCGTCCTCGGTTTTGGTTCTTCCACACCGCCCTCATATCAAGCATGTGGCGTTTGCTTCGAGACTCCAGCTTGTGCCGATCTTTGCTTGATTAAGGACACCAGCGAGCCAATCATCACCGTTCCTGCGACTGCGCCATCACTAGGAACATCACATCACGGGGACATCACCACCTATATAAGAAGGTCCTCAGCGCAGTCTGCATCCAGTGGGCTTTGTAGCAGCACATCGAGCACAATGCTCAGGTACCCGTTTTGCTTCATTGCGCAGATTTCGGCCGTCTGGCTGCTCGCACAGCCATCGTCCCTCGGTTTTGGTTCTTCCACACCGCCCTCATATCAAGCAGGTGGCGTTTGCTTCGAGACTCCAGCACGTGCCGATCTTTGCTTGGTTAACGACACCAGCGAGCCAATCATCACCGTTTCTGCGACTGCGCCATCACTAGGAACTTCACATCACGGGGAGATCACCACCTATATAAGAAGGTCCTCAGCGCGCTTTGCATCCAGTGGGCTTGGCAGCATCACACCGAGCACAATGCTCAGGTACACGTTTTGCTTCTTTGCGCAGGTTTCGGCCGTTTGCTGCTCGCACAGCCATCGTCCCTCGGTTTTGCTTCTTCCACACCGCCCTCATATAAAGCAGGTGGCGTTTTCTTCGAGACTCCAGCACGTGCCGATCTGTGCTTGATGAACGACACCAGCGAGCCAATCATCACCGTTTCTGCGACTGCGCCATCACTAGGAACTTCATATCACGGGGACATCACCACCTATATAAGAAGGTCCTCAGCGCAGTCTGCATCCAGTGAGCTTGGCAGCAGCACATCGAGCACAATGCTCAGGAACCCGTTTTGCTTCATTGCGCAGATTTCAGCCATATTGCTGCTCGCACAGCCGTCTTCCCTCGGTTTTGGTTCTTCCACACCGCCCTCATATCAAGCAGGTGGCGTCTGCTTCGAGACTCCAGCACGTGCCGATCTTTGCTTGGTTAAAAACACCAGCGAGCCAATCATCACCGGTTCTGCGACTGCGCCATTACTACAAACTTCACATCACGGGGACATCACCAGCTATATAAGAAGGTCCTCAGCGCCGTCTGCATCCAGTGGGCTTGGCAGCAGCACATCTAGCACAATGCTCAGGTACCCGTTTTGCTTCATTGCGCAGATTTCGGCCGTCTTGCTGCTCGCACAGCCATCGTCCCTCGGTTTTGGTTCTTCCACACCGCCCTCATATCAAGCAGGTGACGTTTTCTTCGAGACTCCAGCACGTGCCGATCTTTGCTTAACGACACCAGCGAGCCAATCATCACCGGTTCTGCGACTGCGCCATCACTAGAAACTTCACATCACGGGGACATCACCACCTATATAAGAAGGTCCTCAGCGCCGTCTGCATCCAGTGGGCTTGGCAGCAGCACATCGAGCACGATGCTCAGGAACCCGTTTTGCTCCAATGCGCGGGTTTCGGCCGTCTTGCTGCTCGCACAGCCATCGACCCTCGGTTTTGGTTCTTCCACACCGCCCTCATATCTAGCAGGTGGCGTTTGCTTCGAGACTCCAGCACGTGCCGATCTTTGCTTGATTAACGACACCAGCGAGTCAATCATCAGCGTTTCTGCGACTGCGCCATCACTAGGAACTTCACATCACGGGGACATCACCACCTGTATAAGAAGGTCCTCAGCGCGCTCTGCATCCAGTGGGCTTGGCAGCATCACATCGAGCACAATGCTCAGGTACCCGTTTTTCTTCATTGCGCAGGTTTCGGCCGTCCTGCTGCTCGCACAGCCATCGTCCCTCGGTTTTGCTTCTTCCACACCGCCCTCATATCAAGCAGGTGGCGTTTGCTTCGAGACTCCAGCACGTGCCGATCTTTGCTTGATGAACGACACCAGCGAGCCAATCATCACCGTTTCTGCGACTGCGCCATCACTAGGAACTTCACATCTCGGGGACATCACCACCTATATAACTAGGTCCTCAGCGCAGTCTGCATCCAGTGGGTTGGCAGCAGCACATCGAGCACAATGCTCAGGAACCCGTTTTGCTCCATTGCGCGGGTTTCGGCCGTCTTGCTGCTCGCACAGCCATCGTCCCTCGGTTTTGCTTCTTCCACACCGCCCTCATATCAAGCAGGTGGCGTTTGCTTCGAGACTCCAGCACGTGCCGATCTTTGCTTGATTAACGACACCAGCGAGCCAATCATCACCGTTTCTGCGACTGCGCCATCACTAGGAACTTCACATCACGGGGACATCACCACCTATATAAGAAGGTCCTCAGCGCGCTCTGCATCCAGTGGGCTTGGCAGCAGCACATCGAGCACAATGCTCAGGAACCCGTTTTGCTCCATTGCGCGGGTTTCGGCCGTCTTGCTGCTCGCACAGCCATCGTCCCTCGGTTTTGGTTCTTCCACACCGCCCTCATATCAAGCATGTGGCGTTTGCTTCGAGACTCCAGCACGTGCCGATCTTTGCTTGATTAACGACGCCAGCGAGCCAATCATCACCGTTTCTACGACTGCGCCATCACTAAGAACTTCACATCACGGGGACGTCACCACCTATATAAGAAGGTCCTCAGTGCTCTCTGCATCCAGTGGGCTTGGCAGCATCACATCGAGCACAATGCTCAGGAACCCGTTTTGCTACATTGCGCTGGTTTCGGCCGTCTTGCTGCTCGCACAGCCATCGTCCCTCGGTTTGGTTCTTCCACACCGCCCTCATATCAGGCAGGTGGCGTTTGCTTCGAGACTCCAGCACGTGCCGATCTTTGCTTGATTAACGACACCAGCGAGACAATTATCGCCGTTTCTGCGACTGCGCCATCACTAGGAACTTCACATCTCGGAAACAACACCACCTATATAAGAAGGTCCTCTGCGCAGTCTGCATCCAGTGGGCTTGGCAGCAGCACATCGAGCACAATGCTCAGGAACCCGTTTTGCTCCATTGCGCGGGTTTCGGCCGTCTTGCTGCTCGCACAGCCCTTGTCCCTCGGTTTTGCTTCTTCCACACCGCCCTCATATCAAGCAGGTGGCGTTTGCTTCGAGACTCCAGCACGTGCCGATCTTTGCTTGATGAACGACACCAGCGAGCCAATCATCACCGTTTCTGCGACTGCGCCATCACTAGGAACTTCACATCACGGGGACATCACCACCTATATAAGAAGGTCCTCAGCGCCGTCTGCATCCAGTGGGCTTGGCAGCAGCACATCGAGCGCAATGCTCAGGTACCCATTTTGCTTCATTGCGCAGATTTCGGCCGTCTTTCTCCTCGCACAGCCATCGTCCCTCGGTTTTTGTTCTTCCACACCGCCCTCATATCAAGCAGGTAGCGTTTGCTTCGAGACTCCAGCACGTGCCGATCTTTGCTTGGTTAACGACACCAGCGAGCCAATCATCACCGTTTCTGCGACTGCGCCATCACTATGAACTTCACATCAAGGGGACATCACCACCTATATAAGAAGGTCCTCAGCGCCATCTGCATCCAGTGGGCTTGGCAGCAGCACATCGAGCACAATGCTCAGGAACCCGTTTTGCTCCATTGCGCGGGTTTCGGCCGTCTTGCTGCTCGCACAGCCATCGTCCTCGGTTTTGGTTCTTCCACACCGCCCTCATATCAAGCAGGTGGCGTTTGCTTCGAGACTCCAGCTTGTGCCGATCTTTGCTTGATTAAGGACACCAGCGAGCCAATCATCACCGTTCCTGCGACTGCGCCATCACTAGGAACATCACATCACGGGGACATCACCACCTATATAAGAAGGTCCTCAGCGCAGTCTGCATCCAGTGGGCTTGGCAGCAGCACATCGAGCACAATGCTCAGGTACCCGTTTTGCTTCATTGCGCAGATTTCGGCCGTCTTGCTGCTCGCACAGCCATCGTCCCTCGGTTTTGGTTCTTCCACACCGCCCTCATATCAAGCAGGTGGCGTTTGCTTCGAGACTCCAGCACGTGCCGATCTTTGCTTGGTTAACGACACCAGCGAGCCAATCATCACCGTTTCTGCGACTGCGCCATCACTAGGAACTTCACATCACGGGGACATCACCACCTATATAAGAAGGTCCTCAGCGCGCTTTGCATCCAGGTGGCTTGGCAGCATCACATCGAGCACAATGCTCAGGTACCCGTTTTGCTTCTTTGCGCAGGTTTCGGCCGTTTGCTGCTCGCACAGCCATCGTCGCTCGGTTTTGCTTCTTCCACACCGCCCTCATATCAAGCAGGCGGCGTTTTCTTCGAGACTCCAGCACGTGCCGATCTGTGCTTGATGAACGACACCAGCAAGCCAATCATCACCGTTTCTGCGACTGCGCCATCACTAGGAACTTCACATCACGGGGACATCACCACCTATATAAGAAGGTCCTCAGCGCAGTCTGCATCCAGTGGGCTTGGCAGCAGCACATCGAGCACAATGCTCAGGAACCCGTTTTGCTTCATTGCGCAGATTTCAGCCATATTGCTGCTCGCACAGCCATCTTGCCTCGGTTTTGGTTCTTCCACACCGCCCTCATATCAAGCAGGTGCGTTTGCTTCGAGACTCCAGCACGTGCCAATCTTTGCTTGGTTAAGGACACCAGCGAGCCAATCATCACCGTTTCTGCGACTGCGCCATCACTAGGAACTTCACATCACGGGGACATCACCACCTATATAAGAAGGTCCTCAGCGCCGTCTGCATCCAGTGGGCTTGGCAGCAGCACATCAAGCAAGCACAATGCTCAGGAACCCGTTTTCTACATTGCACTGGTTTCGGCCATCTTGCTGCTCGCACAGCCATCGTCCCTCGGTTTTGCTTCTTCCACTCCGCCCTCATATCAAGCAGGTGGCGTTTGCTTCGAGACTACAGCACGTGCCGATCTTTGCTTGATTAACGACACCAGCGTGCCAATCATCACCGTTTCTGCGACAGCGCCATCACTAGGAACTTCACATCACGGGGACATCACCACCTATATAAGGTCCTCAGCGCGCTCTGCATCCAGTGGGCTTGGCAGCATCACATCGAGCACAATGCTCAGGTACCCGTTTTGCTTCATTGCGCAGGTTTCGGCCGTCTTGCTGCTTGGACAGCCATCGTCCCTCGGTTTTTCTACTTCCACACCGCCCTCATATCAAGCAGGTGGCGTTTGCTTCGTGACTCCAGCACGTGCCGATCTTTGCTTGATTAATGACACCAGCGAGCCAATTATCACCGTTTCTGCGACTGCGCCATCACTAGGAACTTCACATCACGGGGACATCACCACCTATATAAGAAGGTCCTCAGCGCCGTCTGCATCCAGTGGGCTGGGCAGCAGCACATCGAGCACAATGCTCAGGAACCCGTTTTGCTTCATTGCGCAGATTTCGGCCATCTTGCTGCTCGCACAGCCATCGTCCCTCGGTTTTGGTTCGTCCACACCGCCCTCATATCAAGCACGTGGCGTTTGCTTCGAGACTATAGCACGTGCCGATCTTTGCTTGATTAACGACACCAGCGAGCCAATCATCACCGTTTCGGCGACTGCGCCATCACTAGGAACTTCACATCACGGGGACATCACGACCTATATAAGAAGGTCCTCAGCGCCGTCTGCATCCAGTGAGCTTGGCAGCAGCACATCGAGCGCAATGCTCAGGAACCCGTTTTGCTCCATTGCGCGGGCTTCGGCCGTCTTGCTGCTCGCAGAGCCATCTTCCCTCGGTTTGTTTCTTCCACACCGCCCTCATATCAAGCAGGTGGCGTTTGCTTCGAGACTCCAGCACGTGCCGATCTTTGCTTGGTTAACGACGCCAGCGAGCCAATCATCACCGTTTCTGCGACTGCGCCATCACTAGGAAGTTCACTTCACGGGGACATAACCACCTATATAAGAAGGTCCTCAGCGCCGTCTGCATCCAGTGGGCTTGGCAGCAGCACATCGAGCACAATGCTCAGGAACCCGTTTTGCTCCATTGCGCGGGTTTCGGCCGTCTTGCTGCTCGCACAGCCATCGTCCCTCGGCTTTGCTTCTTCCACACCGCCCTCATATCAAGCAGGTGGCGTCTGCTTCGAGACTCCAGCACGTGCCGATCTTTGCTTGGTTAAAGACACCAGCGAGCCAATCATCACCGGTTCTGCGACTGCGCCATTACTAGAAACTTCACATCACTGGGACATCACCACCTATATAAGAAGGTCCTCAGCGCCGTCTGCATCCAGTGGGCTTGGCAGCAGCACATCTAGCACAATGCTCAGGTACCCGTTTTGCTTCATTGCGCAGATTTCGGCCGTCTTGCTGCTCGCACAGCCATCGTCCCTCGGTTTTGGTTCTTCCACACCGCCCTCATATCAAGCAGGTGACGTTTTCTTCGAGACTCCAGCACGTGCCGATCTTTGCTTAACGACACCAGCGAGCCAATCATCACCGGTTCTGCGACTGCGCCATCACTAGAAACTTCACATCACGGGGACATCACCACCTATATAAGAAGGTCCTCAGCGCCGTCTGCATCCAGTGGGCTTGGCAGCAGCACATCGAGCACAATGCTCAGGAACCCGTTTTGCTCCATTGCGTGGGTTTCGGCCGTCTTGCTGCTCGCACAGCCATCGACCCTCGGTTTTGGTTCTTCCACACCGCCCTCATATCAAGCAGGTGGCGTTTGCTTCGAGACTCCAGCACGTGCCGATCTTTGCTTGATTAACGACACCAGCGAGCCAATTATCACCGTTTCTGCGACTGCGCCATCACTAGGAACTTCACATCACGGGGACATCACCACCTATATAAGAAGGTCCTCAGCGCGCTCTGCATCCAGTGGGCTTGGCAGCATCACATCGAGCACAATGCTCAGGTACCCGTTTTTCTTCAATGCACAGGTTTCGGCCGTCTTGCTGCTCGCACAGCCATCGTCCCTCGGTTTTGCTTCTTCCACACCGCCCTCATATCAAGCAGGTGGCGTTTGCTTCGAGACTCCAGCACGTGCCGATCTTTGCTTGATGAACGACACCAGCGAGCCAATCATCACCGGTTCTGCGACTGCGCCATCACTAGGAACTTCACAACTCGGGGACATCACCACCTATATAACTAGGTCCTCAGCGCAGTCTGCATCCAGTGGGCTTGGCAGCAGCACATCGAGCACAATGCTCAGGAACCCGTTTTGCTCCATTGCGCGGGTTTCGGCCGTCTTGCTGCTCGCACAGCCATCGTCCCTCGGTTTTGCTTCTTCCACACTGCCCTCATATCAAGCAGGTGGCGTTTGCTTCGAGACTCCAGCACGTGCCGATCTTTGCTTGATTAACGACACCAGCGAGCCAATCATCACCGTTTCTGCGACTGCGCCATCACTAGGAACTTCACATAACGGGGACATCACCACCTATATAAGAAGGTCCTCAGCGCACTCTGCATCCAGTGGGCTTGGCAGCAGCACATCGAGCACAATGCTCAGGAACCCGTTTTGCTCCATTGCGCGGGTTTCGGCCGTCTTGCTGCTCGCACAGCCATCGTTCCTCGGTTTTGGTTCTTCCACACCGCCCTCATATCAAGCAGGTGGCGTTTGCTTCGAGACTCCAGCACGTGCCGATCTTTGCTTGATTAACGACGCCTGCGAGCCAATCATCACCGTTTCTACGACTGCGCCATCACTAAGAACTTCACATCACGGGGACGTCACCACCTATATAAGAAGGTCCTCAGTGCGCTCTGCATCCAGTGGGCTTGGCAGCATCACATCGAGCACAATGCTCAGGTACCCGTTTTGCTTCATTGCGCAGGTTACGGCCGTCTTGCTGCTCGCACAGCCATCGTCCCTCGGTTTTGCTTCTTCCACACCGCCCTCATATCAAGCAGGTGGCGTTTGCTTCGAGACTCCAGCACGTGCCGATCTTTGCTTGATTAACGACACCAGCGAGCCAATCATCACCGTTTCTGCGACTGCGCCATCACTAGGAACTTCACATCACGGGGACATCACCACCTATATAAGAAGGTCCTCAGCGCGCTCTGCATCCAGTGGGCTTGGCAGCAGCACATCGAGCACAATGCTCAGGAACCCGTTTTGCTCCATTGCGCGGGTTTCGGCCGTCTTGCTGCTCGCACAGCCATCGTCCCTCGGTTTTGGTTGTTCCACACCGCCCTCATATCAAGCAGGTGGCGTTTGCTTCGAGACTCCAGCACGTGCCGATCTTTGCTTGATTAACGACGCCAGCGAGCCAATCATCACCGTTTCTACGACTGCGCCATCACTAAGAACTTCACATCACGGGGACGTCACCACCTATATAAGAAGGTCCTCAGTGCGCTCTGCATCCAGTGGGCTTGGCAGCATCATATCGAGCACAATGCTCAGGTACGCGTTTTGCTTCATTGCGCAGGATACGGCCGTCTTGCTGCTCGCACAGCCATCGTCCCTCGGTTTTGCTTCTTCCACACCGCCCTCATATCAAGCAGGTGGCGTTTGCTTCGAGACTCCAGCACGTGCCGATCTTTGCTTGATGAAAGACACCAGCGAGCCAATCATCACCGTTTCTGCGACTGCGCCATCACTAGGAACTTCACATCACGGAGACATCACCACCTATATAAGAAGTTCCTCAGCGCCGTCTGCATCCAGTGGGCTTGGCAGCAGCACGTCGAGCACAATGCT
Organism: Amblyomma maculatum; assembly: GCF_055883805.1. NCBI lineage: Eukaryota > Metazoa > Arthropoda > Arachnida > Ixodida > Ixodidae > Amblyomma > Amblyomma maculatum. Next base: position 477,152,462 of record NC_139344.1, on the reverse strand, counting down.
CAGGAACCCGTTTTGCTCCATTGCGCGGGTTTCGGCCGTCTTGCTGCTCGCACATCCATCTTCCCTCGGTTTTGGTTCTTCCACACCGCCCTCATATCAAGCAGGTGGCGCTTGCTTCGAGACTCCAGCACGTGCCGATCTTTGCTTGATTAAGGACACCAGCGAGCCAATCATCACCGTTTCTGCGACTGCGCCATCACTAGGAACATCACATCACGGGGACATCGCCACCTATATAAGAAGGTCCTCAGCGCCGTCTGCATCCAGTGGGCTTGGCAGCAGCACATCGAGCACAATGCTCAGGTACCCGTTTTGCTTCATTGCGCAGGTTTCGGCCATCTTGCTGCTCGCACAGCCATCGTCCCTCGGTTTTGGTTCGTCCACACCGCCCTCATATCAAGCACGTGGCGTTTGCTTCGAGACTATAGCACGTGCCGATCTTTGCTTGATTAACGACACCAGCGAGCCAATCATCACCGTTTCGGCGACTGCGCCATCACTAGGAACTTCACATCACGGGGACATCACGACCTCTATAAGAAGGTCCTCAGCGCCGTCTGCATCCAGTGAGCTTGGCAGCAGCACATCGAGCGCTATGCTCAGGAACCCGTTTTGCTCCATTGCGCGGGCTTCGGCCGTCTTGCTGCTCGCAGAGCCATCTTCCCTCGGTTTGTTTCTTCCACACCGCCCTCATATCAAGCAGGTGGCGTTTGCTTCGAGACTCCAGCACGTGCCGATCTTTGCTTGGTTAACGACGCCAGCGAGCCAATCATCACCGTTTCTGCGACTGCGCCATCACTAGGAAGTTCACTTCACGGGGACATAACCACCTATATAAGAAGGTCCTCAGCGCCGTCTGCATCCAGTGGGCTTGGCAGCAGCACATCGAGCACAATGCTCAGGAACCCGTTTTGCTCCATTGCGCGGGTTTCGGCCGTCTTGCTGCTCGCACAGCCATCGTCCTCGGTTTTGGTTCTCCACACCGCCCTCATATCAAGCAGGTGGCGTTTGCTTCGAGACTCCAGCTTGTGCCGATCTTTGCTTGATTAAGGACACCAGCGAGCCAATCATCACCGTTCCTGCGACTGCGCCATCACTAGGAACACCACATCACGGGGACATCACCACCTATATAAGAAGGTCCTCAGCGCAGTCTGCATCCAGTGGGCTTGGCAGCAGCACATCGAGCACAATGCTCAGGTACCCGTTTTGCTTCATTGCGCAGATTTCGGCCGTCTTGCTGCTCGCACAGCCATCGTCCCTCGGTTTTGGCTCTTCCACACCGCCCTCATATCAAGCAGGTGGCGTTTGCTTCGAGACTCCAGCACGTGCCGATCTTTGCTTGGTTAACGACACCAGCGAGCCAATCATCACCGTTTCTGCGACTGCGCCATCAATAGGAACTTCACATCACGAGGACATCACCACCTATATAAGAAGGTCCTCAGCGCGCTCTGCATCCAGTGGGCTCGGCAGCATCACATCGAGCACAATGCTCAGGAACCCGTTTTGCTTCTTTGCGCAGGTTTCGGCCGTCTTGCTATTCGCACAGCCATCGTCCCTCGGTTTTGCTTCTTCCACACCGCCGTCATATCAAGCAGGTGGCGTTTTCTTCGAGACTCCAGCACGTGCCGATCTTTGCTTGATGAACAACACCAGCGAGCCAATCATCACCGTTTCTGCGACTGCGCCATCACTAGGAACTTCACATCACGGGGACATCACCACCTATATAAGAAGGACCTCAGCGCAGTCTGCATCCAGTGGGCTTGGCAGCAGCACATCGAGCACAATGCTCAGGAACCCGTTTTGCTTCATTGCGCAGATTTCAGCCGTCTTGCTGCTCGCACAGCCATCTTCCCTCGGTTTTGGTTCTTCCACACCGCCCTCATATCAAGCAGGTGGCGTTTGCTTCGAGACTCCAGCACGTGCCGATCTTTGCTTGGTTAAGGACACCAGCCAGCCAATCATCACCGTTTCTGCGACTGCGCCATCACTAGGAACTTCACATCACGGGGACATCACCACCTATATAAGAAGGTCCTCAGCGCGCTCTGCATCCAGTGGGCTTGGCAGCAGCACATCGAGCACAATGCTCAGGAACCCGTTTTGCTCCATTGCGCGGGTTTCGGCCGTCTTGCTGCTCGCACAGCCATCGTCCCTCGGTTTTGGTTCTTCCACACCGCCCTCATATCAAGCAGGTGGCGTTTGCTTCGAGACTCCAGCACGTGCCGATCTTTGCTTGATTAAAGACGCCAGCGAGCCAATCATCACCGTTTCTACGACTGCGCCATCACTAAGAACTTCACATCACCGGGACGTCACCACCTATATAAGAAGGTCCTCAGTGCGCTCTGCATCCAGTGGGCTTGGCAGCATCACATCGAGCACAATGCTCAGGTACCCGTTTTGCTTCATTGCGCAGGTTACGGCCGTCTTGCTGCTCGCACAGCCATCGTCCCTCGGTTTTGCTTCTTCCACACCGCCCTCATATCAAGCAGGTGGCGTTTGCTTCGAGACTCCAGCACGTGCCGATCTTTGCTTGATGAAAGACACCAGCGAGCCAATCATCACCGTTTCGGCGACTGCGCCATCACTAGGAACTTCACATCACGGGGACATCACGACCTATATAAGAAGGTCCTCAGCGCCGTCTGCATCCAGTGAGCTTGGCAGCAGCACATCGAGCAGAATGCTCAGCAACCCGTTTTGCTCCATTGCGCGGGCTTCGGCCGTCTTGCTGCTCGCAGAGCCATCTTCCCTCGGTTTGTTTCTTCCACACCGCCCTCATATCAAGCAGGTGGCGTTTGCTTCGAGACTCCAGCACGTGCCGATCTTTGCTTAATTAACGACACCAGCGAGCCAATTATCACCGTTTCTGCGACTGCGCCATCACTAGGAACTTCACATCACGGAGACATCACCACCTATATAAGAAGTTCCTCAGCGCCGTCTGCATCCAGTGGGCTTGGCAGCAGCACGTCGAGCACAATGCTCAGGAACCCGTTTTGCTCCATTGCGCGGGTTTCGGCCGTCTTGCTGCTCGCACAGCCATCTTCCCTCGGTTTTGGTTCTTCCACACCGCCCTCATATCAAGCAGGTGGCGTTTGCTTCGAGACTCCAGCACGTGCCGATCTTTGCTTGATTAAGGACACCAGCGAGCCAATCATCACCGTTTCTGCGACTGCGCCATCACTAGGAACATCACATCACGGGGACATCGCTACCTATATAAGAAGGTCCTCAGCGCCGTCTGCATCCAGTGGGCTTGGCAGCACATCGAGCACAATGCTCAGGAACCCGTTTTGCTACATTGCGCTGGTTTCGGCCGTCTTGCTGCTCGCACAGCCATCGTCCATCGGTTTGGTTCTTCCACACCGCCCTCATATCAGGCAGGTGGCGTTTGCTTCGAGACTCCAGCACGTGCCGATCTTTGCTTGATTAACGACACCAGCGAGCCAATTATCACCGTTTCTGCGACTGCGCCATCACTAGGAACTTCACATCTCGGAGACATCACCACCTATATAAGAAGGTCCTCTGCGCAGTCTGCATCCAGTGGGCTTGGCAGCAGCATATCGAGCACAATGCTCAGGAACCCGTTTTGCTCCATTGCGCGGGTTTCGGCCGTCTTGCTGCTCGCACAGCCATTGTCCCTCGATTTTGCTTCTTCCACACCGCCCTCATATCAAGCAGGTGGCGTTTGCTTCGAGACTCCAGCACGTGCCGATCTTTGCTTGGTTAAAGACACCAGCGAGCCAATCATCACCGGTTCTGCGACTGCGCCATTACTAGAAACTTCACATCACTGGGACATCACCACCTATATAAGAAGGTCCTCAGCGCCGTCTGCATCCAGTGGGCTTGGCAGCAGCACATCTAGCACAATGCTCAGGTACCCGTTTTGCTTCATTGCGCAGATTTCGGCCGTCTTGCTGCTCGCACAGCCATCGTCCCTCGGTTTTGGTTCTTCCACACCGCCCTCATATCAAGCAGGTGACGTTTTCTTCGAGACTCCAGCACGTGCCGATCTTTGCTTAACGACACTAGCGAGCCAATTATCACCGTTTCTGCGACTGCGCCATCACTAGGAACTTCACATCTCGGAAACATCACCACCTATATAAGAAGGTCCTCTGCGCAGTCTGCATCCAGTGGGCTTGGCAGCAGCACATCGAGCACAATGCTCAGGAACCCGTTTTGCTCCATTGCGTGGGTTTCGGCCGTCTTGCTGCTCGCACAGCCATCGACCCTCGGTTTTGGTTCTTCCACACCGCCCTCATATCAAGCAGGTGGCGTTTGCGTCGAGACTCCAGCACGTGCCGATCTTTGCTTGATTAACGACACCAGCGAGCCAATTATCACCGTTTCTGCGACTGCGCCATCACTAGGAACTTCACATCACGGGGACATCACCACCTATATAAGAAGGTCCTCAGCGCGCTCTGCATCCAGTGGGCTTGGCAGCATCACATCGAGCACAATGCTCAGGTACCCGTTTTTCTTCAATGCGCAGGTTTCGGCCGTCTTGCTGCTCGCACAGCCGTCGTCCCTCGGTTTTGCTTCTTCCACACCGCCCTCATATCAAGCAGGTGGCGTTTGCTTCGAGACTCCAGCACGTGCCGATCTTTGCTTGATGAACGACACCAGCGAGCCAATCATCACCGGTTCTGCGACTGCGCCATCACTAGGAACTTCACATCTCGGGGACATCACCACCTATATAACTAGGTCCTCAGCGCAGTCTGCATCCAGTGGGCTTGGCAGCAGCACATCGAGCACAATGCTCAGGAACACGTTTTGCTCCATTGCGCGGGTTTCGGCCGTCTTGTTGCTCGCACAGCCATCGTCCCTCGGTTTTGGTTCTTCCACACCGCCCTCATATCAAGCAGGTGGCGTTTGCTTCGAGACTCCAGCACGTGCCGATCTTTGCTTGATTAACGACGCCTGCGAGCCAATTATCATTGTTTCTGCGACTGCGCCATCACTAGGAACTTCACATCTCGGAGACATCACCACCTATATAAGAAGGTCCTCTGCGCAGTCTGCATCCAGTGGGCTTGGCAGCAGCACATCGAGCACAATGCTCAGGAACCCGTTTTGCTCCATTGCGCGGGTTTCGGCCGTCTTGCTGCTCGCACAGCCATTGTCCCTCGATTTTGCTTCTTCCACACCGCCCTCATATCAAGCAGGTGGCGTTTGCTTCGAGACTCCAGCACGTGCCGATCTTTGCTTGATGAACGACACCAGCGAGCCAATCATCACCGTTTCTGCGACTGCGCCATCACTAGGAACTTCACATCACGGGGACATCACCACCTATATAAGAAGGTCCTCAGCGCCGTCTGCATCCAGTGGGCTTGGCAGCAGCACATCGAGCACAATGCTCAGGAACCCGTTTTGCTCCATTGCGCGGGTTTCGGCCGTCTTGCTGCTCGCACAGCCATCGTCCTCGGTTTTGGTTCTCCACACCGCCCTCATATCAAGCAGGTGGCGTTTGCTTCGAGACTCCAGCTTGTGCCGATCTTTGCTTGATTAAGGACACCAGCGAGCCAATCATCACCGTTCCTGCGACTGCGCCATCACTAGGAACATCACATCACGGGGACATCACCACCATTATAAGAAGGTCCTCTGCGCAGTCTGCATCCAGTGGGCTTGGCAGCAGCACATCGAGCACTATGCTCAGGAACCCGTTTTGCTCCATTGCGCGGGTTTTGGCCGTCTTGCTGCTCGCACAGCCATTGTCCCTCGGTTTTGCTTCTTCCACACCGCCCTCATATCAAGCAGGTGGCGTTTGCTTCGAGACTCCAGCACGTGCCTATCTTCGCTTGATGAACGACACCAGCGAGCCAATCATCACCGTTTCTGCGACTGCGCCATCACTAGGAACTTCACATCACGGGGACATCACCACCTATATTAGAAGGTCCTCAGCGCGCTCTGCATCCAGTGGGCTCGGCAGCATCACATCGAGCACAATGCTCAGGAACCCGTTTTGCTTCTTTGCGCAGGTTTCGGCCGTCTTGCTATTCGCACAGCCATCGTCCCTCGGTTTTGCTTCTTCCACACCGCCCTCATATCAAGCAGGTGGCGTTTTCTTCGAGACTCCAGCACGTGCCGATCTTTGCTTGATGAACAACACCAGCGAGCCAATCATCACCGTTTCTGCGACTGCGCCATCACTAGGAACTTCACATCACGGGGACATCACCACCTATATAAGAAGGTCCTCAGCGCAGTCTGCATCCAGTGGGCTTGGCAGCAGCACATCGAGCACAATGCTCAGGAACCCGTTTTGCTTCATTGCGCAGATTTCAGACGTCTTGCTGCTCGCACAGCCATCTTCCCTCGGTTTTGGTTCTTCCACACCGCCCTCATATCAAGCAGGTGGCGTTTGCTTCGAGACTCCAGCACGTGCCGATCTTTGCTTGGTTAAGGACACCAGCGAGCCAATCATCACCGTTTCTGCGACTGCGCCATCACTAGGAACTTCACATCACGGGGACATCACCAGCTATATAAGAAGGTCCTCAGCGCTGTCTGCATCCAGTGGGCTTGGCAGCAGCACATCGAGCACAATGCTCAGGAACCCGTTTTGCTCCATTGCGCGGGTTTCGGCCGTCTTGCTGCTCGCACAGCCATCGTCCCTCGGTTTTGCTTCTTCCACACCGCCCTCATATCAAGCAGGTGGCGTTTGCTTCGAGACTCCAGCACGTGCCGATCTTTGCTTGATTAACGACACCAGCGAGCCAACCATCACCGTTTCTGCGACTGCGCCATCACTAGGAACTTCACATCACGGGGACATCACCACCTATATAAGAAGGTCCTCAGCGCGCTCTGCATCCAGTGGGCTTGGCAGCATCACATCGAGCACAATGCTCAGGTACCCGTTTTTCTTCAATGCGCAGGTTTCGGCCGTCTTGCTGCTCGCACAGCCATCGTCCCTCGGTTTTGCTTCTTCCACACCGCCCTCATATCAAGCAGGTGGCGTTTGCTTCGAGACTCCAGCACGTGCCGATCTTTGCTTGGTTAACGACACCAGCGAGCCAATCATCACCGTTTCTGCGACTGCGCCATCACTAGGAACTTCACATCACGGGGACATCACCACCTATATAAGAAGGTCCTCAGCGCGCTCTGCATCCAGTGGGCTCGGCAGCATCACATCGAGCACAATGCTCAGGAACCCGTTTTGCTTCTTTGCGCAGGTTTCGGCCGTCTTGCTATTCGCACAGCCATCGTCCCTCGGTTTTGCTTCTTCCACACCGCCCTCATATCAAGCAGGTGGCGTTTTCTTCGAGACTCCAGCACGTGCCGATCTTTGCTTGATGAACAACACCAGCGAGCCAATCATCACCGTTTCTGCGACTGCGCCATCACTAGGAACTTCACATCACGGGGACATCACCACCTATATAAGAAGGTCCTCAGCGCAGTCTGCATCCAGTGGGCTTGGCAGCAGCACATCGAGCACAATGCTCAGGAACCCGTTTTGCTTCATTGCGCAGATTTCAGCCGTCTTGCTGCTCGCACAGCCATCTTCCCTCGGTTTTGGTTCTTCCACACCGCCCTCATATCAAGCAGGTGGCGTTTGCTTCGAGACTCCAGCACGTGCCGATCTTTGCTTGGTTAAGGACACCAGCGAGCCAATCATCACCGTTTCTGCGACTGCGCCATCACTAGGAACTTCACATCACGGGGACATCACCACCTATATAAGAAGGTCCTCAGCGCTGTCTGCATCCAGTGGGCTTGGCAGCAGCACATCGAGCACAATGCTCAGGAACCCGTTTTGCTCCATTGCGCGGGTTTCGGCCGTCTTGCTGCTCGCACAGCCATCGTCCCTCGGTTTTGCTTCTTCCACACCGCCCTCATATCAAGCAGGTGGCGTTTGCTTCGAGACTCCAGCACGTGCCGATCTTTGCTTGATTAACGACACCAGCGAGCCAGCCATCACCGTTTCTGCGACTGCGCCATCACTAGGAACTTCACATCACGGGGACATCACCACCTATATAAGAAGGTCCTCAGCGCGCTCTGCATCCAGTGGGCTTGGCAGCAGCACATCGAGCACAATGCTCAGGAACCCGTTTTGCTCCATTGCGCGGGTTTCGGCCGTCTTGCTGCTCGCACAGCCATCGTCCCTCGGTTTTGGTTCTTCCACACCGCCCTCATATCAAGCAGGTGGCGTTTGCTTCGAGACTCCAGCACGTGCCGATCTTTGCTTGATTAAGGACAGCAGCGAGCCAATCATCACCGTTTCTGCGACTGCGCCATCACTAGGAACATCACATCACGGGGACATCACCACCTATATAAGAAGGTCCTCAGCGCCGTCTGCATCCAGTGGGCTTGGCAGCAGCACATCGAGCACAATGCTCAGGAACCCGTTTTGCTACATTGCGCTGGTTTCGGCCGTCTTGCTGCTCGCACAGCCATCGTCCCTCGGTTTGGTTCTTCCACACCGCCCTCATATCAGGCAGGTGGCGTTTGCTTCGAGACTCCAGCACGTGCCGATCTTTGCTTGATTAACGACACCAGCGAGCCAATTATCGCCGTTTCTGCGACTGCGCCATCACTAGGAACTTCACATCTCGGAGACATCACCACCATTATAAGAAGGTCCTCAGCGCAGTCTGCATCCAGTGGGCTTGGCAGCAGCACATCGAGCACAATGCTCAGGAACCCGTTTTGCTCCATTGCGCGGGTTTCGGCCGTCTTGCTGCTCGCACAGCCATCGTCCCTCGGTTTTGCTTCTTCCACACCGCCCTCATATCAAGCAGGTGGCGTTTGCTTCGAGACTCCAGCACGTGCCGATCTTTGCTTGATTAACGACACCAGCGAGCCAATCATCACCGTTTCTGCGACTGCGCCATCACTAGGAACTTCACATCACGGGGACATCACCACCTATATAAGAAGGTCCTCAGCGCGCTCTGCATCCAGTGGGCTTGGCAGCATCACATCGAGCACAATGCTCAGGTACCCCTTTTGCTTCATTGCGCAGGTTACGGCCGTCTTGCTGCTCGCACAGCCATCGTCCCTCGGTTTTGCTTCTTCCACACCGCCCTCATATCAAGCAGGTGGCGTTTGCTTCGAGCCTCCAGCACGTGCCGATCTTTGCTTGATGAAAGACACCAGCGAGCCAATCATCACCGTTTCTGCGACTGCGCCATCACTAGGAACTTCACATCACGGAGACATCACCACCTATATAAGAAGTTTCTCAGCGCCGTCTGCATCCAGTGGGCTTGGCAGCAGCACGTCGAGCACAATGCTCAGGAACCCGTTTTGCTCCATTGCGCGGGCTTCGGCCGTCTTGCTGCTCGCACAGCCATCTTCCCTCGGTTTTGGTTCTTCCACACCGCCCTCATATCAAGCAGGTGGCGTTTGCTTCGAGACTCCAGCACGAGCCGATCTTTCCTTGATTAAGGACACCAGCGAGCCAATCATCACCGTTTCTGCGACTGCGCCATCACTAGGAACATCACATCACGGGGACATCGCCACCTATATAAGAAGGTCCTCAGCGCCGTCAGCATCCAGTGGGCTTGGCAGCACATCGAGCACAATGCTCAGGAACACGTTTTGCTACATTGCGCTGGTTTCGGCCGTCTTGCTGCTCCCACAGCCATCGTCCTCGGTTTTGGTTCTTCCACACCGCCCTCATATCAAGCAGGGGGCGTTTGCTTCGAGACTCCAGCTTGTGCCGATCTTTGCTTGATTAAGGACACCAGCGAGCCAATCATCACCGTTTCTGCGACTGCGCCATCACTAGGAACATCACATCACGGGGACATCACCACCTATATAAGAAGGTCCTCAGCGCCGTCTGCATCCAGTGGGCTTGGCAGCAGCACATCGAGCACAAAGCTCAGGAACCCGTTTTGCTTCTTTGCGCAGGTTTCGGCCGTCTTGCTATTCGCACAGCCATCGTCCCTCGGTTTTGCTTCTTCCACACCGCCCTCATATCAAGCAGGTGGCGTTTTCTTCGAGACTCCAGCACGTGCCGATCTTTGCTTGATGAACGACACCAGCGAGCCAATCATCACCGTTTCTGCGACTGCGCCATCACTAGGAACTTCACATCACGGGGACATCACCACCTATATAAGAAGGTCCTCAGCGCAGTCTGCATCCAGTGGGCTTGGCAGCAGCACATCGAGCACAATGCTCAGGAACCCGTTTTGCTTCATTGCGCAGGTTTCGGCCGTCTTGCTGCTTGCACAGCCATCGTCGCTCGGTTTTGCTACTTCCACACCGCCCTCATATCAAGCAGGTGGCGTTTGCTTCGTGACTCCAGCACGTGCCGATCTTTGCTTGATTAATGACAGCAGCGAGCCAATTATCACCGTTTCTGCGACTGCGCCATCACTAGGAACTTCACATCACGGGGACATCACCACCTACATAAGAAGGTCCTCAGCGCCGTCTGCATCCAGTGGGCTTGGCAGCAGCACATCGAGCACAAAGCTCAGGAACCCGTTTTGCTTCATTGCGCAGATTTCGGCCATCTTGCTGCTCGCACAGCCATCGTCCCTCGGTTTTGGTTCTTCCACACCGCCCTCATATCAAGCACGTGGCGTTTGCTTCGAGACTCCAGCACATGCCGATCTTTGCTTGATTAACGACACCAGCGAGCCAATCATCACCGTTTCGGCGACTGCGCCATCACTAGGAACTTCACATCACGGGGACATCACCACCTATATAAGAAGGTCCTCAGCGCCGTCTGCATCCAGTGAGCTTGGCAGCAGCACATCGAGCACAATGCTCAGGAACCCGTTTTGCTCCATTGCGCGGGCTTCGGCCGTCTTGCTGCTCGCAGAGCCATCTTCCCTCGGTTTGTTTCTTCCACACCACCCTCATATCAAGCAGGTGGCGTTGGCTTCGAGACTCCAGCACGTGCCGATCTTTGCTTGGTTAACGACACCAGCGAGCCAATCATCACCGTTTCTGCGACTGCGCCATCACTAGGAAGTTCACTTCACGGGGACATGACCACCTATATAAGAAGGTCCTCAGCGCCGTCTGCATCCAGTGGGCTTGGCAGCAGCACATCGAGCACAATGCTCAGGAACCCGTTTTGCTCCATTGCGCGGGTTTCGGCCGTCTTGCTGCTCGCACAGCCATCTTCCCTCGGTTTTGGTTCTTCCACACCGCCCTCATATCAAGCAGGTGGCGTTTGCTTCGAGACTCCAGCACGTGCCGATCTTTGCTTGATTAAGGACACCAGCGAGCCAATCATCACCGTTTGTGCGACTGCGCCATCACTAGGAACTTCACATCACGGGGACATCACCTCCTATATAAGAAGGTCCTCAGCGCCGTCTGCATCCAGTGGGCTTGGGAGCAGCACATCGAGCACAATGCTCAGGAAGCCGTTTTGCTCCATTGAGCGTGTTTCGGCCGTCTTGCTGCTCGCACAGCAATCGTCCCTCGGTTTTGGTTCTTCCACACCGCCCTCATATCAAGTAGGTGGCGTTTGCTTCGAGACTCCAGCAAGTGCCGATCTTTGCTTGGTTAAGGACACCAGCGAGCCAATCATCACCGTTTCTGCGACTGCGCCATCACTAGGAACTTCACATCACGGGGACATCACCACCTATATAAGAAGGTCCTCAGCGCCGTCTGCATCCAGTGGGCTTGGCAGCAGCACATCGAGCACAATGCTCAGGAACCCGTTTTGCACCGTTGAGCAAGTTTCGGCCGTCTTGCTGCGCGCACAGCCATCGTCCCTCGGTTTTGGTTCTTCCACACAGCCCTCACATCAGGCAGGTGGCGTGTGCTTCGAGACTCCAGAACGTGCCGATCTTTGCTTGATTAACGACACCAGCGAGCCAATTATCACCGTTTCTGTGACTGCGCCATCACTAAGAACTTCACATCACGGGGACATCACCACCTATATAAGAAGGTCCTCAGCGCGCTCTGCATCCAGTGGGCTTGGCAGCATCACATCGAGCACAATGCTCAGGTACCCGTTTTGCTTCATTGCGCAGGTTTCGGCCTTCTTGCTTCTTGCACAGCCATCGTCCCTCGGTTTGCTACTTCCACACCGCCCTCATATCAGGCAGGTGGCGTTTGCTTCGTGGCTCCAGCACGTGCCGATCTTTGCTTGATTAATGACACCAGCGAGCCAATTATCACCGTTTCTGCGACTGCGCCATCACTAGGAACTTCACATCACGGGGACATCACCACCTATATCAGAAGGTCCTCAGCGCCGTCTGCATCCAGTGGGCTTGGCAGCAGCACATCGAGCACAATGCTCAGGAACCCGTTTTGCTCCGTTGCGCGGGTTTCGGCCGTCTTGCTGCTCGCACAGCCATCTTCCCTCGGTTTTGGTTCTTCCACACCGCCCTCATATCAAGCAGGTGGCGTTTGCTTCGAGACTCCAGCACGTGCCGATCTTTGCTTGATTAAGGACACCAGCGAGACAATCATCACCGTTTGTGCGACTGCGCCATCACTAGGAACTTCACATCACGGAGACATCACCACCTATATAAGAAGGTCCTCAGCGTCGTCTGCATCCAGTGGGCTTGGCAGCAGCACATCGAGCACAATGCTCTGGTACCCGTTTTGCTTCATTGCGCAGATTTCGGCCATCTTGCTGCTCGCACAGCCATCGTCCCTCGGTTTTGGTTCTTCCACACCGCCCTCATATCAAGCAGGTGGCGTTTGCTTCGAGACTCCAGCACGTGCCGATCTTTGTTTGATTAACGACACCAGCGAGCCAATCATCACCGTTTCGGCGACTGCGCCATCACTAGGAACTTAACATCACGGGGACATCACCACCTATTTTAGAAGGTCCTCAGCGCCGTCTGCATCCAGTGGGCTTGGCAGCAGCACATCGAGCACAATGCTCAGGAACCCGTTTTGCTCCATTGCGCGTGTTTCGGCCGTCTTGCTGCTTGCACAGCCATCGTCCCTCGGTTTTGATACTTCCACACCGCCCTCATATCAAGCAGGTGGCGTTTGCTTCGTGACTGCAGCACGTGCCGATCTTTGCTTGATTAATGACACCAGCGAGCCAATTATCACCGTTTCTGCGACTGCGCCATCACTGGGAACTTCACATCACGGGGACATCACCACCTATATAAGAAGGTCCTCAGCTTCGTCTGCATTCAGTGGGCTTGGCAGCAGCACATCGAGCACAATGCTCAGGAACCCGTTTTGCTCCATTGCGCGGGTTTCGGCCGTCTTACTGCTCGCACAGCCATCGACCCTCGGTTTTGCTTCTTCCACACCGCCCTCATATCAAGCAGATGGCGTTTGCTTCGAGGCTCCAGCACGTGCCGATCTTTGCTTGATTAACGACACCAGCGAGCCAATCATCACCGTTTCTGCGACTGCGCCATCACTAGGAACTTCACATCACGGGGACATCACCACCTATATAAGAAGGTCCTCAGCGCGCTCTGCATCCAGTGGGCTTGGCAGCAGCACATCGCGCACAATGCTCAGGAACCCGTTTTGCTCCATTGCGCGGGTTTCGGCTGTCTTGCTGCTCGCACAGCCATCGTCCCTCGGTTTTGGTTCTTCCACACCGCCCTCATATCAAGCAGGTGGCGTTTGCTTCGAGACTCCAGCACGTGCCGATCTTTGTTTGATTAACGACACCAGCGAGCCAATCATCACCGTTTCGGCGACTGCGCCATCACTAGGAACTTAACATCACGGGGACATCACCACCTATATTAGAAGGTCCTCAGCGCCGTCTGCATCCAGTGGGCTTGGCAGCAGCACATCGAGCACAATGCTCAGGAACCCGTTTTGCTCCATTGCGCGGGTTTCGGCCGTCTTGCTGCTCGCACAGCCATCGTCCCTCGGTTTTGCTTCTTCCACACCGCCCTCATATCAAGCAGGTGGCGTTTGCTTCGAGACTCCAGCACGTGCCGATCTTTGCTTGATTAACGACACCAGCGTGCCAATCATCACCGTTTCTGCGACTGCGCCATCACTAGAAACTTCACATCACGGGGTCATCACCACCTATATAAGAAGGTCCTCAGCGCGCTCTGCATCCAGTGGGCTTGGCAGCATCACATCGAGCACAATGCTCAGGTACCCGTTTTGCTTCATTGCGCAGGTTTCGGCCGTCTTGCTGCTTGCACAGCCATCGTCCCTCGGTTTTGATACTTCCACACCGCCCTCATATCAAGCAGGTGGCGTTTGCTTCGTGACTGCAGCACGTGCCGATCTTTGCTTGATTAATGACACCAGCGAGCCAATTATCACCGTTTCTGCGACTGCGCCATCACTGGGAACTTCACATCACGGGGACATCACCACCTATATAAGAAGGTCCTCAGCTTCGTCTGCACTCAGTGGGCTTGGCAGCAGCACATCGAGCACAATGCTCAGGAACCCGTTTTGCTCCATTGCGCGGGTTTCGGCCGTCTTGCTGCTCGCACAGCCATCGACCCTCGGTTTTGCTTCTTCCACACCGCCCTCATATCAAGCAGATGGCGTTTGCTTCGAGGCTCCAGCACGTGCCGATCTTTGCTTGATTAACGACACCAGCGAGCCAATCATCACCGTTTCTGCGACTGCGCCATCACTAGGAACTTCACATCACGGGGACATCACCACCTATATAAGAAGGTCCTCAGCGCGCTCTGCATCCAGTGGGCTTGGCAGCAGCACATCGCGCACAATGCTCAGGAACCCGTTTTGCTCCATTGCGCGGGTTTCGGCTGTCTTGCTGCTCGCACAGCCATCGTCCCTCGGTTTTGGTTCTTCCACACCGCCCTCAGGTGGCGTTTGCTTCGAGACTCCAGCACGTGCCGATCTTTGTTTGATTAACGACACCAGCGAGCCAATCATCACCGTTTCGGTGACTGCGCCATCACTAGGAACTTAACATCACGGGGACATCACCACCTATATTAGAAGGTCCTCAGCGCCGTCTGCATCCAGTGGGCTTGGCAGCAGCACATCGAGCACAATGCTCAGGAACCCGTTTTGCTCCATTGCGCGGGTTTCGGCCGTCTTGCTGCTCGCACAGCCATCGTCCCTCGGTTTTGCTTCTTCCACACCGCCCTCATATCAAGCAGGTGGCGTTTGCTTCGAGACTCCAGCACGTGCCGATCTTTGCTTGATTAACGACACCAGCGTGCCAATCATCACCGTTTCTGCGACTGCGCCATCACTAGAAACTTCACATCACGGGGTCATCACCACCTATATAAGAAGGTCCTCAGCGCGCTCTGCATCCAGTGGGGTTGGCAGCATCACATCGAGCACAATGCTCAGGTACCCGTTTTGCTTCATTGCGCAGGTTTCGGCCGTCTTGCTGCTTGCACAGCCATCGTCCCTCGGTTTTGATACTTCCACACCGCCCTCATATCAAGCAGGTGGCGTTTGCTTCGTGACTGCAGCACGTGCCGATCTTTGCTTGATTAATGACACCAGCGAGCCAATTATCACCGTTTCTGCGACTGCGCCATCACTGGGAACTTCACATCACGGGGACATCACCACCTATATAAGAAGGTCCTCAGCTTCGTCTGCATTCAGTGGGCTTGGCAGCAGCACATCGAGCACAATGCTCAGGAACCCGTTTTGCTCCATTGCGCGGGTTTCGGCCGTCTTGCTGCTCGCACAGCCATCGACCCTCGGTTTTGCTTCTTCCACACCGCCCTCATATCAAGCAGATGGCGTTTGCTTCGAGGCTCCAGCACGTGCCGATCTTTGCTTGATTAACGACACCAGCGAGCCAATCATCACCGTTTCTGCGACTGCGCCATCACTAGGAACTTCACATCACGGGGACATCACCACCTATATCAGAAGGTCCTCAGCGCCGTCTGCATCCAGTGGGCTTGGCAGCAGCACATCGAGCACAATGCTCAGGAACCCGTTTTGCTCCGTTGCGCGGGTTTCGGCCGTCTTGCTGCTCGCACAGCCATCTTCCCTCGGTTTTGGTTCTTCCACACCGCCCTCATATCAAGCAGGTGGCGTTTGCTTCGAGACTCCAGCACGTGCCGATCTTTGCTTGATTAAGGACACCAGCGAGACAATCATCACCGTTTGTGCGACTGCGCCATCACTAGGAACTTCACATCACGGAGACATCACCACCTATATAAGAAGGTCCTCAGCGTCGTCTGCATCCAGTGGGCTTGGCAGCAGCACATCGAGCACAATGATCTGGTACCCGTTTTGCTTCATTGCGCAGATTTCGGCCATCTTGCTGCTCGCACAGCCATCGTCCCTCGGTTTTGGTTCTTCCACACCGCCCTCATATCAAGCAGGTGGCGTTTGCTTCGAGACTCCAGCACGTGCCGATCTTTGTTTGCTTAACGACACCAGCGAGCCAATCATCACCGTTTCGGCGACTGCGCCATCACTAGGAACTTAACATCACGGGGACATCACCACCTATATTAGAAGGTCCTCAGCGCCGTCTGCATCCAGTGGGCTTGGCAGCAGCACATCGAGCACAATGCTCAGGAACCCGTTTTGCTCCATTGCGCGGGTTTCGGCCGTCTTGCTGCTCGCACAGCCATCGTCCCTCGGTTTTGCTTCTTCCACACCGCCCTCATATCAAGCAGGTGGCGTTTGCTTCGAGACTCCAGCACGTGCCGATCTTTGCTTGATTAACGACACCAGCGTGCCAATCATCACCGTTTCTGCGACTGCGCCATCACTAGAAACTTCACATCACGGGGTCATCACCACCTATATAAGAAGGTCCTCAGCGCGCTCTGCATCCAGTGGGCTTGGCAGCATCACATCGAGCACAATGCTCAGGTACCCATTTTGCTTCATTGCGCAGGTTTCGGCCGTCTTGCTGCTTGCACAGCCATCGCCCCTCGGTTTTGATACTTCCACACCGCCCTCATATCAAGCAGGTGGCGTTTGCTTCGTGACTGCAGCACGTGCCGATCTTTGCTTGATGAATGACACCAGCGAGCCAATTATCACCGTTTCTGCGACTGCGCCATCACTGGGAACTTCACATCACGGGGACATCACCACCTATATAAGAAGGTCCTCAGCTTCGTCTGCATTCAGTGGGCTTGGCAGCAGCACATCGAGCACAATGCTCAGGAACCCGTTTTGCTCCATTGCGCGGGTTTCGGCCGTCTTGCTGCTCGCACAGCCATCGACCCTCGGTTTTGCTTCTTCCACACCGCCCTCATATCAAGCAGATGGCGTTTGCTTCGAGGCTCCAGCACGTGCCGATCTTTGCTTGATTAACGACACCAGCGAGCCAATCATCACCGTTTCTGCGACTGCGCCATCACTAGGAACTTCACATCACGGGGACATCACCACCTATATAAGAAGGTCCTCAGCGCGCTCTGCATCCAGTGGGCTTGGCAGCAGCACATCGCGCACAATGCTCAGGAACCCGTTTTGCTCCATTGCGCGGGTTTCGGCTGTCTTGCTGCTCGCACAGCCATCGTCCCTCGGTTTTGGTTCTTCCACACCGCCCTCATATCAAGCAGGTGGCGTTTGCTTCGAGACTCCAGCACGTGCCGATCTTTGCTTGATTAACGACGCCAGCGAGCCAATCATCACCGTTTCTACGACTGCGCCATCACTAAGAACTTCACATCACGGGGACGTCACCACCTATATAAGAAGGTCCTCAGTGCGCTCTGCATCCAGTGGGCTTGGCAGCATCACATCGAGCACAATGCTCAGGTACCCGTTTTGCTTCATTGCGCAGGTTACGGCCGTCTTGCTGCTCGCACAGCCATCGTCCCTCGGTTTTGCTTCTTCCACACCACCCTCATATCAAGCAGGTGGCGTTTGCTTCGAGACTCCAGCACGTGCCGATCTTTGCTTGATGAAAGACACCAGCGAGCCAATCATCACCGTTTCTGCGACTGCGCCATCACTAGGAACTTCACATCACGGAGACATCACCACCTGTATAAGAAGTTCCTCAGCGCCGTCTGCATCCAGTGGGCTTGGCAGCAGCACATCGAGCACAATGCTCAGGAACCCGTTTTGCTCCATTGCGCGGGTTTCGGCCGTCTTGCTGCTCGCACAGCCATCTTCCCTCGGTTTTGGTTCTTCCACACCGCCCTCATATCAAGCAGGTGGCGTTTGCTTCGAGACTCCAGCACGTGCCGATCTTTGCTTGATTAAGGACACCAGCGAGCCAATCATCACCGTTTCTGCGACTGCGCCATCACTAGGAACATCACATCACGGGGAGATCGCCACCTATATAAGAAGGTCCTCAGCGCCGTCTGCATCCAGTGGGCTTGGCAGCACATCGAGCACAATGCTCAGGAACCCGTTTTGCTACATTGCGCTGGTTTCGGCCGTCTTGCTGCTCGCACAGCCATCGTCCCTCGGTTTGGTTCTTCCACACCGCCCTCATATCAGGCAGGTGGCGTTTGCTTCGAGACTCCAGCACGTGCCGATCTTTGCTTGATTAACGACACCAGCGAGCAAATTATCGCCGTTTCTGCGACTGCGCCATCACTAGGAACTTCACATCTCGGAGACATCACCACCTATATAAGAAGGTCCTCTGCGCAGTCTGCATCCAGTGGGCTTGGCAGCAGCACATCGAGCACAATGCTCAGGAACCCGTTTTGCTTCTTTGCGCAGGTTTCGGCCGTCTTGCTATTCGCACAGCCATCGTCCCTCTGTTTTGCTTCTTCCACACCGCCCTCATATCAAGCAGGTGGCGTTTTCGTCGAGACTCGAGCACGTGCCGATCTTTGCTTGATGAACGACACCAGCGAGCCAATCATCACCGTTTCTGTGACTGCGCCATCACTAGGAACTTCACATCACGGGGACATCACCACCTATATAAGAAGGTCCTCAGCGCAGTCTGCATCCAGTGGGCTTGGCAGCAGCACATCGAGCACAATGCTCAGGAACCCGTTTTCTACATTGCGCTGGTTTCGGCCGTCTTGCTGCTCGCACAGCCATCGTCCCTCGGTTTTGCTTCTTCCACTCCGCCCTCATATCAAGCAAGTGGCGTTTGCTTCGAGACTCCTGCACGTGCCGATCTTTGCTTGATTAAGGACAGCAGCGAGCCAATCATCACCGTTTCTGTGACTGCGCCATCACTAGGAACATCACATCACGGGGACATCACCACCTATATAAGAAGGTCCTCAGCGTCGCCTGCATCCAGTGGGCTTGGCAGCAGCACATCAAGCAAGCACAATGCTCAGGAACCCGTTTTCTACATTGCGCTGGTTTCGGCCGTCTTGCTGCTCGCACAGCCATCGTCCCTCGGTTTTGCTTCTTCCACTCCGCCCTCATATCAAGCAGGTGGCGTTCGCTTCGAAACTACAGCACGTGCCGATCTTTGCTTGATTAACGACACCAGCGTGCCAATCATCACCGTTTCTGCGACAGCGCCATCACTAGGAACTTCACATCACGGGGACATCACCACCTACATAAGAAGGTCCTCAGCGCCGTCTGCATCCAGTGGGCTTGGCAGCAGCACATCGAGCACAAAGCTCAGGAACCCGTTTTGCATCATTGCGCAGATTTCGGCCATCTTGCTGCTCGCACAGCCATCGTCCCTCGGTTTTGGTTCTTCCACACCGCCCTCATATCAAGCACGTGGCGTTTGCTTCGAGACTCCAGCACATGCCGATCTTTGCTTGATTAACGACACCAGCGAGCCAATCATCACCGTTTCGGCGACTGCGCCATCACTAGGAACTTCACATCACGGGGACATCACCACCTATATAAGAAGGTCCTCAGCGCCGTCTGCATCCAGTGAGCTTGGCAGCAGCACATCGGGCACAATGCTCAGGAACCCGTTTTGCTCCATTGCGCGGGCTTCGGCCGTCTTGCTGCTCGCAGAGCCATCTTCCCTCGGTTTGTTTCTTCCACACCGCCCTCATATCAAGCAGGTGGCGTTGGCTTCGAGACTCCAGCACGTGCCGATCTTTGCTTGGTTAACGACACCAGCGAGCCAATCATCACCGTTTCTGCGACTGCGCCATCACTAGGAAGTTCACTTCACGGGGACATGACCACCTATATAAGAAGGTCCTCAGCGCCGTCTGCATCCAGTGGGCTTGGCAGCAGCACATCGAGCACAATGCTCAGGAACCCGTTTTGCTCCATTGCGCGGGTTTCGGCCGTCTTGCTGCTCGCACAGCCATCTTCCCTCGGTTTTGGTTCTTCCACACCGCCCTCATATCAAGCAGGTGGCGTTTGCTTCGAGACTCCAGCACGTGCCGATCTTTGCTTGATTAAGGACACCAGCGAGCCAATCATCACCGTTTGTGCGACTGCGCCATCACTAGGAACTTCACATCACGGGGACATCACCTCCTATATAAGAAGGTCCTCAGCGCCGTCTGCATCCAGTGGGCTTGGGAGCAGCACATCGAGCACAATGCTCAGGAAGCCGTTTTGCTCCATTGAGCGTGTTTCGGCCGTCTTGCTGCTCGCACAGCAATCGTCCCTCGGTTTTCGTTCTTCCACACCGCCCTCATATCAAGTAGGTGGCGTTTGCTTCGAGACTCCAGCAAGTGCCGATCTTTGCTTGGTTAAGGACACCAGCGAGCCAATCATCACCGTTTCGGCGACTGCGCCATCACTAGGAACTTCACATCACGGGGACATCACCACCTATATAAGAAGGTCCTCAGCGCCGTCTGCATCCAGTGGGCTTGGCAGCAGCACATCGAGCACAATGCTCAGCAACCCGTTTTGCTCCATTGCGCGGGTTTCGGCCGTCTTGCTGCTCGCACAGCCATCGTCCCTCGGTTTTGCTTCTTCCACACCGCCCTCATATCAAGCAGGTGGCGTTTGCTTCGAGACTCCAGCACGTGCCGATCTTTGCTTGATTAACGACACCAGCGTGCCAATCATCACCGTTTCTGCGACTGCGCCATCACTAGAAACTTCACATCACGGGGTCATCACCACCTATATAAGAAGGTCCTCAGCGCGCTCTGCATCCAGTGGGCTTGGCAGCATCACATCGAGCACAATGCTCAGGTACCCGTTTTGCTTCATTGCGCAGGTTTCGGCCGTCTTGCTGCTTGCACAGCCATCGTCCCTCGGTTTTGATACTTCCACACCGCCCTCATATCAAGCAGGTGGCGTTTGCTTCGTGACTGCAGCACGTGCCGATCTTTGCTTGATTAATGACACCAGCGAGCCAATTATCACCGTTTCTGCGACTGCGCCATCACTGGGAACTTCACATCACGGGGACATCACCACCTATATAAGAAGATCCTCAGCTTCGTCTGCATTCAGTGGGCTTGGCAGCAGCACATCGAGCACAATGCTCAGGAACCCGTTTTGCTCCATTGCGCGGGTTTCGGCCGTCTTGCTGCTCGCACAGCCATCGACCCTCGGTTTTGCTTCTTCCACACCGCCCTCATATCAAGCAGATGGCGTTTGCTTCGAGGCTCCAGCACGTGCCGATCTTTGCTTGATTAACGACACCAGCGAGCCAATCATCACCGTTTCTGCGACTGCGCCATCACTAGGAACTTCACATCACGGGGACATCACCACCTATATAAGAAGGTCCTCAGCGCGCTCTGCATCCAGTGGGCTTGGCAGCAGCACATCGCGCACAATGCTCAGGAACCCGTTTTGCTCCATTGCGCGGGTTTCGGCTGTCTTGCTGCTCGCACAGCCATCGTCCCTCGGTTTTGGTTCTTCCACACCGCCCTCATATCAAGCAGGTGGCGTTTGCTTCGAGACTCCAGCACGTGCCGATCTTTGTTTGATTAACGACACCAGCGAGCCAATCATCACCGTTTCGGCGACTGCGAAATCACTAGGAACTTAACATCACGGGGACATCACCACCTATATTAGAAGGTCCTCAGCGCCGTCTGCATCCAGTGGGCTTGGCAGCAGCACATCGAGCACAATGCTCAGGAACCCGTTTTGCTCCATTGCGCGGGTTTCGGCCGTCTTGCTGCTCGCACAGCCATCGTCCCTCGGTTTTGCTTCTTCCACACCGCCCTCATATCAAGCAGGTGGCGTTTGCTTCGAGACTCCAGCACGTGCCGATCTTTGCTTGATTAACGACACCAGCGTGCCAATCATCACCGTTTCTGCGACTGCGCCATCACTAGAAACTTCACATCACGGGGTCATCACCACCTATATAAGAAGGTCCTCAGCGCGCTCTGCATCCAGTGGGGTTGGCAGCATCACATCGAGCACAATGCTCAGATACCCGTTTTGCTTCATTGCGCAGGTTTCGGCCGTCTTGCTGCTTGCACAGCCATCGTCCCTCGGTTTTGATACTTCCACACCGCCCTCATATCAAGCAGGTGGCGTTTGCTTCGTGACTGCAGCACGTGCCGATCTTTGCTTGATTAATGACACCAGCGAGCCAATTATCACCGTTTCTGCGACTGCGCCATCACTGGGAACTTCACATCACGGGGACATCACCACCTATATAAGAAGGTCCTCAGCTTCGTCTGCATTCAGTGGGCTTGGCAGCAGCACATCGAGCACAATGCTCAGGAACCCGTTTTGCTCCATTGCGCGGGTTTCGGCCGTCTTGCTGCTCGCACAGCCATCGACCCTCGGTTTTGCTTATTCCACACCGCCCTCATATCAAGCAGATGGCGTTTGCTTCGAGGCTCCAGCACGTGCCGATCTTTGCTTGATTAACGACACCAGCGAGCCAATCATCACCGTTTCTGCGACTGCGCCATCACTAGGAACTTCACATCACGGGGACATCACCACCTATATCAGAAGGTCCTCAGCGCCGTCTGCATCCAGTGGGCTTGGCAGCAGCACATCGAGCACAATGCTCAGGAACCCGTTTTGCTCCGTTTCGCGGGTTTCGGCCGTCTTGCTGCTCGCACAGCCATCTTCCCTCGGTTTTGGTTCTTCCACACCGCCCTCATATCAAGCAGGTGGCGTTTGCTTCGAGACTCCAGCACGTGCCGATCTTTGCTTGATTAAGGACACCAGCGAGACAATCATCACCGTTTGTGCGACTGCGCCATCACTAGGAACTTCAAATCACGGAGACATCACCACCTATATAAGAAGGTCCTCAGCGTCGTCTGCATCCAGTGGGCTTGGCAGCAGCACATCGAGCACAATGCTCTGGTACCCGTTTTGCTTCATTGCGCAGATTTCGGCCATCTTGCTGCTCGCACAACCATCGTCCCTCGGTTTTGGTTCTTCCACACCGCCCTCATATCAAGCAGGTGGCGTTTGCTTCGAGACTCCAGCACGTGCCGATCTTTGTTTGATTAACGACACCAGCGAGCCAATCATCACCGTTTCGGCGACTGCGCCATCACTAGGAACTTAACATCACGGCGACATCACCACCTATATTAGAAGGTCCTCAGCGCCGTCTGCATCCAGTGGGCTTGGCAGCAGCACATCGAGCACTATGCTCAGGAACCCGTTTTGCTCCATTGCGCGGGTTTCGGCCGTCTTGCTGCTCGCACAGCCATCGTCCCTCGGTTTTGCTTCTTCCACACCGCCCTCATATCAAGCAGGTGGCGTTTGCTTCGAGACTCCAGCACGTGCCGATCTTTGCTTGATTAACGACACCAGCGTGCCAATCATCACCGTTTCTGCGACTGCGCCATCACTAGAAACTTCACATCACGGGGTCATCACCACCTATATAAGAAGGTCCTCAGCGCGCTCTGCATCCAGTGGGCTTGGCAGCATCACATCGAGCACAATGCTCAGGTACCCGTTTTGCTTCATTGCGCAGGTTTCGGCCGTCTTGCTGCTTGCACAGCCGTCGTCCCTCGGTTTTGATACTTCCACACCGCCCTCATATCAAGCAGGTGGCGTTTGCTTCGTGACTGCAGCACGTGCCGATCTTTGCTTGATTAATGACACCAGCGAGCCAATTATCACCGTTTCTGCGACTGCGCCATCACTGGGAACTTCACATCACGAGGACATCACCACCTATATAAGAAGGTCCTCAGCTTCGTCTGCATTCAGTGGGCTTGGCAGCAGCACATCGAGCACAATGCTCAGGAACCCGTTTTGCTCCATTGCGCGGGTTTCGGCCGTCTTGCTGCTCGCACAGCCATCGACCCTCGGTTTTGCTTCTTCCACACCGCCCTCATATCAAGCAGATGGCGTTTGCTTCGAGGCTCCAGCACGTGCCGATCTTTGCTTGATTAACGACACCAGCGAGCCAATCATCACCGTTTCTGCGACTGCGCCATCACTAGGAACTTCACATCACGGGGACATCACCACCTATATAAGAAGGTCCTCAGCGCGCTCTGCATCCAGTGGGCTTGGCAGCATCACATCGAGCACAATGCTCAGGTACCCGTTTTGCTTCATTGCGCAGGTTTCGGCCGTCTTGCTGCTTGCACAGCCATCGTCCCTCGGTTTTGATACTTCCACACCGCCCTCATATCAAGCAGGTGGCGTTTGCTTCGTGACTGCAGCACGTGCCGATCTTTGCTTGATTAATGACACCAGCGAGCCAATTATCACCGTTTCTGCGACTGCGCCATCACTGGGAACTTCACATCACGGGGACATCACCACCTATATAAGAAGGTCCTCAGCTTCGTCTGCATTCAGTGGGCTTGGCAGCAGCACATCGAGCACAATGCTCAGGAACCCGTTTTGCTCCATTGCGCGGGTTTCGGCCGTCTTGCTGCTCGCACAGCCATCGACCCTCGGTTTTGCTTCTTCCACACCGCCCTCATATCAAGCAGATGGCGTTTGCTTCGAGGCTCCAGCACGTGCCGATCTTTGCTTGATTAACGACACCAGCGAGCCAATCATCACCGTTTCTGCGACTGCGCCATCACTAGGAACTTCACATCATGGGGACATCACCACCTATATAAGAAGGTCCTCAGCGCGCTCTGCATCCAGAGGGCTTGGCAGCAGCACATCGCGCACAATGCTCAGGAACCCGTTTTGCTCCATTGCGTGGGTTTCGGCTGTCTTGCTGCTCGCACAGCCATCGTCCCTCGGTTTTGGTTCTTCCACACCGCCCTCATATCAAGCAGGTGGCGTTTGCTTCGAGACTCCAGCACGTGCCGATCTTTGCTTGATTAACGACGCCAGCGAGCCAATCATCACCGTTTCTACGACTGCGCCATCACTAAGAACTTCACATCACGGGGACGTCACCACCTATATAAGAAGGTCCTCAGTGCGCTCTGCATCCAGTGGGCTTGGCAGCATCACATCGAGCACAATGCTCAGGTACCCGTTTTGCTTCATTGCGCAGGTTACGGCCGTCTTGCTGCTCGCACAGCCATCGTCCCTCGGTTTTGCTTCTTCCACACCACCCTCATATCAAGCAGGTGGCGTTTGCTTCGAGACTCCAGCACGTGCCGATCTTTGCTTGATGAAAGACACCAGCGAGCCAATCATCACCGTTTCTGCGACTGCGCCATCACTAGGAACTTCACATCACGGAGACATCACCACCTGCATAAGAAGTTCCTCAGCGCCGTCTGCATCCAGTGGGCTTGGCAGCAGCACGTCGAGCACAATGCTCAGGAACCCGTTTTGCTCCATTGCGCGGGTTTCGGCCGTCTTGCTGCTCGCACAGCCATCTTCCCTCGGTTTTGGTTCTTCCACACCGCCCTCATATCAAGCAGGTGGCGTTTGCTTCGAGACTCCAGCACGTGCCGATCTTTGCTTGATTAAGGACACCAGCGAGCCAATCATCACCGTTTCTGCGACTGCGCCATCACTAGGAACATCACATCACGGGGAGATCGCCACCTATATAAGAAGGTCCTCAGCGCCGTCTGCATCCAGTGGGCTTGGCAGCACATCGAGCACAATGCTCAGGAACCCGTTTTGCTACATTGCGCTGGTTTCGGCCGTCTTGCTGCTCGCGCAGCCATCGTCCCTCGGTTTGGTTCTTCCACACCGCCCTCATATCAGGCAGGTGGCGTTTGCTTCGAGACTCCAGCACGTGCCGATCTTTGCTTGATTAACGACACCAGCGAGCAAATTATCGCCGTTTCTGCGACTGCGCCATCACTAGGAACTTCACATCTCGGAGACATCACCACCTATATAAGAAGGTACTCTGCGCAGTCTGCATCCAGTGGGCTTGGCAGCAGCACATCGAGCACAATGCTCAGGAACCCGTTTTGCTTCTTTGCGCAGGTTTCGGCCGTCTTGCTATTCGCACAGCCATCGTCCCTCGGTTTTGCTTCTTCCACACCGCCCTCATATCAAGCAGGTGGCGTTTTCGTCGAGACTCCAGCACGTGCCGATCTTTGCTTGATGAACGACACCAGCGAGCCAATCATCACCGTTTCTGTGACTGCGCCATCACTAGGAAATTCACATCACGGGGACATCACCACCTATATAAGAAGGTCCTCAGCGCAGTCTGCATCCAGTGGGCTTGGCAGCAGCATATCGAGCACAATGCTCAGGAACCCGTTTTGCTTCATTGCGCAGATTTCAGCCGTCTTGCTGCTCGCACAGCCATCTTCCCTCGGTATTGGTTCTTCCACACCGCCCTCATATCAAGCAGGTGGCGTTTGCTTCGAGACTCCAGGACGTGCCGATCTTTGCTTGGTTAAGAACACCAGCGAGCCAATCATCACCGTTTCTGCGACTGCGCCATCACTAGGAACATCACATCACCGGGACATCACCACCTATATAAGAAGGTCCTCAGCGCAGTCTGCATCCAGTGGGCTTGGCAGCAGCACATCGAGCACAATGCTCAGGTACCCGTTTTGCTTCATTGCGCAGATTTCGGCCGTCTTGCTGCTCGCACAGCCATCGTCCCTCGGTTTTGGTTCTTCCACACCGCCCTCATATCAAGCAGGTGGCGTTTGCTTCGAGACTCCAGCACGTGCCGATCTTTGCTTGGCTAACGACACCAGCGAGCCAATCATCACCGTTTCTGCGACTGCGCCATCACTAGGAACTTCACATCACGGGGACATCACCACCTATATAAGAAGGTCCTCAGCGCGCTCTGCATCCAGTGGGCTTGGCAGCATCACATCGAGCACAATGCTCAGGAACCCGTTTTGCTTCTTTGCGCAGGTTTCGGCCGTCTTGCTATTCGCACAGCCATCGTCCTTCGGTTTTGCTTCTTCCACACCGCCCTCATATCAAGCAGGTGGCGTTTTCTTCGAGACTCCAGCACGTGCCGATCTTTGCTTGATGAACGACACCAGCGAGCCAGTCATCACCGTTTCTGCGACTGCGCCATCACTAGGAACTTCACATCACGGGGACATCACCACCTATATAAGAAGGTCCTCAGCGCAGTCTGCATCCAGTGGGCTTGGCAGCAGCACATCGAGCACAATGCTCAGGAACCCGTTTTGCACCATTGAGCGGGTTTCGGCCGTCTTGCTGCTCGCACAGCCATCGTCCCTCGGTTTTAGTTCTTCCACACCGCCCTCATATCAAGCAGGTGGCGCTTGCTTCGAGACTCCTGCATGTGCCGATCTTTGCTTGATTAAGGACAGCAGCGAGCCAATCATCACCGTTTCTGTGACTGCGCCATCACTAGGAACATCACATCACGGGGACATCACCACCTATATAAGAAGGTCCTCAGCGCCGCCTGCATCCAGTGGGCTTGGCAGCAGCACATCAAGCAAGCACAATGCTCAGGAACCCGTTTTCTACATTGCGCTGGTTTCGGCCGTCTTGCTGCTCGCACAGCCATCGTCCCTCGGTTTTGCTTCTACCACTCCGCCCTCATATCAAGCAGGTGGCGTTTGCTTCGAAACTACAGCACGTGCCGATCTTTGCTTGATTAACGACACCAGCGTGCCAATCATCACCGTTTCTGCGACAGCACCATCACTAGGAACTTCACATCACTGGGACATCACCACCTATATAAGAAGGTCCTCAGCGCGCTCTGCATGCAGTGGGCTTGGCAGCATCACATCGAGCACAATGCTCAGGTACCCGTTTTGCTTCATTGCGCAGGTTTCGGCCGTCTTGCTGCTTGCACAGCCATCGTCGCTCGGTTTTGCTACTTCCACACCGCCCTCATATCAAGCAGGTGGCGTTTGCTTCGTGACTCCAGCACGTGCCGATCTTTGCTTGATTAATGACACCAGCGAGCCAATTATCACCGTTTCTGCGACTGCGCCATCACTAGGAACTTCACATCACGGGGACATCACCACCTACATAAGAAGGTCCTCAGCGCCGTCTGCATCCAGTGGGCTTGGCAGCAGCACATCGAGCACAAAGCTCAGGAACCCGTTTTGCTTCATTGCGCAGATTTCGGCCATCTTGCTGCTCGCACAGCCATCGTCCCTCGGTTTTGGTTCTTCCACACCGCCCTCATATCAAGCACGTGGCGTTTGCTTCGAGACTCCAGCACATGCCGATCTTTGCTTGGTTAACGACACCAGCGAGCCAATCATCACCGTTTCTGCGACTGCGCCATCACTAGGAAGTTCACTTCACGGGGACATGACCACCTATATAAGAAGGTCCTCAGCGCCGTCTGCATCCAGTGGGCTTGGCAGCAGCACGTCGAGCACAATGCTCAGGAACCCGTTTTGCTCCATTGCGCGGGTTTCGGCCGTCTTGCTGCTCGCACAGCCATCTTCCCTCGGTTTTGGTTCTTCCACACCGCCCTCATATCAAGCAGGTGGCGTTTGCTTCGAGACTCCAGCACGTGCCGATCTTTGCTTGATTAAGGACACCAGCGAGCCAATCATCACCGTTTGTGCGACTGCGCCATCACTAGGAACTTCACATCACGGGGACATCACCTCCTATATAAGAAGGTCCTCAGCGCCGTCTGCATCCAGTGGGCTTGGGAGCAGCACATCGAGCACAATGCTCAGGAAGCCGTTTTGCTCCATTGAGCGTGTTTCGGCCGTCTTGCTGCTCGCACAGCAATCGTCCCTCGGTTTTGGTTCTTCCACACCGCCCTCATATCAAGTAGGTGGCGTTTGCTTCGAGACTCCAGCAAGTGCCGATCTTTGCTTGGTTAAGGACACCAGCGAGCCAATCATCACCGTTTCTGCGACTGCGCCATCACTAGGAACTTCACATCACGGGGACATCACCACCTATATAAGAAGGTCCTCAGCGCCGTCTGCATCCAGTGGGCTTGGCAGCAGCACATCGAGCACAATGCTCAGGAACCCGTTTTGCACCGTTGAGCAAGTTTCGGGCGTCTTGCTTCGCGCACAGCCATCGTCCCTCGGTTTTGGTTCTTCCACACAGCCCTCACATCAGGCAGGTGGCGTGTGCTTCGAGACTCCAGCACGTGCCGATCTTTGCTTGATTAACGACACCAGCGAGCCAATTATCACCGTTTCTGTGACTGCGCCATCACTAGGAACTTCACATCACGGGGACATCACCACCTATATAAGAAGGTCCTCAGCGCGCTCTGCATCCAGTGGGCTTGGCAGCATCACATCGAGCACAATGCTCAGGTACCCGTTTTGCTTCATTGCGCAGGTTTCGGCCTTCTTGCTTCTTGCACAGCCATCGTCCCTCGGTTTGCTACTTCCACACCGCCCTCATATCAGGCAGGTGGCGTTTGCTTCGTGGCTCCAGCACGTGCCGATCTTTGCTTGATTAATGACACCAGCGAGCCAATTATCACCGTTTCTGCGACTGCGCCATCACTAGGAACTTCACATCACGGGGACATCACCACCTATATCAGAAGGTCCTCAGCGCCGTCTGCATCCAGTGGGCTTGGCAGCAGCACATCGAGCACAATGCTCAGCAACCCGTTTTGCTCCGTTGCGCGGGTTTCGGCCGTCTTGCTGCTCGCACAGCCATCTTCCCTCGGTTTTGGTTCTTCCACACCGCCCTCATATCAAGCAGGTGGCGTTTGCTTCGAGACTCCAGCACGTGCCGATCTTTGCTTGATTAAGGACACCAGCGAGACAATCATCACCGTTTGTGCGACTGCGCCATCACTAGGAACTTCACATCACGGAGACATCACCACCTATATAAGAAGGTCCTCAGCGTCGTCTGCATCCAGTGGGCTTGGCAGCAGCACATCGAACACAATGCTCTGGTACCCGTTTTGCTTCATTGCGCAGATTTCGGCCATCTTGCTGCTCGCACAGCCATCGCCCCTCGGTTTTGCTTCTTCCACACCGCCCTCATATCAAGCAGGTGGCGTTTGCTTCGAGACTCCAGCACGTGCCGATCTTTGCTTGATTAACGACACCAGCGAGCCAATTATCACCGTTTCTGTGACTGCGCCATCACTAGGAACTTCACATCACGGGGACATCACCACCTATATAAGAAGGTCCTCAGCGCGCTATGCATCCAGTGGGCTTGGCAGCATCACATCGAGCACAATGCTCAGGTACCCGTTTTGCTTCATTGCGCAGGTTTCGGCCTTCTTGCTTCTTGCACAGCCATCGTCCCTCGGTTTGCTACTTCCACACCGCCCTCATATCAGGCAGGTGGCGTTTGCTTCGTGGCTCCAGCACGTGCCGATCTTTGCTTGATTAATGGCACCAGCGAGCCAATTATCACCGTTTCTGCGACTGCGCCATCACTAGGAACTTCACATCACGGGGACATCACCACCTATATCAGAAGGTCCTCAGCGCCGTCTGCATCCAGTGGGCTTGGCAGCAGCACATCGAGCACAATGCTCAGCAACCCGTTTTGCTCCGTTGCGCGGGTTTCGGCCGTCTTGCTGCTCGCACAGCCATCTTCCCTCGGTTTTGGTTCTTCCACACCGCCCTCATATCAAGCAGGTGGCGTTTGCTTCGAGACTCCAGCACGTGCCGATCTTTGCTTGATTAAGGACACCAGCGAGACAATCATCACCGTTTGTGCGACTGCGCCATCACTAGGAACTTCACATCACGGAGACATCACCACCTATATAAGAAGGTCCTCAGCGTCGTCTGCATCCAGTGGGCTTGGCAGCAGCACATCGAGCACAATGCTCAGGAACCCGTTTTGCTTCATTGCGCAGATTTCAGCCGTCTTGCTGCTCGCACAGCCATCTTCCCTCGGTATTGGTTCTTCCACACCGCCCTCATATCAAGCAGGTGGCGTTTGCTTCGAGACTCCAGCACGTGCCGATCTTTGCTTGGTTAAGAACACCAGCGAGCCAATCATCACCGTTTCTGCGACTGCGCCATCACTAGGAACTTCACATCACGGGGACGTCACCACCTATATAAGAAGGTCCTCAGCGCCGTCTGCATCCAGTGGGCTTGGCAGCAGCACATCGAGCACAATGCTCAGGAACCCGTTTTGCACCATTGAGCGGGTTTCGGCCGTCTTGCTGCTCGCACAGCCATCGTCCCTCGGTTTTGGTTCTTCCACACCGCCCTCATATCAAGCAGGTGGCGTTTGCTTCGAGACTCCAGCACGTGCCGATCTTTGCTTGATTAAGGACAGCAGCGAGCCAATCATCACCGTTCCTGCGACTGCGCCATCACTAGGAACATCACATCACCGGGACATCACCACCTATATAAGAAGGTCCTCAGCGCAGTCTGCATCCAGTGGGCTTGGCAGCAGCACATCGAGCACAATGCTCAGGTACCCGTTTTGCTTCATTGCGCAGATTTCGGCCGTCTTGCTGCTCGCACAGCCATCGTCCCTCGGTTTTGGTTCTTCCACACCGCCCTCATATCAAGCAGGTGGCGTTTGCTTCGAGACTCCAGCACGTGCCGATCTTTGCTTGGTTAACGACACCAGCGAGCCAATCATCACCGTTTCTGCGACTGCGCCATCACTAGGAACTTCACATCACGGGGACATCACCACCTATATAAGAAGGTCCTCAGCGCGCTCTGCATCCAGTGGGCTTGGCAGCATCACATCGAGCACAATGCTCAGGAACCCATTTTGCTTCTTTGCGCAGGTTTCGGCCGTCTTGCTATTCGCACAGCCATCGTCCCTCGGTTTTGCTTCTTCCACACCGCCCTCATATCAAGCAGGTGGCGTTTTCTTCGAGACTCCAGCACGTGCCGATCTTTGCTTGATGAACGACACCAGCGAGCCAATCATCACCGTTTCTGCGACTGCGCCATCACTAGGAACTTCACATCACGGGGACATCACCACCTATATAAGAAGGTCCTCAGCGCAGTCTGCATCCAGTGGGCTTGGCAGCAGCACATCGAGCACAATGCTCAGGAACCCGTTTTGCACCATTGAGCGGGTTTCGGCCGTCTTGCTGCTCGCACAGCCATCGTCCCTCGGTTTTAGTTCTTCCACACCGCCCTCATATCAAGCAGGTGGCGTTTGCTTCGAGACTCCTGCACGTGCCGATCTTTGCTTGATTAAGGACAGCAGCGAGCCAATCATCACCGTTTCTGTGACTGCGCCATCACTAGGAACATCACATCACGGGGACATCACCACCTATATAAGAAGGTCCTCAGCGCCGCCTGCATCCAGTGGGCTTGGCAGCAGCACATCAAGCAAGCACAATGCTCAGGAACCCGTTTTCTACATTGCGCTGGTTTCGGCCGTCTTGCTGCTCGCACAGCCATCGTCCCTCGGTTTTGCTTCTACCACTCCGCCCTCATATCAAGCAGGTGGCGTTTGCTTCGAAACTACAGCACGTGCCGATCTTTGCTTGATTAACGACACCAGCGTGCCAATCATCACCGTTTCTGCGACAGCACCATCACTAGGAACTTCACATCACTGGGACATCACCACCTATATAAGAAGGTCCTCAGCGCGCTCTGCATGCAGTGGGCTTGGCAGCATCACATCGAGCACAATGCTCAGGTACCCGTTTTGCTTCATTGCGCAGGTTTCGGCCGTCTTGCTGCTTGCACAGCCATCGTCGCTCGGTTTTGCTACTTCCACACCGCCCTCATATCAAGCAGGTGGCGTTTGCTTCGTGACTCCAGCACGTGCCGATCTTTGCTTGATTAATGACACCAGCGAGCCAATTATCACCGTTTCTGCGACTGCGCCATCACTAGGAACTTCACATCACGGGGACATCACCACCTACATAAGAAGGTCCTCAGCGCCGTCTGCATCCAGTGGGCTTGGCAGCAGCACATCGAGCACAAAGCTCAGGAACCCGTTTTGCTTCATTGCGCAGATTTCGGCCATCTTGCTGCTCGCACAGCCATCGTCCCTCGGTTTTGGTTCTTCCACACCGCCCTCATATCAAGCACGTGGCGTTTGCTTCGAGACTCCAGCACATGCCGATCTTTGCTTGATTAACGACACCAGCGAGCCAATCATCACCGTTTCGGCGACTGCGCCATCACTAGGAACTTCACATCACGGGGACATCACCACCTATATAAGAAGGTCCTCAGCGCCGTCTGCATCCAGTGAGCTTGGCAGCAGCACATCGGGCACAATGCTCAGGAACCCGTTTTGCTCCATTGCGCGGGCTTCGGCCGTCTTGCTGCTCGCAGAGCCATCTTCCCTCGGTTTGTTTCTTCCACACCGCCCTCATATCAAGCAGGTGGCGTTGGCTTCGAGACTCCAGCACGTGCCGATCTTTGCTTGGTTAACGACACCAACGAGCCAATCATCACCGTTTCTGCGACTGCGCCATCACTAGGAAGTTCACTTCACGGGGACATGACCACCTATATAAGAAGGTCCTCAGCGCCGTCTGCATCCAGTGGGCTTGGCAGCAGCACATCGAGCACAATGCTCAGGAACCCGTTTTGCTCCATTGCGCGGGTTTCGGCCGTCTTGCTGCTCGCACAGCCATCTTCCCTCGGTTTTGGTTCTTCCACACCGCCCTCATATCAAGCAGGTGGCGTTTGCTTCGAGACTCCAGCACGTGCCGATCTTTGCTTGATTAAGGACACCAGCGAGCCAATCATCACCGTTTGTGAGACTGCGCCATCACTAGGAACTTCACATCACGGGGACATCACCACCTATATAAGAAGGTCCTCAGCGTCGTCTGCATCCAGTGGGCTTGGCAGCAGCACATCGAGCACAATGCTCAGGAACCCGTTTTGCTTCATTGCGCAGATTTCAGCCGTCTTGCTGCTCGCACAGCCATCTTCCCTCGGTATTGGTTCTTCCACACCGCCCTCATATCAAGCAGGTGGCGTTTGCTTCGAGACTCCAGCACGTGCCGATCTTTATTGGTTAAGAACACCAGCGAGCCAATCATCACCGTTTCTGCGACTGCGCCATCACTAGGAACTTCACATCACGGGGACATCACCACCTATATAAGAAGGTCCTCAGCGCCGTCTGCATCCAGTGGGCTTGGCAGCAGCACATCGAGCACAATGCTCAGGAACCCGTTTTGCACCATTGAGCGGGTTTCGGCCGTCTTGCTGCTCGCACAGCCATCGTCCCTCGGTTTTGGTTCTTCCACACCGCCCTCATATCAAGCAGGTGGCGTTTGCTTCGAGACTCCAGCACGTGCCGATCTTTGCTTGATTAAGGACAGCAGCGAGCCAATCATCACCGTTCCTGCGACTGCGCCATCACTAGGAACATCACATCACCGGGACATCACCACCTATATAAGAAGGTCCTCAGCGCAGTCTGCATCCAGTGGGCTTGGCAGCAGCACATCGAGCACAATGCTCAGGTACCCGTTTTGCTTCATTGCGCAGATTTCGGCCGTCTTGCTGCTCGCACAGCCATCGTCCCTCGGTTTTGGTTCTTCCACACCGCCCTCATATCAAGCAGGTGGCGTTTGCTTCGAGACTCCAGCACGTGCCGATCTTTGCTTGGTTAACGACACCAGCGAGCCAATCATCACCGTTTCTGCGACTGCGCCATCACTAGGAACTTCACATCACGGGGACATCACCACCTATATAAGAAGGTCCTCAGCGCGCTCTGCATCCAGTGGGCTTGGCAGCATCACATCGAGCACAATGCTCAGGAACCCGTTTTGCTTCTTTGCGCAGGTTTCGGCCGTCTTGCTATTCGCACAGCCATCGTCCCTCGGTTTTGCTTCTTCCACACCGCCCTCATATCAAGCAGGTGGAGTTTTCTTCGAGACTCCAGCACGTGCCGATCTTTGCTTGATGAACGACACCAGCGAGCCAATCATCACCGTTTCTGCGACTGCGCCATCACTAGGAACTTCACATCACGGGGACATCACCACCTATATAAGAAGGTCCTCAGCGCAGTCTGCATCCAGTGGGCTTGGCAGCAGCACATCGAGCACAATGCTCAGGAACCCGTTTTGCACCATTGAGCGGGTTTCGGCCGTCTTGCTGCTCGCACAGCCATCGTCCCTCGGTTTTAGTTCTTCCACACCGCCCTCATATCAAGCAGGTGGCGTTTGCTTCGAGACTCCTGCACGTGCCGATCTTTGCTTGATTAAGGACAGCAGCGAGCCAATCATCACCGTTTCTGTGACTGCGCCATCACTAGGAACATCACATCACGGGGACATCACCACCTATATAAGAAGGTCCTCAGCGCCGCCTGCATCCAGTGGGCTTGGCAGCAGCACATCAAGCAAGCACAATGCTCAGGAACCCGTTTTCTACATTGCGCTGGTTTCGGCCGTCTTGCTGCTCGCACAGCCATCGTCCCTCGGTTTTGCTTCTACCACTCCGCCCTCATATCAAGCAGGTGGCGTTTGCTTCGAAACTACAGCACGTGCCGATCTTTGCTTGATTAACGACACCAGCGTGCCAATCATCACCGTTTCTGCGACAGCACCATCACTAGGAACTTCACATCACTGGGACATCACCACCTATATAAGAAGGTCCTCAGCGCGCTCTGCATGCAGTGGGCTTGGCAGCATCACATCGAGCACAATGCTCAGGTACCCGTTTTGCTTCATTGCGCAGGTTTCGGCCGTCTTGCTGCTTGCACAGCCATCGTCGCTCGGTTTTGCTACTTCCACACCACCCTCATATCAAGCAGGTGGCGTTTGCTTCGTGACTCCAGCACGTGCCGATCTTTGCTTGATTAATGACACCAGCGAGCCAATTATCACCGTTTCTGCGACTGCGCCATCACTAGGAACTTCACATCACGGGGACATCACCACCTACATAAGAAGGTCCTCAGCGCCGTCTGCATCCAGTGGGCTTGGCAGCAGCACATCGAGCACAAAGCTCAGGAACCCGTTTTGCTTCATTGCGCAGATTTCGGCCATCTTGCTGCTCGCACAGCCATCGTCCCTCGGTTTTGGTTCTTCCACACCGCCCTCATATCAAGCACGTGGCGTTTGCTTCGAGACTCCAGCACATGCCGATCTTTGCTTGATTAACGACACCAGCGAGCCAATCATCACCGTTTCGGCGACTGCGCCATCACTAGGAACTTCACATCACGGGGACATCACCACCTATATAAGAAGGTCCTCAGCGCCGTCTGCATCCAGTGAGCTTGGCAGCAGCACATCGGGCACAATGCTCAGGAACCCGTTTTGCTCCATTGCGCGGGCTTCGGCCGTCTTGCTGCTCGCAGAGCCATCTTCCCTCGGTTTGTTTCTTCCACACCGCCCTCATATCAAGCAGGTGGCGTTGGCTTCGAGACTCCAGCACGTGCCGATCTTTGCTTGGTTAACGACACCAGCGAGCCAATCATCACCGTTTCTGCGACTGCGCCATCACTAGGAAGTTCACTTCACGGGGACATGACCACCTATATAAGAAGGTCCTCAGCGCCGTCTGCATCCAGTGGGCTTGGCAGCAGCACATCGAGCACAATGCTCAGGAACCCGTTTTGCTCCATTGCGCGGGTTTCGGCCGTCTTGCTGCTCGCACAGCCATCTTCCCTCGGTTTTGGTTCTTCCACACCGCCCTCATATCAAGCAGGTGGCGTTTGCTTCGAGACTCCAGCACGTGCCGATCTTTGCTTGATTAAGGACACCAGCGAGCCAATCATCACCGTTTGTGCGACTGCGCCATCACTAGGAACTTCACATCACGGGGACATCACCTCCTATATAAGAAGGTCCTCAGCGCCGTCTGCATCCAGTGGGCTTGGGAGCAGCACATCGAGCACAATGCTCAGGAAGCCGTTTTGCTCCATTGAGCGTGTTTCGGCCGTCTTGCTGCTCGCACAGCAATCGTCCCTCGGTTTTGGTTCTTCCACACCGCCCTCATATCAAGTAGGTGGCGTTTGCTTCGAGACTCCAGCAAGTGCCGATCTTTGCTTGATTAACGACACCAGCGAGCCAATTATCACCGTTTCTGTGACTGCGCCATCACTAGGAACTTCACATCACGGGGACATCACCACCTATATAAGAAGGTCCTCAGCGCGCTCTGCATCCAGTGGGCTTGGCCGCATCACATCGAGCACAATGCTCAGGTACCCGTTTTGCTTCATTGCGCAGGTTTCGGCCTTCTTGCTTCTTGCACAGCCATCGTCCCTCGGTTTGCTACTTCCACACCGCCCTCATATCAGGCAGGTGGCGTGTGCTTCGTGGCTAAAGCACGTGCCGATCTTTGCTTGATTAATGACACCAGCGAGCCAATTATCACCGTTTCTGCGACTGCGCCATCACTAGGAACTTCACATCACGGGGACATCACCACCTATATCAGAAGGTCCTCAGCGCCGTCTGCATCCAGTGGGCTTGGCAGCAGCACATCGAGCACAATGCTCAGCAACCCGTTTTGCTCCGTTGCGCGGGTTTCGGCCGTCTTGCTGCTCGCACAGCCATCTTCCCTCGGTTTTGGTTCTTCCACACCGCCCTCATATCAAGCAGGTGTCGTTTGCTTCGAAATTCCAGCACGTGCCGATCTTTGCTTGATTAAGGACACCAGCGAGACAATCATCACCGTTTGTGCGACTGCGCCATCACTAGGAACTTCACATCACGGAGACATCACCACCTATATAAGAAGGTCCTCAGCGTCGTCTGCATCCAGTGGGCTTGGCAGCAGCACATCGAGCACAATGCTCTGGTACCCGTTTTGCTTCATTGCGCAGATTTCGGCCATCTTGCTGCTCGCACAGCCATCGTCCCTCGGTTTTGGCTCTTCCACACCGCCCTCATATCAAGCAGGTGGCGTTTGCTTCGAGACTCCAGCACGTGCCGATCTTTGCTTGATTAACGACACCAGCGTGCCAATCATCACCGTTTCTGCGACTGCGCCATCACTAGAAACTTCACATCACGGGGTCATCACCACCTATATAAGAAGGTCCTCAGCGTGCTCTGCATCCAGTGGGCTTGGCAGCATCACATCGAGCACAATGCTCAGGTACCCGTTTTGCTTCATTGCGCAGGTTTCGGCCGTCTTGCTGCTTGCACAGCCATCGTCCCTCGGTTTTGATACTTCCACACCGCCCTCATATCAAGCAGGTGGCGTTTGCTTCGAGGCTCCAGCACATGCCGATCTTTGCTTGATTAACGACACCAGCGAGCCAATCATCACCGTTTCTGCGACTGCGCCATCACTGGGAACTTCACATCACGGGGACATCACCACCTATATAAGAAGGTCCTCAGCTTCGTCTGCATTCAGTGGGCTTGGCAGCAGCACATCGAGCACAATGCTCAGGAACCCGTTTTGCTCCATTGCGCGGGTTTCGGCCGTCTTGCTGCTCGCACAGCCATCGACCCTCGGTTTTGCTTCTTCCACACCGCCCTCATATCAAGCCGATGGCGTTTGCTTCGAGGCTCCAGCACGTGCCGATCTTTGCTTGATTAACGACACCAGCGAGCCAATCATCACCGTTTCTGCGACTGCGCCATCACTAGGAACTTCACATCACGGGGACATCACCACCTATATAAGAAGGTCCTCAGCGCGCTCTGCATCCAGTGGGCTTGGCAGCAGCACATCGCGCACAATGCTCAGGAACCCGTTTTGCTCCATTGCGCGGGTTTCGGCCGTCTTGCTGCTAGCACAGCCATCGTCCCTCGGTTTTGGTTCTTCCACACCGCCCTCATATCAAGCAGGTGGCGTTTGCTTCGAGACTCCAGCACGTGCCGATCTTTGCTTGATTAACGACGCCAGCGAGCCAATCATCACCGTTTCTACGACTGCGCCATCACTAAGAACTTCACATCACGGGGACATCACCACCTGTATAAGAAGTTCCTCAGCGCCGTCTGCATCCAGTGGGCTTGGCAGCAGCACGTCGAGCACAATGCTCAGGAACCCGTTTTGCTCCATTGCGCGGGTTTCGGCCGTCTTGCTGCTCGCACAGCCATCTTCCCTCGGTTTTGGTTCTTCCACACCGCCCTCATATCAAGCAGGTGGCGTTTGCTTCGAGACTCCAGCACGTGCCGATCTTTGCTTGATTAAGGACACCAGCGAGCCAATCATCACCATTTCTGCGACTGCGCCATCACTAGGAACATCACATCACGGGGAGATCGCCACCTATATAAGAAGGTCCTCAGCGCCGTCTGCATCCAGTGGGCTTGGCAGCACATCGAGCACAATGCTCAGGAACCCGTTTTGCTACATTGCGCTGGTTTCGGCCGTCTTGCTGCTCGCACAGCCATCGTCCCTCGGTTTTGGTTCTTCCACACCGCCCTCATATCAAGCAGGTGGCGTTTGCTTCGAGACTCCAGCACGTGCCGATCTTTGCTTGATTAACGACACCAGCGAGCAAATTATCGCCGTTTCTGCGACTGCGCCATCACTAGGAACTTCACATCACGGGGACATCACCACCTATATAAGAAGGTCCTCAGCGCCGTCTGCATCCAGTGGGCTTGCCAGCAGCACATCGAGCACAATGCTCAGGAACCCGTTTTGCACCATTGAGCGGGTTTCGGCCGTCTTGCTGCTCGCACAGCCATCGTCCCTCGGTTTTGGTTCTTCCACACCGCCCTCATATCAAGCAGGTGGCGTTTGCTTCGAGACTCCAGCACGTGCCGATCTTTGCTTGATTAAGGACAGCAGCGAGCCAATCATCACCGTTTCTGCGACTGCGCCATCACTAGGAACATCACATCACGGGGACATCACCACCTATATAAGAAGGTCGTCAGCGCCGTCTGCATCCAGTGGGCTTGGCAGCAGCACATCGAGCACAAAGCTCAGGAACCCGTTTTGCTTCATTGCGCAGATTTCGGCCATCTTGCTGCTCGCACAGCCATCGTCCCTCGGTTTTGGTTCTTCCACACCGCCCTCATATCAAGCACGTGGCGTTTGCTTCGAGACTCCAGCACGTGCCGATCTTTGCTTGATTAACGGCACCAGCGAGCCAATCATCACCGTTTCTGCGACTGCGCCATCACTAGGAAGTTCACATCACGGGGACATCACCACCTATATAAGAAGGTCCTCAGCGCCGTCTGCATCCATTGAGCTTGGCAGCAGCACATCGAGCACAATGCTCAGGAACCCGTTTTGCTCCATTGCGCGGGCTTCGGCCGTCTTGCTGCTCGCAGAGCCATCTTCCCTCGGTTTGTTTCTTCCACACCGCCCTCATATCAAGCAGGTGGCGTTGGCTTCGAGACTCCAGCACGTGCCAATCTTTGCTTGGTTAATGACACCAGCGAGCCAATCATCACCGTTTCTGCGACTGCGCCATCACTAGGAAGTTCACTTCACGGGGACATAACCACCCATATAAGAAGGTCCTCAGCGCCGTCTGCATCCAGTGGGCTTGGCAGCAGCACATCGAGCACAATGCTCAGGAACCCGTTTTGCTCCATTGCGCGGGCTTCGGCCGTCTTGCTGCTCGCAGAGCCATCTTCCCTCGGTTTGTTTCTTCCACACCGCCCTCATATCAAGCAGGTGGCGTTGGCTTCGAGACTCCAGCACATGCCAATCTTTGCTTGGTTAACGACACCAGCGAGCCAATCATCACCGTTTCTGCGACTGCGCCATCACTAGGAAGTTCACTTCACGGGGACATAACCACCTATATAAGAAGGTCCTCAGCGCCGTCTGCATCCAGTGGGCTTGGCAGCAGCACATCGAGCACAATGCTCAGGAACCCGTTTTGCTCCATTGCGCGGGTTTCGGCCGTCTTGCTGCTCGCACAGCCATCTTCCCTCGGTTTTGGTTCTACCACACCGCCCTCATATCAAGCAGGTGGTGTTTGCTTCGAGACTCTAGCACGTGCCGATCTTTGCTTGATTAAGGACACCAGCGAGCCAATCATCACCGTTTGTGCGACTGCGCCATCACTAGGAACTTCACATCACGGGGACATCACCACCTATATAAGAAGGTCCTTAGCGCCGTCTGCATCCAGTGGGCTTGGGAGCAGCACATCGAGCACAATGCTCAGGAAGCTGTTTTGCTCCATTGAGCGTGTTTCGGCCGTCTTGCTGCTCGCACAGCAATCGTCCCTCGGTTTTGGTTCTTCCACACCGCCCTCATATCAAGCAGGTGGCGTTTGCTTCGAGACTCCAGCACGTGCCGATCTTTGCTTGGTTAAGGACACCAGCGAGCCAATCATCACCGTTTCTGCGACTGCGCCATCACTAGGAACTTCACATCACGGGGACATCACCACCTATATAAGAAGGTCCTCAGCGCCGTCTGCATCCAGTGGGCTTGGCAGCAGCACATCGAGCACAATGTTCAGGAACCCGTTTTGCACCATTGAGCAAGTTTCGGCCGTCTTGCTGCGCGCACAGCCATCGTCCCTCGGTTTTGGTTCTTCCACACAGCCCTCACATCAGGCAGGTGGCGTTTGCTTCGAGACTCCAGCACGTGCCGATCTTTGCTTGATTAACGACACCAGCGAGCCAATTATCACCGTTTCTGCGACTGCGCCATCACTAGGAACTTCACATCACGGGGACATCACCACCTATATAAGAAGGTCCTCAGCGCGCTCTGCATCCAGTGGGCTTGGCAGCATCACATCGAGAACAATGCTCAGGTACCCGTTTTGCTTCATTGCGCAGGTTTCGGCCGTCTTGCTGCTTGCACAGTCATCGTCCCTCGGTTTTGCTACTTCCACACCGCCCTCATATCAGGCAGGTGGCGTTTGCTTCGTGGCTCCAGCACGTGCCGATCTTTGCTTGATTAATGACACCAGCGAGCCAATTATCACCGTTTCTGCGACTGCGCCATCACTAGGAACTTCACATCACGGGGACATCACCACCTATATCAGAAGGTCCTCAGCGCCGTCTGCATCCAGTGGGCTTGGCAGCAGCACATCGAGCACAATGCTCAGGAACCCGTTTTGCTCCATTGCGCGGGTTTCGGCCGTCTTGCTGCTCGCACAGCCATCTTCCCTCGGTTTTGATTCTTCCACACCGCCCTCATATCAAGCAGGTGGCGTTTGCTTCGAGACTCCAGCACGTGCCGATCTTTGCTTGATTAAGGACACCAGCGAGCCAATCATCACCGTTTGTGCGACTGCGCCATCACTAGGAACTTCACATCACGGGGACATCACCACCTATATAAGAAGGTCCTCAGCGTCGTCTGCATCCAGTGGGCTTGGCAGCAGCACATCGAGCACAACGCTCAGGTACCCGTTTTGCTTCATTGCGCAGGTTTCGGCCGTCTTGCTGCTTGCACAGCCATCGTCGCTCGGTTTTGGTACTTCCACACCGCCCTCATATCAAGCAGGTGGCGTTTGCTTCGTGACTCCAGCACGTGCCGATCTTTGTTTGATTAATGACACCAGCGAGCCAATTATCACCGTTTCTGCGACTGCGCCATCACTAGGAACTTCACATCACGGGGACATCACCACCTATATCAGAAGGTCCTCAGCGCCGTCTGCATCCAGTGGGCTTGGCAGCAGCACATCGAGCACAATGCTCAGGAACCCGTTTTGCTCCATTGCGCGGGTTTCGGCCGTCTTGCTGCTCGCACAGCCATCTTCCCTCGGTTTTGATTCTTCCACACCGCCCTCATATCAAGCAGGTGGCGTTTGCTTCGAGACTCCAGCACGTGCCGATCTTTGCTTGATTAAGGACACCAGCGAGCCAATCATCACCGTTTGTGCGACTGCGCCATCACTAGGAACTTCACATCACGGGGACATCACCACCTATATAAGAAGGTCCTCAGCGTCGTCTGCATCCAGTGGGCTTGGCAGCAGCACATCGAGCACAACGCTCAGGTACCCGTTTTGCTTCATTGCGCAGGTTTCGGCCGTCTTGCTGCTTGCACAGCCATCGTCGCTCGGTTTTGCTACTTCCACACCGCCCTCATATCAAGCAGGTGGCGTTTGCTTCGTGACTCCAGCACGTGCCGATCTTTGCATGATTAATGACACCAGCGAGCCAATTATCACCGTTTCTGCGACTGCGCCATCACTAGGAACTTCACATCACGGGGACATCACCACCTATATAAGAAGGTCCTCAGCGCCGCCTGCATCCAGTGGGCTTGGCAGCAGCACATCAAGCAAGCACAATGCTCAGGAACCCGTTTTCTACATTGCGCTGGTTTCGGCCGTCTTGCTGCTCGCACAGCCATCGTCCCTCGGTTTTGCTTCTTCCACACCGCCCTCATATCAAGCAGATGGCGTTTGCTTCGAGGCTCCAGCACGTGCCGATCTTTGCTTGATTAACGACACCAGAGAGCATATCATCACCGTTTCTGCGACTGCGCCATCACTAGGAACTTC
Organism: Amblyomma maculatum; assembly: GCF_055883805.1. Lineage (NCBI taxonomy): Eukaryota > Metazoa > Arthropoda > Arachnida > Ixodida > Ixodidae > Amblyomma > Amblyomma maculatum. The sequence goes on along the minus strand of NC_139344.1, from coordinate 477,109,088 downwards.
ACATCACGGGGACATCACCACCTATATAAGAAGGTCCTCAGCGCGCTCTGCATCCAGTGGGCTTGGCAGCAGCACATCGCGCACAATGCTCAGGAACCCGTTTTGCTCCATTGCGCGGGTTTCGGCCGTCTTGCTGCTCGCACAGCCATCGTCCCTCGGTTTTGGTTCTTCCACACCGCCCTCATATCAAGCAGGTGGCGTTTGCTTCGAGACTCCAGCACGTGCCGATCTTTGCTTGATTAACGACGCCAGCGAGCCAATCATCACCGTTTCTACGACTGCGCCATCGCTAAGAACTTCACATCACGGGGACATCACCACCTGTATAAGAAGTTCCTCAGCGCCGTCTGCATCCAGTGGGCTTGGCAGCAGCACGTCGAGCACAATGCTCAGGAACCCGTTTTGCTCCATTCCGCGGGTTTCGGCCGTCTTGCTGCTCGCACAGCCATCTTCCCTCGGTTTTGGTTCTTCCACACCGCCCTCATATCAAGCAGGTGGCGTTTGCTTCGAGACTCCAGCACGTGCCGATCTTTGCTTGATTAAGGACACCAGCGAGCCAATCATCACCATTTCTGCGACTGCGCCATCACTAGGAACATCACATCACGGGGAGATCGCCACCTATATAAGAAGGTCCTCAGCGCCGTCTGCATCCAGTGGGCTTGGCAGCACATCGAGCACAATGCTCAGGAACCCGTTTTGCTACATTGCGCTGGTTTCGGCCGTCTTGCTGCTCGCACAGCCATCGTCCCTCGGTTTTGGTTCTTCCACACCGCCCTCATATCAAGCAGGTGGCGTTTGCTTCGAGACTCCAGCACGTGCCGATCTTTGCTTGATTAACGACACCAGCGAGCAAATTATCGCCGTTTCTGCGACTGCGCCATCACTAGGAACTTCACATCACGGGGACATCACCACCTATATAAGAAGGTCCTCAGCGCCGTCTGCATCCAGTGGGCTTGCCAGCAGCACATCGAGCACAATGCTCAGGAACCCGTTTTGCACCATTGAGCGGGTTTCGGCCGTCTTGCTGCTCGCACAGCCATCGTCCCTCGGTTTTGGTTCTTCCACACCGCCCTCATATCAAGCAGGTGGCGTTTGCTTCGAGACTCCAGCACGTGCCGATCTTTGCTTGATTAAGGACAGCAGCGAGCCAATCATCACCGTTTCTGCGACTGCGCCATCACTAGGAACATCACATCACGGGGACATCACCACCTATATAAGAAGGTCGTCAGCGCCGTCTGCATCCAGTGGGCTTGGCAGCAGCACATCGAGCACAAAGCTCAGGAACCCGTTTTGCTTCATTGCGCAGATTTCGGCCATCTTGCTGCTCGCACAGCCATCGTCCCTCGGTTTTGGTTCTTCCACACCGCCCTCATATCAAGCACGTGGCGTTTGCTTCGAGACTCCAGCACGTGCCGATCTTTGCTTGATTAACGGCACCAGCGAGCCAATCATCACCGTTTCTGCGACTGCGCCATCACTAGGAAGTTCACATCACGGGGACATCACCACCTATATAAGAAGGTCCTCAGCGCCGTCTGCATCCATTGAGCTTGGCAGCAGCACATCGAGCACAATGCTCAGGAACCCGTTTTGCTCCATTGCGCGGGCTTCGGCCGTCTTGCTGCTCGCAGAGCCATCTTCCCTCGGTTTGTTTCTTCCACACCGCCCTCATATCAAGCAGGTGGCGTTGGCTTCGAGACTCCAGCACGTGCCAATCTTTGCTTGGTTAATGACACCAGCGAGCCAATCATCACCGTTTCTGCGACTGCGCCATCACTAGGAAGTTCACTTCACGGGGACATAACCACCTATATAAGAAGGTCCTCAGCGCCGTCTGCATCCAGTGGGCTTGGCAGCAGCACATCGAGCACAATGCTCAGGAACCCGTTTTGCTCCATTGCGCGGGCTTCGGCCGTCTTGCTGCTCGCAGAGCCATCTTCCCTCGGTTTGTTTCTTCCACACCGCCCTCATATCAAGCAGGTGGCGTTGGCTTCGAGACTCCAGCACGTGCCAATCTTTGCTTGGTTAACGACACCAGCGAGCCAATCATCACCGTTTCTGCGACTGCGCCATCACTAGGAAGTTCACTTCACGGGGACATAACCACCTATATAAGAAGGTCCTCAGCGCCGTCTGCATCCAGTGGGCTTGGCAGCAGCACATCGAGCACAATGCTCAGGAACCCGTTTTGCTCCATTGCGCGGGTTTCGGCCGTCTTGCTGCTCGCACAGCCATCTTCCCTCGGTTTTGGTTCTACCACACCGCCCTAATATCAAGCAGGTGGCGTTTGCTTCGAGACTCTAGCACGTGCCGATCTTTGCTTGATTAAGGACACCAGCGAGCCAATCATCACCGTTTGTGCGACTGCGCCATCACTAGGAACTTCACATCACGGGGACATCACCACCTATATAAGAAGGTCCTTAGCGCCGTCTGCATCCAGTGGGCTTGGGAGCAGCACATCGAGCACAATGCTCAGGAAGCTGTTTTGCTCCATTGAGCGTGTTTCGGCCGTCTTGCTGCTCGCACAGCAATCGTCCCTCGGTTTTGGTTCTTCCACACCGCCCTCATATCAAGCAGGTGGCGTTTGCTTCGAGACTCCAGCACGTGCCGATCTTTGCTTGGTTAAGGACACCAGCGAGCCAATCATCACCGTTTCTGCGACTGCGCCATCACTAGGAACTTCACATCACGGGGACATCACCACCTATATAAGAAGGTCCTCAGCGCCGTCTGCATCCAGTGGGCTTGGCAGCAGCACATCGAGCACAATGTTCAGGAACCCGTTTTGCACCATTGAGCAAGTTTCGGCCGTCTTGCTGCGCGCACAGCCATCGTCCCTCGGTTTTGGTTCTTCCACACAGCCCTCACATCAGGCAGGTGGCGTTTGCTTCGAGACTCCAGCACGTGCCGATCTTTGCTTGATTAACGACACCAGCGAGCCAATTATCACCGTTTCTGCGACTGCGCCATCACTAGGAACTTCACATCACGGGGACATCACCACCTATATAAGAAGGTCCTCAGCGCGCTCTGCATCCAGTGGGCTTGGCAGCATCACATCGAGAACAATGCTCAGGTACCCGTTTTGCTTCATTGCGCAGGTTTCGGCCGTCTTGCTGCTTGCACAGTCATCGTCCCTCGGTTTTGCTACTTCCACACCGCCCTCATATCAGGCAGGTGGCGTTTGCTTCGTGGCTCCAGCACGTGCCGATCTTTGCTTGATTAATGACACCAGCGAGCCAATTATCACCGTTTCTGCGACTGCGCCATCACTAGGAACTTCACATCACGGGGACATCACCACCTATATCAGAAGGTCCTCAGCGCCGTCTGCATCCAGTGGGCTTGGCAGCAGCACATCGAGCACAATGCTCAGGAACCCGTTTTGCTCCATTGCGCGGGTTTCGGCCGTCTTGCTGCTCGCACAGCCATCTTCCCTCGGTTTTGATTCTTCCACACCGCCCTCATATCAAGCAGGTGGCGTTTGCTTCGAGACTCCAGCACGTGCCGATCTTTGCTTGATTAAGGACACCAGCGAGCCAATCATCACCGTTTGTGCGACTGCGCCATCACTAGGAACTTCACATCACGGGGACATCACCACCTATATAAGAAGGTCCTCAGCGTCGTCTGGATCCAGTGGGCTTGGCAGCAGCACATCGAGCACAACGCTCAGGTACCCGTTTTGCTTCATTGCGCAGGTTTCGGCCGTCTTGCTGCTTGCACAGCCATCGTCGCTCGGTTTTGGTACTTCCACACCGCCCTCATATCAAGCAGGTGGCGTTTGCTTCGTGACTCCAGCACGTGCCGATCTTTGCTTGATTAATGACACCAGCGAGCCAATTATCACCGTTTCTGCGACTGCGCCATCACTAGGAACTTCACATCACGGGGACATCACCACCTATATCAGAAGGTCCTCAGCGCCGTCTGCATCCAGTGGGCTTGGCAGCAGCACATCGAGCACAATGCTCAGGAACCCGTTTTGCTCCATTGCGCGGGTTTCGGCCGTCTTGCTGCACGCACAGCCATCTTCCCTCGGTTTTGATTCTTCCACACCGCCCTCATATCAAGCAGGTGGCGTTTGCTTCGAGACTCCAGCACGTGCCGATCTTTGCTTGATTAAGGACACCAGCGAGCCAATCATCACCGTTTGTGCGACTGCGCCATCACTAGGAACTTCACATCACGGGGACATCACCACCTATATAAGAAGGTCCTCAGCGTCGTCTGCATCCAGTGGGCTTGGCAGCAGCACATCGAGCACAACGCTCAGGTACCCGTTTTGCTTCATTGCGCAGGTTTCGGCCGTCTTGCTGCTTGCACAGCCATCGTCGCTCGGTTTTGCTACTTCCACACCGCCCTCATATCAAGCAGGTGGCGTTTGCTTCGTGACTCCAGCACGTGCCGATCTTTGCATGATTAATGACACCAGCGAGCCAATTATCACCGTTTCTGCGACTGCGCCATCACTAGGAACTTCACATCACGGGGACATCACCACCTATATAAGAAGGTCCTCAGCGCCGCCTGCATCCAGTGGGCTTGGCAGCAGCACATCAAGCAAGCACAATGCTCAGGAACCCGTTTTCTACATTGCGCTGGTTTCGGCCGTCTTGCTGCTCGCACAGCCATCGTCCCTCGGTTTTGCTTCTTCCACTCCGCCCTCATATCAAGCAGGTGGCGTTTGCTTCGAGACTACAGCACGTGCCGATCTTTGCTTGATTAACGACACCAGCGTGCCAATCATCACCGTTTCTGCGACAGCACCATCACTAGGAACTTCACATCACTGGGACATCACCACCTATATAAGAAGGTCCTCAGCGCGCTCTGCATCCAGTGGGCTTGGCAGCATCACATCGAGCACAATGCTCAGGTACCCGTTTTGCTTCATTGCGCAGGTTTCGGCCGTCTTGCTGCTTGCACAGCCATCGTCGCTCGGTTTTGCTACTTCCACACCGCCCTCATATCAAGCAGGTGGCGTTTGCTTCGTGACTCCAGCACGTGCCGATCTTTGCTTGATTAATGACACCAGCGAGCCAATTATCACCGTTTCTGCGACTGCGCCATCACTAGGAACTTCACATCACGGGGACATCACCACCTACATAAGAAGGTCCTCAGCGCCGTCTGCATCCAGTGGGCTTGGCAGCAGCACATCGAGCACAAAGCTCAGGAACCCGTTTTGCTTCATTGCGCAGATTTCGGCCATCTTGCTGCTCGCACAGCCATCGTCCCTCGGTTTTGGTTCTTCCACACCGCCCTCATATCAAGCACGTGGCGTTTGCTTCGAGACTCCAGCACATGCCGATCTTTGCTTGATTAACGACACCAGCGAGCCAATCATCACCGTTTCGGCGACTGCGCCATCACTAGGAACTTCACATCACGGGGACATCACCACCTATATAAGAAGGTCCTCAGCGCCGTCTGCATCCAGTGAGCTTGGCAGCAGCACATCGAGCACAATGCTCAGGAACCCGTTTTGCTCCATTGCGCGGGCTTCGGCCGTCTTGCTGCTCGCAGAGCCATCTTCCCTCGGTTTGTTTCTTCCACACCGCCCTCATATCAAGCAGGTGGCGTTGGCTTCGAGACTCCAGCACGTGCCGATCTTTGCTTGATTAAGGACACCAGCGAGCCAATCATCACCGTTTGTGCGACTGCGCCATCACTAGGAACTTCACATCACGGGGACATCACCTCCTATATAAGAAGGTCCTCAGCGCCGTCTGCATCCAGTGGGCTTGGGAGCAGCACATCGAGCACAATGCTCAGGAAGCCGTTTTGCTCCATTGAGCGTGTTTCGGCCGTCTTGCTGCTCGCACAGCAATCGTCCCTCGGTTTTGGTTCTTCCACACCGCCCTCATATCAAGTAGGTGGCGTTTGCTTCGAGACTCCAGCAAGTGCCGATCTTTGCTTGGTTAAGGACACCAGCGAGCCAATCATCACCGTTTCTGCGACTGCGCCATCACTAGGAACTTCACATCACGGGGACATCACCACCTATATAAGAAGGTCCTCAGCGCCGTCTGCATCCAGTGGGCTTGGCAGCAGCACATCGAGCACAATGCTCAGGAACCCGTTTTGCACCGTTGAGCAAGTTTCGGGCGTCTTGCTTCGCGCACAGCCATCGTCCCTCGGTTTTGGTTCTTCCACACAGCCCTCACATCAGGCAGGTGGCGTGTGCTTCGAGACTCCAGCACGTGCCGATCTTTGCTTGATTAACGACACCAGCGAGCCAATTATCACCGTTTCTGTGACTGCGCCATCACTAGGAACTTCACATCACGGGGACATCACCACCTATATAAGAAGGTCCTCAGCGCGCTCTGCATCCAGTGGGCTTGGCAGCATCACATCGAGCACAATGCTCAGGTACCCGTTTTGCTTCATTGCGCAGGTTTCGGCCTTCTTGCTTCTTGCACAGCCATCGTCCCTCGGTTTGCTACTTCCACACCGCCCTCATATCAGGCAGGTGGCGTTTGCTTCGTGGCTCCAGCACGTGCCGATCTTTGCTTGATTAATGACACCAGCGAGCCAATTATCACCGTTTCTGCGACTGCGCCATCACTAGGAACTTCACATCACGGGGACATCACCACCTATATCAGAAGGTCCTCAGCGCCGTCTGCATCCAGTGGGCTTGGCAGCAGCACATCGAGCACAATGCTCAGGAACCCGTTTTGCTCCGTTGCGCGGGTTTCGGCCGTCTTGCTGCTCGCACAGCCATCTTCCCTCGGCTTTGGTTCTTCCACACCGCCCTCATATCAAGCAGGTGGCGTTTGCTTCGAGACTCCAGCACGTGCCGATCTTTGCTTGATTAAGGACACCAGCGAGACAATCATCACCGTTTGTGCGACTGCGCCATCACTAGGAACTTCACATCACGGAGACATCACCACCTATATAAGAAGGTCCTCAGCGCGCTCTGCATCCAGTGGGCTTGGCAGCATCACATCGAGCACAATGCTCAGGTACCCGTTTTGCTTCATTGCGCAGGTTTCGGCCTTCTTGCTTCTTGCACAGCCATCGTCCCTCGGTTTGCTACTTCCACACCGCCCTCATATCAGGCAGGTGGCGTTTGCTTCGAGGCTCCAGCACGTGCCGATCTTTGCTTGATTAACGACACCAGCGAGCCAATCATCACCGTTTCTGCGACTGCGCCATCACTAGGAACTTCACATCACGGGGACATCACCACCTATATAAGAAGGTCCTCAGCGCGCTCTGCATCCAGTGGGCTTGGCAGCAGCACATCGCGCACAATGCTCAGGAACCCGTTTTGCTCCATTGCGCGGGTTTCGGCCGTCTTGCTGCTCGCACAGCCATCGTCCCTCGGTTTTGGTTCTTCCACACCGCCCTCATATCAAGCAGGTGGCGTTTGCTTCGAGACTCCAGCACGTGCCGATCTTCGCTTGATTAACGACGCCAGCGAGCCAATCATCACCGTTTCTGCGACTGCGCCATCACTAGGAACTTCACATCACGGAGACATCACCACCTGTATAAGAAGTTCCTCAGCGCCGTCTGCATCCAGTGGGCTTGGCAGCAGCACGTCGAGCACAATGCTCAGGAACCCGTTTTGCTCCATTGCGCGGGTTTCGGCCGTCTTGCTGCTCGCACAGCCATCTTCCCTCGGTTTTGGTTCTTCCACACCGCCCTCATATCAAGCAGGTGGCGTTTGCTTCGAGACTCCAGCACGTGCCGATCTTTGCTTGATTAAGGACACCAGCGAGCCAATCATCACCGTTTCTGCGACTGCGCCATCACTAGGAACATCACATCACGGGGAGATCGCCACCTATATAAGAAGGTCCTCAGCGCCGTCTGCATCCAGTGGGCTTGGCAGCACATCGAGCACAATGCTCAGGAACCCGTTTTGCTACATTGCGCTGGTTTCGGCCGTCTTGCTGCTCGCACAGCCATCGTCCCTCGGTTTGGTTCTTCCACACCGCCCTCATATCAGGCAGGTGGCGTTTGCTTCGAGACTCCAGCACGTGCCGATCTTTGCTTGATTAATGACACCAGCGAGCAAATTATCGCCGTTTCTGCGACTGCGCCATCACTAGGAACTTCACATCTCGGAGACATCACCACCTATATAAGAAGGTCCTCTGCGCAGTCTGCATCCAGTGGGCTTGGCAGCAGCACATCGAGCACAATGCTCAGGAACCCGTTTTTCTTCTTTTCGCAGGTTTCGGCCGTCTTGCTATTCGCACAGCCATCGTCCCTCGGTTTTGCTTCTTCCACACCGCCCTCATATCAAGCAGGTGGCGTTTTCGTCGAGACTCCAGCACGTGCCGATCTTTGCTTGATGAACGACACCAGCGAGCCAATCATCACCGTTTCTGCGACTGCGCCATCACTAGGAACTTCACATCACGGGGACATCACCACCTATATAAGAAGGTCCTCAGCGCAGTCTGCATCCAGTGGGCTTGGCAGCAGCACATCGAGCACAATGCTCAGGAACCCGTTTTGCTTCATTGCGCAGATTTCAGCCGTCTTGCTGCTCGCACAGCCATCTTCCCTCGGTATTGGTTCTTCCACACCGCCCTCATATCAAGCAGGTGGCGTTTGCTTCGAGACTCCAGCACGTGCCGATCTTTGCTTGGTTAAGGACACCAGCGAGCCAATCATCACCGTTTCTGCGACTGCGCCATCACTAGGAACTTCACATCACGGGGACATCACCACCTATATAAGAAGGTCCTCAGCGCCGTCTGCATCCAGTGGGCTTGGCAGCAGCACATCGAGCACAATGCTCAGGAAGCCGTTTTGCACCATTGAGCGGGTTTCGGCCGTCTTGCTGCTCGCACAGCCATCGTCCCTCGGTTTTGGTTCTTCCACACCGCCCTCATATCAAGCAGGTGGCGTTTGCTTCGAGACTCCAGCACGTGCCGATCTTTGCTTGATTAAGGACAGCAGCGAGCCAATCATCACCGTTTCTGCGACTGCGCCATCACTAGGAACATCACATCACGGGGACATCACCACCTATATAAGAAGGTCCTCAGCGCCGTCTGCATCCAGTGGGCTTGGCAGCAGCACATCGAGCACAAAGCTCAGGAACCCGTTTTGCTTCATTGCGCAGATTTCGGCCATCTTGCTGCTCGCACAGCCATCGTCCCTCGGTTTTGGTTCTTCCACACCGCCCTCATATCAAGCACGTGGCGTTTGCTTCGAGACTCCAGCACGTGCCGATCTTTGCTTGATTAACGACACCAGCGAGCCAATCATCACCGTTTCGGCGACTGCGCCATCACTAGGAACTTCACATCACGGGGACATCACCACCTATATAAGAAGGTCCTCAGCGCCGTCTGCATCCAGTTGGCTTGGCAGCAGCACATCGAGCACAAAGCTCAGGAACCCGTTTTGCTTCATTGCGCAGATTTCGGCCATCTTGCTGCTCGCACAGCCATCGTCCCTCGGTTTTGGTTCTTCCACACCGCCCTCATATCAAGCACGTGGCGTTTGCTTCGAGACTCCAGCACATGCCGATCTTTGCTTGATTAACGACACCAGCGAGCCAATCATCACCGTTTCGGCGACTGCGCCATCACTAGGAACTTCACATCACGGGGACATCACCACCTATACAAGAAGGTCCTCAGCGCCGTCTGCATCCAGTGAGCTTGGCAGCAGCACATCGAGCACAATGCTCAGGAACCCGTTTTGCTCCATTGCGCGGGCTTCGGCCGTCTTGCTGCTCGCAGAGCCATCTTCCCTCGGTTTGTTTCTTCCACACCGCCCTCATATCAAGCAGGTGGCGTTGGCTTCGAGACTCCAGCACGTGCCGATCTTTGCTTGATTAAGGACACCAGCGAGCCAATCATCACCGTTTGTGCGACTGCGCCATCACTAGGAACTTCACATCACGGGGACATCACCTCCTATATAAGAAGGTCCTCAGCGCCGTCTGCATCCAGTGGGCTTGGGAGCAGCACATCGAGCACAATGCTCAGGAAGCCGTTTTGCTCCATTGAGCGTGTTTCGGCCGTCTTGCTGCTCGCACAGCAATCGTCCCTCGGTTTTGGTTCTTCCACACCGCCCTCATATCAAGTAGGTGGCGTTTGCTTCGAGACTCCAGCAAGTGCCGATCTTTGCTTGGTTAAGGACACCAGCGAGCCAATCATCACCGTTTCTGCGACTGCGCCATCACTAGGAACTTCACATCACGGGGACATCACCACCTATATAAGAAGGTCCTCAGCGCCGTCTGCATCCAGTGGGCTTGGCAGCAGCACATCGAGCACAATGCTCAGGAACCCGTTTTGCACCGTTGAGCAAGTTTCGGGCGCCTTGCTTCGCGCACAGCCATCGTCCCTCGGTTTTGGTTCTTCCACACAGCCCTCACATCAGGCAGGTGGCGTGTGCTTCGAGACTCCAGCACGTGCCGATCTTTGCTTGATTAACGACACCAGCGAGCCAATTATCACCGTTTCTGTGACTGCGCCATCACTAGGAACTTCACATCACGGGGACATCACCACCTATATAAGAAGGTCCTCAGCGCGCTCTGCATCCAGTGGGCTTGGCAGCATCACATCGAGCACAATGCTCAGGTACCCGTTTTGCTTCATTGCGCAGGTTTCGGCCTTCTTGCTTCTTGCACAGCCATCGTCCCTCGGTTTGCTACTTCCACACCGCCCTCATATCAGGCAGGTGGCGTTTGCTTCGTGGCTCCAGCACGTGCCGATCTTTGCTTGATTAATGACACCAGCGAGCCAATTATCACCGTTTCTGCGACTGCGCCATCACTAGGAACTTCACATCACGGGGACATCACCACCTATATCAGAAGGTCCTCAGCGCCGTCTGCATCCAGTGGGCTTGGCAGCAGCACATCGAGCACAATGCTCAGGAACCCGTTTTGCTCCGTTGCGCGGGTTTCGGCCGTCTTGCTGCTCGCACAGCCATCTTCCCTCGGCTTTGGTTCTTCCACACCGCCCTCATATCAAGCAGGTGGCGTTTGCTTCGAGACTCCAGCACGTGCCGATCTTTGCTTGATTAAGGACACCAGCGAGACAATCATCACCGTTTGTGCGACTGCGCCATCACTAGGAACTTCACATCACGGAGACATCACCACCTATATAAGAAGGTCCTCAGCGCGCTCTGCATCCAGTGGGCTTGGCAGCATCACATCGAGCACAATGCTCAGGTACCCGTTTTGCTTCATTGCGCAGGTTTCGGCCTTCTTGCTTCTTGCACAGCCATCGTCCCTCGGTTTGCTACTTCCACACCGCCCTCATATCAGGCAGGTGGCGTTTGCTTCGAGGCTCCAGCACGTGCCGATCTTTGCTTGATTAACGACACCAGCGAGCCAATCATCACCGTTTCTGCGACTGCGCCATCACTAGGAACTTCACATCACGGGGACATCACCACCTATATAAGAAGGTCCTCAGCGCGCTCTGCATCCACTGGGCTTGGCAGCAGCACATCGCGCACAATGCTCAGGAACCCGTTTTGCTCCATTGCGCGGGTTTCGGCCGTCTTGCTGCTCGCACAGCCAGCGTCCCTCGGTTTTGGTTCTTCCACACCGCCCTCATATCAAGCAGGTGGCGTTTGCTTCGAGACTCCAGCACGTGCCGATCTTCGCTTGATTAACGACGCCAGCGAGCCAATCATCACCGTTTCTACGACTGCGCCATCACTAAGAACTTCACATCACGGGGACGTCACCACCTATATAAGAAGGTCCTCAGTGCGCTCTGCATCCAGTGGGCTTGGCAGCATCACATCGAGCACAATGCTCAGGTACCCGTTTTGATTCATTGCGCAGGTTACGGCCGTCTTGCTGCTCGCACAGCCATCGTCCCTCGGTTTTGCTTCTTCCACACCACCCTCATATCAAGCAGGTGGCGTTTGCTTCGAGACTCCAGCACGTGCCGATCTTTGCTTGATGAAAGACACCAGCGAGCCAATCATCACCGTTTCTGCGACTGCGCCATCACTAGGAACTTCACATCACGGAGACATCACCACCTGTATAAGAAGTTCCTCAGCGCCGTCTGCATCCAGTGGGCTTGGCAGCAGCACGTCGAGCACAATGCTCAGGAACCCGTTTTGCTCCATTGCGCGGGTTTCGGCCGTCTTGCTGCTCGCACAGCCATCTTCCCTCGGTTTTGGTTCTTCCACACCGCCCTCATATCAAGCAGGTGGCGTTTGCTTCGAGACTCCAGCACGTGCCGATCTTTGCTTGATTAAGGACACCAGCGAGCCAATCATCACCGTTTCTGCGACTGCGCCATCACTAGGAACATCACATCACGGGGAGATCGCCACCTATATAAGAAGGTCCTCAGCGCCGTCTGCATCCAGTGGGCTTGGCAGCACATCGAGCACAATGCTCAGGAACCCGTTTTGCTACATTGCGCTGGTTTCGGCCGTCTTGCTGCTCGCACAGCCATCGTCCCTCGGTTTGGTTCTTCCACACCGCCCTCATATCAGGCAGGTGGCGTTTGCTTCGAGACTCCAGCACGTGCCGATCTTTGCTTGATTAACGACACCAGCGAGCAAATTATCGCCGTTTCTGCGACTGCGCCATCACTAGGAACTTCACATCTCGGAGACATCACCACCTATATAAGAAGGTCCTCTGCGCAGTCTGCATCCAGTGGGCTTGGCAGCAGCACATCGAGCACAATGCTCAGGAACCCGTTTTTCTTCTTTTCGCAGGTTTCGGCCGTCTTGCTATTCGCACAGCCATCGTCCCTCGGTTTTGCTTCTTCCACACCGCCCTCATATCAAGCAGGTGGCGTTTTCGTCGAGACTCCAGCACGTGCCGATCTTTGCTTGATGAACGACACCAGCGAGCCAATCATCACCGTTTCTGCGACTGCGCCATCACTAGGAACTTCACATCACGGGGACATCACCACCTATATAAGAAGGTCCTCAGCGCAGTCTGCATCCAGTGGGCTTGGCAGCAGCACATCGAGCACAATGCTCAGGAACCCGTTTTGCTTCATTGCGCAGATTTCAGCCGTCTTGCTGCTCGCACAGCCATCTTCCCTCGGTATTGGTTCTTCCACACCGCCCTCATATCAAGCAGGTGGCGTTTGCTTCGAGACTCCAGCACGTGCCGATCTTTGCTTGGTTAAGGACACCAGCGAGCCAATCATCACCGTTTCTGCGACTGCGCCATCACTAGGAACTTCACATCACGGGGACATCACCACCTATATAAGAAGGTCCTCAGCGCCGTCTGCATCCAGTGGGCTTGGCAGCAGCACATCGAGCACAATGCTCAGGAAGCCGTTTTGCACCATTGAGCGGGTTTCGGCCGTCTTGCTGCTCGCACAGCCATCGTCCCTCGGTTTTGGTTCTTCCACACCGCCCTCATATCAAGCAGGTGGCGTTTGCTTCGAGACTCCAGCACGTGCCGATCTTTGCTTGATTAAGGACAGCAGCGAGCCAATCATCACCGTTTCTGCGACTGCGCCATCACTAGGAACATCACATCACGGGGACATCACCACCTATATAAGAAGGTCCTCAGCGCCGTCTGCATCCAGTGGGCTTGGCAGCAGCACATCGAGCACAAAGCTCAGGAACCCGTTTTGCTTCATTGCGCAGATTTCGGCCATCTTGCTGCTCGCACAGCCATCGTCCCTCGGTTTTGGTTCTTCCACACCGCCCTCATATCAAGCACGTGGCGTTTGCTTCGAGACTCCAGCACGTGCCGATCTTTGCTTGATTAACGACACCAGCGAGCCAATCATCACCGTTTCGGCGACTGCGCCATCACTAGGAACTTCACATCACGGGGACATCACCACCTATATAAGAAGGTCCTCAGCGCCGTCTGCATCCATTGAGCTTGGCAGCAGCACATCGAGCACAATGCTCAGGAACCCGTTTTGCTCCATTGCGCGGGCTTCGGCCGTCTTGCTGCTCGCAGAGCCATCTTCCCTCGGTTTGTTTCTTCCACACCGCCCTCATATCAAGCAGGTGGCGTTGGCTTCGAGACTCCAGCACGTGCCAATCTTTGCTTGGTTAACGACACCAGCGAGCCAATCATCACCGTTTCTGCGACTGCGCCATCACTAGGAAGTTCACTTCACGGGGACATAACCACCTATATAAGAAGGTCCTCAGCGCCGTCTGCATCCAGTGGGCTTGGCAGCAGCACATCGAGCACAATGCTCAGGAACCCGTTTTGCTCCATTGCGCGGGTTTCGGCCGTCTTGCTGCTCGCACAGCCATCTTCCCTCGGTTTTGGTTCTACCACACCGCCCTCATATCAAGCAGGTGGCGTTTGCTTCGAGACTCTAGCACGTGCCGATCTTTGCTTGATTAAGGACACCAGCGAGCCAATCATCACCGTTTGTGCGACTGCGCCATCACTAGGAACTTCACATCACGGGGACATCACCACCTATATAAGAAGGTCCTCAGCGCCGTCTGCATCCAGTGGGCTTGGGAGCAGCACATCGAGCACAATGCTCAGGAAGCTGTTTTGCTCCATTGAGCGTGTTTCGGCCGTCTTGCTGCTCGCACAGCAATCGTCCCTCGGTTTTGGTTCTTCCACACCGCCCTCATATCAAGCAGGTGGCGTTTGCTTCGAGACTCCAGCACGTGCCGATCTTTGCTTGGTTAAGGACACCAGCGAGCCAATCATCACCGTTTGTGCGACTGCGCCATCACTAGGAACTTCACATCACGGGGACATCACCACCTATATAAGAAGGTCCTCAGCGTCGTCTGCATCCAGTGGGCTTGGCAGCAGCACATCGAGCACAATGCTCAGGAACCCGTTTTGCTTCTTTTCGCAGGTTTCGGCCGTCTTGCTATTCGCACAGCCATCGTCCCTCGGTTTTGCTTCTTCCACACCGCCCTCATATCAAGCAGGTGGCGTTTTCGTCGAGACTCCAGCACGTGCCGATCTTTGCTTGATGAACGACACCAGCGAGCCAATCATCACCGTTTCTGCGACTGCGCCATCACTAGGAACTTCACATCACGGGGACATCACCACCTATATAAGAAGGTCCTCAGCGCAGTCTGCATCCAGTGGGCTTGGCAGCAGCACATCGAGCACAATGCTCAGGAACCCGTTTTGCTTCATTGCGCAGATTTCAGCCGTCTTGCTGCTCGCACAGCCATCTTCCCTCGGTATTGGTTCTTCCACACCGCCCTCATATCAAGCAGGTGGCGTTTGCTTCGAGACTCCAGCACGTGCCGATCTTTGCTTGGTTAAGGACACCAGCGAGCCAATCATCACCGTTTCTGCGACTGCGCCATCACTAGGAACTTCACATCACGGGGACATCACCACCTATATAAGAAGGTCCTCAGCGCCGTCTGCATCCAGTGGGCTTGGCAGCAGCACATCGAGCACAATGCTCAGGAACCCGTTTTGCACCATTGAGCGGGTTTCGGCCGTCTTGCTGCTCGCACAGCCATCGTCCCTCGGTTTTGGTTCTTCCACACCGCCCTCATATCAAGCAGGTGGCGTTTGCTTCGAGACTCCAGCACGTGCCGATCTTTGCTTGATTAAGGACAGCAGCGAGCCAATCATCACCGTTTCTGCGACTGCGCCATCACTAGGAACATCACATCACGGGGACATCACCACCTATATAAGAAGGTCCTCAGCGCCGTCTGCATCCAGTGGGCTTGGCAGCAGCACATCGAGCACAAAGCTCAGGAACCCGTTTTGCTTCATTGCGCAGATTTCGGCCATCTTGCTGCTCGCACAGCCATCGTCCCTCGGTTTTGGTTCTTCCACACCGCCCTCATATCAAGCACGTGGCGTTTGCTTCGAGACTCCAGCACGTGCCGATCTTTGCTTGATTAACGACACCAGCGAGCCAATCATCACCGTTTCGGTGACTGCGCCATCACTAGGAACTTCACATCACGGGGACATCACCACCTATATAAGAAGGTCCTCAGCGCCGTCTGCATCCATTGAGCTTGGCAGCAGCACATCGAGCACAATGCTCAGGAACCCGTTTTGCTCCATTGCGCGGGCTTCGGCCGTCTTGCTGCTCGCAGAGCCATCTTCCCTCGGTTTGTTTCTTCCACACCGCCCTCATATCAAGCAGGTGGCGTTGGCTTCGAGACTCTAGCACGTGCCAATCTTTGCTTGGTTAACGACACCAGCGAGCCAATCATCACCGTTTCTGCGACTGCGCCATCACTAGGAAGTTCACTTCACGGGGACATAACCACCTATATAAGAAGGTCCTCAGCGCCGTCTGCATCCAGTGGGCTTGGCAGCAGCACATCGAGCACAATGCTCAGGAACCCGTTTTGCTCCATTGCGCGGGTTTCGGCCGTCTTGCTGCTCGCACAGCCATCTTCCCTCGGTTTTGGTTCTACCACACCGCCCTCATATCAAGCAGGTGGCGTTTGCTTCGAGACTCTAGCACGTGCCGATCTTTGCTTGATTAAGGACACCAGCGAGCCAATCATCACCGTTTGTGCGACTGCGCCATCACTAGGAACTTCACATCACGGGGACATCACCACCTATATAAGAAGGTCCTCAGCGCCGTCTGCATCCAGTGGGCTTGGGAGCAGCACATCGAGCACAATGTTCAGGAAGCTGTTTTGCTCCATTGAGCGTGTTTCGGCCGTCTTGCTGCTCGCACAGCAATCGTCCCTCGGTTTTGGTTCTTCCACACCGCCCTCATATCAAGCAGGTGGCGTTTGCTTCGAGACTCCAGCACGTGCCGATCTTTGCTTGGTTAAGGACACCAGCGAGCCGATCATCACCGTTTCTGCGACTGCGCCATCACTAGGAACTTCACATCACGGGGACATCACCACCTATATAAGAAGGTCCTCAGCGCCGTCTGCATCCAGTGGGCTTGGCAGCAGCACATCGAGCACAATGCTCAGGAACCCGTTTTGCACCATTGAGCAAGTTTCGGCCGTCTTGCTGCGCGCACAGCCATCGTCCCTCGGTTTTGGTTCTTCCACACAGCCCTCACATCAGGCAGGTGGCGTTTGCTTCGAGACTCCAGCACGTGCCGATCTTTGCTTGATTAACGACACCAGCGAGCCAATTATCACCGTTTCTGCGACTGCGCCATCACTAGGAACTTCACATCACGGGGACATCACCACCTATATAAGAAGGTCCTCAGCGCGCTCTGCATCCAGTGGGCTTGGCAGCATCACATCGAGAACAATGCTCAGGTACCCGTTTTGCTTCATTGCGCAGGTTTCGGCCGTCTTGCTGCTTGCACAGCCATCGTCCCTCGGTTTTGCTACTTCCACACCGCCCTCATATCAGGCAGGTGGCGTTTGCTTCGTGGCTCCAGCACGTGCCGATCTTTGCTTGATTAATGACACCAGCGAGCCAATTATCACCGTTTCTGCGACTGCGCCATCACTAGGAACTTCAAATCACGGGGACATCACCACCTATATCAGAAGGTCCTCAGCGCCGTCTGCATCCAGTGGGCTTGGCAGCAGCACATCGAGCACAATGCCCAGGAACCCGTTTTGCTCCATTGCGCGGGTTTCGGCCGTCTTGCTGCTCGCACAGCCATCTTCCCTCGGTTTTGATTCTTCCACACCGCCCTCATATCAAGCAGGTGGCGTTTGCTTCGAGACTCCAGCACGTGCCGATCTTTGCTTGATTAAGGACACCAGCGAGCCAATCATCACCGTTTGTGCGACTGTGCCATCACTAGGAACTTCACATCACGGGGACATCACCACCTATATAAGAAGGTCCTCAGCGTCGTCTGCATCCAGTGGGCCTGGCAGCAGCACATCGAGCACAACGCTCAGGTACCCGTTTTGCTTCATTGCGCAGATTTCGGCCATCTTGCTGCTCGCACAGCCATCGTCCCTCGGTTTTGGTTCTTCCACACCGCCCTCATATCAAGCAGGTGGCGTTTGCTTCGAGACTCCAGCACGTGCAGATCTTCGCTTGATTAACGACACCAGCGAGCCAATCATCACCGTTTCGGCGACTGCGCCATCACTAGGAACTTAACATCACGGGGACATCACCACCTATATTAGAAGGTCCTCAGCGCCGTCTGCATCCAGTGGGCTTGGCAGCAGCACATCGAGCACAATGCTCAGGAACCCGTTTATCTCCATTGCGCGGGTTTCGGCCGTCTTGCTGCTCGCACAGCCATCGTCCCTCGGTTTTGCTTCTTCCACACCGCCCTCATATCAAGCAGGTGGCGTTTGCTTCGAGACTCCAGCACGTGCCGATTTTTGCTTGATTAACGACACCAGCGTGCCAATCATCACCATTTCTGCGACTGCGCCATCACTAGAAACTTCACATCACGGGGACATCACCACCTATATAAGAAGGTCCTCAGCGCGCTCTGCATCCAGTGGGCTTGGCAGCATCACATCGAGCACAATGCTCAGGTACCCGTTTTGCTTAATTGCGCAGGTTTCGGCCGTCTTGCTGCTTGCACAGCCATCGTATTCGGTTTTGCTACTTCCACACCGCCCTCATATCAAGCAGGTGGCGTTTGCTTCGAGACTCCAGCACGTGCCGATCTTTGCTTGGTTAAGGACACCAGCAAGCCAATCATCACCGTTTCTGCGACTGCGCCATCACTGGAACTTCATATCACGGGGACATCACCACCTATATAAGAAGGTCCTCAGCGCCGTCTGCATCCAGTGGGCTTGGCAGCAGCACATCGAGCACAATGCTCAGGAACCCGTTTTGCTTCATTGCGCAGATTTCGGCCATCTTGCTGCTCGCACAGCCATCGTCCCTCGGTTTTGGTTCTTCCACACCGCCCTCATATCAAGCACGTGGCGTTTGCTTCGAGACTCCAGCAGGTGGCGATCTTTGCTTGATTAACGACACCAGCGAGCCAATCATCACCGTTTCGGCGACTGCGCCATCACTAGGAACTTCACATCACGGGGACATCACCACCTATATAAGAAGGTCCTCAGCGCCGTCTGCATCCAGTGAGCTTGGCAGCAGCACATCGAGCACAATGCTCAGGAACCCGTTTTGCTCCATTGCGCGGGCTTCGGCCGTCTTGCTGCTCGCAGAGCCATCTTCCCTCGGTTTGTTTCTTCCACACCGCCCTCATATCAAGCAGGTGGCGTTGGCTTCGAGACTCCAGCACGTGCCAATCTTTGCTTGGTTAACGACACCAGCGAGCCAATCATCACCGTTTCTGCGACTGCGCCATCACTAGGAAGTTCACTTCACGGGGACATAACCACCTATATAAGAAGGTCCTCAGCGCCGTCTGCATCCAGTGGGCTTGGCAGCAGCACATCGAGCACAATGCTCAGGAACCCGTTTTGCTCCATTGCGCGGGTTTCGGCCGTCTTGCTGCTCGCACAGCCATCTTCCCTCGGTTTTGGTTCTACCACACCGCCCTCATATCAAGCAGGTGGCGTTTGCTTCGAGACTCTAGCACGCGCCGATCTTTGCTTGATTAAGGACACCAGCGAGCCAATCATCACCGTTTGTGCGACTGCGCCATCACTAGGAACTTCACATCACGGGGACATCACCACCTATATAAGAAGGTCCTCAGCGCCGTCTGCATCCAGTGGGCTTGGGAGCAGCACATCGAGCACAATGCTCAGGAAGCTGTTTTGCTCCATTGAGCGTGTTTCGGCCGTCTTGCTGCTCGCACAGCAATCGTCCCTCGGTTTTGGTTCTTCCACACCGCCCTCATATCAAGCAGGTGGTGTTTGCTTCGAGACTCCAGCACGTGCCGATCTTTGCTTGGTTAAGGACACCAGCGAGCCAATCATCACCGTTTGTGCGACTGCGCCATCACTAGGAACTTCACATCACGGGGACATCACCACCTATATAAGAAGGTCCTCTGCGCAGTCTGCATCCAGTGGGCTTGGCAGCAGCACATCGAGCACAATGCTCAGGAACCCGTTTTGCTTCTTTGCGCAGGTTTCGGCCGTCTTGCTATTCGCACAGCCATCGTCCCTCGGTTTTGCTTCTTCCACACCGCCCTCATATCAAGCAGGTGGCGTTTTCGTCGAGACTCCAGCACGTGCCGATCTTTGCTTGATGAACGACACCAGCGAGCCAATCATCACCGTTTCTGCGACTGCGCCATCACTAGGAACTTCACATCACGGGGACATCACCACCTATATAAGAAGGTCCTCAGCGCCGTCTGCATCCAGTGGGCTTGGCAGCAGCACATCGAGCACAATGCTCAGGAACCCGTTTTGCACCATTGAGCGGGTTTCGGCCGTCTTGCTGCTCGCACAGCCATCGTCTCTCGGTTTTGGTTCTTCCACACCGCCCTCATATCAAGCAGGTGGCGTTTGCTTCGAGACTCCAGCACGTGCCGATCTTTGCTTGATTAAGGACAGCAGCGAGCCAATCATCACCGTTTCTGCGACTGCGCCATCACTAGGAACATCACATCACGGGGACATCACCACCTATATAAGAAGGTCCTCAGCGCCGTCTGCATCCAGTGGGCTTGGCAGCAGCACATCGAGCACAAAGCTCAGGAACCCGTTTTGCTTCATTGCGCAGATTTCGGCCATCTTGCTGCTCGCACAGCCATCGTCCCTCGGTTTTGGTTCTTCCACACCGCCCTCATATCAAGCACGTGGCGTTTGCTTCGAGACTCCAGCACGTGCCGATCTTTGCTTGATTAACGACACCAGCGAGCCAATCATCACCGTTTCGGCGACTGCGCCATCACTAGGAACTTCACATCACGGGGACATCACCACCTATATAAGAAGGTCCTCAGCGCCGTCTGCATCCATTGAGCTTGGCAGCAGCACATCGAGCACAATGCTCAGGAACCCGTTTTGCTCCATTGCGCGGGCTTCGGCCGTCTTGCTGCTCGCAGAGCCATCTTCCCTCGGTTTGTTTCTTCCACACCGCCCTCATATCAAGCAGGTGGCGTTGGCTTCGAGACTCCAGCACGTGCCAATCTTTGCTTGGTTAACGACACCAGCGAGCCAATCACCGTTTCTGCGACTGCGCCATCACTAGGAAGTTCACTTCACGGGGACATAACCACCTATATAAGAAGGTCCTCAGCGCCGTCTGCATCCAGTGGGCTTGGCAGCAGCACATCGAGCACAATGCTCAGGAACCCGTTTTGCTCCATTGCGCGGGTTTCGGCCGTCTTGCTGCTCGCACAGCCATCTTCCCTCGGTTTTGGTTCTACCACACCGCCCTCATATCAAGCAGGTGGCGTTTGCTTCGAGACTCTAGCACGTGCCGATCTTTGCTTGATTAAGGACACCAGCGAGCCAATCATCACCGTTTGTGCGACTGCGCCATCACTAGGAACTTCACATCACGGGGACATCACCACCTATATAAGAAGGTCCTCAGCGCCGTCTGCATCCAGTGGGCTTGGGAGCAGCACATCGAGCACAATGCTCAGGAAGCTGTTTTGCTCCATTGAGCGTGTTTCGGCCGTCTTGCTGCTCGCACAGCAATCGTCCCTCGGTTTTGGTTCTTCCACACCGCCCTCATATCAAGCAGGTCGCGTTTGCTTCGAGACTCCAGCACGTGCCGATCTTTGCTTGGTTAAGGACACCAGCGAGCCAATCATCACCGTTTCTGCGACTGCGCCATCACTAGGAACTTCACATCACGGGGACATCACCACCTATATAAGAAGGTCCTCAGCGCCGTCTGCATCCAGTGGGCTTGGCAGCAGCACATCGAGCACAATGCTCAGGAACCCGTTTTGCACCATTGAGCAAGTTTCGGCCGTCTTGCTGCGCGCACAGCCATCGTCCCTCGGTTTTGGTTCTTCCACACAGCCCTCACATCAGGCAGGTGGCGTTTGCTTCGAGACTCCAGCACGTGCCGATCTTTGCTTGATTAACGACACCAGCGAGCCAATTATCACCGTTTCTGCGACTGCGCCATCACTAGGAACTTCACATCACGGGGACATCACCACCTATATAAGAAGGTCCTCAGCGCGCTCTGCATCCAGTGGGCTTGGCAGCATCACATCGAGAACAATGCTCAGGTACCCGTTTTGCTTCATTGCGCAGGTTTCGGCCGTCTTGCTGCTTGCACAGCCATCGTCCCTCGGTTTTGCTACTTCCACACCGCCCTCATATCAGGCAGGTGGCGTTTGCTTCGTGGCTCCAGCACGTGCCGATCTTTGCTTGATTAATGACACCAGCGAGCCAATTATCACCGTTTCTGCGACTGCGCCATCACTAGGAACTTCAAATCACGGGGACATCACCACCTATATCAGAAGGTCCTCAGCGCCGTCTGCATCCAGTGGGCTTGGCAGCAGCACATCGAGCACAATGCCCAGGAACCCGTTTTGCTCCATTGCGCGGGTTTCGGCCGTCTTGCTGCTCGCACAGCCATCTTCCCTCGGTTTTGATTCTTCCACACCGCCCTCATATCAAGCAGGTGGCGTTTGCTTCGAGACTCCAGCACGTGCCGATCTTTGCTTGATTAAGGACACCAGCGAGCCAATCATCACCGTTTGTGCGACTGTGCCATCACTAGGAACTTCACATCACGGGGACATCACCACCTATATAAGAAGGTCCTCAGCGTCGTCTGCATCCAGTGGGCTTGGCAGCAGCACATCGAGCACAACGCTCAGGTACCCGTTTTGCTTCATTGCGCAGATTTCGGCCATCTTGCTGCTCGCACAGCCATCGTCCCTCGGTTTTGGTTCTTCCACACCGCCCTCATATCAAGCAGGTGGCGTTTGCTTCGAGACTCCAGCACGTGCAGATCTTCGCTTGATTAACGACACCAGCGAGCCAATCATCACCGTTTCGGCGACTGCGACATCACTAGGAACTTAACATCACGGGGACATCACCACCTATATTAGACGGTCCTCAGCGCCGTCTGCATCCAGTGGGCTTGGCAGCAGCACATCGAGCACAATGCTCAGGAACCCGTTTATCTCCATTGCGCGGGTTTCGGCCGTCTTGCTGCTCGCACAGCCATCGTCCCTCGGTTTTGCTTCTTCCACACCGCCCTCATATCAAGCAGGTGGCGTTTGCTTCGAGACTCCAGCACGTGCCGATTTTTGCTTGATTAACGACACCAGCGTGCCAATCATCACCATTTCTGCGACTGCGCCATCACTAGAAACTTCACATCACGGGGACATCACCACCTATATAAGAAGGTCCTCAGCGCGCTCTGCATCCAGTGGGCTTGGCAGCATCACATCGAGCACAATGCTCAGGTACCCGTTTTGCTTAATTGCGCAGGTTTCGGCCGTCTTGCTGCTTGCACAGCCATCGTATTCGGTTTTGCTACTTCCACACCGCCCTCATATCAAGCAGGTGGCGTTTGCTTCGAGACTCCAGCACGTGCCGATCTTTGCTTGGTTAAGGACACCAGCGAGCCAATCATCACCGTTTCTGCGACTGCGCCATCACTGGAACTTCATATCACGGGGACATCACCACCTATATAAGAAGGTCCTCAGCGCCGTCTGCATCCAGTGGGCTTGGCAGCAGCACATCGAGCACAATGCTCAGGAACCCGTTTTGCTTCATTGCGCAGATTTCGGCCATCTTGCTGCTCGCACAGCCATCGTCCCTCGGTTTTGGTTCTTCCACACCGCCCTCATATCAAGCACGTGGCGTTTGCTTCGAGACTCCAGCAGGTGGCGATCTTTGCTTGATTAACGACACCAGCGAGCCAATCATCACCGTTTCGGCGACTGCGCCATCACTAGGAACTTCACATCACGGGGACATCACCACCTATATAAGAAGGTCCTCAGCGCCGTCTGCATCCAGTGAGCTTGGCAGCAGCACATCGAGCACAATGCTCAGGAACCTGTTTTGCTCCATTGCGCGGGCTTCGGCCGTCTTGCTGCTCGCAGAGCCATCTTCCCTCGGTTTGTTTCTTCCACACCGCCCTCATATCAAGCAGGTGGCGTTTGCTTCGAGACTCCAGCACGTGCCGATCTTTGCTTGGTTAAGGACACCAGCGAGCCAATCATCACCGTTTCTGCGACTGCGCCATCACTAGGAACTTCACATCACGGGGACATCACCACCTATATAAGAAGGTCCTCAGCGCCGTCTGCATCCAGTGGGCTTGGCAGCAGCACATCGAGCACAATGCTCAGGAACCCGTTTTGCACCATTGAGCAAGTTTCGGCCGTCTTGCTGCGCGCACAGCCATCGTCCCTCGGTTTTGGTTCTTCCACACAGCCCTCACATCAGGCAGGTGGCGTTTGCTTCGAGACTCCAGCACGTGCCGATCTTTGCTTGATTAACGACACCAGCGAGCCAATTATCACCGTTTCTGCGACTGCGCCATCACTAGGAACTTCACATCACGGGGACATCACCACCTATATAAGAAGGTCCTCAGCGCGCTCTGCATCCAGTGGGCTTGGCAGCATCACATCGAGAACAATGCTCAGGTACCCGTTTTGCTTCATTGCGCAGGTTTCGGCCGTCTTGCTGCTTGCACAGCCATCGTCCCTCGGTTTTGCTACTTCCACACCGCCCTCATATCAGGCAGGTGGCGTTTGCTTCGTGGCTCCAGCACGTGCCGATCTTTGCTTGATTAATGACACCAGCGAGCCAATTATCACCGTTTCTGCGACTGCGCCATCACTAGGAACTTCAAATCACGGGGACATCACCACCTATATCAGAAGGTCCTCAGCGCCGTCTGCATCCAGTGGGCTTGGCAGCAGCACATCGAGCACAATGCCCAGGAACCCGTTTTGCTCCATTGCGCGGGTTTCGGCCGTCTTGCTGCTCGCACAGCCATCTTCCCTCGGTTTTGATTCTTCCACACCGCCCTCATATCAAGCAGGTGGCGTTTGCTTCGAGACTCCAGCACGTGCCGATCTTTGCTTGATTAAGGACACCAGCGAGCCAATCATCACCGTTTGTGCGACTGTGCCATCACTAGGAACTTCACATCACGGGGACATCACCACCTATATAAGAAGGTCCTCAGCGTCGTCTGCATCCAGTGGGCTTGGCAGCAGCACATCGAGCACAACGCTCAGGTACCCGTTTTGCTTCATTGCGCAGATTTCGGCCATCTTGCTGCTCGCACAGCCATCGTCCCTCGGTTTTGGTTCTTCCACACCGCCCTCATATCAAGCAGGTGGCGTTTGCTTCGAGACTCCAGCACGTGCAGATCTTCGCTTGATTAACGACACCAGCGAGCCAATCATCACCGTTTCGGCGACTGCGACATCACTAGGAACTTAACATCACGGGGACATCACCACCTATATTAGAAGGTCCTCAGCGCCGTCTGCATCCAGTGGGCTTGGCAGCAGCACATCGAGCACAATGCTCAGGAACCCGTTTATCTCCATTGCGCGGGTTTCGGCCGTCTTGCTGCTCGCACAGCCATCGTCCCTCGGTTTTGCTTCTTCCACACCGCCCTCATATCAAGCAGGTGGCGTTTGCTTCGAGACTCCAGCACGTGCCGATTTTTGCTTGATTAACGACACCAGCGTGCCAATCATCACCATTTCTGCGACTGCGCCATCACTAGAAACTTCACATCACGGGGACATCACCACCTATATAAGAAGGTCCTCAGCGCGCTCTGCATCCAGTGGGCTTGGCAGCATCACATCGAGCACAATGCTCAGGTACCCGTTTTGCTTAATTGCGCAGGTTTCGGCCGTCTTGCTGCTTGCACAGCCATCGTATTCGGTTTTGCTACTTCCACACCGCCCTCATATCAAGCAGGTGGCGTTTGCTTCGAGACTCCAGCACGTGCCGATCTTTGCTTGGTTAAGGACACCAGCGAGCCAATCATCACCGTTTCTGCGACTGCGCCATCACTGGAACTTCATATCACGGGGACATCACCACCTATATAAGAAGGTCCTCAGCGCCGTCTGCATCCAGTGGGCTTGGCAGCAGCACATCGAGCACAATTCTCAGGAACCCGTTTTGCACCATTGCGCGGGTTTCGGCCGTCTTGCTGCTCGCACAGCCATCGTCCCTCGGTTTTGGTTCTTCCACACCGCCCTCATATCAAGCAGGTGGCGTTTGCTTCGAGACTCCAGCACGTGCCGATCTTTGCTTGATTAACGACGCCAGCGAGCCAATCATCACCGTTTCTACGACTGCGCCATCACTAAGAACTTCACATCACGGGGACGTCACCACCTATATAAGAAGGTCCTCAGTGCGCTCTGCATCCAGTGGGCTTGGCAGCATCACATCGAGCACAATGCTCAGGTATATATAAGATGCTATATAAGATACCTCAGTAATCTGCGATTTGCTGATGACATTGCCTTGCTAAGCAACTCGGGAGATGAACTGCAAATAATGATTGATGACCTAGACAGGAAAAGTAGAAAGGTAGGCTTGAAAATCAATATGCAGAAGACTAAGGTAATGTTCAACAGCCTCGGGAAGGAACAGGAGTTTACATTAGGTAGCGAAATACTGGAAGTAGTAGGCGAATATATCTACTTAGGACAGGTAGTAACCGCAGATCCGGATCATGAAAAGGAAATAACAAGAAGAATAAGATTGGGATGGAGCGCATTTGGCAAGCACTCGCAGATTATGACTAGCAGCTTACCGGTATCGCTCAAGAGGAAAGTATACAACAGTTGCATCTTGCCTGTACTCACCTATGGGGCTGAAACGTGGAGGTTAACCAAGAGAGTTCTACTTAAGTTGAGGACAACCCAGAGGGCTATGGAACGAAAAATGGTAGGGGTAACATTAAGAGATAGAAAGCGTGCAGAGTGGGTCAGAGAAATAACTCAAGTTAACGACATTCTAGGGGAAATTAAGAAGAAGAAATGGACATGGGCAGGACATGTAGTGCGAAGAGAGGATAACCGATGGTCGCTGAGGGTAACAAACTGGATTCCAAGGGAAGGAAAGCGTAGCAGGGGGCGGCAGAAAGTTAGGTGGGCGGATGAGATTAAGAAGTTCGCAGGGGTCAAGTGGATGCAGCTAGCACAGAACCGGGTTAAGTGGAGAGATATGGGAGAGGCCTTCGCCCTGCAGTGGGTATAATCAGGCTGATGATGATGATGATGATATAAGAAGGTCCTCAGCGCAGTCTGCATCCAGTGGGCTTGGCAGCAGCACGTCGAGCACAATGCTCAGGAACCCGTTTTGCTCTATTGCGCGGGTTTCGGCCGTCTTGCTGCTCGCACAGCCATCTTCCCTCGGTTTTGGTTCTTCCACACCGCCCTCATATCAAGCAGGTGGCGTTTGCTTCGAGACTCCAGCACGTGCCGATCTTTGCTTGATTAAGGACACCAGCGAGCCAATCATCACCGTTTCTGCGACTGCGCCATCACTAGGAACATCACATCACGGGGAGATCGCCACCTATATAAGAAGGTCCTCAGCGCGCTCTGCATCCAGTGGGCTTGGCAGCATCACATCGAGAACAATGCTCAGGTACCCGTTCTGCTCCATTGCGCGGGTTTCGGCCGTCTTGCTGCTCACACAGCCATCTTCCCTCGGTTTTGATTCTTCCACACCGCCCTCATATCAAGCAGGTGGCGTTTGCTTCGAGACTCCAGCACGTGCCGATCTTTGCTTGATTAAGGACAGCAGCGAGCCAATCATCACCGTTTCTGCGACTGCGCCATCACTAGGAACATCACATCACGGGGAGATCGCCACCTATATAAGAAGGTCCTCAGCGCCGTCTGCATCCAGTGGGCTTGGCAGCACATCGAGCACAATGCTCAGGAACCCGTTTTGCTACATTGCGCTGGTTTCGGCCGTCTTGCTGCTCGCACAGCCATCGTCCCTCGGTTTGGTTCTTCCACACCGCCCTCATA
Source organism: Amblyomma maculatum (assembly GCF_055883805.1). Lineage (NCBI taxonomy): Eukaryota > Metazoa > Arthropoda > Arachnida > Ixodida > Ixodidae > Amblyomma > Amblyomma maculatum. The sequence continues at coordinate 477,081,345 of NC_139344.1, read as the reverse complement.
TCAGGCAGGTGGCGTTTGCTTCGAGACTCCAGCACGTGCCGATCTTTGCTTGATTAACGACACCAGCGAGCAAATTATAGCCGTTTCTGCGACTGCGCCATCACTAGGAACTTCACATCTCGGAGACATCACCACCTATATAAGAAGGTCCTCTGCGCAGTCTGCATCCAGTGGGCTTGGCAGCAGCACATCGAGCACAATGCTCAGGAACCCGTTTTGCTTCTTTGCGCAGGTTTCGGCCGTCTTGCTATTCGCACAGCCATCGTCCCTCGGTTTTGCTTCTTCCACACCGCCCTCATATCAAGCAGGTGGCGTTTTCGTCGAGACTCCAGCACGTGCCGATCTTTGCTTGATGAACGACACCAGCGAGCCAATCATCACCGTTTGTGCGACTGCGCCATCACTAGGAACTTCACATCACGGGGACATCACCACCTATATAAGAAGGTCCTCAGCGCGCTCTGCATCCAGTGGGCTTGGCAGCATCACATCGAGAACAATGCTCAGGTACCCGTTTTGCTTCATTGCGCAGATTTCAGCCGTCTTGCTGCTCGCACAGCCATCTTCCCTCGGTATTGGTTCTTCCACACCGCCCTCATATCAAGCAGGTGGCGTTTGCTTCGAGACTCCAGCACGTGCCGATCTTTGCTTGGTTAAGGACACCAGCGAGCCAATCATCACCGTTTCTGCGACTGCGCCATCACTAGGAACTTCACATCACGGGGACATCACCACCTATATAAGAAGGTCCTCAGCGCCGTCTGCATCCAGTGGGCTTGGCAGCAGCACATCGAGCACAATGCTCAGGAACCCGTTTTGCACCGTTGAGCGGGTTTCGGCCGTCTTGCTGCTCGCACAGCCATCGTCCCTCGGTTTTGGTTCTTCCACACCGCCCTCATATCAAGCAGGTGGCGTTTGCTTCGAGACTCCAGCACGTGCCGATCTTTGCTTGATTAAGGACAGCAGCGAGCCAATCATCACCGTTTCTGCGACTGCGCCATCACTAGGAACATCACATCACGGGGACATCACCACCTATATAAGAAGGTCCTCAGCGCCGTCTGCATCCAGTGGGCTTGGCAGCAGCACATCGAGCACAAAGCTCAGGAACCCGTTTTGCTTCATTGCGCAGATTTCGGCCATCTTGCTGCTCGCACAGCCATCGTCCCTCGGTTTTGGTTCTTCCACACCGCCCTCATATCAAGCACGTGGCGTTTGCTTCGAGACTCCAGCACGTGCCGATCTTTGCTTGATTAACGACACCAGCGAGCCAATCATCACCGTTTCGGCGACTGCGCCATCACTAGGAACTTCACATCACGGGGACATCACCACCTATATAAGAAGGTCCTCAGCGCCGTCTGCATCCATTGAGCTTGGCAGCAGCACGTCGAGCACAATGCTCAGGAACCCGTTTTGCTCCATTGCGCGGGCTTCGGCCGTCTTGCTGCTCGCAGAGCCATCTTCCCTCGGTTTGTTTCTTCCACACCGCCCTCATATCAAGCAGGTGGCGTTGGCTTCGAGACTCCAGCACGTGCCAATCTTTGCTTGGTTAACGACACCAGCGAGCCAATCATCACCGTTTCTGCGACTGCGCCATCACTAGGAAGTTCACTTCACGGGGACATAACCACCTATTTAAGAAGGTCCTCAGCGCCGTCTGCATCCAGTGGGCTTGGCAGCAGCACATCGAGCACAATGCTCAGGAACCCGTTTTGCTCCATTGCGCGGGTTTCGGCCGTCTTGCTGCTCGCACAGCCATCTTCCCTCGGTTTTGGTTCTACCACACCGCCCTCATATCAAGCAGGTGGCGTTTGCTTCGAGACTCTAGCACGTGCCGATCTTTGCTTGATTAAGGACACCAGCGAGCCAATCATCACCGTTTGTGCGACTGCGCCATCACTAGGAACTTCACATCACGGGGACATCACCACCTATATAAGAAGGTCCTCAGCGTCGTCTGCATCCAGTGGGCTTGGCAGCAGCACATCGAGCACAACGCTCAGGTACCCGTTTTGCTTCATTGCGCAGATTTCGGCCATCTTGCTGCTCGCACAGCCATCGTCCCTCGGTTTTGGTTCTTCCACACCGCCCTCATATCAAGCAGGTGGCGTTTGCTTCGAGACTCCAGCACGTGCCGATCTTTGCTTGATTAACGACACCAGCGAGCCAATCATCACCGTTTCGGCGACTGCGCCATCACTAGGAACTTAACATCACGGGGACATCACCACCTATATTAGAAGGTCCTCAGCGCCGTCTGCATCCAGTGGGCTTGGCAGCAGCACATCGAGCACAATGCTCAGGAACCCGTTTATCTCCATTGCGCGGGTTTCGGCCGTCTTGCTGCTCGCACAGCCATCGTCCCTCGGTTTTGCTTCTTCCACACCGCCCTCATATCAAGCAGGTGGCGTTTGCTTCGAGACTCCAGCACGTGCCGATTTTTGCTTGATTAACGACACCAGCGTGCCAATCATCACCGTTTCTGCGACTGCGCCATCACTAGAAACTTCACATCACGGGGACATCACCACCTATATAAGAAGGTCCTCAGCGCGCTCTGCGTCCAGTGGGCTTGGCAGCATCACATCGAGCACAATGCTCAGGTACCCATTTTGCTTCATTGCGCAGGTTTCGGCCGTCTTGCTGCTTGCACAGCCATCGTCCCTCGGTTTTGCTACTTCCACACCGCCCTCATATCAAGCAGGTGGCGTTTGCTTCGTCACTGCAGCACGTGCCGATCTTTGCTTTATTAATGACACCAGCGAGCCAATTATCACCGTTTCTGCGACTGCGCCATCACTAGGAACTTCACATCTCGGAGACATCACCACCTATATGAGAAGGTCCTCTGCGCAGTCTGCATCCAGTGGGCTTGGCAGCAGCACATCGAGCACAATGCTCAGGAACCCGTTTTGCTTCTTTGCGCAGGTTTCGGCCGTCTTGCTATTCGCACAGCCATCGTCCCTCGGTTTTGCTTCTTCCACACCGCCCTCATATCAAGCAGGTGGCGTTTTCGTCGAGACTCCAGCACGTGCCGATCTTTGCTTGATGAACGACACCAGCGAGCCAATCATCACCGTTTCTGCGACTGCGCCATCACTAGGAACTGCACATCACGGGGACATCACCACCTATATAAGAAGGTCCTCAGCGCAGTCTGCATCCAGTGGGCTTGGCAGCAGCACATCGAGCACAATGCTCAGGAACCCGTTTTGCTTCATTGCGCAGATTTCAGCCGTCTTGCTGCTCGCACAGCCATCTTCCGTCGGTATTGGTTCTTCCACACCGCCCTCATATCAAGCAGGTGGCGTTTGCTTCGAGACTCCAGCACGTGCCGATCTTTGCTTGGTTAAGGACACCAGCGAGCCAATCATCACCGTTTCTGCGACTGCGCCATCACTAGGAACTTCACATCACGGGGACATCACCACCTATATAAGAAGGTCCTCAGCGCCGTCTGCATCCAGTGGGCTTGGCAGCAGCACATCGAGCACAATGCTCAGGAACCCGTTTTGCACCGTTGAGCGGGTTTCGGCCGTCTTGCTGCTCGCACAGCCATCGTCCCTCGGTATTGGTTCTTCCACACCGCCCTCATATCAAGCAGGTGGCGTTTGCTTCGAGACTCCAGCACGTGCCGATCTTTGCTTGATTAAGGACACCAGCGAGCCAATCATCACCGTTTGTGCGACTGCGCCATCACTAGGAACTTCACATCACGGGGACATCACCACCTATATAAGAAGGTCCTCAGCGTCGTCTGCATCCAGTGGGCTTGGCAGCAGCACATCGAGCACAACGCTCAGGTACCCGTTTTGCTACATTGCGCTGGTTTCGGCCGTCTTGCTGCTCGCACAGCCATCGTCCCTCGGTTTGGTTCTTCCACACCGCCCTCATATCAGGCAGGTGGCGTTTGCTTCGAGACTCCAGCACGTGCCGATCTTTGCTTGATTAACGACACCAGCGAGCAAATTATCGCCGTTTCTGCGACTGCGCCATCACTAGGAACTTCACATCTCGGAGACATCACCACCTATATAAGAAGGTCCTCTGCGCAGTCTGCATCCAGTGGGCTTGGCAGCAGCACATCGAGCACAATGCTCAGGAACCCGTTTTGCTTCTTTGCGCAGGTTTCGGCCGTCTTGCTATTCGCACAGCCATCGTCCCTCGGTTTTGCTTCTTCCACACCGCCCTCATATCAAGCAGGTGGCGTTTTCGTCGAGACTCCAGCACGTGCCGATCTTTGCTTGATGAACGACACCAGCGAGCCAATCATCACCGTTTCTGCGACTGCGCCATCACTAGGAACTTCACATCACGGGGACATCACCACCTATATAAGAAGGTCCTCAGCGCAGTCTGCATCCAGTGGGCTTGGCAGCAGCACATCGAGCACAATGCTCAGGAACCCGTTTTGCTTCATTGCGCAGATTTCAGCCGTCTTGCTGCTCGCACAGCCATCTTCCCTCGGTATTGGTTCTTCCACACCGCCCTCATATCAAGCAGGTGGCGTTTGCTTCGAGACTCCAGCACGTGCCGATCTTTGCTTGGTTAAGGACACCAGCGAGCCAATCATCACCGTTTCTGCGACTGCGCCATCACTAGGAACTTCACATCACGGGGACATCACCACCTATATAAGAAGGTCCTCAGCGCCGTCTGCATCCAGTGGGCTTGGCAGCAGCACATCGAGCACAATGCTCAGGAACCCGTTTTGCACCGTTGAGCGGGTTTCGGCCGTCTTGCTGCTCGCACAGCCATCGTCCCTCGGTTTTGGTTCTTCCACACCGCCCTCATATCAAGCAGGTGGCGTTTGCTTCGAGACTCCAGCACGTGCCGATCTTTGCTTGATTAAGGACAGCAGCGAGCCAATCATCACCGTTTCTGCGACTGCGCCATCACTAGGAACATCACATCACGGGGACATCACCACCTATATAAGAAGGTCCTCAGCGCCGTCTGCATCCAGTGGGCTTGGCAGCAGCACATCGAGCACAAAGCTCAGGAACCCGTTTTGCTTCATTGCGCAGATTTCGGCCATCTTGCTGCTCGCACAGCCATCGTCCCTCGGTTTTGGTTCTTCCACACCGCCCTCATATCAAGCACGTGGCGTTTGCTTCGAGACTCCAGCACGTGCCGATCTTTGCTTGATTAACGACACCAGCGAGCCAATCATCACCGTTTCGGCGACTGCGCCATCACTAGGAACTTCACATCACGGGGACATCACCACCTATATAAGAAGGTCCTCAGCGCCGTCTGCATCCATTGAGCTTGGCAGCAGCACGTCGAGCACAATGCTCAGGAACCCGTTTTGCTCCATTGCGCGGGCTTCGGCCGTCTTGCTGCTCGCAGAGCCATCTTCCCTCGGTTTGTTTCTTCCACACCGCCCTCATATCAAGCAGGTGGCGTTGGCTTCGAGACTCCAGCACGTGCCAATCTTTGCTTGGTTAACGACACCAGCGAGCCAATCATCACCGTTTCTGCGACTGCGCCATCACTAGGAAGTTCACTTCACGGGGACATAACCACCTATTTAAGAAGGTCCTCAGCGCCGTCTGCATCCAGTGGGCTTGGCAGCAGCACATCGAGCACAATGCTCAGGAACCCGTTTTGCTCCATTGCGCGGGTTTCGGCCGTCTTGCTGCTCGCACAGCCATCTTCCCTCGGTTTTGGTTCTACCACACCGCCCTCATATCAAGCAGGTGGCGTTTGCTTCGAGACTCTAGCACGTGCCGATCTTTGCTTGATTAAGGACACCAGCGAGCCAATCATCACCGTTTGTGCGACTGCGCCATCACTAGGAACTTCACATCACGGGGACATCACCACCTATATAAGAAGGTCCTCAGCGTCGTCTGCATCCAGTGGGCTTGGCAGCAGCACATCGAGCACAACGCTCAGGTACCCGTTTTGCTTCATTGCGCAGATTTCGGCCATCTTGCTGCTCGCACAGCCATCGTCCCTCGGTTTTGGTTCTTCCACACCGCCCTCATATCAAGCAGGTGGCGTTTGCTTCGAGACTCCAGCACGTGCCGATCTTTGCTTGATTAACGACACCAGCGAGCCAATCATCACCGTTTCGGCGACTGCGCCATCACTAGGAACTTAACATCACGGGGACATCACCACCTATATTAGAAGGTCCTCAGCGCCGTCTGCATCCAGTGGGCTTGGCAGCAGCACATCGAGCACAATGCTCAGGAACCCGTTTATCTCCATTGCGCGGGTTTCAGCCGTCTTGCTGCTCGCACAGCCATCGTCCCTCGGTTTTGCTTCTTCCACACCGCCCTCATATCAAGCAGGTGGCGTTTGCTTCGAGACTCCAGCACGTGCCGATTTTTGCTTGATTAACGACACCAGCGTGCCAATCATCACCGTTTCTGCGACTGCGCCATCACTAGAAACTTCACATCACGGGGACATCACCACCTATATAAGAAGGTCCTCAGCGCGCTCTGCGTCCAGTGGGCTTGGCAGCATCACATCGAGCACAATGCTCAGGTACCCATTTTGCTTCATTGCGCAGGTTTCGGCCGTCTTGCTGCTTGCACAGCCATCGTCCCTCGGTTTTGCTACTTCCACACCGCCCTCATATCAAGCAGGTGGCGTTTGCTTCGTCACTGCAGCACGTGCCGATCTTTGCTTTATTAATGACACCAGCGAGCCAATTATCACCGTTTCTGCGACTGCGCCATCACTTGGAACTTCACATCTCGGAGACATCACCACCTATATGAGAAGGTCCTCTGCGCAGTCTGCATCCAGTGGGCTTGGCAGCAGCACATCGAGCACAATGCTCAGGAACCCGTTTTGCTTCTTTGCGCAGGTTTCGGCCGTCTTGCTATTCGCACAGCCATCGTCCCTCGGTTTTGCTTCTTCCACACCGCCCTCATATCAAGCAGGTGGCGTTTTCGTCGAGACTCCAGCACGTGCCGATCTTTGCTTGATGAACGACACCAGCGAGCCAATCATCACCGTTTCTGCGACTGCGCCATCACTAGGAACTTCACATCACGGGGACATCACCACCTATATAAGAAGGTCCTCAGCGCAGTCTGCATCCAGTGGGCTTGGCAGCAGCACATCGAGCACAATGCTCAGGAACCCGTTTTGCTTCATTGCGCAGATTTCAGCCGTCTTGCTGCTCGCACAGCCATCTTCCGTCGGTATTGGTTCTTCCACACCGCCCTCATATCAAGCAGGTGGCGTTTGCTTCGAGACTCCAGCACGTGCCGATCTTTGCTTGGTTAAGGACACCAGCGAGCCAATCATCACCGTTTCTGCGACTGCGCCATCACTAGGAACTTCACATCACGGGGACATCACCACCTATATAAGAAGGTCCTCAGCGCCGTCTGCATCCAGTGGGCTTGGCAGCAGCACATCGAGCACAATGCTCAGGAACCCGTTTTGCACCGTTGAGCGGGTTTCGGCCGTCTTGCTGCTCGCACAGCCATCGTCCCTCGGTTTTGGTTCTTCCACACCGCCCTCATATCAAGCAGGTGGCGTTTGCTTCGAGACTCCAGCACGTGCCGATCTTTGCTTGATTAAGGACAGCAGCGAGCCAATCATCACCGTTTCTGCGACTGCGCCATCACTAGGAACATCACATCACGGGGACATCACCACCTATATAAGAAGGTCCTCAGCGCCGTCTGCATCCAGTGGGCTTGGCAGCAGCACATCGAGCACAAAGCTCAGGAACCCGTTTTGCTTCATTGCGCAGATTTCGGCCATGTTGCTGCTCGCACAGCCATCGTCCCTCGGTTTTGGTTCTTCCACACCGCCCTCATATCAAGCACGTGGCGTTTGCTTCGAGACTCCAGCACGTGCCGATCTTTGCTTGATTAACGACACCAGCGAGCCAATCATCACCGTTTCGGCGACTGCGCCATCACTAGGAACTTCACATCACGGGGACATCACCACCTATATAAGAAGGTCCTCAGCGCCGTCTGCATCCATTGAGCTTGGCAGCAGCACATCGAGCACAATGCTCAGGAACCCGTTTTGCTCCATTGCGCGGGCTTCGGCCGTCTTGCTGCTCGCAGAGCCATCTTCCCTCGGTTTGTTTCTTCCACACCGCCCTCATATCAAGCAGGTGGCGTTGGCTTCGAGACTCCAGCACGTGCCAATCTTTGCTTGGTTAACGACACCAGCGAGCCAATCATCACCGTTTCTGCGACTGCGCCATCACTAGGAAGTTCACTTCACGGGGACATAACCACCTATTTAAGAAGGTCCTCAGCGCCGTCTGCATCCAGTGGGCTTGGCAGCAGCACATCGAGCACAATGCTCAGGAACCCGTTTTGCTCCATTGCGCGGGTTTCGGCCGTCTTGCTGCTCGCACAGCCATCTTCCCTCGGTTTTGGTTCTACCACACCGCCCTCATATCAAGCAGGTGGCGTTTGCTTCGAGACTCTAGCACGTGCCGATCTTTGCTTGATTAAGGACACCAGCGAGCCAATCATCACCGTTTGTGCGACTGCGCCATCACTAGGAACTTGACATCACGGGGACATCACCACCTATATAAGAAGGTCCTCAGCGTCGTCTGCATCCAGTGGGCTTGGCAGCAGCACATCGAGCACAACGCTCAGGTACCCGTTTTGCTTCATTGCGCAGATTTCGGCCATCTTGCTGCTCGCACAGCCATCGTCCCTCGGTTTTGGTTCTTCCACACCGCCCTCATATCAAGCAGGTGGCGTTTGCTTCGAGACTCCAGCACGTGCCGATCTTTGCTTGATTAACGACACCAGCGAGCCAATCATCACCGTTTCGGCGACTGCGCCATCACTAGGAACTTAACATCACGGGGACATCACCACCTATATTAGAAGGTCCTCAGCGCCGTCTGCATCCAGTGGGCTTGGCAGCAGCACATCGAGCACAATGCTCAGGAACCCGTTTATCTCCATTGCGCGGGTTTCGGCCGTCTTGCTGCTCGCACAGCCATCGTCCCTCGGTTTTGCGTCTTCCACACCGCCCTCATATCAAGCAGGTGGCGTTTGCTTCGAGACTCCAGCACGTGCCGATTTTTGCTTGATTAACGACACCAGCGTGCCAATCATCACCGTTTCTGCGACTGCGCCATCACTAGAAACTTCACATCACGGGGACATCACCACCTATATAAGAAGGTCCTCAGCGCGCTCTGCGTCCAGTGGGCTTGGCAGCATCACATCGAGCACAATGCTCAGGTACCCATTTTGCTTCATTGCGCAGGTTTCGGCCGTCTTGCTGCTTGCACAGCCATCGTCCCTCGGTTTTGCTACTTCCACACCGCCCTCATATCAAGCAGGTGGCGTTTGCTTCGTCACTGCAGCACGTGCCGATCTTTGCTTTATTAATGACACCAGCGAGCCAATTATCACCGTTTCTGCGACTGCGCCATCACTACGAACTTCACATCACGGGGACATCACCACCTATATAAGAAGGTCCTCAGCGCCGTCTGCATCCAGTGGGCTTGGCAGCAGCACATCGAGCACAATGCTCAGGAACCCGTTTTGCACCATTGAGCGGGTTTCGGCCGTCTTGCTGCTCGCACAGCCATCGTCCCTCGGTTTTGGTTCTTCCACACAGCCCTCACATCAGGCAGGTGGCGTTTGCTTCGAGACTCCAGCACGTGCCGATCTTTGCTTGATTAACGACACCAGCGAGCCAATTATCACCGTTTCTGCGACTGCGCCATCACTAGGAACTTCACATCTCGGGGAAATCACCACCTATATAAGAAGGTCCTCAGCGCAGTCTGCATCCAGTGGGCTTGGCAGCAGCACATCGAGCACAATGCTCAGGAACCCGTTTTGCTCCATTGCGCGGGTTTCGGCCGTCTTGCTGCTCACACAACCATCGTCCCTCGGTTTTGCTTCTTCCACACTGCCCTCATATCAAGCAGGTGGCGTTTGCTTTGAGACTCCAGCACGTGCCGATCTTTGCTTGATTAATGACACCAGCGAGCCAATCATCACCGTTTCGGCGACTGCGCCATCACTAGGAACTTCACATCACGGGGACATCACCACCTATATAAGAAGGTCCTCAGCGTCGTCTGCATCCAGTGGGCTTGGCAGCAGCACATCGAGCACAATGCTCAGGTACTCGTTTTGCTTCATTGCGCAGATTTCGGCCATCTTGCTGCTCGCACAGCCATCGTCCCTCGGTTTTGGTTCTTCCACACCGCCCTCATATCAAGCAGGTGGCGTTTGCTTCGAAACTCCAGCACGTGCCGATCTTTGCTTGATTAACCACACCAGCGAGCCAATCATCACCGTTTCGGCGACTGCGCCATCACTAGGAACTTAACATCACGGGGACATCACCACCTATATTAGAAGGTCCTCAGCGCCGTCTGCATCCAGTGGGCTTGGCAGCAGCACATCGAGCACAATGCTCAGGAACCCGTTTTGCTCCATTGCGCGGGTTTCGGCCGTCTTGCTGCTCGCACAGCCATCGTCCCTCGGTTTTGCTTCTTCCACACCGCCCTCATATCAAGCAGGTGGCGTTTGCTTCGAGACTCCAGCACGTGCCGATCTTTGCTTGAATAACGACACCAGCGTGCCAATCATCACCGTTTCTGCGACTGCGCCATCACTAGAAACTTAACATCACGGGGACATCACCACCTGTATAAGAAGGTCCTCAGCCCGCTCTGCATCCAGTGGGCTTGGCAGCAGCACATCGAGCACAATGCTCAGGAACCCGTTTTGCTCCATTGCGCGGGTTTCGGCCGTCTTGCTGCTCGCACAGCCATCGCCCTCGGTTTTGCTTCTTCCACACCGCCCTCATATCAAGCAGGTGGCGTTTGCTTCGTGACTGCAGCACGTGCCGATCTTTGCTTTATTAATGACGCCAGCGAGCCAATTATCACCGTTTCTGCGACTGCGCCATCACTAGAAACTTCACATCACGGGGACATCACCACCTATATAAGAAGGTCCTCAGCGTCGTCTGCATCCAGTGGGCTTGGCAGCAGCACATCGAGCACAATGCTCAGGTACCCATTTTGCTTCATTGCGCAGATTTCGGCCATCTTGCTGCTCGCACAGCCATCGTCCCTCGGTTTTGGTTCTTCCACACCGCCCTCATATCAAGCAGGTGGCGTTTGCATCGAGACTCCAGCACGTGCCGATCTTTGCTTGATTAACGACACCAGCGAGCCAATCATCACCGTTTCGGCGACTGCGCGATCACTGGGAACTTCACATCACGGGGACATCACCTCCCATATAAGAAGGTCCTCAGCGCCGTCTCCATCCAGTGGGCTTGGCAGCAGCACATCGAGCATAATGCTCAGGAACCCGTTTTGCTCCATTGCGCGGGCTTCGGCCGTCTTGCTGCTCGCAGAGCCATCTTCCCTCGGTTTTGGTTCTTCCACACCGCCCTCATATCAAGCAGGTGGCGTTTGCTTCGATACTCCAGCACGTGCCGATCTTTGCTTGGTTAAGGACACCAGCGAGCCAATCATCACCGTTTCTGCGACTGCGCCATCACTAGGAACTTCATATCACGGGGACATCACCACTTATATAAGAAGGTCCTCAGCGCCGTCTGCATCCAGTGGGCTTGGCAGCAGCACATCCAGCACAATGCTTAGGTACCCGTTTTGCTTCATTGCGCAGGTTTCTGACTACTCTTCTGCCGCTTGGTATCGTAGCGATGATCGCTTTTTGTTGCTGCTGCCGTGCCCACTGTGTATAAAGAATGCTTTATCGTATGTTTGTTTTTCAAAGATGATTTATTAAAATGTGGTGATATTGAATCAAGTCCAGGCACAGACAAAAGAGAAAAAGAAATGCTCCAGCAGCTACTCTTAGGTCAAAACACCCTAACTGCATCTGTCAATGACATTATGGCGAATCAGAGTTCTTTCGAAGAAAAGATAGATACCTTGACAAATGGAATTAAATGTCTTGAAAACGAGGTAGCAATAATCAATACTATAAAATCTGACACGCAGTACCTAAAGTCGACCGCAACTAAACTGGAAGCCACTGTTTCATGCCTGTTGGATAAAATCGACGACTTGGAAAACGGGAGCCGTAGGAACAATTTACATATTTCTGGAATCAAAGAAGGGATTAAAGAATCGAGCAGAACTTACGCACAAAATACCAAAGGAATTCTTTAATGGGAAGTTAGGAGTTGAAGTAAATAGCATTGAAAGGTGTAGAATAGGTTTGAGATCAAAAAAGAATACCCAGTGATGATGAAATTGGGCGATTATCGAGAGAACCCAAGCAGCACGCCGTCAATGGACCGGCACTGGTCCAATATTGGGATATATTGGTCCCAATATTGGTCAATATTGGTGTCTGCTTGGGGTGCACTAAGAGCAGAGATATATGCCAACCAATTTGATTGGCTCTGCTATCAAAACCAGTATTGGCATACAACCTTGTTTACTGGCATTCAATGGCACTCAATAGCTACTCAATATCTTAAACCCAAGCTCACTCACTGGTTTCTGTATCGGCTATCCCGCCAAGCTCACTGGCCATCCAATATCTTGTTTCAATGCTTATTCACTGGATATTTACAACTGGCATCCAGCCAGATTTATCGGCTACCCAATATTTCCAATCCAATCTTGCCCAGTGGTTTTGCATTATTGGCATCCAGCCGCAGCAATTGGCAATCCGGCACATTATAGTGCTGAATGTTTCAATAATCAGTACTACGGCTAGTTGCTCTTTCGTGCCATGGCTAATAGGCAACTACAAAGCCATCCCATGCGTATGCAGTGCTGATATTTTTCATGTAGCCTTTTATTGAAATAAAGCATGCTGAGAATATCCATATACAGAATATAATACAGCTGAAAGGTTCATTGCATGGTGATTTATTAGGTGTGCATGGGTTACAGGGCATGGAAATATTTAGGCAGAACTCTTAAGACTTCAGTGATCCTCCTGTTCTTGCGTCCCTTGGCAAGGTGTTCTCAGTTCCCAAGTTGAAGGAAGGCGCTGAGTTCATCGCAGCTTCTTTTGTGGTCGGTTGTAGGGGCAGCAGCTCCCAGCAGCCTTTAAAGATATGGACTTGAGGAGCGTGCATAACAATGTATTTGCTTCCGCAGATGGCACCTGAAAAAAAAACAACATTCATAAATCCCATTAAGAGAGAAAACTTTTGGAGAGTGGATGTACAGCTAGACCGTGGAGTAAAAATGCAAAATAAAGCACCGCCTGTTGGCCCTCAGACAACTTTCTTGTCTGGTTTACTCAGGTTGAAATCAGCTGCATACTCGGTGAGGCCGGAATATTAACTTGGTTACATTGGTTGCGACATCTGGCAGTGCACGGCTTCCCATATAGATGTGTTGTTGACGCTGGAAACATAAAACAAAATGATATTTGCCGTTATCTATTCGTTAAGCAGAGTCGGTGCTTGCCCTCTTCTACTTGTAGTGCCTTTGGGATTGAACACCTGTAGAAGAAAGACGTCATAACTGCATGCTTCAAATCAATAGCTTTCCTTTGAATAGCTTTCGTTAGGATAGATTGCCGCAAGAGCTAAAAGAAACTACAAAAGAAAAAAGAGACGCAAAAACTGGCAGTCGCACTCCGACCGCCGCTGCTAAAATTAGTGTACATCGCATCATTACTGCAAAGAGAACATTTTAAAGTTTGTCAAAGCTGCAGCTAAACCAACGTACGACACATATGCTTTAGGGTTTGTGTGATATGCTCAAATTGAAAAAATAAAGAAATCCGTAGCTTAACATGACGTTTGTTGTTTGAACAAGTTTGTATGTGTGGTAAAGTATAAGAACTATGGTAACAACTGTAAATAAGAATCCCCTTTTCAGAATTTTTTTCATACAGTTCTTCGCGCGGACAGTAGAAGCTCTTGCACGTAGAATACAATGTGTCATGTTTCAGGCAAGCCCCTTTTTTCTGCGCGATATAATAATCTATAACTGTGGATAAATGCATTTTTGAACAAAACGTTTTTTATTATTTCCGCAAATAATCATATTTAGCAATAAGAATAAGTGCGTCGGCAGATCTTCTTTCCGGATGCTTTTAGTTTTCTACAATTAATAGTAAAACTGCACCTGCTGGCTATTTTATGACACTTCTACTACTCGGGATTAGCGCAGGAGAAAGATCAAACACGTGAATAAGCTAAAAGTCGTTTAGACCATTCCAAACGCTCATTCATAACGGCAGATTACAATATTAAATATTCGCTCGCAACTAAAAATCATGTTCCAGAAAGCTCAACTTAACCATGAGTTTTGAATATAGTATGTAAAAGAAATTTATCACTTCAGACACACAACACGCGCGATGAAGTTCTAACCTGAAAATCGCACAAAACACGCATCATGTTTTACAGGGCCACATTTTTCTTTTGCAATACAAATTGGCCACCTCTGCGCCGTAACTTTTGTCTTTGTGACCAGAGTTAATGCATACAAAATAGTGCGCTGAAAAAAACAGTTCAGAATTGACTAGCGTGGTGCGGTACAAATAAATGGCTTTTCGTCTTGCAAGCATATAGGTTATTGACACGATGATCAAGGCTGACAACATACAGCACCAAATCATGCAAAAAAGGTATCTTACCATAAGGCTAGCGCAGATTCGCAGACCTCAGTTGCAACAGTCCAAAATGAATTTCGCCAGGCAAAGTACATCCCAGTGATCTGATGCTTTATTACACCTGGTAAGAAAAAGTAGCGATCTTACAACGAGACAAAGCAAGAAATAATCTCAGAAAGCTCAGTTCAGTTATGAACAAACAACTTAAAATGCTGGTGATACTCGCAGATATCCTCTTTCAGGCATGGTCATTAAAACGAATTGGAACTTTCACAAGGCTTGGGTTTTCGGTTCTGCTGTCCAAAGCTGCGGGAGCTCGAGCAGCTCGAGCGGTCGGGGATTGTGTGGCCGGCCGGACGCCTCTGAATCAACCGCTTGTGTCCAGTTTCGAGGCACGGTTGGAAGGGAGCAGAAGGTCGTTGTGTTTTCTCTCCCTCTCCCTCTCTCTCTCTTTTTGCTCCCTCTCCCTCTCTCTTTTTGCTTGAGATCTGTCTAAAGAGGAGGCATAAAGCTCGAAAGGCGGTGAGAGAAATGAAAGAGGTCCCGTCGGACCGCGCGGGCCCACAAGGCTGCCAGCCAGGAAAGTTGGCTCCCCCCCCACCCCTCCCCACGTCCCATCTCCCCTTCCCCCGGATGCCAAGAGTGCCGCCGCGAGCGACATTAGGCCGGCATAACCCGCGTCCGGTATCCCCCCCTCCCCCCCCCCCCCCCCCCCCCCCCCCCCCCAAGAATATCCCACAGATCCTAGAAGTAGTTGGCTGGAAGGAAGGGAAGAGTGCGGGGGAGTATACGGGAGGGGGGGGGGCATTGTGAGCAACGCATGCCTAGCCGGGAGGAAAGAAAGGGCAGTGAAGGTCGCTGTCCTTCCGCGGCGATGACTGATTCACGGGGAGAAAAGGCTACAAGACCTGAAGTTGAAAGCGGTTTGGAAAATTGCTTTAGTCAAGGCCCTCGGGCGGAGAGACGACGAAAGGACGAGAGAATGGAAACCATATGTTCTTTGCGCCAAGCATGTGAGGAGGAATGCGCAGAGTTTTGCCCTCGGCTTCGCTAAAACAACGAGAAGTGCATTTGGAGCTCTTTGGTCGCCTTGGTTGCTGGCTCGGGAACATTTTCAGTGGCGCGATAATCTCGTTACATTTTTTTTTGTTAATGCGAAGTTCGTTTTACCTATCTATTTCAGTAATAATCACATACGTAAAACAATATTCAGTTTTCACGGAATCGTTCTCGGTTCGAACAAATGGACATAATTGTTTTACTAAAGATGGCACACAGGTTCATGACGGAGTGCTCTTGAAACGTCATCACGCGCAACTGAGCGATGCAGCAGCCCGTATACTTGCTGTATTCCTATTAAGGAAAAGAAAAGCGAAAACGACCATAACTACGGGTACTTCAAGGTTAAAATTCCCATGTTATGAAGTTTTATTTTTTTCAAATCAGGTCGACGTTTAGAGGAAGAAAAAATCCGCATAGAACTAAGCGTGCGCATATAAAGCAGCAAGAGATACAAAATACTCGACGAGCTAAGATCTGAAGAACTAAATTGGCAGTAAAGAAAGAATAGAAAGAAAGCAAGGGTCAACATTGAAACTATATCTACGAACTTGGGACAGTGTAGTCCTCAGAAAGAAGCGTGGTAAAATCATCTTTCAGCCCGCGGAAGCTGCGCTTGTGAAAGCGGCAGAATATTTCAGAGGAAACCTAATTCTCAATCATGTGTTAGATTCTTCGAGAGTGATGTTCTCTAATAATGCCCCAAAACTGCTTAAATAACGCACTCGCATTACTTTTATTATATATGAATTGCCATTCGCTATCTGGTTGACACGATGGGATAGAATTGTTTAGTTCTCTGGAGGGAAACGCCTTCGGTGCGGTGATTATATGGTTGGATAATAAGGCACAGAATGCCTGAAGAATAGTTTCTGATCAGTGCTTAGGAGAACGCTGTCAAAAGCTGTAGTGAAATGCATCATTATGAGCCATGCATTGCAGCTTTCGAACGAAAATAACTTCCATAGAGAGCATCGTTATTATGCAATTTCAATTTTGTTACCATATATGCTGACGACACATGAGCGCGTTCATTGCACTGTAGGTAATTGTTTTAAATTCTTATTTTTTTCGTTTGCCTTACCACATGTAGTGCTGTTGATTTTTTTATTATCTTCCACATGCACACAACGTTTCGGCAGTGTGCGATTTACGTCGCATTAGAATACGAACCACCCCAGTACAGTTCAGATTTCTTTTCTTGTCAAGGGAATTAGCTAGACATAGCATAGAATATATGTTGCTTGTATTTTTTCTTTGAGCTGAAATATTTTATGCGCTGCTACACCGATGACCAAAGTCGTTCAGTCTTTATCTGTCTATTGCTGAAGCCCACAGCAGAGCGCTAAAGAGTGCAGGAATACGATGAAAATTTGTGTTTAGTAGATATTAGAACTCGAAGGCCTTGAAAGCAGCCCAACATATCTGTCTATAAGAACAGCTAGTACTGAGGCGTGGTATAGTCGGTGCTGATGCTGAATGCCGGAAACAGCTAGCGTAACGGCGAATCATGCAGTAAGTGTTTGATTGGCTAGCGCGATCGATCTCTCCCACCTCTGCTGTCGCTTGAACATATGTAGGGTTTCTCTCTATTGCGTAAAACAAGGCGGAAATAATGATGCTACGCGTGCGTGTTTCCAATCATGGACGAACGTTTACAGGATGTGGATTCACCGGATATATTCGATCGTTTCCGCGTTTACTATCCAAACGTAGCCACTGGTGTTTGTTCAAGCGACTCACACGTTCTGTTGCGATCTTTGCATTTGAGTATACCTTGCGTTTCTTGACTGCGCAGGAGGTTTTTTTGCGGGCACGCATCTATTAAACGCTTGCTTGTCAGATGCGTGCTCGAGCGTGTGCGTATGCTTGTGCCCTCGTATGCGTATATATAGGCCCATCGAACGAAATCCCATGCGCGAGAGTTGTTATCGAGATGTGTTCAGGATCTGTGCACTGATGTGTCTATCACTTTCAATCATCCTAGTTTGACTAGATCAGAAAAACAAATCGTCTCCACCAGGAATCGGACTCCTAGCCTAGCTAGCGCTTGAACCAACTGCGCTAAACCCTGGATCGCGAAACTAGCAGCATACGTAATTCTCCTTGTCTACCGTGATGATAGCGACGAGAATGACGCTGCAATTAGTGATAATAACAATGATGACAGTATCAATGGTAATCACGCTGCGTTTAGTTGATAACGATAATTATATGTGATGCACCGTATACAGCAGCATTAATCTCGCCTTCGCAAATTTCTGCAGTGTAGATTCCACGTGCTGTCAGAATTTTTTCAAAACTTGGCTAAAGTTTGAAACACTATTTGTGTTAGCTACGTCCACGCGTGATTGACATCCGGCCCTCTAGTCTGCAGGAATTGTCTCGAAGATATTATATCCAGAATTTTACATAACAATTGATCGTGCCTAAAATCGTACATAAAAGAGTACTCTACCAAAGTTGTCAAATATAATCGCAGGTCATCCGCAACAATTAGTGAATCATGGAAAATATATTCTACATTTTCCGTGATGGGCGCTTCTGTGCATTTTATGTGGTCAGCTCAGTCAAACAATTTTAAGACAATCTGTACATTAATCCCAAAAAACATTATATATATGGTGGCCCAAATTACGTATGGCGTATGAATATCTACAGTTGAACGTAAACTGATGTCCGGGCCAGCAAAAAATTTAGTTGGGACGAAATTAGTTCAAAAACAGCTATATTTGGATACATGCACATTGAAAAATGTCTGTGTCGGTCAGAGCTGCTTCTACTGTTTTTTTAGCGCCGCCGCAGCCTGAAAGGTTCAATGGTGACCAGCCATCAAAGCTCGTTAGACAATATTGACTACTAGAAGCCACGATATATACAATATTGGAATGTCACCAAACCTGATGGGACAATATTGACCAATCTATGTCAAGATATACTTATTGTTGATAAGCCATCCATATTGGCAGAACATAATTGCCCAACCTATGCCATTAGGATGCAATGCTGGCTTGCCATCACAGTCCATCGAACAATATTGAACAATATAATGCAATATGTATACAATGTTGGCAGGCCGCCATGACAGGCGGGTCACAATTGACCAATATATGCCAAGATTTATTTATAGCTGACAGGACAATCATAATGGCCGGACAATATTAACCAATTTATGCCATTATATGTGCAATGCTGGCCAGCCATCAAAGCTCATTACACAATAATGACCACTATAAACCAAGATATTTGCAATGTTGGGATGCCACCAAAGCTGGTGGGGCAATATTGACCAATGCATTCAATGTTAACAAGACAACCATAATGACCAGACAATATTAACCAAGCTATGCCACGATATGTCCAATGCTGGTTAGCCATCACAGTCCATCAAGCAATATTGACCACTAACAGCCGATCTGTAACATTGTTGGCATGCCAGCATGACTGTCAGGACAATATTGACCAATGCATGCCAATATAGATTCAATGTTCACACGACAGCCATATCGGCAGAACATTATTGCCCAACATATGCCATGATATGTGCAATGCTGGTCAGCCATCAAGGCTCATTAGACAATATCGACCAGTAGAAACCAAAATATTACAATATGAGGAAGCCGCCTAAGTTGGTTGGATATTTATGGACCACTGTATGCCTAGATAAATTCAATATTGAGAAGCCGTTGTTATTGACAGGACAATATTTACCGGGTTATACCATGGTGTGGAAGATATTGGCAAACCATTGCAGCTTGTTGGCCAATAATGACCAGGTTGTCTCGTTGTGTATACAATAACGGCAAACTGTTCAATATGCATGGGAATTATTGACCGCGTTTAGCCGGTAGAATGCCAATAACGGATATGGGCGAAGTTCACTGGGCCAATAATGATTATGTTATAGCACGGCTGCACATTATTGGTAGCTCATTGGCACCATTGGGCCACTTGTGGGCCAGTAATCACCAATCAATACCCAATATTGGGCCGATGGCTGGTGCTGCCTGGGAAGGTCTCGATAATGAAGGCATACCCGAAATTGAAAGGCACAGATTTGTTAGTTAGTGAAGATTTTTCAAAAAGAATTCGGGACATCAGAAAAAGTTATGGGAAAGCGCATCTCAGCAAAAGAGCAATGGAGTGAAAGTTAAGTTGGTTTTTGACAAGTTGAGCATTGCCGGTGATATGTTTAGATGGGATAATGCAAGAAACGCTCGGTAAAAAATCACGAGGAATCAAAGGTGACGCCTGAAAAGTGGCAGGCAGGCTTTCAGCATACTTAACATGAATTGTCGCTGCGTCGTCAACAAAACTAGTGAACTTGAAGGTATGCTTTTTTCACATGACGTGGACTCTGCCATGCGTGCAGATAGCTGGTTGAGCAGGGAAATAATTGATAGTGAATTTGTTCCTAAAGGATATAAAGTTTTTCGTGTCGACCGTGATAAGGGAGGGGCGGGATAGCAATCCTATTCAAATCATGATGTAAAAAATAGCGCGAAAAACACAAGGACTATTTTCGCGCTATTTTTTACATCATGACGTCCACTAACTCGCCCAGATTTCTGCGTTACTTATTGAAATCATCCCTGGAACTTTTCAGAATGCCTGATGCTGAAGGCACTGAAGCCGTGTTTTGTAAAACATATGTAAATAAGGTCCGCTTTATTCTTCGTGCTTTTATAGACCTCCGAGCTCTCCTGTTACAGTCGTAGAAAATTTAGAGGCATATTTACAATCCCGTGTAAAAACAGACGATAGACTAATACTGGCTGCTGATTCCAACTTGCCTAAAATTGATTGGCAGAATTTGTCATCTTGCCGTTCCATAATTGTGAAACTGAAATGCTCGACATTGTGTTCACATTTGACTTGCTTCAAGCGGTAAATAATTTTACGAGATTGCTAGGTGCTGTAGGATCAATTCTAGATTTATTTTTTGTAAACGGTGCCATCCGCAATTTCGTAAAATGAGACGTCACAAAAGGAATATCCGACCACAAAGCTGTACTAATAAGTTTGTCAGATGTGTACCCAAGTTATGAATCTAGTGATAAATTCTTTCCTAATTTTTCACGTGCTGACGACGAATCTATTTTGGACATGCTTGATTTATGTTTTGATAACATTAGAAATAGCCCCGGCAGCGTGAATGACTTATGGCTTTCGTTTAGAAAAATATTTTCCAATTGTTTGACCATTTTGTTCCCCAAACTGCAAAAAAAAATCAGTCTGCTTTATTGCATGGATTTCTGAGGAGACGTTACGCTTGCAGCCAAGGCTTAAAAGATTAAACAAGAAGTTGAGCAGAAACATATCCTTAAAACCAGTCGTGGAAGAAATGTTTGAACAACTTAAGCGGCAAATCACTTGCGACAAAGAAAAATATTACGGAGCCTTGCTGCCTTCGTTCATTAGAACCACTCCCGAGCGATTCTGGCGTCAAATACTACCAAAATCGTCTTCCACGAATTACTTCATGCTAAACGGGAAATGTGTACGTGATGAGGGTGTTGTTTGTTCAGCGTTCAACACATTCTTCCATTCGATATTTACACCGTTCAATGGTTGTCTCCCTAACTTTTCGGTATCGTTTCCTGCCATATCTGATGTTATTTTGGAGACTGGTGATTTTAATTTGCTCTTGAACCTTGACGTTAAAAACTTACCAGGTCCCGATAATATACCAAATGCTTTTTTGAAGCGCTATGCAGAGTTGTGCGCGTAATACTTATCTGTTGTATTGGTCAGGTCATTACGTGAAGGTTCTTTACCGGATGACTGCAGGACAGCCGCGATAAAACTTTTGCATAAAGTCGGGAAAAAACACACACATCGAGAACTACCGACCAATCTCACAAACGCCGATATCATGTAAAATTTCAGAGCACATAATTTATAAACATATATATTAGGTTTCTTGGAAGAGAACAAAGTACTCGCAGATTTTCAACACGGTTTCAGACCTAGCTTTTCCACAATTGGTGTCAATTTTTCACTCTAAATAACACTTCATCTAACAGTACCGTGGTAGTGTCTGGTGTCCCCCAGGAATCTGTATTGGGTCCACTTTTATTTAAATTTATTATAATGACATTGTTACAGGTCTTTCAGTAAATGTGAAGCTGTACGCGGATGATTGTATTTTGTACAAAGAGGTGTCCTCAGTTTATGACCAAGTGTGTCTAAATAATTTCGCGAAAGTGATTGCGTGGTGCAATGAATGGCAGACGTGCGTTAATCTTGAAAAAAAAAACTGTTTTTATGAAAATTAAACATCAGAAAAGGCCTCTTCACCTTGTGTACGGTAATAGCAACATGTCATTGATGGAGGTAACACAGTATAAATATTTGGGCCTGCGGATTACTAACAACCTTTCCTGGACAAAATACATATATACTGTTGTAGCAAATTCAATGCGCAAACTCTATTTTTTTAGGCGTTCATTGAAGTTTGCCCCCCCCCCCCCCCCCCCCCCCCCCCCCCCCCCCCCCAGTGTTGGTGTATTAGCACAAAATTTCCTCATCCGGCCGCTCTTGGAATATGCCATAATTATCTGGGACCCTTTCACATTAACCAACCTTCATAAACTAGAGGGAATACAGCACAAGGTAGTTAGGTTTTTGTTTAACTCACACGGCCGTGCATCTGTCAGTGAGTTCGTGAAACGCAGCGGATTACCCCCAGTTAGTGAGCACAATCGTGTCTGTCGATTAAAGTTTTTATTTCAACTCATAAAAGGTCACTATAATATCATTACTTCTATTTATTTTGTTTACTCCTCAGGTTATAACACGAGACAAAGGCACGATCTGACAATAACTCCCTTGAATGCGCGAAATAACTGTTTTAAATATTCTGTTTTTTCTAGGCCAATTACTGAGTGGAATGAACTTAACAGTGAGAGTGTTACTCAAAATAGTGTAGTAATATTTGAAAAGTGCCTGCAAATGTTATGAATTTTATGAATTTGAAGTTGTGTTTATATGCTTGTATTTCATTTTTTTCTCCACCCTACTATATGTACTGGATCGCAGTATCTCTAAATAAAGAAAAAAAAACCTTTCGCACATTGCCAAGCCGTTGACGCAGCTTACAAAGAGTGACGTAGCTTTTCGATGGCAAGCGCCGCAAGAAGAAGCATTTCCCGAACTGAAACGCCACCTACAGTCTCTTCCTGTCCTTGGCCACTTTTAATGAAAACGCCGAGACCGAAATTCACGCCGACGCAAGCATTTTGGCCTAGGCGCTGTTCTCGTTCAAAAGAGAGCCGGACAGGAGAAAGTTATCGCCTACGCTAGCCGTTCCTTGTCGAAAGCTGAATCCAATTATTCGACGACAGAGAAAGAATGTCTTGCCATTATTTGGGCCACATCAAAATTTCGCCCATATTTGTACGGACGACCATTCAGGGTTGTGAGGGATCGCCACGCTCTCTGCTGGCAAGATCCCTCCAGCCATCTTGCGCGATGGAGACTGCGTCCTCAAGTATTCTGCGTTCACAGTCGTCTACAAGTCCGGCCGTAATCACTCCGATGCGGACTCCTTGTCACGAGCCCCGTTGATGCGCCGCCCGCCGAGAGAAGACGACAAAGACGCCTTCTTAGGACCGGTATCTGCCAGCAGATTTGCAGAACAACAGCGATCAGACCCTGAGCTGAAAGAGCTAGCCGATTAGTTAGAAGGAAAGAGCGCTCCCCCCCCCCTCGTTGAGTTCAAGTATCAGCTGTAGTTATTCGTGTTAGAAAATTACGTCCTTGTGAAGAACTTTATCCCACAGGACCACACGCCTTCAAGTTGTGCCTATAGACCTCAGAGACGAAATTCTGGAAGCGTGTCACGATGAGCCAACAACAGGACATCTCGTCCTTCCACGCACATTCAATCGAATCCGGGAGAAGTATTATTGGCCACGATTAGCTGCCGATGTCGCCCATTACGTCAAAATGTGCCGTAAGTGCCAGCGACGCAAGACACCTCCAACGAGACCTGCTGGTCTACTGAACCCGCTATCACCCTCAACTATCCGTCCGTCCGCTTGTCCGTGTCTTACTTCCTTCAATCCTTCGTGTACTTTCGCGCTATTTTCCATCATGAATGTTAACCAACTCGCCCAACTTTCGGCATTACTCAACTAAGCCTTTTCAACAAATAGCAATGGACCTTCTCGGACCCTTCTCAACTTCACTGACGAGAAAAAAGTGGATCATTGTGGATACTGAATACATGACCCGTTATGCCGAAGCCAAAGCCCTGCCTAACTTTTCCGCCGTGGAAGTCGCCAAGTTTTTCTTCGACCAAATCCTCCTACGACAAGGCACCCCAGAAGTTCTCATTACGGACAGGGGAACCACATTTACGGCAGAGCTCACTGAAGCCATCCTGAAATACAGACAGACAAGCCACCGGAGAACAATTGCCTACCATCCCCAGACCAACGGACTTACGGAGCGCCTCAACAAAACGATCGCAGATATGATCGCCATGTACGTGGACGGCGAACACAAGACCTGGGACGCCATCCGGCCGTACGTGATCTTCGCGTAAAACACGGCAGTCCAGGAGACGACCAGAGCGACCCCTTTCAAGCTTGTGTACGGCAGGGAGCCCACGCCGACGCTCGACGCAATGCTGCCGCACGTAACCAACGAAGACAACCTTGACGTCGCCGCCTACCTGCATCGTGCAGAGGAAGCCCGGCGACTCGCACGGCTGCGTATTAAAGACCAAAAGTCGACGATACAACTTACGACGATGCCACGCAGAGTACAATCCAGGAGAGCAAGTGTGGGTTTAGACAGCAATTCGCCGTCGCGGACTAAGTGAAAAGTTGTTGCGTCAATATTTTGGGCCGTACAATATCATTGGCCGCGTCGGACCACTGGACTGTGAAATCCTTCCGGACGGTAAGTCAGCATCCCAACGGCGGCGCGCACGCCCAGAAATCTTATATGTTGTACGACTGAAGCCATATTACGCGCGTAAAAGAATCTGTGGTGTCTAGACTTTGCAGTGTTTGTCTAAGTTGCTTTGTTCTGGAACATCGAGGCGATGTTTTTTTAAGGGGGGAGTAATGCAGCGAAACCTTGAAAACTTTGCTTGTTTTTTTTAGTATTCTTTGTTTGTTAATGCTCGATGTCGCGAGAGGCATCTTTATCAGTTTCTTTGTCGCGCAAGATGCGCCGAGATCTGTCTCGAAGATTCCGCAGTAGGATTCTGAGTTCGGCAAGTTGGGCGAAGTTCATTTTGGATGGGAAAAACAGCGCGAAAGGACGAAGGACAAAGTAAGAAGAACACACAGACGAGCGCTGACTCGCAACTACATTTTTATTCAGAAATCAAAAACATGTATATTTCGCATCACATGACCGTTCCTTCCCCGCGCACACGTCCAAAGCATGCCTCAGAACGCCAAATCATAGAAAAAAAGCAAAACCCCAACAACCGGTATAAGGAAAAAACGAAACAACAGCCACAAAAACCGAAAAAACGCCAAAATAACAATTGTAAAATCTTTAAAAACACACATTCGCTTGAAGTGTTGTCAAGAAAAGCAATTTCTTTTTTAAACTATCATTAACGATGGCTGGCTAAGGCATTACATTCATCTTGTCTTTTGCGAATGTGGTATGCTTCCATTAACTCCCTTGTCGCCTTATCTTTATGACGGAATAAAATACGCGTTTGCGCGACTAGTGGTCTGCAAACTTTGTCATTAGCCTTGGTGCAATCTTGGCAGTGCTTTTTAGATGAGAATACGTTGATTCGGAGAGTGATCTGAGGTGTTCCCTGAGCCGAACATTGACACTCCGGCTGGTCTGTCCAATGCACACTTTCTTGAATAACAGAGGAAGCTCGTAAACTACTGAACATGCACATTTTACTCATCTTGGCCTATGTGATATTGCACAACATATATATATATATATATATATATATATGTGTGTGTGTGTGTGTGTGTGTGTGTGTGTGTGTGTGTGTGTGTGTGTGTGTGTGTGTGTGTGTGTGTGTGTGTGTGTGTGTGTGTGTGTGTGTGTGTGTGTGTGTGTGTGTGTGTGTGTGTGTGTGTGTGTGTGTGTGTGTGTGTGTGTGTGCGTGTGTGTGTGTGTGTGTGTGTGTGTGATTTTTTATTTCTGAATAAACATGTAGTTGCGAGAGTCAGCGCTCGTCTGTGTGCTCTTCTTACTTTGTCCTTCGTCTTTTTGCGCTGTTTTTCCCATCCAAGAAGATTCCGACCAGTCGCGTATATCTCTACAATATTCTAGGTTGTGTTAGTAACAGTTTGCGACGTTATCTAGATGGTTCGGAGCCACCTTTAAATTGATCGTTGAGGTGTGTGACAGGCATTCTTAGTTGGACGATCGACGAGCACGTTTGTTGCTACCGCCGCCGCAGAATTGCTGAGTTCTTTTGCGCGCGCACGCCAGCCCAATAAATTCCTTCCCTGCACTCCAAGACTCTTCATTTGTGTCATCGACTTTCTCGCCATCACGTGACAATATGACTCCAGCTTTTTCCAAAATAGCCAATTCCCGCTCGACCCGTTCTCGCAGTGCATGCGGCAGTGATCGCGCCGGAGGGGACGCGTTCTCCTTAAATACAATGCTCGTCTTGAACCCTTTCATCGGTCAGCCTCGAACACTTCGCGATATTTCTCAGTCAATGTCATCGAGGGCATTTCTTTCGTCAGTGGCTGCACACGCATCACTTCATTCCACAGAGCTTTGATTTTACTCAGCCAGTTACCGCCAAACAACGTAGGCATTCTGGCGCCTTTCGTCTCTTTAGCGATTACTAGGGGCAAGCGAAAACACTGATCGTAGTACTTCATCATCATCATCATCAGCCTAACTATACCCACTGCAGGGCGACGGCCTCTCCCATATTCCTCCCCTTAACCCGGTTCTGTGCTAGTTGCATCCACTTGACCCCTGCGAACTTCCTAATCTCATCCGCCCACCTAACTTTCTGCCGCCCCCTGCTACGCTTTCCTTCCCTTGGAATCCGGTTTGTTACCCTCAGCGACCATCGGTTATCCTCTCTTCGCACTGCATGTTCTGCCCATGCCCATTTCTTCTTAATTTCCACTAGAATGTCGGTAACATGAGTTATTTCTCTGACCCACTCTGCACGCTTCCTATCTCTTAATGTTACCCCTACCATTTTTAGTTCCATAGCCCTCTGGGTTGCCCTCAACTTAAGTAGAACTCTCTTGGTTAGCCTCCACGTTTCAGCCCCATAGGTGAGTACAGGCAAGATGCAACTGTTCTATACTTTTCTCTTGAGCGATACCGGTAAGCTGCTAGTCATAATGTGCGTGGGCATGCCAAATGCGCTCCATCCCAATCCTATTCTTCTTGTTATTTCCTTTTCAAGGTCCGAATGTGCGGTCACTACCTGTCCTAAATAGACATATTCGCCTACTACTTGCAGTACTTCGCTACCCAATGTAAACTGCTGTTCCTTCCCGAGGCTGTTGAACATTACCTTAGTCTTCTGCATATTGATTTTGAAGCCTACCTTTCTCCTTTTCCTGTCTAGGTCATCAATCATTATTTGCAGTTCAATCCCCGAGTTCCTTAGCAAGGCAATGTCATCGGGAAATCGCAAATTACTCAGGTATTCTCCATCTACTCTTATCCCTAACTGCTCCCATTCCAAATCTTTGAATACTTCCTCTAGGCAAGCTGTGAATAGTACTGGCCAGATTGCGTCTCCTTCCCTAACACCTTTCTTTAAGGGGATTTTGTTACTTTCTTTATGGAGAACTATGGTTGCTGTGCAGCCACTATATATATCTTCCAGCACTTTCAAGTACGGCTCGTCTACCCTCTGATTTCGCAATGCCTGCATCACCGCCGAGGTTTCAACTGAGTCAAATGCTTTTTCGTAATCAATGAATGCTATAAGGGCTGGTTATATTCCGAGCATTTTTCTATCACCTGATTGGTGGTATGGATATGATCGATAGTAGAGTACCGTTTCCCACACCCTGCTTTATCCTTTGTATGATTACAGTCAAGGGTATCCTGATTCTATTAGCAATTACCTTAGTAAATACCTTATACATAACAGACAGTAAGCTGATTGGTCTGTAATTTTTAAGGTCCTGAGAGTCTCCTTTCTTATGAATGAGGATAATGTTTGCATTCTTCCATGGTTCGAGTACCGTCCATGACACTAGGCGCTGCGTATACAGGGTGGCCAGTTTTTCTAGCATGATATCCCCCCCCCCCCCCCCGTCCTTCAGCAAATCTGTAGTTATCTGATCCTCTCCAGCTGAGTTCCCCCTTTTCATAGTTTCTAGTGCTTTCTTTACATCGTCCTTCGTCACTGATGGAACGTCTGACTGCTTTGCCCTACCGCCAATCTCATTACGGTCCTGACTACTTTGGCTACTGTAGAGATCTGTATAGAACTCCTCGGCTACTTTGACTATCTTGTCCATATTAGTGATGACGTTGCCCGCCTTGTCCCGTATCGCATACATCTGGTTTTTGCCTATGCCCAATTTCTTCTTTACCGCTTTAAGGCTTCCCCCGTTCTTTACAGCATGCTCAATTTTCTCCATGTTATACTTCCTTATATCGGCCACCTTGCTCTTATTGACTAGCTTTGATATCTCGGCCAATACGGTCTGGTCTGTTGGATTGGAAGCTTTCATACTCTGGCGTTTCTTAATCAAATATTTCGTCTCCTTAGAAAGCTTACCGGTATCCTCTCTAACTATCATACCGCCTACTTCTACCGCGCACTCGGTAAAGATATCTCTGAAATTATTGTTCCTTGCTTCTAGGGTAATGTCGCCATCCTCGGTTAGAGCTGAATACCCATTCTGTAACGAGATCCTGAGCTCTTTAGCCCTCCCCCTCACCGCTAAATCGTTGATGGGTTTCTTTCTTACTAATCTGTTGCGTTCCTTCTTCAGATTTAGGCTAATTCGGGACCTCACCATCCTGTGGTCACTGCATCGCACTTTCTCGATTACCTCTACATCTTGCATATTGGCGGGGGTTGAACACATTATGAAGTCGATTTCATTTTTAGTTTCCCCGTTAGGACTTTTGTATGTCCATTTCCGGTTCTTCCGTTTGCTGAAGAAGGTATTCATGACGCGTAAGTTACTGCGCTCTGCAAACTCAGCTAGTTCTCCGATATTCCTAGAACCAATGCCATAGTCACCAACTGCCTTGTCTCCTACCTGCTTTTTCCCTACCTTGGCTTGAAGTCGCCCACATAGTACAGTATACGTCGTCTTTACATTTACATTGCCGATTCTACATCTTCGTAGAAGCTTTCTACTGCGTAGTCATCATAAGTACATGTAGGTGCATAGGCCTGTACAACCAATTCAATTCAATTTATTTTCAACTCAAGGTTGAAGGCCCTCAGGCGAAAAAAGCTGTTCTAGAACAGCTTGAAGAGTGCCTGAGGGCCCATACACGGCAGCAGTTGTCCCACAGTAAATTACAGTGTAGACTCACATCAATTTAACATCCGTTCAAACAAACTCTAACAAAAATTCAAAGTACAGTAGTTAACAAAACAGTAGTTATTCATGGAAAGTATAAGAAATTTGCGTTAGGCCTCAATTCACAATGAAACGTATAGAGCCCTACAGAATTCTAACACGTCAGTACAACTCTAATCACAAAGTGAGCCTGGTTATTGAAACATAAGTAGTTCATTTGGTTACAAAATAATGTCGCAATCTTTTTTTATTGAAAGTCTCGAAATATATTGCCCTCTTTTCATAGTCATTGAGAAGAAGCGGAAGTTGGTATTGTAAGGATTGACAGAGATATTCGGTACGCCGATGCGGAACAAACCACTTGTCACAGCTGCGGGTGCGGTCGTCGCTTTTTTGTTTGCTTAAACTTGCGGAGCTCTTTAAAAACGTTTGAAGATCATTGCTTGCAAAAAAGAAAGTATATATTAAGCGATATTGTAGGTAATATTGTGCTTTTATTATATGATACTTGAGAAACAGTGCTTCTGTCGGATGGTAATACGATACATTAGCAATATTACGAAGAGCTTTTTTCTGTAAAAGAAAAATTGCGTTAATGTTGCCGATCGTTGTTGTTCCCCAAACAAGCGAACAATAGTTTAAATGTGATGTGAATAATGTGTGGTAAATTTGAACTTTTATTTTTTCAGGCAGATAATAACGACATCTGGCAAGTGCTCCCACAGCTGATGACAGTGACTTGTTCAAACAATCAATGTGGTGCGACCATGTCAGGTCAGCTGAAAATGTCACTCCTAAAATCCTATGTTGGTTAACAACTTCAATAGTAGCTGTACCGTGCGTTAAAGGACGATCTATTGCAGCCTGTTTGTTTCTTGGTTTAAAAATTATGGCTTTAGATTTATTTGCGTTGATCTTAGGACCATTGGCGTTGGACCAATTGATTATCTTAGACATCTCAGTTTCCGCTTTTGCAACTACTTCGTGTATATCATGACCAGAAACAAACATGCTGGTATCATCGGCATAAAGAACATAACAGGCATCAGAATTCGGTTGAACAATATCGTTTACATATACATTGAAAAGCAGTGGCCCCAGTAGACTGCCTTGTGGCACGCCAGAAGAAATACTCTTAAAAGATGAGGAGTGGTTCCCAATACTGACACACTGTTTCCGATCACTCAAGTATGATTCAAACAACACATGCGATGCACCGCGGATACCGTAAGCACTCAGCTTTTGCAACAAAAGCTTGTGGTTCAGGAAATCAAAGGCTTTGCTAAAATCCACAAAAATACCCAAAGTAAGCATTTTGCATTCAATGTTTTTGATGATAAGTTCTTTCATCGTTAACAGTGCTGCTTCAGTCGATTTTCCTCGACGGAAAGCATGCTGATGCTCTCGTAGTATATTATGTTTAGTGAAGAATTTTTCTATGCGTACCAACAAGATTTTTTCTAAGCCCTTTGAAAATACTGGCAGTATAGACACCGGCCTGTAGTTCGTAACGTCATTTTCTTTGCCGCCTTTAAAGATGACCGATACTTTTGCTTCTTTCATGCGACTTGGGAAGCAGCCAGTTGTGAGCACCAGGTTGAAAATATATACTAGGTGAGGTGAGATAACGTCAATTACGAACTTGACAGGCTTGATCTGAATATCGTCGACATCAGTTGAGCTGGTATTTTTGAGGTTAAGGAACGTGCTACAAATTTCCGTTTCGTTCGTTGGCTCGAGGAATACGGTTGGATTTAGTTTGAACCTAGTCGTTGACCCTGTTTCGTCGCAGGTTGGTCTCATCATGTTTACAAAATGGGCATTGAAATGTTCGGCTAAATCAACACCCGAAATACATTTGCCATCTTTGGACATTTCAAGAGGGCTGCACTTGGGATGTTGTCTTTGAAGAATTTCGTTAATGACCTTCCACACTTTCTGAGGACCATTTCTTGACGCATCAGATAGGATGTTATTATAGTAAGCAAACTTTGCTTTTCTTAACTCTGCAGTCAATTTATTTCGATACTTCTTGAAGTTTGTTAGTGCTGTAGTTTCTCTGGTACGCAAGAAGTCTTGGAACAGTTTTTGTTTCTCCTTAATCATCTTCAAATGATCAGGTGTTATCCACGGCTTTCTTATTTTATTCTTTAGTTTTGCTTTCCTATATGGAAAACACTTATTGTAATGGTCACAGAACAAGACTAGGAATTTGTTGTAAGCTTCAGAGGCATTATTCTCATTGTAAATAGGAGACCAGTCGTTGTATAGTAGGCGTTCCCGGAAAGATTCCAGATTACTTTTCGATATGCTCCTATACATGGGTTCGTCCTTGCTCGTTTTTTGTTTTTGTGACCTAAAGCTGGAATACACAATAAATATTGGACAGTGGTCACTTAAGTCATAGCATATGGTGCCAGCGGAGTGTACGACGGTGTCTTGGTTGACAATTAAAAGGTCAAGGACGGATTCGCCTGTCTCGGTTACTCGCGTTGGAGTGTTGATGACAGAATGAAAGCCAGACGCCAACAGTTTGTTACTGAAATCAAGAGAATGACCGTCATTTCCAGCTAAGTTAATATTAAAGTCACCTCCTAATAGCAGACGGTATTCATGAAAGGAAGCATGCTCCAACAGTTCTTCGATGAAGGTAAAAAAATGATTTTTGTTTCCAGAAGGAGGGCGATATACCACTGCGAATATATCTTTCCCGCTAGAAACACACAACGCCTCCAGGTCAGCATTACTATGCGTGAAATGGTGCATCACCTCGCAGCACACATCATCTCTGATAAGCATGGCGACGCCGCCGCCACGTGCCTTAGTTCGGTTTTGGCAATAGTGTTTATAGCCTGCTAATGTTAACATCAGGCTTTTTTCATGATACCATGTTTCCGTTATCATGACGACATGATTCCTGAACCGAAATTCGTCAAGAAACGTAGTAAATTGTTCTTGTTTTGATGTCAGTGAACGCGCGCTGATATGTACAGCTGACGTTACTGCCTGGGTTGGTGCCTGCAGTGTGATATCAGAAGGTGAGCAGAACTCTCGATAAAACATAATGAGGATGAAAGCAAGGAACTAACTACGCATCAGATCAGTCAATCTTTGACAAGTCATTTTCGTGCTCAATTCGCACCACGTTGCTTCCCTCGGCTTTTCGCGCAAGAACTTTTCCATTCCTGGCCCATACAAACTTCCAATCAAACTCGCGTTTCCTTTTTATTGCCAGGGAAAGAAGTCGCTTCAGGGTTGGGCAGAGATGTTCATTTACAAACACACTTTCTTTATCTGGGAAGCCGACTTGTTCATTCGTTATGTGTTTGTTTCGAGCCTTTTCCAGAAGAGCATCTCTTTTCTCGCGACTTTTGAATTGCACAATAATGTTGGCTTTGCCTTCCTCACGAGTTGGCACGCGATAACAAACTGCTATGTCATCAGCAGTGATAGGTTCGCCTACAGCATTGCCCGTCTTTCCCACCAGTTCCATAACATTTTCATCTTCTTTCTGCGCCAACCCTTTTATTTCGATGTTAGATCTTCTAGAGTACTGTTCTGCTTGAACCATTCTGCGCTGAAGCTGCTCAATGGCATGTTCGTTAGCCTTCACCCTTTTCCGCAAACTTTCGTTCTCTTTCTTCAGCTCCTTGTTTTCTTCTTGCTTTTCTGCTAATTTATTTTTCATGTCCTCAAATTCTGCGTTGATGAACGTGATGGAATCTTTTAGACTTTTCATTTCCGCACGAAGCTCGCGTAGTTCGCCTCTGGCATCCCTGTCAGAGTTATTAGGCATCACTACAGGATACGCTTTCTACACACAAACAAAAACTGCGGCAGCAGCAACAGCAATATCTATACAGCTCTTCCGTTAGGCAAAGTCAAATCGATACACCAACCTGCAGTGCAAAAGGTGGAAGAAATCAGCGAAACAGTCGGCCTGCTGTCGCTGCTGCCTAGTGCCAGATCCAGGGGTGAGCAGTCTTCTTTTATAGCCCGATTGGTGACGTCAGTGGTGATGTCAGATGCGCCAGATATCCCTCCGGTGGCCGTCGATTGTCCGGTGATAGGGGTGGTAAGTACGGCTGTCTTTTTCTCCAGTGCAAAAGGTGGAAGAAATCAGCGAAACAGTCGGCCTGCTGTCGCTGCTGCCTAGTGCCAGATCCAGGGGTGAGCAGTCTTCTTTTATAGCCCGATTGGTGACGTCAGTGGTGATGTCAGATGCGCCAGATATCCCTCCGGTGGCCGTCGATTGTCCGGTGATAGGGGTGGTAAGTACGGCTGTCTTTTTCTGCAGTGCAAAAGGTGGAAGAAATCAGCGAAACAGTCGGCCTGCTGTCGCTGCTGCCTAGTGCCAGATCCAGGGGTGAGCAGTCTTCTTTTATAGCCCGATTGGTGACGTCAGTGGTGATGTCAGATGCGCCAGATATCCCTCCGGTGGCCGTCGATTGTCCGGTGATAGGGGTGGTAAGTACGGCTGTCTTTTTCTGCAGTGCAAAAGGTGGAAGAAATCAGCGAAACAGTCGGCCTGCTGTCGCTGCTGCCTAGTCTAAACCTTCAGTTTATGCCGCTTATTAAGCTTAGTTACGATGCCTGCCACCCTCTCATTAATACTATAGAATTCATCTCTTTACCCGCTATATACTTATTGACTAGGAAACCTACTCCTAGTTGTCGCCTCTCCGGTAAAACTCGATAACACAATACATGCCCACCCTTCAGTACAGTATACGCCTCATTCGGCCTCCTAACCTAAGCCCTATGACATCCCATTTCATACCCTCTAGTTCCTCTAATAGCACTGCTAAACTAGCTTCACTAGCTAGGGTTCTAGCATTAAACGTTGCCAGGGTCAGTTTCCAATGGCGGCCTGTCAGCGGAGCCAGGCATTCTTAGCACCCCATGCTGCGTCACAGGTCTGACCGCCGCCGTGGTCAGTTGTTCCGCAGCCGCTGGTGACTGAGGGCCAGGGTTTTATTGAGCTTATCATGAGGGGTTGCGGCCAATTACTACACCTGGGTGGCCAACTCCTGTTCTGGTGAGGGAGTGCGTTGCCGGAGGTGTTCACCGGCATCAGGTCGCACCCCAAACCTGTTTATGCAATTCCATCGACACGCGGATTTTTTTTTTATCCGGTGGATAATTTCGCGGCCCCGGGATTTGAGCCCCGGCCCTCTTGCATGCGAGGCGGATGTTCTACCGCTACGCCACCGCCACTTCACTTCAACATCCGTTATCCCCTTGATAGCAACCGGCGTGCCCCTGTACGTAACCAGTTTGACGTCTGCTGGCCTGAGCTTAGTATTTGGAAAGTTCTGCCTCATTACGGAACCGCTGCTCCTGTGTCCATGGGGAAGTTTTCCCCATTTAACTGTGCACTGGCTACAAAGGCAGGACTGGCCGCATGTTTGTCGGCGTGGCAAGTTCAATGTCCGACGAATCCTGCTCAAGCTGATGCACAAATCTACTTTTGCACATTTTAACAACATGGCCTTTTGACATTTGATACACTGTTCAACATCTCAAAATTCATCTTGTTTAGCGCAAAAGTACAGGACACACAGTAAGAAGACACGTACACCACAGGCGCTACTTACAACTGATTTATCCAAGTCTAAAATACCCATATATATACTCACAGGCCTGCGCGCGCACAGCCTAGCAAGTAATCTCAGTACAGCACGCAGAAAGGGGTTGCACGTGGCGCGAAAGAAATTCTATCTCTGCATTGTACAGAGCAACTCGGGTGTCACTAACGCAATCTTGACCCGCTTTTATGATAAAGAATGCCTCCAAAGTTTCACTGGCGGTTTTCTGCATACTTCTGCCTAGAATCTTAACCCTGCGGAAACAAGGTATAAGATCGGGAACGTTGCCTTCTTGAAGGAATACACTGACTTGCCAAGAATGTGAAGCGGACTAGACCCGCGTGTGCCAGACACCCTTTGCTTAGTATTGTGAAGTTTTTTAAGGTTGAGAAGCTTTGTCTTTTACCGGCTGATAAAGTGGACGGCTTTGTTGCCTTGCCAAGATCAACGTATCAAGAAAAAGCTGCTCAGGCCATTAATAAGAACTTTTCGCTTGTGAAAAAAAGGTCAGACTAGAATCAAGACAAAAAGAGTTGATTTTTTTTAAGCAGTTGGATTTGCAGAAACTAGCACCAGAATTCACAAATAGCGAGCGTGGCGCGTTGCATGTTTTCTTTAACATTAAGACGCATAAGCCGGATGCTCCGTTTCCTACGATTGTGAGGGAAGGTGGCACGTAGCAACATTGTGTCAGCAAGTTTCTGGTAAGAGCCTTGAATGGCCTCAAGATAAGTGACCCTTTCCTAGCGAAAGGTTCAGCTGATGTCGTTAGTTTTCTTGGTGCCACCTGCTACATAGATTTTGCATTTTCAGTTGATGTGGAAGAGCTCTTTTATTCAGTGCCTCATTCTGAGCTTTTTGCTTCCGTGAAAGACTGCATAGACGAAAATGGTTTCGTCGCTTTCCAAAATACAGCTGGTACAACAGTGGATAATGTTTTAGCTATTTTAGAATTTTACCTTCGTAGTACTTTTATTAAATTTGAAGACCAGTTTTTTCTGCAAAAGTAAGAATTTGTATCGTTTAATGTATTGCCCCGGTACTGTGCAATATAGTTTTGTCTTACATCGATCGCTCTTTACACGATCATTTTAATCATTTTAACAATGACAAAGTCAAAGTGTTTCGGTATATGGACGACCTTTTAATTGTTCTTAATAAGCATTGCTCCATTTCGAATGAGGCTACACTAATCAGTGTACTGAATGATTTTAAACTACATGGAAAAGGCTGAACATTTACTTATGAACTTCCTGAGAAAGACATGCTACAGTTTCTAGCTTTGCGCCTGAAGTTCAAGGAAAAGCACATGTGCGGGTCATACTCTCCTCATGCACTCAAAAAGCCAACTCAGCTCATTCATAAGTAATAAAGAGAGGCATTGCTTCACTCTGCCTGGAGTCTGCGCTCCGGCGATCCTGTCTGCATGAGGTGCAGGCGAGTTTCGATTACCAATTGGAGAGGTTATTTGCCGCCGGCTACCCTGGGTCGGTTGTTGTTTCTGTGGCTGAAACGCTGATGAAGAAAATGAAGCCCGGGACATGCAGTAAAGCTGCAAAAGCTTTGGAGGGTAACCAGAGGCCCGAAGTTGTCCCCCATAGCCTTAAGAAGGTGGCTAAACGGTTCAATAGTGTTTTCTGCCCCCAAGAAACTGGCTCAGCTGAGCTTTACTTGCGAAGACAAAAAGCAAAAAAGAAGCACGAACAGCGTTTTGTTCGATGTGCCACGAACATTGCGTACGAGGTCCCCTTATCCTGTGGCAAATCGTGCATCGGCCAGACGGGGCGTCGCGTGAACGACCGACTCAGGGAACAAAAGATCTAAATAACAAGGAGGCCACGCATCTTGCTGACCATTGCACCAACTGTATACCTTGTTTCCGCATGGTTAAGATTATATGCAAAAAAAACCCCGTGAAACTTTGGAGGCATCCTTTATCATAAAAGCGGGTCAAGATTGCGTTAGTGACACCCGAGTTGCTCTGTACAATGCAGAGATGGAATTTCTTTCGCGCCACGTGCTGTACTCAGATTACTTGCTAGGCTGTGCGCGCGCAGGCCTGTGAGTATATATATGCGTATTTTAGACTTGGATAAATCAGTTGTAAGTAGCGCCTGTGGTGCCCGTGTCTTCTTACTGTGTGTCCTGTACTTTTGCGCTAAACAAGATGAATTTTGAGACTGATCAAGGAAACAACTTAGGAGAAGCCCTTGCCATTCCCAATGCATTGGAGAAAGTGTGGCGGAAGTGACGCCAAAATTTAGGGTTAGCCAAGACGGGCCGTTAGCAATGGCTACGCTGTTGCTACGAAAACTCGGGCCACTAGCAACAGCGTTGCTTAGGGCCCTAGGTACGTGAGCGTCGCGGAGAAAGAGAATGTGGAGGGTAAAGGAAGAGGAGAGACGTTGCATCGTCCGGTCGCGGCGCGGGCCCGCCGGCTTCAAAAAAATGAAGTCAGGGCCTCTCCTAAGTTCTTTCCTTCCTCCACGCTGTTAAAGAACGGACAACTTACAGGTGATCGCATCGATGACAATTCCTTTGAGTCGTAGCCTTCGTTTTTTGGCTTGTCGGAGGCGTGACAGGTATACAACCTGTAACTGGCCGGTGCAGCAGCGCCGAGCCGAAGCAGAGCGGAAATCGGGAGGGCGTAATAATACATCCTTGAGCGAGTGTCGTCTGCTTGGCTGTTCTGCCTTGTCGGAAGCAACCCCTTTAAACTCGTTTCATGCCCATGTTATGCGAGCGCTTGTTCTAGCTGCTGTATGCCTGTGGGTTCGATTTGTGCTAACGTTCCAAATCTTACTTGTCCCTTGCTTCCATCTGCGGGTACTTTCGCATGAACGTTTCTTTTGGAAGTAATCAAGGTGACAATATTTTTTGTTCTCAAAAACTTTTTCGCTAATGCAATGCCTGCAAAGAATTATTGGACACGTTAGGTTCTTTGATTGCAAATGTGTATAATTTCAAAACATTTTTCGCAATAAATGCACATAAGGCAGATGAAAACACTAGTAACAGCTTCTTCTGGCACCGATGCCTACCAGCCGATTGTGGCAGGGGTTGATTCGTACTAATCAGAACAGCCTAGCAGGTGAGGCTCACTGCAGCAGCAGGAATTGTGGGAACGCACTTGCCCTCGCTTGCCTTGTCAACTCCTGCGTCCTCCGGGCAGCAGCGCCGGACAGTCGAGGCTCGCGCGGTACTGTTAAAAAATTGATAGGCTGTTCAGTCGCAAACAATATGAAGGTGATCGCGGGAGCTTCGACCAGTGGGCCTTTCAAGCGGCATAGCGGCCGAATTTGGAACTGCGAAGATAATGATAGCGCTGCCTTCTTGCCCTCCTACGCTCGTCCGGGCTACAAGCATCACCCCCCTGAATAACTACCGGCTTTTTACTCATAACTGCTGTGGACACAATTTTGATGAGGCCTGTAGCGAAGTAATGCTTTCGTGCGTCACCGCATCCTGCTTGATGACGTCTGAAAAAAAGAAGTTGTTACTAGCTAGCGGGGAGTGTCAGCTTTTACAGGAACAGCGAAAAGAGAGAGAGGGACTACCAAGATGTTTCCTTGGCCACGAAAAGTGATAACGTAACGTGGCGCAGCTCCTTATCTCAGTTGCGGCTCGAGCGATCGCCTTCATATTGATCGCGACTGTACGCCATCACTTCGTACACCGGTCTCGCTATCGACGTCTTGCTCTGCCAGAGGACACCACTGCCGCTTGAAAAATGCTCCCCACTTTAGCGCCACTGTGTCTCTCGCTGCCACTTCCATGGCCGCAGCTACGCTGCAAGCGCGGTCTGGTGAGCTCGGTGTCGGTCATGGCCAGCAGCCGACAACGTATCGCCTCCGAGTGTAGGCCAGCAATCAGCCGGTCCTGAAGGGCTTGTTCCAGGAAGTCTCATGAGGCTGCCGCTTGCTTGAGCTTCACTCCGAATTCCGCGACGCTATCTTGAGGTCCTTGCTTCCTTCGATCAAAACCCTATCTTTCGCTTCAGAGTGTAATGCTTCTGCAGAGCCGATACGACTCCCTCTTAAATTGATTTGCTGGGTGGCTTTGGATGAAGCAGATTTCGGAGTGTCACATATGCTTTTTCTCCTATGGCGCTGAGGAACAGATGCAGTTTCTTTTCCTCGGCTACTCCATTCCCCGCGAAGTACAACTCGAAGCGCTAGATGAAGACGTCCAATTTTCCGCTGTCAGGATCAAACTCCGGCAGCTTGCCGACTGCAGATGCCATCCTCATTACGCGTTACATTTCATCCTCGCCGCCAGTTTGTTGCATCCACAGTAAGCAGGCGCAGGCTTGAAGAAACGGCTTTATTCACAGTGCTGCATACTCGAAAGAAACTCCCCCCCCTCCCCCCCCCCCCCCCGTGCAGCACATGACAAACGCATATATACACACCGAGCAGCCTGACACATGCGCTGAACAGACATGATGGTGATATCATAACGCCTTATCACACAGCGGTAAACGCACGTGTCGCACCCCAGATACCGACACAACAACCTTCAAGTCTGTATATGCGAATATTTCCGATTCAAATTTTATTGCAGCCGCCTCTGCATCGAAGCCATCTCTATTTTGAGCTTGCTTAACAAAAAGCAACACAGCCGGCAAGGACGGAATAAAAGCTGCTCCGTGAAAGCCTCATCGTGCATCTCAACGCAGCCAATAAACGCACTTGTGATCGCATGCTTGAGTCTGATAGACAATTCCTAAAAAGATGAAAATAGCCTTTGGTACATTAATTCAAAAATTAGGAACACATATTGACTGTACCGGAACGCGTTCTAGGCAAGCAGCTAGGCGACGTCCTTTTCTTTTTTTTTTGAAAAAACTTGAGCTCAATACAAAGAAAACAGAATGTATTTGTTCCGCTCCAAACCTATGGCGACTTACTATGATGTCACTGCGCTACGCATCAACAGTATTGAAACAACTTAGGAGTGATTAATTTCTGTTTGCTATTTTTGAATCAAATTTAATTTGAGTAGATCACAGACAACATACACAATATACGAAGCCCGATCAACTGCCATTATTCATCGACTTCGGTATCATCAGTTTACCTAGTTCAAAAAGCAGTTGTATTTTTCACTTATTCACTTACATTTCAGTTACTGTTTATTGATCTGTGGCATTTGTAGCAGAACAGACATGAAGACGTTAGCGCTCCGTAAAGTGGTTCGATTGCTAGTGCCCCCTGGAACCTGTATCAACTTAATGTCAACCACTTTTATTACAAACCCCAATGCTTTTAATCTAAGTCATTTAAAGTAGCAGAGACCGAAATTAGCTTTTATAATATTTATCTAGCAGAAACACCTATAATTTTGCGACAAACCTTAGTGCAAATAAAACTTGTCGCAGCATAGCTGGTACGAACACAAGCGAATTATCAAATATTGCTTTTATATGAAGCACAGGAAACTAAAGCAGCAATGAACCTGAAGCATAAATGCTTTGGTTTGGTTTGTGGGGTTTAACGTCCCAAAGCGACTGAGGCTATGAGAGACGCCGTAAAGGAGGACTCCGGAAATTTCGACCACCTGGGGATGTTTAACGTGCGCTGACATTGCACATAAATGTTTGATCTTTATACACAGCTGGCTTCATCTGCAAGAGGCGGAGTTTTTACCTTTATTTAAACCATTGCTGCACACTGCCCTCACAATTCATTTTTATTTTGTTCCTTGCGCAGTGAAGAAATCCCAGTATATGCCAATTGTGAAAGGCTTCTTCGGCACACCTGCCTCAAATGGAAAGTCCGTGAAACTGCTAAGGTCGAACTGCCGCTGCTACTTCGTTCCTCTCTGACATTTTCTATCTCTTTGCCCCACCTCATGTGCGAGGGTTCTGTATTACCGGCATTCTTGAATAAATTAAAACTTGGATTTTATAAAAAAAATGTGTTAATCGTTAAGCGTCATGTTTTGAACTAAATCGCGCAGAAGCTGCCCGAGAGGGGTTACTGCAAAAATATTGAGTCAACATGCATCCGCTTGGCTGGAATAAAAATGAAAAATATTTCTCTTTGCATCGCCCTGTACCGGCCATTATATGTTTGCCACATTTGCGTATCGGGAAACAAAAACCTTAGAAAAATAGGCTTGAGGATGTACCTTCTCGTGAATGTGCGGATATGGGGAGAGAACTAGACAGGACAGAATAATTTTCGACTCGAATACGCAGGAGCGATTCATTAACTGCGCGTTTTGTTCAAAGCTAAATAGGTTTTGGGCATTCGAAGTGTTGAAAACATGCTTGATGGTAATGCGACTGACAAAATCGTAAAGCTGGTATCTGCCTTTCCGGTAGCGGCGAATGCCCTCCACTGCTTACTCCGCCGGCGTATCTGCTTTCCTTAAGAGCACCTTCCGCTTCGCAGGATTCAGAATGCTTGCTACGCCTGTACTGTGCAGCAAGAACCAAAGCTGCTTTCACTATTTCATGCCCAGTTGTTTACAAGCGTACCGCACTGCGCAATCGATCGCTGAAAGAGCTTGATTTTCAAATTTTACCTTTATTCCAAAAGCAACTTCTTAACAACGTTCTCACAAGCATTAGTTTAAGCTCGCTTCACTGTATTTTCCAACTCACTAAGAACTTCTTGGAGTAACTGGAATCAGATTATTCCAAACCGCTGCGCCTCTCAGTATCGGCAGTACTCTCGAATTTATTTGAAGCGGATATTTGCTGAAGGGAACGGGAGAGACCCTTCTTTATAATGACCTGCACTTTATTGATCGCCTCTTGGGTTTTATTAGCGGGATCGTAAATTTTATTCGCTTCTTATCACGCATGAGCGGCTCAGTACCCTGCTGGAAGAATAAACGGCGTTTTCCAGCGTAAGGCATTTAGAATAAAAGCACCTCATAAAGCCTCTGCTGCATTGAAGCGCGACCTGAAAGCAACCAGACAGAACACTGAGGGGAAGAGGTCTCCTATGCAAGAGGCACTTCTTTTTTAGCCCAGAAAGTAAACAGATACAGAGCTCATTTTAGTAAACAGCTCGGCACACCGCCTGGGGGATGGTGCGCGCCGTTCAGCCGTAGTCATTTTCTCTTAATGGTAAGACCTAAATGAACGGCATCCTTTAGTTTCGTGGTCACAACCACAAGCGGCGAATTGAGACGACTCCACTGTCCGTGGCAATGTACTTTGCCATCGGTGCGACAGAAGGGCTTCAGAATTTTTAGAATTTTTTTCAGTGGAGGTTGTTGGCCGGCATAGCTTTGTAATGTAGTCCAAGATTCGAAGAAAATCCTTCCGGTCAGAGTCATACATTTTGACGACATGAAGAATGGGTAAATGATCATGAGGTCAAAAACTAAAATGAGCACCATACTGTCGTGTCTTGCGAGGGGAAACGACACTGTAGCCGAGGTGCAACATGAACTCGGGTTTATTGTCATCCGGCCGTCAGACCGCGCGTCCCGCTGGTCGACGACTGCCCGTGCAAACCAACACGCATGTGCTTATATCGAGATACAGACAGGCAAGGGGGCGGTGCCCAAATACCGGCACGTGGCCGTGAGTTGGCCGTTTGCTTATCGTGATACAAACACTACATTCCCCCTTCCCTAGACGATGCATGCTCTCATTACACATGGTTGACATTTATAACAAACGGTTAGTTTTTATACAGAAATAAGAGAAACAAGTGAACGGTTCAAACTCTAGTTCCAAAAGTTGGTTGACACAATCACGGCACTGATGTGTACCGATCCGACGGACGTCTTTCCCTTGTCGGATACCGATGTCGTGTTGAGGCTTCGTAGCCCCTGTCGCCAGGAGAAGACCCCGAGTCGTGATCGATGTCTTCCTCGGTCTCGAACACGCCGAAGCTTTGCCTCCGGAAGTTTCCTTTTCGTGCGTCTTGCCCGCTCGCTTTCGAAGGGTGCGAATCAGATTCAAGCTGGGAGCGGCAGACTTTTTGAATATGTCCTACTTGGTGGCATTTAAAGCAAGTCGCTGTTCGGAACCGGCAAGCCCGGTTCCGATGACGCAAGCCACATCGACTGCATGGTGAACTGTTCCGTGCAAAGGACTCTTCTGCAGAAAACTTCTGAAGGTCTTCCTGGGTTGCACTGCTAGATCGGCATTCTGTGACGTTCTTGGAAGCAGCCTCAACTGATAAGGCTATCTCAACCGCCTTTTTGAAAGTCAGAGATGCATCCTCAACAAAAAGCCTCTTCTGGATGCCAGCGCTAGCAATACCACATACAAATCTGTCTCTCAGAGTTTCTTCTAAGTTAGCTCCAAAGTTGCAGGTTTCTGCAGATTGCTTGAGGCCTGCCACGAACTGCGCGATGCTCTCCGTTTGTTGTTGCGTTCTTCGGTGAAACCTTGCTCTTTCCGCAATAACCGATGGCTTGGGTGACAGATGCTCTCGTAATGCTTTCTGCAGTTCTGACAAAGACTGACTAGCAGGAGCGTTCGGGGCAGTCAAACTGTTCAATAACTTGTACGTCTTCGGACCCACGATACTCAGGAAGGCATCTACTTTGTTCTCGTCTGGAATCTTATTCACTCTAAGGAATGCATTAATCCTTTCTTCGTAAGTTTCCCAATCCGACAGATTCATCGAAAGATTCCACTTGCCCAATCGTGACCATCCTGGCTGTTTCCGAGTCGCTCCGTCGTTGTCCTTCTTGTACGCTTGGCTGAATATCAGTCTTCACGGTCCCCGTGGGATCGGTCATCGTTCTGCTTCAGAATCCCATCCTCGTCGCCAAAAAGTTGTCGTGTCTTGCGAGGGGAAACGACACTGTAGCCGAGGTGCAACAACAACTCGGGTTTATTGTCATCCGGCCGTCAGACCGCGGGTCCCGCTGGTCGACGACTGCCCCTGCAAACCAACACGCATGTGCTTATATCGAGATACAGACAGGCAAGGGGGCGGTGCCCAAATACCGGCACGTGGCCGTGAGTTGGCCGTTTGCTTATCGTGATACAAACACTACACATACGGTGCCCTTTTTCACAATAAGATCCTCTAAGGGGAGGGGTAGGCTTACATAAGATTCAAGATCATTCGTACTTTTTACCGTTATACTATGATTCGCTTTCATCGCCCAAGTGTTTCGGTTGACAAGCGTCATCGTCTTATCCCAGCGTGTTTCTCGGTCGGCCGACTTAAAATGATCTGCATTCGCATACTTTGATGCGTGGTTGATTCTTACATCGCCTCGATTATTTCTTATATTTCGCTGAAAATTTGCACTATCCCCGATGGACGCGGAAATAAAATCGCAGCTTGGGATTCCATAAATAACAACGGAGACCATGACATGTGATAGCAAGTCCTTCGCACTGCCAACTTCAGCACTCTACTTACAGGGAAGGTGTGATTGTGCACTCCATGTTTTCTGCAAGCCATGGAAATGAAAAAGGTTTCGCTGATCTGGGGCACATAGGGAATCGCAACGCGTCTCATATTGTTTGCTGTCAGCTGTCATGCTTCTCTCTCGCATTCGACTTTTTTTATCACCTGCCTGATAAAATATCTGAGTAACCATTTTCCTCAAGATCTCTTTTTACCAACTTTATTTTCTTGGTCATGCTTACCGGTTCATAACGGGTATTTTTGCAATGTTCAGTAAAGAAGCCGCAGGGTGTGCCCATTCAACTTCTATAAAGTGCGCTTCTTAATGGGAACGCTGAATGTGAAGCAATGCACGAAGAATGCGTCCAATAACAGAATGCCTCCTCTTCCAAGACAATATTTATGGATGACTCTGCGGCGTTCATATGCTGAAGAAACTTTGACGATATAGCTTGTTTGAAGCTAAAAAGCAAGTATCGACACACAAGGCAAACACCCTTAGACGAGACGTGCAGAATTACAGGTCTTTCCTTTCGAAGCATTCTATTGTCATGTTGGCACCTATCACTGATATTTACCACCCATTTTGATTCCGAGATTCTGCTTGTATAGCTTGTATAAGTGCAATAGCTTGTATCACTCG
Organism: Amblyomma maculatum; assembly: GCF_055883805.1. Taxonomy (NCBI): domain Eukaryota; kingdom Metazoa; phylum Arthropoda; class Arachnida; order Ixodida; family Ixodidae; genus Amblyomma; species Amblyomma maculatum. Next base: position 477,036,690 of record NC_139344.1, on the reverse strand, counting down.
TGAAAAATGCGTCTATGGATGAACTGCGCGCTCACCAAGCAGAATGACCTCGCTGATCTCGGAGGCGTTCAGCGGCATGCCATAGTTTTCCAGGTGTCGGCGGCAAGGTCGATCAGCGCAGAAGTGATTATGCTTTGGCGTATTGGTTCACTGTCACAAAGAAAACATAGCACAGAAAACGACAAACACATCTGTTCTCGCCTCATCCTTTGTCGTTCACTGCGCTATATATTCTGCGTGGATTACAGCATTAGAAAACACTAGCTTCCATCCACTCTTTCAACTATACCTTGCTTCACGTACTTTGCTTTACGTCCCACCAACGGCGGCCAAACTTTGTGAAGGTAGCAGATCTGGTGAAATATGATTGGTCTTAGCCTTCGTCGAGCCCTAAATAGCAGCAGCCGATCCATCGGAGCAAAGCACTCTGCAGTACAGTTTTCGTTTGGAAGATCACTGAATGTGCCACACAAAATTATTTTAGAAAACGCGGCAGCTTTCTCTCTAGGGAACTTAGCGAACTGACAGTGTGCCTTCGCTTTCCAAGTATCTCTGTCACATTAGTGGTAAGCACAGCGATCAGGTGCTATGTGTCCACATTTCCTTCGTGTACTGGAATAATTGAGATACTATCGTATTCCTGACTCAAGAGCCTTCATTGTAAAAACAAAAACACCTTATTAGGTGTTTTCGCATGTCTATAACTAACACCCATGCACCCTTCAAAAAAAGTGGCTTCAGAGTGCCAGTACACCCTCAAAGATGGTGATTCGGTTGGTCATAACACCCTTCTATGGGGCCAATGCACTGGCGTGTTTTCATAACTTTTACACCCTATTGAAGGGTGGGAGCACTGGCATTGCACCCTTACACCCCTTGAAAAAAATTCAGTGCGGATAACCTCCATATATTGCATTCCCTATTTAGGAATTACTTTTGCCACTACACGTTCTTTAATGCTTTTCCTATGTGCACATTTGCAATCAAGCTTAATGGTACACCTGGTAACCACCTGTAATGCCAAATGAGCATGTAAAGAGATGCTGCATGCCATTATTTTCACATCTCGAACGGCCCATGCCAGTATGATTGTTTTCTCAATTTCGCCAGAGCATGTTACAAAAAAATGTCACAGCTTCACACAGAGAAGGAAACTGGATGTCATTTATTTGGCATAGAAGGGTCAGGGTTCGGGCTAGTGGGTGCTCGGGTGCTGATGTGGGGGGGGGGGGTCGGGGGGGGGGGGAACTTGTGTTCTGCTTTTTTCACTGATGCGCGCTATATGGGACCTCATTTATTTAATACTGCCGCTCTCAACCGAGAGCCTAGCAGACGGGCAAAAACATACATGGTATGTACGTAAATACCTAAAAAAATGAAAGGAGCAAAACAGTTCCAACAAATGCAGACAACAAAGTATACAATATTCGTGAAAAACAGAACCGAACAATGCATACAACAACATGATGACATTTCTTAAAAAACAACAAAACGTTTAGTCGTATGCAACAATAATCGCAGTCAACAATATTAATCCTACGCTTTGTCAGTGTCATTGCGTGCGCTTGCATAAAATTTGGCCTTAAGCGATGAAATAAAGCGCCGTGCAGCGCACCTTGGCTTCGACACGCAGACGCCCAAAAAGAGGTGCTCTATAAAGCAGCACAAATTGTCGGACCCCTTGTCATATGCATGATTGGACAGCCAAAATCGACCCATTATTGGAACAATACCCTAAGTAGAGTCGATGACTCGAAGAAGCTTCCGCTGCTCAATGAAGGAGAAATGCCCTTCAGCTTTTTTGATGCTGCTCCCAGTATATCCGACGCACCGCGTGGCAGGCTTTTCTTCCTGTTCCTTGATAAAATTGTGAAAGAAGTGCATAAGAGAGCAGCTGTATAAATGTGCACTGCACCTGGCAAAAAGCATATTCAACATATTTTCTACTCTAAATTTAGAATACGCCAATGCCCCTTTAGTGTACCGCAGTGTGCTGGAAACGGGCCCCATCGGAAATCACTGTTGGTTATCTCACAATTAACAATGCAGAGTATACTGTTATGGGTGGTTCAGGAGGCACAAAGCCGGCAGTCTGATCAAGTCATAAATCAGAGCAAGTAAGGTCAACCCATTTTTATTCATGCAGCATGCTGTTGCATGGTAATTTTAGATAATGCAAGCTATTTTGTCAAACAAAAATGGCTTCACTCATCAAAAGCACCTGGGTTAGAGAACTTCCATGCTGCCCCATGAACTTTTTATTTCACATGAACTGGAATGTTTATTTTGATAGTTAAAATGTAAATAACGAATAGCTTGTTAAAGTATGCCGAAGGAAAAAATACCAGCTGGATTTCTAACACTTCTAACAGCATTCGCATGATTTCAACCGGAAATAACTGTTTCAAAATTGGTAAAAAATTAAATTATTCTAAACTGGTAATACAGGCCAAAAGGCCAAAATACTGCCTTGCATTTTACATGATGGTTTAACAGCATTTGTAAATTGAACTACCCTATTACAAACACCAGCACCTTCTAGTGCGTAACCAAGTAACCAATTCTTTTTCACACATTTCTGTTGGGTACGCTGGTGGTCTGCGAGATTCAGCGGAGTTGTGACACGTAGACACTAGTTGCACTTGTATGATGGGAGAAAATACTGACACTTTACAACGATGCAGGTGCATTGCTGGTATCCCACAATGCACTGAAACAAGTGCTGAATGGATGCTGGGGCTGCACTGGTCCCAGTATCATTTTAGAAATAGACAGATAAATGGGGCAAATGAATAACAGTGCCCCAGTAAGCACTGTTTTCTTGGAACACAATGTGCACTTGAATATAAAATTAAGGCAGTTTCTTTTTTCTAGCATTAATGGGAGAGCATCTTTCTTAAGCAACCACGATCGGTGCAGTTCTGATCCTTACATTATCCACTGCTGAATATCTTGCAACTGAAAATGAAATTAGTTATAGGCTACCTTCAAAATTTGTAATGATTCGTTGACAGCACTGGAACGCGGTGTTTACTACTAAAATATTAACAGCTGGCGCAATTGAAGGCTTCACACAAGGCCTACAGCATACCCTGCACTGGCCAAGTAGATACTGCAGAACCAAACAAAAAATGTGGAAAGGACATACAAAAAAAAACAAAAACAAAGTGCATGTAATATATAGCACATAATGCGTTTCTGAACTTTTGCACTTCTTCTTGTGCTAAGTATGAACCAGCTAAGTATGAACCAGTCATCGCAATGCTTCCTGAAGTGTTTACATTTAAGTTTTAGTTTTAGTTACAAGGAAAAAGTATTCTCGCTGCTCTATGTGGCAGTTTTGAAAGTTTATCACACATTATTCATTGAAAGTGTACACTGCAGCTTTGAGTTAAGCAACAATTACGTGTGCAACAGCAGAGCATTAGCAAATAACCAAACAGCAGAAGCTCCAAAAAATGCCAACACCGAAGCATGGCATGTTAAAACATTTTCCACACGTAGCACATTCTATGCGTAGGCATCCAGAACATCAGTGGTGAGCCTCAAGAGGCGGCAGGAAGCTCAAGTGTTCAAGAAGTTGTAATCCTTATAGCGGCAGGTAGTCTGAGCACTTTGAAATGCTAAAGGTTCGAATACTAAAAATATCTTGACTAACGTGAAATGCAAAAATAACAATTTGGATTTATTGAGAATGTCTACTATAAATGAGAATGTCTATTGACAGTGCCACGTGGTTAATGCATGAAATGTTAGCATCTGTAGTTGCAAGCATTACATTCATACAGCATGAACCTTGAAACACAGCAGTATTTTCTCCCAACCAACGTGGTAAACCCTATCTCAGAAGCATTAAAATTGTTACATCATTTCAAACTTGGCTAGCAAATTACAGTATTTTTTAAAGCACTATTAAACCGCATTACCCACCTTCAGAAGCCTGTAGGATAAGGCAATACGACAAATTTTTTTTTTGAAGGAGTCTCGGATTTATATATTCCAGACATTAAGAACATGTTAGGTACTAGCATGCATGAGCAGGTTGAGAGACCCCTTGCCAGCACATGCTGAACCCCACCAAGCTGCCTGCAAGAGCCATCTGATAAAGCACCGCTGGTCCACTGCAGCAGAGTGCTTAGTCAATGGCACACTGCAATAATCTTGACATTACCAGTGCTTCATCAAGTGATTCTTGTATGCAATACAACATGGTAAGCGTGGGATGGCAGGTGTCTCTTACAAGTGCTTTTGATTGTACTTACAGTGCAAATAATCCTTTAGCAGGAAAAAATACACAGTCGTGATGAAAACCTGTGTATTATTGTTATCTGGATTATGAATCACTAATACATATTACAAGTTAGACTATAAGCCATTTTAGAAACAAAGAAAATTCGCTAATAATGTCGGTTTCAAGTAGGCTTCCTGAATATTCAAATGACAAAGAGAAAACTTACAAATGGTACAAACATAACATCCAGAGCTCCCGGCTGGTTCTTAATGTTTGCCAAGAGTTGCAGCATGCATACTGTCTGCACATCTACAATTGAAATAAGCAATGTACCTCCTTGCAGGTAGAAAGAGACATCCGAGTTTTGAGGCGATAAAGGCAAATAAACAAAGTTGAAAACATGTAGAGGCACACAAACTGAAAGCTACACATCTTACAGCAGAAATTAGCAAAGCTTGTGAAGATTTGAATTAGGTATCACCTAATTCTCTGCTACTAGTTCAACAGATTCGAAAAGGCTGCACCATTACAATGGAGAAGAACAATAGGCAATTTAAATTTATCTAATGCAAAAACTGTTACATATGAAGAAATGCACAGGCTAGTTATGGTTTTATTATTCTTTCTGATGCTTAGCCATGTTTTTAGTATATCTATAAGGCAATGCAAAATGGCAAAAAATGTAGGCTATTAGCAAAGAACTGCCAACTAGATAGCACAGGCAGCAAACAAAAGGAAACAGCTTAACACTTACGCTTCTTTCTCCTTTCACGTATTCCCTCAGAACATACTTCGAGCACCCGGGCAATGTCCTTTTTTTCTTGCACGAATGGTGTCCTTCAAAACCAAGCCAAGTGTCTTGTTAAGGCCAATTTCAACTGCCTCTTTGCCGTCCTTCTTGATCAGCATGTTGAAGTCATGTAAGAACTGCAAGTTTGTGTAAATGGTAGCCATAAAGAATTCATTTTACTCAATGTTTTAAGTAACTCAATATTAAAAATCATTGTACAAAAGCTAAGGCAATTGATGCCTTTGTACATATCTGAAAACAAACTGGCATTAGCAAACAGCAATACAAATATTTAGTAAGGTTAGAAAACTGCAGGAACCATCAGTATTTTGCCACTGATCACCAGACTGCAAGCAATATTAAGCAAGATCTAATATAAAAAATAACAAAGCAAAAATTATGATGCTCCTCCCCTCAACTCGGCACACGGCTGAATGGCAATAAAATATGTAATATATCTCTAAACTAAGGGTCCACGTTCAGCTTTAAAAAATAGGCTTCAATTCTTAGAGACAATCTACAGACATGCTTCGTTAGCATATGAAAGTCAAATTGTTTTCTGTGCCCTTTAAGTCAATAAACTGCTTTCAACACATACACTACAATTTTTTTAATAACAGTAAGTCACAAATTTGCCTACAATATGCGCACTGCGATGAGAAAAGCAGGTAAACATATGCGACTAAGGCTATGATAACTGCTTCATATGTACCTTTAAGCGAAAGACAAAAAAAGTAAACATCTGGTCAGAACCAAACTCTGTAATAGCAACATCCGGTACAAAGTTTTGGCCATAGAATTCAAACTGTCTACCTCTACTTGAATGCTGAGGCATATCAGTAGCAAATATCCATTTATTCTAGTCTAAAGACACTACAAAAATCAAGTAATGCAGTCAAACAGTTACGCGGAAATGTGACCACAAAAATAATGAAAACTGTATGGTTTAAACCACATCAGCTGACTTAGCAAGTGTACAAGTGCCTAAATGAAGTCTTGCTGAAAACAAAATACGTAGTTCAACGATTCTTCGAGAGCGAAAGTAAACGCCTTAGCAAAAGCGGCATAACAAAAATGCCACTTCACACTTCATGCAACCGCAAAATATTGTCTCCGTAAAATTCAAAAAGCTCCCATTGTGATTAAAAACGCAAACCCTGACGCAGGGAAGATAATATAGGTTGATGACAGCGGCATATAGTTTGCGCAGTTTGGAATAAACTATTATGCAACCAGACCGGCCGACCGGCGCTCTTCGAGGCCGAGAGCGCGAGCGCAGAGGCATGCCGCGCTGAACGGCCGCCGAGAACAAACACAGCCTCCTCGAACAAAAAATATAAACAGAAGGGCCGTGGGAGGACGCTCCCCAAAGAGTAGGACGGGAGGTGGCGGCTCGCCTACGCTCCGAGTAAAAAAAGAAACAGGAAAAAAAAATAATAGGAAGGGGTCGAGGGGACGTCCGTGGCGCTCCGAGTGAAAGGAGATGACGAAGCATGAAGGAGGTTTCAAATGAGCGAGCGCGAAGTGTAAGAGACAAGGGAGGAGGGGGGAGTCGTTGCCGCACGAACGAAACGGTAGAACAAAACCGAGCCGTTGCGAACTGAGCGCATGGCGCAAGTATTAAACTGTCGAGAAACGAAAATCGTTTCGTGAACCTCCTGCGCGTACAAAATGCAAGGAAACGTAGCACATACATTATTTCTGTTCATGAAAGTTGAGACTGATGTTCTTGTGCGAAATCTGCGCAACTCGCCGCGACATCTAACCACATGTGCGATGTCATTTTGGCGGCCAGGTGAAAACAGGCGCGTTTCCAACGTTTTCATTTCAGCACATTCTGGAGCGCTCCGGCACAAAAAGACACAGAATGCAGCAATCTGGTAGGACACTGCTCCCACAAAGCGCAATATGAGTAAGAATATGCTCACCTTTGCAGGCGATTGCGTCAGCCGTGAAGTACGCTGTCCGCCTTCGTATCACCGGCACCGAACCAACCAGTGCGATTTCAGCGCGAGTGCAATGTAGTCGGCGCATATACCTCTTAGTCACGCAGAAAAAAAAAATCATCTATGCCTTCTTTCGAACATCTCAAACATAAAACGGTGCAGCAGTTTTTCCGCCTGAGCAAAGCATTCTTGCTTTGCTCAGGCGGAAAAACTCGTAACTTATTGATTTAGCTCTGCTGTGCACGTTGTTTCTTTAGTCTCTTAAGTCTGTGTTTTAAGTGAATGATGTTCAGAGTAACTCATGCACCTGCTTTAGAATGAATTTGTATTTTTTAGGTACAAGCTTTTCTATACAATAGTGACATGTTGTCTTAAATTGACTCCACAGTGCGCATGCGTTAGTGCCATTAAATTCCGCAATGCACATTTCAAGATGTTCAATGATTGAGGCGTCATCCGCACGTGTGAAATCCAAGATTCGACGTACACTTTTCTGATCTGGCAAGCGGGTTTATTTGCATAGAAACGCTGACTACATCATGATCCAAAAGTCCATTATTGACAGATACGGTGCATTCATGGAAAGCATGGGGGACAAATGCTGAATCTAGAACTGAGCTGCTTCTATGAAATACTCGCGTCTGTTCACGAACCCCTTGGGTCAAATTGTGCGTAAGCATTATATTGTTACGTGGCGGCAAGCGATGACGATAGGAGAACAGAGGACAGAGAGAAGGTGCTCGATGGCCGTGCAATGACGTTTAATGAATCTGTGTGCGGGCCTAGCGCCGCGCTCCTGCCTGCGCCACTGCCCTCTTCTTCCTAGTTCGTCTCACTCACAATTTCTTCGAAGGCGAGACCTCGAAGCAACCATAAATTCCACTGACACTAACCACAGGTCCGGGCTGGGCGGTGGTAGTTGTTCAGGTCTGGAAGGAAGGGCTGGGGCGAAGCTGCTCGGCGATGTCCCCGGGCCCTCGATCAGTGGTCCCGGCTTACGGATAGCGTCGATGCTCCTGGGCGAGGATGGGGATGACGTAGGCGGCCCGGACACTTGCCGACACGATAAATGCCCCTTTGCGTTAAACACCACATGTAGAAGGCACTTCACAAGCGTACACACTTCTGTAACACATATGCATGCGATACGCAACACATTTCACGAGGGTAAACAATCGAAGAAGCGCATTCAGCATTCGCCGAAAAGTGATCGAAACGCAACCCACAATGCTAACGGCCATATTGTGAAATTTGAAAAGAACGTGCGTAGCTACCGGCGGCCTCCTGGCGGTAAAATTTTGTTTCAGTTTCAGTTTCATTTTTAGAAAGCACTCGTGTGTAATTTTAATTTTAGCGTTATTTTTGGCGCTTTATTTAGGTGTTGGGTTGTATTAAGCAACGCCGCTTGTGTATAAAAGGCTACGAAGTTACGTAGCCATATACCCTCAGCATGTTAGGTGATATTGCTTGCCCGTAACACCCTAAGGCATAATCTCCAAACAAAGCACCCCTTTGGTATGCAAGAGGTGATTTCCAATGGCACGAACACCTTAGACTCGGGGTGTAAGGGTGTTTTGAATCAGACAAATGCCCAAAAGGTGTTTTTGTTTTTACAGTGTTCCGTTCAGATTCGCAAAGACTGCGCTCATTAGGCTGCTTTTCCGCCATTTGTTGGCTTGATTTTTGACAGCGGTGGAGGCCACGGACCTTTTTACTTAAAAACTGTGCTTTCCCTTTACACTGCTCTTCTGCATCGAAAAGTGACGGCAGCGCATGTCCCATCACCGGAACGGCTGCTAGTCCTCCTTGCACCGGATAACTGCTAAGTGCCTGGGGCTGCCGTCTTTCCGTCCAGATGGGCTGCGTACGCGGACAACACTTGTAGCACTTGGTCGCATCACTGCCATTGGACATCCGCCCTGGCTTTTGGCCGTGCAGTCAGCCGCAATAAATTGACGTCAGCGGATGGCATTCTGGCAGAAGCAGTGGCCACTCCAATTTTTTGTTGTGAAGGAACAGCGCAGTTGATGGAACACAAGAAAACGAGGAATTGCACACATAGGTGCTGACTATCAAGTCAGCGTATTCTTGTGTTCCGTCAATTGCATTGTTCCTTCACCATACAGAACCAATTAACCCGCCAACTCGCTTTCACGAACCTCTTTCATAAACTCTCTACTGCACAACAGAGGCTTGTGTCCTAGACTGCACGTTCTGTGTTTATCTCGTTTTATTGGTACCGCTTCTGCCGGAGTTGTTCTTATTGTCTGACATTTCAAATTGGCCCAGCTGAGAGAAGCAGTTTGATGAAACCGGTGGTGACATACTTTGTAATGTCTACGACAGTGAGCTCCATAGTGCATTATTTCCATTTAATTCATTTCTCTTTTAAAGGTCCGCTGAAACGGCCCCAAGAAGCCACTGATAAACGTGTCCAGTGTAGAACGAATCCTTTTGAGCATTAACCCAAAGTATAACGCCTTGGAAAAAACCAGCGATTTATTATTAATTTTTAAAAACAGCGTTTTTTAAAATTCGCGGGCAGAGAGGTTGCCGCTTGGCGGTGTCGCATGGAACTATTTCCTTAAACCGTGACGTCACTGATGAGTTGACTGGCAAGGCTTGCTAGAAGCTTCCATTCGCTGCGGCCACTGCAGCCATGACGTCACGGACACACTTCCGGTAGCTGCGAAAGTCGTCTGCTCGTGCGCTGCGCGAACTTCTCCGGCGCCTCTTCAGGCGCCTCCTCAGGCGGTCAAGAACCGCGCGATGGCAGCACCCCCTCGACCGCCGTAAACATCGCCGCTGTTGCCCCTCCTCCCGCATACCGTACGCGAACGACACGGCGAATCGTTAGCGCCGATGTCCGAATTAAAGCGTGCTAAAATTTGTTGGCATCTGGAATACTGAGCCGAATATCAAGTATGAAGGCCTCGTGAGGATGGCTGACCAGCAGCAAATTGCTGGTAAGAGCTATAGCCGTGATACAAGCACGTTTCTGCTCAAGCCCGCTGCCGCTGGTACATTTCGGCTCATCCGATCTGCTCGTACTAGAGTTAATCCTATGATTCTTTTACTATGGCAGGATAGGATTCGCACTAAGGCAGCTTCATAAGTAGGCGATTTATGACAGCATTGATCAGTTCCAAAGCGCCGACCGCCACGGCTTCGAAGCGAAACAATTTCGGCCTAGCGACGACTAGGGACGGTCACGCACGGCGCCGTCGTTCGCCTCGCTCGCGCGCCCCACTCCCGCGGTAAAGTGTAACGCACCTCAGCCTGCTCGCGGCATCCCGTGATGCAAGTGATGCAAACTCGTGTACTTTCATTATAGCTAAGGCCGCGCATTTTTTGACGTTCTGTTCAGCAACAAGCCGTTCAAACGATACTGCAGTCAAGACAAGGCTTCTGTATGCAGTCGCTGCGCTGTCGGCCGTAATCGAAGACGTCGGGCGGCACCATATTCTATACATCGGTCTTCAAACGTGATACAGTAGGCAAATAAATAACTTTGTGAAGCAGACCCGCTCGTACGTTTCGCGCACTCGGGTGCCGACGAGTAGCCTCCGTCAACAGACGCCGTCATAACCTCGGCTAACGACGCAAACCGAGGTCGCCAAGATCGGTTTGCAATAACTGCGGTTAATGCTGCAACCATGGTTTGGTCCGCCGTGTAACCTGGGATAACCATGGTATCGCGTAACCGCGGTTAAGCTGCGCGAACTGGCAAACTCCTCAGGCGTGTGCGAGTGAGGACGGGTCAACCCGAGTACGCCAGCGAGCGAGCGCGCGACAACCGGAAGTTCGTCGAAGTTACGTATTTCTGGGCGGAGCTTAGAACTTGCTTGTATTCTTTATTTTTTTACGACTCCCTTCGACGTACGAGTTGAGAGGGAAAATTGGAAGGGTCATATTTAATCACCGATATCTCTGGTGTTGCAGAAGCTAGATCAAAAATGTTTGCGGGAGAATGATGCGTGGTTCAATATCTATCAGTGTTATGGCGTTGTTTACCCTTCTTGTTGACCCTTTTCTGTGGACCTTTAAAGGGCCGTAGACATTACATGAGTAAGGCCTGCTTAATTTATTGACTAGTGGTTGTGGCGGAACAAAACTGCTTTGGGTACAAAAGCAAGAGAACAATATGCCATTTAAAAGCAAACCCTAAGAGCAAAACAGGAGTAAAGTAAAAGAGTACAGTTTGCTTCTCATCGCACTGTGTATTTACACATCTAGCGTGTCTTTAATGCTCGGTGACGTAGGTTGCTAAAACTGTAAAACATTTCCGAGAACACTGCAGAATCTTCACTGGGAAAATGCGTAAGCTTGAGCGTTGCTGTGTTGACCGCAAGATGTGTCAGCGGGATACAGAGAGGGATACCTTTCCTTTCCTGTAACCCAGTTATAGAATGCCAGTGAACATTGATGCCTTACGCTGGTTGGACTCGACACGGGGCGCGCGATTTACTATTGGCAGCAGCAACGCTCAGGCTTTCGCATTTCTCTACTGCAGCTTCTGCAGTCCTCTCCAAATTTTTCAGAGTGTAGTTGGTTGATTTCCTCTCAATACACACTCACTACATACTCTCTAACCATTTCCACCCATTTGTGCACGCAAATCACGCCTTTCCCCGCTCGTTCACGTTCACATATTTCAAATTTCCCGCCATCGGCAGTTAGGCATATGTGACCGGAAGTGGAATACTACATGGCCCCATTTGGACTTCGCCATTACTCCTTCCGCCTACTTAGATATCTAGTTGGCTGAACTGGCTCTAATTAAATTTACTTAAATATGTTTCTTATAACTCGTTTTTTTTTTCGAACGTAATCGTGATGAGAAATTATGGTGACACGAAACTGTCGACATAGCCATGCATTGCTTACGCATTAAAAAGTGAATATCCACCTTTTCACGGAATAGGCGGCGTTCGGGGCATGTGAAAATGTTATCGGGAACGCTGTTTCACAGCAATATGGCATCAGGGAAAAGAGAATCGCTCATGGCGGAAATGCAGGCGTTAATAATGCTTGCAGTGGGGCAGAAGCGGGATGACGTTCTTATAGGTGGGCGACGTTCTTAGGATGCCCTGGCGAACAATAAAAAAGGCATGAAGATGGGATATACGTGATAATGCGCGGCGGGTTGGAAGAGGGATCGCTTCAGTAAAGTGATGCTGGCCTTCATTGTGCATTCCGTAGTGATGAAACGGGGGGCGCGGTTTGATGTGGCTTCAAGATCTGAGGTGAGTTGTGCTTGTGAAGTATGCCAGACAGATGAAGCGTATTCTAACTGGGGGCGTACGAATCTTGTGTATGCTGACGTTTTTACTTCATTTCTTAAACGCACAGTGCAACAGACGAAGGACAAGCGAGTAGGTGGGAAGATCAAATGCTTGATTTATTGATGCAATACTTATATGCTGACAAGGAAAGCAACAGAAGGACGATGGGGCAGAGAGGAACGACAGACGCTATAGATCCGGTCAACCCAGCCTCGCCTCCCGAGGGACAACTGCCTGAAGATACGGAAACGGCTCGCTAGTCCTGGCGGCGCGTATATTGAGCTCGCCGTGTAAACCGTCACCATCAGCGCCGCCTGCAGCTATGACCATCTAATAGAATGATGGTTTAGTTAACCATTCTAAATCAATAATTAAGATATAGGGAGACAAATGAGCATGATAGCTACTGCTACCACCCCGTTTCAAAGGGGACGCTCCTATATTCCATCCATCCACCATCATCTCCCACTTCAAGCATCGGATCACCGCAGTGGCGTCTAGACGCAGCCTCAAGACCATCGGGTGAGCAGGGGCATCCAGCTCTGAATAAATATGTTACTGGCCCTATTTCGTGCTTGATTCCTGCTCTCCCCCCGAAAAGAGCCCTATAACCGGGACATCACAGTGGTAGCAGGGGTATTTTCGGGTCTGGCATTGCTCTTAATCAGATCCCTTTGCTACGGAGAGCAGGAAGGATACACGGAATCCGGCCGGCTGGCTAGACTGGCATTGAAATGAACGCGAAAACTGAAGATCTGGTCATGGCGCATGGGTCGAGTGTACTAGCGTTTAGTCATTTGATCCCTTTGTTTGATGGTACCGGACCTGTTCGCGAATTTCTGAATACCGTAGAGCAAGTTGTCAGCATCGCTTCTTGCGCCTCTAGTCATGTGCTGTGCCTCTGTAAGTGTAAGATGGCCAAAGAGTTTGTGTGGCAGCTGCCAGGGAGGCGACATTTTCCAAGTTCAAAGAAGTTGTGATCGCGAGGTTTGACACGGAGCCGTTGAGATTGCGCATGCAAGGGTGCCCGACAGGTGCCTATCGAAGATGTCCGATCCTTCGCAACAGAAGCTAGCGCAGGCAACAATTGCCGATAAACGCAATGGACAAGAAAAGCAAAACCAAGAAAGAATTGCTGCAGGATCAAATGAGATCGCAGTTTGAAAATGGGCTCAGGTACAAGTGTGCGGCGTTTTGTCATGTCACGTGATCCGCGGACGTTTCACGATGCGGTCGCCTGTTCTGTCAACGAGGACTCAGCGGCGGCATGTCTAAGATACGAGTCTTCGACAGGGAAGAAATCTCGCCTCGCAAAGAGGAAATGAAACAACGATTAGAGAACATTGAAATGTTGCTCACTGCACCACAGTTATCAAGTGTTCCATATGGGCGGCGTTACTCATGTAAGGCACGCATGGTGCGCACCCGAACTGGTCACTTTGCTCGTAACTGCGCTGAGCCTGTACACTCTAAGAAACAGTCCATTCCAAAAAACGAGTAGGTCGCCCCTCTGAAATTCAATCTCTTTTAACAATCCATCCACTCCCGAAAAACGTCCACCCGGTCCATCACCTAGCTCGGCGAGAAGCTAGAGCCGCGGCGCTGCGCAAACAATACCACGCTGATGCCAGTGCAGTCTATGTGGACGCTGCAAAATATGCTATTCATCAAGCCTATGCCTTGAGCGTGATTTCCAACACACTTTACCCTACAGTTTCTGGTTCGGTTAAAGCTGCATCCTCGTTAGAGGCAGAACAAGCTGCAATTGCATTGGAAATCTCCTCAACCACTGCCACACTAATGTTTAGTGACTCAAAAACAGCAATCCGCAATTTCGCACGAGGCAGGATTCACACGCCTGCTTTCAAAATTCTCAATTCTATTCAACCACTGACCAGATCAGTTGAACTCCTATGGGCACCTGCTCATGCGGGTAACCCTGGGAATGAAGCTGCGCACAACAAAGCTCCAGCGCACATCAACCGACCAGGGCTAGCTACAGACCCAGGCAGTGCACGCGAACGCCTGGTTACCAATAACGAAATTACTCTCCACTACAAGGAGCAATGACTCCAGCATCCGCCCCCACACCCATCACATCCACTACATGTGCTCTGAGCTCCAGCCACCCCGCAATTTGCAACTAACAGACATAGGGCGATGGGAGACCGCGGTGTCCATCTGTTGCGTTCCTTCTTCAGATTTAGGCTAATTCGGGACCTCACCATCCTGTGGTCACTGCATCGCACTTTCCCGATTGCCTTTGCAGCTGGCAAAATGGCGGGGGTTGAACACATTATGAAGTCAATTTCATTTTTAGTCTCCCCGTTAATACTTTTCCATGTCCATCTCCGGTTCTTCCGATTGCTGAAGAAGGTTTTCATGCTTCTTAAGTTACTGCGCTCTGCAAACTCAACTAGTAACTCCCCCCTGCTATTCCTGGAACCAATATCATAGTCACCTATTGCCTGGTCTCCTGCCGGCTTTTTCCCTACCTTGGCATTGAAGTCCCCCATTAGCACTGCATACTGCGTCTTGACTTTTCGCAGTGCCGATTCTACATCCTCGTAGAAGCTTTCAACTGCGTGGCCATCATAGCTACATGTAGGTGCATAGGCCTGTACAACCTTCAGTGTATACCGCTTATTAGGCCTAAGTGCGATACCTGCCACCGTCTCATTAATACTATAGAATTCATCTGTATTACCCGCTATATACTTATTGACTAGGAAACCTACTCCTAGTTGTCGCCTCTCTGGTAAAACTCGATAACACAGTACATGCCCACCCTTCAGTACAGTATACGCCTCATTCGGCCTCCTAACCTAAGCCCTATGACATCCCATTTCATACCCTCTAGTTCATCTAATAGCACTGCTAAACTAGCTTCACTAGCTAGGGTTCTAGCATTAAACGTTGCCAGGGTCAGTTTCCAATGGCGGCCTGTCAGCGGAGCCAGGCATTCTTAGCACCCCCTGCTGCGTCACAGGTCTGACCGCCGCCGTTGTCAGTTGTTCCGCAGCCGCTGGTGACTGAGGGCCGGGATTTTATGGAGCTTATTATGAGAAGTTGCCGCCAATTACTGCACTAGGATGGCCAACTCCTGTTCTGGTGAGGGAGTGCGTTGCCGAAGGAGTTCGCCGGCATTAGGTCGCACCCCAAACCTGTTTATGCAATTCCATCGACACGCAGATTTTTTTTTAAAATCCGGTGGAGAATTGCGCGGAACCGGGATTTGAACCCCGATCCTCTTGCATGCGAGGCGGATGTTCTACCGCTACGCCACCGCTACGCAGTTTCAGCACTAAGGCGACTTGAAGTCCGGTTGTGCGGCACCCTCGTTGAGATTGTAACTGACCCTAACCCCCTCAAGTACCTGACTCCCGGTAGTCCGCGCAGCGCAAAGCTCACCCGCTGGGCGCTCGCCCAGGAGAAATTCGGTAGCGGAGAAGGACTCGAAAGAGGGGAGCAAAACGGTGATTCCGACGCCATGTTGCGACTGATAGCAACCATCAAGAAGCGTTGGGGTGAAGGGAGAGTTTTTACGGTTCTGAGGAGAAGTATACCCTTACGAAAATGGGTTTTGAGTTTCTGGTTTGGCCTTAATGTTTTCTTAATGAGTACAAAGGAACTCAACAGACATTCAATACCTTCTGTGTTTTAGCAACAGCTTTAAACCAGATTTTCAATTGACATTTCACATTATTTTTTCTTGTTTAGAAAATCAAAGGCTTTTTTTGTGAACTGCTAATGTGTATGCACGGAATGTCAAAAGTCAACGGAAAGTATGATGTGTATTTTCTCGGTCATTGCGACCACCCATTGAGAGAACACGGTGGGTTTCAACTTGAAACACAGTGCAAATTATCAACGATCACTACATGTGCATTACTATTACTGCTTGATGATTTTGGAGGACGTAAACATAATTAATGAGGAACAAGATAATTTTAAAATCGTTTAATGAATGCTACATGCCCTTGCATTACTACTGGACAGGAAGATGGCCTGAAATGATTGAATTCAAAACTAAGCATAAAATTGATCATTTGGCAGGAACGTGCGTTTACATTTCCTTTCGCACATGCTATGTTTACAAAGTAATCACTCAAAAGGAGACAAGGAAGATAGTAGTTTACCGAGTGATGGGCCCATGAGTGAAAAAAAAAACTACAGGACAGCGCTTGTATAATGTATTATATTTTACGTGTTTCTCAAGCTTTTTAGCTCCTTCTTGCTCTGCGTATAGATTAGCCGAGCTTTCGGTCATCGCATCGCTTCCCAAAAAAATTTACATACAAACAAGATTTAGTTACAAGGAATATAGTGTCGTCGCAGCTGCGCGTGCCGGTATTGAAGCTTGGTCGCACGTTTTTCCTTGAAGGGTTGTGCCACAGCTCCGTGTTCAGCGAAAATTACGCCAATGGTAGCAGAACACCATGAACGTCCGGCGCTGGTAAATTTGCCATGCCAAACTCGACATGTCAAAATAATCCCAGTGCGCAAAATAGTGCGCATAGCATCCAGAACATTAGTTGCAAGTCGTGGGGGCAGATAGCAAGTTCCAATGGTGAAGAAGTTGTAATTGTTAGAGCGGCAGCAATGGCCTGTACACTTCAAAACATGCTTCAAAACATGGACCAGATCTTATAAATGTGATCATGGCATAACATGCAGAAACGTTTCCAGCGACCTCAGTTTCCGGCCTGGCCGGGTGGTTAGCGTAAAATGCTACGGAGGAAGAGGTACCGAGTTCGAAGCGCGGTAGTGCTGCAGTTTTTTTTTTTCGCCTAGTTTTTATTATTTCTTATTTTTTTTTTTGCTTTTTTAAATGTAGTTGAGGTGCTTCGTTACTTTTTAGCTTGTACTTTTTATATGAGGCGTTTTTTTTTTCTTTTTGAGCGACCAGTGCTGCGCGTGACAGTATGCCGCGTCCCAGTACGAACTGTCTCCAGCGTCATACTGGGTCCATAATCAGGAATGCCACGTGCGCTGGGACCCAGCGGCACTGGTTTTTATTACCTCAGCTCGCCGGCTTTGTACCTAATTATGGCCCTAGATGCAGACTGTACTCTGCCTTTCAAAAAAAAAAAAACATTTATCGCCAAACCAGTCAAACTGCCTTTCGAAACCGAAAGTCCCTCTAGGAAGCGGCCGGCAGTAAAATGAAGCCAGAAAAGCCGCCGATATGTCAATCCGATCCGATCCGAAGTCGCCAGCGGCAAAAAGTTGCGACGGCGCCATGCTGCCTTTGTTGTCATGCGGTGTGATTGTGAACGCTATTTCCTTACGCTGTGCTGCTTTTTTGTTCTGTGGTTCTTGGAATAGGCTGCAGAATTGATATTTGACATGTGCACTTTGATAGACGTTCTGAAGTACGTGATGTAGTGGTAAATAGGTTCTGTGCCGCACACCGCTTGCACCGTGCCGTGGCAACGCCGGCATCAACACGGGAGAAGGAAATGGACTGGCGTGATTGTTTGCAAATGTGAGTACACTGCTTGAAAATATTTTTATTTAATATTGCTATTCAATGAAGTACGCGTTGCTAATACTGTTGCGTGTGGTCTCAAAATTCCTTCGTAATACAAGCTACGAACTCGACCCAGCCTGCTTTATTGTGAGGGCGAGCCAGTCACTCTTCGGAACAAGAAGCGTGAACGTTTGGGCGAGTTGGTCAGACATACTTGACATGAACGGCGCGGCAGAAATATTTGGCGCTTGTCCGTGTGTATTCTCTGTCTTCGCCTCTTCCTGTCACGCCGTTCAAGTCAACTCTTCAAAAGCCGTCGCTTTCATATGTATGCTCGTCCCTAACGCGAAGCCGTTGTACGATATAAGTACAGTGTTCTGCAACTTTATCGGAACCGTCATGAAAAATTTGGCCGCCTCGACCGGTTCCGATAAAATTGCAGAATACTGTATAATGTTATGATGTATATTTCTAGATATAGCTGTAGCTGCAGTGTATTAGATGCACGACCGGCTTCGCGATTGTGATCAGCACCCCGAACGAGTTTTCAATCTTTTTAAAAGCGCCTATTTTTTCTAACTGTGAGTGCATTAATACGATGAGTACAACCAGCGCACGAGAAACGGGTCGTTGCTGTGGCGCATATCTCACAGTGGTCGCTGCATTTAGTTTTGGTGCTTGTATGCTTGAACAAAAATAATCTAAATCATGGCTGACGCCAAGGTACAAACTCAGTACTACTGTAGTAGAATGAAGATTAGAAAGAATTATTTGAGTGACCATACGTAGTAAAATGTGCATGTCAAGAATAATTGCTTTCATTACTACATAGTCTTGTATTTTTGACGAATTATATGCATCTTAGTGTTCACAACACAGGCAGAAATGAGCTTTCAGTGGGCAGTTGCATTCTTTGGTACTTTGTGTCGTGGCATTTCATGGAAGCGTTGAAATGATGCAGTGGTAAACAGTTTCAAACGAGAAATGAAAATGTCATTTTACCTTCCTTAATGCTATGTCCGCATGCACATGGTTCCAGGTAATTTGACTTTAAAGGCCATTATTTGTGTAGAGTTCGTTGGTTGCCGTACACATCGTACGCACATTTCTCAATACACCAGCAGTGAAATTATTTTTGTGCTATTGCTAGTATTTCTGAAGAAAAAAGTTTGACCGACATCATGGCATAAGCAGCTCTTCTCTCCATGCACATTTTTTGCAACTTTGATATCACCCAGGATTGAGATATGCAGGCCCTGATAAACATATTTTATGTGCTCAGAGTAAAAAGAAGAAAAAATGCAGAATGCCAAGCATATTTCTGATTGCGTGAGAAAGTCACGACTTAGAAAAAAAAAAATCAGAGGTGCCACAAATGTGAAAGGAGGCTGTTTTAATTATTTTTTTCACGGCGGCTGTAGGGCAAACCTACATAAGAATTGCAGAATATACAACTACTTAGATGGTAAAATGTTTACAAATATTTTTTTTTCATATGTGGAATGTGACACATTAAACACGGTCCCAAATTTGGCGCATTGAAGCATAGTAGTCTTACTCAGTAATGAAAGGAAGAAACACCGTTCCTATATTTTCTTGTAATTTAGGCATCAAGTTTCTAGAAGGAGATGAAAATGAATATGAGACAATATGTTGCATTGTACTGTGTCCAGCAATGTTATCAAAGCTGAAAATTCTTGTTTTTTCTCTCATTGGGAGAACGGCCTAAAGTGACGGCACAAAAGCAGCAAATAGGCTCCCCACTCCTCAAAACATTGCCCATAAGATAACCCTGTGACCTTGGCCATAAAGGAAAAGCATGCCTGATCACGTTATTGTGAGCCAATGCTGATCTGTGACGTACGCAGGGCGTGGCAGCATCACTATCCGTGAGTGTGCATAGACGCTCGTAGCACCGCCTTAGGAATTCAGTTAGAAATGACAGTTTTCAGTATTTTTTTTTCGCAGTGCATCAACGATGGCCTTCGCATCCCAAGTTCCTTGCTTTGTCTTTTAGCTGTTGACATACTTGCTTTATTTTTTTTTTGTAATAGGCGTTTATTCATAAAATACATGTTGAGATCTTTTTGCCCTATTAGGTAAATTTATTTGTTTCTTCATAGCTTTGCTAGAGCAGTCATTTCCACATTATTTATTAGTTTACTGTTCAGTTTTGCAAGTCAGAAGTAATGCTAGAAAAGGAAATCAGGTTCTGTTGCTTGAGAAATCTGAACAGAGCTTAAACAAAATGGGGACGTGTGAAACATCCGACAAGGTCATGTTGGAGTGATTTAAAAGCATTCGCTTTGCAATGGCATCGTACACACCTTTTGTTTTTTGCTCTAGAATGCACTTAGCTATGCTAAATGAAGAAACTTGCATAGTTGCATTCTGAAGGTTGGAAATTTCAAAACAGTTGTGTATGCATTCATATGGGTGTCATTTTAAGCTGCTGCTTGCTCCCACAAATGGCTTGTACCGCTACATACTGCTTATGTAACAATCTGACAATTGCTCATAATGATGTAATTACATATGCAATCTCCTCACAGTACAGGTATCATTCTTGACATAAGGGTAATATTTTAGCAAAGGGCATTGTGTTCGCTACTTATGTACCTCCATTCAAACACTTGCAGTGATGCTTGAGAAGCTGCATGTTTCACCTTTGATAACATTGTTGGAAATAGAATAATGCAATGTGTTGTTTTGAACTCTTTTTTTTCATCACCTCCAAGAGTAATTTATGGGCTGATGAGGTGGTTTTTCTTTTAGTTTGAAGGAATATACTCTGTTCAAACATGCCGTAGTTGGGAAAATGTTTCATGTGTTTTCATTTTATGCATAACAGAAACATTCATACTCCTTTTAAGCACCAATTTTCTTATCTATTCTGTACCTTTAAAGTAGGTGCACCTCACACTCGTGGATAAATAGGCTCTTTTGAACATGACCTTTTTATCTTTAGGGAAACTGGAAAGGCTCTCGTAAACAAAGGAGATCACACCATGCAGGTTGGTTACTTTTGGCAAACAGTACATTGCATTGAGGCTGAAGTCCAGTACTTTCTTAATTATGCTTTGAGCACTCGTCTTAAAACTGTTTGCCCAGAATCCTTCTCATTGTAGGTACTAAATATATAGCTGTGTCTCTTTTCATTACCAGGAAAGGAGTTATGTGCTCGGTCTCACTTGTCGATTTTTTCCCCTCTTTTACATGCAGTTACCTGAACACTTCAGACTGGCCGATGCCTGGAGCCTACCTGCTGCTCACCTACACCCCACAGCCCAAACGAGGAACACACTAAAACATCTACCAGCAAGCACACTGCAGTGCCCTTCTGCAAGCCATCACCACATTCTATGGCACGTTCAGGGATGCATGATTAAGTACACACCCTAAGCATAGCTAAAAATGGTGGTATGAATGGATAGCTGCTTTGGTTTAGTTGCTTTATCTCCTTTTTTGAAATCTTTGTTTTACTAATGGTGTAGTCAGTGAAAAAAAAATCATTCTGAAGAAAACTTGTTTGCATTGTTCTGAATAGCAAAGCCAAACCTTGTATGATGTATCTGAAAGTTATGGTTTTGTGTTTTCTGTGTGAACGGTGCAGCATGTTTCTCCCACCAACTGCTAACTATGAGGGTTAGAAATGTACAGGTGCCAGGAAAACATGCCTCTTGTGTTTGAAATTATCTCATGAGTCTTGTTCCACAAAACTTGGTTCCACATATAAATGTTTCAACGGCATGTGCTGAAGTAGGTGTAAGCTTATCCATGAGTTGAAAATGAAGCTTGAATTATTTTAATTATTGTGAACAGTAATACAAAACGATTTCATTTTGTATTTGTTAGGGTACACGTGCGACTACTTCACGACAATGCCGCTTCACCTCAAAAATGGCCTGTCTTCTATGCTGTGCAGGGAAATAAAGTAAGTTTATTTCCTTGCATAGCATAGAAAACAGGCATGCGAATGGCATCCAAGCTGTGCTACACATTATGAATAAAAAAATGATCGTTTTCACAAAATGCAATGTCTGTTTTTGGTTTCTGTAACTAAAACTACCGGCACTAACTCAGTTGCATGTAGTGTCTGCAACCAAGATCGCATCAAAAACTAAAGTGAAAGCCACCAGACGCTCATTGGTCAATACTCATGAAGAACTCACAAGAAATGCACACATTAAGTACCAACCGGAAACACGGTGGCCAATTTGTTTTAGACACACAGAACTCAAGAGAAAATTCATTTGAAACTCAGAAGATAATCTGGTGTCTCCATTGTGAAAGAGCAACATTCTCTCATCAGACACACACATAAAATTTTTATAAGGGGCATGCGTGAATGTGGATGCCCTCAGGCTTTGTGAGCACGAGTACCGAGGCACGAGCAGGGGGCGCGTTGGCTTGTGCGGCTGTGTACGCGCGTGGGTCTGTGTGTGTTTGTGTTGTGTGCTGCATGACAACATGGTATGCAGCACACTAGGAACGGAGATGTCGTGGACGGATTCCTCGAACCGGGCTTTGTGAACGAATGCCGGGGACGACTCGTGTTTGTGCGTCGTGCGCGAGCGGTGCGCCCAGTTTTATAACCACGGTTGAACGCCAACCCAGCGTAGAGGGAGGCTGCAGGCCGGCGCCTCGAAGACGATGAAGAGGGAAGTGAACGCGCGCGCGGCCCCGTTGGAGGGGTGGCATCGGGGGCTGCGGTCCACGCCTCGGAGGGTGGACGATCTGCGGATCGGCCGCGCGTCTTCCAAGAAGCAATGCGGGGCTTGGAGCGCGGATACAGTTGTCGCGGGCAGCAGCGAGGAGGGACCCGGAGTGGAGGAAGGACAAAGACATGAGACTTGGAGAAAACATGACGCGGGAGATGCGAATTGGACTTCCGTGCAGTGAGGTCGCACCCTGAAGATGTCCAGCCTTTACTTAGCTTGTACGTATTACAAATAAACGTTGTTTTGTTTGTACATAGCAAGTTGACGTATACGTGGTCCGGTGCGATCGGGAGGTAAGAAGTAAAAAAAGAAACCAAATAACCTCGTTCAGCCTAAATACTTCGTTTATACATACTCCGAGATGTTTATGTTCGTGGTTTTCCGTGTATGCCAATCCACCGTTTACATATTCAGAGATATTACCTTTTGTGCTTTTCCGTGTATAGTAGTCCCCATTTATAATGGAGTGATTTATATGACCCACTCTGCACGCTTCCTATCTCTTAATGTTATCCCTACCATTTTTCGTTCCATAGCCTTCTGGGTTGTCCTCAACTTAACCCTTACCCCAAAATATTTATGTTCATTGCTTTTCCTGTCGGTCCTCTGCATATACATACCACGAGATATTTATTTCCGTGATTGTTAGTGAATGTCACCTCTCCATTTATACATACCACAAGATATTTGAGTTCGTGCTCTTGCTTGTATGCCAGTCCATCATTTATATATACCAAGAGATATTTATGCTCGTGATTTTCGTGTATATTGTCGCAAAATCTTCAAAACTGTATTTGTTGTTTTTAACAGCCGCCGGCATGCGGGCTTATCACTGTGATCCTGGCAGGCGTGTCAATTCTGTATCCCGTGTTTGTTCATGCTCGCTGTCGCGATACGATGCCTTATCATTTTCTTTGTCGCGAAAGATGCGCCGGGATCTTTCTCGAAGATTCCGATCACTTGCGCATGTTTCTGCAATGTACCAGGTTGTGCTAGTGGCAGTTTGCGACGTTATCTATATTCTTCTGAGCAGCCTTTAAATTGATCGTTGACGAGTATGACGAGCATTCTTTGTTCGATTATCGACGAGCACGTTTGTTGCTATCGCCATTGCCAAGTTGCTTAGTTATTTTCTGGGCGCAAGACAGCCAATAAACAGTTTATTTCAGTACCATCAAGTCTGTGTCTTCTTTTGGTGCCAACGACCTTGTCACCACTACGTGACATCTGATGGAGGTGCTGCCTTTGATCCTTCAAGCGAAGACCCCAGCCTTGTTCCTGTCACCCTGGAGGACCAGCCAATAGGCCACCGAACCAGTCGCCGGCTTCAAGCGCTCCAACCTGAACACGGTCTGCAGCCGGACCCCATTCCAACTTCGAAGGCATCGGCGCTGACGATGGCCCAGCCTACAGCACCGGTTGTTTTCGTCCAACCGCGTGAGCCCACCTACTTCCATGGATGACCGGACGTAGATGCGGAATATTGGATGAACCTTTTCGACCGTGTGGGAGAATTCAACGGCTGGAACGATGCTGCGCAACTCAGGCCAGTGTACTTTGTTCTTCAAGGACATGCTCGATGGCCTTTGCAAGTTCTGCCCGAAAGGAAAGAGCTCAGGCCCTCCTCCAATCAAGACTTCAACTCCCAAAAGAGTCTGTCCTGGTATACGTAGAGGAGATGAAGCGCTTGTTTCGCCGCGCCGACCCTAAAATGACCGAAGGTGAGAGAGTGAAATTGTTAATGCGAGGCGTTAAAGTATCGCTTTTGGCAGGACTTGTCCGGAATCCGCCGAAAACTGTGGACGAAATTGAAAGGGAAGCATCGACGATCGAGAAGACGTTAAACAGCTGGATGCGCCACTACAAGCGACCACTTCAGCCGGACTACTCAAGCTACCACCCCAGTGCATCTGCAAGTGGTGAGAACCTTCGGCACCTCATCAGGGAGATCGTGCGATAGGAGCTGCGCCGATTGCTGCCATCACAACAACCCCAGGTGGCGATGCTCGCGGACGCCGTACGTCACGAAGTCCAGCAGGCAATTGGCGTTCCTCAAGCGCCTACTTCGACAGCTCCAGTGCATGAATCAGCAGCGATGAACTATCCCAAGTAGCACACATTACGTGGCCCACCTGGGGCCCGTATGGGCAAGTTGGGCTTGGGTAACCACAATAACACCCATAAGGGCCCCCTTTAGGGATCAAGCGGGCAAGCCCAAATTGGGCTTGCCCCTCCTTTTTCCATCTGGGCATCATATAGGCGCGGAAAGGGCTAACTGATTACATATTCCCACATCTGGCCCTCAAGGGTCCCGCTTGGGAAATGTTAGGGCCACTGCAAATAAAGTTTGGGCTCTGTGTACGAAAAGCCTGGGCTAATTTAATTGGGGCTGCCCACTCAAAAGCCGAATAGGTCCCGCATGGGCCGCGCCGGGGCTATATACGGGTATGCCCGCACATTGCCTACATGGGACCCTTGAGGGGTACTTGAGGGAAGGTCAGACGAAAATGTGGAATTCATGCAGAAAATTCCTGGGCTGCCCCAACTGGGGTTGCCCACCAAAAACCCAGATAATTTCCGCATGGCCGTTAGCGGGGCAGGCAAGTACTCCTTCCCGCTTCTGCCCGCATCGGTCTCTTGCGGGGCAATTTAGGGCAGATGCGATGCAAATGTAGGCCTAAATACAAATAGATGACGGGTTAGTCCGATTGGGGCTGCCCATGCAAAAACCGAATAGGTCCCACGTGGTTTGCGGCCGGGCTGAAAAGCGAGCACACCACCACGCTGCCCACACGGGTATTTCTTGGGGTACTTACGGGAAAATGCAACATATATTCGTAGTCCACGCGGTAAAAATAGGGTCAGCCCAATTGGGGCGGCCCATGAAAGGCCGCAGTGGGCCCCAAATTGGCCGCAGTCGGGCATACCGCTCTGAAACGTCACCACCCTATCTTTAAGTCACCATTTTATCTATGTAAATTATGTTATACCGGCCACTAATTGCCTCTTCTGGAGGTTTCATATAACTGTCCTAAGCATATCTATGCAATGAACAAAGACTATCAATGTTTACTCTACAAACTACGTTAATTATGCAGTATCGACAGAAAATATGCAACAGTAACTGTTCCGCTTTACGAGTATGTACTGAACGACCTCCAAATGTTTCCTACGGCATTACTATTCTGCACGCAGCACCGAAATAAATATTCAGACCAACATGTTGGGTTGATGTGGGCCAGCCCACATTATTATAGTGTTGGGAATAAATTTCTCTCATGTTACTGAGTGTAGCATACAAGCAAAAAAAAACAATAGTGCTTAATGTTCCACACTTGATTATTGGAACTTGGGCAGCCCTGAAAATGCCCGATTCAACCCATGAGAGCAGCACGTGGGTCAGCCCGAAACGGACTGGCTTTCGCAAATCCCGCGCCTGTACAATTCAGATATTGGAGGAATTAATCGACTTAAATATTAAAACCTTGCTCAATGGGATGTCACTGCCTGCACAAGCGTGGGACCCATTAATGGTTCTGGTGTGCTGTCCACATTCGTCTACCTGGGCTGAAAGCGGGCAGCCCTATTTGGGCTGAATGCGGGCAGCCTCATTTGGGCTGCCCACACGGATACAGTTTGGGACCGATCGCGGCGAAATTGGGCAGCCCACGTGGGGCCCCTCTGGGTACGTGTTGCAATACCCGCATAGGGCCCGTATGGGCTGCCCTCACGGGCCCAACGCGGGCCCCCATGTCATAGCCCACTTTGTGCTGCTTGGGATGCTGCTGCATTACGTCGTCCTGCACCCCGACGCGACCTCCTAAGCCCTGCTCGCTACCATCCTGCCCCCGAAAGCCGCGCCTTGGCCCCCGCCCGCCAAGTCTATAAACGATCTCCAAGCCGCAGTAAATGAGACGCCTGGAGGACATCTAACAACCGACCGCTCAGCTTCCATTCTGGTTAAGCAAGACACATCCTCCGTCACTGCCCGTACAGGCGGATCGGCATCCGTCGTTTCGCTGTGGACGCCCCACGACCCCGGCCTGGCGAGCGACCACAGGAAATCACCAACTTCCTGCGCAGCAGAGAGCATTCGTCGCCAAGGTGCCTGTCACGCTCCCCATCGCCGTACAATGCCCGATTTGCGTCGCCGGGCCGCGGTTACTTGCAATGACGATCTCACAGCCGCCGTAGGGGAAACTAAAGGCAGTGACCTGCGGATGTGAGGTTGCTCAAAGGCGAAAAGAAGAAGATTCTCCGCCGCCGACGACCACCAACGACGACGCAGCCATTTCATTGCCGCCTCACACGACGACATCGGCGACAACAAGACCAGAGTGCAAGCCGACACCGCTGCCCAGCGAAGTAACAACGGTATGCCCTGGCCATGACTTGAAGAAACGACGGAGCCGAGATCGGACACCAAGGCCCACGTGCAATGCGAGGACGCGAACAAGCGACCTTGAAGTTAATGTCGACGGTCGCACAGTCACTGCACTAATAGACACCGGAGCTGCCAATTCAGTCATCAGTGGACTGTTAGCCTCTCAGCTCAGGAAAGTTACGACCGCGTGGGATCGCTCGCTGATTCGCTCCGCAGTAGCAACCTGATTACTCCATCGGGGTGATGCACTGCAGGAGTAACCGTAAATTGGCGTACTTACCAAAGCAGCTTTCTGGTCTTCCAGCAGCGTTCCCGAGACGTGATTTTAGGCATCGACTTTCTAAAGGAACATAGGGCTATCATCGACCGATCCAAGTTCATCAAGCTCTCTGAAGATAAAGCCATACCTGCTACGACCACTTCGACGCAACACGTCACTCTAAACGTCCTCGAGGGAGAGTTGATTGTGCCGCCCCGATCAAGCGTCACAGTCAGCGTAAGTAGCGCAGACATTGAAACCACTGAAGGCATCGTCGAAGACAATATCCAATTGCTCTTGGAACGAGGTGTCGGCATCGCAAGAGGCATCGTGAAATTCCGGAGAGGACAAGCTCAGGTGCTGGTAACAAACTTCACCGAAGAATACCGGCGTCTCAACAAGGTCACGATGATTGCGTTCCTCGACGAATTTGTGTACCTCAAAGACGTATTCGCCATCCACAATCAACCACTGGAAGATGCACCGGACCAATTCCGTTAGCCAAAATTTGACATACACCCGGCATTGACCCACAGCAGTAAAGACCAGATTCGCAGTCTTCTTCGAAGCTACAGAGAGTGCTTCGTCATCATCGAAGGTATGAGAAACACCACTGGCAAACATCGCAGTATAACGGAGGAACACGCCCGACCTCTGCGCCAAAGCCCCTATCGTGTCTCGCCGGAGAACGCCAGGCCATACGCGATCAAGTTGAGGAAATGCTGCGTGATGACGTAGTCCAGCCATCGAACAGCCCCTGGGCGGCACCAGTCGTTTTGATGAAGAAGAAAGACGGCACACTTCGCTTCTGCGTTGATTACCGCCGCTTGAATAGCATAACTAAGAAAGATGTCTACCCACCTCCCCGCATCGACAACACACTGGACTGGCTCTGCAATGCAAGGTACTTCTCATCGATGGACCTGTAGAGCAGATATTGGCAAATTGAGGTCGACGCGAGAGATCGCGAAAAGACCGCATTCATCACACCGAACGGCCTTTTCGTGTTCAAGGTGATGCCATTTGGCATCTACTCCGCACCAGCGACGTTTCAACGAGTAATGGACACTGTGGTGGCGGGCTTGAAGTGGCAGATTTGCCTGGTGTACTTAGGTGATGTCGTTCACTTCTCGTCAAAGTTTGAAGAGCACCTAAAACCGATGCAGACAGTGTTGGAAGCCATCAAATCATCGGGTATAACGTAAAACCAGAGAATTGCCACTTCGCCTATGAGGAACTCCTAGGTCACATCGTTAGCAAGGATGGCGTTCGGCCAGACCAGGAGAAAACAGCTGCAATCGTACCATTTCCACAGCCTGCTGCCAAGAAAGCCTTGCGCAGGTTCCTTTGGCTGCGTGCATATTATCGACGATTTATCAGGGACCTTTCGCGTATCGCCGAACCGTAGACACAGCTCACAAAGGCCACAGCCTGACACAGCCCACACAGCTCACGTATCTTTTAAATGGGAAGCACCGCAAGAAGAAGCCTTCGACGAACTTAAGCGGCGTCTGCAGTGCCCTCCTGTACTTGGCCACTTTGATGAAAACGCCGAGACCGAAATTCATACTGACTAGAGCAGTGTGACCCTAGGAGCCGTTCTCGTCCAGAAGAGTGCCGGACAGGAAAAAGTAATCGCCTGTGCTAGCAGGTCCCTCACAATAGCCGAAGTCATTTACTCGACGACTAACGTAGGAATGCATCGAGATCATCTGGGCCACCTGTAAGTTTCGTCCTTACCTATACGGCCGACCATTCAAGGTGGTAAGCAACCATCACGCGCTTTGCTGGCTGGCTAATTGAAAACATCCCTCCGGCCGCCTTCCCAGATGGAGCCTACGACTTCAAGAACTTGACTATAAGTCGGGCCGGAAGCGTTCCGACGGAGACTGCCTATCACGCGCTCCCGTCGACGCTCCCCCGAATGACAATGACGACGACGTGTTTTTAAGACCAGTAAGCGCCAGCAGTTTCGCAGAACAACAGCGATCAGACCCTGAGCTGAAACCGCTAGCCGATACCTAGAAGGAAAGACCGCTTTCCCTCCTGGTGTGTTCGGGCGACTTTCATTCACGTTCAGCAATGGCCTCCTCGTGAAGAACTTCGCACCCAACAGGACTGTGCAACTTCTTGTAGTGCCTAAAAACTTCCAGCAGGAAGTTCTGCAGGCGTTGCATGATGAGCCCACAGCAGGCCATCTCGGATTTGCACGCACGTTGCGTCGAATTCAGGAAAAGTACTACTGGCCGCGACTGCTTTCCAAAGATTCCCACTACGTGAAGACATGTCATGAGTGCCAACGACGCAAGACGCCGCATATCAGACCAGCAGGACTACTAATCCTAGTTCCACCCCCAGACCTGCCCTTTCAACAAATTCGGATGGATCTCCTCGGCCCCTTTCCAGCTTCGTCTATGGGTAACAAGTGGATCATCGTGGTCACTGACTACCTTACCCGTTACGCCGAAGCAAAAGCACTGCCCTATGGCACCGCGGCAGAAGTTACCACATTTTTTTCGAACAAATTCTCTTGTGACACGGCTCCCCAGAAGTGCTCATCACGGACAGGGGAACGGCGTTTACGGCAGAGTTGACGCAAGCCATCCTGGAATAGTCACACAAGCCATCGAAGAACAACTGCGTACCATCCCCAGACCAATGGCCTTACGGAGCGCCTGAACAGAACAATCGCGGACATGATCGCTATGTACGTCGACGCTGAACACAAGACCTGGGACGCCATTTTGCCGTACGTGATCTTCGCTTATAACACGGCAGTCCAGGAAATGACCAGAGCTAGTTCAAGCTTCTGTACGGCAGGGAGCCCACGACGACGCTCGACGTAATGCTGCCGCACGTCACCAACGAGGACCGTCACCAACGAGGACAACCTTGACGTCGCCGCCTACCTGCAGCGCGCAGAGGAAGCCCGACGACTCGCACGGCTGTGTATTAAAGACCTACAGCGCACCGACAGCCAACGATACAACTTACGACGACGCCACGCAGAGTACAATCCAGGAGACCAAGTGTGGGTTTGGACACCAATTCGCCGTCGTGGACTAAGTGAAAAGCTGCTGTGTCGATACTTTGGGCCGTACAAAATCATTCGCCGCGACGGACCACTGTACTATGAAGTCATTCCCGACGGAACGTCAGCATCACAACGGCAACGCGCACGTCCAGAAATCGCACATGTTGTTCGTCTGAAGCCTTATTACGCGCGTTAATGAATCCGTGTTGTTCAAACTTTGTAATGTTACAATTTAAGTTGCTTTGTTTATTTTAGAACGTTGAGGCGATTTTTTTTTAAGGGGGGAGTAATGCAGCGAAATCTTCAAAACTGTATTCGTTGTTTTTAATAGCCGCCGACATGCGGGCTTATCACGGTGATCCTGGCACGTGTATGAAATCTCTATCTCGTGTTTGTTCATGCTCGCTGTCGCGATACGACGCGGTATCATTTTCTTTGTCGCGAAAGATGCGCCGGGATCTGTTTCGAAAATTCCGATCAGTTGCGTATGTTTCTGAATGTTACAGGTTTTGTTAGTGGCAGTTTGCGACGTTTCTAGATTGTTCTGAGCAGCCTTTAAATTGAGCGTTGACGAATGTGACGAGCATTCTTTGTCTAGGCGATCGACGAGCACGTTTGTTGCTATCGCCGCCGCCGAGTTGCTTAGTCCTTTTGCGGGCGCAAGTCAGCCCAATAGAGAGTTAATTTCAGTACCATCAAGCCTGTGTCTTCTGTTGGTGTCGGCGACCTTGTCACCACTACGTGACAATATCATTCTATCATTTGTCCATATCCCGAGTTAATTATAGATAATGTATTTCGGACGGCGATGCGAAATATTGTCACGTAGTCGTGACAAGGCCGTACACGCCAAAAGAAGACGCAGGCGTGATGGTACTGAAAGAACTCCTTATTGGGGCTGACTTGCGCCCGCAAAATAACTAAGCAACTCGGCGGCGGCGATAGCAATAAACCTGCTCGTCAGTCGTCGGACAAAGAATGCCCGTCACACTCGTCAACGCTCAATTTAAACGCTGCACAGAACAATCTCGATAACGTCGCAAACAGCTACCAGCACGGGCTGGAACATTGTGGAAAGACACCCGAGTGGCCGAAACCTTCGAGACAGATCTCGGTGCATCTCAGTGCAGCATCAACAAACAAAGATTACGGAACTGATACGCGGTCCAGAATCAGAGTGATAAGCATTAAATCCGGCGGCTGTTCAAAAAAACAACAAATACAGTCTTGGAGGTTTCGCGGCATTAATCCCCCCTTAAAAAAACATCGCCTCGATGTTCCAACATAAAGCAACTTAAACACTGCGAAGTTTGAACACCACAGATTCTTTAACGCGCGTAATATGGCTTCAGTCGTACAACATGTACAATTTCTGGGCGTGCGCATCGCCGTTGTGATGACGTTCCGTCGGGAATGACTTCATAGTCCACTGGTCCGACGCGGCGAATGATTTTGTACGGCCCAAAGTATCGACGCAACAACTTTTCACTAAGTCCGCGACGGCGAATTGGTATCCAAACCCACACTTCGTCTCCTGGATTGTACTCTGCGTGTCGCCGTCGTAAGTTGTATCATCGGCTGTCGGTGCGCTGTTGGTCTTTAATACGCAGCCGTGCGAGTCGTCGGGGTTCCTGTGCTCGCTGCAGGTAGGCGGCGACGTCGAGGTTGTCCTCGTTGGTTACGTGCGGTAGCATTGCGTCGAGCGTCGTCGTGGGCTCCCTACCGTACACAAGCTTGAACGGGGTCGCTCTGGTCGTCTACTGGACTGCCGTGTTATACGCGAAGATCACGTACGGCAAGAAGGCGTCCCAGGCCTTGTATCGCATGATCGCTATGTACGTCGACGCTTCAGCGTCGACGTACATAGCGATCATGTCCGCGATTGTTTTGTTCAGGCGGTCCGTAAGGCCATTGGTCTGGGGATGGTACGCAGTTGTTCTTCGATGGCTTGTGTGACTATTCCAGGATGGCCTGCGTCAACTCTGCCGTAAACGCCGTTCCCCTGTCCGTGATGAGCACTTATGGGGCGCCGTGTCGCAAGAGAATTTATTCGACAAAAAATTTGGCGACTTCTGCCGCGGTACCATTGGGTAGTGCTTTTGCTTCGGCGTAACGGGTAAGGTAGTCTGGCCACGATGATCCACCTGTTACCCATAGACGAAGATGGAACGGGGCCAAGGAGATCCATCCCAATTTGTTGAAAGGGCATGACTGGGGGCGGAATCGGGTTTAGTAGTACTGCTGGTCTGATCGGCGGCGTCTTGCGTCGTTGGCACTCACGAGACGTCTTCACGTAGTGGGAAACTTCGACATGCAGTCGCGGCCAGTAGTACTTCTCCTGGATTCGATGCAACGTGCCCACAAATCCGAGATGGCCTGCTGTGTTCTCATCGTGCAACGCCTGCAGAATTTCCTGCCGGAGGGTTTTAGGCATTACGAGAAGCTACGCGGTCTTGTTGGGTGCGAAGTTCTTCACGAGGAGGCCATGGCTTAACGCGAACGATGATAAATGTCGCCTGAACACACCAGGAGGGGAAGCGGTCTTTCCTTCCAAGTAATCGGCTAGCGCTTTCAGCTCACGGTCTGATCGCTGTTGTTCTACGAAACTGCTGGCGCTTACCGGTCCCAAAAAGGCGTCGTCGTCATCGTCCTTCGGGGGAGCGTCGACGGGAGCGCGGGATACGCAGTCTGCGTCGGAATGCTTCCGGCCCGACTTATAGACTACAGTCATGTCAAATTCTTGAAGTCGTAGGCTCCATCTGGCAAGGCGGCGGGAGGGATCTTTCAAATTAGCCAGCCAGCAGAGCGCGTGATGGTCGCTTACCACCTTGAATGGTATGCCGTATAGGTATGGACGAAACTTAGAAGTGGCCCAGACGATCGCAAGGCACTCCTTCTCGGTCGTCGAGTAAGTGACTTCGGCTTTTGTGAGAGACCTGCTAGCGTAGGAGATTACTTTCTCCTGTCCGGCAATCTTCTGGACGAGAACGGCACCTAGGCCCACACTGCTCGCGTCAGTGTGAATTTCGGTCTTAGCGTTTTCATCAAAGTGGCTAAGTACAGGAGGGCACACTGCAGGCGGCGCTTAAGTTCGTCGAAGGCTTCTCCTTGCGGCTCTTCCCATTTAAAAGGTACGTCAGCCTTTGTAAGCTGCGTCAACGGTTCGGTGATGCGCGAAACGTTTCTGACAAATCGTTGATAAGGAGCGCACAACCCAAGGAATCGGCGCACAGCTGTCTTGTCAACAGGCGGTGGGAATTGTGCGATTGCAGCTGTTTTCTCCGGGTCTGGGCGAACAGCATCCTTACTAACGATGTAACCTAGGAACCGCAGTTCTTCATAGGCGAAGTGGCACTTCTCTGCTTCTAGCGTTAGTCCCGATGACTTGATTCATTCCAGCACTGTCTGCAGTCGTTTTAGGTGGTCTTCAAAGTTTGACGAGAAGACAACAACGTCGTTCAAAAACACCAAACAAATTTGCCACTTCAAGCCTGCCTGGACTGTGTCCATTAATCGTTGAAACGTGGCTGGTACGGAGCAGAGGCCAAATGGCATCACCTTGAACTCATAAAGGCCGTCCGGTGTGATGAATGCGGTCTTCTCGCGATCTCTTTCGTCGACCTCAATTTGCAAATATCCGCTCTTCACGTCAATCGATGAGAAGTACCTTGCATTGCAAAGCCGATCGAGAGTGTCGTCGATGCCGGGAAGCGGGTAGACAGCCTTCTTCGTTATGCTATTCAAGCGGCGGTAATCAACGCAGAAGCAAAGTGTGCTGTCTTTCTTCTTGACCAATACGACTTGTGCCGCCCAGGGACTGTTCGATGGATGGATTACGTCATCACGCAGCATTTCCTCAACTTGATCGCGAATGGCCTGCCGTTCTCGCGGCGATACACGATAAGTGCTTTGGCGCGGAGGTCGGGCGTGTTCGTCCGTTATAATGCGGTGCTTGGCCAGTGGTGTTTGTCGTATCTTTGATGATGACGAGAAGCACACCCTGTAGCTTCGAAGAAGACTGCGAATCTGGTTTTTCCTGCTGTGGGTCAATGCTGGGTTGATGTTAAATGTGGGCAGATGGAATTGGTCCGGTGCGTATTCCAGTGGTTGATCGTTGAGTGCGAATACGTCTTTGCGGTCCGCTAATTCGTCAAGAAAAGCGATGGTCATGCCCTTGTTGAGATGCCGGTTTTCTTCAGTGAAGTTTGTTACCAGCACCTGAGCTTGTCCTCTCCGGAATTTCGCGATGCCACTTGCGAGGCCGACACCTCGTTCCAAGAATAATTGGATATTTCCTTCGACGATGCCTTCAGCGGTTTCGATGTCTGTGCTACCTACGGTGACTGCGACGCTTGATCGGGGCGGCACGGCCAAATCTCAGTCGAGGACGTTTAGAGCGACGTGTTGCGTCCAAGTCGTTGTAGCAGGTATGCCTTTGTCTGCAGAGAGCTTGATGAGCTTAGATCGGAGGTCGATGGTAGCCCTATTTTCCTTTAGGATGTCCATGCCTAAAACAACGTCGCGGGAGCACTGCTGAAAGACCACAAAGCTGCTGGGGTAAATACAGCCATTTACGGTTATTCTTGCAGTGCATCGTCCCGATGGAGTAATCAGATTACCACCTGCGGTGCGAATCAGCGGGCCATCCCAAGCGGTGGTAACTTTTCTGAGCTGAGAGGCTAACGGTCCTCTAATGACTGAATAGTCAGCTCCGGTGTGTACTAGGGCAGTGACTCTGCGACCGTCGATATCAACTTCAAGGTCACTTGCACGCGTCCTCGCATTGCAAGTGGGCCTTAGTGTCCGATCTCGGCTCCGTCATTTCTTCAGGTCATGGCCGGGGTGTACCGTTGTTACTTCGCTGGGCGGCGGTGTCTGCTTGTACTCTGGTCGTGTTGTCGTCGATGACGTCGTGTGGAGCGGCGGTGAATTGGCTGCGTCGTGGTTAGTGGTCGTCTGCGACGGAGGATGTTCGTCTTTTCGCCGTTGAGCAACCTCACCTCCAAATGCTGCTCTGTTTAGTTTCCCCTGCGCGGGCGTGGGGACCTTCCGCTCATACTCTCATCATAGGTACGGCCTGTTGACGCAAAGCGGGCCCTGTACGGCGATGGAGATCTGAAGCGACCGCTTGGTGGCGCAATCTCACCGCTACGCAGATAGCTGTCAATTTCTTGTGGTCGTTCACCTGGGCATGGTCGTGGAGCGTCGACTGCAAATCCACGGAGACCGATTCATCAGTACGGGCAGCGGCGCAGAATGCGGTCGGCCTCACCGCAGTGCAAGCATAATGGCCGGTTGTTTGCAGTCCTCCAGGCGTCGCAGTTCCTGGGGATCGGGGGCCGTTGGTAGGCTTGGCGGGCGGGGGCCAAAGGGCGGTTTTCAGGAACAGAACGGCAGAAGCGAGGGTTCGGGAAGTCATCACGTCGGGGCGCAGGGCGACGTAATGCAGTAGCGTAGTTCTTTGCTGTTACCTCTTGTGCTGGATTAGTCGCAGCCGTCACTTGAGGAACGCCCAGCGCCTGCTGGACTTCTTCACGGACGACGTCCGCGATCGTCGCAACCTAGGGTTGTTGCGATGATGGCATCAATCGGCGGAGCTCCTCTCGCACGATCTCCCGGATGAGGTCCCGAAGGTTCTCTTCACTTGCAGATGCACTGGGGTAGTGGCTTGAGTAGTCTGGCTGAAGTGGTCGCTCGTAGTGGCGCATCCGGGTGTACAACGTCTTCTGGATGGCAGACGCTTCCGTTTCAAATTTCGCCACGGTTTTTGGTGGATTTCGGACAAGATTTGCAAAAAGCGATTCCTTGACGCCTCGCATTAACAATTTCACTCCCTCACCTTCAGTCATGTTAGGGTCGGCGCGGCAAAAGAGGCGCTTCATCTCTTCAACGTACGTCAGGACAGGCTCGTTAGAAAGTTGAAGTCTTGACTGAAGGAGGGCCTGGGCTCTTTCCTTTCGGACGACGCTTGAAAAGGCAGTCAAAAACGATTCCTTGAAAATGTTACAATCCTTCATAGCTGCCTCATGATTTTCGAACCAAACTCGGGCATGTCCTTAAAGAACAAAGTAGACCTGCCTGAGTTTCGCAGCGTCGTTCCAGCCGTTGAATTCTGCCACACGGTCGAAAAGGTCCATCCAGTCTTCAGCATCTTCATCCGGTCGCCCATGGAAGCAGGAGGGCTCACGAGGTTGGACGAGAGCAACCGGTGCTGTAGGCTGGGCCATTCTCACCGTCGATGCCTTCCGAGATCGAATGGTGTCAGGCAGCAGACCGTGTTCGAGTTGTAGGCCTTGATGTCGGCGGCTGGCTCGGTGACCTGTAGGCTGGTCTTCCAGGGCGACAGGAACACGGCTTGGCTCTTCGCTTGAAGGATCAAAGGCAGCACCTCCACCAGATGTCACGTAGTGGTGACAAGGCCGTACACGCCAAAAGAAGACACAGGCGTGATGGTACTGAAATAACTCGTTATTTAGGCTGACTTGCGCCCGCAAAAGAACTAAGCAACTCGGCGGCGGCGATAACAACAAACGTGCTCGTCGATCGTCGAACAAAGCATGCCCCTCACACTCGTCAACGCTCAATTTAAAGGCTGCACAGAACAATCTAGATAACGTCGCAAACAGCTACCAGCACGGGCTGGAACATTGTGGAAAGACACCCGAGTGGCCGGAACCTTCGATACAGATCTCGGTGCATCTTACGCTACAACAAAACTGATAAAGGTGTGACTCGCGACATCGAGCATTAACAAAGACTACGGAACTGATACGCGGTCCAGAATTAGAGTGATAAGCCTGTATGCCGGCGGCTGTTAAAAAAACAACAAATACAGTCTTAAAGTTTTCGCGGCAATATAATGTCGAATCGCTGAACGACACCTCCCATGCGCGGCCGGCAAACCATTCAGCGGCGACGCGGGTATTTCAGCTCTTTGGCAGACAAAGCAATCGACGGATTGGATACGCAGTCATCCCCCAAACAATCTTTCTTCTCCGTCTCTTGACATCGGTTTCTTGCGAGAATGATACAATATTGATATAATGGGACACAGCTTTATTTATTTATTTATTCAGGTACCCTAAAGGCCCGCTGGGGGCATTACATAGGGGGGGGGACATAAGCCAGAATACAATTCATTGTTAAAGAAACAATCAATCAAGCAAACAAACAACAAAAAAAAAGAACAAACAGAGCAATGGAGATGGTGAAGTAGCACTCATATAACAACACACCCAGAGATAACATAGCATTATATCATAGAAACTGAGTCTAGTGCAATCGCGGGGAAAATTCATGCAAAAAAAAAAGACAGCGGTAGGAAAAGAGACGGCAGAGTGGTCCAAAACATTTACCGTGAGTGTAATGATTCAAGGTAGGTTTTCAATGCTGACTGAAATAAAGATGATTCTGTTATCGTGGCGATTCTGGGTGGCAGTTCATTCCATTCTTTTATTGATAAGATTAATGGTGAATGTTTGTACTTTTCCGTCCGGGCAAAAGTGGGTTTAACTTTATGGGCATGATCAACGCGATGTGACGTATGAGAGGCTGGAGAAATATGAGACCGGGTGAACTGAGTGCTATTATGATAAAGTGTATGAAAATACAATAAACGGGCGATTTTTCTGCGCACTGATAGGGATGGCATGTTGAGTGTTTCCTTCAGAGATGAAACGCTTTGATATCGTGAATAGGATGACAAGATGAATCGAGCAGCTTTATTTTGGACGGATTCAAGAATGTTAGTTAGGGTGATTTGATAAGGGTGCCAAATTATTGATGCATATTCCAGAGAAGGACGTACAAGGAAATTATAAGCTTCAAGTCTGGTGTCCCTGTCGGCGAGATATAAGCGACGCTAGAGGTAGCCAAGTTTCTTTTGTGCTTTAGACGTAATTTGCTCTATGTGGTCAGTCCATGTTAATGTAGAATTTAGGTAGACGCCAAGGTATTTAATCGAGGAGACCGAGTCTATTAAACCATTATTTATAGTGTAGATATTGGGAGAAGACTTTGAACCTATGGAAAACTTTATATGTTTAGTCTTTTCTGCGTTAATTTGCATCTGCCAGTTGCAGCACCATGCCGTTAGCTTGTCTAAGTCAGATTGCAAAGTAGTTGTGTCGTTAGGGCTGCTTATATCTCTGTAGATTATACAATCATCGGCAAAAAGCCGAACTGTAGAAGTAATATTATCAGTTATATCATTAATGTATATTAAGCATAAAAGCGGGCCTATTACCGAACCTTGAGGGACACCAGACCTGACTGGTGCTGGACTGGAAATAGTACTGTTCAGTTTAACGGCCTGAAGACGATTGGTGAGGAATGCTTCAAGCCATCTTATTGTCTTATTATCTAACTCCAGATTGCGTATTTTCATTAGTAATCGTTTATGAGGTACACGGTCAAAAGCCTTTGAAAAATCGATAAAGATGCCATTCACATAATGAATCAGATGCAATGAAGTGTGAATGTCTGTTACTAGTTCGTAAAGTTGAGTCTGGCATGAAAGCTTCGGACGGAAACCGTGCTGATTGTTTATCAGCAAATTGTTTTGGTTCAGGTGGGCCATAATGTGGGAGTAAAGAATGTGCTCGAGCAGTTTACAACTGATTGAAGTTAGCGAAATAGGCCGGTAGTTGCTGAAAAGTGTATTATCGCCAGATTTAGGTATTGGTAGAACATAGGCTAATCTCCAGTCATCAGGTACACATCCAGAATCAATTGATTGTTGAAATATAAGGGAAAGTATAACAGCTGAAAACTCACTTGTTAGCCTTAAAAGTTTAGCACTCACGCCGTCGGGCCCTGGGCTAGTCTTGAACGGTAGACGGTCTATAGCGCACTTCACGCCATGGGCGGTGATGATAATGGACGGGTATGCGAACGGGATGCTTAGCCTGGGGAGCGTAAGGGAATCGGAGATTGGATGTTCTTGTGTGAATACGCTGGCAAAGTGTCTGTTAAAGTGTTCGGCGCACTCCTCTGGTGGTAGTATGTTGCCATCTGTCCCTGTCATGGCTGGAATGGACTGATTTTGCTTAGGATTTACAATATTCCAGAACTTCTTAGGATCTGTTTTTAAAAGATTTGGGAGAGTGCAATTAAAATATTTCTTTTTCGCATCAGCAACTGTTTTTTCGGCAAGCCTGGAAATTTCCTTGTATTTCTGCCAATCTTCATGGGCATTTGACCGACTAGCTTTTCTATACGCTCTCTTCTTCCTGTTTAGGTGTCTTCCAACATCCCGAGAGAACCATGGGTCGCTTTTAAGGGATGTTATTGTACATTTGGGCACACATGAATTTTCTATATATTTTAGCTGATCTCGAAATAAGCACCAGTTTTCATTAGTTGAACGGCTCGCGAAGCTGGAGTGAAACTCGGTTAAAAAACTATCTAACATGATATTTATTCTTTCGGTATCTGCGCGCGCATAGTTTAGTATTTGTTTTTTATTTTTGTTTTTTCAGTGCGAGGTAGAGACAATGAGCAATGAACGGCTCTGTGATCGCTGATGTTTTCCATGACTTGAGTACATGCAAGGTCAGGACTGTTTGTCAGGATGAGGTCTAATATGTGATTTCCGCGAGTTGGTTTATCGACTACCTGGGTGAGGTGATGGTAGTGAAGGCAGTGAAGAAACCGAAGATTTTCTGCGCGATCATGCTGTGTGTTAATAGATGAGGTGCTCCAATCTATGGCTGGATAGTTAAAATCACCGCATATGACTAGAAAACAGCGTGGAAATTTGATCGAGATTTGATCAATTGCGTCACTGAACAGTTCAGAGAAATTAGAGCGGCAGTCTGGCGGTCGGTAGCAAGCACCAAGGACACAATGAATGTGCGAAAAGTGAACAGAGACCCAGATTATTTCTAGAGGCGATTCAATATCTATGAGCGATGGTTGGAACTGTTCCTTTACCGCAATAAGCACTCCTCCTCCTCTAGCCCCGATCCTATCTCGACGGAAAAGTACAAACGACGATGGGAACATTAGTTCGCTGCTGGCGATGTCATTAGAAAGCCAAGTTTCAGTTCCCACAAGGATGTCGGCAGAACAAGTGTGAATTATTGTTTTTAAAACATCAAGTTTACGAAATATGCTGCGGAAATTTGCCAAGAGCAGAGAAATCGGATTTGGTGTGGCCGTTTTCTTACGTGGTTTTACATACTGTCATTCAGTGGTTTCCTCTTGGTTTTGAGAGTCAGAAGTACCGATTACAGTAGCAGAGGCGCTTTGTTCTTGCACATGAGGGACAGAGATACGAATAACACAGTCTGA
This sequence comes from Amblyomma maculatum, assembly GCF_055883805.1. Lineage (NCBI taxonomy): Eukaryota > Metazoa > Arthropoda > Arachnida > Ixodida > Ixodidae > Amblyomma > Amblyomma maculatum. Next base: position 476,996,274 of record NC_139344.1, on the reverse strand, counting down.
GGCTGAATCATAGCGATAAATGCCGCCCCTCATGTGTAGTTTGTTGTAGCGCACACTGAAACGCTCGTTTGCACTGCGTTGATCCTTGGCGAAGTCGCGTAGCCTTTTTCTTTCGTAAAGAACTTTAGGAGAAAAATCCTCATCCAACCAGACTTTTGGTGTTTTGACATCCTTTAACTTGAATGCATTACTTAGAACTTCGGTTTTAGACTTAAAGTTAAGGAATTTAACAATGATTGGCCGATGACTATCAGCACGACGCTGTCCTAACCGGTGGGCTCTTTCGATGTCGCCGACTTGAATACCAAGATAGGTACCTATAAATTCTTTGACAATGCTCTCGGATTCAGCATATCCTTCTTGTTCGACTTCAGGAAGGCCTTTGATGATCAAATTATTTCTTCGCATGCGGTTGTTCATGTCCTCTACCACACCAATCAATTCACTGTTTGTTTTGTTAATGTTCACCTTGCATTCCTGCACAGAGTCGCTCATTGTGACAAGGCCGTTTTTGAGCCCCGATACACCAGTCAGACATTGTTCAATAGTGGACACTCGCGCATTTATCGAGTTGATCTGCTGATTGATTTCTCTTAACGACGTAGTGGTTTCAGCGTGGCACTCTTTTAGCAGCGTGAGTACATCGTCAATCTTAGCACCTGGGTTAGCCTCTACGTCGCCCGCACAGAGTAAGAGCATTTCAATACACATGGATAACATAAGCGAAGAAGTTTTAGGGCACAGCATACGTAGAAGGCCACATTCTGATGCGAAACGCTCACTACGGGAGCAGTGAATTGACCGACGAGCAAAAAATGAACCAATGCGAGCACGGTACGCACACACATCAATACCCATTTAAGCAAATATCAAGAGACAGTAATAGGGATTGGCAGCCACTGAGGTCAGGAACTTTGAAAGAACAAAGAAACAAAATGCCTACCTATAACAGCAAAGGACACGAGTTACATATGTGCAGTTGTGGCTGCGAATCCCAGGGCGATGATGCCAGGCGGTGGTTTTTATAGGGTTTGATGGCGCGGCGACCTCTCGTGGTTGGCCGGCGTCCCTAGTCACGGTGCGGTGCAGGATGATCGCCGGTCCTCAGTTGGCACACCTGGGAGCCAGATAAGATGGCGAGCTGGTCCTCGGTAGATAGCAAAGATGAATCAATAGGGCTTGGCTGGCACGAGGCAAGGTACGCCGATTTATAACAGCAAAGGACACGAGTTACATATGTGCAGTTGTGGCTGCGAATCCCAGGGCGATGATGCCAGGCGGTGGTTTTTATAGGGTTTGATGGCGCGGCGACCTCTCGTGGTTGGCCGGCGTCCCTAGTCACGGTGCGGTGCAGGATGATCGCCGGTCCTCAGCTGGCACACCTGGGAGCCAGATAAGATGGCGAGCTGGTCCTCGGTAGATAGCAAAGATGAATCAATAGGGCTTGGCTGGCACGAGGCAAGGTACGCCGATCTATAACAGCAAAGGACACGAGTTACATATGTGCAGTTGTGGCTGCGAATCCCCTTGAGCTTGAGTTAGCTTTAGCAGGAGATACAATCCTCACGAGGACCTAGACCAAGGCTTTAGCTGGAAATATCACTGGAGTCATCCCTAGGTTAGAAGTGGTCTCAAAAGCCTTTCCCCTTGAAAAAAAAATTACCGTATCCAGAGCAAAATCTCAAGCGACAGAACTGTGCAAAAGGTTGGAGCTGGTTAGGGTTGTTAAGGGCATAGATGCCTTGAAATAGTTTTAGTGTCAAAACCCATAAGGTGGACGCCCCTTTGACGGCAATGGTCTCAAAAAACGGCACATGGCAGAAATCTGTTGCCCTATTTCTTCAGAAAAGGTTTGCCCTTTCGAAAATGATCCCCCTTTCCTGGTGAAGAATTTCGGCGCTGTTTTGAATTATATCAAGTCGTCATCCCAAAAGAACCTCAGAGCTTTTTCCATAGATAACAAGGATTTGTTCTATTCATAGCCGCAATCTGATGTACTTTCTTGTGTTGAAGGTTTTATCGATAAGTTTGGCAATGCAGGTTTCCAGAACGCTTCGGGCACGTCGATCTGTGGCTTCCCGCCATCATTCATTCACGCAATCAAAAACGTTACCGTAGTAACCTCGCTGAGATGCCAGTATTCTGTGACGTTTGTTACTAGCACCTTGTCATCTCCGGTAGTTCTCGATGCCTCTTGCGATGCCGACACTTCGCTCCAATAGCAACTGTCTCCTTCGATGATGTCTTAAGCGGTTTTGATGCCTGCGCTTCCCACGCAGACTACGGCGCTTGAACTGTCAATTCTCCGTTGAGGACGTTTAGAGCGACGTGTTGCGTCGACGTCGTTGCAGCAGGTATGCCTTTGCAGAGAGCTTGATGAACTTTGATCGGAGATCGATGATAGCCCTATGTTCATTTAGGAACTACATGCCCGAAATCACGTCGCGGGAACACTGCTGCTGGTCAGCAAAGCTAATAGGTTAAGTGCGTTCATTTACTGTCACTCGTGCTGTGCATCGACCGGACGGCTTAACATGGTTAAGGCCGCTGTACGTTCGCTTTTCGAACGGTTCCGCAAGCCTGTGGTCAGCATGTTTTCCGTCCGCATGTGATGCGGAAGGGTTGCTGTACGATCGTTTGGCCGACGGCCGTTCAGCCGGATGGTTCCAGCGTCCCGATTGGCGTGCCCGGGCATCGCCCTCTGTCCAATAGCATGTTTCCTCAAATGACATTCAAAGCTGGCGCGCAACCCGTGCTGCGGGGTGGTACCGATTTCGGCACCTCGGCACAGTTCGATTACCTCGGGATCACCATGACGTGGTGTTTGCTCCGCTCATGGGCTCTCGTCAGCTGCGAATTCAGTAGCGCTTCAGTAGAGTTCTTGAGTGCTTACATAGCCACCACCTTAAAGTTGAACTGGCCTTTGCTCGCACGGTTCGTAGCTGCCGCCGCAATCGTCTGTCCACTTTTCTGACTTATCAAGATATATCAGCCTTCGCTGATTTATCTTGATATTGCTACGCCGAATTTAAATTGAGCACTGTCGAATGAACGTGCATTCATAGTTCGACGACCGATGAGCACGCTTGCTACTATTGACGAAGCCGTTTTTCTTTATTGTTCTGTGGGCCCAAGTCAGCCCAATAAAGAGTTATAGTTGCAAAAGTAGCACACACAGTGAGGATAAAAGACGAGAATCTGCAATGGCGACATTCACCAGGCGTTAAAATCACGAATGCTTAAAGAAACATTCAAAAAGGAATGATATGACGGTTCCGGCATATAGAAAAGGGCTACAAAATGTAGTGAAGCTTGAACCAGCACCATCCGGTAAAGATACCAGTTATGGAATAGGATCTAACATTGAATAGCCTCAAGTGTGAGCAAATGCAAGCTCTCTTTCAACTTCCCTAAAGTAGAATTAAAATGAGATATTGGACAGATGTGTGAAAAGCAAATGGAGGCTCAACGGCATTTCCAGAAGCGAAAAACAGCTCACTCACAACTCATTGATTTCTTGCATGCATTTCAGGGCTGTAACATGCAAGCTAATTAAAGCATAAGCATTTCGGCATGAAACATGTGTAGCTATTGCTATATGGGACTAGAGCCAGGGTAATTATTCCCAAGATGGGAATTAAGGTATTTACATTAGCCGCAGTTTGCCCTGTTGTTACTACATGTTTGTTCCACAGGGCTCTCTTTGTGCTGCGGCTTTATGAAAGCATTGATCTCTGGTGAATGCAATTTATTTTCGCCATTTAAGAGATACTTGTGCAATAAAACACATTCTTTTAATCCTAGAGGTCCAGAAATCAAATCTTAACATATTGTGTGATGTACTTAAAACAGAAGGTGGCTGTGACATAACTATAAAAGAAGAGAGACCATGGAGTGTGTTATATACCAGGTGTCCTAGCTTTCAAACAGTCGATGTTCCATAGTCCAGTGAATTATTAAAGCTGCGGGCTGTTGCCTGGCCTAGTTTGGTTTTCATTATTGAACCTTATAATGATTAAGACTATATAGATAGCATTTAAATTGTTGGCTTCAAGAACAATTAGTATCAATAAGAAAGTAGTACACTATCTTCCAAAACAGCTGACAGAAATGTTTGCGCCAAGGTGCCTTCTATTTTGCGTATTTTTTTTTCATGATCTAAAATGGCAACAAGCCAAACAAAGGATTCGTCAGCATGACAGCAATTCCACTTCAATAACCTAAACCGTGGCTCAGAGAACAAAATCGGCTTTTGTCAGAAGTGCTCTCCATGGTGTGGCTTTACATGATGTGGGTGAGAGATATGTGTGAATGCTAGTCATATCGTAGCTGGATTTGGAAGCCAGTGAATAAATCTATGGAAATCATACCGTGATGCAAGCATTGTGGGTAGCTGTTTTTCAACACTATCTACAACTTAAGAACTGATGCTTTGTGTTTGGTGCCAATAAATAAAGAAGTCACTAATTAGATTTTCAGGCAAGGAGACACAATCCCCCCAGTACTATTCACAGCTTGCTTAGAGGAAGTATTGAGAGACTTGGAATGGGAGCAGTTAGGGATAAGGGTAGATGGAGAATACCTCAGTAATCTACCATTTGCTGATGACATTGCCTTGCTAAGCAACTCGGGAGATGAACTACAAATAATGATTGATGGCCTAGACAGGAAAAGTAGAAAGGTAGGCTTGAAAATCAATATGCAGAAGACTAAGGTAATGTTCAACACCCTCGGGAAGGAACAGCAGTTTACATTAGGTAGCGAAGTACTGGAAGTAGTAGGCGAATATGACTACGTAGGACAGGTAGTAACCGCAGATCCGGACCATGAAAAGGAAATAACAAGAAGAATAAGATTGGGATGGAGCGCATTCGGCAAGCACTCGCAGATTATGTCTAGCAGCTTACCGGTATCGCTAAAGAGGAAAGTATATAACAGTTGCATCTTACCTGTACTCACCTATGGCGCTGAAACGTGGAAGCTAACCAAGAGAGTTCTACTTAAGCTGAGGGCTATGGAACGAAAGATGGTAGGGGTAACATTAAGAGATAGGAAGCGTGCAGAGTGGGTCAGAGAAATAACTCAAGTTACCGACATTCTAGTGGAAATTAAGAAGAAGAAATGGAGATGGGCAGGACATGTAGTGCGAAGAGAGGATGACCGATGGTCGCTTTGGGTAACAAACTGGATTCCAAGGGAAGGAAAGCGTGGCAGGGGGCGGCAGAAAGTTAGGTGGGCGGATGAGATTAAGAAGTTCGCAGGGGTCAAGTGGATGCAGCTAGCACAGAACCGGGTTAAGTGGAGAAATATGGGAGAGGCCTTCGCCCTGAAGTGGGTATAGTCAGGCTGATGATGATGATGATGATGATTAATTAGTTTTTGCTAACTGCAGAAAAGCCACAGCAAATGAAAAGTCACTGGATACTAGGGCAATCAACTCTGAATAGTTCTTTGTTGGTTTCACTAACCTAGACCACTCTACCTAATTTAAAGTTTGGTTAAATTCAGCCGGGATTTTTGGTATGCATAGTTCGCTGGCATAAAGATGGGTAAGCTTTCCTCTTGGGGTGAGCTGCAAGTGAAACGGTCGTTTGTGATGCAGCTGTGGGCTTAACTGATATGATGGAAAATGAATAAGCGCCCCCCCCCCCCCCCCCCCCCCCGCTGACGCCTTCTAGCTAGTAAAGTGTTCCACTGATCATTTTTCAAACCAAGATATAAAGACCTTGGAAGCAGAACACTAGTATTCAAGCTACAATATTGTAAGCTAAATATAAAATCATTATATATGAATATTGCTCACAGAACCGTTTAATGCAAAGCATGAGTTAAGTTAAACATTTACTTTGTTTGCCATTTATTGCTCAACAGCAAAGCGCATGGTACTGTTTGACAAATAAAAAGTAAACAAGGAAATCGTGGCTATTCTTTTTTGGTTAAAAAGAAGTCATTTTGCTCCCCCTTGAAGCAAACCTTGGGGCTGTCACCACCATGAAATGCAAAAGATTGATTACTCTGCACATATTATATTAACATGCTCTGCATGTCATGGACCGTGTCATGCTTTGCCAGGTCATATTTACTTGAGGTGTAGATTTAAGGTTGCTATGCAAGGAAAACGGATGTCCACTTTGGTCACATTGCACATTGGAAATACATACAACAACATGTAACAATGTTGTCCTGAACAAACTAGCAGACATTCTGCAGTCTTTTAATCTACGTCAAAACCTTTGCTTCCGGCATCTGCTTACACTCTAGAGAGAGGCCTAAAAAATTGGCTTCATCAACAATATGCCTCTTCAGTATATGAAGAATGTATGTTGCATTTGTCACTGCTGTTACGTGGATTCAAGAGCTGTCTCTAGAATCTACTGCACAAAATACATTGTGCTCAATATGAAATGAAGTGCCATCATTAACTGCCAATGTAGCTAATATATTCTTTATACAGGTTGGTAATGCATTGACACTACATAAGTAAGGTCAGTATAAATGACGTAAGTATAAATGCTCAAATAGTCCTGTAGTTTCTTATCAGATGCTTTGTACTGGAAGGGGGTGCATGCTTTTGGGATCATGATGAGAATAAGCAGCGCGTCGAGGCCAATGTATATGAGGTGGGTGACTACAGTATCAATTACAAGTACACATGCACACTGCTTCCTGTACTTTCTCCTGTCGCCACTTTGCGTAAGTTCTAAATGGCTTGATCTGAGTGCACTGTAGGGATAACTTGCGGAAAAAGAAGAGAGGAAACTATATGAAGAAACAAGGAGAACAAGAACTGCTGCCTAGTACAATGGCATTTATTCTTTCCTACTGTCCTTGCCATTTAGCAGTTTTTGCAAGCTCCGCAAAACCCATTTTATTGTGTTGTGCAAAGGTTTTAAGAGCAGGTTTAGTCGACATATTTTCCACCCAACAAATATTTGTTCCATGAAACACAGCGTTGTAATTATCTTGCACACTTTCCAGAGAGAAATGTCATTCTTGAGTCCCACAATTTAAAAGCACACAGACTGGCGGTTCGTGTCATTACCATAACTAAAAAATAAATAGGTTAATATATACAGCAATGACTCGTTAACATGGACCCTGTAATTATGGACATGTTTGACTCCTATTATGAAAATACTTTTTGCACTTGAACCTTGCAACGCCTTTACACTTCACTAGCATGAAAGTTTGAAAGTTTGCTATTTGGACAATAAATAATAGCCTATTGGGGTCCTGTGACACATATATGTTTCATTAATGCGCACGGCAATGCTTGCAAACCAAACTGCCACTGTTGTAGCTAGGTTTATATTATAGTATGTGAGGGCTTTTAAGGCTCTTTGTATATTGAGTAGAAAAGTAAAACAGACCGAATTACATGGCTGTTGCTCTGTGAAACTGCCATCGTACCGTTCATTGCGCTGTGCACAATATTTTCGTGAACCCATAAACTGTGAGGCACACAGTCCTTCAGCTCACTCTCTGGTTCCAAAATACCTTTTTCTGTTAAAATAGTTAGCAGTAAGTCACCACTGCAATACTTGGCAGCTAGTCATTGCACAGTATGAATTAAGCAGGGGTGGAAGTAGGCTAGAGCACTTTGGAGGAGCTTTGGGAGCAGTAGTAAAGCCATTTTTAAGCAGCTTTGCAGCAACGAAGCGAGTTTTGGAGCATTTGAATTATGTTTTTGAGCACGTTTCTAAGGTCAAGCGCCTTTGATTATTACAGTTTTCTTTTTCGGAAATACAAAACCTCAAGTCTGATTCCTTTTTATACAGGTTAAATACCTTCGCAATTTCGCACTCATCTCTGAAATGGCAAACGATCAAAGCATGTAAAGGTGTATAACACAGGCCGACCTTAGCAAGAACTTGGAACAGACTAACAACAAACGTAATGCTTGGTGGTGCGCTTCATAACTGAACACGTAGTCTGACCAAATGCGTTTACCCATTTTCACTTGATAGATTCAAATGTCCAGTCTACCACTTCAATACACTCTTGCAGCGACACTAATTTGGGGTCCATTAATGGGTATGACATTCCGCTCCCTATCTTGTGGATATCTATTTTATTTTATTTATTTCAAATACACCTCAAAGCCCCCAGATATGGGCTAACACATGATCCCTTTAGATTCTATGTCTGGGCTGATAAATTCCTGAGTACATCGATATTTCGTCTGCCAAAAAGGCACCTTCATATCACAATAATGCGTCTTTAAAAGCTTAATGCTGGTGCCGCTGCCGTGCTTATTGCCTACTGTGAGATCGCGGACGACTACAGCACTACCACAATCGGCTCGTCTGTTTGTAAATATGGTGGAGGTCTACAGGAGTGGAAGCAGGCTCAAGCATTTTGGAACAGCTTTGGGATATAGATGGGTGGCATTGAAGGGTAGCCTGCCCATCCTACAGCTTTTTTACTTCACTGCCTCCTGCCAATCGTCCACTACTTGCTTGAGAAATGCTGGCGTTCAATTTTAATACTTTGTCGATACAGCCCGTATGCCTTTCCAACACTATTGAGAAGCTCCCTAGTGATAGACAGTTTTGGCGTACCAACCCATAACGCTCCAAGTATGGTTTTGTTTGTCATAGGCCTGGCAAGCTTGTCACTGACAAGGAGGTTCGATGGTGAAGTACCTGCTTGTTTTCACAGCAGAACCGTTAAAGTAACTGATGCAGTTTTTGAAGTCGGACAAGTATTCTTCCTAGCGGTTCACAGTAATTGGTGCTACCTGCTTTGCTTGCTGATCTCGCTTCTTTCCACCGGTGATTCAAAAGACAAAGGAAGTGCTACATCACATGCACAGTGCATTTTTTTTCGCATTATCTTCAATTGGTGGTGGCTCATACTAAATTTACTTGCAAACAAATATTTGTTATGCTCCATGCTTCTATCTCTTAATACAATTTCATTTGTATTAAACCCAGCGCAAGATGCCTTATATCTCTGCTACTGGCGCAATGGCATTGTTCCCATGTTTTGTTAAATTGAATATCAGGACATGAAAACAGCCAGTGTGGAATAATTTTGGAGCAATATTGCATTTGGAGCAGGATGCAGCAGGGAAAGCAATTTGGAGCAGAATGAAGCAATTGGAGCAGCACTTCCACCCCTGATTAAGCTGCCCGCTTAGATTGTAACCATTCTGTTATAACTTTATCCTGCAATGCTAAAGTAACATTCTGCATAGGTTCAAAGCAAAGCAGCGAATCTGTGAATGCAAACAGCAAATCCAATCCAAGCGGAAAAGGAATGAATTCAGATTGTTACATGTGACCTCAGTGTCAACCAGTCAGATGTTCCCTTCGTGCCCCAGTGCCTTCAGAATGGATCACCATCAGCATTATAGAATCAATAACCATGTGGTAAGGCTTAACATGATGAAAAAAATAAGGTAATTAATCATTGCAAATGTGTTATGAGACCTTGTAAGTGGGGGCCATACAACAATTGTGAACTTATATGTGCACCAGAAAACCCAGTTGATCACTGTGCAAGGTGCAAACAAATTTAGGCGAGCAGCAAATGCAAAAAGAATTAAAGAAATCTGTAATGCATCCTACATTGTCGAAAAAAGTAAGGTTTGCTCATGCCCACCAGCGATCACTCAGCAGGCAAGTAATCATGGGCGTTACAGCAAAATGAAAGCAGCAAATAGGCACGTACAGGGTGATCCACTTCTAGCTATAACACAGTCACTGCTTTCAAAGCAGCATTGCGTCGGATGCAGGCGCTTGTCGAAGCAGAGCGATATATACACAGTAAGACGCAGAGGTGAAGCTTCGCATGGCCTGCCGCCTAGCTTTATGGAATGACCGGGTCGGACGCAATGATGCTTTGAAAGCATTGGCCGTGCTAAAGCTAGATCACCTGTACATGTGCATCGACGACATCTGATTTTGATGGCATCGGAAATATCTCAATTCGTGCACCTTAGCAAAGAAATGCAGCTGAATAGCTACTCAGTACCGATAAAACTGAGTTGGCATGTATTCTGGTGAGAGTCGAGCTATCAAAGCGACACGTACGGGATGTAATGTGTGCAAATCCATGTATAAAGCCTACATCCCATCATTTGTCTCAGTAATTGTCCAATGAATTTAACTCATTCAAGTTATGCAGGAAGAAAGCAGATTGTAATCACAACATTTTCCCAAATTTTTTTCTTTTTTTTTTGTCCAGATATGTTTTTATGCTCAACATGGTTTAGGTACACCAAAGGGTCCATATCATGAGACACATTTGCATATGGTGCGCCTTTTTTCGTAAGCATAACCTCCTGCCATACTGTACTTCTTTTTGGCATCGCTTCAGATTATTAATTGTTTTTTAAACACCCGATGTGGTGATAAAGTGTTTAGCCCATCACATACAGAAGTTGTGTTGTGCCGACTGATTCATGGCACAGATACGTATTGCGGACATAGGTGCACATAGCTAGCAGGAAATAAAAATAAATAAACAGGAAGGTACTCTCGAAGTGACAGCTGCCGTGAAAGTACACAGATATTTTCACAGTTTACACAGTACCTTCTAGTACCCATATTAACATAAAGCGCAAACCGCAGAATCACTAGTGGCAAGTAGCCCGAAAGCTCTGCAGCTAAGGTTGTTTTGTGCACAATGTCGTTTTTGAAGGGCTCGGCGCACGCTTTGGCATTTTTCAAGCACACACACGAAACGCGATCAACACATGTGATCGGCACGTCGCGGAAACCGCGTCGTGTGCTCGTCTCTGCTGCGCTCACTGCCATCAGCGCAAAACGGTGCCAGACTAGCTGTCACCAAGTTAATTTCAGCATTAGGAAAACACAGTGTGTGACGAACTTTGCAAGCATGCACTGTTCTCTTCCTTACTAGGAGGCAGTCGCTCAAATCGTGAACACTTTCGCAACATATGCAGGGGCACTTTCCGATGCGCTGAGGAGCCCATTCGTGCGCATGAAAATCACCGTGAACTACTGTTGCTGGCCGTCGGCCGTGAAGATCCTCGCGGTATTAGAAACAGTTGTGATAATCACAAACACATCGTGACACCGGTGCGACGTACATTTCACTGGTTGGAAGATCGCTCTCTTCAGCTCAGAGCAGATAACAGTGGCGCATATGATCTGACTTGAGGGGAAATGATCACAGTCGACAGGAACACTGGTATTAGCAATTTGCGCTAAGTACATTGGTTTTTGCGGCAAGCGACAACCACCATCAACGCTTTGCTCGTCACTTCGCTTCGCATCGCTGGCGGCCATGTTGCCCTGGCGAGATCGAGGAGTAGGAGCCGAAGACGTCGCCTATAGGGTAGCCAATAGTTGCAAACTGGTCGCCTTGCTGCGGGCGAAAAGTTGAAATTGAGTCAGCGTTTTTCCGGACGACGGATGCGGGTTACCGTTATTAGACAGTTTTAGTTTCACGTGCGTGGTGTACGTGAAAAAAAATGTATGGACCTTTCACAAGCCTCGAAAAACTGCGCGTACGTGTTATGCCACGCTATCTAGTACAGATGAACAAAACTAAGTTTGTTTAGTTGAGCTGCCTTGAGCCGTGTCACGCTGTGGCCGTAGCCAAGAGTCGGTCAAATTGGAAATTGCTGTTCTCAACGTCGTCGCTATACAGTGAACAATTAGCAGTTCGCGCTATGCCTTCGAGTATTTTGTGCAATCATCAGGTCGTGTCGTGATTGACATGGGATGAAATTGACGACCTGTTGTTTACGAGAAGGGACTAATGGCTTCTGAAAGGAGACTGTATACTCGATGACATCGAGTATGATATGAGGCGCCGGAGGGAGCACGAACTCTTCAAGTATCGTTCATGCCTCGAACTGCTCGATATTGATAGCATTTACAGTACTCTGTTCAGATAGCAGTTTAGATTCCGTAGAGATCTGCATGATCTTGTCACGGCTTTGCGCCTGCCAGATCGGTTTGTAAGCGCACAGAAAGTGACCGTGCGGGCAGTGAAGGCTTTGTTTTTGCCTCCGACAGGCGCATACCTATATGCGTCCACCGCACTGCGTGTCGCATGCAGTCTTCAAACGGATTGCATTCTTTCACGTCGCGAAGCATTACCAGATCGTCGCTTTTGGAAAAGCGAATTCGCTGGGCAACATAACCAACAGACCTCATGCTCACAACTTCACAACCTTCCCCCTACAACGGATTGGCTCTGGTTGGCTGCCGGCTTGCATCTGGCACTCTAGCCACTTCTCGCTCAACTCTGGTCTGGCGTGATCTCGCGAGATCGTTGCTATGACGACGACAAACGCTTCTGCGTCAGGCTTAACAGCTGAAAAATCGCCCTTTTATCTACAAAGAAAAGGCTATTTGTCACTTGAAACATTACGCGAGGGTAAGATTGGGTAAGCTGAAAGCGAATACAACAGTTTAGAACATGATATCGCGCCGAGGAATTAGCGGCGAAGCTGTTCTTGTTGTGAAGCGGGCGGGCAGGGCGTTGTCATGTTGTCAACTCTACGTGCGCCAGCAACGCTCCACTGATGACTGAATATTCAGCTCCGGTATTTACTAGGGCAGTGACTCTGCGACTGTCGACAGCAACCTCAAGGTCGCTTGTTAGCGCCCTCGTATTGCACGTGGCCTTCGGTGTCTGATCTCGGCTCCGTCGTTTACGGCAATCGGGGCTCACCGCTGTCACTTCGCAGTGCGGCGGTGTAGTTTTGCAAACGCATTGTGTTGTCGTTGATTTTGTCATCGTACGTAGCAGCGGTGTCACTTTAGAGACTGGGTGCATGATCGTGGAGGGCACGTCACCGTAAAGGCGTTGTCGTCTTCGGACGACCTTCGGCTTTTCGTCGTTCACCAACCTCACCTCCTAAGGTTGCTGCCTTTCATCATCATCATAGGGCGAAGGCCTCTCCTATATTCCTCCAAATAACCCGGTTCTGTGCGAGCTGCATCCACTTGACCAATGCGAGCTTCTTAACCTCATCCGCTCACCTAATTTTCTTCCGCCCCCTGCTACGCTTTCCTTCCCTTGGAATCCAGTTTGTTACCCTAAGCGACAATCGGTTATCCTCTCTTCGCACTGCATGTCCTGCCCATGTCCATTTCTTCTTCTTAATTTCCACTAGAATGTCGGTAACTTGAGTTATTTCTCTGACCCACTCTGCACGTTTCCTATCTCGTAATGTTACCCCTACCATTTTTCGTTCCATAGCCCTCTGAGTTGTCCTCAACTTAAGTAGAACTCTCTTGGTTAGACTCCACATTTCAGCGCCATAGGTGAGTACAGGTAAGATGCAACTGTTATTTACTTTCCTCTTTAGCGATACCGGTAAGCTGCTAGTCATGATCTGCGAGTGCTTGCCAAATGCGCTCCTTCCCAATCTTATTATTCTTATTTCCTTTTCATGGTCCGTCTCTGCGGTTACTACCTGCCCTAAATAGATATATTCACCTACTACTTCCAGTGCTTCGCTACCTAACGTGAACTGCTGTTCCTTCCCTAGGCTATTGAACATTACCTTAGTTTTTTGCATATTGATTTTCAAAGCATACGTTTTTACTTTTTCTGCCAAGGTCATCAATCATTCTTTGCAATTCATCCCCTGAGTTACTCAGCAAGGAAATGTCATCAGCAAATCGCAGATTACTGAGATATTCTCCATCAACTCTTATCCCTAACTGCTCCAATTCCAAGTCTGAATATTTCTTCTAAAGAAGCTGTGAATAGTGCTGGGGAGATTGTGTCTCCTTGCCTAAAACCTCTGTTTATAGGAATTTTGCTACTTTCATTTGTGCAGAACTTTGGTGGCCGTGCACCTTCGATATATATCTTACTGTACTTTCACGTACGGCTCGTCTACAACCGGATTTCGCAATTCCTGAATGACCGGCGAGGTTTCTACTTAGTCAAATGCTTTTTCGTAATCATTGAAGGCTATGTATAAGGGCTGGTTTTATTCCGAGCATTTTGTTATCACCTGGTTGATGGTATGGATATGATCGATAGTAGAGTATCCTTTCCGAAAACTTGCTTGATCTTTTGCTTAGTTGCCGTCTAAAGTTGCCCTGATTCTATTAGCGATTACCTTATAAATACCTTATACGTAACAGACAGTAAGCTGATTGGTCTGTAATTGTTAAGGTCCTTGGCATGTCCTTTCTTATGAATCAGAATAATGTTTGCGCTCTTCCATGATTTCGATACCGTCGATGACACCAGGCACTGCGTATATAGGGTGGCCAGTCTTTCCAGCACGATATCCCCCCTCTCCGTCTTCTATAGTTAACTTATCCCCTCCAGCTGCTTTCACCCTTTTCATAGTTTCTAATGCTTTCTTACCTTCGTCCTTCTTCACTGGCGGAACGTCTGACTGCATTTCCCTACCGCCAATCTCATTATTGTCGTGGCTTTGTTGGCTGACGTAGAGATCAGAATAGAACTCCTCGGCTACTTTGACTATAATAGAAGAGACATCTGTGCGAGTTGGTGCGGTGACATGATGAATAAACAGCGCTACAGACTAGGATGAAGGTCCTCAGCGCCCGTCCTGTTTGCTTCTTGGATTTGAAACTTTCATACTTTAGTGTTTCTTAATCAATTCCTCCGTCCCCTGGGCTAGGGGACGTTCCTCGCATGCAGCTCTGGCTGAGCGACGCAAAGCGGGATTTGCACGGGGATGGGGAGCGTGATAGACGACTTTGCGACGCGTGCTTTCCCTTCTTTAGAAAGTCACCGAGTTCCAGGGCGAGGTAATGGAGCGTTGATGACGAAGCCAGGCAGCCCCATGCGTCTGTACGGGCAATGCCGAAGAATATTGCCAGCCTCACTGCAATGAAAGCATAGTGGGCGGTTGTTGGAAGTCTTCCAGGTGTCGAATTTCCTAGCCGTTGCTTGTAGGCTTGGCGGGCGGAGCAAAAGGGCGGCGTTCGGAAACACGATGGAAGCGACGGGGACCTCAGGTCGCTCCTCGTGGAGGCGAGCTATGTAGCGCGCCGGCGCAGCTCGCGGCTATGGTTGCTCAGGGGCGGCCGTCTGGGTTGGCGTACCATGTCTGTAAGGAAGCTACTTGGAACTGTTGAGGTGTGGTAGCAGCCGGCGATGCTCTTCTCCGACGATTACGCGTATGTGGTCTTTGCTGCCGGATGCACTGCTAAATTGGCTTACGCAGGCCTGTGGTCGGTAAATGTGGCGCGTCCGAGTGTCCATCGTTTTCTCCGTGGTGGATGCTTCGCTTTCAATTTCTGCCACGGCTCTGGCGGAGTTCTGACTAATCCTGCAAAAAGCAACTCTAACGTCTCGCATAAAATATTTCACCTTCACACCTTCAGCCATCTTAGGCGCTTAATCTCAACGTATGCAAGGACAGTTGTAGCATAAGACGGTTATGATTACTGATCTCGAACCGGGCATCATAAAGAGTGAAGTTGAATGGCCTTAGCCAGCCTTGCTAAGAACAAAGCTAGCGGAATTGATGGCATTCCAGCTGAGTTGCTTCAAAACCACAACCATGATGCTGTTACATTCTGCATACATTATGTCAGAAGATTTGGACAACCCTGCGGTGGCCACAGTATTGGAGGAGGTCAGTTTACATCACCATTCCAAAAAAAGGCAGTGCCAAAGATTGTTCCAACTACCGCACGATCGCGCTTATTTCGCACGCTAGCAAGGTGATTTGAAAATTCTCGAAGGTAGGCTGCAGCAGTATGTGGATCGGGAGCTTCCGGACGTGCAAGCTGGGTTTCGCAAGGGCAGAGGAACTAGAGAA
Organism: Amblyomma maculatum; assembly: GCF_055883805.1. Classification (NCBI taxonomy): domain Eukaryota; kingdom Metazoa; phylum Arthropoda; class Arachnida; order Ixodida; family Ixodidae; genus Amblyomma; species Amblyomma maculatum. Next base: position 476,980,532 of record NC_139344.1, on the reverse strand, counting down.
CAGATTGCCAACCTTCGCTGGATCATGGAAAAAGTAAGAGTTCCAGAAACCCATCTACTTCTGCTTTATTGATTATGCGAAAGCTTTTGACTGTGTAGATCACAGCAGATTGTGCAAAGCTCTCCAAGAGATGTGAGTTCCAATTCACCTCATCTGTCTCCTCAGGAACCTGTTTGAATGGCAAGAGGCCACATTGAGATCTGGACATGGTCTTACTGATTGGTTTTCGATTGAGAAAGGAGTGAGACAAGGCTGCATACTGTCGCCCTGCTTATTTAACCTATATGCAGAGTGCATCATGAGGAAAGCCGGTCTGGACGAGTCCAGCTGGAGTGAAGATGGCTGGGAAATGTATCAACAACTTTAGATATGTGCATGATACCACTTTAATGGCAAAAAGTGAAGTGGAACTCGAGATACTTCTGATGCGCGTACAAGAAAAGAGTGAGAAGTTTGAGCTTAAACTGAACATTAAAAAGACAAAGATCATGGCGTCCTGCCCTATCAAGTCCTGGAGCATCAAGGGACAAGAAGTGAAAGCTGTGACAGATTTTCTCTTCTTGGGCTCCAAATTACCCCGGAAGGAGACTGCAGCCATGAAATTAGGAGACGCCTGCTTCTGGGAAAGAGAGACATGGTTAGCCTTGACCGCCTAGTAAAGAGCAGAGACATCAGTCTGCCAACAAAGATCCGTATAACTCGTGCTATGGTCTTTCCAGTTGCGATGTATGTTGGACTGTAAAGAAGGCTGACCGCCGAAGAATTGACGCTTTTGAATTGTGGTGCTGGCGGAGAGTCTTGAGAGTTCCTTGGACTGCCAGAAGATCAAAGCAGTCGATATTGTCAACCATAAACCCTGAGGGTCAAATTCTAAAGTTAAAGCTCAGCTACTTTGTTCATCTGATGAGAAGAGAGGTGTCACTGGAGAAAGATTTGATGTTGGGAAACGTTGAGGGTGACCGGAGAAGGTATAGGCAGCGAACGCGATGGTTAGATGGCATCCTCGAGGCGCTGCAAATGAAGTTATGTGATGTTAGGAAGATAGGAAGAGACCGAAAAGCATGGCGTGACATGGTCCATAGGGTCACGAAGAGTCGGACACGACTGAACTGAAGTGAATGCCAGGGCAGGCTCATTTTGGAGTTGAAGTCTTGAAATAAGTAGGGCCTGGGCTCTTTGCTTCCGGGCCACACCTGCAAAACCCGTCAAAAACTTATAATCGAATTTCCCCAATCCTTCAAAGAGGACTAATCATTTTCGAACCAAATTTTGGCATATCCTGCAAGAGCAAAGCAGACTTGTGTTAGTTTCAATTTTATCCACACCTCGAGATATTTATGTTCGTGCTTTCCCGTGTATATCAGTCCTACGTTTTCCCATACCTCGAGATATTTATGGGCGTGATTTTCTGTGTAAGTCCTTCCTCCGTTTATCCATATCTCGAGATATTTATGTTCGTGTTTTCCGTGTACGTCAGTCCTCCGTTTATGCATGCCTCGGTATACATATTTACGTTCGTGATTTTCCGTGTACGTCTTTCGTCCCTATATTAATACCCCGCGATATTTATTTTCATGATTTTCTCTGTACGTCAGTCCTACGTTTATTTCTACCCCGAGATATTTATATTCGGGCTTTTCCGGGTGTCTGTCCTTCGTTTATCCACACCTTTAGGTATTTATGTTCGTGCTTTTCCATGTACGTCAGTCCTTCGTTTACATGTCCCTAGGTATTTATGATCGTGCTTTTCGTATCTCAGTCCTCCGTTTACAAATACCCGAAATATTTGTGTTTATGTTTTTCCGTATATGTTAGTCCTCCATTTATGCCTGCTTTTATATATTTGTGTGCCTTAATATTTTTCCGTGTATATGAGTCCTCCGCTTATTCATACTCCCAGATATTTATGTGCGTGCTTTTCTGTGTACCTCAGTTCTCCGTTTATCCATACCGCGAGATATTTATGCGCGGGCTTTTCCGTCTACGCAAGTCCTCCTATCCATACCCCGAGATATTCATGTGCGGGCTTTTCTGTGTACGTCAGTCCTCCGTTTATCCATACCGTCCTCCGTTGAATCATACCCCAATATATTTATTTTTCTGTTTTTCTGTGCATGTCAGTCCTGCGTTTATCCATACTCTGAGATTGTTTTCTTGTGCTTTTCCTTGCATTTCAGATAGTTATATTCTGCCACTCTGGGTATTTTATAAGCATTAGTGGTGAAGAGGACAAACCTGTCTTACTCAATTGCATATCCCGATAGTTTACGTACTTCTTATCCCTTGCCATATGATTTCGAATTTATTGTCCCATTATATTTCCTTTTGGAAGTATGTTACTTCAGGACCTATACCTTCATTTTTTTGCATGTTCGCAAGAGTTCAGTATGCTCTGTGTTTATGTTCTCCGTTGTCTGGGAAGGAATAGAAGACTGGAACCGACCATTCCTAGCGAATACTGTCGACCTGATTTACCTGAATACCTGGGACGCTTTGAAGTCGTTTCTGAGTGTTTGAAATAACGATGTATTTTTCTTCCACTGTGTTCTTCACTGGCGTATTCATTGGATGATTGTTCAAAGTGATCGGTCATTTTCAGAGTAGACAGCACAAAAAAAAAGACGAGGATGTATTAAAAGCAGAAACCAGCGCTGACTTTCAACTGATGCTTTATTGCTTGTCCCATGAAAAGATATACACTAGGAACAACCAACAGAAAAAAATTTAATGACATTCACATAAATATTTTCAACTGTGAGTGACAACAGCGATGTCATTGCCTTGTGTTCAAAAACCTCAATTCTTTCGCTTTGAGTGCCAACGAAGCAGTACTTGAGGAGTTTGATGGACGACACTTCAAAGAGGGTCTGTGCGTGGCTGCCCCTGGACCAGGCCCCAGGGAACACACCCCCGTTTATTGCAACATGGCAAGCATATCTACAGACGCTGAGTATCTCACGCAAGCGCCGGGCATTACAAACGTACACGTGCACTCGTTAAGATAGCTACTATCACACAAGTAGCAATAATGCCACAACATCCCTTTCCCTTTTGGGAAAGCAGCAATTTACAAAACAAAGTACACACTTTAAAATACACAACAAATACAACTTCAAAGCAAACGGCATGAAGGCATTCAAATAAAATACACAACCAATACAACAACTTCAAAGCAAACGGCCTGAATGGGATTCATAAATACCGTATTGTTCTGGCTTGTTTACTTTTCTACCAAAGCTTGTTACCCTTTGTGTTTCTACCAAAGTGTGTTACCCTTTGTGTTTCTACCAAAACGTGTTACAAAGCCATTTTTAATCAAGCGAAACTCGAGAGAGACGAGTACGACGCTCAGCCACGTGCCAAGACATTCGGCCACTTGGTTGCGACAGAAGATGGTCAGCCGTGTGGCAATATTCATCCCCAACCTCAGTTGAAGAGGTATTCGGCGGTGTCTGCATCTGGTCACTTGGGACCGTTTGTGCATTTGAAACATCGTTTTCGTTCACATCTAGACTATCTGGGACAGTTAGTGTATACGTGTTGCGCAAAACGCCGACAGCACCGCCGGTCGCTGAAGCCGCAAAGCGTAGGAGGGCTCGGTCGGACGCTGTTCATGTCAGCGTCTATGCGCGCTCGTCGTGTTTTCGTCTTCGGTCGCGGTTTAACAGACATAACGCCGGAAGAATTGCTGCGTAGTTGGTTTTTCGAACCCACATGAAACCTTGCCAGGAACACGTTTGAGTACGTTTTCGGTGATGTTTCACGAGAACGACGGCGGCCGTGAATCGCGGCTGTTCGACGCAGAAAGCAAGCAATCACACCGAATGACACTTGTTCAGGTTAATGTCATTTTTTCGACGCGCTGCTACACGACCAAAGCTAATGGCATTTCCAAATTATGGTAACTGTGATTGATATGCAAATATTGGAGTGCCTTCAAGATGTTGCAAAGATGACGGCGCTGTAAACGAAAGCAGCCTTTAAATTGACATTCATGTCTTGCATACTTTGTAACCAACATCTTGATTAGGACTATTAATTACGAAGTCAGCGGCTGTGTCGGCGGCGTTTGTTTACGAAAGGGTGCGGAAAGTACGCACGTCTGCGCTCAACTGCCAAACACGTACGAGATTCAACAACGTACACTTTGCGCACTAAAGCAAGTGTCAAGAGCAACACGTAAAATAGGCAGTATCTAGTATGCTGTCCGACGGCGCTTTTATAGAACTTTCGAGTATCGCCATACGGCGCAGCAGTTGACTACCGTATGTTTTCGCCAGATCGTTCGTTTGGTATAATGAAACCCGTCGAAAAATGCTCGAGCTTAGCCTCATCACGAAAGCATACGGCAAATTCATAACGCTTGCCACATCGCATACCGCCTGCTTACCGCAACGACGCTGCCCGCGAAGGCGGTCGACGACGGCGTTCTGGCCGTATGCTAGGCCCTAGTCGTCGCTAGGCCTTAAAGCCTAAACGGTTTCGCTTAAAAGCAGTAGCTGGAAGTGCTTTGGAAATAGTAAATTTCCTATTCTTAAAACTGCCTTACTATCAGTTCAATTGTATCACAAATTGTCTCACAGTACACGGAAGGTGTAACTTCGGCGACGCTTTAGCAGCGGAGCTAGAGAACGAAATCGGTTGAGCTGCGTCACACAGGCGGCAGCTGCTAAAAGCAGAAATTTGCTTGTATCGCTGTTATCACTTCTTTTAAAATCTCGTTGCATAACAGCTATCCTCAGTAAAGATAATTTTTTTAGACTCCTTCCTCAAATTAAGCGCGGCGCGTATTATTTAAGATGAACAGAGCATGCTTTTCTAAAGGTGGCGACTGAAATCCGCCGTGTCGGCGACTCGGCGCCGACAGACCGCGGCAGCTGGAGCGACCTGTTCCGCCTGCGCTGAGTGCAGTGGCTACAGGTTGGCTGGCAGTGATGGGTGCCAGTTTTTTTTGTTTTTTTTTTACGATGCTGTTCGGCATAGCTCACATCGATGACTAGCTGCAAAATTATAGGAGCACAGTAGTATTTATTGCCGGTGGCACTTTTGTAGTTTATTTTGCGTCTATCTTCTCAGCGAGTCTCTGGTGCCCACCTAACACACTTCCTCGTTGATCGCATTCCGATGAATACCTCAAACTCATTCGATATCTAATGTCGTTTTCATCAAATGTCATTATATTTTCTCATGTAGCAGCAAACAAATATCATTTTGAACGAGCGGAAAAGGCATTAAATTTGCCGTGGGGCAGGCTTGAATGATAATGTTTTCAGTGTTTTCTGCTTGTCATTGAACCTTCCGTGAACACTTCTTGTTTAAACTTGGTCGCCTCCGCTAGCCGGAAAGATACAATACGCAATAAATTTATCAAACACTTAGCCAGACGATCTTTAGCGTGCATTGACATTGTACAGCACACGGTTGCATTTTGCGTTTCGCCTCCGCCGAAACACGGGCGGCTCGGTCGACATCCGTCCAGTAACTCGATCCTCCTCACTAGCGTGAGCCAGTGCAGCGGGTTATTGTAGAGATAGTTGCCAATATGCGTTTTGAAACTTGTCATGCAATTACTTTGATGGCCAAAGCCAGTGTTAATTCCTGTTGTCTGGCAAGATTACGAAAACATAACATGTCGCTGCAGTTGCTATTCAGTCTCGCTACAGGAACCCAGTATTTTTCTGATGCTGGTTTGCAAGCTCGCTGGCTTTTTCTGTGGTCGCACCGGTACGAAACCGTTAGTAGTTTCGACGACCGGGCCTAGCTTACTGTAGCAATATATTGCATGTAAACGAAGCAAGCGTGTACCATTAAGCAAAGAAAGAACATTGGTTCATGGGTGAAGGAATGAACGAATTTGCATATTGTTGTTATGAAAGCGGGGCACTCAAAATGACCTCCACTTCGTACGCAACCTTGTTGACGCTCGCATACAGCAGACACTTGATGCATATGGAGGCGATGTAGTACCAGACGGCCGTGATCTCGAACACATGTCCACTATAATAAAGTGCGATCGCCTTGCGCACACTGTCACCGCGGAAGTGCTCGCCAGACGCGCACAATCGGCAGATCGCACGTGCGCACCACGGCCACGCTTGCCGCATGAGGCCCGCCTCGGGTTCCGACGGCCGCTGCTACGCGGCTTTCAGTGGCGCCCCTATAGGCGCTGCGCATGGCGTATTAGGAACAGATTTTCCGTTCTCCCCTAGACCATCTAGGCTAGACGGAAATTCGTACGCCCCGTCAGAGTCCGAACCTCTTTTGGGCGCTTGCTTGATTAGCGCTCACCTGTTGCGTTCAACCTGGACCCCGCTATCCAAAGCCACTATATACGAGCACGATGAAGAACCACACCTTCTCGCCTGTAGTCCTTGACTCAAACCGAATCACCTGGCAGCAACGGGAAAAGTTTACGGGCAGCATGCCGAAGATCATATTTTTGCCGCTGACCTTCCCTGAAATCTGCATGTTTGTCCCTTGCTTTTTTGAGATTGGTCGCCTTGGGGGCCAACGTCTTTGGGTGGAGAGGCAAAGTAGTGTGAAGCCGCGACCCATGAGCAGCTCTGCTGGCGTTTTGCCCAGGGGTTCCGGCGTATCCCTGTACGCTTACAAAGCCAGATGGAAGTCATCTGATTTCAGCAACAGCTCGTTCTTATTTTTTACCATTATTTCTACCTCCCTGTTTGACTGCGGGTACCTAGGGCTACACGTCACATGTTTGAAACCATAACCTTTCGCGAACCGGTTAACTCCTGGCTGACAAATTGAGCACCATTATATGTTACCAGCTTTTCCGAAATACTGTGCGTCGAAAACACCTTCTTGATATAATAAAGAACTTCAGCACTGCTTATCAGCAGACACAACTCCACAAATTGAGATAAGCAATCAACTGTGAGAAAGTAGTTACAGCCTTTCACATGACAGATATATATCTGCCGCAACGCTTTGCCAAGGCCCAAAAGGCGTCTCGGTCGGGAGCATCGGCTCGCACGGCTGGATGCGAAATTGGGAGCACGTGCGGCAGTTTCCAATGAATGCCGCAAGCTGAGCGCTTAAACCTGACAACCAAACGGACTCTCTTGCCCTTGCTCTACACCTTACCACAACCAGGTGGCCGTCATAAAGCAGCTTTAACATTCTGCTCTAAGTCAGTGCGACAACATCAGGCGGGTGCCGTGCAGGAGAACCCCTTTGCATACACTCAAAACGACACGATCCTGTCAATAGGGCCTCAAAACAGCTTATAACGAAGGCCAGCCCTCCCGGACATAGCGACACAACGTACGACAAGTCTCGTCCTTCGTCTGTTCTTCGGCTACTAAGCGGAAGCGCTCTAACTTTTAGAACTCCGATAACGTGCCAGCAACGTAACAGCTGATTTCATCGACCAAAAGAAAGTTAGTCTTTTGACCTGGTCCTGGCGCTCTGGAGAGTGCCTCCGCTATTTCCAGGTTTTTTCCCGGGACATATTGCACCTGAAAACTGAACCGCATTAGTCGCATTCTAAACCTTTAAATTCGAGGCGGAACCAGATCAGGTGGCGTCATTCCCAGCAAAGCAACCAACGGCTTTTTGGTCTGTTTCTACCGTAATGTGCAGCCCACGCGCAAAGCTTTCAAGACGTTCTGAGGCCCATGTTATAGCCACTCTCCTTTTCGATTTGCGCATCTTAGTTGGTGTCAATGATCTTGAGACAAAAGCAACCGGCCGCTTTTCTTTATTTGGTTGCCTTTGCAGTAAAACTGCCGTAGGACGATGCATCTGCAGAAATATTCGTTGGACATCAAACTTTGCCATACACCTATTTGAGCACTCTTCAGGCCATCAAAAGCTATTTGCTGAGGCTTTTCCCAGACCCACTCTGTGTTCTTTTGCAGCAGTTGACGTAGAGGCGTCGTTTGTTCAGCCAATTCTGTATTGAATCAGGAACAATGATTAGCAAGACCTAGAAATCTGCGCATTTCTGCAACGTTCTTCGGTGGCTTTATATCGGCGAATGTGCAAAGCTTCGCTGGATCCGGGCTTATGCCATCTTGGCTCAAGCGGCACCCCAGAAAACAAAGCTCGTTTACACTGCACTGACACTTTTCTTTGTTTAGGGTCACGTCGTTTTCGGCCGAGCATTCTAAGGTGCACAACAAGCTTCTTGAAGGCAATTAGCCCAAACCAAACATCTGTTGCACAACAAGCGTTCGTCGTGTTCCTTCCGAGTAGAACCGCAGTCAAGGATATCGTTCATTAAGTTCACTACCCCCTGAATTCTATCAAGGACCTCACATATTTGTTTTTGAAAATACTCCGGAGCCAAAGATATGCCAAATGGTAGCCGCTAAAAGCAATAACGGCCAAATGGAGTAATGAAAGTTGTGAGCAGTTGATATTCCTTTGCTAACCTCACTTGGTGGAAACCGAGTTGGCATCGAGTTTGGAAAACCTAACTGCCCCACTGAGCAACCCGACTGTCTCACCCCACAGTGGGGAGCACAAACCGTTCACGTTGCACCCATTTGTTCAATTGAGTCAGGTCAACGCATATTCGCACTTGTCTTGACGGCTTCAAGACAGACACTATGCCGGCACACCACTCCGTAGGCCCTTGAAATTTACGAATGACCCCATTCTTTTCTATCTCTTGTTTTACCCGTCTCGCAGTGGGATGGGTATGCGACGAGCAGTGTGAATGGCATAGGGCACGCCGTCTGGCTTAAGACGGATACAGTATTCGCCTTTCATGGTCCCCAGACCACGGAACAAGGAACTAAATTGTGTCTGCACTACCTGGTGAACTCATGCCTCGCCCACAAACTTCACTATTCCCAACGCTTCTATTGCCGGTAAGCCGAGAATCACATTGCTCACCGAATTGACAACGAAAACATCCTGCCAAACCGAAGCATGTTTCCACAGAATATCGGCAGTCCAGCCGGTCACCGACTGGTCCCATCAAAATATCATCAGTAGACCTTATTACCTTAGGCAACGCTGTAAATGACCTAGGCACCACATTTAGCTTGGCTCCCTTGTCAACTTTCGCCGGAACAACTTGTGGGATTCTCTACGGGGCTGCGGCTCCGCTCAAAGAGCAAACAATGCTAGCTCAGACCACAGTGGTGGACCCATTGAACAGCACTAACATCGTGGACAAAAGGGTTAACCGTTTATTGGACTTCTTCGACCGCGATCAAACAACGACTGGGGTCACCTGAGCAGTCCGTCTGGCTTCGTGGAGGCGTCCGACCCGTCCGGTGCGCACTGCCTTCGGTGCACAAGCAACACGCGAACTCACTCGCTCACTCCTGTCTTCTTCTAAGTCCTACGGGGTAATCTTGGAGAGGGGATACTGCACGCGGGTTACACCGCCCTAGTCGTGGCGGCACTCTTGGCGTCCAGGGGAGGGGAAATGTCATCGTCACCATACCCAGCTAACACTAAGCCGATGGATGGATGGATAGAATATAGGAGCGTCCCCATTGAAACGGGGTGGTAGCAGTAGCTATCATGCTCATTTTTCTCCCTATATCTTAATTATTGATTTAGAATGGTGAACTAAACCATCATTCTATTTATTAAATTTTGTTCCTACATTACTAACATTATGTCACTTCTCTGCTTTTAAGCCACCAATCTTCCAGTCGTTTTTTGCTAGTTTCCACCGCCGGTTTATTCACCCGGCCACTGTTATCTCTAAACCCCAGACCTTCAGGAACAGTGATTGCGCCTGCACCAACTTCCGGATGGATACAATTACATTCGAGTATAATATGGTCAATTGTTTCACTGGAGTTTCCACATACAGCACATGCGTCATCTCCATTGTTAAATTTCTGTTTGTAGCTGCGTGTTCTAAGGCACCCTGATCTCGCTTTAAAAAGTAGGGCACTGCCTCTTGAGTTATCAGAGAAATCTCCCTTCCTGATCTGCATTTTCCACTTTCGGTATAATTCCACACTCTGTTTCTTTTCCATCGAATTCTGGGCAAAAGCAAAGATAAGAATGCCAGAGAGTTAACAGAAGCGTTTTATATCAAAAAGAAAGGCGACATGTGCGTAAGCGACACATCAATTGTTTTATATAACTGTGAAAAGATATTCCTGGAGCGCGCCTTATCAGGTCGTTACTGAGCTTTAGGTGACACTTACACATGTGACTACAAAACTATTTAAGTACGTTTTCTTGCATGCAATAAAATCAGTTGAGAGTTGGCGCTTCATCCCGTCACTTACCTTTGTGTTTGTCTGTTTTTTGCGCCTTAAACTATTTTAAATATAAATTTATCCAATTTTTACCTTCTGTGTTTTTCACGTGTTGCTTAATGCTCTTTATTTCTCCGTCCTTGTTACTAGCATACCTACTTGTTAGTTTCCTAGTTCTTTTCCTCCATTGTGAGTCAACGCTTTTTAGGTACAGGTATTTAAATACTTTAGCTGCCCATCTGTTACTGTCCAATTTCCTCAGGCATTCCTCGCATAATATTTAACTCTGAGCTTCCCGTACTTCAAAAGATGCCCAGCACATATCTCCCTGTAACGCCTCATTTGTAGTTTCGCCGTGGGCACCTAGTGCTAATCGTCCAACGGAACTCTGATTTGTTTCTAATGTCGACTATACCTCAGATTTTAGGCACAAAACCGCATTTCCGAAATTAAGTCCGGGCACCATAATTCCTTTCCAAATACCCCTCAAAACCTAATACGTATTGCATCCCCACAATGCCTTATGCTTCATTATCCCGGCATTCCTTCGCCCTTTGGCCTTAAGTAATTGCTCATGCTTTCCAATGTATGCCAATCCTTCGTTTACCCATACCCCCAGATATTTATATTCTGCTACTCTAGGTATTTCAAGGCCTTGTATTTTAAGACCCTGATCAGTTGAGCCGTTGAAAATCATCAGACCCGACTTAACTGCGCTGAAACGGAAGCCTAGAGCGTCCCCTTCGTCGCCGCAATACTTAACTAGAGTTTGCAATTCTTCCAGACTCTCAGCTAGCAGCACAATATCGTATGCATACATCAAACCTGGGAGGCGCTGCTCTACCGCCTTTCCACCTAATCTATATGACAGGTTAAAACCTAGGTTACTGTCTTGTGTCCTCCGTTCCAGGTTTGTCATATAAAGCATGAACAGCACCGGTGATAGAGGACAGCCTTGTCTTAATCCTTTGCATACTTTGACATCCTCCGTACTTCTTATAACTTTCCACGTAATTTCTACTTTGTTATCCCGGTATATTTCCTGTAGGAACTCTATTATTTCATAACCGATACCTTCTTCTTATGTTCCACAGGAGTTCCCTGCTTACGTTGTCGTACGCCCCTTTTATGTCCAGGGGAGCCGAATACAGAGGTCTATTTTCCACTCGAGATATTTCGATGCATTGGGTAAGCACGAACAGGCTACCATCTAAGCGCCTACCATTTCTATAGCCGTTCTGAAGCTCTCCGAGTATCTTGTTACTTTCAACCCATGCTTGCACCTTTAATTTCACCACCTGCATGGCTAACCTGTACATAACAGATGTTATGGTAATCGGCCTGTAGGATTTGATGTGCATCCTGTCTCCTTTCCCTTCATAAATCAAATTCATTTTTTTCTGCCGCCAGCTGTCCGGAATTTGTTTATTCGTTATGACTGTTTCCAGAGCTTTTAACAATGTTTCCTTACTTTTTGGACCGAGTTCATTAATTAGCTTGATCGGAATTCCATCTATTCCTGTAGATGTGTTTTTAGGAATATTTTTTTTCTGCCCTTTTCCAGTTTAGATTGGTAAGTTCTAAGCTGCTTTGTATTCTGCTACCTTGTGTTGCTTCCTGATTTGCGGAGATTACCCTATCGTCGCTCTTAAATGACTCGGCTATAACTTATGTAATGTTATCTCCCTTTAAACAATTTCCCTCGTTATCTTGAATCCGATCCTGCTTTCTTTGATTCTTCTTCCCTAGCCAGCTTATATGGTTCCAGAATTTTCTTTCTCCGCCTCTAGAGGGATCGTGTATATCAGCCATCCAGCGATCGGTGGACTGTCTTATTTTACTTTGGACGAGGGCCTGCACTTGAAGTTTCTTTTGTCGATATGGTTCCCATCTTTGGTCGATGTCCTCCTGAGATACCTGGGCTTTCTTTGCCATTCGGTGTTCCCTTGAAGCAGCCCGTCGTTGTTCAATAGCTTCCCTGATTTTCTTATCCCACCGGCTCCGTGGCTTCCTCTTTCCATTCCAGCGGTTTGCTACTTTAACCTCCTGAATTTTCCTCCTTATGAGTAGTTCTACCTGTTCATAATCCCAGTCTTCCATGGGGCTTTTCTCTATTGCTTCCTCTATATCTGCTGCTACCTGCGCCATTTGATCGTCGTTTAATTTTGCGTTTATGTTTTGTCTAAGTTCGATTTCTCTTTTCATCAAGGGCCCCATCTGCAGACTAATACGTTTATGATCACTTCCCAGACTACCCTACTGAAAAATCCTGTATAAAATTCGTACAGGAAATCGTATACAGGTTTACTGTGTAGGATCTGGGATACAGGATTGGGGGCTATTTCACCAAATTCCTGTACTGCCCTGGAAAGTCCGGAATTGAACCGCGCGGAGCTCTGATACCGGAATAGCCTGTATGGTTGATGGCCCTCGTTTCCGGAAAGAAACGCGTCGCCAGGGTGGAAAAAGCATGCAACAATGTAAAATACAACTACATTTAAAATAATTAATAAAATAAAAAAATAAAAAGAATCTTACTACCGAGTGTAGAATCGAACCTCGATACTTATGGTCTTCTGACGGGCACCTTAACCACTACTCTACGGCGGATTTTTTTTTCTTTTTCTTTATTGCATGGAAAAACTTCCGTAAAAAGGAACAACTCCACTTACTTAAACATGTCCATGTCTAAAGTTACCGGGCTGCTTAATACGAGCCTGTCATATCCTCAGCCCGACAATGCACAATCATCAAAACATCAAAAGTCTGGGAGACATACACATGCGTCTAGATACGGCATCCAGTTTGGAGGTTCTTCACGTGCAGCATATACACTTCTCACCAAAGCACACTGCTCCCGAAACACGGATTTCGACGATCTTGGTGGCTCTGCATGCCTGTCGATCATGCGGCTTTTCCAAAGGCTGAACAGTCCCATCAACACAAATAGATCGTAAGGCACGACAGAGTTTTTGTCAGGAGGCAAAAATCTAATTGTATAAGGCGTAATTTCAATGTCCTTTTTAAGAGTTCTTTGTAGTATGTCCCAAAAGAACATAGCATCACGGCACAGAATAAAGCAATGATCAATTGTCTCAGGCACGTTACAGAGACGACAATTTACCGACCAGGGCACAAACATCTCCTTATTGTGAAGAAATGTCTTGTCAGGCAACGTCGCTATATGTAATTTGAAAAAGAACGTTTTTGCAGCTGCCTGAATGCACATTTGCCTAACACGCTTTAGAACAGTGGTGTCCAAAAACCCCAGATAAGGCTGCCGATACAACGGTGTAGGGAACAAAGACTCAGTGAGAGCCTGGGTCATCTGCTTTCTCGAGAGGCTATACAGGTAATCTACAGAGAAACGCACAGTGAGAAAATTGAAAGTGTCAGCAACCTCCTTAAGGAATCCCTATAAACGCCCCTCACGAGCCTGCCCAGTTGGTGCGAATAAGTAAGGCAAATGTGGACTAAGGCGCCTAATGAGCACAGTTACAAGAAACGGATGGTTTGCCGATTTGAAAAAGAAAAAACGGGAGACAAGTTGATGCACAAACAAGTGAACAAGGCCCACTCCACCAGACTCTAAGGGAAGAAACAAGTTGTCACGCCGCATGGGCTCCCATTGAGAGCGCCACACAAATGTTGCAAATATTCTGTGTATAACTTGTACTTTGCTCCTCGCACAATGCAGGACTTGAAGGACATACGCAAGCTTTGCAAACAAAAATATGTTACAGACCTGTGCCCTAGCAAACACTGAGAGTTCCCTACCCATCCAAGCCTGCGTTTGTCGCCGCATAGGTACGATTTGTGAATCCCAGTAGGCTGCGCTGTTATGAACTTGGTGCAGCGGAACCCCTAGGTACTGAAGAGGACTACAGTCCCAGCATATGCCTCCAAACTGGCTTGGTCTAGTGCCCCAGTGTCCCAACCAAAAACCTTTGGATTTATCTAAATTAAGGGCCGCGCCTGATACATCGCAGAACTGTTCAGTCAAGTGTAAAGCCTCAAGTACACTCTTTTTGTCAGAACAAAAGATGGCGATATCGTCCGCGTAAGCTAAAATCTTAACTTCACATTGAGCCAGAGAGAAACCACGGATGGCTGCACTGTTAGTTATACTGAGACAGAGGGGTTCCAGATATAAGCCAAACAACAGTGGAGACAGTGGACATCCTTGACGAACAGATGATTCCAGTGGTATTGGCTTCGTTAGCTCCTGATTAACAATTAGTCTTGTATACGAGTTCATATAGCACAGCCTTATGCCTTTGAGCAAAACGTCACCAATGTTTGCATTCTCCAAGACCGCGAACAAGAAATTGTGCCGAACTTTATCAAACGCCTTTGCCAGGTCAATTTGAATCAGAGCTACTTGGCCTGTCTCATCTGATACTGTCTCGATTACTGAACGTGCAATATGGATGTGTGTTTGAATACTGCGCCCTCTGATACCACATACCTGATGCGAACCTATCAAGTCCATGATAACCAGCTGCAAACGAGAACAAAGGACCTTGGCAAAAATTTTGTAATCAACATTACAGAGGGAAATTGGACGATATCCTTCAACAGTTTTCAACCGATTAATATCTTTGCTTTTGGGTATTAATATTGTGTGGCCTGAATAGAAAGTGGGAGGCAGGAAACCCACATCATAAGATGCTTGGAATACTTCCATCAAAACAGGCGTTAGGCAAGGCGAAAATGTTTTATAAAATTCGCTAGTAATACCATCTGGGCCAGGAGATTTCTGGTTCTGAAGGTCTGAAATGGCTGATTTAATTTCTTCCAAAGTGATGGGTCCCTCTACTACAGCACATTTCTCATCGTCTAGTCGAGGAAAGTTCTCAAGTAAGGAATTATAATCGAAACCCTGATTTGGATCTTTACAACTGCCGAACAGCTTTCGATAATAATCATAGAAAGCAGCAAGAATACTAGGAGCATCACTATATGTGCAACCACCATACTGAATTTCCAATATTTCCTTCGTAAGAGCATTCTCTCTTTCATCACTGAGGGCCCGACGTGAAGGTTGCTCGTCAAGAAACCTTCGAGTCCTAGATCTTATTCATCATCATCATCATCATCATCATCAGCCTGATTATACCCACTGCAGGGCGAAGGCCTCTCCCATTATTCTCCACTTAACCCGGTTCTGTGCTAGCTGCATCCACTTGACCCCTGCGAACTTCTTAATCTCATCCGCCCACCTAACTTTCTGCCTCCCCCTGCTACGCTTTCCTTCCCTTGGAATCCAGTTTGTTACCCTAAGCGACCATCGGTTATCCGCTCTTCGCACTACATGTCCTGCCCATGTCCATTTCTTCTTCTTAATTTCCACTAGAATGTTGGTAACTTGAGTTATTTCTCTGACCCACTCTGCACGCTTTCTATCTCTTAATGTTGCCCCTACCATTTTTCGTTCCATAGCCCTCTGGGTTGTCCTCAACTTAAGTAGAACTCTCTTGGTTAGCCTCCACGTTTCAGCCCCATAGTTGAGTACAGGCAAGATGCAACTGTTGTATACTTTCCTCTTGAGCGATACCGGTAAGCTGCTAGTCATAATCTGCGAGTGCTTGCCAAATGCGCTCCATCCCAATCTTATTCTTCTTGATATTTCCTTTTCATGGTCCGGATCTGCGGTTACTATCTGTCCTAAGTAGACATATTCGCCTACTATTTCCAGTATTTCGCCACCTAATGTAAACTGCTGTTCCTTCCCGAGGCTGTTGAACATTACCTTAGTCTTCTGCATATTGATTTTCAAGCCTACCTTTCTACTTTTTCTGTCTAGGTCATCAATCATTATTTGCAGTTCATCCCCCGAGTTGCTTAGCAAGGCAATGTCATCAGCAAATCGCAGATTACTGAGGTATTCTCCATCTACCCTTATCCCTAACTGCTCCCATTCCAAGTCTCTGAATACTTCCTCTAAACAAGCTGTGAATAGTACTGGGGAGATTGTGTCTCCTTGCCTAACACCTTTCTTTATGGGAATTTTGTTGCTTTCTTTATGTAGAACTATGGTTGCTGTGCAGCCACTATATATATCTTCCAGCACTTTCACGTACGGCTCGTCTACCCCTTGATTTCGCAATGCCTGCATCACCGCCGAGGTTTCAACTGAGTCAAATGCTTTTTCGTAATCAATGAATGCTATGTATAACGGCTGGTTATATTCCGAGCATTTTTCTATCACCTGATTGATGGTATGGATATGATCGATAGTAGAGTACCGTTTCCGAAACCCTGCTTGATCCTTTGCTTGATTGCAGTCTAAGGTTGTCCTGATTCTATTAGCGATTACCTTAGTAAATACCTTATAGGTAACAGACAGTAAGCTGATTGGTCTGTAATTTTTAAGGTCCTTAGAGTCCCCTTTCTTGTGAATGAGGATAATGTTTGCATTCTTCCATGCTTCCGGTACCGTCGATGACACCAGGCACTGCGTATACAGGGTGGCCAGTTTTTCTAGCACGATATCCCCCCCGTCCTTCAGCAAATCTGTAGTTATCTGATCCTCTCCAGCTGATTTCCCCCTTTTCATAGTTTCTAGTGCTTTCTTGACCTCGTCCTTCGTCACTGGTGGAACGTCTGACTGTTTTTCCCTACCGCCAATCTCATTACGGTCCTGACTACTTTGGCTACTGTAGAGATCTGTATAGAACTCCTCGGCTACTTTGACTATCTTGTCCATATTAGTGATGACGTTGCCCGCCTTGTCCCTTATCGCATACATCTGGTTTTTGCCTATGCCCAATTTCTTCTTTACCGCTTTAAGGCTTCCCCCATTCTTTACAGCATGCTCAATTTTCTCCATGTTATACTTCCTTATATCGGCCACCTTGCGCTTATTGATTAGCTTTGATATCTTATTAGGGCCCCCTTGTATCTTTCCGTCGCAATTTGTTGAAGCTCTGCCTTTACGTTATTAATTTCTTCAACATAGGCACCCGGGCTAACCCTCTCTAGCTCATGTAGCTCAGTTAGAGTGCGCCCAAGCTCACGAAGGTGGTGTCTCTTTAGGAACGCGATTCTTGCAGAGGCTTCAATTGCTAAGTTTTTGGTTTCCTGTTTGAACAAGTCCCATTTTTGAAAAACTGACAAATCATGGCGTGACCATATGTCTTTCAAACAAGTAGGTACAGCACGCTTAAAGATTTCATCTGAGAGCAGACAGTTATTCATTTTCCACAGTTCCCACCGAGGGTGAAGTATCTGCCGACTCTACCTCCCTACCTGAAGAGACACCATACAATGGTCACTGGAGAAGATGGGCCGCACCCAGTAACCAAACAAATTTGCTAACATGTCTGCAGAAACATAAATTCTGTCAAGGCGGGCATTAGAGGAGAACTGAAAATGAGTGAAATGAATACTGTCGCCTTTTTCCTGCCCCACATCCACAAGATTATATTCACAAGCCAAATCGTTAAGTAATGCAGCACTAGGGTCATATCTCTTACATATTGCTGATCGGTCCTCATCCCTACAAACACAATTAAAATCTCCCAACAACATAATTTTGCGATCTGTGCACAAATGATTAACTAATGAAAGAAAAAAATGCCTTCTGTCTCGCTGTTTTACAGGGGCGTAAACACAAATAATTCGCCACTAGTGTTTTGGCCAGGAATAGCATACACCTTCCGGACAAGCCTCTAGCGTGGCTAACAATGATGTTATATTCCGGCAAAAACGGCTCAAGAGCAGCTTCCGTCTCCTCATCGGAGGACAACTTTGTTTCCTGAATTGCTGCTACAGACACACTCCATTTCTTTAACAGATGTCTTAACTGCTGCTGTCTCCGACGATTACGCATACCCCTGACGTTAAGGGTAGCGACTTGATATGCTGCGACTGTAGCCATTTTTGGTACTAGTCCTTTTAAACATCATCCCCTGGAATGGGGTGGCCCGCCTGCAAATTGGCGGCCTTTCGGGCAGACATCGCCCTCCTCTTTAAAGTCACCCTTCCTGTGGCCTCTACACAGTGTGCCTTCTGGCCAGCACCATCGATACACACCTCATCATCTGCGGGACGCTTCAAAGGCACTGTGTTGTCCATGTCCTCCTCTGAGACACTCAAGGCTTCGGCCCACGAACCTGATTGGAGCACATCGCTCGCTGCCACACTGACAGCCGACAGAGAACCGGACGCACCTGAGATCGGCGCCACAGACGGCTCACTATTACCCTCCAGCGACGAAGGAGAATCAATGACGAAGGAGGATAGGCGAGCATCCACTGGCAGTATTTTCCCCATTGATTCCACAGGAGGCATATCCAGACGTCCTTCAATGACAGGTGGTTCTTGGGCAGCAAGCGCAGCACTCTGAGTGGCACTCACAGGCGGGCCCGGGTCCGGCGGTTTTGGTTCTGGAGACGCTGGTTCTTGATGGCCAGTCACTGCAGATTCTTCTGAGTTGGTGTGAAGTGCAGAAGGCTTCTGGTCCCCATCAATTTGATGTTCACGACCTAACTCACCAGTTACATCAACAACCTCTGACACATCCATGATATGTTCGGACGCCACGTCATCTTCTCGTGACCACTGGCCTTGACGCAGTCTATCGGCATAACTTAATACGCAGTTCTCCACAGTATGGCCAAAGCGCCGGCACTGGGTGCATCGAGGCGTTCGGCACTGACGCCGTACATGACCTACCCGGCTGCATCGAAGACACAGTGGAGGTCTCCCTGGGATAAGCACTAATGCCTGCACCCCATAAACATTAAGAGTGTGAGGAATTGTACTTGCTGACACTCCGTCCTTGAGCGTGAGGGAGATTTCACGGTTCGCCGTTTGCATGTGCTCCATCCCTGGGCACCGCCACTTTTCACGTTCCACAGATTGAATCGTTCCATAAGGCTCGAAAGCTTCCACAATCCTCCGGTGCTCCATATAGCGTGGAAGCCAAAGGAGCTTAACCTTGACATTCTTTGTATCCGGGTCGAACACCATGCACCGAAGTCCTTTCACAGGGAACTCTGCTTTGTTAATTAGCTTCTGCTTTGAAGAACTACTCTCGCAGGTAACCATCCACACGTGGCTCATTTGGTACTGACCAATGCACAAAATTTCCCGAAGGTCCAAAATCTGTGCAAGTGCGTCTGCAAAGTCAGGTGCTCGGTACGGGCGACCCTTAAGGTCGGCATGCAGGAAAACGGTATTAAGGACAACATTACCGGTGGGCAGGCGTGGAAGGACAACTTTGTACGTTTCGGTAGTGTCCTGAGGAGTCGAAAGACCTCGGCCAACGGCCGATGCGCTGTTTCCAGCAAGCAACATTTTCAGGCTCAGCCGCCCAGAACGCCCTTCTTCTTCTTCCCCTACGGCGGATTATGGTTACAGTGGTTATTATTCGGTATATATAGCTATTTTTGCTCTTTCGTACTTGTATATTTTCCTTGGCAGTAGAATTTGTGGCCGTAATTCACCGATCGCCCTTTAAACACGCTGAATATCTTTGCAGGCTATCACGAGGGTTCACAAATGTGCCGTATCTTTATAATGCGTCGCTTTATTGAAGGCAAACCTCAAGATATCATAATTTACTAGTGCTCATGTGTTTTTCATCGTCTACGAACGTTTGTAAGTTTTCCTACATACAGAGATATCCGGTGCAGTAATACTTAAAATACTAGGCGTTTTAGCTTCATGTGCTACCAGCGGAGCATCGATGTCAATAAATACACTTCCGACTGAGCGGTTTCAATATGTAAACATTCGAGAACGCGTCGCCCGGTGTGCGGCTATCTGCGCATCTTTCGATGGTCAGCGATGTTTGTTTATTTTTTCTCGAGCAGTGTTTTGTCACCGTTAGCGAAAGGATACGTTTGTGCTTCTACTTTCGTGTTGTAGGCGGCAGATCTTCAGTCGCAGATATGAAGACGCACCGCAAGATCGTACGAGCTGCAGCGACTGTTGTACGAGCAAAAGCGACGCGACGCGCGTATATGCTTGCTAGCGCACACTTCGACGGCTTCGCATTTTCGAGGTATTTGGGAAACGAAGCGTGCCCTTTATATACAGAACAGTTGTATAATATGTTTGGTATCATGGTTATTTAGTGCACTGGCGTGCCCGGCATGGTCATTCTGGTTGAGTTTCGTCGATGGGCAGTTTCGTCGAGTTTCGTTCAGAAGCGGAATGCTCTGCCCGGTATCAGTTCCAGAAAGTACGCGTTCGTCCGGTTTCTGAATTATTGATACAGTCTGAACACTACATAACACCACTACATTTGAAACAGAAAAAAAAGAAAAAGAAACAAAAAGAAAATAGAAAAAGAAAAAAATTTACATGTGATTCGAACTTCGGTCTTTTCACCCAGCAAGCACGCACTTTCACCACTACACTATTTTTTTATGGCCTGCTTAGACATTCACTTTTGTTGTGTAGCGATGTATGTCTAAGCTTTAACCACTACACTACGGCAGGACATGGTGATGGCGGTTGTATATCGGCTTATGTAGTCGAGATTGCTCTTTTGTAGTTTCTGTATTTTTGTAGGGTGTAGAATTTGTGGTCGTAATTGAAAGATCGCCCTTTAAACACGCTGCATCTTTTTCCTGGCTATTACGAAGGGCTATCCGTGTCCCGCATCTTTACAATGTATCGCTTTCTTGCAGACAAACATCCGAATGTCACAATTTACTAGTGCTGATGTGTTTAGTCATTGTCTTCGAACGCATGCAATTTTTGCTACATATAGATATATGCGGTGCACAAACACTTGTAATACTGCTTGTTTTAGCTTCACCTGCTGCCAGCGGAGCGCGTCGTCAATGAATTTACTTCTGACCAAGTGTTTTGCATGCGTAAACACTCGAGGAAGCGACTCCTGTGCATATTTCTATGGTCAGGGATGTTTCATTTATTCTCGAGCGTATTTTATCCGCGCTAACGAAACGCTATGTTCTTGCTTGCACTTTCGCGTTGAAGGTGGCAGATCTTCAGTCGCAGATTATGAAGATGCACCGCAAGATCGTACAAGCTGCAGCGACTGTTGCACACGCAAAAACAAAACGCGATGCATGTATGTACTTGCTAGCGCACACATCCACGGCTTCATATCTTCTAGGTATGTACGAAACAACGCGTACTCCACATATACAGAAAAGTTTTACCGTATATTATGTATGGTTTCATGCTTATTTAGCTCGAAGGCATGTTCCGACGTGGATCCGCCCGAGTTGTACTGACAAGCGGAAATACTCTGTCCCGGCTGAGCTTCACGATCCGCCCGAGTTGTACTGAGAAGCGGAAATACTCTGTCCCGTATCAGTTTCATTCATATCGGATTTGTCCGGTTTGTGTTAAACCGCACAGGACCTGTCCTAAATATGAGCTCAATACAGCTGTCATGTATAAGATGCATACTGGAAATGGTCTGCCCTGTATTAACTCGATACCGTACTGGATCGTCCGCATTGAGATTCATACAGTAATGCCCTGTCCGATATAAACCCGTTTAAGCTTCATACAGGACTGGTCCGCCCTGTCTCATATCCATACCGGACTGGGATGTCATGTATAAGTTGCATTCTGGAAATGGTCTGCCCTGTATTAACTCTATACCGGACTGGACCGCCCGGATTGAGATTCATACCGGACATGACCTGTCCGATATAAACCCGTTTAAGCTTCATACATAACTGGTCACACCGGTATCAAATTTATACGGGATAATACAGGACCGGTTCAAACCCGTTTGTCGCGATACGGGGTTTTGCACTAGAGTACATTCCCCTTCTTCGTCTATTTCCATTTTTGTGACCTTGCTATAAATTTCCTGCGACATTAGACAATAGTCAATGGTCGTCTGCCTGTTGCGGAATTCCCACGTGATTTGGCCTTCACATTTTGTTTCTCTATTTACTATAACTAGATCGTGTCGCTCACAGAAATCTAGCATTAGCTTGCCGTTACAATCCGTGTATCCATCCAGATCGTCGATGTGGCCGTTCATGTCCCCCAGTAGAAAAATATTGGCCCCGTTTCCAAACTGGCTTATATCGTCACTGAGACATTCAACAAGATACCTGTTTTCTTGCCTGCATTGATGTCTTGTTCCTAAATAAACTACCCCTAGCCATGTTCTTATGCGGTAATTGTTCCTGAAACCCAGATATGTTCTTTACAAAATGATTTAATTCTTTGCCAATTTGTTCCCTGCTGTATCAACATACCTACCCCTCCACCCTTTTTTTTCGTTCTCGTTCTGTTGCACCCTTCCCAGACGTAGCCTTCTATAAATGGCGGATCTTCTATATCCCTGAGATGAGTCTCGCAAAGAGCGTACACACCTATTTTGTCATCCTTCAACTGCTGTTCTATCTCTAGCCATTTGGCTCTTTTTATAGCTCCTCGCATGTTTATGTACCTGATCCTAGTGTTAAATTTCTTTTTTGTACTTTTCTTTCTCGACCTACTCTTTGCCATTTTTGGGGGCTCAGCTTCCATTTTACACTTTCTTCTGCTTCACTTCTAACTACCTCTGTGCACGGAGTCCTCGCGGACCCCCTAAAAAAACTACAGCCCTGCCTGCCAGGCGCCAGCCGATCTCTGCTCCCACCCTTCTGTTAAAATAAATGCCATCTCGCTGAAAAGCTCTACCAAAACCTGCTTTATGTACCTCCCTGTTTACCACAACCACTTCGAAACGCTTCTCCAGGCTTAACTTTCTTATGTCCTGATTAACTGTCACCACGTCCTTTTCCATCTTTCCGTTCAATCCTAGCACCTCTGGTACTGTGCATACAACTATCTGCGTCTGCTGTGCTATCTCCCTGATCTCGTCAACTCCCTTAGCTAAACATTCCACCACTCCTGCAGCGTCACCATTTAGGACATCCCGGCCTCGGCGGCCGCTTTTCGATGGAGGCGAAAAGCAAGGCGCCCGTGTGCTGTGCGATGTCAGTGCACGTTAAAGAACCCCAGGTGGTCGGAATTTCCGGAGTCCTCCACTACGGCGTCTCTCATAGCCTGAGTTGCTTTGGGAAGTTAAACACCACAAACCAACCAACCATTTAGGACATCGTTTAGCCCCGCGGCTACTATTACCATACTGCGCTCTGCGGAATTCTTCAACAGCCTATTTTTACTCTCTTTTAGCACTGCCTTCATTGTTCTCCCTGGGAAGGCTCCAACCAACACTCTCTTATCACCCCTTACACGTTCCAAGATATTTCGCTTGCACCTGTTCATGTTAGAATCTCCGGCGATAAGCACCTGGGCCTTCTCTCTCCCTCTTCCAACTGTTGGCTCCTGCTTTCGGTTATCTGTGTCCTTATCTCTCGGATTTTCATTCTTCCTTACTTCTTCCTTTTTTTCCGGCGTCTTAGCGGCTTCTAAATAACTCTGACGGTTCGGATCCGCCTGACTTACTTTGCTTATGCCTTCCATGCCAGTGCTGGCCCCAGCCACGTGGACCGCATTGGAATGTTCGTCCTCGTTCGTTCCAAGGATAAAGTCGGCCCCTTTTTTTTTCAATTTGAGTAAGCTGTCCAAGCATTTTCTGATTTTCCGCTCTTAACAAGCGTACTTCATTTTCTAAATCATCCACACGAGACACTAAACTGCCCCTTTCTTGATCAAATCTATCAAGACGCGCACACAGTACGCAACACCGACACAAAAAGTCGCTGCCTTCCGCTTCATCTACAGAGTCAAAACGCGTTTCCTTGAAATTAACCTGCGCCTCACACTGAGTACACTTTACCTTCTTTTGATTGCACATCTTAAGCGCTCATCGACTGAACTGTATCTATTACGAATTCTCAGAATATACAAATTGCCAAAAGAAGACACAAGAAACGACTAACAAACACGCGTTAAAAACCAATTCTGCGAATACCAATAGCCTAGAAAAAAAAATATTTATCTAAACAAGATAGCTAAACAATGAACACCAAGAAAACCTAGCTGCCGGCACGAAAAAACCAGGCCGCTAGGACCAAGAGCTAAAATCTATTCATTAGGCTGCACCTAACCTAGCTGCACCTAACACTTCACTAATTTTGAATGGCCAGATTTAAAATTGAGCAAAGGCTTCTTCGATTTTGGTGCAAACGCCAAGCAAACGTGATTTCGCCCTAAATTTTGGGAGAACAGCAGGTGCCCGAAAAATATCAGAAGGTTCTGAGACTGGGACCGAAGTTCTGTGTACAGCCGACGCTTGAAAAACTGAAGAAGATAGCTCTTGCAAGAAACATTTCCCGACAGGCTCCGCAGGATGAGCGAACAAGGTGCATTGTTGACTGCGTCGAAGCCGTAAGTTTTAATAAGGAAAAAGTAACAAGGCTTTTAGCCTATCTTCCTTGTTTAACTTTCTGGTGTCCCAAACCCTGAGGGCACATCTCTCGGATAAAGAAGGGTTTTTCGTGATTATGCCAGATGACATGTTCAAAGAAAAATCGAGACTAGCCATCAACAAGAATTTCAAGTGTGTAAATGCAACAGTAAAAAGAAATAAGAGAAAGGCTTTACAGTTACTGAGCAGTCAGGGACTCGAACGCCTGTATTCCTCAGTAAAAATGCAAAAATAAATCTCTTTAGAAATATTTTTTGCCGCTAAGAGGCATAAGCCGGACATTCCATTTCGATGCATTGTTACTGAGAGAAACACATGGCAATGTGCTGTGTCAAAGGTTTTGCAGAAGAGTCTTGGCTTGCTGACAGTAGAAGATCCTTTTCGTTTGTCGGATTCCACCGTTCTTGTCGGTTACCTGTCGTGTCACAACCCAGGCTCCTGTAAAGCCCTCAGTATAGGCGTTCAAGACCTCTACTATTCGCTTCCACATGAGCATCTCTTGGTTTGTGTTCAAAAATGTATAACGGGTGACAATGACGAGCAAAACTTGATTCGCAATGTTGGCATTTACAGAGGCACCTCGACCATCTAGCCGTATGCGACCCTACGGTGGTGCGTTCTGAGTAGGTGCGGACTTTCGCGGCTGAACCCGCTGAACTCACGGGGGTTGAAATCAGCACCGCGCAACCGGTACCCATAGGGATCCAGGGCGCGATTCGATACTTCGAGCGTGATCCGATAGCCACTTGCCTCAGGAGTGCACTCACACCTTACCGCTCGGACACCGCTCCCGGCACACCTCGGCACTAGGGATTCTCGAGCCGGCGGTGCGGGCTGCAGAAATCTGAAGCTGGACTCTGCGAGCTTCAATGGCAAGCTCGTTCAGGTCGCTGCATCGGCAGCTACCCAAGTAACGGGCAAATGTGGGGTGGCACTGGCTGATGACGCGTTCCACTTGCTCCGAATGCGAAGCTTCTGGGTCGGCGCACTCGACAATTCCTGCATCGCTCGCACTTCCTCGACAAGCGATTCATTAGATGCCTGTGTCCGCAGCTCCAGTTCTCACCGCGTTCGCTGCTTGCAGTCATAAAGAAGGAACTCCTCCCTGAACAAGCGTAAAAAATCAGACATAGTGCTCGCTTTCAGACGGCATTCTTAGCGCAAAACAACACACACGTATACGAGAGAAAAGGAAGGACACGGGACAAGCGCTACTAATGCGGTTAAACCTGAAGTGGTGCCGTATGTCCACTAGTTATCCCACAACATCAAAAACGTGGCGAATAGACATGGTATTCCTGTCGTGTTCTCCGCTCCCCAGAAGCTTTCAAAACTCTGCTCACGTGTCATGCGTGACGACAGTCATGCGTGTCATGCGTGAACACCGCAGGCCCGCCTGCGGTGTTATGCATGAGAAACGATTTGTGGAGTGCCGCAAGGGGGTTGTGTATGAGATCCCGTTGACTTGCGGAAAGGTTTACATAGGCCAGACAGGCAAATGTGTTAACGACTGCGCGGCGCAACATTTTCGCTCCTTGAGCTCCGACAATGGCGCTATAGGCTCCCTGAGCACTGTGCTCGATGCAGTGGCTGTGAGCCGCAGCTGAACCAGATACGGAGTTTGGGCAGAAGCGTAGATAAGAAGGCGCGTGAACTGCTTGAAGCATTTCATACGAAAGAGGGGGGAGGGGTGTGTTTGTGACTCGTCTGTCGCTCTGTTGGGGGCAGAAATGAGATTTCTTGAGCGGGTTTTGGTGAAGGGGGGCGTGGTTGGTAGATCTACGCATGTATTGTCATTGCTATATATTACCGGTCTTATCAGTGCAATAAGCCAGATGTAGTAGCGCTTGTCCCGTGTCCTTCCTTTTCTCTCGTGTGCGTGGGTTTTTGTTTTTTGAGCTAAGAATGTCGTTTGAAGCTGAAAATCATCTAGCCCGTCTACAAGTTCTTCTAAACCAGTGCTCGCTTTGTGGCCAACCAACAGGTACCACCGGGCGGCTTAATCGACGACTGCGACTTGGAAAGCTCGTCTCAGAATATCGCTGTCGCTCAGGTCACTCTCAAGCTCATACCGGCGCAAGGCGAGCAGGAAGTCATTAGCGCTCTGCTTGTCGCTGTAGCCGCTGTATGTCGGTATCGGTACGCCAATCCGAGGGCCAGGCCAGCGGATGCAAGGACGTTTGCGGCGTCTCCCTCCGGGTGACATACGGCGCGTTCATCAGCCATCGGGTGTGATGCGCGTGCCGCTGTTGCGGGCGTTGTCCAATCGGGACCAATGCGACATCCCGACTAAATGGATCACAAGCTACCGCCAACAGGCGGTAGCTTGTGATGCAGCTCGGGACCTTCTGATGCTGGGTACGCTGCATGCTTCTCCGTCAAAGGACGGGGAGCGCTCGCCGCATTTGCGGGTGTAGACGCAATTTGGCCACCGGGCCAGCCTGCGTGCGCAGCGGGTGAAAGGAGCGAAGAGTAGCCGCCACCGACGGGCGATAGCTGTACGAGTAATTCAGGATTGCCTGTATTAAGACTCGTTTGGCGAACTGCACTGGCAGTCGCACCTGTTACATGGCGGAGCGATAGGGCCTGGAAGCCACTGCCACGGCACGGGCTTCAGAATCTGGCCGGGAGTTCCCGGCGCGAACATAATAGCGCAAGCCGCATCGCTGGGTGCGCCAGGGGACACGTTCAAAAGAACGGGGCTTTTATAGCCACAGCTATCGGGCTGTTCCGTCTCGAAGTGCTTACCGGGAATGCCCGGCGTAACGATTCGGACGGTAGTCACACTTGCGGCATCGTTCAACGCGTCCAACTGACCTCTCAACATCGCATCGGCGGTTGGATGTGATGTAGCCAGATGGGTAATACTCGAGGTCGCCCGAGCTTGGCCGCAGACGTCGGCCAACATCATTAGTTCAGAAAACCCGTAGCGCGAGCTGGTTGTTTATAAAGAGATAGCTTTCCCCGCTGGAACGCCAACAGGGACTCACGTTGGTGCGCCAAGAATGTGGGATTCTCTACGGGGTTGGGGCTCCTCTAGCTCAGATCACAGTGATGGCCCCAATGAACAGCTTGAACATCAAAGGGTTAACCGTTTATTGGTCTTCCGCTCGCGCGATCAAGCAAT
Organism: Amblyomma maculatum; assembly: GCF_055883805.1. NCBI lineage: Eukaryota > Metazoa > Arthropoda > Arachnida > Ixodida > Ixodidae > Amblyomma > Amblyomma maculatum. Next base: position 476,952,883 of record NC_139344.1, on the reverse strand, counting down.
GGCTGGGTTCACCTGAGCTGGCTTGATGACGATAATGATGAGGTCTTTAAGGTATTCTTGGGGAAGGGGTACTGGACGCGGGTTATGCCGGCCTACGTCGTGGATGCGTCCGATATCTTGGCCCGTGCGCACAGCCTTCGGTGCTCACACAACACGCGCACTCACTCACTCCCGTTGTATTTACGTATTTATTTTTCCTCAAAGGTCCCGTTCGGGACATTACATGAGGGGTGGGGATGTCATGGCAAAAAATATTATACATTATTGAAAAATGGACAAAAAGTACGCTGATGACTAGGCTTCCTCGATAGTGGTCTTGAACAGTCGATGATTCATGATGGTGGCCACTTCAGCAAAAAGGCCATTCCAGTCACGGGCAGTGTTTAAGAAAAATGATTCCTGGAATGTGGTGGTATGTGCACGTTCAGGGTAAACAACGGTCGGGTGGTTATGGCGGGAAATTCGATGCACACGTGGAATTATTCGATTGGCTTCTGGAAAGTTGTGAAATAAGCAGAGACGTGCTGCGTTCCGACGGGTGACTAGCGTAGGCAACTGCAATCATGATTTCAGACCTGAGATGCTGGTATTATAGGAGTAGTCAGATGAGATGAACCTGAAGGCACGATTCTGAACTGACTCAATGGTATTAAATTAATCTGATTGGGATCCCAGACAAAATTAGCATATTCAAGTTTTGGTCTGACGAAAGTCTTGTAAGCGAGCGATTTGACAGAACTTGGTGCTAAGCAAGGTTGCGCCGAAGACACCCAAGGACACCGTCTGCAGAGTTATGTTCGTGACATGGAGAGTCCAAGTTAGATCACGAGAGATATGGTCGCCTAAGTATTTGTAATGATTGACCGAAAAAATTGGGCAGTAGTTAATAGTGTACACTGGCGCGATGAAGTTGGGACGACGGTGAAAAGAAATCAGTGAGGTCTTTGAAACATTAAGAGACATGAGCCACGTGTTACACCAATGTTGCACTTGTGAAAGGTCTTCTTGAAGAGCGACAACCTGAAGAAATTGTTATGGGGCGCTATAAAACACAAATATCAGCAAACAGTTGGACGCTGGAAGAAAGACTAAGTGGAAGATCATTAATATATATTAGGAAAAGAAGGGGACCTAGTACACTTCCCTGTTGGACGCCAGACTTCACTGGAGAAAAAGATGATGAGTGACAATTAGCATAGATGAACTCATGACGGTCAGTTAAAAAGGGACGAATCCAATTAACGATGAAGGGGTGCAGATTCAGACGGGAGAGTTTGTGTATTAAGCGTCCATGAGAAACTTTATCGAACGCCTTTTCGAAATCAAGGAACACAGCGTCAGATTGAATATTACGGTCTAAGTACGAGTGTCGCGTAGGAAAAAGGCAAGCTGTGTCTCGACCGCGTCGCCCACTGTCGCCTCATAGCTAAATTGTCACTGCTTAATTTAGACAACCTAACACTCTCTTGGATTAGAAACTTTATGTCATTTCGCAAGCAGTTCACTCTTTTCAATAAATTTTCATCTCCCCTTAGCGACGTCACATCTGGCGTTCCTCAAGGTAGCGTCCTCGGTCCTTTATTATTTTTAATATACATTAATGACCTCCCATTTCACATAAGATCATCAGTTCGGCTGTTCGCTGATGACTGCATAATTTATCGTAAAATCCGTTCTCTCACTGACCATGTCATCCTTCAGCAGGACTTGGAGTACGTAACTAACTGGTGCAGATCATGGCAAATGACACTTAACACGGAAAAATGCAAAATAATGACAGTCAGTAGGAAGCATTCCCTCTCAACCCACAATTATTCACTCAAAAGGATTTCACTAACCCGCACATCTTCTTATAAATATCTCGGCGTTCATCTTACCGAAAATCTTTCATGGGCGACGCATATTGAAAATATAACCGCCAAAGCATCGCGCACGCTCGGCTATCTAAAGCGAAATCCACATAGCGCACCTATTTCTACTCGTAAGCTCGCATTTCTAACTTTCGTTCGTCCTCAACTAGAATATGCATCAGCCATCTGGTCACCACATCAAGAGTATCTAATCAAATCCCTAGAAGCTATTCAAAACCGTGCAGCACGTTTTATTTCCCATGATTACAGCCGCCATACCAGCGTGACTAACATCAACTTGTCCTTATCGCTCACAAGTTTACAATCACGTCGGGATATCGCGCTTATCTGCTTGCTACACAAACTAATCTACAGCCACCATGAATCAACAGTGCCACTTACCAGACCGACTCGCACCTCCCACCGCCTGAATAATAAAATAAGTTTTCAACGTCTCTTCGGCCGAACACATGCATTTAACTTCTCTGCCTTGCCACGGGCTATAAAGGGTTGGAATGGTCTTCCCGAACGCATCGCTAACATATCTGACCCACTAAAATTCAAAAACGAATTGAGTACCTTTTTGCAGTCAGAATAACTTTTTTATATTGCTTGGTTGGTTGGTTGGTTTGTGGGGTTTAACGTCCCAAAGCAACTCAGGCTATGAGAGACGCCGTAGTGGAGGACTCCGGAAATTTCGACCACCTGGGGTTCTTTAACGTGCACTGACATCGCACAGCACACGGGCGCCTTGCTTTTCGCCTCCATCGAAAGGCGGCCGCCGAGGCCGGGATTCGATACCGCGTCCTTGGGAACAGTAGTCGAGCGCCGTAACCACTGCGCCACCCCGGCGGGGTTTTTTATATTGCGTTCACTGTGTCAGGTTGATTTCGTTCAATGCCGCTAACTATTGTATAATGTCATAATCCTCTGTTTATTACTTCCCATGCATGCTCTAATACTTATTTGCAGTTCCAGTCCTGTATAACTGTTACCTTTTGTATTTTAAACTATGTACCATTGTTCCTTTTGATACACTGTAACCCCTCCCCCTCACACAATGTTCCATGTTTGGAACCTGTGAGGTATTTGTATGAATAAATAAATAAATAAATAAATAAATATAAAACATGAGCAGCCTTCAAGGAATACATGTTGATTAGGATGGAAGAAATTTACAGAAGTTAAAAAGGCAGCAACATTTGAGTACAAAATATGCTCCATGATTTTGCAGCAAACGCAGGTGCGTGAAATCGGGTGATAATTTAACGGGGATGAACGGTGACCTTTCTTGAACACTGGAATGGTTTTGCCGACCCACCAGTCACGTGGTAAAGGTCCTGATGATAGCGATTGCTGAAAAATGAGTGACAAGATCACACTGCCTATATCTTTAGTAATCTTGTGAACTTTTGAATTTATGCCGTCAATACCAGAGGACGAAGTATTGGCTAGCGAGTCAATAAATTTTGAATGCCTTGAGGTTCAAATGATTTGTTTTTCATGAGTGGGTGATCCAAAAATGGGATATCAGGAAAGTTATTAGCAGGTTCATTAGTGAAAACAGAAGAAAACGCAGAATAAAGGACACTCGCCACGTCAGATTCATGAATGAGAAATCCGGAATTATCACAGAGGGTAATGACAGAAGGTTCATGAGGCATAATGGTTTTCCAAAATCGCTTGGGGATTTTTCGTAGCATTGATTGTAAAATGTTAGAGTAGAAGGAGGAGTCTTGCTTGTGCTTTTTGCGTGTTGTAGTGTTTTTCGGCACTGTAATACTTCGTTCATGCTAGCGGAGAGTTAGTGAGCATAGCCTTTGGAAATAAGCGTTTTTTCTTATTTTTTAGTCGTTTTAACAGTACGTTATACCATGGGCAACCAGCCGGCTCGGTTATGTCTATGGTTGGTATATGTAGCTTTAAGAGATGCTGGAATTCCGATTTGAAAAGAACGAAATAATAAATGTTACTGGCTTACACCTGACATTCTCGCAGCCATCAAAAAGAAAGAAGCCCTTTGGTCGAAATGCCGCGCTTCACCGAAAAATACAACCTTAAGAATTGAATTTCGGGTTGCTAGGAACAAAGTAACCGCTCTTCGTCGGTCCGCTAAAAGACGTTACTACGCTAGCCAGTTTCACAGTTGCCACCATGACGTGGCCAAAACGTGGGCTATCGTGAACGAACTACGTGGGCGTCAGCGTAGGCCTGTCAAGGACGCAATAGAGCATAGTTTTGGCCACTTGACGTCATCTTTGGCAAATGATTTTAATAACTTTTTTTCTAAGGAACAGCTCATTACCCTTGCCGCATCACGTCCGCCGTTACTTCCTTCTTGTGGCTGACTCGGCATTTCTTCCACCCATAACAGAGCCAGATCTTTTCGGTATAATTTCTAGCCTACAGCACTACAAATCGGCTGGAATTGATGGGATATTTATCAGCGACCTTTCCAGAAACTTTCAAAGCTTAAAGTGTGTCCTCCTCTTTATGCTAAATATTATCATTGAAAGTGGCTGCCTACCACACTCTCTCAAACAAGCACGTGTTATTCCACTTTACAAGGGTGGCAAAAGGAATGATATTTCGAACTATCGCCCAATTTCTATCATGTCATGTATATCACAAATCTTAGAAAAACATATCTCATCTACTATGTCAGCATTTTTGCTGAGGCATAATTTGCTCAGCCCGCATCAATACGGATTTGTTGCTGGTTCTGGTACCCAAACATTATTAGAAAACTTGCCGGATTCTATTCATTCTAATTTTGATAAAAATGAAGTGGCATTTGGGCTTTTTCTTGATGTTAAGAAGGCGTTTAATTCTGTACACCACGACATTCTATGTGAAAAGTTGTATTGCTATGGGTTTCGTGGTCCTTTTCAAATGTTACTAAGAAATTATTTGTCTCAGCGATCCCAAATGGTGGAACTTGGACCTGTGCAAAGCAGTATTATAGACTTACATAGTGGTGTTCCTCAGGGATCTATCTTATCACCTCTCTTATTTAATCTTTATGTTAATGACCTTCCCAGTGTTATAACTTCATCACAGATTTATCAATATGCTGATGACACCCTCCTCATCTCAGCTAATGCAGATTTTTCGTGCGCACTCCGACAACTTCAAGAGGATGCCACCAAGCTATATGATTGGTTTCAATGTAACTTGATTGGAATAAATCCCCAAAAAACTCAACTAGTGTGCTTTCGCAATGCACACAAACCAATCCCTAAAAACGCAGCGGTTGTTTTGCACAGCTCCAGGTGCACTGCATGTTCTTGCTGCCCCATTACATGTGTTCCGACCGTGAAATATCTTGGCATTTACATGGACAGCGATTTATCCTGGAACACACACATGGCGCACCTCAGTAGGAAGCTTAGAGTCGTCGCATGCTTGCTCATGCTCTAAGGGCCTACCTGCCGTTTGCCATAAGACGTTTAATTTCACAGTCCTTGGGATATTCTTTGCTGAGATATGGCATGTGCTGTTTCTTTAACTGTTCTGAAACATGGAAAAATAGGATAAACCGTATTCTCAAGAATATGGCTAAGAGTGTAATCTATTCAACACCCCATAAACTGCAAAGTGTATTCCTTTCTTCAGGTCTGCCATCCTTTGACACTGTTTTCAAACAAATCACTGTACTTAGATATTTCTGGAACACCAAATTTAGGTTGCCTAATGTTAAACCTATTCCACTACGGAACATTCCTAGATATTTCGTGCCTGCAGTGCGAACTCATTTTGGTATGTCTGTATGTCTGATGACGTTTTCAACTTGAACACTCGCAGGCAGTTACGGGGTGCTATTGCCGAGCTTGAGCAGCTCTAGTTCATGCTTTTTTCATCCACAAAAAAAAAAAATAATAATTCTGTGATTTGGTAACAGAGGTTGTTGCTGCTGCCGGACGGCGCCCTACAAGCCCAATTGCGGCTGTGGCGCGTCCGCGTCCTGTATTGTTTCTTTGAAGTGAATAAAGTATTATTATTATTATTATTATTCGACATTGCGAGAAGGAAACCCAGGTGTAAACTAATCTAAGAAGGTTGTTAAGTCGTGATTTATGCCGACGTAATTGCCTTTACCATGAAATGTAATAGTTTTTTTAATTATTTTTGATTCATCATGCTGCAAGAGAAAGTAGTGTGAACTGCCAAATGATCGCTCAGGCCATGCATACAAGTTATAGAGAAAACATTCTCTTATGAGTCGTTAGAACAACATCTAAAATGTTGGTGGACTGATTGGTACACGCGTACGAGTGGCAACTAACTGTGTTAAAACGAACGTGAGGCACGTGTTTAGGAATTCGCTTGGTAATGTACATTTGGTTAGCATGGACGCTGGATCAGACCAGTTTATTGAGAGAAAGTTGAAATCACCCAAAAGCATGATAGGCGTGTTTTGGTGCGTGGTGATTATGCTGCTCAGCGCGTCATGAAAGCGAGGTACGAAGGAACTATCATAACTGGGCGGACGGTGGCAGACACCAACGATGACGTTTGGAAACCTTTCAGTGCAATTCAGTAACCAGAATTCCCGATCATGGCTCATTAGTTCTCGAAACGAACACCACGTGGCTAACCACCTTGAAGCCCTCTTCGCTCTCTTACTTCTCTCCTCTAGGGGCGCAGCTTCATCCTCCCACATGGCCGAGACAGCGCCGCGGGAGGCGCGGGTCAGAATGGGAGAGTTCTTTTGCGGCCCAACTTTGCGCTTGCGTTGCCTACCCTTCAACAGTTCCATAAAACCCCAGCCCTCAGTCACCAGCGGCTGCGGAACAACTGACCACGGCGGCGGTCAGACCTGTGACGCAGCAGGGGGTGCTAAGAATTTCTGACTCCGCTGGACAAGTCGCCATTGGAAACTGACCCTGGCAACGTTTAACGCTAGAACCCAAGCTAGTGAAGCTAATTTAGCAGTGCAGTTAGAGGAACTAGAAGGTATGAAATGGGATGTCATAAGGCTTAGTGAGATTAGGAGACCGAGTGAGGCATATACTGTACTGAAGGATGGACATGTACTGTGTTATCCAGGTTTACCGGAGAGGCGACAACTAGGAGTAGGTTTCATTGTCAATAAGTATATATAGAGGGTAATATAGATGAATTCCATAGTATTAATGAGATGACAGCAGGCCTCGTAATTAGACTTAATAAGCGGTATAAACTGAAGGTTGTACAGGCCTATGCACCTACATGTAGTTATGATGACCAGGCAGTTGAAAGCTTCTACGAAGATGTAGAATCGGCAATGCGAAAAGTAAAGTGGAAGTATACTGTACTATATGGGTGACTTCAAGCCAAGGTAGGGAAAAAGCAGGCAGGAGACCAGGCAGTAAGTGACTATGGCATTGGTTCTAGGAATAGCAGGGGGAGTTACTAGTTGAGTTTGCAGAGCGCAATAACTTAAGAATCCTGAATACCTCCTTCAGGAAACGGAAGAACCGGGAATGGACATGGAAAAGTCCTAACGGGGAGACTAAAAATGAAAGTGACTTTATACTGTGTTCAACCCCCGCCATTATGCAAGATGTAGAGGTAATTGGGAAAGTGCGATGCAGTGACCACAGGATGGTGAGGTCCCGAATTAGCCTAAATCTGAAAAAGGAATGCAACAGATTAGTAAGAAAGACCCATCAACAAATTAGCTGCGAGGCGGAGGGCAGTAGAGTTCAGGATCTCGCTACAGAATAGATATTCAGCTGTAACCGAGGATGGCGACATTACCCTATAAGCAATGAACAATAATTTTAGAGATATCATTACTGAGTCCGCTGTACGATAGAGAGGATACCGGTAAGCTGTCTAACGAGACAAAAGATTTGATTAAGAAACGCCAGAGTATGAAAGCTTCCAATCCAACAGACCAGATAGAATTGGCCGAGATATCAAAGTTTATCAATAAGCGCAAGGTGGCCGATATAAGAAAATATAACATGGAAAAAATTGAGCATGCTGTAAAGAACGGGGGAAGCCTTCAAGCGGTAAAGAAGAAATTGGACATATATGCAAAAACTAGATATATAACGTCATCACGAATATGGGCAAAATAGTCAAATTAGCCGACGAGGAGCACAGTAACCAAAGCAGTCAGGACCGTAATGAGATTGGCGGTATGGAAAAACAGTCAGACGTTCCACCAGTGACGAAGGACGATGTCAAGAAAGCATTAGAAACTATGAAAAGGGGGAAATCAGCTGGAGAGGATTGGATAAATACAGATTTGTTGAAGGACGGGGGCGATATCGTGCTAGAAAAACTGGCGACATTCCTGGTGTTATACGCAGTGCCTGGTGTCATCGGCGGTACCAGAACCATAGAAGAATGCAAACATTATCCTCATTCATAAGAAAGGGGACTCTAAGGACCTTAAAATTACAGACCAATCAGCTTACTGTCTGTTACGTATAAGATATATACTGAGGTAATCGCTAATAGAATCAGGACAACCTTAGACTGCAATCAAGCAAAAGATCGAGCAAGGTTTCGGAAACGGTACTTTACTATCGATCATATCCATACCATCAATCAGGTGCTAGAAAAATGCTCGGAATATAACCAACCCTTATACATAGCATTCATAATAATAATTGTTTCACAGGAAGGAAAACGCGCAGAGTTTGTCACACTTGTGTCTGTGGACACTTGAACCGCGCCGTAAGGGAAGGGAGGAAGGTGGGAGTTAAAGTTGAAAGAGAGAAAGAGAAGCCGTAGTAGAGGTCTACGGAGTAATTTCGGCCACCTGGGGATCTTTGACGTGCGCTGACATCGAACAGCACACGGACGAATCGTCGTTACGCCTCCATCGAAACGCAGCCACCGAGGTCGGGTTCTAACCCGGGCTCTCCGGACAGTAGTCGGGCGTCTTACCACTGCACCACCCACGCGGGAACATAGCATTCATTGATTACTAAAAAACATTTGACTCAGTGGACACCTCGGCGGGGATGAAGGCATTGCGAAACCAGGGGGTAGAGGAGCCGTAAGTGAAAGTGCTGGAAGAAATATGTAGTTTAAGATTGGGATGAAGCGCATTTATCAAGCACTCGCCGATTATGACTAGCAGCTTCTGTATCGCTCAAGAGGAAAGTATACAACAGTTGCATCTTACCTGTACTCACCTATGGGGCTGAAACGTAGAGGCTAACTAAGAGGGTTCTACTTAAGTTGAGGGCAACGCAGAGGGCTATGGAACGAAAAATGGTAGGGGTAACATTAAGAGATAGGAAGCGGGCAGAGCGGGTCAGAGAAATAACTCAAGTTACCGACATTCTAGTGGAAATTAAGATGAAGAAATGGGCATGGGCAGGACATGTAGTGCGAAGAGAGGATAACAGATTTTTCTCTTAGGGTAACGAACTGGATTCCAAGGGAAGGAAAGCGTAGCAGGAGGCGGCAGAAAGTTAGGTGGGCGGATGAAGTTAAGAAGTTTGCAGGGGTCAAGTGGATGCAGCTAGCACAGAACCGGGTTAAGTGGAGAAATATGGGAGAGGCCTTCATCCTGCAGTGGGTATAGTCAGGCTTATGATAATGATGATGATGATGATAATTACGATAGTTCTTTTCGGCTTGCGTTAAGACACGAGATGCGTACGGTACAGCCCTCCATTCACCGTTGTAGCCTTGCAGTAACGCTGCACCAACACCATCCTTCGATGCATCGGAATTAACATTAGTTTGTCTCCGCGGATCAAAGATTGCAAGGAGGGGGCGGTGGTCAAGATTTGAGTTAACGTTTTCCACTCCAGCGCATGATTTTCTGCCCATTGGAAGCGTTGTTCGCTCGAACAATCGTGGCACGATTTTGCTGAAATAGTATACCAGAACCAACATCCGCTGGATATCATTCTTGGACATTGGTGTTTGCATTTTCACCATGCTTTTGAGCAGCTTTGGGTCAGGCGATATTCCGAATCGGCTTATGACATCACCAAGGAATTTCACTTCAACCCAAATTTACACTTCTGGGCGTTAAAAGTCAAGCCTGCTTTCTCGGTAGCCTTAAGCACTGCTATCAACCGCTCATCGTTTTTTTGCTTACTGAACCCTCATACTAAAATATTGTCAACATAAGTCAGTACGCCCGGTAAGCCGTCATATACTTGACTCATGCTTTGTTGAAATACTTTCGGTGCTGACGAAATGCCGAAGGGAAAACGGAGAAAACGATATCTCCTGAGCGGGGAAGAAAAAGTGCAGATTTTGGAGGTCCGCTCATCGAGTGGTATCTCATGACAGCCAGAGTTAGCTTTAAGACAGCTGAAGTACTCTGCATTGGTTAAATGGGCTTCCAAATCCTCTCGCCAAGGAAACGGGGAATGCTGCCGCTTTATGTACCTAGCTCTGGGATCCATGCAGACCCGAATCGCGCCATATTTCATTTTTGCCAAAACTAAAGGGATGACCAAGTCAGTAGGTTCGTTCACCCTCGTCGAGCTGGTTGCTCTACAGGTACTACCTCAGATGAAAGGACAATGTTGTACGCCTGCTGCAAGCAACCGAGGCCTTGTATAATTGTGCCTGAAATTGTTTAGAAGGGCGTCGTATGAAGTCTTGTCTATGACACAAACTCTACGCTGAACTAGCCCCAGAGTTTCACTTGATTCTAGTACGAGTGTGGCCTGGCGTCCATTCTTCACCACAAAAAACTTCACTGTAGCAGACGTGTTCACTTGGTGTACTTTTAGCGCACACGTTCCAAAACACGTTATAGTGCAACCGTTATACGCCCGCAGGACCGAATTAGTTGGCTTCTTCTGCTCCCCGCAGTTTTTTGTAAACAGACATGGGAAGCAGGCCGAGCCAGTATCTACTTTAAATCTGACCTAGCAGTTACGAACTTGAGCCTTGACCATCAATCCCTTTCTCGGCTTGCGGTGGTGACCTCTAGAATGTCAAAGTCCTCATCTCCATTAATTCACTCACTCCTGCAGAAGCACAAGCACTTGCAAAATGGTTCGCCTTGTAACACAAGTGACACTACTTTCCGAAGCCTATGCATGGTTTGGGCTTGTGCCAGCAGTTGCACTTACGACAGTGAAAAGATGCGTTAGCTTCTTTCCGCTCATATGCCGACACCGGGCGCTTCGCTTCGAAATCGCGTCAACACAGCCGTCCCCTTTGCGCCATATCTCTGCACATTTCTTCTGCTTTTTGCAAAGTCAGTTGGTTATCTCGAAACATTTTCTCACGTAGTCGATGATTTAGCGTACCGAACACTATCTGGTCCCTTACCATCGATTCAACGTGCCAAAGTTACACTGTGCTGCTTACTTTTTCAGGTCGCGAACAAATCTTGCAAATGGTTCTCCTTCCGCTTGCTTTCTTAAACGGAATACGTATCTCTCATGCACTTCTTTGCTAACTTCCGCACAATAGGCATCAAATTTTCTCACCACGGTGCTGTAGTCCTTTTCTTCATTCAACTCGAACTTGAACTCGAAGTTGATGAAGACGTCCAAAGCGTCATCGCCCGCAACGCTCAACAGGAGTGCTGCCTTGGCTGCTTCTGTTTTAAGCTAGTCTGTAGGTGCCGTCGCCTGCAGATATAACGTCTGCTTCAAACGCTTCCAATTTTCTGCTACGTTACCAGTCAGCCGCAAAGGTGTCTTCGGCAGGGCGCACCGGACTCGGGAACAATTTCCCCCAGGCTTCAAAGGGCCACTTCTGACACCATGTAGCCGCTTGAAGCGACGTCGCGTACAGCAACACGGTCAGTGCAAGAATGACAGACGTTTATTGCCAGCTGTCACGCGTTCGGTAATCACCAGAGGTCATCACCGAGACATGACAAAAGAGGGGGGTGGTCGTTCGATGCCCGGCGTAGCCGGTAAGCAAACGTGGAGAATGAGACGAAGACGCCTTGACTTGAAACAACAATAAGAATACGTTTATAAGTTCAGAACAAGGAATACACAAACATTTAGAGGGCAGCAATTAACATTCTAAAAGGCAAAGACACGAGTGAAGAAACAATCGAATTAAATACTGCGAATTACGTATACAGGGTCATGCTTTTCTGGGATGGAAGTAACAATTCAAGCAACAGTAAGTAAAGAAACTTCATAGCAGTTTCCAACATGCAATTGACCGGGGAGCGCGGCGGCAGTCCATCACTCAGACGACGCAGACGGGCGGCACTCGAAGGCGACGGTCCTTTCGGTGTAGCTTGCGGCCTGAGAATGCGGTGCCGGCGGCGGCGCTGGGGTGCCCTCGGGAGCACGCAGCAGCTCGGGTTTTCTTCTTCGGGAGCGAACTGGGTGGACTGACTTTGGGGGTCTCAGCGGCTCCTTTTTAAACCCTTGTCGACGATGCCTTGTGCGCAGGGTCGGGGTTCGAAACAAAACACACACATAGAGCGCACAAGTAGTTCACTCACTGAGGAAGGCGCACGTAGACACACCACACTTCAGCAATGCATGGCCGCCATCTTAGGTTTGAAAAACATAAAGCACAACAAAAACAACAGTCACGTACTCCCCTAACTTCGGTCCTTCTGGGGGGTCACATTGCCAGGGAAAAAATAATATACGGATATACAAAGGATGTAGTAGGGGTGACTGAGTGGGGAACGTACGTCACAGGCGACCCGTACTCTTCTGCTCGAGCATGGAGATAGTTGTAGCTATCACAGGGAAAGCTACACTATTCCGAGGCAGCGTGCACGTACGCGCTCTTACGCCCCCGACTGATGGTCACATATACAGGTCCCGTGAACATATGGGGTTTACAGAACAACAATTCTGCGCGTGTATAAATGCAACATGGGCAAATTAATGGCACAAGGAAAATAAAACCGCAACAGACACAGGACGGAGGCTGGAGACAACACAGGGCGGTTGTCTGTGTCGTCTCCAGCCTCCGTCCTGTGTCTGCTGCGGTTTTATTTTCCTTATGTCTCACCAACTGGCTACACATCTACCCTGCCAAATTAATGGATGCCGCCTATTCTGTGACACGGCCCCCCACTTTCGGAATATTATCGCATAATATTCTAGACACACAGAAGGCGGCCCACGGGCCTGTACTATACACAAGTAAGCTTGCGGGACAATCATAACCGTTATTTAAATCTAGCACATAAGTCAACCTACACGTATGATACAGCGTTTGAATGTCAATACAGTGAATATCATGCGAAAGAACCTATATTCTGCTACGAATCGGCTCCCACGTTTTCCTTGCCCTTTATATGCTCGATTCTGAACTGATACTCTTGGAGCAGCAAGCTCCAGCGCAGGACCCTGCTGTTCAGTTGCTTGGCCCGTTTCATGTAGCTCAGCGGTTGGTGGTCCGTTTGAACAAGGAAGGGCACCCCGTACAGGTAGGTGGAAAACTTCTGAATCCCCCAAACCAATGCCAAGCACTCTCTCTCGATTGTGCTGTATGCTGCTTCCCTGGAGAGCAACTTTCTACTAGCGTAAGCCACTGGGTGAAGCGTCCCGCCACGCTCCTGCATTAGCACGGCGCCAAGGTTGGTGTCAGAGGCGCCCGTGCGCAGCACGAATTGCTTGGAAAAGTCTGGGAGTCGTAGTATGGGAGGGGTGGAAACTCGCCGCTTGAGTTCTTCAAAAGTTTCCTGGTGGACCGGGGTCCACTTTACGGCGTTACTCTCACCCTTCCTCGTGAGCTGGGTGAGGGGTTCGCTTATTCAAGCATAGTCTGGAATGAAGCCGAGGTAATATCTACTCAAACCGAGGAATGCTGGTACCTGATGCTTTGTTCGAGGGGTTGGTGCCGCCTGGATCTTCTCCAGCGTTTTTTCAAGTGGCGCGAGTTCACCACTACCGATGAGATGCCCGAGGAACTCGATGTTCTCCATCCCGAACTCGCATTTGCTAGGTCGCACCGTCAGACCAGCTGCTTGGATCCTTGCAAACAGCTGTCGTAGCGAAGGGAGATGCTCTTCCCACGTAGTACTGGCAACCAGGACATCGTCATAATAGTGTTACACTCCCGGAATTCCTTCCATAACTATCTGCATCAACTTGGAAAATACTGCGGGGCTGTCCTTATGCCAAACAGCATAAAACTAAATTAGAAGAGCCCCGCAGTTGTTCAAAACGCAGTCTTGGGCTTCGACTCTTCGGTCAACGGAATTTGCCAATATTCTTTGAAGAAGTCCACCTTGGAGAAGTATTTCTTCTCTCCGGCTGTAGCGAAGACCACGTCAGCTCTATTCATGGGTTCCGAATCGGCGACCAAGACGTCGTTCAGCCGCCGGAAATCGATGCAAAGCCGGTTCGTGCCGTACGGCTTCTTCCCCAAAATGACTGGAGAATTGTAAGGAGACTGCGATTTCTCGATTATTCCGAGTTTCTCCATCTGCTGCACCTCTCTTTCGACACCTTGTCTAGTCGCGTCTCACCACCAGCCCGTGCACCGGAGTGCTGGTGGTGAGCTCTAACCGACTTTCAGCCCAGTCCGTTTTTCCCGGATCGTCGGAGAAAATGCGAGCGTGCTCTGAATTTACACCTCGAAGCTGGTGTCGTTCATCCACCGTCAAGCTATCAGAAAGCTTCACGTCTTGTTCGCCCTCTGTCTTCTGACAAGCCGGAATACGAATAGCCCCATCGCTGTCAGATTCAGTGATGCCGCAGACCGCGTGGCATACCCTTTCTCTTGGCTGGCTTTCTCGCTCCTCGTATCTTTTAAGCAGGTTGGCGTGAAAAATCTTTCTCCTTTTTGCTGTCTCGATTACGTAGTCTGCTTCACCTTTCTTTCCCTTGATCTCGAAGGGCCCCTTCCACTGAAGTAGTAGCTTGTTGTTGTCGGTAGGCAGCAAAATCAGGACCTTGTCTCCAGGATCGAACATCCTTTCTTTGGTTTTTCGGTTGTACATTTTCGCGTAGCGTGCTCCAGCCTTTGCGAGCACCTCGTGTGCTAGCTTACAAGTTTCTTCTAGACGATTCCGGAGGTCGAAAACATGTTGATACGTTGTCTTCGCCGGCTCGTCGAGCTGGTGGTTAGTCCACAACTCCTTCAAAAACCCCAGGGGTCCTATTACTTGTCGTCCATACAGCAACTCAAAGGGCGAAAAACCGAGACTTGCTTGCGGCACTTCCCTGTATGCGAAGAGCAACGGCGCTAGGTAGAGGTCCCAATCTCTAGGCTTTTCGGCGCACATTCTCTTCAACATTAATTTCAGGGTGCCGTTAAATTTATCGACAATCCCATTCGCCATCGGATGGTACGGCGTGGTAGGAAGCTGGCGTATGAAGAGAAGCCTGGCCACCTCCTTCATCAAGTCGGAAGTGAAATTGGTGCCCCGGCCGCTTAGAACTTCGTTAGGGACTCCAAATCGAGAGAACATCTCTACCAGCGCCTCAGCGACTCTCAATGTCCACGCTTGTCAGCGCTACGCCTTCTGGGTATCGGGTTGCATAATTCATTATGGTCAAGATATACTGATTTCCGTGCTTGGAAGGGGGCTGAATTGGACCCACGATGTCTATGGCCACTCTTTTGAAGGGGGTTTATATTATTGGAGTCTTTCCTAGCGGCACACCCTGCCCTTCGGGATTGTTCGCTGGTAGATGTCACATGAAGCAACAAATCTTTGCACGTCGGCGGTGATGCCCGGCCAGAAACATTTTTCCAATATCCGGTCCTTGCACTTTTGCTCGCCTAAATACCCGGCCATTATTCCGTCGTGTGCGGCTTTCAATACCGCCTCGCGGTGGCATTTTGGGACAACAAGCTGACGCAGTACCTGCCCAGTTTTCTCTGTGTAGCTTCTGTATAATAGCCCATCTTCCCGCCTCAATTCTATCTTGCGCTCGGCGTCCCGGCACTTGAGCTTCTTGCCAATTTGGGAAAAACAAGGCTCGAGCGACTTGTCCTCTGCTTGTTGATCCGCGTAACTCTTTCCTTTCGGCTCCTCCGCGACATCGGGCGTTTTGAGCGCTTGGAACTCTTTTGGTTGCTTCCTGGTTTGTGCGCGAGTTACAACTGCTGCTACAGCTTCCTCGTCGACGGACTCGCCACAAACTGGTTCTTCAACCACCTCCTTCGGGTCAACAGGTGCCCTTGCTCCTTCTACATTTCCCAGAATTAAGTCGTAGAGAGGTTCCTCCATACAGAGAGCGGTGATGATCCCAGAAAAATACGGGGTGTCAACCTCAACGCGCGCCTCGGGCAGCATTTTCGCTTTTCCGTCGACTAAGTAAACAAGCCTGCTCTTTCCAGTCAGCTGATCGTAGTGGACGAGCTCATTCCTCATGATGGCTTTATTGCATCCGGTATCCCGTAATACGGAAATTTCTTTGCCTTCATACATGCTCGCCACCACCGGCAGTCATTCGACCAGAACGAGTCATCATAACTACATTCACGACAGGAATTCTCTCCCCGTTTTTGAGCTCCACATAGCCATCGCGAACGCTTTCCCGATTTACTTCCTGGGCGGGCGAGTAAACGCATGACGCCTGTGTCCTATCGTTTGGCCCTGTACGGCACGCGTCCGCCTTGTGACCCTTTCGCCCGCACTTGAAGCAGGTGGGGCTGTAGTTAGTGGCGTGAGTCCGACATTGTGGATGCCCAGTGCGGTTGCAAAGATAACACCGGGAAGCTGTCCTTTGACTTCCTCTTTTATCGTCTGCCTCGGGCCTCCCGGTATAGTCTCGGCTGTCTTCCTTTGATTTAGCAACATTTAGACTTCCCTGAGCCTCTAAAAACTGGTCAGCTAAATCCAGCATCTCTTCCAGCGTATTCGCCTTTCTTTCCTTCAGGTACAGCGCCATGTGGGAATGACATCCATGCAGAAACCTTTCTCTAATCAGGAGCTCTCGCAGGTCTTTGAATTCCGTTTTCGTAGCTGACAGCTCGAGCCAGCGATCAAAATAGTGGCTGAGACGCGCTGAGAACTGAGCTGCGGTTTCTCCATTTGCCGGTTTTCCGGAATTGAATTTGTCTCTGAAGCCGTCCACCGTGAAAGGAAATCTCTTCAAAAGGGCCGTTTTAACTATTGTGTAGTCGGCTGCATCCTCCGGGGTCAAACACCCGTAAACGCTGAGTGCTTCCCCACTCAAACAAGTAGCCAGAACCGACGACAACTGGCTCTCCGGCCACTTCTGACTTTTCGCAAGGCTTTCAAAACGTGTTATGTATGCGTCTAAATCATCCCTTTTCTCATCAAATGGGATCAGGAGTTTACCTGCGTTTAGCTTTAGTTCACCCTTTTCTCAGCTTCCTTCCGTTTCTCTGGTCTCCTTCTCCAGTTACTGGCACTGTATTCTCAAGCGCATCATCTCAATCTGACGTTCGTCAGCTTCCTTTGCGGCCGAATGCTCTTCCTCCGCTGCCTGTCTGGCAAACGTTCGCTCCTCACGCTGCTTATCCCCTACCCATTTCTTAAGCTCAGTGCCACTCAAGCCAAGCTGGCCACCCATCGCGATCAACTTTTCAAAATCCATGCTTCTATCTATGGAAACACTTTCAACAAATCAAATAGAAGCTCGCCTCAAAAAATCCTGTTCACGCACAACACTCTTCCAGTCTACGAAGGCACACTTCAAGAATCAACACGTCTCTCTCTCCGTTTGCCACGTTCCCTTTGCATCGAACGTCCTGTCGCAGACGCAAGTGTAATTGTCACGCGCTCGGTAATCACCAGAGGCCATCACCGAGACATGACAAAAGAGCAGGGTGGTCGTTCGATGCCCGGCGTAGCCGGTAAGCCAACGTAGAGAATGAGACGAAGACGCGTTGACTTGAAACAACAATAAGAAGACGTTTATAGGCTCAGAACGAGAAATACACAAGACATTTAGAGGGCAGCAATTAACATTATTAGCGGTAGAAGTAGGCGGTAGGATAGTTAGAGAGGATACCGGTAAGCTGTCTAAGGAGACGAAAGATTTGATTAAGAAACGGCAGAGTATGAAAGCTTCCAATCCAACAGACCAGATCGAATTGGCCGAGATATCAAAGCTAATCAATAAGCGCAAGGTGGCCGTTATAAGGAAGTATAACATGGAGAAAATTGAGCATGCTGTAAAGAACGGGGGAAGCCTTAAAGCGGTAAAGAAGAAATTGGGCATAGGCAAAAACCAGATGTATGCGATAAGGGACAAGGCGGGCAACGTCATCACTAATATGGACAAGATAGTCAAAGTAGCCGAGGAGTTCTATACAGATCTCTACAGTAGCCAAAGTAGTCAGGACCGTAATGAGATTGGCGTCAGGGAAAAACAGTCAGACGTTCCACCAGTGCCGAAGGACGAGGTCAAGAAAGCACTAGAAACTATGAAAAGGGGGAAATCAGCTGGAGAGGATCAGATAACTACAGATTTGCTGAAGGACGGGGGGGATATCGTGCTAGAAAAACTGGCCACCCTGTATACGCAGTGCCTGGTGTCATCGACGGTACCGGAAGCATGGAAGAATGCAAACATTATCCTCCTTCACAAGAAAGGGGACTCTAAGGACCTTAAAAATTACAGACCAATCAGCTTACTGTCTGTTACGTATAAGGTATTTACTAAGGTAATCGCTAATAGAATCAGGACAACCTTAGACTGCAATCAAGCAAAGGATCAAGCAGGGTTTCGGAAACGGTACTCTACTATCGATCATATCCATACCATCAATCAGGTGATAGAAAAATGCGCGGAATATAACCAGCCCTTATACATAGCATTCATTGATTACGAAAAAGCATTTGACTCAGTTGAAACCTCGGCGGTGATGCAGGCATTGCGAAATCAGGGGGTAGACGAGCCGTACGTGAAAGTGCTGGAAGATATATATAGTGGCTGCACAGCAACCATAGTTCTGCATAAAGAAAGTAACAAAATTCCCATAAAGAAAGGTGTTAGGCAAGGAGACACAATCTCCCCAGTACTATTCACAGCTTGTTTAGAGGAAGTATTCAGAGACTTGGAATGGGAGCAGTTAGGGATAAGGCTAGATGGAGAATACCTCAGTAATCTGCGATTTGCTGATGACATTGCCTTGCTAAGCAACTCGGGAGATGAACTGCAAATAATGATTGATGACCTAGACAGGAAAAGTAGAAAGGTAGGCTTGAAAATCAATATGCAGAAGACTAAGGTAATGTTCAACAGCCTCGGGAAGGAACAGGAGTTTACATTAGGTAGCGAAATACTGGAAGTAGTAGGCGAATATATCTACTTAGGACAGGTAGTAACCGCAGATCCGGACCATGAAAAGGAAATAACAAGAAGAATAAGATTGGGATGGAGCGCATTTGGCAAGCACTCGCAGATTATGACTAGCAGCTTACCGGTATCGCTCAAGAGGAAAGTATACAACAGTTGCATCTTGCCTGTACTCACCTATGGGGCTGAAACGTGGAGGCTAACCAAGAGAGTTCTACTTAAGTTGAGGACAACCCAGAGGGCTATGGAACGAAAAATGGTAGGGGTAACATTAAGAGATAGAAAGCGTGCAGAGTGGGTCAGAGAAATAACTCAAGTTAACGACATTCTAGTGGAAATTAAGAAGAAGAAATGGACATGGGCAGGGCATGTAGTGCGAAGAGAGGATAACCGATGGTCGCTGAGGGTAACAAACTGGATTCCAAGGGAAGGAAAGCGTAGCAGGGGGCGGCAGAAAGTTAGGTGGGCGGATGAGATTAAGAAGTTCGCAGGGGTCAAGTGGATGCAGCTAGCACAGAACCGGGTTAAGTGGAGAGATATGGGAGAGGCCTTCGCCCTGCAGTGGGTATAATCAGGCTGATGATGATGATGATGATGATGAATTAACATTATAAAAGGCAACGACACGGGGGAAGAAACAATCGCATTAAATACTGCAAATTACGTACACAAGGTCATGCTTTTCCAGGATGGAAGTAACAATTCAAGCAACAGTAAAGGAAAGAAAGTTCATGGCAGTTTCGAACATACAATTGACCGTGGAGCGCGGCGGCAGTCCATCACTGAGTCGACGCAGACGGGCGGCACTCGAAGGCGACGGTCCTTCCGGTGCAGCTTGTCGGGGACAAAAACGGACAAAAACCAGATCAGAGGGACGTGTCAGGAGACGGCTGTTTTGTTCCCCTGATCGCCGGCCGAGCGGCCACTCGCGGGTGTGTGTGTTTGTGTGTGTGTGTGTGTGTGCGTGTCTGTGTGTGCGTGTGTGTGTGTGCGTGTGTGTGTGCGCGCGCGCCGCAGTGCCTTTTTCGGACATGGCATGGCTGCTTCTTGCCACTGCCGACCAGTCGACCAGCGCCTCATCGCCCCTGAAAGCGACCCTCCCGCTCCACTGGCGCCGTCGAGGACACAGCCGGCGCCATAATTCACGAAACTCGGCGGGCCTGCACCACATGTCAGCAAAAGAAGTTCTTGGAAACCTAACGGGCACAGCGATGGGCCTAACAAGACACGGACGCCCGCCTGCCCTGAAATTCGAGCTTACGAGGGGGCTGCGCGCCAGCACCGGGGACGCGGGGAGGATTCCTCTATTATCGACACCGCCGAACGAGCGCCGCGACGTCCAGGCTCCAAGGGCCCACGCAAGCGGGGGGCCCTTCTAAAGAAAAGGAGGAACAAGTGAATGCCTGGAGAGGGAAACACGGCCAACCGTCCTCGAACAGTAGCTTGCAAGACGCCGATGGAAACGGTCGTCAGTGTGAATTTCTGTACAGTTTCTTCCATGTAGCCATTAAATCAGTTTGTCAAGTTTCACCGGAGTTTTATTCTGTGACCAAATTATCTCAACTCAGACGCGACGACGACAACGATTACGACAGACAAAAATTTTGGTGCCGAAACCCGAGATTCGATCTGCCGTGGATTTGTGAGCGCAACGCTTTCTTTCAACGCTCACGTCAACGCATCCGCGCCAGGGACGTCTCGGCAACGATTGGTCACAACTACCGATGCCATCAATCCGGTGAGCTTAATTATTGGCTAACTAGTTGCAAAGAAAATCGAACGCCTTTTAAAGAAACGGAAAGTTTTGCGCGCGCAAGTTACAAGGGTCATCAACGAATTCATCGAGCGGCAAACGTCACTCACAACTACTGAAGCTACGTTGCTGCATGCTAGACTCAGCAAGTTGGAGCAACAACTTGATACTGTCAATATGGAAATTGAACCATTGGTACCGGAAGATGACGCAGAAAACGACTACGAGCAAATATTTGAATATCAAGACCGGATCATAACCTGCCTCGCTGGACTAAAGCTTCAAGTGGATAGCGTTCCGTTATCAACGCAGGCTGCCGTGGAATCGGCGGGCAGTGGCATTACCATTCAAACGGCCACGCCAGCCACTCAAACGACCACGCCAGCCTCCCAAACGGCCACATCTGTGAAGACAAGAGTGAAGCTGCTGAAGATCGACCTAATGAAATTCACATGACGGCGCTGACTGGCAACCCTCTTGGGAAGTGTTCGAGCAGGTAGTGGATAAAGTCGAAGATTTGTCTGACATCGACAGAATTCACTACCTGCGAGCATCAGTCACGGGCGACGCGGCAGCGGCACTCGCTTTTCTTCCACCGACCGCAAGGTGTTACAACGATGCCATCCAGCTGCTCAAGAAACGGTTTGGCAACGAGGAGCTTCTGGTTCAGGAACATCTCAAAAGGCTGATCGACTTGAAGCCCGTGCGCTCATCAGACAATATCCGTGGTCTTCGCCGTCTCTACGACACCTTGGCGGCACACATCAAAGGCCTCAAAACACTCGGACAAAAGCTGGAGTCCTACAGCTCGATACTAATTTCGATCGTGCAAAGAGCGATGCCACGTGAAATCCTGTTGGACTTCAGCCGAAAGTGCGTCGTGGACACCGACAGCCTCGCCTGCGAACAAAGCTCCCTCTCCGATGCGTCGTCACACGCAACTAACGAAAGCGGCCAAGGTACGGTTTCTTCCCTATTAAAGCTACTCTCCTTTCTGAGAGTAGAAGTCGAAAGTCGGGAGAATTTGAATGCATTACAAAGCATGGACCTCAAGCAACAACCTAGAGAAGGTCTTAAAGACAATTGGCAGCTGCATGGGAAAACGCATGACAGGCATGTCCGATCGGCTGCGATGCTGCATCAAAACGCTATCCCATTTACCTGCTTTTTCTGCGGTTCTAACGAGCACAAAACGCAGAGCTGTGACGCCGCAAAAACTTTGGAAGAGAAGAAACAACTTCTGCGGTGGTCCGGCCGATGTTTCAAGTGCACTAAACCTGGACATCAGTCACGAGCATGCCGCGTAAGCCTGCAGTGCAACAAATGTCGCAAGAAGCATGCCAGCACGATGTGCGACCCTTCGTATACCGGTAACAGGCCACCTGAACCGAACCGCATCGTAACGAACGCGCAAGTAAGCCTCGAAACTACTACAACGGGAAACGGCTCTACTTCCAAAAAAAACCGTTTTGCTGCAGACCGCAACTGCATTATGTGGTGGAGAGACTTGCAAGGCTCAGGTACGAGTTCTGGTCGACAGAGGAAGTCAGCGCTCTTACATCACTGCTGACACCTCGCGGAAACTGGGATGTACGCTTCTCGCGCATGAGAGGTGTATTCGGAGGCCACCAAGACGAACGCGAGTTCCGAAGAGTAAAGGTTACACTAAAGACTAACCGCGAAGACGAGCGGGAACTTGAAGTACTGGAAACAGATACCATCTGCGATCAACCTATTCCCTCACCACCAGAGAGAATAATGAAACGACTAAAGTGCCTTGGTTACGAACCGGCCGAATTCTCAAACAACAACGGGACAGAATGTGTTGATCTGCTTATTGGATCTGACCACATATGGGACTTCACCACAGGTAGATCGGTCAAATTAGGCAGCCGACTGAGAGCAGTGGAAACATTAGCGGGCTGGACTGTTCAAGGACCCATTGAGGACGATGCCGAGCAGACCCACTGCTTCCAAACCGTGGCACTACGAACATCTGTAATCGAGAGGCAGACGACAGATATTCTGACCAAATTCTGGGATTTGGAATCAATTGGAGTAAAGGAGGTCGAGGAGAACGACAAAATGTGTCAAGCTTTAGAGTTCTTTGAGGACAACATCAAGCGAGTCGGTAACCGCTATGAGGTTGCGTTGCCTTGGAAATCCGAGATTTCGCTCGAGGATAACCGAGAAATTGCTCTGAAGCGCCTCAATCAATTGGCGAACCGACTCAAAAGGGCTCCTGACCTTCTCGAATAATACGACGCGGTGATCAGGCAGTACGGTATTCTGGACATGGCAGAACGCGTAGAAGAAAAAGCCGACCGCAACCACTGCGTTTACCACATGCCTCATCCAGCAGTACTCCGTGATTCCAGAAAATTGAGAGTTGTGTTTGACGCTTCTTCCCACGCTATAAGTACAAAGAGTCTTAATGACAACCTTGAAACAGGACCCAACTTAACGGCAGACCTCGTCGGGCTTTTGCTCAATTTTCGCAAGTATCGAGTTGCGCTTGTCGCGGACATTAAGTAGGCCTTTCTGCAAATTGGAGTTCGAGAGCAAGACAGAGACGCTCTGCGATTTTTTTGGTTCCAAGAGACTCCTCAGGCCGGTACTTCGTTGCCTCCCATTGAAACGTGGCCCATGAACCGAGTACCGTTTGGAACCACCTCAAGCCCGTTTCTGCTCTCCGCTACCCGTCAGCACCACTTGAAAGCTTGCGAGGAAGAGTTTCCCCACACTGCCAGCCAGCTGCAGCAAAGCCTTTATGTAGACGACCTACTAACCGGTGCAGATAACGAAGAGGGGGCTCTGAAGCTCTGCAACGAAGCCAACGCGATCTTCCACTCCGCCTCGATGAAGTTGCACAAGTGGTCGTCGAATAACGAAAGGCTGCGCCGGCTATTTGGGCAAGATGGCAGCGAAAATAAGTCTCTAGGATTCCTCTCTGGAGTGCTGAAGGTGCTGGGACTGACCTGGGACCCCATTACCGACCGCCCGACCTTTGCGCCATGTGTCGCAAGCTCCAAAACAATGGAGACAGACACCAAACGTTCCATGCTGCAAACTTCCGCACGAATCTATGACCCACTGGGATGGCTGTCACCCTTTATCGTACGGGCAGGGATCCTGTTTCAGCAGCTGTGGCGCAAGAACGTCGAATGGGATGATGCCCTACCAAACGACATAGCTGAAGGCTGGGAAACCTGGTACTGTGAATTAAAATATCTTCCTGAGATACAGGTACCACGGTACTACGAGCGGACTTCAGAGGGCCGGCTACAAAAGCGCACCTGCACATCTTTGCAGACGCCAGTCCCGCCGCCTATGGGGCGGTCGCCTACCTCACCATTGCTTCGTAAGGCGGTCTAACTTCAACGATTGTAATCAGCAATCGAGGGTGGCTCCACTTAAATAACTCACGCTAGCAAGGCTGGAGTTGATGGCATGTTTGCTTGGAGCTCGATTGTGCAGCTACATAGTAAAGACGCTCCGGAAGCACTGTCGTGACGCTGGGACTAAGTTGACCCGGCCTTCACTTGGTAGCGTGCAGAGACTCGGGGTTGATGAAGGATTGAATCTTCGAAGTTGGTAAAATATATACAAGCAGGTTTAATGGCACCTTGAGAAAACTTATTTACATGATTATTTACATGAAAAAGAAGGGTATATTAACAAAATGGCAAGCGTAAAGAGTTCATAGCGAGAAGCGTCTGGATGAGCCGTTTACCTAGGGCTCAGAGCGTCTTTTCGTGCTCTGCAATGTCCTTAACACCCCCTATGTCTGGCCCCTTTCTGAAGATGCTGACCAACCAGTTCCAGGGCACACCCCTCAGATATCGGCATCCAATCGAACACATCACTGCACTGATGGTCTGATGCACTGACTGGTCCGGCATTGTTACGTTGGGCGTGGTCACTTGTTGGCGGGAAGAGCTTGGGAATGGCGAGGAGGTACATTTCTATTCTTCAGCAAAGACCCAATATGCTGGTTCCGGTAAGTGGATTTCCTTCTCAGAAACCCAAGCGCACGTGCGCGCCACATACTGATCCCAGCATTGTCCCTTTTGGACAATTGCAAATCTTTCCTGCATTCCCGGGAAATCATCTAATGGCCGTATGCGTCATGCTCCTTTCTTGTCCTGCACGTCAGCGGACGTCGTCTCCTTTGGACAATAGGCATTCCTCACTGGACGATAGCGCTTTTCGACGGGAAGGGGGAACAATTGAACGAAAGCACTTCCGACTATTTCCCGCAGGGGGACATTTCTTTGTATTTTTCTAGATGTTCCCTTGACAGGGCCAATTTGGCATTTCCAGGGTCTCCAGAAAGCAAAACAGGCTTACACAAAAGGATTCATGGAAACAGGCTCACTTAGCGCCATTGTACCAACAGCACATATCCACAGCACTTATCCATGTCCACAGGCGAACAATAGAGCGCGCAAGTGCGGATGATGCACAGTCATAACAGCCTCCTCCCCCGCCAGAAGAGTCACGGAGGGCAGCAGTCGCAGCTGCTGCATGAAGAGACGACTTAATGGCCTGCACATGAATGCTTGAAGCTCGATGCTGCTTGTCGCGTTGTCTTGATTGTCGTAGGCCAAATTGCTTGAGCTGTCTGAAACTCAACCACATGTCCAAGCAAGCACTCGGCTCCCGTCTGAAGAGGCCAGGTTAAAAGAAAACTGCCATCGTTGTTCGAGAAAAGCCCACACTCAAGACGTTCAGGACCCACGTATTCCTAGAAAACTAAACGTGCTGCTTTACATAGTCACACATATACAAGTGCACGAAAAAAAAAACCTGATTATCAATTTGGATACATGGTGAGGAACACCTCGGACCGCTTGGAAACAGCGGCTAAGCGCGTCCGCATTCCCATTTAACTTCCCCTTTTTGTATCTTATTTCAAAATTGTCCTGCTGTAAAATCAAGCTCCACCTAAGAAGGCGACTGTTCTTCGATGTCGCAGTTTGCAGCCAAGCCAGGGGACAATTGTCCGTCTCTGCGGTGAATTTGGCCCCTCCAAGATGGCACTGCAATTTTCGAATAGCCCACACAATGCAAGCGCACTCTTTTTCTGAAGAGCAATAAGCCCTCTCTCTAGAACTCAGTTTTCTGCTCTGGTAGAGCACGGGGGGCTCATTACCGTCGTCATCTCTCTGGCAGAGAACAGCACCTAGCCCTCGATCACTGGCATCACACTGGACCGTGAATTCTCGGTCATAGTCTGGAGCTCGCAATACCGGACGGGTAATCAGCACAGCCTTCAGGTTTACGAAGGAGGCTTCCTTTTGTTCGTCCCAGACTACATTTGTCGGTTCTGTCTTGCGGAGAGCGTCGGTCAGAGGGCTAGCCAAAGCTGAATAGTTAGGGATGTAGTGATTGTAGTATCCCGTCAGCCCCAGGAATGCTCGAATTTCCGTCTTCGTGCTCGGCCGCGGGTAGTCTGCTACCGCAGAAATCTTAATCTCGCTGGGTTTTTTGAAACCTTGACCTACATTGTGACCCAAGTAGTCCACAGTCGCCCTTGCCAGGCAACATTTCTCGGCCTTTACGGTTAGTCCAGCTTGACGCAAAAGGCTCAGTACAGCTCTTAGATGTACCATATGGTCCGCCCATGAGTCGAAAAAAACCGCAATGTCATCTAAATAAGGCGCCGCGAATGTTTCACACCCCTTTAAAACCCTATCCATGAGTCGGGAAAAACAAAATGGAGCATTTTTTAGACTGAAACTCATCATTGTTGGCTGGTAGCTGCCCGTCGGAGTGACGAAAGCCGCGTATCTGCTGGCGCGTTCAGTGAGCGATACTTGCCCGTACCCTCGAGTAAGGTCCAGCGTAGTCACATATGCCGCTCTACTGACCTGTTCTACCCTCTCCTCAATATTCGGAATAGGATACACTTGATCCCTGGTGAGAGAATTTAGCTTTCGGTAGTCTACCACAGGCCTAGGGTCTTTACCTGGAGCTTCTACTAAGATCATAGGCGAAGCATAATCGCTTTCCGAGGGTTTTATTACTCCCAATTCCAGCATGCGAGTTACTTCTCTATCCAGAATTTCTCTTTGCCTTGGAGAGAATCGGTAGCACCTTGATCGCACTGGCACGTCTGAAGTCAGCTCAATATCGTGCTCAGTCAAATCAGTCCTGCCTGGCCTGTCCACGAAGCAGGCCTCAAATTCTGTCATTATCTCGCCCAGATCGGACAGCTGAGATTTCTTTAGTTCTCCTATCTGCTCCGTCCTTTTGAGAAGCTCCTGTATCATAGGATCATTGGCTTGCTCCATAGCTAAGTCCTCTCGGGTTCCACTTAAAAGTCTCGTGAGATTACTAGACACTGGCGGCAAGAGGTTACTCTCAAGAACGTCCTCATTCCGCGTCTCATCAAGCTCACTTTCATGTTGACTTATCTGAGATGCCTCACTCTCAAAGTTTTCAGAGCCGCTATCTTCCACATCGACCACTGTTTTAACTGCCGTTTCCTCCGCTGTGGAATTTTCCGGAATGAGCAGTGTAGGTAGTTCTCGCGCCTTTGAACGTATTAAGGCTTGCACAACTCTGTCTCCGAAAAGGATGCCCCTCTTTCGTACTGGCATGTCCGATTTGTTGGAAAACAGATACGAATAGCACTTAGGAAGCTTTTCTGAAACGGCAGCCTTGGTTGTTAACTCGCCGAAAGGGCCCACGATGACCACGTTCGCGATTGGCAAGCACACACTCT
Source organism: Amblyomma maculatum (assembly GCF_055883805.1). Classification (NCBI taxonomy): domain Eukaryota; kingdom Metazoa; phylum Arthropoda; class Arachnida; order Ixodida; family Ixodidae; genus Amblyomma; species Amblyomma maculatum. The sequence goes on along the minus strand of NC_139344.1, from coordinate 476,925,415 downwards.
GTTCCTCCACTACCTCGCGGATCCATGCACACTGTCCTGTATAGTCGGAAGGCGACACATACGCCGGATGGACAACATCCATCGTTGCGGCCGAATCGCGCAGTACCTTGCAAGGCTTCCCGTTGACTACTAGGTCATGCAGGTAGGGTTCCAAAAGCTGCATATTTTCATCGCAGTCACTGACATACGAGAAAGCCATCTTTTCTTTCCGGCAGTTGACGGCAATGTGACCCTGCTCATTACACCTAAAGCATGTGAGCGGCTTCCTAGCCTCAAGCTTATTCTTGTGTTCTGCGCGTTGGTCACTTCCCCACTTTTCTCACTGCCGTCCTTTCTAGGGAGTTTGCCTGAAGAAACCTTCCTTTCTTCGTTTGCAACTCTAGCAAAGTGCCTTTCCTGACTGTTATTTACACTCAACTTGGGATTGCGGGGCCTATCCACTGCTGGGTTGCTGAATTGTCGGCGCGAAGCATACTCCTCAATGAGTTCGGCAGCTTCAGTTGCCGACTTAATGTCACCTCGGTCCTGTAACCAATTTCTTTCTTTTTCTGGGAGGCAGTTATAAAACTGCTCCAAAAGAATTCGCTCGACTACAGCGTCCCTATCACTGTAGGAATCTGTGCTCTTTAGCCACTCGCCCAAATTGACTCTTAAATTGTACAGGAATTCAGGGTAACTCTCGTCCCTGGACTTAGTAGCGTTCCGAAAACGTTGTCTGAACGCCTCGGCGCTAAGCCTATACTTTCTCAGAAGGCAAGCCTTGACCTTCTCGTAGTTGTCAGCGTCCTCCTTGCTTAGCCGCGCGACAACCTCCGCTGCCTCGCAGGGCAGAACCGTCAATAATCTCTGAGACCAAGTGTCTCGCTGGAAGGACAGTTTTTCGCAGGCTCGCTCAAAGTTAGCCAGATACAGACCGATATCCCCTGATATCACATATGGCTGCATGTACTTTGACATCTTGAAATCTGCCTCCTTGTTGAGAAGAGGTACCGCTAGCTGGGGACAATTGCCCGACCTCTTGCTCAACCCTACTTCTAATTTCCGGAGCTCAATTTCTAGCTCCAGCCTTTTTGCTTCTCTTTCAATTTCAATTTCACGCTCATGCCTCTTTTCCTCTTTTTCCAGCTCTTTCTGCTGTCTGAGCTGCTCCTTTTTTTTGTCCGATGAGGTTCCATGCTTCACTGAGCTCCTCATCATCGGTTCCCAAATCAGCGATTATCTTTATAATCAAGGGTTTTCGTGCCAAACCACTTGTATCAATTCCCAATTCCTCACACAATTGCAACAGTTCCGGTTTATGCAGCTTTTGTAGGTCCATGATCGCTCCGAGTGTCGGCTACTTCCAAAACAACTGTGCAAACTACCAAACCTAAAGGCGTTTCCACACTCTTTTTACCAGTTCTAAAATCTAACCCTGTTCTAGAACCTGGTCCACATCAGAAGAAAAGCCAAGCACTCACCCACACATGCGATCGATGTTCAGAGCTGCTTTCTTGTTGTCCGATTGTTGCTCCTGCTTGTTGCTTGGGATGCCACCTCCGATCACAAGATGTTGTGGCTTGTAGCTTCAGATCCACCTAGAATCACCAGATGTTGTGGCTTGTAGATTCAGATCCCAACGCTGGTCACCAGTTGTGACGCTGGGACTAAGTTGACGCGGCCTTCACTGGGTAGCGTGCAGAGACTCTGGGTTGATGAAGGATTGAATCTTCGAAGTTGGTAAAATATATACAAGCAGGTTTAATGGCGCTTTGAGAAAACTTATTTACATGATTATTTACATGAAAAAGAAGGGTATATTAACAAAATGGCAAGCGTAAAGAGTTCATAGCGAGAAGCGTCTGGATGAGCCGTTTACCCAGGCCTCAGAGCGTCTTTTCGTGCTCTGCAATGTCCTTAAAACCCCCTGTGTCCAGCCCCTTTCTGAAGATGCTGACCAACCAGTTCCAGGGCACGCCCCTCAGATATCGGCATCCAATCGAACACATCACTGCACTGATGGTCTTATGCACTGACTGGTCCAGCATTGTTTCGTTGGGCGTGGTCACTTGTTGGCGGGAAGAGCTTGGGAACGGCGAGGAGGTACATTTCTATTCTTCAGCAAAGACCCAATATGCTGGTTCCGGTAAGTGGATTTCCTTCTCAGAAACCCAAGTGCACGTGCGCGCCACATACTGATCCCAGCATTGTCCCTTTCCGACAATTGCAAATCTTTCCTGCATTTCCGGGAAATCATCTAATGGCCGTATGCGTCATGCTCCTTTCTTGTCCTGCACGTCAGCGGACGTTGTCTCCTTTGGACAATAGGCATTCCTCACTGGACGATAGCGCTTCTCGACGGGAAGGGGGAACAATTGAACGAAAGCACTTCCGACTATTTCCCGCAGGGGGACATTTCTTTGTATTTTTCTAGACATTCCCTTGACAGGGCCAATTTGGCATTTGCAGGGTCTCCACAAAGCAAAACAGGCTTACACAAAAGGATTCATGGAAACAGGCTCACTTAGCGCCATTGTACCAACAGCACATATCCACAGCACTTATCCATGCCCACAGGCGAACAATAGAGTGCGCAAGTGCGGATGATGCACGGTCATAACAGCACCCTGATTGCGTTACTCTTTGGACCGATTCCGCGATCACTCTCCATTGGATTCGAGGTGACACTGAGCGCTGGCAGCAGTTTGTGCGAAATCGCGTTCGTGAGATACAGCAAAGCACCAGATGCTATGAATGGAGGCACTGCCCGGGGAAAGAGAACCCTGCGGATCTCCTGACGCGTGGCGTCACAGTTTCCCGCCTTGCGACTAGTGAGATATGGTGGACGGGACCCAAGTGGCTCTGCGCACATAAAAGCGAGTGGCCAAATGGACTGGTGCAGGCAACCTTCACGGACAAGGAATTAGAGAGCAGGCAGCCAACCAAGGCACTACCGGCCATGACGTCTCAGGTGACAGTGCCTGCATCGTTAGCAGCTACAGCTCTTTCAGGAGACTGATCAGAGTCACGGCTTGGGTGCTTTGTTTTATCTTTAAAGCGTGGCCTGCATGGAGCGTTTTTCCGGGCGATTCGCCGGCGTCGACGGCAGCGGAGCGTTTTTTTGCCGCCGGAGAGGACGATTTTGCCAAATCTTCGGGATCAGGCTGAACAGATAAAAACGCCGACGACGCGCCGACGCCGGAAGTCGGCCGCGGCAGAGGGCCAATGAGAGCCGGAGCAGCTGTCACGTGATTCCGGTCGGAGCCACGCCCACGCCGGCCGAGCTCGCTCGCGAGAGCGAAAGGAACGACGGGGGTTTGGCGCTCCGACGGCGCCGAGGTAGCCGAGGGTTTCGGGTTTCTCGGCCGAAACGGCCGAGCAGTAATGTCGTCTTTCAGAGTCGCTCCGCGCACGAGGCGACGAAAGCAAGGTCCGGACTTCGGGCACCGTGCATTTCCTTTTTCTTTTTTTTTTCTTTTTTGTTTTAGGTTAAGGTGGGCCGTCCGCTGGGGCCACGAGTTTTTACGCTGAGCTCGGAGGTTGTTTATGAGCTGCTAGCCTTGCCAGCGGACCTCTGATACCTCCCTTGTTCTATGGCTTCTGAATTTAAATCCATAGCTGTTGGAAGTGATGCCTGTGCCTGTTTTCTTGACACACCTGACCCAGAAGAAAGAGAGGAAACCACAACTTGAAGCTCGCGGCGACAGGGAAAACAAGATGTGCGCGATCTCGCCGCACGGCCGGATGGGGGCGCGTGCGTCGCGCAACTGGGCGGAAAAAAAAGCGCCGCTCAACTGCTGACCATGCGGGAGTGAAATCGTCGACGCGGGCGTCGGGCGTGCGACGCGTTTTCGCGTGCAAAAAACGCTCCATGCGGGCCACGCTTAAGGCAAGACGATGAAGCGATGAAGCCGGACCCCTCACCCCCGAAGAGCTAGATTGGGCAGAACTATTTTGGATACGGAATGAGCAGAGAGAAGGCTTTTCCAAGAAACTGCACAGCATTCAAAATCAGAAAGCGGTGCCCAACGACTCTCCGCTCAGAAATGCTTCACTTGCGGTGGACGAAAATGGAGTTCTGAGGATTGACGGACGGCTACAAATGAGCCACTTGAGCTATGACTCCAAACATGCCGTCGTCATACCACAGGGAAGCCACCTAGCGAAGCTGCTTGCCCACTACTGCCACCTCAAAGTGTTGCACGGAGGGATACGCCACACGCTTACGCAGCTCAGAGAAATATATCACGTGATCGGAGCAAGGCAGCTGGTGAAAAGAATTGTAAAAGAATGCGTAACGTGCCAGCAGTTCAACGTACAGCCGGCAAACGAAGTGACAGCACCGCTGCCAATAGACAGCATAACAGAAGTCCAAACCTTTCAGGTTACGGGCGTCGACTTTGCCAGACCACTTGTCGTCAAAGGGCTCTCGCCTACGAAGTGCTACGTGGCGCTGTTCACCTGCGCGGTGACTCGAGCCATCCATCTGGAGCTGGTTACCGACATGTCGGCAGGCTCGTTTCTGCTCGAGTTTCGCCGATTCGCTGCCAGACGAGGACTTCCGAGTGCCATGTACAGTGATAATGCCCTCAGGTTCAAGAAGGTCAACAGGGATTTGGGCTGCCTCTGGGATGTCATGCGAGGTGACCCGGTACAAGATCACCTTATAAACTCGCGTGTTCAATGGAAATTCATTGTGGAACGCGGACCATGGTGGGGCGGCCTCTACGAGCGTCTTGTCGGACTAACGAAGCAAGCCTTAAAGAAGACGCTAGGAACGAGCTACTTGACGTTCGAGGAAATGTCAACTACGCTGGCTGAAGTGGAAGCGGTGCTGAACTCCCGACCACTTACTCATGTTTACACACAGCCGAACGAACCTGAATCGCTCTGTCCCGCTATGTTTCTTACCGGAAGACGACTGACCTCTCTTCCGGAGCTGCAAAGAAAGGAAATCTCTGCCCTGTCCTGTAACCACCTGCGACAAATGATTTCAACTCGCAACAAAGCATTGCAAGGGTTCTGGAGACGCTCGTGCACTGAGTACTTAAAGGAGCTACAGCTGACCCATTCCAAAGGAGCTCAACGGGGAAAGCAAGTTAAAATTGGAGACGTGGTCCTCCTGAAAGAATACCTACAGCCGCGGCAAATGTGGAAGCTGGGAATAATCGAAAGGGTATTCACGGGAAGAGACAGCCAACAAGAGCTTTTGAAGTCCGACTGCCAGGGGGCACCAGACTTCGCCGTCCAATTCAGTTCCTCTACCCTCTGGAACTCTCCCACTAACAAATGGCTTCGTCATTTCGGGGGGGAATGTGTCGGGGACAAAAACGGACAAAAGCCAGATCAGAGGGACATGTCAGGAGACGGCTGTTTTGTTCCCCTGATCGGCGGCCGAGCGGCCACTCGCGGGTGTGTGTGTGTGTGTGTGTGTGTGTGTGTGTGTGTGTGTGTGTGTGTGTGTGTGTGTGTGTGTGTGTGTGTGTGTGTGTGTGTGTGTGTGTGTGTGCGCGTGTGTGTGTGTGTGCGTGTGTGTGTGTGTGTGCGTGTGTGTGTGTGTGTGTGTGCGTGCGTGTGTGTGTGCGCGTGCGTGTGTGTGTGTGTGTGTGTGCGTGTGTGTGTGTGCGTGCGTGTGCGTGTGTGTGTGTGTGTGTGTGCGTGTGTGCGTGTGTGTGTGCGTGTGTGTGTGTGTGTGTGCGTGTGTGTGTGTGTGTGTGTGCGTGTGTGTGTGTGTGCGTGCGTGTGTGTGTGTGCGTGTGTGTGTGTGTGTGTGTGTGTGCGTGTGTGTGTGTGTGTGTGCGTGTGTGTGTGTGTGCGTGTGTGTGTGTGTGTGTGCGTGTGTGTGTGTGTGTGTGCGTGTGTGTGTGTGTGCGTGTGTGTGTGTGTGTGTGCGTGCGCGTGTGTGTGCGCGTGTGTGTGTGTGTGTGCGTGCGTGTGTGTGTGTGTGTGTGTGCGTGCGTGTGTGTGTGTGCGTGCGTGTGTGTGTGTGTGTGCGTGTGTGTGTGTGTGCGTGTGTGTGTGTGTGTGTGTGTGTGTGCGTGTGTGTGTGTGTGTGTGTGTGCGTGTGTGTGTGTGTGTGTGTGCGCGTGTGTGTGTGTGTGTGCGTGTGTGTGTGTGTGTGTGTGTGTGTGCGTGCGTGTGTGTGTGTGTGTGTGTGTGTGTGTGTGTGTGTGTGTGTGTGTGTGTGTGTGTGTGTGTGTGTGTGTGTGTGTGTGTGTGTGTGTGTGTGTGTGTGTGTGTGTGTGTGTGTGTGTGTGTGTGTGTGTGTGTGTGTGTGTGCGCGCCGCAGTGGCTTTTTCGGAAATGGCATGGCTGCTTCTTGCCACTGCCGGCCAGTCGACCAGCGCCTCATCGCCCCTGAAAGCGACCCTCCCGCTCCACTGGCGCCGTCGAAGACACAGCCGGGGCCATAATTCACGAAACTCGGCGGGCCTGCACCACATGTCAGCAAAAGAGGTTCCTGGAAACCTAGCGGGCACAGCGATGGGCCTAACAAGATGCGGACGCCCTCCTGCCCTGAAATTCGAGCTTACGAGGGGGCTGCGGGCCAGCACCGGGGACGCGAGGAGGATTCCTCTATTATCGACATCGCCGAACGAGCGCCGCGACGTCCAGGCTCCAAGTGCCCACGCAAGCGGGGGGCCCCTCTAAAGAAAAGGAGGAACAAGTGAATGCCTGGAGAGGGAAACACGGCCAACCGTCCTCGGACAGTAGCTTGCAAGACGCCGAAGGAAACAGTCGTCAGTGTGAATTTCTGTACAGTTTCTTCCATGTAGCCATTAAATCAGTTTGTCAAGTTTCACCGGTGTTTTATTCTGTGACCAAATTATCTCAACGCAGACACGACGACGACAACGATTACGACAGACACAGCTTGCGGCCTGAGAATGCGTTACCGGCGGCGGCGCTGGAGTACCCCCCGAGAGCACGCGGCAGCTCGGGTTTTCTTCTTCGGGAGCGAACTGGGTGGACTGACTTTGGGGGTCTCGGCGGCTCCTTTTTAAACCCTTGTCGACGATGCCTTGTGCGCAGGGTCGGGGTCCGAAACAAAACACACACATAGAGCGCACAAAGTAATTCACTCACAGAGGATGGCGCACGTAGACACACCACTTCAGCACTGCATGGCCTCCATCTTAGGTTTGAAAAACATAACGCACAACAAAAACAACAGTCACGTACGCCCCTAACTTTGGTTCTTCTGGGGGTCACATTGCCAGGGAAAAAAGAATATACGGATATACAAAGGATGTAGTAGGGGTGACTGAGTGGGGAACGTACGACACAGGCAGCACGTATTCTTCTGCTCGAGCATGCACACTAAACAGTTTCTGACCCTTAAGGGTGGAAAAAAGGGTGCGCCGCGTATTTGCACCCCATAGCGCACCCATGAAACACCCTTTTTGGCATTATCTCACCTTTAAGGGTGAGAAAAAGGGTGCGCTACAAATTGCACCTTATTTGGGCCGATGCGCCCTATATTAAGGGCGCAGAATGGGGCATTTACCAAAAGGGTGCAAACGACGGCGCTGAAAGGGAGCGGCAACAAATGAGTGCTGCAAGTACAGTATATATTTGAATGGTGTACACGTCACAAAGCGTCGTTGTTAATATGTATCACGAAAAAATAAAGTGGAATTGAGCGACGGTAACCACAGAAAATATTGAACGTTTGTATACAATATATAATCTGTCAGGAAAGTTGATTAGTTCAATTTCTTTTTTTTTCAAATTTATTGCAGTTAGCAAGCACAAATCACTCACATGACCTTTGCATCAGCAAAATACAAACAGTACTGGTTTAGAGAGTGCATGAAAAATTGTAATGATTATAATATTGATGGCAGTGTGGGAAATTTGTTTGGGAGAATAGAAATATTGGGTCATATTGGAGGGATGTTGGGTTCATGCAAGAAAATTTGGGATTTTTGGGTTGTTAGAGTTGGATGACAATCAACAATGAATGAACCAAATCTTGGAGGGTGAGGCGACATAATGGGTGAAGGTACTCTTAAAACTAAGTCAGCTGACTGAAAGTTCTGTATAATTACGTGTTTGCGCGTTTCTGTTGAAGCTGTCATGCGAATGTGAGCACCGAGGCCCCACTTCCAAACATGGTCTTATATTGCAGAGATTCAACTGAGTATGGGCATTCTGCGAAGTTCTCGGTAACACACGTTCGTCGCCAAGAATGCCTACATCTCATCAACACATTGACTGCGTACACGTGAAGAGTTTGCAGCCTTTGCACCTTAGTACAGCACCTCTTCGAATTACGTACTGCATAGATGTTTTAAAAAGGCTGCATTTGATTTCCTTACACCACATCGAGTAAAGCACTGTTAAAGGACAATAGACTCTAAATGTTGTTGGCATTTTTCTTTTTGTTAAGGTGCGCAAGACATTCCTATATATGGATTACCAATCGGCTTTTGCCTACGACCACTCAGTATTTTTTTTTTTTGCGTTTCTTGCTAGTTTTGGTTTTAGCAGCTGAGAGATGGCTGTGATATCACAATCAAATCTACGCGACGCGACGCTCGGCCTGAAAAAACAGCAATATAATTTCAGACTCTTCATCTTTTGTAATTCTTGTCTTCCAAGAAAGACGGCTTTAGTTTTCTGCTGAATTAAAACAACTCTGGAGCGATTTTATCGCTGTTTTATTCATGCCTCACGTGACTTAGACTTGACTGTGACGTCATAGCCATAGCTCAATGCCTTAGTTCTTAGTCGCGGAGGTTACAGCCCCCGTTCCTCAGGTCTGCGTGCCAGGAGCGGGGAGTGGGGGCCTCCTATATCGATAGAAATTAAAGTTTTAATCAATCAATCAATCGAATGTTGAAAGCGAAACCAAAACTGTTAATAAACGAAATTCGATTATAAATTATACAGCGAGCGTAAGCGAATATCATAAGACGATTCATATACAGTAATGTCTTACGCATTATTGCAAATGATAAAACACGAATTCAAAAATGAAGTGTCTACACTCCTTTAAAACGCGTAGAAAACGATGCGCAGCACTAATTAGAAAGGAGAAAAAGAGAAAGTTATCTGCGTCGTCTGATCTTTGTCAGCACATCTACCAGACAGCTTTGTTCAGCACCGTATTATCTGCACGCATAGCGAGACACTTCTGTGCACAATAGACAACGGACTTCCTACTCGGGTTCCAATTCTGCTGCTTCATTTGCTGTGCTGCTGATTATATATTTTAGACAGTTGCCTCGTTTTCGAAACTACTGAGTTTCCACAACAAAATTTCATGTGCACTTTGTTCGGCTTCGATGATCCACCACCGGAAAATGAGAATCGTATTAATGATATCATCTGAACTGGCACGTGCACTTTTTAAACTCACTGCAAAGCAAGCAGCAGGTCGTTATTTCACATTACCCCCAACTGGCAATTTCCTGGGTATTGCTCCGATTTCTGCTGCCGTCAATATGCCTTTATGCCAAAATAAGGTACTAGAAATAACATTAAAAAACAGAAAACACTCAAGCTTCATTTTTGTAACGAAACTGAAACAAACGAACTATACTCTATGCTTTCACCCTTTCACCGCCAGGCGGCCGCCGGTAGCTACCCAGGCTACTTTCCTCTCGCCAACATGGCTGCTTGCACGCTGCGGACTTGACCCCGTTTCGACGATCGTTAATCTGCATCATCGATTGCGAATCGTCGTGAAATGTGCTGCGTTTCGCGTGCATAATTGTTGCTGAAGTGTGTATGCCTGTGAAGTGCCGTCGATAGATGATGTTTCGGGCAAACGGGCCTTAATCGTGCCTGCTAGTTTTCAGTGTTCGTGCTCTGCTTTAATCAAGTTTGAGAAGTTCGAAGAAAGAATGCGTGAAAATGTTTTTCTGCGTGACCAACTGAACCCACTTGTTGATTCGGCACCGGTGGTGCGAAGGCGAACAGCTTTCTGGACGGCTTACGCAATCGTCTGTAAAGGTAAGCATATTCAATCACATTCCGAGGCGGGCAGTGCGGGAACAGTAACAATGGCCTACCGCATTGCTACACTGTTTGTCGTTTGTTTGGGAACGTGACAGAACGGGCTGGAACGGAACGCGCTTGATTTCAGCTGGCTGCTCATGAAGTTGGATGTCGCGGTGATTATTTTCGCAGATTTGCTGCTAGAAAATAGGACTCCTTCCCTTAAAAAAGAAAAATACATGCTGGCCTTTCTTGCCTTACGCGCAGGAGGTTCACGAATGGAAGTTGGGTGATGAGCGCTGATTTGTCAAAGTCTCGGCCTCGTTCTACTAGTTTCTATTAGTGCTAATTCTCGTTATGGGCAAAGTAAAGGAAACGCACTATGTTGGTACATAAAATGTTTAGCTGACTTTCGAAATAACGCTAGCACTTTGCAGATGTAGGAACTCAAACCACTTTCCCATCCGTCATCACGGCTTTTCCGCTCCGCTGATCATCCCTAGGTTGCAGGTTAAATAGAGGTGAAATAGAGAAGCGCATGGTATGGTGCCTTGTGAGTGCGTGTAGCGGATTTACTGAGGCCTAAAAATATTCTTTAGCCATCCTGTATGGTCATATCCCATTTGCCTCTGCGGGACGTTAAACCGCATAATTTACAAAACACAATTTTGAGTGGCTACTATGCCCAACAGATGTTGTTTTTCCCCAATAGGATTTACATTTTTAATCGCAATATGAGCTGATTTTATCGTGAGGGTCTTGTATCCGCTTGCCTGGAGAGTAAAGTCTTGCTTTTGGGTTGTGATGCTTTTCTTAGGGTTTTTACACTTGATTCCTAGTCTTTTTTATTTTGTGTTGTCGGTAGTGGGCATTACAGTGAATGGATATTTGCAGGTGATGCTTCTGCATTCAAGTAGAAGCTGACAGCTTGGATTCTAGGCCAAAAAGCGTGCAGTAAGTTGCTGTGACAGTGTTGCTATGTTTTTTGTTCTGACCAAATGTTCACTTTCTTCGCTTTTTTCCTTAAATCTATGTTTTGGAGCAGTTCTATTTGCCTGTTACAATATCCATTATGTAGGCCAGCTAGTTTCTTTGTTTCCAATTTCTGCGTTTGGTTTTGAATCAGCATTTTCTTTTTGTTTTGTTTTCATACTGTGCTTACCTTGGGCACAGACCGATCGATCGCAGTCATGGCTTCAAATTGACCTCTTCCTAGAGCTCTTCTTGCACGACACAAGCTATGGATTTCGTAGTCATTAAAACATTGCTTTATGAGTCTTGCGAGCAAAATGAGATTAAAATTGACAAACCGCTCCAGAAGAAGAAAAAAAAATATTGCATATTCTCAACTTTTTGTTGTTCAGTCCCTGAATTTTGAACACTTAACCTCCTCGGTTTTATGGCTCGCATTCTTTTTTCTTCCTTTCGTGCGATAGTATGCCTTGCAATAAAGAACGATTTTTTACAAAAGTAGGTACACACCGGATGTCTAAAGGAAATATGCTAAGCCCCATTGATAAGTGGTCCTTGCTAAATTTCCTTTGGATCACATTCATACCGTCCGATATTCACATCTCCATTTTGTTTTGGTGCCAAAAGTAAGGTTTCACAATTGAATTTTATGCTGTCATTATTGCTTTTTGAACCTAATGGATGACATCTCATCAATTGGTTTCCTTCCACAGTTTCTGCCAAGATATTTAAAAACAACTTTTTAAACAACATTTATTCAATAGGCTTTTTTTTTTTCATTCCTTCTGTGGGCCAGTATACAAAGATCTGCATGTTTTAGAACTCTGGAAATGCCTGTGTTGTACTGGCACTCATGTAGCTGCAAAATGCCTGCTAAAAGTTAGCAGAATTTCTGACCAATACTATTTTTGATTTTTTTTCTGGGAATCAAAAAGCTATCTCTTGTAATATTTTAGTAAAGGGAGCAATATTGTGCAGAATGGTTCATCAAAATTTGCATAATGTGCTCCAGTTTCTTTCCGCACTCTTGTGGAGTATATTTCTGTCAGTGGTTATGTAACTGAATATGTAACTTACTTTTACATTTTTAAAAATACTTTTTTGCCAAATCTGATTGCACTTTAGGGCATGCCAATTCCATTATTACTGCTGATCAGTCTTTTTTAATACAGGCTCGTCTACTTTACCTGCAGCTACTTTAGAACCCTCTTCTATGTCACCACTCATCACTGACAAGGACAAGGTGGCTCAAGCTGCTGTGCATTCTGTGGATCCAGCTTCAGACCATTTCTTGCCTGTCGACTGCCCTGCTGTACGCCCTCTGAGCTCTGGTATATTTATTCAAGCCATCACCCGCCTGGAACTAGAGAGAATGGAGTCATGCAGTCAGGTTTTAAACTCAGGTTAGTTACGAGACTGGTAAACAATTCTTAATTTTTATATATCACCTCCTTTGACATTTGTTGCTGATTAGAATAATTCATACACCTACATGGCCTATAAGGAGAAGTGGAACTAAACCCTAGACCACACACAGTAGCCTGCCTGCATACCGTACAATTTATCAGAAAAGCTTTATTGTAGTTGGAACTTACAGAATACAAAATCCTCGCTTAACTCACTCTTATTTCCTGCTCTATGAAACATTGAAGGTACATTTGGTTGTTGGCCATTATGTGCTGGCGCACCAAAAAAGGCTGGGCAAATTGAATACCTGTTTCATTCTGCACACTGATGAGAAGCATAGGAAATGTGCACATATGATTAGCATAAGGGTGTGTTCAGATAAGAACGGTAATCAAGGTCCCATGGCCATTTTTTGTCTTCAATGAAATCTTTATATGTAGCGGGCAAATGTCTCGATACAAAAAAAATGAACCTTAATTTTGCATGCTATGGTGTAGTTTTCTCTGGAAAAAAAAATCGTAAATCACTACAGGTGGAAAATGCCATTTTTGCCCTTTCAGAAAGTTGCAACTTTGGAGACCTGCTGCTAGCGTACAAAAATTTTGTCATCCATCCCTTTTTACTCACTGGATCTATGCAACCTTTACCGCTATGAAAATGATTAAAAACCTGCTTTTCTGTTGCACTTGAGTTAGTAAAAGATCGCAAACATTACTCCAGAAACAGCGCGCTACAAAAAAGTCAATTTTCAAACTTATATATGGGCATGATGTATTATGTCGTTAGCATTAAAATCTTTTTCTGCTTATTATTCAGGTTCTTTCCTTATTTCCTTAATTTGACGCAAAATTGGGAGCTCATCAAATAAAATACGATATAGAAAAAAAGTTAAACCAAGTTAAACCGTTCTGGCGTTCTGCCATGAAATTTTAAGCATTAGCGAATTTAATTCATTTCAAGCAATCAACACTGCCAACAAGCAGAAAGTGACTTTATAAGCGTTGAGAAGGCTTTGGATATTGCATATGTTAGAATGACACTAAATTCAGCAAATAATAAATTGAACTTTTGACTCCTACTTCTTAAGAGGAAGCCATAAGCATTTCTACAGAGACAACATGCGTTCACTTTTATATTTATTTTTATACCTTTAGCTTACATAGCGGAACACATTTTAGTACCAGATGTTTATAAAGTACTAGGGATTGTTTTTATGGGAGTTCAATGAAAAAGAAGATGCTGTAGTTTTTGAAATTCAAGCCACAGTTGTCTGTTTTTTTTTGTAGTTTCAAATTTTTGCCAATTGCAAGATAATATGGAGGAAGAACAAGCAAGTCTAGAACTTCCAATTTTTTGAGAAATAGAGAACTAGGCCAGGATAATGTGCAGAAAGAGTTTTAGTGGCGGCATTTTATTTAGTTGTGCCAGAATGTAGGGTTGAATATTAACAAGCTTCAAAACCAGTGCTCAATTTTGAACTTTTTTTATAATGTTAAGCAATATAATGCAACCCTTCTTGAAACTGTAATATTCATTAGGTACTGAGGATTCTTGAGAGGGGTGTTCATAAAAGTCGATGATATTTAAAAAAAAGTTGAAATCAATTTTTTTGCATTTTTGCGGTTTTCAAATCTTGGGCAGATTTGATCCATTGGCGAGAAGACGCAGGGCAGTCTAGAGCTCCCAGTTTAGCCTGAAAATAAGTAAAGTATCAGATTTATAAATGAAAGAAGGCTTCATAAAAATATGATCATCATGCCCCTATTTAAGGTTGAAAATGGATTTTTTTGTAGCGCGGTGCTTCTGGAGCAAAGTTCCGGATTTTTTACTACATTAACTGCAACAACAAAACATGTTTTTAATAACTCCCATAAAAGTAAAATTTGCATAGATTTAGTGGATAAAAAGAATAGCTGACAAGCTTTTAGTACGCTAGCAGCAGGTCTCCAAACTTTCAACATTTTTAAATAGCAAAACTGCCTTTTTCACCTGCAGCGATATACGACTTTTTCCCAAAGAAACTACACCACACCTTGCAAAACTAAACCCATATTTGTGCAGAGAAAATTGCCCACCACATATAACAATTTCACTGAAAACAAAAAATGGTCATAGGACCTCAATTACAGTTCTTATCTGAATACGCCGATAAGATATTGTAGATTGCTTTTTATATGACAGCTATTTCATATTTCAGTAAATCATGAAGCTGCTTAACCGGCTTCAATGTTGTGGTGTATTGGGCATTATGGCACATAGGCTGCTAAGGCCATTATGCATTAGGCTTATTTCTGCTAACGAAACAACTTTTATTTCACTTTATAAGGTTACCTTGCCCGCTTTTCGGAAAGTTACTACTACCACTTTTTTACCCATGCCTGGCAAACAGTACAGAAATAAGATCAATAAATCATCTTAATTCTGCTCACAACAGTACATAGAAGAGCAATCGCTCACTTAAAAGTATTTTATAACCATTTTTGTCTGCTGTTTGGGACATAATTCTACTGCCACCTATGAGCATCATTGCAGCTCTCACATGGAGTTCTCCTGTTATCACTGATGAAAAGAATTCATTATATTGGACCACTCTCTCATTAAATGCGGCCCTTCAAAGTTCAGTCGGCAGCTTATATTTCACTTGGAGCATTCTACAAATTCTACAAAAACCAACTATAGGGAGCCATCTCTAATCCATAAATTTAGAACAGTGGAAAATAAATATCTCGAAAGGAACGTTTGAATCCCTTAAATACAATCCCCCCACACCGTAAGTAGTTGGCAAGGCAGTCACATGCACCATGAATGCTGCAATTTATTTACAGCAAGTGTATCTCCACTAGCATAAGCTCAACATGTTTATTAAACATTTCCTCTTTATCACTGGTGACTTTGGTTACCCCTTGAATCTTTCGTCTGATAATGCCTTTTTTGGCAGGTAAGGCTTACTCAAATTTATTTTTTCAGTTGTCCTTTCTCCTCAGCATTTCATTTATGTTTTGCATGGCATTCTTAGCCTATGCTAGTACTTAACCATTTCCAAATAGCTCTTAACAACTATTTAACTGCAGCTGTATTGCCTGTTCCTTTCAAGAAACATGTGCCAACGTTGAACCTGCTTTAGATGCTTACTATTCTACCCCATACTCTAGTTTTCCCTGCTACTTTCACCTTTTTATTTTGTTTTTCTGGTGATAGACCACCCAGACCAAAGTCATAGAAGTTAATACCCAGGCAAACATAATCCACTTCTCGCTCTGCTCCTCTTTCTCTCCCCTCCCTCCCTTTCTCAGTTTTCTTCTTGGGAAGTAAAAGGTTCTTCCCTGCCAGTGATGCTCATGGTGTCCAGATAGACAAGCGCCTTTTCAAACTTTTGGCTTGGCTTGCAAACTGAAGCTTTTCTGCTACCCTTCAATTCTCTTTCATGCTATGTAGCCACCTTGCTCTTGTTCTATCCTGGATCATCTTATAACAAGTAGTATGTTTATGTGCAGGTAATGGCACAGTTCTATGGGCCTCTACCGCCCAAAAGAGAGTAAAGTGAAACCATAAATAAAAGGTGATCTAAAGGCCTGAAAACATATTATGGAGAGCTGCTGAATGTCATTTTGATTCCATAGCTTACTGTCTTCAGGATTTGTTATAAGCTTTACCATGTAGCATTTAAAATTGTATTGTGCAGAAGAAAATAATTCCTTTAGAGCTATGACGGTAAATAGCAACAGAAGCATCAAAAAGCCCTAGAACTGTGAGCAAGAGCAGGTTGCACATTGTATCTGCAGGGGGGCAGTTTCCCAATCATACAATATGAAAAAAAAAGAAATGTTGCTTTCAACTAAAGGCTAAGTTTTAAAATGTGCAGTCTTCACGCACATACCTATTGTCAGCATTCCATCTGCACTCGTGCCACTTTTTTTTCTGTTTCATAACGAATTTTTAATGATATCTCTAAATAACTTGCAGATTACAGTTGGCAAAGAAATTGTGTCATGTGTATTTTCATCAGTGTTTAATTAAATTACAAACATATTGACATGAGTAAATTTGGAATAATTACAAAAACGAAAGCTGCCAATCTAGACATTGTAGGTTTGCTGGCCTTTGCCCACAATTTTACATTTGGCTTAAGCAACTTTTGTGTGCATAAATATCAAACAAGCCGTTTGTATTGTTAACATTCTTTGTATTATAGTGAGATAATTTGTAGCATTTGAGTAGGTATAAAAGAAGTGGGTTTGAAGGAATACTTTAACAAATCTTGAAGGTGGGCTAGATGATGCATTGCAACTTGACGAAAGGTAAAAGCGCACAGGAAGACACAAACCCAAGTGAAGACGACACAGGCCACACGGGACAGTGCGTGTCCTGTGTCGTCTTTACTCAAGTGTGTCTTCCCGTGCATTTTCAACTTTTGTTGCAAGAATACCTCCTCAGCAATCGGCACTGATGCAATATTTTATTGCCACTGCAGGACTCGTGTACCGGCTACTCCTGTCAGCATATGCTCTGGGGGAAAATATTGAAGATGTCGACCTGCTGCGCATCCAGGTGGACCGTGAAAAGCGGTTCTCTGCAACAAGTGGATGGAGGGACTGGCAGCGGTTCTGTCCGCCAACATGGTCTTCAACATTCAGTATGGCTGCAAGCTATTCAACACATGTTCTAGGTGCCTCTTCTTTCATTATGCATTGTACCTAGAGTGGTGGCTACCAAGTTCTTGAACAGTCACCTAAAGTATCTCAATTTTCGTGTGCTAGGAGTTGTATGTTCTGCTATCTTGTCATAAATGTACATGCCATTTTTGTATATCTACACATTTCTTAGCCATTTGTGTAGGAGAGGGTGCCATGCACTAAATAAGTGATGCAATATTTTGCTTTTGCTCTGACATGTAATTATGTTGTGATACTACACTGTAATAAATTGTAGACATTCCTCCAGCCTAAGTAATTTTGAGTTATCCAACCCTATAAACCAGCCAAATAACTTTGTGATAGTGTGAATAAACTTTGCTACCAAAACTGTAGGTGTCACTTGTATATGACTGTAAAGCTGTCTATGAGTAACTTTGCGGCACACAATTTTTTCCATTATTGTTTCAAGAACCTCCATGCCCTATTTTTGGTATGCTTTTGCTCAGCATGCTTGTCTGAACAGTTGCCAAGCATCTCCATGACATGCACAGATAGACCTTAAAATTGAGCAGTATACATGTCATTGTGCCTCATCAAAATTACATATACCTAAACATGGAAACTATTTGTGTTAGATGCTTATAGGATGTTCTTCATAGACTCGCCCTGAAGCAGAAGCCTGGGATTGATGTGTGGCAGGAAATGCATGCACAAATATAGAATTCTGTGGCCCCATATTCTTAGTTCATTGTTTTTGCCCTCAACTTATTGATACAAACACAGGCACTCCTCGTCAATGCTGACTAGCAACCGAGCAGACTTCTCTGCAATGCTTTAACCAGTGCAGGGGAAAGTGAAAATGACACTTCGGACAGATCACGGGTGCATGAAAACTTTTGAATATGAGTTTTCATGCACCCTTGACCTGTTCGAAGTGTCATTTTCACTTTCTCTTGCAATGGTTAAAGCATTTCAAAGATGTCTGTTGGGTTGCCAGTCAGCATTGACAAGGATTTCCTGTGTTTGTACCAATCTGTTGAGAGCGAAAACGATGCAAACTAAGAATATGGGTCCACAGAGTTCTATATTCATGCTTACCATTCCTGCCGCATATCAATCCCAGGCTACTGCTTTAAGGCGAATCTGTGCGGTGCACCCTTTGCCACCTATTTCGTAAGGGTGCAAAGAAAAAAGTGCACCCTTAGAGAACGGGTGCAACAAATGCACCCTCTAAAATTTTAAGCTGGGCACCATTCTTTAAGGGTGCGGCACCTACACCTTATATTTTGCACCCTATTGGTTGCACCCTTTAGGTAAGAAAGGGTGAGCGTCGGGACAAGCCAATTTTCACCCTTAAAGGTGAGAAATTGTTTAGTGTGTGGAGAGTTGTAGCTAACACAGGGAAAGCTACACTGTTCCCAGGTACCGTGCACGTACGCGCTCTTGCGCTCCCGACCGATGGTCACATATACAGGTCCCGTGAATATATGGGATTACAGAACAATTCCACGCGTGTATAAATGCAACATGGGCACATTAATGAATTCCGTCTATTCTGTGACACCAGCACAGTTTATATAAGGCACGAACACGCGCGCTGTCCTTACAGCGCAGCACTGATACGCATCGGCGCTGATAGTCACTACGCGTGCCCGATACAGGGTCCTCATTCCAAGAGTCCCGTGGCCTTTGCTGACCTGCTGACCCGTTCAATCAGCTAAGGCTGGTCTTTCGAGTCCGAACTGGACAGCGCAGGCTCCCACTGCTCCGGCGTCGCATTGTGAATTACAGGCACTGCATCTATTGTCTGGCAGGCCCAAGTGATACGATAAATTGCCGGTTTCTGCCCACACCAGGGACATGTGCCCCTGTATTCGGATCTATCTTGCTGTGTAAAGACAGGCATGGATAAGAATTTGTTTGTTATACCTCCCGCCAAGAAAGCAACTGCTCCTTGTTTAACAACTTGTGGGGCGGAGGATACCATCTTCTGCTATCCCGGTAGTGCACCAAAATGTCTGCGCAGGAACAAGTCACTCCCTCCGTCTCTGACCTCTCTCGGTTTGCATAACCTCGAGCTATGAGATCGGCCTGGATGTTCCCGGCAATGCCGATGTGCCCCGGAGCACAAAGTACGAGTAGTTTTGTGTCGCATGTTCAACCGGCCTTCAAGATGGCGGCCTATTTTTTGCTAATCCTGCCGTTGGTGAATCCTAAGCAAGCGGCTTGCGAATCGGTCATAACTACCAGCGAATGCCCGGACCTATTGCCCTCAGCGACCCGCTAGAGCAATAGCGGCTTTCTCGGCGTCAGACACGGTGCAGTTCCGTAGCGAGGCGCTTATTTTCTCCTTTAGCCAACATTGTCAAACGCCCCCTTGAGGTCGAGAGACATGATAACATGCTCTCCATACTTTGGCACATTGCTAAGAACCTCTTCTTTGAGGAGAAGGATGTCTTGCTGAGTAGTCAGGCAGAGGAGGATGATGATGATAGCTCAGTTCACAATCCGCAATCGAATCCGGTTGAGCGAATGCACTCCGACTTGAAGCGAATTTTAAGGGCTGTTTCTTTTGAGAAAAGCGTGATTGGGAAAGTTGCATTCATGCGGCAATGTTTGACCCGAGATCGGCACCTCACGAGAGCACAGGTTTCAGTCCGACGGAGCTTGTATACGGACTTAACTTGAGGGGTCCCCTACGATTATTGCGGGAATCGTGGGAAGGTCAGGGCGAGGTTCCTGAAGTGGTATTTTGCGTGTTGCAATTGCTGGAACGCCCGAGCAAAACCCGAGATTGTGGAAGGCAATATGAAAGCGGCGCAGACGATTGCCAAGGCACGCTGTGATAGGACAGCTCACAGGCGAAATTTCAGAGGGCGATGAAGTCATGCTGTTATGCCCTTCGAAAAAGATAAAGCTAGATGTTCAATGGGAAAAGCCAGCCAAAGTGGTGTCTAAGCTTTCTGATACCAATTATGAGGTGAAGCCTGGAAGAAAGCACTCTAGGTTGTACCACGGGAACCTCATGAAGCCTTGCATTTAGTGAGAGGCGGTGGTGAATCTGGCACCTAACCTTCCGGAGAAGGAAACCCCGGAGATTCCGCCTGTGATAACGGGAATCACAGCGGCAGACAATGTCCTGCTGTCCAAGATTGAGGCAGACCCCGGTTAAGGCGAAAGTCAAAAGAGCGACTTAGAGCAAGTTCTCTAGTCTTCTCACACAGACCAGGCAAACGAAACTTGGTAGATCATGATATTGTCACATGGGGGTTGACAAGGTCGATGAAACAAATAAAGAGAAGGTTATTGCACTAAAGAAACTCTTTATTGGGCTGACTTACGCCCGCAAAAGAACTAAGCGACTTGGCGGCGGCGATAGCAACAAACGTGCTCGTCGATCGTCGAACAAAGTATGCGGTGGCGCTCGTCAACGCTAAATTTAAAGGCTGCTCAGAACAATCTAGACAACAACGCAACTGCTACAAGCACAAGCTGGAACATTGTAGAAAGACACAAGAGTAGCCGGAATCACCGAGACAGATCTCGGTGCATCTTGCGCTACAACGAAACTGATAAAGGTGCGTCTCGCGACATCGAGCATTAACAAACAAAGAATAAAGAACTGATACGCGATCCAGAATCAGACTGATGAGGCAGCTTGCCGGCGGCTGGTAAAAAACAACAAATACAGTTTTGAAGGTTTCGCGGCATTAATCCCCTCTTAAAACAACATCGTCTCGATGTTCCAAAACAAAGCAACTTAAACATAAACACTACAAAATTTAAACACTACAGATTCCTTAACGCGCGTAATATGGCTTCAGTCGTACAACATGTACAATTTCTGGGCGTGTGCGTCGCCGTTGTGATGCTGGCGTTCAGTCGGGAATGGCTTCATAGTCCAATGGTCCGACGAGGCGAATGATTTTGTACGCCCCAAAGTATCGGCGCAAAACCTTTTCACTTAGTCCGCGACGGCGAATTGGTGCTAAAACCCACACTTGGTCTCCTGGGTCGTACTCTTCGTGGCGTCGTCGTAAGTTGTATCGTCAGCTGTTGGTGCGCTGTTGGTCTTCAATACGCAGCCGTGCAAGTCGTCGGGCTTCCTCTACACGCTGCAGGTAGGCGGTGACGTCAAGGTTGTCCTCGATGCTTACGTGCGGCAGCATTGTGTCTAGCGTCGTCGTGGGCTCCCTGCCGTACACAAGCTTGAACGGGGTCGCTCTGGTCGTCTCCTGGACTGCCGCGTTATACGCGAAGATCACGTATGGCAAGATGGCGTCCCAGGTCTTGTGTTCAGCGTCGACGTACATGGCTATCATGTCCGCGATCGTTTTGTTCAGGCGCTCCGTAAGGCCATTGGTCTGGGGATGGTACGCAGTTGTTGGTCGATGGCTTGTAGGACTGTATTCCAGGATGGCTTGCGTCAACTCTGCCGTAAATGCCGTTCCCCTGTCCGTTATGAGCACTTCTGGGGCGCCGTGTCACAAGAGTATTGGTTCGAAAAATTTGGCAACTTCTGCCGCCGTGCCATTCGGCAGTGCTTTTGCTTCGGCGTAACGGGTAAGGTAGTCAGTGGCCACGATGATCAACTTGTTACCCATAGACGAAGCTGGAAACGGGCCGAGGAGATCCATCCCAATTTGTTGAAAGGGCAGGTCTGGGGGTGAAATCGGGTTTAGTAGTCCTGCTGGTCTGATAGGCGGCTTCTTGCGTTGGTGGCACTAACGACATGTGTTGATGTAGCGGGAAACTGCGGCAGGCAGTCGCGGCCAGGAGTTCTCCTGGATTCGACGCAACGTGCGTGTAAATCCGAGATGGCCTGCTTTGGGCTCATCATGTAACGCCTGCAGAATTTCCTGCCGGAGGTTTTTAGGCACTACAAGAAGTTGCGCGGTCCTGCTGGGTGCTAAGTTCCTCTTCACGAGGAGGCCATTGCTTAACGCGAACGATGATAAATGTCGCCTGACCACACCAGGGGAGGAAGCGGTCTTTCCTTCTAAGTAATCGGCTAGCGCTTTCAGCTCAGGGTTTGATCGCTGTTGTTCTGCGAAACTGCTGGCGCTTATCGGTCCCAAAAAGGCGTCGTCATCATTGTCTTTAGGGAGAGCATCAACTGGAGCGCGTGATAAGCAGTCTGCGTCGGAATGGTTCCGAACCACCTTATAGACTACAGTCAAGTCAAATTCTTGAAGTCGTAGGCTCCATCTGGCAAGGCGGCCAGAGGGATCTTTCAAATTAGCCAGCCAGCAGAGCGCGTGACGGTCGCTTACCACCTTGAATGGTGGGCTGTATAGGTATGGACGAAACATACAAGCGGCCCAGATGATCGCAAGGCACTCCTTCTTTGTCGTCGAGTAATTGAATTCGGCTTTTGTGAGAGACCTGCTAGCGTACACGATTACTTTCTCCTCTCCGGCACTCTTCTGGACGAGAACGGCTCCTCGGCCCACACTGCTCGCGTTGGTGTGAATATCGGTCTCGGCGTTTTCATCACAGTGGGCAAGTACAGGAGGGCACTGCAGGCGGCGCTTAAGTTCTTCGAAGGCTTCTCCTTGCGGCGCTTCCCATTTAAAAGGTACGTCAGCCTTTGTAAGCGGCGTCAACGGTTCGGCGATGCGCGAAACGTTTCTGACAAATCGTCGATAATAAGCGCGAGGCCCAAGGAATCGGCGCACAGCTTTCTTCTCGGCAGGCGTTGGGAATTGTGCGATTGCATCATTTTTCTCCGGGTCTGGGCGCATACTATCCTCGCTAACGATGTGACCTAGGAACCGAAGTGGTACTTCTCAGCTTTCAGTGTTAGTCCCGATGACTTGATGGCTTCCAGCACTGTCTGCAGTCGTTTTAGGTGGTCTTCAAAGTTAGACGAGAAGACAACAACGTCGTCCAAGTATACTAAACAGAATTGCCACTTCAAGCCAGCCAGAACTGTGTCCATTACTCGTTGAAACGTGGCTGGTGCGGAGCAGAGGCCACATGGCATCACCTAGAACTCAAAAAGGCCGTCCGGTGTGATGAATGCGGTCTTCTCGCGATCTCGTTCGCCGACCTCAATTTGCCAATGTCCGCTCTACAGGTCGATCGGTGAGAAGTACCTTGCATTGAGAGTCGGTCGAGAGTGTCGTCGATGCGGTGAAGCTGGTAGACATCGTTATTAGTTATGCTATTCAAGCGGCGGTAATCAACGCAGAATCGAACTGTTGCGTTTTTCTTCTTAACCAAATTGACTGGTGCCGCCCAGGGGCTTTTCGATGGCTGGATTACGTCATCACGCATGCATTTGCTCAACTTGATCGCGTATGGCCTGGCGTTCTTTGGTAGATCATTGGTAGACTTGGCGCACCGGCGTCAAGGGGCGGCTTTCGGGGGCAGGATGGTAGCGACGAGGGCTTGGGAGGTCGCGTCGGCTAGGGAGGTCGGGTAGGGTGCAGGGCGGCGTAATGCAGCAGCATAGTTCATAACTGCTGATCCATGCACTTGAGTCATCGGAGTCGTTGCTTGAGGAACGCCCACTGCCTACTGGACTTCTTGACGTACGACGTCCGCGAGTGTCACCACCTGGGGTTGTTGTGATGATGACAGCAATCGGCGGAGCACCTCTCGCACAATCTCCTGGATGAGGTCCCGAAGCTTCTCTCCGCTTGCAGATGCGCTGCGCTAGTGGCTTGAGTAGTCGGGTTAAAGTGGTCGCTCGTAGTGGTGTATCCGGGTGTCAAACGTGTTCTGGCTAGTAGACGCTTTCGTTTCAAATTCCGCCACGGTTTTTGGCGGATTTCGGACAAGACCTGCAAAAAGCGGTTCTTTAACGCCTCGCATTAAAAACTTTGCTCTTTCAACTCCAGTCATTTCAGGATCGGCGCGGCGAAAGAGGCGTTTCATCTCCTCAATGTTCGCCAGGGCAGTATCGTTAGGGAGTTGAAGTCTTGACTGAAGGAGGGCCTGGGCTCTTTCCTTTCAGACGACGCTTTAAAAGGCATTCAAAAACGCCTCCTTGAAAATCTTCCAGTCCTTCATAGCTGCCTCATGATTTTCGAACCAAACTCGTGCATGTCCTTGAAGAACAAAGTAGACTTGCCTGAGTTTCGCGGCGTCGTTCCAGCCGTTGAATTCTGCCACATGGTGAGGTCCATCCAGTCTTCCGCATCTTCACTGGGCAATCCTTGGAAGATGGTGGGCTTCCTGGGCGGCACGAAGACGACTGTTGCTGTTGACTGCGCCATTTCCAAAGTTGATACCTTCCAGAGTCGAGGGAAGCATGCAGCAGGCCGTTTTCGGGTTGTGGGCCTTCTAGTCGGCGGCTGGCTCGGTGACCTGTAGGCTGGTCTTCCAGGGCGACAGCTTGAAGTATCAAGGGCAGCACCCCCCCACCCCCAGATGTCACGTGGGGGTGACAAGGTCGATGGCACAAATGAAGAGTCGGTTATTACAGTAAAGAATCTCTTTATTGGGCTGCCGCAAAAGAACTAAGCAACTCGGCGGCGGCGATAGCAACAAACCTGCTGGTCGACCGTCGAACAAAGAATGCCCGTCGCACTCGTCAACGCTCAGTTTAAAGGCTGCTCAGAACAATCAAGACAGCGTCGCAAACTGCCACTAGCACAACCTGGAACATTGCAGAAACATACGCAAGTGATCGAAATCTTCGAGACAGATCCCGGCGCATCTTGCGCTACAACGAAACTGATAAAGATGCGTCTCACAACATCAAGCATTAACAAACAAAGAATACAGAACTGATACGCGATCCAGAATCAGAGAGATAAGGCAGCTGCCGGCGGCTGATAACAAACAACAAATACAGTTTTGAAGGTTTCGCAGCAATATCGAGTTGACGGATGATAAGCCGATTCTATGCAAGGCGTACCGTGTTTCTCCCAAGCAGAGGAAAATTATGGAGAATGAAATTCGCCGGATGTGTGATTTAGGGGTAATAATTCCAGCCGAAAGCGATTTCACGTCGCCATTAATGTTAGTAGAAATCCCTGGCAAAGATCCAAGGCCTTGCATAGAATACCGGCGTTTAAACGCGATAACGGTGCAGCGGTGGCGTAGCGGTAGAACATCCGCCTCGCATGCAAGAGGACCGGGGTTCAAATCCCGGTGCCACGCAATTCTCCACCAGATGAATGAAAAAATCCGCGCGTCGATGGAATTGCATAAACAGGTTTGGGGTGCAACCTGATGCCGGTGAACACCTCCGGCAGCGCACTCCCTCACCAGAACAGGAGTTGGCCACCCTGGTGCGGTAATTTGCCGCAACCTCCTACGATAAGCTCCATAAAACCCCGGCCCTCAGTCACCAGCGGCTGCGGAACAACTGACCACGGCGGCGGTCAGACCTGTGACGCAGCAGGCGGTGCTGAAAAAGCCTGGCTCCGCTGGACAGGCAGCCATTGGAAACTGACCTTGGCTACGTTTAATGCTAGAGCCCTAACTAGTGAAGCTAGTTTAGCAGTGCTGTTAGAGGAACTAGAGGGCATGAAATGGAATGTCATAGGGCTTAGTGAAGTTAGGAGGCCGAATGAGGCATATACTGTAATGAAGGATGGGTATGTACTGTGTTATCGAAGTTTACCAGAGAGGCGACAACTAGGAGTAGGTTTCCTTGTCAATACGTATATAGCGGGTAATATAGATGAATTCTATAGTATTAACGAGAGGGTTGCAGGCATCGTAATTAGGCTTAATAAGCGGTATAAACTGAAGGTTGTACAGGCCTATGCACCTACATGTAGTTATGATAACCAGGCAGTTTAAAGCTTCTATGAAGATGTAGAATCGCCAATGCGAAAAGTGAAGACGCACTGTACTGTACTAATGGGCGACTTCAATGCCAAGGTAGGGAAAAAACAGGCAGGAGACAAGGCAGTAGGTGATTATGGCATTGGTTCAAAGAATAGCAGGGGGAGTTACTAGTTGAGTTTGCTGAGCGCAATAGCTTACGAATCATGAATACCTCCTTCAGTAAACGGAAGAACCGGAATGGACATGAAAAAGTCCTAACGGAGAGACTAAAAATGAAATCGACTTCATAACGAGTTCAACCCCCGCCATTATGCAAGATGTAGAGGTAATCGGGAAAGTGCGATGCAGTGACCACAGGATGGTGAGGTCCCGAATTAGCCTAAATCTCAAGAAGGAACGCAACATATTAGTAAGAAAGAAACCCATCAACGAATTAGCGGTTAGGGGGAGGGCAGAACAGTTCAGGATCTTGCTACAAAATAGGTATTCAGCTCTAACTGAGGATTGCGACATTACCCTAGAGGCAAGGAACAATAATTTCAGGGATATCATTACTGAGTGCGCGGTAGAAGTAGGCGGTAGCAGAGTTAGAGAGGATACCGGTAAGCTGTCTAAGGAGACGAAAGATTTGATTAAGAAACGCCAGAGTATGAAAGCTTCCAATCCAACAGACCAGATCGAATTGGCCGAGATATCAAAGCTAATCAATAAGCGCAGGGTGGCCGATATAAGGAAGTATAACATGGAGAAAATTGAGCATGCTGTAAAGAACGGGAGAAGCCTTAAAGCGGTAAAGAAGAAATTAGGCATAGGCAAAAACCAGATGTGTGCGATAAGGGACAAGGCGGGCAACGTCATCACTAATATGAAAACGATAGTCAAAGTAGCCGAGGAGTTCTATACAGATCTCTAGAGTAGCCAAAGTAGTCAGGGCCGTAATGAGATTGGCGGTAGGGAAAAACAGTCAGACGTTCCACCAGTGACGAAGGACGAGGTCAAGAAAGCACTAGAAACTATGAAAAGGGGGAAATCAGCTGGAGAGGATCAGATAACTACAGATTTGCTGAAGGACGGGGGGGATATCGTGCTAGAACAACTGGCCACCCTGTATACGCAGTGCCTGGTGTCATCGACGGTACCGGAACCATAGAAGAATGCAAACATTATCCTCATTCAGCTGGTACAGACCAATCAGCTGGTACGTATACGGTCTGGTACGTATACGGTATTTACTAAGGTAGTCGCTAATAGAATCAGGACAACCTTAGACTGCACTCAAGCAAAGGATCAAGCAGGGTTTCGGAAACGGTACTCTACTATCGATCATATCTATACCATCAATCAGGTGATAGAAAAATGCTCGGAATATAACCAGCCCTTATACATAGCATTCATTGATTACGAAAAAGCATTTGACTCAGTTGAAACCTCGGCGGTGATGCAGGCATTGCGAAATCAGGCGGTAGACGAGCCGTACGTGAAAGTGCTGGAAGATATATATAGTGGCGGCACAGCAACCATAGTTCTGCGTAAAGAAAGTAACAAAATTCTCGTGAAGAAAGGTGTTAGGCAAGGAGACAATCTCCCCAGTACTATTCACAGCTTGTTTAGAGGAAGTATTCACAGACTTGGAATGGGAGCAGTTAGGGATAAGGGTAGATGGAGAATACCTCAGTAATCTGCGATTTGCTGATGGCATTGCCTTGCTAAGCAACTCGGGGGATGAACTGCAAATAATGATTGATGACCTAGACAGGAAAAGTAGAAAGGTAGGCTTGAAAATCAATATGCAGAAGACTAAGGTAATGTTCAACAGCCTCGGGAAGGAACAGCAGTTTACATTTGGAAGTAGTAGGTGAATATGTCTACTTAGGACAGGTAGTAACCGCAGATCCGGACCATGAAAAAGAAATACCAAGAAGAATAAGATTGGGATGGAGCGCATTTGGCAAGCACTCGCAGATCATGACTAGCAGCTTACCGATATTGCTAAAGAGGAAAGTATATAACAGTTGCATCATACCTATGGCGCTGAAACGTGGAGGCTAACCAAGTGAGTTCTGCTTAAGTTGAGGACAACCCAGAGGGCTATGGAATGAAAAATGGTAGGGGTAACATTAAGAGATAGGAAACGTACAGAGTGGGTCAGAGAAATAACTCAAGTTACCGACATTCTAGTGGAAATTAAGAAGAAAGGGACATGGGCAGGCCATGTAGTGCGAAGAGATGATAACCGATGGTCGCTTAGGGTAACAAACTGGATTCCAAGGGAAGGAAAGCGTAGCAGGGGGCGGCAGAAAGTTAGGTGGGCGGATGATATTAAGAAGTTCGCAGGGGTCAAGTGGATGCAGCTAGCACAGAACCGGGTTAAGTGGAGAAATATGGGAGAGACCTTCGCCCTGCAGTGAGTATAGTCAGACTGATGATGATGATGATGATGATGATGAACGGTCGATCAGACGTACCCTATACCCCACATCGTAGAAAGTTTGAGACAGTATCCCAGGCTAAGAATATTTCAATCTTAGACCTTGTTCGCGGATACTGGCAAGTTCAGCTTACTGAGCTTGCCAATCGCTACAAGGCTTTGATTTCCCCGTTAGGAACTTTCTGACCAGTAATGCTTAGCTTTGCGCTGAAGAATGCTTCTTTTTTTTTTTTTTTCTTTATTTCCTGGCTTTGGTTCATACCATTTCACAAGAACACAACACGAATAACACAAAACAAAGTACATATTTGAAGGTCATCATCAGCCAATGTCAGGCTGGCTTCGTCTCAGTACATTAAAACTCCCGCAACGACAGCAAAGGCTCTACCCTTGAGAGCCATTCGGGAGGTTCAGCAGCCACTTTCTGTATGGCAATTAACCAATTCACACTTTCTCGAAAGTATATTCTAGCGGGTCGAGCATCCCTGTCGCAGTGATAGCCCGCCATTCTGGAGCGCCATATAGAGTGGAGGCCCATGAGCATGATTAAATCATACGGAACGCCATCTTCATTATCAATGCTTAAATACCGGATGCCGTGGGAGTCTAGTGGAAATTCTTTCTTTATCGTACGTTGCAAAACATCCCAGAAATAAACCCCTTCCCAACAATGCAAAAAAACATGGTCTATTGTTTCCGGCTGCTTGCAGATTAAACAGTGCGCCCCCCACGGTAAAAAAAAAATCCCTTTCCTCCAAAAACTTCTTTACTGATAATGTTCCGGTGTGTAATTTAAAGAAAAATGTCTTAGCTCCTGGCGACACCTGCATTTTCTTTACTCTCTTCAAGACATCTCTGCCCGGACCTCCACTGTATAAGGTTCTGTACAAGGGTTGTGGCAAAACAATGTCACATAAATCGCGATACAGCTTTTTTCGTTTTACAGTGGACAAATATTCATTAGAAAAACGCACTGAAAGAAGTCTTACACTAGCGACGACCTCCCTGTAATAACCAAAAATCCTACCCGTAGCTTCTTCGGTGGAGACAACAAACTCCGGCAGTAGGCGCCGTAGCCTAACTTGGCAGACGGTGCGTAAGAAAGGGTCCGAAGCATCCCGAAAAAACAAAAACCGGTTGACCACCTGCCGTAAAAACAGATGGCCGAGTCCCAAACCGCCGTCTTTTACCCGACGGAACAAATTCGTCCTGCTGCAGCGTTCCCATTTACCTGCCCAAACAAAAACGGCGAAAATCCTGTGTAACTTCTGTACGTTTACGCGCGAACAACTCAAAACTTGCAATGCGTACCAAAGTTTTCTGATAAAAAAAAGATTGCGTACAGTAGCTCTGGCAAAAATCGACATGTTTGCGCCTTTCCACTTCTCGGCTCTCTCCCGTAGTTCGGTCATTTGCCCTTTCCAATAATGCTCGCTTTCGCGGTAGGCACCCAGCTCGACGCCCAAGTACTTGGTCGGTGTGTCTGTCCACGTAACATTGGCAAAGCGATCTGGTTTCGACGGCCACTGTCCATGCCAGAGCCCAAGGCACTTGGCCCAGTTCACCCCGCTACCGGTAACTTGAGAGAACTCACGGATACATTTGACAGCCTCACTGTTTTTCTCGCCTAGTGGACAAGGTTCTACATGGACTAATGTTGTCATAGCCTCTTTATACAGTCTGTGCCTGGCAACTCCGCGCTCCGCTGCCGTCGCCGCCGCTCCTCCTCCGTTGACAAGTTACGCCGCCGGCTGCCGAGAGATGGCGACAGCGACGTAGGTCACCCTCGTCAGGCGAGTGCCGGGTGCGCCGTGTTGCAATGCGGGTCCGGGTAGCCACGCGCTGCCGCGTTCTCGCTGTTTCGTGGACTGTTTTGCAGTGTGCAAGGTCATGCTTCTACTTTTCCCTGCCTTCGGGTGCTGCAGGTATACAGCATTGCACCAACTGGTAAGGGCCAGCTTTGCTTTGCCCTTCCAGCGATCGCTGCGAAGTGTTCAGCTTCTTTGAGGCTTGTAAACAATATTGACAGCATCAAACGCTGTGTTTATTAAGCGTCAGTACTGCAGTAGTAATGTCAGATGTGCACCTTTGCTTTCTGGACTGCAATGCTAATTGCTTCCCTGCCTAGCTCGTCTGCGTAGTGTGTTAGATGTGCTCCTGCGAAGTTGTTTTTTTTTTGTAGTATATCTCTAATTACGAAAATTTGTGATAAAATAGAAACACAGGATTTACCTATTGTGACTACTTTAAATTGAGTTAACCCGAATCATTCAAAGGCTATACTAGTTTTCCTTCTCATCTAAATCGCTGTCCCTCTCTACCATCGGAAACCGCAAAACACGTACTCAACCGAATTAAGACCTGTAAAAAATAACAGCACCAGAAGTGTGTTTATTACGCGTCAATAAGGAAATAATACTACTGTGAAGAGGAAGTAGTGCACGAGAAACATTCCAGGCAGTGGCACCGTGATTGCTGCGCGTGTTGCACCTGACTGTGTTCGCTGTCGCTGTGTTCGCCGCTGACCTGCCCAGTCCTGCTGATCGAGTCCTGCTGATCAAGTCCTGCTGATCAGCTCAATAATCCCCCATCTTACATTTGGTGGAGCTGCCGGTTAAGATCTATCCTCTCGCCCTGGAACTCTGCAGCCGCATATTACCATCTCCTGCGATGCCTCAGGACGTTAACAACCAAGCCGTACAAGTCGGCTCGGCCATCATCTGTTCCGGCTCCCTCCGCCAGCGAGACTAGGCCATCTTCAGCGGCACTGACGACCATGACATCGAGGACTGGCTCACATCCTATGAAAGAGTGAGCGCTTAGAACAAATGGGACGCGGAAACGAAATTAGACAACGTGATTTTTTATCTCACCGGCGTAGCCAATCTATGGTTTCGGAACGATGAAGCGGACATTCCATCATGGTCCGTGTTCAAAGCCAGCTTCTCGGAAGATTTCGGCCGTGCGGCTGTGAGGAAACGCCGCGCTGAACAGCGCTTGCGTGCGCGGTGTCAGCTTGGGGGCGAGAATTTTACGAGTTATATCGAGGACGTCGTCGACTTGTGCAAGCGCCTGAACGCTCAGATGTCAGAGGCCAACAAAATCAAGCACATTCTGCAAGGCATAGATGACGACGCCTTTCAGATGCTGACTGCGCGAGATATCCTCACCGTTGCTGAAGTGGGCCCACTGTGTCAAAGTTATGATGAACTGCGCAAACAAAGGACCATAACTCGCGCGAACACCATGCACTCTGAGTCGCTTGCTGGCCTGACAGATGCAGCTGAACATTCCGCGCTCCTGCCACAAATCAAGAGCTTCATTCGGGAAGAAGTTGCTCGACAGCTCTCCCTTATGTCCTGCCATGAAGAGCCTTCCTCATATCTAGCTTCCAGTTTTCGGCAGATCATTCAAGAACAGGTAGCTGAATCTCTTCCTCCAGCCCCTCAATCCTGCCTGTCGCAGCCCCGTTGACATATGCGGCTGCTGCTGCCCGACCACCACCTACATATGCTCCGCCGCAACCTGCCTACGTGCAGCCGCCTTCTAGTCCAGCTCGAGTACCTGCGTAGTTTATTCAGCCGGCTCCAAGACCGCGCAATCCCTGGAGCACGACAGATAACCCACCAATTTGTTACACTTGCGGGCTGGCTGGACGTATTTCTCTTTATTGCCGAAACAGCCTCCCAGTGTCGGCACCACCTACTCATGGCCCTGGGTACTGGTCATCGACGCCTCAGTATTCCGCGCCTACTGAGCCTCCAGCCGGCCGTCATTTCTTCACCGTTCAGTCATGTCCGACCGCCTTCACCCTCGCCGCGACGCCGGTCTATCTCTCCGATGCGACGTCGACAGAACGCTTCACTTGAAGAAAACTAGAGGCTGCAGTTCCTGAGGCGATAACTGCGACCCCGTCGAACTTCCCAAGTCCTCATCTGTCGCCGGCAAACCTCATTGAAGTTTTCATCCAGGGTGTTGCTGTCATGGCTCTAATTGACACTGGTGCTGCGATTTCGGTTATGAACGCAAAACTATGTAGCTCTTTAAAGAAAGTGAAGTCGCCAATTTCGGGACTTTCGTTGCAAACGGCCAGCGCTCAGCATATCAAGCCTTTAGCAGCGTGCAACGCTCGAGTAGTTATCTAGAATTGCCTTTATACGATTTAGTTCGTCGTGCTGCCAAGTTGCTCACACGCTGTGATTTTAGGCTGGGATTTCCTATCGCGCCACGCTGCTATTATCGATTGTGCTCGAGCTGAAGTGGGGTTCTCGACTTTGCCCGATGCCTAACCAGACTCTGATCCATCAAATTCCTGTGCTAGAGACCTCGTCGCCGAAGATATCGACCTTCCTTCCTACGCTTCTGTGCTTGTTCGCGTCGCTTGTGCCTCTGTTAGCGATGACACCGTTCTCTTCACACCAGCCCATACTTTCCTGCGCCGCAAGTTGCTTCCATTGCCCTACGCTGTGCTCGCTATTTCCGCTGGCCTTTCCATGTTATGGGTCTCTAACCCATTTAACTCCCCTACTGCTTTGAATGCTTCGGCGGTATCCAGCCAATCGCATCTGTTCTGATCTCTGAGGAACCTCACGATGCGCCGCACCTGCCATGACTGCGCTCAGCCCCCCTTCACATGCACCGGCTTCCCCCTCTACAGACTTCTTCCATCGACGCCGATCTTCCTCCGGCGCAGCGCACTCAGCTTTTGAACCTACTACATCACTTTCGCTCCTCCTTCGACTTTGATCAAAATTCTTTAGGTCAAACATCTACAGTCACTCATCGCATCGACACCGGCACCCACGCACCACTGCGACAGTGCCCCTATCGTGTGTCTGCAACCGAACGCCAGGCTATTGAAGAGCAAGTCGACCTAATGATTCAGAATGAAGTGATTCAGCCCTCAAGCAGCCCTTGGGCGTCACCTGTAGTCCTCGTAAAAAAAAGAAAGATGGTTCTATCTGCTTCTGTGTCGATTATCGCCGCCTTAACAATATTACGCGAAAGGACGTCTACCCTCTCCCACGCATCGACGATGCTCTTGATTCTTTGCAAGGCGCCGAGGTCTTTTCTTCCATAGACTTACGTTCCGTGTACTAGCAAGCTCCACTGGAACCGGCTGATCACCACAAAACTGCCTTTGTAACTCCCGACGGCTTGTACGAATTTACAGTTATGCCGTTTGGCCTTTGTAATGCTCCGGCAACATTTGAGCGGATGATAGACACCATTTTGCGTGGCCTAAAGTGGAAGACGTGCCTCTGCTACCTCAACGACATTGTCGTCTTTTCTCCTGACTTTGACACACACCTCTACCGTCTGAAGCACGTTTTGACCTGCCTATCTGAATCCGGACTGCAGCTGAATTTGAAAAAATGTCATTTTGCCGCCCGCCAGCTCACCATGTCTCCAAAAAAGATGTATCTCCAGATCCTGCCAAACGTCGTGCCGTAGCAGCCTTTCTCAAACCGACGTCCATCAAAGATCTACTACGTAGCTTCCTAGGGCTGTGCTCTTACTTTCGCCGCTTTATTAGAAATTTTGCTTCAATTGATGCTTCCTTGACAGACCTTCTGTCCGGCAGTTCCGACCTTTCGTCGTGGTCGCCAACGTGCGACGATGCCTTCAACGCTTTACGCCGCATGCTCACGGTACCGCCTGCCCTACGTCACTTCGACCCCACAGCGCTTACTGAATATTGGTCTCGGCGCTGTGCTCGCTCAGCGCAAATCATGTTATTCTGAATACGTGGTCGCCTATGCTAGCCGTACAATTACTCTGTCACTGAAAAAGAGTGCTTAGCGATTCTTTTGGCTCTTACTAAATTCCGCCCTTACCTCTATGGCCGCCCTTTTGACGTAGTGACGGACCACCATGCGCTTTGCTGGCTTTCCTCACTGAAAGACCCGTCAGGCAGACTAGCAAGATGAGCTCTTCGACTTCAGGAATATGATGTCCGCGTTGTTTACCGCTCCGGCCGCAAGCATACGACGCCGACGCACTTTCCCGCTGCCCCCTTACAGCTGAGGTCGCGAGCCTTTCCTTTTCCGACGATTCCCCGCCATCGCCTCACAACAATGACATGCCGTCAGCGCAACGGCAAGATCCTTGGAAAAATTCTCTCCTCAATTTTATCTGCAATCCTACAGCTGCTTCTCCATCACGTGCTCTCCGCCGCCATGCTTCCCACTTTGCAATTCGTGATAACCGCCTCTACCATCGCAACTACTACGCAGATGGCCGCAAGTGGCTGCTAGTTATTCCCCGACAGCTACGTTCGCAAATCTGACTATTTCCACGCTGACCCACAATCCCGTCACGCGGATGTCTTTAAGACCTACACTCGTCTCCGGCTGCGTTACTACTGGCGGGGCATGTACACCTTCGTACTCAAGTACTTTCGCTCATGCCTCACCTGTCAGCGTCGCAAGCCATCTCCTCAACGTTCTGCTGGAGAGTTGCTGCCGTTACCCAGCTCCCCACGCCCTTTCGACCGCGTCGGCTTGGATTTGTACGGGCCGCTTCCCTACACTGCAGCTGGCAACCGCTGGGCTATCGTAGCCGTTGATCATCTGACGAGGTATGCAGAAACCGCCGCACTTCCATCTGCCACAGCGTCAGAAGTAGCTTCCTTCATTTTGCAGCGATTTGCTCTTCGCCACGGCTCACCTCGAGAGCTGCTCAGCGACAGAGGACGCGCTTTCTTGAGTAACGTTGTGAAAGCCTTGCTCACCAAGTTCAACACTGCCAACATCCCCAGACTGATGGCCTCACTGAGCGTTTCAATCGTATTTTTGGTGACATCCGACATCCACAAGAAACAACATCTATGTGAACCCGATACCCAAGCACATGCACCATGAGTTACAGAAGGGTCGAAGGATAGCCAGAGTCAAATCATTGGAAAAACAATTGTCTAAAGACGCGGAAGTTGTCTACGTGGACATAGGGGCTTACGGCGAGCCTGGCAAGTTCACAATAGCTGCAGTTGACCACCAGAAGAGGCCAATTATTCAGGCTTCGATCTATGCCAAGGATCCTGCGGAAGCGGAATCACTGGCAATAGCCGTCACCATAAAAATACAAGACCACCAAAAGAAGTCATCACACGTAGTGACGGACTCTCAAC
The DNA here is from genome assembly GCF_055883805.1 of Amblyomma maculatum. NCBI lineage: Eukaryota > Metazoa > Arthropoda > Arachnida > Ixodida > Ixodidae > Amblyomma > Amblyomma maculatum. The sequence continues at coordinate 476,890,173 of NC_139344.1, read as the reverse complement.
CAGCCTGTAGGGACTACCTGGCCGGAAAACCTCATAGAAGAGCGTGTGCAATATTACGTTCTATCTCCCAGACGCACACAATTACATGGACACCTGGACACGAAGGCCTAGAAGGAAATGAGGCAGCGAATGATCTAGCCCGATCTCTCACAAACCAGGCGGATCCCCATCCCTACCCCACTCCTCTCCTAGGACCCTACGGCGACAGGCTGGAACACCTACGGTTATAAAGAAGAATTTTCTCACCACCACACAAACAACTTGCTTCCTCGGACGCTAGAGACTGGAGAAAAATACAAACAAACACATTCCCTAATCTTCACATTTTAAATAAGATAAGCCCAACAAAATACACGAGTTACTGTCCTTGGTGTGGTGCAAGCGCCACACACTATCACATCTCTTGGGAATGCCAGGACAAACCTGACCCAACGTTACTAGTGCCATGCCCGACACACGGAGGCGGCTCTGACCAGCGACAACCTGGACCAGCAAGCCTGGATTATACAGCTAGTCCGCAAGTCAGCTGCTGCCAGCGGAGCCCTGGACTAGGGGCACCGACCACCCAGCTCCTGCGAATTCTTACTGATTATTATGCTCATTAAAAGTTTTCTCCCTCTCTCTCTCTCTCTATGTACGCCTCCTCCAACCACTCAAATTGGGACCTCGTCCTTCCGTGTGTCACTTACGGTTGCAATACCGCAACGCAGTCTACTACTGGCTTCTCTCCTTTTTTTCTCCTCTACGGCAGTCACCCCTGTACTACAATCGACACCATACTCCCGTATCAGCCAGACATATCAGAGTATACTCCTGCGTCTCAAGCAGCCCAGCATGCGAAAGACTGTCGACAAGTTGGCCGCGCATTCACGGCTAACACCCAGTACCGCCATAAATCCAACCATGACAACCAACACTCGACACCGGACTTCTCGTCTGGAGCACTTGTGTGACTGTGGATACCTTCCAATGCTCCTGGACTGTCTTCAAAATTTCGTGCTAAATACTATGTCCCATACAGAGTTCTGAAGCGCACCTCCCCGGTTAATTATGCGGTGGAACCTCTTACGCCGTCTCATGATCTACGTCGGCGTGGACGAGATATTGTTCACATCCAGCGCCTCAAACCCTATTATGACCCTGACGTCTTTCTCATGCCGTAAGTCGCCAGGATGTCTCCTCTTCGTCCCGGGGGTAATTGTTAAAAAGAAGCAGTGCACGAGAAACATTCCAGGCAGTGGTATTGTGATCGCTGCGCGTGTTGCACCTGACTGTGTTCGCTGTCGCTGTGTTCGCCGCTGACCTGCACAGTCCTGCTGATCGAGGCCTGCTGATCTGCTCAATAAACCCCCATCCTACAATATTGACACGTGCTTCGGGGCGTCAGAAAGGAAGAAGCTGGGGAGAAGAAGAAGAAACAGAAGCCACAGTGGTGTGTGCTGGTGTTCCTTGGGGACAGGCAGCACTTTAGACGACAAATAAACACCCCCGTTAAGTACTGAGTACGTACCAGTTGTGGTAGCGTTTGCGGTGTAGATAACACGGGTCCCCGTTGTCTTCGACGAAGCCGCCGATACGCTGGTTTGCCACTTCTACCATCTAACATGGCTCAAGACGGCGACGCTGATCGAACAACACCTGCCTTGAGCAACTAGCAGCACTACCGCGAGCCGCACACATTTGGTGGAAAATCTGGCGAGGACATCGACGAGGGGTTAACCAACTACGAACGGGTGAGCCGGTACAATCATTGGGATGCGACCGTGAAACTAGCGAACGTAGTGTTCTTGGAAGGCACTGCCCTAGTTTGGTTTGACAATTATGAAGACTCACCAGCTGGGATGGTTTCACAGAAGAGATAAAGGAGTGCTTTGGCGACGGATCGGCGAAGAAGAAACGCGCAGAGCAAACGTTGATGCAGCGGGCCCAGGTATTTGACGAGACTTGCACCGCATATATCGAGGATATTATGAAATTGTGCAAGATTGTAAACCCTCGAATGTACGAGGAAGATAAAGTGGGCCACTTGCTCAAATGTTTCGCTGTAGACGTCTATAATTTTCTTATCAGCAAAGACAATTTGAACTCTACAGCTGACTTCATCAGCCACTGCCGCACTTTAGAAACCTTGAAGTTGCGTCGCATCACTCCTAAATTGGGCGACTGGCCAACGTCACATCTGTTGCGAGCGTTGATGTCAGTGCTCCGGAGTCCATGGCTGATCTGATACGCCGGATCGTGCGGGAAGAATTACTGCGTGACAAAGATTCTGCGTGCCGGGACGAACACCAGTATGACGGTTGCGCGCTGCAAGCAGAACCCGCGACCCCATCAACTTCCTGGACTCCGGCTTTAAATACGTCACGCTTTGGCGAGAGCAGACAGAATTCCGATTTAAGCACTTCTCAGCCACGGACAGGCCGAAGGACCACCTACACACGCCAGGTGGTTCGTCAGCAACACCGTCCCGATTACTACCGGCAACCAGAACGAGTTTCCACCCGCATTTACTCGGACCGGTGGCGCCAGCAACCTGTGTGTTATACCTGTGGTATGACTGGACACGTCTTCCGGTATTGCCGTCGGCGTGGCCTGCTGCCACAAGACCATCGCCCGCTGCCCAACGTTTCTGATCATTTCGACACTGAATTTTATCCGACACCGACTCTGGATACATACCGCCCGGCACAGATGCGAAGCGGATCGCCTGCTTCGAACCGCAGCTTGACACCGCCAACCCAAAGACAGCGACAATCACCGTCTCCTCGGCGCCGTTCTTCCCCTTCGGGAAACTAGAAGACGCGGCCGAGGGGTGTGAGGTCGCCGGAAAACCAACGTTCCTAATACCTCTATGACACTAATTGACACTGGCGCAACAGTCTCTGTTATGAGTTTAGCATTCAAGAATCGCTTAGGACATAAAGTGATGTTTAGCGTGAATCAAGCTGTGGTATTCCGTAGTGTTGACGGTAAATCATTGGTGCCTTTGGGTGTTTGCTATGCGAAAGTTGTGATTGGTGGCCAAGCGTTTCGAACCGAATTCTCAGTATTGCCTCGTTCCACGCATGAAGTAATTTTAGGTAGGGACTTTTTGCAACAGTGTGGTGCAACGTTAGACCGCCGTAGTGGACATATCTCGCTTAATGCTGCGTTGATGTCGGGTCTTGTAGAAACCTCGTCGCTCGATTTAGGAGCATTTTCTGTGTCTGAAGATACAGTTGTACCTGCGATGTCCGGAGAATTCATTCAAGTTATTTCATCTACGAATATATGAGAGGATTTCGGCGCCGTAGTGGAACACTGGCCTGTGCAAAGAAGAGTGTCTTGGTACCTCGTTGCATAGTTTCAGTCACTAGAGGCCACACCTTGCTGTGGACTGTAAGCTATTCAGACGAGCCAGCCCTCTTGCCTCGTGGCATGAGGCTCGCTCATTACGAGGAAGGTGTGTCGAATTACGTGGCGGCACTAAGTAACCATGCTCCTGAAAAGAAAACGTCCCATTTTGCAGAGTCCCGAATCCAGGCAATGATAAACACATCTTTGGGAGCACAGGAGCGCCGAATTTTGACTGACCTGCTTTCCAATCATGTTTCGGTTTTCGACTTCGCCAAAGATCATCAGCTACCGATTCCAAATTCTCGCATCCTTCATTGAATTGACACTGGAATCTCTCGCCCAATCAGACAGAAGCCTTATCGTGTGTCTCCGATCGAACGTCAGCTTATTGACGAACAAGTTCATGACATGCTCCAACTTGGCTTTATCCAGGAATTTTCAAGTCCTTGGGCGGCTCCAGTTGTTTTCGGTAGAAAGAAAGACAACACATGGCGTTTCTGTGTGGATTATCGTCGCCTTAACGCCGTCACCAAAAACGATGTATATACCCGCTTCCACGTATTGACGACGCAATCAACTGTTTTCATTCGGCGTCATAATTCTCTTCGGTAGCCTTGAGATCGGGGTACTGGCAGATACCGATGAACCCAAGCGACAAAGAAAAGACGCCATTTGTAACACCCGATGGTCTCTATGAGTTCAACGTAATGCCCTTTAGATTGTGCAATGCGCCTGCCACGTGCGAACGATTCATGGACACCATTTTGCACAGACTCAAGTGGAAAATTTGTTTGTGCTATTTGGACGACGTTGTGATCTTCGGCAAGACCTTTCAGGAACACAATAGCCGCCTCGCTATCCTTGATTGCATTGAGAGAGCAGGCCTCGTCCTCAACTCTAAGAAGGGCCACTTTGACGAACAATAAATAATAGTTCTTGGTCACTTGGTCGATAAGGATGGTGTTCGGCCGGATTCTCAGAAGATTGCGGCTGTAACCAGCTTTACAGCACCGAAATCAGTGAAGCAGCTTCGGAGCTTTTTAGAACTTTGTTCCTATTTTCGTCGTTTTGTGCCCAGATTCACTGACATCGCATACCCGCTCTCGTTCCTTCTGCACAAAGATGCACCGCTGAATTGGACTACTGACTGCGACTCTGCCTTCCGCTACCTCAAATTCCTTCTGACATCAGGACCTATCCTACGTCACTTCTGTCCTTCTGCCCCCATCGAAGTTCACACCGATGCTAGTGGCGTGGGCGTTGGTGCTGTGCTCATCCAGCGTCATGGCACTGATCAGCACGTGATAGCTTATGCTAGTCGTTCGTGGAGGAAGGCGGAGCGTAACTACACCGTTACTGAACAAGAGTGCCTCGCAGTGGTTTTTGCGGTGCAACGATTCCGTTCCTACCTATATGGCAACGTTTTTACCATCGTCACTGACCACCATCCGCTCTGTTGGCTCGTAAATCTTCGTGACCTTTGCGGCCGGCTCGCTCTATGGGCATTGCGGTTACAAGAATTTAACTTCACTGTGGCATACAAAAACGGCCGTCAACATGCTGACGCTGACGTCCCCCAGCTCGGTTCCCCCACCCAGACTATAGTTGAAGTACTGAGAGATAGATTTTGCAGCGTTCATGCCTACTTCAACGTACTCCGCAAGTGGCCAGACTTTAATCTGGCGCACACTGATATATACTCTTTCACGGTTTTCGCTCGGCAGGGCATGTTGGAAGGTACATTTCATCGGCGTCCTTGGCACAGAGGAAACGCTTTACTCCCATCCAATGCTTATGTCCTAGTGCTGACATAAGCATTGGATGGGAGTAAAGCACTTCCTCTGTGCCAAGGACGCCGATAAAATGTACCTTCCAACATGCCCTGCCGAGCGAGCCAAAGGTGAGCTCCCCAGAACCAAAGCTAGGTTCGCCCCAGCCGCCAGGCTTCCGTCGAGGCCCCGTTCCCTTCGGCAACGGAAACCAACGCGTTTGCGGCTGGGGCGAACCTAGCTTTGGTTCTGGGGAGCTCACCTTTGGCTTGAAAGAGTGGAAAGGAGAGTGAGAGTAGGTACAAGCTAGTAATGCTGAAACTTGGGAAAAGACTGGTGGAACACAGGTGGAAGCACCTAGTACGGAAAGGCTTAAAGGCTGAGTACACACCATGAAGGGTGCAGGAACGGTGTGAAAGCCGACCTCGGAAACGGTTAGTAGCCGGTGAACAAATCGCCAAGTGCTCACGTGGGAAGTATCCTCTGTAGGATACAAGGACCTCCAGCACTAGAGCGGACATAAGCATTGGATGGGATTAAAGCGTTTCCTGCGGTTCCCAGGACGCCGATGAAATGTACCTTCCAACATGCACTGCCGAGCGAAAACCGTGAAAGAGTATCCATCAGTGTGCGCCAGATTAAAGTCTGGCCACTTGCGGAGTACCTTGAAGTAGGCATGAACGTTGCAAAATATATCTCTCAGTACTTCAACTAGAGTCAGGGTGGGGGAACTGAGCTGGGGGGACGGGGAACCTCAAAAGCGGCTTCAAGTAGGGAACCTGTCTCAGAAGCCGGAGACCCGGCAAACGCATTGCGGTGGTGGAATGATCCAAGGGCCGAGGGCCGCATATTCGGCTAAGAGCGAGTGTTCGCCCTCTACGGAGGCCCATATGGGAGCTCGACTCGAATTGTCTGAAATTCAAATCCTACGCGGCCCACATTCCTCTCCAACTTCCCATAACCTTATCCCAATTCCTATTTCCCATTACCCTACAACCCATCCCTTCCGCTACTTCCCAGGGGAGATACGTGGGGTCTCCCCGGGAGACCCCACGTACCTACTCTCAACCACTGCTTACGAAGTATCCCTATTTCTTCTGCGATTTCTCGTCCTGCGCCATGGCCCTCCTCGAGTTCTGATCATTGACCGTGGGCGCCAATTTACAGCTGAAGTTATCGAAGAACTCCTTCGTCTATGCACCTGCGAGTACCGTCATACCACGCCGTATCACCCGCAATTGAATAGGCTTGTTGAACGGACCAACCGCACTCTGACCACTATGTTGGCGATGTACGTGGACTCTGATCACAAGAACTGGGATGACATCCTCCCTTTCATTAAATACGCGTATACCACTGCACAGCATGAGACGACTGGCTACAGTCCGTTTTAAAACCTGCATGCTCGAGTTCCCCGCAGTTGTCTTGATACCATCCTCCCTTTCTCCCTCCACAACTAGCCTTCTATCGCCACCACTTTATGTCGAGCCGAATAAGCTCGCCGCGTTGCCCGCCTCCGCATCCTGGACTCACAGGAACGTTCGAAGGAGCGTTATGACAACCAGCGCCCACATGTCTCTTATGTGCCCGGTGATTTAGTGTTGCTGTGGACGCCGCTGCGCAAGCGTGGTTTATCCCATAAGCTGCTGTTGCGCTATAGCGGCCCTTTTGTCGTTTTGGAGCGCCTGAGTGACGTGAACTATGTAATTTCACGCCGAATCCAAAGTAGCCGATGCTCACGCCAGACTGAGGTGGTGCATATGGCTTGGCTAAAAATGTTCCATCTCCGGCACCTTCCTTAAACTGCTTGCCCTGGGGCTTCGGCTGCGAGGGTGGAAGTGTCACGTGCTTCGGGGCGAAGCTGGGGAGAAGAAGAAGAAACAGAAGCCACAGTGGTGTGTGCTGGTGTTCCTTGGGGGACTCGCAGCACTTTAGACGACAAATAAACACCACCGTTACGTACTGAGTACTTAACAATATTAAATGTGCACGTGTATTTTCTGGAATTTGATGCTAACTTCCTCCCTGGTTAGCTCGTCTGTGTGGTATGTTACATGTGCTCCAGCGCAGTATATTTTTTCGCTAGCTGTACAATTCTGTGAAAAAATAAAAACACAAGCTTTGCCTATTGTGACGATTATTTTGGAGTGATCGAAACAGAAAGATGCAACACGTATATTTGTCTTTCCTTGTTTTTCAAGTTAAAAAAAGCACGTTTGTACGACGCGCTGAGCTATTGAAAGGAACAGCTGATACCAAAATTGTTCTCCTTACAGATCTCAATGGCATTCTGCGATGCAGGTATTCCAGTCATCTGTAAATCAAGCTTTCTTCTGAAGTGCTATCAGTGACAGAAGTCACCGTGAACATTTTTTCCTAATTGTGGCACTATTCATCACACCACTTCTACATGGTACTCTTGTAGCAAAATTGCTGCTGTGAAATGTGTAAATAAATGCTGGTGCGTTTCTTCTTAAATTTTGTTTTATTGCAGCGGAGACTGGCATTGTAATTTTTCTATTAACATTGGCGCTAGCGGAGCAGTCATGCAGTGGGCCTCGGGCATATCTCAAGCTATCGTTGTAGCTTTTCGCCCGAGAACCATTTCCTGTATATTATTGGAAATATGCACGAGAGAAGCTCGCCATGCGGTAGCAAGTAGTACCGATCTTTCACGTCAAACGAGCAAGCCATTAGACCTTTCTTCTTGTGTACTTTGAAAGACTAACACATGCTGGGCATTTTTTACCTGCAAAGGGTGTCTAAGGTTACGGAAATAGAGATCTTTAAATAAGTTGCCAGAGAGCTTTCCCACGTGCCTTTCTCGGAAATAATTACTTGAAATGGCAGTCAGGTTTATGGGTGCGAGAGCAAAATCATAACTGTAAACAACAACCTTTACTATTGCCGAGTGAATTTCTTAGAGCTTCAAGGTTGTGGGAATAATTATTTCCCTCGCCCGCATGACGCGGCGACCACTTGCTCTTTCTCACGGAGAGCCCTTATCTTTCCCCTCCTGGCTTCCTTCCTCCGGCGCTTGGGCGGAGGAAGGTGAGAGATCGCCCCTCCTTCCCCCTCCCCTCTCATCTCCGCGGCTTCATCCAGGGAGACGACGCCACGACGCCGTAAGGCGCAGATGACACTGAGGAACAACATTGGGAGTTCCCAATAAACAGCCACGACTGTGGTCAGAGCTAGCGATGTGACCCCGGTTCTCAGAGCGGAGCAGAAGCCCCGTGAGAACCCCACAAGGTTAATTTTCTTATAAACTTTCCTTGCAATAGATTTAGCCTTTGCCAAAGCGACATTTTTACCTGATTGAAAGACGACAGAATTGCTTCGCGGCCTTTCGCAACATAAAGCTGTTGTAGAAAATGGGGGATACACGTTTCTTAGAAAACGCTGCACATAGGGGGGTACCAGACGAGCGCAGGAAGAAGAAAACGAGAACACAAACGGCTTCCAGGAATTGGTCCGCACTTCGAACGCGCAAACGAAACCCGAGCCGAAGCTGCAGATGGCCCGCTCCTGCCCCGCGAAGACCAGTGATTTGTGACGTCTGATATGACCTCAGCAATACCGAAGCCACAGCAGAAAGCCCTCTCCCCCCTATCCTCCTTTCATGTTTCTCTCCTCTCCAGTGCTGTCCGACTCTTGTAAAATAAACCTAGTCTCGTAACCGTTACCGAACGTGTGTGTGTCGATCCTTTGAGGCTCCTGCGTGCGAGCAACGCGCAGTAAAAAGTAATCGTGGTGCGACCTTGCTAGCATCGCTCCGTAGTGCTCGCTGTACAGTGAAACTTCTGACTAACCTAACGAAGAAAACTAGGAACTCTACATTTTGGTGCTGAAACCCAGGAAGTGTTGGTCAACTGTCCTCAACGGCGACATGGAGCGACTTCGAAAGATGCAAGCACCACTACGACAGGCCATCGACAAGATCGTCGTAGCAGTCGCCAACCTTCTACAACAGCCTGCAGTCGAAAGCGGTGAGCTGGAAGAACAATTTGACCTTCTTGTCGAGCAGTCACAAGAGTTAAAAACAGTCAACGACAGAATTGAAAAGAAAATAGATGTTCAGGAACTTGAGGCAGAGTTGTCCGCAAGCTCTGCCTACAATGAGAAGATAAGCGTCACTAAAACGCGTATAAAAAGAGCTCTGCGAGATCAAGCCTCAAGCGAAGACCGATCGACAACTCCGTCATTAACGGGGGCCTCTTGTGAGCCTCATTCTCAGCAGTTAGTCCACGCCAACATTACCACAAGCCAGCTTCCCTCGACAACAACGAAATTGCCGAAGCTCGATATCGTCAAATTTAATAGGGACTTGCGATCATGGCAGAGATTTTGGAACCGATTCGAGCCAACTATTCACGATAACGGAGCTCTTTCAGCAATCGATAAATTTCAGGACCTGACAAGCTATCTTACAGGGAAGGCTGCCGCGGCTATTGAAGGTTTGTCGTTAAGCGATGAGAACTATGCCGTTGCCATCAAGACCGTGACAGAAAGATTTGGCAAGGAGGACGTCATCATCGAGGAGCACTTGTCTCGCTCGCTTGTAAACAGCCTCCATGACTCAGGATGATGAGGTCAGTCTGGGGTCCGAAGCACGTACTGAGTGTTGTTTCTGACTGTACTTAGGAAAAGCATTCACCTTTGCCTTGAATATTACCGAAGGAAGGCCAGTACTGCAACCGTTCCCCAAGACGAGCTCCAAGATTTCCTCAATTTCCTCATACAGACGACTTTGTGTTTGAAATGAACACCCTAATAGATTTTTGAGTTCACGGGAAGACACGAAGAGATTTTTGCTGCAAGCATCAGCGCGTATTTTCGACCCCTTTGGGTTTCTTGCACCAATTTCCACCACAGCGAAGGTTTTGTTTCAAACCCTTTGGGAGCGAGGTACGCACTGGGATGAGAAACTGCCTTCAGACGCACTTGAGAAATGGGACATTTGGTGTCAACAGCTTCCTGAGCTTCGCCACATCTCCGTAACTCAAAAACTAGCCTTGAAAGGAGAGCATGACGAGCCTGAGCTTCACATTTTCTGCGATGCCAGTCCGAGAGCTTATGGTGCCATCGCTTACGTCCAGACAAAAAATAAAATGGGAGTTTCACTGTATCCCTTTTGATGGCGAAGGCAAGGGTGGTTTCGCTAAAGAGCCTGTCATTGCCGCGTTTGGAACTAATGGGGGCCCTGATAGGAGCTCGGTTGGCCAAAATGCTTCTTCAGCAGCTGAACGTGACAGCCATTTCGATTCACTGCTGGAGTGACTCATCCGTGGCCCTGAGCTGGATAAAAAGCACTGCCTTGAGGTGGGAACCTTTCGTTGCCAACAGAGTGCAAGAGATTCAGTCTCTGACTGATCCAACGGTTTGGAGGCATTGCCCTGTAAAGACAAACCCCGCAGATCTAATAAAAAGGGGCATTATGCCTTCCGCTTTGGTTGAAAGTGAGGCATGGTGGAATGGGCCGGCATGGCTGAGGACGACCAACGAGCGCCCCGCGTTTCTAGCGAACACTGATAGCAGCTCTTGCGCAGTGGAAGAAAGAGTTGTGCAGGTGCTGAATGCAGTAACCTGCAGTGCACCGGAGCAACTGTTGGATATTGTGAATATCAGCTTCTTAACCAGAGTTATAAGGGTAACCGCGTGGGTACAGCGCTTCCTGAAAACCTCTCGCAACCCTTCCCGGAAACAAGGAGAGTTAGCTGCGACAGACCTGGCACAGGCCGAGAAGTACTGGCTTCGAGTGTCACAAAAGACAAGCTTCTCTGAAGAAATAAGCGCAATTCAATCGTTAGCTACCCTGGACAAGAAATCACCCATCCTAGCTCTCAACCCTTTTCTCGACGCTGACAGCGTACTTAGAGTTGGCGGCTGACTTCAACATAGCGCGGAAGAAGAGAGCACAAAACACCCCGCTATACTCTCATCAGCACACTGGTTCACACTGTTGCTCATGACGCGAGAGCACAAACGGTTGCTTCATGCGGAAGTGCGAGACATGCTATGCCACCTTTGTGAGCGCTACTGGGTACTTAGAGCGAGGCAGACTGTAAAATCCATAATCCAGCGTTGTCTTCAGTGCCAGAAACAGCGCTGCCGACTTGCTGCAGAGCCTGTGGCCCCCTTCCATCAGACTGTGTCAAAAGGGCTGACCCATTTCAGATCACAGGTGTCGATTTTGCGGGCCCTTTATTTTTGAATGACAGAGGTACAACACGCAAGGGCTATGTGGTTCTCTCTTTACGTGCGAAGTAACCAGCGCAATCCATCTCGAACTCGTTGGCGACCTCACTTCAAACTCATTTCTCATGGCATTCAGACGATTTGTCTCCCGCCGAGGAATGATCAAAGTCATGTGTTGAGATAACGCTCTAACATTCAAGAGAGCATCAAAAAACCTCGAAAAGATGTTCCAAGTGGCAAGGGGTAGCAGATGTCCTCACCTACATAGGACAAAATGGAATATCATGGAAATTCATTGTAGAGAGAGTGGCATGGAGGGCGGCTTTTGGGAAAGGATGGTGCGTACTGTGAAAACCTGTCTTCGCAAAACTCTTGGAAGAAGCTGTCTCGATTTTGACGGCCTGCCCACTGTCCTAACAGAGGTTGAGGCGGTCCTGAATTCCCGTCCCTTCACGTATACGTCCACTCGGATGCGGGGGAGCCAGCGCCCCTAACACCAGCCCATTTCCTTGTCGGGCGTCAATTTACAGCTTTGCCATCCACAGCTGCAGCCACTTCTGCGGAGTCAACGCGTCACGCTGCTTGATTCATTCTGGAGACGATGAAGGCGCGAATACCTCCTAGAGCTGAGGTCTGCGCACTGGACCAAACCCACGCGGCAGCGAAGTGTTACGGAAGAAGATATTGTGCTTTTAGGCGATGAACGGCCAGATGTGGCCGATCGCTCGAGTCAAGAAGACCTTCCCAGGGAGGGACGGCAATGTACGCGCCTGCACAATTGTGCTCCCAAACAAGAGGGAGCATCGGCGACCAGTGCAAGCCCTTTTTCCTCTCGAACGCGAAGGCGAGGATGTCCCACGCTCACGACAGAAATGAGCTGCAGCTCATTTGGGGGGGGGGGGGGGGGGGGGGGAGGATGTAGAAAATGAGGGATACACGTGTCGAAAACGCTGCACATAGGGAGGCACCAGAAGAGCGCAGGAAGAACAAAACGAGAACACACACGGGTTCCAGGAATTGGTCCGCACTTCGAACGCGCAAACGAAACCCGAGCCGAAGCTGCAGATGGCCCGCTCTTGCCCCGCGAAGACCAGTGATTTGTGACGTCTGATTTGACCTGAGCATGCCAAAGCCACAGCAAAAAGCCCTCTCCCCCTTTCCTCCTCTCATGTTTCTTTCCTCTCGTGTGCTGTCCGACTTTTGTAAAATAAACCTAGTCTCGTAAAGGCCCGTTTATACTAGACCGACGCGACGCCGATGCCGATGCGACGCCGATGTCGGTGGTCGGTGGGTCGGTCGGCCGATCCTGTCGTTGATGCACCGGTCAGTCCCACTAGGCCGACAACGACGCCAGCTCGACCAACGACCGCCTGTCGTCGTAGTGTGACAAGTTCCCAGACCAGCGACGCCGACGAAACGCATCGGCCGAAGGTCGCCCGATCAGTCCTCGGCAGATCGTCGAGCAAGCGAAAATGAAATGCCGATGAACGACGTACTGTACATGGCTGCGCTTCCCTGTGTCATATACATGCTAAAATATAGGCAAGGGAGGATGGCGGTTCATATTATCACACTTCGACACTCACGGGTGTTCTTTTTTTCGTTGAACATGAGTCAACGCCGGCCCCGTTGAAGGCGAGTAGGCCTAGCGAGCCCGCGGGAATCGTGTGTGTGATTTCGACGATCGTGGGGAGCAAATTATTATGTTTTAACGAGTGCAAACGGTCATCGAGGGTATGTATGGTTATAGTGACCTAAGACCGACGTTTGTTTTTATCACGGGACGCCGGTACAGAAAGCGGTAAGCGCCGGTGTAACCCGGTCTGCCGAGCAATGTTGAGGGCGGCTGGTAGTAGTCGACGGCACTCGTGGGGCGCAAATAACACCGTTTTAATGCATGCAAATGGTTGACGAACATACTTCCGGTTAAAAGGAATTAAATCGAGCACTGATGGCATCGAAGAAAGTAAATACAATTAGCAGGAAGCGCCGCTCTCGTGCGATGTCAACAACCAAATCCTAAACATTTCTCGTGCGGTATATCGCCTCATCGGCGGTTCTTGCGGAATTATCGCATTGCGTAAATACGTAATGTGAAGCCGTAGCGCGAGAAGAGTAAAAACCTGAGTAAAGTACAGCCCGGTAGGCGGTTGTTTTGCCATGAAAACGAGCAGCCTGTGTGTATGCAAACAGATGTAAACTGCAGCAGCGATGGCATGCACTCGTCGTCATCGGCGCATTCCCGATAAAATTTCTCGCTCACACGGAAAATGGCAAAGCGTTTACTATTATCATGAAGTATTCATTTAGCGAATGCGGGCGCTATTTGGTGAACAAGCGGTAAAAAGCGAGAAGCAGGTATCAAATTCAGTAGCCCCGGGGTCTGCAGCAGACGAGAGACGCGGCTGTGGGCGGGGCGAGGTGAAGGCAGCGACTGCTATTGGTCGGCGCGGGCGGTGAGGCATCGCGTCGTCGTAGTGTGACTAGGAAATCGGCCGACGGCCGCCCGATCGCTTCGCTCTCGGCGTCGGCCGACGAACATCCCCGTCGGTCGGCCATCGGTGCGCTGTCGGCGTCGGCGCCGTGTGACAAGCACGACGACCACGCAAAAAACGCGTCTGGCGATGGTCGGCCGACGCAGATCGGCCTAGTGTAAACGGGCCTTAACCGTTACCGAACGTGCGTGTGTAGTTCCTTTGAGGCTCCTGCGTGCGCGGCCCGGCCGCCCGAACGAGTGACGCGCAGTAAAAGAGAATCGTGGTGCGACCTTGCTAGCATCGCTCCGTGGTGCTTGCTGTACAGTGAAACTTTTGACTAACCTAACGAAGAAAACTAGGAACTCTACAGCAGTGATGACATAATAGGCACGGCGAACGTTCCTTGAAGTACGAAATAGTCTTTGGTTTTCACTGGGGGTTTGTGACGAAATACGACATCCACACTTTCGGACACACACCTGTTGACTTCGGATGCCGGTGCCAACCTTGCGCTGTCTACACTCAATGGATTACCAACTTTCCCAAGCGTCTGTTTCAGCCTGGTTATTTTATCCCTCGCTACTCTGATTATTCTTTTCTGAGTACATATACTTTCTGATTTTGCGACAATATCGCTATGGTTGCCCTTCCTTAGGGCCCATCAAAGGGACTGCAGCATATTGTACATAAATAAATATACTTCTGCCTTTTCCAGTTCATATCAGTGTGTTTTAGTCGGTTTTCTACATGGTTGTCCTATGTTGCTCATTAATGTGGGTAGATTATCCTTTCATCACTCCTAAATGACTCAGCTATAGATTACGTGTAGTTGAAAGCGTCGTCTCTCTTTAAACATTTTGTCTCCGTATCCAGAATTCGTTATTTCTCTGATTCTTTTTATACCTCGACAGCTTATATGGTTTCAGAATTGCCATCGCCCGCCTTACACCCTCATAAATAAATAAATAAATAAATACTATAGCATACGCACCTTAGCATTTCAACTACACTTCTTTCTTTCTTCCTGTCTCCGAATTTCACGTCTCTGCATTCATAACGAGTTTTTTCATTGACAGCCCCGCGAGAGCCTGATCATACAACCAATACGTCGAACACCTCGCACATCCTGCACCGAGACCGCACTACCACATTCCTGAGGTCTCTTTGTGCACACAGCTCACGACTGGAATGACCTTCAAAGCTGCCTAGGGCTACTCCCTGATTCTTCTTATTTCAAGACAGCCATCGAAGAAGCTGTCACCCTCATGACCATCAAGCAACGGTTATTTTTATGAGCCGTGCAAGCGACCACCCCTCACCTGTTGTCCTGCCTGAGGACTCTTTACGTCTTAATAAACGAATAAATAGGTGGAAGTAGAGGTTTTCGTGATGCAAATTTGTTTAGTCAAATAACGTTTTCAAATGTAAACCTTCGAGTGGCCGCAATCAGATTACGCGAAACATCAGCATTCAAATCCCCCAGCCTTTTAAAAGGCATGTGGTAATTTTTCCGCTAAGCAGGTATTGTCCAGTCTTGCTTCGAGAATTGCTGAAGCGGAACAGCGAAAGTGGGCTTAAATGAACTTTTTGTTCATTTTATCAATAGTAAAATAAGCAACTAATTGCAAATATCGACTATAAGACCAAAGTGTGCAATCATGTAGGAAATCCTCTGTTCTTTCATAACAAGGTAAATCTTAGGTCACACAAAATGAGATTTTTTTCGGGAATACATCAAACAAGGTGTATTTTTGTGGATACATAAAATCGCAAGATCCCTAAGGTCACAGGAAGCACGAACTGAGGGTGAAAATGACAATGGGATGCTCGCTCTCAACAAGTTTCTAGAAGTTCATGGCGTAAAATAGTACGAATGGGCATCGCTACAGAAATATTAGTGAGTCTACAGCATTTATCTAGCATGTAGAAATTAAGGCTGAACGAAAGTATATTGCAGTTACCAGCTCATATTTTTCTCATTTATTGCGCATGACGCGGTTAAAGTAAAAATCGTGGTAATCGGTAATCCCATAAAACATGAACAAAGCTGTGTTGTTAGCACTGACAATATTCGTGATACCTACAGCGCACCGTATACAGTCCATGTCGAATGAAACAAATAGTGCCTCCCACAATTTGTTCACATGTTCAACGTATGTTCACATGAAAAAACTGTCCAAATTATATATAGCCCTTTTGGGATGAAAGGGAAGACCCATGTAAAATGCTTTGTTGCAGCTGTTGATCATCAACCTGTGCAGTAACTGATCACGATGCATGTGTGCTTATATCGTTTACTATCTCGGCCAAGGTCCTCTGGCGACGTCGTTGTGCTGACGCTGGTACTTCTTTCGAGGCCGTGGATGTTCCTGTTGGCAGAATGGGATTAGAAGCAATTGAATGAAATGCGTGCCACAGTGCATACTACCTGAGGTGGAAACCGAGTACACACATTGACCGATAACGTGACAAGTTCAGCGAGTTGGTCGGTGTTCATGGTAAACGAGCGCGAAAGAACACGGAAAAGAAGATAGCACAACAATACATCGACCGAGCCTTGCCGCAACCCGTACATCAGATCTATAGTACGAATTTTTCAAGCCAATAATAATCACCTCTCTAGGCTCATGAATAAGCGCAATAAAATGAAAGCGGACATTTGAAGAAACGAACAGTTCTACCACTGTTCGATGTCGACAAATCACTTAGAACTCGTGCGCTTTATTTAAAGTTACGTTCGAGCACTATAAGGTGCCGGAGGAGCAAGTCTATTCTATCAATTGATATAAAACGCAACAAAAACAAGAACTGATGAACGCCAACGAGAAATTAACAACATGCTCCTGGGCTCGCAGAGGCGCGAGACGTCACCGCCGTGTCGGCAGCGTCATTTATCAACACTTCGTTTGACATATTCTTTTAATGCAGTCACGTAAAACTATGGTCCACGCGTCTACCTGTGTCTTAACTCCTCGAATGAATTCATGCAGTTAATGCCGGTTAATGCGACTCAGTAACCGAAATGAGCAGCAAAGCTAACCGCAGGAAGGTTGTGCAGATTGCCACGCGCGCCAAAAAGGAATATAAATGCTCGCTTGCTCAACTTCCGAGTTAAAATTCCAAAGCGACGCAGTCAGACTCCTTTCAAGCAGTGCTTGACGCCACTCGCAGCGACGGAACGTCTCTCAGGAGAACTAAAACTGACATTCGAGGGAGTCAGTGCAGCATGTTGGAAAATTTCCAGAGCACACAAGACAGGGACAAAGAAGAGAACACCACAAGCGCTTACTCGCAACTAAGCGTTTATTCTCAAACGCAGAAAATATATACTGAAACAAAAAAAAAGCAAAAACTTATGCAATCACGCAGGCGCGTCCAGATATGAACGTTCCCGTTAATCCAGGACAACAGATGGGTCACTGAAACATGTAGGCTGGTTTTTGTAGATATGATAGGCTTCTGATACCTCTCTTGTCAATTGATTAGGATGCCTAA
The DNA here is from genome assembly GCF_055883805.1 of Amblyomma maculatum. NCBI lineage: Eukaryota > Metazoa > Arthropoda > Arachnida > Ixodida > Ixodidae > Amblyomma > Amblyomma maculatum. The sequence goes on along the minus strand of NC_139344.1, from coordinate 476,872,898 downwards.
ACAAAACAGTTGTTTTATCGAGTAAAGGCTTACAGCCCTTGCATTCCATACAGTGCGTGGCAAGATTCGAAGAAGGCGGTTTTCCCAACGACAAGTTGTGCTCTTGTAAGCGAACATTCAGGTGACGGCCAGTTTGACTGACATCCATGCGCCCACAAGACAGCGGAATCTGGTACACTACACCTTTTTCGCATTTGATGTACCGGTTTACATGGTTCACATTGCACACCTTCCGCCTATCACGAACAGCCCAACCATAACGCTTGACAACCCTGGCACAAATACTCCCAACTTTTTTCAGGACTGAAAATATTCATCATCATCATCATCAACAGCCTGATTATACCCACTGCAGGGCGAAGGCCTCTCCCATATTTCTCCACTTAACCCGGTTACCTCCACACTATATCTCTTGCCCACATTTTTGTTGAAGTGAAAAGCGGTGAACATATGGAGGAACCGCGACCTTCTCTTTCTTTCCTTCATCAGCACTCCTAGGTGATGGCCAGTTGGCATCCTTAATTCTTTTTAACACCTTGCTGCAGGCAAGAGACATTATCTGGAAAACCAGCCAATCGTAATCGATTTACTTGCTCAGAAAAACAATCATTCAAAGAGTAAGTGCACGACTTGAGTAACGAAGACCACGAACAATCCACAGAAACACCACATTTAACAATTTTGAATGACTCGATTGAAAATTTAAAAAGGGCTTAATCGACCTATGGGGCTGAAACGTGGAGGCTAACCAAGAGGGTTCTACTTACGTTGAGGACAACGCAGAGGGCTATTTAACAAAAAATGATAAGGGTAACATTAAGAGACAGGAAGCGTGCAGAATGGGTCAGAGATATAACTCAAGTTACTGACATTCTAGTGGAAATTAAGAAGAAATGAGCATGGGCAGGGCATGTAGTGCGAAGAGAGGATAACAGAATGTCGCTTAGGGTAGCAAACTGGATTCCAAGGGAAGGAAAGCGTAGCAGGGGCGGCAGAAAGCTAGGTGGGTGGATGAGGTTAAGTTCGCAGCGGTCAAGTGGATGCAGCTAGCACAGAACCGGATTAATTGGAGAAATATGGGAGAGGGTATAGTCAGGCTGCTGATGATGGCATAGTCCTGCTTGAAAGAAAGTCTAATATCCAGGTCCTGCAACCACTTTTCTGTGGGCGTTTCAGTGGTGAATTCCAGCCCCCATCCATTTTTTAAAAAGCTTAAGGATATCCACCAGGTTTATCAACAAAAATTAGATACTCATCAACATACCTGAAACTCATTTTGGAAAGGCCAAACAAATTCTTTTCGATACATGTGTCGACCCGAGAACGGAAAATGTCGCTAAGGACCGGAGCTGCTTTAGAGCCTATACAGACACCGATTTTTTTAGAAACAACCGCCCATTCCAGTCAACAAATGTTGAAGCAAGATAAAACGATAAAATCTCTAAGAACGAAGCGACTGAAATACCTCAGGACCTTACAAAGCATTGTTCATCATTATCTTCAGTAATGCAATCAATTTCAAATTTCAACAATTTCAAAGGGTGTAGTGTACCAGATTCCGCTGTCTTGTGGACGCATGTATGTGGGTCAAACTGGCCGTTGCCTGAATGTTCGCTTACAAGAGCTCAACTTGTTGTTTTGGAACCTGCCTTCTTCAAATCTTGCCAAGCACTGTATGGAATGCCTTTACACGATAAAACAAATGTTTTGTTTAGGAATCCTAATCAATTGACAAGAGAGGTATCAGAAGCCTATCATATCTACAAAAACCCGCCTACATGTGTTAGTGACCCATCTTTTGTCCTGCATGAACAGAATCTTTCATGTCTGGACGCGCCTGCGTGATTGCATATGTTTTTATGTTCTTCTTTTTCCTGTGAGCGTATATTTTCTGCGTTTGCGAATAAACACTTAGTTGCTAGTCAGCACTTGTAGTGTTCTCTTCTTTGTCCATGTGCGCTGAAAATTTTCCAACACACTCTCCGGAGAAGCGCTGACGCAACACCGTCCGAGAAAGCTTCACCGCAGCCAACGTCTGACCCATTATAAACTATGTTCATGCTGTGTGCCGCTTCCAAATGGCAAGATACGTTTCCTTCATCCGCGTGACGGTACAGTGAAGACACCGCTGAATCGTCATTTTCCCACACGCAAGCCTTTCGCTTTCTGGAAGGTTCCGCCGGGGTTTACAAGAGCATGAAAGGCCGCTGAAAAAGAAAATGTACTACATGAAAGGGGGGTTTTACTGTGTTTTAACAGGGATAATAGCCCTCTCGAGGTTGCATGGCGAACCACACAAGAACACAGCCAGTCTAGGTCTCCACAAACGAGCTCGAGCAGCGCAGCGGCACTTCGTCGTCCTTATCCTCGTCTTCGTGAAATTCTCGCCTACTTCATCCTCGTCTTCGTATATCCTCGTGTAGTTCACTACAATTTCCCCCGGAGCGAGGAGGAGCCATCCTGGCGACCTATGGTGAAGGCAAGAGGAACGGATCGTAGTACGTTTTGAGGTGGCTCACGTGCACAGTTTCGCGGCCGCGATGACGCATGTCCGAAGAGGTAGTGAGTGGCTCCACGATGTAATTCACAGGGGAGGTTTGACGGATAATGCGGTAGGGGCCGTGATACTCGGTTCGAAATTTTGATGACAATCCCGGTGGGGGGCCGGGAACCCAAAGCCAAACAAGGGATCCTGCAGGAAAAACGTGTGGCGTCTGATCTTTGTCGTTGTGATGCTTTTGGCGGCCTTGAGATTCCGATGTAAAACACCGGGCCAACTGGCGACATTCCTCCGCATGTTTGGCAACGTCTGAAAGGAGAGTACACTCGGAGGAGTCGGGACGATATGGTAAAATAGTGTCCATCGTGGACGACGCCTCACGCCCATAAAGGGGGAAGAAAGGGCTAAATCCAGTAGTTGACTGCGTGGCGGTGTTGTAAGTGTATGTCACGAAAGGAAGAACAGCGTCCCAGTTAGTCTGATCGGCGGCAACGTAGATCGTCAGCATATTTCCGAGAGTACCATTGAAGCGCTCAGTCAGCCCGTTAGTTTGAGGGTGGTAGGCTGTTGTGGTCCGATGTATGATGCGACATTCGGCCAGTTGGATAGGAAGACGCGTCCTCGGTCACTCAGCAGCTCTCGCGGTGCGCCGTGGCGAAGAACAAAATGATGTAGCAAGAACAGGGCAACTTCACGGGCAGTAGCGGCGGGTAAAGCGGCGGTCTCGGCATACCGGGTGAGGTGGTCGATGCCGACGATAATCCACCGGTTCCCAGAAACCGTGCAGGGAAGTGGCCCGTAAAGGTCAACGCCAATGCGGTCAAAAGGGCGGGCCGGGCATGGAAGTGGTTGTTAGGGGCCAGAAGCACGAGGTGTGGATGACTTCCGGCGCTGACAGGCGATGCAGGAGCGGACGTATTTGCGAATATAACCGTACATGCCGCGCCAATAGTAGCGTTGAGAGATTCTTTGAAACGTCATGACTACACCAGGATGGGCACACTGAGGGTCGGCTTGGAAATAAGCTCAAATTTCATGTCGTAAATGGCGGGGAATGACGAGAAGCCACCGTCGACCATCAGTCATATAATTGTGGCGGTAGAGAAGACCGTCTCCTAGGGCAGTGTGCTGCTTGACGGCGTAAAGCCCGAGAAGGTGCAGCAGCGTTAGGAGAAGTGGACACGATGTCGATAAGAGATGCGAGCCACGGGTCTTTGCGCTGCTCCGCAGGCATGTCAGCGATGGTTAGAGAGGAGAGGACGGGATCAGCCGCCGTGGAGGAAGCAGGTTCGTTGGAGAGGGGAGAACGAGACAGAGCGTCGGCGTCCATGTGTTTACAGCCAGAGCGATATCTAACGCGGATGTCAAATTCCTGTAGGCGGAGAGCCCATCGTGCGAGGCGGCCGGACGGGTCTTTAAGAGAGGACAGCCAACATAACGCGTGGTGGTCCGTGACGACGTCAAACTGGCGACCGTAAAGGTAGGGTCGGAATTTCGTTAATGCCCACACAATTGCCAAACACTCCTTTTCCGTAACTGAGTAGTTGCATTCAGCTTTAGAGACGACACGACTCGCGTACGCGACGACGTATTCGTGAAAGCCGTTTTTCCGTTGTGCCAAGACAGCTCCGAGGCCAACGCCACTCGCATCAGTATGGACCTCGGTGGGTGCTGTCGGGTCGTAGTGGCGAAGGATTGGTGGCGAAGTCAAAAGACGGCGCAATGCGTTGAACGCTTTGTCGCACTCGACAGACCACGCAGTTAAGTCACTGTTTCCTCCGAGTAGTTCCATCAGGGGTGCAATTATCGAAGCAAACGAAGCAAAAAATAGGAGCATAGACCTATGAAGCTTCGAAGTTGCTTGAGCGAAACCGGCTTAGGAAACTCCGCCACTGCGCGCAGCTTGGCCGGATCAGGGCGAACACCTTCCTTAGAGACGATGTGCCCCAATATAGTCAACTCCCTGGCACCGAAGTGACACTTCTTGAGATTCAGTTGCAGGCCGGCGTCAGTAAGGCAAACCAAAACTTGCCGCAAGCGCTTTAGGTGCGTAGCGAAGTCGGTGGAAAAGACAACAATGTCGTCCAAGTAGCAGAGGCAGATGTGCCACTTGAACTTCCGCAAGATGTTATCCATCATCCTCTCGAATGTGGCGGGCACATTGCACAGACCGAAGGGCATCACAATAAATTCATAGAGGTCATCCGGCGTCACAAATGCGGTCTTCTCTATGTTACAGGCGGCCATTGGTACTTGCCACTAACCTGAACGTAAATCAAGAGATGAAAAGTACTCGGCACCTTGGAGGCAATCAAGAGCGTCGTCTATACGCGGAAGGGGGTAATTGTCCTTGTGGGTAATTTTGTTGAGGCGCCGATAGTCGATATAAAAGCGAAACGAGCCATCTTTCTTTTTCACTAGCACCACTGGTGGAGACCAGGGGCTTTGTGATGGACGGATTACACCACGTTGTAGCATGTCCTCAACTCTCTCATTGATCACGCGACGCTCTGCCGCTGACACACGATAGGGGCGCTGTCGAAAAGAGCCGGTCTGAATGTGATGCGCGACTGTGGAAGTACGGCCGAGAGGTGTGTGGGCGGCGTCGAAGGCGATGCGAAATGTCTGTAAAAGGGCCACAAGCTGAGTCCGGTAGGTGGAAGGAAGGGCCTCATCGATGGCGGTTCGAAAGAAGTCGTCTGGCAGCGAATCAGGCGTCGGATCGGACTGCAGAGCATCAGTGTAGTTACTGCGGTAGGTCTCGGAGGCGTCCAGGTCAGAGAGAAGGTGGGCTGGTTGAATAGAACCGGGAGATTCCCCACGTAGCAGAGTAATCGGGCGCGGAGACGGATTGTAGATGAGGAGCTTCGTGAAGCCACCGTGAACATCGAGAACAGCAGATGGCAGCGGCAGGTGCTTGCGGTGGATGAAGGATGCAGACGGCGTAAATAAAACACTAACGTCTGACACGACAGGACAGAAAAGAGGTACAAGGGCACAAGCCTCTGGTGCTACGTCGACATCTTCAGCGATGGTGAGCTTTTCAGGACACACTGAACGGTTGTTGTCGGGCAGTGTGTCGCACAGTGCAGAAAATTCTACTTCACCTCGGGCGCAATCGATCACGGCGTTATGTTTAGACAATAAGTCCCATCCGAGGATCACGTCGTGGGAACAAGATGACAAAACTACGAACTCGACACTGTACAAAATACCTTCAATGACGACACGCTCTGTACATGCTGCTAAAGGTGCAATCCTCTCTTCACTGGCAGTGCGGAGTGACAAACCGTTAAATGACGTCGTAACTTTTCGTAATCGTCGGCAGAGTTGCTCATGAATCACTGACACTGCAGCACCCGTATCGACCAGCGCATATACGGACAGACCATCGATAGAAATCATTATAACGTTCGTGGGCGAAATATGAGGCCTTGAGCTTTTCGCAGAGTACGCAGTTTTTGCCTCAGGAACCGCGGAGCTTAGTTTCCCTCGTCAGCAGGTGGTGGTCGCCAGCGCATTGGTGACAGTGACCGGCGACGCGGAGAAGGAGAACGACGGGTTGTATACGAACGCTGTTCTGTGGCATACGCAGGCGCAGAGTGGGCAGAACGAAGCAGCGGTGGCGAGTAATCAGAAGACTCAGGCTCGGCCATGCGACGACGACATCGACGATCGACGAACCACATGTCCAGCGAAACCACAGTAGTAGCAAATAGGGCGATTGTCCGAAGTACGCCAAGGGTTGTAATAGCGCGGAGTGGGAGGATGAAGCGGGGTCGTTTGAGGAAGTGGTGCAGGGCGTAGGACAGGCTGCATGGGTGGTGACGGCTCAGGCGGTGGCCGCGCAGCCACAGCCGCGTAGGTCAAAGGGGCTGGAACAGCAGGTTGACTATACTGGACTGGTGCTTCGACATATATCAAAGGAGCAACAGAAGGAGCTTCAGGAAGCGTGGGGAGTGCTTCCGCAACTTGTTGGCGTATGACTTGCTGCAACTTTGGCACTAAAGAAGTGGGAGCGTCAGAACGTTGGCGAACGAGGGATAGTTGACGGGCAACTTCTCGAACGAACTGCTTTATTTGTGGCAGCAAGGTGGACTGGTCTGCTTCAGGTGTTAAAGCTGCAAGCGGCGCCGGGTGTGAGAGCGAAGAGCGAGTGATGTTACGGCGCTTGCGTAATTCATCAAAGTTGTAGCATGCGTTGATAACGTCGACGATGGTGGCTGGATTTTTAGCCAGAAGCATCTGGAACGCGTCATCATCAATTCCTTGCATAATGTGATCAATCTTGGTGCTCTCTGACATTGAAGTGTCCACGCGCTTGCACAGGTCTACGACATCTTCAATATAGCTGGTAAAATTCTCACCAGGAAGCTGTGCACGGCCGCGCAGGCGTTGCTCAGCGCGCAATTTGCGCACTGCAGGCCGGCCGAAAATATCGGCAAAACTTGCCTTGAAAGTAGACCACGATGTGATATCGGCCTCGTGGTTGCGGAACCATAGGTTTGCAACGTCCGTTAGGTAGAAAATGACGTTATTGAGTTTTTGGTTGTCGTCTCAGTGATTGTGAATACTGACCCGCTCATATGAGGCCAGCCAGTCTTCCACGTCATGGTCGCCGGTTCCGCTGAAGATAGGAGGATCACGCTGGCGCAAAGCTCCAGCGCAGAACACGGCGGATGAGGGGCCGGTTGGACTAGGGGTGGTAGCGTCGGTCATTGCTTGTGTCGGGAGTGTGCAGCTGCGGAGCTCCAGGGCGGCAGGAAATGCTTACCTCCACCTAGTGAAAGGGCGTTTTTACTGTGTTTTAACAGGGATAATAGCCCTCTCGAAGTTTCACGGCGAACCACACAAGAACACAGCCATTCTCAGTCTCCACAAGCGAGCACGAGCCGCGCAGCGGCACTTCGTCGTCCTTATCCTCGTCTTCGTGATATTCTCGCCTACACTATAAAATATGCCGTGTTCCTTTAAAAAAAATTGGAAGCTAAATATCATCAACATAAAACGTAACAATGTTTAGTTTCTTATTTTACTCCGTAATTTCAATATTGCAACCCCATTCGAAGATGTCCTTCCAAGCGAATGGTGTCACTGGCAATGGGTTTCTGTCCTAGTTTGGTTCGAAGTAACACCAAGGTATATATACTATGGTTGCGAAGGCTCCATAGACGCCCATACGTACAAAACATGGCGGCTCATGGGCTCCAGCGACCAATAAAAATTGGGGGACCATGACGTCAAATGACGTCACGCATAAGTTCACTTTGGCGCGAATTATAAACAAGCTCTTTTTTAAAAAAACGCCGCGTTGCATTGACGAGCCTGCATCTTTTGAAGGTTGTTGCCTTTCAGCGCGCGCCAACCTTTGCCATCTAAAAGTACTCGAGTTTCTGTTGTTTACGCCCTTGTTCATAAGCAGTTGCTCCGGCACAATGAAAGGGGTAGGCAAAGGTGGCGGCATAGAAAGGTAGCAACACTTCCAAATAGAGACCACGCATGCAAATTCATAATATAAATAATTCTGCAAGTCATGCAAGTACTTTGGCCGTGTACTTTGTCCCTCAGCGTCGTAAGGTGCGGTCAAGAAACACTGGTTCAACAGGGCAGTCGTGCCCAGTTCGCAACAGTGTACACCAAGTGAACAAATTATGGTTTTCATAATCATGGTTTTTTGCATCAACCAATTACATACAGTAACAAATCACAACAATAAAAATGCATGTCGCAAACAGCACAAACAGTAGCGCTGTTTAAGCGGGCTAATCATCTCAATATGATCACAGCCGAGGCATGGAAAAGTCTTGAAGTGCCTGCTACAAAACATCACCATATAAGAAGCATGCATGTACAGAAAACAAAGCTATGACAGCTGCAATTTAAATAAAAATGTCATGAAAGTAGGTGCATCAAAACATACGTGGAGCATAGAGCACTGGGATCACTCTTCACAATTAAATCCATTGGCAGAAAGTATACAGCAGTTTACAAGGCAATTTCAAGGTTGCACCAGTCCAGACAGCTTTAGCGTAAACAAACGTACTTATCACGGGAGCATTAGAGCATATATTGAGTCTGTGTGCAACCTCCAGATCTGCTCACCGGTGAAAGTCAGCCGGGAGGCAGTGTAATAAGACACTGACGGTTGAGTCCACGCTGTCGCAACGTGCCACAAAGCATCGCTTCCTCACTTTGTGCGGGCTCTTCTTGTGATAAAACGCTAAGCGCAATACAATGGTGCAAAAAGACTTCGCATGCCCGCACCACGAAGGGGACGAAAGCAAAAAGACACGGCTGCGGGAGGATATTAAATCTCACCAAACGGCGACAGAGCAGCGACCAGCAAGGACGTCGAAATCTTCGCAAAAGGGATATTTTCAGACTTGCGAACAAAATTTATACGCTTTCCCGGGCGCACCAAGGCCCGAACCACAGCAGACGATCCGATAAGAAACCGTTTCGTGCTTCGTCAGCTTCGTTATCTCCGTTGCCTTGGTTGCCTCTCGTTGCCTACTTCGCAAGAACCTAGCAGAAGGCCCGAAAAGTTTCGTCACGACCGATGCAACATCAAGGGGGCGCAATAAGAGTGTTGCAAGATTTTTTTTTTAATTTAGAATGTCTTAATAAACCACCTTACCCCATTCACAAGGGAAGTTATCAAAATGTCTATTCTTGTTACGCTGATTGATACTTCTTTATTTTTGTAGTAGTATAATTTCTTAATCTGAGTGGTTGGCCCCCCGACCTGTGGCTATGCAGCGGTACCGCTGAACCGCTTTTGGGCCCAGCCTTCGCCACCATTCTGGTTCCGCCATGGTAACGCGACCATGGGAAGGGCCTTGTACTTCACTCAGTCAGGAGAAAGGAAACTGGCTTCCCTTGGTCAAGGTGGGTTAGGCTCATGTCAAAAGCAGAACTCGTTCGTCGGCGACCAAGAGCGGACGCATTCATGAAAACACCCAAATAGCCCAACGTGCTCAATAGTAGTACGCGAGCCAGCGAAGCTCTCCGCGTGGGTGTTTTCCTCTTGCCTTCCTGGGCACCTTTTGTCCCACGTTACACAGCCCACTAAAATAGCTGCACTTTCTTTCGCTTCCCCCTGCACAGCGCTGACGCAGCACAGCTTGCTGCAATCCTTCCGGTAGCCTGACCGCCAACAAGTGTCCCGCATGAGCCGCCTTCTCGGTGCTGAAAGACTGACGGCATCTTCTACTCCCTTTTTTGTCCCCCCCCCCTTTTTGTTTGCCTTATCGCGCGCAGTCAGGAGCGGTAATATTTGTTTGCGAATAGCTGGCGCACAACGGTCGCGAAACATGCCTCGTGTGCCGCGCGCGGTGTTCGAAAGAGGGGGAACACTAGGCGAGGGGCTCTACATACAATTCCTCTACGGGCTTTTAACGCGCTCGATATAGGTTCGTGTACGCGTTTCAGAAAATAAAATAAAGGGATCGGCCGCCAGGTTTTAACGAGATTTGCCCGACGTTGTCAGGTGAGCCAAGAGGCATAATGGATCGCCCGCTGCCCACGCGCCAGAGATGGCCACCGCCGAAATGAGCCGCCTGCAGCCACGACCCGGCATTAAGAGAGAAAGCGAGCTTCGCCTCGCTTTTTTGCTTTTGTTGTCCCCCTTCCCCTTTTCTTCATTTACCTTCGGTTTCTTCTCCGGCGGGCTTTCACTCTTGCGAAGCGGAGATTTCGTTGCCTAGCAACGAGACGGAACGTGGGCGCAACTCACGGCTTCTCTTCCTAACTCGTTCTTTTTTTTTCCCCTCTTTTGTCATCTGTTGATTCTTGTTCCCACGCTCATCCCGCTCCGTTTCGACACTACCCGAGGTTCGCGTGCGTGCGTACGCTTTGTGGGTCGCTGAATTTGGTGCAGCCGGCTCGATGGATGATGCCCGGTGAACTTCGGGAGCGTCTCGCACGTGACGGCATTTTCAGGATATGGATGACACGAAGGGGGCTGAGAAACTTCCACCTACATCAAGAGAACTGACCAGCGCCGTCGCGGATGGGCCTTCGTTAGAGCGAGCTCGAGTTTCTTCGCGGACCAGCATATCGAAAGTGAACCTCTCGGGGCGGCCTTTCATCGACACTTGCGATTAAGCGATTGATTATCTTCAGTTATACTATATATATATATATATATATATATATATATATATATATATATATATATATATATATATATATATATATATATATATATAAAATTCATAATGTAATTCATGCCTTATATCTTGCCTCTCACAATGCCATCACCTTTTACTCCAACAAGCGTAAAGCTTTGCTCTCTATTTTTCTTTTTTCTGAAGGCGTGCACTGGTCGCACCAGTCTATGGGCACAAAAAAAAAAAAAAAAGAAACGAGACTAGCGTATATGCAGAAAACGAGTGGTCAGAGAAGCGAAGAGGAAAAGACATCCTTGGCTGCACTGGAAGTTCTTCTGTGAGTGAAATGAGGGTATTTGATGGCCTGTAAGTGCCTCAACAGGTATAAGTGCGTGAAAATGGCAGCAAAAATAGTGCAAGCTCCATGTCAAAACAAAAGAATCCGGTCTAAAATACGGCAAAATATTCTGCACTTTTGTCGCAGCGTGAGACTTTTCAGTAGTTACATATTTATTATTGAAAGAAACTGCACGAAATTATGATATTGCCAAAGGTTTCCTCTGCCAAAATAGGTATAAGTTCAAAGCTCGCACTTATATTATTTTGTATTTTCGAATAACGGCCCGTGGGGCAAGTTTGTTCATGACTTGAAGACCACTACGGCGTCAAAAAGACACAAGAAAGAAAAAGACACAAGGAGGAAAGGGGAAGAAAAGGTGGTCCTTTTATAAACAAAAGTGCGCATCTGGTGTCCTTTTCTTTGTTGTATCGTCTTCTTTGTGCTGCAGTGGTTGTCAAAGTTTTATGTGGCAACAGAAAATATTATCATATTGGAAGGGCACAGCGCAAAAAGACACGGGACAAAGGAACAAGACTTACACACGAGCGCTGACTCGCAACAAAATTTTTTTTGGAAAGAAACACATCTGTACACAATTTCTTCAATGATAATGATAACAAGTATATAGCACTTGCACAAAACACATCAGAAGGGGTAAACAAAAGATATGAAAAGCTATGATCACTTAATAATAGTTTTTTTCCGACGCGTTTGCCCACTCTCCCTAGAAGGTTAAGGAAACAATTAAGAATTATCAAGGAACGACACCTCTTTATCTACTAGTATGACCGGAGGCTGGCTTATACATTGCGACTGTTTTTTGGATCAGATTTTGGCAGCGGCGGCAGCATCTGGAGCCACGTCTAATTCTTGTACTCTACTGTTGCAGTTGCCGCACTGAAGCCGTGCTGCTTACGATCCTACCGGGCCATCGTCAGAACTACCATTTTCCGGCGGCCATCCTTATCGTCCGCGTTCCTGTGACAAAGTTCGGACGCTAGGCTGTACTCTGCTTCTGGATTCAAGACTGCAAGGACACCATCTGCGCAAGCGCCGTTCGACGCATCGCATCTTGATATTGTGGAGCGTTTCCCGGTCGGCGGTCATTTGGCAGCGGCGGCAGCATCTGGAGCCACGTCTAATTCTTGTACTCTGCTGTTGCAGGTTAGTAACCCAGAGCATTCTTTTGCACTTCAATGCTTCCTTTACGCTGTCGCTGCTGCCACCACTGCCACTGCCAAAAAATTATGCAAAAGAACTAGGTAACAGTTGCCTTGAGGAACTTTCTGGCTAGTTATTTCTGTTTCTTGATTCTTTCGCGCTATGTCTGATATTTCTTTACCGTGCCAGCTGCCTGTACAGGATGAAAGGGCTGTGGAATGTACTGAGTGTTCATATATGTACTACTTCGGGAAATGTGCCGGTTTGCAAGAAAAGTCCTACAAATCCAAAAATGAGGCGGCTAAGAAGGCGCGGAAATGTGTAACATGTAAGAGCGCAGGCTCGCGGGCCAGTCGTAGTGAGGACGACATTGATGTAAACATGGTTCTTGCGTCAATCAACGAGAAACTTGAGGGCCTACCAGCTCTAGCAGAGAAAGTAGACAGCATGGAACAGGCAGTGCAGTTTCTGTCGCAGAAATTTGACGAATTTCAAGAAAAGATTGCTAATCAAGGCACTGAAATTAAAGGGCTAAGAAAAAGAGTTGCGTAACTGGAGGAAAGAGAAACAGTGCATGCAGCTGTAGAATCCGAACTCCAACGCCAGGTGAATGACCTTGAGTTCCGAAGTAGGAGACTGAACCTTGAAGTCCATGGAATCCCTGTTGTGGTGGGCGAAAAACTGATATGCTCTATAAAGGAAGTCGCTGATAAGCTCCGGATACCTCAGCTCGAAGAGGCTGACGTTGCAGCCGTGCATCGGCTTCCCGCTAGGCAAGACAATGTGCCAGGAATTTTTGTCCGTTTCACAAAGCAGGGAACCAGAGACACGTGGCTTAAGAAAAAAAACACCCTGAGGGATGAGATCCCTCAAATTTTCTTTCGAGAAAACTTGACTCGGCATAACAGGGAGCTTCCACGGTCGGCAAAGGAAGCTGCAAAACAAAACGGTCATAAGTTTGCTTGGTACGGGAACGGTAAGGTCCTTGTTCGAAAGACCGATGGAGCTACTGCAATTCACATCAGGGATAAGGGGGAGCTTGACGACCTTTAAAGGGCAGTTTCTTTTTGCAACAAAAGAGAATGCATAATGAAATGGAATTTTATTTACCTAATTATGTAGATAAAATTGTTACAGCATTTCCTGTAGCTCCCATAAAATGTATCCACCTGAATATGCGTTCGGTCAGAAATAGGTGTCATCCCTGGAAGAGTTATTTACTGGATTCTCTTTTCAATTTTTGGTTATCATGCTAACCGAGACATGGAGCGCTAATGAATGTGATGTTTTTAGGTTGCCTGATTACGATACCTACTATTTAAACAGATCGCACTCTCGAGGGGGTGGAGTATCACTGCTGATTACAAATGATGTAGAATGTCAAATCATTGATTCTTATACAGTTCTTTCACCAGACTATAAAATGTTAACCCTGTGTACTGCAAGATATGTATTTTCTGTGTGCTATCGACCACCGAATGGTGATTTGTCTGCGTTTCTGCAGTTTTATGATCAGTTTCTGGCTTATGTCGTTCAAAACCACAACTCTAAACCTCTGATAGCGGGTGGAGATTTCAACGTCGACATGAGTGTGAACAGTCCGTCATCAAATGCTTTCAATATGGTTATATTATCGAATGGTTTTGCCAATTTAATTAATACACCAACGAGAATTACCCCCGAAGGCCAGTCTACCCTAGATTTGTTTATTACTAATTCCTTTCAGTCGAACGCTAAATCTGGAGTTTTATCTTGTTCTATCAGCGATCATTTGCCGGTGTTCTTGTGTTTGGAAACAAGTAGGTCAATAAGATAAGAAAAATTTCCACCATTAATGTACCAACTAATAACAGACACAACACTGAATTCCTTTCGTGACGCTCTGTTGTCAGCAGAATGGAACATGATAGCTGATCTTACAGATGCCAGTGAAGCGTACAATAAATTTGTGGATATACTGACACAGTTATACCACAAAAGTTTCCCGTTAAGAACACGCAAAAGAAAGTAAAAAAAACACGCAAACCATGGATTACACCTGAATTGCGAGATGAAATGAAAACGAGAGACAAGTTATATCAGCATTTTCTTCATACAAGATCAGCAAATGATCTTGTCAAATTTAAAAAGCATCGTAATCAGCTTACAAAAAAAATTGCGAAATGCACGCACAGCGTATTACTCATCTTTTCTTGATATGGGGTGCCGTCAAGACAGTCTGTTATGGTCGAGGTTGAACACTCTCCTTAATCGTGGTCACTCGCATAAGCCTTTATTGAAACTACAAATTGATGGCAAAGAATTATCCGGTGCTGAACTAGCTGATACTTTTAACAATTTTTTCACAAGTATCACTACTGCTCGTTCTACGTCACCTAATGCTAGCAAATATGTTTCCACTCATCTTAACAACACAATATACCTCCAGCCCGTAACACTGGATGAAATCGTGTCATTTATACGAGCCTTAAACAACAGAAGCAGTTGTGACATTGATGGTTTGCAAGCACGCCCAATCAAACATGTAGTCAACATTATTGCCCCAATAATCACCTCTATTTTTAACATTTGTTTGAAATCGGGAATTTTTCCAGCTAAAATGCAATGTGCAAAAGTTACTGTTCTATACAAAAAAGGAGATCGTAATGAGCTGGGAAATTACAGGCCGGTAGCTATTTTGCCGATCTTTTCAAAGCTGTTTGAAAAGGTCTTGCATTCGAGGATGGCAAATTTCATTGAAAAACATAATCTGTTAACACCACACCAGTTCGGCTTCCGTAAAAACAAATCAGCAGAGTTAGCGTTGCTAGAGCAGAAAGAGTATATACTAACGGCCTTTGAAAACAAGACATTAGCTGTTGGCATTTTTGTGGACTTTTCTAAAGCCTTCGATTTAGTGGATCATAACATTTTGCTGGAAAAATTAAGGTATTACGGTATACGAGGACAGGCACTAGCTCTTATAAAATCTTAACCATCCAATAGAGCTCAAGCTGTGAAAATAGGTACCTATACATCGAATGCTAAAACTGTCCATTGTGGAGGGCCGCAGGGAAGCACTTTAGGGCCTCTACTTTTTAATCTCTATCTGAATGATATCGTCAATATTAACTCCAAAGCAAAATTTATCATCTATGCAGACGACACTAGTATTTTTTTCGCCGGCAAGGATATTAATCTCCTTGTTGAACAATGCAACAGTGCGTTGAAATCCTTAGAGGATTGGTCGAGAGTAAATGCAATGAAGATAAATGAAAGCAAAACGAAAGCGATTATATTCAGGCCAAAAAACAAGCTCATACCTCCGCATCAAGATATTATAATAAACTCACGATGCATCGATTTTGTCGAGAATTTCAAATGCCTTGGTGTCACCTTTTCCGCTAATCTGTCCTGGGATAATCATGTCAAGCATGTTCTCAGCAAAATAAGTCAAATATCTGGTGTAATAGGTCGTTTAAAATATATCCTTCCCGCACGCATCAAACTTTTGCTTTATAATTCACTCTTTCAATCACACTTGAACTATTGTCAGTTAGTATGGGGAAACACAACATCCACTAATATAGAACACATCCACCTCTTACAGAAAACGTATCTCCGACACACATATAATGCTTCTTATACTGCTTCAACATCCACTTTCTTTAAGAACTCCGGTGTAATTCCAGCTTACAATTTATATAAATATCGCTTAAGTCATATGTATAAAAAGGAAACCCATAGAAATATCAACAATCTACGTAACCTATCTCAATTACAGGACAACACTCAAAGCTACGTCACGAGACATTTTGAAAACTGGTCAGTACCCACGTCACGTTCGAATTACGGGATACAGAGTCTTAAGTACATAATACCATCACTTTTAAATTACTATAATTCAAATCGTTTTGATCTTTTAACGGCATCCTGCAAAGACCTCCGGGTGATGTTTTCGATTTCTATGTAATATTGTCTAACCCTGCTGATGTTTTTGTTTGCTTTTGTAACAATGCGTTTTTATGTTTTCATTTAAATACTAACTAATGATTACTATGTTTACATAATATAAATATGTACCTGTATACTTGTTTTAAAGAAGAGTATGTGTGCACATGTGACGCTGCCATGCTGCCGAAAGAAAAGAAGGGATTCTGTACCCGTCAAGCTGTCCATGGACAGCTTTTTTTCTACAATCCCCCCATCTGTATTTGATGGCAAATAAAAGATTTCATTTCATTTCATAAGCCTCCATCAGCTGTCATCTTGGTTTATCCCGGTGTCTAAATAAAATCTTAGTGTTCGCAACTAAAGAACGGCAGATGGTTTTGTTTCTGTTTTTATCTTTTACGCAGTTGAGACAGTGGTCTTTCAAATGGGAGTAATTATTGTCAGAACGGGATCGTAGGTGTTCTCGCAGACGAATATTTATACATCTTCCGGTTTGTCCTATATAAACATTGTTACATGCGAATAGAATTTCATATATTACGCCGCACGCGCATTCTACAATAGTTGACCTGTGCGACACTTGGCATTTAAAGGGGTTGAAAGTTGTCATTTTTTCATGACGGTCCCTGATCGGCCGACATAGCCCACTGAAGAGCTGTGCCATAAAAAGACGAAGCATTTTGAGCAGGTTGCTCACAGCGCTTTCGCCGCGCCCACTGAAGGTGAACGGGTGTGGTGCCGACTATATAGGTCCAGGATCAATGACGTCGCGGTCGATGACGTCAGATATCCAAGCACCTGTGGCGTCCCAATGATGGCGGTGCTGGTTCCTTCTTTGATGAGCAATTCTTCCCATGTCACTTGAAGCTCAACGGCAGTCTGCGATGGTGCATGTGCACTTGACAGTAGCAAGAGCTGTGCCATAAAAAGACCACGCATTTTCAGCAGCTTGCTCACAGTGCTTTCGCCGCGCCCACTGAAGGTGAACGGGTGTGGTGCCGACTTTGTAGGTCCAGGATCAATGACGTTCCGGTCGATGACGTCAGATATCCAAGCACCTGTGGCGTCCCAATGATGGCAGTGCTGGTTCCTTCTTTGATGAGCAATTCTTCCCATGTGACTTGAAGCTCAACGATAGTCTGCGATGGTGCATGTGCACTTGACAGCAGCAAGAGCTGTGCCATAAAAAGACCACGCATTTTCAGCAGCTTCCTCACAGTGCTTTCGCCGCGCCCACTGAAAGTGAACGGGTGGGGTGCCGACTTTGTAGGTCCAGGATCAATGACGTTCCGGTCGATGACGTCAGATATCCAAGCACCTGTGGCGTCCCAATGATGGCGGTGCTGGTTCCTTCTTTGATGAGCAATTCTTCCCATGCGACTTGAAGCTCAACGACAGTCTGCGATGGTGCATGTGCACTTGACAGTAGCAAGAGCTGTGCCATAAAAAGACCACGCATTTTGAGCAGCTTGCTCACAGTGCTTTCGCCGCGCACACTGAAGATGAACGGGTGTGGTGCCGACTTTGTAGGTCCAGGATCAATGACGTCCCGGTCGATGACGTCAGATATCCAAGCACCTGTGGCGTCCCAATGATGGCGGTGCTGGTTCCTTCTTTGATGAGCAATTCTTCCCATGTCACTTGAAGCTCAACGACAGTCTGCGATGGTGCATGTGCACTTGACAGTAGCAAGAGCTGTGCCATAAAAAGACCACGCATTTTGAGCAGCTTGCTCACAGTGCTTTCGCCGCGCACACTGAAGATGAACGGGTGTGGTGCCGACTTTGTAGGTCCAGGATCAATGACGTTCCGGTCGATGACGTCAGATATCCAAGCACCTGTGGCGTCCCAATGATGGCGGTGCTGGTTCCTTCTTTGATGAGCAATTCTTCCCATGTCACTTGAAGCTCAACGGCAGTCTGCGATGGTGCATGTGCACTTGACAGTAGCAAGAGCTGTGCCATAAAAAGACCACGCATTTTCAGCAGCTTGCTCACAGTGCTTTCGCCGCGCACACTGAAGATGAATGGGTGTGGTGCTGACTTTGTAGGTCCAGGATCAATGACGTCCCGGTCGATGACGTCAGATATCCAAGCACCTGTGGCGTCCCAATGATGGCGGTGCTGGTTCCTTCTTTGATGAGCAATTCTTCCCATGTCACTTGAAGCTCAACGACAGTCTGCGATGGTGCATGTGCACTTGACAGTAGCAAGAGCTGTGCCATAAAAAGACCACGCATTTTGAGCAGCTTGCTCACAGTGCTTTCGCCGCGCACACTGAAGATGAACGGGTGTGGTGCCGACTTTGTAGGTCCAGGATCAATGACGTCCCGGTCGATGACGTCAGATATCCAAGCACCTGTGGCGTCCCAATGATGGCGGTGCTGGTTCCTTCTTTGATGAGCAATTCTTCCCATGTCACTTGAAGCTCAACGACAGTCTGCGATGGTGCATGTGCACTTGACAGTAGCAAGAGCTGTGCCATAAAAAGACCACGCATTTTGAGCAGCTTGCTCACAGTGCTTTCGCCGCGCACACTGAAGATGAACGGGTGTGGTGCCGACTTTGTAGGTCCAGGATCAATGACGTCCCGGTCGATGACGTCAGATATCCAAGCACCTGTGGCGTCCCAATGATGGCGGTGCTGGTTCCTTCTTTGATGAGCAATTCTTCCCATGTAACTTGAAGCTCAATGATAGTCTGCGATGGTGCATGTACAATCGACAGCAGCAAGAGCTGTGTCAGAAAAAGAGCAAGCCTTTTGAGCAACTTGCTCACAGTGTTTGCGCCGCGCAAAAAAAAGGATCACATTTAGCTCTAGATGCCTCGGAGGACATCGGCGTATTACTTAGTTTTCTGCATCCCCGTCACCTGCATCTCTGGTGAAGAAAGACACCAGCCCGCAACAAGTCGTTGCGATGCTAGAGAAGAGTTCTCGCCTACTCAAACATATATATATATATATATATATATATATATATATATATATATATATAGGGAGGGGGTTGAAGCTCAAATGATTGCAAAAACCAGCGTCTCCAGTGCGAAACCAGTAAGATTTTCGCGCTGGTTTTGCACTGGATCTGCTGGGCACGCTGGAGGTCTGCGATATTCACTGGAGCAGTAACGGGAAGACACTGGCTGCACTGGTGCGATGGGAGAAAAACGCTGGGATTAGACTTTTGACGCTGGGTGTGTCGCTGGCATCCGCGATGCACTGGGAGAAGAGCTGTATGTGCGCTGGGCCGCACTGGCCCCAGTGTCCCAGTATAGACGGTGCGGCGTGCGGCGTCAGCCGGAGTAGCATCCCTCAGGGGCCAACAGGGCAACAGCGTACTTTCAATCGACCATCGGGGGGTATATGAAAAATATGGTTCAAGCAAGCGCTTTTTGCTGCGAAGTCGTTGCGCATTTGTAAGAAAACAAAGGCAGTATCTTTTTTCTAGAGTTTCCATGTTTCGATAGGTCGTTTTGAGCGTTTCGAGAGCGACAACGATCGCCGCGCCTCGATCTCATGACAGACTGACTACTAACGCACTACTAAAGCAGGAATTGAATAATGTGGGCTACCATGCATAACCAACTTCACAACTGATCTTAAGGGCACTCTAACACAATGATTACTGCCAAAATGTTCAATGCGGGCTCAATCGCAGGCGAGCGTAGCCTGCACCACGGCCCAGTATAAACAGCAGAAAGAAAAACTAAAACGAGGAAGAGAGTAGTTTACCGAGCGATGGGTCCATGAGAGAAAAAGCAACAACATACAGCGCTTGTAATACATAATATTTGGCGTGTTTCTCAAGCTTTTGCGCTCCTTCTTACTCTGCGTATCAAGCAGCCGAGCCCTCGGTCATCGCAACGCTTCCCGCAATGTTTACATACAAATAAGGTTTAGTTACACGCAATTAGGGTCATCGCTGCGGCGCTTGCCGGTATTAAAGCTTGGTCGCACGTTTTTCCTTGAAGGCTTCTACTAAAGCTCCGTGTTCAGCGAAAATTACGCCCACGGTAGCAGAGCACCTCCCAAGAGCCGGCGTTGGTAAATTTGCCGGCGATGTCAAACTACACATGTTAAAAATGATTCCAGTGCACAAAATAGCGCGCATAGGCACCCAAAACATTAGTTGCAAGTCGTGAGAGCAGACAGCAAGCTAAAATGGTGAAGAAGTTGCAATTGTTAGAACGGTAGCAATGGCCTGTAGACTGCAAAACATGAAGTCCCAACCTTATAAATGCGGGTCATGACATAAAATGCAAAAATGTTTACAGGATATCCAGTTCTCGGCGTGGCCGAGTGGTTAGCGTGCTGAGCTAGCAATTGGTATGTGCCGAGGGACTTAGTTCGAGGCACGCTTGGTGCACTAGTTTTTTTTTTCTTTTTTTTTTACTTCTTTTTAGGTTTTTTATGTACCTAACTTGTTTCGTTACTTTTTACTTTTAAATTTTTATCCCACGCCTTTTTTTTTCCGGGCGAACAGTGCCGCCAGCGCGGAGCGTCCCAGTATGCCGCGTCCCAGTGCGCCCAGTGTCCAGCGTCATACTGGGACCATAATCAGGTATGGCGCTGGGGCGCTGGCTCCCAGTGGCACTGGTTTTTGCAATAGGGAGGGCATAGACTTAAAGTAGTTGACACACGGTAGAAAAAACAACACTTTATTCCGACGTTTCGGCCGGGGTCCGGCCTTTGTCAAGGAATGTAGCAATGTATATATATATATATATATATATATATATATAAATCAGGAGGAGCTACTAGTTGAGTTTGCAGAGCGCAATAACTTACGCATCATGAGTACCTTCTTCAGAAAACGGAGGAACCGGAAATGGACATGGAAAAGTCCGAACGGGGAGAATAAAAATGAAATCGACTTCATAATGTGTTCAACCCCCGGCATTATGCAAGATGTAGAGGTAATCGGGAAAGTGCGATGCAGTGACCACAGGATGGTGAGGTCCCGAATTAGCCTAAATCTGAAGAAGGAACGCAACAGATTAGTAAGAAAGAAACCCATCAACGAATTAGCGGTGAGGGGGAGGGCAGAAGAGTTCAAGATCGCGCTTCATAATAGGTATTCAGCTCTAACCGAGGATGGCGACATTACCCTAGAGGCAATGAACAATAATTTCAGAGATATCATTACTGAGTGCGCGGTAGAAGTAGGCGGTAGGATAGTGAGAGAGGATACCGGTAAGCTGTCTAAGGAGACGAAAGATTTCATTAAGAAGCGCCAGAGTATGAAAGCTTCGAATTGAAGTTACTCCTCCTAGCTATAAAATAGTGAGAAAGGACCGAGAAGACAGAGGTGGGGGAGTTGCATTAATTATCAAGGACAACATAGCTCTTTCTGTACTTCCAGATGTAAATGGCGTAGAAGCTCTATGGGTCAAAATTAAACTAGATAAAGAAACAGTCTTCATCGGGGGTGTTTACAGGGCCCCAAATTCCCCGGTAGACGTTTTGGTAAATCTGCGAACATTTATGGACTCCTACCTGCCTCACGATAGTAGGATGCTATTATTGGGAGATTTCAACCTACCCGGCATTGACTGGTGTTCGAAATTACCTGGAACACGAGAAGTGCTTAGTTGTGAGCAGTTACTTGATCTGGCTTTTTGTCATAATATAGTTCAAGTTGTATCTGATTACACAAGGATATGTACTACATCATCATCTATACTGGATTTGATTTTTGTTTCTGAACGTATACAAACCTCTCTCTGTGAATGTGAGATCTTGGATGGCTTGTCCGATCATAAGATGGTTTTGTTATCCTTAAAGGCATCGCCAGATTCCACAGGTACTTTGTCCAAAAAATATTTCTTTAATTTTCATGACGCTGATGATGCTGCTGTGATTGACTGCCTCGATTATTCATATGAAGATTTTGTGCAGCTGTATGACTCTGATGCTAGTACTGACCAACTATGGGAATTCTTTTCGGAATTAGCAGAGCGCTGCCTTAATCAGTTTGTTCCTAAGAAATTTAAGAGCACCAATAAAACGAGTCCCTGGATAACTAGAGACATTCTTCATCTCAAACGAAGAATTAAACGTAAACGTAAGGCTTCCTCACACAACCCAAACCCCGAAAATAAACTTTGTATTCGCCGCATGAGCCAGGATTTAAAGAGACTTCTTAAGGAATCAAAAGACAGATTCTATAATGTGACGCTCACGAAATTTCTTCGCGAGTCACCTGGTAAACTTTGGCGCTATATAAATCCGTCAAAGGTTCTGCACCATGCTGAGACCGAGGAGAACGCCCATAAACGTGCCGAAGATTTTAATTTATATTTTTCGTATGTTTACATACGTGATAATGGTGTACTGCCTCCTTTTAATGCTGAAACTGAAAGGCCTCCTATTACTGACTTACAAATTGATGAGCAAGGTGTTCTAAATCTGCTATTACATATTGACATCAAGAAAAGCCAAGGTCCAGATCGTATCCCTAACGAGTTTTTATATAGGTACGCTGAATGGGTATCTAAATAGTTGACCAAAATATTTCAGTCTTCTTTTACTAGCGGATGCTTCCCAACTGACTGGAAGCGAGCAAAAGTTATACCAGTCCATAAAAGCGGAAATAATTCTGTTAGCAATTATCGCCCAATCTCGCTCACTAGTACAGTTTCGAAGTTGCTTGAACATATCATATCTAAACACCTGCTCAACTACCTCGACCAGCATGATATCCTTTATTATCGCCAGCATGGCTTCCGAAAGGGACTGTCCACAACTACCCAACTGATAGAAATAGTTCATGACCTCGCAGAAGCAATAAATTCACGTGGTCAAACAGACATTATATACCTTGACTTTTCGAAAGCATTTGATAAAGTTTCACACCAAAAATTGTTATATAAGGTTAATGCGGTCTTTAAAAATCAAACATTCACAAAGTGGTTTTCCGCGTATATATCCTTTCGTGAACAGTATGTATTTGTTAGAGGTTGTGAATCTAGCACTCTTCCTGTTGCTTCTGGTGTGCCGCAGGGTACCGTTTTAGGCCCACTCCTCTTTCTCATCTTCATTAATGATTTGCAAAGTAGCATTGATGTTTCAATAAGACTGTTTGCTGATGACTGCGTGATGTACAGTAGCGTAAATACGATTGATGATCAGATTAAATTAAATTTAAACCTACAAAGAATAGTCAATTGGTGTAACGACTGGCAGATGGAGTTAAACTTAAAAAGTCTGTGTTCATCTCAGTAACTAGGAAAAAGAATTTTCTTAATTTCAATTATCAAATAAATGGTTACATGCTCGAAAGAGTTGATCAGTATAAATACCTAGGCTTAACTTTTACATCAGACCTACGATGGAATACCCACATTGAAAATGTCATCTCCAAAGCTTTTAAAACACTATGGTACCTGCGGCGAACAATGCACAGTGCTACCCCGGATGTAAAGCGCCTGGCTTACAAAACCCTAGTCAGACCAATAATTGAATATGCCAAAGTAGTATGGGATCCTCACACGGAAGCTAACATTCACAAGCTAGATAGGATTCAGCGGCTCGCTGCAAGGTTTATATATTGTTACGATGAAATAGCAAAGGGGTGTTTATTTACAGTGATATGGCAGGGGGATAAGGTGAAGCCTACTAGCCCCAGGCACCAACGCTTCTTCTTCCTCTTCTGTCCCACCATCACCATCCTTCACCGTCGTCATTAGCGTGACATTTCCCCCCTACTCAGACGAAGCCCTCTGGGCGTGTTCGTGAGTCGTGCGAGGCTGACACGGCTTCAAGCGGGCAACATGACACAGTTCGGTTTTGGCAGACCGGCGACCCGATGCTGTCAGGCGGGCTATTCCATAAGTTAAATCACTAAGGCGTTTGATAACCACATATGGGCCGTCATAATGGGCCAAGAGTTTTTGATGTAGGCCACCGCGCCGAATCGGACGCCATAGCCAGACTAAATCACCTACAGAGTACGTGACCCGCCGGTGACTGGCATCGTATCGCACTTTAGAATGTTCTTGTGAAGCACCAGACTGTAATCGGGCGATTCTCCGAGCTTCTTCGGCGAGACAGAGGGTCTCAGCCAGGCAGGGGTCTTCACGGCTTGTGAAGGGCAGGATAGTATCCAGAGAGTAGCGTGGCGGTCTGGCATAGAGCAGAAAAAATGGACTGTACCCAGTCGTCTCATGCGTGGCGGTATTAAACGCATACGTGATGAAGGGCAGTATGGTGTCCCAGTTCTTATGCCCTGCGTCCACATACATGGCTAGCATGTTGATAAGCGTTCTGTTGACGTGCTCAGTCAAGCCATTTGTCTGGGGATGGTATGGCGTCGAGTGTCGGAAAGTTACGGCGCATAAACGCATGAGCTCTTCAACAACATCAGCAGTGAATTGTCGGCCCCGGTCAGTGATGACAATTCGTGGCGGCCCGTGTCGTAAGATGACTGAGTGCAGCAAGAAAAGCGACACCTGATGCGCCGTAGCATATGGAAGAGCGGCGGTTTCACAGTAACGTGCAAGATAGTCCACGCAGATTACAATCCAGCGATTTCCATCCACGGACTTCGGAAACGGACCTACGAGGTCAATGCCTACTTGATCAAACGGTGCTGTCGGGGTCTTCACAGGGTGCAGCAAGCCAGACGGAGTTGTAGTTGGACGTTTGTGGCGTTGACATTGCTTGCAACTGGCAACGTATTGTTCAACCGTCGAGCGCATTCTGGGCCAGTAAAATCTTTCTTGAGCACGGTGGAGTGTTCGAACCGATCCCAAATGCCCAGAAGTTGGATCATCATGCATAACACGCAATACGTCCGTGCACAACGTCTTGGGAACTACGAGTAGGTATCGCTGGCCGACAGGCGAATAACTCTTTTTCCTTTTCCATAGGAGGCCATCATGCACACAAAAACGGCTTGTAGGTACGTTGGCTTGGGCAAGAGAGGCTACAGACTGGTATCATTTTGCTGTTCCGTTTTGAAAACATTCGTGTCGGGGAACGCTGGCTCGAGGATCGATATATAATTGTCGAAATCGTCGCTTTCAGGTCCAGTCGTGGGCATCCTAGAAAGACAATCGGCGTCTGCATGACGCCTCCCGCTTTTGTAAACCACAGCAAAGTCATATTCCTGTAACCGGAGGGCCCAGGGTGCGAGGCGACCACATGGGTCTCGAAGGTTCCGCAACCAACAGAGTGAATGATGGTCAGTTACGATAGTAAACGAACGTCCGCACAAATATGAACGGAAACGCTGCACAGCGAAAACCACAGCTAGGCATTCCTGTTCAGTGACTGTGTAGTTTCGCTCTGCCTTGCTCAGGGTACGACTTGCGTACGCGATAACATGCTCTCGTTCATTGTGCGGTTGGACAAGGACTGCACCAAGACCGATTCCACTAGCGTCCGTGTGTATACTTCTGTCATTGCAGTAGGATCGAAGTGACGTAGGATGGGTTTCGATATTAAAAGAAACTTCAGTTGACGGAATGACGCGTCGCAGTCTGGTGTCCAGTTAAAAGTAGAGTTTTTGTGGAGAAGGCACGTCAAGGGATAAGCAACGTCAGCAAAGCGATGTATAAAGCGTCTAAAATACGAGCACAACCCTAGAAAACTGCGCAACTCCTTCACTGTCTGCGGGGGTTTAAAAGACTCAACAGCGGCAGTTTTCTGGGGATCCGGCATTACACCATCACCATTGACAAGGTGTCCTAGCACCAGCGCTTGGCGCTCTCCAAAGCGGCACTTTTTGGAGTTCAGAATTAGGGCGGCGTTGTGCAGACAATTCAAGACACGTAATAGACGGTCATTGTGTTCTTGGAAGGATTTCCCAAATATGACGACATCGTCCAGATAGCAAAGACAAATGTCCCATTTTAAGCCGCGCAAAACTGTGTCCATAAAGCGTTCAAATGTAGCTGGCGCATTACACAGCCCGAATGGCATAACATTAAACTCATAAAAGCCATCTGGCGTTACGAAGGCTGTTTTTTTCTTATCCGCAGGGTCCATTGGAATTTGCCAGCAGCCAGATCTGAGATCAAGACAAGAAAAATAGGACGCACCAGAGAGGCAGTCGAGGGCATCGTCTATGCGAGGAAGAGGATAGACGTCCTTTTTCGTAACAGAATTTAGACGCCGATAATCGACGCAGAATCGCCACGAACCGTCTTTCATGCGTACAAGAATAACAGGGGCAGCCCAGGGGCTAGATGACTCCTGTATCACCTTCTTCTGTAGCATGTCCTCCACTTGCTCATGAATGACTTTGCGCTCAGATGGGGACACGCGATATGGCTTTTGACGAATGGGACGAGCCGAACCAGTGTCGATGCTATGATGGGTCCGATGTGCAGGGCGAGAGGTTGGTCCATCTGTTTCAGAAAAGTCAAACATGGGCGAAAAAGGTAGAAGAATATCCACAAGAGTACGGCGTTGAGGTGAGCTGAGATCGGCGCTGATCATGCGGAAGATCGAAGTTTCATCAGCAGGCAGAGGTACGGTGGCACTTGTAGCATCTGTGACCAAAGCAACGACGTGGGGGGCATCGGGTCCACAGGAGGCAAGCTTCAATCCCGTTGGTAAAACTGCGGGCTCGGACGATGGATTGATGGTCCATAACGAGGCACTACCATGATGCACGGATATCATACAGTGAGGGATAATTACATTTTTCTTCAGGCATGCTGAGTGAACTGGGTGTACCATGGCCTGAAATGAAACCTTCTCAAGAAGTGGAACGGACACGGGGACGAACATGGCAGACAAGGGTGGAACTACTGTGTCTTCGGTAATACTAAAAACTGTTTCTTCATCACGGCCACTTTCAAAAAGTGTCGGCAGATGCGAGCCATCAAAATGAACCTCTTGACTTCGGCAGTCCACGGTAGTGCCACAAAACTTCAAGAAGTCCATTCCTAAAATGATGTCATGCGTAGAGTGGGGTAAGACTACGAATTTGGCTTGAAAAATTGCACCACCCACAGACACTTGCGCACTACACGCACCCAGTGGCCGCAACGCCTCTCCACTCACACCAGAAAACGTTGAAGCACGGTCATATTCAAACAACACTTTGCGTCCCAACAAGCGCCTAAACTGATTACTCATCACAGACACAGTCGCACCCGTATCCAACAAAGCTAATGTATACACACCATCAATAAACACACGAATTTTGTTTTTGAGCATTATAGTTGGAGGGATGTTGGCACACAGCACATTTCCAGCGGCCTCACCCCCATTGGTCGCGCTGGCTAGTTTTCCTGCTGAGGATGGTGAGGCGACATGGGGCGCCGTCGTGGTGATGGAGAACGACGCGTACGGAAGGCGGGTGGTGGAGTAACACTTCTATCAGATGCAGGGGAGTGGTCGCGGATATTCTGGTTATGGATGTTGCGGTAATACCCACGCTGAGTATTTAATTGTTGAAAAACGGGATTGTATTGCCGATTGTTGGGTACTGTTGGAAGCGCCGGACGGTTATAGCGAGGTGGGAACCTACTGCGGCAGTATCTGGCGATGTGACCTTCGACGCCGCAGCGGTAGCATATCGGCGGGGAAGGTAGAAAATGCTGTTGCGATAAGAGCAGGGAACAGCTGGGTGCGTCGTAGGTCTGGCTGAATGCTCATACTGCTCAGGAATCCTGGTAGATCGAATGGAAGATCTATGTGCACTTGAGGCGACGTCATACCTTGGGGCGTCAGGCACCGACGCATTCCGGTTGGCGAAATGCATAGGAGGATAGTCAATGGAAGCTGCAACTTCAGGAACTTGTGGGAAAGGCTGAACGGTAATCGCTTGTGGTGGTGAAGCCGGCCGTCTAGATAAGCTCTGGACAGAGACCTCAGCAGATTCGTGCAGGGGAAGTGGGTTGAGCCGCAGGAGTTCTTCCCGCACGATTTGCCGGATCGTCGACGGAAGATCTAGTTGGGCGTGGTCATCAAGGCTGGCCACGGTAGGCACGTTGGCCAGCCGCCCAAATTTTGGCACATTAAGACGCGTTTTCAGAGCTTGAAAAGCGCGGATGTGTTTAATGACATCGGAGACGGTTTCAAGGCTGTCTTTGGCGATTAAAAAGTTGTACACGTCAGCCGCGATACCCTTCAAAATGTGGCCGACTCTGTCTTCTTCGGGCATGTTGGAATTGACACATCTGCACAATCTGAGGATATCTTCTGTATAAGTGGTACAAGTTTCATCCGGCAATTGAGCTCTTTGGGCAAGGGTCTGCTCAGCCCGCTTTTTGCTCGGTACAGAGTCACCAAAACGCTGTTTGATCTCGGTGGCAAACCGTTCCCAAGTTGTAAACGGTACAGAGTCACCAAAACGCTGTTTGATCTCGGTGGCAAACCGTTCCCAAGTTGTCAAATTGTCCTCGTTATTCTCGAACCATGTCATCGCCGTGTGAGTTAGAAAGAAGACGACATTTGTGAGCATGGTGATAGGGTCCCACCGGTTGTACCGACTAACTCGTTCATAATGAAGCAGCCACTTCTCAACGTCCTCACCTTCCTCTCCTGCAAACGGTCGTGGTTCCCGGTAAGGCTGACAGGGAATAGAGCTGGAGGGGGCAGGCCTGTCACCAGCCTGGCTTGCAGTGTCGCGGCTGGCACGGTTAGAATCGGTGTGGTCCATGATGTTTGCAAGCGGTGGCAGTCCAGCAAGGCGGCGACTACGTCGAAACTCCAGTTGTTCTTGCTGCGCCGTACTTGGGGATCGAACGGAGCACCTTCCACCAAGTTGTTACGATGAAATAGCAAAGGGGTGTTTATTTACAGTGATATGGCAGGGGAATAAGGTGAAGCCTACTAGCCCCAGGCACCAACGCTTCTTCTTCCTCTTCTGTCCCACCATCACCATCCTTCATTGTCGTCATTAGCGTGACAATATAATAAATACCGCCGTAACCATTCTTCAACAGACCTCTGTCAACAAGCCCAACTACCAATGTTAGAAAGCAGAACCAGGTATGAAAGACTAAAAACTCTTTACCTTATTATCAATAATTATCTAAAAATTAACAAATCAGACTGCTTTGAGATCAAAACTAATGAGACATAAAGGCATCGTCATTGTAGGTTCATTCCATTGCCGGCTATAAAAATAAATGCTTCAAGTTTAGTTATTTCCCGCGAACTTGTAAGGACTGGAACTCTCTTCCAGATTCTGCTGTTCAATCATCATCATTATCTGAATTTGTACGCCATTTAGAAAATTTCTTCTCTGGCACTACCACAGGGTGATGAGGTTCTATTGTTGTTGTGTAGGATGGCTGTTGTTCCGATTTCTGTGTAATTAATTTTTGTTTTGTTTGTGTGTGCATTCAGAGACAATTTTTGATTGACTATTGATTTCCATCGTGTTCTATATTGCTCATTTTTCGTTTTGTATTTTCCACTCCTGTTACAGTCCCTTATGGTGGCTGACAGTATTAATAAATGAAATGAAATCAAATGAACAGACCGGATTGAATTGGCCGAGATATGAAAGCTAATCAGTAAACGTAGGATGCCCGATATAAGGAAGTATAACATGGAGAAAATTGAGCATACTGTAAAGAACGGGGGAAGCCTTAAAGAGGCAAAGAAGAAATTGGGCATAGGCAAAAACCAGATATATGCGATAAGGGACAAGGCGGCAAACGTCATCACGAATAAGGATAAGATAGTTAAAGTAGCCGAGGAGTTCTACACAGATCTATACAATAGCCAGAGTAGTCAGGACCGTAATGAGATGGGCAGTAGGGAAAAATAGACGTTCCACCAGTAACGAAGGACGAGGTCAAGAAAGCATTAGAAACTATGAAAAGGGGGAAATCAGCTGGGGAGGATCAGATAACTATAGATTTGTCTGAAGGACGGGGGGGATATCGTGCAAGAAAAACTGGCCACCCTGTATACTCAGTGCCTGGTGTCATCGACGGTACTGGAACCATGGAAGAATGCAACATTATGCTCATAAGAAAGGGGACTCTAAGGACCATAAAAATTACAGACCAATCAGCTTACTGTCTGTTACGTATAAGGTATTTACTAAGGTAATCACTGATAGAATCAGGACAACATTAGACTTCAATCAAGCAAAGGATCAAGCAGGGTTTCGGAAACGGTACTCTACTATCGATCATATCCATACCATCGATCAGGCGATAGAAAAATGCTCGGAATATGACCAGCCCTTATACATAGCATTCATTGATTACGAAAAAGCATTTGACTCAGTTGAAAACTCGGCGATCATGCTGCTGAAAATGCTTGGTCTTTTTCTGGCACAGCTCTTGCTGCTGTCAAGTGTACATGCACCATCGCAGACTATCGCTGAGCTTCAAGTCACATGGGAAGAATTGCTCATTAAAGAAGGAACCAACACCGCCATCATTGGGACGCCACAGGTGCTTGGATATCTGACGTCATCGACCGGACGTCATTGATCCTGGACCTATAAAGTCGGCACCACACCCGTTCATCTTCAGTGGGCGGCGAAAGCGCTGTGAGCAACCTGCTCAAAATGTTTCGTCTTTTACTGGCGCAGCTCTTGATGCTGTCAAGTGTACATGCTCCATCGCAGACTATAGCTGAGCTTTAAGTCATATGGGAATATTTGCTCATCAAAGAAGGAACATATGCCAGCACCGCCATCATTGGGACGCCACAGGTGCTTGGATATCTGACGTCATCGACCGGGACGTCATTGATCCTGGACCTATAAAGTCGGCACCACACCCGTTCATCTTCAGTGGGCGGCGAAAGCGCTGTGAGCAACCTGCTCAAAATGTTTCGTCTTTTACTGGCACAGCTCTTGATGCTGTCAAGTGTACATGCTCCATCGCGGACTATAGCTGAGCTTCAAGTCATATGGGAATATTTGCTCATCAAACAAGGAACATATGCCAGCACCGCCATCATTGGGACGCCACAGGTGCTTGGATATCTGACGTCATCGACCGGGACGTCATTGATCCTGGACCTATAAAGTCGGCACCACACCCGTTCATCTTCAGTGGGCGGCGAAAGCGCTGTGAGCAACCTGCTCAAAATGTTTCGTCCTTTACTGGCACAGCTCTTGATGCTGTCAAGTGTACATGCACCATCGCAGACTGTCGCTGAGCTTCAAGTCACATGGGAAGAACTGCTCATTAAAGAAGGAACCAGCACCGCCATCATTGGGACGCCACAGGTGCATGGATATCTGAAGTCATCGACGGGAACGACATTGATCCTGGACCTACAAAGTCGGCACCACACCCGTTCATCTTCAGTGGGCGCGGCGAAAGCGCTGTGAGCAAGCTGCTCAAAATGCTTGGTCTTTTTATGGCACAGCTGTTGCTGTTGTCAAGTGTACATGCTCCATCGAGACTATCGCTGAGCTTCAAGTCACATGGGAAGAATTGCTCATCAAAGAAGCCACAGGTGCTTCGATATCTGACGTCATCGACCTAGACGTCATTGATCCTGGACCTATAAAGTCGGCACCACACCCGTTCATCTTCAGTGGGTGCGGCGAAAGTGCTGTGAGCAAGCTGCTCAAAATGCTTCGTCTTTTTCTGGCACAGCTCTTGCTGCTGTCAAGTGCACATGAACCATCGCAGACTATCGCTGAGCCTCAAGTCACATGGGAAGAAATGCTCATCAAAGAAGGAACATATGCCAGCACCGCCTTCATTGGGACGCCACAGGTTCTCGGATATCTGACGTCATCGACCGTGACGTCATTGATCCTGGACCTATATAGTCGGCACCACATCCATTCATCTTCAGTGGGCGCGGCGAAGGCGCTGTGAGCAAGCTGCTCAAAATGTTTGGTCTTTTTCTGGCGCAGCTCTTGCAGCTGTCAAGTGTACATGCATCATCGCAGACTATCGCTGAGCTTGAAGTCGCATGGGAAGAATTACCCCGCCGGGGTGGCGCAGTGGTTAGGGCGCTCGACCTCTGTTCCCAAGGACGCGGGATTGAATCCCGGCCTCGGCGGCCGCTTTTCGATGGAGGCGAAAAGCAAGGCGCCCGTGTGCTGTGCGATGTCAGCGCACGTTAAAGAACCCCAGGTGGTCGTAATTTCCGGAGTCCCCCACTACGGCGTCTCTCATAGCCTGAGTCCCAAAGCGACTCAGGCTATGAGAGACGCCGTAGTGGGGGACTCCGGAAATTACGACCACCTGGGGTTCTTTAACGTGCGCTGACATCGCACAGCATTGAACCCCACAAACCAACCAACTACATGGGAAGAATTGCTCATCAAAGAAGGAACCAGCACCGCCATCATTGGGACGCCACAGGTGCTTGGATATCTGACGTCATCGACCGGGACGTCATTGATCCTGGACCTATAAATTCGGCACCACACCCGTTCATCTTGAGTGGGCGCGGCGAAAGCGCTCTGAGCAAGCTGCTGGAAATGCTTGGTCTTTTTCTGGCAAAGCTCCTGCTGCTGTCAAGTGTACATGCACCATCCCAGACTATCGCTGAGCTTCAAGTCACATGGGAAGAATACTAACATGCTTCAAAACCAGCGCTCAATTTCGAACTTTTTTTATATAATTTTAAACAATATAACGCAACCCTTTTTCAAGCCGTAATATTCATTAGGTACTGAGGATTCTTGAGAAGGATTTTCATAAAAATCAATAATATTTTAAAAAATTTGAAATCAAATTCGCGCATTTTTGCGGTTTTCAAATCTTGGGCCCATTTGATCCGTTGTGGAGAACACACAGAGCAGTCTAGAACTCCCTGTTTTGCCTGAAAATAAGGAAATTATCTGATTCATAAACGGAAAAGGCTTCATAAAAGATATGATGCATCATGCCCATATTTAAGGTGGAAAATGGACTTTTTTGTAGCTTGGCGCCCCTGGAGCAAAGTTCCGGATTTTTTACTACAGCTGCAACACCAAAAGATGTTTTTAATAACTCCCATAAAAGTAAAATTGTCATAGATTTAGTGGATAAAAAGTATAGCTGGCAAACTTTTAGTACGCTAGCAGCAGGTCTCCAGACTTTCAACATTCTTAAATAGCAAAACTGCGTTTTTCACCTGCAGTGATATACGATTTTTTCCCAAGGAAACTACGCCACACCTTGCAAAACAGAAACCCATATTTGTACCGAGACAATTTCCCACAGCATATAGCAGTTTCACTGAAAACAAAAAAAAAATGGTCATAGGACCTCATTTACAGTTCTTATCTGAATATGCTAATAAGATTTTGTAGATTGCTTTTTTCAATGACATCTATTTCATATTTCAGTAAATCATGAAGCTGCTTAACCGGCTTCACTGTTGTGGTGTATTGGGCGTTATGGCACATAGGCTGCTAAGGCCATCAAGTATTAGGATTATTTCTGTAACTGGAACCACAACTTTTATTTCACTTTATAAGGTTACCTTGCCCGCTTTTTTACCCATGCCTGGCAAGCAGTACAAAAACAAGATAATAAATTATCTTCATTCTGCTCAAAACAGTACATAGAAGAGAAATCTCTCACCTAAAGGTATTTCATAACCATTTTTTTTTCTGATGTTTGGGACATAACTCTATTGCCACCTATGAGCATCATTGCAGCTCTCACATGGAGTTCTCCTGTTATCACTGATGAAAAGAATTCATTATTCCACTCTTCATTACTAACCCTTTATTCATTAACCACTCTCGCATTAAATGCGGCCCTTCTAAGTTCAGTCGGCAGCTTATATTTCACTTGGAGCATGAGCACATGCTAATTTTGCCTTTCCTTTCTTTTTATTTCTATTTTTCAAGTGTATTAAAGGTGTATATGGCTTTTCTTAGTGCCTGCAGTATCTAAACTCTAAGACTACTGCCACTCTTCAAATTACCTCTCTTTCTTTTTATGGCTACTCAACTAGAGGGCCTTAAAAGACAATAAAATAATTACTCTCTTTTGTATTCGCTGTATCTGTACACATTGTTTCTAAGAATACTAAGAAAGGGTTGAGGGTGAGCCTCAGTCCAGTAGCCAGCATTTCAATACAAGTACTTGTCCTCATCTTGGCAGTGTGGTCATCAGTTGTGGAGCTTGCATATGTTTTTGTTTCACAAAACGAAAGCAGAGGAGGGAAGGTGAATAGAGCTAAGGGTTAAGAGAATGTTATCTTTTAAATAGCTTTCTCTGAGCTGGGCTACAGCAGCAGCAGCATTCTGGAGGTGGCGAATTATATAACAGCGTTAGGTCTTCAGGAGTGTAGTAATAAAAAAAGAATTATATGTCGCACGTGACTAGTGGAAAATTATCAAATATTATCACGAAGCAAAAATATAAAAAGACAGAACTTTGGGTAAACACGTGTAGTCATGCATTAGAAAATGTATTCATTACCTACTGTCTGGAATACTCCTGCTATAAACAAAAATTGGAGAGACAGGGCAATGAATGAGCATAACATTAAATAGTCTTCGGGCAGCCACAAGCAAAACATTTCTGAATGCATGTCTTCAGCCTTTAAATGAGATTGGCCATAATTTTGATGAAATTAGGGTATTTATCTCAAGTCAGCTTTAATTCTACAAAAACCAACTATAGGGAGCCATTTCTAATCCATGAATTTAGAACAGTCGAAAATAAATATCTCGGAAGGAACATTTGAATCCCTTAAATAAAATCCCCCCACATCATAAGTAGTTTGCAAGGCCGTCACATGCACCATGAATGGTTCAATTTATTTATAATGAGTGTACCTCCACTATCATAGGCTCGACGTATTTAGTAAACATTTTCTCTTTATCACTGGTGACAATGATTACCCCTTGAATCGTTTTCATCTGATAATGCCTTTTTTGGCAGGTATGGCTTACTCAAATTTATTTTTTCAGAGGTCCTTTCTCCTCAGCATTTCATTTATGTTTTGCGTGGCATTCTTAGACTATGCTAGTACTTTACCACTTACAAATAGCTCTTAATAACTATTTAACTGCAGCTCTATTGCCTGTTCCTTTCAAGAAACATGTGCCAGCGTTGAACCTGCTTTAGATGCTGACTTAACTACCCCATACTGTAGTTTTCCCTGTGACCGCAACCTTTTTATTTTGTTTTTCTGGTGATAGACCACCCAGACCAAAGTCATAGAAGTTAATACCCAGGAAAACAAATTTCGCCTCTTGCTCTGCCCCTCTTTCCCTCCCCTTCCTCCCTTCCTCAGTTTTCTTCTTGGGAAGTAAAAGGTTCTTCCCTGCCAGTGATGCTCATGGTGTCTTGGTTTGGCTTGCAAACTGAAGCTTTTCTGCTACCCTTCAATTCTCTTTCATGCTATGTAGCCACCTTGCTCTTCTTCTGCCCTGGATCATCTTACAACAAGTAGTATGTATATGTGCAGGTGATGGCGACAGTTCTATGGGCCTCTACCGCCCGAAAGGGAGTCTATAATCTGAAAGACTAACAGTAGTCCTGTTAATCTACATGCAAAGTACAACCATAAATAAAAGGTGATCTAAAGGCCTAAAACCATATTATGGAGAGCTGCTGAACGTCATTTTGATTCCGTAGCTTACTGTCTTCAGGATTTGTTATAAGCTTTACCATATAGCATTTCAAATTGTATTGTGCAGAAGAAAATATTTCCTTTAGAGCTATGATGGTAAAGAGCAACAGAATCATCAAAGAGCCCTAGAACTGTGAGCAAAAGCGGGTGGCACAGTGTATCTGCAGGTAGAGCAGTTTTCCAATCATACAACATGAAAAAAAAAAAATTGAAATGCCGCTTACAACTAAAGGCTAAGTTTTAAAATGTGCAGTATTCACCCACATACTTATTGTCAGCATTCCACCTGCACTCATACAACTTTTTTTCTGTTTAATAATGCATTTTTAATGACATCTCTAAATAACTTGCAGATTACAGTTAAAAAGGAAATTGTGTCATGTTACTTTTCATCAGTGTTTAATTTAAATTACAAACATTGACGTGAGTAAATTTGAAATAATTACAAAAATATGAAAGCTGCCAATTTAGACATTGTAGGTTTGCTGGCCTTTGCCCTAAAATTCAATTTGGCTTACGCAACTTTTGTGTGCATAAATATCAAACACGCCATTTGCATTGTTAACATTCTTTGTATTATAGATAATTTGTAGCATTTAAGTAGCTATAAAAAAAGTGTATTTGAAGGAATACTTTAATAAATCTTGAAGATGGGCTAGATGGTGCATTGCAACTTGACGAAAGGTAAAAGCGCACAGGAAGACACACACCCGAGTGAAGACAACACAGGACACGCGGACACACAGGACAGTGCGTGTCCTGATCGTCTTCACTCGAGTGTGTCTTCCTGTGCCCTTTTACCGTTTGTTGAAGGAATACCTCTTCAGCAATCGGCACCCGATGCAATATTTTATTCCCACTGCAGGACTCGTGTTCCAGCTACTCCTGTCAGCATATACTCTGGGAAAAATATTGAAGATGTCGACCTGCTGTGCATCAAGGTGGACCGAGAAAAGCTCTTCTTTGCGACAAGAGGGGTAGAGTGACTGGCACCTGTTTTGTCTGCCAACATGGTCTTCAACATCCAGTATGACTGCAAGCTATTTGATACATGTTCTAGAACGCCTCTTCTTTCATTATGCATTGATTGTACCTAGAGTTGTGGCTACCAAGTTCTTGAACAGTCACCTAAAATATCTTAATTTTCATGTGCTTGGAGTTGTATGTTCTGCTGTCTTGTCATAAATATACTTGCCTTTTCTGTATATCTACACATTTCTTAGCCATTCCTGTAGGAGAGAGTGCCATCACTAAATAAGTGATGCAATATTTTGCTCTGACATGTCATAACGTGATATCCGTTCAGTTCAGTCGTTCAGTCGGGACCGACTCTTCGTGACCCTATGGACCATGTCACGCCACGCTTTCCGGTCTCTCACCTCACTATCTTCCTAACATCACAT
The DNA here is from genome assembly GCF_055883805.1 of Amblyomma maculatum. Lineage (NCBI taxonomy): Eukaryota > Metazoa > Arthropoda > Arachnida > Ixodida > Ixodidae > Amblyomma > Amblyomma maculatum. The sequence continues at coordinate 476,835,983 of NC_139344.1, read as the reverse complement.
AACTTCATCTGCAGTGCCTCGAGGATGTCATCTAACCATCGCGTTCGCTGCCTACCCCTTCTCCGGCGACCCTCAACCTTTCCCAACATCAAATCTTTCTACAGCGACTCCTCTCTTCTCATCAGATGACCAAAGTAGCTGAGCTTTAACTTTAGAATTTCACCATCCAATGAACAGTCAGGGTTTATGGTCGACAATATCGACTGATTTGATCTTCTGGTAGTCCAAGGAACTCTCAAGAGTCTTCGCCAGCACCACAATTCAAACGCGTCAATTCTTCGGCGGTCAGCCGTTTTCACAGTCCAACTCTCGCATCCATACATCACAACTGGAAAGACCATAGCACGAGTTATACGGATCTTTGTTGGCAGACTAATGTCTCTACTCTTTACTAGCCGGTCAAGGCTAACCATTGCTCTTTTTCCCAGAAGCAGGCGTCTCCTAATTTCATGGCTGCAGTCTCGTTCCGAGGTAATCTTGGAGCCCAAGAAGACAAAATCTAACACAGCTTCCACTTCTTGTCCCTTGATGCTCCAGGACTTGATAGGGCAAGACGCCATGATCTTTGTCTTTTTAATGTTCAGTTTAAGCCCAAACTTCTCACTCTCTTCTTGTACGCGCATCACAAGTAACTTGAGTTCCACTTCACTTTCTGCCATTAAAGTGGTATCATCCGCATATCTAAGGTTGTTGATACGTTTTCCAGCAATCTTCCCTCCAGTTGAAGACTCGTCCAGACCGGCCTTCCTCATGATGCACTCTGCATATAGGTTAAATAGGCAGGGCGACAGTATGCAGCCTTGCCTCCCTTCTTTCTCAATCGGAAACCAATCAGTAAGACCATGCCCAGTTCTAACTGTGGCCTCTTGCCCTTCATACAGGTTCCTGTGGAGACAGATGAGGTGAATTGGAACTCCCATTTCTTGGAGAGCTTGCCAGAATCTGCTGTGATGTGCGCAGTCAAACGCTTTCGCATAATCAATAAAGCAGAAGTAGATGGTATCCTGGAGCTCTATTGCTTTTTCCATGCTCCAGCGAAGGTTGGCAATTTGGTCTCTGGTTCCTCTGCCCTTGCGAAACCCAGCTTGCACGTCCGGAAGCTCCCGATCCACATACTGCTGCAGCCTACCTTGGAGGATTTTCAACATCACCTTGCTAGCATGTGAAATAAGCGCGATCGTGTGGTAGTTGGAACAATCTTTGGCACTGCCTTTGTTTAGAATGGGGATGTAAACTGACCTCCTCCAATCCTGTGGCCACTGCAGGGTTGTCCAAATCTCCTGACATAATGTATGCAGAATGTAACGGCGTCATGGTTGAGGTTTTGAAGCAACTCACCTGGAATGCCATCAATTCCGCTAGCTTTGTTCTTAGCAAGGCTGGCTAAGGCCCTTTCAACTTCACTCTTCAGAATGCCCGGCTCGAGATTAGTTATCACAACCGTCTTATGTTGGGTTTGCACATTCGGGTCCTTCTTGTACAGTTCTTCTGTGTATTCCTGCCACCACTTCTTTATCTCTGAGGCTTCAGTGAGCTTTTTGCCTCGTTTGTCCTTTATCACGCCCAGCTTAGCACAGAAGCTTCCTTTGATATCCTTAATTTTCTTATACAGAGCTCTTGTGTTCCTTAATTGGCTGTTGTCCTCAACTGCTTGGCACTGTATGTTCAGGAAGGCATTCTTATCTCTCCTTGCTATTTTCTGAAAATCCGCATTGAGAACCTTGTATCTTTCTCTTTCCCACATAACTTTTGTCATCCTCCTTTCCTCAGCTATTTGCAAAGCCTCTTCATATAACCAGTTTGCTTTCTTGCATTTCTTTTGCTTTGGAACTACCTTAGTAGCAACTTGTATTATATCACGAACATCAGTCCACATCTCTTCGGGCTCTCTGTCTTCTAGATCTAATTCTTGAGATCGATTCCTCACTTCCACAGCATATTCTAATGGAATTTGATCCAGATCATACCTGAAAGGCCTTCTAGTTTTCTGCGTTTTCCTCAATCGAAGCTTAATTGTAACAACAAGAAGCTGATGATCGGTGCCACAATCGGCCTCAGGCCTTGTTTTTACTGCATGTATAGCGCTTCTCCATCTCTGCCGGCAAATAATATAATCGGTCTGATTCCTGTACAGACCGTCCGGTGAAGTCCATGTGTGCAGGCGCCTCTTGTGCTGTTGAAAATGAGTATTCGCTATGGTCGGGTTGTTTTCTTGACAAAACTCTACTAGCCTCTGCCCAGCTTCATTTGGCTCACCAAGACCGAACTTGCCTGTAATTCCGGATATCTCTCCACTCCCTACCTTAGCATTCCAGTCTCCTATGAGAAAAACGACGTCTGATGATGGGGTGCGGTCTAAAAGGCATTGTATGTCCGCATAAAATCTCTCTTCTTCAGCAGTAATGGTCGGTGCATAGACTTGGATAACTGTTATGTTGAAAGGGTGACCTTGGATCCGAAGTGAAACCATTCGGTCGTTTTTGGGGTTGTACCCTAGCACTGCTTTGCCCATTCTTCTGTTTACTATGAGAGTGACCCCATTCCTTCTCTTGGATTCGTGCCCACAATAAAAGACATAATGGTTGCCGGAGTTAAATTCTCCCATTCCGGTCCACTTGAGCTCGCTGATACCCGAGATATCAATGTTCAATCTGTCCATTTCTCGCTTGACGATATCCAGTTTACATTGCGTCATAGATCTTACATTCCATGTTGCTATGTGATATATCTCCTTGCAACATCGGACTTTCCGGTCGCTTCCCTACACGTCCAAAACTGAGCGTCCTTTTGGCTTTAGCCCAGCCGCTTCATTCGTCCTGGAGCTACTAGGAATCGCCCTTTGTTCATCCCCAGTAACACGTGGGACGCCTTTCAACCTGGGGGGGCTCATCTTCCGGCGCCATATCATTAATGTTATTGTGACTGGCCATAGGGTTTTCTTGGCAGGAAATACTGGAGTGGGTTGCCATTACCTTCTCCAGTGAATCACATTTTTCAGAACTCTCTGCCGTGACCTGTCTATCCTGGGTGGCCCTACACAGCAGAGCTCACGACTTCATCGAGTTTCGCAAGAGCCTCCGCCACGACAAGGCAGTGATCCATGAAGGGGATAACGTGATATACACTGTAATAAATTGTAGACATTCCTCCAGCCTAAGTAATTTTGAGTTGTCCAACTCTATAAACCAGCCAAATAACTTGTTGATAGTGTGAATAAACTTTGCTACTAAAACTGTAGGTGTCACTTGTATATGATTGTAAAGCTGCCACTGAGTAACTTTGCTGCACACACTTTTTTCCATTACTGTTTCAGGAATCGCCATGCCCTATTTTTGGTATGTTTTTGCTCGGCATGGTTGTCTGAACAGTTGCCAAGCATCTCCATGACATGTAGAAATAGACCTTCGAATTGAGCTGTATACATGTCATTGTGCCTCATCAAAATTACATATACCTCAACATGGAAAGTATTTGTTAGATGCTTATAGGATGCTCTTCATAGACTTGCCTTGAAGCAGAAGCCTGGGAGTGATGTGTGACAGGAAATGCATGCACAAATATTGAATTCTGTGGCCACATATTCTTAGTTGCATTGTTTTTGCCCTCAACTTATTGATACAAACACAGGAACTCCTTGTCAATGCTGACTAGCAACCGAGCATTCTCTGCAATGCTTTAACCAGTGCAGGGGAAAGTGAAAATGACGCTTCGGACAGATAACGGGTGCACGAAAACTTTTGAATACGAGTTTTCATGCACCGTTGACCTGTCCGAAGTGTCATTTTCGCTTTCTCGCGCAATGATTAAAGCATTTCAGAGAGGTCGGGTTGCCAGTCAGCATTGACAAGGATTTCCTGTGTTTGTACCAATCGGTTGAGAGCGAAAACTATGCAAACTAAGAATATGGGCCCACAGAGTACTATATTTATAATTACAATTCCTGCCGCACATCAATCCCAGGCTACACTGCTTCAGGGCGAAGCTATGTAATGCACCCTTCGCCACCTTTTTCGTAAGGGTGCAAATGAAAAAGTGCACCCTAACACCCTTCTTTAAGGGTGCGGTATCTGCACCCTATTTTTTGCACCCTATTGGTTGCACCCTTTAAATAAGAAAGGGTGAGCGTCTGGGGAAAAGCCAATTTGCACCCTTAAGGGTGAGAAATTGTTTAGTGTGTGTAGTTGGTCCACTACACATACTTTCAAATGGATTACCTGGGAAGCGAGGCTGAAACTCACGAGTAGCATAGCCAAGCTCTGTCACCCGAATGTCAAGGTCCACTTTTCGTAAACGGTTAACCTCATTTTCACATCCAGTTTTCTTCCGGGTAAACGAAGGATTGGCGCTATTGAAAAGCATGAGCAATCCCTTAAGGCAAAAGGGCGAAGAAATGCCGGGATAATGAAGCATAGGGTATTGTGGGGATACAACAGGTATGAAATTGTGAGGGGTATATTTGGAAAGGAATTATGGTGCCCTGGCTTACTTTCGGGAATGTGACTTTGTGCCTAAAGTCACAGGTAGTCGACATTTGAAATAAATCAGCGAGGCGTAGAACGATTACCACTGGTGTTATGCCCGAGCAATCGGCCGTAAATCGTCCCAGAGTCCGCACATTCGGAGAAGACCGCTGGAGAGCCGGCTGTGGTTTTTCGAGAATGCGACAGTGGACCGAGTGTTGACCGGGGACATCAGGACAAAGGAGCACGGATCCTTATCTTCCCGACATGGAGAGGCGCGTCTTGTACAGGGTAATTGAAGTGAAGCGCTTTTGTAGGCAACCTAGTTGGGCGGCCTTTGATCTCCAGCACCCGTCTTCTCAACAATGGACCAGGGCGGCGGGGCGAACAGGGAGCCGCGGTATTCCGTCGTGGGTGACCGAGCAGCGGGAGATGGCTTCCTTAGCTGTTCTTAGGGAAGCGACTGTTAATTCAAAGATGCTGCTTGTGTCACCCCATACTGGCTTGGACCAGGGTGTAGTTCTCTCAGCCTCCAGTTTGGCGGCGGGGAAATTGGTGCCTGGCCGGCGCCGTTGCAGCAAGACTACATTTGTTGGCTGGAACCTTCTCAACAATGGACCGGCTTGGCGGGGCAAAACAGAGCAGCAGCACTCGTCGTATTGTGACTTCACTGTGGAAGATTGCTTCCTTAATTGCTCTCAGGGAGGCGGCGGTGAATTCAAAGAAGCCGCTGCACGCACCGCTCAAGGGCCATTAAGACGTGTTAGCTTGGACCAGGCTTTTTGCTGCTGAGGATGTGTGCACCATCAGCCTGGTCGGCACCACTGAAGATGGTTGGAACCAGATGGGACATCGCCACATCACAAGCGTTTTGTATACATGAGCCAGACGCAAGCGGGTCGAATAGGGGGAAATGGTTGTCGGGCTGAGTTAGCCCGACCCGTCTGGGTTCATTGCCCGACAGAAACGAGTTGATACTCGTTTCTGTCGGGCAATGATCGCTCCTACACCGTGCGTCGAGCAAGTAAACCAGGCGCTGGCAAGAGAGGAAGAAGAGGAGGAAGGCTGAGACAAACAGCTCACGGTCCCGTCCCCGACCAGCAGGGAGGCAAGAGAGGAGGCACCGGCCCGACGCGTCAGCGTATACATGCCGCTCGCCCAGCGGGTGGGTCGAGCCAACCCACCCCCTGCAGTCGGGCTGGCGGGACCTGACCCGACAGTCGTCTAGCTCGACCCCCTAGACTATAGTACATGTGCCCGACGCGTATTTGGGTTTGCTCGGTACGGTGGCTCTGCAAGGGACAAAACGACAGAAGAGACGAAGAAAGCGGGCTGTTCCGACTAGCATCTACCACCCCCAGGAGCCGAGCAGCCTAGCGATTAGCGGCGCATGCTTTTTCAATGGGCGTCATGCTGGACACGGCACTAGCTTGAGAAAACCTATACTACTACTACTACTATTGCTACTATTATTATTATTATTATTATTATTATTATTATTATTATTATTATTATTATTATTATTATTATTATTATTATTATTTTTAATATTAGTAATAGTAGTAGTAGTAGTAGTAGTAGTAGTAGTAGTAGTAGTAGTAGTAGTATAGAGGAAGACTCGTTTCACGAAGTTGGCACTGAATTGTCTGTATCTAACGGGCGAATGAACTGGCTAAACATTATCTTCACAGTTTTAATTATTAATAATTATAGTAATTAATTCACAGGGAGGAAAAGGCGCAGTATCTGTCGCACTTGTGTCTGTGGACACCTGAACCGCGCCGTAAGGGAAGGGATGAAGGTGGGAGTTTACGTGGAACGAGAGAAAGAGGAGCCATAGTGGAGGGCTACGGATAGTTGAGGTGTCCACAGCATAAGTGTGACAGATACTGCGCCTTTCCCTTCCTGTGAACCAATTATTATTGTTATTATTATTATTATTATTATTATTATTATTATTATTATTATTATTATTAATTAAAACTGTGAAGATAATATTTAGCCAGTTAATTCGGCCGTTACCTACAGACAATTCAGTGCCAACTTCGTGAAACGAGTCTTCCCCTATACTACTACTATTACTACTACTACTAATAATAATATTATTAATCATTAGCAGAGAAATATTACTTTGCGTATTATTATTTAGTAGTAGTAGTAGTAGTAGTAGTAGTATTATAGGCTCTCTCAAGCTAGTGCCGCGTCGCCTTTCCCTTCCTTTGAATAAATTACTATTATTATTAATAATTAAAACTGTGAAGATAATATTTAGCCAGTTAATTCGCCCGTTACATACAGACAATTCAGTGCCAACTTCGTGAAACGAGTCTTCCTCTATACTACTACTACTACTACTACTACTACCACTACTACTACAACTAATAATAATAATAATAATAATAATAGTAATAATAATAGTAGTAGTAGCAATAGTAGTAGTAGTAGTAGTAGTATAGGCTTTCTCAAGCTAGTGCCGCGTCCAGCATGACGCCCATTGAAAAAGCATGCGCCGCTAATCGCTAGGCTGCTCGGCTCCTGGGGGCGGTAGATGCTAGTCGGAACAGCCCGCTTTCTTCGTCTCTTCTGTCGTTTTGCCTCTTGCGGAGCCACCGTACCGAGCAAACCCAAATACGCGTGCCCGACAGCCGGTTTTCAGCCTGACAGGAGTACCCGACCCGACTTTGCCGGTCTCATAAAACCCCCTGATCGAGAGCAATGGGGATGGCCTGGCTATTCTGCAGCAGTCTACAGTATTCCCTGTTCAAGTGCGATAAGGTGTGTGTATGTGTGCGCGTTTGTGCGTGAGGTGCTGGTGGGACAGTTGGAAGGAGCCAAAGAAGCCATGGGCGAAGCAAAAAGAAGCGGTTCAGCGCCTATTCGACGTTTGGGAAGCTGAGAGTTCCACAAATGGACAGGTGAAAAACATAGAGGGTAAACATTGGATACATTCTATGGAAAAGAAATAGTGTGGAACTATACCGAAAGTAGAAAAGGCAGATCAGGAAGGAAGCTTTCTTTGTTAACTCAAGAGGCAGTGCTCTACTTTTTGAAGCAAGATCAGGGTGCCTTAGAACACGCAGCTACAAAAAAGAAATTTAACAATGAAAATGACACATGTGCAGTATGTGGTAAATCCACAGAACCAGTTAGCCTATAATACTCGAATGTCATGGTATTCATCCGGAAGTCGACGCAGGCGCAGTCACTCTTCCTGAAGCTCTGGGGTTCAGAGATAACAGTGGCCGGGTGAATGAACCTGCGGTGGAAGCTAGCAAAAAACGATTGGAAGATTGGTGGCTTAAAAGCAGAAGAGTGACTCAATGTTAGTAATGTAGAAACAAAAATTCAATAAATATAATGATGGTATAGTTAACCAATCTAAAATAATATTTAAGATATAGGGGAGAAAATGAGCAAGATAGCAACTGCTACCACCCCGTTTCAAAGGGGACACCTGTATTCCGTCATTCCATCCATCCGGAGGAGAAAAATTAAACATGTCTTAGCTCTGCTATGCCTGGATATACATAGCGAAAAGCAGTGACTACCTCGGGATTAGAAAAAGTTCATTTCTCCAGTCTTCTGTGCCGCTCGCCAGCAGCTAAACTCTCCTTGGCTTCCATGTCGAGCGCGTCTATAAGTTCACCGGCGTTCTATAATTCGTTTACACGAAAGGAAAGGCGCTGCATCTGTCACTCGCGGAAGGCAAAAAGCGCAGCCCGGCGGCGTTGGAGCGCCCTCGTTCCCGCTTGGTCCTAATAGCTGACGGTACATGGGTGACGTCACATCCTTGACGTCATCCTAATTGAGTGACTTATCTATTTTACTCCTTGGTACTTTCAAATTGCGCGCCAATTGCAGTATGTCAGACGCGGAATCCCGCTTTCATCCTCACGGTTTACAAGCGGAATTATGAGCAACGCTTCACGACCCGCGGCTGCTGCTGCTTGGGAGCTGTTTAAACAGGAGGTGCGAGCGATAGTCATTGAAATTGGGTCTGTTAGGTCATTTTACAGAAACTTTCAAGAGAGGACACTGCATAAGAGTTTGCATAACCTCTATGAATTAGTATGTGAGGCACCTGGAGCATATTTAGACGAAATTGCTAGAGTAAAGTGTGACCGACAAGAACAGGACGCTGAAAGATACAGGGGTGCCCGAGTCCGATCTCGTACAAATCGTGTTTTGCACTGTGGAACCCCTAAGCGACAAGCTCTACTTGACGAGCGCCGTCATGATGTCCAATGGAATGATGTCCAATGGCACCCTAGTAACGAAAACGTGTGAGATAATCTCAGTGTTTTTGAGCTGTTACACGACACTGTTCAGTGACGCTTCTGCTACTTCTAATTCGCACCTACTAGCTAAATTTATAGCTGTTATAACGCCTTCATCAGATGATGAATGTGCTCTAATTAATGGTCATTTCACGTTGGAAGAAATAGAACAGGCAATTGACCAATTACCGGTCTCTAAAACACCTGCGATGGTAGAAACATTTACTGCAAAGATCCCCAGGTGGTCGAAATTACTCCCAAGCCCTCCACTACGGCTCCCCTTTCTCTCTTTCCACTTTCATTCCCACCTTCATCCCTTCCCTTACGGCGCGGTTCAGGTGTCCACAGAGAAAGTGTGACAGATACTGCGCCTTTCCCTTCCTGTGAACCAAATAAAAAAATTTAAAAAAATATTACAGAGGGGGGGGGGGGGCGTCAGCATGGCTTCACGGAGTTTTTCATACGTATTATGGTCCCCAGGTTTGAGTAAGCGGAGTGTTGAGGTGCTGGGAGGAAGGCGCAGGGCTGTTTTTGTACAACTGCGGAGTAAAGCGTTCACTCGATCACGTTCCTTGCTAGAGGGGTAAGTATGGAAGAGCGTATGTGACTGCTGGTAACGTATGCTTGTGTGAGGCGAAGTGTATTTCTTTCATGAAGGCCTGTTCTCCGAGGTGCTACACGACGGATGAGTCGAGTAGTTTGATGAGCATGAGTCTGGACTGATTTGATAACATCCCCATGTGCTCCATGGGAATAGAGAGTCATTCCTAGTACTCTGATTTGAGTTACTACGGGAATCGGTTGTGTTCCGAGTGTCAGAGTGATGTGTGGGCAAACAATATGTGTGGATTGGGTCGGTAAAGGAAGAGTTTAGAGTTAGATCTTGAGCATGATAGGCCTCTCTCCTTCACGTAGTTGTTAATAGTGTTGAGGGCTATTTGGAGGTGAGTCTCTATGATGGCGTCACTGCCTCGACATGCCCAGACAGTAATGCCATCCGCATAAAGGGCGAAATGTATGTCTGGAATCTCAGAAAGTGTTTTTTGGGTTATGAATAAGGGCAATGTTAAAGAGTGTCGGTTAAAGGACCACTCCTTGAGGTGTTCCCCGAGCACCGGGCTTGATGTTTGGAAGCGTATGAGGGCCCAGTATGAGAGTCGGTGTTCGGTTGCTAAGGAAGGCGCTTATGTAGTTGTACATGTGGCTGCCTACTTGTAGCGTTTTTAGATTATTGAGAATGGCAGAATGTGTTACATTATCTTATGCTTTGGTGAGGCCCACTCCGAGAATCGCGCGTGTATCGCGAATTTTTGAATCAAGGATATGGTGCTTTAGCTGTAGGAAAACATCTTGAGTGGCCAGACCCGGACGGAAACCAAACATGTAGTTGGGCAGGAGCTCTCGTTCCTCCAGAAAGCTGCTTCATCATCATCACCATCAGCCTGACTATACCCACTGCAGGGCGAAGGCCTCTCCCATATTTCTCCACTTAACCTGGTTCTGTGCTAGTTGCATGCACTTGACCCCTGCGAACTTCTTAATCTCATTCGCCCACCTAACTTTCTGCCGCCCCCTGCTACGCTTCCCTTCCCTTGAAATCCAGTTTGTTATCCTCAGCGACCATCGGTTATCCCCTCTTCGCACTACATGTCCTGCCCATTCTTCTTAATTTCCACTAGAACGTCGGTAACTTGAGTTATTTCTCTGACCCACTCTGCACGCTTTCTATCTCTTAATGTTACCCCTACCATTTTTCGTTCCATAGCCCTTTGGACTGTACATTTCTCGGATCTTGCTCTAGCTTTTATGAGCAGCTTGCTCTACTCTAGAGTGACCTTGCGACGGGATTGGATCGTGTCCGGCATTCGTTTCTGTTTTCTGTTCTCGCGTGCTGACGTTGCATCAACTTTGTTACGACAACTGTGCCGCTACGCTTGATTTGTTAATGGTCACCTCTCAAAGCCTGTGCCAATTCGATCATCTGTGAAACAAGGCACACCACATTGACACCGCTACTCTTTGCCTTCTATCTAGAGCCACTTTGTTTGAGTGTATTGCGAAACAACAATATCCGTGGCTATGTTGTCTTTTGAATGAAGTCAAAGTGCTTGCGTACTCCGATGATTTGACGTTTTCCTGCACTGACAAATCCAGCATTGAAAAAATTATAACCACCATTGAGCAGTTTAGCATTGTATCGGGCGCTCAAATGAATAGGTCTAAAAATTTGGGTCTGTGGTTCGGTTCATGGGGAGCAAAGCTCTCAGTTCTCTAGAAAGATATGGAAACTACTCGAACACACAATGAGGTTCTTGTTGAGGGGAGGGGAAGTGAAGAGGGGGATTACACGGCCCTATAACTGTCTCCTGTACTTGCAGGGATACACCGCAACGGGGCCGAGTGAAGGGGAGGGGGTATGAAACAGGGGAAAGAAAGGGGGAGCGAAAGCGTTGTCACTGGATGGATGGTTGGATGGATGGATGGATGGATGGATGGATGGATGGATGGATGGATGGATGGATGGATGGATGGATGGATGGATGGATGGATGGATGGATGGATGGATGGAAGGATGGATGGATGGATGGATGGATGGATGGATGGATGGATGGATGGATGGACGGACGGACGGACGGACGGACGGACGGACGGACGGACGGACGGACGGATGAATGGATGGATGGATGGATGGATGGATGGATGGATGGATGGATGGATGGATGGATGGATGGATGGATGGATGGATGGATGGATGGATGGATGGATGGATGGATGGATGGATGGATGGATGGATGGATGGATGGGTGGATGGATGGGTGGATGGATGGATGGATGGATGGATGGATGGATGGATGGATGGATGGATGGATGGATGGATGGATGGATGGATGGATGGATGGATGGATGGATGGATGGATGGATGGATGGATGGATGGATGGATGGATGGAATATAGGAGCGTCCCCTTTGAAACGGGGTGGTAGCAGCAGCCATCTTGCTCATTTTTCTCCCTATATCTTAATTATTGATTTAGAATGGTTAACTAAACCATCATTCTATTTATTAAATTTTGTTCCTACATTACTAACATTATGTCACTTCTCTGCTTTTAAGCCACCAATCTTCCAGTCGTTTTTTGCTAGTTTCCACCGCCGGTTTATTCACCCGGCCACTGTTATCTCTAAACCCCAGAGCTTCAGGAACAGTGATTGCGCCTGCACCAACTTCCGGATGGATACCATTACATTCGAGTATAATATGGGCAATTGTTTCACTGGAGTTTCCACATACAGCACATGCGTCATCTCCATTGTTAAATTTCTTTTTATAGCTGCGTGTTCTAAGGCACCCTGATCAAGCTTCAAAAAGTGGGGCACTGCCTCTTGAGTTATCAAAAAATCTTCCTTCCTGATCTGCATTTTCCACTTTCGGTATAATTCAACACTCTGTTTCTTTTCCATCGAAATTATCCAATTTTTACCTTCTGTGTTTTTCACCTGCTGCTTAATGCTCTTTATTTCTCCGTCCTTGTTAATAGCATACTTGCTAGTTAGTTTCCTAGTTCTTTTCCTCCATTGTGAGTCAACGCTTTTTAGGTACAGGTATTTAAATACTTTAGCTGCCCATCTGTTACTGTCCAATTTCCTCAGGCGTTCCTCATATAGTATTTTACTCTGAGCTTCTCGCACTTCGAAAGATGCCCAGCCTATATCTCCCTGTACCGCCTCATTTGTAGTTTTGCCGTGGGCACCTAGCGCTAATCGTCCAACGGATCTCTGATTTGTTTCTAATGTCGACTGTACCTCTGATTTCAGGCGCAAAACCGCATTTCCGAAAGTAAGTCCGGGCTCCATAATTCCTTTCCAAATACCCCTCAAAACCTCATACCTATTGTATCCCCACAATGCCTTATGCTTCATTATTCCGGCATTCTTTCGCCATTTGGCCTTAAGTGATTGCTCATGCTTTCCAATGTATGCCAATCGTTCGTTTACCCGTATCCCCAGATATTTATATTCTGCTACTCTAGGTATTTCAAGGCCTTGTATTTTAAGACCCTGATCAGTTGAGCCGTTGAAAATCATCAGACCCGACTTAACTGCGCTGAAACAGAAGCCTAGAGCGTCCCCTTCGTCTCCGCAATACTTAACTAGAGTTTTCAATTCTTCCAGACTCTCAGCTAGCAGCACAATATCGTCTGCATACATCTAACCACCGGGGAGGCGCTGCTCTACCGCCTTTCCACCTAATCTATATGACAGGTTAAAACCTAGGTTACTGTCTTGTATCCTCCGTTCCAGGTTTATCATATAAAGCATGGACAGCACCGGTGATAGAGGACAGCCTTGTCTTAATCCTTTGCATACTTTGACATCCTCCGTACTTCTTATCCCTTCCCACGTAATTTCTACTTTGTTATCCCGGTATATTTCCTGTAGGAACTCTATTATCTCATAACCGATACCTTCTTCTTTTAATGTGTTCCACAGGAGTTCCCTGCTTACGTTGTCGTACGCCCCGTTTATGTCCATGGTCGATGGTCGACTGATGGTCAATGTCGAAGACCCCTGGAGGAAAATGACAGACAAGGAACGGTAAACACTCGTAGAACGAGGGTTGGTGAATTTTGATGCGGGGACTTGCCGCGCAGAGGGGAAAGCCTGCATAACATATGGAGAGACAATTGTAAGGTTTAAAAAGCGGGAAAAAAAAGAATTAGGAACAGAAGGGAGAAAAAAAAAGGAATATGTCTGATAGGAAGATTTGGAATGTCATAGAGGCTTATAGCGAGGAATTGGTTGCGCGCGGGGGGAGGAGAAGGGCCTTGCAGAAGGTGCATAGAGCCTTGTGGCATAATAAAGGAGGAGATAAAATATTAATAATGAAAAGAAAAAAAAGAGAAGTATTCTGAGCGCATTATTTGAAATGCAAAAGATAAGCTAGGAAAGAAGAGCCTTTGTAGAAGATGCACAGGGCCTTATAGAATATATAAAGGAACAAATAATACTAAAAAAGAGGAGATTCTAAGCGCATTATATGGAATGCTACAGATAAAAATTAGACGCGTAGAGAAGACGCGTTTTGCGGGCAGTTGGTTGCGCGCGGGATTGGGAGAAGGTCCTTGTACAAAAGGGCCTTATCGGATTTAAAAAAAAAAAGCGAAGCAATAGGGAAAAAAAAGACTGGTATTATGCGGGAAATAATTTGCGCCCAAGGGGGGGGGGGGGGGGGGGAGATGGAAAGCGTTCACAGTTTTGCACTTAGTCCACTGTCCCGTAGGAATAACAGGAGCACTTTAAGGGCACTTTGCACTTTGTGGGGAGGGCCACAAGGGTGAAGGATTTCACATGTGTTAGCACAGGGCAGTCGAAGGTTTCGATAACCTTCCCGTAGGAGACGTCGCGGTTGCGAGTAACATCGTCGGCACACGCGGCCTTCTAGTGAGGGAGGGCCAGGCCTGTGCGGGGGGATGCACGCGTGAATCAGCCCATGTCGACGAGGGCGAGGAGGCGCGGCGCGGTGGTCGAGATTGCGCAATCGGTCGCGTCCACCGTTAGTCGCGTCGGCGTCTGGAAGAACTTCCCATCACCGCATTCTGCGGCGCGCGACGAAACATTAGCGAACATGCCACCGCGGCCTTACAGTTGGGTTTCTTTTTTTATGTTATGTACTATTTTTCCTTCCGCTTTGCATTTAATGTTCCTTACCCCCATAATCACCATAAGACTAATTCATGTCAATGCACACAGTATAAACATAACAAAAAAAGAAACCCAACTTTTGCCTTGCACTCGTACACTGTTGGCTCCTTTAAATTACTCAATAGCCAGCCCCTCAATTCCCTTTCTGTTTAATATATCTACATATATATATATATATATATATATATATATAGAGAGAGAGAGAGAGAGAGAGAGAGAAAGCTTTTCATAGGAGGTTGCGGCCAATTGCTGCACCAGGGTGGCCAACTCCTGTTCTGGTGAGGGAGTGCGTTGCCGGAGGTGTTCACACGGCATCAGGTCGCACCCCAAACCTGTTTATGCAATTCCATCGACACGCGGATTTTTCTTTTTTTTTTTCATCCGGTGGAAAATTGCGTGGCACCGGGATTTGAGCCCGGGTCCTCTTGCATGCGAGGCGGATGTTCTACCGCTACGCCACCGCTCCATAAGCTCCATAAAACCCCGGCCTTCAGTCACCAGCGGCTGCGGAACAACTGACCACGGCGGCGGTCAGACCTGTGGCGCAGCAGGGGGTGCTAAGAAAGCCTGGCTCCGCTGGACAGGCCGGCATCGGAAACTGCCCGTGGCTACGTTTAATGCTAGAACCCTAGCTAGTGAAGCTAGTTTAGCAGTGCTGTTAGAGGAATCCGCCTTTTGCGGCAGGATGTGGCGCCATCATGCGGGAGCGGGCGGGAAACACATTGAGCGGCAGTGTAGCAGACGACGCGAGAGCGCACCATACGAAATGGCCACGCCAACGCTGGTAGAAAGCGAAAGCTTCCCCCCTTTTTTGGCCTCGGAGCGGAAAGTAGTGACAGTGATTGCAGCATATCATGTTCACGCAGTATGGGGGAAGCTTGTAGAGCGTTTTCACAATCCACTAATAACGCACGTACGCATATACAATCTTCGTATTGTAAGAGCGTGTAGCGCGGGCCGTGTTCGACGTGACAGAATGAGACGCTCTCAGCGTGCAGGTTTTCGGCAGACAGGAGAGCGTGGGGGCAGAGAGAGAGAGAGAGGGGGATCTCAAAGGGCAAAGCAGCCAGGGGTTTGTTGATGCTGCAGAGCTAGGTGGAATCGTCTCCTGTGACTTTGAGCGGCGCATATGCGCGGGGTGTCTTGAGTTACCGAGCACAATGCGGTCACCGCGGCGCCGGCATGGTGCAATGGGCGTCGCTTCCTCCTCGCGTCATCTACAACCGTGCAGCTATAGGATTTCATCCACGAAGATCGGCAGAGAGTCACATATACACACCCCGTGAAAAGGGCATTGTCCCGGCCCGAATGCACACCTGCAGGAAACTCGCTGCATTTTTCTGGCAATGGATGATTCAGAGCTGTAGCCGGTTTCTGGCCTCAGGAGTCAGAACGGATGTGGTCGCAGTGGTGAAAAGGTTCTCGGTGCGCAGAGAATGGTCATTCTGTTGTGAAAGGATCTCCAACGTTCATTTCTGCCTCCGCCGCGATTTCTGCGGAATCAACAACTTGGTGACACATGTGAATCTCCTACATATCGGATGCGCATCTCGGTCAGGAACGATCCACTCTGCAAGTGAACGAGCATGAACCCTCCAGGAGACTCATTTATTGTGCTGGGCGGTTTCCTTGCCGTTGCAAACGGTTGGACGAAGACGACGATTATAAAGCTCCCTAACGAAGTGCATCTGATTGCGTACATTAAAGGAACAAAGTCCGGATGCTTTGGCGTGCACGAAGGCGAGCCTTTTATTAGAAAAAAAAAATACTGTGCGTCGTGCAAGTGTGAAGTGCGTCATATGCTCCGAGCGGCAAAAACATAGATACTACAGGTATGTATGCATCTAAGCGAAATAGGCATGATGAAAAGTACCTACTGGAGTTTTCACCCAGGCTGTAGCGCACCAGTGATAGGTGCAATGAGGATATCTTCGGTGCGTGATTGCTTCAGTTGCACCGGGGCCTGAAGGCGATGTATTTTGTCCCTTCTTATCTTTATGTGGGAAAGGGCTATAGGTAGCTTAGATATCACAGGCGGCTGTGTGCGCTACGCCGTAATATTTAGCATGTTTTATCGTGACTGCCACCTCACTAACAAGAAGAAAAAAATACGGCGTTTTAATGCACTGCCGTTCGCGAGCCTCATGACCAGCTCAACAACTCGGCTCGCTAACGGCGGTGCATCACAACAAACACCCTTTTTTTCTTCTTTTTAGTCAGGCGGCAGTCGCGATAAAACATGCTAAATATTACGGTCTAGCGCACACAGCCACCTGTGATATCTGCGCTACCCGGCCCCTTCGCACATAAATAAAACAAACGACAAAATACATCGCAATCAGACGGGCCGAACAAGTGCTCATTGCGGCTATCACTGGTGGGTTACAGGCTTGGTGCAAACTCCGGTAGATACTTTTCATCATGCACATTTCCTTTAGATGCATACATACCTGTAACGAAGTGTTTTTCGCACAGTCGAGAGCACGCAGTCGGCTGCCAAGGTCGCCCATTCACGTCTTGACGCTTGGTAGCCCTAATCCAAGCTTCACGCCGTTGCAGGTCGCGACTCGCCGAAGGAAACCTAACAAAACGCGTCTTGCATCCCGGCACGCCTCGAGAGTGGCAGCCGTAAGCGGCACAGGTGGTTGGCATCGTTTTACCGAGGCTGTGAACGTAACGCGCCTCCAGCCCCCGTGCGTTGGCTATGAGTGCGGCGACGAGAAGCGCCGTCGACGCCTCTCAATGTGTTTTCATCAGTCGCCGCTGGGGCTTCGCGCATGCGCAGAAAACTCGCGCAAAAGGCGGATTAGAGGGTACGAAATAGGATGTCATAGGGCTTAGTGAGATTAGGAGGCCGAGTGAGGCATATACTGTACTGAAGGATGGGCATGTACTGTGTTATCGAGGTTTACCAGAGAGGCGACAACTAGGAGTAGGTTTCCTTGCCAATAAGTATATAGCGGGTACTATAGATTAATTCTATAGTATTATTGAGAGGGTTGCAGGCATCGTAATTAGGCTTAATAAGCGGTATAAACTGAACGTTGTACAGGCCTATATGCACCTACATGTAGTTATGATGACCAGGCAGTTGAAAGCTTCTATGAAGATGTAGAATCGGCAATGTGAAAAGTAAAAACGCAGTATACTGTACTAATGGGCGACTTCAATGCCAAGGTAAGGAAAAAACAGGCAGGAGACAAGGCAGTAGGTGACTATGGCATTGGTTCTAGGAATAGCAGGGGGGAGTTACTAGTTGAGTTTGCAGAGCGCAGTAACTTACGAACCATGAATACCTTCTTCAGCACACGGCAGAACCGGAAATGGACATGGAAACGTCCTAACGGAGAGACTAAAAATGAAATCGACTTCATAATGTGTTCAACCCCCGCCATTATGCAAGATGTAGAGGTAATCGGGAAAGTGCGATGCAGTGACCACGGGATGGTGAGGTCCCGAATTAGCCTAAATCTCAAGAAGGAACGCAACAGATTAGTAAGAAAGAAACCCATCAACGAATTAGCTGTGAGGGGGAGGGCAGAAGAGTTCAGGATCTCGCTACAGAATAGGTATTCAGCTGTAACTGAGAATGGCGACATTACCCTAGAGGCAAGGAACAATAATTTCAGAGATATCATTACTGAGTGCATGGTAGAAGTAGGCGGTAGGATAGTTAGAGACGATACCGTTAAGCTGTCTAAGGAGACGAAAGATTTGATTAAGAAACGCCAGAGTATGGAAGCTTCCAATCCAACAGACCAGCTCGAATTGGCCGAGATATCAAAGCTAATCAATAAGCGCAAAGTGGCCGTTATAAGGAAGTATAACATGGAGAAAATTGAGCATGCTGTAAAGAACGGGGGAAGCCTTAAAGCGGTAAAGAAGAAATTGGGCATAGGCAAAAACCAGATGTATGCGATAAGGGACAAGGCGGGCAACGTCATCACTAATATGGAAAAGATAGTCAAAGTATCCAAGGAGTTCTATACAGATCTCTACAGTAGCCAAAATAGTCAGGATCGTAATGAGATTGGCGGTAGGGAAAAACAGTCAGACGTTCCACCAGGGACGAAGGACGAGGTCAAGAAAGCACTAGAAGCTATGAAAAGGGGGAAATCAGCTGGAGAGGATCAGATAACTACAGATGTGCTGAAGGACGGGGGGGATATCGTGCTAGAAAAACTGGCCACTCTGTATACGCAGTGCCTGGTGTCATCGACGGTACCGGAACCATGGAAGAATGCAAACATTATCTTCATTCACAAGAAAGGGGACTCTAAGGACCTTAAAAATTACAGACCAATCAGCTTACTGTCTGTTACGTATAAGGTATTTACTAAGGTAATCTCTAATAGAATCAGGACAACCTTAGACTCCAATCAAGCAAAGGATCAAGCATGGTTTCGGAAACGGTACTCTACTATCAATCATATCCATACCATCAATCAGGTGATAGAAAAATTCTCGGAATATAACCAGCCCTTATACATAGCATTCATTGATTACGAAAAAGCATTTGACTCAGTTAAAACCTCGGCGGTGATGCAGGCATTGCGAAATCAGGGGGTAGACGAGCCGTACGTGAAAGTGCTGGAAGATATATATAGTGGTTGCACAGCAATCATATTTCTGCATAAAGAAAGTAACAAAATTCCCATAAAGAAAGGTGTTAGGCAAGGAGACACAATCTCCCCAGTACTATTCACAGCTTGTTTAGCGGAAGTATTCAGAGACTTGGAATGGGAGCAGTTAGGGATATGGGTAGATGGAGAATACCTCAGTAATCTGCGATTTGCTGATGACATTGTCTTGCTAAGCAACTCGGGGGATGAACTGCAAACAATGATTGATGACCTAGACAGAAAAAGTAGAAAGGTAGGCTTGAAAATCAATATGCAGAAGACTAAGGTAATGTTCAACAGCCTCGGGAAGGAACAGCAGTTTACATTACATAGCGAAATACTGGAAGTAGTAGGCGAATATGTCTACTTAGGACAGGTAGTAACCGCAGATCCGAACCATGAAAAGGAAATAACAAAAAGAATAAGATTGGGATGGAGTGCATTTGGCAAGCACTCGCAGATTATGACTAGCAGCTTACCGGTATCGCTCAAGAGGAAAGTATACAACAGTTGCATCTTGCCTGTACTCACCTATGGGGCTGAAACGTGGAGGCTAACCAAGAGAGTTCTACTTAAGTTGAGGACAACCCAGAGGGCTATGGAACGAAAAATGGTAGGGGTAACATTAAGAGATAGAAAGCGTGCAGAGTGGGTCAGAGAAATAACTCAAGTTACCGACATTCTAGTAGAAATTAAGAAGAAGAAATGGACATGGGCAGGACATGTAGTGCGTAGAGAGGATAACCGATGGTCGCTGAGGGTAACAAACTGGATTCCAAGGGAAGGAAAGCGTAGCAGGGGGCGGCAGATATTTAGGTGGGCGGATGAGATTAAGAAGTTCGCAGGGGTCAAGTGGATGCAGCTAGCACAGAACCGGGTTAAGTGGAGAAATATAGGAGAGGCCTTCGCCCTGCAGTGGGTATAATCAGGCTGATGATGATATATATATATTGTTGCGTGGAAGATTTACAGTCCCAAAGCTGTCCGCACAACTACCGTTGATGAGGGCACCGATTTCACAACACTCAGTGTCGTCGTCTTCTCCGAGTCTGCTGCACTTCTTCATCCTCATCACGAACAGCGAATACAGCTGAGTAACACTACCCCCCCCCCCCCCCCCCCCGCGGGAAAAGCACAGTCCCGGGCGGTCTATGTTAGCAGAATAGAAAGTTGATGATAGGGCTTTAGACGGGACACATGCACTGTTTCGGAGGTTGGAGCTGTGGACGGGGACTTCGGAACCACAGATTCAACTTTCTAGGTGACGTCGTTCACGGGCGCAAAACATGGTAAGGGCCAGTGTGACGGGGCAAAAGTTTTTCACACAAGCCCATTCGACGGCACGGGAGCCACAGCAAAACGAGAGATCCAGGAGTGTAGTGGACATCACGGTGGCGGCTGTCGTACCGGATATTTTGAGAGTCTTGGGATGCAGAGAGCCTGGCATGAGCTATCCGGCGGGCATCATGAGCGCGGGTGACGGCATCACTGGTGTAAGTACTGGTGGCGTCTGCCGCGGGTAGGGAGGTGTCGAAGGGTAGTAACGGGTGTCGGCCAAATAATAAATAAAATGGGGAGTATCGAGCGGTAGAATGGACAGATGAATTGTAGGCGAATGTGACAAAGGGGAGATGAACGTCCCAATCTCGATGGTCGTCAGACACATATATGGCCAGCATGTCTGTGAGGGTACGGTTTAGACGTTCCGTGAGGCCGTTGGTCTGGGGGTGATATGCGGTGGTGAATTTGCGGCGGACGGAGAACGAACGGAGAATTTCGTCAACCACTCGCGACAGGAAACAGCGGCCACGGTCAGTTAGTAGTTCGCGAGGAGTGCCATGATGAAGAATTACGTTTTCTAGAAGGAAGTCAGTGACGTCTGTGGCGCAGCTGGTCGGGATGGCTCGGGTAATAGCGTACCGAGTAGCGTAATCGGTGGCGACGGCGATCCATTTGTTCCCAAGGTGGAAACTGGAAAGGGGCCAAGGAAGTCAACGCCAATACGGGAAAACGGGTCAGTTGGTATGGGTATCGGCTGCACATGACCTGAAGGCGAAATTGTGGGCTTCTTCCGACGCTGACACTGTTCACATGCGGCAATGTACTGCTGGACAGAGCGGTAGAGCCCCGGCCAGTAGAAACGTCGGCGCAGGCTGTCGTATTGTGCGAGAGACACCCAAGTGGCCAGCCGTGGGAGCATCATGGAACTGTTCAAGGATGGTGGAACGCAGGTGTTGGGGAACGACGAGCAAAAGGTCGGTGCCATCTGGTCGCATATTACGACAGTATAGGGTGTTCTCGTGGAGCACAAATAAGGCGAGAGATGGGTCAGGGCGGTCGGTGGTAAGACGGAGGATAATAGAATGCAGAGAAGGATCTAAGTGCTGTTCCATGGCAATGTTGGCAAAGGCGGAGACAGACAAGCCATATGCATCATCATCAGAGTCTGTAGGACTAGGGAAGTCGACGGGATGACGTGACAAACAGTCTGCATCTTGGTGAAGCCGGCCGGACTTGTAGACGACGGAAAAGGTGTATTCTTGTAATCGTAGCGCCCAGCGCCCCAAACGGCCAGTAGGATCTTTGAGAGAGGAAATCCACCACAAGGCATGATGGTCTGTTATCACAGAAAAATGGCGGCCAAACAAATAAGGGCGGAATTTCGTAATAGCCCAGACAAGCGCCAGACACTCTCGCTCTGTAATAGAATAATTTTGTTCGGGTGTTGAGAGGAGGCGGCTGGCATACGCAATCCCCCTTGTACGGCCGTGTTGTCGCTGAGCGAGTATACCTCCTATTCCATGGCCACTTGCGTCGGTACGGAGTTCAGTATTGGCGGAAGGGTTGAAGTGGGA
Source organism: Amblyomma maculatum (assembly GCF_055883805.1). Taxonomy (NCBI): domain Eukaryota; kingdom Metazoa; phylum Arthropoda; class Arachnida; order Ixodida; family Ixodidae; genus Amblyomma; species Amblyomma maculatum. Next base: position 476,814,068 of record NC_139344.1, on the reverse strand, counting down.
CAAGACTGGTGGCGTAGTTAGAGCAGCAATAAGCTCTGAGAAAGCTGCAACTTGTTCAGGCCCCCAATAGAATGAAACGTCTTTCTTGAGGAGTTGGGTGAGCGGACGGGCAAGGACTGCGAAGTTCGGGATGAATCGTCGGAAATAAGAACATAGGCCAATAAAGCTTCGGACATCGCTGGATGAAAGCGGTGTGGGAAAATCTTTGACGGCACGTATCTTGTCAGGGTCAGGCTGAACACCGGAAGCATTAACCAAGTGACCAAGCACTTTGATTTCCCGATGGCCGAAACTGCATTTCTTTGAGTTGAGTTGAAGGCCGGCGCGACGGAATAGCTCGAGAATGGTAGAAAGGCGAGAGAGGTGGCTGTCAAAAGTAGACGAGAAAACAATGACGTCGTCTAAGTAACAAAGACAAGTCGTCCACTTGAAGCCACGCAGCAATGAGTCCATCATCCGTTCGAAAGTTGCAGGGGCGTTATATAGGCCAAAAGGCATGACTTTGAATTGATAAAGGCCGTCAGGGGTGATGAACGCTGTTTTTTCGTGGTCTCTCTCGTCGACAGAAATCTGCCAGTAGCCGGAACGAAGGCCGATGGATGAAAAGTAGCTGGCTCCGTGCAAACTATCAAGCGCGTCGTCGATGCGCGGGAGAGGATATACATCTTATTTGGTTATCTTACTCAAATGACGGTAGTCAACGCATAATCTCCAACTGTTATCCTTCTTCTTGACCAACACGACAGGGGATTCCCAGGGGCTACTGGAAGGCTCGATTATGTCGTTCGCTAACATCTTTTCGACCTCCGTTTGAATGACGCGTCGCTCGACAAGCGAAACGCGATAGGGCCGCCTGTGAATAGGGCTGGCGTCACCAGTGTCAATGCGGTGGGTGACAACTGTCGTTTGACCCAATGGGTGGGTACCGAAGTCGAAAAGGTCACTGTAGGTAAACAAAAGCTTGTGTAACACAGCGGCGATTTCAGGTTGCAGATCAGCTGCAATCATGCTGTTAAGCGGATCAGGGCGCAATGTGAACGACGAGGGGTTGTTGGCAGGGACGGCAGTTGTATGATCTGTAGACAGAGCTGAAATGGCACAGTCGGTAATCGGGGACAGCGCAGCTAATGCAATTCCCTCGGACAGAACTTGAGTTGAAAAGCTGAAGTTAAGGACAGGGAGAGTGGTGCGGTTCATGGAGATGTGCACAATTAGATGAGGAAAGGTGACGTGCCACTGCAGCATGACATCAGTAATGGGACAAGCGAGATAATCGCCATCTGGGACGGGTGGAAATGGCGACATAGGGATGTAAACGGCAGTTTCAGGAGGAAGGCGGCTAAATTGTGCTGATCGAAGGCGGGGTGAGCAGGAGAGGTCTTCAGAGCAGAGCGGAAGGTCCCCTTATGTAATGCCCCTCACAGGGCCTTTAAGGAAAATTAAATGAAAAAGTAGGCCGCTAGAGCAGTCAATGAGGGCAGAGTGGGCTGTTAAGAAGTCAATGCCAAGGATAACGTCGTGGGGGCATTCATGTAGGACGGTGAACAACACTGGGGCATGACGGTCAGCAATTATAACTCGCGCCGTACACATGCCAACCACAGCAGCAGGGCTGCCATTGGCGACGCGAACTGTGGACGAGACGGCTGGCGTAAGTACTTTCTTGGGGCGACGGCGAAATGAGGAGCTGAGAACGGACAGTTGGGTGCCTGTATCAATTAGAGCAGAAAAGGGAACTCCATCCACAAGGACGTCGATACGGTTATTTTGTAGGGCAGGGGTCAACAGAGGTTTTTCGGTTCGGGTCATAAATGCAGCGTCACCTCCGGGAGCTGCATTGGCTAGTTTTCCGGTACTTGGCCAGAATATGACGGTGGCGAACTGCGGCGAGGAAGAGGAGAACGCGAACGTCGTGCTTGCGGGGATGGTGAACGGTTGGCAGCACGGACAGTGGAACCGGGGTCAGCAAGGGTCTGGTCGGAGCGAGGTGGGAAATAACGAGGGGCATAGTCTCCGTGGTGGTCGACGTAGGTGTACTGACGAGATGGCGTGTACCAGCGACTACGGCAGTGGCGGGAAATGTGGCCAACGAGAGAACAAGTAAAACAGATGGGGCGATTGTCGTGGGTACGCCATTCATTTGGGTTGCGGTAACGATATCGGGGCGAGAAACCGGCGTTGGTTGAGGTGGCAGCAATTACTGGAGGGGCAGATCCTGAATCCGTGGTGTCGGTGGTGCTGGTAGAAGGGAGGCCCATATTAGCCACCTCTTGGCGAACAACAGCCTTAATAAGTGATATGGTAGCCAGGGTGTTGTCGGGTGTATGCGACAGCGAGGCCGTGGAAGTCATTGCCTCAAGCTCTTGGCGGACAATGCGTGTCAAAGTGCTGTCGTTAGCAGGCGGTCGAGGAGTCGGGATATCGATACAGGAGAAGCTAGCAGCCGTGTTCGGCAGCCGGTCGAAACGGTGAGATATGCGCCTCTGTTTAACCTGCTCGAAACGTAGGCACACCTGTAGCACAGAGTCCACGGTGGAGCAATCCCTGCACAACAGGAGGTTGAAGGCATCGTCGGCAATGCCTTTTACTATATGGCCGACTTTATCCTCCTCATTCATGCCTTGGTCGACTTTGCGGCATAGAGACAGGACATCTTAAATGTAAGTGAGATAAGACTCCGTAGACGTTTGGGCGCGAGAGGCGAGCGCTTTTTTGGCGGCAATGTGGCGGCCAATAGGCTTTCCGAATAGGTCGTGCAGCTTCTGTTTGCAAATATCCCAAGATGTTAGCTCGTCTTCGTGGGTTTCAAACCACACCCGCGCGGTCCCAGCCAAGTAAAATATTACATTCGCGAGCATGAGTGTGGCATCCCACCTGTTGTGCTTGCTCAAGCGCTCGTATAGGGCTAGCCAGTCGTCTACATCGACGTCGTCGGTCCCGCAGAAGGTTCCGGGGTCACGGGGATGGGCCATTACAACAGCAGGTGCGGCGGCTGTAGAGGTAGAGGCGTCGGTAGTCATCGTGGTGGTTCCGATGTGGCGGCCGCTGCAGAGATCCAGCTTGTGACAGGGGATCGAATAGATTTACCTCCACCAAGAGATGTTACGTGGAAGATTTACAGTCCCAAAGCTGTCCGCACAAGTAACGTTGATGAGGGCACCGATTTCACAACACTCAGCGTCGTTGTCTTCTCCGAGTCTGTTGTACCTTTTCATCCTCATCACGTACAGCGAATACAGCTAAGCAACAATATATATAAGGACTGCGTGAATATAAATTAGGTGATAATTGTTTTCTTGTTGTAAATACTGGTCTGAATATTAACATTCCTTCTCTATCATTTCAAAAACCTCGCAGTGTGTTAGACAGAATCATTAACAAGTTTTTTGAATCCTGAGACAGAACAATAAATCGGTTTCACCACACAAAGGCTGGAACTGATTCTGCGCACGCGCCAAGTCTCGCCGATTGTGCTGGTTCGCGCGCAATGTTAAGGCGTCGACTAAGCGAATTGTCGACATGCTCGCAGCTGATGCATATCATTATTGCATTAATTCACGCAAATATCACTTACAATCATTTACGTTTTGAGATCTTCACGATGCCAGCTCGTCGAGACAGTTCTGATGCTCCTCAATCGATGACAAACTATCTAAGTGGTCTCAAGAAAAATAATAAATACGTTGCAATTGTGACAACGCTTCGTTTTATGAGCAGATTTACGTCACATACTGTCGAGGACATTGGCAGGGCGTACGTATTGCCGCGAACTGTTCAAATCTTTATTTGTTCCCGTTCGTGAGCCGCTTGCATAAGGCGTTATCATTTTTATTCTGGCGCACTTATCAATTCTGTATCCCTTGTTTGTTCATGCTCGTTGTCGCGATACGACGCGTTATCATTTACTTTGCCGCGAAGATTCCGATCACTCGCGTATGTTTGTACAATGTTCTAGGATATGCTACTAGCAGTTTGCGATGTTATCTAGATTACTCTGAGCAGCCTTTAAATTGAGCGTTGACGAGTGCGACGGGCATTCTTTGTTCGACGATCGACGAGCACGTTTGTTGCTATAGCCGCCGCCGAGTTGCGGAGTTCTTTTGCGGGCGCAAGTCAGCCCAATAAAGAGTTAATTTCAGTACCATCAAGCATGTGTCTTCTTTTGGTGTCAACGGCCTTGTCACCACTACGTGACATCTGGTGGAGGTTCTGCCTTTGATCCTTCAAGCGAAGAGCCCAGCCGTGTTCCTGTTACCCTGGAGGACCAACCAACAGGCTACCGAACCAGTCGCCGGCTTCAAGGGCTCCAACCAAAACACGGTCTGCTGCCGGACCCTATTCGATCTCGGAAGGCATCGACGCTGACAATGGCCCAGCCTGCAGCATCGGTTGTTTCGTCCAACCCCGCGAGCCCCCCTGCTTCCATGGACGACCGGATGAAGATGCGGAAGACTGGATGGACCTTTTCGACCGTGTGGCAGAATTCAACAGCAGGAACGACGCTGCGAAACTCAGGCAAGTCTATTTTGTTCTTCAAGGACATGCCCGAGTTTGAATCGAAAATCACGAGACTTCTTTCAAGGATTGGGAGATATTCAAAGCACATTTTTTGATGGCCTTTGCAAGTTCTGTCCGAAAAGAAAGAGTTCAGGCCCTCCTCCAATCAAGAATCAACTACCAAACGTGCCCGTCCTGGTCTACGTAGAGGAGATGAAGCGCCTGTTTCGCCGCGCCGACCCTAACATGACCGAAGGTGAGAGAGTTAATTCTTAACGCGAGGCGTTAAAGAGTCGCTTATTGCAGGGCTTGTCCGGAACCCGCCGAAAACTGTGGACGAATTTGAAAGTTAATCATCGACCATCGAGAAGACGTTGGACACCCGGATGGGCCCCTAAGAGCGACCACTTCAACCAGACTACTCAAGCCACTACCCCAGCGCATCTGCAAGCGGAGGGAACCTTCGGGACCTCATCCGGGAGATCGTGCTAGAGGAGCTCCGCCGATTGCTGCCATCATCGCAACCACCCCAGGTGGCGACGTTCGCGGACGTCGTCCGCGAAGAAGTCCAGCAGGCGCTGGTCATTCCTAAAGCGGTGGCTGCGACAGTTCCAGCACACGAGACAACAACGATTAACTACGCTGCTGCATTACGTCGCCCTGAGCCCCGATGTGATGACTTTCCAAGCCCTCGCCACAACCGTCCTGTTCCTGAAAGCCGCCCCTTGGCCCCCGCCCGCCAAGCCTACCAACGACCCCCAAGTCCCAGGAAGTGCGACGCCTGGAGGACAGCGAACAACCAGCCATTATGCTTCCACTGCGGTGAGGCCGGCCACATTCTGCGCCACTGCCCGTACCGACGAATCGGTCTCCGCGGATTTGCAGTCGACGCTCCACGATCACGCCCAGGTGAACGACCGCAATAAATCGATAACTATCTGCGTAGCGGTGAGATTATGCCTCCAAGCCGTCGGCTCAGGTCTCCGTCGCCGTACAGGGCCCGCTTTGCGTCGCCAGGCTGTAACTACGATGAGAGTGTGCGCGGAAGGTCCCCAAGCCCACGCAGGGGAAACTAAACAAAGCAACCTTTGGAGGTGAGGTTGCTTCATGGCGACAACACGAAGGTCCCCCATCGCCGACGATGAGTGACGACGACACAGCCATTAAATCGCCGATCCACAAGACGACACCGTCGACGAGATCACGACCAGACTTGAAGTTGACATCGCCGCCCAGGACGTTAGGACGGTGTGCCCCGGCGCGACCTCAGCACAACACGAAGCAGAGATCGAACACAGAAGCCAACGGGCAATACTAGGACGCGAACAAGCGACCTTGAGGTTGCTGTCGACGGACGCATGGTTGCCGCCCTAGTTGACACCGGTGCCGACTACTGTCATCAGTGGAGCTTTCGCCGCCCAGCTCAAGAAAGTGACGTCCACTTGGGACGGCCTGCTAATCCGCACCGCTGATGGTAATCCTATTACGCCGTCCGGGCGATGCACCGAAAGGGTTACAATAAATGGACGTACCTACCCTACCAGCTTCGTCGTCCTACACCTCTGTTCCCGCGATATGTTTCTGGGCATGGATTTTTTGAACCAACATCGATTGATCATCGATCTCCGATCCAAACTCATCAAGCTCTTGACCGACAAAGCCATACCTGCTACGAGAACTTCGACGCATCCCGTCGCTCTCAACGTCCACGAAGGAGAATTGACCGCCCCGCCCCGATCAAGCGTAATCGTCCCTGTCGTTACAACAGAAGTCGTAATCACGGAAGGGGTTATCGAAGGAAACATTCAGTTGTTACTGGATAGAGGACTGCGCATCGCAAGAGGCATCGTCCCTTTTCGTCATGGACAAGCTGATGTGCTCGTCAGAAACCTCACCGACGAATATCGGCACCTGAACAAGGGCATGACGATTGCTTTCCTTACGAGCTAGCGGAACCTCGAGAAGTCTTCGCGCTTCCCAGCCAACTTGAAGACGATGCACCCAACCGAGAAAAGCAGCCTAATTTCGACATTATTCCAGCGCTCCCCCGAGACAGACAAGACCGGATTCGCACTTATCTTGAAAACTACAACGAGTGCCTTTCTTCAGCATCGAAGGTGCGGCAAACTCCGTTGGCAAAGCATCGCATCATAATGGACGAAAACACTCGACCGCTACGTCAAAGCCCCTACCATGTATCGCCATGAGACCGCTAGGCCATAGCGATCAAGTTGAGGAAATGTTGCGTGATGATGTGATCCGGCCATCAAACAGCCACTGGGCGATACCAAAAGCAGATATTGGCAAATTGAGGTGGACGGAAAAAGATCGCGAGAAGACTGCATTCATCACACCGGACGGCCTTTTCGAGTTCAAGGTGATGCCATTTGGCCTCTGCTCCGCTCCAGCGACGTTTAAACGAGTAATGGACACTGCGCTAGTGGGCCTGAAGTGGCAGATTTGCCTGGTATACTTGGATGATATCTTTGTCTTCTCGTCAAACTTTGAAGACCACCTGACACGGCTGCAGACAGTGTTGGAAGCCATCAAATCATCGCGAATAACGTTAAAACCAGAGAAGTGCCGCTTGGCCTACGAGGAACTGTGGTTCCTAGGTCGCATCGTTAGCAAAGATAGTGTTCGGCCAGACACGGAGAAAACAGCTGCACTCGCGCCATTCCCACTGCTTGCTGACTAGTTCCTTGGACTGTGCGCTTATTATCGACGATTTGTCAGACATTTTTCACGCATCGCCGAACCGTTGACGCAGCTTACAAAGGCTGATGTATCTTTTAAATGGGAAGCGCCGCAAGGAGCAACCTTCGACGAACTTAAGCGCCGCCTGCAGTCCCCACCTGCCCTTGGCAACTGATGAAAATGCCGATGATGAAATTCACAGCGACGCAAGCACTTTGTGCCTAGGAGCTGTTCTCTTCCAAAAGTGCGCCGGAGTAGAGAAGGCAATCTCCTACTCTAGCAGGTCCCTCACTAAAGCCGGAGTCAATTACTCGACGACCGAGAAGGAGTGCCTCGCGATCATCTGGGCCATGTCTAAGTTCCGTCCATACCTATACGGTCTACCATTCAAGGTGGTAAGGGACCACCGGCCACGCGCTTTGCTGGCTGGCTAATTTGAGACTCCTGCGGCTGCTTTGCCCGGTGGAGCATAACACTTCAAACATTTGACGTTACAGTTGCCTATAAGTCGGGCTGCAAGCATTTAGACGCAGACTGCTTATCCCGCACTCCCGTCGACGTTCCTCGGAAGGACGATGACGATGATGCCTTTCTGAGACCAGTAAGCGCCAGCAGTTTTGCACAACAACAGCGATCAGATCATCTGCTGAAAGACCTAGCAGATTACTTGGAAGCCAAGACCGCTTCTCCTCCTGCTGTGTTTAGGCGTCAGTTGTCATCTTCGCCTTAAGCAATGACGTCATCGTAAAGAAGAACTTCGCTCCCAACAAGACAGCGCATCTTCTTGTCGTGCCTAAAAACCTCAGACAGGAAATTCATGCGTTGCACGACGATCAACAGCAGGGCACCTCGATTTTCGCGCACGTTGCATCGAATCCAGGAGAAGTACTGGCCGCGACTGCCTGCCGACGTTGCCCATTACGAAGAAACATGCCGTGAGTGCCAGTGATGCAACACGCCGCCGATCAGGCCAGCTGGGCTACTGAACTTGATACCGCCCACAACCCTGCCCTTTCAGCAAATTGGGATGGATTATCTCGGCCCCTTTCCATCTGCATCTGCGGGTAACAAGGGGATCATCGCGGCCACCGACTACCTAACTCGATACGCCGAAGCGAAAGCACTGCCCAATGGTACTGCGGCAGAAGTCGCAAAGTTTTTTGTCGAACAAATTCTCTTTCGACACTGCGTCCCAGAAGTCCTCATCACGGACAGCTGAACGGCATTTACGGCAGAGCTGACCCAAGCCATCCTAGAATACAGTCATACAAGTCATCGACGAATTACTGCAAACCATCCCCAGGCAAATGGACTTAACGGAGCGTTTCAACAAAACTATTGCGGATATGATTGCAATGTACGTCGACGCCGAGCACAAGATATGGGACGCCATTCTACCCTACGTCATCTTCGCTTATAATACCGCCGTCCAGGAGACAATCAGGTTGACCCTGTTCATCCTTGTGTACGGGAGGGAGCCCACGATGAAGCGTGACGCAATGCTGCCACACGCAACCGATGACAATAAACTGGACGTCGCCGCCTACCTTCAACGTGCAGAGGAAGCCCGAAGACTCGCCCAAATGCGCATTAAAGATCAGCAACGAACCGACGGCCCACGTTACAACTTCCGACGACGCGATGCAGAGTACAAGCCGGGAGAACAAGTCTGGGTTTGGACGCCGATTCGCTGCCGCAGACTGAGCGAAAAGCTTTTACGCCGATACTTCGGTCCCTACAAGGTGCTTCGCCGACTAGGACGATTGAACTACGAGGTCGTTCCCGACGGCGCGGCAGCATCGCAGCGGCGCTGAGTGCATCCAGAAATTGAATAACGCGAAATAAATAGCACGCTAAAGGCTATTTATGTTTGCTTTGCAATGTTTATGTTAATTCTAGTATGTTTATTTTGAAACAGCGAGGCGATGTTTTTTAAGGTAGGGAGTAATGGTGCCAACGGTTCAAATCTTTATTTGTTCCTGTTCGACAGCGGCTGGCATGCGGCCTTATCATTGTTATTCTGGCGCACTTATCAATCCTGTATCCCGTGTTTGTTCATGTTCGTTGTCACGTTACGACGCGTTATCATTTCCTTTGTCGAGAACGATGCGCCGAGATCTGTCTCGAAGATTCCGATCACTCGCTTATGTTTGATCACTCGCGTATGTTGTTTCCAGGTTGTGCTACTAGCAGTTTGCGACGTTATCCAGATTGCTCTTAGCAGCCTTTAAATTGAGCGTTTACGAGTCCAACGGGCATTCTTTATCCGACGATCGACGAGTACGTTTGTTGCTATAGCCGCCGCCGAGTTGCTTAGTTCTTTTGCGGGCGCATATCAGCCCAATAAAGAGGTAATTTCAGTAAGCCTGTGTCTTCTTTTGGTGCCAACGGCCTTGTCATCACTACGTGGCAGTATCACTTACCTTTTTCAAGTACCTGTGTCATGAACTGAGCAAAAAGCCCCACTTGAAAATTTCCCTTTTAAAATGATGTGTCCGTCAGCCGCTTTCTCTCTCTATTCACCTCTCCATTGAAGCTCGAATTACTAAAAACTACCTTTGAAGGAGCCAAGCACCAGCGCCAATTGTTCTTAAAATGTGCGATATGTTTACTTTCGGTTGTCGTATATGTTCGCACTTGTGCCCATTGTCAAGATAAAAATATAATCTACCTGTTTCTTGCTATTTTAAATACGTGCATTTTTATGGCGCATAGGAACAAGATTTGTATTATATATTCTTTGTTACTCTCATAGCCTGAGTTGCTTTGGGACGTTAAACCCCACAAACCAACCAACCAACTTTATTTATTTTTTTCATTGAATCCTCAAAGGCCCCATTTAAAGGGTATTACAATAGGGGTGGGCTTGGAGCAGGGCGTTTACAAGAAAAAATGTATTTCGATGGCAGTCTTCAAATCGTGAATGTCCGTTAGTGAGGAGATGTGGTCAGGAAGGTCGTTCCAATCTAGAGCAGTGCGGAGAAAAAATGACTTTTTGATTGTTGTCCTATGGGCGCGCTGGTGTAGACGGCATTGGAGTGGAGATGACGAGATGACCAATGGGCTGGACGAATGAACACGTTTCAGATGGCAAGCTGTGAGGAAACTTATGATAAAGAGAAAGGCGAGCTAGTTTCCGGCGCAAAGCTAGATTCTGAAGTTCAGGTTTGGATTTCAGTACGGTAACACCGGTGCGTAGGAATAATCAAAAAGAATGAAACGTGAGGCTCGATTTTGAGTAGATTCTATTAAATTGATCAGATTAGTTTGGTGAGGATCTAATATAGCGTGAGCATACTCAAGTTGGGTCTGACAAGCGAAGAGTAAGCAATTCATTTGACAGAAGGGGGAGCTAATGAAATGTTGCGGCGTAAGCAGCCAAGAACGCGACAAGCGGAGTTGGTTATACCAGAAATATGACTGAACCAGGATTGGTCACGGAAGATATGAGTACCTAGATATTTGATAGTGTCAGTTTGAGCTATAGGAAAGTCGTAAAGATGATAGGTAGAAGGTAAGTAGTTACGTCGATGGTGTAAAGAGACATGTAACGTTTTATTAACATTTAATTTCATGAGCCAAGTGTCCCACCATTCTTGCACGTTAAGCAGATCATTCTGTAGGATAGCGATGCCAGATGGGTTATTTATGGGGCGGTATATTACACAGTAGGTCACGAAGAGTCGGACACGACTGAACGACTGAACTGATATTACACAGTCGACGGCAAACAGCCGTGTGTTATATGTTATGTAATTTGGCACATCATTATTATAGATTAGAAAAAGTAAGAGGCCACTTAAAGTACCTTGAGGAACACCTGACCGGACTTGGGAAGGGGTAGATGAATGGGAGTTGGCGACAACAAACTGGAGACAATTTGTTAGAAAATTGTTGATCCAATTCAATACACACGGGTCTAAATTAAGGTTAGACAGTTTAAGCAGCAAATGGCGATGAGGGACTTTATCGAAGGCTTTTTCGATATCTAAAAAAGGCGTTTGTGGGTATGATAAGGTCGAGGTTCCTGTGAATATCGTGAACGAAAAGAGCAAGCTGAGATTCACAAGAGTAGCCTTGACGGAAGCCGTGTTTATTGAGATGGAAATAGCCAACGAATGAAAGGAATGAATAACATGCTCCATAATTTTTGAACAAACGCTAGTGAGAGATATTCGTCTGTAGTTGCTGGGTGACGAGCGATTACCTTTTTTGAAGAGAGGAACGACCTTCCAGATCCTCCAGTCTATGGGAATGGTACCGGTGCTTAGCGACTGCTGAAATATGAGCGATAAAACAAGGCTACTGGCATGTTTAGTGTTCTTAAGCACCTTAGCATTAATGCCGTCGGTTCCCGCCGATGATGAATTCTTTAGATTATCAATGATAATAGAAATGCCGTTCAGGTCAATAGTTAGAACATGCATTTGGGGATGAGCATGTTCTGGTGGCGAAGGGAGGCCGACAGAGGTCTCTTTAGTGAAAACAGCACAAAAAGTGTTATTCAGCATGTCAGCGACTTCGTGATCTTGTGCATTGCTGCCGTCGCTAAGAAGCAAAAAGGGAGACAGAAATAGTTTGAAATATAAATCCTCAATAATATTTCATGCTAAGGGCAAGCTAGTAGGGAATGCGCCACCTATATTTTTCGGCGGCTCAAGAGTCGAATATGTCCAATCATTCACATCACTTGGCATAGATTTTACACCCACAATGTCATGGGATACTCAGATAAACAAGGTCTGCACTAAGCTTTCTAAATTGATAGGTATTGTCTCTCGTAATAAATATATTCTACCAACGAAAACGAAACTTGACCTCTTTCTTTTTCTCCTATTAGGATACTGCTATTTGGTGTGGGGAAATACCACTATGTCCAATTTGCAAAAGCTTTTTGTTCTGCAGAAGAAAATGCTACGGTTATAACAAATTCCTCCTATGACGCCCCAACCCGTCCCATACGGATGAAATACAAAATATTTCCAGTACTTAAGCTGTTCGAGTAGAGGTTTGCTTGTTTTTATAAAAAACATACTGCACGAAATGACCCATTTTTGTCCCGCATTGTGCAGCTGGTGCCACACAACACGCCCTATGCTACAAGAAACCCTGAAATGTTTGAGGTACCCAGATGTAAAACAAACTATGGTTTTGCTATGTTGAAATATATACTGCCAATGTGTTTGAACACTTTTCTTTACAGCAACATGAACAAAATGACTTTTTCTTTCCTCCGAAAAATGTTCACTGATTAGGTTGTATTGATAAGGAATGCGTCTATTGACAAATCATTTTTACTTTTTTTTTCTGTTTCAAAGCACTGTCTCATTTTGTAACGCGTGAGTTGTTCATTTTATATCGCACAAACTGCCGCTGCTGTTCGTCGTCGACCTTACGGGTGGCGAAGCCCGTCAAGCGGTCATTGCGAACTGCTTTTTTTTCGTCACCCGCGCTTTTTGTAAGACAAAAGCGGAATAAACATTCATTCATTCATTCATTCATTCATTCATTCATTCATTCATTCATTCATTCATTCATAGTGGTTGAGTCGGAAGGACTGATTGTCTTCCAAAACTTTTTGGGCTAATTACGCAACGTAGATGGCAGACTGTTATTTAAAAATTTGTGTTTAGAGGAGTGTAATTGTCTTTTATTCTCTTTCATCATCATCATCAGCCTGACTATACCCACTGCAGGGTGAAGGCCTCTCCCATTTTTCTCCAATTAACCCGGTTCTGTGCTAGCTGCATCCACTCGACCCCTGCGAACTTCTTAACCTCGTCCGCCCACCTAACTTTCTGCCGCCCCACGCTATGCTTTCCTTCCCTTGAAATCCAGTTTGTTACCCTAAGCGACCATCGGTTATCCTCTCTTCGCACTACATGTCCTGCCCATGCCCATTTCTTCTTCTTAATTTCCACTAGAATGTCGGTAACTTTAATTATTTCTCTGACCCACTCTGCACGCTTCCTATCTCTTGATGTTACCCCTACCAATTTTCGTTCCACAGCCCTTTGAGTTGTCCTCAACTTAAGTAGTACCCTCTTGGTTATTCATCTTGTTGTGGCACCACAGGGACGAGGACGGATACAGAGAAAGACAGACCAAGTGCTGCCGTATCTGTATCTGTGCTCGTCCCTTTAGTGCCACAACAAGATGAATAATTACCAACTTGCCCAGTTTTCTACTGTCGTTCCTCTTGGTTAGCCTCCACGTTTCAGCCTCATAGGTGAGTACAGGCAAGATGCACCTGTTGTATACTTTCCTCTTGAGCGATACCGGTAAGCTGCTAGTCATAATCTGCGAGTGCTTGCCAAATGCGCTCCATCCCAATCTTATTCTTCTTGTTATTTCCTTTTCATGGTCCGGATCTGCGGTTACTACCTGTCCTAAGTAGACATATTCGCCTACTACTTCCAGTGCTTCGCTACCTAACGTGAACTGCTGTTCCTTCCCGAGGCTGTTGAACATTACCTTAGTCTTCTGCATATTGAATTTTAAGCCTACCTTTCTACTTTCCTGTCTAGGTCATAATCATTATTTGCAGTTCATCCCCCGAGTTACTTCGCAAGGCAATGTCATTAGCAAACCGCAAATTACTGAGGTATTCTCCATCCACCCTTATCCCTAACTGCTCCCATTCCAAGTCACTGAATAATTCATCTAAGCAAGCTGTGAATAGTACTGGATAGATCGTGTCTCCTTGCCTAAAACCTCCCTTTATGGGAATTTTGTTACTTTCCTTATGCAGAACTATGGTTGCTGTGCAGCCACTCTATATATCTTGCAGCACTTTCACGTACGACTCGTCTACCCCCGGATATCGCAAACCGCCGACTTCTTGATTACGAAATGCTATTTCGTAATCAATGAATGCTATCAATGAATACTCTTTAGCGGCGCAGAAATACTTATCCCATGCAGAGGCATTGCTTGAGCGCTTAGCAGATCGGAAAAGTCTTTTTTTCTTATTGTTTAAACGTTTTGGTACCGAGTTGAGCCATGCGACTGCGCACTCTCTGTTATTGTAATAGTAGAATTGTACTTCGCGATTAGACGGAGCATTTCGCTTTTAAAACGTTGCCAGTTAATGTCAACAGGCCTCTTTTGATAATTAGCTGCAAAATTGTCACAAAAAGATTCTAGTTCAAAATTCACACTTGTGTAGTCACCTTTATCTTAGTTTTTCTTAGTTTTCTTATTCCTGACCAAACTGCAGTGGAGCGAGCCATTGATTAGAGCATGATCGTTAGGGGAGGGAAGAAAAGTAAGCGAAGAACAGTTATCGGCATGTGTTGTTAAAATTAGGTCAAGAATATTAGGCGAATGCTGAGTAGGCTCATTCACAAGCTGCGTTAGACCGAAAGCCATGCACGTGTCCACGAATTCACTTTCACTGTTGACTTTGATATGGTAGGAGCGGGACTGATCCTTTTTATGGAAGGATAATTAAAATTACGAAAAATAATGACGGAGGTATTAATATACATAGTCGTTAGCGCTTGCAGTGAGTCATGAAATAAAGATATAAAGGAGTCGTCATTAGATGGAGGGCGATAACAAACACCAATTAGCAGGCGCGGAAAGGTAGCGTTACAACAAATAAAAACTATTTCTGGAGAGGTAGGAACACTGACTGGTGTGCAGCGCAATAATCGGTTAGCTGTGATAAGACCACCGCCGCCACGTGTATTTCCAGATCTATCTTTGCGAAAAATGTCGAAATGAGAGAATGAAGGCAAAATCTCGAAGTCAATTATTGATGAATTCAGCGATGTCTCTGTAAGAAGCAGCAAATCATAAGAAAAAGAAGATATGAGGCTGCAAATTTCATCGGTATATTACTGCGGATATTAGTGTACAAAAATATATCAGGGAATGACTAACATTGGGAAATTTGCGTCGTACTTTCACTTCGCGCTATGATTTTTCAGCTACTTTTTGTGCGACTTGATCATAAATAAATCTCATATGTTCGCGATCAGTTTGTCATGTCGTAGTTTCATTTTATAGCCGTGTTCCTTTGCAAACTGATACAGCTGTTTTCGTGCAAGACGTATTTTAGTCGAGAAGTCTTCACTGACACTGCAATTCGTTCCCTTAAAATTTTTGCACTAAGAAAATACCTGATCTTTGTCCTTGTAATGGCCAAACTTGACAATGATAGGCCTGCGTTGGCCAGTAATATAAGTGCGCCACAAATACGAGACAAAGAGGAGAAGTGCACAACGACGGCGCGGTTGTTCTCCTCTTTGTCTCCTCTTTGTGGCGCAATATACATTACTGTCCATCATGGTTCACCAACTCGCCCAATCAGCCGTTCTTCTGCGTTTGCCATTTGAGTACGTACCAACTCTGTGAGCACGTTCAATATCACGTAACGGATGACTCAATATCAAAGAACTGATGACAGTGGACAATGATTAGAAGGACTTTTTGTTGGGCTAGTTGGTGCAGCATTTTTTAACAGAAGGACAAAGCGCTAACGACACATTCACAAGAAAGAAGACACGGGGAAGTGAAAGTTCTTGGGCAAGCAAAAATTCCTGACGAAGTTAGCAAGGTTCTTTCGAAGGGACCGAAGTTCAGCCTCGAACGTGCGAATGTGGCCCATAAGCTTCTATTTTTGAATAGGAGCGTTGCGGGGAAGGCGTCACCTGAAGACCGCGAGAGATGCCTGCTGGACGGTGTAGACGCTCTGTCAAGAACAGTTCCGAAGGGAGCCACAGGCAGCCGATCTAAGATGAACACCGTCGTCACTTTCTTCAAGGTATGCGGCTAATGCAAGCCGATAAGGAAGGAGGCTTCGTGGTGGTCCCGCCAGGCATCTACAAAGAAAAGGCCTGCCGTGCTGTTGAAAAGAAATTCGCTCCAACAAGTCTCAAGCCAGCAAAAGTAAAATCACGGGCAGTCTCCCTCTGTACAAACCTTGAACTGGATAAGATAGCGAATGCTGTAAGCAAATGCAAGGAAAATACGCTAAGCATCTTTTTCACGGCCAAGACTCATCAGGAAGAAGTTCCGTTTCGTTGCATTGTTAGTGAGCGCGAGTCTTGGCAACGACATGCAAGCCAATTTCTCTTAAAACACCTGAACTCGCTTGAAGTAGAGGATCCTTTTGCTACTAAAAACTCCACTGATGTAATAGGTCTCTTACAGTCCTGTGGAACTGTAGGCAGTTTTTTCTCAGTAGATGTTACAGATCTTTTTTATGCTATTCCGCACAAAGAGCTGTTTGTAGCCGTTAAGGCTTGTATTGAAAAGAAAGGTGTTGTGCGCTTCCAGAATGCAGCCGGCATGTCAATAGAACGGTTCCTTTCCTTGTTAGAATTCTATCTTAGCGCCACTTTGGTCCGCTTTGAAGATCAGGTTTACATACAAAAAAGAGGTATTTGCATAGGTTCTTGTGGTGCTCCTGTTTTAAGTAACATTTTTTTGTCAGCCATTCACTCAGTTCTTGACTGTAAATTTGACAAAAGGAAAATTCTGAAGGTGTTTAGGTATGTAGATGATTTTCTAATAGTGTTAAACAGACAGGAACCATCGACTTACAAAGGCACTATAAATGAAATTCTAGAAATGTTTAGAGAGTGTAGGAGTGTAGCCATGGCTTGGAGCACACCTTTGAACTTCCAGAAAGCAATAAGCTACAGTTTTTGGATTTAGAACTCTCCTTTGCACAAGGCGTTTGCTGGATGTACCACCCCAGAGCACAAAAATCGCTTTTATCTTACGAATCGGCCCACTCGAAGACGGTAAAAAGAGCCATAGCCACATCAGTCTTGGAATCGTCTTTAAAGAAGTCGTGTGAACATTGCATGCAAAGTGGCTTTGAACTTCAGATTGAAAGACTACATAAGGCAGCTTTCCCACAGACCGTTATATCTGCTGTAGTTGAGTCCATGATCAAAAAAGTAAAAGGTACGAGAGGTAGGGCCACTCAAGAGGATTCTAGAAGGGTCAAACCTGTAGTTGTGCCCTATTGTCATCGCACGGCGCACAACCTGAAGAAGGTCGCAAATAAATTTGAAGTCCCAGTAGTATTTTCTGCCCCTTGCAAGCTGGCTTCCCTGTGCCCTCGATTAATAACCCGAGACCAGTAAAGGAAACATGTGGAACACGCTATGCCCAACCATATGTCGGGTGCAAGGAAGGCGTTGTATATCAGATCCCATTCACTTGAGGTAAAGTATACATCGGCCAGAGTGGGAGATGTTTGAACGACCGTTTGAGACAGCACGAGCGATCGCTTGAGAAAGGCACTGGATCCAATCTGCCGATTCACTGCAAGAAGTGCAAATGCGTGCCTATACTAAAAGAAACTTCTGTACTAGATAAAAGTCGAGACAATGTAGCTCGTGAGCTGAAAGAAGCCTTCTTCATAATAAAGAAAGGTCTAGATTGCGTTAGCGAACCGTCCAAAGTGCTGTATCAGAGTGAGTTCTCTTTTTTAGAAGGGCGCGGTTGATTTTCGCGCATGAATTTTAAAGTCACATTAAGATGCGCATGCCTGATGACTTGAATAAACTAATATCTTTATTATGCTAGAGCGCTTGAAGTATTCTTCTTTTAGTCGTATGTCGGAAAAACAAAAAAAAAAATTTTTGTGATTGTCAGTTTTTTGATCAATTTTTATGAATGTCTTCATGTTACATCGGGCCCTATACACCACGTGTCATAGATCAGTTTGTTGTTTCCGAACCATCCATCATAACTGTTTTTATCGCTTTTATGCCTGTTGTCTTTTATCGCTTTTATGGTTCTTTCACCTTTTGACGTTTGCTGCATCTGATTAGCGCCCCCACGGTGTGCCTATATATTGTGTGTTTTCCTTCAATAAAAGATCAGTTGTCAGTGAGCGCTTGTCCGTGTCTTCTTTCTTGTGAATGCGTCGTTCGCGCTTTGTCATTTTGTTAAAAAAGACAATGATTAGCTTCTGGCTTTCTGACCAAGATTTATTTGGGCTATCCGTCAATCCGTAAAACACTAGAATGTTGCAGCGGGACCGCATCTAATGTCCGAAAGTGTCAAAATGCAAACAGAGCGATTGCGTATGTCTGGCTTTCCTCCGGATACTTTATCTGCTAGTTGCAGAGAGCCTGCTTCAGAAGAAAAAGGGTATTAAAAAGAAAGATAAGCAAGATCAGAGGCAGGTCACTCAAGTAATTCCGTACCTTCATAATTTATCTCACAATCTTAAGAAAGTTGCCAAAAGATATGATGTAAACGTGGTCTTTTCTGCGCCGAGTAAGCTTTCAAAAATTTGTCCTATGATGGTGAGAAAAGAAAAGCCGATTTGTTCGATCACTCGGTGCACTACTAAGATAGTGTGCAGCATTCCACTGACCTGTAATCGTGTGTACATAGGTTTTAATCAGAGAGCAAAAGAACACCACGATCAGGTGAAAGAAGGAAAAGGCAGCAATCTCGCAATCCGAGACTATAAGTGCAAACCCATTTTTCGGAAAACTAAATTTCTTGGGCGGGGAAGGGATCAGGTAGAAAGAGAAATAATTGAGGCATATCACATCAGAAAAGCAGGCGATCAATGTGTCAGCACCCCATCCCTCTGTCTACATGATAATGAAGTAGCTTTTTTAGACACAAATGTTTAACTGTCAGAAGGTGATAGTAGCTCTGTACTTAAGCTCGGTTTTTCATAATAAACTTTAGTTCGAAGTGCAGCATTCATCCTGTCGTGTGTGTTTTCTTCCTGTCGTTGTTTTATTCGTGCTGCGAATGGGTTTTAATATGGATCATTACCAACTGGCCCAAACATCGGTGTTATTGCACCGAAGGACAGGCGCGAGAAAATAAACAAACAAAACGCTTCAATCCTGGCTCTGAAGAGCGGGGTCCAGCTGCCCTTTCGACGCGGCGTGGGGCTACGCGTGTAGGCGCCAATAAACAAAAATAGCTGCCGTTTACCGCGGCCTTACACGTCCCCTATAAGGGGGTGATGAGCTTGGAGTCCGCTCCTTCTAGCCTAATACAACAAAGGCCGCAACTACGTGCTACGAAAACAAGACTTGTATGACACTTCACACATGAATGCAACACAAGATGCACTCGCGACACAACATGGGTCTAACCCAGAATGAATAATACAAAAAGTTGCATATAAAGGGACGTCCTAGTGACGAGCGTATGAGATCGGGCGTCCACACTCAGAGCACCGTGCACGCCACCCGTTGGGTGGGCAGGAACCTTCACGCCTGGTGAGGCGAGCCTGGCTCTGCCGAATGACCGCAAGGATTCTACGGTGGCTCGCCGCACGACGCTATCCCGTAGCGCGCCTGTGCTGACGAAGCTGCTATCAGCCGAAGACGGTACCGCAGAGTTCCCGTGTGCGCCTCGTCGCTCGCGCTGTCGTGCTACTGTAGCTGTCTAGCGCCTGCGGCACACCGTTGCCGCCACTCGCGGCCCTAGCGCCAGAGATCTTCGCACTACTTGTCGATGGGATGCTACTTGCCGAAACTTGCACGTCGTCGCGCCTTACCTTTGACGGCCTCGACTTTCTGAGGCAGCCCATTACTGTCATGCCTGCACGAACTATGACAGGCTCGCCTGCGTACTCCTCCCCACTACTGTGCTGTAGTTTAACTCGTTCGCTCTCTTGATCAGAGATATCAAACTGGCCAGAATCCGTTACTGCGCCCTTCGTTTCAAACGAAGCGGGTGCCTTCTCCGTAAGCTCAGCTTCCACACCTGTTGCACGCAGCTCGACACACCAGTCGCTTCACGTTTCCGTCGGCTGATCGGTTCGCACTTCGGAAGAGAAATTTCTGACCGCAGTATATGTGCCGCTACAGTCAGGCTTCGACGTCTGATCTTCGCTGTCTCGCACCGAGCGATATGTTAGGCCTAACTCCAGCTGGTCACCGTTCGTTTGGGTTATCTCCGTATCGACTTCTCGAGTGGACGGACTAGACTTAGTCCTAGCTGATCCTGCCAACCATCCGCGCCACGACACTGCTCGTGCAGTTCGTCTCGCCCCCTAACGCTAGCTCCTCTAGCTGCGCCTACTGGGCTGCACTATCAGTTTCTGCCGCGCCCTGCCCTGAACAAGCAACGCTTCGCTCATCCTGGCTTTCCGAATTCGTCTAATACCGGGAGGGGCAGCCCTCAACTGAACTAGTACTTTCTGCCACGGGGTCAAAGTCTAACTGTCACAGCTCCATTGCTTCGGACGCAGCTTTAGCCTGTACGCCACCAGCACGCTCACTCCTCGGCTCTC
This sequence comes from Amblyomma maculatum, assembly GCF_055883805.1. Lineage (NCBI taxonomy): Eukaryota > Metazoa > Arthropoda > Arachnida > Ixodida > Ixodidae > Amblyomma > Amblyomma maculatum. The sequence goes on along the minus strand of NC_139344.1, from coordinate 476,793,637 downwards.
TCATCAATTCCTCTTCCTCTCTTAGAATTTCCTGTTTTTTTTTCCGCTCAAAATCTAATTGAAGTTGCCGAATTATCAGACGCTCTTCCTAGCATACCTGACGTCCCTAATGCCTACTCCCTCACTGTTCCTAGCACAACACAACCTCGAATAGACGCGAGAAACCCCATTCACTCGTCACCAGCATCAATGCGGATTGTAGCAGCGAGCCCGGAAGTCACACCTTGGCTGCTCGTCCTCGGCTGGTAGCTTGCACAGTCGTCCTTTGCCGGCTGGGAGGATATTAACGCGGTAGCGTTAAGGAGCTCGTGTCGCAGAAAAGCCGGTGTCGTCGGCGTCGTTGGCCGTGAGCGATAAATCCCGGCATGCACTTCATAAATAAAAAGCAACTTCCATGTGCGGCGCTGCCTCGACACGTGGCGCGCCACTCGCCCCTGACGTTTCGCCGTGCACCCTCACGGGTTGTAAAATCAAGCGTCTTTCCTTTCTTTAGATCACTATCTTCGCTCACCCGCTTCTCCCCTCGGGCCGCGCGGGTACCGGCGCGAGGATGCCCCAATACCCTTGCGTTTAATAGGTTTTCTCGCTCTCTCCCCTTCCAACATCCAGCGTGCGTCACTCGACCAGTGGTGTTTAGGCGACGCGGCTCCTCTTTCCGCTCACAGCGCGATTACTAGGTGCAGCGTCTGATGCCGGACGCCTCTGACGTGATCGCTGCGCCGTAGCGCTTCTGCTGGGAAAGCGTCCCCTGCGATGTAATAACGCTATCGCGTTTAACTCTTGAAGGCGAAGCTTAAGCGTCCTCCAAATTGTTTTGCAGGTCCTGAAGGCAAAATCACGTGACACAAAAGTGACGTAGAGTTACGTCACTTCTGCGTGTCCTGTCGACGTCATTTTTATTAATTTTTGGACTGGTGAGAAAAGAGTATCGCCGTCGGGGCGCGGCTTCGGGCTGGAGGAGTGAGAGCGTCTAGCCGTCTGCACTCAGCAGCACGCAAGCTTTCTTCTGTATTGCCCCCTATTAGTGCAGAAAGGTTGAAAGGAGGGGCGGGCAGGCTAGCCAACGTATTGGCCTCGAGATCGAGCAGAGTCGCCACCTTGCGGCTCAGCGTCGAAACCTACTCAGTGTGGATGCGTTTTCGCGTCGCGTGCCAGCCCGCAGTGATTTACGCGCGCGCATGCGGCGTGTACAGGAGTGTTTTTGTTTCGCAGTTCCTGTGAGCTTTTGCTTACCTATATGCCTCTTGAAAAATAAATATAAGCAGTCTATAACCCCACGCTTCATTAAAAATATATATATACTTGTCCGTATCGAGCATGTCATGCTTGGATAAGGACATCATCCATTGCAGTCTTCGGCGCTTGAGATCCTTTGACATCCAATGTCTCAAACGAAGAGGTACTGTCGTTACCGCCATGTCAAAGCATAACAGGCCGTTGGCGTCAATAAAAAGTTAATGCAAACGCTCAGAAATCGCATATTCCCTTTTCTGTTTTGAATACCGCAACTACTAAAACATGTGCCACCGCAGACTGCTTCATATAGCAGAATGCAGTTTGAACAGACCACTCTATGCCGTCTGTATGCACGATAGAGTTGTGTGAGTACTTTTTTTTTTCTTTGCTTTTAAACCTCTGTCGGTAAGGGCGCTCGACTGCTGATTTTGAGAACGGGGGATTCAATCACAACCGTTCCGAAAGGCGTTCCCCTGCTGTGGGATTTGACTGCACAATAAACTATCCCACGTGGTAAATGTGGTGTTAATAATGTAAAACAAAACTACACCAAAACCAGCCTCTGCATTCATCCGTCATAGCCGATGCCGCTTAAAGTTCATGCGTTAAACCCGGGCCAATATGCATTTCTTTTCTTTTTTTTTTGTTGTTGAAGGCTTCTGTGCATCCGTAAAAGTTTTAGTGAGCACATTTTGCTTTAGAGAAATGCTGGAATTTTTGGGAAACATAATCCCGGCACCTAATTGTTACCCTAAACATTACATAAGACACCTAGATTAATGTACTTTCAGCTCAGTTCAGTCGTTCAGTCGTGTCCGACTCTTCGTGACCCTATAGACCATGTCACGCCACGCTTTCCGGTCTCTCACTATCTTTCTAACATCCCATAACTTCATCTGCAGCGCCTCGAGGATGCCATCTAACATCGCGTTCGCTGCCTGCCCCTTCTACGGAGACCCTCAACCTTTCCCAACATCAAATCTTTCTCCAGTGACTCCTCTCTTCTCATCAGATGACCAAATTATCTGAGCTTTAACTTTAGAATTTGACCCTCCAATGAGCAGTTAGCGTTTATGGTCGACAATATCGACTGATTTGATCTTCTGGCAGTCCAAGAAACTCTCAAGAGTCTCCGCCAGCACCACAATTCAAACGCGTCAATTTTTCGGCGGTCAGCCTTCTTCACAGTCCAACTCTCGCATCCATACATCAAACTGGAAAAATCATAGCACGAGTTATACGGATCTTGGTTGACAGACTAATGTCTCTGCTCTTTACTAGGCGGTCAAGGCTAACCATTGCTCTCTTTACCAGAAGCAGGCGTCTCCTAATTTCATGGCTGCAGCCTCCTTCCGGGTAATCTTGGTGCCCAAGAAAAGAAAATCTCACAGCTTCCACTTCTTGTCCCTTGACGCTCCAGGACTTCATACTTTACTGGTAGCCTATTATAATAATTATAATCCCTTTTCGTCCAAGTGCTGTCTTCCGACAAAACTCGTCGTTTCTGACAAGGGGAGTAAAACAGCTTTATGCGGACTTAAATGTCAATGTTTAGTTCGGGAATAAATACATTTTTATAGTCGCATGATAAGATGACCTCCATTTCTTTCGGAATAGTTTTAAATCCAGCATCTGTTTTGGAAGCAATCCTAATATTTTACTTCGCATATAAGATTTAGTCACTTCTAAATAATTAGTTACTAAATAATTAAGCTCCATAAAACCCCGGCCCTCAGTCACCAGCGGCTGCGGAACAACTGATCACGGCGGCGGACAGACCTATGACGCAGCAGGGGGTGCTAAGAACTTCTGGCTCCACTGGACAGGCCGCCATTGGAATATGACTCTGGCAACGTTTAACGTTAGAACCCTAGCTGGTGAAGCTAGCTTAGAAGTACGGTTAGAGGAACTAGAAGGTATGAAATGGGATGTCATAGGGCTTAGTGAGGTTAGGAGGCTGAATGAGGCATACACTGTACTGAAGGTTGGGCATGTACTGTGTTATCGAGGCTTCCCAGAAAGGCGACAACTAGGAGTAGGTTTCCTTGTCAATAAGCATATAGCGAGTTATATAGATTAATTCTATAGTATTAATGAGAGGGTGGCAGTCATCGTAATTAGGCTTAATAAGCGGTATGAACTCAAGGTTGTACAGGCCTATGCACCTACATGTAGTTATGTTGACCAGGAAGTTGAAAGCTTCTACGAAGATGTAGAATCGGCAATGCGAAAAGTAAAGACGCAGTATAGCGTACGAATGGGCGACTTCAATGCCTAGGTAGGGAAAAAGCAAGCAAGAGACCAGGCAGTAGGTGACTATGGCATTGGTTCCAGGAATAGCAGGGGGGAGTTACTAGTTGAGTTTGCAGAGTGCAATAGCTTACGAATCATGAATACCTTCTTCAGCAAACGCAAGAACCGGAAATGGACATTCAAAAGTCCTAACGGGGAGACTAAAAATGAAATTGACTTCATAATGTTTTCAACCCCCGCCATTGTGCAAGATGTAGAGGTAATTGGGAAAGTGCGATGCAGTGACCACAGGACGGTGAGGTCCCGAATTAGCCTAGATCTGAAGAAGGAACGCAACAGATTAGTAAGAAAGAAGCCCATCAACGAATTTGCGGCGAGGGGGAGGGCAGAAGAATTCAGGATCTCGCTACATAATAGATATTCGACTCTAAACGAGGATGGCGGCATTACCCTGGAAGCAAAGAACAATTTCAGAGATATCATTACGGAGTGTGCGGTAGAAGTATATAGGCGGTAGGATAGTTAGAGAAGATACCGGTAAGCTGTCTAAGGAGAAGAAAGGTTTGATTAAGAAACGCCAGAATCTGAAAGCTTCCAATCGAACAGACCAGATCGAATTGGCCGAGATAAAAGCAAGGTGGTTGATATAAGGAAGTATAACATGGAGAAAATAGAGCATGCTGTAAAGAACGGGGGAAGCCTTAAAGCGGTAAAGAAGAAATTGGGCATAGGCAAAATCCAGATGTATGCGATAAGGGACAAGGCGGGCAACGTCATCACCAATATACTGATCTCTACAGCAGCCAAAGTAGTCAGGACCGTAACGAGATTGGCGGCAGGGAAAAACAGACAGACGTTTCACCAGTGACGAAGGACGAGGTCAAGAAAGCATTAGAATCTATGAAAAGGGGGAAATCAGCTGGAGAGAATCGGATAACTACAGATTTGCTAAAGGACGGGGGGGGATATCGTGCTAGAAAAACTGGCCACCCTGTATACGCAGTGCCTGGTGTCATCGACGGTACCGGAACCATGGACGAATGCAAACATTATCCTCATTCATAAGAAAGGAGACTCAATCAGGTGATAGGAAAATGCTCGGAATATAACCAGCCCTTATACATAGCATTCATTGATTACGAAAAAGCATTTGACTCAGTTGAAACCTCGGCGGTGATGCAGGCATTGCGAAATCACGGGGTAGACGAGCCGTACGTGAAAGTGCTGAAAGATATATATAGTGGCTGCACAGCAACCATAGTTCTGCATAAAGAAAGTAACAAAATTTCCATAACGAAAGGTGTTAGGCATGGAGACACAATCTCCTCAGTACTATCCACAGCTTGCTTAGAGGAAGTATTCAGAGACTTGGAATGGGAGCAGTTAGGGATAAGGGTAGATGAATACCTCAGTAATCTGCGATTTGCTGATGACATTGCCTTGCTAAGCAACTCGGGGGATGAACTGCAAATAATGATTGATGACCTAGACAGGAAAAGTAGAAAGGTAGGCTTGAAAATCAATATGCAGAAGACTAAGGTAATGTTCAACAGCCTCGGGAAGGAACAGCAGTTTACATTAGGTAGCGAAGTACTGGAAGTAGTAGGCGATTATGACTACTTAGGACAGGTAGTAACCGCAGATCCGGACCATGAAAAGGAAATCACATGACGAATAAGATTCCGATGGAGCACATTTGGCAAGCACTCGCAGATTATGACTAGCAGCTTACCGGTATCCCTCAAGAGGAAAATATACAACAGTTGCATCTTACCTGTACTCACCTATGGGGCTGAAACGTGGAGGCTAACCAAGAAAGTTCCACTTAAGTTGAGGACAACCCAGAGGGCTATGGAACTCAAAATGATAGGGGTAACATTAAGAGATAGGAAGCGTGCAGAGTGGGTCAGAGAAATAACTCAAGTTACCGACATTCTAGTGGAAATTAAGAAGAAATGAGCATGGGCAGGACATGTAGTGCGAAGAGAGGATAACCGATGGTCGCTGAGGGTAACAAACTGGATTCCAAGGGAAGGAAAGCGTAACAGGGGGCGGCAGAAAGTTAGGTGGGCGGATGAGATTAAGAAGTTCGCAGGGGTCAAGTGGATGCTGCTGGCACAGAACCGGCTTAAGTGGAGAAATATGGGAGAGGCCTTCGCCCTGCAGTGGGTATAATCAGGCTGATGATTTTGATGATGATGATGATGATGATGAAAAATCGACTTTGGAGGCGGCCTTGATTAGCTGCTCATCGCTAGAGTCCCAACTGGCTCTGGCCAACGGGCAATGGTGATAGCTTTGTTATAGTGGCCTCCCATACTAGGCATTCCACTCATGCAAAGGACCCTTGACCTGCACTGTTTCTTTTTTTTCTTCAATAAGCTTTTTCACCCTCACCACGCCGTGACAGACTGAAAGCACCGTCAGGTGCCACGGCGCATTCCTAAGCAGGGGCCAAGATTTCTGATGTATAGTATACCCGCTTTCCTCAAACTAGGTATTCACTGTCTTTATGGGTATGTTAAGACAGCCCTGAATAACTCCGGTCTTAAAAAAGTCCGGTCTTACTAAACACACTGTTTAAGTCTCGACTTAGCTCGGACTTTATCGTGCAAGCGGGCCCTAGTTGTCTCCTGGACGGCGGTGTTATAGATGATGATGACGAAGGGTAGAATGGCATCCCATATCTTGTGCTCGGCGTCGATGTACATTGCAATAATATCCGCAATAATAGTTTTGTTAACACGCTACGTAAGTCCATTTGTCTGGGGATGGTACGCAGTAGTTCGTCGATGGCTTAATTGTATGACTGTATTCTTGGGTGGCTTGTGTCATCTCTGCCTTAAATGCCGTTCCCCTGTCCGTGATGAGGACTTCTGGGGCGCCGTGTCACAAGAGAATTTGTTCGACAAAAACTTTGCGACTTCTGCGGCAGTACCATTGGGCAGTGCTTTTGCTTCGGCGTGTCGGGTAAGGTAACCGGTGGCCACGATGATCTACTTGTTACCCGCAAATGAAAATGGAAAGGGGCCGAGAAGATCCATCCCAATTTGTTTAAAGGGAAGGGTTGGGGGCTGTATCGGGTTCAGTAGCCCAGCTTGCCTGATCGGCGGCATCTTGCGTTCGCTGGTATTCGCGGCACGTCTTTACGTAATGGGAGCGTCGGCAGGCAGTCGCAGCCAGCAGTACTTCACCTGGATTCGATGCAACGTGCGCGAAAAACCGAGGTGCCCTGCTGTTGGCTCGTCGTGCAACCCATGACGAATTCCCTGTCTGAGGTTTTTAGGCATGACAAGAAGCCGCGCGGTCTTGTTGGGAGCGAAGTTATATAAGATGACGTCATTGCTTAAGGCGAACGACGACAACTGACGCCTAAACACAACAGGAGGAGAAGCGGTCTTGCCTTCCAAGTAATCTGCTAGGTCTTTCAGCTGAGGATCTGATCGCTGTTGTTGTGCAAAGCTGCTGGCGCTTACTGGTCCCAGAAAGGCATCGTCGTCATCGGCCTTCGGAGGAACGTCGACGGGAGCGCAGGATAAACAGTCTGCGTCTAAATGCTTGTGGCCCGACTTATAGATTACTGTAACGCCAAATTCTTGAAGTCTAAGGCTCCATCGGGCAAGGCAGCCGAAGGGGTTTTTCAAATTAGCCAGCCAGCAGAGCGCGTGGTGGTCGCGTATACCACCTTGTATGGTCGACCGTATATGTATGGACGGAATTTTAGAAATGGCCCAGATGATCGCGAGGACCTCCTTCTCGGTCGTCGAGTAATTGACTTTGGCTTTAGTGAGGAACCTGCTTGCGTAGGCGATTACCTTCTCCAGTCCGACACTCTTCTGGACGAGAACGGCTCCTAGGCCCAAACTGCTTGCTTCGGTGTAAATTTCGGTCTTGGCGTTTTTATCAGTGGCCAAGGACAGGAGGAGACTGCAAGCGGTGCTTAAGCTCGTCGAAGACTGCTTCTTGCGGCGCTTCCCATTTAAAAGGTACGTCAGACCTTGTAAGCTGCGTCAACGGTGCGGCGATGCGCGAAAAATGTCTGACAATCGTCGATAATAAGCGCACAGTCCAAGGAACCGCGCACGGCTTTCTTGTCAGCAGGCGGTGGAAATTGTGCGATTGCAGCTGTTTTCTCCGGGTCTGGCCGAACACCATCTTTGCTAACGATGTGACCTTGAAACCACAGTTCCTCGTAGGCAAAGTGGCACTTCTCTGGTTTTAACGTTAGTCCCCATGATTTGATGGCTTCTAACACTCTGCAGCCGTTTCAGGTGGTCTTCAAAGTTTGACGAAAAGACAACAACATCCTAAAAGTATACCAAGGAAATCTGCCACCTCAAGCCGGCCAGCAGTGTCCTTTAATCGTCAAACGTCGCTTAGTGCAGAGCAGAGACCAAATGACATTACCTTGAACTCGAAAAGGCCGTCCGGTGTGATGAATGCTGTCTTCTCGCGATCTCTTTCGTCGACCTCAATTTGCCAATATACACTCTTCAGGTCCATCGATTACAAGTGCCATGCATTGCAAAGCCGGTCCAGTGTGTCGTCGATGCGAGGAAGTGGGTAGACATCCTTCTTAGTTGTGCTATTCAAGCGGCGGTAATCGACGCAGAAGCAAAGTATGCCGTCTTTCTTCTTCACCAAAACGACTGGTGCCGCTCAGGGACTGTTGGATGGCTGGATCACGTCATCACGCAGCATTTCCTCAAGTTGATCGCATATGGCCTGGCGTTCTCGTGGCGATACACGGTAGGGGCTTTGATGTAGCGGTCCAGTGTTTTCGTTCGTGATGATGCGATGCTTTGCCAACGAAGTTTTCCGCACCTTCGACGCTGAAGAAAAGCACTCGCTGTAGTTTTCAAGAAGAGTGCGAATCCGGTCTTGTCTGTGTCGGGGGAGCGCCGGATTAATGTCAAAATTGGGCTGCTTGGCTCGGTTGCGTGTATCGTCTTCAAGCTGGCTGGGGAGCGCGAAGACTTCTCGGGTGTCCGCTAGCTCGTCAGGGAGAGCAATCGCCATGCCCTTGTTCAGGTGCCGGTATTCGTCGGTGAAGTTCGTGACGAGCACATCAGCTTGTCCATGACGAAAACGGACGATGCCTCTTGCGATGCCAAGTCCTCTATCCAGTAACAAGTGAGTGTTTCCTTCGACAATCCCTTCCGTTATTTCGATTTCTGTAGTAACCTCAGGGACGATGACACTTGATCGGGGCGGTACGGTAAATTCTCCGTCGAGGACGTTGAGAGCGATGTGATGCGTCGAAGTTCTTGTAGTAGGTATGGCTCTGTCGGTCGAGGGCTTGATGAGTTTGGATCGGAGGTCGATTATCGCTCGATGTTCGTTCAGGAAATCCATGCCCAGAATCACATCGCGGGGCACACCGTCGTAATGTCGCTAGGCGGCGATGTCAACTTGAGGTCTGGTCGCGGTCTCGTCGACGTTGTCTTCTTGTGGATCGAAGATTTAATGGCTGCGTCGTCGTCACTCATCGTCGGCGATGGAGAATCTTCGTGTTTTCGCCGTGAAGCAACCTGACCTCCAAATGTCGCTCGGTTTAGTTTCCCCTGTGCGGGCTTGGGAACCTTCCGCGCACACTCTCATCGTAGTTACGGCCTGGCGATGCAAAGCGGGCCCTGTACGGCGATGGGGACCTGAACCGACGACTTGGTGGCGCAATCTCACCGCTACGCAAATAGTTGTCAATTTCGTGCGGTCGTTCATCTGGGCGTGGTCGTGGAGCGTCGACTGCAAATCTGCGGACACCAATTCGTCGGTACGGGCAGTGGCGCAGAATGTGGCCGGCCTCACCGCAGTGGAAGCATCATAGCCGATTGTTTGCTTCCTCCAGGCGTCGCACTTCCTGGGGCTAGGAGGTTGTTGGCAGGCTTGGCGGGTGGGGGCCAAGGGGCGGCTTTCAGGAACAGGACGGTAGCGGCGAGGGCTTGGAAAGTCATACGTCGGGGCGACGTAATGCAGCAGCATTATCATCGCTGTTGCCTCTTGTGCTGGAACAGTCGCAGCCGTCACTTGAGGGACGCCCGGCGCCCGCTGGACTTCTTCACGGATGACATCCACGAGCGTCGCCACCTGGGGTTGTTGCGATGATGGCAGCAATCGGCGGAGCTCCTCTCGCACAATCTCCCTGATGATGAGGTCCCGAAGGTTCTCTCCGCTTGCAGATGCGCTGGGGTAGTGGCTTGAGTAGCCCGGCTGAAGTGGTCGCTCGTAGTGGCGCATACGGGTGTCCAACGTCTTCTCGGTGGTAGATGCTTCCCTTTAAAATTCGTCCACAGTTTTCGGCGGGTTCCGGACAAGTCCTGCAAAAAGCCACTCTTTAACGCCTTGAATTAGCACTTTCACTCTCTCACCTTCGGTCATGTTAAGGTCGGCGCGGCGGAACAGGCGCTTCATCACCTCTACATATACCAGGACGGGCTCGTTTGAGAGTTGAAGTCTTGATTGGAGGAAGGCCTGAGCTCTTTCCTTTCGGAAAGATCTTGCAAAGGCCATCAAAAACTCTGCTTTGAAGATCTCCCAATCTTTTAAAGAAGTCGTGTGATTTTCGAACCAAATTCATTCATGTCCTTGAAGAACAAAGTAGACGCCTGAGTTTCGCAGCGTCGTTCCAGCCGTTGAATTCTGCCACACGGTCGAAAAGTTCCATCCAGTCTTCAGCATCTTCGTCCGGTCGTCCATGGAAGCAGGCGGGCTCACGGGGCTGGACGAAAGCAACCGGTGCTGCAGGCTGGGCCATTGTCAGCGTCGATGCCTTCCGAGATCGAATAGGGTCCGTCAGCAGACCATGTTCAGGTTGGAGCCCTTGAAGCCGGCGACTGGTTCGGTGGCCTGTTGGCTGGTCCTCCACGGTAACAGGAACAAGGCTGGAGTCTTCGCTTGAAGGATCAAAGGCAGCACCTCCTCCAGATGTCACGTAGTGGTGACAAGGCCGTTTACACCGAAAGAAGACAGGCTTGATGGTACTGAAATTAACTCTTTATTGGGCTGACTTGCGCCAGCAAAAGAACTAAGCAATTCGGCGGCGGCGATAGCAACAAACGTGAGCGTCGAACAAAGATGGTTGGTTGGTTTGTGGTGTTTAACGTCCCAAAGGGACTCAGGCTATGAGAGACGCCGTGAGGCTATGAGAGGAGGACTCCGGATCACCTGGGGTTCTTTAACGTGCACTGACATCGCACAGCACATGGACGCCTTGCTTTTCGCCTCCATCGAAAAGCGGCTGCCGAGGCCGAATTCCCGTCGCAGTCGTCAATGCTCAATTTAAAGGCTGCTCAGAGCAATCTAGATAACGTCGCAAACTGCCAGTAGCGTAAACTGGAACATTGTAGAAACATACGCGAGTGATCGAAATCTTTGAGACAGATCTTGGCGCATCGTTCGCGACAAAGAAAATGATAACGCGTCGTATCGCGACAACGAGCATGAACACAAGATACAGAATTGATAAGCGCACCAGAATAACAATGATAAGGCCGCATGCCAGCGGCTGTCGAACAGGGACAAATAAAGATTTAAACAGTTCGCGGCAATATACACGATGTGCATTTGCAAGTTAAACTTGCTAAACACAGTATTTACGTGTGGCAACTTACATAAACATCCGCTAAATGGTTCCGCTACTAACTACAAAATTATTGCTGACTTGGATGTATGTCACGATAATAATAATAATAATAATAATAATAATAATAATAATAATAATAATAACTGGTTCACAGGAAGGGAAAGGCGCAGTATCTATCACACGTGCTCTGTGGACACCTGAACCGCGCCGTAAAGGAAGGGAGGAAAGTGGGAGTGAAAGTGAAAAGAGAGAAAGCGGAGCCGTAGTGGAGGGCTACGGAGTAATTTCGACCACCTGGGGATCTTTAACGTGCGCTGACATCGCAAAGCACACGGACGCCACTTCACTTCGCCTCCATCGAAACGCAGCCGCCGTGGTCGGGTTCGAACCCGAGAACTCCGGCACAGTAGTCGGGCGTCTCTCCACTGCACCACCCCTCCGGTGCTGTCACGATTTTTATTGCGAAAGCAATACTGCTAGCATTTTTCTGCCGTTGGTGGAGGTCGTTCCTTCGCTCCGGCTACCACGTGAAAGCGTGACGTCACGACCAGGGGAGAGCAGGGGCCCCAACTCGTCTCTTCGGCCGTAGTCATTCCTTCGCTCGGCGCGGCGGTTACCACGTGATGGCCTCCTCGGCCCGCCGCGTGAGGGCGCTCGCTAGGAGAAGCTAGAAGCTAGGAGAAGGTTGACAGTTGACAGCCGTGTGGTGCGGAAGCGTGTTCCATCGCTCTTCCGATTGCACGTGGCTACCGGTAACGGACGGACTGGCGACAGCGGGATCTTCCGAAGCGTCAAATAGATGAGTTCTTTCTTTTATTAACTTTATTTCGTTTTCAGCTGGTTAGGTTAGGTGCAGCCTAAAGAATAGATTTTAGCTCTTGTTCCTAGCGGCCTGGTTTTTCGTGCCGGCAGCTAGCTTTTCTTGGCGTTCATTATTTAGCTATCTTGTTTAGATAAATTCTTTTTTCTAGGCTATTGGCATTAGCAGAATTGGTTTTTAACGTGTGTATGCTAGTCGTTTCTTGTGTCTTCTTTTGGCAATTTGTATATTCTGAGAATTCGTGATAGATATAGTTCAGTCGATGAGCGCTTAAGATGTGCAATCAAAAGAAGGTAAAGTGTACTCAGCGTGAGGCGCAGGTTAATCTCAAGGAAACGCGTTTTGACTCTAGGTGAAGCGGAAGGCAGCGACTTTTTGCGTCGGTGTTGCGTACTGAGTGCGCGTCTAGATAGATTTGATCAAGAAAGGGGCAGTTTAGTGTCTCGTGTGGAGGATTTAGAAAATGAAGTACGTTTGTTAAGAGCGGAAAATCAGAAACTGCTTGGACAGCTTCCTCAAATGGAAAAAAAAAATTACCGACGATTACGTTACTTCCTAATGCGAAATTTGAGCGCAGCAAAAAAGCTGTTTCACCTTTTCGATAGATTGAGGCAAAGAAATCGAGCAACACATGTATGCGCTATCACAGAATTTTTTTTTTTATTTTTCACACGTATTCCTTTAACAAAGACTCCACTAACAGTTCTTGACAGTCATGAAGGAAGCTTTGTGGTCGGAGAAATAGACTCATATATGTTCGACTTGGTACACCAATGCTTGATTCTCAAAGACGAGATCTATACAAGTGCCTCGCGAGGTTGTCACAGCCGTGGGACGCGTTACGAGCGAGAGTAACGGGATGTTCTCCCGCATAAGTGTGAAGAAATTCCTGTTTGTCTTTATGTCAACATTAAAGTCCCCCACTACTAACATCGGTGTCGGCTCGGGCGGTGCACATATACAGATCCGCCGCCACCGATTTGGCTCTCTGATTGCCACCGCACAGGGGTTGCATTGGAGGAGGAGCGAAGAAAGGAATTAAGTTCGAGCCGGCACTTTGACAACCGGAGACTCGCAGGAAGAGGGGGGAGGGGGACGGCGTGTACACCCAGCGGCAAACGATGAGGGCAGAAGTGCGCGCAGCAAGCGGACAACGCGATAAAGGGAGGAGGGAAGAGATAGCAGCGACTGACTGATGCTACTGACGCCGATAGTGAGTCAACCCCAGCTGCGGAGTTGGTTTCAGGGACAACGCCGCCGATGCCGACGCAAACAATATGATACCTTCGCTTCCGCAGCGCCAAGAACCAGGTCTAGCCATGGGAAGGTGGTCACGTATTCGGCGACGTGCCGGGGACTACGTGAAATAACCGGCGCGTCGGCAACTAAAGAGCACCCTATCCGCCACACAGGAACACGGGGGGGGGGGGGGACCCTCCCCTCCTCTTTCTGCATGGCGGCGACGGTGTTCTATGCAGTCACGTTATCTTGACTCTCTAGCGGCGTCAGCGGCATCCAGCGGTATCAGTCGGTCGCTGCTAGCGCTGGGGGGATGAAAGGGGGGCGGTGATAAGGGGTGATAAGAGAGTGTTGGGGTGATAAGAGAGTGTTGGTTGGAGTCTTCCCAGAGGGAACAATGAGGGCAGTGCTACAAGAGAGTAAAAATAGGCTGTTGAAGAATTCAACAGAGCGCAGCATGGTAATAGTAGCCGCGGGGCTAAACGATGTCCTAAATGGTGACGCTGCAGGAGTGGTGGAAAGTTTAGCTAAGGGAGTTGACCAGATCAGGGAGATAGCACAGCAGACGCAGATAGTTGTATGCACAGTACCAGAGGTGCTAGGATTGAACGGAAAGGTGGAAAAGGACGTGGTGACAGTTAATCAGGACATAAGAAAGTTAAGCCTGGAGAAGCGTTTCGAAGTGGTTGAGGTAAACAGGGAGGTACATAAAGCAGGTTTTTGTAGGGCTTTTCAACGAGATGGCATTCATTTTAACAGAAGCGTGGGAGCAGAGATCGGCTAGCGCCTGTGAGCCAGGGCTGTAGCTTTTTTAGGGGGTCCGCGAGGACTCCGTGCACAGAGGTAGTTAGAAGTGAAGCAGAAGGAAGTGTAATAATGGAGGCTGAGCCCCCAAACATGGCAAAGAGTAGGTCGAGAAAGAAAAGTACGAAAAAGAAATTTAACACTAGGATCAGCTACATAAACATGCAAGGAGGTAGAAAAAGAGCGAAATGGCTAGAGATAGAACAGCAGTTGAAGGATGACAAAATAGGTGTGTACACTCTTTGCGAGACTCATCTCAGGGATCTAGAAGATCCGCCGTTTATAGAAGGCTACGTCTGGGAAGGGTGCAACAGAACGAGAACGGAAAAAAAGGGTGGAGGGGTAGGTAATGTGATACACCAGGGAACAAATTGGCAAATAATTAAATCATCTTGTAAAGAACATATCTGGGTTTCAGGAACAATTTCCGGCATAAGGACATGGCTAGGGGTAGTTTATTTAGGAACAGGACATCAATGCAGGCAAGAAAACTGGGATCTTGTTGAATGTCTCAGTGACGATATAAGCCAGTTTGGAAACGGGGCCAATATTATTCTACTGGGGGACATGAACGGCCACATCGACGATCTGGATGGATACACGGATTGTAACGGCAAACTAATTCTAGATTTCTGTGAGCGACACGATCTAGTTATAGTAAATAGAGAAACAAAATGTGATGGCCAAATCACGTGGGAATTCCGCAACAGGCAGACGACCATTGACTATTGTCTAACGTCGCAGGAAATTTATAGCAAAGTTACGAAAATGGAAATAGACGAAGAAGGGGAGTGTAGTCTGGGAAGTGATCATAAACGTATTAGTCTGCAGATGGGGCCCTTGATGAAAAGAGAAATGGAATTTAGACAAAACATAAACGCAAAGTTAAACGACGATCAAATAGCGCAGATAGCAGCAGACATAGAGGAAGCAATAGAGAACAGCCCCATAGAAGACTGGGATTATGAACAGGTAGAACTACTCATAAGGAGGAAAATTCAGGAGGTTAGTAGCAAACCGCTGGAATGGAAAGAGGAAGCCGCGGAGCTGGTGGAATAAGGAAATCAGGGAAGCTATTGAACAACGACGGGCTGCTTCAAGGGAACACCGAATGGCAAAGAAAGCACAGGTATCTCAGGAGGAAATCGACCAAAAATGGTAATCATATCGACAAAAGAAACTTCAAGTGCTGGCCCTCGTCCAAAGTAAAATAAGACAGTCCACCGATCGCTGGATGGCTGATATACACGATGCCTCTAGAGGCGGAGCAAGAAAATTCTGGAGCCATATAAGCTCGCTATGGAAGAAGAATCAAAGAAAGCAGGATCGGATTCAAGATAACGAGGGAAATTGTTTAAAGGGAGAGAGAGAGATATATATTTTAATGGCAACAGGAGATGTCTGCCTGGTGGTAAGCCTAGCATGCTACTCCTGATGAGGGTTGAGGGATGAGGGTGACAGATTGTGGGAGGGGAAGGGGAAATTTAAAGGGAGATAACGCAGTGAACTACATTACATCAGTTATAGCCGAGTCATTTAAGAGCGACGATAGGGTAATCACCGCGAATCAGGAAGCAACACAAGGTAGCAGAATACAAAGCAGCTTAGAAGTGACCAATATAAACTGGAAAAGGGCAGAAAAAAAATATTCCTAAAAACACATCTGCAGGAATAGATGGAATTCCGATCAAGCTGATTAATGAACTCGGTCCAAAAAGTAAGGAAACGTTGTTAAAAGCTCTGGAAACAGTAATAACGAATAAGCAAATTCCGGACAGCTGGCGGCAGAGTAAAATTAATTTGATTTATAAAGGGAAAGGAGACGGAATGCACATAAAATCCTACAGGCCGATTACCATAACATCTGTTATGTACAGGTTAGCCATGCAGGCGGTGAAATTAAAGGTGCAAGCATGGGTTGAAAGTAACAAGATACTCGGAGAACTTCAGAACGGCTTTAGAAGTGGTAGGCGCTTAGATGACAGCCTGTTCATGCTTACCCAATGCATCGAAATATCTAGAGTGGAAAATAGACCTTTGTATTTGGCCTTCCTGGACATAAACGGGGCGTACGACAACGTAAGCAGGGAACTCCTGTGGAACATATTAAAAGAAGAAGGTATCGGTTAAGAAATAATAGAGTTCCTACAGGAAATATACCGGGATAACAAAGTAGAAATTACGTGGGAAGGGATAAGAAGTACGGAGGATGTCAAAGTATGCAAAGGATTAAGACAAGGCTGTCCTCTATCACCGGTGCTGTTCATGCTTTACATGATAAACCTGGAACGGAGGATACAAGACAGTAACCTAGGTTTTAACCTGTCATATAGATTAGGTGGAAAGGCGGTAGAGCAGCGCCTCCCCGGTGGTTAGATGTATGCAGACGATATTGTGCTGCTAGCTGAGAGTCTGGAAGAATTGCAAACTCTAGTTAAGTATTGCGGAGACGAAGGGGACGCTCTAGGCTTCAGTTTCAGCGCAGTTAAGTCGGGTCTGATGGTTTTCAATGGCTCAACTGATCAGGGTCTTAAAATACAAGGCCTTGAAATACCTAGAGTAGCAGAATATAAATATCTGGGGGTATGGGTAAACGAAGGATTGGCATACATAGGAAAGCATGAGCAATCACTTAAGGCCAAAGGGCGAAGGAATGCCGGGATAATGAAGCATAAGGCATTGTGGGGATACAATAGGTATGAGGTTTTGAGGGGTATTTGGAAAGGAATTATGGTGCCCGGACTTACTTTCGGAAATGCGGTTTTGTGCCTACAATCAGAGGTACAGTCGACATTAGAAACAAATCAGAGATCCGTTGGACGATTAGCACTAGGTGACCACGGCAAAACTACAAATGAGGCGGTACAGGGAGATATGGGCTGGGCATCTTTCGAAGTACGGAAGCTCAGAGTAAAATATTATATGAGGAACGCCTGAGGAAATTGGACAGTAACAGATGGGCAGCTAAAGTATTTAAATACCTGTACCTAAAAAGCGTTGACTCACAATGGAGGAAAAGAACTAGGAAACTAACTAGTAAGTATGCTAGTAACAAGGACGGAGAAATAAAGAGCAATTAAGGGGTCATGCAATGCCTAAAACGGGGTAAAGCAAATCGGTCGAGAGATAGGTACTCCCTCACAGGTCAATTCACCGCAAGAATTTTTCAGCTAGCTTCATTAACACCAGAGATATCGGCGATTAAAAATGGCGCTCCTCCTCGCTCCCCTCAACTCAACACTCCGAGACACCAGAAAAAAAAAACGAAGAAAACAGCTCGGGAACTCCGCCCCGCTAGCCCCGCCCACGAAGCGTCATCAGGTGACGCTCGGTTCACAGACTTCCGGTCGTCGCGCCTGTTTTCCCCCGAGCGTCGCCCATGCATTCACGGTCTCTGCCGTTCCCGTCCCGTCTGCGTTTGCATAGCTTTCAACCTTGTCTGCTGTCTTCCTTGACTGCCAGTGTCTTCAGTTTCTTGACCTCTCGGAATTGTGTACGACAGCAGCCCGAACGACTCGGGTCGTTCGCGAGCGCATACCTGTAGGTGGGAGTCCACACATACCGGCGGCCGCCGCGGAGGGAGCACTTTCTTTCATATCCCTGTCCCATTCAGCGCAAATAAGCGTGCACTCCTGCCGAGCACGGCTTTCTACAAGACCGCTTTCTTCTCTCGCGCTGCCTGGGTCAGTGTCTTTGGTACCGTCTTCTGCGGTTTGACCAACGGGGGCCGGTGACCCCACGCGGAGTTGACGCGATAGCATCGACTCTGCATGGATGCTGGCAGACGATCGAGCGTGCGAGTTGCCCGCGTGCAAACATATATCGTCGTCGCTTTTAGTCCGGAGCTGCTTTCATTATGGTCGGCGAGAGGCATCTCTTGTGCATAACGAATGGAATGTATACGCGTACGTATCACCGACGAGAGCACGGACTGATGATCGCTAAGAGTTTGGATATCGGATGACAGGTGAGCACGAATTATTCGTCCGCGAATCTTAAAATTGAGATTAACAAAAAGGATATTGTAGTGTTTTTTCTTTGTTTTTTTTTTTGACGTCCTTTCGCACATCGTTTAGGAAGTGCCAATGCGCAACGTGCACGCGTGTTTATCTCATGTGTACGCATCGTCCGAGCCAGAATCGACGGCGCAAAACATCAGCAAAGCAGCTCGGCACATTCAGTTCGGCAGCGCAGGTTGTCACTGATTTTCGCACCGACACGCGAGAATCGCGCACATGAGCATGCGAGCGGCTACGCTAGAGACGCAGCGAAGCGGGTGATTCCAAAACGCCGTCCCCCGTGGCTTCGACGCAAATAAGGCCTAGCGACGACCAGGGAGCAGCGCACGATCGGAGTGCCGTCGGTCGCAGCGCCCACGGACGGGATCTCTGCGGCAACCTGGCGACATCCGGTGCTGCACATAAGCGGTGCGAATTTGTGTACTTACGCGATGAAGCTGAGGACAGACCTTTTTTGACGCACGCTTCATTTACACGAAGGTTTATGCTGCCTTTTTAATCGGTGCGGTGTTTAATCGGACCTGCGTGCTCTTTTCGCACTGCTGCACCGACGCGCACTTTCAGTCGGACGCACATAGTTTAGGAAGTGCCGATGGGCACGGCCGCTCGATGGTAGCGCGCTTTCATCGAGCGGCCGTGCAATGGGTAACGTGCACGCGTGTTATATCTCATGTGTACGCATCGGCCGATCCGGAAACAACGGCGCAAAACATGAGCAAAGCAGCTCGCCACATGCAGTTCGGCAGCGCAGGTTCTCACTGTTTTCCGAAGCTACACGCAAGAATCGTGCACAGGAGCACGCGAGCGACTACACTAGAGACGCAGCGAAGCGGACGATTCTAAAATGCCGTCCGCCGTGGCTGCGATGCAAAAGAAACAAGGCCTAGCGACGAGCAGGGAGCAGCGCACGACCGGAGTGCCGTCGGCCGCAGCGCCCGCGCCTGGCGGCATCGGGTGCTGCACTGTGAGGTCGTGCGATGCATGTCAGAGGACTGTCCCGAAAGGAAACCTGAGGAACGCTCCATTAGGACGCATGTCCATTAACACAAAAAGCTACGAAGAGTGCCAGCCAGTGAATGCCCTACAAACTTCATCCTTCGTAGTTATTGATAACGTTGAGTCGAAAACTCCGTTGTCAATGTTCAGTGAAGAACCTTGGTCCCAGAGTGGACTGGGGAACCGAGACTCGATACAGAATAGTCAACTGTTGAATCGAGAATGATACGGGAGACAATGTTAATCTCTGTGCTGTCTTCTGGAGGTGTCGTCGTGCTGTTCATGGTATGTTTCTAAGAGTTTATTTCTTCTGACAAGTGTTGAGTGTTAATGTTACTTTTATTAGCACGAATGTTTTTTTTTTTTTGTGTGTGTGCGCGAGTGACTCAGACTCTCAGCAGACAATAGCAATGGTGTGGCCACTCTGTGGGGTGTGCAGTGATGGGTGCAGCAGTGTTGTGGTGTGCGGTCGTCCTCCGAAAGAGTGCATCAGTGTCATCGCCCCAAGTTTTTTTTTTCATGAAAAAAAAAACTTCTCAAAGGGGGGGCATATTTGTGAAGAACATGTGATAATTTGATCAAATACGAAGAAAAAAAAACCACGTTTGGAGATAGAAGAAGAGGAAAACGTGAAGGTTGGCTCGAGGAGCGCGAGGCACGAGCAGGAGAGAACAGGCCAGCAGCGGAGCCGATCGGCTGTCCAAGGAGCTCGGAGCGGTGCGTCTTCTGCCAGGCCTGACCCGGGGATCCAGACCTGGGGCCTGCCGGCCGTATCCTGTCCTGTTCTCCTGTCGTCCACGAAACTCGGAACGGTGGTCGGGCCCGGGAGTGCCACAGCGCCAGCTCTTCACTGGCACGAGCGTTCGGCGCCGTGCTGTGCCTACGCACGTCGGGGAGGCCTGACACATCGGCCGTGGAAAGGCAACTCGAGGCCTCTTGCCTCTATTGGGCCCCGTCCGGTGGCCTAGCCTTCCGCTGGGCTTACTGAGGCCTTACTGCACCGACCCTGCAAAACTCTGACCACCCGGAGCGTCTGCGCCGGCTTCTCCACCCAACGAACTGGTGACTGTGGATAACTTAGTGTTTAGTCTTTGACCTACTTGCTTGTCCTACTCTCGTCCCGTCCATATGTGTACATACATTATTCGTTGTTAGCTTGGTCAGTCTGGTCGTCTATTTAGATTGCTGTCTCTGAATAAGCCACAGAATAAGGTGGCCAGAAGATTTAAAGAAAAGAACCTCACATGCACTTAAGCGGGGCGAATTTGTGTACTTTCGCGATGAAGCTGAGGGTACACCTTTTTTTGACGCACGTTCAATTTAATTATTAACACGCCGCACAAATGGTCGATGCGGCAAAGACGAGACTAAATTAAAATAAATTGGTTCACAGGAAGGGAAAGGCGCAGTAACTGTCACACTTGCTCTGTGGACACCCGAACCGCGCCGTAAGGGAAGGGAGGAAGGTGGGAATGAAAGTGGAAAGAGAGAAAGAGGAGCCGTAGTGGAGGGCTACGGAGTAATTTCGACCACCTGGGGATCTTTAACGTGCGCTGACATCGCACAGCACACGGACGCCACTTCGTTTCGCCTCCATCGAAACGCAGCCGCCGAGGCCGGGATTCGATCCCGGGAACTCCGGCACAGTAGTCGGGCGTCTTACCACTGCACCACCCCGGCGGGGCAAAGACGAGACTCTGCTGCGCCGTCGGTCGGTACATAAAGGTTAATGCTGCCTATTTAATCGGTACGGTGTTAAATCGGACCAGCTAGTGCTCTTTTCGCACTCCTGCACCGACGCGCACTTTCAGTCGGACGCCACCACCTTTTCGGTTAACATCGCGAACCGAAGCGCCAAGCTCGGGTTCACGCATGCATTGCAGCACTCGAGCAGACGACTTTCGTAGCTACCGGAAGTGTGTCAGTGACGTAGAGGGCATCGCGGCTGCAGACAATGCCAGCCTGTCATGGCCTGTCACTCTGTGACTGGTGACGTAGGTAATCATGGCAGAATAGTCCCAAATCTCGCCGCCACCCGGAAATGGCGCAGCTCGCGAATTTCAAGAAACGCTGTTTTTAAAAATTAAGAATAAATAGCTGGATTTTTTCCGATGAGTTTTACTTTGAACGAATACTCGGAAGCATTTGTTCTGCACATTGAAAACGTTTGTCAGTGACCTTTCTAGCCGTTTCATGCCCCCTTTAAGCAACAGGTGAAAAACACAGAAGGTAAAAATTGGATAAATTCGATGGAAAAGATACAGAGTGTGGAATTATACCGAAAGTGGAAAATGCAGATCAGGAAGGAAGATTTCTTTGATAACTCAAGAGGCAGTGCCCTACTTTTTGAAGCTAGATCAGGGTGCCTTAGAACACGCAGCTACAAAAAGAAATTTAACAATGGAGATGACGCATGTGCTGTATGTGGAAACTCCAGTGAAACAATTGCCCACATTATACTCGAATGTAATGGTATCCATCCGAAAGTTGGTCCAGGCGCAATCACTGTTCCTGAAGCTCTGGGGTTTAGAGATAACAGTGGCCGGGTGAATAAACCGGCGGTGGAAACTAGCAAAAAACGACTGGAAGATTGGTGGCTTAAAAGCAGAGAAGTGACATAGTGTGAGTAACGTAGGAACAAAACTTGATAAATGGAATGATGGTTTAGTTAACCATTCTAAATCAATAATTAAGATATAGGGAGAAAAATGAGCATGATAGCTACTGCTACCACCCCGTTTCAAAGGGGACGCTCCTGTATTCCATCCATCCATAAACAGGCGCGCTCCGCTTAGTCATGTCTCAGGAGTTGTACAAGGCGTCGCTGGGTGACGTGCTGCGCGCTAACGCCGGCGCTGTGCCGAGGAGACAGATGAAGAAAGGCAAGAGCAGTTGGCTAAGCAACGCGCCTATGCCGCAGAATGGCAAGCCCGGCGGCGTTCTACAAGTTCAGTGAGCGAGCCAGTGTTCAGACCAAGAGTCACTACTTTACGGACCACCAAAGCGTGTTCATTGGAATAAACAAACAGTAGAAACCATGTTGTGTCCATAGTAAATTCTTTAGTTGCACAAAAGGCGAAGCCATGCCAAACCACCAGCAGAGCCCAGCGCAGTCAGGGAGGTATTGCTTTCACAATCACTCAGGCTTAACCAGAGCTAAGCCACACCTAATTTTTCTCCCACGGTTTTAAAGCAGCATTGGAAGAGCGTAAGCGTCTCTATCGTTCGATAGAGATGAAGGGTAATCGTGGCACGTTCAAACACCTCTGCCGTCACATGAGTTATGCGAGGTTTTCGGAAGTGATCCCGTTAAAAACGGATCAGCTTATACGATCAAAACTGAGGAAGCGATATTGACTCGCTTGTAAACTACGCGGCCATAGTAAATTAAATGTGCGCAATTATCACTCGAGTTGCAACTTATTAATGCGAAAGCATTACTTCACTATGTTCAGATTTCTGTCCGCAGAACGTGTCCGCAGCAGTTGTGAGTAATTGAGAAGTGGTAGCGTTTCATGAGAAGTTTCAATCGATAGAGGGTGACGTAATGTTGTGTCAGGGAAATAATTAGGTCATTAAAGTAATTAATTAAAGTCAAATATGTAAAAGTAGTGGTAGAGGCTAATGAGTGGTGTAAACCGATAGAAAGTGACGTAATGGTGCGTCCGAAAAATAGACTAATAAGTTAATGATCTAACAATTTAGAGGCAAAAAATCTAAAAGCAAAGCCGAAAATGTCTCAATTAGCCACATGTCAGTGCATTAACAACTAAAATAGTTAGTCAATTAGGGTGGTCAAGATGTATCAAATATTAAATAGTTAATTAAATCAGTCAATTAAGGTGACGTCAAGGATATGATGTCACGCAACCTGAAGTCGAGCCAAGAAAGGGCATAGGAAGGGATTGACTTGCAATTTGAAAGTACCAAAGACTAAAATAGTTAAGTCAGTCAATTAGGGTGACGTCAAAGATGTGACATCACGCAACGGGAAGTAGAGCCAAAAAAGTGCATAGGAAGGATTGGCGGACAACGAAGCAGTTACAAAAACAAATCCAAATTCAAAAACAGCAAAAAAGGAAAAAGCCATACAAAGAAAAACATCCGTGCTTTCGCATTAATGCAGATTCTGTAGTGCTCTAATTTTTTTCTTGTTTTCACTTGTTTGCATATGTACAGTACTCACGAATTGAAATAGGACACTCGAAGCGCGTGGCCGTCGCTGCATGCAAGGCAGTGTGGTAAACAACAGGCCGGCTTATTGGCGACCGGAAGGAGCAGTTCTGCTTTTTAGATGTTCTCCCCCTCGCGCTATACCACAATGCAGCACCTTGGTTCCATGAGCATCCACGAGCGGCGCTGGATGCAGCGACGGCCACGCGCTCCGAGTGCCCTATTTCAATCCGTGAGTACTGTACAGACTGCGCGTAGTGCTTTTTGATTTTTTACTCCTATGCCTCTACACGCAGAGGGCCAAGCCGAGCAAATGGGTTCAAGCGAACGATGAATAGACTACAATATAGGCGCAGGGTGGTGAATACGACTGTCATACACGCCCGCCCCACTAGTTAACATTTCTTGCATTGCACTATCAATGATAGGCGAAACTTATAAGAACATATTTGGCACTAAACCTCCACAGGTTACAATACTAGCTACTTTCTGAGCTAAATTACCAGGCAAACAGCGTGAGGAATTAAAAAGAAAAGACGTTTCTTTATTTACAAAACTCATGAGGTGGACAAAGAGAAAAACAATATGCGTAAGCCCAGTCAACAAGTACACATAAACATTTCGTTATTTACAAAGTTCAATCACCGCAAGATGACTACTTGCGTAGTTCTCCATGCGGTGTTCTTTGTGCGGTGTCCCGCAAGGGTCTATTTTATCTCATTTCTTGTTCAACTTATATGGTAATTATATGTGACCACGTGAAAGCATCCACGGTATTCATTTACGCTGATGACACTTTACTAGTATCAAGCAGCCCTGAGTTTTCATGCGCCCTGGCTAACCTTCACGAGGACGCTATTAAAGTTAGTGATTGGTTTGCCTCAAACTTAATACAAATAAATAGCACCAAATCCAGACATGTCTGTTTTCGTAACCCGCACAAAGATGTACCAAGTGTAGGTTCCATATATTTACACCCCTCATATTGCTCTTGTGTTCCTGTCCACCTATAGCTAGCGTCCCGTCGGTTAAGTATCTTGGTGTGCACATAGACAGCGATCTGACAAGAAATACTCAGTTGACCCACATTTGTAAGAAACTTAGAAGTGCTGCATGTTTGTTGTTTATTTATTTATTTTTTTGATACTGTGAATCCCATCAGGGATTGTAACAGGAAGGGCTGTGAGCATAATATACTAAAGCATAAAAGCATACACAATAATACATGGTGTAGAATATTACATGCAGCTTACAACAATCGTCGAATAACACAGATAATATCACTTATATTAATTACATGATTACGGATGATACAGCGAGGGGATCAGTATTAGTTGTAATTGACAGTCAAGGCACAATCAAGGTTTAAAATACTAAAAAAGAGAAAATCGACTATAATGAATTCACAACTTGACTCAGGCACAAAAGGCAAGTAAAAATACCAAGAGAACAAGGAAGCATAAAAATAAGGAATACAATTGTTACTGCAATGGGTGTAATTCATCTGCAACAAGGGAACTAAACTCAGCTAAGGAAGTGGTGTTAGTAATGCGCGTGTGTAGATTGTTCCATTCTCGTGTTGCCCTTGGAAAAAATGAGTATCTGAAAATATCAGTATGAAATGAGAATTCGCCTAATGTATCCGTAAGGCTATAACGGGCTAATCTGTTCGAGGACGTCGGCATGCACTTTGTAATAGGCAGTTTTAGTTGATTGTGTATTATCTGGTATATGATTTTAAGCCTTGCAAGATAGGCTATGTTTTCTAAGGTTAGTAATTCTGCACGTTTAAGTAATTTGTTGGTGAGTCTGTAATGGAGTGTTTATTGTATATAAATCTTAGTGCCTTTATTTGTACTGCCTCCAGTTTTTTAATGAGCTGTTTAGTAAACGGGAACCAAACGGTATTAGCGTACTCTAGTACCGGTCTGACAAGTGTTTTATATGAAAGTAACTTTGTTTCAGGTGGTGCTAGTTTAAGACGCCTGTTAATAAAGAATAGCTGTTTTAGGGCGGTTGACATGATGTTGTTAACGTGAGAGTTCCACCGGAAGTCAGAAGTTAGTGTCGCACCAAGATACTTGTGCTCATGAACAGATCCAAGGGGAATGTTGTTAAGGGTGTACTGAAATGCTGATGAATGCTTTTTTCTTGTTATAGATAAAAGAACGGACTTTTTTAAATTGATATTCATTTGCCAGTTCTGGCACCACTGGTATACTGCTGTTATGGCGTTGTTTAAGGTTAGATGATCATCAATGGAGTTAATTTCCTGATAGAGAACGCAATCATCAGCAAAAAGTTTAATATTATGTGAAGCGTAAGCTGGTAAGTCATTTATAAAAATTAAGAATAATACTGGAGCTAGGACACTTCCTTGGGGTACACCTGATGAAACAGTAGTTAAAGCGGATTTCTCGTTGTTAATTTCAACAAATTGTGTGCGATTACTAAGATAATTTTTAATCCAATCTAGGACAGGACCAGTTCCCAAAGTTAGCTCGAGTTTTACCAGAAGTTTTGTGTGTGATACGCGGTCAAATGCTTTAGAAAAGTCTAGAAATATGAGGTCTATTTGTTTCTGGTTATCAACGCTCAAGTATATATCATGTGTTAATTCAATTAACTGAGTAATGGTGGAAAGGCCCTTACAAAAACCATGTTGGCAGGGGGTTAAAATATCATTTACTTCTAGGAAGGCATTTATGTTTTCAAGATAATATGCTCTGGTAGCTTGTATACTGTGCTGGTTAATGATATTGGTCTGAAATTCGAGGAGTCAGATTTATTTCCCGATTTGTGTACTGGGGTATTTTTGCTGATTTCCATTCCCTGGGAAGGATGCAAATGGATAATGATTTGTTAAAGAGTAGAACAAGGAATTTGGCCACCCACTCAGCATATCGATGCAGAAATATGTTAGGAATGTTATCTGGCCCTGGTCCTTTCTTAGTGTATAAATTTAGTAATAGATTTAATACTCCGGTTTCTGTTATAATTATAGGTTCCATCTTCATACCTGTGCTAGAGTTCATTGTGGGAAGTTTTCTATTATCACTTGTAAAAATAGAGCAGAAGTAGTTGTTATGAGTAATCGCAGTATGTTTGTTATCTTCGGTAGATGTTTGTCTTTAATCTCGTTTTTTAGGGTTTAAATAGCGCCAGAATTTTTGGGGAGCATTCTTCAGGAAATTGGGAAGTGTTTTTGTAAAGTAGTTATATTTGGCTCTCTTAATCTTTGATTTCAAGTCGTCAATGGCGGAAGTTGATTTTTGTACTGTGCGTTGCGACAGATGGTTTTTTTGGTTTCTTCTGAGCGGGCGAACTTTTCTTTTTGCGTGGATGACGGTTCGAGTTATCCAGGGGTTGTGTTTGTGCGTTTTCTCAGTCTTCAATGAGACGTAGTTAGCGATGCAATGTGACACAACTGATTTGAACCGTTGCCATAAACTTTCTATGTCTGTGTTTGCATCATGTGAGTGTTCATTGAATGACGACAGTTCATGGGACAGTGTATCAATGATGCTTGTATCGTCAGCTCTGCTGTAGTCTTTGTATGTTTTTGTTGATTGCGAATCGTGATATGGTACCGCACATAATAATAGTTTGTGGTCCGACAGGCCAGATGACACTTCGATATTAGCTTTATGACTGGGAAAATGATCACTTAGAAATACTAGATCTAAAATGTTACAGCTGGATCCTTGTACGCGAGTGGGTTCAGTTACTATCTGGGTTAGATTAAAAGAGAGCATGATGTCTAATAAGGTATCTGCGCAAGGTGAGTGGTGGTGTAGTGTGTGCCAGTTGATATCGGGTAGATTGAAATCGCCTGATAATATCACCTTGTTTCTCTTCACATACTGCTGCATATACACGTGCAATGATTGTAGAACATTCAAATCAGAAGAAGTACTACGGTAAATGCATCCCACAATGAAGGTGCTATTAGTAAGGCAAAGTTTGCAAAAAACGGCTTCAACTCCTTCGACCTCAGGCAGTGTAATGAAAGGGATTTCTTTTTTTACCAGTAAAGCAACGCCTCCGCCTCGAGTTAATCGATCTTTGCGAACAATGACGTAGTTTGGGGGAGTAATTTCTAAATCTTTGATGTCTTTGTTTAGCCAGGTTTCTGTTATGCCTATAAATGCCGGTTCGTAAGCTATTAATATTGATTCGAGGGGACCGAGTTTACCAATGACACTTCGAGCATTAATATTAGCGAAGCTCATTTTGGACGTTGTGTACGGCGCGGACGGAGGGTCCGTGCATCAATGTCCTGGTTTTTTGTGTTGTTTGAATTTGACGTTACGGGTGACACGTCATTCTTTTCCTCCTCTCAGAAATAAAGTCAACTATTAATCTTTAGTTTGTCGTACACCAATGACACCTTACCACCGGAATCCTTCCTTGGTTTTCCATATTCCCACAACTTCTTCCTAATGTTGCGAACACGCGGTGAAAAGTCCTCGCTAATCTTTGAGTTTGCGACAGTACTGCAAAATTTTAGTTTTCTCTCGGAAGTCTAACAATTTAAAGATTACTGGCCTAGTTTTGTTTGCAATTGGTTTTCCTAGCCTATGTATACGTTCAATAGCCACTTCCTCTAGTTGCAAGGCATGCTTAATGACATTTTCATTTACTGCGCGTTCCAGTGATTCGTAATTTTCTTCCTCGTCTTCCGGTATGCCGTACACAATAAGGTTCGATCTTCTAGACCGATTCTCTAGATCGTCTAATCTTAGCTCTAAGGAAGTTACAATTTTTTGCAAGCTACTGACTTGTTCAGTGCAGGCTGAAACATTCTTTTCAAGGCATGCTAAGCGTTCTAGTTTATTATCAATAGATGTCAGTCGTTCTTCTTTTATTGTCTTTATATCTGCGGCAATTTGAGTAGTTGTTCGGCAAGATCTGACAAGTCGGGCCCGGGATTGGTCTCTACATCACCGGAAAGCAATAGTAAATTTGCAAGATACACTATGTCACTGAGAGAACCGAGAAGTACCGTAGGGCACGGCAGCACGACGAGACAACGCTCCCTGGAGCGAAAACATTTTCCATAGCGCCTTCTTACCTGCGGAAAGAAGACGAACGGATGAGCCATCTGCGTACAAGCCCTGCTGTCGTGCCCTTTGGTAACTGGTAGCTCGCTGTCGGCTTTTATGTCCCGAGAAGTGTGAAGCTCCGCTGTGGATGGCTTGAAGAGTGTCCTGTCGCTGGAAGTAGACGATGTTGGGTTCGCATCCGCGGGATGCAAGATAGGAGACGGCAAAAAGCTGCTATACTTCTTGATGTCCCGCTGGTATCAGCAGCAGGCTGGCGATGATCTGCGGAAAGAAGACGAACGGATGAGCCATTTGCGTACAAGCCCTGCTGCCGTGCCCTTTGGTAACTGGTAGCTCGCTGTCGGCTTTTATGTCCCGAGAAGTGTAAAGCGCCGCGGTGGATGGCTTGAAGAGTGTCCTGTCAATGGAAGTAGACAATGTTGGGTTGCCATCCGCGGGATGCAAGATAGGAGACGGCAAAAAGCTGCTGTTCTGTAGCACATGCGCGTGGTAGATTACGAAAGGCTGATATACTTCTTGATGTCCCGCTGGTATCAGCAGCAGGCTGGCGATGATCTGCGGAAAGAAGACGAACGGATGAGCCATCTGCGTACAAGCCCTGCTGCCGTGCCCTTTGGTAACTGGTAGCTCGCTGTCGGCTTTTATGTCCCGAGAAGTGTAAAGTGCCGCGGTGGATGGCTTGAAGAGTGTCCTGTCAATGGAAGTAGACAATGTTGGGTTGCCATCCGCGGGATGCAAGTTAGGAGACGGCAAAAAGCTCCTGTTCTGTAGCACATGCGCGTGGTAGATCACGAAAGGCTGATATACTTGATGTCCCGCTGGTATCAGCAGCAGGCTGGCGATGATCTGCGGAAAGAAGACGAACGGATGAGCCATCTGCGTACAAGCCCTGCTGCCGTGCCCTTTGGTAACTGGTAGCTCGCTGTCGGCTTTTATGTCCCGAGAAGTGTAAAGCGCCGCGGTGGATGGCTTGAAGAGTGTCCTGTCAATGGAAGTAGACAATGTTGGGTTGCCATCCGCGGGATGCAAGATAGGAGACGGCAAAAAGCTGCTGTTCTGTAGCACATGCGCGTGGTAGATCACGAAAGGCTGATATACTTCTTGATGTCCCGCTGGTATCAGCAGCAGGCTGGCGATGATCTGCGGAAAGAAGACGAACGGATGAGCCATTTGCGTACAAGCCCTGCTGCCGTGCCCTTTGGTAACTGGTAGCTCGCTGTCGGCTTTTATGTCCCGAGAAGTGTAAAGCGCCGCGGTGGATGGCTTGAAGAGTGTCCTGTCAATGGAAGTAGACAATGTTGGGTTGCCATCCGCGGGATGCAAGATAGGAGACGGCAAAAAGCTGCTGTTCTGTAGCACATGCGCGTGGTAGATCACGAAAGGCTGATATACTTCTTGATGTCCCACTGGTATCAGCAGCAGGCTGGCGATGATCTGCGGAAAGAAGACGAACGGATGAGCCATTTGCGTACAAGCCCTGCTGCCGTGCCCTTTGGTAACTGGTAGCTCGCTGTCGGCTTTTATGTCCCGAGAAGTGTAAAGCGCCGCGGTGGATGGCTTGAAGAGTGTCCTGTCAATGGAAGTAGACAATGTTGGGTTGCCATCCGCGGGATGCAAGATAGGAGACGGCAAAAAGCTGCTGTTCTGTAGCACATGCGCGTGGTAGATCACGAAAGGCTGATATACTTCTTGATGTCCCACTGGTATCAGCAGCAGGCTGGCGATGATCTGCGGAAAGAAGACGAACGGATGAGCCATCTGCGTACAAGCCCTGCTGCCGTGCCCTTTGGTAACTGGTAGCTCGCTGTCGGCTTTTATGTCCCGAGAAGTGTAAAGCGCCGCGGTGGATGGCTTGAAGAGTGTCCTGTCAATGGAAGTAGACAATGTTGGGTTGCCATCCGCGGGATGCAAGATAGGAGACGGCAAAAAGCTGCTGTTCTGTAGCACATGCGCGTGGTAGATCACGAAAGGCTGATATACTTCTTGATGTCCCGCTGGTATCAGCAGCAGGCTGGCGATGATCTGCGGAAAGAAGACGAACGGATGAGCCATCGCGTACAAGCCCTGCAGCCGTGCCCTTTTCCATGATGTCTTTTTCTATCAGAAAACTAATCGCCGAAGCTCTGGGGTATAGTGTTTTAAGATACGGTATGTGTTGTTTTTTTCAATTGCTCTTTCACATGGAAATGCCGAGTTAATAGGATTTTCAAAACCATCTCTACAAGCGTTCTCTACATGCCACAGGAGAATGTGCCCAGCAGTGTCTTTAGAACAGCCGGTTTGCCTTCTTTTGACAATCTTTTTAAAGAAATTGTAGTAAAAATATTTTTGGAGCAGTGCATACAGGTACATAAACACGAAACTGGTATCGTTGCGACATGTTCCTCGTTATCTTAAACCGAGAGTGCGCACTCACTACGGTAAAGCAACAAGACGCTATTATGTTCCAGCTATCTTTAATGTACTACCGGACGATTTATTTTCTTTGAACATCCGCAAAACATTGAGAGTTGGTGTTCAAGCGTTAGAAAACCTTTAATATGTAGGGATGTTATCAGTGCAGTTTTGATAAGTTGTGCCAAATGTTTCTTTTTTTTTCCTTGTTTTTTTTTCCTTTCTTTCTTTTTTTTGTCGATATTTATTGCCTCAGGGCATCAGTATGGTATGAGATGAAGGATGAATGAATAAATGAATGGAAAAAGGTTGGCTGATTTTATGACGTCCAGAAGTGAGCGATGATGAGATCCCTGCGTCCAAGTGAAGTATGAGGCAGGATTGGTTGCTGAGAGGCCAGCTATGCTCAGGTGCCGGATTCGTGTTGGCTTGAGTGCTCGGCAGTCCCACAGCAAGTGGTGGATGTCGGCCTCGACATCTTCGTTTTTACAGATCGGGCATCCTGGGCGAGGGTATAAGTGTTGGAAGTATGACCAGGTCCTAGTTACAGCTGGTGTAAGGGCAACACCGACCCGAATCTTCCTAAGCGCAACCTCCTCTGCACGGGTGAGACCGCGGGGAAGGGATATCGCACACGGAGGGATAAGTGCACGTGTGCGGCGCCGGAGGTGTTCCTTTCTTGACAAAATGAGGGTAGCGTCGTCGACTTCGAGAAGCCGTGGGATTAATGCGTCTTGGTTCACGAGGCGGGTTGCAAAATCAGCTTGACTTTGGGAAGGCAGCAGATCCCGTGGGACCCACTCAATGCGTATTGATTGTGGGATGCGCGCCGCAAGCTAGTGGATGTCCTGGCAAATTTTAGGGCAGCGGCTGACACGTCGGAGCAGACGTACTGCTTGAAGTGCGTCAGTGCGGATGACAATGTGGGCTGTAGGAAGCATGGTTATAGAAGTCACGGAGCAGAGTGCCTCCTGAACTGCCACAAGCTCAGCGCAGAAAGATGTAAGTGGTTCCGAAAGCTGAAACGTAATCAGGCTATTCAGGCTAGGTCTCCGTGGACAGTAGATTGCCGTTTTGGCTTCACAGCCTTGCAGGCTTTCATCTACGTACACTACTATGAAATCTTGAGGCAGGTGAGTATCTTGCTCTTCAAATTTCTGGCGTAGCAACGGCAGACGTCGGTCTGCGGATGTCGGTTGGCTTGTTGTCTCCTAACTGTATAAATTTCCAGGGAGGGAGAACTGGCGCAGGTGGCTGAAGAATAATGTGTGACGTTGCATACGCCCTCAGTGCTTGCATGGAATGTGACAAAGTGACCTTGAGTTTGCGAGCATCACGGCGCTGCTGCACCAGTTCATCGATGGTGTTGAGCTGCGCATTCTCCTGTAACGCTACGACCGGTGTGATTCGTGGAAGGCATGTCATGGTCCTCATAGCTTCTCGATCTATGGCTTCAAGGCGATCCCATTGTGCCCTTGTAAGATGCTGGAACTGGGTCTGATAAACAATACGTGGCTGCAGAACCGCCCTCACTAACTGGCGTGCAACAGACGAGCCAGCGCCACCCGTTTTAGGTGCAATTCTTCTTATTAAACTCATAGTTTGAAGTGCTTGCTTTTTTGCCTGAGAAAGCCAAGCAGTCGCTGATCCTGATTGGTGAATTGTTAAGCCCAGAATTTTCAGGCTCGAACTTTCCTGTATTGGGGTGCCTGATAGAGAGAGACGAATTGGATTTTGAGGTACGTTTACGGCGCCCCAGCGGTTGGCGACTGACGTGTATGAAGTTTTACACACAGAAAGTTGAAGGCCAATAGAGGATGCGTAATCAGAGGTTACGTCTAATGCTGAGTGAAGGGCGGCCTCTTGAGTGAGAAGATCATGATGAGTGCTCCATACCGTGATATCATCTGCGTATTACAAAAACTTGACTTCAGGGATATCATGTAAGCGCCACGCCAATGGGATGAAAGTAATATTGAACAACGTCGGAGACAATACTGATCCCTGGGGCACGCCACGTAGTGAAACGAATGAACCAACAGTGTCACCGCTGAGACGTATTGCAAATTTTCTTCCGTCCAAAAATGATTCGACAAAATTGCGTACTCTCGGAGGGAGATGAAGCATGTCAATGGCATTCAGGATTGCAGCATGACTGATGTTGTCATATGCCTTTTCAACGTCCATTGCTAATATGGTACGTACATTTCGGCTGCGGGTAGATGATAGAACTGCTGATGCCAAGACAGCCAACCCGTCGTCTGTACCTATGTATGGACGAAATCCAATTTGAGCAGGGTGATAAAAACCGTGCTGTTCAAGCCACCAAGAAAGTCGTGGGGCTAGCATTTTCTCTGCGAGCTTGCAAAGCGTTGATGTTAAGGAGATTGGTCGTAAACTGGCGAGGTCCGTTGGAGGCTTCCCAGGTTTGGGAATAGGGATCACGACAGCGGTTTTCCAGCTCTCGGGTACGACACCATCAAGCCACACTTTGTTTATGGTGTCTAGTAGTTGAGGAAGTGCAGCAGTACTGAGGTTCTTGTAAACCTCATACTGAATTTTGTCCAGGCCGGGCGCCGTTTTCCGTTTCGCATCGTCAATTGCAGCCAGTAGCTCGCACATCGAAAAGGGGCTCGCAATTTCATCTGCGTCGGCAGCAGATGGTAGTTTCCATGCGTCTGCAGGAATAACTGCCAAATTAAGATTTACAGCTGAATGAGGCAGTATATCGTATTTTGGGAAAAATTTTCGAGCAGCTTCTTTGGCGAAATCGCCCGGCGACAGATTAGCCGCAAAGCATGCTGTTGCTGCTGCGTCAGTAGAACGACGACCGTGTTCCATTGCACGAAACGTTCGCCAGAGTGAGGCATTCGTTGATTTATCAGAAAATTTTTCACACCATGCATGCCACTAGCGTCGCGAGAGATCGCGTTCATATCTCCGAGCCTTCGCAGTAAGATAATTCAGTCGTGTACGTGCCGCGGCTCTCGGTTGTCGCCGCACAAGCCCACTTGTGGCTTCGGCGCTTCCGTTTGTGTATGCTGTTTTCAATATACTGAATAATTATTATATTATTATTAATACTATTATTATTATTATTATTATTATTATTATTATTATTATTATTATTATTATTATTATTATTATTATTATTATTATTATTATTATTATTATTCGCAAATCTAAAACTCGCCAAACTAAACACGCAGCATCTATCTTGCTCAGCAGTTTTTTGCCGGTAAGCTGCTCGATCCGTTACTATGCTTCCTGCGGTGACAAGTTCAACTTTTCTATGACCATCTATGACCCATTTCTATGACCCATTCAACTTTTCTATGACCATCTTCGCCGTATTAGTGGCGTGGACCTTCCTGCAGCGCAAGCTAGACGAGAACACCTCTCAAAGTAAGGTAACTAAGCTAGCGACATGTACTCTAGACTAGAATGTAGCGATATACGCTACACTGGAATTTGTTATATTTACAAGCAAGCGCAGAAGTCTTAGGATTAAAAATGGGGAGGAAAACGAATATCGCAGTTCACCAAACTGCTACATGGCCTTGCAACTAATAAACATGCATGCCTTTGACCACACGAGCATACGCTCGTGACGCTGACTGACCGCCGGCTTGAAGAGTGACTGTTGGGCACTCAAAGACTACCACCTACATGAGGTAGTCTTGACGAGTAATCTTTTCACAGGCAAAGAAAACCCAGACGGCCATAGACGACCGACGGGCGTCCGTTTTCGGACGTCCGGCGAAAGTCCGGTTATGTACGACATATGTACAGGGGACATCCTTCAGAATACATCGTTTGTGGATCCGGATCGCGTCCAACGGACAGCTGGAGGCGGACATTCGGACATTTCCCAGAACTTGCCTTCAGGGCGTGCTATTGGTGTAAAAACTTGCAAATAACATTCGTGTAAACCTCAGCAAGTATAATAACACGGAAAGTTGAGCTAGTTGGTACATATTTTTAAGGAATAACAGCGCGGAGACGAAGGACAAGGAAGAAGACAACACCTGCGCAGGTGTTGTCTTCTTCCTTGTCCTTCGTCTCCACGCTGTTATTCCTTAAAAACTCAGCAAGTATGTGCCATGGAAATATCAGTCACATACTAGTGCTCAATGCCTTTGTCGTGAGAATTAAGCAGACAACAGAATTTTGTCCCGTAGTGGTGACAAGGCTGTACACACCAAAAGAAGACACAAGCGTGATGGTATTGAAATCAACGCTTTATTGGGCTGACTTGCGCCCGCAAAAGAACTAAGCAACTCGGCGGCAGCGATATCATACTGAATTTATTGTCTTCGATCCACGTACATAGGTAGTGTATATACACACGCACACGCACTGTAGTGCATACATGGGAGGACAACGAAAGGTGCGATACTAGCATCAATCACATATTAATAGCGATTACGCGTTCATCAATCCAAAAAACAGCACGAACAGACAAACCCCGTTTGTTCGCGCTGTTTTTTGGATGATGTATCACCAACTCGCCCGCTTAACTATCCTGTTGAAGTAATCAGTGCCCACAGTGCAAAAGCTCAAGAGGAATGAGACTTAATGACAGATGATTAAATCTTATATGGCAATACACTTCCTCATTATTCGTGGTACGTAACAAAGGGGGAGGGGTTAGTATGGCAAAGCTGGCATAACAAGCCTGCCGCCCCGAACGACGTGCCAGCGCTGCAGAAACCGCGCCTCTCCATCTCTGTCCAGTTGATCAGAGAGATACTTCCACTATAGAAGACGCAGTCTCTGCAGCGCTGGGTACATGGCCCTGGCTGGTTGCCTATGGACTTCAGCAAAGCAACGTCTCTTCCACAGCACAAAATATACACAGGCGACTAATAGCCGAGCAAAACATCCGCGTGGTGGCCTGGCGTCAGGGCCACCGTGCACGGAGAACATCCTTCTCAATAAGCGCCACATGACCAGCGCGACTGGGCATTCAAAGAACGCATGCCTCATGGTTTCCGTGCGGCCGAAGTTTGGGCATTGGTCATTCGGCACGACATGCCAAATGGCGAGGTGCTCTCGCGTGTGTAACACGCCCCATCGCTGGCGCCACTCGAAATCGCGAACCTCAGAAGACACACGGCTCACCGCCCACCGACGCCACTTGTTCACGGCCGTGCGGAGCTGGCCGTCGTGGTTTAGACGCGAGGAGGCAACGATCTCGCTGACTTGCATTGCGGGCACCTCAAAAATATTGCGGTCAGGCAGGTTTCTGTCGAGCACTGTCTTAAAGCCTGCTACCGTTTGGTAGAACCTGTGAGGCCTTTCGGCCTGTGGGCACAGGTGCCGGTCTGCAGTAAAGGCACGGCGAGCTGTGCTCAGCCAGTACTGTAACAGGGAGCGACCCGGGTACAGCGGATCATTGAGCAGCGTGGCGACCAGTTTCGACGCGACCACTCGGCCCAGCGTATTGACCATGACAGCCCGATGCCTCCCATTTCTTGCGGTAGGTGAAGGAAACGGCGCGCGACAAGAGCGGTCCCGCCATCCCGGTCGAACGCCCGAGCCAGGGAGGCGAGGCGACCTGCCGTTCGACGCGGAATCACCGCAACGGGCGAAACGTAGAGCGCGTAGGCGTACGACTTAAGGTCTATTCACACTTGCGACTAGATGAGGTCGCGCGACTAGAGGAGATGAGCTCGCCACTACCGATGTTCATACTTGCGACTGTCGCCTTCTCGTTCTGTTCTAGTTCCGAACGAGAACCACTGGGAATGACGCTGTTCGCGCGCTTTTTCCGTCTGCTTCGACGAGAAACGCTTGCGCCATCCTTGCGCTTGTCCCGCATATTTCTAATTTTGCCCACAAAACATCATGTTTGAAGATTCAAGTGAGGAGGAAGAGGACGTCGTCGCCCTTTTGATGTGCGCTGCGGCCACGCGAGCAGTTGCAGCGCGCTCGACGCAGAAACAACGACGACGGCCCTGGAAGAACTCTTTTTCAGCGCTATCAGCGCCACCTGCCTCAGGTTCAGTACGTCAGGCACAGTTTGGAGTAGGAGAGCTGCTGGGCGATGACAGCGAACGTCGGTAGCGGCCGCTTGCCAGACACTTCAGCTTTTTCAGGCGAGCCCGTGCGCATGCCGCGCTCTCGTGTTTCCAGGAGAACGCCGACGACGAATAGACCGTGTCAATCACCGTGGTGCCAATATAAAATGTTGCGCCTGCATGAAAAACCCATTTCTCAAAAGTTCATGGTACTTACCGGATAGTCCGAATATCTTTCCAATCTCCTCCCATGCCATATCCTTCTCCATACCTTTGAATTCCGGGTGCCGTTTGTTGAAAAGGTAGGGGTATGTATGTATGTATGTATGTATGTATGTATGTATGTATGTATGTATGTATGTATGTATGTATGTATGTATGTATGTATGCATGCGTGTATATATAACTTTATTAGGGAGCCGGCAAACGGGTTAAAGTGTCATGACGCTGGCCAAGCGTCTACCCGGGGTTAAGCCCTACTCTGCACTACCTCATCTGGCCCGTTTGTGGTGTGTTTTGAGGCTTGTGCTTTTCGAGCGCAACCCGGGCCTGCTGGACGGCCCATAGTTGAATGTCCTTGTCTGTATTCTGCACAGCACTTTGAAGTTCCGGCGAGTATGTCCTTGATGCAGCTTCGGTGGGGAACCTGGCACAGTGCCACATGATGTGCCATTGGTCCGCCGGACCCACTTGACATACACTGCACATATCGCTCGTGAGATGTCTGGGTGGAGGACGTGTAGCACTGCCGGGGCTAGGTGTGACCGGTTTGGATTTGCCTTAGGTAGGGGTATTCTTTAATTGCATTGAGAAGGTGCTCGATCGAGTACTCCGGGACCTCGCTGATTGGTGAAATGGTTTGCGACTAGTAGTTGCGCGACT
Source organism: Amblyomma maculatum (assembly GCF_055883805.1). Lineage (NCBI taxonomy): Eukaryota > Metazoa > Arthropoda > Arachnida > Ixodida > Ixodidae > Amblyomma > Amblyomma maculatum. Next base: position 476,756,150 of record NC_139344.1, on the reverse strand, counting down.
GAAAATTCGAGCAGTGCCCGATCGGCCCGCGGCAGTCGCTTTTCGACCGATGCGACCATTTGCGACTGTCGCTTTTCGACCAAAACTGTCCCGCGACCGCTGCTAGTCGCAAGTGTGAACGAGCCTTTAGACTTTACGACCGCGACTTTTGTCTGTACGGAAAGTGCAAAGTGGGCTGCCTCCGACATCGCACTTGTGGCACGCAAGACCACATCCTTCCACGTCCACGGTGATACGCCGCTCGCTTGGAAAATGATGCCCAGCACACGGACCGCGTCGAAAAATGGAACACAAATTGGGACAGAGTCCGCGTAAGAGCCAAAGCACAGCGCGTGGCTATTACTGGCGCTAAACTGCACTCCAGACAAATTGGAATATGTGTCAAAAACAGCAAGAAAGGCGCCGAAGCTGCGGCTATCGCGTAAGAAAGGGGACAGCTCGTCAGCGTAAGCTGATGCCACGACCGTTTCTTGCCCGTCACTGGAAAGCCTCGGATGTGCCGATCACAGGCAACTCTCCTTAACAGCGGATCCGATGACAGGACAAAAAGTGCAGGCGACAAAACCCTGGCGAACTCCCCTTGTTACGGCGAAAGGAGGGGCTACTGACCCGCTCAGAATAAGGGCACTACTTAGGTTGCTGCACAGAACTCGTATCCTGTCGATAAATACCGGAGGCAGACCGAACCAGCGGAGGACAGCAAACAAGTAGCCGTGCTCAATTCTGTCAAATGCCTTCGACTGATCTAAGGAGAGAAAGACCCCGTCTACTGCCTTCTCTTTTGCATAAGCGAACACGTCTCGTGTCAGCGTGAGTGACTCAAAGACGGAACGACCCGGAACTGCACATGATTGATACTCGCTGACTAGAAATGGTAGGACAGGGCGTAGGCGATTGACCAAAGGAACGCGACCAACTTGTAATCTGTGTTAAGTAGCGTAATCGGGCGCCACGCCTCCGGTTCTGATAACGTCGCATCATGCTTCGGCACTAGCACGATCCGGCTTGAAGAAAAGGATACTGGCTTTTTACCCTCTTCGAAGAAAATGTTCACAAGGCGCGTCAGATACCTTCCAATGACATCAAAGTGAGCGCAATAGATCCCGTACCAGTCCATCTGGTCCGGGAGCCGAAGCTTGGTGCATGCTTCGCAACACGCTTACAATTTCTTCACCCGTGGCTGGGGCGCAGAGCATCTTAATCATGTCATCCGGCGGATGGGGCAATGTTCCGCACAAGTCTGCAGTCGCTCTCTAAAAACCTTCGCGCTCGCAGAAACCTTCCGACGCGAAATTCGCTTTGAAGTAGCCTCGAAAAACGCGTTCAATATCTGCAGGCTCCATGAAAGTTGTCCCGTCTTGCTTGCGCACTTCCTCGATGAGGGCAGGTCTGTCATTTTTGTGCCGACAGCTGCGCGCGTACGTCGTCCGTATCGTAAGCAGGCAGACGCAGGTCCGCAGCGATGCGCGAGGCTCGCGATCCCTCTTTTAAAATCTGATGGTACCACATGCGAAGACTTTCCAGATACTCATGCATCGCGAACGTCAACTTGTCAGCGTTTCCAACGATTCTCATGGGGCGCAGCACGTTGTTCAATGCTGCCGTGTTGCGCGCCCGCCCTTGCTTACCTGCGCGGACCAAAATATCACACCATTCAAGCTTCAACGAATCCCACACCTCTGTACTGAAATCTGCAATCTTACCAACTGAGCTGATCAAGTCTCGGCGGATGTCGCGGACACTGACGAGATCGTGGAGGCCACGTCTGGAACTTGGCCATGCGTCAAGTTCCAGACGAGTCCGGACGGCCCGACGCACTCCTCAACGATACAATCATCGGGAGATGGTCGCTGAGGTGCCCGACACCAACAGGTGAAGTAACCACTTCGCAGGATACTAAGACATCAGCAAGCGGGAGAGGCAGATACACGCGGTCAATGCGACTCCCGCTCCGGCCTCGTGCCCTTGTGGCCACGAAAGCGTCGCCGTGTAGAGCGACCCACGCGTCGGATAGCTAGAGCTGTCGTACAAGCTTTTCCAACTCCTTTGCATTATAGCAGGACTTACCCTGCCTTGATGCGCGTGTGTTGTGTGTTGAGCCTAGTACGCAATTAAAATCACCTAAGAGCACGTGAGACATATGCTCCAAAACCTGCGACGCAACCGAACGGAAGAACTCATTCGTTGAAGCGCGCGTAACTGGAGCTGCGGGAGCTCCCCAGGGAGCGGTCGCGCTGCCGCTAGGCGCGGGAAAAGAGGAAAAGAGCGACCGCAGGGGCCGGCGACGCTTGATGTTAGAGCCGTGTCATTATCAGTGGCTACGTGTCATTATCAGAGACATCCATTAATGAGCCGTCATTGCCCTTTCACACTCGTTTCAAGGGGGCAGTGGTTGCCGCGGATGGAGACAAGCTGCCATCGGATGCCGATAGTTGACGCTTGGAATCTTCTGTGGAGCGCGCCTTCCCCGTACGGCCCAGACCTGCACGGGTGGTAAGCGCGGCTCCTGGGCGTCCCGTCTCCGTCAGCTCTGCAACAGCGCTGCTCGTAAGGGGCGCCGCCTCTGCAGAAGAGTGTTGCCTCTCGGGTAAAGCTGTGGCTGCCCCAGCCTCTCCTTGCATGTGCTGCGACTGGTACGCGGCGGCCTCCTCTTCCGATTCCTTAGAGTGGTCGGGGGAAGTGGCAGGTGACTCACTGTCGCCGCCAGAAGACGGCACCGCGCTGGACACTTCGTCTTCGGAAGACAGGCCCGAGGTCTAGTTCACGCAAGCCGCCGTGGTGGCAGTAGACGCCGTGTCCTCGTTTCCGCTTTCATGGGGCTCGGGAGTACACCGAGGGCGTCATTTTCCTCGATGGTCGAGGCCCCGTAAATCTGGGCTGGAGGCTCAGGCTCACCCCGAGACTCCCGAAATGTGAAGCCTGCAGTTTTCCCGGACGCGGCTGTCGCGGCAACATATGACCTGGGCAACACGCAGTCAGACGTCGCATGCTAAGCTCCGCAGGGTTTGCATGCCGCTCTGCAAGCGTCGGTGTCGTGGCCGAAGGCGGAGCAGCGTCCGCACTTGACCGCCCTACAAGCTGCACCGACGTTTCCCCCCTCTCTGCACCGCGAGCAGACCCACTTCATGCCCCGGTATTCGAACATTACGCGGTGGCCCGCGACGGAGAGGAAGTTGGGCGGCGCACGCAGCATGTCCAACTTCACCAGCCGGCATCCGTTCCGGACGTGGCTCTTTCCCTTGAACACCAGCTCTATGACGGCTCGAACTTTTCCGTAAGGACTATGCGCAGCGGCGAGGACGTCGTCACCTACTCAAGGGGGCAACCGGAAAACGGTCACAAAACCACTGGTGCAGCCATTTGCACCAACGGTACTTCCTTTCTTGCGACGAGCAGACTGCCCGCCGCAACCATCTTCGTGGCTTGAGCCATCGAACTGGCTACTGCAAGGAACCTGATCCCCCCGAGGTGCTGCAATTATTGCAGCCCCCCGACACCGACGACTGTCTCCATGGCGTCGATAAGGTAGTCCACCGGAGCAGGCTCCGGCACGGTGAATTGGAAGCACTGAGCCTTCGAAGGCCGAGTGACCGGCGGTGGTTGGTCCATTGATATGGCCTCGGATACCACGACAGCAGCCGCGGCGCCGGGGCAAACGAACGGGCAGTGGAACCTCCGGGGAAGTACGGGCGACGACGGCGGCAATAGCAACGTGCTCGTCGATCGTCGAACAAAGAATGCCCGTAGCACTCGTCAACTCTCAATTTAAAGGCTGCTCAGAATCATCTGATAACGTCGTAAACTGTTACTAGCACAACCTTGAACATTGTAGAAACATACGCGAGTGGTCGGAATCTTCGAGACAGCTAGATCTTAGAGCATCTTGCGCGACAAAGAAACTGGTAAAGGTTCGCCTCCCGACAGCGAGCATTAACAAACAAAAGAATACAGAACTGACATGCGTGCCAGAATCAGAGTGATAAGGCTGCATGCCGGCGCCTTCTAAAAAAACAACAAATACAGTTTTCAAGGTTTCGCGGCATTACTCGCCCCTTAAAAAAACATCATCTCGATGTTCCAAAATGAGCAAAGACACTTAAGTACCAACATTGTAAAGTTTAAACACCACGGATTTTTTAACGCGCGTAACATGGCTTAAGGCGTACAACATGCACAATTTCTGGATGCACTGAGCGCCGCTGCAATGCTGCCGCGCCGTCGGGAACAACCTCGTAGTTGAATTGTCCTATTCGGCGAGGGACGAAGGACCGCCGTAAAAGCTTTGCGCTCAGTCCGCGGAGGCGAATCGGCGTCGAAACCCAGACTTGATCTCCCGGCTTGTACTCTGCATCGCGTCGTCGGAAGTTGTAACGTCGGGCGTGAGTTCGTTGTTGATCTTTAATGCGCATTCGGGCGAGTCTTCGGGCTTCCTCTGCACGTTGAAGGCAGGCGGCGACGTCCAGGTCGTCCTCGTTGGTTACGTGCGGCAGCATTGCGTGGAGCGTCGTTGTGGGCTCCCTGCCGTACACAAGGCTGAACGGGGTCGACTTGGTTGTCTCCTGAACTATAAGCGAAGATGACGTAGGGTAGAATGGCGTCCCATATGTCTTGTGTTTGGAGTCGACGTACATTGCAATCATGCCCGCAATCGTTTTGTTGAGACGCTCCGTAAGTGCATTTGACTGAGGATGGTACGCAGTAGTTCATCGATGGCTTGTATGACTGTATTCTATGATAGCTTGCGTCAGCTCTGCCTTGAAAGCCGTTCCCCTGTCCGTGATGAGGACTTCTGGAGCGCCGAGTCGCTAGAGAATTTGTTCGAAAAAAAACTTAGCAACTTCTGTCGCAGTACCATTGGGCAGTGCTTTTGCTTCGGCGTAGCGGGAAAGGTAGTCGGTGGCCACAATGATCCACTTGGTACTCGCAAATGAAGATAGAAAGGGGCCAAGGAGATCAATCCCAACTTGCTGAAAGGAAGGGTTGGGGGCGGTACTGTGTTCAGTAGCCCAGCGGGTCTGATCGGCGGCGCCTTGCGTCATTGGCACTCACGCCACATTTTCGTGTAATGGGCATCGTCGGCAGGCAGACGCAGCCAGTAGTACTTCTTCTGGATTCGATGCAACGTGCACGCAAACCCGAGATGGCCTGCTGTTGGATCGTTCTATACAGATCTCTACAGTAGCCAAAGTAGTCAGGACCGTAACCAGATTGGCGGTAGGGAAAAACAGTCAGATGTTCCACAGTTACGAAGGACGAGGTCAAGAAAGCGTTAGAAACTATGCGATGTGAGTGCACGTTAAAGAACCCTAGGTGGTCTAAATATCCGGAGTCCCCCACTACGGCAGCTATCATAGCCTGGGTCGCTTTGGGACGTTAAAGCTTGCAAACGAAACCAAACCACTGTAGGCATGATTTATGTGCAGTTCACGATCCCGGGCGTGGTGCAGTTGGTTAAAGTGCTCAGCTGGCGATGCGAGGCACGCAGGTTCGATTCCCGGCGAAGACAGGATTTGTTTTTAACTATCATCCTCACGGTATACAAAGAGAACTATGACGCGTTTCATAATCCCGGGCGAGGCGTAGTTGATTACAGCGCTCAGCTGGGGATGCGAGGGATGCAGGTTTGATTCCCGGCGGAGGCAGAATTTTTATCTTTCTAATGTCATTAGTTTCGGTTTCAGGTGATGTCATTTGATTGAAAGGTATAGTGGGACTGAACGAACGCCGATTGTGTGAGCCATTAAAGCGCAGCTGCATCACTTTTTAAGAATTCTGCGATATTCAAGAATTTTAATCTTCATAAGCTGTCGGTAATGCTTGCAAAGTGTTTTTGTGCTATCATTAAAACTGACGAAGTAATCAACGATTAAAATTCGAGCTTCTAATCACAGGGACTGTGTAGAACCTCAATGATGACGTCACCGACGGTAATATTTCTTCTTTTCGGTACCTTCGCCCACATCCTGCGGTGCCTTTTTCTGATGCCACCAAACAATGTTTCTGGGCCTTCAATTTTGTAGCCTTGTTTTTACTTTTTCCAACCAAGCCGTTCTATGCGGGAAACATACCGGTACCGTAAATGACGTCATCATGTGCCCCCCACGCATCGCTGTGTGTTGCGGAGAAGCCTGATAGCCGAAGCGGTTTAAATCGCTATTTGCGCCATTGTTTGAAATGCTAGCGCGAAGATATCTCGCATGCTTAACCGGGAAGCTGTAATCATTCGATTCTTCGAAACTCATCAAAATCCACAACCGGTGCAGTTTCCCTTTAAAGGCTTTCGCCTTAATACAGCGCTCGATGTCATGCTGACGAAACATGTAACGTAAAAGGACAGCCTCAGTGTCACTGCCTACCTTCAGCGTGCAGAAGGAGCCTGACGACTTGACCAGCTGCGCATAAAAAGCCAGCAAGGCACCAATGCCTAACGTAACCTACAATGACAATGAAAATTACAAACCAGGAGACCGACCCTAGGTTTGGATGCTGAATCACCATCGTGCATTTAATGAAAATCATAAATTTTATGCTGCTGTTTCCGCAAATCAAGTTCACTCATCTAGATGAAATGGGCTATGGAATTGTCCCCAGATGCTAATGGATGGATGGATGGACGGACGGACGGACGGACGGACGGACGGACGGACGGACGGACGGACGGACGGACGGATGGATGGATGGATGGATGGATGGATGGATGGATGGATGGATGGATGGACGGACGGACGGACGGACGGACGGACGGACGGACGGACGGACGGACGGACGGACGGACGGACGGACGGATGGATGGATGGATGGATGGATGGATGGATGGATGGATGGATGGATGGATGGATGGATGGATGGATGGAATATAGGAGCGTCCCCTTTGAAACGGGGTGGTAGCAGTAGCTATCATGCTAATTTCCGTAGGTTCCGTAGACGCTGCCGCCACCGTGCGGCCGACGAGCGAAACGATCGAGTGGTGGCACGGCCGGTCTCGAGGGAGAGCGCGTTTCTCTCTTCTCTTACGGCCTCTCCAATGGGGTCTGTTTCCACCGCCCGCCGCGCCTCGGTGGGGTCGCCACCGCCCCACTGCTGCTCCTCCGCTAGAGCCGTTCACGCGCAAGGGAAACACGCGCTCGCTCTTCGCTCCGCCCGCATCGGTTGCAACCGGCAGGTCCTGATATTTCACCCCTTATGGCTTATAGGAAGAAGCCGTAATTAGCGTCTGATTTATCGTGTATGAGCAATAAAATAGTCAATAATGCGTGTGCGCGCGAGAGCGCGCGCGCCTTCGTCAGTGCTGTCGCGCACGGTCGAATGAAGTTACGGGTGCACTTAAATCAACACTTTTTGCCCCTAAATTTTTCACAAAACTATATGTACCATTTTATGCAGTGTGCCTTTGAAAGCTGTAAGCAGGTATAGCGCGACCTGACGCTAGTGCATGGCAAACTGTTCAGTGGATATTCTGTCAACCGCTGCCGTTTTCGTTTAGAGCAAAATAGGCACTGACGAAAATTCATAGCACGTCTCAGATTCAGAGTTAGGAACAAAAATTTACGCATACAGTTAAAATTTCAATTGTCTAGTGAAGTGGGCTGTTCTAGCTTCGTTTAAAACAAATCAGTAGGTTGAAAGACAGCAGATGTATACGTAATCTCGTGACTGACGCACACGTATACAGTCGTAGTCAGATTAATACAGTGATAAAAAAAACATTTAATCAAGGAAATGGGCATAAACAAATATGCATAATTGAAAAGAGCAGCAAGCAATAAAAAAAAATGTCCTTCAAAGTTAACACATTGCACTCATTCATCAAAACGGTACATGCGGCTAGAAAATTAAAGTCTCAAAATCTTTCTGGACGGTTTGTGCACATAAGGAGCTGGCCTTTCGTTCCTGTCTGTCACCTCCTTAGCATAATTGACAAGAAGGATTCTGAGAAATTTCTCACTTATTAAAGAAGCGGACCTTAGAGCATGGCTATTGTCAATGCCTTCCAGGCAACTCAGCAAAGGTGAGTTCTCAATTGTGCTGGCTGGATTAAGATTTGAATGACTTCAAGGACATTTGTGTGTGGTAGCTGTGCACGACAGCTTTTTCAAAAAAAAAAGACACAACCTTGTCCAAGAGAGCTACAAACCCTGGTTTTGGATAATGCAGTCCGCTAGAATCTTGTCCTCGCAGCATAGTGTACATGGGGCTGCTTCTTTCGCTGGTTTCAAGAAGGATAGCACAAGCGTTACACCCGAAGTCACTGATTAACTTCACAATTAATGTATCCGGCGACGTAAGCTAAACCAGAATACGTGACAGTGGGTAATGGGATGACAGGAGATACCATCACTTCTTTCAGTTCATCGGTTACTGATTGCAGCAGAGCTGAAATGATTTCGGCGGTGTCGACACTAGGTGCCTAGGCGCGCAATACAGCACGACATACAACTCCTATAGTCACCTCGATCTGAAAAAATAGCACAGAGAAAAGCTTTTATATTCATTATTGAGGAGTGTCCCTTGAGTAACAGTGGCGAATGTGTATTAAGCAAAGCATTCTACCAAAATAGTGGGGCAGCGATTGCTCTCTAAGGCAGGCATTACTGCACAGATAGTTACAAGGAACTATTAGTTCAAAAACATACTAGAAAAAGAAAGAAAATATTGCTAATTAGGGCTTGAAATTGATTTCCTGTTTTTTCATGAAATAATCATGATATCATGTAAACATTTCATTAAACCAACGTTTGTTTGCAAAATTAAAATAATGTTTATAATACAACGTAAAACATTTGCTGGTCTACAAATTATAGCAAAGTTGAAAACAAAACTTAAAAGCATTTACTCTGACGTTATACTAATACTTTATGTCATGTAAGCATTGTGCAACTTACATTACATTTTTATAAAATTATTTTCATCTTCGGTGTTACCTCGATGGTTTCTCATCTAGCGCTGAAAGACGGTTTTGCCATTGTTGCTGTTGTTTGCCTTTAATTAAGAAGCTTCGATGTGATCACTGCTCATTCACTTTTTTTATTCATCTTCTTGTACAGCCTTGGGAAAAAATTCAGATTAAAATGAACAAAAGTAGATACCATGCCGCAATACATGTCATATGCTTGTCGAGCGTTTGCTGAGCGACAGTGTTTTTTATATAAAGACTCCATTCACGTGTGTAGCACGCTGACAGGATGCCGCTGCAGCATCTACCTTCTGTAATCGTTCATTTAGGGGCTGCACTCACCACGAAACCCGCGGGCGACAACGCGAAACCAGGCAAAAGCCACCCGCCGCCACTGAAGCAGATGCGGAGCGAACAGTGAGCAGGTCGCGCCCCTTGCGGCGGCGGAGAGCGCAACTCAAGGAGAAAAGTTCCCATTGTTCCCGCGGCGATTGAGAAGGCCGTAAGAAAGAGCGCGCGCTCTTTCTTACGGCCTTCTCAATCGCCGCGGGAACAATGGGAACTTTTCTCCTTGAGTTGCGCTCTCCGCCGCCGCAAGGGGCGCGACCTGCTCACTGTTCGCTCCGCGTCTGCTTCAGCGGCGGCGGGTGGCTTTTGCCTGGTTTCGCGCTGTCGCTCGCGAGTTTCGTGGTGAGTGCAGCCCCGAAATTAAAGAACACAGAAGGCAGATGCTGCAGCGGCATGTCGTCAACGTGCTACACACGTGAACGGATATAAAAACACTGTCGTTCAGCAAACGTTCAACAAGCATGGCATACATTGCGGCATGGTAGCTACTTTTGTCCATTACAATCCGAATTTTTCCCAAGCCTGTACAAGAATAGGAACAAAAAAAAACTCAATGAGCAGTGATCACATCGAAGCTTCTTCAAGGCTAACATGACAGCAACTCGTCTGCAACAGCAAAACAGTCTTTCAGCGCTAGATGCGAAACCATTCATGTAGCACCGAAGAGGAAAATAATTTCATAAAAATGTAATGTAAATTGCAAAATGCTTGCATGATATAAAGTATTAGTATAACAGTCAAAGTAATAAACGTTGTAGGGTTGAGTTTTAAATGTTATTACAATTCATATATTAGCCAATGTGTGGTATTAAAAACATTATTTTAATTTTACAAATAAACATTGATTTATTGACATTTTTGCATGATATTAAGCTTATTATGCAAACAATAAAAATGGTTTGATATTCATGACACCACTTGTGCTCAAAGTGGTAAATAGAGGCCAATAAATGAAGGTGATACTCGATGCAGTGGCTTACAAATGAGTTCACCTGCTATATCGAAAGCATGCAAGAAACTACTAAAGCGTTAAAGAAGAACACTCTCACTGAAGACTCATTTCAAGCCTTATATAGCGACCCATTGAGGCTCTCTTCGGGAAAGTAAGGTTAATGTGCGGAAGGGAATGACATATGCTAGATGCGAGGGCCGTAACAGCTAGCGGCACATGACTACATTGTCAAGACGGACGTTTCATCTGAGAGCAAAATCAAGGCACTGAAGGAAGTGATGGCATCTCCTACCATTCCATTTCCCACTGTCACATATTCCGGTTTACCTTACGTCGCTGGATATATCGTTTAGTTAATCAACTTCGGGCGTGACGCTTGCAGTATTCTTCTTGAAACTAGCGAAAGAAGCAGCCCCATGTAGTATGCTCTTCTACGAGGACAATATTCTAGTGGACTGCATTATCCGAAACCAGAGCTTGTTGCCCTATTGGACAAGCTTTTTTTTTTTTCGAAAAAGCTGCCGTGCACCTACTACACACAAATGTTCTCGAAGTACTTAATTGATTTTGTCAGCATTTCAGAATTCAACACTGAGTTGCCCGAAAGGAATTGACAACAGCTATGTTATTAGGTCCGCTTCTTTGATATTTGAAAAATTTCTCAGAATTCTTCTTCTCAATTAATTACACCAAGAAAGTGACAGAGAAGACCGAGAGGCCAACTCCTTATGAGCACAAGCCGTTCAGGAAGATTTTGAGACTGAATTTTCTAGACGCAGGTCGCATTTTGATGAATTGATTAATATATAGTGCAATGTGTAACTTTGAAGGACAAATTTTTTATTGTTTGTCATTCTTTTCGATTCTGCTTAACTGTTTATGCCCCTTTCCTTGATTAAAAGTAGTCGCGAGACTACATATGCATCTTCGGTCTTTCAACCGACTGATATGTTTTGAACAAAGCTAGAACAGCCCACTCCACTAGACAAGTGAAATTTTTGCTATATGAGTAAATTCTTGTTCTTTACTCTGAATCTGAGACGCGCCATGAATTTTTGCCGGTGCCTCTTCTGATCTAAACGAAAACGGTAGCGGTTGACAGAATCTCCACCCAGCAGTTCACCATGCACTCAAGTCAGGTCGCGCTACACCTAATTAAAACATTCAACGGCACATTGCATAGCCTGGTAAATTTATTTTTGTACAAAACGTAGGGGTAAAAAATGTTGAAGTGTACCCGAAGCTCCATTGGACCGTGCACGTCCGCACTGACGAAGGAGCGCGCGCGTGAGCGGATTGTTGACTGTATTTTATTCCTCGTACACGATAAATGTACGATGTTGATTACGGACTTTGTATAAACCATAAGGGGCGAAATGTCAGGACCTGCCGGTTGCAACTGACGCGGGCGAAGCTAAAAGCGAGCGCGCGTTTCCCTTGCGCGTGAACGGCTAAGCGGAGGAGCAGCAGTGGGGCGGTGGCGACCCCACCGAGGCGCGGCGGGCGGTGGAAACAGACCCCATTGGAGAGGCCGTAAGAGAAGAGAAGCGCTCTCTCCCTCGAGACCGGCCGTGGTGGCGGCTGTCGGCAGCGGTAGTCCGCGGAGTCTATCTCCGTGCGTAAGTGGTGCGTCCATTTTAACGACGCTCTTTGTGCTTCGCTGGAAATGGAGAAAAAGTCTGGAAGTGAGCGATTGTGTAATGTGTCGCAGTGCACAAATGGAGGTGTCATTAATCAGATTAGCCTGCACTCATTCCCCAGCGACGAACGTTTGAAGAAGAAATGGGTTGTAAAGCTCCGGATCGGAAAGGCCGTGATGCGGGAAATGAAGTCTGCAGCGTACATTTCATCGACGATTTCTTCTGTAGCCGTACAGGTAATAGACCAATTATTTGTTTGTCTTCGGTCAAATGTGAACGTGTCTGCTCGCGCGATTCATTTTCTCTTTTTTGCGATTGGTGCACACCTTATGCAAATCGTTACACAGCAAGTGCCAGCAAGCACGCAATGTTTACATGCGGAAAGGATCCACCTGAGCTCTGTGCGTGTGGTACTGACAACGCGTAGCTATTTCTGCTCATTTCTTGAAACAAATGGTACAATAACCAATGCTTATTCTGGCGGCAGCCGACTCGCCAGTGTGAAATTCTCCCGGCCGTTGCCTCCGATGAGCTCCTCATTATTTCAACGTAATTTATCGTTTTTTTTTTCAAGGCCCGACACTTTGTAGTACTATTGTGACGAGTTCGAAAGTGATCGCTTGAGCTCGAGTGCTGTGTTGAGCGCCTAGCCTTTAGGTGGGACTCGCAGCTGTGTAGCCACACACTGCGCCATGAGAGCAATTCCAGTCACTTTCATCACTTTTCTCGGCTATGGAGGAGTTCACTCACGCAACTCGGCCCAACCGAAAGCGCAAGCAGCGACCAGTAATATTTTTTTTTTCCGAGTGCTTAGAAGCGGCCCGCAGACCGCTTGAAGCTGCGCGACTGTCCTGTTTAAACTACACAGTTCACTGCTACTAAGCTGTTCCAGGATAATCATGGGCAGTGAAAAACAAAACGGCTCATCACTTCGCCGGCCAAAGCAGCGAATTTGATGCGAGTGCCGTTAGAATACAGCTTTTATCGACTGGCGGCACCTGCGCGCTATTTATTTTATTGCCATTTATGGTAGTCACCAATTTTTTATACGTTTTGTGTAACCCAGCAGAAACAATTTTGTGTGACTATTCCACAAGTTGTAATGACTTCTGACGCGTGGATAGTGTAACTGGACGATGTCTTTTAACAAATGTGTAATTCGCATTTTTCAACACAGACCCAAAGGTATAGACACCTGTTCGGAAGAGGTTGAAGAAGACTGCCATCCCGTCACTGTGCCTGCCATTAAGGAGCCATGACCGCCTTGATTCATCTAGATCTCAAGCATCAACAGCCCGTTCTGCACGAGCAGCTGCCAGCGTTTTTCGCAGTAAGGTTTCGATTTCAGTCATGTTCATTTCTTGGATAACATTTCTTTTGCCTTATTTAACGTAAGCAAACAATTATGAGCACCTAATCAGCTGCAGATTACTGCACCTGTTAAAAATTACGATACTGATAGCTGCCATTGCGACTGATATTGCAATAAGCAGAATTCCCGGTTCATAAGAAATCTGTATATTTGTACTTTTAGAGGTTTCCCCCAAAGCCGAAAGCATTACGAAGCTCTATTCTTAACCACTCAAGCCAGGAGAAGGAGAAAGCGGTCAAGAAGAGGATGTGCAGGTAATCCTTCTGTTGTAATTTGCATGGAAATGGAGAAAGAAAATGCCACCTCTTTTTAGTATCGCTCAATAATTACTGTGAACATGAGGCTATGTAATCCCGCTCAAGTACATTTGGAGTAGCATATGTGATACATTCCTTTCAGGGTCTCATTCACATTTTTTTTTCCACACAGATGCCTGAGGACACGCAGCAGATGCCGTCAGGTGGAGGCTTCTCTGACGATGCAACAACCAGATTTGTGCCCGCAGGGAGCTATGCAATTGATGCTCTCCTAGCACTTCCACTGTGGAATGCCCAAAATGACAAGAGTGTACAGGTTAACACCGACTTGCACTAAAAAGACTAAGCTTGTAGAACTGCTAGTTGCAGATTCTGCGGTACAGGCATTTACAGGTGTAGCAACAATGACTAGCCTTCTCTCCATATAAAACGAGGTAGCTCTTGAAGACAACACAGTTAGCGAGATGACTGTGTTTGAACGAGTTGTCGTCGTCTTTGTTCGCTTGAAGACCTACCTGTCATTCGCATGTCTTGCCACATTGTTTGCAGTGAGCAAGACAACTGTCCACAAACTTTTTATTCTACTGTGCGCAGTCTTGCAGCTGTACTTGAGGCTGCAGTACCATGGCGCACAAAGGATGAGATCTCAAAGAACTTGCCACGTTGTTTCGAGGCTTACAAAGAAGTGCGTGTGGTGCTAGATTGCACAGAAATTCGAATTGAAAAGTCCCACTGCTCTTCACGTCGGATTTTGACATATTCCCACCATAAAGGATGCCCAGAGCAAACGTGCTCATAGGTGTTTCGCCAGGTGGCATGATAACGTTTATCAGCGATGGCTTTGGCGGCAGGGCCTCGGTAAAGCATGTGTGCAGAAGTCTGACGTGCTAACGAAAGTAAACAGTTTTGAGGATGACGTCATGATTGACAATGGTTTCAAAGTAGATGAAATATGTGAGCAGCTAGGCCTGGGGATTGCGCAGCCTCATTTTTTGCGCCACCAAGCACAGTTCTCAGCAAAAGATGATAAGAAAACAATCAATATTGCTAGGGAACGTGTGCATGTTGAACGGGCTATTCAAAAGATGAAAGTTTTTAAAGTGCTGAAAAGTCCAGTCCCATGGGAAATGATTGGCATACTTGATGAAATATTTGTCATAATAGCAAGGATAGTTAACCTGTCTGCCCCAATACTGGCCGAGGAGAGATTCGTCAATAGTAATTTGCTGTAACGATGATGCTTGTGTTGTGCATGCACCTGAAAATGTGGTTTGTTCCTTGCTTATTTTTATGTAGCACCATGCCTTCACTTGCACCACGTATGACTGTATAATACTGATCTATACAGTAGGACATGCAGTGGTCACTGATCTGCACCAGGAAAGGGATAAGTAGAAAAATAAGGCTATGTTGAGGCACATTTGTAAGTACTATCAGATCATGAACTACAGGCTATAAGGATCTGTCAAGAGGAAAGTATATAATAGCTGTACCTTACCAGTACTCACCTGTGGTACAGAAACGGGAAAACTTACAAAAAGATTTCAATTTAAATTGGTAGGCACAATGTTGAGACAGGAAGCGCCAAATGGGTAAGGCAACAAATGCATTAATGGCATTCTTGTAGAAATCATGAGGAAATGGGCATGGACAAGTCACATAAAGTAAAAGCAAGATAATAGATTGTCCTCAAGGGAGACAGAGTGATTTCTAAGGGAAGGCAAGAATAGCGAAGGGGGGGGGGGGGGGGGAGGGGGGGGGAGGGATGAGATTATAGGAAGTTTGCAGAGATCAAATGGGTGCAGCTGGCACAGGACTGCGGGACTTGGAGTCTGTAACCCTCACTACTAAATTGGAAGCTATACAGAATAATACAGCGCTATTTGTAACTAGCTTATATCAGATAAACACTGTAGCCACTAACCACAAATTGCCCCAAGAAGTAGTATTGACAAATGACAAGAAATTTTTCAGTGCACTGAGCCAACATTATTATGATAGTGTGCAATAAGAAACTGACTGCTGCTTTCGGAAGTGTATTTTGACATCTTTCTTTTATGTGTGAAATTATTTTCTTGATTTCAAATTTAGCTCTGTACTGCTTCACATTAGTTGAATACTATTCTGCTCCCTTTACCATTGTTCGTGCTTTCCCCCTCTGTAACATCCCCTACAACAATGCCGTCAAGTGATTCTTACTACCTGAATGAATAAATAACTAAATTGGAAGGTTACGGAAAATGCCTTCCTTTGTCTTCAGTGGGTGATGACGAAAACAAAGAATACACACGTTGTGCAGAGTTCCGAAAAATATTTATTGTACATAAAATTTGCACCATAGTGTCCAGCCAAGTAGTATTGAAAAGTTTAATGGTCACTACTTTTGTGGGCAGCGAGTTTTGTAAGGTGGGGCAACACGTGTTTGAAGTACACGTACTGCAGCCTCTTAACAAGCTCATCAATATGGTTGTCACACCGTTCCACTTCGAGAACTAATCAGTCCACTTGCGAATATAAAACAAAATGAGCTTTCCTTAGATTGAGTAGAAACATTCCCATTTGTACTTGAGAGAAGTAGGGATGATTCTTGCTAGGCATAAAGTTCTCTCCTTCTTGCTTCAAGTAGTTCAGCTTTTTCTCGCGGGCTGCTTCAATAATTGGTTTTTTTCTTACCTAATAACGGACTTTTAACTTCTATGAGTGTGACTGGACTACCATCTTTGAAGACAACCCCATCTGGGCTGTACCCGAGCCACGGCAAAGCCACATTCACTACCAACCCAAGCTGCGTAGGGACATAGCCAGAGAGTTCGGTATAGTATTCCAGAGCTTTATTCTCGGACACTTTCCCATACTTTCCCATACTCTGTGGCACTGTTGCCGCGGAAACGGTTTTCAAGCATCAGTGCCACTTTGTCCTCCCAGGAACGATCCTCTCTTGGGACAAAGGTAAAATACGCACGGCATGTGCTGCCAGTAATTCGCAATTTGCGCTCTCTTACCCATTTTGTATTCTTCTGGTCTCTCGTCTCTGCAAGGACTGAGAGTGACTGATCTTCTGAAAGTTGTGTGGAAGAGAACTTTTCTTCACCTTCTGTGAGATGACATCTTGTGAACTTGTATATCTTGCACTTGGTGGCATCTTCAAACGTTACATCAAGAATTGCATATCTCTGCATGGTTCCATTTTGTTCATAGTCATGGTCATGTGTTTCACCAGAATACGCTCCTCTGTAGATGGAACACCATCTTGCATTCTGACACGCCCGTGTTCTTCCCTGCCATGATAATGAAGTGTCAGTGCACTCTTAGGAGCGGCAGCAATTAGGCGCTGCCTGATGTTACATAATACTTAATTCTTCTTAGAGGCGTAACCTTGGTTGTGGCTGAACGTGACATAGTTCACGTAGTGTTCTTCCTTCATACATTGAGGATGCTTTTATTCGTCCCCACGCTTGCTTCATGTCTGTTGACGACAACACTTCCAGGTTATCAGTGCCTTTCCTGTTAATATAAAAAAATTATTACATATGTACTTGTTCATTACATTCTCACAACTTTGTGTACAATCACACCCTACTAAAAAGACTGAATAAAACTGGCTTACCTGTTTACAAACAGCATCATTGCAATCATGTGTTTGCATCGTTCCGAGTTGCCTGCCTTGCATGAACAGTGGCCATAAAAAATATAAAGCAAACATCAGGTGCATCGTTTCACTACGATGGTCACCATAAGAAATGCAAAACTGGGAATCTCGCTCCAAATGAATGCTGACATGAAAGATTTAGGCCATAATATTTAGTGTTTGACGCCAAGAAAATGCAGTAAAGCCTTAAACCATTCTCTTGAATGCCATAAAGAGCTGGTTACGTAAGGCTCGATTTTTAAGGTTACCATGGCCTAAAGGACATCGGCACTGTTTCACCTCGCTCCGCTCGGAATGCGGTCGCTGCGAATGGACTGAACCTCAATATGATCTTTTCTTCAAGACCTGCGGCACAAGTTGAATAATTTCACATGCAAGCTAAAGTGTCTGCGATTGCTGCCGCCGCAGCACAGACTTGTTCCAGATGGCCGCGGCGGCTCGATCTAGAGTGACGATGTTCAGTACGTTGGTAACGTTTCTCCACAGACGCGCCGCTTGTCGCACAATTTTCACACTCGGTCATCTGAAGTCCGTAGCCATTTTCTTCTCAATTAAATACACAAATGTTACGGACAACTGACACATGCGCGCACCGCAGGGAGACTGAATAAACATTTGTGGCACACACCGCTGCAAGCGATGCGATTAGCTGTAACGTGAATACACGTACTGAAATGTCTAATAGGAAGAACGACCTGCATTTTCTTGGAACAATCTGCGTTTTCTGTGTAGATCATAGTAGCTCAGAGTTCCTAGATTTTTTTTTGCTCAGGATATTCACAACTCGCACATCGGCTCTACTCTTGTATCACGAAGAAAACGAAGTTCAAATAAACTGGTACACATACCTTCAGAGAGCGGTCGGAGGTGTAAGTGAATTGCAGGTCGTGCGGTTTTTGCTTCACCTGGGAAGTCTGCAGGCACAGTCCATGTAGGGTTACCGTCTCTGCCGTGCAACCTTGTACACCGCAGCATATCAAATGACCAGAGTTGAGCACCTCTTCACCTTCGATTAGGCATCTAATGCTTTATTCGCACGTGTTGCATTATATCCCCTAACGTTAGTGCCTGCGAAAACGGCAGAGGCATTTTTTCCGGGCGCCTTTCCTCTCGGGCATGCAATGGCGAAAAAGCATGGGCGCATCCTGCCGCGACTTGTTTGACCACCACTAAGGCAGCCATATTGAGTTTCTAGTCACGCCACCTATAGGTCGCGGAACTTGCGAGTCGACCCCGCATTCCAGCGCGTCGTTCATCGACCCTTCTTCACCGCAGGTTTCGGACAAAAATGGAATGAATTTGCAACACTGCTTAGAAGTCGCTGGCTCCCAACTTGTCGCGCAACCAAGACAGACGCTAGCCGTTACAGTGTCACCTGCAGCATTTCCTATCTTGCTGTTTTTCTCGTTTCACTGCAAGTGAACTAAAAATTAGTCGTCAGAGTTCACCCTGGGCTGGTCGCGCCCTCGGCCTGGTTGCGCTAACTCTCCTACCACCAGGAATCACCGAATACCAACTATAATCACGCGTTTCCCGCAGCGCGCGACCCGCAAAGTTGCCAGGCGAGCGCAAAACGCCGGGGGAGCTTTTGCGCCAGCAGACAACTCCCCCCCCCCTTCCTGAGGGGCCCCCGGGAAACCGGTTCAGGTGCCCAAAGGCGGCTCGTTTTCACAACATCGCGGTCCAGAGGGGTGGGTTTCTCCCCCGTGTGAATACCCCTTTAGCGACACTGCTGTGAGCAGAAATCCCGACCTCGCGAGTGGAACCCGAGGCACGTGAAGCTACCTGTCTCCTGAACACTGGACGTGGATATGGGAGGACCTGGAGAACGAGCGCGCCCGGCATCCGAGTCACGTGGAAGCAGCTCGTCTTCCCGGCGAATTGTCTGATGGCGGAGGCGCTGTTGTGCCCGGGCGAGCCACCCGGATTCCGCTCAACTGAGCGTCGGGCAGCTCCTGATGACACCCTCTTTGCCTGCTCCGGTGCTTCTCCTCAAGGCGCATTGCCAGGGAGCATCGGTAGCATCGAGCGGTCCACATGATCAGACATGTCTGGAATGTCACACACCCAGGCGCCGGTTCCCTGGCGGCTAGTCGCCTTAACACGACGGAAGATTTGAAGCGAGCGATCAGCTCGCTCACTGATTGGACCTCTCGAACCGTGCCGCCTCAAGATTGGACAACTTGAGTGCTATTGCGAGTGAAATATTACAGTATTTTTGATTAGGTTTCTAAAATTAATCTTCCCCAAGCGCGCTAGGGGCTTTAAGCGCACTGCCTCCGAGAGAGACATCAACGAGCCTTCGTCGAGTGCCGTGCCGCTCGCAAGTGGGGATGCGTCGTAGTCTACCCGACCGTTGCTATGCGACTACAGTTGTGTCTAGCTGTTAGTCCTCGGCCTCTGTGCCGGTTTTGCTGTAAATATGCCCTATATATAATGTATAAAGAGGCCTTGTGTTCATCTCTTCAACGCTGACTCGGTTTCATCGCTACCGCCAAGGAAGCAGGCAGCTCTCGTTCACGAAACGAGTGACGTGAGTTACGGGCCACACGTATTTCCGAACTGCAAACCGAAAAACCGAATGAAAACACAACGAAAACAAAATATGCACGAGCCACACTCCCTTCGGCACAATAGCCACCTAGCACGGACCATGTGCATTCTGCTTTTTCTCACGAAATAAGTATTTTGCTATCCCATCTAAATCTGGCATCCTGCGTGGTACAGAAGAGACTGAAACATGGCAGGTAATGAATTTTTAAACGCCACAGAATGTCTCAAACAGTTTGACATCATGAAGGAATTAACTTTGCATGATGAAAAATGTTATGCTTTTGGTGACATGAATCAACGATTATTGCTGTGAGAGCCAGGGGTGTTGTCGACGAGGCCATGGAAAGCACTCTTACATAAGTGGCCTTGAAACAAGCGTTATTTATGTGTGTATGCTCACAGGGTGTGATCCTACTGCTGTATGCTAATGAGCATATGTGTAATTAGGAAGGACCGCTATCACGTAATGCAGTAAAGGCAGAGCTTACGCGTCTCTGTAATTTTCGGAAAAAGTAAAACACGTTTTACTTACACCCATTATGAGCCAAAAATCTTAGCGAGAGTGGAAAATTCGCCAGAAAAGCACAGTATGACAGCACGCGAAAGTGCTGATGACTCCAAGAAAATGCGCGGGCAGAAAAATACTAAAAAACCAATCCATATAATCCTCTGGACCGTGTTGGCTACACAGTCTTCAAGCCTGCTGGCGGCAGCTGTCAGGGCGCTGTGGCGGCCCATATTTTGAGATAAGCAGCGACCGGAAGATTTCCCATGTGGCGAGGGGGAAAGAAAGGCTAACTAGCAACAAACATGCCAGCGCTTTGCAACTATTCTCTAGAGGAAGACGGTTCTGGGAGACTGGAGATAAAGCGCTTCAAGCAGCTTTTTGCCTGCTGCCATGTTTCAAAGGAACGGAAATAGTTTACCTGCATCTAGCATTAGGCTGGGCGTGTGTGATTTTCATTTGCTCATCTTTTTACCTGACAAGCGCAGATGTGCAGTGCCTGCGTTTGGGCACAAAGTACGATTCCGATATGAAATGTTCAGGCTCGACAAAGATTTCGTAAGTTTAGCGACAACCTCGGAGAAGGCAATAATGCACGAAATTTAAGCAAAAGCAGGATGCAGAGATCTGCTAAATTTGGTTCTGACAGCTGGCAGCCGCACATTATAGTCTTCCCACCACTAAACAGTTTTGTTGATCGATTTACTGGTCACTGACAATGGTCAGTGACCAGTGAATTGATCAACAAAACATGATTCCTGACCAGACGGCATGCCGTCGAACCCTCGACTACATCACTAAACAGTTACCAGACAGGCTGGCTTTTCTGCGTCCAACGAATAAATTTTTTATTTATCTCTTTCGCTCTTCAGGACGCCGCTTCGTGCTTGTGATGACGAACACCGGGATGGAAAGACAGCGATGAAGGCTCAGTTTATTTTCAATACATCGAAATCGCGATGATGCTCCAATTTTCAAAATTATAGAATACGTATTCCTATATCACGAAGACAAGTTCAGTACAGTTGTTTATTAGAGATTTCTTGCATCATAACAAAAAGAAAATAAGAAAATTACCGTTTATGATAAAGGCGACTACGCAAGCACAAATCGCGGGCTGTCAGTAATTTCACTCCAAGTTTGAAACAAACTTGACTATTTTCAAGTCTCAACATGAGCGCCTCATGACGCTTCGCGTAACATGTGAGCGAACTTTTTGTCCGTTGTTTAGTTTACCGTTAAAATGACTTAATAGCAAGGAGAAATTCTTATTTTGAGCGGCTAAACCTTTCTAAACATTCCCCAGCATGGACTAAGTACTACGACACCAGAAAAGAGTAGAGCACAACTACAAAAGCCAAACGTAACTTTGTTTCCAACACTTTGCCACCAATGCTGCAAGAGGTTTAGCAAAATTATTATGCCTAACGAACATGCCATTTCACTCTTTGATGGGTCCAGAAATGCGAAAATTGAATCCGACGTCGCGAGTGTGCTTAACTCTGCATTTTCTGCCGTCCTCATCAATGAACCCGCTGATAGCTTTAGTGTCCTCCCATTTTTCGGCCGTCTGGATATGTAAGATATTTTAGTTAACTACATATTATTGCTAAATAACCGACTGATTAACCTTACCTTCATATTTTGGTAATGATGGCAATAATGCAAAAATGCTCAAGACTACTAAAAAAATTAGCAGAGGCTTAGCTTAGTTAAGCCCGGTAGATTGCGAAAGCAATACTCATGGCTACGCCCAGGTTCAGCTAATGTTCAGCTGGTGGGGGTTCTTATGGATATGCTTGTTATGGTTAGACTGTGGTGGTTATAAAATGATTCACTCTGGATACGACATGGATACGCTGTTCCTCCGTCTCTGTAGCTCGCTGCTGTCTCTTACCCTCACTGCGACGAGCTTCCCTAGTGGTAGGTGGCATCGTCGAAGCACATGTTAAACCGCCGACAGAGGCACCGCCCTACTCGCAGACGGCACGAGATGGTCGCGCAGCTCTTCGGCGCGACGTCACAACACCTGTTGCGCTCCTAGCGGACAGCGCGGGAGTTAGACCGCCGGTGGTGGCCCCGCCACTACTCGCAGACGGCACGAGATGGTCTCCCAGCTCTTCGGCGCGACGTCACAACACCTGTTGCGCTCCTAGCGGACATCGCGGGAGTTAGACCGCCGGTGGTGGCACCGCCACTGCTCGCAGACTGCGCGAGATGGTCGCCCACATGGAGGAAGGAAGAGCATAGGAGAGGCCCTTGCTATTCCCAATGCATTGGAGAAAGTGTGGCGGAAGTGACGTCAAAATTTAGGGTTAGCCAAGTCGGGCCATTAGCAACGGCGACGCGTTGCTATGAAAACTCGGGCCACTAGCAACAGCGTTGCTAAGGGCCCGAGCGAAACGGGCGGCATCGGCTGCTTCTCAGTCGGTAGCGGTGGCCGCGACTGAATCTGAAATGGTGGGTTTTGGCTTCGTGTGTGGAAGCCGTACACGTCTCATGATATTACGCACTCATTTGTTATGAATACATTTCATTTCATCGCCGAGTCGCAGCTTTTTCTCGTCAAAGAAAATTTTATGGCGCGCCGCGATGGCTAGTGTCAATCGCTTGCACGTCCGCGTGCTTCACCGAGTCTTGCTTCGATCAGTTCCTTACTGCAGCTACCCAGGTCTGTGCAAAAAAACACGGACAGGAAGCGGTTTTCAGCATCGCCGCCGCTTCGTGTCGAAAGTATGACCGTAGATCACCGTACACCGATGGCGTGTGCGCGCGTGCGATATCGTATTTCTAGGCGCCGATGCATACTATATTTCTATTCATGGGGAATGGTCGCCACTGAACAGCAAGCTTTAAAGCTATGTTGCTCACTTTCTCGGAAGATTCAATGATTAGCGCCCGCAGAACTGTGGCCGCTGGTGGCTCGCCGCTATAGGGACCGGACAGCTGAACGGGTGGCGCCGCCTCTCGGCGCATCGCTCAATCGCCGGAATGCGCCGGCCTCGGCCGGCGCATTGCCAGCGCATTGGAGCGTATACTGTTTGTCGTTGGTTTGTGTGGAAATTGTAAATCGTAAGGCTTAGATGACGTTGTGCGTGAATATATCCTCAAGAGAACAGAAAGTTGGGCTAGTTGTGTGAATATGTCTAGTGAAATGAAGTCTGGCCAAACAAGGCAGGCGAAACGTGGTGCGTTGTTGACTCCGCTGGTAGCCACGCAGACTCGTCGGACGTTCTTAAGTCGATTCATTTCTACGGGTTTCCACAGAAGCATGAGTGGCGGGTGACCTAAGCATGATTATTTGAAAGGCAAAGGCACGAATCTACGTATCTGGTTACTGTGTGGTCATGGAAAGTGCCGAATTTTTAAAATTCCGCTTGCTACCGGATGCTCAGTGCCTTCTGTTCCCCAGGAGTGACGGCACGAGAGTCTCGGAGTCGAAGCCGCACTCCTTCATCTGTAGTCACTTTATTGACAATTGGAAATCGAAGTAACCCAACAGCGTAAGTTGCAACGTTAGCATTTCCCCGCCTGTGTACAAGAAAACCCCAGCACGGAAAAGAAAAGGCAACTCCACCATCGTCGTTCGGGCTGCGTTACGACTTCAGTGATGGGCAGAGACAATGTTTGTGGAGATACTTTCGCTGACATAGTCAAAGATAATTTACTTTTTTCTCTTAACAGAAAGAGCAGATAGGAGACATGAACAATTCCTATTACCATGATCTAGTCATTTTTCCTCTTCGTTTTTCAACGAATGAAAATGCGCTGAGAGCTCTGCGTTGATACTCTTCTAATTTGTTAACATTTGTTTGTGGCTTGTCCATTTCGCCTAATAAAATCACTCATTTCACAGCTCAACCAATACCACATGGTCATAAAATCTGCCATCGGCTTCATATAAAAGTCAAACAAGAAAAAAAATACAATTTAATTTGTGGAAACCAGCATAAACATAGCATTTTTTTTATTTCGAAGGCCGTGTAGCAGTTTTTTTTCGCATTCACGTTGCACCTGACACGGCTTTACGCATTTTCTCAGCAGCGTCCATTTCCTGGCCCGCCTAAATACATGTGTTTCTCATCGGCGTTTTAGTGAACGTGAGATTTCCTGATTGTGGCGTAGTATGACAAGACCGTTTTACCTCTCTCAGAAATTGCTTCTATGGCCAATGTAAACAGATTTAGCAGCAGTCCGGCAAGCTGCAGTGACAAAATTATAAAAGGAATGGCTTTCAGTTATCCGGATTCCTTTAGGTGCAAATAGAAAACTACATACATGGTCGTGTCCCCTCACACTCATCAGGTATCGAGGTCAGCTAGGTATCGGCCCCTCAAGTTCGTGGTACGCTGAGAAAGTAGACCACCTTAGCGAACGAGCCATCAGAGGGATTCATTTAACAATAGAACGCTCTCTTAATTGACGGTGGCTTATCTTACAACACATCACACTGTGTGTGTTTTGTTTCGATTGTATTTAACAGTTTGACAGTATTGGACTATTGCCTTCAGATGTTCAAGGCACGTGCGGTCAATCGCATTGAACTTCCTGCGCTGAGAGAACATGATGCTGAGGTGGTATTACTCATTTGGCTTATATTATGATTAAGTTTGATAGTCTCAAGGCCGGGTTCAATGAGCTATTGTAGCATAATTGTGCAGGAAGTCCGGGAAGTATATGTTTGTTTGCTATTCCAACCATTAATAAGATCCTACTTTTGTCTTGCTTGTTTATTTTTCTCCTTTTACAGCTCTCGTTACAAGGTTGAAGCTGGAATGTCATTTGCTACTATTCTACTCTGAATCGTTTGAGCCTAGCTATTACCAAAAAAGGCAGGTGCAGCATCTTTTTCATTTTACATGAACGCTGACCATTACAACTACCACTACTACGGCGCCACGGCTACACGGCTTGGCGGTATTTAATCTTCAGGCAGGTTTCGACTAGACCTAATATAAGATGGACGCGCAGTGCAGGCGCAATTTCCGTCTTCGAAGTTGCCTTAACAAGTGCCTAACGAAGGTGTTCCTCGCGCATGGTGAAATCACGCGCGCGGCATTTTCGAAGTATATAACAGAAATACCATGCGCCGGGCGGTTTAAAAAAAAAACCCGCACGCCCTGCCGAGAACGGCCCTTTTCTTTTTCAAGATTTCCCAGCCAAAAAATACTCCTTGCGATTACTCAAAGCAGCTTAAAGCTCTCAAAGCCACACCGCAAAACGACGGGTAGGGACAGGCTCAAAAACGACTCGCAGAACGGAAACGACTGCGCCGCTCAGTTGCCTCGGCATTCCTCTGTTTCGGCACTCCGCCGCGGGCGGCGCTGTTCCGCCGAGGCGACGGTGGCGCCATACGACGGGCGCCCGGTCCCTATATGAATTCCGATTTGTACCCGAAGACCCGAATTGTTTATGCTCCGAGTGTACTGCATGCATGTTTACATATACAGATTATCAACACTAAGCGAACAACATATTCAAGTGAGCGGTCAACCACAAGGGAACATATTCCAGCTATAGCGCTAGTGTGCACACGCATTATACTGGTGAAAGAGAATTTGTAACGAAAAAACAAGAAAACTAGTAGGTTTATTGTTTTGGTTTCATAGACAAACACTACCAATGCATGCACGTAAAGGTTAAAACTGTCTGCCCGAGAAACCAATGAAAAGAATAATGTGCGCCTATGCAAATTAGAATTAGCTCCCTAAGCTGCTATAGTGGTAAAAGTTTTCATCCATAAGAGTTTTTTTTAGAGCAAAGTTTGAGAATAGTTTCACTCGGTAATTTAAACTTGGGCTCATTGCCTACGAGTCTATTGTTTGGGGCCAACATGAAACCAATTCTGTGCACATGCACTTTAAGCAGTATGCTTTACTTTTCTCAGCCATGTTATACATAGCGTTTGTAATATTGTTTTATATACTGCAGTTAAGTGGCTCTTGCACCAGTCATACATGCAAGGTGACCTACCTTTTATCCCCTTATGCAAACATATATTTTCTCCTAAAGGGCAGAAAGGTCTTCATAAACAAAATTATGTGTATGACCTGGTTTTGCATTCTCTATAGAAAAGCCTTGTATAAATTTTGCCCTGTTATAGGGACGCTATAACAATGAAAATATACAGTGGAATACCATGCTTCATAACCAAAACATTTATTCGGGGTCGCTCGACCACTGCATTCAACGAGTGAACAGACATATGGAGTATTATGCACACTTAGACAATTGCTGCATGTGTTTAATGACATATAGTACAGAACACAGTATTCATTAGTATTTTTTATACAGTAGCAAATACTTACATGGTATATTTACAGAGGACATTTAGACAACTGTAATGAAAAAGAGTATAAGTAGGCCTGCATAATTTATGTATACACAGAAAAGCTTTCTAACATCTAGAATTAATGTATGTCCGACTAGTTTGCTGTAACATGAAAACCATTGTTAAGCATATGGCATAGCTAGTTCACAGATGAGCACTGTTACAAAATACGCAAATGTGCAAGACATGCTGTTGAAACAATTACATACGTGTGTTCTGTTATAATGAACATATTCATAGTCTCCACAAAACTGTTTACATATGCACAGTCTGTGGTTGCAGGGTAGCTTGCAGGCACTGTAACAACGTTTTAGTTGCATTGAACTGTAAAGCAGTTCACAATTTCAATGCTCGCCAAAGACTTTTGAAGGTTGATGTTCTCTGAACCACTTTCCAGAAGCTTTGCATAGTCATCTGGTACCTCGAGGACAGGTTGAATAAAGCTTGACGTTCATGCACTGGAGCTTGATGCTCATTCACTGGCTAAATATAGCACAGAGGCTATGCTGTGCATGTCCTCCATTACACTGAGAGCAATTCTGTTGCTATAAAATGCAAAAAGAACAATGTGTCGTATGATTCCAGTGCACGTTAAAAACATAGATCAGGACGTTCTCAAACTGGGAAATGGGAGATTCTTCATGTGCCTGCTCTATTTCATGATAATCATGTTGCAGTTGTCTTTGGCGGACTCTTTTCCATACAGCCAGTCAGTACGAACTGAATTTGGTCATTTGTTAAAATATATCCACTCGCGCGCTCTTCTCTACATCGATGTGAGGCAATAGGGGATGGAAGTGAAAGCACCTGGAATCAGGACCTTTTAAGAATTGTAGTGGTTTTTCAAAGCTACAAAAAATTTAAAATCCATCACCATGGATGAAATATATGTGGAAACCTTACATTCTGGCTTCTCGTAGACCTGCAGTGTAGTTTAAGGGTAGTAAACTTCACACTGGCATATGTTTACTCCTTTCATTTTTATTTCACGTAATATTAATTGCATCCCACTAACTGAAAAACAAGGGTAGTGTTTAAACAACTTTTAATAGAATTTTCTGCTCTTCTAACAGAGAACCTATTTGTGGTTAGTGTTACCTTGGAGATTTGTAATAGTACAAGTTCAGACTGCTGTCATGACACCAGGAGGAGGAGGAAGATGAGGAGGAAAGGCAGGGAGGTTAACCCGTAAAATAAACCGGTTTGCTACCCTGCACTGGGGGAAAGGGGTGAGTGGATATAAAAGTTGTGAGAGAGGGATGGGTGAAGTTAGTGCAGTCACATCACAGACATGTCACATCATATCACGTCATAGGTTTCTGAAATCAAGGTACCTCTTTTCTTAATACTCGAAAAATGATCTTGTGGCCAGCATAAGCTATGATTACTGTACACAATACATAGCCCAAGTTCCAGAAAGGGAAAATAATGAACTTCTATGGCTGCAACTTACTAAGGATTCAGAAAAGAAAAAATACTTGATATGCAAGTGTCACTGAGCATCAAACTAAGCGAGCTTCATCTAAATCTGTTTATGGATTTCAGAAAACAAACAGTGCCTATTTACGTACTACTGCCCCTTAAACTGAGTAAGCTTCCTGTACACTTGTCGCACATGAGTATCCTGGAAGCCTTCTGTGACCATTTTGCCTGCATGAAAGAGCCTCATATTCAAGAAGCACTCTGTGATGCTTTGTACAAGTAAAATGTAGTGATTTTCAAGTGGAGCAGTGTCAAACATGTGCTCATGAAGCTCTGGAAAAAGCTCTCTTTGCTGAAAGGAGTCTAAAACCTCATGCACAAGATCCCTCAGCAAGTTTTTCGATGTTATGCACTTAGTATGTAGTGCCCACCGCACAAGTGACTCACTTTTTTTGCAAATTTCAATTACGCTTTGTGATGGGTAGCGTAGTCCTCCCCTGCTTTTCCTCCGGATGAATGAGTAGCTATGTGCATCAGGCTGAGTTGTGAAAAGTGCTGCCGTGCAACGTTCACACAGCAGCTTTGCATTTAACTTGTGCGCAACATAGCCAGCCATGTAGGTAACTACTCTTGTTCCCCATTCAGTGATGTGTCCTGGATGAGAGATGTAGTCGTGGTCACTGGCTACTTGTTGGTGTTGCGCAGCTGTGTCATTGTCCAAAATCAGTCTTCTTTCTGTCCATGCATTTAACCTTTCACTTGCTGAAGCACTGGGCACACTGCTGCACGATAAGATTGCGACTGCCTCCAGCGGTAAACAGTTCCCAGTGGCAGCATCACCCAATTCATTTTGAATAATTACTTTTTTGAATGCAGCGCGAAACTGCTGTGTAGTTGGGTTGTCGTTGTGACCGCCATGTGACCTAATGAGGCCAAAAAAAAGTTCCAGATGGTCTTGACAAATTTTGTGGGCTGGAAGGTATTTCAAAACTTTCTTTTCCCCAACAGTGAAATTGTAAACAGCAGTTAGGCTTTTCATGCACGTAATGAAACCAATAAATCCTGTTTTCCGAGCTGTCTCTACCAGTCTTTGACCATTTATGGATTCTTTCAGAGATGAAAGGTACATGTTTGAAGTGTTGAACATGTTGAACATGGCCTCAATGCTGTTCAGATTTCTCTCATTTAATGGTTTTTTGAACCCCTTTTGGTGCATGCTCCTTGAATTTAGTGCGTCAAATGTGTTGTTTATACACATTAAAAACTTCTCGGTAGGTTCAGAGTCGGCAAACCCTTCTAGTTTAAGCTCTCGGCATTCAGCCAGTGCTGTTGCAACAGAAATGCTCATTACTTGTGCTGCCAGTCTAACTTTCATTGGCTGTCTGTGCCATTCAATATGGGCTCTGCACAATTTGTTTGCCAAGTGAATCCCTTCTTTTTGCTGCAAATTGTGCAACCGTTCAACATGCTGCCATGCTACTGTTTTCCCATTATTGTCAATGAAAGTTTTTTTATGTGCTAAAGCATTGCGCACAAGTTTTCGCATGTGGCAAGGATCGAGGAATGCAGCCACAGGTTCCTGGGTGGCAGGATGAGGGAATGTTGTTCTTAAGTAATCCACATTCCTGAAGCTGCACCCAAGCTCTTGCAGCATGGCCAAATTAGCTGGAGCACCATCACATGTAAGTGATACAATCATTGCCCCGGCATCATGAGCAAGCAACAGGCTTTGTGTGACTAAATTTGCGCGCTGTTCTCCAACGAGACCATCGACAAAAAAGTATCCTAAGGGCAGCTTCCATCGTCCATTGATGGCCACTGCCATGAGAACAAAAGCTGATTTTGCCTGAGGCAGGCAATCACTATCTACTCCTGTGCCGATGTCAGCAAACCCTTCAAAATGACCCCTATTCCACTGGACCTGCTGCCTGACTGCCATCTCATCGACCATCAAACTGCACACAGTTTGGTGGCCTTGGCTCTTCATGTCATCGCGTTTCATTTTTAGCGCTTTAAATGCCTCGGTGGAAAACCCAGCATTACCGTCTACTGTTTGATACCACTTCCTTAGTGTTCTAGGGTGAGGCAAGCAGGTGTCGAAGACTTGACCCAGTCGGAAACAACTACAGAACATTTTCTGATGTTACGACAGAATTTCTGTGCGGTTTTTGACGGGAAACCTGTTGCGACAACAGAGCATTCTGTAGTAACATCAGAAATTTCTGTAGTTACAACAGAAAAGTGCTACAGAACTACAGACAGCAGAAATATACTACAGAAAAACTACAGAACTACAGAAAAGTAGTACAGAAATACAGAAAAATCTGATGGTTACGACAGAACTATAGGATATTTTGTCGTATTTTTGACACAGTTCTGTAGTTTTTTTCGACTGGGGACGTACATAATTATATGCTCGTGGCGAATAGAAATTTAGAGTAAGGGCAAATGCCCTGAGCTCAGGTGAGAACTGCCTAGGTACGTCTTTTCCAGATCGCTTTGATAACTGCCTTTTAAGGAGATGCTGATTGGCAGCACCAAGAGTGTCGAGCATGGCCACTTGCTTCTTTAGTAGGATGTTCTGCCACATTAGTGTTTGCAGAACTGCCTTCAGCTCGGCATTCTGCTTCTGCAGTCTTCTTCTGCACTGCTGCAGCCTCTTGATTTTTTTTTTTTTTGAGTCCTTGCATGGTCTTCAGCAAACTTCTTGGCGCGTGCTCTCAAGATGGCTTTTTCTGGAGTGTCAGCCTATAAAGTGGAACTGAAATTTAGCCTCCTTTGACAACTGCAGGCTGCTAGAGTGCAGCCACATGTACTTTCATCAGTAATGATATGCAAATTTTTACTGTGGTTTACGTAAAATCAAAATTTTCTGGACTCACTGGCTCTTCTGTTTCTTGCACCATAGTTCCAAACCAGGAGATTTTACAGCAGCTACCTCAGCTTGATGTGGAGGACACTCACAAACTCAAAAATTCATTGATTTATTGATCAAAAAGCAGCATACATATATGTTAGATGTGTTAGCCAGAATCATGGGTGCAAAATCAAGCTAGAAACAGTCACTCGCAATCCCTTATTACGCAGTGTCATTGGATTATAAGTAATAAGCGCATGCCAGAAATAGACCATTCACAAATACACACACACACACACACACACACATGCAGTCTTTGCTGTTGAATAGTGTTTCTAGATTAACTGTTTCTTCTTAGGTAACTCTCTCTTTCTAAGTGTTTTCTGTCTGGCTAACTTACCGCTAATAGCTTTCTCTTTCTTGGTGTCGTAACAGAGCTTGGGGTTCGAAAGAGTTGTGGAGGCACCTTTACCTGCACAAATTGTTGTTTGCAGAATATTTTACGATATTGTGAGGAGAATAATGCTTAAACAAATGAAATTTGCAATGACAGCCTCATCAGCATGGTATTTTACTCACATGACGTCCATTATCTGGGAACTCGCTTTCCTCCGATGATGAGACGCTAAAGCTGACCTAGAAAACAGATATTGTCACTGCATATAAACCATACTCGGCAGGCGATGAATTTGCAATTCATACTATGTACTGAGCTTGCATACGATTTGAAGATTGGAAGTTTCAGCTTTCCTAGCACGATATATCCCCCATCCTTCAACAAATCTGTAGTTACCTGATCCTCCCCAGCTGCTTTCCTTCTTTTCATACTTTCTAAAGCTTTCTTAACCTCGTTCTTCATCACTGGTGGAACATCCGACTGATTTTCCTTACTGCTAATCTCATTATTGTCCTGAATACTTTGATTATTGTACAGATCAGTATAGAACTCCTCGGCTACTTTGACTATATCTTGTCCATATTTGTGATGACATTGCCTGCCTTGTCCCTTAGCGCATATATCGATTTTTGCCTATGTCCAGCTTTCACTTTGCCGCTTTAAAGCTGCCCCCTATTCTTTAGAGCATTCTCACATTCCCCATGTTATACTTCCCTATGTCGGCCACTTTTCGCCTACTGATTAGCTTTGGTATCTCTGCCAGCTCTACCGTGTCTGTTGGGTTGGAATCTTTCTTAATTTGACGTTTCTTAATCAAATATTTCGTCTCCTTACGATAGTTTACCAGTATCCTCCCTAACTATCCTCCTGCCTACTTCTACCGCGCACTCAGTAATGACATCTCTGAAATTATTGTTCATTGCTTTTAGGTTAAGGTCGTCATCCTCGGTTAACGCTGAATATCTATTCTGTAGCGAGATCCTGAATTCTTATGCCTTCCCCCTCCCCGCTGATCCGTTGACGGACTTTTTTCTTACTAATCTGTTTCGCTCTCTCTTCAGATCTAGACTAATTCGAGACCTTAATCCTGTGGCCACCGCATCGCACCTTTCTGACTGCCTTTACATCATCCATGATGCTAGGGTTCGAACACAGTATGAAATCAATTCATTCTTAGTCTCCCCGTTAGGACATTTCCATATCCACTTCCGGTTCTTCTGTTTACTGAAGAAGGTGTTCATGATTCTTAAGTTATAGCGCTCTGCAAACACGACAAGTAACTCCCCCTGCTATTTCTAGAACTAATACTATATTCACCCACTGCCTGGTCTTCAGCCTGCTTTTTCCTACCTTGGTAGTAAAGTCACCCATTATTATAGTATACCGCATCTTTACTTTCCCCATTGCCAGTTCTACGTCTTCGTAGAATTCTACATGGAAGTTAGCACTCTCCAAACGAGGCATGAAGGCGACAACTGGGCATGATTTTAGAGAAAAAAAAAGTCAATAAATTGTGAGAAAAACTTTCAATGCAGAGTAATGTCAGGTACTTTGAACATATTTATCAAATAACACCCAAGAGAAAAATGTATTTCACTAAAGAGTTTCTGCTTGTATAGCCAGTTACCTCTGCAAGTGCTGAAGGACCAGAAGCACTACGAATAAGTCCAGACGTCGATGGCAAGGCCTCCGGGCTGGTGTCATCTCGATGGCTGACTGCCTGTTAAAACAAGATTCTTGTATAATTAGCAAATTAATAGCTTCATTCATGAAGACAACTGTTTTAAGCAAACATCACACTGAAAGGCTGCTGATGACAATCCAGCTACCTGAGTGGGTGTAGAGCTCCTTGGATAATTCACGCTGCACATGGCATGTTGTGCTGAGATGATCCCTAGGTCAGACTCGTCCCCAAGAACCATAGACTCCTAAAGAAGTGATGGATCTGCTTAAAACTTAATTGGCTTTTTTTTCTTTGTGCCTTATAAAGACAGCAACTGTTGAATATCTACCACAGGCTACACACGGGCAGTAAGCAAATAGGTACCTGTGCAAGCTCAGGATCTTGAGAAACTGTCAATTCAGGAGGAACCAAGTAGGCTGCCTCCTGTGGAACGTATTCCTCCGTATGAAGAGGTTCCTAAAAACGGCATGAAAATAAAATAAAAAGCAATGGAATTTCAACATTTAGAAGTCAAATCAGTGCCAGAGCTCACCTCTGTATCGCAGGTCATGTCCACGTTCCTTGTGCAGCCACTAGCTTCAGTTGACTGCTGTGACATTTCGGGGACCTAAAGTGGTACACATCAAATGGTCATATTACCGGGAAATCGTTGCAGAAAATATATAAATTAATTGGATCATTTATATATGGTAACTGAATAGGTTCAATGCTTTTCCTCGCTTGTCTCATATTCTATGTGGCATTCGTTAGCGATATATACATATATATGTTCACACCATGCAAGAAATCGAAAGCTCTCGAAATACTCGACTTCGATCTTCTGCATGCTAAAGCAAGCTAGAATCTTGCAATTGTGCTCATACGTCAGACCTAGTCGCATGCATATTCATGCATGCACATCAACGCAAATTCTATCTCACCTCGTTTTTCACCAAAAGCGTAGGAACAGCATCAGCTGTTAGCCGAACGAGACGCGGCGATGTGCGACTGAAGTGCTCCGGCAGAAAATGCTTTGAGCACACACACGCTCGCTTTGGAGGTACCCAGTTCATCCGATTACACTTTACGATATCAATCCACTCCTTTCGACGACATTCTGTTTTGGGAAACCTTTAAAAGAGAAAGAGCGCTACTTAATTTTGCTTCAAATTGAAAGCAGACGAAATACTCAATCGTGGAAAGTGATGCCCGATTCCTTGAGTCGCGTACGCGACTTGCAGCCTGGGACGCAGCAGCTCGGCATGATGCCCAGCTCTAAAAAGCTAGCAGCAGCCTTCGACGGGCGAACAAAGACCCTACGTTCGCGATGCTATCGCGAGAAGTTTCGCTTGTTTCGCCTTTACCCGACGGCGCGTAAATTGAGCCGGCTGATCGCGAGCGTGGCGCGGAGGAGGTACAAGAGCGTCGCGGGGAGAGAAAATGCGGAGGGAAAAAAAGGAGGAGAGACGTTGCAGCTTCCGGTCGCGGCGCGGCCGCGCCAGCTTCAAAAAAATGACGTCAGGGCCTCTCCTAAGTTCTTTCCTTCCTCCATGGTCGCCCAGCTCTTCGGCGTGACGTCACACAGAGGTCACGCGAAAGGTCAGTGGTGGCACCGCCGCGGTACGGCAAAGGCTTGAAAGTGCAAGTAGTATTGCTTTCGCAATAATATCTGCTGTACCATTTGATCACATATCCTCCAGCAGTCGTTTACAACACACAATTTGCACGTGACTGGCGAATTGATAGTTATCCCTGTGTACAAAAATGGCAACCGTTCATACCCCTCTCAATTATTGCCCGTTTTCACTCACATATGTTTGTTGCAAAACTATGGAACATATTAACACTCGCAACGCGCTACTTGTTTATTTTTTATCTTTTTTTCCTTCCTCATTAGCAGTGTTCCATCAAACGCTGCCCATGCTTCAATGTATTACGTGTATGGATACATGAAATTTAATTTTGGTTGAATACCTCGGTATCATTTTTCTCCTCAAATCTGACATTTAATAAACAAGTGGAATATGTACCCATGCAAGCTGGCCATGCACTTAATTTAATCAAGCGGAATTTCAGGGCTCCCTTTGTGATATTAAGGAAACTTTATATTTTACTAATGTCCGGTCCACCTTAGGGCGTGCCGCCACAGTTTGGGATCCCATTTCCATTAAACTTATAAATACATTAACCCTTACGGAAATCCCATATCTGCTCCAGATATGGAACATATGCAGCCAGATACAAATATATAAGGCAGCAAATAAGACCTTATCTGGGCAAATCAGATCAAACATCAGGCCAGACAAGGTCATTTATGTGCAAAATGTTGCCCTTATATGGCTCAGATTTGGCAATATCATGCGACATATAATCCATATCTGTACAGTAACGGGACCCTATATGGCTTGATCAGGGGCATATATGGTATTATTACGGCGCGCGCTGAGGAGCGCTGCGCCAGAAAAAGAAGAGGCGTGGGACGAGTGCGCGGCACCAGTTCGAGGGTTAGAGAATAAAAGAAGAGCGCCGGAGCAAGTGGTGTTTGCCTGGTGTCCTTCGTTCTTCTGTGTCTATCTCTAGGCGGGCACAGCATCCCACAACATTTTGGTGTCAGAAGTCGGATCATGCCGCTCACCCGTTCCCAAAGTCAAGGACCCGACGTGCCAGACGACAGGACTCTGCCACCAGGCGATGGCGCCGACGACGCAGCGGATGGCGCAGCTAGACCTAGGCGCTCGGAGGGGCTCGGTCCTTCCCAGCAGCTGGATGGCGGTATTGAACGCCTCCTGGATATAGTTACTCAGCGGATAGACGCATGGGAGGCCCGTCTGACTGCCCAGGCTGTGGAGATGGAAGCTCTCCGGCGCGACTTCCGTCGCCTTGTGCCAGCCGAGCCGAACACAGGTCATGAATCTTTAGGCGTCACCGCCACCGCTGCCTCCAGCCCTGCCGTTGCTGGGCTTGCTGTCGTAGCCGCCAATAACGCGCTCGGCGCGGGTACATCATTGGACGTAGTGGAATTACCCACGTTTGACGGCACTATCTCATGGGATGCTTACCGCATCCAACTGGAAGGTATTGCGACGGCGAGAGGCTGGGACGAGCAAATGACGGCATGGATGCTCGTCTCCAAACTGAGAGGCCGCGCAACTGAGCTGCTGCAGAACGTGCCGCCCGACCAGCTGGGCTCTTACACCGTCCTGGTGGGCCTCCTGTCCGACCACTACAGTGCTTCAGGTCAACCCCCTGCGAGCCCGCCATCAAGAGCCCGGGGAGACATACCAGGACCTCGCCGCCGCCATTGAGCGCCTGGTTCTGCAGCCGCTGCCGGGGGCACCTCAGAACGCCGTGGCCCTGGTCGGCACCGAGGCGTTTGTCGATGCTATCCGACTCCCTGAGGTGCAGTGCTTGGTATGTTTTGGGCATCTTGAGTCCGTCCGCGCCGCCATGGCTCTCGCCATCGAGGCGGAATTGACTTTGTTGGCCACGCGGGGGTCGCCACTGTCTGCCGCGCACCGTCTTGGTGCAGACTCCTCGATTGGCCGTCCCTACAGTGGCCTCTAACCGACGCGGGCGTAACGACACCCGCATGACCTGCTTCCGCTGGGGCCTAAGGGGGCACCACGCGAGGGACTGTGCTAGCCTTCCGAAGTCGGAAAACGATTTGGCGGAACTCAGAACTCAGGGGGCACCTTTCCGCCGTATAAAGTCCGTCCCCACACATCTTCGTTCTCCTTGTCCCTGAACAACTGAAGCTCCCTACGTACTCGTCGACGTCGCTCTGCTTGACCGGCACGTAGAGGCCTTGATCGACACCGAAGCGGCTGTCCATGTGCTGGACAAATCGTTTATTGTTAACAAGCCCCACCAGCTTGTTCCAGCCGCCAAAACCCGGCTCTTAGCTTTTAACGGCGCCCCTGTGGAGCAAGTCGGACGTGTCATCGTCAATCTGACAGCGCTCGGAAAGGCCCTCTCCACCGAGTTTGTTGTGGCAGACAGCCCTATTTGGCCAGTGGCCCTCCAGTGCGGGTGATGCCAGCAAGCCGGAGTCGTCCTTAATTTTACCACAACAGAACCACGGGCGAGCCGAACTCCGCGTGGGCCGGGTTGGCTTAGCCGGATTTCCAGTCTCGGTGTAGCCCTGTGGCAGTCCCTGGTGTCGGTGACCAAGCGTGCCTCATAATCTGTGCGTTACCTCGCAACGAAGTGGCCACGTCGAATCAAGCCGATCGACGTCACTACCGTGACTGTAGCGTCCGCTGTGACTCTGCCACCGGGTGCGGCAATGTGGGTGTATGCCAACTTGACAGTCCGATCACAGCGGACGTGTATTTCGAACCCATCCGGTGTTCAGCTCCAGCCCGTGTGATGACCTCCCCTCGAAGCCTTCTGCCTGTGCTCAAAGGAGAGGCCCACGTTTTTATGCTTAACATCAGCCGCTCACCTCTCGTGCTGACTCCTGGCACTCAATTGGGTACAGCCTCAATCCTGAACTCCAGATCACCGGCAACCTGAAGCACCGCCT
Source organism: Amblyomma maculatum (assembly GCF_055883805.1). Taxonomy (NCBI): domain Eukaryota; kingdom Metazoa; phylum Arthropoda; class Arachnida; order Ixodida; family Ixodidae; genus Amblyomma; species Amblyomma maculatum. The sequence goes on along the minus strand of NC_139344.1, from coordinate 476,718,786 downwards.
CAGCACCCTCCAGCGCCGGCGGTCCTACCATGGGAAACATTTAACTTTCGCCCCACCCTCACCGACGCGCAGCTTTCCTCTCTCAAGGCCTTGCTGCTCGAACATCACCGTTGCTTTGCTCTAAGCGCCGGTGAACTCGGGTGCACTTCCTGGGCCCAACACCGGAACAACACCGAAAACCGCGGGCCCATTCATCACCAACCTCGCCGTGTAGCGCCAGCCGAACGGAGAGTCATCCAGCAGCACGTATGCGACATGCTTGACCAGGGAATCATTGGCCCTTCTTGTAGCCCTTGGTCCTTGTGCGCAAGAAGGATGGAACACTCCGCTTCTGCGTTGATTATCGCAAGTTAAATGCTATTACTCACCTCGATGTGTACCCTCTTTCCCGCCTCGACGATGCACTTGATCGCCTGAAGGGGGCCCGTTATTTTTCCATCCTAGATCTGCTCTCGGGCTAATGGCAGGTGCCTGTTCACCCCGATGATGCGGAAAAGACGGCTTTTGTGACTCCCGACGGCCTTTACCAGTTCAACCGTATGCCCTTCGGTCTCTCGAATGCTCCAGCTACCTTTCAGCGCCTCATGGACCGCGTCTTAGGCAATATGAAGTGGACTATGGCGTTGGTCTCCCTGGACGACGTAATTGTCTACGCGGCTACGTTTGAAGAACACCAAACGCGACTCAAACTCGTCCTCGAAGCCCTTACCTCTGCTGGGCTTCGCTTAAAACCAAAGAAATGTTTCTTCGGTTTTGCAGAGGTGACGTACTTGGGTCGCGTTGGAGCCGGCATGGCATCCGTCCCGACCCTGAAAAACTAAAAGCGCTTACGGCTTACGAAGCTCCCACCACCTCCAAGGAGCTCAAGTTTCCTTGGATTTGCTTCGTATTTCCGTCGTTTCAATGCGGACTTTGCCAAGCGAAGCGCTCCGTTGACCGCCCTGCTAAATAAAAATGCTGTGTGGAGTTGGATGCCGGTCCAACAGCTCGCGTTCCTGGATGTCAAGCACGCCCTCCTCAAGCCTTCCACTTTGGCCCACTACGACGAATCGGCCCCCATCGTCCTCCACGCGGATGCCAGCTAAGATGGGCTCGGCGCTGTCCTTTTGCCGGAAGACGAGTCTGGTGACCACAAAGTTCTAGCTTATGCCAGCCGCCAGCTTTCCGACGTAGAGCGCCGCCGCCACTCTTCAGAACTCGAGTGCCTCGCCGTTGTCTGGGAAGTCGAGAAGTTCCGTCCCTACCTGTACAGCCGTCATTTTACCATAGTCACGGACAATAGCGCTCTCACTTGGCTGCAGTCTGCCAAACACTTAAATGCCAAGATTTCACGCTGGTCACTGCAACTTCAAGAGTATGATTTCACCATAGTGCATCGGCGCAGTTCTGCACATCAAGATGCGATTTCCTTTCTCGCCACCCTTGTCCCGTGACGGCTTTGACAGATTTCAGGACTGCACAAACGCAAGATCCCGACATTGCGGCCATAGTCCAATCCCTTAGCACCGCCGCCGGCACAGGTCTCCGTAAACTGCGCCGGGACTATCGAAATAAAGATAATCTCTTGTGTCATGTGAGGCGGCTCCGTGGTCGACCACCCGTGTGGTTGCCAGTGGTGCCAGCAACACTGGGGTCGCAAGTCTTGCGCGGCCTACACGACGCTCCCACAGCTGGTCACCTCGGTTGCGGCAAGACCTACGCACGAGTGTCGGAGCGCTTTTGGTGGCCTAACATCTCCAGAGACGTCAAGGAACACGTTGCGTCCTGCCAGACGTGCCAATACCGGAAATCGTCCACACGAATAACCAAGCCACCCCCGCAGGCTTTTTCGCCGCTGAGTTCCCCTTTCGAACTGGTTGGACGGGACCATTTGGGCCCATTCCCCAAGACGCCAGCCGGAAACAGGTATATTCTGGTTGCGATCGACTACTTTTCCAAGTGGGTCGAAGCACTGCCCGTTCCAAACACCTCTTCCGCTCATGCCGTTTCATTTGTGGAACAGCATCTCGTTCTTCGGCATGGTGTGCCCCGATGCCTCATCACGGACCGTGGGAGCTGCTTTATGTCCCATGAATTTGAGCGAGCCCTCCGCTCCTTCGGCATTGCGCATTCCACTACATCCGTCAGTCATCCCCAGTGCAATGGCCTCGTGGAACGTGCTAACCGCACCCTCACGGATATACTCGCCTTCTACGTGGCTCCGTCCCACAAAAACTGGGATCGTTTTGTTTCTGCGGCAGCTTTTGCACTCAACACTGCGAGGCAAGAAACAACGCATGTCACGCCGTTCTCAGTCGTCTATCGCAGAACACTCTCCATCCCTCTCGACTCGCAGTTGGGCCTTCCCAATCAGACTGCGTCACCAACTGACTCCGCCCAACGACTTCGTTACGCCTGCCTCAACGCTCAGCGCAACCTTCTCACGGCTCATGCGCGTGTGCAAGTGGCCAATGCGGCAGCACCACCACTTCCCTCCTTCCGGTCCGGTGACTTGGTCCTCGTTCGCCGCACCATCCGCGCGGCTGGCCGTGCCACGAAGCTCATGCCCCGATACCGCGGCCCTTACCGTGTCGTTGAACGGCTCGGCCCCGTGACACACCGCCTCGAAGACCTCCCCGAGCATCGACCATGCGGTGTGCACCACATTTTCCCGGAGCATGTGTCAAGCATGAAGTGATATGTCAACGGCGCCAGCATTGACTCCGACTTAGATACCGGGTCATCACCACTACTGTCGTCGCCTGCTGTCTCATTGCTTCCCCACGAAATGCCGCCGCATAAGTGGAAAGATCTTACGGCGCGCCGAGGAGCGCTGCTCCAGAAAAAGAAGAGGCGCGGGACGAGCGCGAGACGAGCGCGCGGCGCCAGCGCGAGGGTCAGAGAATAAAAGAAGAGCGCCGGGGCAAGTGGTGTTTGCCTGGTGTCCTCCGTTCTTCTGTGTCTATCTATAGGGAACCAAAGCTGGAGTTTGCTCCGCGACGCCAGCGCTCGGTTTCCAGCGGAGCGGAGAGGAACTACAAAACCTACGCGCATTCGCGCCCGCGCTGCGCGCGGCTGTCTGCGGAGTCTGCGCAGCCTGCTCGCTCCGGAGCGCGTGCTACGTTCAGCCGCGCGTGCACGCGGAGCGGGAGAAGGAGTGTGAGGACGAGGGGGGTGGTGGCGCGTCTTCGCGCGCAAAGCCGGCGCTCTTTGCCAGTGGGATTTCTTAATTTTGCTTTTTTCTGTGCCCCGGCTGACATAGAGGCTGGCTGGAGGCACGCTTTTTATCAGTGCTTTCGAAAGTGAGAAATTATGATTAATTGATCGCCGGACATTGTTTTCAAAGAGCGCTTGTTGGCAGGCTCAGACATAAAAAAAAAATGAACACGAAATCGCTACTTGAAGGCGGGAGGCAAACGACAGGTATTTTGAAGGACTTGAGGCGGCACCTCTTGATGCCTCTATCCATGTTCACAGAATGAAGGGTCCAGCCTTCTGGTTGAGAATAACCGATAGGCTTGTACACAGCGACGAGTGCTCCTTCCTTTCCCTTTATGACTGGTCACTTGAAAGGGGCCTATTCAGCTCTGTGGGGACAAACGTTTTAGGCAGTGCTGCCGGCGCCGTGGGGCCTGTTTTCGGCGCGTTTAGGATGCGTTCCCTACAAAGGCACAAAGCATGCCGCCTTACCCTTTGGTTCCTGCCGACACCGGCCAGGGGAAGTTCGCTGCTCCGGCGCTGCCGTTCGAAATCAATGACCTATCTACCTTTAACGATGAGGGGTTCCTAACGACTTGGGTCATTCCCCAGAAGCCGAGGCATGCCATTTTGGCGGCAGTTTCCTCTCCACGAGACGAACAGCGAGGAAATGTCTGACGACTTTCCATGCAGACGGGGACATCTCTCCACGGAAACTTTTGTCTTCTTAATTCCACTGTTACGCTGCGCAATTCCTAGTTCAGTTATCTCCTATAGCGAACGCGCAGTTTTGAGCTCCCGAAGCAGGATCGCGTATGAGGATAGGATGATTGACGAAAAGTGATCGCGTTAATGACGAATATCTGTTTCTTGAGGCCGACTCGGTTCCACGATGGCTGCTTCGGCCTTAGGGAAGTACGACACACGAACGGTACGAGATATCCCCCCCCCCCAAAAAAAAAAAAGAAAGGCACACAACCATCCCGTTACCGTTTCCACACAAGCTTCGCGAAAAAAGTGCGCCGTCATTTTTTTTTCATTCTAGTTCTTTTCTTTCTTTGTTCTTCCCCCCTCATTGTTAGAGCGCGACGGTGGCCACAATGCGGTCGGAGGAGGAGAGAAACAACCGAGCGCGCGCGCGCAAACACGTGCTAGAAAGCAGCGCGGAGCAGACAACATGCTTTTCTATGCGGCGGCTAGCAGACGACGCGGCCGGGCTGCGCGTAGATTTTGACGGGGTCTCCATGGAGGGCGCTGACGCACAGAGTGGCGCAGCGCCCCCTGGCCCAGGTTTTCTCCCCTATAGGCGGGCACAGCGTCCCACAACAGTATCCTCGCGACCCTATGTGGCCTGATAAAGGGCATATATGGCGTCGTCATGACCTTATATAGACAGACCAGGGCCATATGCCTGGCATCAACAGGACTTTATAAAGCCTCATCGGGACCTTAATTATGTAGGCGCCATAGTGACTGTAATTAGCAATATATGGCCTTCGTCTACCTTCTGCAAATATCGAGTATTGGCATCATGTGGTCGAGCTTCAATTTTTCCACACACAGCATGGCCTGCATTTTCTTAATTGTATCCAATTTACAAAATAGCTACGACTCCTAATATTTCAAATATTTTGCAGGTTTCGCTGCACTATAATTATTATACCAAGTGTTCCTTAATCCAGGAGGGCGCTGGGTTATGGCTACATGTTCCTCTTTCCACCTACTAGCTTGTATTTTCATTTAAAATGCGGCGGCAGTCTGGGGCACACAAGCATGGTCGTTAAGTTGAGCGATTGAAAATATCAAGAAAAGGATGGCAGTTCAGTATACGGCCCCCTCCGCGCTGTCTATATGGTGACTCACTATCAGAGACAGCTGGCAGTTGCTGCGTCGAGGGCCGCACTGGCTAGACCGTGACTCCTCCTCTCCCGCGTTCCCCTCTTCCCTCTCACACAGCGGCGGTCCCTGCGTGGACTCGCATTTTGTCTCTCCTCCTAGCTGCCACTCTCTACCGCGTAGGCCGCGAGCTCTCCGTTTGGTGTGCGTTTGCTTCATTCTCCTCCCCCTTTCAACTCCGTGCGCCTAAGCACTTGGTGTCTCGTTCTTTTTCGGTGGCAGATATCGAAGCTCGGAGGAGGAGGAGGAAAAACTTTTTCAGCCCTATATTTCTTGGCGGTTTTTGGGACGTCTTCAGAGATGTCTGCTTGTTGAATCCACAAGTCTTCTCCGTCGACTTCGCCCACTTTTGCACAATGGTCGGTTGCCCTCAGTTCAGGGCTCCGCTGGCTACTGCTGCCCGTTGGGCTCGCTGTACCAGACCTTGCTGGTCTTCGCAGCGGTCGCTGGACAGCAGAGTCTCCCATTGCTCCGCACTCGGGTTTCGAATTTCGGGGGCCACACCTATGTTTTGACAGGCCCATGTGATGTGATATAGTGTTGGTTTTTCATCGCACCACGGACATCTGTCAGCGTATATGGTAGGGTGCATTTTGTTTAGTATGTGTAGGTTTGAGTATGAACCCGTCTGTAATTGTCTCCATATGACAGCTTCCTCTCTGGTGAGAGAACTGTGCGGTGGGGGATATCGCATTCTTTTTCCTCTATAGTTTTCTACTATGGTCGAGTATGCCTTGGGTGCTGGCAAAAGTTCCGCGGACTCGTTGGATGCTCGGAAAGTAGCGTATGCTCGAGCTATCCTGTCAGCCTCTCGGTTCCCTGCCACCCCCATGTGCCCCGGTACCCACATAATTTTGGGTCTGGTCTTGTTTTCTTCGTGGTTTTTAATTCTGTCGCTTGCTTCGAGGAGTATACGGAGTGCGTGACGACCAATCCTACCATTCATGAAATTTCGACAGGCTGTTTGAGAGTCCGTGAGTATCGTTAGCGACCGCCCAGCTGTATAGCCCTCCGCCACCGCTAGTGTAACGGCTACTTCCTCGGCCTCTGCTACTGTGCAGTGTCGGATAGAGGCGCTGGTCACTTCGCGTAGAGACGAATCGACCACCGTGGCCACTGCAATTTTTTTGTGAGCGTGAGACTACTTGTCAGGAACTAGCACTTGCTAGTCTCAGGATATTGTTCACTTTATTATTTTGATAGAAATTAATTTTTTAATCAGTAAATTGGATGGTAATTGCCAGTATGTGTTATTTTTCCGTACATTTCGTTGCTAATTTGTCTTTCGCTCCAGCAATTTTGACAAATTTCAGTGGGTGGATAGGGTCCTTCGTTGTTTATTATTATTATTATTATTATTATTATTATTATTATTATTTTTTTGCACTACCTAAGTAGCTTCATGCTTGATTTGGTTTAGGGGCAGAGCTATCGCTGTCATGACAAATGCCATTGGAAATGTTTTTTTCTTTGTTTTCTCTATTAATTTCAAAAGCAACCACGAGTTAGGCGCGTTCGTTCATTTTGCACTGAAGTCTCTGCTTAAGGTAACACCAGTACTTCCTGACAGCCTATATGTACTTTGCTAAGGTAGAGCGATAAACCACACACTGCTGGGACTGCTATCAGCAGTCCCAGCAGTGTGTGGTTTATCGCCCTACGGTTTAGCGGTACCTTTTCCGGGTGTCGACGAACCTTTAAATTCGATTTCAATAGTCTAGTTCTATTAATAGCCGTTCTCTATTTGTTTTCTTCAGCTTCGCAAGTAAACCAGGTCAAACTAAAAGCATTTACTGGTTAAAGGTCTGTGTGTAAAAGAGTAGAATAGAAATGTAATATCTAATTTAAAAGGTTAATGCCTTTCACTATTGCTTCTCGTGTAAACAGGTAGGTCCTATATTCTGTTCAGATACCTCATTAGCTTGTTATAGTATCGCGCGTAAATGAGTAGAATCTCAATATTTACTAACGGATGAGCACGTCTTTGACCCTCGGTATACCCACGTAATTCAGCCCCGTATTTGAGCGATTCCATGCAAGCAGGGAAAAAAGAAAACCTGTGGTTTCAAAGCTGTTTTCCTGTAAGGTTTGAAATAGAAGGAGAAATTCAGGTTTTCCTTGGCAAACTTGATTGAGCGTGCGGGACATTTAGCTGGAATGCTGAAATTGAGCGTGCGGGACGTTTAGCTGGAATACTGAAATTGTCTTGTGTGTAGTTAATAAAGTGTTATGTTGATATGCAAATATATAGATCTATAGTTCAAAACCTACATGCCATGCAGGCTAGATCTTTAAATAAGGAATTGGGTAGATAAGGCATATCTGACCAGACAGATATGCCTTATCTGGTACTCGAAATAAGAAATTGGGCAGATCAGGCATATACAACCAGATATGCCTTATCTGGTACTCGAAATCAGGAAGTGGGCAGATATGCCTTATCTGGCCCAGATCTGTGTTAATATACCATATCTGTCCAATTCCTGATATACCTGATCTGAATTCTTTTATAAGTCCAGATTGGGCATTTCCGTAAGGGCAAAGCTATTCAAGATAGGGCCGCGCGTTTCGTGACGAATTCCTACATATAAAATACTAGCGTTGCCGCACTGAAGAAATCTTTGTCATGGCACCTTCTCAAAACACGTCGTTCCGTTTCTTGGCTCACACTGTTGAAGCAAATAGCGCGGAGAAAGGTTTCAGTTGACCGCGACGTTTATCTCTGCCAGCAAAGACCAGAGTTGCGAAATTCATGAATAGCCTGCTGCACAACTGCGTACCAATCGTCTTTTTTCCCAGGAACAATAAAATAGTGGAATAGACTATCAGAATGAGTCGCCTCGGCGGCTGACGACACTTTTCCAGCTCTGCTGTCTGAACACCTGCGGGCCTCAGTGTAAAGATTCTATTCCTACCTATCTGCTCTTCAGTATGCTGCTGGCAAGCTATTTAGATGGTTTGGGTTGAGTATGCTTACCGTCTTTTCACTTGACTGCGTTGATGACTTGTCGTTCTGGCTGATTGCCTTGACTTCAGTGTTTCGTTTTACACTTCACTTTTGCATTCCTGCTTTCTTTATGCATGATATACATGCTGATATACATGCGAACGTAGACCCAATGTACGTTGTGATGTTCTGTTCCTACTGTCGTCGGGACGCTGGGACTAAGTCGACCCAGCCTTCACTTGGTAGCATGCAGAGGCTCCGGGTTGAAGAAGGATTGAATCTTCGAAGTTGGTAAAATATATACAAGCAGGTTTAATGGCACTTTGAAAAAAAACTTGTTTACATGAAAAAGAAGGGTATATCAGCAAAATGGCAAGCGTTAAGAGTTCATATCGAGAAGCGTCTGGATGAGCCGTTTACCCAGGGCTCAGAGCCTCATTTCGTGTTCTGCAACGTCCTTAAAACCCCCTATGTCCAGCCCCTCTCTGAAGATGCTGACCAACCAGTTCCAGGGCATGCCCCTCAAATATCGGCATCCAATCGAACACATCACTGCACTGATGGTCTGATGCACTGACTGGTCCGGTATTGTTTCGTCGGGCGTGGTCACTTGTTGGCGGGTAGAGCTTGGGAACGGCGAGGAGGTAATTCTCGATTCTTCTGCAAAGATCCGCTATGTTGGTTCCGGCAAGTGGATTTTCTTCTCAGAAACCCAAGTGTATGTGCGCGCCACGAATACTGCACCCAGCATTGTCCCTTTCCGGCAATTGCAACTCTTTCCTGCATTCACGGGAAATCCTCTAATGGCCGTAATCCTCATGCTCCTTTTCTCTCCTGTACGTCAGCGGACGTGTCACTCCGATCGTCTCCTTTGGACAATAGGCATTCCTCACTTGACAACAGCGCCTCTCGACGGGAAGGTGAAGAGTTGAACAAAAGCACTTCCGGCTATTTCTCACAGGGCGACGTTTCTTTGTACTTTTCATGAAGTTCCCTTGACAGGGTCAACTTGGCAGTTGTAGAGTCACGACAAAGCAAAGCATGCTTACACAAAAAGATTCATGTGAACACGCTCACTTAGAGCCCTTGCACAAACAGCGCATATCAATACCATGCCCACAGGCGCGCAATAGTGCGCGCAAGCGCGGACCATGCATGGTCACAACTCTTTTAAAAGGCGTTCGACCATCTGGATCTTCACCCCTTAATCGTTGATTGGATAGAGTGGATGATCACGAATTCGTGGTGTTTGCCAAAATGTATACTGTGCCTTCATTTTCCTCAAACGTAACTTAAACGGAGAGACAGCCTTGGGTTGTGCGATGTCCCCACAACCAATTAAGGCCAAATTACCCATTAACCACTCATGTGGCTCGTACATCGAGCGTACGCTGGGAGTAAGCTTACGATGTTACGCCAGCACGACTTTTTTCTAATCTATATTACTGATCCACCACATCGCATTTCTTCACACATCCGACTGATCATTGTGTAGTTAGTTCTCGGTGGCCGCCCTGACACAAGACCCTGCTGACCAGACCACCGTTCGCTGCCTCCAAAAAGGCACTAACGTCTGTTTTTTCCTGCGCAGGGGAGGCATATTTCAAGATTATGTAAATATTGAAGAATTGCGCGGCCTGTGAAATGACTGTTGACATGTGTAGCCGTTGTTCGGAGAATGGATGCAGGATTTCTGTGGTAGGAGTTGTAACAGGAAAGTTCATCCGGGTTCGGGTTTTGCAGAGACTTTTGCCCCAAAGAAGAAAAATGGCATTCATTTTATTTCTTATACACCTCAAATGCCTCATATATTACATGAGGGGAAATACAAAGCAATACAAAATATCGATACAAACAGACACTTCGGTTTAAAGAACAATATTTTCGATTAGGTTTTTAAAATGAATATTACTGGTGTACAGTACCGCTTCTGCAGGCAGGCCATTACAGTCGATTGCTGTTTGAACAAAACAAAAAGAATGCAGGTGCTCAGTAGTACGTGCGTGAACTCCTGTGGCGTGGCTGGTGCGAAGGGAAATGTGATAAGCTGGTTTAATATTTGCGAGGGATGAGTGATAGAATTTATGAAAGAGGCTAAGTCTGCAGATTTCGCGCCGTATCGAGGTCAGGTAGGTTAGTTTTACATTTCATGGCAGTGACACTAAAACGATAACAGTAATCTGAGGGGATGAATCTAGCAGCGCGGTTCTCAACTGATTCAAGGGTTTTAGTCAAATAAGAAATGCGAGGGTCCAAAACTGTGCATGCATATTCCAGCTTATGTTATGTAGGTGAGAGACTGAACAGAAGTTAATGGTAAACTACGTCGTAAGAAAGTACACGGCTAGCTTGGTTAGCGATCGCTGTAATATGAGCGGTCCAAAAAGTCTTTCCAAGGTACTTGCATGAAGATAAAAGTGTCGACAATGAAAAGGAATTGACGACGTTTTATTGATATTTAAGGACATTAACCATGTTTTGCACTGATATTCGATACGTAAAAGGTCAGTTTGAAGAACAAAAACATTGGCGTTATTGTTATTAGGGTGATAAATGGTAATGGGGTCCCGATAATGGTAGATGAAATGGTTGAAGTGATGTCATTTATATATATATTAGAAAAAGTAGAAGACCGAGGACGGTGCCCTGAGGCAGGTCAGAAAGTACGGGAAGAAGCAAGGTTGTTAGCCATTATTGATATAAACAGCGCGAACACGAAAACAAGGGACAAGAAACACGAAAGCCACAGTACATGCGCTGACTCACAACTAAGCCTAAGCCGTTTACTGCAAGGCCCAGAAAAACAAACATGAAGAAAACGAAACAGTCTCGTGAAAAACCCCTGGGTTCACCTGCTGCATAAAAATTACTTTAAAAATCACTTAAAAAAGACACTTCTTTCCTTGAAAGAGCAAGAGACGTCTTGCTGATACACTTATTGTCCGTTGAAATAAAATACGCTTCCACTATCTCTCTCGTTATCTTCTCTTTGTGGCGAATAGTATCTTGGTAAGGTTGTTAGCATTGTCGGTTGCTGTCGATTACTCAAAAAAATCACAAATTCATTCATAAACGTGGGAATCAAGATTAGAGCGGGAAATTTTTAAAAATAACCTTCTGTGTGGAACTTTGTCGAAGACGTTTTCAGTCTAAAAGTATTGCGTCTACATGCGTCTACATGTTACTATCGTGACTAGAACTGAGATCATTTGTGAATAATGAGATCTCTGTCTTGCTAAAGCGACCTTATCCAAATCCGTGCTGGTTCAGATGGAAGAAATTACAAGATATTAGAAAATATACACGTGAGTGAATTATGCGCTCCATTGGTATTGAGCAAACGCAAGTAAGAGATATAGGGCGGTAGTTACTGGGTGATTGTGAAGAACCTTTTTTTCGGGACTGGAATGACCTTGCCTACCTTCCAATCTTGCGGCACCGAGTCAAATGTAAATGACTGCTGGAATATGCGACAAAATAATTTTTGAGATTTGCTTGGTGTTAAAAAGAATTTTTGAAATAATTCCATCCACAGGTTGCAGTGGTGGCGTAGCGGTAGAATATCCGCCTCGCATGCAAGAGGACCGGGGTTCGTTCAAATCCCGGTGCTGCGCAATTCTCCACCGCATTTAAAAAACAAAATATCCGCGTGTCGATGGAATTGCATAAACAGGTTTGGGGCGAGACCTGATGCCGGTGAACACCTCCGGCAACGCACTCCCTCACCAGAACAGGAGTTGGCCACCCTGGTGCAGTAATTGGCCGCAACACCCTATGATAAGCTCCATAAAACCCAGGCCCTAAGTCACCAGCGGCTGCGGAACAACTGACCACGGCGGCGGTCAGACCTGTGACGCAGCAGGGGGTGCTAAGAATTCCTGGCTCCGCTGGACCGGCCGCCATTGGAGACTGACCCTGGCAACGTTTAACGCTAGAACCCTAGCTAGGGAAGCTAGTTTAGCACTGCTGTTAGAGGACCTAGAGGGTATGAAATGAGATATCATAGGGCTTAGTGAGGTTAGGAGGCCGAATGAGGCATATACTGCACTGAAGGATGGGCATGTACAGTGTTATCGAGGTTTACCGGAGAGGCGAGAACTAGGAGTAGGTTTCCTTGTCAATAAGTATATAGCGGGTAATATAGATGAATCCAATAGTATTAATGAGAAGGTGGCAGGCATCGTTATTAGGCTTAATAAGCGATATAAACTGAAGGTTGTACAGGCCTATGCACCTAAATGTAGTTATGATGACCAGGCAGTTGAAAGCTTCTACGAAGATGTAGAATCGGCAATACGAAAAGTAAAGACGCAGTATACTGTAGTAATGGGCGACTTCAATGCCAAGGTAGGGAAAAAGCAGGCAGGAGACCAGGCAGTAGGTGGCTATGGCATTGGTTCTATGAATAGCGGGGGAGAGTTACTAGTTGAGTTTGCAGAGCGCAATAACTTAAGAATCATGAATACTTTCTTCAGCACACGGAAGAACCGGAAATGGACACGGAAACGTCCTAACGGGGAGACTAAAAATGAAATTGACTTCATAATGTGTTCAATCCCCGCCATTGTGCAAGATGTAGAGGTAACTGGGAAAGTGCGATGCATTGACCACAGGATGGTGAGGTCCCGAATTAGCCTAAAAGGAACGCAACAAATTAGTAAAAAAGAAACCCATCAACGAATTAGCGGCGAGGGGGAGGGCAGAAGAGTTCAGGATCTCGCTATAGTATAGATATTCAAACCTAAACGGGGATGGCGACATTACCCTAGAAGCAATGAACAATAATTTCAGACATATCATTACTGAATGTGCGGTAGAAGTAGGCGGTAGGATAGTTAGAGAGGATACCGGTAAGCTGTCTAAGGAGACGAAAGATTTGATTAAGAAACGCCAGAGTATGAAAGCTTCCAATCCAACAGTCCAGAGTGAATTGGCCGAGATATCAAAGCTAATCAATAAGCGCAAGGTGGCCGATATAAGGAAGTATAACATGGAGAAAATTGAGCATGCTCTAAAGAACGGGGGAAGCCTTAAAGCGGTAAAGAAGAAATTGGGCATAGGCAAAACCCAGATGTATGCGATAAGGGACAAAGAGGGAAACGTCATCACGAATATGGACAAGATAGTCAAAGTAGCCGAGGAGTTCCATACAGATCTCTACAGTAGTCAAAGTAGTCAGGATCGTAAGGAGATTGGCGGTAGGGAAAAACAGTCAGACGTTTCACCAGTGACGAAGGACGAGGTCAAGAAAGCATTAGAAACTATGACAAGGGGGAAATCAGCTGGAGAGGATCAGATAACCACAGATTTGCTGAAGGACGATGGGGATATCGTGATAAAAAAGCTGGCCACCCTGTATACGAAGTGCCTGATGTCATCGACGGTACCGGAACCATGGAAGAATGCAAACATTATCCTCATTCATAAGAAAGGGGACTATAAGGACCTTAAAAATTACAGACCAATCAGCTTACTGTCTGTTACGTGTAAGGTATTTACTAAGGTAATCGCTAATAGAATCAGGACAACCTTAGACTGCAATCAAGCAAAGGATCAAGCAGGTTTTCGGAAACGGTACTCTACTATCGATCATATCCATACTAGCAATCATGTGATAGCAAAATGCTCGGAATATAACCAGCCCTTATACATAGCATTCATTGATTACGAAAAAGCATTTGACTCAGTTGAAACCTCGGCGGTGATGCAGGCATTGCGAAATCAGGGGGTAGACGAGCCGTACGTGAAAGTGCTTGAAGATATATATAGTGGCTGCACAGCAACCATAGTTCTGCATAAAGAAAATAACAAAATTCCCATTAGAGGAAGTATTCAGAGACTTGGAATGGGAACAGTTAGGGTTAAGAGTAGATGGAGAATACCTCAGTAATCTGCGATTAGCTGATGACATTGCCTTGCTAACTAATTCGGGGGATGAACTGCAAATAATGATTGATGACCTTGACATGAAAAGTAGAATGGTAGGCTTGAAAATCAATGTGCAGAAGACTAAAGTAATGTTCAACAGCCTCGGGAAGGAACAGCAGTTTACATTAGGTAGCGAAGTACTGGACGTAGTAGGCAAATATGTCTGATTAGGACAGGTGGTAACCGCAGATCCGCACCATGAAACGGAAATAACAAGAAGAATAAGATTGGGATGGAGCGCATTTGGCAAGCACTCGCAGATTATGACTAGCACCTTACCGGTATCGCTGAAGAGGAAAGTATATAACAGTTGCATCTTACCTGTGCTCACCTATGGGGCTGAAACGTGGAGGCTAACCAAGAGAGTTCTGCTTAAGTTGAGGACAACCCAGAGGGCTATGAAACGAAAAATGGTACGGGTAACATTCAGAGATAGGAAGCGTGCAGAGTGGGTAGAGAAATAACTCAGGTTACCGACATTCTAATGGAAATTAAGAAGAAGAAATGGGCATGGACAGGACATGTAGTGCGAAGAGAGGATAACCGATGGTCGCTTAGGGTAACAAACTGGATTCCAAGGGAAGGAAAGCGTAGCAGGGGGAGGCAGAAAGTTAGGTGGGCGGATGAGGTTAAGAAGTTCGCAGAGGTCAAGTGGATGCAGCTAGCACAGAACCGGGTTAAGTGAAGAAATATGGGAGAGGCCTTCGCCCTGCAGTGGGTATAGTCAGGCTGATGAGGATGACACCAGCAGATGAAGTAAGCTTAAGTGAATGAATAAGTTTGACAATTCCAGACGGTTCGAATATTATGGGAGGCATTAAAGGGTGACAAAAGCAAGGAAAATATGGCAAGGTGGTTGTAGGCTCATGGGTAAAAACAGAACAAAAAGTGCAATTCAACACACGGGCAGCACCTTGGTTTGGAACGATGTTCAAATCTTGGTCGAGCAGTGGCAAGGGCTTGGAATGTGTGGGATTAATAGATTTCCAAATTTTTTAAGAATTATTACGGAGCATTGACGGCAGGGTGGTTGAATAGATAAATTGGTTCACAGGAAGGGAAAGGCGCAGTAACTGTCACACTTGCTCTGTGGACACCCGAACCGCGCCGTAAGGGAAGGGAGGAAGGTGGGAATGAAAGTGGAAAGAGAGAAAGAGGAGCCGTAGTGGAGGGCTGCGGAGTAATTTCGACCACCTGGGGATCTTTAACTTGCACTTACATCGCACGGCACACGGACGCCTCTTCGTTTCGCCTCCATCGAAACGCAGCCGCCGAGGTCGGGTTCGAACCCGAGTACTCCGGCACAGTAGTCGGGCGTCTTACCACTGCACCAACCCGGCGGGGCTCCAGTGCCGGCTTTAAGTTGCACTGTGCGGTCAAAAAAGTAGCGCGAACAAAAAAGTAAAAAGTAAATGTAAAAAGTAGCGCGAACAAGACACGGACAGAAAGGACGACGCAGACAAGCGCTAAGGGCTGCGTAATTCTGAGGCAGATCATGTGAAGCGACAGCCCGCATGTTATTGTTTGTCGATGCCAAGAAAAAGCAGCCGCTAGTCCCGGTTTAGTAGTTCTGTTCAGCTGAGCCCAACTGGTGACTCCGGGCTCGGTACGTAAGCTTTCTTCTGTGTGAGAAAGCAGTTCTCTGAGGTAGATGTTTTATGCATGAGATGTACACTTTTGCTAGGGCGGTGGCAGCTCTGTGTGAGGCCACCTAGTGTAAACGTCAGTTGTATCCAGTGTAACGTCAGTCACCTACTGTAACAAGAGTTATCCAGCGTATATACTCAGTGTAAATGTAATCTCAACACCTCCTCTTACTGATCAAGTTGTCTGCCTTCAATACTTTCTCAACGTATCGAAGACGACCTAACATCACTGACGCAGTCGACCCTACCACAAGCAGCAAGAAACAAGACTCGGGCAGCGGCAGCGGCAGCCAAGAGACAACTGTGCAAACTACCTGCCGAGGACGACCGGCCAAGGTGTGACTTCCGGCTCGGTGCTACACCCCGCAGCGACGCTGGTGACGGGTGACTGGGATTTCTCGCGTCTGGTCGAGCTCTGGCTTGTGCTAGGGACAGTGAGGGAGTAGGCATTAAGTACGCCAGGTATGTATGCGAGCAAGGCCTTCGCATATTCCCTGACGGAGGAAGAGCTTCTGATAATTCGGCAACTTGAATTGGATGTTGAGCGAAAATAACTGGAAATTCTGAGAGAGGAAGAGGAATTGATGAGAGCGCTTGTAAGCGGCGTAAAGGCCAAAGCTGCTTACGAAGCAAAGGAGCTGCGACAGTTAGACCTTGGCCCCGTAGCAGAAAGCAATAGTTCAGTTGAGCGCTGCCCCTCTCGGTATTCGATGTATGCGGAAAGCCAGGACGAGCGAAGCGTTGCTTGTTCAGCGGAGGGAGCGGTAGAAACTGTTAGTGCAGCCCCGCAGGCGCAGCTAGAGGAACTAGCATTAGGGGGTGAGACGAACTGAACGAACAGTGTCGTGGCGTGGATGAAAAACCGCGAAGAAGCGCGCGAAACCTTGTAGGATCAGCTAGGCTAAGTCTAGTCCGTTCGTTCGAGAAATCGATATGGAGATAACCCAAACAAACGGTGACCAGCAGGAGTTAGAAGGCTTAATATATCGCTCGGTGCCAGATAAAGTGCCTGTGCGTCTTACCTGTTCCTCCGTCTTTGTCCTTGTCCGGCTACGCGCAGATCAGACGTGGGAGCCTGACAGTAGCAGCGCATATCCTGCGGTCAGAAATTTCTCTCCCTAGGTGTGAACCGATCAGCCGACGGAAACGGTGGTGGTGGCGGTGAAAAACATTTAATTAGAAAATTAGAATGTGCAGGCCCAAAAAGGACCCTTTACAAGAGTGGAGTCCTTAGTACGGGACCTGGCTGGTCAAGGCCGCCTCCCTCGCCAGTTTCGCCAGGGCCGTTGGGACCCCAGCGATGAGCAGCTGAGCAGGGCCGCCTCCCATGCTTCTCGGGTAGGGAAAAGAGTAGGGGAAAGGGTAGGATTCTTTTGAGATGCCCACATCATATGGTAGACCCCCCACTGTGTGGGCACCGCCCACCTATCATGGAATCGAAATGTTTAGCTATAGCAGGACTCAACAAAGTGTTGGTCTGCAGGCGTCTCAGGGTTCGTTCGTCCTCCCTACTCAACCCATTGCAGGAGCCGGGTAAACCTGACGTTGTTCGCATTAGTCAATTAGAATTTTGCGAAATCGCGAGAGCGTTTGCCTATGCTCGAAGACGGAGGAATCTCGGTGAGGAGACCGGTAAGCAAGCTCTGGAAGCCGCGTCAGCGGCATTGTTACCTTGCAGACCCTGGTGGCCCGGAGTCCAAATGACGCGTTTGGGAGGATGATCCGACTCCCTCAGAGCCTTTCTAAGAAGGTGGTAAGCTAACGGCGACACCTTGCCGGCCACATAATGCTCACAGGCTCGTCGTGAATCTGTTATTATTGTTCTCGATTTCGGGTCCGCGGCGGCCAACGCAATGGCAACCTCCTCTGCCTGCACAGAAATTCGAGCTCGATAGGAGAGCCCGTTCCCGTTGAGGTCATGGTGAACTACAGCTGCCGTATAGAATCCGGAGGGAGACGGCCCTGCCACGTCCACGTAGTAGACCCCTGTGCCTGTCCTGTGTTGATGTTCGAGTGCACGAGCTCGTGCTGCTCGTCGACCTTCATCATCAGTCATCATCATCAGCTTGACTATGCCCACTGCAGGGCGAAGGCCTCCCCCATATTTCTCCACTTAAACCGGTTCTGTGCTAGCGGCATCCACTTGACCCCTGCGAACGTCTTAACCTCATCCGCCCACCTAACTTTCTGCCGCCCCCTGCTACGCTTTCCTTCCCTTGGAATCCAGTTTGTTACCCTGAGCGACCATCAGTTATCCTCTCTTCGCACTGCATGTCCTGCCCATGCTCATTTATTCTTCTTAATTTCCACTAGAATGTCGGTAACTTGAGTTATTTCTCTGACCCACTCTGCACGCTTCCTATCTCTTAATGTTACCCCTACAATTTTTCATTCCATAGCCCTCTGTGTTGTCCTTAACTTAAGCAGCACTCTCTTGGTTAGCCTCACATTTCAGCCCCATAGGTGAGTACAGGTAAGATGCAACTGTTGTATACTTTCCTCTTGAGCGATACCGGTAAGCTGCTAGTCATAATCTGCGAGTGCTTGCCAAATGCGCTCCATCCCAATCTTATTCTTCTTGTTATTTCCTTTTCATGGTCAGGATCTGCGGTTACTACCTGTCCTAAGTAGACATATTCGCCTACTACTTCCGGTACTTCGCTACCTAATGTAAACTGCTGTTCCTTCCCGAGGCTGTTGAACATTACCTTAGTCTTCTCCGTGTTGATTTTCAAGCCTACCTTTCTACTTTTCGTGTCTAGGTCATCAATCATTATTTGCAGTTCATCCGCCGAGTTGCTTAGCAAGGCAATGTCATCAGCAAATCGCAGATTATTAAGGTATTCTCCATCTACCCTTATTCCTAACTGCTCCCATTCCAAGTCTCTGAATACTTCCTCTAAGCAAGCTGTGAATAGTGCCGGGGAGATTGTGTCTCCTTGCCTAACACCTTTCTGTCTGGGAACTATGTTACTTTCTCCATGAAGAACTATGGTTGCTGTGCAGCCATTATATATGTTCCAGCACTTTCACGTACTGCTCGTCTACCCCCTGATTTCTCAATGTCTGCATCATCGCCGAGGTTTCAACTGAGTCAAATGCTTTTGCGCAATCAGTTAATGCTATATATAAGGGCTGGTTATATTCTAAGCATTTTGAAGGTATGGATATGATCGATAGTAGAGTACTGTCTCCGAAAACCTGCTTGATCCTTTGCTTGATTGCAGCCAAAAGTAGTCCTGATTCTATAAGCGTTTACCTTAGTAAGTACCTTATACATAACAGACAGTAAGCTGATTGGTCTGTAAATTTTAAGGTCCTTAGAGTCCCCTTCCTTATGAATGAGGATATTGCTTGCATTCTTCCATGGTTCCGGTACCGTCGATTACACCGAGCACTGCGTATATAGGGTGGCCAGTTTTTCTAGTATGATATCCCCCCCCCCCCCGTCCTTCAGCAAATCTGATGTTATGTGATCCTCTCCAGCTGATTTCCCCCTGTTCATAGTTTCTAATGCTTTCTTGACCTCGTCCTTCGTCGCTGGTAGAACGTCTGACTGTTTTTCCCTACCGCCAATCTCGTTACGGTCCTGACTACTTTGGCTACTGTAGAGATCTGTATAGAACTCCTCAGCTACTTTGAATATCTTGTCCATATTCCATGATGACGTTGCCCACCTTCTGCCTTAACGCAATTTCTTCTTTACTGCTTTAAGGCTTCCCCTGTTCTTCACAGCATGCTCAATTTTCTCTTTGTTATACTTTTGCCTATGCCCAATTTCTTCTTTACTGCTTTAAGGCTTCCCCTGTTCTTCACAGCATGCTCAATTTTCTCCATGTTATACTTCCTTATATCGACCACCTTGCGCTTATTCATATCTCGGCCAATTCTATCTGGTCCGTTTGGGATGGAAGCTTTCATACTCTGGCGTTTCTTAATCAGATCTTTTGTCTCCTTAGCAAGCTTACCGGTATCTTCTCTTACTATCCCACCGCCTACTTCTGCAGCGCACTCAGTAATGATATCTCTTCATTGCTTCTAGGGCAATGTCCTCGTCCTCGCTGAATATCTATTCTGTAGCGAGATTCTGAACTATTATGCCCTCCCCCTCACCGCTAATTCGTTGATGGGTTTCTTTCTTACTAATCTGTTGCATTCCTTCTTCAGGTTTAGGCCAATTCGGGACCTCACAATCCTGTGGTCACTGCATCGCACTTTGCCGATTACCTCTACATCTTGCACAGTGGCGGGGGTTGAATACATTATGAGGTCAATTTCATTTTTGTCTCCGTTAGGACTTTTCTATGTCGATTTCCGGTTCTTCCGTTTGCTGAAGAAGGTATTCATGATTCGTAAGTTATTGCGCTCTGCAAACTCAACTAGTAACTCCCCCCTGCTATTCCTAGAACCAATGCCATGGTCACCTACTGCCTCTGTTCCCTACCTAGGCATTGAAGTCGCCCATTAGTACAGCATACTGCGTCTTTACTTTTCGCATTGCCGATTATACATCTTCGTAGAAGCTTTCAACTGCCTGGTCATCATAGCTACATGTAAGTGCATAGGCCTGTACATCCTTCAGTTTATACTGCTTATTAGGCCTAAGTACGGTGCCTGCCACCCTCTCATTAATACTATAGAATTCATCTGTATTGCCCACTATATACTTATTGACAAGGACACCTACTCCTAGTTGTCGCCTCTCTGGTAAACCTCGATAATACAGTACATGCCCATCCTTCAGTACACTATATGCCTCATTCGGCCTCCTAACCTCACTAAGCCACATGACATCCCATTTTATACCCTCTACTTGCCCTAACAGCACTGCTAAACTAGCTTCACTAGCTAGGATACTAGCGTTAAACGTTGCCATGGTCAGTTTCCAATGGCGGCCTGTCCAGCGAAGCCAGGGATTCTTAGCACCCCCTGCTGCGTCACAGGTCTGACCGCCGCCGTGGTCAGTTGTTCCGCAGCCGCTGGTGACTTAGGGCCGGGGTTTTATGGAGCTTGTCATAGGAGGTTGCGGCCAATTACTGCACCAGGGTGGCCAACTCCTGTTCGTGGGAGGGAGTGCGTTGCCGGATGTGTTCAACGGCATCAGGTCGCACCCAAACCTGTCTATGCAATTCCATCGACACGCGGATATTTTTTTTAAATCTGGTGGAGAATTGCGCGTCACCGGGATTTGAACCCCAGTCCTCTTGCATGCGAGGCGGATGTTATACCACTACGCCACCGCTGCACTTCATGTGTTTGCTTATCCATGTTTCGAGGGAGTGGCTGGTCCCAGGGCTTGTGATATGCCACAACTCCGGGATCCGAAGTGTCTCCTTTGGTGTGCATTCGTGTTGTATGTGTAAGCGGTCTAGCAGGCGGAGCCTGGCTGCCGTCTGCGAGAGTCGCGTGTATTGTTTCACAAGATGGGCCTTCTGTAGTTCCCGGTAGGAGTTATGCACCCCCAGTACTGACAACTTCGCGTTAGAGGTGGCAACCGGGAGATGCAATGCTCGCTTTGTGACTTTCCTAATGATAGCATCCATGCGTTCTTTGCGTTGTTTCTTGGTGCGTAGGTACGGCATGAAGTATAGGGTCCTGCTGGTCACGAAGGCATAGGCAAGCCGAAGCGCGTCCCTGCCACGTAACCCACCGCGCTTGTTCGAAACGCGGTGGATCATACGCCCGACCTATTCACCTACTCACTTGAGTTTGATGGAGGTAGACTCCGGCCTTATGTTATTGTGAATAAATAAACCCAAAATCCGGAGCTCCTCAACCTTTCTGATGGGACCTCCCATTAGCGAGATGTGTAGACTCGTGTCATCTTTTGGGCGTGATCGGATATGTAAAAGTTCAGATTTCGCGGGAGCGCATTGGAGTCCACACCCGCGGCGCAACCATCAACTACTGCGGCGGCCCCCTGGAGGTGGTCCTCCATGTCTCCAAGGCTCCCCTCGCTCGTCCACATTGTTATTTCGTCCGCGTATAACGCGTGATGAATGCCTTCCAGCCGGGCCAATTGGTGTGGAAGCTGCATCATTGCTATATTGAAGAGGAGTGGTGACACGACCGTCCCTTGGGGTGTTCCCCGTGTTCCCATGGTGTAAGGTCCGTGCTCCTCCTCCGCGATCCTGAGGAGGGCCTCACGCTTCGAGCGAAAATCTCGAATGTAGGCGAAGGCATTGTGACCACAGTTAGTGGAACTCAAGTGAGACAGGATACTGTCATGTTTGACGTTGTCAAACGCCCTCTTCAGATCGACGGCGAGGATGGCTTTGTCATTTTGGCGCATGGAAGTGGGTCTGATTATGTCTCGGTGTAATTGGAGTAGGACATCCTGTGCCGACATGTGCGGGCGGAACCCGAACATGGCGTCGCAAAGAGTCCCTTGGACTCTAAGTATGGAGAGAGGCGATCAATTACCATAGTCTTCATGAGCTTGCCCACGATGTGAGTTATATACGCCTCAGGTTTTCTGTATTCACCGCCTTCCCTGGTTTCGTAATGAAAGTGACTAATGAGGTCTTCCAGTCTGGGGGGTGTGGACGCCCGTCCCAGATCGGATTAATGTGCTCCAATAGATGAAGGTATGCCGAGTTCGGAAGATTCGATAAGAGTTTGACTGTTATGAGATCTCGGCCCGGAGCAGTAACTCGCCTCATTTTAGCTAGCGCTGCCTTTAAGTTATGCAGCTTGAAGGAGGCATCGATTTGGAGGTTAGGCTTTCCCGCGTACTCTTACTCGGGCCCAACTGGGTTTTCCATACGACAGAGGTACCTGTCGCACAGGGTGTCCGCTAGTTGAGTCTTGTACCATCGTACCCGTGCAAAGCCCACAGGAGCTGTCTCTGCGTCTCCGCTCTCGCCTGAGCAGGGTCAATGAGGCTGCGAATGAGGCGCCAAGTCTCTCTCGAGCTCATTTCACGCGCTGCTGAGTTACAGCGTTCGATCCAATTCGATTCTGTGAGCTAGGCGGCATACGCCGCGGCCTGCTCAGTCAGTTCGACAATGCAAACCTTGAGTTTGCGGTTTAGTTTATGCTTCTTCCACCTTTTCGATAGACTCCGGCGTGCCTCCCACAAGTGCAGGAGGTGATTTTCCACTGCGGGGATCTCTTCTGTAATCTGAATGGTGGTGGCATGCTGTTGTATTTTGTCGAGATACTTTGCCCACTCCGCATAGCCGCCGGTGAAAAGCACGGGAGGGATTTATTGCATTCGTAGGTGGTGCCAGTTGGTCAATTTGGCCTCCCTCCACTTTTTCCGATGTGCCTTCGCAAGAAGGCTGATCCTTAGAAGGTAGTGATCGCTGCCAAGAGAGTCCCCCAGGTTCTTCCTGGTGGCGTCTTTAGTGTTCTTGACTTGACGAGAGATAGGTCAGGACACGTATCCCGCGTCACCGAGTTGCCCACGCATGTGGGGCAACCCGGGTCCGTTAAAAGTGTTAGACGAAGCGTGGAGATGGTCTCCGCCAGCTTACGTCCTCTGGTCTTTTCGTAGTGGTAGCCCCAGTGAAGGCTGGGGGCGTTGAAGTCTCCAACAATCGTCTAGCGGGTCTCAGTTAGCCAATTTGATCACTCGGAGAAATATTTCATTGAAGGTTACGCGCAGCTTCTGCGCGGGACAGTATATGTTGAGTATGTGTATTGAAGGGTCACTACGCTTCAGCGGCAGAACCGTGATCATGCTGTACTCGTGATCCGTCTCTAAATCGAGATTGACCGAAACGGCGGTACATGCCTTATTCACCACGATGCACGTTGTGGTGCCCCCCTGAAACGAGTTGTAACCAGTGAATTTACTGTCGGCTCTGGGCTCCTGCAAGGCAAGAATCGCTGGTGCAGTACCGAGGGACTGCAGGTAGGGCTGGAGATGCGACCTTTTCTTCCAGCTCTTCAACCCCCTGCAGTTCCATTGTATGACCTCAAATTGTTCGCACTGATTGTTTTTTACTTTATGCTGGGGCAGTTAGCCATACTGAACGTTATTCTTTAATTTGGGGGGGGGGGGGGGCATATCCCATTCCGTGGTTGATGGTTCGTCAGGCAGAGACACTATCTCCGGAAATTGTAAGGCCGGGTTGACCTCCTGCGAGCTCGCGGTGATATGCTGGGGTGTCACCTTCCGCCTAAGATTGTCGGGTCGCGAAGACCTCGAGCGGGAACGGCTAGACCTGATTTGGTTTTGAATAGCCAGTGAGGCGGATTCGGTCACCTGGTTAACAATACGGGGGAGAATCTGGCTTAATTCGGTCTTTTTTTATCTTTTATTATTCCTCTCAGAATATGACGAAAAAAATGTAAAAGAAAGAGAGAGGGAGCCCGGACCAGCAAAGCTTTGCCAGGCTTAATCCAATTTACGATAAAAGAAAAGGAGCTAAATGCCCAAAATAAAAAAATAATAATTTAGATGAAAACAAAAAAAATGGACATAAAAATGTAAAAAATGTACAATAAAGATACAAAAGGAAACAAAGATCACAACTGCCTAGTTACAATAGATATATATATATGAAATGTAAAAAGGATAAAGAAAGAAAAGCACAAAAAGATAAAGAAGTCCAGGAAAGAAGGAAGCAGAGAAGAAAATGTCCGTGGGTAGCCAGAAACTGCAAAAGAAGAGAGAACAGAAATATAAAAATTGTGCATTAAGGATCAGCCAATTCGCAAAAAATATAACTTTAAAGTGAATATGCGAAACACACTTCAGCCTAGAAAAAATAAATATATGTATATAAAGCGGTTACCAAAGTCTGCAATGAAATAAGAAAAAATAGTATTGAAAAACGTCGCGAATACGAAACTAATGGAGGCACAAAGAAACACAAAACAACATGCATAAAATCCTTGACAACTTCAGAAGACGTCCATTACTATGAAATTATAGAATAAAATTCTGTACGAATCGGTTGGGAGAAAGCTGTACATTACGTACACACAAAAAAGAAAAAAACTAAATTCTGAAATCTGAAAATATAATATACCGGTCTATGGAAAATAATTAAGGTAACATGAAAATGGAAAATGCGGATAAATGTATACATAAAAATTGGCAACAAAGAGGTGGCCAATTTTTATGTCTCAATGAGTTCCAGAATGGAGCTCTTAACTGCCTCCATGGTGTTGCCTGGGAGCGCCTCCATCTTACGCTCTAGAGGGCTCTGGCGGCCCTCGAGGACCGTGAGTCCCTCGGTCACGATTCCACAAGAGGATTCGGAGACGCTGGTTAGCCCAGAACCTACGAAATGCGCGTCCTCCCGATCCTCCGGCTCAGATTGATCCATAGACGAGAGTCCCGCCGGAGGGGACTTTGATTGCCAGTTTAGCTTAAGTTTCCAATTCCTGAATTTTGTGCGCCAAAATTTCGGTTTGGCGCCTGAGATCAGCGTTTTGTTGCCGTAGGGCGGTTTCGGTGGCGGTAGGGGAGTGAGAGCCGGCCCTATCCCAATCACTCACCTTGAGTTCAACGGGTGTCAAGGGCGGAAAATCACCGGCTGAGAAGCCAGGAAAAGGCAGCGGCTGCTCCGGGGCCCCGGACTTCAAATGATTTGCACCACCGGAAGCCTTCTTCAACTTCCGCCGTTTCTTGTTCTTGGGGGGCGGATCCTGGGGTGGCTTGCCCTTTGGCTTGACGGGAGGTGGGGTCCCTGAGTTTATCGGTTTGCGGTACTTTCCGAAACATCTGGAAGATTCCGTAAGATATGTGCTCCCCGCAGAGTAGGCCCTTTGGGGAGCATTCGCGCTGAGCTAGGCCCTCAGGTGTGACAGCCACCTGAGACCCACAGAAGGCACTTCGTCCGGTCTGTGGGCGCGGGCAAATATCTGCCCGCTGTCTTACCGTGCCGCAGCGGTAGCAAGCAGGAACAGCCTTCTTATAGAGGCGCACAGCGACACTATCTCCATGGTATTCGATTTGTCACGACACCATCTTCCGGAGAAAGTGACAACCGCGACCGACGAGTCCCCGAGTTTTCGGAGCGATAGAATTTTGCCTCTTCTCCACGTCAGGGCAGCACGAAGAGAAGAGTTGTTTTCGTTCAGCGCAACCGTGATGAAACCTTTGCAGCAGTCATCGGGGGCTTTGAGGTGGCCCCGGAATTCGAGCTGATGTGCTGCGCTCGTCAGCATGACATCCCCGAGTAAGCGCTCGGCGGCTGGAAGTGTGTTAAGGGTACACATTAACACTTTTTCGTACACCGGCCACACGGTGAGTCCCCCGCCACCAAGGTCCCTCAGTAGGCCGTCGACGGCGGCTCCAACTTGTTCAGGGGCGAATGTAGCCTTCAAGTCCAACGTTGCAGCTGGCTTGAGCACAACAATAATTTCTTCTCGCCCAATGCGCGGCGTCTGCAGCAGCCGCCATTTGGAATGGGAGGCTCCACTTGTTACGGAAGACCCGGCGACCGCCTGTTGCCGAGTGGCGATGCCGGTGTCTTTTGGAGCTGATGACTTCTTGTTCCGCCAAATTCTCACCATGTCATCGAGGTGTTCCTCTTCAGACGGGTTAAAGTCCTCGGGTTGAAGGGTGTCCATGTTCACCACTTGCAGGGTCGACGGATCGTACCCGCGGGCCGAGTTGGAGGCCGTCACTTCCTGGAAATCCGCGGCAGCCATGGGAGCTGCGGCGCGTGATCGTCTGGGGCGGAGAAGCGGCCGGGACAGCGGGGCTCACCATGCAGGCGCACGGCTTCCCGATTTGGGTGCGGCGCGCGCCAAAGTTCGCGTGCTGGCGGAGCTCGGAGCGTGAGAAAATCACATCCGACCTCTCCGGCGGCGTGCGCCCACGGAAACGGGAGGCGCTTCGTGTGTCGAGCTGCGTGCAACAGACGTGGAAGCTGAGCTTACCAGTTATTAGGTTTGGGGTCGCGTGCGAATGGGTAGCGTACCGCTGCCACCAGTTGTTACATGCGGCGCGCATCTCCTCGGTAGCGTTGGCCTGGCGGCTCCGAGACTCGGCGGACGGCATCAACGGTCCCAGCAAAGACGAGGCGTCTTCTAACGAAACAACCTTTACTAAAACATCATGAAGGAACGGGCAGAGAAGCTGACCCGGAGAGAATACAGACACGTTCACACAGCTGGTGTCTAGCGTCGTCTCCACGGCGCGTCGAAGTAGTCTCTGTCTCAGCGGAGTCGGCCGCTGCTTTTTATAGGTTTTCCAGATCACAGGGAAAGGGAAAGCCCTCACAGGAAATGGAGAGCCCGACAAGTCTGAGCACGATGGGATGACTCAATCGCAGTTGGTCCGACCGCATCTCCTCCACCTCCTGCAGACGGGCGAGGGCGGCGCACTCTCCCCCGAGCTCCAGGCTTGGCCGGCGTTTGCACACACACGCACACACATTTGGCGCGTGGCAGGATCACGTAGAGACTTGCCCGCGGGAGGAAGCGTTGCGTGGCCGATGAACGGCGTCGAAATGGCCGATCCGCTCGTGGTTCTGCCTGTTGCTATGCGGTAGCCACGTCAGCTGTCCCACTTGTCGGTGGAGAAACGTAACAGACTGCCCCGCCGGGGAAGGGAGATCCCGAAGGGCAGGGGACTGCATCCGCTGTCCGGAGGGATCGGGATCTTGCTGCTAGCCGGGGTCGTCCGACTCTGCTTTTCTTGAGCCAGTCAGCCTGAAGAAGTCCTTGGCATAGCCGGTTTCCAAGGCACTCTGCAACTTGTCTTCAGATCCAAAATCGGACAGTTTGACCTTCTTTGTCCTGGCACGTTATGCAAAGATTGTACTGTGTCGCGCCGGACGACGCTAGCCCATAGCGCTGCCTGTGCAGACAAAGCTCAATTTCCGCAAGTCCGAAGATTGGACACGATGGCACCGCAGGTGGGAACGCTACCGACTCATCTCCGGTCTGACAGGACAAGACGAGACGACGCAAATCCGCATATTACTCTACGCCATGGGCGAAGAAGCGGAGGACGTGCTCGCTGCTTTGAAACTGACAGACGAATAGATGGCATCATACTCCGGCGTGGTGAGTGCCTTTGAAAAGCATTTCCTAACTCGAAAGAATGTCATCTATTAGAGAGCGCGATTTAACTCTCGTAAACAAGAGCAGCATGAAAACGTCGACGCATTTGCGACTTAACTGTTCAAGATGGCCGAAAGATGCGATTACGGAGCTCTCAAAGACGAACTGATTCGGGACATCCAGAATGGAGAGAAAATTTCGTACAAATTACAGCTCTAACCGGCCTTTTTATACTGGTATTTCAAGGTGATTAAAGTTTACCACTGCTACGAAGTAGAGGACAACGATAAAAATGACAGCGAGATTTCATTCAACTACGCACTCGATCGGAGATGAGTTTTTCTCATCCCATGTGTTGCGTTACTTGCGATGCACAACTCAGTCCGATTGTATACGTACTTGCGGATAATCCAAAGGCAGTGACTCGTATAAAATTCGGGAAGTGCAAGTAAGTGTGGTGTTTTCGAAGGTGGCAGCAGAGTCCAGCCGTCCCGAACGAACACACCCGTTTATTCACAAATACACACATATAACGAAAACAGGAACGCCTCCTGGAATGCTGGAAGTACATGGAATGCTGACCACACCAGTTACTTGCAACATGCTGCAGGCATGTTCCATCGACAAGAGCGGGTTGACACGCATTGCAGAACAAGCGTCGCAGAGTCCACAGGTCGGAGACGGTGCTATCTGTAACCATGAGAACGCATGGAATATCACAGCATGCCGCTTGACGAACAGCAGTACACGAAGCCGAAGCTCAAGGAGTATTATAACAAGTGGAAAGGAACACGGCCACACACGGCCACTCGGCTACGATATTCAAACTACGATGTTAAAGAAACCTGTCCGCCACAGCCAAGTCCGGCTTGTGAGCGATCACGGAGCCGGCGACACTGGCGACCAGCTATCGGCCTATCGATAGAAACGGCGACAAGAAGCTGTAGACATTTACAAAGAAAACATAAAACAAGTTTTACGTCACGTTCGGCAAGCTGTTCCTCCTCACCTCTTTCAGCTAGCGCATGCGCAGAAGCGACGGAGCATTCCAATAAAGAAGGTACAGTGAACTAGAATATTGGGTAGTGTGCTCACTCCACAGCGGCTCTACAGGTACAGTAGTTCACTGTACTACGGGGAGCGGAGGCCCCGCGTACGTCGACAGGCGTCTGCTTCGCGGCGCCGGCACCAGGTGGCGTCACGGTAGACTTCAAGGTCTACGTCTGGGAAGAAGGCTACGTCTGGGAAGGGTGCAACAGAACGAGAACGGAAAAAAAGGGTGGAGGGGTAGGTATGCTGATACACCAGGGAACAAATTGGCAAAGAATTAAATCATCTTGTAAAGAACATATCTGGGTTTGAGGAAAAATTGCCGGCATAAGGACATGGCTAGGGGTAGTTAATTTAGGAACAGAACATCAATGCAGGCAAGAAAACAGGGATCGTGTTGAATGTCTCAGTGACGATATAATCCAGTTTGGAAACGGGGCCAATATTATTCTACTGGGGGACATGAACGGCCACATCGACGATCTGGATGGATACACGGATTGTAACGGCAAGCTAATGCTAGATTTCTGTGAGCGACACGATCTAGTTATAGTAAATAGAGAAACAAAATGTGAAGGCCAAATCACGTGGGAATTCCGCAACAGGCAGACGACCATTGACTATTGTCTAATGTCGCAGGAAACTTATAGCAAGGTCACAAAAATGGAAATAGTGCGTGTTGACTACACCACGTGCGTCGGTGTATGCGTGTTCTGTCTGGAGATCAGGACTCTTCGTGCTTTGCTTTCGCATATGATGGGGTAAGCGGACATGTGGCCTGTACTAACCGCTGACTTCACTGGGACAGACTGCTAATAATAATAATAATAATAATAATAATAATAGCAATCTTTATTTGGTATAATTAGAACAACATACACATACGGAAGCTCCGAAGCCACAAGCGGGCTTGTGCGGCGATAACCGGCAGCCGCTGCAATCTTCGAGCCACATCAGAACTCCATCAGAGGCAAAAAGAAAAAAGAAACATTTGGCACAACACACTATCAAAAATGCACTGATAACATCAGTACATATTATATGTTTTCTAACGCTTGAACAGCAGCTCTCATTGTTTTGCGGGTGGGCAAAGAAAATACGTCGGGTATTGCGTTGAAGATGGCTGGTACATAATAACGTCTCGTTCCTTTACCGTAATGAATGCGGACTCTCGGTTTAAGATAACGAGGGACACGTTTAAACGGTACCAGTTCCGTGCTTATGTGCCTGTATGCACTGCTTCAAAAATATTTTAGTACAACAATTTGTTTAAAAAGATTGTCAAAAGAAGGCAAACCGGCTGTTCTAAAGACACTGCTAGGCAAATTCTCCTGTGGCATGTAGAGGACGCTTGGAGCGATGTTTTTCAATATCCTATTAATTCCATGTGAAAGAGCAGTTAAAAAACAACACATACCGTATCTTTAAACACTCCCAGTGCATGGGCGATTAGTTTTCTGATAGAAAAAGGCATCATGATTTTCAAATTATGCATAACATTCAACACATCTAAGTTTCATACAAATGTGGGTCAACTGAGTATTCCATGTCAGATCACTGTATATGGGTACACCAAGATACGTAACCGACGGGACGGGATAAGGCTGACAAGAACACAGAGAGCAATATGAGGGGTGTAAGTATATAGAACCTACATTTGGTACATCTTTGTGCGGGTTACGAAAACAGACAAGTCGGGATTTGGTGCCATTTATTTTTTTAAGTTTGAGACAAACCAATCATTAAATTTAACAGCGCCTCCTGTAGGTTAGCCAGGGCACATTAAAACTCAGGATTGCTTGATACTAGTAAAGTGTTATCGATGTAAAGGAATATAGTGTATGCTTTCACGTGGTCACATATATCATTCACATATAACCGCACAACAAACTTACCGCGTCACTGCAGATAGGCCCAAACCAAAATATGCCGGCCCGTCGTAAAAACGATTGCTACGCGCCTGGATGCAAGACTGGCTATGTGCATACTAAAGGTGACCCAAAAATAGCCCTGTTCGGCGTTCCCAAAGATGACGCTCTAAAAAAGCAGTGAGAGATCAACCTCCGTCACTCGGGCAAGCGGCTGGATAAGAGCTGTGTAGCTGTGCTGTTTATGAGCTTCATTTCGAGCCTCGTTTCATTCTACGGGACTATGTTCATATTGTGAACGGGGAAGAAGTCCGCATCCCTCGTGGGAAGCCAGCATTATCCCCCTATGCCGTACCGACGCTATTGCCGAATCTGCCGGCCTATCTTTCAAAAAAGATACCGAAAGAAAGACAAAAAAGAAAGAGGAAACCAACTGGTGTTGTAACTCATCGGCCCTAGAGAACAAAAAAGTCTGCCCGATATACCCGTAACAACAGAAGAGTAGGAATCGGCCCCAAACGAACAGATTCTGGAAGTATTCTTGATATTTTGGAAGTGGTTAGAAATAGACTGCATAAAGAAGTTGGTTGCTCCGTTCATGAAGAAGGCTGATCTGAAGAAGTAATAAGGTTTTATTTAGTCACCAGACTGCACTTCTACGTGAAAGGAGTCAATTCAAAAAAAGGCAGAAAAATGAGAACGGGCGAAACACCTTAAACTAAGCCATTGCTAACGCTGTTGTGAAGTGCTGGAGCAAGTGAAGGAAATAAGCGGCAAAATGCGTGAACATAAATATATGCAGCGGTGACAAATCTGGTCATATATTTCATAAAGCAGTAACTTTATGTCTCTCCAATAAGTATGCAGTAGCTGGTAATGCTGTTTGAAAACCTTGTGGTGCGCCTCCTGTTCTGCGAAAAACGCGAATTGTAAATAATGCATCTTCCCTTTTACTTTGTGAGAATTACATGCCTTCATCCTACCTGTCATCTCCATGTCCCTTTTGTTTTGTGTGCTGCAGCTTGGGTGTTTGTGAATAAACAGTTGTTGCGGCCGACACTCCTTCATTCCTCGTTTATCCCTGGCATGAATCCCATACTATTACTATTGACGTTAAGCATTAATGGAAAGAGCTGTATAACCTCCGAATATGCAGTGCATTATTTATTTATTTATTTATTTATTTATTTACTTATTTATTTATTTATTTATTTATTTATTAGATACTGCAGACCTTGATCAGGTCCAATTTCTTTCTTTCCAGCGAAACAATGCAGGCATGAGTGACATACACTACGTGAACGTCCCAACGAGCCAAGCGCATTGATTAACGTTGTTTGAACATGTGCACAGCGCAGATGTAAAGTTCAATTCAAGGTCCGCTTAGCCATTTCAGCAAAACCCACGCAAATGTCGCGGTAATATTTCAATTTGTCGGCGCGGCTACTGCGACGCACTGCCGGCCACGAGGGCCTCGAGGCCCTGCAACGCCAGACTGAGCAACTAGAGGAGCGAGTGGCAGCCCTCCCGACTCAAATCATGTAGGCAGTCCGCGAGTCCTTCAAGGACATGTTCAAGGCGGCCCTAACGCAAGCACTCCCCGAAATTGTGGCCTATGTCACTGACTCGGTCCTTAAGGCCGTGCAGACCTGGGTCAGCACCCAAATTAAGAACACTTGCTGCGACTCCCCGCTCCTCAAGCGCAAGATAGCCTCCCGTCAGTCAGCGGAGGAAAACTGTTCAGGACCGGCTCCGTGTGGGTCAGCGCAGTCCCCGACTGGGGCTGCGCCGCTTACCGGCCTGAGCCAGGCCCCTGTCCCTTAAAGTAAATACAACAACATGGCTAGCCGGCCTAACAGGACAGGAAAAAATTTTGAAAAATTGGAGATCATCCAACGGAACTGCAGGGGCTTCAGGGCATGGAAAAAGCGGTCACACCTCCAGCTCTACTTGCAGTCCCTGGGTGACATGCCGGCACTCGTTGCCCTGCAGGAGCCCAGCATGGACGCTAAATTCTCAGGCTACAACACTTTCCAGGGGGGCCAGTCGACGTGCATCCTCGTGAACAAGGCTTATACCGCAGTTCAGGTCGACTTAGACTTGAGCACCGAGCATGAATACACAATGGTCCGGGTGCTGCCTCTCAGACGCCACGACCCGTCAATACATATCCTCAATATATACTGCCCCCCGCGTGAGCCGCACATAACTTTCAGTGAAATTTTCGTTCGCGCAATCAAGCTTACAGACAAAGAACCCCTATTGATCGTTGGAGATTTCAATGCTCCAAGCCTTCACTAGGGCTATCACTTCGAAAAAGCCAGAGGACGTAAGTCGGCGGAGCTCATCTCCACTCTTCGCCTCACGTTGCTCACGGACCCGGCATACCCCACCCGATTGGGGAACTCGGTAACCCGTGACACGTGTCCTGACCTCTCTCTTGTTAAAAATACTAGAGACGCTGCATGGGGAACTTGGGCGGTTCTCTAGGCAGCGAGCATTGCCTTCTCCGTGTTACACTCCTAGCAAAGGCAGCGCGCAAAAAATGGGGTCAAGCCAAGCTGACCGATTGACACAAATTTCGAAAGCAAACAATCCCTCCGGTACTCTTTTCCGGCGGCTACGTGGAGTGAGCTAAACACATAGACGACATTCGGAAACGACCCGTCACTACACTACAAACTTCCGAAGAGATCCCCGCAGTGGACACACACCTCCTGCACTTGTGGGAGGCGCGCCGGAGCTTAACTAAACGGTGGAAAAAGCAGAAGACTAATTGCAAACTACGCTCCCGCATAGCTCAACTCACAGAGCAGGCTGCGTCGTATGCTGCCCAGCTCTCAGATTGAAATTGGATAGCACGCTGCGATGGTGCAGCTGATCAGATGAGCTTGAAAGGGACATGGCGTCTCCTTCGCAATCTCATCGACCCCTTTCAAACGAGAGGGGAGACGCAAAAGCAGCTTCGACGGGCTCTGCACGGGTACCAAGGTACGACGGCGCAGCTTGCGGACACCCTGTGCGACAGATATCTCTGTCGTACGGAGGACCCGACTGGGCCCGAGTGCACGTACTCTGGCAAGCCTAATCAAACACTCGATTCTCCTTTTGAATTGCACAACCTTAAGGCGACCTTAGCTAAAATGAGCCAAGGAACGGCTCCGGGACGGGATCGCATAACAGTGAACATGTTAGCGAACCTCCTGGACTCAGTGTACATCCACTTGTTAGAATGCATGAACCAAATCTGGGAACGGCGTCTACTCCCTCCCGAATGGAAAGTGTCCCTTGTGACGTTCATCCCCAAAGCAGGTAAGGCCGTAAATACGGACAACCTGAGGCCTATATCACTGACCTCGTGGGTGGGCAAACTTATGGAGACGCTGGCACGGGTGGTGATGGTGGTGAAAAACTTTATATTTGGGAGCCTTAAGTGATTACATGCTAATGACGGGTCGGCTCTTGGCTGCGTGTTGTGGCCGGAAGCTGGTGCTTCCCAGCGACACCCAAAGCCCAGTCCGTCAGCCGCTTTTGAACGGCCGGGTCAGAGCTGGACACCGCAGCCTCCCATCGCTCGAGGTCGGAGAGTTGCCAAGTGGCTGGAGGGTGGAATTCCGAGCATTTGATCATAATGTTCAAAATCAGCTTTAGGTGCCCCACACAGGGTGCACTGCGGCGAGAACAGTCCTGGATGGATCAAAGATAAGAAAGCAGGGGATGGGAATGTACGGGACTGAAGCTGGCGCCACGTCACCTGTTGTAGCTTAGTCATAGATTTATGAGGAGGAGGGTAGATGATTCGTTGATCACGGTAATGGAGAGAGATTTCGTGATAGGATACCATGCGCTCGCGAGCATCTCCCCAGGCAGTGGCAGTCCCTGCTCGGCTGACGTATTCTCGAGCAAAAAAGTGAGTAGCTGCTTCGTTGCCTGGGTGACCCGTGTGAGCGGGCACCCATATTAATTGAATAGGGTGTTCGGGTGGGGGGAGGGAGGCGAGGAACCGGAAGGCTGGGGTGGAGATCCGACCGCGAGCGAAGTTCCGTACGGCGGATTTAGAATCGCTAAAGATGGTTGTGGCTCGGGTAGTAGCTATGGCGAGGGCAACCGCCGCCTCCTCCGCCTCCAGGGAAGTGGAGGCAAAAGTTGCACCGGCCGCGACCAGTTGCAAAGAGTTGGAAACAGCGCTGAGGGCGAACGCAGGGCGGGAGGGGTATGAGGCAGCATCTACGTAAACGGTCTCTGGCTGGAAGCCATAGTGTTTGTGAAGAGCTTCTGCCCGTGCCTTGCGGCGAGCGACATGGTGCTCTGGGTGCATATTCTTTGGCAGGGGATGTACCTTAAAGGTCCACTGAAAGGGGTCACAAAGAAGGATAAACAACGCCATAACACTGATAGTTATTGAACCACCCATCATTCTCCCGCAAAAATTTTCGATCTAGCTTCTGCAACACCAGAGATATCGGCGATTAAAAATGACCCTTCCAATTTTCCCTCTCAACTCGTACGCCGAAGGGAGCCATAAAAAAACAAAGAATACAAGCAAGTTCAAAGCTCCGCCCAGACATACGTCACTTCGGCGAACTTCCGGTTGCCGCGCGCCCGCTCGCTGGTGGCGTACTCGCGCCAACCCGTCCTCGCTTGCACACGCCTGAGGAGTTCGCCAGTTCGCGCAGCGACGGTTAGTGTAACCGCGAACCCGTGGTTATCCTATGTTACACGGCGGACCAAACCATGGTTGCACCACTAACCGCGGTTATCGCAAACCGAGCTTGACGACCTCGGTTTGCGGCATTAACCGAGATTATGACGGCGTCTGTTGACAGAAGCTACTCGTCGGCGCCCGAGTGCGCGAAACGTACGAGCGGGTCTGCTTCACAAAGTTATTCATTTGCCCACTGTATCACGTTTAAAGATCGATGTATAGAATATGGTGCCGCCCGACGTCTTCGATTACGGCCGACAGCGCAGCGACTGCGTACTGAAGCCTTGTCGTGCCTACAGTATCGTTTGAACGGCTTGTTGCTGAGCAGAACGCCAAAAAATACGCGGCCTTAGCTATGAAAGTACACGAGTTTTCAACGCTTGCAGCACGGGATGCCGCGAGCAGGCTGAGGTACGTTACACAATTACCGCGGGGGTGGAACGTGCGAGCGCGGCGAACGCCGGCGCCGTGCGTGACCGTCCCTAGTCGTTGCTAGGCCTACATTGTTTCGCTTCGAAGCCGTGGCGGTCGACGCTTTGGAACATGATCAACGCTGTCGTAAATCGTCTACTTATGAAACTGCCTTATAGTGATTCCTATCCTGCCATAGTAAAATATTTATAGGATTAACTCTGCCGACGCATTAATTGCAGAGCTAGTACGAGCAGATCGGATCAGCCGAAATGCACCAGCGGCAGCTGGCTTGAGCAGAAACTAGCTTGTATCACGGCTATCGTTCTTACCAGCAATTTGCTGCTGGTCAGCGATCCTCACGAGGGCTTCGTACTTGATATTCGGCTCAATATTCCAGACGCCAACAAATTTTAGCACGCTTTATTTCGGACATCGGTGCTAACGATCCGCCGTGTCGGTCGCGAACGGTATGCGGGAGGAGGGGCCACAGCGGCGGCGTTTACGGCGGTCAAGGAGGTGCTGCCATCGTGCGGTGCTTGACCGTGCTGTTGACGCCTCGTCGGACGACACTCCGATACTCCTGAAACCATGTTATATAAATAAGATATTTGTAAATGAAGCTTCGTTTTGCCGATCCCTGCGTCGCTTCGGTTGCACTTAATGGGCAATGGCCACCTAACCGATTAGGGCGGCGAGCTGTAACAGCCCGCACAGAGTTCGAGCAGCGCACGAGCAGACGACTTTCGCAGCTACCGGAAGTGTGTCCGTGACGTCATGGCTGCAGTGGCCGCAGCGAATGGCAGCTTCTGGCTTGCTTGCCAGTCAACATGCCCGTGACGTCACGGTCCTGGGAAATAGTTCCATGCGACACCGCCAAACGACATCCTCTGTGCCCGCGAAGTTCAAAAAACGCTGTTTTTAAAAATTAATAATAAATCACTGGCTTTGTTCTAAGGAGTTATACTTTGGTTTAATGCTCAAAATAATTCGTTCTACACATTGAACGCGTTTATCAGTGTCTTCTTGGGGGCCGTTTCCGTGGACCTTTAAGAACGCGGTGTATCGCAGGGGGAAGTGTATGTTGTGTACAGCAGTGATCGGGAGGTGAGAGATGGATGCGAGCAAGGATGTTCGGGCCGGTGAGGGTAGATGATAATCGCTCCAACTAGGCTGAGCGGTGGGCTTCCGTGAGCTCAGCTAGGGAGTTATGGATGCCCATGTGAAGAAGGCGTTCATTGGAAGTGTAGCGGGGTAAGTTGAGGGCAGCCTTGTACGCCTGTCGGATAAGGGCGTTAACCTTGTCTTCCTCCACCCGCGTGAGGAAAAGGTAGGGGAGCGAATACACAACACGGCTCAGGACAAATGCCTGTACCAGGCGTCTGAGGTCATGCTCGCGCATGCCACGATGGCGATTGGTTATGCGGCGAATGAGGCGGATTGTTTGATGAACCATCACCGTCAGCTTAGTGATGGTTGCGGTATTCTTGCCATTGTTTTGTATCAGAATATCGCCTCTCTCCATACCTGGAGGCCAAGTGCTTCTTTGCAGCAACCATGTTCGGGTTTCGCCCGAATATGTCCGCACAGGACATCCTCCTCCAGCTACACAGAGACGTAATACAACCCACAGCTATGCAACGTAATGACAAAGCCATCCTCGCCCTTGATCTGAAGGGGGCTTTTGACAATGTTAAACACAGTAGCATCCTGGCCAACTCGAGCTCAACCAATTGCGGAGCTAGGGCCTACGCGTATGTAAGAGATTTCCTCTCTAAACGCAAGGCCTTTCTTCAGATTTAGGACGAGGAGTATGGCCCTTACGTCATGGGAACACGGGGAACCCCTCAGGGAGTGGTACTATCCCCACTTCTGTTCAACATAGCTATGATGCGCCTCCCAAGCCAACTGACACGGGTGGAAGGAAATCAACATGCATTTTATGCAGATGACATTACTATCTGGACCACCGACGGGAGCCTTGGGGAAATGGAGGAGCGCCTTCAGCGGGCCGCTTCCATAGTCGATGCGTATGCTATCGACTGTGGGCTCCAATGTGCTCCAGCCAAATCAGAGCTTCTGCATGTTAGAACGAACTCAAAGGATAACACAGCAATACACATCTCTTTGTCGAGAGGTCCTATCAGAGAGGTGGAGGAGAGAGGTGGTGTTCATTCACCACAGACTCAGACCGGACTCCACTATTGCAAAATTCAAGAAGGTAGGCGAACAGGTTCACCGCGTCTCCAACAAGCGGGGCGGTCTGCGGGGCAGGGATGCGCTTCGGCTCGTCCATGCTTTCGTGACTAGCCGGATCC
This sequence comes from Amblyomma maculatum, assembly GCF_055883805.1. Lineage (NCBI taxonomy): Eukaryota > Metazoa > Arthropoda > Arachnida > Ixodida > Ixodidae > Amblyomma > Amblyomma maculatum. The sequence continues at coordinate 476,680,870 of NC_139344.1, read as the reverse complement.
TCTACGCCGTGTCATACCTTCGCACTACTAAGCAATACGATGAGCGAATAGACGCCATCATCCGCAAGGCAACTAAGCGAGCCCTGGATCTCCCGGTGGCTACCTCTAATGCAAAACTCAAGGCTTTGGGGGTGCTCAACTCCTACCAGGAGCTGCGGGAGGCCCATCTCGTGAACCAGTATACGCGGCTCATGCAGACGGCGCCCGGGCGCCGCCTGCTTAGCCGCTTACGTATCCAACATGATTGCACTCCAGAGGAGTCGAGGCGCATCCAAGATCTGTGGCGCGATATCCTCTGGTTATCTCCGCTACCCCGTAACATATGGACACCGACACGCACGAAAGCAGACGACAAGCGCGGGCTCGGGCGCTTGAGGGGCGGTACGGCTCCTGACCCGGTGTATATTGTGTAGACATAGCAGGGCCGTCGCCAACGGGATTTTACACGGCCGCCGTTGTTCACCGGGAAATGCACGTTGATGGACTCTCCTTCCGAGCACAAAATTCAGCGCGAGCCGAGGAAGTAGCGATAGCGCTTGCTGCCGCGGACCCGAATTCAAGGATGATCATAACGGACTCCCGAAAAGCGTGTGTTCATTACTTAGAAGGAGAGATCTCCCCCTTAGCGAGTCGAATTCTAAGGCGGACTGCCACAGCTCCAACGTCAAACAAAATAATTTGGGCTCCTGGCCACCAGGGCTTACGAGGTAACGAAACCGCTGACGCTGCTACCCGAGCGCTTACTCACCGCGGGCTCCTCATCAAAGCTCTTCTGACTCGGAGACAAACCAGCCGCTTCTGCGGTTCAAAGAAATCATAAAGTATTATAGGCAACCTGCAATGGAGTTTGCTGAGACATGTGGTGACACCTGGCGGCCGACGGGGGCTACTACTGAGGCGGCGCAGAAGCTGACGCCGTAAATGTTGCGGCCGCTGTGTTCCTTCTGCGTTCGCGTTTTGTTATCCCAGTGAGTGTGATTTACTCATTTAGTGACTTCAGGGGTCTCGTGCGAGACTTCGGCTACTACGGATGTGAACAAGAATAAAAATAAGCGCAGGGGCGGCGAGAAAGACTGCCACAATCGCGAAGGAAACCCAAGCGTACCGCTTGCTGGGAGAACCTGAAGAGAATGATGAGAGAAGGGAATAGTGGCTGTGAGAGAGTAATGTAACTGAAATTCGTTTTGTTATGGGGCCAGTGGCGTACAGACGCCAAGGAGCTAAAATAAGACCATTGCCCATTGAGCGGAAGAAACGCTATAAACTTCTGACTCGGGAGTCGCACGCTGGTTGGGGCACTCTCCTCAGTACGCGCTCCGCGCTGTAAAATCTGGCGTGTACTAGTATATGCTGTGCAGGATCGAGTGGCATTGTCATTTTAAAGGACGTAATGTCCAGAAAAGCAACAAAGCCGCGCAGCCGCAGCATCGAATTCCAGCCGCGTTTCATCGGAGGCGAAATTTAAAAAAAAATGCTCGTGGATCTGTGAACCGCATTTCTAATGCAGTGTCTATTAGGAACCTCAAAGCCAAAATATGTTCAAAACTTCCAATTACAGATTTGGATAAGCATATTTATCTGTAAAATAGTTATTAAGGCGCTGAAAAAGTCGAAGTGACGGAGTGTGGAGGCCCGTGATACTGTGTACGCGGAGCATGGAACTTCATTCTATCGTTCCGCGCCAAACATTTCTTGCACCGACTGCTCAAGCTGCTGAAGAGTTTCTTGTCCCAGTCGATAGACCGTTCCATCATTAGTAGCAACCGTAAAAAATCCTAACTCTAGCGACCTCATTTAGTGAAGCTTTGCCGTTGAGTACCAGCATTTCCCGCCGGCTTTCCCCAAGCTTGTGGTACGGAGGTATAAAATGCATGCCATTGTTGTTGTTAAGAACTTTATTTTTCCACTTAAACAGGAGGCCCCCTACTCCCCGCCCCCGACACGCAGACCTATGAGACGGAGGCCGGGGCCTCGGTGACCAAATGCTGCAGTTTTCGTTGATGACGCACGCTACAACCACACAGTGCTTGCAATCGCCACGACATCCGTAGCGGGTACAGCACCATGCCTCCTGTAACCTCCGCGGCACTGTCTAAAGGTGCACCACGAACAAACGTGTTCGTCATGGTATTAAACTGTAAAGCGCAACCGCGAGAAAATTGTTATGCTGCTGTAATCAAACAGCAAGAACAAAAAAAAAGAAGAAACGGCGATCAATCTCTTCTCATGATAAGTGGAAGGCTTAGCGCGGAACAAACAAGGACAAGAGAGGCACACAGGACGAGCGCTAACTTACAACTGAAAATTGGAAAGGAAAATGTACGAATTCGAGGAAAAATATGTGCGCATGCTCTATAAAGCCCTGAATTTACATGACTGGAAAGTTAATTCAAGATAATCTAGGGCCACCCAATATAATCTTGGGTGGCCCTAGATTATCTTGAATTATCTTTCCAGTCATGTAAATTCAGGGCTTTATAGAGCATGCGCACATATTTTTCCTCGAATTCGTACATTTTCCCTTCCAATTTTCAGTTGTAAGTTAGCGCTCGTCCTGTGTGCCTCTCTTGTCATTGTTTCTTCCGCGCTAAGCCTTCCACTTATCATGTATTACCAACTAGCCCAGAACTCTACTTTGCTCAATCTGTTCTCAGGTTCTCTCTGAACTTTCAATGTTTTCAATAATTTATTAGTTTCTTAATTCATCATCACATATCCGACTGATGCCTTAAGGCAATGAATTACAAAAAAAAAATCTCGGTCTACTCACGCGAAATTCAAAGTTGTGCGCGCGGGTGTTCCGTCGCGAGCGGCGCACACTTCGCGGTGACGTCGACACAATTCACGTTCTAAACATGACCATTCTCGAACAGGCGGTGTCCTTTTGCCAGTATTGGTTTTCGGAAGTAGCTCTGAAGGCATTTGATTGCCTTAAAACCGCAGAAAATGAGAGCCGAGATGCTTCCCGCCGTACAACGGCGAACGCAACCCGACCGCGCCGGCCGCCTCAGATTAGCCGACGCCGCCGTTGGCGGCGCTGAACGCTGCACTCCACTAAAACCCCTTGATGCTTTGAAAGTTACGCCAACGATTGAACTTTGCCGCCGCCGCGCTACCTCCTCGCCTCCTCCTCGCCCCTTGCGCGCCCCTTCGCTGAAGGCCGGTTCTCCGCCCGATTTCCTGACCGACGATTGGTCTCCCTGCCGTTGCCCTTGGAAACCAACGCGCGTCCGGCGTTTTCCTCGTGTTTTCTTTGTCCTTCGCGCCATTTTTCTCCTAGTCTCGGCAAGCGAATATTGCGCGCTGTACTTTTATTGCAGCGTGCAAGCTCTATGCCGTTCTGTTGCGCGTACAACTGCAGCAAGCGGCCTGAAGATTGTTATGCGGTACTCATGATACCTCAAGACAAGCGTGACGGCTTGCGCACGAGTCAATGGATTCACAAGATTAGTCGAAAGAAGTTTATTCCTAGAAAGAACAGAGTTGTTTGCGACGTAAGGTGCCTTTCTCACTCCCCGTAATAACGCGTCCCCTGACGCTGCGTTTTTTCATTCCTGCTTGCTCCTCAATATTTTTCCGGCGGCAACGTGTTCATTGTATAAAAATAAGGTTGTCCTCTGCAGCATGCTGAATATTCTGCGAGGCTCCAAGGCTCCATCCTTTAACACGATGTCGACTTCTGTGCAGTCAGAAATAGGGCACTGTAATCTGCTTTTTGCTGTCAGAGATAACTGGAAAATTACAGTCTCACGATTGCATTTGTCGCGATTATGCTAGGATCCCTGGCCTCCTTCACTAAAAATCGAAATTTGGGCTTGTAGAGGAGCTAGTCTTTCCAGCTTGTACTTGTAGTGCGCGTCGGTTACTCGGGAGCAAAGAATTCTGGCCCTGAAAAATTTTGGCAAGTAAACCCGAGGTATTGCGAGTAATCTGCACTAGTTAGGTCGTACTGCATTTTTTTTTCCGTTCTTGAATGTGTCTTGCCATGCTTCAACGCACGCGTATGTTAAAAAGTATGCGTTCGTTTTATCAGGAATACGGCCAATGTGCAGAAGGTGTTCACATGATCACACACGCTTCACTTTAACCATGACTACTAGGCGTTGGCAGTGTTGTGCCTGGCCAAAGCCGCCCAGAAATTCAGCCGGACGCCAGACTTCTTCGGCTAACGCCTCCTTCACAAACTCTGGATACTTCTCTGCAAAGCACCAGTGCACTGGAGGCGAGCCGTACCAAAGGGAGAGAAGCGACGTGTTTCAACATGAGCTGAACGTCCAGACAGCACGGCGCGCCGTGGCCCTGACGGTGAACCCTTCTCGCTCCGCGGCATATTTGAAGCGAGAGCGCAGCAAGCTCTCCCATTGGCCCTGCGAAAGTGCTGCCGTCGGATTGGACCATTTTGAGCGTCAACGGTTCTCGGCGACGGAGTCTCAAGTGCTTCCGTTCGAGACTCCGAGTGTGAGTTCGTCACTAGCGTCCATCGGGAGCAGTTCGCCCCCTGACAGTGCGGACGCGGCGGAATCTCCCCGGCCGTCGCTGCGCGAGAACAGTCGCGTATGGCTATGTTAGCTTTCGGCCCCAGTGCCGAAATCCTTGTGTAAATGCATGTAAATAGTGTATAAAGCCTTTTCTTCATCTCACCAACGCCGACTCGGATTAATCGCTACCGCCCAGGGAGCTGACAGCCCTCGTTCACGAAACGGGTGACGAGCGCTGCGTTACCAACTCCTTGGCACTACCCTGTTGACGGTGGGCTACTGTGTGATAACCCCACCGGCACAACATTGGTGGCAGTTGCGGGATCCACTGGCACAACCCTGTTGACGGTGGGCTACTGTGTGATAACCCCACCGGCACAACATTGGATGGCAGCTGCGGGATCGACCGGCGTCAGGCACCTCGGCGCGGTGAGTACCATGAAGTTTCCCTCAAACGCCAGACTTCTCTAACACACAGGGTAGCTTAGAGAAAGGCTGAGCGTAGCATTGTGTTAACCTTGCGTGTTTCAAGCCTACAGGAAGTGTTTTGAAAACCAAGGGATGCTGACAGGGCAATCAGTTTGAGAAAGGCTTGCGCATCTCTTGCTAGGAGCGAGATAGCGAACGTATAGTACACTATTCTAAAACGCCAAACAAGAGGCCGGTAAAAGATGGAGAGTTACAAGGTCAGAGAACTTCTCCAAATTTGTGATGAGTTGGGCATTGATTTGGGCTCAACAAAAAGAAAAAAGGAAATTCTTGAGATCATGCAGGCAGAAGAAGTGACGGTTGTGGAAGCCGCGAGGCCTGGGATGATATTCAAGAGAGAAAAAAGAAAGAGGATCGTGAACGTAGGGAACGTGTAGCCCACCCACCCACTGTGTAGCCCACCACCAGGCTTAGTATTAGGGCACCACTACGAGCAGAAGGCGTGAATCGGCTAAGTATTGGGCGGCTAGTCCTCTTTTTTCTGTTTTCCCCTGCGCATTTGCGCTTTTCACCGTGTTGATATAACGCTCGCAGAGAGATTGTAACTATAAAGTGATGTCTACGCAGTCTCCCGGCCAGGGGCGCTCCCCCTGGTCGGCTTTCATTACTCCTCACGATCTACCTCTGGAAACGTTCCAACGATCTGGCGTTCCAAACATTCCTGTGGCGCTGGTGCCCAAGGATGGCGGATTTATTAAAATGAATAACCCTGGGACTGTTCGAGCTGCTCTCCAGGCAGCCTCTACCCTGTATGACTCGATCACAGAAGTGAGGCAGTTTGGGCGTGGCGGGATACTGTGCCGATCTCCAGACCTCAATTGCGTGAAGGATCTGCTTAAATGCAATTCATTTGGATCACTTCAGGTGAGCAGCTTTATCCCTACTCATCTTGCATGCACAAAGGGATTAGTCCGAGGAGTAGACTCTTCTTTAACTCCAGCTGAGACCCTCGACCTTCTTTCGGCGGCTGGTGTGGTAGCGGTGTACCGTTGCAGCCGGGAGGTTAATAATACGCGGGTACCAACAGAGTCGGTGATTGCCACATTTGCGGGAACTTCATGCCCGTCAGAGATAAAAGCATGGCCATTGATCTTCCGTGTGGATCCTCTTGATTCTAAGCCACTGCAGTGCACTAATTGCTGGCGATATGGTCACAGTGCTCGTGGTTGTAAGTCCTCCGTGCGGTGTTCAAAATGTGGCGATGGTCATCATTCGTCATCATGTTCACAACAACACGACAAATGCTGCCTTTGCGGTGGAGCCCACGCTGCAAACTCCTTGGAGTGTCCATCTCGAAAACAGGAGCTGCAAATTCTAGAGGTAATAGATAGAAAACGCTGTTCGCGTCGTGACGCTGTAATAGAAGTTAAGGACCGATTACACGGTTATGCAGGTGTGTCAGCCCGATCAGGTGTGCCTATGGATGCATCAATCTCAAAGGCGATAATGACTGCAGTGGAAGCATCAATGAATAAAATGGTCGACCGAATAGTTGCTACTGTCACAGAGTGTTTTTCTAACGTTCTGGCAGTTCAGCTAACGCAAGCCCTGCAATCAGGAACAGCCCCTTTCATAGCAAATATGCCCTCTGAAAGCTCTCAACTGCTTGAAAGCACTACTGTTGCTTCGCCTAACAAGGCTGCTCTCCCAGATGACGATGAAAACATTGATGACGCAGAGATGGTAGAATCAGATGTGAGAATTCTAAAACGGTGTGGGTCTCCCATGTCCAATCATTCTTCTCCGCGGTCCCAACCAAAATCAAAGAAACATCAGCATACATTAAAGCCAAAGGATAATATTTTGGGGCAGGCAGTTGCGGCTGCCAAGATTTCACAATCATAGGGGCACTAAGAGTTATCCAGTGGAACTGTCGTTCAATTCTAACAGCTTCAACAGATTTAGTTTACATTTCTTCTCAATATAATCCACACATAATTATTTTGCAAGAAACTTGGCTAACAGCCGAAAAGCATTTCTATTTACAAAATTATCATTCATTCCGACAAGATCGCCAATCAAAAGGAGGAGGTTTAATTATATTTGTCTGTACAAAATTCTGTCACAGGGCTAAGATTTCTTTCCAGTTATCTTCTATAGATTGTGAGTTATTGGCCCTAGACTTTGAAATTCCTGGGCACTGTCCGTTTTCCTTAGTGAATGCTTATTTCCCTAGCGGTGTACAAGATACAAAACCTCTAGATCTACTATTAGTTAATTGTCGAAACTCAGTTCTTCTGGCTGGTGATTTTAATTCGCATCATGTGTCATGGGGCTACAAGACAGATAGTTGTGGCAAGCGTCTTTGGGATTGGATAACAAATAATAACTTTTCCTGTAGAAATTCGGGTTCGGCCACATTTATAAGAAAACACAGTAAATCTGTGTTAGATTTAACTTTTACCTCTCCCAGTCTCTTCGTTAATAATTGGTCGACACTTGATTGTGGCACCTCTAGTGACCACATACCGATTGCGTTTGAGGTTAATCACCCTGTAACTCCAGCGACTTCTCAGTTGAAGTCATTTATAAACTATAATAACTTTCAGTCAACGTTACGCTCTAATCTTGAGTCATTGACTAACACGGATGAAGAAGAAAAATCAAAACGCCTATGCTCGGTGATTGAGGATTGCCGTAAGAAGTCTGAGATCTTGGTACGGAGCTCAAAGGGGAATACTTCAGCTGTTTGGTGGAATGCTGATTGTTCCCGAGAATACAGACGTAGAAAGGCGGCATGGAAACAGCTTCTCCACAACCAGTGCCCGAAAAACTGGCAGGATTACAAGTTCATTGCTGCTACTTTTAAACGTACAGTTGCAAAAGCGAAGGACGAGTATGATGCTAAGCATTTTGATTTCCTTTCTAAATCTGGCAATCGAACTGCTCTTTTTGGTTTTTTACGCTCGCGGAAAAAGATTCCGCACGCACAAAATCTACATTCCTTCATTTTGACTCCACATGAAGCAATAGACACAATTGAAACAATTGCCAAAGGACTGGAGAAGCGTTTCTCGTCTGCACTTCCTTCGGGCTCGATACCTGTAATGCCAATGGAACCAGTTAATTATGATCCCCAAATTTCCGTTTCTGAGCTTTCTCCTATAGTTATGAGATTACCAGCCGCTGCTCCCGGTCCTGATAAAGTAACTTCAAAAATGTTAAAAATTCTTTTTGACGAGTCACCTCAGACGTTATTAGAGCTAGTAAATTATTCCATTAAACATGCTTGGATACACCCAGAATGGAAACTTGCCAAAATAATTCCTTTACTTAAGAATAAAGGCGGTGCCTTGTCCATTGATAATATTAGACCAATTGCATTAACATCAAACATTGCAAAATTAATTGAAAGAGTCATACTTATACGTGTTTCGGAATTCATGAATAAAGAAAATATCCTCAGCCCTTGCCAAATTGGTTTCCGTCAAAAGTGTTCCATCTGGAATGCGCATGCTGATCTCGAAAGTCGAGTTCTTTTAGCGCGACGCCAAAAAATGTACGCTGCGTTGATAACGCTAGATATAGCCAAGGCCTATGATAGCGTTGAGCATAGCATTCTATTGCAAAAATTGAAATCTCTTCAGTTTCCACATTATTTAGTAGCCTGGATATCTGAATTCCTCCAAAACCGAGAATTTTACTGTGCACTAAATGGCGTCCATTCTGGCAGATATAAGCAAGCCAGGGGAGTGCCGCAAGGAGCAGTCCTTTCACCAGTCCTTTTCAACATACTACTCAGCTCAATACCAGTTAATTATGACGTTCGCACTTACGTATATGCGGATGATATTGCGTTTTTTGCAACTGCATCGGATATTCAATCCCTTTATCTCCACTTGCAAACGTACCTAAACTCTATTGAGAATTGGTTGTGTGGCTTGCGTCTCACATTAAATGTCAACAAAAGCGCAGTCCTCGTATTTAACATAAAAGATTCTGTAAGTATGTCTGTAATGTATCAGCAGCAAATAATACCACAGGTAAAATCATTAAAGTATTTAGGGGTCACTTATGATGATAATCTTTCATGGCAGCCCCACATTAACCATATTGCTACGAAAGGGGCTCGGGCCGTGGGCATGTTGCGCCGAATTAGTCGTCCCAGGTCTGGAATGCGGAGAGATGTCCTTTTAATGATTTATATTATGTATGTGCGTCCAATTTTAGAGTTTGGTTCAGTCTTGTTTTCTGGATCAGCAACTTATAAAATTCGACCGCTAGTTCTGTTGGAGCGAGAAGCACTTAGGTTGTGTCTGGGACTTCCAAAATTTGTTGCCAACAATGTGCTCTACCTTGAAGCCCGGATTCCACCCTTGATATATAGATTACAAATTCTAACCGTTCAGACGTACTTAAGGATATATGAATCAGAGTTTCACCGATCTATGTCTATTTTTTGCTGTCAACCGACCTCCTTTTTCGGTGTCCATTGGTCTAAATTTCACACCCCGCAGGTTGTTATGGTCAAAAATTTGCTGGACCCTTTAAATGTTTCCCTTCCTAGTATTCTACCCATACAAACCATCGGTTCATCTATTAAAATTGTCTTTGACGACATATTCCCGAATAATGCTAAAAACTTATCATCCGTTATTCTAAACGGATTATTAGAAGACCATTTAAGAAGTCTTTCTGCTAGTTTAGTTGTAGCTACTGACGCATCTCAAAGTAATGAAAAGGCGGGTGTTGGTATATATTGTCCACATTTAGACTGGTCTTTTTCTGTCCGGCTTCCGGACTTCACCCCAATTTTTGAGGCAGAGTTTCTGGCGGTGGTACTCGCTTTACGAAAATTAGACTCCTCTTTTTCTAAAGTGGCAGTAATTTCCGACTCTCTATCCTTGTGTTCATCTCTCTCTTCGTCGGTGGATTCTGCAATAGTAAAAACCTTTGTCTCCCTGATCCCTAGACATTTGAAAATTGTACATATGGTATGGGTTCCAGGCCACAGCAATGTGACTTTAAATGAATATGCTGACAATTTGGCAAAAGAGTCCCTTAATGGCCCCGTATTATCTATCCTTCCGGCGACCGCGTACATCACCGCAGCGAGGTTTCGAAGAAACGTCCTATTAAATATGAAAAATGGACATCTTTTAAGATCTGATGACTACCTGCATCTAAATTATTCTTGGAATAGAAAATTATGTCATTCACGGCAACTTGAGATTTCACTAACAAGGCTGCGATGCCGTATCCCACCTTTAAATTTCTATCTTTACAGGTCTGGTTTGGCACTGTCTCCCGTCTGCGCATTTTGCGGTGAACAAGAAACATTAGATCACTTTTTATTGTTTTGCCGCCGCTTTACTACGCTGAGAAAGCAGTTGATGGAAAGGCCATTGCAACAGCTTGGCCTTAGTTTAAGCAGCCCGACATTGTTATCATTTGGCGCCACAATCCTTGGGCACAGTCACAGGTCTGTGTTAACTGCCATGCAAAATTTTTTACTTGACTCAAATCGTTTGCCTTGCTAAATATTTAAACATCACTTGCTCTAAAATTGTAGTGTCAATCTCCCGTGAGTGTTACCACTTTTCATTTTATATTTCACTTATCTCCCGTTTTGTTTCCTTTGCTCTACCCCTCAAATCATTTTTTTTTTATGCAAGTATATTAAAAAAAAAAAAAAAAAAAAAAAATCTTTGCTACCCAATTCTTGGCCGATCCCCCTCTGTGGGTATGTGCCATAAGTTATTTGGACAACAACAACAACAACAACAACGTCACGAGAAAGAGGACGCCCGCGTATGGCAACTGATGCAGCTGGAGGTTTCAGCACATAGAATGAGCGTGGAAAAGATTAAAGCTTTTAATGCCATTCATTGTAACGGTTCAATACCGCGAAACTGTCCACCACCGTTCCTCATCGCCGAGGATATGGCAGTGTATTTGGAAGATTTCGAGCGTGTCTGCAAAAGTAAGCGCTTCGAGCGAGATACTTGGGCACAAAAATTGGTAGCTATTCTCTCCGCTGAGGCGTCGGAAGAAATCAAGCGCGTGATAGATGTTGACTTGAAAAGCTACGATTACCTGAAAGAGTCATTACTGAAAAGACATCGGCTGTCACCAATGGAACTTAGGGACAGGTATCAGCGTGAGAAAAACTGTACCAAAACGTACTTCGATTTGGCGTATCAGTTGAAAGCCGCTGTAAGCGAATGGCTAGAAAGTCAGGAAGTCTCGGAGCAAATTGTGCTTGCACCAGAGAATGAGACACAACTTGGGGAAGCGGCCGAGCAAAGCGACCGCAGCAGCGAGCTGATCGAGTCTCGAACAGAAGTGTCTAGGGTTACCTTGGTCAAGCCACTGGCAGCTGAGACGGTTGGAGCCGACTCCATCGGCGAGAAATCCGCAGTGACACCGTCCTGCACGCCGCCTCACGTAGCTGTAAGCAATCCGATTCCACCAATCGAGAGTGGGGAATTGGCAGTAACTCAACCGCCTGACAACTCAGAAGCAGCAGTTGTACAGCGTGGCGGAGATGTAGTCAGGCTAGGAGACGACAAATTGGCAATTTCCGAAGTCAGAGTCGACGTAGATCATGACACACAGAAAAACGAAGTTGCGCTCATGGAAACTGCGCAACTCACAAGTGTTGAACAGCTAAGGCAGAACGATGACGCGGACACTGTCGAGAGCCACAACAGCGAGCGACTAGACAGGAGCCATGAATATTCCTGTCCTGACGCGCTCAATTGTATTGGCGAAAACAATAACCGTAGTGCGAACATGGACCTCACGCGATCCGAAGCGCCGCAGCTGTCGGACGAATGTGATCGTGCGCCGGTTAGCGCTGAGCGATGCGGCACACCGGCAGATCAGTGTAACTTGAGTGGCGGGCCTGCAGAGGATATGCCTAGCTCGGGGGCTGGCGTGAGCGAGCCTTGTCCTTGTTCGGACGCGACTGGCAGTGAGTCACGCGCTGCTGGCCGCGATGTAGACGCGGCACCGCACTCCGACGATGTCGGCGCCATACCCGCTCCGGTTACCGGGAGCTTGAAAGAGCAGGCACCAAAAGAAAGAAAGCAATCATTCAAGTGCAGCCGCCGAAAAAAGCGGAAAGGCAAGTGCATGAAAGAATGCTGTCACCGAAAGGTGAGAAAACACAAACGATTGCGAAAGGAAAAGAAGCGGCGATCTCAGCGGCACAAATGCACCCGTGCTGAGAAAATGCGCGATTGGTGCGCAAAGCGTAAGGAACGAGACAGATCGTTCAACAAAGCGAGTAACTTGTGCTCGTCTGTTCTTTCACGCACAAAGTGGAAAGAAAGGTCTCATAGAGAAATGGACAGTCGAGGCTGTAGCGGAGGGAGGAGAGCCAAACCGCCCGAATACTGCTACGCATTCTGCCGCCTGCGGAAGAGTGCAACAGAGTGCGAACTCGGATGCTTTGAGTCATGCATTCGAGACACAGCTACCTTCGACGAGCGTTTCGTCGCTAACGGTAATGCTCTAGGCAGATCGGGGCAAAATTGAATGACCTCCTTGCTTCCTCAGTTATGGTCTACGGTCCAAGCGATTTCAAGGAGACTCTTTTCCATTACTGATTGATAATTTTCCTTGCTACTTAATGTATCTTTAATATGCAAAATTGTTGTTTGAACCTTGTGTACTGCATCCTATACACTTGTCTCTTGTTGTAGTGGGAGCAAAAAGGGGACAATAATTTAGCTAATTGAATTTGAAATTTTGCCTCTGTCTGGTGTTTGACGGGTGACCGAGGGTACTTGCTTGAGTTGGGTGTTGCCTGTTGTCGATCGGTTTTGCAAGCCGCAGAAAAGTCTACCGTTACCAGTGGCGAGTGGCAAGGGCATCGGAGCGACCCGAGCTAAGTTGATCGACGTGCCCCGGCAACAAGGCTGTCTGCAGAGATCCTGACCTGGCGAGTGGAACCCGAGGCACGTGAGGCTACCTGGCGCCCGGACACTGTACGTGAGCTTGGAGAAACCTGGCGAACGAGCGCGCCCGGCATCCGAGCCACATGCGAGCAGCTCGTCTTCCCGGCGCATTGTCTGATGGCGGGGGTGCTGTTGTGCCTGGCCAAAGCCGCCCAGAAATTCAGCCGGACGCCAGGCTTCTTCGGCTAACGCCTACTTCACAAACTCTAGATACTTCTCTGCAAAGCACCAGTGCACTGGAGGCGAGCCGTACCAAAGGGAGAGAAGCGACGTGTTTCAACATGAGCTGAACGTCCAGACAGCACGGCGCGCCGTGGCCCTGACGGTGAACCCCTTCTCGCTCCGCGGCATATTTGAAGCGAAAGCGCATCAAGCTCTCCCATTGGCCCTGCGAAAGTGCTGCCGTCGGATTGCACCATTTTGAGCGTCAACGGTTCTCGGCGACGGAGTCTCAAGTGCTTCCGTTCGAGACTCCGAGTGTGAGTTCGTCACTAGCGTCCATCGGGAGCAGTTCGCCCCCTGACAGTGCGGACGCGGCGGAATCTCCCCGGCCGTCACTGCGCGAGAACAGTCGCGTATGGCTATGTTAGTTTTCGGCCCCAGTGCCGAAATCCTTGTGTAAATGCATGTAAATAGTGTATAAAGCCTTTTCTTCATCTCACCAACGCCGACTCGGATTAATCGCTACCGCCCAGGGAGCTGACAGCCCTCGTTCACGAAACGGGTGACGAGCGCTGCGTTACCAACTCCTTGGCACTACCCTGTTGACGGTGGGCTACTGTGTGATAACCCCACCGGCACAACATTGGTGGCAATTGCGGGATCCACTGGCACAATCCTGTTGACGGTGGGCTACTGTGTGATAACCCCACCGGCACAACAGCAGGTTACCTTCGCTTTGAAAGCTGGAGCTCTAAAACCGCGATTCCGCGTATTTACTGAGAGAAAAGTCTTCCCATCGATGCCAAATCAGCCGGAATCATTGCATCAATTTTCTGTATTTACGAAATTTAAACAATCAATAATGATTATAGTTATGATGTAAAAAATAGGGGAACATTTTGCGAGCAACAATTCTTAGCACTGTAACATATTACTCATTTCAATTGTATGCAAGAAGATTTTTTTTTTCACCTTGCCTGAGTGATTAAATCATCGCTCTCTATGTTCTCGCTACATTTCACTGAAGACAAGTTTGAGTCGCCAATATTACACGAACTCGAAAAAAAACTGAGGCCCAACGCAGTTCCATCAATTTTCTCTCACCAACCTGTCCTGAAGTAAAGGAAGTCTCCTCGACAGAGACATGAACCTCGCGCTGATAGTAGTCAGTTATTTCAGTGGCTTGCTCTTTTCCCACCTCCATTTATGAGAAAGCAAGAAAGTATAAGAATTAAAAGTCAATGTATAGTTGTCGCGTCAGATATTATGAGATAATGGAGAAATGACTGACAACGTAAGTCAATGAAAATGGAAGTATATCAATGGGTCATGGGACGGCATCAGATTAAATAGTGATGGTTATGAATAGTGATAGGTAATGATGGTGGCTGTTACGGATAATAATAGTAAATTATAGTAATAGGCCCGGATAGTGAGGTGATAGTGTTCGTTGCGGATAGTGACAGTTACGATAGGTCACTGGCATTAGTAGATATAGTGATAGATAGGATAGCGATAGTTAATGAATTGGCAGTTATATGTTTTCTCATTTCCGCACGTTGAAGACTTATGTGCACCCTGTAATGTTTTTATTTGATTGTTGCGTTCAATGAAATCACGCTCTTTTACATAGCGCATGAGGCCGCAGCATGCTTGCCCCAAAACTTCAGTGTGTCGGCAATAGGGCCCACCACTTCTCCCAGTGTACCCTGGTGTCTTTTAACCACACGCGAAGTCAGTGGGTGACCGCGTACTCATAAAATTATTTAATTCCTACATCAGCATCATATCAAGACTGCCGTAGCAAACCTGTTCCTTACCTCGAAGCGGCAAGGAACAGCTCAAAATTTGGTTGTATACAGAATTACCTGATTAACGCAGATTATCGCGGATCGCTAACTAGCACAGTGCCATTACACTTGGCCTAAGCTTGCAAACGGTATACGGCTCGATGTTGCAGCTAAAATTTAGATTTTATTTGCAATTTACTACATATCAATTAATTTGGCCCAGTAATTGATTAAAATACATGTACAATTAACTAATAATCAAATCTCATGGTTGATCACGTGATATATACTATGCTTAGAGAGATAGCTTGACAGTAGCGAAATAGACTAAGTCCTGCTTTGACCATCTCTGATCTTGAAGTTCAAAGCACCAGCCTGGATCGTTTTCCGAAGTTTTACCGCGGTGAAAGATTTCATGCTCTAAAGAAACACAAAGTCAGAGGCAGTACTGGATTAGGTGCACAAAGTAAAACCTTATCATGTGACTTAAAAAGTGTGTACAGCACAGAACTCGCCCGAAAGCTTTGTTTATCAGTATTCCCCATTCAAACAGTTCAAAGAAGAAACCAATCAATTCATGAACTTTACTTTCGGCATTCTCAATGTTTTTCTCGCAATTTTTCAAAAATTTTGTGCACTCCTGGAGCGCAGACCTGGCCGAAAAGCTCGCGCTTCACTCACTGCTGCGGCCGGCCGGCGGGTGACAATGAGAAAAAGCGTGTCGTGCGCAGCGCTTGCCGCCGCCGCGCGAGGAGAATCGAGGAGGAAAGCGCGGCGCAGAGGAGATTGTCGCTACTTTCAAATTATGAAGGGATTTTACACTCCACACACTCCACTAAAAACCCTTAATAATTAGAAAGTAGCCACACTCTCCTCCGCGCAGCGCTTTCCTCCTCGATTCTCCTCGCGCGGCGGCGGCGAGCGCTGCGCACGACACGCTTTTTCTCCTTGACGCCCGCCGGCCGGCCGCAGCAGTGAGTGAAGCGCGAGCTTTTGGGCCAGGTCTGCGCTTCAGGAGTGCACAAAATTTTTGAAAAATTGCGAGAAAAGCATTGAGAATGCCGAAAGTAAAGTTCATGAATTGCATGGTTTCTTCTTAGAACTGTTTGAATGCGGAATACTGATAAACAAAGCTTTCAGGCGAGTTCTGTTCTACAGACACTTTTTTTATTTATTTATACACAGTACCTACAGCGCCCTCACAAGAGCATTATTGTAGGTGGGAACATCATAAATAAGAACGAACATCTAGTACACAATAAATTATGCAAATGATGTGGTCTACACAGACCGCATTTAATTTTTAAGTCTCATGATAAGGTTTTACTTTGTGCACTTAATCTAGTACTGCCTCTGACTTTGTGTTCGTTTTTTTTAGAGCGTGAAATCTGTCACCGCGGTAAAACTTCGGAAAACGATCCAGGCTGGTGCTTTGAACTTCAAGATCAGAGAAGGTCAAAGCAGGACTTAGTCTATTTCGCTATACTGTCAAGCTATCTCTCTAAGCATAGTATATGTCACGTGATCAACCATGAAATTAGATTATTGGTTAATTGTAAATGTATTTCGATCAATTACTGAGCCAAATTAATACATATTTAGTAAATTGCACTTGAAATCTAAATTTTAGCTGCAACATCGAACCGTATACCGTTGGAAAACTTAGGCCAAGTGTAATGGCACTGTGCTAGTTAGCGATCCGCGATAATCTGCGTTAATTAGTTAATTTTGTATAAAACCAAATTTTGAGCTGTTCCTTGCTGCTTCGAGGCAAGGAACAGGTTTGCCACGGCAGTCTTGATATGATGCTGATGGAGGAATTAAACAATTTTATGAGTACGCGGCCCCTCACTGACTTCGCGTGTGGTTAAAAGACAGCAGGGTACACTGGGAGAAGTGGTGGGCCCTATTGCCGACACACTGAAGTTCTGGGCAAGCATGCTGTGGTCTCATGCGCTATGTAAAAGAGCTTGATTTCATTGAACGCAACAATCAAATGAAAAAATTACAAGGTGCACATAGGTCTTCAACGTGCGGAAATGAGAAAGCATATAACTGCCAATTCATTAACTATCGCTATCCTATCTATCACTAAATCTACTAATGCCAGAGACCTACGTAACTGTCACTATCCGCAACGAACACTATCACCTCACTATCCGGGCCTATTACTATCATTTACTATTATTATCTGTAACAGTCACCGTCATTACCTATCACTATTCATAACCATCACTATTTAATCTGATGCCGCCCCATGACCCATTGCTATACTTCAATTTTCATTGACTTACATTGTCAGTCATATTTCTATTATCTCATAATATCTGACGAGACAACTATACATTGACTTTGAATTCTTATACTTTATTGTTTTCTCATAAATGGAGGTGGGAAAAGAGCAAGCCACAGAAATAACTCTCTACTATCAGCGCGAGGTTCATGTCTGTGTCGAGGAGGCTTCCTTTACTTCAGGACAGGTCGGTGAGAGAAAATTGATGGAACTGCGTTTGGCCTGTTTTTTTTTTCGAGTTCGTGTAATATTGGCGGCTCAAACTGGTCTTCAGTGAAATGTAGCTAGAACATAGAGCGATGAGTTAATCACTCAGGCTAGGTGAAAAAAAAATCTTCTTGCATACAATTGAAATTAGTAATATGTTACAGTGTTAAGAATTGTTGCTCCCAAAATGTTCCCCTATTTTTACATCATAACTATAATCATTATTGATTGTTTAGGTTTCGTAAATACAGGAAATTGATGCAATGATTCCGGCTGATTTGACATCGATGGGATAACTTTTCTCGCAATAAATGAATACGCGGAATCGCGGTTTTAGAGCTCCAGCTTTCAAAGCGAAGGTAACCTGCCAACGCCTAGTAGTCATGGTCAAAGTTAAGCGTGTGTGATCATATGAATGATGTGATGTGTGTGATGTAGAATCGGCAATGCGAAAAGTAAAGACGCAGTATACTGTACTAATGGGCGACTTCAATGCCAAGGTAGGGAAAAAACAGGCAGGAGGCAAGGCAGTAGGTGACTATGGCATTGGTTCTAGGAATAGCAGGGGGGAGTTACTAGTTGAGTTTGCAGAGCGCAATAACTTACGAATCATGAATACCTTCTTTAGCAAACGGAAGAACCGAAAATGGACATGGAAAAGTCCTAACGGAGAGACTAAAAATGAAATCGACTTCATAATGTGGTCAACCCCCGCCATTGTGCAGGATGTAGAGGTAATCGGGAAAGTTCGATGTAGTGACCACAGGATGGTGAGGTCCCGAATTAGCCTAAATCTGAAGAAGGAACGCAATAGATTAGTAAGAAAGAAACCCATCAACGAATTAGCGGTGAGGGGGAGGGCAGAAGAGTTCAGGATCTCGCTACAGAATAGGTATTCAGCTCTAACTGAGGATGGCGACATTACCCTAGAGGCAAGGAACAATAATTTCAGAGATATCATTACTGAGTGCGCGGTAGAAGTAGGCGGTAGGATAGTTAGAGAGGATACCGGTAAGCTGTCTAAGGAGACGAAAGATTTGATTAAGAAACGGCAGAGTATGAAAGCTTCCAATCCAACAGACCAGATCGAATTGGCCGAGATATCAAAGCTAATCAATAAGCGCAAGGTGGCCGATATAAGGAAGTATAACATGGAGAAAATTGAGCATGCTGTAAAGAACGGGGGAAGCCTTAAAGCGGTAAAGAAGAAATTGGGCATAGGCAAAAACCAGATGTATGCGATAAGGGACAAGGCGGGCAACGTCATCACTAATATGGACAAGATAGTCAAAGTAGCCGAGGAGTTCTATACAGATCTCTACAGCAGCCAAAGTAGTCAGGACCGTAATGAGATTGGCGGTAGGGAAAAACAGTCAGACGTTCCACCAGTGACGAAGGACGAGGTCAAGAAAGCACTAGAAACTATGAAAAGGGGGAAATCAGCTGGAGAGGATCAGATAACTACAGATTTGCTGAAGGACGGGGGGGATATCGTGCTAGAAAAACTGGCCACCCTGTATACGCAGTGCCTGGTGTCATCGACGGTACCGGAAGCATGGAAGAATGCAAACATTATCCTCATTCACAAGAAAGGGGACTCTAAGGACCTTAAAAATTACAGACCAATCAGCTTACTGTCTGTTACGTATAAGGTATTTACTAAGGTAATCGCTATTAGAATCAGGACAACCTTAGACTGCAATCAAGCAAAGGATCAAGCAGGGTTTCGGAAACGGTACTCTACTATCGATCATATCCATACCATCAATCAGGTGATAGAAAAATGCGCGGAATATAACCAGCCCTTATACATAGCATTCATTGATTACGAAAAAGCATTTGACTCAGTTGAAACCTCGGCGGTGATGCAGGCATTGCGAAATCAGGGGGTAGACGAGCCGTACGTGAAAGTGCTGGAAGATATATATAGTGGCTGCACAGCAACCATAGTTCTGCATAAAGAAAGTAACAAAATTCCCATAAAGAAAGGTGTTAGGCAAGGAGACACAATCTCCCCAGTACTATTCACAGCTTGTTTAGAGGAAGTATTCAGAGACTTGGAATGGGAGCAGTTAGGGATAAGGCTAGATGGAGAATACCTCAGTAATCTGCGATTTGCTGATGACATTGCCTTGCTAAGCAACTCGGGAGATGAACTGCAAATAATGATTGATGACCTAGACAGGAAAAGTAGAAAGGTAGGCTTGAAAATCAATATGCAGAAGACTAAGGTAATGTTCAACAGCCTCGGGAAGGAACAGGAGTTTACATTAGGTAGCGAAATACTGGAAGTAGTAGGCGAATATATCTACTTAGGACAGGTAGTAACCGCAGATCCGGACCATGAAAAGGAAATAACAAGAAGAATAAGATTGGGATGGAGCGCATTTGGCAAGCACTCGCAGATTATGACTAGCAGCTTACCGGTATCGCTCAAGAGGAAAGTATACAACAGTTGCATCTTGCCTGTACTCACCTATGGGGCTGAAACGTGGAGGCTAACCAAGAGAGTTCTACTTAAGTTGAGGACAACCCAGAGGGCTATGGAACGAAAAATGGTAGGGGTAACATTAAGAGATAGAAAGCGTGCAGAGTGGGTCAGAGAAATAACTCAAGTTAACGACATATTAGTGGAAATTAAGAAGAAATGGACATGGGCAGGACATGTAGTGCGAAGAGAGGATAACCGATGGTCGCTGAGGGTAACAAACTGGATTCCAAGGGAAGGAAAGCGTAGCAGGGGGCGGCAGAAAGTTAGGTGGGCGGATGAGATTAAGAAGTTCGCAGGGGTCAAGTGGATGCAGCTAGCACAGAACCGGGTTAAGTGGAGAGATATGGGAGAGGCCTTCGCCCTGCAGTGGGTATAATCAGGCTGATGATGATGATGATGATGATGATCATATGAACACCTCCTGCACATTGGCCGTATCCCTGATAAAACGAAACCATATTTTTTAACCCACGCGTGCGTCGAAGCATGGCAACACATTCAAGAATTGAAGAAAAAAACAATACCGTACGACCTAACTAGTGCAGATTACCCGCAATACCTCGGGTTTACTTGCCAAAGGGTTTTTCAGGGCCAGCATTAATTGCTCCAGAGTAACGCACACTACAAGTACAAGCTGGAAAGGCTAGCTCCTCTACAGGACCGAATTTTGATTTTTAGTGAAGGAGGCCAGGGATCCTAGCAAATTCGCGACAAATGCAATCCAGAGACTGTAATTTTCCAGTTATCACTGACAGCGAAAAGCAGATTATAGCCAAAATAGAAGCCTGGGCGAGTTGGTATGTATACATTCTAAAACAGCGCAAAAGAACAGGGACGAGAGAACAGAACGTACAACACGAGCGCTGACTTACAACTGATTTATTGAACATAAGTGAGCAATATATAAGAAAACTGGGTGATAAAACCAGAATTAGTCGACGTCAAATACGTTGTAGGGGGCCGTAAAAGTGATAAGAGCGTGGTAGGTTGATGAGGGTAAAAGACGATATAATCTAAAAAGAGATGATTGAAGTGAACAGATACATTCGAAAGAAGGGAAGCAGTTAATGTGACAAGGTGTAAAGAGCCATAAAAACGATAAAAGCGAAGCATCGAAACATGATAAAATTGATAAAATATACAAAAGGAGTGGAATGCATAAAATTGACAGGTTACTGCTAAAAACTGCTTAAACTTTAACGGCGAGTTAAACGATGGCGATCAAGTTCTGCAGATAGAAACCTTATTTCTTTGTCGGACAGAAGCACAGACGGAGCACTGACACAGGTGTATTTATTAGTTTTTATGTTAAAAGCCTCAATAACTTCCCTAGTCAGTTGATCAGCGTGATGTCCTATGACTCTGCATTGTTGAAAATCTGGTAGACATTCGCTGCAGTTTTTGATATGGTCTGCGATATGTCCTTTGTCACCTTTTTGCACATCTTTGTTGTGTTCTCGCAAATGATCATTGATGCATCTTCCTGTCTGTCCGATGTATTTGTCACCACATGTTAAGGGGATTGAATAGATGACTTCGTTTTCACATGGGATGAATTGCTTTTTATGATTGGTCCTGCAGGTTCTTACGGTCTTGGTGGGATGGTTGACCCGATGGCAAATGTTAGCCAACTTTTCTGGTGCGGAAAACACTACTTTTACTTTAGCCCGATTTATAATCTTTTTGAGCTTATGGGACAAGGCGTGGCAGTACGAAATGACTGCGACCTTCTGTTTCTGATTATCCTTATTATCACGAACTCCTTCACATTGCCTGCCTTGTATATTTATCTGTTTTAGAAGCTTCTGGGAGACAGATATAATCAGGTGCGTGGGATAGCCTGCCCGAGATAATCTACTGCATTGTTTTTCATAACTTGAAAGCATGCTGTGTGGGCATGATTTTTTGAGCGCATTAGACAAGCACAGGCCAGCAATGGCTCGCTTCACCAATTTTGAATGAGCTGAATGGTAAGGGACAACTGGTTTCTTATTGCGTGGCTCATAGGTCCAACATTTGTGTGGGACCTATGAGCCACGCAATAAGAAACCAGTTGTCCTTATTTTTATACAACCTTATTTTTATACAATGAACACGTTGCCGCCGCAAAAATATTGAGGAGCAAGCAGGAATAAAAAAACGCAGCGTCAGGGGACGCGTTATTACGGGGAGTGAGAAAGACACCCTACGTCGCAAACAACTCTGTTATTTTTAGGAATAAACTTCTTTCGACTAATCTTGTGAATCCATTGACTCGTGCGCAAGCCGTCACGCTTGCCTTGAGGTATCATGAGTACCGCATAACAATCTTTAGGCCGCTTGCTGCAGTTGTACGCGCAACAGCACGGCATAGAGCTTGCACGCTGCAATAAAAGTACAGCGCGCAATATTCGCTCGCCGAAACTAGGAGAAAAATGGCGCGAAGGAAAAAGAAAACACGAGGAAAACGCCGGACGGGCGTTGGTTTCCAAGGGCAACGGCAGGGAGACCAATCGTCGCTCAGGAAATCGGGCGGAGAACCGGCCTTCAGCGAAGGGGCGCGCAAGGGGCGAGGAGGTAGCGCGGCGGCACCAAAGTTCAATCGTTGGCGTAACTTAAGATGTTTTACTCCACTAGCGCCGCCTGGCCACTGCAGGTTGCCTATAGCGACAATCACCGCCTTTTCCCGGCTCCTGCAAAGGGGCTGCGTATGAACGAACTTTAAGGCGCCTGCAACAGGCACTCTACTCTGTCCTGCAATCTTAAAGCATTATGATCCTAACGATGCCTGCACTGTGGAGAGAATTGTGATGTCTTCCACATGGTGTGGGCATGTACTCGAATTCCTCACCTCCCCCCTTCCCCTACCCTTTCCCGAGAGGCATGGGAGACTGCCCTCCTCAACTGCTCCACACTGGAGTCTCAACGGACTCTGGTGAAACGGGCGCGAGACGGGGCCTCGTCATGCGGTGTCCCGGACTAGGGACGCCAACCATGTAGGGGGGGGGGGGGGCACTCTGTGGCTCCCAAACTCCAATTAACCAATAAACGTTTCCACCACCACCTGCGACGCCGGCCGAGCGCGGCACTGGCTTTTACCCGTGGAGCGCGCGCGCTTCGAGGCACCTACCGTGGAGTAAAATCCCTTGATGATTTGAAAGTAGCGACTTTCTGTGAACTATGCCGCCGCGCCGCGCACCCTCACCGATCCTCCTCTCTCACCTCTCCCAACGGATGGTGATTGGCTCCGCGGGCGGTCTCCGGGAAAAGTGCGCGAAAAGTTCGCTCTTTTTGTGTTTTCGTTTTTGTCGGCGCCATGTTTTGGGCAGTGGCCGCTCCTACGACCGAGCTCCGTGACATTGCGCGCTTGCTCTTCGCGTTATTCGCGCTCCTTTAGTGCAGCACTATGCCCAGTTGCTGCGCATTTCAGTGCACAAGCCGGCGTGAAAAAGGCTTTGTTCTTTTCGCGAATCCGAGCGGCAATAAAGACACCGTTAGAAGAAAAAAGTGGCTGCACAACATCGGCCGCAAGAACTTTACGCCGACGCAGACTGCCCATCTCTGCGAGGTACAAGCGACTGCGTATAGTGAAACTGCATGCAAGCGCATCACTAATCTGGCAATCTCACTTAATTCACTGATCATTTTGCGTCGTTATGCGTGTTATTGTTTTCACTTCATGGTTCCGCTCAACGTGTTATAATAGCCACGGCTGATGCATACAATGCGCATACATTCGCATATAATATGTTCGTGTACTTCCTCTTCACACCCGCTTTAATTTCTCAACCTAGGTCTGTCTTTTCAACAATAGCGCGTGCAATGAGGGAGATTATTAAGCATTAATATGCTTATGTCGCAGGAAAGCGTGTAGAGAACTCGTCCACAGAACGTGTCCGCAAAACTATATATCCGCACATCAAAAATTTCTCTTTAAACCCTTAAAATTTGACCTTGTCCGAATCTGGCGAAAATTGGTGTCTAACCTAACTTGAATATGACAAATTCAGTAGTTACGTCCAAATTTCGGGACTTCCCGCAAAATGCAGCCCCATGAACCCTCTGAATTTGACCTCATCCGAATGTGGCCAAAATCGATGTCTAACCTATAATTTGGGTATGGCGAATTCAGTGAAGTCGAATCCAAATTTCGGTGGTCGAGGCGGCTTTGGGGTGCGGACGCGTTCCTTGGATGACGGGAAATCGGTGCGCGGAACTTAGGCTCTCGATTTTGGCTCGACATCACCTCAAGGTCGCCGACAGCGGGACCTACAAGCGTTTCATGCTTAATAGAAAAAATTTCATATTTGTTTTCAAGCCGCCGCGAAAATTCTCAACTACAAAAACGATTAAGCCGTTGCATGTGCAGTGCGCGGTGCCAAACTCAGACTGAACCTTAATGAAAAATCTTAGGACGGCCATCAAAGCAAATGTCCCAGCTTGTTCCCAGCAAACATCCCGCTACTAAAACGCCACTCCTGAGCAACTTCATAAACTGTACTTCCGCGAAAATTAGTTCGAGGTGAATCTAAATTTAACTAACAATTGGTATGCTGAAAAAATTCTAGAATGTTCAAATATATTGTAAATATTAAGCTTCATACACTATGCCGTGTTGAGAAAGACGGTAAGGAAAAGTCAAAAGGAATGTGAGATGTATGCAGTAAGTGGTTTTGTTCGTGCCGCAAGCGCTCTTAATTGGCACTTTCATTGCGCGTACGAGACGCTAACTTATGTGGCTCGTGGTAGCCAAGCGTGTCGCATGTCTTACTCGTGATTTTATTCAATCACAGAGTGTGGAAAAAGCGCGAACTTAAGAGCGCGCGCATGTGCCAGCCAACTGCCCGAACGGCGAGAGAGCGCTGCCCAAAAAAGCATGCCGTGTGCAGCGCGCACAGCCGGCGGGAGAGGATATTCGAGGAGGAAAACGCCGGAGTGAAGGAGAGTGTCGCTACTTTCAAATTATTGAGGGGTTTTACCGTGGAGACGCGCGCAGCGCCACCGCGCGCCGCCGCGCACCGCCGCTCCCCGTCGACATCGGCGGGGACACCTCGAGCGGTGCCTGTGAGCACACTACCCAATAATCTAGTTCACTGTAAAGAAGGTTTGGTGCGTACGAGTGCGCAGAAAACTCCGCGAGTGCCGTGAGCCGCAGACACCATAAGTTTCGTTTTCGCGTTGTTAGTCGATCGATGACAGCTGCGAGAGCGGAGCACACATCCGAGCCAAGCGAAGCCGCAATCAGCCGACAACGAACGGCATTGGCGCTGAGCCACGGCGGAAAGCAGTAGCGCATAGTAGCGCGCCGGGCTCAGGGAGAGAAGAGGCAGAGGGCAAGGCTCCGTTGGTTTTTTGCGCCGTGGGAACACCATCAGCGCCTGGGTTGCAGTCGGTGAGGCGCTACCTGGAAGGAGTGGGGTGCAAAGTGGCCGTCATCCTCAGGTCTGGAGTGCGGCGTCCTCCGTACGTCGTGGTGGGGCCCCTGTAATCGCCGGCTCCTCAGCCGGCCGTGCGCGGCCGCAGGCCTGGGTAACCTTCTGACGAGCGTCCGCTGGCAGAGCGACGACGGCCGTCGCGAAGACGAAACCAGCATGTCTTCCAAGCCGAAGCGCTACTTTGTCAACACGCTGCCCGACTACGACGGGGCGCCGATCCCGCTAGAGCGCGAGCTGTGGGTCGAGCGCTGCCGCGACACCGTGCAGCGCGTTTTCACGCACCAGGGCACTGGTTTCGACGACTGCGACGGCGGACTGTACGTCGGCGTGGCCGGCGTCGCCTTCATGGCGCACCGCGTGGCTCAGAGCCCCCACTTTGCGGCCGACCGCTCGCGGCTGCTGACCAAGGCGCAGACGTACCTGGGACACGCGCTCAGCTACTGCGACCAGCCACAGGTGCGCGCCGACCGCGCCATGCAGTCCGCGTTCCTGTTAGGAAGCGCAGGCGTCTGGGCGCTTGCTGCCGTAGTCGCCGCTGAGGTGGGGCGCAACGACGACTGCGACAACTTCTTGGCCAGGTGAGCCACTGTTTACAATCACCGCCGCGAAGCGCGCGCCTACGCAGCGTTTAATAATGCTATAATGGCTGTGACAACTGATAAGGCTAAACAAAGGTGTTTGCTCGTCTAGTTTTTTTTCGTCTAGCGTAATAAATTTGAAAGCGCACGGACAGACAAGGGCGGGAGAAGTGGACGGTAAACGTTTGTCCCGTCCACATCCCTCTCTGCAAGCGCTCTCGAATTTGACAGCTGGGTAACCCGCGCCGGAAATACGTCGTGTCGACTACGGCATAATGCGACGGTGAATGCAGTTCCTCCAATTTCGTGTGAACTTGGTCGAGGTACTTACTGCCTTCTTTTTAGTTTTGCTTTATTCCGTGCTTGTTTCGGATCCTTGTCGATCTTTGAATTAGGGTGACGTCTGTGAGTATACTGCATGCCACCTGGAAACTTGTGCAGACTTCTGTTGGTACCAGTAGCCGTGTTCTTTCATTTTTAGAGCGCAGCTCTTTGCCGCCCGTTACTGGGTTTCGCGTCGGCCTCGTAACCAGCCCCGCCCCCCTTTCAGCCTCCCCAGCTCAGCCCCCCTCTCCCAGCGTGGCGCCGACCTTCCCCGTTCGCCCACACCACGCTGCTTATACCCCCTCCCCCCTCTTCGTGCGTGGCGGCGAGGGTGCTCTCCGGTTGCCGAAACGCAGAGTCACGTTCTCTTCACTCGCTAGCGGTGTCAGCGGCACGTCAGTCGCTGCTAGTTCGTTGGCAATGTTCCTATGGGCCCGCGGATTGCCTCCCGATAACTTAATTGCTCTCTTCATTTCTCCGACCGCAAAGCTTCATGACAGCCAAGAACTGTCAGTGGAGTGTTTCTTGAAGGAATACGTGTGAAAAATAAAAAAAAAAGTCTGTAATTGTACATACGTTGCTTGCTCGAAATCTTTGCCTCAATCTATCGAAAACGTGAAAGAGCTGATGAGCTGCACTCAAATTTCGCATTAGGAAGTAACATAATCATCGGCAATTTTTTTTTTGAGCGCATATCTCACATTTAATGGTTTTTCAATTGCTTTAAACAATCCATAACATATTGAGTACCCTTTCATGCTACTTCTAGGTACTTTTCATTATAACCGTTTATCATTTTTCAACGAAGAAATAAGGATCAGCAGTTGGCCATTGTTTCTTTAAAGCATAACTTGGACTGTGTGTCAGTTACCAGTGAAGAATGCCTTTCAACTTCACTTTACTGCTTTTTTTTTCTTCTTACTAAACGGCTTATGTTTTATGTGTGCACTTCCCAGTTTATTTTTTTTAATATGTTTTTGCGGGCTAGTTGCTTCATGTTCGAAGATGGGAAATGCTATGTTATAATGTGACGACCAGCACTACACTATTGCGCCTAGGGTGTTGTGCTCATTCCTTTCCCTTTGTTGTTATTTTGTAGCACTGTTTTCCTTTCAATTTTCTTGTTCTCACATATATTTCATGAATTAAGAATTGCACTCTTTGAGAGATGCTGATCCCAACAAGGTCATATCAAATGAAGGCATTGATATGCTAATGAAAGATCTTCACTCTTAATTCATGCTTAGTAATGCTTTTGCTAACATCTTCTAATGGTACATTTATTCTTTAAAAGGTACTGTCTGTTGAGGTGGTATCACACAACAAGGTAAGTAGTAGTCCAAATCCTGAATATAACCTTTAAAACTTTCAAGGCATCGAAAATTTCATTCAAAAGTAAACCATGAGTAGCAACCTCTAGCTGCGAAATATTGGCCACTGGCCAAAGTATGTAATGGAATTATCCTGGGAATTATATAATATGGGTTGAACATTGCAGTAACCAAGAAATAAATATTCATATCTTTAATTTGGCACTGAAAATCTCGTAAAAATGACTGAAGTGGCCTCCTGGCAAAACGCTGTAATTATCACTAGCGCGTGTCCTGTGTCTTCTTCTCTTGTGTGCGTCTTCCTGTGCGCTTTATCTTCAGTCAAGTTGCAATGCACCATCTAGCCCAACTTCAAGTTTTGTTAAATTATCACTTGTAACTCACGGGACTACGTCTCGGGAAAATGTCACTGGTTTTCTTAATTACAGTGTCCTTCATTCTTTGAATAGTGCTTGTCTTGTTTTATTTTTTGCACTTTCTCTTGTGTACCCATCAGCCACACTCTTTTCGCATTACTTATGAAGTGCTTTTGTTCCTCTTGGGTTCCAGCATTGCAGTACATAAAAATGGGGGCATGCACTGATCGAAAACTTCTCCGTAAAATTTTTCTCCAGCAGTTCTGAACAAACCACTGCGGAATTGACAGCTCTGTACAAGAAGCTTTCCATTGCGCAGTAAATAATTGGATGGTTAGTGCACAGTGTTCTGTCCCTTTAATCAACACAGCCCTAACGTCTGGAAGATAAAATGTGCGGCGGTCATGTTTGTTGAGGCTTGTCGCAGCTGATAGTATTTTTAAACACTGGAGAAACTCTATCACTTGCAGTAGGCCATGAGATACAAATTAATATGTGCAAACTGCCTTTTTAGGAGTAAAAGAAAGATAATTTTAACTCAGAGGCTCGGAGCTCCTTTCATTTTTGGGTTATCATCATCATTTGCCGGACTATAACCACTGCAGGGCCTATATCCACTTCCATATTCCTTTAGGTAACCTGGTCCTGTGCTAGCATTTTTGTGTAATGCCTTGCAACTGTAATTGAGGGGACATGCAACTATGCAACTGCCTTCTATGCAACTTGCCCTCATTTCTTTTCATTTGAGTCAGACGCTGTGCCACTTCTTGAGGTTCTTATCTAGTTTTCATTCTTGTGCAATGATGATCCTGCTGATAACAGCTACAGCTGGCCTGAGAATATTGAGTAATGGATTGATCACTGTTCCTGCTGGTTATTGCTGGTGTTATCATTTTTGTAAGGCTGGAGGTTTAAACATGGTCTGCAAAAAAATAAAAACTGAATGGCAAAAAATGTGCTCATTTTTTTGGCAGTAATGTAAAGAGCAGTAATTTTGATGCGTTAACCTGCTCAATGGGCATAAGGAGGCTTTCATTATTTTCTTCTTTAAAAAAAACAGCTTACTCTTGGTGGTGTAGTTTTATTAAATAAATTTCAAGGGTTCAATGCTGCTGAACCAAATATTGAGCGAAAGCATTAGCTGCGGGTGACCGATCGTTCTTCTTCTCTTTTTCTTTTTCCTCAGCCCATATATATATAAAGCCCCACTTTAACCAACCGATATGAACATGCCTTAGTGGCCTGTAGGGGTAAAGTGAATGCCAGGGTCCTAGCAGGCTCATTCTGACATAACCGTCCCATGTGAAACGAGAGACCCAATTTGGCAGGTCCTGCCAGCTTGGGGTCGTCTAAAGGTCAAAGTCAAACGTGGCTACCGCCGGGATCACGCTGGCGGCTTATTGCTGTCGTATTAAGAATCGAAGGTATCAATTCGTGCCCGAGATAAAGGTGGCAGTGCTGAGCAGCCTGCCATGACTTGGACTCAGCCGATGTGGTTCATTATACCATGCTTGCTGCCCAGTCAATCCTATAGCAAAAATGTACAAGCCAGCTTTCCTGTGAGGCAGAAATTCATGTACAATGGCAGCCAGTGACAGGCCATTGTGTGAGAGAACAGGGTGGGAATAACTGGGGAGCACTGCTACTTTGGGGGTGAATGAAGTATGTCCAGAAATAAGGCGAATGCTTCTTCAAAAATTGTCTCCGAAATATTGACAATAATTTGTTCAAATGGATCGAATGCTTTCTCAATATGTCTGCACTAACGGCTGCAACTCATCATTTGCTAACCTACTATCAGGTGTTTCACAGGGTTCCGTCGTCGGATCATTACTCTTCCAAATACAGTAGAATCTCAATAAACGGAAATCGGTTAAATGGAACTACCGCTTAAACGGAACAAACGCCTCGCGATTGGTTGGTTTTGTATTAAGCCAATGTGAAAAAAATCTCGTTAATCGGAACTCAAATTTTGCGACCACCGCGTTAACGGAACCAAAAAACTCTAAACCGCAACTAGTTGGACAAGCGCAGTGCCATCACGGTACGCATCAATGCTCCCCTCCTTCTCCTCCCCACGTCACCACTCCGGTTTCCGTCTCCGGCGGTTTCCGGTTTGCTCGTACACTGCCCTCCGCATTGCTCGCTCGCTCGCGTTCACGGCGGTTGTGTTCAGTTAGGCCTAACGGCGGTTGTGTTCAGTTAGGCCTAAGCCCTAGAGCTTTTGTTTGGTCCGATGGCAACGCAAAAACGACCGCACAATGCACTTGCGTTGGAAAGGAATATGGAGATCATCGACTTCGAGAGTGGTGGCTTCACGAAGAGTTGGAAGAGTTTCTTCCAACGAGAAGAAGGTTCGGAAGTGTTTCTGCACAGCCTGTCAAGTATGGGTGATGCCATTAACAAAAAACAGCTGCGAGAGCTCAAACAAGCAAATATAAAATCCTTTTTCACTAGCCAATAAGTGGTAATTCCCACTCTTTTGACATTTTTTTTTTAAATTTCAGTACTAGTACTACTGGAACAAAAATTCACTGCTTATTTTTCTCTAGTAAAGTTTGTTCTCATAGTGTACCGTTCTCCTTATTACCTAGATTTCGCAAATTGAGATCCGCTGAGACTGCCAGCTGCGCGCGCGCGCCCGCCGCGTAGGGTTCACGCGGAAGCGGATTGCGCAATGCTGAACCTATTCTCTCATTAAACGAAACTCCTGATAAACGGAACATATTTTCCCGGTCCCTTGAGTTTCCGTTTATCGAGATTCTACTGTATATATAAATGATCTTCCATCCTATGTGTCATCTAACATATATTTATTCTCTGATGACTGCAATATTTTACATGATATAAAAAAATGATGTTAACATCCTGTAGCATGACCTCATGGCTATACGCCTCGTGCGCTGCCGTTTCAAGGGTACACGTAGTGCCCTCTACGAAGAGCAAAAAGCGTCTGTTCCCGCTGGCGTCCCGCCGCACCGTCAGTCCGTCTCCACCATAGTGCAGCGTGCTGCAGTCGCGGGTTCTGGGCGAAAAAAGTCACTTCCGTGTACTGTTGCGTGTATGGATGCCACAGCAGCTACGCCAATACTGCTGGGAAACAACCCAGAGTGGAGTTCTATCGATTTCCGTGGAAATCTTACGAGACCGAGAGGAGAGAACGCTGGGTCAGAGCAGTGCGGCGTGCAAGGTAAACAATGGCAACGTTAGTTTTGGAGGGGGAATTTTTTTGCATTTCGAGTGCAAATTGCAATGTGGTCGCAATCTTTGTTTTCACCAGCCCGGATGGATAGCGCCCATTTTGTTGGAAATCGCCGAAGCACCATCGTCAGTCACCCCGCTTACGTGCCAAGCATATTTCCGTCGTGCTACGGAAAGGGAGAGATTCGACAGGTGAGCTGTACAGAAGGGCTAGCGATATTGTGTTTAAGTTCTGACGCGCTGCTAAGTTTTGTTTTGATTGTGCATAGAATTCGCAGCTTGTGATCTGTAGTCCACTAATAACGTGCTTGCCTTTGAAAATTTCTTAGATTTCAGCGACGAAGCCAGTCACTTTCTGCGCCGACTATCCAAGGTGAAGGCAGTGAAATGCAAGATTCTCCCGCTGGCTCTCCGCACAGTTGTGTTGAAGAACCATCGCTACCTGTGGAATCCTGTGCATCTGTGGTGAGCAAAATGTATTATATATATATATTGTAATAGGAGTCCTTAAACAGGGCGCTACGCCGTCAACAGTCAATGGAACGTTCTGCGATCAGTCGTTGCACTTCTGTAAGCGCACGCCCGAGCGTCAGAGAGAGAGCTTCGTTGTCGTTTTCTTTCCTGACCGTCACGCGCGTTGAACATGGTTGTCGTTTTCTTCAAAGCATCAGGCGCTGAACATATCAGAGCCCAATACCTGTTTTACAACTTCCCCCGGGCGAAAAGGCGGATTATGGCGATGTGACGATGGCAGGGTCGTAGTAAGGCTTCAGGCGGTTACTGTGCACTATTTCATGATTGCGGCAACGGTGGTCAGTGGATGGTGTAAGGGGTTCGATGAGGTAGTTGACGGGGGATGTTTGCTTGACAATACGGTTGGGGCCCTGGTACTTGCTCAGAAGTTTGGATGAAAGGCTGGGACTGGAGGAAGGCACCCATAGCCATACCGAAGAGTCTGTACGGTAAGTAGGAAGAAGTGCAGATTGATCTCGGATGGTTTTCTGCTGTTGCTGGGCGTGAGAAGTGAAGGACCGGGCAAGCTGGCGGCATTCTTCGGCATAAGTTGCAGCTTGTAAAACAGTCGTGAATTCGGAAGAATCCGGTCGGTAAGGGAGAATGGTGTCCGTGGTACAAGAGGGCTCATGACCGTAGAGAAGGAAGTATGGCGAGAATCCTGTGATTGCTTGAGTGGCAGAGTTATAAGCGAATGTGACGAATGGAAGAACGCGGTCCCAGTTGGAGTGGCCGGAAGCGACATTGCCAGCATGTCGCCCATGGTGCGGTTAAAACGCTCAACCATTCCATTTGTTTGCGGATGGTACGCGGAGGTGGCGCGATGAACGATTTTGCATTCTCTAAGAACAGCTTCGACAACTTCAGAAAGGAAGGCGGGACCTCTGTCACTCAGCAATTCTTTGGGAGCCCCGTGGCGAAGAATGATGTGATGGAGGATAAAGGAGGCAATGTCTTGGGCTGTAGCAGATGGCAAAGACGCCGTTTCGGCGTAGCATGTGAGACGATCAATTGCAACGATGATCCAGCGATTGCCTGTTGATGTGCTAGGAAGCGGGCCGTACAGGTCGATTCCAACGCGCTCGAAGGGCTGAGCTGGGCAGGTCAGCGGCTGCAGAGGAGTGGCGTGCTGGCGAGGTGGGTGTTTTCGGCGCTGACACTCTTGGCAGGACTGGACGAACCAACGAACATAACGGTACATCCCACGCCAGTAGTACCGCTGTCGCAGGCGAGTGAAGGTTTTCAATAAGCCTGCGTGGGCACACTGGGGATTGTCGTGGTAGTGGGAGCAAATCACAGAGCGCAGATGGGTCGGAATTACAAGCAGCCACTTTCTACCATCCGGAAGGTAATTCCTACGGTAGAGGAGCTCGTCTCTGATGGCGAAATGGTGAGACTGGCGACGGAGAGCACGGCAAGGAGGTCGTGAAGCGCGGCCAGATAAAACATCCAGGAGTGAAGCGATCCATGCGTCTTTGCGTTGCTCGGAAGTCATATCGGTGGGCATGTCAGTGGGATGTAGAACGGATATAGCAGGAGTGGCTTCAGACGGCAATGGAGAATGTGAGAGATCATCAGCATCGGCATGTTTACGGCCAGAGCGATAGATGACGTTAATATCGTATTCTTGGGGCCTGAGAGCCCAACGGGCCAGTCGACCAGAAGGATCTTTCAGAGAAGACAGCCAGCAGAGGGAGTGATGATCGGTGACAACATCAAAAGAACGGCCATACAAGTAGGTGCGAAATTTTGCGATTGCCCAGATGATAGCGAGACACTCTTTCTCGGTGACGGAACAGCTTGCTTCAGCTTTTGTTAGGGTCCGACTGCCGTAAGCGACAACGTACTCATCAAAGCCAGACTTCCACAAGTACTGCGCCGAGGCCGACGCCGCTGGCATCAGTGTGGATTTCCGTGGGAGAAGAAGGGTCGAAATGACGCAGGATTGGCGGAGTCGTCAGAAGGTGGCGGAGTGTCGCGAAGGCATCATCACAGTGTGGAGACCAGGCTGAAAGATCGTGGCTGGAGAGAAGCTTGGTGAGAGGGTTGATGATTGTGGCGAAATTGCGAACAAAGCGGCGGAAGTACGAGCAGAGGCCGACGAAGCTGCGGAGTTCTTTCACATTAGTTGGCTTGGGAAATTCTGCCACAGCGCTCAGTTTTGCCGGATCGGGAAGAACGCCATCCTTGGAGACGACATGCCCGAGAATTGTTAGCGGTCGTGCTCCGAAACGACACTTCTTTAAATTTAATTGGAGGCCAGCGTCGGTCAGGCATCGCAGAACTGTCTCAAGGTCCTGGAGGTGAGATGGAAAATCTGGGGAAAAGATGACAACGTCGTCCAGGTAACAAAGGCAAGTGTGCCATTTGAGCCCTCTGAGTAGGTTGTCCATCATGCGTTCGAATGTGGCAGGGGCATTGCATAGTCCGAATGGCATGACATTAAACTCATAGAGCCCATCGGGTGTGACGAAAGCGGTTTTTGGGCGATCGGCCTCTGCCATCGGCACCTGCCAATAGCCGGTGCCGATGGCAGCTCCCTGCAGGCAGTCAAGGGCGTCGTCGATACGAGGGAGAGCATAAACGTCCTTGCGCGTAATCTTGTTCAGTCGGCGGTAGTCTATACAGAATCAGATGGAACCGTCTTTTTTCTTGACCAGGACGACCGGAGATGCCCAAGGGCTGTGCGACGGTTGGATCACATTGCGCTGGAGAATGTCAGTCACCTGTTCGTCAATAATGCGGCGCTCGGTGGCTGAAACACGGTACGGACGCTGGCGCAAAGGGGCATGCGTGCCTGTATCAATGCGGTGAGTAACGGCAGTTGTGCGCCCCAACGAAGGTTGCTGGGAGTCGAACGAAGCCGCGAAACGTTGTAGGATGGCGACAAGCTGGGCTCGTTGTAAGGGCGTCAGGCCAGTGTCGATGGACCGGTGGAAAACTTTGAGGGAAGATGGAGTGGCGACAGGAAGAGGTGTTATGGCGCTGATGTGAAGGCCGGCAGTGTTATCGACGAAGGGATAGGTGGGAGTGGAATCGAGCAAAGCAACGCTACCCAGTGACGTGACTGGCCACGGAGCAAAGTAGTTGGGCAGGGGCACGGGTTACAAAAATAGCACTTGAGCTGCGAAAAATTGTTAGCACGGCATGGGGCAGCAACACGGATTTTTGGTCAGCGCATCGTAACAAGGGTGTGTAGATAACAGTGGCGTCGGAAAGAGCAGCACAATAAAGAGGCACAAGCACTGAGGAGAAAGGCGGAACGTCGGTGTCCTCTGCGACGTGCACGATAGTGGCAGCAGCAGCGGACGCGTCGAAAGAAGTGTCACTGAGGGGTGATAACTCAAGTTGAGCACGAGCGCAGTCTATTATGGCGTTATGATTGGAGAGGAAGTCCCAACCAAGGATGACGTCGTGTGATGAGCGGGCGAGGACGAGGAATTCTATTGTGTATTGAACGTCGTCGATGACAAGACGGGCGGTGCAGGCGGCTAATAGTCGAATGTCCTGAGCGCTGGCGGTGTGAAGAGAAACGGCAGGAAACGGCGTCATTACCTTTTTGAGTTTGTGACAGAGGGTGTAATTAAGAACTGATACGGCTGCGCCAGTGTCTACAAGTGCTTCGACAGGAACTCCCTCAATGAATACGGTAATAATGTTGGCTGGCACTGAAACAGGTCTTATGTTAGTCCCTGATGGCGCAGTTCTTGCCTCCGGAACTGCGGCCGTTAGTTTTCCGTGTGACCGGCTGATTGGCGGCGGAGCTTCGGAGAACGGGAACGACGACCAGGTGAAGGCGAGCGGTGGGATCGGCGATCGTAACTTGAAGAGGATTGCGGAGGAGGCTCAGGGAACATGGGCGATGGGGACGGGGTAAGATTGTACATCGGCTCACGTGTATAATCGTAGGGACGAGGGCCACGATTGCGGCACAAACGAGCCACATGGCCGGCGACTCCACAGGCGTAGCAAATGGGTCGGTTGTCTTGTGCGCGCCAGGGGTTGGAAGGCTGTGGCTGTAATCAACGGCGGAGAACCGGACGATAAGGGGGGATTGTAGGCTGCTAAGGTTGCTGATGTCCCTGAGGCTCGTATAGGATGGGAGGCCGGCTGTATACAGGGGAGACAGGGGGTGGTGGCCGCACCAAAACATCAGCGTACGTGAGAGGAGCCGCCACCAGGGGCTGCTGAGGAGGTGAAGGCAGAACCTCAGCGACCTGCTCTTGTATAACACGCTGAAGGGTGGGACTGAGCGGCGGCGCAGGTGCAGGTGCTGGGGGGCAGGTAGACAAAGAAAGCTGGCGTGCAACCTCCTCACGAACAAACTGTTGAATCTGCTGAATGAGCGACTGCTGATCCAGGGCACCGTCCCCGGAGAGAGCCAAGCTGGAAAGGGTGGCCTGCTGAAGGCCAGCACGTCGTGTGGAAAGCCGCCTTTTGCGCAGCTCATCGAAGCTTTGGCAGAAGCTGATAACATCGGACACAGTTTGGGGATTTTTGGCGACGAGAATATGGAAGGCGTCATCGTCAATACCTTGCATATTGTGCCCGATCTTCTCGGCATCGCTCATGGTAGGGTTGACGCGCTTGCAGAGGTCGACGACATCTTCTATGAAACTGGTGAAGTTCTCGCCGGTTTGTTGTGCCCGACTTTGCAAGCGTTGCTCGGCGTGAAGCTTACGTATAGCGGGACGGCCGAAAACTTCGGTCAAGCTGGTCTTGAGAGCCGCCCAGGTAGGGATGTCACTCTCATGGTTGCGAAACCATAGGTTGGCCACGTCGCTCAAATAAAAAATGACGTTTGTGAGCTTCACGTTGTCGTCTCACTTGTTGTACACACTTACGCGTTCATACGACGCCAACCAGTCTTCTACATCTGTGTTATCGGTGCCGCTGAAGATGGCTGGGTCGCGCTGCACCGGGACAGATGACAGGCGATGGGGTTGGCGGTTGGTTGGCAGTTGATTGGCGGTCTCAGGCATCGCGGAAGTGGTAGGCAACGCTCGGCTGCAAAGCTCCAGGTTGAGGGGATGGCTGTCACCTCCACCACTTGTAATAGGAGTCCTTAAACAGGGCGCTACGCCGTCAACAGTCAATGGAACGTTCTGCGATCAGTCGTTGCACTTCTGTAAGCGCACGCCCGAGCGTCAGAGAGAGAGCTTCGTTGTCGTTTTCTTTCCTGACCGTCACGCGCGTTGAACATGGTTGTCGTTCTCTTCAAAGCATCAGGCGCTGAACATATCAGAGCCCAATACCTGTTTTACAATATATATATATATATATATATTCGTCCGCGCGGACGTTACAGTAAGGTGCGTAATACAGTATTTTTTAGTCTTTGCACCGAGAAAAATAGTACAGTAATAATGTAAGCAATAATATAAATAATTCAAACATTCCGGTAAGGACATAGGGATAGCATGCGCCAGAACATTGACACAAATAAACACTTGAAAAAAAAAAAAACAATTTGTAATATCGTGGTACACCCGACAAATATAGATATGTAGATCGTGGTAAAAAGGAATGTTTCTCTTGAGATTATGTAAAGACTTGTGATATGGCTTAACAACAAGGACAGCCTTTAAAGCTGCCACAGCTATGTAGAGGGCAAGTTGGTTCCATTGTAACTGCGTTTAGATGTCATCTGTTAGGGCTACGTGAGAATGATGTATCCTTGTCCTGTTCACCGGGGAATGCCTTCATTGGTGGCTACTAGTGAGAACTTGCATTGCCATGCATAATGCCACTAATTCTACATGCATCTTTTCAGATGACTCACACTGATGAAGACTCTTGCAAAGGCACACTGTTTCTATCTGTGGTGTCATAAGGCTCAGCTTCAACACAAGTCTCTCACAGTTGATTGTGGTACACAGGCTGAGACCTGGAAAGTGTCTATCGCCTCTGGACCAGACGAGAGAATATGTGCATTTCTTGGATATCACAGTCTTATCAAAAGGCAGGATGCCTTTAGAGAATTGTGTGGTGTGAGCGTGAATGTCCTTGCTTTGTTAATGTCGGTGCTGTCATTTATCGTTGCGAGAGAGGTTTGACAATATTCTTGATGAAAATGAAATCAGGCATGGTGCTAGCCCACAAGGAGGACACACGGCGGGTAGGTGGCAGGACGCTAGGAGTCTAGCTAGGAGTCTCTTTCGCTAGCAGTACGGTGCTTTTTGGGCTCCACCGTACCACCGTAAGCCGGATATTCTTTTTAATTTTAAGCAACCTGGTAACTGCAATGGAGAGATGGATACCATCACTTGGAAGTTGTTCAGGGAACAATGCCTGCTTGTTATAGGCTGCACTACCCACGATGCCGATACATCATTGATTGTACAGAAATAAGGACAGAAGAGCCAGCCACCGTGGAACAGAGGCGCGCTCTTTTTTCTCATTATAAAGGTGGCTACACTTTAAAATTTTTTATTGATATACTATTGCCAAAGGAACTGTTACTTTTGTGCCTCAAGCCTATGGAGGCCTTGCTTCAGACACTTACATTACGATAGATTCAGGATTCTTGGAATGTCGTGCTAGCTGACAAAGGCTTCCCTGGATTACGGGCACCGACAGAGAGTAAGAGTGGCATTGTGCTTGTGCCTCCATTTTCAAGAGGAAATGCACAGTTTTCCTTTGAAGAACTCCAGGCGACATATAATATTGCTCAAGTGCGGGTCCATGTGGAAATACTAGTTATTCAGAGACTCAAATTAGGTAACATTGTAAATTGCCGAGTGCCAATTGCCCTCATTCCCCACATGAGTGAAATAATGAGGATGTGTTGTATAGGGTTTGCTAGGGTTTTTCGTGATGACCTTGCATGCTTCAAAGACAAGTTCACAATCTACACACTGTCTGCAGTGCATATCACGAAAACCACCTTTTTTTCTTTAACACTGTAGCGATGTTCACAAAGGCGTTCATTCAGGCACTTTCCACTCTGACCAATATATTTCTTTCCGCATGTCAATGGAATGTTATACACAATTGATTCCTTACATTCAGTGAACGTTTTCAC
This sequence comes from Amblyomma maculatum, assembly GCF_055883805.1. Classification (NCBI taxonomy): domain Eukaryota; kingdom Metazoa; phylum Arthropoda; class Arachnida; order Ixodida; family Ixodidae; genus Amblyomma; species Amblyomma maculatum. Next base: position 476,642,315 of record NC_139344.1, on the reverse strand, counting down.
ATGCTTTGTAGTACAATCGTCCTTTTTTGCAGGGCTAGGCCTTGTCAACTTGCAGAGTTTCTGCAGCTTTTCAGGAGCTGAAAAAAACGACTTTTACATTGGCCCTTTGTCCAATATTCTTCAAGCGATGGGACAACCCGTGAATGTACGGAATAACAGCAACTTTTTGCTTATTTGCAGAAAAAAGGATGTGGAACATCTAGAGGTGAACAGACCTGCCTTAAAAGGCCTTCAGAAATACCTGTAAGGACATGCATGGGAAACCCGGCATCAGTCAGCCTCTGTACTTGTTCAGCAAAACTTGTTGCCATTAGCTGAGGGCAGGACTTCTTAATGGCATTGCAGAGGCATAACTTTGCAATTCCCCTCTTGACAAGTTTAGAGTTTGCAGAATTATACGGGAGTAGTGGCTTATTGGCGCGTGGCTGATATTTCCAGTAAATCTGATCGTCCTGAAATAATAGGTTGATGTCAAGAAACCAAATACTGCCTTCTGATGGCAATTCATGCGTAATAACTAGTGGCGAGAAGCCTGTGCGTACGAAATTTAGTGTTAGTGGCCAGTGATTCAAAGGAACAAGAATCGCAGTCAATAAAGATTAAATAGTCATCAACGTATCTAAAAACTTTTGTTACTTTTAAGTCGGTAAGATGGCTGCAAAGCGCTCTGTGAAGTTCGGCCAAGTATAGATCACTAAGCACGGGGGCAATACAAGTCCACCTGCTGGAACGTGTGAGCCTACCACAGGACGTGCACCAGATGCTTTCACTGGGTCCAAAGTTCGCCATGGACAAGAACAGGACTGCGCCGGAATTGCTTTCGTTTGTACGACAAGTGCCTTGTCGTGCCTCTGCAGAGGATTCCTCACACTGTGTTTCTGAAGGTGTGGACGCTTTGATCCATGGAAAAGCCCCAGTGTCAAAGGTATCTGTACTGCGCATTGCTTTGGTTTTGAGGGACCACGAACTTTGCGTGCTACCGGCAGACAAAGAGGGCGGTTTTGCTGTCATGTCTCAGGGGCTGTTCAATGCAAAAACCATGGAAGCAGTCGGTTATGCTTTCGAACCTCTCCTGAAGCGGTCTAGTTCTAAGTTGAAATCAAAAGCCAAAGAGCTTTGTAACAGGCTGCGGCTACAAAGGGTTTTAAAGGGCATAGAATTGTCCAAACGAGACTACCTCGACGTCTTCTTCAGTGTTAAAACTCACAAGGTAGACGCTCCTTTCAGGCGATTGTCTCTGAAAGTGACACGGGGTAAAGGTGTGTTGCTCTTTTCCTTCAAAAAATAAAGCTCAGCCTATTACAAATCGACAATCCATTCATAGTTAAGGACTCCAATGCTGTCATAACCTACGTAGTCTTCACTGCTCCGGGGTTTAAGAGCTTTCTCTATAGACATTAAGGATTTGTTTTATTCATTGTCGCAGGCTAATTTGCTTTTTGTGTTCAATCCTGCATTGACAAGTTTGGAGTCATTCCTGTCCAGAATGCTTCGGGTACGTCTAGCAGTGGCTTTTTGGAACTTTATCTCAAGACCACTTTTATTCATTGGGATGGGTCACCATATCCGCAGAAAAATGGGATATGCATAGGGTCTTGTATTGCCCCCGTGCTTAGTGATTTATACTTGGCCGAACTTGACAAAGCGCTTTGCAGCCATCTTACCGACCTAAAAGTAACAAAAGTTTTTAGATACGTTGACGACTATTTAATCTTCATTGACTGTGATTCTGGTTCCTTTGAATCACTGGCCACTTACACACTAAATTTCGTACGAACAGGCTTCTCGCCACTAGTTATTACGCATGAATTGCCATCAGAAGGCAGTATCCGGTTTTTTGACATCAACCTATTATTTCAGGACGATCAGATTTACTGGAAATATCAGCCACGCGCCAATAAGCCACTGCTCCCGTATAATTCTGCGCACTCTAAAGTTGTCAAGAGGGGAATTGCAAAGTTATGCCTCTGCAATGCCATTAAGAAGTCCTGCCCTCAGCTAATGGCAACACATTTTGCTGAAAAAGTACAGAGGCTGACTGATGCCGGGTTTCCCATGCATGTCCTTACAAGTATTTCTGAAATCCTTTTAAGGCAGGTCTGTTCACCTCTAGATGTTGCACCTCCTTTTTCCGCAAATAAGCAAAAAGTTGCTGTTATTCCATACATTCGCGGCTTGTCCCATTGCTTGAAAAAGATTGGACAAAGGATCAATGTAGAAGTCGTTTTTTCAGCTCCTGAAAAGCTGCAGAAACTCTGCAAGTTGACAAGGCCTGGCCCTGTGAAAAAGGACGGTTGTACTACAAAGCATGTGAAAACGTTCGTTGAATGTAAGGAATCAATTGTGTATAACATTCTATTGACATGCGGAAAGAAATATATTGGTCAGAGTGGAAGGTGCCTGAATGAACGCCTTCGTGAACATCGCTACAGTGTTAAAGAAAAAAAGAGGTGGTTTTCTTGATATGCACTGCAGACACTGTGTAGGTTGTGAACCTGTCTTTGAGGCATGCAAGGTCATCACGAAAAATCCTAGCAAACTCACCCGCGAAATCATCGAAGTTGAAGCCATGGATAGCATAGGTTGCAAAACCGTCTCTAGGTTTATCGCAAGAAGAACTTAATTATCTGAGAAACCACATGAGGTTCAATTATTTGTGCCCCATGTCTTGAGCAATGCGAGTTGTAACAGTGTGCAGGCCCAATAGGAAGAAAGGCTTTGTGAAAGAAGGTGCTACACATATGCTACACAGGCATGGAGTTTTGTTATATAAGTAGCTTATGTAGTAGTGGCTTGATAACAAGGCCAGGTTAATGCGAATAACTTTGTTAAAAAATTTGTATGCACCAAACATCGTTTTCTTATGTTACGCCTTGTTACTTTTTTTCAACTTGTTATAATTGTTGGGTTTTGATTACTGGAGATAAGAAACTGAGTCTATCATGTGCCATGAGGTTAAGAAATTCATTAGTGGTTTCCATTGAATTTCATTTCACTGAAGGGGTTAGTCAGCAAGAAGTATGTCAGTTGTTCGTGACTAATGTTGAGGTGGCATAAAGTTATTTCACTAAAATGCTCTTGGTGCTTGCATGACTTCTATTCTCCTAAGCTGAGCTTCACAAAATGGTCTGTTGCTCAATTCAATTTATTGTGTACTGACTCCTGCTGTCTTTACGGGGTATTCAGTAATTTCAGTAGTCCGGTATAGTGCGGCTTATGCATCAGCTCTTTCGGTACCTTCTATCCTGATGTTGCTCGAGACCCAGCAAAAACTTTGTTCTTGAGCTGTGAGTTTCTATATGTTGTGTTACGATGCTTCCTACCCAACCAAATTTCCAGAGTACATTCAGTGGATCAGTTTAGTACACTGCTTTTAATCACCGTGTTATGAATAAAACAAATACTTTGTAATTTTGTTTTATGCTAGAACACGTAAATGGAGCATTGGTTTCACCTGTTTCCTGGCTGATGTATTTGTCACTTGCAGTCCTTGACAAATGGTGTTGCTGTCTGTAGAACTGATAAATTCCAGTTTGGTGTATATGTGCACGTCATTAGGCAGGCATTTCTTTATGAACCAATATGTCAAGCTATGTCATGTCCATGTACATATGTTTTCATGCCAGCCAGAGCAATCCACAAGTTTTTCTTATTTCAACTTCATTGTACACCCCACACATGCAAAATATACATTTAATTTTTTGCTCGACTTTTTTTTGTGGCTTATCTCTGTGAGCGAGTTAGTGTATGGAAAGTTAAGCTCAGAAACAAAACTGTCCACATTGATGAGGCACAGCTGTTATGCAGAACTGCCTTTGAATATTGTTCTGTGGTCACCTGTATTGAAGTGTGTATATTGTAATGCCGAGTTGGGGCTGTTGTAATCCTGCTTTATGCTCTGTTCAATTGTGATGGGGTGCGATGCTTTTCATTGAGCTTTGACCTGTGCTGTTGTATTGCTTGGTTACATCTAGTCCACTTGGGCGTACTGTGCTTTGTCTTCACTCTGTGGAGATTTCATGCAGGGGGTATATGCTGTGAAGCATGTAGATGTATTATTTACTCTGCTTTACTATGACAATACAGAATACATGATTTTATTGCACCATACCTGGCTCTTGAGAAAAAATTGTTATTCACATTGGCACTATTTACAGCACGCACTACTGTTTAAAATTTCAGGGTGCATAGAAGTGACCCAGAGCAACTAAAAGAATTTAAGCAGTACCGCAATTGTCTTAACAAGGAAATAAAACGCGCAAGGATAGACTATTTCAACAGTGTTATTATAACAGCTTCAGACACAACAACAACATGGAAGAAGATAAACACGTTTGAAACTGGTAAGCCCCAAACTTCAATCACGGAACTACATATTCAAGGAAGAACCATAAATGGAACAGAACTGGCAAATGCTTTTAATGATTACTTAGTTAACTTGACCTTCTCAGCGGCCGTCGACGACAATGCACTCTGTACGATGCAAACGTGTTCGCAATCAGTTTTCTTGAACCCTGTTACAGAATTAGAGGTACAAGCAGTAATTGAGAAATTAAGAAATAAATCTGCTTGTGACTTCTCGGACATCCAAGTTCGTCCAGTAAAATTTGTGGCGGACATTATTGCCAGTCCGTTAACCTACATATTTAATCTTTATTTCAATGTCTGCATCTTTCCTCGTGAGATGCAGGTTCCCAAAGTCCACATACTTTACAAAAAAGGAGATAGAAATAATCTAGATAATTACTGGCCAATTTCCATATTGCCCATTTTCTCAAAAGTTTTAGAGAGTGTTCTTCTTGCTCGTTTGGTGTCATTTACAGATAAGCACAATATAATACATGACTCGCAATTGGGATTCCGAAAAAATCGCTCTACAGAGCTTGCTCTGCTAAACCAAAAGGAATACATCCTTCAGAACTTTGAACAAAACAAGTATGTCTTAGGAATATTTGTAGATTTTAGTAAGGCTTTTGATTCTCTAAATCGAAACTTATTGCTGAAGAAGTTAAAATTATATGGTGTACGTAGCCTCGTTCTTAATATGATGAAGTCTTACTTTGAAAACCATATTGAATAACTGCTCTTCACTAACTAAACCAACATCATTTGGTGTCCCACAAGGAAGTATTTTAGGGCCTTTTCTCTTTAACATTTTTATAAATGACATAATACAAATCGATCAGTCCGTAAAATACGTGATCTATGCTGATGATACCAGCTTGTTTATTGCAGATAGTGACAGTGAAGCCCTTTTCCGCCGTGGGAATCAAGTTTTATCTAAGCTAACCGACTGGTCACTCAGAAATGGATTAACTATAAACACTAAGAAAACAAAAGCAGTAGTCTTTCGAGCAAAAGGCAAGCATTTAGAACAAGGCCACACTCTCTTCCTAAACGGAGAACCATTAGATATTGTAAGTAGCATCAAAACATTAGGAATAATTTTTTCAGATCATATGATGTGGGATTTACAGTTTGACTCCATAACAACTAAGTTAGGTCGTACGACAGGTTTGCTTTATTGCCACCATGAAGTACTTCCGTCTAATATAAGGCTTCTGCTTTATCATACACTTTTTTTGTCTACTGCGCGCTACTGTTTCCTCGTGTGGAGAAACAGTACACGCACTAACGCAGCAAAAATTATTCGTGTTCAGAATAAGATTTTAAAAGTTGTCTCCAACTCACCTTCACAATCTTCAACTGATACACTGTTACAACAAATGAACATGGTAAATATGGAACACTATTATGATTTCTGTTTGTGTAAAGCACTTATTAAAGACAAAAAGCAAACTAACTTCTTATCACAGTTGGCTAACATAAGCAAAAACTGTCAACCATACCATACGCGGCACAAAGAAGAATGGGAAGTGCCTTCATCAAGGACAAACTACGAAATGCAAATGCTGTCAAACATTATTCCCAGATTGTTAAACAGCCTTGCTTCAAATGAAATAGTGCATGATTATATCAGAAATATTACTGTGTTGTATAGTTTATTTTGAATTGTTGTTTTCATTCTGCTCTATGTAGATTTTTATTCTATACGCTCTGTATATAAATGCTCTGTATATTTTTTTTTACAACACTTCAGTACAGGATGTAGCTGCTTCTTTGCTGTGTAAAATTTGCATGTAATTGCTGTTAATCTGTTTTATTTCTATTTGTAGCTGTGTTTTTCACATCATCTGTGTTTTTATTTTTTATTTTGTTTCACGGAACGCTTTTACTGTCTGCCCTTGCCCTTATGTATTAGGGGGCGCGAGCTTGTCAAGCTGTCGACAAGGCAGCTTTTTTCTCTCGCCCCCTCGTGCTTTCAGTACGTGAAATAAACGAAATGAAATGAAATGGTCCCTGTCTTGCTAGTCGTTTCAGCAAGTGCGAAAAGTAAAAGGTTTCGAGCTTTGGGATAAACTCTGCCAAGAAAGTATCGTCCCTTTCCACTACTACGCTCACACTGCATTTAGAAGAGTACACAAAAAGAAGGCACTCTTATCCCCAAAATATATAACATTAACATGACTTGAGTGTAATACTGGTGTTTTTCTAATTGCTAGCTTGCCATTAACATAATGTACATATGGCATATGGCTAACCTCATGGTCAAGAAGGATCTCTCAAAGAAAATGGGCATTTGATTTAAGTGAGTTGAATGGCATCATTGGATGTGATAACGCCATCCGGGCTGCATGATAAGCCCCACCTGCCAGTAATAAAGATGTGATTACTTCAAAGGTGGAAATGTGGATGCAGCTGGTAATAAATCTAGTACAATGTTCAAAGCACCTCATAGTTTGCAGTAATGCTGATAACTCTGCACATGCCAGTGGTTCCATCTGTTTGCCTGTGGGGAGTAAAAATTGACGAAAGTCCTTATATTGACGTGCATACCGATACTGTAACACAGAAACAATGCCATGACACTATTTCTGACTGAACTTTGGGCTGCTTCTTTTGAAGGTGAATGCAAAAGTGAATGACTATACTTTTCAAATTCATTTAGAAAGCCAGGGAGCACGGGAGGGAAACCTCATTTTCTTCCAATACAGGACCGCAGGAAGTGCGTGACAATATTATTGATAAGTGTCAGCTAAGCCCAAAAATGCAGTGTATATGAAACTTACTGTAGCTGCATCACATGCATGAAAATTCATCACATAAGAAAACAACCCTATTCAGTGGTACAATTCAAGGTATCATATCTTTAGCTACAAGAGCTAGAAATACAATCCAAATTCAGTCGCTCGAGCCTTGCTTGCTAAGGTGAGAAGTTGCTAATGGCGTCTTTATGGTTTTAATACTAATATAGCATTATTACTGGCTTGTTTCTGGGAACAAAGAGCGTAAATAACTCCTCATCACAGGATAGTTACACCACGACTAAAGCAGTGGTGATTGAGAAGAGATCAGCCACTGCAAAAAATCTGCGCACATTAAGCAAAAAATTAAGTTTATGTAAGTGCTACTAACAGCATAAACATTAGTAATTAAAGCAACTACACTTCCATACCTGTAGTGGGCATCGCTGATTTGCAAGCATAGACTTGCTGAACGCATTTTTATAGTTCCTGTCGACGCTGCCAGACTTTTTTGGGCACTCTATATTGACATGCTTGCCATCTAGGGCACCTATGCAATGTGGCATCTGCCATATGTTTTCAAAGTCATTTGCAATCTAAAAGTGGGACAAAGAAATGTTTAATACAGGGCAGTTGATATGCTTAAAAACAAGCTACATGATATGTGCAACACACTTCATCAGGTACAGTGGTTCTGAACATTTCGTATTCCTTAAAAATGCAGCATTTAATTTGATTTTGATATATTACACATCATGTGTAGAGTATTTCCAATGTTCACTTCTTTTTATTTTCCAGCACACAGGCTGGAAAAGTTTCATTCCTAAACTACATTGCATCGGTGCTGTTGATGGTTCAGGCTATATGAAATATTTACAAAGCAAAGAGCTGGGAACTACTTCCCTCAATCATTCGCCTGGCAATGATGGTCTTACAAGATACATAGGGCCGAGCATCTCCCAAATTGCCTGGAAGACCTCAGAGACCAAGTTGAAGGTTGTGGCCTGCCAAGAAATTAAATGCTGAAGAGGGGAGGGTATCTCCAACTGCCAAAAATCTGAAATGGGGAAAGCGAAATAAGTGAAATACAAAATATTCTATGCAGGCATGATGCTGAGCAGTTAAATGTTCACACAGTAGAAGTTCCAGACCAAATGTTACTATATATATATATATATATATATATAAATTTCAAGTCTCCTTCAAAATACTTCACATGTCAAGTCTCCTTCAAAATAAATGCACATGAATCTTTCAATAAACTTAGTTGGAGTTAGCGCCTGTCCCGTCCGTCTTTCTGTGTGGTTCGTCTAAAACTTAGCGCTGTATTTCCTTTGGTTTAACGCAATGTCACACCAACTAGCCCAGCAAGAGATACTGTTGACTCCTTCAAAAGAGCTTCTCAATTTTTAAGTTTCTTAGACCAGCAAAAATTTTTACTATACCAGTTTCTTTGCTATATCAGGTGTTGGTGATGCATGGCTTTGAAAACAATGTCTAGAAATTCACTGGCTACTTGCTAAACATATAGGGTTGATTTAAAAATGGAAGATTATAAATAAATACCTCCCATCCAGTTGCTGTGGTCCCATAATGTGCAAATAATTTTTTTTTTTTTCACATTTAGAATAAGTCTTGTGAAACCGTCGCATTCCCATGAGTATAGTAAAAAAAAAAAAATGAAAGCAATTTTTTTATAATGTTCGCTTCTCCTTATGGTTCCCAAGGCTCATGGCTAAAAAAAGCCTTTTTACGGTATGCTGCAAAATGGTGCTTTTTTAGATACCTTATGCCTTTTATACATCATATATGACAAAGATGTTTAATCGTATAACGTCCATATCTATTTGCATCCTCCATTGCACCTTGCAACACCTACGGACTGTGTGTGTGCCAGCTACGTCGCCATGAACAGACGCTCATTACTGTACCCGCTTCTTCATAAGAATGTCTTAACTATAAATGAACAAGAAAAAGAGTGCAGCGCCCAGAGAGGATGGAATTAGACCGCAATTTCACTACCAAGTTCGAGCTTATTGTAGCGCAATCGGCCATTTGCGCGAGTTTTCTGCGCATGCGCGAAGTCGTAGCAGCGACCGATGGAAACACATTGAGCGGCGTCGACGCCATTTGTCGCCGCCGCCAGTGCACGGGGGCTGGCGGCACCGGGCGGCACGGGGGCCGTCACAGGCTTGGCAAAGCGATGCCAACCACATCTGCCGCGTACGGTTGCCACTCTCTAAGCGCGCCATGATGCAAGACGCAGTTTTTCAGGTTTCCTTCGCCGAGCCGCGGCCAACAACGACGTGAAGCTACAGTTAGGGCCACCAAGCGTCAAGATGTGAATGGCCGACCTTAGCTACCTACTGCGTACTCTCGACTGTGCGAAAAACACTTCGTTACAGGTATGTATGCATCTAAAGGAAATGTGCAGAATGAAAAGTATCTACCGGAGTTTGCACCAAGCCTGTAACCCACCAGTGATAGCAACAATGAGCATTTGTTCGGTGCGTCTGATGGCGATGTATTTTGTTGTTTGTTTTCTTTATGTGCGAAGGGGCCGGGTAGCGCAGATATCACAGGTGGCTGTGTGCGCTAGACCGTAATATTTAGCATGTTTTATCGCGACTGCCGCCTGACTAAAAAGAAAAGAAAAATTGGGCGTTTGTTGTGATGCACCGCCGTTCGCGAGCCGAGTGGTTGAGCTGGTCATGAGGCTCGCGAACGGCAGTGCATTAAAACGCCGTATTTTTTTTTCTTGTTAGGCAGTCACGATAAAACATGCTAAATATTACGGCCTAGCGCACAGAGCCGCCTGTGATATTTAAGCTACCTAGCCCTTTCGCACATAAAGAAAAGAAAGGACAAAATACATCGCCTTCAGGCCCCGGCGCAACTAAAGCAATCACGCACCGAAGAAATCCTCATTGCAGCTATCCCTGGTGTGCTACAGCCTGGGTGAAAACTCCAGTAGGTGCTTTTCATCATGCATATTTCGTTTAGATGCATACATACCTGTAGTATGTGTTTTTGCCGCTCGGAGTATATGACGCACTTGACACTCTTGCACAACGCACAGTATTTTTTTGTAAATTAAAGGCTCACCTTCGTGCACGCCAAAGCATCCGGATTTTGTTCCTTTGGTGTACGCAATCAGATGCACTTCGTTAGGGAGCTTGATAATCGTCGTCTACGTCCAACCGTTTGCAACGGCAAGGAAACCGCCCGGCACAATAAATGAGTCTCCTGGAGGGTTCATGCTCGTTCACTTGCAGAGTAGATCGCTCTGGACATAGAACAGGGTTGGTTCCTGACCGAGATGCGCATCCGATATGTAGGAGATTCACATGTGTCACCAAGTTGTTGATTCCGCAGAAATCGCGGCGGAGGCAGAAATGAACGTTGGAGATCCTTTCACATCAGAATGACCATTCTCTGCGCACAGAGAACGTTTTCACCACTGCGACCACATCCGTTCTGACTCCTGAGGCCAGAAACCGGCTACAGTTCTGAATCATTCATTGCCAGAAAAATGCAGCGCATTTCCTGCAGGTGTGCATTCCAGCCGGGACAATGCCCTTTTCACGGGGTGTGTATATGTGCCTCTCTGCCGATCTTCGTGGATGAAATCTTATAGCTGCACGGTTGTAGATGACGCGAGGAGGAAGCGATGCCCATTGCACCATGCCGGCGCCGCGGTGACCGCATTGTGCTCGGTAACTCAAGACACCCCGCGCATATGCGCCGCTCAAAGTCACAGGAGACGATTCCACCTAGCTCTGCAGCATCAACAAACCCCTGGCTGCTTTGCCCTTTGAGATCCCTCTCTCTCTCTCTCTCTCTCTCTCTCTCTCTCTCTCTCTCTCTCTCTCTCTGCCCCCACGCTCTCCTGTCTGCCGAAAACCTGCACGCTGAGAGCGTCTCATTCTGTCAAGTCGAACACGGCCCGCGCTACACGCTCTTACAATACGAAGATAGTATATGCGCACGTGCGTTATGAGTGGATTGTGAAAACGCTCTACCTTCCCCCATACTGCGTAAACATGATATGCTGCAATCACTGTCACTACTTTCTGCTCCGAGGCCAAAAAAGGGGGGAAGCTTTCGCATTCTACCAGCGTTGGCGTGGCCATTTCGTATGGTGCGCTTTCGCGTCGTCTGCTACACTGCCGCTCAATGTGTTTTCCGCCCGCTCCCGCATGATGGCGCCACATCCTCGCGCAAAAGGCGGATTCTACTGTAGCACGAAGTGTAATTCGTTTGGTTTTTGAAATTGAGCTCACTAAGTGGAATAACAACGAGGGCAAATTTTTAAATCCCTCAGTCTAGCAGTTAATTTGCATCTTTTACGAACTACAGTACAGATATAACAACATTTTTGTTTAGAAACTGCTGCCATTCTTAACCCATTCGAGAGGCATGAAGAATGCCTCAAAACCCTCAACCGCTGTGCTTAAACCAATGATCCCACTGTCCCACATCATGCCTCTGGATTGAACACTGTTGTAATGTTCTCCCATCTTTCAGAATTCATGGTGTGCGTGAAAAGGTACTGACATTTTTCAGTTCAAACTGAACCTTCAAAAAATCTTTCATCATCATCATCAGCCTGACTATACCCACTGCAGGGCGAAGGCCTCTCCAATGTTTCTCCACTTAACCCGGTTTCGTGCTAGCTGCATCCACTTGACCACTGCGAACTTCTTAACCTCATCCGCCCACCTAACTTTCTGCCGCCCCCTGCTACGCTTTCCTTCTCTTAGAATCCAGTTTGTTACCCTCAGCGACCATCGGTTATCCTCTCTTCGCACTACATGTCCTGCCCATGCCCATTTCTTCTTCTTAATTTCCACTAGAATGTCGGTAACTTGAGTTATTTCTCTGACCCACTCTGCACGCTTCCTATCTCTTAATGTTACCCCTACCATTTTTCGTTCCATGGCCCTCTGGGTTGTCCTCAACTTAAGTAGAACTCTCTTGATTAGCCTCCACGTTTCAGCCCCATAGGTGAGTACAGGTAAAATGCAACTGTTATATACTTTCCTCTTTAGCGATACCGGTAAGCTGCTAGTCATAATCTGTGAGTGCTTGTCAAATGCGCTCCATCCCAATCTTATTCTTCTTGTTATTTCCTTTTCATGGTCCGGATCTGCGGTTACTACCTGTCCTAAGTAGACATATTCGCCTACTACTTCCAGTACTTCGCTACCTAATGTGAACTGCTGTTCCTTCCCGAGGCTGTTGAACATTACCTTAGTCTTCTGCATATTGATTTTCAAGCCTACCTTTCTACTTTTCCTGTCTAGGTCATCAATCATTATTTGCAGTTCATCCCCCGAGTTGCTTAGCAAGGCAAGGTCGTCAGCAAATCGCAGATTATTGAGGTATTCTCCATCTACCCTTATCCCTAACTGCTCCTATTCCAAGCCTCTGAATACTTCCTCTAAGCAAGCTGTGAATAGTACTGGGGTGATTGTGTCTACTTGCCTAACACCTTTATTTATGGGAATTTTGTTACTTTCTTTATGCAGAACTATGGTTGCTGCGCAGCCACTATATATATAACTTGTATTACAGCGCGAACCACAAGAAGGGACGACGACAGACAGAGTGAAAAGAGCGCTGACTTCCAGCTGTTTATTATTCTGATATGCCACGCATTTATACACATTTGAAGCTTCAGCAGGAAAGAGCAGGAAAAGCAATCAGCATGAAAGGCATAGGCGATAGGACAAGGCCCTAATCACCATCGATCCAGAAACTTCAGCTCTTTCTTGGTTAGTGCGACTGATGGCATGCTTACACACCTTTCCTCTGTACGAGCAATGTTCACTGCCTCAATTATCTCCCTGACACACTGATCATTGTGTCGAGCAACGATTGTGCTTTTTTGGAACTCGGGCACGCAAGGTTTTTTGCGGCGTCGTGTAGACTCATCGCCACCATTACGACAGTGCGTGCCAAGATGGCCCTGATCACCATCATTTACATTCTTGTTGTGTTCTTTCAATCTGGTATTTATACACCTGCCGGTTTGTCCAATGTATTCGCGTCCGCAGGACAACGGAACGCGATATACAACACCTTCGTCGCAAGTGACAAACTGATTCTGGTGTCTAATCATGCATGATTTTTTCTTTTTGCTATAGCACGAGTTAGTTTTTTTTGCATAGAACTGATAGTTTGAGTGGGGCCGAAAACACAACGTCAACTCCTGCGCGCTTTCCAATCTTCTTTAGGTTGTGGGAAGTCTGGTGGATATATGGAATGACTGCTACTCTTTTGCGTGCATCCGGGCCTGTCACGGCATTCTTTTCAGATTGCCGGACTTGTTTCATTTTCTGGAGCAGGCCCTCGGCCACAGAAACTACAAGGGCCTCCGGGAACCCCGTGTCAGACAGGCGTCTAGTTTGCAGGGCTAGACTTTCTTTAAGCATATGCTCACAGGATTTAGTCAGGGCATTTACAAAACAATATTTGACAACGCTGCGTTTTACAAGCTTCGAGTGAACAGATACAGCGGGTAATAAACCTTTTTTCCCCCGTGGTTCATACCCCCAACAAACATGGTTATTATAAAACTTTAGTCTTAGCTCCAAAAATCTAATGGAATGGTTGTTTTGCATTTCATGCGTCAAATTTAAAGGTGATAAGTTTCGCTTGAATGTGTCAAGCACGTCTTCAGTTGTTACATGAAAATCCGCATTGGCATTGTCAATTATGATTAAAAAGTCATCTACAAATCTGAAGACTTGGACAACACTTGTACCTTCGAGACATCTTTCAATTATTCTGTCGTGCATGGCTAAAAACAAGTTGCTAAGGACTGGGGCAATACATGATCCAATGCATACTCCTCGTTTTTGCAGGTAAAAGCCTTTGTCCCAGGTGGCAAACGTAGATTGCAGGTACACATCAAGCAATTCTAGAAAGCCGCTAACATGTAAACCACAACTGTTCTGGAACGAAACGGTACCCATCCTATCAATGGCCTGTTCAACACATGATAGCAGGGCATCATGCGGCAAAGGGTAAAAAAGGTCCTTTATGTCTATGGAAAAGGCCGGCGTGCAGAGTGGGTCAGAGAAATAACTCGAGTTACCGACATTCTAGTGGAAATTAAGAAGAAGAAATGGGCATGGGCAGGACATATAGTGCGAAGAGAGGATAACCGATGGTCGCTTAGGGTGACAAACTGGATTCCAAGGGAAGGAAAGCGTAGCAGGGGGCGGCAGAAAGTTAGGTGGGCGGATGAGGTTAAGAAGTTCGCAGGGGTCAAGTGGATGCAGCTAGCACGGAACCGGGTTAAGTGGAGAAACATTGGAGAGGCCTTCGCCCTACAGTGGGTATAATCAGGCTGATGATGATGATGAAACTTGATAAAAGGATAACAGGGAACCGGAAGAATAAAAATCCTGAAAGTGAAAATACTACCAATACCATGAATGAGGGCATCAACAAAATGCTGTATATTAGTAAAACTTACTCAGCCAAAAGGGATGAGACGCGGAACCGACAGTGAAGTAGAAAACGATGAAGATGCAGAGCAACTAGAAGACGTAAGCTGAAAAGAACTAAAAACTAAGAAAAACCGCCGAGGCTAAAACTGTGAAACTGAGAGTGAAAGATGGGAGACAACAAAAAACAAAGGTAAAGGCGACACGAGCAATGAAAAGGAAAAAAAAAACCTGGCTAAAATCTAAGAAGGATGGAAAAAACAAGAGTACGGGTGCGGGTTTAAAAAGGACGGTTTAGTGTTCCTTTCCAAGTACAAGATTTCTTTATCAGGAAACATAACGGACAGTGTGCTCACACAATTCTTCAAATTCTTTGTGATTAGGAACGCCTCAATTATCTCCCTTTCCGTTTTAGTTCTAGCCGTCGCTTAGAACTCTGTGCTTTCAAGGAACGGGTGACAATCAGTTTCTTCACACTTCTTACAATGTAAAGCTAAATTTCCTCCTGAGCACCAGCACCAACTATCCCGCCAGAAAGCCCTTCTTGATATCCGTGGTCAAAAGAGGAAAACAGATCATTACTGAACTCAAATAACTGGGTGGTACAGGAAAAACCCATTCTAAAGCCATGCTGAACTGGCGTAAAGAAGTCTTGAGAGTCGCGATGTTTCATGACTGCGCTGTCAATTATATGTTCCAATGTTTTACAACACACAATAGTCAGAGAAAGGGTCGGTAACTAACAAGAGACGTTTACTTTTATGCACTGGGACAACATTACCATTTTTCCAGTCATTTGGCAAACATGCCGAGTTAAGCGATGTTTGGAATAAGGTGACTAAATAATGAGCAATTTCATTCCACATAATTTTAAAACAAAGGTAGGTACACCATCAGGGCCACTGGCGGAGGCGGCCCTGATGTTACTAAGCAGTTTTAAAACACCCTGGTAAGTAAAAACCAATTCAGGCATGGTTTCGGTAACAGATTCACTAGTGTTCGGAAGTTCTCCGATGTGCGCTGGTGGAAAGGCAGATTGAAAACATGCATTATAGCGGCAAGCTTTATCACCATTAGTAATAACAAGGTCACCATCGAAGTCTAAGTTTGGGATTCCGACTGGTTCGCGTCCGTTAACGTCCACAATTCCTTCGAGTTACTACGCAGTTTAGAACCCAGATTATTAAAGAAGTTATCCTTATGAGCTTTGATTTCAGTTTTTAGTCTACTACCAAGGGCCCGAATTGACTGCAATACAGCAGGGCATCGATTCCTTTTATACGATTGAAGAAGGCGATGTTTTTTCCTGACAAGCCATCTGATTTTTCGCGTGATCCATGGTTTGTCGCGGCACCGCTTACAAGAAAGAAGTTTTGTTGGGATGTATTCATCAATTAGGCTGCCCAATTTATTTTTGAATACCTCCCAGAGTGAACTGCAGTCTAAACTCTGGCTTAGAGTAATAAAATTGGGAAGGAAGGAAGCAAGTTCGTTATTCATTGATGTATACGTGCGGACTGAGAAGTTTGGTGAATCACTTTATGCAACAGTTAAAAAAGAGCAGCAGATATGTGGAGCTCCATAACTGCCTCAGTGTCTGCTCATTTGTTTAGGGCAGAGTACGTCTTGAGGATCATGTACAAGCTAGGCTGTCAGATAGTGTAGAGATATATATTGGCAAATAAAGCAGAGTATTAGTGGAGGGAACTGGCGTGTGCAGAGCGACATGAGCGGTGAATCATTGGTACGGTGTTGCTCTTGATAGTTCAAACTTGAAGCAAATGGAAAATATATTCTAATTTTTGCATTTGTTCTGGCTATTTTTAATGACGGAGAAAAAGCATCAGTTGAAATGAAATGAGAAAAAGTAGAAGTCCTACTCACATGGTTGCTCACCAAGACAATTAGCTCTGCTCTTGTCTGAAGTGTGCTAGTTTCGCTAGTCGGTGCTATCTTCACATGTGGGAAAAACAAGAACGACAAAGCGCAGAAAAATTCTGCTAGACTGCTACAAAGGTACACAGAGCTCGTGTCAGAAGTTTCTTCTCATAATTTGTCATTTTTTTCACAAGCTGTAAGCATTAATCCTCCACGTCTTGCCTTGTTATTTTTCCTTTTGATGCACTGACTACAGTTCCCTCTCTTGCAGGTATGCAGCTGTAGCTGACATCTGTGTGCCAGTCAAGTTCTTGGACTGTGGCAGTGATGAGCTGTTCGTGGGTCGTGCCGGTTACCTCACAGGGCTCCTGTACCTTCGCTCACGACTCGGCCGGGAGGTGTGTGACTCGAAAAGTAGAAAAAAAATTTTTATTTTTTTTTTCAATACTTACGTGCCTAAATTGGAGTTCTTGGTTCGAACAAAAAAAATTCATCATCATCAGCCTGACTATACCTACTGCAGGGCGAAGGCCTCTCCCATATTTCTCCAATTAACCCGGTTCTGTGCTAGCTGCATCCACTTGACCCCTGCGAACTTCTTAACATCATCCGCCCACCTAACTTTCTGCCGCCCCCTGCAACGCTTTCCTTCCCTTGGAATCCAGTTTGTTACCCTAAGCGACCATTGGTTATCCTCTCTTCGCACTAAATGTCCTATCCAAGCCCATTTCTTCTTGATTTCCACCAGAATGTCAGTAACTTGAGTTATTTCTCTGACCCAATCTGCATACTTCCTATCTCTTAATGTTACCCCTACCATTTTTTGTTCCATAGCCCCCTGCGTTGTCCTCAACTTAAGTAGAACCCTCTTGGTTAGCCTCCACGTTTCAGCCCCAAAGGTGAGTACAGGTAAGATGCAACTATTGTATACTTTCCTCTTGAGCGATACCGGTAAGCTGCTAGTCATAATCTGCGAGTACTTGCCAAATGCACTCCATCCCAATCTTATTCTTCTTGTTAGTTCCTTTTCATGGTCCGGATCTGCCGTTACTACCTGTCCTAAGTAGACATATTCGCCTACTACTTCCAGTGCTTCGCTACCTAACTTAAACTGCTGTTCCTTCCCGAGGTGTTGAACATTACCTTAGTCTTCTGCATATTGATTTTCAAGCCTACCTTTCTACTTTTCCTGCCTAGGTCATCAATAATTATCTGCAGTTCATCCCCTGAGTTACTCAGCAAGGCAATGTCATCAGCAAATCGCAGATTACTGAGGTATTCTCCATCTTCCCTTATCCCTAACTGCTCCCATTCCAAGTCTCTGAATACTTCCTCTAAGAGTACTGGGGAGATCGTGTCTCCTTGCCTAACACCTTTCTTTATGCGAATTTTGTTACTTTCTTTATGCAGAACTATGGTTGTTGTGCAGCCACTAATATATCTTCCAGCACTTTCATGTACGGCTCGTCTACCCCCTGATTTCGCAATGCCTGCATCACCGCCGAGGTTTCAACTGAGTCAAATGCTTTTTCGTAATCAATGAATGCTATGTATAAGGGCTGGTTATATTCCGAGCATTTTTCTATCACCTGATTGATGGTATGTATATGATCGATAGTAGAGTACCGTTTCCGAAACCCTGCTTGATCCTTTGCTTGATTGCAGTCTAAGGTTGTCCTAATTCTATTAGTGATTACCTTAGTAAATACCTTATACGTAACAGACAGTAAGCTGATTGGTCTGTAATTTTTAAGGTCCTTAGAGTCCCCTTTCTTGTGAATGAGGATAATGTTTGCATTCTTCCATGGTTCCGGTACCGTCGATGACACCAGGCACTGCGTATACAGGGTGGCCAGTTTTTCTAGCACGATATCCCCCCCGTCCTTCAACAAATCTGTAGTTATCTGATCCTCTCCAGCTGATTTCCCCCTTTTCATAGTTTCTAGTGCTTTCTTGACCTCGTCCTTCGTCACTGGTGGAACGTCTGACTGTTTTTCCCTACCGCCAATCTCATTACGGTCCTGACTACTTTGGCTACTGTAGAGATCTGTATAGAACTCCTCAGCTACTTTGACTATCTTGTCCATATTAGTGATGACGTTGCCCGCCTTGTCCCTTATCGCATACATCTGGTTTTTGCCTATGCCCAATTTCTTCTTTACCACTTTAAGGCTTCCCCTGTTTTTTACAGCATGCTCAATTTTGTCCATGTTATACTTCCTTATATCGGCCACCTTGCGCTTATTGATTAGCTTTGATATCTCGGCCAATTCGATCTGGTCTGTTGGATTGGAAGCTTTCATACTCTGGCGTTTCTTAATCAAATCTTTCGTCTCCTTAGACAGCTTACCGGTATCCTCTCTAACTATCCTACCGCCTACCTCTACCGCGCACTCAGTAATGATATTTCTGAAATTATTGTTCCTTGCCTCTAGGGTAATGTCGCCATCCTCAGTTAGAGCTGAATACCTATTCTGTAGCGAGATCCTGAACTCTTCTGCCCTCCCCCTCACCGCTAATTCGTTGATGGGTTTCTTTCTTACTAATCTATTGCGTTCCTTCTTCAGATTTAGGCTAATTCGGGACCTCACCATCCTGTGGTCACTGCATCGCACTTTCCCGATTACCTCTACATCCTGCACAATGGCGGGGGTTGAACACATTATGAAGTCGATTTCATTTTTAGTCTCTCCGTTAGGACTTTTCCATGTCCATTTCCGGTTCTTCCGTTTGCCGAGGATTATGACGATTTTTTTTTTTTTTTTTCAATGGTTGATACAAACTGCTAGATGCATTCAAAAATAATATCTTCCGGTCATTCAGTATGCAAATAATATTTGAGGTTTGTTTAATGGGATCAATACTTGTAAAGTAGAAACGATAAAAACTATGCAGTAAGATTTATTTTAAAACAGTAGGCTTCAGGGCTCATATCCATTGCAGGAAAAGAAACAATATCTCATTTGGGCTTGTTGTTCAAACTAATGCGCAATTACACATCCAAGTATGTATGTTTTGTTCTGGTTGCTACGCTGGGAATGGAAATAATTTTACTTTCATTTCATCACAAGAATGACGCATGAATTATTTCGAAAAACCTAATGCTGGCATTTTGGTATGTATGTTTTTTTTCCATGTTGGGTCCTTACGGCATTGTGAGACGTTCTCCTCACAAATGCTTAGTTTTACACGGACAAAGGAACTGGACAAACGCCGAGGTTAAGCGCAATCTACCAAGTTTTATTTCTTAGAAAGGAAAACGGAAACACAAGCACGCGATGTAATCTGAGGATTGTGAATACACATAAATCATAACAGTGCACGTAACACCAAGAACAACTAAGGAATGAAACCATGAAAGTGTGAAAAATAAACACTTTATCTAAGCCCGGGATAAAATCCCCCCCCCTGCGCATCTAACAGACGCGCGGGTGATCCTCATGCAAGTCTTTTGTCTCTTCTCAAATATCTATTTCCCGGCGGGAAATAGATATTTGCAAAACATGCTCGACGCCGCACGCACTTTTCTCATCTGCAGATTCTTTCTGGTTAACTTTTTTGCAGGTCCCTTTAAACTTTAAAGGAGCTGAAAAAACAACCTTCACATCAAACCTTTGCCCAATCTGCAGATGAGAAAAGTGCGTGCGGCGTCGAGCATGTTTTGCCTTTTGTTCTATGCTCTAAGTGGTT
The DNA here is from genome assembly GCF_055883805.1 of Amblyomma maculatum. Taxonomy (NCBI): domain Eukaryota; kingdom Metazoa; phylum Arthropoda; class Arachnida; order Ixodida; family Ixodidae; genus Amblyomma; species Amblyomma maculatum. The sequence goes on along the minus strand of NC_139344.1, from coordinate 476,622,205 downwards.
GGTTTACAAAATTCCCCTCTCTTGCGGCAAGTGCTACGTGGGGCAAACTGGGCGATGCCTGAATGAAAGGCTTTTGGAGCACAGGAGGAAATGTCGTTCCCTGCAGGGTGCAGAAAATTTGGCGAACCATTGCCTGAAATACGAGTGCAGCCCATATTTCCAAAACACGGATATTTTGGAGCAGACAACAGAAAAGAAAAAGCGTGGGGTAATTGAGGCCTTTCGGATGGTTTCTGGCAAAGAAGGCGATTACGTTAGCGCTCCTTCCGTAGCTCTTCCCCGTCAGGAAATAGATATTTTGAGAAGAGACAAAAGACTTGCATGAGGATCACCTGCGCGTCTGTTAGATGCGCGGGGGAGGGTGGGGGGGGATTTTATCCCGGGCTTAGATAAAGTGTTTATTTTTCACATTTTCATGGTTTTATTCCTTAGTTGTTCTTGCTGTTACAGTGCACTGTTATGATTTATGTGTATTCACGATCCTCAGATTACGTCGCGTGCTTGTGTTTCTTTTTTCCTTTTCTAAGAAATAAAACTTCAGTTGGTAGATTGCGCTTAACCTCAGTGTTTGTCCAGTTCCTTTGTCCGTGTACACCTAAGCAGCGCAGCATTTGTGAGATGTTCCAACTAGCCCAATCTCAAGCACTTCTTAAGTGAGACGTTACTTGAGCTGTTGCTTTCTTTCTTGTAACATATCACTTTTAGGCATGATTGTTTCCATTTGCTCCTCCCTTTTCGTGTTTTTTATTTAGCAATGCAACTTGTGCTCTGCCACAGCTCCTTCAGAAGTGTTGTAAATAAAAGAATGAGCATTGGGAATGAATGTGTGCCAAGGCCTGAATGTGTGGTGTGAAATAAGCATTCTGGCCATTTGCTCTTGTTCAGGAATTTGGGCCCAGTAAACCTCTCCAGTTGCATCCTGCCTGTACTTACCTATAGGGTTGAAACATGGAGGCTAACGTAAAGGAGGACCATGTAGAGAGCTTTGGAACGGAAAATTGTAGGGGTAACGTTAAGAGGCTGGAAGTGCACTGAGTGGGTCAGAGAAATAATTCGAGTTACTGACACTCTAGTGGAAATCAAGAAGAAGAAATGAGCATGGGCAGGATGTGAATAGAGGATGGTCACTGACCAATTGGATGCCAAGGAAAGGAAAGTGCAGCAGGTGGGTGGATGAGATGGAGTTTGCAGGGGTTAATTGGATGAGAGGAAGACTGTGCTTTTTGTTTGAAGGGCCCCCATATGAGGGTCCGCGATGAAACACACCCGAAAGCAAAAAAGGATGTGCAATGGTGCAGGTGGTCCCAGATGAGAAGATTGCACTGCTGCTCCATTCTGTGGTGCAGTCTGGTCGCGAGTATGCCAAGAAGCACCGCAGCCCATGTCCACTCATGTACGCCTACTACGACGTGGAATACTTGGGTGAGCATTTTATTTACCCTTGCCTGGTTGTGGTTTAGTTGGTGTCTCCCTGTAACAGCGTCATTCCCAGCTTTGAATGGATCTAAATAACGTAAAGTTGTTCTCTAGCATTTAGTACAAACAGTAAATTATGAGGGCTTCATGCACGGAATTGCTCGATTTGTTTTAGGCATGAGTTCAGGGCTTCTCATAGGCAGCCTTCAAATGCGTAGTTTGAACCATTGCGTCCAGTGGAGTGTTTTGAAGCATCATCAGCTTATTTTGCCAAAGTGCAGGCAGTTGAGTGCATTGACCTCTCATTTCATATCTGATATATGTGGCCCTGCTGTGATGCATTTCTTTGCTTTGTGTCAAAGGAGAGCTTATGGAGGGGTTATGGTGTAGAATAGATGGGAAAGGCAAGTTTTATGCGGCAAATTCACGGTGCTAAGCACATTTTCAAATTATTATCGCTCTGATTCTGGGATTAAGGAATATCTGCTCACAGTGTTTGATTGCAATGTGTTCTGCCAAATAGGAGTAGCTGAAGGCTCACTGTGGCCACTTTGCCAGGTCTGATTCTGTTAGTTTGACGTTGAAGAGGGAAAACTCTTTAGTGAAACAAATTTTAGCCGGCGTTAATGTTTGCTGGCATGCTACTCTGCATGGGGGGAAGGTTAGGGAATAAAGATTGAAGAAGTGTATCGGGTTTATTCTCGAAATAATGTGCCATGGGGTGCTAAACGCTGCAGCCATCTTCTAGCCCTGGCATGCCAGCCCTAATTAACAGGCAGAGCTGTGATCCCCAACCTGCGGCAGCTTCGGGCCAGAGCAAACAAACACCAAGTTACGTACTCTAACAGGCCTTGTTATGCCCGCGTACACTGCAACACTCAAATGCAATCGCCGTAGCAAGCGAACGTCCCGCTCACGTACGGGGATGAACTAAAACCACCAAATGGGGAAGCACACGCAAGGAGGTGAGAGGAGTGTTCTGCTCACTTGATGTGGCTTCACGCTCACGACCCTTAGCGGTAAGTGCATATAAGTGCACCTGGCAAGAAAGATGACGGCAGCGGTCTCCTTGGTGAAGAATACAACCACACGCATGCAGGATCAAAAGGCGTGCTAGTCTCTGACTGTGGAGAGGTCTCTGTGTCACGCCGGGAGGAAAGAGGGAAACCCGCGGCGCTTTTCCTCTTTAGAGGGAAACAGCGCTGTGTTTGTGTCTTTCTCACCTTGGTCCTCGTCCTTCGCGCTGTTTATTCCAACAACCGCGGCGGTGTCGTTGCGGGATTCTGGGAGGCAGTGGGGGGCAGCTAGTGTGCCCCTCTCTTCGCATCTATCCTCCCTAGCAGCGCGTCCATAACTCTCCTGATAATTATGCACAGCTGTTATGATCGGACAGGGGATTCATATGTATCCCCACAAGGGTTAGAAAAGAGTGTAGTCATTGAAGATGGAGGATGGATGTCTTTTTGGATAAGACCAAAGGGCAGCTGCTTTTCCATGAAACATACAATTCCTCTTCATACAAAGAAGGTTATTTTCTTCACATGTTGCTTTCCCAACAGTGATGCACTTCTCGTGAGGACACTCAGTTCTTTCAGAGGAGGGAGTAAATCCACCTCTGCCTACCTGACGCGTCCTGGCTCAACTTAACTTGCTATCTCAGGAATCTTTCAAAGCTTTCGCTGTGGAACTCTGATGTTGAGGCCTTGTGGGGGGGACTGCTTGGCACTGCTGTTTGCATGGATGTACCCTGCACTCCACTTCATCTGCCTATATTTTGCATATTGTGAGGCAAGAGGAAGCCGTAGGAGAGGACAGCATGATGTGCAGATATGATAACAAAGTGCACGAAAAAGCGCAGACTGATGTCATCATGTAGGCGCGCTGAACGTTAACTCGAGACAATTCACTAACACAAGACAGGACTGGTACGTGCGCGAACTTTCATCTGTTTATTACAAGTACTTCTCTCCTTATATACATGATGATGGAAAACCAACTAGCCGTCATTACAGCATTGCTTGCAGACTGATGGGCGAGTTTGTACGACATTCTAAGAAAAAAGCAGTGCACCGTACACACATGAGGGAGGAAGAGACGAAACACAGCGCTGACTAACAACTGATAGTTTTGTTCACAGTGCCTCAGTTTAAGTACAATTAGGCACTTGTTAACACCAGAGAGGAAAAAAACACAGGTGAAAACAAGGCAACAATATCTGCGATGATGCAAGAAGCTCTTGTTCTTTTCTTGATGTGGCGATGGACGATGTGCTAACGCATGCCAGACCTAGCTTCGCAATCTCTGAAACCTCAGTGAGCTCTCTTGTGACTATCTTTGTGACAGGCTACAATGTTACACTTTTCGACCAGCGGATGACAAGCACAATCACGGCAATGAATCCCATATTGCAAGCAGCATTTTTTACTTTATTGCAGTGTTCCCTCAGCCTGTCGTTAAGACGTCTAGTTTGACCAACATAGTAGTTGCCACAGGACAGAGCAGGGTTGAAAGTGCCGCTCCAATTGCTCCATTCTGCTCCAAACTATGACCAATAATATGCAAACACGATTTCTTGAGGGCATTGAAGCAGGACGCTGCAATGCCTCTTTTTACAAGCTGGCCCTTCGAACCGAGGGGAGGAAAGCCATTACTTCCGTACTGTTCCAGACACTCTAAACTTGTATAAAGAGGCATTGCAGCGTCCTGCTTCAACAATGCCCTCAAGAAATCGTGTTTGCATAATATTGGTCATAGTTTTTCAAACCAGGCTGACAGGCTCAGTGCTTCCGGTTGTCCCATCAATCTTCTCGCCTCTGTAGCTGAGGGGATGTTAAAGTAGTTGAAATCTGGCACTTCCCCTTCTAGGAGCATGGCAGTTATTCCATACCTTGACGCCGTGTCTCACAATTTGAAGAAGATTGGCAAAAAAGTGGGAGTGGACATTGTATTTTCAGCTCTGCTGTGTTTGGGTAGCATGTGTGCGCACGTGTAAATGGACCGGAAAAGCATGCAAAAACTATCACTGTCTGCATGAAGAAGCACAGTAACAGGTTTCTGTCCTGCAAAAACAACATTGTCTAATCTATCTCTCTGTCCTGTGGCCACTACTATGTTGGTCAAACTATGTTGTCGTATTAACGACAGGCTGAGGGAACATTGCAGTAAAATAAAAGAATGCTGCTCGCAGTATTGGGTTTCATTGCCGTGATTGTGCTGGTCATCCGCAGGTCGAAAAGTGTAACGTTGTAGCCTATCACAAAGATACGGTCACAAGAGAGCTCACTGAGGCTTCAGAGATTGCGAAGCTAGGTCTGGCATGCGTTAGCACACCGTCCATCGCCACATCAAGAAGAGAACAAGAGCTTCTTGCATCATCGTAGATATTATTGTCTTATTTTCCCCTGTGTTTTTTCCTCTCTGAAGTTCGCAAGTGGCTAGTTGTACTTGAACTGAGGCACTGAATAAAATTATCAGTTGTTAGTCAGCGCTGTGTCTCGTCTCTTCCTCCCTCGTGTTTGTGCAGGTGCGCTGCTTTTTTCTTAGAAAGTATACGAGGTGCCTTTTTTCTTTTATTAGTCCAAAATTTATAAGTGAAAGATAACTTGCTTTAGATTTATTTCAGGCCTGGGGCTATATTGGGGGCTACGACAGCAAGCATTAGGGAAGAGGCAGACTGCTGTAATTAGTTTTGTAATGTAACTGAATTTCTTAATTAACTTTTCTCACATCTGTCTTGGGTGGCATTTTATAGATACAGTAAAACCTCGTTAATTCGAACTCTGTTAATTCGAACTTACGGTTAATTCGAACTGACGCTCGGGTCCCGGCATGGCCCTATGTATTTCAATAGGAGAAAACGCCCGATAATTCGAACATGCCAGTATCCACAACGGTTAATTCGAACTAGGAGCCCGTGGCTCACACAGCTCCTCGCAGACAGATGTCGGCCCATACCGTGTACAATGCGCAGAACGATTACTAAAGACGCAAAAAACAAAATCTTCCAAATCTGCCCGCGCGCGCGAGACGAGGTGCGCACTCGACAGTCACAGTACAGTGATCTAGAGTATTGGGTAGTGTGCTCACTCCGCGGCGGCTCTACGGGGAGCGGAGGCCCCGCGTACGTCGACAGACGTTTGCTTCATGGCGCCAGCACCAGGTGGCGCCACGATAGACTTCACGGTAGGATTTTGCGCCGCCCGTCGCTGTCAGCCGGTTGAATTCGTCACTGCGTTGTGTGCATTTGTGCCTTCATTGTTGCTCTGTTGTGTGCACGTTTTTTTAATGCTTATAGGAGGTCACTTCAAGCGTTTGTTCAGTAAAAGCCAGTTCAGACTCTTGTTTAAGCTCCCGTCGAAAGTGAGTATTCACTACATCACGTGTGTCGGTGTATGCGTGTTCTGCCTGGAGATCAGAACTATTCGTGGTTGTCTTTCGCAAATGACGGAGTAAGCGGACATGTGCCTTGTACTAACCGGTTGCTTCACTGGGACAGACTGCTAATATGCCGGCCCGTCGTCAAAACCATTGCTACGCGCCTGGATGCAAGACTGGCTATGTGCATACTAAAGGTGGCCCAAAAATAGCCCTGTTCGGTGCTCCCAAAGATGACGCTCTAAGGAAGCAGTAGGAGATCAACCTCCGTCGCTCGGACGAGCGGCTGGATGAGAGCTGTGCTGTTTGTGAGCTTCATTTCGAACCTCGTTTCATTCCACGGGACTATGTTCATATTGTGAACGGGGAAGAAGTCTGCATCCCTCGTGGAAAGCCAGCATTATCCCCCGATGCCGTACCGACGCTATTGCCGAATCTGCCGGCCTATCTTTCAAAAAAGATACCGAAAGAAAGACAACAAAGAAAGAGGAAACCCACTGGTGTTAAAACTGATGGGCCCTCGAAAACAAAATTTTCAAGTCTGCCCGATGTATCCGTAACAACAGAAGAGCAGGAATCGGCCCCAGATGAACAGAAAGAAACAGACCAGACCTCAGCGTGCCCAGACTCATGTCATGCCTCGGCATGTGTCTCGACTGAGCGTTCTCCTGCCTCCACATCAGAAAAGCAATATGTTGGAAGATTGAAGGTGCCATCGAAGTTTTGGGCGAAGCACGTGTTCCCGGGCCAGGATGACTCAGTTTTCTACTGCACTTCAGTACTGAGTTCTAAAATGGAAATTGTCTCAGAGAAGGTCGTGATATTCCTTTCTAGCCGTTCAGTGCACCCTTGCAAACTGTATACAAGAGGAGTTTTGCTAGAAGAAAAAATTATTTCTTAAAAATTGGAAGCTGAGGGTGTCCTTGAGCATGTTGACGCGCTTCAGCTCTGTACTGGCGCATTGAAGACCCAGGAGTACGACAACGCCCACCTCACTGAAAGCCTTAGAGGTCATGCTGTCATCCGTGACGACATATGCTACAGCAGTACCTGCTTAACTACAGTGACTGAATCAGGTAATCACACTTTTTTTACGTTGAACCTTTTCTTCCATTTGAAATGTTGCAGATATTCTGACGCCATTTGGAAACACTTGGAAATAATATATTGCTTTGCTCTTTGCAGGTGCACGATGTGTCTCCTGTCGATACTTCAGAAAAGCTGTGTTGACGCGCCGTTCTAGGGTCCAACGGAAAATTACCAGATCAACTCGGTCATCTGCACAGAAAGTTAAAGCTTTGGCACGGAAGAACAAGCGACTTGTGAAGCGTCTTCAGAGTGTAACTGCAACCTTGTAAAAGGCGCAGAAACATGCAGCCTCAAGAGGGGAGAACGTTCTAAACGAAAAAATTTCAGTGCTGCCTCCACGGCAGCAAGCGGCTGTTCAACAATGCTTTGCAGCTGCACGGGTGAAACCGAAGGGAATGCGCTACAGCAGGAAATGGGTGCTTGAATGCATAATAATGAAAATGAAGAGCCCACAGCTTTATCAGCATATAAGAAAAAATGACATCTTGTGTCTCCCAAGCGAGTCTACCCTGAAACGTTACCTTGCTTCATACCGATCATCATTTGGTTTCAATGAGAAAGTTCCGAGAAAAATCAAGGCAAAGGCTACTGACATTGACCCTTACAGAAGGCATGGTGGCCTTGTTATTGATGAGCTGAAGCTCTCTGAAAGCTTGACTGTGAAATGTGGCGGCTTGATTGAAGGCTTTGTAGACCTTGGCCCTTTCACCACACCGAGTCAACAGCATGTGCCATCTGATCATGGCATGGTCGTTCTCTTTGTACCTTTTGTGGGTAAATGGAGCCAAATTATAGGCTGCTTTGCTACCAGCGGCAACATGAAGGCTGAAACACTGACAAAGGTAGTCATAGAGGCTACTATTCTTGCTGAGAAGAGTGGCCTTTTCGTCGACTTTATTACATGCGATGGTGCGACCTGGAATCGCAAGATGTGGCGATTAATGGGTGTTCAAGGCACTGCTCAGTCCGTGAAATGTAAAGTCCAGCATCCAGTGGAACCCACAAGGAGCTTGTTCTTTATCTCAGATTTTCCTCATTTATTGAAATGCCTACGGAACTGCCTTCTGAAGACTGGATTTCAGACTCCAGATGGACAAGTAAGTTTCACTCACTCTCACCCTCCAGCTTCAAATAGTTTCTACCTACATTGATGTCTCTATAATTCGTTTGAACAGGCAGCTGTGGAGCATGTGAAGGAGGCATTCAAAATGGATTCCACCACTGTGACACTCAAGGCTATGCCTGGAATCACGCGAAGCCACCTTGGGCCGAACAGTTTTGAAAAGATGGATGTTTCCTGTGTGTTCGAGCTTTTTTGGAAATAAAGTCCAGCAAGGCCTTCACCTTTACGAGCCAGAATTGAACAAAAAGTTTAGATCTATTGCTGGAAGACAAATGTTCTTCAGGTGAGCAGAACTATTTGCCAATTTCATGCAACCAACCTTCTTTCCTGATTCTGGTAGCTATCTATTATGGTCAGTACTACTGCATAATAGTACAATTCTAGCAACTACCTGCAAACCTATATACACCGTAGAACTGGGTTTAGAAACTCCAGACTGCTGCTACAATGAATGTTTATCATCGTGTCAAGTGCTGAGGGTTTCTTTATTTTGTGTGGTGCAGACGGATCCACGAGCTCATAGAAGCCATGACTTCCCGGTTACCACTGGAGGCTCTGCGGCCGGGATCAAAACATCACAATGTTTTGAACACATTTTTAACTTTTCTTGACGACTTGGAGACGCATGCAAAAAGTAGCCGCGGTTTTTTGAGTGCATCCACAACCATAGGTCTTCGTGTGACTATTTTTAGCACTCTTCAACTTTTGGAATACTTGGCAGAAAAGCTGAAGTACAGATACTTGATGACGTCAAAACTTAGCCAAGATCCTCTAGAGAATCTATTTGGAATCATAAGACAGTCTTCAGGATGCAACCAGCACCTTACTCCAACCCAATTTTTAATTCTAGTAAGCAGTCTTTCGTTTTATGGGCTCGTAAAATGTGTATCACAAGGTAATCATCCTGGGATAGAGCTAGATTCCCTCCTAGATGTCGAAGACGGATGTAATGAAGTATGCCCAGATAAGCAGCCTTCAAATGCAGTGTCAAGGCCTCCAGCTAAAGAACAGTTTAGCTTGCATGCCTGGGCATGACCACAATGAGCACGTAGCTGCAAGTGACTCTAGACTTGTTTTCTATGTAGCAGGCTATGTTGCACGGAAGTGTGTATTGAAGACCTTGCTTACAATGCAGTCTCCCAATGAAAATTTCTTCCTTGCGAGGCTGACGAAATACCGCGACCATGGAGGACTGCTGTACCCGTTGGCACAGCTTTATGGCTTTGTGTCGAAACTAGAAAACCTCTTCACATAGTGCTTTAGCTGCAACGAATTGCATTCCGAGAGTATTCTTGATATTTTGGAAGTAGTTAGAAATAGACTGCACAAAGAAGTTGGTTGCCCCGTCCACGCAGAAGGCCTATCTGAAGAAGTAATAAGGTTTTATTTAGTCACCAGACTGCATTTTTATGTGAAAGGGGTTAATTCAAAAAAGGCAGAAAAACGAGAACAGGCGAAACACCTCAAACTAAGCCGTTGCTAACGCTGCTGTGAAGTAGTGGAGCAAGTGAAGGAAATAAGCGGCAAAATGCGTGAATATATGCAGCGGTGACAAATCTGTTCATATGTTTCATAAAGCAGTACTTTATGTCTCTCCAAATAAGTATGCAGTAGCTGTTAATGCTGTTTGAAAACCAAGTATGTAGTAGCTTTTAATGCTGTTTGAAAACCTTGTGGCGCGCCTCTTGTTCTGCGAAAAACGCGAATTGTAAATAATGCATCTTTCCTTTTACTTTGTCTGAATTACATGAATTCATTCTACCTGTAATCTCCATGCCCCTCTTGTTTTTGTGTGCTGCAGCTTGGTTGCTTGTGAATAAACAGTTATTGCAGCCTACACTCCTTCATTCCTCGTTTGTCCCTAGCATGAATCCCATGCTATTACTGTTGACGTTAAGCATTAATCGAAAGAGCTGCATAACCCCCGGATATGCAGTGCATTATAATTTCTTTCCAGGGAAACAATGCAGGCACGAGTGACATACACTACGTGATCCTCCCAACGAGCCAAATGCATTGATTAACGTTGTTTGAGCATGTGCACAGCGCAGAAGTAAAGTTCAATTCAAGGTCCGCTTAGCCATTTCAGCAAAACCCACACAAATGTCGCGGTAATATTTCAATTTGTCGGCGCGGCTACTGCGACGCCGGCCGAGCGCGGCACTGCCTTTTACCCGCGGAGCGCGCGCGCTTCGAGACACCGTACCGTGAAGACGCGCGCAGCGCCACCGCGCGCCGCCGCTCCCCGTCGACACCGGCGGGGACACCTCGAGCGGTGCCTGTGAGCACACTACCCAATATTCTAGTTCACTGTAGTCACAGCGAGCATTCCGGTGCATGCCGTAGCAGGTTTTCGCTGCCGGCGGCACGCCTTTTTTCTTTTTGTCCTGCGGTCACGTTGTGTGCACAACGCAGTTGTCGGTGTCGTGCATTTGTTCGTACCGCGGTGGTCCAAGTTTTACCGGTTTCGTTGCCTCACCGCTTTGCCAGCGACGACTCATCGATTGTGACAGCCATGGCAAACCGCGGTAAATACACGGCAAAGGACCTCAAGACGAAAATGGAGATTTTGAGTGAGGTGGAACGTGGTGTCCTATCCAAGACGGATATAGCCAAAAAGTACGACACCAAGAAGAGCACGCTGTCAACGTATCTCAGGAACAAGGAATCAATCAGTGCTGCCTTTCGTAAAGACGTTATGGAGCCCTCTCGCAAAAGGCTACGGACGTCGGCCCATCCCGAAGTGGAGAGTGCCGTAATGGCATGGATAAAAGAAGTTCGCAGCCGGAACATTCCGTTAAGCAGGCCCATAATTGCTGCGAAGGCTGCAGTCTTTGCCAGCCAAATGGGCATCAGCGAGTTCGGCGCGTCTGAAGGCTGGCTGTCGCGTTTCAAGGCGCGTCACGGGCTGACATTTAGAAACGTTTGTGGGGAGTCAGCTGAAGTTGACAAGGAAACGTGTGAACAGTAGGTCTCCAGTAAACTGAAGGAACTCCTCGCTGATTATGCGCTCAGCGATGTATTTAATGCTGACAAGACGGCGCTGTATTTCAAATTTCTCCCCAACAAGACCGTCACTTTCAAACGTGACACATGTTCTGGCGGAAAGAGAAGCAAAGAAAGAATCACCGTCATGATGTGCGCAAATGCGACGGGCACGGAACGGTGCCACTTGCTGGTGATCGGCAAGGCAGAGAAGCCTTGCTGTTTTAAAGGCATCAAGACGCTTCCTGTTGATTACACCGCAAACAAAAAGTCGTGGATGACACGGGAAATTTGCACCGACTGGCTGGGCAAGCTAGACAGGAAATTCGCTGCACAGAACAGGAATGTTCTCATGTTCGTGGACAACTGTACAGCTCATTGTGACGTGAGTGGACTGACAGCAATCCGCTTGGCATTTTTGCCTAAAAACACGACTTCTGTGCTCCAGCCTATGGATCTTGGAGTTATTCAGAACTTAAAAACACTATACAGGCGCCACCTCCTAGAGAGACTTCTTGTTTGGACAGTGGCTAGTCGTAAGACATCGATTTGCTTGGAGCTGTCCACATGCTGGCATCATCGTGGAATACCGTCAAGCCGGAAACTATCAAAAATTATTTCCGCAAGTGTGGCTTCGGTGACGCCCCAGAAGCATGCAGCGCGGAGGTAGCGGAGGCTTCGTCTGATGATGACTCCGTCGTGCTCGACCGTGGCTACGCAGCTTTGTCGGAGGGTGTCACCTTTGAAGCCTACGTTGACGTTGACAACGGTGTGGAGACGTCTGGGCCCTTGAGTGATGAGGATATAATCGTGGCTGCATGTGCTGCACAGGGCTCACGGGTGGCGAACACGGCTGAAAGCGATGAAGAGTCCGACGAAGGCGACGATCCGGTGCCACCCCCTAGTGCATGTGAAGTAGCGTCGGCGCTCAATCTCACTGCACGATACTTCTCCGCCGATGAGAATTCGGATCCTGCGCTGGAACTCTTGAGCAAGCTGCAGTCGATGCTTGTGGAGTTGCGGCACAAGCAACGCAAGCAAACGCACATTACCGATTATTTTTCCGTATAAATAAACATGTTTTGAAGCTCGCTACTCACACGAATGCATTCCAGTTCTTGTTTGCGGCGCATGACTGACCGATTAGTCCCGTTCATTCGTCGTTGCGGCTCAATTGCAAAAACTATCGGAATCGCCCTCCATAAACGTGCAGTAGCGCTTAGCTAATGAGTCAACATGTGGGCTTGGCCAGCACGATGGCGCTCATTCCAGTGCCCGACTGTTAATTCGAACTCCGCTTAATTCGAACAATTTTCTCGGCCCCTTCGAGTTTGAATTAACGAGCTTTTACTGTAAATAGATGGATAGATGTGTTTATTTGAGTGTGCCTCAACAGCCAAGTGGCCTAAAGGAGCGCACACTAGGTCAGATACATCAGAATGACCACTTAAAAACATTTAAAACCAGGCATGAAAGCAACAGTTAGGCAAATATGTCCATGTCAATAAACGTTTTGTTATACAGGATTTGTATACGAGTCATTGGACAGTTGGCGTGCAAATCTGGATAAAATGTGTGAAAACATTTTACGGCCTTTGCATGCGGCACACGAAAATTCAGCGACTCGGTAAGGTCCCACAGTTAATGAAACCGCGCACAACTTTTTGCAGAAACTGCATGTCACGTATGAGTCGCCTGTAGCCAAGAGTACACATATTGAGGTCTGCCAAGAGAGAATCGTAGTCGTAGAAACGATGGCATCCAATATATCTATCATAAAAGATGCGTATGAACTAACACTGGACATTTCCAATTTTTGTGCAATAGGTGGCAGATACGTTATTCCAGGCTACTGACGCGAACTCAAGACGCGGTCTCACAAGGGCACAGTATAGAGTGCGTAAACATTCGTTAGTCTAGAGATAAGACAAATATATCTCAATGCGCGTAACACAATTGAATTTACATGCAGTCTAAAATCAAGCCATGAATCAACAACATCAAGGTCTCGTACATGGGCCACATGAGAAATCTGACCCGCCAAAAGTGTATAATCAAACTCAACTGCGTCGCGTTTCCTAGTTAGAGACAGGACGGAAGTCTTCTTAATATTCAACTTAAGCGATTCAAAAAACACCATTTCTTGACGTTGTTAATGTCAGCTTGCAATTGGCGGCAGTCCTCAATATCTCCAATATTACGGAATAATTTGAAATCATCTGCGAAGAGCAGAATTCTCGAGTTCTTGACATGTAACAGCAAATCATTAACAAACACTAAAAACAAGAGCGGTCCTAAATTGGAGCCTTGAGGCACTCCCGAAGCTTATAGGAATTCGTTGGACACACAGCCGGAAAATCGGACCATGTTACGGCGGCTGCCAAGGTAGCTTTTGAGCCACCTACAGTACATGGGGCAAAGTCCCTATTTTTCCATCTTCATCAGAAGTACCTCATGGGAAACCATATTGAAAGCTTTAGTCATGTCAAAGTAGACTGCATCTACCTGACCGCGATTAAATACATGTGGGACAGTATAATCAAGAAAGCTGTATAAATTTGTTTCCACAGATCGACCTTTTAAAAAACCGTGCTGCAGAATTGAGATCTGCTTGAAGTATGAGCCCATGCGTTCGTACATAACCATTTCAAAAACTTTTGCAAAAGAACAAATCAGTGACACAGGTCGAAAGTTGTTCACATAACAAGCTTGAATACAGGAACAACTACTGACAATTTCCAGTGACAAGGAAAAACACCAGTTCACAACGATAAGTTGAACAAATGCGCTAAAACAGGGCCAAAAATGTCAGCACATCCTTTGATTATGAAGCTGGGAATTTCATCAACTCCTGTTGAAAGGTTTGGTTTAAGCTTCTGAATCGCCAAAAGAACCTCGTGCTCGGTAACATTATCATAAGCCAAACAGTCAGCGCTGTCTTCAAAAGTGATAATAGCAGTTGTGTTATCATAGCGCACAAAACAAGAGCCGAAGTGATCAGCAAACGCTTGGCACACATCTTGAGGTTTAAAACAGATACCATCGGGGTCTTTATCACAGCAGCACTAACCTTATCATTTCGTTGCTTGTGCACAAATTCCCAAAAACTGTTCGGTTTCTTTTTATAGTTCTGTTCAAGAAGTTTGTGGTACTTGGCTTCATCACGTGCAATCAGTTTTTTTGCAATTTTTCTGCATAATGAATATCTAATTGGTACCAATATTCACTTTCTGATTTCACGTAGAGTCTATGATACTTCTGTTTTTTCTTCAAGTAATGTCTCAAATTGTGCGAAAACCAGCAAGGAAATCTACACTAATTTGATTTACGGCGTGGTATACATTTTTTCATTATACCCTGTACAACTGATGTAAGTAGCTCAACGCCTGTGTTTACTTCCTCAATATCAAGCAATTCTGACCACTCGTAGGCGTGAAGATCATTATACAGCCTAAGGTAATTGCCATACGCGTATCTACATCTTTCTGGCACCGTCTCATGCACTGGACGAAAAGACAAAACAAAGACAAGGTAAACGAGCAATGATATTTGTCTATCAAAACAAGAGGATCGCGCACCGCTTGCACGCCAAAAAGAGGCACATTGGCACCGTCTCATGCGCTGGACGAAAAGACAAAAAGAAGACAAGGTAAACGGGCAATGATATTTGTCTATCAGAACAAGAGGATTGCGCACTGCTTGCACGCCAAAAAGAGGCACATTGGCACCGTCTCATGCTTTGGACGAAAAGACAAAACAAAGACAAGGTAAACGGGCAATGATATTTGTCTATAAAAACAAGAGGATCGCGCACCGCTTGCACGCCAAAAAGAGGCACATTGCCACCATCTCACGCACTGGACGAAAAGACAAAAAGAAGACAAGGTAAACGGGCAATGATATTTGTCTATCAAAACAAGAGGATCGCGCACCGCTTGCACGCCAAAAAGAGGCACATTGGAACAGTCTCACGCACTGGACGAAAGGACAAAAAGAAGACAAGGTAAACGGGCAATGATATTTGTCTATCAAAACAAGAGGATCACGCACCGCTTGCACACCAAAAAGAGCTTGAACAAAACGTTGCGGGCTAGTTGGTTCATCGCAAGGGGGAAACAGCACAACTAAACACGGACAAAAAGGGAGGACGAGACACACACAGCGCTGTGTGTGTCTCGTCCTCCCTTTTTGTCCGTGTTTAGCTTGCGCTGTTTCCCCCTTGCCAAAAAGAGGCACATTGGCACCGTCTCACGCACTGGACGAAACATTTTGTCATGGTATCTAGCTCATCACATTATTCAGAATCATTTTTAAAGTATAAAAGCCAAGCAGAAAGACAGAAATTACCTACTACTGGCAGCGTTCACGAATCATACAACAGTCCCCTTACACTACAAGAAATAAACACAGTTCTCTCTTCCGGCAAACGTACAGCACCAGGCCCAGATGAAATACACTATCAAATGCTAGCCCATCTTTCTGAATCCTCAGTTGAAGCACTCTTAAAATTTTTTAACAAGGTATGGATGTCAGGAGAAATTCCGCAGGCCTGGAAGAAAGCCATTATTGTTCCGTTACTGAAACATGGAAAACCACCAACATCCCCAAGCAGTTATAGGCCCATAGCACTAACGAGTTGTATCGCTAAATCGTTTGAAAGTGTTCTAAATATCAGGCTCATGTTTACACTTGAATCTCGCAAACTTCTCGACACCCGCCAATGTGGATTTAGAAAAGGATGTTCGACAACTGATCATCTTGTGCACTTGGAAAATACGGTACGAGAAGCATTTATACGCAGACAACACTGCCTTGCCGTATTTTTTTTATTTAGAAAAAGCTTATGACACGACGTGGAGGTATGGAATCCTACGTGACCTGGGAGACCTTGGCATCCGCGGCAGAATGTTAAAATGCTTGAAAGAGTTTTTGTCCGACCGTTCTTTCCAAGTTCGTCTCGGTGCTACTCTGTCAAAACGTTTCACTCAGGAGAATGGTGTCCCTCAGCGGTGCATCTTGAGTACCACGCTGTTTATAGTAAAAATGAACTCCATAGTAAAAATAATCCCAACGACCATCATGCATTCAGTCTATGTCGATGACCTACAAATAGCATGTACATCCTCTAATGTATCAACGTGTGAGAGACAAATTCAATTAACAGTGAATAAACTAGCGACATGGGCAGATAGAAATGGTTTCAGGTTCTCTGCACAGAAATCAATAGCCGTTTTATTCTCACTTAGACGAGGTTTGCAAGTGGACCCTACAGTTTACCTCAATGACATTGCTCTCCCAGTAAAACACGAACATAATTTTCTAGGCATTACTTTCGACAGAAAGCTTACTTTCCTCCCCCACATAAACACCCTTAAAAAGAAAGCCTCCCAATCTTTAAATATACTTAAAGTGCTGTCACGTAAACGCTGGGGATCCGACAGGACATGCCTTCTGCAGATTTATCGTTCAGTTGTACATTCGAGCTTGGACTACGGTTGCATAGTCTACGGTTCCGCAAGACCCTCATACCTAAAACGACTAGACCCAGTCCACAACCTAGGTCTGCGTCTTTCGACCGGGGCATACAGGACGTCGCCTGTGCGAAGTCTGTATGTAGAAACCAACGAACCATCTCTTGAGGACAGAAGAACCATGCTAACTTGTTCATACATTCTTAAGATCCGTTCGCTACCAACACACCTCTGCTACCCCATAGTAACAAAGTGCCCGTCCAGAACCCTGTTTAACAACAAACCGCAAGCAGTCGGACCCCTCCTCCTCCACTTTGAACAGATGTGCGAAGAAATAAAAATACTCGATACACTCCCCGACATTGCACAATGCCCTGATCCATTACCCCCTTGGTATAAATTTCCCTGTGTATGCGACCTTACTTTAACACAGTTTGACAGACAACAAACTCCACACGAACACATATTACAAGAATTCCTGACATTAGAGGAAAAATACAAAGACCACAATACATTTTATACCGATGGTTCTAAAACGACCTCATATGTTGGTAGTGGTGTCGTAGAAAACAATCGCCAGAAAACAGTTAGGTTGCCCAATTGTGCATCAGTGTTCACTGCAGAAAGTTATGCCATATCCATAGCTGTGGAAAAAATAATGAAATGCAATATTGAAAAGAGTATAATCTACACTGACTTCCTCAGCTTAATCACAGCATTGCACTTTAAAAATGCAACAGAACCTTTAGTGGGAAAAATAATACATTGTATAACATCAGCCGAAACACGAGGTTACAAAATTAAATTCTGCTGGGTGCCTAGCCATGTCGGGATCGTAGGTAACGAGACAGCTGACGAATGTGCAGCAGCTGCCCGAAAAGCAAAAATAGAAAAAGTAAATGTACCACGCATAGATGTTTTGAAATTCATACAAAAAAAGCTCAGGGAAAAATGGCAAGCCTCATGGAAAAATGAAATAAACAACAAACTACACGTCGTGAAACCAGTTGTCGAAGAATGGAAGTCATGCAGTCACCAGAAACATTTCATGGAGGTAATATTGTCGCCTTCGAATAGGACACACGCATCTTACTCATAGTTTCATTCTCAAAAAAGAAGATGAACCCATATGTGAAGACTGTGGACATGGACTGACGATAAACCACATTTTAATTTCATGTAAAAAACTCGAAAAGCTACGGAAAAAGCATTTCACTCAATTTTACACCGAACAGATACCATTCCATCCACCACTTCTCCTAGGAGAGAATGCAATTGTAGACATTTCATGTTTTTAGTTTCTTAGAAGAAACATCTTTCCTGAACAAGCTATGATATCTTAACACTTCATTCCTTCTCAATATACCTTGTGCTTGGCGCATGATAGCCTGAGTTGCTTATGCGCCATAAAACACAACACAACACATAAACGGGCAATGATATTTGTCTATCAAAACGAGAGGATCGCGCACCGCTTGCACGCCAAAAAGGGGCACATTGGAACAGTCTCACGCACTGGACGAAAAGACAAAAAGAAGACAAGGTAAACGGGCAATGATGTTTGTCTATCAAAACAAGAGGATTGCGCACCGCTTGCACGCCAAAAAGAGCTTGAACAAAATGTTGCGGGCTAGTTGGTTCATCGCAAGGGGGAAACAGCACAACTAAACACGGACAAAAAGGGAGGACGAGACACACACAGCGCTGTGTGTGTCTCGTCCTCCCTTTTTGTCCGTGTTTAGCTTGCGCTGTTTCCCCCTTGCCAAAAAGAGGCACATTGGCACCGTCTCACGCACTGGACGAAAAGACAAAAAGAAGACAAGGTAAACGGGCAATGATATTTGTCTATCAAAACAAGAGGATCTCGCACCGCTTGCACGCCAAAAAGAGGCACATTGGCACCGTCTCATGCACTGGACGAAAAGACAAAACAAAGACTAGGTAAACGGGCAATGATATTTGTCTATCAAAACAAGAGGATCGCGCACCGCTTGCACGGCAAAAAGAGGCACATTGGCACCGTCTCGCGCACTGGACGAAAAGACAAAAAGAAGACAAGGTAAACGGGCAATGATATTTGTCTATCAAAACAAGAGGATCGCGCACTGCTTGCACTCCAAAAAGAGGCATATTAGATGGAATTAGGTCTAAAATGTTTCCAGCACAGTTCTTCATTGCATTGCATTGATGTAAACCAAGAAAATTACTAAAATCAAATAAACATTCGGCTTTTTCTCGAGTTGCTGTGCAGTCACTAGTGACCAAACCAGTGAACCAATCGACCTTAGGAAGATTAAAGCCCCCTAGATGTGAACCTTGTATTTCGAAAAATAAATTTTTTTCCCCAATATCAAAGAAATGATCGGTAAAAAAGTTAAAAGTAGAATTTGGTAGAAAGTAGTAACAGTCGACTAAATAGTGCGATTTGTCACATGTTGGAATTTCCAACCGCACACATTCTTCGTATATCTCCAGGTCTGGTCTCCTAAATGCATTTAGCACAGAACGGCAGGCTATCAGAACTCCGCCCCTGTATTTAATCTTGTCATAATAAACTCTGTCGGCCCTGAAGACAGCATACTCATCTGAGAAATAAGATGCACTTGAACATGATGAGTTTAGCCACATTATAGGTGGCTCTAAAGGAATTCCTATAAATTCCTATAAAAAAAGGGGTTAGGCAAGGAGACACGATCTCCCTGGCGAGACTCACAGCTTGATTAGCGGAAGTATTCAGAGACTTGGAATGGGAGCAGTTAGGGATAAGGGTAGATGGAGGATACCTCAGTAATCTATGATTTGCTAATGAGATTGCCTTGCTAAGTAACTCGGGGGATTTACGGCAAAGAATGATAGATGACCTGCACAGGAAAAGCAGAAAGGTAGGCTTGAAAATTAATGTGCAGAAGACAAGGCTAATGTTCAATAGCCTCGGGAAGGAACAGCAGTTAACGTTAGGTAGCGAAGCACTGGAAGTAGTAGGCGAATATGTCTACTTAGGACAGGTAGGAACCACAGATCCAGACCATGGAAGGGAAATAACAAGGACAATAAGATTGGGATGGGGTGCATTTGGCAAGCACTTGCAGATTACGACTAGCAGCTTACCGGTATCGCTCAAAAGGAAAGTATACAATAGTTTCATCTTACCTGTACTCACCTATGGGGCTGAAATGTGGAGGCTAACGTTCCACTTAAGGTTAGGACAGTGCAAAGGGCTGTGGAACGAAAAATGGTAGGCGTAACGTTAACAAATAAGAAGCGTGCAGAGTAGGTCAGCGAAATAACGGCTCCTACCTTGGGGCTAGCAGTATTGCAAATAAATAAATAGAATAAATGGGCATGGTCAGGACATGTAGTGCGAAGAGCAGAAAGTTAGGTGGGCGGATGAGGTTAAGAAGTTCTCAAGGGTCAGGTAGATGCAGATTGCACAGGACCGGGTTAATTGGAGGAATATGGGAGAGACCTTAGCCCTGCAGTGGGTATAGTCTGGCTGATGATGATGATTGTATTTGCAGAATTGGAACTTGTCCTCTAAATAATATAGCTGGAAAAAATTACATAAAGAATTAGATCTTGTGCAGGACAGAGATTTTGGCACAGCAGCTGCATCACTCCACCTGGATATTTTATTACTTCAGCTGATGGGCATTGTCAGTACCCAGTGTCGTTCTGCTTGCCAGACACACTAGCTGCAGCTCTGGTGAAGTATGGAAATGCCTACTGTTTATGCGTGTGAGCGCCAATTCTACTAATATAAAATGCACCTCCTCCATAAGCAAAAATGACAACAGTTAGTGGACACATTTCTGTTAATAATCCACCGTAAAACTAAAAAAACAAGCTTCCTTTTCATCAAATTGTTTGACCCTATAAAGAAAGCACTTGGGATTAGTGAACTCCAGTGCTTTTCTGCCGTTTCTTTCGAAATGACATTGTTGAAAAAAATTGTTTGAAGGTTAAGGGAGATCGTGGAGTCAAGCTCATGAATACGTTGATCTCAATGGGAGGAAAATTTGTGAAGTTGAGAACCACTAGCTTTTCTATTGTTCTCCTTTTTTTGCAATGAAGTGTAATGGTGTCTGTGCAGGGGCAGCTCACGGGCTCTCCTCCATTCTGCTCACCCTGCTGCACTTCCCCTGGTTTGTGGCGGGCGACCAGACGGTGGAACGGGACATCCGGGCATCGGTTGACTTCCTGCTGCACGTGCAGACGCCCCGGGGCAACTTCCCCTGCGACCTGGAGGACGTTACCAAGCCACGCCGCTCACAGGACGAGCTCATCCACTGGTGCCACGGGGCACCTGGTGAGTGGTTGTACATTTTTGAACTGGTTTTCCAAGAGTTTATGACACGGTTCACATAAAGTGCATTTGGGGCAAACTTCGATTCATTTAACAGCATCACTATTTTCTACTCGCCACTCATCCACAGCAGGTGTGCCTGCATATTTTACCACTGTGCCCAAGGAATCAAATCCCAGCTATGGCGGCCACTTTTCGATGGAGGCAAGGTGCCCGTGTGCTGTGCGATGTCAGTGCATGTTAAGGAAACCCAGTTGGTCAAAGTGTCTGGAGCCCTTCTTCACTGTGGTGTCTCTCAAAGAGACCCTGTAAGCCAGACCAAACCCTTATCCTTGAAATTGTTTAGCTCAGCACGTGACACTTCATAGGGCAATTTTAGATTTGACATTGGAGAAAAGAAATCTTTGTAAAAGTGGATAACAGAGAATCAAGTTTGTTTGGGTCAAGAGAGAGACATTTTTTCGACAATTTGTCCTGTCTGTAAAGATTAGAGAACAAACTACCTATATCCCTGCAAATCTTGCACTCACTGTGCTACCTGAAGAGCCCTGAGAGACATTTAATTAAATGGTTGCTTAAAGGGCAACTCCGGTGGTTTTTTAATCATTTTGTGTTTTTAGTTGAATTACATTCCTCAGTATGTCCTCACGAATAATCATAGATGAAGGTGAGTCACGGCGTCTGTATCGATTAAAAATAAAACGGGCTGCTGAGCGTTAAATATTCTCAAGTTTTTGGGTGTCATTTGATGTATACATCAGACACGTATACAAAGCATATACAGTCAAATCTCGATATAACGAATCCCGCAGGGCCGCAAAAAATTGTTCGTTATTTTGAAATATCGTTGTAATGAAAAATCTGCGATTATAAGCCAGTGGTCAAACCTAAGTATGAAAATGACGTACCTTGGCAGTAGGCACGTGTGTAGACGAGCAAAACCTCAAGTGAAAATGTTTCACTAACTCCAAAGCTAATTTATTTGAAGAAATCAAATATTTTCTTCTGCTGTGCGCAGCAAACACGACCGCGCACTACGTTACACCACTACAGCACATACACCTTCCACTTTCCGGAAGACCTCATTGCGTGCGTGACTACACCGAGCGATGAAAGTACGGACTTCGTCCATGCGAAAAAAAAAAAAAATATCAAAGTTCTCTTTGACCCCATTTTCAATGCCCCCTGCACTTTTAAAATCTTGTCTCAGTCTTCCATAATGATCGCGGCAGTCGATGGGGCAATGGTAGCTGTCTGTAGAAGCCGAATCGCTTTTTCCCTGCATCGATTTCTTGCAGTGAAAGCAGCTACGTTCATATCTTCTTGGCACTTTGCTGGCTAATATCATCGCCAATCTCGCACAAACTTCGCAATAAGATAATCTGTGGCAAAAAAATTAAAATACCATCCCGCACGCGCAAACGCACAAACGACCGAGCCACATATGGCACACAACACAGGAATAAAAAAACGCAGGCGGCTAGGCCTGCTGGCTACTGCGTAATAAACCATAGCTTCATGGTGGCACTAGGAGCTGGTCCTAGATGTCCTGATGATAATAGCTACAGCCCACGGGCCATACACACAGAATCGGCAGTTTCTGTTTCATTTCACGCGAGAGTTCCAGGCTGCGGAGTTGTTAATTTTAGCCGAATTCGTAATACTGATGTTCCAAAATTATAGACGAAGAAATAAAATGCGTTCGTTATTCTAAAATATACGCTATTTTGAAATTCGTAATTCTGAAATTATTTAACATTGAAAACATAGCAAATCTGCCGGGGATTCTTTAAAAATTCGTTAATTTGAAAAGTTTGTTAATGTGGTGTTCATAATAACGTGATTTCACTGTATCAGACCCACACTTGAATATGCCTGTGTGGCATGGGTGTCATTTGATGTATACATCAAATGACACCCATGCCACACAGGCATATTCAAGTGTGGGTCTGATATATGCTTTGTATGCCTTAAGTTTTAATGGGCTTACCCATGCGATATTTTAAAACACCCAGCTTTTTATGTGCTGTAGAGCATATACTGTCAATGTGCTTTGTCCATTTTAGTCTGGAAGTAATCGTTACGCCTAAGTATTTATATTCACTTACCTGCCTGACTAGGTTTCTGTTTATGTTACAGTAGAATCTCGATGATACGATTACGGCTGATATGAATTTCGGGATGATACGAATTTTAAGAATGCTTTGAACGCACTACATTGTATAGAATACGTTAAGATTCGGGGTGATACGAAGAGTTTTTGAACCCGGCGTGGTTGATACGAACGTGCAAACCAGTGGTGCATGCGAGTGGGCCGGCGCGGCTGGCCTCAAGAGGGTAACGTACCCGACGCGGCCGCCGCTAACTCCTCTCCAACCCTGCCGCGAATGATACGAATGAACGTTGTACAAACGCACACAGCCTCCGAGCAGCAGCTCAGCGCAAGAGCTCACGGGGGGAGAGGGTACCCACCGCGGCCGCTGCCTCTACTCTCCAACCCCCCTCCCCCCAATCCGCTAGCCACCATACCCCCCTCCCCCCCCCCCCCCCTCTTTTTGGTAGCAAACCGACCAGCACTAGACAAGGGCGGCCGAGGCGAGGCATGTGCCCCGTCGTGTATGTGACTGATTTGCTGGCAGCTCATTGGTCTATCGAAAAGTTGTCTCTCCAGCTGTTCCCAAAAGGCCTGTGACGCTGGCTGCCGCTGCAGTACTCCGTTCGCCGCTTCTTTCTGTCCGTCACTGTGACTTGAGCCCAAACGTTAGAAAGACGCAAGCGTTCGCTGCTGTCGCAATGTCGCGGTAGCATAAAGCCCGTTCTTTTAAAGAAAAGCTTGATGTGCTGAAGAGAGTTGACAAAAACCCTAAGAAAAAGCGTGTCGACTTAGCAAAAGAGCTAGGGTTGGCACTGTTGACGCTCTGCACCATTGCTGGGTAGCGAGACGTCATCTTGAAGAATGTGCAGCACTTCGGTGCGAACGTGAAGCAGGCTGAAAGAGGTTCTGCTGACTTGTTTCCGCGAAGTGGCAGCGGCCGGCGTCAACGTGAACGGCAAGGTGCTGTGTGAAAAAGCTGACGCCATCGCGATTTCGCTTGAAATTGAAAATTTCCAAGCGTCTGGGGAATGGCTGCACCGGTTTAAGAAGCGGCACGAACTTGTCTACCGGGTTGTCTCAGGTGAAGGCAAGAAAGTGGACCAGTCAGCTGTAGATGAGTGGCTGAACACGCTGCCGGCGCTGATTTCGGAGTACGCGCCACGCGACATATTTAATGCCGACGAGGCGGGCCTCTTTTTCAACCTTCAACCGGAAAGAAGTTTGGCGGCCAGAAAAGCAAGGAGAGAGTACTCTTTTGCTGCAACTCGGATGGATCCGAGAATCTCCAGCTTACCGTCATCGTAAGTCGAAGAAACAGAGGTGTTTCTGATCGGCAGAGCGTTTGCCTGCCTTTTACAAAGGTAACAGAAAGGCGTGGATGACTGGAGATTTTTTTCCGCGAGTTCTTGACAAGCCTTGATCAGAAAATGGCGTCAAGAAACAGGAAAATTTTGCTTTTCATAGACCAGTGCTCTGCCCACCCAAAGGAAATTACATTCAATAACGCGAAAGTCAGGTTCCTGCCGGCGAACACTACCAGCCATTTTCAATCACTGGACGCTGGGATAATTAGAAATGTAAAACATCATTTCAAAGGACTTCTAGTGAGGCGTCTGCTGGCGAAAATTGACCGTAAAGAAGCAAACTTGCGGATCAGTCTCTTAGATGCTTTGCACTTTCTAGCCATGTCGTGGGATAGTGTAACTTCAGACACAATCTCGAACTGTTTTAGAAAGTGCGGATTTGCCATCGGACTTGATGCGGCTTCGGCAGGAGATTGTCAAGAGCCAGACTGATGGCTGGCTTGGGACTTCGTTACTGCGGACGACAACGTCGCGATCGGTGGGCTGAAGTCTATTGAAGGCTTGGTCAATGAAGCGTATGATTGAGAAAATGAGCCTGACAGTTATGGTGACGCTGACGACGAGTGTGATCAGCCGCCGTCAACGGCAGATACTCTTCACACTTTGGACGTTCTGCGCCGCACCGTAAGTGCCGGCAGCATGAGCGACGAAACCGCTGCACGGTTATATGCCTTTCAGGCGGGGCTTGTCCGCGACATCAACGGCAAAAAAGTGCACACAAGCATTACGGACTTTTTCGGCCGCAAGTAGTTCACCATAATAAAGTTTGGTTCATTTTCAATTCATTCCCATGTGGAAGTTGACTTGTTTTGGATCATACGAATTCGGGATTATACGAATATTTTGCGTGCTCCCTTGGAATTCGTATCATTGAGATTCTACTATATACTGAAATTCAAGTTTATAATTTTATTTGTAATTCTAACTGCAACAGTTTTCTCAAAGTTAATGGCCATCGCCCAGAAGTATTTTTAAAAAGTAAAAACAGCAAATCGAAACTGAAACTGCTTTCATGGCTAGAAAAAAACGTCCCAGTTGACGAAATGGTGACGTCACACTCAGTATTATAAAAAACACTCGTACGTGCGTTGGATGGTGAAATTAAAGTATGGAAATCATAACGCACTGCATAAAATGTCTGAGGTAGTTCAATATAAGCGTCACAATTTCATAATCACGCGGGAAGTGGACAGTAACCCCGGTGATACTGATTGTGACATCAGAAACTCAGTGTTGCCCGCAGAAATACACTAAACTTAAGCCATGAAAACTGCATACTTTAAAGGCGTGTTGCGTGTGAACGGATTATCATACGGTGCCCAAATTTTGTAGAATGCGTCAAGACAGAGAGGAGAGCCTACAGTAAAAATTTTTACTACAATATTCGAATGTCAAAAAAACCTCCGGAGTTGCCCTTTATGTATGATATAGCAAATGTTTTATGGCTGCTTCTCGTGGTCTTAGTTCTTCGTCCTTACTGCTTTTGTAGCGTTTTGCCTCTGCCTCTCTGTCTCTGCCTCTTGGTAGCGGTTTTGTTGCATTGCCTCTCGTAGTTGACATGATGAGGGGACAATGAAATGCAGACAGATGACAGCTGAATGCGAGGACGAACACGCGTGGAGAGTGCCCTTTGGCACCGGTCAATGACCTCACATTGCATGCGTGCTTCAAAAGGCCCTTTCCACGTGCAGCCGCTTTCTCCGTACTGCTGCCTATGAACAGTCGTGTTTTGGTACTTTGGAGGTGGTGGCATGCAGATGGCTCTTTTGATCCGTGAGGGGCTAGTAAAGCTTTAAAAACTGCATCGATGCCTCAGACTGGCAACTAGCTGAGCCCCGTTTTAAGAGACATGGATGCAACAGACAATCGAATATCAGAGACAGCATTCACCCGAATGGTTAGCTGCACTTTCATTAATTGGAGCTGCTTTTTAACGGACATTGGGTGTAGACGACAATTGGCTATAAAGGAGCCTTAACGTTTGGTAATCCGTCTTGCTTCTAACACCAGTTAACATTAGATGCGGCACCTTCCATCGCCAAGTTCAGTATCAGCTACAGTGAAAGCAAGAGAGTCATTATTAATTATAACTTTAGCCAACAAAGAGCAGATCAGTCAACTCTGAAATAGCTAAAAAAAGGGGCTTCTTTTAGTCATTTCAGTGGGAATGAAACATAGAGAAGCTCTTCAGGCTTGCCATAAAGAGCACAAGTGTGACTGCGTATGCAAGCATATTGGGAGCGCGTGTTGGATTCTTCAATTAGTGGAGCTTCCTATCAATAATTACCATAGGTGTTGTGTTGACTAGTCTGAAGAATATAGTGGAAATTGTTTATTATGTTGCGTTTCTGTACGAGTGACAAATCTATCTGGTAAATACAAAGGAAGTGCTCAGCTGGTGCCACTGACACAAACACGTCATTGTGCCTAGAAAGTGGTATATAGCCAAGCAAAGACCAAAACAAATGACATAAAAACAGAAGTGGTTCTGCTCTGGCCAGGACAAATAAACTGCTCTTTGTGCTGTTCAACCAGTTTCAACTCCACTCAGAAACGCCTCGTTTGCTTTGTCAAACAAGCCTAAGTTTCTGAGGGATATTTCTGCTGGTGATGTTTTATAGTTCTGGCTGCTTCGGCGGTAAGCTGGTTACGTTTACGATTTTGTGGTGCTTTCTTTACTTTTTGTAGTGTTAGCAGACACATAGCTTAGTTGCAAATTGCCAGTTGCGATTCCACGTCACATTGCGATTGTAGTTGGTGCAAGCATAGTTTGCCAGCGTTTACAGCTTTGGCACATGAGGAGGCTCTTGGCCTGATTTTCCAGCTGGGAGAGGCTGTGTTGAACAGCATCAGTGCAGCCACGAAGCAGACCAAGATTTACAACTATTTCAGCAGTAAATGAACGTAAGGTGTGGTCAGAGTGGTGGTCCACCAACCAAATTCAATATGTAAATGAAAGCTATGATAACGCTTTTATGACATCATGTAGCCCTTTTTTTTTTGCGTATTTTAGCCGTAGGATGCCTGTGCTGGGTCTGGTTATAAAACATGCATGTGGTACCCTGCTTATAAGGGACCTCTCATATAAGAGACAAAAACTACCCCCCAGTCCATGTTCCTTATAAAGGGGTTCAACTGTATTTTAGGGCCTTGTTGAGCAGAAAGTCTTGGCATTGTGAGCACGCCTCTGGCAGCTGGTATTGGGATGTCATGACATCAGTCCCAGAGGATCCCAGGCCAGACACTCCTAAGCCGTGTCCAGGGGCCTTTCATGTAATGTGGCGACATGGCAGCATATGCTAACGACTGTGTGTGTGGTAAAAAAATAGGCACAGATGAAAGGATGAAGCCTGGATGAGGATCCACAAATGGGGCTGCTTGACCTGTCACGTTACACCTTTCTAGGCAGAGCTTAAGTGTTCCACATTTTCTCACGGGGCTAGTGACCAAAACTTTTTTTGCGTGATAAATAATTTTGGAGTTCTCTGCAGATCCTGGCAGCATGAGTATTTTCCAGCGAATCCCACTCGCCTGCCATCCCTGGGATGTGTTCAGCATTGGTGATTGTGGAGGCTGCCCCACAAGGGGAAGCGTTGTAAAACGAGATCCTGATTATTGTCACATGCAGTACAGATGTGTTGCAAAGTTTATGCCATGCAAAGGGCCATGCAGATGCAGATCTCTCTTAAAATATCAGAAAAGTAACCGCAAAACATTTTGCAGCAAAATGATTTACGCAGATGCGGTTGCTACGAAGCTTTAGGCATGCTAAGTGTAGCCAAAAATGCAAGAAGGGATGGGAAGCATGTTTCCAGACACGTGGGGAGATTTGACAGCAGTGAAACAATGGTCACATTTTGCGGTGGAACACTCTGGCCACACCAAAAAGTATTCTCTCGGCTTCACGGTTCACTTGTTCTGGCTTATGCGCATGTGGCAGGCAGTTAAAGCGATGTTTGTTCAGGGGGCCTATCTTTGCTGGATCGGTGCGATTTAATTATTTTCTGCTGCCAGGGTGGTGCAAAAGAGCAAAGTTTCACGGCAGCAACATGGTTAGTGGCCACATCTGTAGCCTGCATGGTAGGTCATGCGTTCCTCCAATGGATCTGCTTGGTCCTATGCTGCAAAAATTCACTCTTTCAGTGCACTGAAGGCAATGTGCATTTAAAGAAGGATGCATCATCATCAGCCTGATTATACCCACATCAGAGCCTCCCTTATTCCTCCAATGCAGCTGTGCTAGCTGCATCCACTTGACCCCTGACAACTTCTTGACCTCATCCGTCCACCTAACTTTCCACCGCCCCCTGCTACGCTTTCGTTCCCTTGAAATCCACTTTGTTGCCCTAAGCGACCATCTGTTATTCTCTCTACGCACTACATGTGCTGCCTATGCCCATTTCTTCTTCTTGATTTCCACTAGAATGTCAGTGACTTGAGTTATTTCTCTGACCCACTCTGCACGCTTCCTATCAATGTTACCCGTGCCATTTTTCGTTCCATAGCCCTCTAGTAGAACCCTCTTGGTTAGCCTCCACGTTTCAGCCCCAAAGGTGAGTACAGGTAAGATGCAACTGTTGTATACTTTCCTCCTGAGCGATACCGGTAAGCTGCTAATCATAATCTGCGAGTGCTCGCCAAATGTGCTCCATCCCAATCTTATTCTCCTTATTATTTCCCTTTCATGGTCTAGATCTGCAGTTACAGTCGAACCTCGCTATAATGAACACGGGTATAGTGAATTATCAGATAAGACGAACTAAAATTGAAGTTTGGTTGGTCTGTGTTTAATTTCTATGGGAGTTATTTCTTTATAACGAAAGCAAAATTTCAAAATTTGGTGCTGGATCGGTTATTACGAAGAGGCTTTTTGCTTTAAAACAACAAAAAATTCTTAAAGGAGCTGGAAAAACATAAGAAACGCAATTTCTTGATCAATCGAATCGCCCGCCGCAGAGGTGTTTTAAATCGCTTGCGTGGTCTCGTGCCGCATCATTTAGCGGCAGCAGCAACAGAAACTACCATCAACGGCTTATGGCCTCAGAGATCACACCCCCCCGCTTGACGATCTCGGAGGTGGAAAACTAACGCCACTGGCCTATATTTTTCAAGATAGCACCTCCGCACGCTGTGATCTCGAAGGTCATGAATGGCCGTGGCCAGGAGTCCGGC
The DNA here is from genome assembly GCF_055883805.1 of Amblyomma maculatum. Classification (NCBI taxonomy): domain Eukaryota; kingdom Metazoa; phylum Arthropoda; class Arachnida; order Ixodida; family Ixodidae; genus Amblyomma; species Amblyomma maculatum. The sequence continues at coordinate 476,592,813 of NC_139344.1, read as the reverse complement.
CACGAATTGGCCGACAGGCATGTGGCTGGCATTTCATCACCATTGCCCGTCTTGACATCAATGCCTGCTGTGCCTCTGCCACTGTGACCGTCCCGTGTGCGCACGCTACACTCCCAGAGTCCATTTGCTCCGTCGCACAAATGATGCGGAGAGTTAAGATCCTGTAGCATTCGTTTTGCTCTCCAACATGGAACGAAATGCGAGATTTCATGCTTTTACCAAGCTTTTAATTTTAAAAATTGTGCGTTTTCACACCTTTGTGTTGTCCATATTAGTGCACATTTTGTTTCATTTTATTAGCGGACTTATTTACTGGAATTTGGGCACACACTTTTATAACGAATATCGGATATAACAAACAAATTTTCGTGCCCCATTCTACTTCGTTATAATGAGGTACGACTATACCACCTGTCCTAAGTAGACATATTCGCCTACTACTTCCAGTACTTCGCTACCTGATGTAAACTGCTGTTCCTTCCCGAGGCTGTTGAACATTACCTTAGTCTTCTGCATATTGATTTTCAGGCATTATTTGCGGTTCATCCCCCGAGTTGCTTAGCAAGGCAAGGTCGTCAGCAAATCGCAGATTACTGAGGTATTCTCCATCTACCTTTATCCCTAACTGCTCCCATTCCAAGTCTCAATGCTTCATCTAAGCAAGCTGTGAATAGTACTGGGGAGATCGTGTTTCCTTGCCTAACACCTTTCTGTTTGGGAATTTTGTTACTTTCTTTATGAAGAACTATGGTTGCTGTGCAGCCGCTATATATATCTTCCAGCACTTTCACGTACGGCTCGTCTACCGCCTGATTTCGCAATGCCTGCATCACCGCCGAGGTTTCAACTGAGTCAAATGCTTTTTCGTAATCAATGAATTATGTATAAGGGCTGGTTATATTCCGAGCATTTTTCTATCACCTGGTTGATGGTATGAATATGATCGCAGTAGAGTACCGTTTCCGAAAACCTGCTTGATCCTTTGCTTGATTACAGTCTAAGGTTGTCTAAGGTTGAGGTAATTGCTAATAGAAATTAGTGATTACCTTAGTAAATAATTTATATGTAACAGACAATAAGCTGATTGGTCTGTAATGTTTAAGGTCCTTAGAGTCCCCTTTCTTATGAATGAGGATAATGTTTGCATTCTTCCATGGTTCCGGTACCGTCGATGACACCAGGCACTGTGTATACAGGGTGGCCAGTTTTTCTAGCATGATATCCCCCCCGTCCTTTAACAAATCTGTAGTTATCTGATCCTCTCCAGCTGATTTCCCCCTTTTCATAGTTTCTAATGCTTTTTTGACCTCGTTCTTCGTCACTGGTGGAACGTCTGACTGTTTTTCCCTACCCCCAATCTCATTACGGTCCTGACTACTTTGGCTACTGTAGAGATCTGTATAGAACTCCTTGGCTACTTTGACTATCTTATCCATGTTTGTGATGACGTTGCCCGCCTTGTCCTTTATCGCATACATCTGGCTTTTGCCTATGCCCAATTTCTTGTTTACCGCTTTGAGGCTTCGCCCGTTCTTGACAGCATGCTCAATTTTCTCCATGTTATACTTCCTTATATCGGCCACGCTGTGCTTTGATTAGCTTTGATATCTCGGCTAATTCTATCTGGTTTGTTTGATTGGAAGCTTTTATACTCTGGCGTTTCTTAATCAAATATTTTGTCTCCTTAGACAGCTTACCGGTATCCTCTCTAACTATCCTAACGCCTACTTCTACAGTGCACTCAGTAATGATACCTCTGAAATTATTGTTCATTGCTTCTAGGGTATTGTTGCCATCCTCGGTTAGAGCTGATTATCTATTCTGTAGCGAGATCCTGAAACCTTCTGCCTTCCCCCTCACCGCTAATTCGTTGATGGGTTTCTTTCTTACTAATCTGTTGCGTTCCTTCCTCAGATTTAGGCTAATTCGGGACCTCACTATCCTGTGGTCACTGCATCGTACTTTCCCGATTACCTCCACATCTTGCGTAATGGCGGCTGTTGAACATAGTGTAAAGTCAATTTCATTTTTAGTCGCCCCGTTAGGACTTTTCCATGTCCATTTCCGGTTCTTCCGTTTGCTGAAGAAGGTATTCATGATTCTTAAGTTAGTATTGCGCTCTGCAAACTCAACTAGTAACTCCCCCCTGCTATTCCAAGAGCCAATGCCATAGTCACTTACTGCCTGGTCTCCTGCCTGCTTTTTTCCTACCTTGGCATTGAAGTCGCCCATTAGTACAGTATACTGCGTCTTTACTTTTCGCATTGCCAATTCTACATCTTCGTAGAAGCTCTCGGCTGTCTGGTCATCATATGTACATGTGGGTGCATAGGCCTGTACAACCTTCAGTTTATAGCGCTTATTAAGCCTAATTTTGATGCCCTCCACCCTCTCATTAATACTATAGGATTCACACTGTATTACCCGTTATATACTTATTGACAAGGAAACCTACTCCTAGTTGTCGCCTCTCCGGTAAACCTCGATAACACAGTACATGCCCAGTCTTCAGTACAGTTTATGCCTGATTAGGCCTCCTAACCTCACTAAGCCCTATGACATCCTATTTCATACCTTCTAGTTCCTCTAACAGCACTGCTAAACTAACTTCACTAGCCAGGGTTCTAACGTTAAACGTCGCCAGGGTCAGTTTCCAATGGCGGCCTGTCCAGCCAGAAATTCTTAGCACCCCCTGCTGCGTCACAGGTCTGACCGCCGCCGTGGTCAGTTGTTACGCAGCCGCTGGTGACTGAGGGCCGGGGTTTTATGGAGCTTATCATAGGAGGTTGCGGCCAATTACTGCACCAGGGTGGCCAACTGCTGTTCTGATGTGGGAGTGCGTTGCCGGAGGTGTTCACCGGAATCAGGTAAACACCTGTTTATGCAATTCCATCAACACGCGGATTTTATTATTATTTTTTTTATCCGGTGGAGAATTGCGCGGCATTGGGATTTGAGCCCCGGTTCTCTTGCATGCGAGGCGGATGTTCTATCGCTACGGCATGCTGCGCCACCATACAATAAAGTACAGTACAGTAAAAGTGCAGCTGTGGATGTGATGGTCGAAACGGTGGGACGTGCCACCGAACACTTCTTTTTTTTAATTCTCCGGGGCAAAAGTGGGTGGTGAATTCATTATGCGAGGGGGTTGATTACACGACAAATACCGTATCATTTTTCACGATCGCAAGTGGCATCTCAAGCAAATTTCTGTATATCGAACTACTTCGCTATCCCCTTCGAATTCAATACTATATCTGGGTTCTACTGTAAACACCCTAGCATGCGGTTAGCGCTGCTAATAACACTGTTCTTCCCTTTCAATTCAACTGTGCAGTTCTCAGGGCAGTCGAACCACACGAGGGTCTGGTCGGCGTTCGCGATCTGACACTATATATTGTTGTGCTTGAGCTGAGCAGCTTGTCGGTGTAGTCTGGGCTGGCACAGCGTGGTCCTTCGTCAAAAGGATAGGCCCTTCCTTGCACGTGCCATGGCCTGACTTCACGTGCGGCATGTTTGTTGTCAATGCGTAGCCATTGTTCCGCATATCATTGCACAGCAGCCCGGGATACGGCTTGCCTTGATAAGCACGCCTTTTGTAGCTGGTGTTCTTCAACGCATCCTTCTGGTTGCACCATCTTCGGATGCATTTCTGGTGCATGGCGAATTTTCTACCCGCTGCACGCTTGCCGTGTCCCAGGGCAAACTCTCCGTCTAAAGCCTGTCGTGTAGCTACCAATATGCTCTGTCCATCGGGTTACAATGGCAACGCTCGACGGCAATTCACGAAAAACAAAGCACAGACCACACAGGAGCCAGCCACCACTATGCACGTCCCTTTGACAGTCGCAAAACAAAGCAGGGGTGGCTGAGGTTGGCGATGCCGATATGGATTGTGAAAGTTCGTCGTAGCAGAGTGAAAGTATAATAATGATAATGACTTCAGGCACCATTCGTGGGCGGCATCTGACAGCTCTTGTGCACGTGCATTTTGAAGGCTATTCCCGCGTGGGTTATAGAGAGTTTGGGTGCATTCCTTACACTGATGTTTTGTTTTAAATATCTGCTTTGGGAAATAGGGGGTGCAGCCCATACACGGGTGCAGCCCTTACACAGGCTTGTATGGTAATACTTTGTAAAGTATAACAGTATCTGTCACCCTTTTTTTCGCGAACCGTGCCGTAAGGAAAGGAAGGAAGGTAGGAGCGAAAGCGGAAAGAGAAAAAGGCGTGCAGTAGTGGAGGGCTACGTAGTAATTTCGACCACTCGAGGATCTTTAACCTGCGCAGACATCGCACAGCACACGGACGCCTTTTTGTATCGCCTCCATCGAAACGCAGCCAGCGGCGGTTAGGGCCAGAGTAGCTGGGCGTCTTAGCCAACGTGCGGTGGGGCAAATAAAATGTACTTTGCAGGTGTGATGCAGCTGATGGCGAAGGCGTACCTGACGTGGCAGGACCCCCGCTACCTGGAGTCGTGCCTCCGTTCGGGACAGATGATCTGGGAGCGGGGCCTTTTGCGCAAGGGCCCCGGTATCTGCCATGGCATTGGGGGCAGTGGGTACGCTCTGCTGTTGCTCTACCGGCTGACCACGGACCTCCGCTGGCTGCACCGGGCCCGCCACTTTGCTGAATTCATGTTCACCGATGAGTTCAAGCAGGCCCGCACCCCCGACTGCCCCTACAGCCTGTTCGAGGGACTTGCCGGCACCGCCTGCTTCCTGGCCGACCTGCTTGAGCCACGCAGTGCTGCCTTCCCCCTGGTGGACCCCTTCTAATTGCTCTTGGTGGCTGTTGTATCTTGGAATGCAATCCATACTTGATGTTCACTGTATTTATTTTTTCTTTTTTTAAGCAGATTGGCTGTGCTTCTATCTGCCATGCAGTGGCAGTGGGGGTGAGTGACAGCCAGCCTCATTGTGAGATCATTTAACACAGCTGACAACCTTTACCTAGCCACGGAAATGTCAAAGAAGAGAGCACTGCACTTGGAGGTCATCACATGATGGCCTAAAGCAGGTGTCATCTGTCTTTCTCTGTGGGAGTTTGACCATCACAGAAACCATGTTCAGACTTCTTAGGGAGATCCCCGTTTTTAAGTGGTCAACAGGTTTTTTTGTGTGTGTTTGCAGTATCTCTGTTTTGTAAGCATCCACATGAGTTACTGTGAATTTTTCATTCTTCATTGCTGCTTGTTTATTTGGGAAGTTGTTGAAGTTGGTTAGGCAGCTTTTACCAGCCTGACTGCATGTTTAATGGTTAGTGCTTGTGACATTCATGTAAATGGTGCATGGAAAGAGAGCCCAGTTATTTTTGTTTGTGGTATGACTGTATGTAAAGTATTCCGCTCAGTTTGGACTCTTGAGTTGCAAATACCATGTGAGGGCAGCTACAGTCGCTGACTGATTTTTCTGAACCTGCCTGATTATTTGGCCTCTGCCATGGCGCTTTTGCGTGCTCTATAGAGTCAGTATATAAACACCGACCAAAATTTGAGGCATTTGATATGTTTCTCATTCTGTTTCTCTCGCTGTGAAAAATTCCACAACGTTGCGGCCATTTTGTTTTTCTGCAACCTTCAACCCGCATTGCATGCACTCTTGATAGCTGCAGCAGGTTGCAACTTGCACGCCGGAGTCCTCCACTACGCCATCCCCCATAGCCTGAGTCGCTTTGGGACGTTAAACCCCACGAACCAAACCATCAGGCCTTCTCTGTTCCCTCCTCTGTTGCGCACAGTATGAGTGCATTTATATCATGTCACGACTTGTGTGTAGCTGTGAGACTTCAGTTGGGTGTCCTGCCTCCGAGGAAGCTTTGCGTTCAAAATCCAAACGGAAAAACAGCGTCCCTTCCTTTTTTCTTTCTTAAAATCAACGCATGCAGCAGACGACTTTCATTGTTCCCGCGGACACAGGCACCACCACTACTTTTTTTTTCACGCGGTAGGATTTTTTTCCTTCCGCGTGAAAAAGGTGCTGACGAAGAGGCCTCTTTGTTGGAACATTGTACTGCTCCGACCATTGTGTGGTTTCCTCGCAGAAACAGATTGACCAGTTTTTCCAGCCACTGAGTAAATAAAGTAATGTTTTTATTGTGAATTGTTTTTTTTTTTTTCTGATTGTTTTTTTATTTTGCCACTTTCAGGGCCTGTCGAGGGTACGAGAAATCGGTCGGCGACCGTATGTCCACTCATAACCAGGTCTGCTGCTTAGTGATCAGCCAATGCAGCATACCATGTGTACTTGCTTGTCCTCAAAAGTGTTTTCATGCTGAGGTATCATGAAAGAAGGCTATTTTGACTATCGAAATTGTAGGCATGAAAACATTCTGAAAACTGACTGCCCCAGAGGTGCACAGAAGTGGCAGCAGGTTTTACAAGTTGTCATCGTAGAAGGAGTCTTGCCTAGACTTCTTTTTTTCCACAAAAAATGCGAAGCAGTGTCCTCACATGTGCGTAAATGAGGTGTGTGAAGCAGTTGGCACGTGTATATTTGATACATTCACTGCGATGTGGGTTACATACAGGAGAGGGAATTCAGAATATATGCAGAGGTCAGTGCAGTGAAATCTTGTTCATTAACTAGAAGCACAATCGTGGCAGACGCTCATTAATTTCAACTATGGCAGGCCTTGCTTTGGTCACTGCACCTATTCAAATTGATCACTGCTGATCTATGCTTTAAATCTCCAATTTCGACATGTTGGAATCGTTTCTCGTGCACCTAGTGCCACAAAGTGGTTAACCCTAGGCACTGCACTTGTACAACCAGTTTAAATTTTCCCAGTCTGGCGACGTTTTGATTTCTGATGGATCTTTTTGAGAACTAATGTGCATGTGTTGTAAAAAAAGACGTAGTAGTTGCGCCCGAAAAAAAAAAAGTGCAACTCGTGGTAATGCAGCAGACATGAGGTCTCGCCAAAGCAAGACCTGGCGTGGCCGCAGCTATGCTGTGAAGAGGCGTAGATCTCCTCATAAAAAAATCAGCCTGCCATGATACTTAAACTCATGTTATCCCTATGCCACGGGCACGAGTTGCCAACTCTGTTCGCTCCTTTCATATGGGAGGGTGACATCAGAATCAGACTGCCAGGGCCGCTTGCATTCTCGTTTCCCCTACGACGCGCAGGCACATCCATATGGCTTGGTTGAATCGTGACTTTATATGTGGGCTGGTAGCTTATGCTTGCGCGTCATACGCTTAACCCTTTCGCTCTCTGACGTTTTTGGCCGTGACGCACCCCCAATGGCGGCTTGGTTTCAGGGAACTAGTATATCTGGGAACGAGCATAGCGATTTATTTTTGATTATGATTGCTATACAAATAACATAGTCAACGGAATATGCACATTTTCATGTTCTGTAGGTGTTGTTAACATCATCATTATTATCAGCCTGTATATAAATTAGATAAATGAGGATAATATAAGAACTGCTCGTTACTTCTCTAGAGACCAAATCCGAGCTCGACTGGTATTTATAATCAAAAGAGCCATCGCTCCACCCCACAGTCGAAGGTCCCGCACGGTCAGCTATCCAAAAGTAACCGCGTGCACTGAGGGCATACTTTCGGTGGCCCGCACAATGCAGATAAATGGCACGTTGTAAAATCTAGATGACAGAGAGATGGGCAGAGGGTAAAGCAGCCTCCTTTTCTGCTGCTAGCCGCAAGCAAGAGCGTGGCAAGAGAGAGAGGCAACGGCACGAGCCCCTGAACGTAACACGTCGTAGCAGACACGGCAGCAGAAAAATAAAAACCTGCAAACCTGCAGGACATGGCAGAACATTCCTTGAACCTGTAACCGCATGCACGCGCCGCAAGATCGCTTAGCACGATAGAGTAGTGCGCGCGAAGCGATCGCGCCCCCCAGCACGGGGGTGGGCGCGATCGCTCCATACTCTTCAGTATATACGATCAACACAACGCGGGGCGAAAATACGAACTTGCAGAAAGATTTGACAGATTGCGCAGCCTGCCCAAGCGCGCCAGCTTCGTGTTCAGGTGGAAAGATTTGGAAGCACAATAGAGAACATACCGGTACGTTGGTGACACTATGAGGGCGAAGCGCGGAAACGTACCGGTACGTTCGTGACAGCGAAAGGGTTAAATGATGAGATTAAGTGTCCCCAACAATGTCGCACCTTTCACAATTCAACTAGAGCCAACCAAAGCTAATTCGCAACTAATTTTTTGTTAATTGAGTTGATAAGCAAGACAGGGTATGCCTCCTCCTAGCTCGGTGACACAAAAATGCCTAGAGCATTCCTGTAAATTGACATTGCTCACTTGGTAGGCCAAGCTCACTGGCATTAACTTGTAAGTTGGCACTGTTTTTAGAAAAGCAAGGTTGGAGATGATTACGAGAACAGACGACGCGTTGTGTGAAGGTTTTGCCGAAGTCTCCATGGAGGGCGCTGATGCACAGAGCGGCGCAGCACCCCCTGGCCCAGGTTGTCTCCCCTCTGAGGCAGGGAGATTTTACAGGTGCTTTGACCTTCTGAGTCTGGCTCCATTGGTTGCACGTTTTTCCCGCACAGATTCTCTCCTCTGCATTGTTCAGCACAGAGATATCTTCTAAAACCTAGAAGCACAATTGGTGACCTATTGTTATGCTGCAAAATTGCATGCATCTGCGTACAGAAAACATTTTGTAATGCAGTGGAATTGAATTGTAAATACTGTTAGCGTAGGTTGCATGTGATGCCGTTACTTGCATTTTTTAAATGGAGAGATTTATCAAGTGTTGTGGTGGGACATCCTCTGTAAAGAACAAGCTGCAGGTAAACACTGTACAAGGTAACTGCTAACCACAATCTGTGCTAGTCGTCATTGGTGCATTCTGTGTCTGAAAGGAGGTCCTGAAAGCCACTGCAGGGGAATTTTATTTTGGCTATGATGGCTGCAGATGTGATCAGTGAATACTGTCCCATTGTGAGTGAACTTTTTTTACAATTCCTGCTGTGATTACAATGCCAAAATGTTGCGTAGCCGTCTGGGGCACAAACGAGCACAGAGTGCAAGAACGCACACATCGCACGTGCTTCAGGAGTATGGAACACATTAGGTAAAACTTAATGTAGTCGGCATTGGTTTGCAGTGCTTTTAGATCCTCACCATGCCTGACCACTTGCTGAGGTCTTTAGAAACAAAGAAAGCCACCAGGATGCCTCTTTCCATGCCGCTTCTGGCTTCTGGTTAATGGCTGCTTCTGGTTTCAGGTCAAAAAATAGCATTTCTTGGAAGCGATTCCTTAAACGCTCACTTGAATTACGAGTGGCATATTTTGTTTTTAATATACTACAAAATACTGCTCATACAGAATGAAAAATTTTAAGGTCAGTTGCTTCATGTCAGTGCATACCTCCTTGGGGGCTGAGGGTGACATACAGGGTTGACCATTTTATCCGAGAAAGAAACTGGAACAAGGCATTCTGTTCGGCTGGGAGAACCAGCGAAGCTGCTCTTGTGTGCTTTTCTCAATTCATGCCTTTTGGTGCTTAGGCACATTGTGCTAGGCAGCAACCGTTACCCTTTTGCATCAGTGATGCCAGCCCATTAAAGAGCATTCATTGGACCTTTTTTGGGAATGTGCTTGTTTCCCACGCAACTTCTCATTTTGAGTTTGTTTCTTAAGGGCAGTTTTGTCAAGGTTGGCACATCTTGTCATGTACCGGAGGCGGCAGAAACTGAGAATGCAAGCTATCAAGACGGGGTCTTAAAGTCGTTCTCATAACTGGCATTTTTGATCTTGAAATAGAGTGCATAGGTTGCTTGCTAACCTTGATGAAGGCCACATGAAAATCTTGCTCCATTTTTCTCTCCATGCATTGATATGATTTTTCAGTCAGGCACGTCCAAGGTTTTCCTGTTCACAGTTCTCTTTCACTTGCTTAGGCGAGCTAGAGAAATATGTTAACGCTCCGAGCCTAAAACCCATTATTTTTTAATAACTTGATGAAGGCCAGATGAAAATCTTGCTCCATTTTTCTCTCCATGCATTGATATGATTTTTCAGTTGGGCACATCCAAGGTTTTCCTGTCCACAGTTCTCTTTCACTTGCTTAGGCGAGCTAGAGAAATATGTTAACGCTCCGAGCCTAAAACCCATTATTTTTTAATAACTACATCTCATGGCCAGCCAGTGTAAGACAGGCATGAGACTACATTGCAAAGCTAAAATTCTTCTTGCACATTTCAAGTTTTAAGAATAATCAAGCATACCCAGAAGCTCACTGGAAAAAATGTTAGAGCATAGCTCATATTTCTTTATTGTGCTGTGCTATCTGTGGCTTATCAGCCTTAGGTCGATGGCTGATATTGGTCACTCTGTGGTTACAAGTCATCATCTTAGAATTTTCACTTGTGCACCACCAAATTTTGTACGCACTGCCATCATCACGCTGCGGGGTGGGTGGAAGTCACACTGAACTGATTTCAAGCCAGTAAAATTTGTCGGGCTAGTTGGTTCATAGTTCAATGTAATAAAAAGCTGCACTAATAAGACATGTTTTATAAGACACGCTAATAAGACACGTGTCTTATTAATTCAAGCCAGGTTATTTTAAAGTTGACACATCCTGACCAAGGTGAGAACACTCTTGGCAGGAGAAAGCCCTTTCGTTCATATTGGACTGAAATAATTGATGCTGGGACTGGTGCATACATTGGAATGGGTTTCTCAGTCAAGTCGCTGGCTGTGTTCCATTTCTTGCTAATTGGTATTCACAAGCGTTTGGCTGCTGGGTCAGTGCACTCTGCACGGCTGTTAATTCTCTTTGAAAACTGTGAGGATGACCACCGACAAAATGTTGCATCGCTGGGCCAGTTTTCAGATGCACAGCTCTTAAAGGCAATCGAGTTGTATTTCTTTTGTGTTAGTTGCTCCTAGTTATGTGGAGGGATTGTTTTTCAAAGATTATTATCTTTATATCGGGTCACTTAAAAGAATAATGATGGCGTGCAGACTAGCATTCGGGAACCCTGTAGTGAAAAATGACTGGGCTGAATTCTTACAAAGAGTGGCCCCAAGGAAGCAACGTCCTAAATGAGGCCTCGGAGCATTTCATTCCAACTTTTTTCCTTGTGGCCTTTGGTTACAGCTGGCATATTTAGTGGACTTCATGCTTACAGCAAAAGTAGACTGCAGGGCTGTTAGACAACATGCTGCCAGACTATGTCCAAGAACACGCTCTGATTAAGTGATGCCAAAGCCTCCAACCCAACAGACAGGATATATAACTGACAGATTTATGAAATGCAGTCAGTAAGGTAAACAATACAAGTATAGGATGGGAGAAAGTTAAGCATGCTCTAAACAACCGCCATAGCCTAACAGGGGTGAAGAGGAAACTAAGCATAGGAAACAACTAGGTCCATGTGCTGAAAGACAAAGCAGGCAATTTTATCGCCAGTATGGATAACAAGCCCATTATCTATCCTTAGCACAGGCCAGAACACTGTGTCCCACTGTACTAAAACCAATGTGTAGAATATAGTTAATGTAGCTGAGGAGTTGCATATTGATCTGTACAGTAGCCAAAGTAATCAGCATGGTAATGACAAAGCTTTAGAAGCTATAAAAAATGGGGAAGGAATTGGGCTGGAAAAACTATCCACCCGTATACACTGTGCTTTGTTACCTCGAGTGACCTTATCTTAAGCCACAAGAAAGGGGATGAGAAAAGTGCTCATGTTGTGTCCTTCTACTGCTTGGTCCCTGTTTTTTTCCACTACCTCAAAATGAACAAGATCACACTCACCCAACTTTCAACCTTACTACAGTTGCATCTTCCCTCTACTCACTTGTGGGGCTGAAAGGCTAACGAAAAAGGTTCTACTTAAGTTGAGGACAACACAGTTAATAACAAGAATCTTGCATAGTGGGTCAGGGAACAAATGCGAGTTAATGACATTGTGGGCAGGGCATGTAATAGACCAGTTGCAAAACCTACAAATCTGCTTCCCTGTGAGGCAGGAATTCATGCACAATGGCGACAGAACCTGACTCTGGGCACAGGCCATTGTGAGAAAACAGGTTTTCAGGCATTCTTAACACGGGAAAAAAAGGGGGAGCACCCTGGGGGCAAGGAAAGATTTAGAATAGGGGACCCTAACCGGATAGGGTAATAGAGGGTTCAAGAAGCGTAGCTTGTTGGGATTTGAGCCCGGTCCCCTTGCATGCGAGGCGGATGTTCAACCGCTACGCCACCGCTGCAGCAATATATATATATATATATATATATGTATATATATATATACACCCCAGCCTTAACTGAGCCGTATACGAACGTTACTGCATGGTCTAGGCGTAACGTGTCTAATTCGGGACATAATGGTACTGGACGCTTGGATTCCGACCGCATCATCCCATTTCGCATTCGAAACGCGTCCGGGCAGCGCCCTGGCAGCGCCCTGGCAACTCGACCACCTAATGTGGTCTCTTCCAGAGCCATGCACTACTACTCAGTCTTACTACTTAATTACTGTACTGGTTAGCGGCATCACGCGAAGCATGGAGATTACTTAAGCGTCCCCTAATTTTAAAACCACTTTAAAAATAATTTTAAAAGCCCTCCAATACGGCTCCTCTTTCTGTCTTTCACTCCCACCTTCCTCCCTTCCCTTGTGGCAGGGTTCAGATGTCCACAGTGAGAGATACTGCGCCTTTCCTTTGCTGTGAACCAATTATTATTAGTTTCTTAGTGTAGCACAAGCACTGGTGGGTGAAAAATCGGCCACACTGGCCCGGGATGCAAGTCTGGAATCTGGGCATGAGAGAAAATAACCCTCCTAGTTACTAGACTACTTTATACTCGCATTTAGTAATATCAAGGAGCAGCTGTTGTTTGCCGCCATTGCCAACTCCAGGAAGTATGCCGAGCAACTGCCTGGTCACATGAGCAGACGCAGGTTGTCTTTTCTTTTTGCTGCACTCACAGGTTAGTGACACTTATTGAACAAGGGATTGCCATCTGCTGTTGGAAATGTTCATGTTTACCAGCCCCAAATGAAAGCGGCAGATTTTTCCTAACAGCATTTCCAGTCTCATTCTAGTTCCCCAGTAGTGAAGAACTTCAAACCTGTTACAATGCAGGCTGTTCACAGTTGCTTCTTTACGAGCTGTGCATCTGTTGTTTAGTAGTAAAGAAAGATTGCACGTCCGATAGAACTACTCGTTTTAATAAACACAGTGTTGAAGGGCAGGGTGTCAGTTTCACGTGTTGTGACTGTAGCTCTTCAGTCATGCCTGTTTCGAACTTTTTCACACTGAGTCATCTGTTTGGTTCATACACCCTAAGAAATGCTCTCAGACCTAAATTGGCTCTTTAAATAGCACTAGTTAAACCATGGCTGTCCATGTGCTGTAGCATGGTACTTTTTCCCAGCCATTAGGATTTGAATTTTCGTGGCTACTAGAAATGAGTGTGTTAGCGCCATGATATTGAATGATATTATGGTGTGCATCTTGGCACAAAGCATGCTGCCACGAGATGGCAATGAAGTGGTGTGTCTTATTTTTGAATATCCTTACTGTCGTTGGTCACCTTGGCACACAGGGCTGTTTGTTGTTGCTCACAGTTGTCTCCTTCAGTGTTGTGTAATGCACCGATGCGCACTGTCGTAACTGCACTTGCACGCTTCACTTGTGATACCCACACATAGTCGTTGTGTACAAACACATGCACAAAGTCTCTCTTCTAATGCTCAAGTGACTTGGGGGCGAGTTCTCGCTTCGGTCTTCAGCATTGTGGTTGTTGTCTGGATATAGATGAGCTTGGACAGTGGATGTGAAAGCATCTTTTAGTTGCTTTTCTCTTGCTGTTTCACCTTGCTGCTTTTTTAAATCTTGAGTGAGTGTTGTAAGGGTTAGTGTGACAGCATTCTAAAGTAGAAAAAAAGATGGGACAGAGAAAAGATGGTGCTTGCATTGAGGAGTCTTTGCTCTGTCTTTCTCGTGCTGTTCACTTTTACATTTCTTTTCCGATCTTGGTTTCTTAAGGTAACCGCCGGGTTTTTCGCTTTTACAGAGTGGTGGTAGACGTGCGACTCATGCCTTTCATTCCATTCACCTATCGATAAAACAGGATATTGATTACCCACACTCTTGGCACAGCATCAGCATGCTCACAGTGTAGCTGACATGTACTTGCACATGTGGCAAGAATGGTGCCAGTACGTTCTGTATATTTGGGAAAAACACAGCCCTGCGCAGTTGATGGCACTGGAAGCACTTAGGTGACAATCTGGGGTCCCTACCGTACAGCAGACTAACTAGGTATTGAATTTGAGCGATGTCGTAGACAATTTGAAGGCTGGCTTTGCATGTTAAGTTTCTCTTCAGGCAAATATCACGTAAAAGTAAACTCAATTGCTGATCACTAGGTACAACAAGTCTGCCAGAAGACCAACTAAATCCTGCAGCCCTCTTACATCAAATACTATACTTTAGTTTTTGACTTTGTCAAAAGGTGTTCTTTTTTTCTTTATTGAGAAGAAACTTTTTCACGTAAAAAGTATGTAGAGGCCATCGTAAAGGCAATTTGTTAGTTCTGTAATGCAAAGAACTTTAGTTAATATTTTCAGAGGTGTGCAAAATATTTGAATTCGTGGAAATAGCTACACTGAAATGCCATAGCTCAAGTAAGCATGTAGGAGAAGATGGAAATAATTTTCTTACTACGGCTGGATTGGCAAAAAAGAATAGATGTTCGCACTGTAGCATGAAAATGGCAGACATGCTATCCTTGCCCACTGTAAAGTGAAATAATCTACACTGTTTCTTTTGTGTTGTGAAGGCCGCAATGTCGCCCTTTTAAGGAACGCTCTCAGGAAAGGCAGCGAGTGCGTTTAGTACACAGCTCTGTACATGGCGTGTTATTAGGGAAGGTGCGAAAAGGAGTGTTAGAAATAAAAAACTGTTAGAGCACTAGCATTTTTTGTGGCTGGGTTTTGCAACTTGTTAATCTTTCAGTCCTCTAGACAACTAGCTAGCGGTCATGATATTTGGTGACGGTCATCGCAAAATAAATCTTTGCAAACCATCCAGCAGCTCAAGCGTCTAGAACCAACGTCCATTACTGTCATGACCCTGTGTAGGTAATTAGTATGGTTGAATTGCATTGGCAGAGCTGTTTTGTGATTGGTCGGGGGGCAGCACAGCCACGGCATTCATTCCATTCAAGCTCAGCTCAGATATGCTTCGAACTAATGAATTTGTAAATGTGGCTTCCAAAGTGCTGCTTCCTTTTTATAACAGGACCGTAGTCATTTTTCCGTCCCTGATGGAGGTCGAGTTAGGTAGCAGTGAACTTCTTCGATTTGGCACCAGTGCCTATGGTCCTCTGAAGATCACCAGCCCAGTGAAATAGCATGCAATAAAGGCAGTGTTCACACGCACTATCACCACTTATATTTTATGGGCTACCAGCCACCATGCAGATTCCTTTAGACTTTATCTTAGGCCCGTATTTTCCACGAGAGTGTTTTCTTAACTGTAGGCAGCAAGCCTGGAGAATTTAAGTGATCGCCATCTTCGCTTCTCTTGCCCACAGATCTCAAGATGGCACCACGTGTACTGCTTGCACAGAGCTGCTGGAAATCCTTCCATTCCTCCTCACAGCCTTTGCAAAAAACATTGCTGCCAAATGTTATTAATTGCATTTTTTATGCCGTACATATCTGTCCTTGGCGCAACATAAGTTTAGCATCTGTTGCTGTAGGGTAACTACTTGGCATTCCATGATGTATACCAGGGAAAGACACACAAACACCAAACTTCCAACCAACATTTATTGGGTGAAAATGCTATTTAAATGCTGATTTCGGAATAAAAGATTCCTTGGCGAATCATTTTGTTAAAAACTGCAAATTTGTATTTGTTGGAGCAACTGAGGGTGCACTAACACAGTTATCATGCAGCCTGGCCATCTCGGCAGCCTGCACAATCTCCCGCACAGTAGTTTTTTACACTGTTTAGCTGGCAGAAATGTTGTATTGTGGGAGGCAGGATTTTTAGTGGTATTTAGGTTTGGTGACTTTTTCCTACAACTTTATTTAAATTTGTGTAAATTTTTAAAAATATTCATTTCTGCAAGAAAACATTGCTGTGAGCACATGACTTCACTGAGATATCAAGGTAGGGGTATTAGAAAAGCCCAGTACACATTGAATCGATTTATGTGGCATTTATTAACACGGTCATCGAGTCTACTGCTACCGGTCCAGCAGTCTGGTATGTGCAGAAATGAAGTAGTAGCTGCAGGACCCCAAGTTTCAAGACTAGATACTGGAATTCCAAATAAGTGATGTTTATTTCATGAGGACCACGAGGAAAAATCGCTGCCATTCAGTTTGTGAACAAAGAAGCCAACCTTGTCTGCTGGAGCATGGCTACATCCAGAGATGAAAAGCGGCCTCCGAGGAAATCTTTTCTTTGAGCTGGCTGAGTTTGCTCTCTCCATTCTTATGCCGCTCTGGTAGTCTTAAAAGTAAACATTGAACCTAATGTGAATGTAATTTTAATTAAGCTCGACTGCAAAATCAGAGAAGATTCTCAAGCGGCTAACAATTGTAATCCCGAAGATCGAAGGTGTACACATTGGCAGCAGTGCTGGAATCCCGCCCAGTACGAACAGACAGTCGCCTGCGGAATGCTCAGCAAGCCAAGATGGATCGGACGGCATCTATTTCTGAATGAAGGTGCTTACAGCCAGCATTTTGTAGTCTGAAAGTGTTCGTGCAACTTGCCTACAGAAGGAAGGTGGAATATTTCTGAAAATAAAGGTACTCGTAATCCGAAGTTCCTAGTCAAGGAGAAAAAAAGTGCTTTTTAATATGTTTTTCGTGTCAGTTATTGGTTTGCAGACAAAGTAAAATGCGTAAAACATAGCTTTTTATAGCAGATGTTTAACGGTGTTTAGAGAGTTTTGAGGCTCTCTGATGCAGGTGTTCTACTTATGCGTTGAGTGCAAACTCATTGCCAACTAGACCTTTTAGTGTTGCTTTTGCGATGATGCAGCACCAGATTCCCTGTCTCATGTCCTGTACTGGTGCTTTTTCAGGCACCTTCTCGTACGTCTGATATAAACTTCGCTGCATGAGAGGGAAAAAGCGTACCCCTTTGTTGAGTATGTGGAGGGCGTGGTGTACTCCACTTCCCTTTACTGCTTGTGTGTCTACATGTCCTCATCGTCTTTTGCTGTGTTGCTCTGGTATACATCATGGATCATCATTTGCTGCTGGTGGTCACCGCCTCTTCAGTAGACATTCCTTCTGCCATGCATCTTTCCATCACTTTTTTTTTAATTCTTGCTACTTCTGTTTGCATATAGCAGAGATAGTGGCCCTATTGAAGTTAGCCGACAGGCCCGTGCACTTTTTCCTCTTGCACCGTTCAGTCACAGCGACAACAGCACTGTAGTTCGTAATATAATGCTTGCAGGAGTTTGTACTTTTTGTTGTGGAAAGATCAAACTGTGGCAGCTATATACTATCTATGCCTGTCTATGGGAAGAAAAGGAATGTGGAAAAACTTTTCCAGCGACTCTGTGCTTGCTGAGCGAAGATGCGTCCAAAGTATTTTACTGCTCCACTGTGAAATAAGGTGTTCACAGACACAAACAGCTGTTGTCCCCCCTCTACCCCTGCTCAACTATGGAATGTTGTATGAACACTTGCATGATATTTGTTCAGGTCTCTGCTGTTAAGTGTTTTTCCTCCGAGCCCAACTGGGAAAGCCAGCATAGAATCCAGTACGCTATGCGTATCGTAGAAATGTTTATTGTTCACCATCTTCTCTAACAACCTCTTTCAAAGTTCATCATTTCCTCCTCTAAAATGAGATAAAGGGAAAACGAATTCATTGCCTGCATAGCTGCGTCTTACCTTATACCATCTGTACTTTCACGGGAGAAACGATTTTTGAAGACTATAGATATAGATAGTACAAAATGTGAAGCATTGTATTCTTATGTAGATAGGATAATTTTTTGAACAATATCCACAATACAAGATGCGTAGCACATTAAATTCTATTTTGGTCTTTCCAAACTGAGCGACCCTCATAATCGTACCATCTAGCTGTGATTACGCAGAAATGGGTTGCACGCTGGGTTTTGGTGGCATCGACTAAGGACCCAGTGGCAGCTCTCGGTCGCAGCGTGCGTGTAACATCGCGGTGGCGGAAAGTGTGCAGTCCTCGCCCAAATCTCGGTGTCAGCAAAGAGGAGAATTGCCGAGGAGGAGGCCATATGCCCAGGCCACCTTTCTTTCAGCCTCCCCGATGTTGCCAGCTCGCTGCTCTGGCTGCGTATAGTGAAAGGTTGTGATATCACTTCATTGTGCCTCGTGGTGCTTGTGTACCCCGCTTGTGTTTTTAATTGCTTTCTGGGAGTGTCCCGGAAGTGACCGAAGTTCCTGTCTCACTGCCCAGAATAAAGGAACGTATGAAAAAAAAAGCTGCCACCCCTGTCATTTATTATCCTTGCATCGCTGTGAAAAGTGCGATGCCGCTTCACATTGCTGCAGAGCTTTCGCAGTGATTTGTTTGGGCTTTCTATTCAACAGTAATTTTCCTTCTTCTAGACTCAGCTTTCTGAACCTAATTAAAGACTTAAGCTGGGAATAAGTTTGGACATGTTGGTGGCTCATACTCTGAAGGGAAATAACGCAGAAACAAGTAGGGTGAGCAAGTGGACACAGGCGGCACTATTCCCTGCTTCAATATATTTCTAGTACATTGGGCTTTCTAAGTTTTTTTATTTGTGTGCTTTCGTTTCACTAGCAGCCAGGTACAAGTGTGTGCACTCTCGTTCTGCATTCATTGGAAAGTCTATTGCCATTCGGGCTTTGCTAAGTGGTTTCGCACTGCGCGTCAGGTAACGCAAAACATTGCCTAAACGTTGCCTGTATGTATGAACTTCCACACAACGTAATATGACAAAATCTCACATTGCTGCGACGTTGCGAGACATACGTTGCCCTGACGTTTAGAGTTTACGTCATAACATTTATAGGCATACACAGCACTGACGTTGGGTGTACACATCTCGCCACCGTTTTGATAACATTGCTATTGCAACATTTATAAACAGGCCGAGTTTCTGGTGAAGCTAACAAAGCTGCAAGAGTGAAACGCGAAATTCCTGGTTGGACAAGAATATATGCTCAAGTGATAAATGGCAGCTTTATAACATGGAAATAATTTTAGTAATTATTTTCCAACAAATCATCAGATCACAACGGTCAAAAATATCACAGTGGTTAGAGCGCCCGTCTCGGCTGCGGGAGGTGGTCAGTTCGAAACCCACCGCCGGACACCCACCGGTAAAAATGGGTACAAGCATCCCCCGGCCTGGTGCTCGGCTTTTACAGGAGTGTGCGTTTGGGAGAAGCTCCGTAAACCCCGCTGCGCGCCCCTCCTCCGCAGTGGACCCAAACCCAGTTTCGAACCTCGCAGCCTGCAAAGGTGGTTCTGTTTGTCTTGCAAAGGTACTTCCTTTGACCCTCACCTGAAGTGAAGAGCCCAACAGACGGTAAAACCTTTATCATGGATACGAGTGCAAACAAACACCGTGTTGTGGGAATGGTTTTGTCATTGTCAGAGAGTACCAAGCAAAGGTATGGTTCTGGCCTTTAAAGGCGGAGACTAGTGACACGCACCGTGGTACCAGTAAAATGCTGCTGCCACGCACAAAATACGTCACCCTATGTCGTCATAAACTAAGCAAAAGAAAAAATGTGCGCAACAGCAAGTGAAACATTGATAATACTAATTTATAACTTAAAATTGTGACTTAAAATAAGTTATTGTTCATTTTCTTAATAATTTTAACTTATGTAGGTATCGGCGGCGTTGGCATGGCGTATGGTTTCACGTACTCAGACCCCGTGAAAGTCCTCTGGCTCTGTAAACACGTATGTCAACAGACCACAGCGTTGCATCATGAAAGTTACTAACATCGGCATAGTGCTGCCCGCAAATAAGGACGTCACCTTCAGCTGCTATAAAATTTCTTATTAGGACAAAATTTCCACCCGTCATCCTCACACAGCTGTCTTTTGGCTTTGTAGAAAACTTTTTTTCCCAATCGTAGTCTTACTGAATAGCTGCCACCGGAATGTTTCAGGGACTGGTCCATTTATGTGAATATTGGACAGCTTGATGCCATCACTTCTAGGAGTCACTGGTTGCTTGAACTGCTTTAGTTCAGCTGCTCACAAAAATTTGTTCCGTAGGAAGGGCATGGCCTCTGGCCAGTCTCTTCAGCTTTCCTAGAAAAGTTTCAAAAGGAAAGGCTGAAAATAGGGCTTTGTGGCGAAACCGTCGCACATCATCTTCCAGATGCGAGAGGCTATGTATGCTAACATTTTAGATGCCACTGCCATAAAGCTTACCTGCCTCTGCAACGAAGCTAAGCAGCAGCTACTCAGCATATTCACACAAAGTCGTACAAAGATCGGGTGAGGCCAGTATTGTGATGGTACAACTTAGCTTCAAAAAGTGCGTGTAAAATGGATGAGCAAGGTGTTGCTTCAGAACGATGGGACCAAAGTAAACAAGGAAGTTTCTATACTCGGATGCCTTCCAAATTCTAGAACACGCAGGGTCCTTGGAATGCGCTGAAGCTTCTGTGGAGTGTTGACAGCCAAAGTCACTAAGTTCTCTGAAATGGCCCTACGTGCACTCAAAGGCAGCTTTGACGCTGATGGGACAGTTGATGTCCAATACTGCAGCAGAAGTCTTTCATAACTCTTAAGCAAACCAAACACATATAGGGGGTATTCACTGACGCACTGTGCGCGGTGCATTGTGGGTAATTGAGGCGCAGTCGGCCATTTTTGTGTCCACGGAACGAACAGGGCGAACGTACGTACCCAGACGGCCATAGACGTCCGACGGTCGACCGACGGACGTCCGTTTTCGGACCTTCGGACATCCGACGGAAGTCCGGTTATGTTCGATATATGTACAGCGGACGTCCGCCGGACTATCGTTCGTGGATCCGGATCGCGTCCCACGGACGTCCGACGGGCAGCCGGAGGCGGACATTCGGACGTTTCCTGGAAAATGCTTGCAGGGCCCGCTATTGGTGTAAAAACTTGCCAATAACATTCGTGTAAAGCTCAGCAAGCATGTGCCATGGAAATTTCAGTCACATACTAGTGCTCATGCTTTTGTCGTGAGAGTAAAGCAGACAATAGAATACGCAACAGGTTCAAGTTTCCTGTTGTCTGCTTTACTTTCACACACAAAGCACTGAACAGAAGTGTGCAATTAAAACTTCCATCAAAGAGGCACATATGCTAGCTGAGCTTTACACAAATGCACCATTCCTGAAAACATGCTAAGTGCATAGGCATACCAGCATGCGAGGTTGTAAAAAAAGCTTTTTTTTTTGCTTTATTGCAGAAACTGCATGCATAAACTGTCTACACTAAAAAAATATCGATGTTAAGGAATGGCATGGTAAAATGTAGGCCAACTGGAGTATTAAGAATCTACTTGAATAATTTTTTTTAATTATCCTTGGCCGTGACAGCTCTTCCCTTGGGGAGGTGGTGGAAGAAAAGGTATTTATTGAAACCTAATATTTCGGAATTAGCGAGAAGATGATCGAGTTCTCTGTGGGCGGCCTCCGCAGGCCAGGATTCCAGGAGCAGTTACTATCCTGTGCATTTGCTCGATCAGCTGTTGCTGGTCTTTCAGGCCTAAGATGGAAAGAGCAGGCTGGGCTCCCCCTACAATAGAAGGGAAAATGAAATTAAAGTTATCTGTGCTGAACTTTGATTACACATCTCCAAGGACAACTGCCAGTTTCTCTCAATTGCTTTTTCCAGATGGCACTGTACGCATGCATCTCCATTCAGAACTGTCACATACTATATAGAAAGGCCATATAACTGCAGCAAAACCCATGCAGAATAACAAAAGATACAAACGTAGTTTGACCAGAACCTGGCATTCAGTATTTTAATGTTTTTATGTCGTCTCTTTGAACATGCCACTCTGACCAAACATGGCATGTTATGCTTGCTGCTATGCGCCCTCAGCAATGCCCAAGACATGGAGTGCACATGCAGAGAAACTAAGCATAAAGGATGCTGTATATGAACATAAAGCACAGCCTGAGCATTGCAGTATTACACAGGTACGCATTGGCGGCAGAAACCTGCATTTTGAGCGGTTTAACAGGCAGATTTCTAAAGTCATTGTTCCTGCTCTGAAAAGAAGTGATCAATAATAACATCATTTAAAATTGTTACCTTTTTGTTCTGTAAATTGCACATTTCGCTGGTTTCCATGTACCCTCTACCGAAGTCATTCCCTGGGTGTGTCGGGGGTATATCGACATCAACATCTAGGCTACAAGCGTCTAGAAAGCGTCTCCTTAGAGCAGCTGCGATGAAGTAACTTATCTGATAACATGCAAGCTGCTGCAGCAGAATAAAGATAGACATTTGACATGTGGCTAAAGCCCAATGTGGAAGCATAGCCCGCCGCAGTGATTGCGCAGTGTTCATGCTTCTAGAAGAGTTAAAAGTAAAGTTATTTGTTTACCCACAGCGCTATATGTGACATTACAATAGCAAAGCTTATAGTTACACAAAACCCAAAAAGCTGACAACCACGAGCTCCTGATGTATTACCGGCAGCATGCAGCATGGATATTAGTTACTGAAATATGGTTGCATAATTCTGGCAACCAGCTGTGCATGTATGTCATGGATTTCTCAACTACGCACAACAAATTACAAAAAAAATAATGGTATTTATAAATGCAGCCAGCTGTTCACAAGAAACACTGTAGTTTTTTTATGGGGAAGGTAGTGGGCGCCAAAGAAACTGCCCTTGTAAAGGCGCCTAATTTGCCCCTATGTAATATCGGGGACAAGTGTGTGGACTACACAAACTGCAATCAAAGCACATAACTTTCACATCGACCAGGAAACTCGGACCATACTTGTCGATGTGAAAGTTGAGCGTTAGTTCTTTCATGTGTGCAAGAGAAATAAGGTCACAATTCGTTTACATCACGATTCTAGTCCAAAATCTCCAGACATATTGTCCAGAGACTTTCGCCTCCGCAGTATAAGCCACCACTTGGGTAAGAGATTAGTAAAACAAGTGTATAAAAGACATTAGTGCTGTTGGACAGCCATAGCTATAAAAATGGTATTGACATTGGAGTACTGCCTTAAGGCGGGGCCTCGGGCATTACAAAAGCAAGAGTTAGTGTCCGCTGGTCCTCATTTGAACGAACAAAAAAAGGGGGGGGGGAAGAAATCTACCTCAACTACATGTTTTGAGTGACACCAAGCCGCAGTTAGTATTAAAGATATCACACAATTTTGTGGAAGATTTGGGAGCGCTTTGCTGCTTTCTTACAGGATTGGACAAAAGAGCTCACCATCTTCAGAAAGGCACGTTATATAGAAATGAAAATAGTGAATTTACTGCATCTGGCCACAACAACTTGCACACGGAGAGGAAGATGAACTGAAAATTTTATTCATGAATGTATGTATTTACAAGAGGTGAAACAATGACCATGATCTATATCGATGAGGAAAGAGAACAAAATCTAGCTCAGAACGAGTTCTCCAGGCCGCGGGGCCGTTTCATTAACTTCGGGACTCTGCCCACATTTCTCATCCCCAATGACAACGAACTCACACATGATTGGCTAACAAACATTTTGGCATGTCTTTCCACTTTCATAAGTTCTTCACCCTCTCCATAATACAAGCAATGCAAAAGGGACAACAAATTCGTTTTACAACAAACGGAATTTAGAGAATGGACCTCGAAATGATTGGCTCACTAGGTCACATGCCAAACTCTCTCCCCTAGGAAAAAAAAAAGAAAAAAAAAATTAGAACCCATCAAAACGGTGTCCCACGTGCGCAACCATTGCCCAAAGCTTGCATCCTTGGCGGCTCCTTTTACAGGGCAATTATTGCAATTATGGGCGTCCGAGTCAGCACCATTGCGGACCACATCAGAAGAGCCAACCCACATCCTCCAGCTCCGCATCATACCGTCACTGTTACACACTTGCCCTTTTTCAATGCCGCCATCTCCCACCATTGTTGACATCCAGGGTTGGAATCCTCAACGAGACCCCACTCAGCGCGCCTGCACTGAATAATTGTCACTTTTATGGGCTCCCCAACAAGGAAGAGGGCCTTACACCCTTCAACCTGACAGTGATTTTTCTTTGAACGATAAGCAGTTCTTCCAAACGAGGTGCTCGTTTCAAAGCTGTGCTGCCTTCGGGTGATGGGAGTACTAAGGACCCCTTAGTTGTATACTGTTTGTAAAGCTCCTTAAATAAAAATGAGCCCCCTACATGACACAGCAACGAGAACAAACTGCCTGTCCCCGCGTCTTCGAGTGCGACAGCAAAGTCCTCGGAAGAGGGGACTTCTTTCCCTCTCTGCCTACGTTTCCGTTAAGCACTGTAGCTGTTATAGCTGCCTCTCTGTGCGCGTCTCTCCGCCTCCTGTCCGAGGGCAAGTGGGAGACGGCCGCAGCTGGGCATTGAACAGGTGACCCAAAAAGAGCAGACTAATAATGGTGCCTAGCATACCCACCGGTCCCTTACAGAAATCATTAAAGAAATGAAAGCAACACATCATATAACGCTACAATGTTTCTAAGTGCAAAGTCGACAACTCCAAGTCATATAAATATATGTACATCTCCGCACATTAACTAGACAGAAACAGTGCAGAGTAAACTAATAATTCAGTGTCTAACAACACTATTAAAAGGGGATAAAGGCCATGGGGGGCTACGACTATTATTAGTACCGTTTTGCCTTTAAACTACAATAACATACTTGTTGCAAACAGGTGGTTCAGTTGCTTTTATAAGCCCAACCCACCCTCACCTGAACACCAATCGAAGTTACCTTACCGACGCCAAATCAACTCTTGCATTCGAACTGCAAGCTATCTTAAACGCCATAGAAGCGTTACCTGCCGACCCTACGTTTAAAAAAGTACAAATAATGACTCACTCTAAAGAAGCCTTAAAACATTTAAAGAAAGTCCATGGCACTCTTAGGGTCGCACAGACTATACATGCTGCTTGTCACCGTTACCCAGTGACTATAACCATTCACTGGGTTCAAGACAACAAAAATTTGAATACCATAACAGCAGACGTGATTTGTCATGCAGATGATGTGTCACAACCTATTCATGATTCCTTGCCACCGGATCCACTCCTGACCCATTTGACATCATCAGCATCCCTCAGGCAGCGTACACGTGCTCTAATTCCCCCGTGTACGTACCCCCTTCCCCCCAATCTAACAAGGGTGGAGGAGGTATCTCTGAGACGGCTGAGGGTCGGAGTGGCTCTTACGCCCGCCGTTCGACACCAGTGGCAAAGTACTACTATTCCAGTTCCCGACAAATGCCCACACTGCGAAGAACCGGCTTGCGACACCACTGTACGGCATCTAATATGGACATGCCCAGGAACTTCGCATATGCGCAACACCATTCTACAAAAAGCTGGACTTTCATCAAGTAATGACTCTCATTTCCACTTATGGACAACAAACAACATTTATGCACGCAGTTTGTGTGACTTCTTGCACATGGCTGCACTCCACACATTCCTGTGACGCTATACCACCACCTTTTATGCCGTGTGGCAAACCCAGCGCCATAAATAAATAAATAAATAAATACTTGTTGCAAGCTTAAAATCAAAGATTCACACCTGTCCCACCCACAGCAATGGAACACACATCTGACTCAAGTCTGCAAAGAAAGAGCAATCTAGACTATTACAGACGCACCCTTGGTTATTTTTCTGGCATTTCTGAGGGTGAAGAATCTGACTTGTCAGTAGCATGTATATGAATAAGAATCCTATGACAGTAAATGCATCAGATTTTCTGGAGTGGCTTTTCTTTGCTGACCACATATGAGGTGAGCTATAATTTATCCAACTTGGCCTAGGTTTATTCTATGAATAACAAAGCTATAGCAGGTACACAGTCGTCCACTCAGGCAGATCATGCGAGTGCGTGGCATGCACTTTTTGAGATGCCACTGCATCCATCGCAGCTGCACACCGTAGCGAAGAGGCAGACAGCGTGAAGTACCAGCCTCTAGTCCCTCTACCACCACTGGGGTCCCAAACTAGGGACCCCTTGTTTTTGTCAGGACAGGCCCCCTCAGGGTCAGCTAGTGAGTAACCTCCTGTATTTGTATCTGATGGCAATGTTTTCCACCACCACCCACAATACGCAGCTGCGCATCATAGCAGATGTGAAGCAACAGCTCCTGGTGCTTCTACGCATAAGCCACTTTGCCTTGATGCATGCCTGTGCACCATAGTAAAGAGGCAGATGACACGACGCAGCAGCTCATGGTACCTTTACACATGAGCCAACTCCCATTGTACTTCGATACGCACCATAGCAAATATACAGACTACGCCACACAGCAGCTCCTGGTCCCTCTATGCATAAGCCATTTTGCCTCAATACGCACCTGCGTACCTCAGTGAAGAGGCAGACGTGAAGCTGCAGCTCCTGGGCCCTCCATGCACATGCCACTTAGCATCAATGCACAGCTGTGCACTGTAGTAAAGAGGCGAAGGACGTTAAGCAGCAGCTCCTGGTCCCTCTACACATCAGCCATTTTGCCTCGATGCGCATCTGCACACCGTAACAAACAGCCAGATGTGACAAAGAAGCTCCTGGTTTCTCTACACATAAACCACTTTGCCTCAATGCACGTCTGCACACCGGAGCAAAGAGGCAGATGACGTGAAGCTGGAGCGGCTGGTCCCTCTACGCACACGCCACTTAGCCTTGATGCATGGCTGTGACGGATGCATTGCTATTTTGCAAACTGCATGCCACACATTCCCATTCAAGCTAAGAGTGGACGACTGTGTAAACGTAAAATACTGGTTATTTACTTCAATGGACAATGACAAAAAGTAACATGGTGGACAATGTAAAAAGAATTTGCTGCATAAAGTCTGTTGAAACCAGTTCTACATCCTACATGTAAACAAGCTAAAACCTGTCGAAGGGATGTCCTGTGTGTTTAAAATCATCACGCTCAAACAACTTCAACACTGACAATCATGATTCAATATTAATAATATAGATAATGATACAATACTCACTTTTAGCCATACCAAAGAAATGAGAATGCAAAGGGATGTTGCTGTTTTTCCCCCGTGGATGACAGTTTTCCATGCTCAAAGTGCTGCTTCCTGTTGGCCTATGAAATCGGTTACAGCAAATGGCATCTGAAAAATTTTTGGAAGCCTTATGCTAGTCTTCAACGAGAAAAGCATTGCCATACAGAAGCAGAACACAAATATTTTTACAACACACTAAAAGCAATAACTGCGGTGCTGTTTTTAGGATGACTAGGTACAGGTTTTGCTGTAGCAAACCAAATGTTAGCCTTAAATAAGGAAAGCATTCCCATACAGAAACAGAACACAAAAACTTTTACAACACATTAAAAGCATCAATTGCACAAATGTTTGTAAGATGACCAGGTACAGGTTTCTGCTATAGCCCACATCATGTAACCGGCAGTTATCAGAAGCCTTGTATGTGAGCATGATGCCCTAGATTCAATTTATGGCTATCACTGCATTTACAAGCATGGGTTTAAAGCTACTTTAATATGATAATCTAAGAACATGGTAAGAGCTTTCAGTGCAAGACATAAGCTCAGTATCATGCACTATAAGGTGCTGCATGGCTCTAGTGTAGCTTTGGCATTATCTCGCTGTCAATAATGCAGTGAAGTTCTTAGGAGCCTTTGAATATCTGTAAGGACAAAGCAACAACAATTTTGTTTTCATCTCACTTTTGCTCAGCTCGTGTTTTTTTTTTTTTTTTTTTTTTTTTTTTTTTTTTTTGAGCCCGCGGCTTGCATGGCCTCCCAGTATGCCTGTTTTGCATAAAAGAAGGCGTTGCAGGCACCAGAGCTCACAGCCCAACTGTATAGCGGCGGCGGTATGTCAAATTCGTGCCAGAACAGCGCAGAACAACGGGTCAAGAAAAAGACAAGTGCTGACTTTTTTTTTTTCTCTCATCTCCTTGTCCGGTTGTTCTGCGCGGTTCGGTCCCACATGCATGACCAACGTGCGCAAGGTGCTGTCCTGGTTTGTCAAAGCTGAAGGAGAGTACTAAACCTTTAGTTATTTAGTAGCTACAGCCGTTCCTTCTAGAAACTGTAGTTGCCGTAAAGCTCGAGAGAGAAAGATCAGCGGCTGTTCATTAAAAAAAAAAAAAAAAACGCGACGTTTTCACAAGTGTAGGCATGTCGCACGATAGGCTCGAGGAGTGCAAAAGTTTTCTCGTATAGTTTTTACAACTCAGCACGTTGCGCATGGTTAAAAAATTAACTCCTTTAAAGCTCGGGCAGGCACTCCTTTATCAGAGACAGAGAAGTTGCGCGGCTTACTGGCGCAGCGTCCAGTAATGCCGAGAAAGATGGCCCTCAGACTTGAGGCTGCACTTTAGTTAGTCGGCGCGGAGCCATCCTGTCAGTCTCGCCTAAAACACTCGACCGTTCGGCTGCTGTACAGAGCTGTTTCCTTACCCAAAAGCTCACCACTATCGGTGCATAGAAAAGTTCCACTAAAGAAACAAAAGTTCGGTGAAATACTTACTTTGGAATCGGCGGGTGAACGAAGTGTGCCAGCCGCACCAAGCCACAGCAAAAACAATGCTAGCAGTGCATTACAGCCGTAGGTATTTGTAACTGCGCAGAAAATGCAGAACACGGAAACGTGAAGCCATCTTCCATGACTAAACTTCAACTTGTCAGGTGGATTGAATTGGCTCATTTCAGATTTTTTTGAGGATAGGTTCGGTTTCGTTCTTTTTGAGCTTGCTGCTTGCTGCGTCTATTCAGCCACTGATTAAAATTTCACCGAAGCATCATGATAGAAAAATGTTTAATGGTCATGTAACTTTTAATCAAAAATTTTTGATGGAAGAATTCAACGATGAAACATGCGGAAAATAAAAAAAAACTGTTTAATGGAAACGCTTTCTATCGCATCGATTCGCTCTGGCATCATATAATGCAGACTTGACGGCATTACTGATTTATACGCAGTTCAGACGAGCACGACGACTACAAACTATATCATAGCTGTGTAAAAGCAAATCCAGTGGCGGACGTACGGCGGCTGTCCGCTGGGCGAACGGATTCGACCATCCGCTTTCGTACGTACGCCGGAATTCCGGCGGACGTCCGAAATCGGCCGCCGAGTTGCGGCCGAGTTCGGTTGTCCGTCGGACGTCAGTGGCCGTCTGGGTATCAACTGCTGTCATGCGGTTCTACAATCAGTGGCATCCGCAGCAATATGTTGTTTTTTGAGCTATCGTAGACTAGCTGTAATAGACGCGTGCATAGTGTAAACAAAGGAAGCTGAAGAGCTGCGCGAACGACCTCGGCATTTTAAGGTTCCGGGAGTACACACGAACAACTCCACTCGAACGAGATACCTCACCGAGATGCGACGTCACGTATGGCTGGCACGGCTCAACCGCACAAGTATCATGGAATATGAGAAATTCATGCCAAAATGGGCTGGACTGGAATCTTCCGGATGTGCCCCAGCAGCCAGCTCTTGTCACTATCCGTGCACGACTGTTCTTCACGCACTCGGAAGACACATTCCCGGTAAAAGAGCAGCGCGGTATCGCTTCCAGTCATGCGCATGCATGCAGCGCGCCGCCAACACCACCTCGTCGGGTTTTGCTGCAATAAAATCCTTCAAAGAGGGCTCGCTAAACTTTGTGTTTGTCGTACTTGCCTCATTCGATCAGAAGAAGTCGGATGTTCGCATCGTCTGTGTCGTCTGCTAATCAAAGCAGACCGCATGCAGATTCGGCGAAGGAACGTAGGCGGGCAGAGTTGTTTTGCAGAAGGTTTGAAGAACTTTATAAACTTATTTATCTCTAATAACAAATTAAGTTTAGCTTGGTCAAAACTGCGCTGTATAAGAGTTTTGTTGCAAAAAGTTATTTCGAGCCCGCTAGGCAACGAGGTGGCGCCACCGGTGTCATCGCTGTGGCCTGTGGCAGCAGTTTCTTTTGCTTCCTTACCGCCACAGACGATGCAAACATCCGACTTCTTCTGATCGATTGAGGCAAGTACACCAAACAAGCTTTGTATAAAAGATACTGACTACCAAATGCCATTTCTATGCAGAATATCAGCTACAAAACCTCAGCGGTTTGTTGGTATAAACGTTGGACGGCACGCACGTAATTATACAAAGAGCGAGTTCGTCTGCTTCAACCGCGGCTCTTAACCCAGTTGCTTGTAACGTAGTTGCATTCTTCGAGTGGTCAGTAGGCTTGCGATTGGTTTCTCGTGACGAAGCTCGTCCGTAGGACAAGGAATTCATGAATGTCGCACTTATGTATGCATGGGCACAGGCCGCTTACCGTGCAGTTGCGCATATCGACTGCACACGGGTAGGTACCTAAGTTTTATTTCGTACAGGTCTCTGTCCGCATCGCGCTCACTTTGCTGATAAATCAAACTGTCACTCATAATACCGACTGAGTTTTCATAACAACGGTGCTGGCATGAGGCAGAGTGGCAGAGCAAACGGACGCGCACGAACAGCTAAGCTAACCGCCGCCCCGTACTAGTACTAGTCCGAATAGGACACAAATATGGCATCGACTGCATACTGACGTCAGCTGTGACGTCACGTGAATACCCCCTATAGTCTAGTGGGAACCAGTCCGATGCCCAGCTTGAGCAATGGTGATGTGCAATTGTGATGATCAGGCTGTGTCATGTTGGTGAAGTTTTCACCTTGTCGCGAGCACGGGTACCCGCGATGTCCGAGGAAAGTTTACGACTCAGTGGACTGCGTTTTGTAGCGCAAGCTGCTCTCGATCCCGACAAAGCTATTGGTCGATGTCGTGGCTAGGGCTACGAGACTTAGGAGAGCGAGGAGCTGTCACTGGCGTCTGCAGCAGCGACTCCGACGACGAGACTTAGGACAGCGGGGAGCTGTCGCTGGCGTCTTCGCCGACGGCTCGTTCGGGCGCTTCGGGAGGAGGTCAGGGTCAAACCAAGACTCTCGCTCTCGAACGCTCCCGGACGAGGTTGCTCTGGCCTCGTTTTCTGGTTCTCTTTATACCCCCTTCAGTGCCGAGGGCGTGGGGAGGGGTACTCCCTGCAAAGCGAGGGACGCTGCTTCCTTGCGTAACCTTTCGTCCTTTCTACATTTTTGCTTCCCTTTCGACTGTCCTTGCCCCCTCTGTCGGGATGAGCAGCAAGCGCGTTTCTTTATTTCTTTCCACGACTCCCAGGTGGCGTGCGCCACGTTACAATCCTTCCCGGTGGAAAAAGATGGGTGAGTGTCCTCACTCACCTTACAATAATTTTCATATCACATTTCAACAGTACAGAAAGTCACATACCACAATGTAGTTAGTCACACACCACAATGTAGCTAGAGTCACACACCACAATGTAGCACAGAGGTAAATCACCTGTGCGAGAGTTTGGAGTTCGTAAAAATGTTCTGATGTCCACTCAATCTTGTCGCTGTCACAATTAATGTCCTAGAGTCAGTGGATAATTTAGTCACAGCACACTGTCGCCGCGGTCTGAGAGTTTTTGTCCCTGGCTCGCACTGTGGCAGTCTTAGTCACGCACACACACCCGCGCACACTTCTGTCGGTGAGCGAGTCTCGCTGGTCCCGATGATGAAAAAAAAAACAATAAATGGCACACATGCGCACACACGCACAACACTGTCGAATCCAGCCTGCACGGCTAGTAATAGACGAAGTCGTCTCGTCGGGGTGGCACTGCACTGCGGCGTGATCTTGTCCGAAGGGTTGGCTGTTGGGGTGGTTCTTCACTGTCACACGGCACTGTATCTAGTGCATCGAAGAACTCGTCGTCGCTATCCGAGTCGGGTGTAGCAGGGTCCTGTCGGGCCGAGCACTGGGCTTCGGGGCAGGAGACAACTTGCTTGGTCACCTCGGTCTCGGTCTTCTCGCCGCGGTCAACGTAAGGTTTAAGCCGGCTTACGTTTATCACATCACGGCGTCCACGACGATTCTCAACTTCCCAGTCGTTTTCTGCGGTTTGTCTCACCAACCGGTACGGTCCATGGTATGGATGAAGGAACTTTGAAGTTCGCCCCCGCTTTGCCACTGGTTTTCGCACATAAACGAGATCACCTGCCGTGAGTTGCTGCGTCCGGCGCGTCTTGTCATAGCGCTCTTTGTTCGTCTCCTGTGCCCTCATTTCGCGTTCTAGCACCAGCTCCCTTGCTGTGTTCCATCGGCGCAGAACCTCTTCGTTCGAAGGTGCCATGATACCCTCAGGATTTATCTGGAGCGCTGCGTCGATTGGCAGCGTCGGCTCGCGCCCATATAGCAGAAAGAACGGGGAATAGCCTGTTGTCTCATGTACCGAGGAGTTATAAGCAAACGTCGCGAACGGGAGGAATTGGTCCCAGTCACGGTGGTCGGAGGAGACGTACTGGCTTATGATTTCCGCTATAGTTCGATTAAAACGCTCGCAGAGGCCATTTGTTTGGGGGTGGTAAGCAGTTGTCCGGGTGTGATTCGTTTCGGTCAAGCGAAAGAGTTCCTCCATCATATCGGCTACGAAGTGGCGTCCCCTATCCGTGATAATCTGTTCCGGAGCCCCGTGCCGGAGAACTATCGCCTCCAGGAAAGCTTTGGCTGCACACGCTGCAGTGGCTTCTGGCGTAGCGACGGCTTCCACCCACTTGGTGTGGTAGTCGATCATGACGATCACATGCCGATTACCGCCTGACGATGCTGTAAGTGGACCCAAGAAATCCATTCCGATGCGCTGAAACGGCCGTTGGGCTGGTGGCACGGGCTGTAGCAACCCCGATGGTCTGGTGGGCGGGGTCTTCCGCGTCTGACAGTCTGTACACGAAGAGACGTACCTCGTGATATCGGAGAACATCTTCGGCCAATAGTAGCGCTGGCGAATCTTGTCGAGGGTCCTCTTCATGCCCAAGTGGCCTGCCGTTATGTCATCGTGACAGGACACTAGGATTTCGTGTCGAAGTGACCGAGGTACAACCAGGGCCAATCTTTCTTCCTGGAAGCCTTTTGCTCTCCTGAGCAGCACCCCGTTTTCCAAGCAGAAGGCCCTTGCGGCGCGGCGTATTTTTCTTGAAGCCGGTTCGTCCTGGTGAGTCAGATGTCGGATGATTTGTTTCAGGAAGGGGTCGTCTTGTTGGAGGCTGGCTATGTTAGCTCTTTGCTCCTCAGCAATGAAGAGCGGCATCCGTTCTTCGTCAAAGGGGGCTTCGTCATGGGGAAGTCGTGACAGGGCATCGGCGTTTGAGTTCTTGCTTCCCGGTCTGTGCCGCAGGCTAATGTTGTACTCTTGGAGGAGGAGACTCCACCGTGTGAGGCGCCCGCTAGGGTTCTTGGTAGTCATAAGCCATGTGAGACTGGCCTGATCTGTGACTACGGTGAACGGAATTCCAAAAAGATAGGGACGGAATTGTCTTGCTGCAAATACTACCGCAAGGCATTCCTGCTCCGTGGCACTGTAGTTTTGCTCAGCTTTGTTCAGATGCCGACTGGCGTAGCTGACGACATGTTCGTGGCTTCCATTCTTCTGGACCAGTACTGCACCGATGCCATATCCGCATGCATCGGTGTGAACCTCTACGGGTAAGCTTGGGTTAAACAACTGCAGCACCGGTGAACTGGTTAAGTGCTGCTTGAGCTGCTCAAACGCCGACTGGCATTCGTCATTCCATTCCCAGTTTTTCTCCGTCTTGGTAAGTTCAGTGAGTGGTCGGGCAATGCGGGAAAAATTTTTGACGAAGCGTCGGTAGTAATTGCATAGGCCCAGAAAGCTGCGAACTTGTTTAACATTCCTGGGTGCCGCCACCTGAGCGACTGCACGTATGTTTTCCGGGTCTGGCCTCACCGTTCTTCCGTCGATGATGTGCCCCAGATACTTTATACTGTCGGCAGCTACGTGGCATTTCTTCGGCTGCAAGCGTAAGCCAGCTGAACTAAGGGCATCGAAAACGCACTGCAGATCTCTGAAATGATCGTCGGCGCTCTTGGAAAATACGATGATGTCATCCAGATAAGCAAGGCATACTCTCCATAGCTGACTTGTCAAGACTTTGTTGATCATGCGTTGGAAAGTAGCCGGGGCATTACATAGTCCAAAGGGCAGCACGTTGAATTCATAGAGCCCTGATCCCGTCGAGAAGGCTGTTTTCTCTTTGTCTGCTTCTCGTATGGGCACCTGCCAGTATCCCGAGGCCATGTCGAGCGTTGTGAAGAAGCGAGAGCCCTGTAGCCTGTCCAAGACGTCGTCTACTCGAGGTAGCGGATGTACATCCTTCTTCGTTATCGAGTTGATTTTTCTGTAATCCACGCAGAAGCGCCACGCCCCGTCACGCTTTCGGACGAGTACTACAGGTGACGACCACGGGCTTGTCGACTCTCTGATGACCCCCTTCTCCAACATTTCGCCGACCTGTTCCTCAATGATCCGTCTCTCCATTGCAGAGTTGCGGTACGGGTTCTGTCGCACAGGTTTTGAACCGTTAGTGTCAATCTCGTGTTCGACTATTTCCGTGCGTCCCAAGTTTTGACCGGCGCTGGGGAAAAGGTGGTCATATTCCCTGAGTAGTGCTTCAAATTTTTGTGCCAAACTAGGATCTAGGTTCTCTCCGTATGTAACCTCGCCGACCCCGCCTTTAGGAGCGCTAGGTGGCCCCACGGAGATTTCAACGTTCCGGAGGGGAGTCACTTGAGCTATGGCAGTCCCCTTCACGACAGTCATATTGCTGGCTGTGGGGTTTGCGACACGTATCTGCGTGGTCTGCTCTCTTCTAACGTCGGTCAGCATTCGTGCTACGCTTGGACGTATCTTTTCTGATAGTTGTTTTAATGGCTCGACGAAGCCTACACCCACTTCTGCGATCGTTACCGGCAATGTAACCTCCGAGAAAGGTGGGACTTGGGTGTCCGCTTGGCAGTACGCCGTGGTCCTGTTCTTCATGAGGAGATCTGAATCGTCCAAATTAAGTTTTAGATTCTGTCCGCAAAAAGTGACCGTCCTCTTGGGGAAACTAATCACCATCTCCGAATGTCTGCAAAGAGGGAGGCCGCCAAGGATGTCGTACGGAAATGCCTCAAGAACGAGTAGTTGCTCTCGTATCTCGTCCCGACCCACTCTAATGATAAGCTCCACCTCACCAGCAGCGCTGACTAATTTGCCGTTCACGTCCTTGATGAGTGCCGTACTGGGGCGCATTGCAGCGCCAATTCTTGACACAAAGCTGCGTGAGGCAATATTCACAGATGCTCCGGTATCAATTATCATTACTACGTCCCTGCCGTTGACAGACACTGGGATTGAAATTAGGTGGGAGGGGTGATAGGTCGCGCAGATGGAGTTCTCTTGGGCTTCCCGGGGCGTAACTCCTAAGCCCCGACTCGTTAGTTTCCCTGGTATTGAGTTGGGCCGGTTCCCTCTGCTGGTTGCCTGCACTGCCGCATGATGTGGCCGGGCCGCTTGCACCGAAAACATACCACTTGGCCGGAGAGATTTCTGTTTTGGCGAGACGGGAATCTCCGTGGCGCCGGCAGGGCCATTTTTTCGACAGCCCATGTGAGAGCTTTCACGCTCTCTTGAAGCGCCGCAAGCACTTGGGACGCGTCTGCTGATGCTATCTCTTGCGCGGGGCGGCTTTCCCTACCCCCGCTGCCAACGGGCCCACCCGCTGAGCCGGCCGTTCCCTCTCCGATCTCGGGGTGAGATAGGAGCGGGGTTGTTGCGACCAGCCCCGGCAACGCATGCGCGGGCGCGGCTGCCATTGCGTGGGCCATAGTGGTTACGTGTGTTAGGCGCTGCAGATGCTGCAGGAAATCCATCGTCTTTTTCGGGTTGGAAATGGCCATTTTCTCCATCATATCGGCCGGTAGACCCCGCAGTAGGCATCGTACCTTTTCTGCTTCCGTCATCGATGTGTTGGCCCGGGAGCAGAGCTGCAATATGCTGGATACGTACTGCCTCGGTGTTTCCTCTGGGAGTTTTCGTCTCTCCTGCAGCTGCATGTAAGCCCAATCTTGCACGTGTTCCCCGGCAAAGTCCCGTCGAAGGGTCTCCTGCCATTGCTGCCAATTCTCTAGTTGTCGCGTGCCTGACTCCTCCCGTAGGACGGCGCTATACCATCGCTGGGCCTCTCCCGCGAACGCAAATATGATATTATCCGCCTTCTGTGCCTCCGACCAACCGAGCGCCTTCGCGTACCGTTCGTACAGGCGGATCCAATCCTCCACGTCCTCGTCTGCTTTACCCTGGAAGCAGGGGGGTGGGCCGTAGGGTCGCGCCCCGCTTTCTGGTGTGCTATGAGAGTTCATTGTCAGAACTGTTCGGCTCCTTAATATCCTCTCCGTGCTCATTGATTCACCGGTGAAAAGTTTTTGGACGCAATTCTGAAAATGTCAGCAAAGCGGTCATTAATGCTCCGGGGCGTTTCTTCAGAATCCCTGTCGCACCATTTCTCTGCCGGGTCGATTCGTTCATCGTGAATTTTAGCGCGTGCGCGTCGGGCGCGACGTTTCTGTCCGGAAGATAGCCGGTCCATATGTGCAGTGTAGGTGAGATCTGTACCCCGCACCTCCACCACTTGTCGCGAGCACGGGTACCCGCGATGTCCGAGGAAAGTTTACGACTCAGTGGACTGCGTTTTGTAGCGCAAGCTGCTCTCGATCCCGACAAAGCTATTGGTCGATGTCGTGGCTAGGGCTACGAGACTTAGGACAGCGAGGAGCTGTCACTGGCGTCTGCAGCAGCGACTCCGACGACGAGACTTAGGACAGCGGGGAGCTGTCGCTGGCGTCTTCGCCGACGGCTCGTTCGGGCGCTTCGGGAGGAGGTCAGGGTCAAACCAAGACTCTCGCTCTCGAACGCTCCCGGACGAGGTTGCTCTGGCCTCGTTTTCTGGTTCTCTTTATACCCCCTTCAGTGCCGAGGGCGTGGGGAGGGGTACTCCCTGCAAAGCGAGGGACGCTGCTTCCTTGCGTAACCTTTCGTCCTTTCTACATTTTTGCTTCCCTTTCGACTGTCCTTGCCCCCTCTGTCGGGATGAGCAGCAAGCGCGTTTCTTTATTTCTTTCCACGACTCCCAGGTGGCGTGCGCCACGTTACAACCTGTACGCGGAGGGGCCAACACATCAGGAAATACAACTTTCCTATGCTCTACAGAGTACATGCCTTTTTGCATGTACTTTTCGCATGCATAGTATGCTGCATGTTTCTTGGTACATTTAAAGGAATGCCCGCGCAGGCATGTCGCAAACAAATGCATGAACAATCACTTTGGAAGACAGCTTCACCATGGTGCAGTCCAAGCTCTAAAAGTGAACACACTCGGGTTTTGAGTCCCCCATGTAGAGAGCTGAAAGGAAAGGTTCATTTCGCGAGCTTTCTTCGGCCCGCACAGCCACAGGTCAGAACTGTTTCGACGAACTCCTAGATAAGGGCACACCATCGACGATCATCGTCAGGGAAATCACTGAAGCGCTCATTGATATGGCTCCACTTTCTAGTTGCTGAATGAGGTTTCCAGTGATGCCAAAACAGCAGTAAGTGCCACTTCCCATGCTGGTGACTACTGGCATGAGGCGTCCGCAGCAGTGTTCTGGCATCAGAAGGGAGGTCTGGGTGGTGCGGCTGCAGAATTTTCAGAAGCTTAGTGATGTGGGCGGCAAAAATGTTATCTACAGCCCATGAACAAAGTGGGTCGTGCAAAGCCGGAGCTGAATCCACCTCACTCTCGCTTGACGAAAAATCGCGGAGCTCACTGCTGCATGAATACTGCTGTAGAATTTGTTCTTGAGACTCGGCAACTTCGCCAGTTGGCGGTGGATCAACGGGGCACAATGGAGAAACCAATTCTTCATCGCCTGGTGCGCTGCAGCTTTGGCCGAACATGTGGCGCCGTCTGGGAGGCGCCGCTGTAAAACGCGGCTGTCTGGATCCGCAACCGTGGGTAGCACCGACGCTGTGTTCCGATTTCTTTTTGGGTCCCCGTAAGAATAAAAAAATAAACACCGACTGAAACAAGGGCCTGTACTTACTTAGTCATTTCGAATCTCATATCGCACCCATTGCTTTTCGTTAAGGCTGCGCATTTCCCACGTTTTTTATTTTTTTTTTTTGTGCAGTACTTCACGCTAGGTTTTTTTATGCACGAGCGATCGCTAGCACGCGAAAATCACAAAATAAACTGGTCTTTTTTTTTTTTTTTTTTTTTACTTCTGGACCCAACTTGAGCTCTAAAAGTTGTGACATCTACTAAAAGTTGTTGTATCCAGAGCTGGCAGGCCTTCGGACACGGCCTGTATTGTAGAGAGCGCGGAGCCTTCCTGCCCAACGGGAACTTTTTTTTTTTCTAACGACTTCCTAATGATAGTTTCCAGCTGTTCTCGGCGCTCGCTTTTGGGAAGCCTAGCCTGACGTAGAAGACGTAGAAGCACGACATGGAGAGCGAAGCACATTGGAGGAGTGCGCGCTTTCTGTCTTGCCACACGTTCAGAGAAAACGTCCTTTTAAACTAACAGCTCGATCTGCTCTTGTGTTTATGGGTGTCATAATAGTTATAAAAAAAAAAAAAACCATCGGGAAGCAATCGAAAATCAAGTATTTTTTTTTTTTGCGATTTCCTTGGAAATCATACGAGAGCAATGTGTCGCATCGTTAACAGTGGCACCCGGCCTTGCAGACGCAACTGCCATCCGTGATATTGCGTGGGTTCGCCAACAACTACATAAAAAAAAAAGAATTACATATGTGGTGAAGAGATGCCGAAAGGGCCGAATAAAACTTACCTCCAAGCTGACGTCGTAAAAGGCGGTTTTCATTTCGGCAGCGCATTTTCTGAAAATATCCGAGGGCGCTGCACTGTGAAGTTCCCCGCGCACTCCATGCACGCGCTGGCTTCGTACAGTTTCTTAACGCGCACCAAGCAGTTATTCTTAAATTAAGTCTCAACATTCCCGATCGCCCGAAATCCCCCGAACAGCACGCGCTGTGGAGCTTGCTTAGCCATGGCTGTTTTTCCGCTCACTGAACCGTCACCACTCGTTTCGACGCATCGAGTAGAAAATAAAAACTACGGTAGAAATGCCGAGCGCCGAAAAAGCACGTGCACGAAAGGCCTGACGCCTTAGGGTACATCTCCATATACAGCCTGCTTGTCCCGTCCTGGGGAAGACGTTTTTTTTTTTGTTTTTTATTTTTAGAAGCCTTTCTATTGACCAACGGAGCCCAGCTCTCGGCTGTCGCTTCTGGGGGGTCTAGCATGCCGTTTCCACATACACTAGCTGCCACCGAAGCGAAAAGCCAGTGCTGCGCATTGCACACTGGCTTAGTTTGTGTTTTATTTGTTTTTTTCTTTCAAAATACCATATTGTTCGGGTTCCGAATTCCTACTTCAAAGAAGAAAAAAACCCGTAGAGCCGCCAGCAGAAGCGCTTGCGCGCCGACGATGCGCTGCGCCCAAAGCGCCGGCGGCCTTCTGCCAGACGGGTCTGGCATGAATGGGTAGCGGCTTTCTTCGCTTTGCTTTTGCTTTATTTTTCAACACACACTCATGGTACATGTGTCTGTTATGTACGCGTGTGGCAGGAGGCAGGAAATGACCGACAAAAGTTTTCTTCTCACAAGGTTTCTGCCGAGAAGAGTAGACTTCGCGTTCACTCCGCCGCCTCTCTCCGACGAGCAGACATACCACATATGGGTGCGCCGGCGGGAGGTGGCGCTACTTGTTCCGGAGCAGTGGCGCCTCCATACCAGCGCACTAGGCCCATAACTGAAACACCACCCTCACAAAATGTTCCTCGGCAGTAGCTAAGTTTCAGCTTGTAAGGGACGGAAATATTTAGCATTCTCCCGTTCCTACGTTCCCTGAATCGCACAGGGTATAGGCACTAAGATGGAGCCGAAATGGTGTCTTTCGCCCTCAATATATCCCAATATTAACTTCTAAAAAAATATCCAGCAGGTTCGGTACTCGATTTTCTTTTACCGCTTTTTCCAAGTTGCGTCGCCTGTCTGCACGCATTTTTCACGTTGCCCGCATTCTGCTGAAGCTGCCTGAATTGAACAAACCTCTATCCACTAGTTTGATCCAAGGCTTTCTGACCGACCGTGCGCGGTTTGTTACTGCTAATACCCAGTCCTCTTTTTCAAAGTTTTCTTTCAGCTATGTGTTCCACAAAGCACTGTCCCTTACTCTTAGCAATCTCCCTTCAGTAACTTCTACCATCCACATTTTAGTTGATGACAGTGTGTACTTCGCTGCTCTGTAACCAACTCGTCCGACGCTTCTGCCTTATATCTATGTCTAATTCGCATACAATAGTGACGTGCTATGTGGCCTCCGTCCCTGAGAAGCTTTAGACTGTTGATTTCTTCTCACCACTGCCAAAACAACACATCCTACTTACAAAATTAACACTAGTACTACTTTTTCAAAGAATTTGTTTAAGTACCTTGGTGTTCACCTCACTAATGGCTTAACATTGTCTTGCCTTGTAAGCCATGTAACTAATTACTTTAATAGAACTGTTGGATACCTCTATCGTAACCTACCCATGGCTGGCACCTTCTTGTGTAAAATTACTAGATTACAAAACCCTTGTGTGATCACAATTTTAATATACCAATCATATAGTTGATCCACACTACTGTAACTTTACTGAACCTTATGAGCCTGTTCAAAACCATGCCACCAGTTTCATTCCCTCGAATACTCCTTCAGCATCTCTGCCATGAAATCTGTTACAGTCTCTGTTCTCGTCACTGTACTTCACGCCCCTGCCTTTATCACAAGCTTTTCATACAAGACCTCATGGCAGTCGTCTCGGCTAACCTGTGTATAGAACACCTCGCACAGGTTATCGTAAAAGTGGCGTTTCACCGCATGCCCGCACAGCTACATTTCATGAGTCATTCTTCGTAAGCACTGTTCACAACTGGAATCATCCCTCATCAGTGATCCTGTAAGCTTCAATACTGCCATCGAAGAACCTGTCTAATCATAGCCATGTATACCACTAGCCTGTTGCCATTTATCACTGTGCACAAGCCCATTCCTTCTGTAAAGTCTCGCATTAGGACCTCTGAGGTATCAATAAACACATAAATAAAAGCATGGTTGATAAGGATTCCTTACAATATGGGAACTGTGATTATGTTCGGCAGGAATATATATATATATGTAACTGGATCATGTTGAACGGTATTAAGCTTGAGCTTGGCACAATTGTCTTTCCTGTGATATTGAACTTAGAAATTAGGATACTGAGTGATAACACTGACATGGTGGCTTGCCTTTTGAACTTAGAATGAACTTAGAATTTGATTGCAGTATTCCTTTCTTTGCATTCATCCTAAATGCAGGGGTGGAAGTGCTGCTCCATTTGCTTCATTCTGCTCCAGCCTGCTTTCCCTGCTCCAAAATTGCTCCAACTCGACTGCATCAATGTTCTGACATTAAATTTAGTGGAGCACGGTTTTGCCGCACAGTGGGCCATTACTGGTATTGACAGCAAGAACCGCAATCCGAGACGATTAAGTTAAGCGACTATGAGAAGCGCAGCTGGGCAATGGTCTGTTGTGAGTTATACAGGGTATGTGGCTGGTGTAGTCAAAACGATGGCAGCAACCGGTAGCAGAGGTGTAATGCATCTCACCTGAGCCTAATACGTATAAAATTTAATTATACTAGAAAAGTATGCAGCATAATGTTTGCTTATAAGCAAATTTGAGGAATTCGTTACGGAAAATGTTCTGTGCACTTGATATAGCACCTACTCCCAGCCTTTTGAATCGCCTGTGGTGAGGGAAATGAGATC
This sequence comes from Amblyomma maculatum, assembly GCF_055883805.1. Taxonomy (NCBI): domain Eukaryota; kingdom Metazoa; phylum Arthropoda; class Arachnida; order Ixodida; family Ixodidae; genus Amblyomma; species Amblyomma maculatum. The sequence continues at coordinate 476,550,882 of NC_139344.1, read as the reverse complement.
AGTGAGTGAAGCAGGCGCACCAAACTACTACGAGGTAGCGAGGCACTGGAAGTGGTAGGCGAATATGCTTACTTAGGACAGGTAGTAACCGCAGGTCTAGATCATGAAAGGGAAATAACTAGAAGAATAAGATTGGGATGGAGTGCATTTGGTAAGTATTCTCAGATTATGACTAGTATCTTACCGGTATTGCTCAAGAGGAAGGTATACAGCAGTTGCATCTTACACTTACTCGCCTATGGAGCTGAAACGTGGAGGCTAACGAAAAGGGTTCTATTTAAGTTGAGGACAACGCAGATGACTATGGAATGAAAAATGGTAGGTGTAACGTTAAAAAATAGGAAGCACATAAAGTGAGTTAGAGAAATAACTTGAGTTAATTACATTCTAGTGGAAATCAAGAAGATGAAATGGGCATGGGCAGGGCATGTAATGCGCAGAGAGGACAACCGATGTTCGCTTATGGTAATAAACGATTCCAAGGGAAGCAAATCGTCGCAGGGGACAGCAGAAAGTTAGGTGAGCGGATGAGGCTAAAAAAGTTTGCAGGAGTAAAGTGGATGCAGCTAGCACAGGTAGAGGAGTATGGGAGAGGCCTTCACCCTGCAGTTGGTATAGTCTGGCCAATGATGATGACTACGAGCCATTGGAAACTTGTCCAGCTGCAACGAACTACACAGTTTGTTCCTAGCGATTCTGCTGTGAATACAAGCAGGTGCTTCACCATCTAGCCTGTCATGCCTACGACAGACAAAAGCACACTTGGAACTCTTATGGAAGTGATGCCACTTAGGTGCCAGTCACTAAATGTGTTTTCAAAAGTGTTGGAAAGTCATACAGGGCCTATCGCCAGTGTGTTGAAACTAAGATAGCTCAAGCAATAATTTGAGCAGCCACAGAGGGCCATAAAGTAATGAATTTGAAGGGGAAAAAGGCTATACTTAAAGTGCCACCTATCTTCCCTGAAGGCGTTACTGGCCAGTACCCAGAAATTTATCGACACAGGCACAGGATCAAAAAGAATATGCACAAGATAGAAAGCAGAAATGTACTGTTCATTGATGTGAACTTCGAACTAGTGGCAATACTTGAATGCATCGAAGTGGTGAAGTCCACCTTTGAATCTTACAAAACAGTATAAATCTCTTAGTTAAACGATCTTCAATTATGAAGTGTAGAAGGCAGCATTCCATTTTCTGCTATTTAACCCTTTGACTGGTTTTGCCGTACAGGTGCTGCAGCCGCATGCCGTCCCGCGGCGTTTTTGCAGTACGAGTATTGCGCTAAACGCATAGCGTTTGAAACAGTTCGACACTGGAGGTGTTTTTTTTTTTTTCGGAATATTCGACAGCCGAAGAGTTAAGTGAGGAAGCAAGAATTCTATTATTAAAAGCGGGTCTAGAGTCTTGCTCCAAGACATAATGTGATTGCTCCAAAACTCTCGCTTTATTGCTTCAAAGCTGCTCCGAAGTTACTTTATTACTGCTCCCTGAGCTGCTCTAAAATGCTTGAACCTGCTTCCACCTGTGTAAATATGATTACTTTCTTCCCCTGTACGGCGCTTCAACCAAGAAAAAACTCTGTTATAATTTCTTTCCCGTGTTTTTTCGTTTGTGTGACTAAACTATTTAAACTAATATTCTGCCTTGAGGTCTTAGCCAACTTAATAATCTCCTTAATAATAAGTGAAGCATATAAGCAGAAGGAGCGATCACTTTCACTTTGACATTAGATGTTGCAGAAAGTCAAGTTCATCATGGTTGACAGCAAAGTCTTATTCATTGTAATAAATTTATGACTGTATCAATACTTGTGCATGTTACTATTGGAATGAGGTCTTTGAGATTGAGATAGATGTGGTCAGAGGTAGGGAGATGAACACAGCACCGACTGTCAACTGAGGTTTATTGGAAAACGGAGGAATTTATGCACATTTTCATAACATGTGACTCAGCCGAAGTCAAAACGTCATATGCACGTATACCAGTTTTCTCTCCTAACAAAGCATTGACAAAAAACAAAAAAAAAAGTAACAATAAACAAGAAATCACAAAAATCCAAAACGCAAGTGAAGTAGTATACGCCATGAGCAAGCACATGCCTCACTGCTAAACATTCGATGAAGACAAATGAAAGCCAAGTTGAGCTGTATGTGGGCTTCCATTGTCAAAATGTAAAGTATGAATGAGCAGGATTAAGTCGTGTCGTTAGCCTTAAAAACCACCAGATATAGAACCGAAAACTGCCATACAAGAAAAGGTATAACATACTAAGTGTTTTGAGTAAACCTACGCTACTTACAGGATCTCAAGTTCTTTTTCACTGAGCATTATCGAAAGTGCACTGACGCACAAGCCCTTTTTCTATTTGATGACTCTTGCCTCCAGAATCTCTCTTGTAATCTGCTTGTTGCTTCTACCAATAATCCTTGTTTTGTGAAGCCCAGTGCTTAATATTTAAAGTCTGGCTCAATCGGAGGGGGTCTGTAGTGTTCGAGCATTGGTGGAAAGGGAAATAAAGAGAGAAAGTGGCTGGTTGCCTGTTTTGCAAATCGTTTTATACAAAGGGGAGAAATCATTATTTTTCTCCATCTCTGGTTTTTATTAATACTCAATGTGAAACTCACTGTTGAAACGATAGAGAAGAAATCTTCCAATTACACCACTGACAAGAACAAAACAATGGTTACCTGGTTTGTATTCTTACAGTCCTCATGCTTGAATTCAAGCTTGTGGGGATCTCGGACCCCTCTTAAATATTACGGGGGGGTCTCTGACACACCCCCTGGCTTTAAGCCCTGTAGAAGCCAGGGCATACAACCTGTGCACCTGCTGCAGTACAAAGCAACGTTTCCTTCGCAGATGTTTCTTTTTTGCAAGTTTTTCATAGGTATAATTGTGTTCTCAGAGCCGTTCATTGAGGCATCTACCCGTTTGTCCAATGCAACGTTTCCCACAGCTTAATGGGATCTCATACACCACACCTGTGCTGCAGGGTACAAATAAAGTCGGGTGTTTTATGCTACATGCGCGTCGCTGCACACCACAAGTTTGAGTGATCCTACAAAGCTTCAATAACTTTTCCGAAGCTGTAAAAACTACTTCGATATTTACTTTTTTGCCTATTCGTTTCAAATCGTGCGATATGCTGTGCAGATAGGGTATTGCAACCAGATTTTGTTGTTGTATTCTGTCCACTGTGTTAGGCATAGCTTCCTTGCTGTTTGTTTTCATTTTTTTATAGGTTCCTTCAGCAACTGAGATGACACCATGTTCCGGATAGCCGGCTTCTTTCAACCTGTCAACTTGATGAATGAAGCTGCTTTCCAGGCATTTTCGAGATTATCTCATTCTTCTTTTGACACCTCTTCCTTTCTTCTGTCACTAAATCTTATGTCAAACGTAAAATGGGAACAAATTTTCTCACCATCCCGGCACATTTCATTTTCCGCACTTTTGTTTCCCGACCTGGTGGGCTTGGCTAGTCTTGCATCAGCTGACGGACTGGTTGGCCTTGGTGACCCGTACTCGGGACATTCTCGGTGCCTAATGCTCCGTGTCATTAAAGTTTCTTCCTCCTTCTCCCAGTGCATTTCTTTCTTTACCGTTTCCACCTAAAGCATGTTGTCCCAACTATATCTCTCATTTGCATTAACCTAGAACACTGCTTTTCCTTTGCACCATTGCCATTCAGTCCCCCATTTATCTTGACTCTCCTCCTTTTAATTGGTGTACCTGGCTGGAGTCCTCCATGTCGAAGTGACAGATGGCCCTGGTTCTACAAGTTGCAAACCTCTTTGGCACTCATTTTTGTAGCCAAATAAAGTTTATTACTACTACTTCTACTAGGTCTTGAAGTACAGTTTAAAGAGTTGAGGAAAGGTCTACAGGGACCAGCATAGCTGAGAGCGAAACTTAAAAAACACAATTAGACCTTAAACTTGGGTCGTTTTATTTTGCAGTTCATAGCTTATATTTTTGATAGTTACAATGAAGCTCTGAATGGTCGCTTTTGATCGTACTTCTATACCGGTAACATTTCTAACTGAAGGTATGAATGCATTCTAAAAAAGAAAGCAAAAGCCTTCAGGGCTAGGCTTTTTTTGTGCTTCTAAGTGTTGCAATTTTTTAGAAAAATTTGGCATTGGCAGAACAGCCAAGTTGAGTATTAAATTTGGGTAAACTGAATTCTGCTTTAACCATACACTCTAAAATTGCCCAGTACTCTTGCTAAATTTTGGGGGTGCTATTAAAATCACTTGTTTTGACATTTCAAAAGCATTTTTCTATTTCTTCTTTGGCTGCATATACTGCAGCTAAGTCTCTTGATTTTAAGCGAGTATCTCAATTTTAAGGCACTTCTGATGACTCAGTACTCGCGCCTTTTCCTTTCTTAGAAACTTTCGCCTCAAATTCAAGTTAGTTTTTTATTTCATACAAAGAGGAAGCAGCCACAGTTAAGCAATTACTGTAAGTGTCTTGATGAGCTGGCCCATCAGGTGATGAGGAATGCTTTGTATATACTGATTCACTAAATGAGAAGCATGGGCATGTTCAACTCAAATAAAATTAGCTACCTTTTCTTAATCTTCAAAAAGCATTTGATACAGTGACCATTAAGATTTTAACTACCAAACTGAACTACTTAATTGTCTTCTGTTGTCCATTTATTGCTATTCTTATGAATTTTTGCATCAGATTAAACAACCAAATCAAGCCTGGTGATAATGTATCAGTAAAGGGGGTTGTAAAGGGTGGGGTTTATTCGATCTCCCATACTTTTTTCCTTAATTTAATAACACAAGCCCCAAAATTTAAACTTCCACGAGTTTGTCCTTCTAGAATGAACAAATTATGTCACTAAGTGTTCTGACAATGCAGTTTCAGTGAATAAGAATCTGTTGGCACCATGCAGGGGGTCATGCCGACGCCCATGTCAGTATCTATATCAGTGTAAACTTTCCCAAAACATAATTCTGTTGGCGTATTTAACGGAAGAAATTTTGATGCGCGGGCTAAATTGAAACCACTGTGATGATCGAGCGCGTACCAGGCCATAGCCTCTTCTATTTTTTCGAAAAAATAGAGGAGGCTATGACCTGGCTCTCTTATGAGCCCGCTTCATATGTGCGGGTATACCTTGCTCTCGAAGCTTGCCGTCCCTCTTGGGCGCTACGAAAGAGCAAGTGACAACTTCGGAGCAGTACGCTGCCATCTACACTACCTGCTCGGGTAGTTTCGGCCGTACACAGGCGAAACCGAAACTATACAGCGGGTGAGCGCAAATCGCCATGCTAGTCATGCATGCTGATCTTTACGATTCAATACGCGCCACGCACCGCCGCGGGTGTCACTCCTTTCATAATGTTCGGGAGCGCCCGGGAGGAATGGCTAGCGAAGCGATCGTACAACGTACGCCCGTACATATATATGCCGCTCGTACTAAATTATCCTCGACCGAGAGGTTTCATTTTCTGCCATGCGCGGCCTAAATTCATGTGGTAAAAGCGGGGACGATAATGGTGTTTCCAAAAATTAAAAAACTGATATAGATATTATAATTGCGACCTCAGCAAACCTATAGCTGTTAGTAAATGAGGCGCTAGTGCGCATGACTAGTTAAAAAGCATTATCAGTTATATACCAGCGCCTGCTTAATTAATTGCTACCACGTGTTACCTATTGCCTGCTCCACACCACCGCAGAAATCGCACCGCATACACGGGCACAATTAAAAGCCTCCAGCCGAACCAACCCGTGAAACTACATATTAATTCTGCAATGCCCGCAGTCCCGGCATAGTTTCTTTTTTCAAGACTCGCACCCGCAGCAGCGGAGGCTGCAACGAATTGCATGCCGCCCGTAAGCGTGTACGTGGCGTCGATCGGCATTGCAATGCACCGTTGTGATCATTTAAGAGCCAACAGATCCCGTGCGTCTTTGTTGGCCAGCGAGTATACACGAACTGTCTGGCGACTCGAGCAGGTTAAGCCATGCTAATTCGACCAGGAGGCGACTTCGTGCCAGGAATTGCATGGTTGCGATTTTATAGGAGGTCGAGATTGAATTGCGATGGCCCAGTGGAAGCTAGGTGGAACGGGACTGCATGGCCATGTCACAAAAACGTAGCAGCCGCGGGCAAAACCAAGCACCCAACAATTACGCAACAGTGTCTTCTGCAGTCCCCCCCCCCCCCCCCCCCCCCCGCTGTGCTGGTGCAGTTGGCGTACTCTACTTCTGTGTCCAAGGGTGTGGGATTCAATCCTGAATGGAGTGACTGCTTTTCGATGTGAGCGAAAACTAACAAGGCGCCCGCGTGTACTGCGCGGTACGGTAAAAACCCAGCTAGGTGGTCGAAATTCTCGGAGCTTTCCACTATATACGGCGTATCTCATAGCCTGATCGAGTTGCTTCGGGACCTCATAAACCAAACCAAACCATCTTTTGCAGTGCAGTTTAATTCGTCCGCCACGTACCCACCTCGCATACACAGCATATGTAACGCGACTCATTCGATCATTTTACCTCGAGAGCTATTATTCGAACTGAAGTGGAAGCGCGAATTTTCATGTGGCGCTTGATCTCAGTGCGTGGTTATGCATATATGTTTGTTGTGAACATAGAATGTGGAAAAAGAAGTAAATTTTTTTACTATATATTTTGCGCGGCCGGATTTACAAGCAATGGTATATCCAGCAGCCAAATGACCGTGTATATCGAACAATTTGTTCAAATTATTCCATGTTGGTCTCTAACAAATCCAGTGCGTAAGATATGCATCAGAGTGCATCGCCGAACTTTCATCCTCTGATGTGCTCTTTATTCGCTTCGCCGGTTACGCGACTGCCATAGGGCTGCGCTGTAAACCGAACTCGATAAAATATTTTATTTATGTGCTCAATTAGTAGAGCTGGCTTATCTGCTTATAGCGCAATAATCAGCAAAAATTGATGGCCATTAGCAACCAATGGAAAGAGGGTTGAATCCGTGCCGCGGAGGGCGTGGCGTCGCTGGGAGAATCGACGGCGACGATGCGCCGGCCGACAGCTGCCAGTCGATGACCAGACGCATTGCATGCTTGGTTTGTAAAGGTGACCACTGCTCAAGTGCTGCCGATACTTTACGTCGCAGTCGACAAGACAGAAGTGAAAGCGATTAAGTTGATTTAAGTTGCACTCTCTCCAGGCGTTTTAATTGAGCAGTAGCTCGTCCATGTTTGGTGTCAGTGCTGCGTTTTCATTTTTAGTATCAAGCAAGCAGCTCGATTAGACCACTATTAATTGTGCTTGATGGAGTATATATGACAAACACTAAGTGACGACTAGATATATCAAATTTTCTTTATTAAAAATAGTAGTTGGCAGGGCCCTTACCTGCAGGTGTACTTAAAGCCTGATAGCATCTGGTTTAAGCACCCTTCCATATATATTTCATGTAAATCAGGTTAAGCCTAGCTGAGTCCACTTAGAAAGGTACCCTCTCACAAAACGTGGCTTGCCAGTGCGAAAGCACGAAGGTGCTGTATAGAAACTAGCAGATGTCGTCCTTGCATGATGGAAACTGGCAGCTTGAAATATGAAATCTATGTGTGCCAGGAGAAATTTATGTAATATTAAGCATTGCAATACTTTGCTTGAGAGCATATGCTTTTTTTTTTGCTCATTAGTTTCATTCACAGTGCACATGGGGTGTTCACTCGGAGACATTTACTCTATTTTCCTTTTCCAAAAGCTTGCTTCGTCCCTGACAGAGTACTGCCAAATTTTTCACTTTTTTAAGCTAAGGAAATTTCTCACTGCAAAATTGGAGTGTGCCAAGTAATTAAGTAAGGCAACAATGCTATGCTTCAGAATACTCAGGCTACTGGAGGCATTAAGCTGAAGGTTTCATCATTAAAATCTTGTCAAACATGAGGATAGTCCGAAACTGAATTGATAAACTACTGATGTTAATACTGCATTTATGGTTCCGAAAATGGCTGGGATCACACGTGTATGCTGATGGTACAGTGTAGCAACTTTTGCTCCTATACGTACCTTGATTACTATTCCTCAATTTTTTGGAACACTGTCATCTTGACAATGCTATTTTTTTAACTGCCAATTTTATTTACAATTACTGTGCCTAAAGGTTAAAGGTGTGGGAAAGGTTATACTAGAAACTGAAATACACCTGAATTGAGCAAATGCAACAAATATTTGGGGGCACTTCAGCACCGCTGTTAAGGAAAACATGACTCCTGTATCCTCATCCCTGTACATTTAGTTCGCTACTTGTTGATTCACCGATATTAGTTTGCGCTTTTATCACACACACCAATTTGTAAAATTACTAATTACCACATTATGTAAATGAACTCCCAACTCACACATCTGACTTGGGATTCTGAAAGGCAACGAGTTTTTCTCATGTCAAAGGAGCTGGACCATACCATGGTCCCCACATCACACAGACCAATCCATCCGGTCATACTATCTGCCACTCATCCTTGTCGCTCAAATTGCCTTTTTTTTGGTAAATATGGCCTTTTAATGCAGTCACATTAAATTAGGCGAGGGCTTCAACTATTGTTACATGTAAAGAATTACTGCACACGCTTTTTTTTATGCCCTTTTAGTATGCTGCCTCACCATCCCAGTAGCATAGAGGTACAGCAATAGTGTATTAAGCGGGTATCCAAGGTTAGAATCTCATTGCTACAAGCATGTCACCTCACTATTGAACACAATTCGCTTTGAAGGGCCAAGATTTCAATATTTTAGTAAAGTGATTAGCACTGCCAAATGTTTGAGCATTACATGAGGTGACAGTATGGGTGTAAGTATCCCACAGACAAGGGCATTGCAATTAAGAAAGTTGCTGCTCATCTGCAAAATACTGAATCAAACCAATCTTATGAAATTCAACAAACACCGCCCACTTTGCCTTTTTATCATCAGTCCCTGTCTGCAGTTCGAAACATCTTCATTGGGCTTACCTCTAAAAATTGTCTACGAAACATATCTGTGAACTTTTCTTACTTCACTGGTTTTGCGGATTACTTCCAGTCTCAAAAGGAATAAAAAATACATGTGGTTCTATGACACATACAGTAAATACCTTTCTAGGTAGGTTACAAAAGGGAAGTAATGCAGAAGGTAGGCAGTCTAAACATAAATGAGTGTGTCAACGTGGTGTTTTGGCACTGGAGTGTTTATTACTCCAATCATGTGCGTTAATAATGAATGAAAAGGCACATAAGTAGGAATACTTTATTTTAACACAGAAGCTATGGTTAATGTGTGTGTGTTGCCATTACGCTCGTAAGTGAAGTGCAGACTTGTGAGTACACTGTTGAGCCAGTAGCACAGGGAGCAGTCAACTTGGGCCAGGGAATGCCATGCTTTGAAAGGTGGGCAGCTGTTGTGATCTCTCGACTAGTATCAGTCACGTGCAGGATCGGCTGTCATAGGGAGAAAAAACAAAAGAATGCAAGCTCAGAACAATAACAAAACACCCAGAGAAACTCAGAGACATACCAAATTTAAATAAAAAGATAACAGGACTGCAGACTATGCAGCAGCTCATATATTCTAATAGTGGATTTGCATATGGTCACTACACCCTCAAAAAGGAAAGAAGCACAAATGCTGAATTCATGACTCGTCAAAGGAACCAGACAAAAAGAAAAGTGTGCACCCTGTAGCATAGCTCAAGAATGAGAAAAGCCAAAACAGCGAAAAAGTTACCCTAAGTAAGGCCAGTACTAGTGCTCTCTGCATGCGTGTGACAATGTATCACTGCAGTGCACATGCACAGCAGAAATGGACACCATGGGTGGTAAAGAACTGATATGAAGTTATCAACACTGGTCGCAGACATCAGAACAGACAGCTGATTGTGCTTTGGTATAACGCAAGCGTGCGGGCTTTGGTAGGTTGTGAAGCATATAAATAGACGTTGAGACACCTTGAAAACCATGTGTGCACATTTTCATTTGCTGCTGCATCCAAGTTCCGCTTGCACTGTTCATTAGACAACATGCGTTGCTCTTGGATTGTAGCGTTTGTCGACTACACAGCATGATTCCGGAATTGCGACTGACTCAGCTGTGAACATTTCATTTTTCTAAACCTGCGAAATCCTTCCTATGGGCTGTGAAAAAGAATGAGGAACTGTTCCACCGAAATGTAGTCGCTTGCCCTCTATAACGCACATGATGGCAGCCATAAGTCATTTTGTGCCAAACAGTAATTTCCATACAAGTAACAAAAAGTTCTCAAACTATGTGACAGGACCATAGCTATTTACTTTGAGGGTGGCCACAGCAAACAGGCAACAACCACAAGATGGCCAAATCGCTCACCGAACTACAGCACCACAACAGTTGCTACAATGCTAGCATCATAAAACCTCTGGCTGTCTTTGATATATGGTCCTCATCACAAATACACCAGTTCATGTTGTTAAGGAGGCTGTCCATGAGCATCATAATTCTCAAAGCAGCTAAAAAATATTGCAAACAGAGACCAACACTTGACTTTAAGTGCAGTAGCAGCACTACTAACATTCAGTGTGTTAATGGAGTATAGACACCCTGAAACAGATAAGACAAAAATTCAATTATAAATTATTTAGTGGTTGAAGATAAAGACCAGGTGATGATCTGTACAGAGCAATGTCTTGCATGTCGTTAACAAGCAAAATGTGACCAAGATTAGGTGCATATGCTCCTGTAAGATGAAGTGCTGCACTGGCCTAACCCAAGCAGTGCGGGTACCTCCAGTCAAAACGCTTTCAAGTGCCATCATCCATGAGATGGTTGCCCAATAGCAATCGGAATTTTCATAATGCAGCGTTCCTTATCTTCAGCCAGCATTTTTCACTCTTCCCAATGGATGCAACCCTCCCCAAAACTCCAAACTGAAAACATCAATTCAGTCATGCAGAACTGTCAATAATGACCTGAACCACAAACCAACTTGGAGAGGTAATGCGACCAAAATTAGGTGCATATGCTCCTGTAAGATGAAGTGCTGCACTGGCCTAGCCCAAGCAGTGCGAGTACCTCCAGTCAAAACGCTTTCAAGTGCCATCATCCACGAGATGGTTGCCCAATAGCAATCGGAATTTTCATAATGCAGCGTTCCTTATCTTCGGCCAGCATTTTTCACTCTTCCCAATGGATGCAACCCTCCCCAAAACTCCAAATTGAAGACATCAATTCAGTCATGCAGAATTGGCAATAATGACCTGAACCACAAACCAACTTGGAGAGGTGGAAGCAGGCTCGAGCACTTTGAAGCTATAAAACGGAAGTTTTGAAGCATTCAAATTGTTTTGGAGCACGTTCTAAAGTCAAATGATTTTATTAGCTGAATTTTTTATACCTGACATACCAAAATAACCTATTTGATTCCTTTTTATTCAAAGATCAATGCATTGGTGAAAATACAAGACTAACAGCCAAAACATGTACAGATGGTGAAAATACAAGACTAACAGCCAAAACATGTACAGATGTTTAAAATAACACAAATGATCTTAGCAACAATTTGGAACAAACTAGCAGAAAATGCAATGCTTGTTTCTGTACTTGATGCCCAAACGATAAGTTTGACTAAAAACATGACTCTTTTAGCTTGAGAAATGTGGACTATACCAATATGATGTGCTCAAGCACCACTGGACTAGTTCGGAGTTCACATCAATAAGCAGCATATTTCCACTCCCTATCTTGTGCACATAATTTTTTTTATCCATGCCTGTTCTGATAAAATTTCCAAGGCGCTGGTCAGTAATCCCTTCAGTGAGGATAGACTGCACTCAAGGGTAGCCCTTTCCCCCTTCAGATGCCCTACTCCATGGCCTTCTGTCAGTAGCTTCTCACGTTTTCGCTTGAGTGGCACCGGAGCTTCCTTAATTTTAACACGTTAATGATGGGCCCTCCATGCCTGCCCAACACTTGTGACATTTCTAATGATTGACACCTTCATGGTGTCACACCCATAATACTGTATGTTTTTGTCTGACGTATGTTTGACAAGCTTATTAACAAAGAGGTTCAATGAAATAGATCTACGACTACCAGAAACGAGGCTCATGCTGGTCTGGCTTATGGGATTTAACGTCCCAAAGCAATACAGGCTATGAGAGGCTCATGCTCTTCTATTTAGCAGAAAAGAAAAAATATATAAAGGCCCTGTTACTACACAGGTATGCAAACCAACAGAATGAAATTGAGGAAAGTATATAATTAAAACTAATAAAAAAAATCTGCATTGGTGATGAACGGTAATTAGTAGTGTATCTACTGTCAAATGAAAAATAACTCCCCCCCCCCCCCCCATTGCAAACTAGAAAAACAAAAACAAGAAACATGCCACCGTTGAGGTCCGAGACCTGCACATTATGCATCCCATGCTTTACAAACTAGCTACAATGATGGCTATGCAATCTTTTATTTTCAAGCTATTTATGTTGCATGTATCCCAACATAGACAGCGTTCACCAGTGCTCAACTAAACCGCAGCAGCAGACGTGGGAATGCCCTGTAAATACAGCAACAAGGTTAACAACTGGGCGAGTTGGTAATCATTCATTCAGCCAAAAGACTAGACACAGAGAAGCCAGCCTCATCTCGTTAGCTTCTATTCTCTGTCTCGTTTTTTGGCTGGTTTAAAATAAAATACAGCAAGTGCCAAGTAGAACATGATATGGAGTGTGGTGTCTGAAGGGTTGTGTATGAACGAGCCGCGCCGGCGCGGCGCGCCACTGCTCGTAGTGTGCCCAACCTCTAACAGGCAGTGAGACTCACGGATTCGGGCAGTACGGCCAGTGTGACTCTTTCGTCTTCCCACGACAACTCTAAACTGTTAGAAATTCGCTGAAAAAGAATGTATTAGTTTAGGCTGTTTACAGTCTCCAAACACACCACGAAATATGTCAGCTGTATTGCATTTCACTTCTGCTTAAGGGGGGACATGGCTCTGAAAATTATTTTCCAAGTTTTGACCAAATTTGATAAAACCTGGCATTCTGATTCAGTTTCTTGCACTGATTTCAAACATGTAACCAATTTTCTAGCTGCCCAATTAGTTCAAGAGATAATGAAATTGTTCATAATTTGCAGAAATAATGAAAAATAACAGCACTACAAAAAATTCACATGGACACTTTGCTAGGTACTAGAAAACGTAATGAATACAATGTTAGGAGCATTTTTTTATTTAACAAATATTAGCGATGTTATAGCAGTTCAGAGTTTTCAATTTTGCTCTAAATAAGACAGGAAGGCACTCACATTTGGAACAGTGAACTGCTATAACATCGCTAATATTTGTTATACCAAAGTGCGCCTAACATTATATTCGTTATGCTTTCTAGTACCTAGCAAAGTATTCATGTGAACTTTTTGCAGTGCAGTTATTTTTTCATGAACAATTTCATTTATCTTTTGAACTAATTGGCCAATTGGAAACTTAATTACATATTTGAAATCAGGGCAAGAAACTAAATCAGACTACCAGGTTTTATCAAATTTGTTGAAAAACGTAGGAAAAATAGCTTTAAGAGCCATGTCCCCCTTAAAAGCAACCAGTTTGGCCATGATTTCAATTCGTGAAATCACATTCAATTAGACAAAAAAAATTGTCATCGGACTTCTTGCGAGGATGCTTTAATATTTAGACACCGTGTGCAGCAAAATATAACTGAATAAAATCTCGAGAAAACGCAAAGTAGCCAATAGTGTGCGTATGTAGCCTTCACGCCATGCCAAAACTGCCGTTCGTCAAGCGTAGGTACCACCTCCTCGATTCTTCTCGATTTAATGTATCTGTGAACTGGAGGCGACAGTGGTAGAAGACAAGAAGCTCAGGTGGCGTGCCCGCCCTGTGGTGTGCGAGAGGTGCCGTTATATCATAGCTCACAACAGCACCGCCGCCAGGGCTGGCACGTGTTCTGGCTGCAATGCTCTTCGCTGATTCTGCATGTAGGAGCCAGAAATTAACAAAACAACAGGAAACAAAGTACAATAAATAACAATAAAATGAACAAAAATAAGCTAACTTTGTTTTGTCAGACCAAGCCCTCTTATTACTGCAAAAGAAAAGCAATGTGTGCTCCTTTCCACTTCAATGCTGGACAAAAGCCGCTTCAGGATCGCTCGGAGAGAGGTACTGAAATGGTACACCTGTTAATAAACACTACCACACTTATAATCCTCAGCAAGAAAAAAAAAGCACACTTGGAAATAAAAGAGAAGGCAAGGATGTCTGGCTCTTTGCTTTGAAGGCATAGTGATGTCAAATGAAAGTTCACGCAGATTAAGTGGTCAACGCCTTTTCAAAAATGAACGCGTACTAACTGGTACAAAGTCTGAGTTTATTTTAGTTGGAAATTAGGGCTGGTGGTAATGCTTTCAAAAATGTCAGCTGAAAATTTTGAGCTGGCAGACTGCACCACGCAGCTCCGCGGGCCGTGCGCCAAGGCCCCTGGCATAAAAGGATAATCTTTGATGAGCGGAAAGAAAATGTTCGATGTTGGCGAGAAGATAGTGGATGGAGTGGAGGGGCTGCATTCCCCATTCTCAGCAAGGAAAACTAGAATGCTTCTTTGCTCGTCAAGTGAAGAGGATATACTTTAGGCAGGCATTGCCTCTGCTACGAAATGGGCACCACTGTAGGCAGTGTACACCTGGCCAATGCTTTAAAGGGCCACTGTCCAGGGAAGGCCCTTTTAAGCAAAGGAGCCCAGTGTTTCGATCAGGTACCGGAGATAGTCTGTGCAAAATGCTACAGTGACACGCGCGCCGCAAAGTATCGAAAATACAATTCAAAGCTCTCTCATGCTCTCCTTTGGGAAGCTAGCTTCCCCGTTTCCTGCGCTTGCCCGACGGGCCCCAGTAATGACGTACGTACCGCGAACGACGTCCATTGGTCCGTCTCGCTGACTGACGGGAGAAGGATGGGTGTCTACCGCTCGCTGCGCGCTTTTCCCTCGCCACGGCCAGACTGAATCTCCAGACTGAATCTAGCGGCGAGCGCTCCCTCAGCCTTTTCTTTTCTTCTTTTTTTCGCGCTCGCGGAGTGCCACGCCCCACCTCCCGCCAAACGCGGAGCAGGAAGGGAAATTTGTCTTGCCGAGGCTAGACGACCTCGGGCAGGAGAGTGAAAAACCTTTGCGAGGGAACGGAAGGAGAGAAGCATGACAGAATCGGGTAATTGCGGTAGCTGTAACTTCGGTATTAGTTACTCCTTTCAAAAGATTTTGCGGCCTTGCATTCTAGGGGCGAAGTCTCACAGTCACCGGGGAAGAAAATATTTTCGACCGGAGGGTGGACAGCGGGCCTTTATTAGTACCACGTGACCGTCGACTGCCCAGCGCTGCTGCGCCGGAAGATGCAGGAGTGCGAGGGCGTGTTCACAATTCTTGCTGCTGCAGTGAACCTCGTTTGCTACGCTGCTTTGATCAATGTGAAGCAACCCTGCCACAATTGGCTGGCAGGCATGTCGGTGCCCGGAGAAGCTGTCATTGCTTGCTTTTAGCCGCAATAATATCTGCATATCATGTGAATAATATCTTCAAAGTACACACATTTCAATAAAAAATCCAACTTGCCCCATAACTCTTGCCATCAATACTTTTGAAAAATTGTTGTATCGGTACTTTCATTGCTTAAAAAAAAAAGAGAAAAGAAACCTTTGAGACAGTATCTGAAAATAGAACCAGGGACAAGTATAATATTTGAAACGTTACAAGTTTGCACAGCTTGAATGCACAAGCACATGGCGGAGCGCTCTCAGAACTACAATATGAAACTTGATTCAAGGGGTTGCTGCCAACGGAGCAGAACAGCCAAGCAGACAACACTCGCTGAAGCAGCATGATTACATCTCCCTGCTTGTTCCCTCTCCTGATTTTCCCTTTGCTTCTGCTCGGACAGTCGACGCTCGAGCGATACTGTTAAAGAATTGGCAGGGTGTATATTTTGTGCTGCTTGTCTTGCAAGCCATTGATGCCAATCTTGCAGACCTCATTTTATCTTTCACAGTGGTTTCCAAAGCTATAAAGTTCTTGCAGCAACATTGTCACACGCACAAAAAAGCAACACAACCAACCTGTGCAGGAATATCATTCGTTGGCAGCTTTGCCAGTTTTCCACAGCGAATTGAGAAGACAATATAGCGTGGTTTGATCTTCCATCTTGCGCAAACATTTGTTTGTTTTTGGAGCTAGTCTGCTTTTCTTAGTCTGAATCAACTGTTACATTGCACACTGTTTGCAATGCATTAATTGCAACTGAGAAAGAAAGGCTGCAAACTACAAGCTGGACACTGCAGCTGCAGGAATGCTTGCTTGTTTGATTCATTCATGCACTCTATGCAAACTGGGAACCTGTGCCCAAGCATGTTCCCCATGTAAAACGAATGACCAGTCGCGGTGGCACAGCAATTGTTTTGAAATTAAGTACAGGGCTCACCTTGTGGCGTTTGAGCATATGCTGCCTCCGCCTTTCATAGTCCCATTTGTTCAGCCTCAGCAACCAGCAAGCACATGCTAGACTCCAAAACACATACCAGGAAGGTCCCTGCGTACCAAATATTAGACGTCAGCTTATAAGCGATCTTCACACACACAAAACAAATTGAATTTAAAACAAGTACACACGCAAAACAAACTGAATTTAAAACAAGTACATGTGGATGCACTTTAAACACAAGGCGAAATCGCTTACCTCACCGTAATTAGAAAAGGGCCCTGCATATACTTGACAGTTTGCAGTCATAAAAAGAGGTATGAAATCATTACACCGCGTCATAGCAACGAGGGCCACACAAAATGATAGTACGTCGCACAAATGGTTAGCACGTCGTGGTGAGTCAAAACAAAAGCTTCCCACACAGGCCTGTGTGATCCTCGCCTTTCCTGCTTCTACGCGTTGTTTTGTCATGTCCTAGTAAGTACCTCCTAAAGTCCCTCTATCAGCTCAGAGACGTTACAATCATTAAAGGGGTCGTGAAACGTTTTCCGAAAATTTTGCACGGCTTGGTTAAATGGAATCCTTGTCCTGCATCATATAATATACCTCGATTCGTTTCATCGCCCGCGTTGATTTAATAGCGACAAAAACAGAATTTCGGTTTCCTAGCGCGCGTCCTCCTCAACTCAACAGAGTACGTCATAGCGCTAAGCCAATGAGAAGCTCCCGTTGCCGGAGCCTGCTGAGCCAAAGTTGACCAAGCTCGGTGTATTTTAGAGGTTCTAATTGTGCCCTACTCTACGCTCACACAGGGTTTTTTAATATGGCCGACGCCTAGGTTCCTCCGTGGGTACCAGCGTCGCTGTGCTACTATAGTGAACTAGAATATAGTCGCTACTGTTAAAACATGGTTACATCGTGGGCTTTGAGCCTTACGCCGACGCAACTTTTCGGGTGCCAGGTCGGCGAAGATAGACCCTGCGAGCGACCGGTACAGTAACACTTGTGTCGAGAAGCCGCGGTAACCGCGGCACAACTCCGGCTTGCAGAAGCCCCGACCGTCAGCCTCCCGATCCCAGCCGTTTCGGAACTACGCATTGGTATGTATGTCCGAGTCTTGCAGCCTAGCCTACGTTTGACCGTTGCGAGAGTGCAATCGCTAACCGAAGCTTTCGAACAGGTGCAGCTGCGGGCGGTGCGTGCCGATGCCGACTGCTCTTGAGAGCATCTGGCGAGATCCTGGCGGCGACTACGTCGCTGAAGCAGCCTTCTGGGTGTTACAGATCATCCGCATTTACTCCAAATGCTTGTTGATCATGGACTGCTAGTCGAGAACACAAGGTAAGAACCTTGAGCGAAAGGCGACATAACTTGAACAAGCGGCCACCTGTTTTTCATTTTCTCGAGCAAGAAATGCTGTAATGAAATCTATTGCGGAAGGCAATGTTAATAAAAGAAAGCTTCCCCTTTAACGTTACTTACTTGCGATCATCTACACTGTCTACAGTGTCGATATTGCGCCACGTTAGCACGAACACAACATCGCTGGTTTTCATATTTTTCTTGTTTTCGTAGAAGGTGCGCATGAGCATGACGTTTCACCATGCAAATTACTGGTTTGCTTAATTCCATGCACGAGTAAATGAGAAAACACGCATCATCTGATAGTGTGAACTTGCTAAATGGAAAGGGCATGCACATTGATGTGAAGTAACGAAAAAAAAAAAAAGAAACCGCTGTCCGGACACATTTGCTTGTTTTATTAGCCAGGTATGACCTTCTGCATGTGCAGCACTTCAAAACATAAATACAGAAGGAATGCCACAGGAAATGCAGTAAATAAGTACAATAGCAATCTCATTTCGGAGGACTCTGTGCTAAGTGAAATTGCATGCAGTGAAGTAGCCTGTCTCCTGCAGAAGCCGTGGGAAAATGCACTAAAAAACGACACAGAAGAGAAAAACACACAGAGCAGGACTGGCTTCTGCAGACGATCACTAACTAGCTCGACAACTGTTGTTATAGCCTGTCTCCACTTGCTGCCAGAACAATCACCATACCAGCACTCAAAAGTTTTATTTGCTAGTTTTTTTTTTACCCACTTGCATTAGGTGAGTGTTGTATAGTGTGCAAATATAATTAAAAAAATTGACTTCACTAATACCATCATCAACACCTTCACACAGTTAAACCTCTCCAAAATGCTTTGACACTAACATTTTACATGTGCTGAAATGTGACAACCAAAAAGAAAAAAAAAAGAAAGACGTTCTTCCAAAGGCCAGTACACCGAAACTTCCACAGCTTGAGTAAGTGTTGGAAATTTTACAGTTAGCAAATGAAGTTATAGAGTAGTTTTGCGGCACTTGCAGGAAGTTTGGCACGTGGCGGGTTGTGGGAAAACAACTGAGAGCCGTTGACAGAAGTGGACTTGGTAGTTTATGGCTCCTTCGAATAGAATGACTCCATGCACAGAGCTGCTTAATGCATAAGTTGCATACTTAACATCTTCGTGCTATGCGGATGATATCAGCGTGGACATTGACATCGGCCACAACACTAGTATAGAGGGTGTAAGACGACTACCAGGTTTTGTCAGTCAAAAGCTGCATTTCCTTCAGGCATTATTTTGCTGCAGTAGCAAATTATGATTGC
The DNA here is from genome assembly GCF_055883805.1 of Amblyomma maculatum. Classification (NCBI taxonomy): domain Eukaryota; kingdom Metazoa; phylum Arthropoda; class Arachnida; order Ixodida; family Ixodidae; genus Amblyomma; species Amblyomma maculatum. The sequence continues at coordinate 476,531,766 of NC_139344.1, read as the reverse complement.
ACTGAAGTTCTAATATTGGGTGGGTCTCATTCTCTCTCAATCACCTGCAGCAGAATTCAAAGTTTGCCATACTTCCAGGGAGAATAAATTGACAGTGAAAGTTACACTGTACACCTTCTGTTAGACGGGAATTAATTGTGCAGATGCATGAATAACTTTCAAATTTGTAAAAGACCTAAATGATATTTTCATTTTGCTATGCTGAAAAGTGAATATTGCTTTTTCTCTTGTCAACAGGAGGCACCGCTACATCTGCTACAGCCAGCTTGCGCACTGGTTTTGGGGATGCCTCGGCAGACATCACAGTAAAGTCCTCCCTATTTGTGATGCAAGCCAAATAAGGGAAAGGTTTCCATCTGACAGTTACACTGGTTTCCAGTTTGCGCAAGGTTTGTAGAGTCATCACCTTATTCATTCTGAAACAAGCCAGAAAACATGAGAAGAGAGAATTGCAGGACAGCTGGACTAATAACTGGAATTTTACTAAAGGATAGAGGCAAAAGAAGACTTGCACAGAGATGCACATGTAAAAAAGGCCCCAAAAGACTGTTGACTGATTTCTTAGCCACACACACGTCCTTAGCCTTTGCAGTATAGTGTGCCTTTGGATTTGGATCTGTGGCTTCCCTTTGGTAACGAGTGGTTCTTGACCATAAAGAATTTGCTTTTTTTAGATGATTTTTTAGACCCTTTCTGCTTTCCACGCTTTCACTGCTTTGGGGGTTTTTCGTGCACGTGCATTTCTGTGCGAATCTTTTTTTGCCTCTTTCCTTCAGCAACATTTCAGTTGTTAGTAAAACTGTCTTGTGCTCCTCTCACGTGTTTCGTCTTCTGGCTGGTTTTAAGATGAATCAGTACCAACTCATCCAGTTGTTAGTCTTGTTGATATCACTAGCCTGACTGCACCCACTGCTGGGCAAATGCTTCTCCCATATCCATCCGAATAATCCGATCCTGTGCCAGGTGCATGATTCTCGCAAACTTCCTAATTTCATCTGCCTGCCCGAGTTTCTGCCGCCCCCTGCTAAACTTGCCTTCCCTTGGAATCTAAAAGACATATATAGGCTCACTTAGAATGAATTTTGTGTACTCACTCCCTTCCTTTACCTTTGACGGGTAGAATTTTTCTTTTTTTGGAGCTGACCACAGATACATCATAATGGGGGAGGCATCATAATAGATGCCTCTCCCATATCCATTCAAATAACCCGATCCTCTGTCAGCTGCATCCATATGATCCCCGCAGACTTCCTAATCTCATCTGTCTGCCCGAATTTCTGCCGTCCCCTGCTACGCTTGCCTTCCCTTGGAATCTACAAGACATATATAGGCTCACTTAGAATGAATTTTGTGTACTCACTCCCTTCCTTTACCTTTGACGGGTGGAATTTTTTTTAGCACTGACCGCAAATGCATCATAATTGTGCAGTTGTGTATATACCTGCTTGTATAGATGCCTTTCCCATATCTATCCAAATAACCCGACCCTCTGTCAGCTGCATCCATCTGATCCCCACAAACTTTTTAATCTCATCTGCCTGCCTGAGTTTCTGCTGCCCCCTGCTATGCTTGCCTTCCCTTGGAATCTACAAGACATATATAGGCTCACTTAGAATGAATTTTGTGTACTCAATCTCTAACTATACCTTTGTCGGATGCATTTTTTTTTTATTTAGCACTGACCTCAACACATTATGATTGTGAAGCTGTATATACACATTTGTATATTTAGGAGAGAGGAAGACAGCAAAGAAGCATGAATAAAAGATGTCTTGCTCTAGGTCAACTTCCTTCTAGCCTAAAAATTTTGTATGCACTGATGAACCTGCAGCCAACCAATAAATTATTTTGAAAGCAACATGTCTCTCTTTAACACTCATTTGGTAACATTAGATAATGCCCAAATGTACTAAAAAGTGGCACTGACAAACCGAGATTTTCTAGTTGCCGCGTTCACCTTTACACGGCCTCGAAAAATAGTGGCTCATGAGGAATAGAAAAATCAAACGGTTTTCTGCAAAAGCTGCTTTGAAAGGTGGCCACTGTTTGCAGCATTTTGCAGTCTCATTCAGAAGCAAGCCAACATAATCTGCAATCTGTAGACATGCATACAATAATATGTGCCTTATACTTTGAAATGTACCAGACTTTAACCAGTCATAAAACAGCGTGCTGAAAAGGTATGTATAGTAAAGCCTCCTTCGTTGATGATACCCATAGTTTGCATGGAAACATCTGCACTAGAACCTGCATGACGTTGAGTTAATTGGCCTGCTGGTTGAATATGCCACCAAAATGCTGGTAATACAATGCACTTCGTCGGTGCTGGGGTCAAGTCTGGAAATATAAAGTTGGGATGATTTAATTGTGAAATCTTGCTGCTGAATTCACTGCAGGCTAGAATGTAACAGGATTAAAGGGCAGCTGTAGACGTAAGAGCAGCCCACATTGTCACGGCATCTTATGCGTCCTAGTGCACATATCTACATACCATGCATGTTTTGCTAGTAAACAATGTAACCACAGATTTGCGAAGCTCCAAGAATGCTACACTGATGCTGTCTGAGTAGCTGCTTGTGTCGCTGAATATTGTGAAAGCCTTTTGATGGAACGAAAACTGCTTGGTGAATACTTATGCAGAGTTAGGTTGGTCAGGAGAGCAGGTGATATGTACACCTTCGCAATTTAACCATACAAGCACAGACTGTATGATACTCATACAAATTGAAAAATATAAGGGAAGGAATTGAACTTAAGACTTCGCGGTTCGACAGTCCAAACTTCTACTACATGTGCTTTGGGCTGTGTGTGCTAGCCCGCTTGCAATCTGATCGCCCGAGCCAGGAAAATGGTACACACCCATATGGCTTGGGATAAACCTTGGCTGCCGCAATGCACCTCAAACAATGGCATGTTAGCCAGAATAGCAGGTTGGGCTTGTTGATTTTCCATCCTGAGGTAACAGCGCAAAATGTGGATGGGAGCACAAGACGAGAAGACGATGAGACATTGTGTCGTCTTCTCGTCTTGTGCTCCCATCCACGTTTTGCGCTGTTACTTCAGAATGTCACGTGCCTGCCCAATATCTACATAATTGTCACACGAACCACTTTGTGTGTATTTACGACTACTTGCACAACACCGTTGCCACCCACTGATGACGAGCAACTGAACAGCAGTTTTTCACGTACACTCCGCTGCCATTAATTACAAATGCTAACACGCTACGACTTCCCATACCACCCCACCCAACCTCTGTGTGTAATGGCTCAACCTTTGGTGCGTTTGCATGTTCTCGGGATACTGAAGAAATCCATGGTACCAATTAGTAGACTCAAGCAACTTAATCTGACCTACATCTGGTGAGAATATTACAACTCTATCCATGTATACACAGATCTGTATCACCACAAGCGTCGCCTACAATTGTGGTGATGCCACTGAGAACATGACATTTTTTTTTTAGGGCATAATTCTCCACAAACCGCTGCTGAGCTTGTGGCCCCTTGGTAAGAGGCTTTCCACATCTATGGGAAACCACTTTAGAAGTAGTGTGCATTCACAGTTTCAAAGCCTGCATTACAAATTTTTGGAAGTTTTCAACACCACACCCTTACCAGCCTTTGGCCTTTGGCACTACACATCACTGAGTTCCTTATATCTACTTGTGCTCAAGGCCACAAGGTAGTGCTTTAGTGGATCCATACCGACTTGCCAATTATATGCCATTATGCACGCTTTCTCCATAGACTGCATCTAAATGTGGTTTCACACACAAATATTTACACTTAATTGGACAGGCGGACTGCCCAGAATGTTCCACATGTGACATTACGGAGACTGTGGAGCGTGTACTAGTGGTGTGTCCCAGTATATGCGTGCAAAACAATAACTCGAGTTACTTCTTTGAAGTGTTTTGGCAACAGGCCTCTCTCAGAGGACTTATTGGCCGGTTGGCCAGAAATGGAAAGCTCTACAGGCAGTGCAGGCTTTCATGACACAGGACTTGACTCCTGACTGTGGTGCAAGTTACTATTCCTGTATATATTTTAATCAAGTCACGACCCTCTTTGTTCTTCTCTTTCTGTAGCAGGTCAGATATTAAACTTTTAAGCCGTCTTTCCAATCAATAACACTTGCGTGAATGCATTTCTCCTGGATGGTTGATCTGGTAATCACACCACTGTAATGCAAGGACGTGGGGCGTATGAGCTTTTGAGGTGAACAATTTTTACCCTAGAAATGTCTTTTAAATGATGTGAAGGATTCTGAGCTCTGCTCAACATGATCCTCCACTTTGGAGTCTTCATCAGGTTCTATGGGACTAGAGTGCTGTGGAAAGAACGTGATCAAAGTGGAACCAAGGGGCCTGTTCTGGGTGGTACGATATGCTTGTAGGGGCACCTGTTGTGCTGGCCTCACGGTATCGTTCAAAATAAAAAAAAAAATACAAAAATGCGCATATTACTGCTATGAGGGCAGTCTGGCAGGAAACAATCAAATAGAACTGGTGGCTTCTGCGAGTCGAGTAGTTCTCAAATAGGCATATCTGTAAGGCTACAAATCGCAACTGCTTTTACTGCCTTTATCACGCGACCTACACTTTTTTTTTTGCCAATGCACTGGGCCAGCGGTTTTGCGTCGGTACGACGCATCGTTTGAGGTGAGCTTTCTTCGTTTCCGGTCCATGCCGAGGCTTCGAATGACGCCGAGGTTCATTTAGGACTTCCAGTAGAAAGTAGTACGAACACATGAACCCAATCGGTGTGCCAAAACTTGTGAAAGCGAACGTTACTTCCACTCGGAGAAGCCGTGCTGCAATCTCGCGACGCACACGGTTGGCATAGCGAGCACTCAAACCCGCACAACACGCCTAAACCCAGAACCTAACGGTGACAGGAAAAATAGGCGAAGTCTTAGCACTGTAGACGTTGTAGAAAGGTTATGAAAGAGTCGTCGGGAAGGTGGGGGAGCAAAGCTTCTTCTTCTTCTTCTTCCTTGATATTTGGCACATACCCACGAAGGGGGATTGGCCAGGGTTCAGTGTGGACTGCCAAATGTCCTACACAAACTGAATTAGTGTAATAAAGTAATTGACAACTAAACAAAAACAAAAGGTTTTAGATCACAAAAGTTATTGAATGAAAAAATATGATGCAAAAATTTGTAGTTTTGTAAATTTGGAATGCAATTAGCAGGGGAATCTGTCCGTAGCTGTTATGTAGTTATGTAAGTACTGACAAATTTGAGGCAACGCAAATCCTTTCGCACTCGCACCGAAGGAGAGTAGAAGCGGGACCGATAACGTAAATCCCAAGCGTGCAATTGGACTTTCTAAATGCACCCTCCTCTGATATGAAAACCTTCGGCAAGCGAGAAGGAAGTGATCGATATTTTCAATTTCACCGCAAGCCTCACAAAGGTTTGCGGGGATGATCCCGCATCTACATAAATAAAGATTTAAGCGAGGAATCCTGCATCTCAGAAGAGTCATCGTAACCTCACACTGCCGTGATTTACATGCTCGAACTTTCCATGAGTATGTGAGATGCTGGTATTCGGCTGTAGATAGCAAAGAATCATTGCATGTAGCGGCTAGGTATTGATATCGTTGGAAACGGGACATTCCAAAAATGGTGATATTAGGAATGGTACAAGAAACAGATGCATCAAGAGCTGATTTAGCCAGGAAATCTGCAGTTTCGTTATGAAAAATACCGCTGTGTCCGGGGACCCAGATGAAGCGTATTTCTTTCACCCACCCCGGTATGAAATACTTTAGTGAGCGGATCAACTGAGCATCCCGTGCTGACTCCAGTAACAACAAAACAGAAAGAGAGTCTGATAGAAAAATTATTTTTGATTGACTGCAGGGAACTTTTAGCAGCGCTAGCCCAATTGCCATAAACTCTGCTAGAAATATCGGTGTGTAATCCGGGACACGCACCGAAAAACTCCAGGAAAGAGACTCCGAAAAAATTCCAATCGCAGCTTTGTGTGCAATCACAGACGCATCAGTGGCAATTACAGCGTGATCAGGGAACTTTTCAAGGTGTTCACATAGGAGACTGGATATTAAATTTGAGGGCAAGTGCTTCACATTAGATGGAAATATAGAATCATAATTTATATCCACAAAGGACGTTGAGCAACCAATAGGACATATAGAAGCAAGGTCCACACCAATGTTTGTTAAAATGCTCTGCGTATAAACAACCTGGGGCTTGCAGTCCCTTGGCCACTGGTGAGTGAGAAAGAGGGCGGGGTTTGACACAAAAATAGGTATAGCCACACCGGGAGTAGTCTCAAATGATCGCAAGAATGATCTGACAGTTAGAAGGTGGAAACGGGAGTTAAGGTCCGGAATGTGGGCCTCCAAGTACAGAACAGTGGTAGAGACTGACTGTGGAAGCCCTAGGCAGAGGCGCAGCGCCCGTCTTTCTAAAAGCAGCAAAGGATGTAGCTTATATTTTGGACACCCAGAAAAAAGAATGCAGCCGAATTCCAGAATCGGTCTCACATAGGCTTTGTACAAAAGTAGAAGAGTATCTCGACGCATACCAAATTTCCTGTTACTTATCCGTGTCAGCCTACCAAGGGCACGTTCACCTTTCCGAGCATTAGACTTGATGTGAAGCCTCCAATCCATAGTAGCATCATACGTAATGCCTAAATACCGCACAGATTCCACTTGAGGTATGACATCTGAGCGGTAGTTTAACGAAACATATAAGGGGGTTACGGTTTTAAAAACTAGCACACTACTTTTGGACACATTTAAAACCAATTTAATTTTGTCAAACCAGACCTCAAGTGCATTTAGGTAAGCCTGTAGTGAACGATATAGGTCATGAATATCTTTTGCCGAGGCGAAGAATGCTATGTCATCTGCATATACATATACAGTGACTTCAGGATGAACCGGAATATCGCACATTAATATATTAAAAAGGAGTGGGGAGAGCACAGAACCCTGAGGCACCCCTCTTGTCTGTGCATAGGTGTCTGAGGTTAATGTGCCATCAGTGCAAAAAAATTCTCGTCCTTTCAAAAATTCCCTGATCCACGCATAAATGTAGAACTGAGGACGTAATAATGACAACTTGTTTAGTAGAATGGAATGTTCAATGCTGTCATAGGCCTTAGCAATATCGAGCGTCACTAACGCTGATACCTCCTTGTTGTACATTGCAAGGCGAATCCTACTTTCTAAATCTACATGTGCAGACCATATTGAGCATCCATTGCGGAAGCCTATTTGGGAAGAACTCAAAGCATTAACCTCTGAGATATGCTTTGAGAGGCGGCCATGCACAATTCTTTCTATTAATTTTACTAGATTCGAAGTCAAAGCTATCGGCCGAATGTTTTCAACATGAAATCCTTTACCAGGGTCTTTCAAGAGCAATATAATTTTCGCCACTTTCCAGACGTGAGGCAGCCATGCAGATTCTAATGATTCATTAACCAGATCCAGGAGATCCTGAGTGAAATCATTTGCTAAAATTTTGACCATACCTACCGTAACCCCGTCCCAACCTGGAGCCGAGTTTCTCATGGAAGAAATCACAGATAGTAGTTCTGACCTATCAACCTCAACATACTCTGAGCAGGAAATGGGAGCGTGCAAGGGAACTCTGCACTGCTCCTGGAAACGTAATGCTAGTCCTTGCGCAATTTGTTCTAACTCATCCTTTGCCTCCTGTGGGGACAACACTACTGAACTTAATGATTGTGAAAGGTGCGAGTTTCTATTTCGTTCCATGAAACGATACAAAGCCTTCCTGTGCTTAGGGTTTGACAAATAAGTATTTAAATTTTCGTTGTACTCGTCCTTTGCCTGCGCTATGGCTCCTTTGAATGACGCCGAACAAAATTTGTAGTTTATCCAGTTTACTGGGATCTGGTTATAAGAGAGGCTTTTCCATGCTGCTTTTCTACGGCGGAAGGCTTTCTCACACGCGTCATTCCACCATGGGGATGGCGACTTATTGTTTACTGTAGACCGCACAGTGAACTGGGAATCTACAGTAGCATTCGCGATTGAGGAAAATACCTTTTGTGCTTTGTCGGTCCTACATGAACAAAGGTTTGATTTGAGGGAGGAGCGTAGTGAAGCTGCATATTTGGCGTTGTTTACTAGTTTACGGTCCAAAGTTCTATCTCGTGTTGTGCTCATCATGATGGTAAATGTTATTGGAAAGTGGTCGCTAGACGTACCACTATCTACTGTGGACCATCCTCCTATACCTATCCCACCTGCTGCCAGGGATAAATCGACGACAGATTGTGAATTTCCGCGCATGAAGGTTATAGCCCGAGAATTGCAGCAGCGCACAGCATTTGACGACATCCACGTCCATAACAGCTGTCCACATGCGTCGGAGTAGTTATCCCAAAGAGTATGGTGCGAGTTAAAATCACCTGCAATAACTACCCTATTAGAATTTGTAAGTAATCTGTCAAAATAGTCTGTGCTACGTACACCTGTGGGGCAGTAGACGTTAGCGACTGTGACAGGGCCACAATGCGGCAATGTGATATCTACAGCCAAAATCTCACACTCAGGATTCATTACTGTTTTGCTTATTTTTGCCCGGTGACATAATTTTGACGATATCAAAGTTAATAAACCACCGCCCCTACCGTTTACACGATCGGCGCGGAAAACATGATATTTCTTTAAGGTAAATGACTTTGCGGGGGAGAGCCAAGTTTCTTGCAAAAGCACTATGTCTGGTTTATGTGTTGAAAGGAGAAGATATAAATCTGGAAGTGAAGATATAATAGAGCGACAATTCCACTGCAGAACTTGTACACCTGCCATGATTACTTATCTAAAATTGAGGCCGCAATAGCCTCTTTTAACACATCGGTTTGCTGTGAAACTTTGGAAGGTCCTTTTTTAGTTTTGGTCTGAGAAATGGAGGACTTAGAGGGTGAGCTAGAAGCACGGCGCTTTTGAGTAGGGCATGCCATTTCAACCTCATTAGAGCAAAAACTTTTGCGAGAAATGCCTACAGGGACACTGTCGATTGGGTGCACTTGAGCCAGCACCAGAGGAGAATCTGCATTTGAACTTTCAGTACAGGTTTGAGATGAAATAGATGCTGGAGTCAGCACAGGTTGAGGTGGGCAAAGTGACTGGCTACCAACAATACTAGACAAAGCTTCAGTAAAGCTGGTAAGCATACGGTCAACCACGACAGAAAGGGCTTTTTCAACCGTTTTCACAATTGCGGTAGACAACGTGGTCTCAAAGTCTGGAGTAGAAGGGCGCACACAGTTGGCATAAGTGTGCCTTTTCCGATCAAGAAGGGCATAAGCATCTGCTCGAGAGCAACGATTCTCTTGAATTAATTCTAGTAACGCTTGCTCCTGAGATCGTTTCTCACAACTGGGGTCATCAGCCGAGTGCTCGTTACTGCACAGACAACAGCTAGGTCTTGCAGCGGTACAGCTATTAGAAGAGTGTCCTTCCCCACACACCCTGCATCTTGTCGCAGACTTACACGCTCGTCCACTGTGTCCAAATCGCCAACAGTTGGTACATTGAAGGGGGCGAGGACGTAGCGGGTCAATGCGATAAATAATTGGCCAAATTTTTAACTCAGATGGACACATGAGACCGGCAAAGGTTGTTATAACTGACTCTGTAGCAACACGCACCCCGGCCACTATGCGAGAGCAGCGATACACTGAAAGAACACCAGTTCCTGCGTCCTGAAATTCCTCCAAAATTTCTTGAGCAGTAGATGCAGGATCCACTCCCCGCACAATACCCTTAGTGCAAGCCAGCTGTTCAGGAATAAAAGCTTTTACAGGAATCGATGTAAAAGAACTGCAGCGTAGCAGATCTGACACACAATTAATGTTTGCAGATTTGCAAACTATACCTCTTCTCCCGAAAGGTCGCACCTCAGAGATATCAAGGTAGTGATCCGTCAGAGTTTTGAGTTGCTGCTGAATAGCTTTCGGATTTTTCATTTTCAGCATTCCATCGCCTATCGGTATGAGTGCGACAGGAATCACATCGACGCCATTTTTTGCAAATGATTCCAGAGGCAAGCTTTCATTCGGCAGGCTGGCGAACCAATCTGCCGAGCCCCCTCCCGGGGTGGTGAAAGACATGCCTGTGCGCAAGGTAATGACACCTTTACATTACCAAATCCTATAAAGCTAGCCTGAACCCTGATCAAAACCCCCCTGAACGTGGAAAGGCCTCACCACGAAGAAGCTCAGGCACCGAACACCTTGAGGACTCCCAAGACAGGCAGATCAGAAATCGACGTCTTCTTATTCTGCTCAGCTCGCACGATCGCAACCCGTGAGGAGATGGGAGGCTGGACTTACTATTCCACTGCGCTTACTTGCGGTGTGAGTGATCTGGCTGCAATCACACTTTCATTTTCTATCTGCTTGTGACTGCTACTCAAAGACGGCTTCCAATCCTATTCCAATCTTCCAATCTTATTTGTTGTTGTTGTCTTCTTTTTCTTTTTTTTTTTTTTCTTTTTTGAGAACATTCGTGATGGAGCAAAACGTCTTCAGCAGTCTCATACCACCGGTACAACGTGCGACAACGCGTTGGGTGAAAGGGCCACCCAAGTACAATGTACCAACTTTTTTTTTTTTCTGTTTCCGGCTTTCCGAGTAGTGCCATAGTTCAGGTCATCCAGCCGAAATAAAGGAAGCGAAGCTCGACACGCTATTCTCAGTGATGCAGCGCGGAGGCGAGCAATTAATTTACGAGTACGCGCCGCGGCGCCCGCTCCTGAAACACTCCACCCACCACTCGGATTGAACACACTTGTCGATTTCTTTGACCTGAAACCGTATTTACATCGTATCTTTAATGACGCCACGAATAAAAAAAAATTACAGCAGCGGCCGCACAACCACGTTGTACCGGTGGTATGAGACTGCTGAAGACGTTTTGCTCCATCACGAATGTTCTCAAAAAAGAAAAAAAAAAAAGAAAAAGAAGACAACAACAACAAATAAGATTGGAACCATTGTCATTTGGAGTACCCGGCGGAGCGAGGTATAGTCGTCGTTACCGAAAACCTGAACTTGAGCGTCACCTCTCGCTGTTCCAGAGCGCAGCGAGAAGCAGACACCACCCGTCCTCCTCCGCCGCCGCCGCCGACCGCGCGTCACGTGACAGTAACGAGGTATTGCCCGGGTACAGATTGTTGAAGAAATGCGTTTGCGTGAGCGAATAATTGATATAGTATATTTTTATTTGCTAAATTTAACAGGAACCTATTATTTTATGGAAAATAATGATTATATCTGCGTTTCCAAATGGCTAAACATGACGTAGGCGAGTACTTCTAATTCCGGCCTACAGGGTCGCATAGTCGCTTCAGGAACGCAAAAATGCTTTGATTTCAGAATGGTATTATTAAATGCAGAAGCAATATTTCGACGAGATATTTTGGAATCGGCATGCCTAATGTTTACTGAAGCAAGGAAAATTGCTACTGGGCAGCTGCATTTTCGTTTCACGACCCCTTTAACTATTCACCCAGACAGCTGCGGAAAGCTTATCCAAGTTTCCCGCCCTTTTGATAGTCAGGCGTACTTTACATGATTGAGATTTCCGTACGGTTGGCCTAATAAACGGTATTTAACCACATGTTCCTTAGTGTCGAACTGCGTTGAGCTTTCGATTGAAACCTTCGATAATACACCTTTGGGGCGTTCGGGCCCACTGCCGGCCAAGCAGGCTCAATGGTCGTCAACAGAACATTCGGGCGCACGGAAGTTGAAACCTAAATGTAAAACTCCAGACAGCGGGTAATGACTCAATACATGCACACTGAAGTATCTAAAGAATAGAAAAAATTGTTTACGTGCCGTACAACACGAGAGCACACGGCTGACACGGCGACACAGCTCTCACGACTCCCACCATGAAGGACGACGACCAGCCATTTTGCTACTAAAAGCAACACAAAACCCACAAAACAATAGTCGGATGTGACGTTTTTCCTAAACCGGATAAGACGTCGGGGTTGCAGCAAGCATTTTGCTCCTGCAACCCGGTTGCAGCAGACGGCGCCTTTGTTTGGAATGTGTGGTCGTGTGAATCGCGATTTTTGCGCCGTGCACATTTCGTGCCTCAGTGCTCATCTTGCAGTTTCTTCATGGATTACGTTAGTAACGAGCGAACACTGGCGCCGCTGCGATCGCCGCAGTCTGACGTCACGGCAAGGACTCCGCCAGCCGGGCTGCTGCTCCCATAGAGAAAGAGATTGGTAAAGAGCGGTCACTCGGCGAAAACTGGCCCCAGGAAATGACGCGCGACTTTTTGCGCTGCCGCCGATTGATGGATGGCGGCACCAACATGCGCATGCGCGGACGCGCGCGCGACGGCACTTGCTGCAGCGGTAGCCCGCCGGAGCAGACGACAAGAAGTTGTCGAAGGGTGCGGTTGGGTGATTGTGCCTCGCCGCGCTTGTACGGCACAGACCTCTCGTGGGCTGCTGCGCGGAACGACAGCGGTTTGAAACGACGGCAAGGTGAGCAACGTTTTTTGCTTAACTACGCTGCATTTCAAGAAGTTTATGCTGACCATGCCGGCCGGTGCCAATAAGTTTCGCAGCTCGTGAACAGGCGCGCCGGCTGTTCAGGCGCAGTTCGTTACGCCGTAACTCTGGCGGTTCCCAACCGCGCCGAGGTGTAATATGTTGTGCTCCCGGGAAACAGCGTCATTTCGAACAGTTTAGCTCGTCACGCTTGACAAAATGGCATGTGAAGGCACCAAGGCACGCCGCTGCGCTAAAATGGCGTGTTCGCCGGCCGGTGCGGCCATGCTGACGCAGTTTACCGAACGGCTAGTTTTGCTAAGTGTCGCGTTTAGCAGAGCAACAGTAAAGTGAGAAATGTTTCATTCTTGACTTTCTTGTCAAACTACGCAGTATTTCAGGCAGTTTAGCTCAGTACGGCGGCGACTGCGCTTCACAAAGTCGCACGTGAAGGGCAGCCAACAGGCATGACAAGGCGCTCGCCAAAATGGCTCGCCGGCCGCGACGACATGTGACATGGCGTGAGGTTTTGCGAACGGCTAGTTTTGCGTGCTGTAGCGTTTTACAGGGCAACCGCAAGGTGACAAATGTTTCATTCTTGTAAAACTGCGAGGCATTTCGGGCAGTTTAGCTCAGCGCGGTGGTCTGCGCTTCACAAAGTCGCGTATGCAAGGCAAGCCAACATGGCGTGCTCGCCGGCCGCGGTGAGGCCAGGCCGCGGTTTTGCGTGGTGTCGCGTTACTTTTAACGAGACAACGTTAAAGTGAAAAATGTTTTATTATGCGGCAAGCTTCATTGCTTCAGCTGTTCAGTGCTCTTGAGGAATATTGTTAGTTTAGTGGCTGTCATTTCACGCTCTGTAGAAATGCATTTTCAGATAGGTTCGGTTAGCCTGCATTTCCTGACCTCTACGTTGCAAGAGTAGCTTTTGTATCAATTTTACGAATGACAGCTTTTCTGTTCTGGACCATTACCCACCCACATGCACAGATGTGTGCGCGGTGCAGTGGCCTTACATTTCATTGCAACCTTCTGCATCATGTTCATTCCTTTTCCAACAGCACTGCATGGACCCACGGACTGCAGCCGAAGCACGGCAGATGTGACGAGTGAATGGTGTAGCCTTCCCTCAAGCGTCGGTACTCCTCTCTGTCCTGGAAAATACAAGTTACCCTTGCTAAGGTAGCCGCGACTGGGGCTGTGTAGTTAATGTATACTGCCTGTTTTGTTACATCTCATTTTCAATAATTCGGAAATCAGTTATGCTATTTTTTGTCTCTGCCTAAGTGCTGTTTCTCACCTTGTGTATTTTTATTTTTTCGTATTGTGCACATCGCCTAATGTGTGTCAAGTATTGTCAATGCATCCGTCTCCATCTGTTGCATCTCTTGTGTTTTATATGCAGCAAAATAAATTAATTTCACAAAGCACTTGGCGTCTTTTCTGCAATACTGTTTTGCAAAGGCTGTGGCGCAGCTGCGTTGATGGCCAGTTTAGAGAACTGGGAAGCTATTTTTCCTGTTAAGAATGCTGAATATAAATAGAAACACTAGCAGACCATTTAAAACCAAAATAATGCGCCAAAAGGGCAGGGAAGGGCGCAGCGCGTGGCTAGCATTCAAATCGCGCGCCTTTCAGCAAGACCGGAAGTAGTTGCCGCCGGCCGCTTGGTGCACTGCAGTCAAATGGGCCGCTGGGCCCTATGGGAGTGTCCGCTCTTTACCAATCTTTTTCTCTATGCTGCTCCTCCCGGCCGATGCCGGCTCCTTTCGTTCCTATTCGCTCACGAATAATCATGATGGTATCTTATTGCTCAGTGCGCAGTGAAAATCACTGAAGAAAGCCGGTGTAAGCTTCCACTTTACCCAAAGTTGTTCAAAATGAAGGCGGTTAGATTGATAAAGTTAAGAATGGGGAAGCAACCGTCGGCATTGCCACTAGTGTGCAGTAAGCACTTCAAAAAGGAAGACTGTGTAGCCGGTGTACAAGATACTAGGTAAGCCGTACGTGTAGCGACGCTTTTACGGGCTTTTTGTCAACTAGTTTTTTTTTTTTTTTAATTATTAGTGCACAAGAACAAAACTATTGCCAGACGCTGTTCCATCCGTCAACATTCCCGTGCGTCCTAGCGATGCAAGGCGATCGCTCCCGGGATCGACGAAGCGGCGGCGTAAGTAAATCAGCCATTGCTCAAACTTGTCTTTGTGTCAGTGAGTGCTCAGACATTTTGCTCAGTAGCGGAATGTCCAAGCTGAATCAACTGTGACTCTGCTTAAGTTTTTGTTTAAAATGTGTCTCACGGCAGTGGTGTTCTCGTGTGCATTCATGCCGCGAAATTTGACACAGTCCGCACAGCTGTGCTGGTCTTTTTGTTTGAATGCTGATATTTTCCAAGTTTTCCAAGACATGGGGCGCAGATTCAATGCAACGCGTCCCTAAAAACAGCACTTCAGTAACGGTTGTGATAGGGAATTTTTTTTTTCGGGCTCCGTGAAGCCCTGCCTTAGCTACGTCTCAGATTTGTGTGCTATGCAACAAGCGTGGCTTTAAAGTGCACGTGATGTGCAGCTGCTCTGCGCTTTTCTGAGGTAATGCCCAAACTTCGTTAAGGCCTTGTTTCAGTGTTTTTTGAGGTTGTAGCCTGAATCTCTCTATCTGATTCGAGGTGAAAGAGGCGTTCCCGCAAAGTCGTACCAGTTCTGCGCACACGTAGAGGCTTTGACAACATACAAGAATGGGGACAGTAGTGAAAATTCGAGCGCCGTTCCAATGGACGATGCTACACAACTAGAAGAGGAGGTGGAAGTTATAGATTGAGACGGTATGTCTACCTATGGATACGCTATGCGGCCACTATTCCTTTGTGATGATTCACATTGACGTGAATAATTTTTATCAAGCATTCAGGAAAAAGAACAACATTTATATATCCCGCATTGTCTTTAGTTCTGACCATGAAACTGAAATACATGAGTAAGCTATAATCGTGATAAATTATCGGCTTTTGCTTCCTCAGCACTACTATTGATCAAAACAAACAATTAATACCTTAAACAATCTCTATATTACTGCAGTAAATTCGAGTGGAGAGCTTGTTACAACATAAAAATGAAGTAATAAAACCGCAAGTCATCCGTAGATACACGAGGAATTTTCTTTTATCTAGCCACGTCACCAAATGTACATGAAAATACTGCATTTCAACCTTATCACTCTAAGCATAATGTTACCCTAAGAACAGAGAAGGACTGGCCTGTTTAAATAAGACCCATTTTTCATTCTCTTCACATATGGATTCAATGAGCTGTTTGTAGTATTTAACAAAACGAAAAAGTTTTCAATGCGTGACGGAAATTTAGTGGTATCTCTGTATCTGTAAAGAGTGGTTTAGATGGCATAATAATTCTGTCGTTTTTTTTTTCTCAAGGACCAACACACAGCGCTAACCAAAGCACAGGATGTTCTGAAGGTATGTAATACAGTTTTATACACTGTTTGCCTGTTTCACCTGCAGCTGTTTTTTTTTTTTTTGACAGAGTTTGCGCTTTTCTCTTTTCAGGAGTTACCGTGAAGGTTCAGAAGCTTTTCAAGGACGCAGGGAATCAGCTCAGTGCGAATGACATCTTCAAGCAAAAACAGCTAATAACGGTTGCAAAAATCATTGACGAAAGTGGTTTCTTTGCTTCATTAAGGCAGCGGCGACTTGTTTCGCACGCTTTGTCCACATAGGAATTTATGCTCCTCAGTGAAAGGGAGACTGGAAAGAAATTTGCAAATTAGCAGTGCCCCCAAGACATCCCATGCGCGCACGGCTGCGGCGCAATAGGCAGAGGCGAACGGAATGACGGAAATGTTTACGAAGACACGGTTAATAACTCATTTTTCTGGCCATCAAAATGCATGTTGCTCTTGGCAAATCATGCGTAATTGCTTTTCAAAAATGCTCGACAAGTAAGATGATTCTAATAAAGTTTTAATCAGTAGCCTCTTTTAAATAGATATACGTGCACTAATTTCACATCGCGCAGTCCATAATGCGCGCTCTAAGCAACGTCCACAGCAAAACGGTACAAATTTATCGCGTCGCAAGCATATAGACCTATCTTCATGGTTGTATTACGAATGTAATACAATCATGAAGATAGTGACTCCACGCACATCATCAGTTTCAAGGGACGACGCACGAAAGGCTCCTGCCGCGGCGATGGCACCAGCTGCGCCCGTCGCGGCGAGCGCTCGGGCAGTCGCGAGACTTTCGCTCACCGCGACGAGCCCATGTTTCGTGTTTTGAAAGCAAGAGGAATCATTATTAAATACTTTTTTTCCCTGACACTCGATCGGTGCTGTCTGGGTTGTTCATAACGCTTTGTTATGAGATCAACCGAGGCCGCAGACTCGAAGCTACGCGGCAACCCGGAGAAGCCAGAGCGATCCGCGCAGGCAGTCCTTGCCGTGACGTCACGTCGGGCTGACCGCCAGAGGGCGCCACTCAAACTTCTCGGGGCTAATAGGCTTCGTGCATCCACGGAAGTTGAAAGCCTGCAGATCCCGTCGGTCTCTCCGTTCATTCTGCAACAAATAATATTTGCGTGTTGCTTCACAAACAGGGCGTCTTGGATTTATTTTTGAAGCATGAATGGTGCACAGTGTGGCATACTAGAAACCAAGAGCGTATGTAAAAGGCCTGTGTATGGAGGTCGTGATTTGGTTCGTGCTGCCATGGGAGATTATTCTCAACGTGTAGGTGGTCTTGGCTTTCGTTTTGAAGGTTGCGGTGTTTATGTAATCACCGTATGTGATCGCTTGGCTGATTCACCTTCAGGGGCTCCCCCACGCACTAACATTAGAGGAGAGGAGAGGTGTCAAAACCTGGGAATTCACGAAGTGCTTGCAAGAGTATGGACGGAGGTCTGGTTGTACCTGGAGCGGGCATGTCGCCTCTTTAACGAGCAGAAGTTCTCGGAGCTCTGGTGTCGGCCGCCTGTTATTTTTTTTTTTGTGATGGGTGGCAGACTTTGCTTTGTTGTGATTTCATTTAAATATCTATGTTTGGGGGCATGACATGGATGGTATAAGTAGGATAGAACTTAAAGAAAACAGCAGTTGCTAACAATGAACAATGAATGTTTCCCGGCACTGAACGGCAAACAATCAGTTTTTGATGTGTAAGTACACCAAACAAGCAAGAAGTATTGAGAGTATTCTTCAGCTGGTAATTTTGTCTGATGGTTAGCTTCTTATTTAGGTAACCAGAAAGACCTTAAACAGACTATTTTCTGTGACGAAGAAATTGTGCATGGAGTTACTGCAGACTTAAGTTGTATCCGAGACTATAGAGGGGAAGCAGTTGTTATATTTATTTTTGGTGATGTGGTCGCATAGGACAAGCAATATTTATGACTCTGACACTGATGAGAAATTGCAAATGAACACTTTACACAAGGGCAGAGGTCGTACTTATGAAAAAGAAAAGAAAGAAACTAAAGAACAAGGACTACATAAAATGTGTTGAGAAACTATATGGCATTTCAGGTTACTAGCAAACCTAAGAATGCTGCAAAACATGTGCACCTTTGCACCATGATATAACAGATCAACATAAAGCTATACACGTGCAGCCTTTTATGAAATGCACACAGAAATTCCCAGTGCTCCTGCTGCTATTGGAATAAACGGTAGAATTTCACCCCTGGTGGGCACTTCACGCAGGTGCATTGAGCATCCAATGATGCAATATTGTATGCGTGACATTGCGAAATCCTTACAACTGCAAACATACTGCCTTATGCCGCCGTGAAACAGCAAGGCATAGGCTTCCGCTGGGGATCACATAGTGTCGCTTCCATCTTGTGGCATGATTGTTATACTTGCACCGTGGCTCTGTCGCTTTGAAGCTAGGATTGTTATTGTATTCGCCGTACTCTCTTTCATGAGGAAGTCATAGTTTCTTCCACCATAAGCCAGCTAAATACAATGTGTCCCTTTGCATACATGCTCGTCTCCCAGAGCTATTAATAAAATTCTCAGTAGTGTGCAAAAAAAAAATAACATTCGTTAAGGAGTTGACTTAGAAAAACAAGGGGGCTGTACATACCCCTTAGGTTGAGTGTTGGGCATCACTGCATCACTGACCTTCATTTTAATGGTGGGCTCGTTACTGCCCGCTATCTAGGCAGCGGGCAGTTACATCATCTTTTACTGTCAAGTTTCAAAGATATTCAGAGCAACATTCCTATTTTGAAAATTTACATTTTAAAATGTCCTGCCGTGTTTCTTACCCCTAAAGCTAGGTATACTTTTTTTATCTGGACGCGGAGTGTTCGACTGCCACAAAGAAAATATAGTCGAAAAAAGTCAGCAGACTGTCCTTCAGATGTGAAGCATTTGCTACATTGTACAGAAAATGCTTTGGACTTCTGCACACTATGCCATTTCATACACAACATGCAATGCTGCCAAAGGCAGTATGCCTGAGTACCGACTGCATTCGTGCCTGAGAAACAGTTTGTCCTACATCCAAGTCCAAAGTGCAGACATGGATCGTCCAACTAAGCTATGGAGACATCTATCTTAACACTGAGCGTATTCATCAGTGCCACCCTTGACTACAGCAACGGATGCAGAATTACCAGCATTACCGTATCTGTCATGTGGAATGTGATGAAACAGCGAAGCAGTGTGAGAACCTCCTTATAGTGCCAATGGCATCAAGACTACCAGAACAGAAGCTGTCATTAAGTTACTGGCCAGACAAAAGAAAGGAAATCAGCAGCTCTTTATGTAGCCAACAGCCACTGTGACTAAACAATGTTGAGGAGAATGTTTTCTCTTCTTAGTTCGTAGTTCTGGTAAATGGAGAATGAGGTGTGCATTTTTTTTACCTAACAGACTATTTGAGAGAAAATAAAACAATCCTACTTACTGAAAATGAGGTTCAGTCATTTATTCGTCTTAATAAGCTTTGGCGGGTCGCGATGGTTCGGTACATACATCGCCACTAACTGCTCAGATGCTTTAAACTGAAGGAGGAGTCAAGAAAATGTGCAATAAGGAACTGTGACATCAAAGTTACACAGGCCTACGCGAATGGTATATAACAACACGAGCCCTTTCAAAGCAGTTATTTTCATAGCTGCAGATAAATCAAGTCATAAATGTACGGCACTGCAGTGTTCTAAAAGGTGAGAGAATTGTTATTTTGAATCTATGGAGCAATGACCTGTAGTAGATGATTTTGGTGCACGAAATGCTGTTTTAAATACAATAAAGGTTATACACATATATTTCATGCAGAACTTTACAACGAACAAAACATTTTAGAAATGTTGCAAACAAGGTCCAGCCATATGTATACATTGAGCATTATCGGCAGGTGGCCAGCTTCCACGATACACACGTCTTAGGATCCGGGATTTAGAACTGACATGAACAGTCGTTCCTTCAGGAAGAACGTTAGTCAGTGACTAACGTTCTTCCTGAAGGAACACCAACCGGAACGACGCCCCTTTTTATACTGGTATTTCGAGGTGATTAAAGTTTACCACTGCTACTAAATAGTGGTGTCGAAGTCGAGGACAACGATAAAAATGACAGCGAGATTCCATTCAACTACGCACTCGATCAGATACGAGTTTTTCGCATCCCATGTGTTGCGCTACTTGCGCTGTACACCTTACTTCCGGATGCTCCAAAGGCAGTGACTCGTGTAAATTTCGGGAAATGAAAGTAAGTACTTGCGACAGCATGTTCCATCGACAAGGGCGGGCAGACACGCATTGCAGAACTAGCGTCGCAGAGTCCACAGGTCGGAGATGGTGCTATCTGTAACTAAGAGAACGCATGGGAATATCACAGCTCGCTGCTTGACGAACAGCAGTACGCGAGGCCGAAGCTCAAGGAGTATTATAACAAGTGGAAAGGAACACGTACGGCCACACGGATACGATATTCAAACTACGATGCCAAGAAACCCGTCCGCCACCATCGCCACAGCCATGTCCGGCTTGCGAGCGATCACGGAGGCGACACTGGCGACCAGCTATCGGCCTATCGCTTGAAACGGCGACGAGAAGCGGCAGACATTTTACAAAGAAAACAAAACAAGGCTACGTCACATCCGGCAAGTTATTCCTCCTCACTTCTTTCAGCTGGCGCATGCGCAGAAGCGACGGAGCATTCCAATAAAGAAGGTCTGGTAGCGTTTCGGGGTAGCTCGGCTGGAAACGCTGATTGGCCCAAAATGTGTGAAGTCATTTATCGCGTCACAAACAACGTCATGGGTCACGTGATATTTTATGATATGTCCGGATGTAGGGCGCACGTGTTTTCCCTAGACTGTCCCTGGATTCCCCATGCTTTCCAGAGCGCCCGGACGCGACCCGGCGGCATGGCCGGCGGTGTCGGCGGCGCGCCGCAAGCAAACGGCAGCTGCCCAGCCGATGGCCGTCAGCGGAAAGGCACGAGGCCTAGCTTGCATGCAGTGCACACACCGTGGAAACGGCAGAGACGTCAAATAACATATGCACGCTTCGAGCCGCGAAGAGGTTTCAGAACCAGCTTGTCACACCACACGAATTGCCGCGGAAATCACAGTTTAATTGCCATTTTGTTCACATTGTGACGTACGCGTGACGTGTGCAGTAGGACGGAGCCAGGTTACGTAAGCACACAATCGAGTTACGCATTCTGAAGAAAAACAGAAATAAAGTGATGGAAGAAAGCTCGCTGTCGTCTGTATACTATATATTGCAGCCAATTATGAAAAACGACGATGCTCCTGCAGGAACCCAGCCGCTGCATTCCGCGATTCGGAAGCCTCGGCTTGCAGTGAGGGCGAGTGAAATATTGCCACGTAGTGGTGACAAGGCCGTACACACCAAAAGAAGACACTGGCGTGATAGTATTGAAATTAACTCTTTATTGGGCTGACTTGCGCCCGCAAAAGAACTAAGCAACTCGGCGGCGGCGATATCAACAAACGTATTCGTCCATCGTCAAATCAAGAATGCCTGTCGCACACAACAACGCTCAATTTAAAGGCGGCTGAGAACCATATAGATAACGTCGCAAACTGTCACTAGCACAACCTGGAACATTGTAGAAATATACGGGAAAGGCCGGAATCTTGGAATTCGGCGCATCTTGCGCGATAAAGGAACTGATAAAGGTGCGTCATGCGACATCGAGCAATAACAAACAAAGAATACAGAATCGATGCGCGTGCCGAAATCAGAGTGATAAGGCCGCATGCCGGTGGCCGCTAAAAAACAACAAATACAGTTTTGAAGGTTTCGCGGCATTACTCCCCGCTTAAAAAAACATCGCCTCGATGTTCCAAAATAAACAAAGCAACTAATGGCGAATTCCAATCGCAGAACTGGAGCAGCGCGCACGCTCCATGACAGAATGCCTCAATCCGGCGGAGAGCACGCTCCCAGACTCTGCGTTTCGAATACTCTTGCTCCGGCCGGAACAAGTAGGTGGCGCTCGCGAGCAAACGGAGATAAAGGGACTTTAAACGGAGACGGAGAAAGTACCCATCATTCTTTGCACTTGCCCGCGCTTTTAGTGCGCTCGCGTCGTCTGCTTTGCAAGCCTGCAGCCTTTCTTCCCTTTGATATGGAGGTTACACCAGCCGTTTACGCAATTATATCCTCCTTGCTCGAAGAGCCGAGCGCAGACACACACGGTAAGACTCCTTCAGCACTTTCTTTAATATGGAAGAAAACTTCGGTTCACGTACCGAATGTTTGCAGTCTTCCAGAGCCGAGCTGTAACGTGCGCGGCTTTTGAGTTTACACGGACGCTTGATTCTTCGACAGATGAGTCGGAACTGCTGCTCTCCGACTCACTGTCCTCAAGCAAAGCGAGCGAAAGAGCGCGACGCGAATCACCGGCCATCCATGGCGGCGGCAAATACTGATCGTCTAAGCGGCGCGTTGCAGAGACCAGAAGCCAACGCGGCGAGCCACCGGAAATGGATGCGCTAGCGAGCGCATGCGCAAGCGTCGCTCGGAAAGTCACGTCACGCAAACTTCCGGTCGGTTCCCCCGATTTCGGCGGAGCAGTTTTGACTGCTCCGCGGAGCGACCCTTGCTCGGCAATTGCTCCCGTTCTGCGTTTGGAAGACGCGATCCGTGTTCCAGATCTGCGTTTGGAAGACAATTGCTCCGAAAGGAGCAGAAAACGTTGCTCTGGAAGTGCTCCTGCTCTGCGATTGGAATTAACCATTAAACATAAACATTACAGAGTTTAAACACAACGCATTCTTTGACGCGCGTAATAAGGCTTCAGACGAACCACATGAACGATTTCTGGGGCGCGCGTTGCCGTTGTGGTGCTGTCGTACCGTGGGAATGGCTTCACAGTCCAGTCGTCCTAGTCGGCGAAGCACCTTGTAGGGGCCGAAGTATCGGCGCAAAAGCTTTTTGCTCAGTCCGCGGCGGCGAATCGGCATCTAAACCCAGACTTGATCTCCCAGTTTGTACTCAGCATCGCGTCGTCGTAAGTTGTAACGTCGGGCGTCGGTTCGTTGTTGATCTTTAATGCGCATTCGGGCGAGTCTTCGGGATTCCTCAGCGCGTTGAAGGTAGGCGGCGACGTCCAGCTTCTCATCGGTTACGTGCGGCAACATTGCGTCGAGCGTCGTCGTGGGCTCCCTGCCGTACTCCAGGCTGAACGGGGTCGACTTGGTTGTCTCCTAGAAGGCGGTATTATAAGCGAAGATGACGTAGGGTAAAATGGCGTCCCATGTCTTGCGTTCGGTGTCGACGTAAGTACATTGCAATCATGTCCGCAACTGTTTTGTTAAGACACTCCGTTAGTCCGTTTGTCTGATAATGGTACGCAGTGGTTCGTCGATGGCTTGTATGATTGTATTCTATTATGGCTTGCGTCAGCTCTGCCGTAGATGCCGTTCCCCTGTTCGTGATGAGAATTCCTGGGGCGCCATGTTGCAAGAGAATTTGTCCAACAAAAACTTTGCCACTTCTGCCGCAGTAGCATTGGGCAGTGCTTTTGCTTTGGCGTAGCGGATAAAGTGGTCGGTGGCCACGATGATCCACTTGTTACCCGCAGATGAAGATGGAAAGGGGCCGCGGGAGATCCATCCCATTATGTTGAAAGGAATGGTTGGGGGCGGTATTGGGTCAGTAGCCCAGCTGGTCTGATCGACGGCGTCTTGCGTCGGTGGTACTCACGGCGCGTTTTCATGTAATGGGCAACGTCAGCAGGCGTTGGAAATTGTGCGATTGCAGCTGTTTTCTCCAGGTCTGAGCGAACAACATCCTCGATAACGATGTGACCTAGGAACCGCACTGCCTCGTAGGAGAAGTGGCACTTGTCTGGTTTTGACGTTCGTTCCGATGACTTGATGGCTTCTAGCACTGTCTGCAGCCTTTTCAGGTGGTCTTCAAAGTTTGACGAGAAGACAATGACATCGTCCGAGTATACCAATCAAATTTGCCACTTCCAGCTAGCCAGAACTCTGTGTCATCCCATACTTGCTGTCGGAAATTCGACCACAGCTATGCACGGAGAGACTGCGCGAGTTTCAGCTGAAGAGCGGAAACAGAATATGCGCAGTGGGTTGGCGCAGAATGGGCGCGGAAAGTAGCATTGCTCCTCATAACAGCCTCTCACGTTCACTTATCAGCAGCTCTTAAATGCAAGAACTAAAACGTTTAAAGACCTCGTCATAAACAGGAGGAATCGACAGATTTCCGAAGTATATATCTCCAGCCGGCATGGTCCATGTCCGACCATGCCGGACAGCGGACAGAGTCTCAAAGTATAAATTACTGTTAGGTAGTGGCTGTGCAAAATGGTGTGATCATACTAATTTAGGAAGGTAAGTCCATGACGCAGTGGGGTGCGTGTAAAGTTTACTCTGCAATCAGGCTATACATATGGCAAAATGCAAGTATATTCTTCTGGGGAGTAACGTTGCCTTTTCACAGAATGACTAACGATTAGGCCACAAATATGCTCTAAAATCTGGTGCATGTTTTCCCCTAGCTGGAATAAGCTTATGCTTAATTCTAAGGCATAAAGTTACTCTCCACGGGGTCTGCACTCCATGAGTGCATATTTGCACCGTGTGAATGCTCCTAACTTTGCACTTTTACGTTCACATGAGTACCTCGTTTGGAAGAGTATTACCACCCCGAGGAATTAAATAAATTCATATTATAATGTGTGTTTTACACTCTTTTAGCGTGTCACAAAATCGGCGCACATTTATTAAGCCTGCGGGGCGCGAGACCCGTGCGGCGCCGCATCGAAATTTCCACAAGATTCGAGAAAAACCTCCTTCTCCGGGCGAGAGAGCGCGTAGCTTCGTACGCGTCGCCTTCACCCTCTTTCTCGTTACCCGGCGATGACGGTGACTCATCAGTCCAGAAAATTCCAGACGTCTCTAGAACATTCCATGGGACCTAGCCAATGATGACGCGCGGCTCGACGAGAGGAAAGGGAGCGCTTCAACCAGCGAGGCTAAGTTTGTGTGCGCGCTAGCTTTAGCGCGCCTTAACAGACAGGTACGCGGCGTGCCCTATTTATAGACCGTTTTACCGAAAGCAAGCCGGAGAGAAGGAAAATACTCTCCAACCAGGTTCATTACGCCGGCCCACTGTTGCCAGTACCAAGTGGGCTGTCCATTCGCACGTTTCATGCATGGCAGAGCGGCCTTGCTGCTCAGTATTTTGCCGTTTAAAAGACTTCAATACCTTCATTAGTGCCATTCCTGGTGGTAACGTCATTGGGACAGCAATGCGTGATGGTGGACGGCACAAATATTCAAAGACATCGAAGGCTGATTGCCGAGAGGGCATGCGGGAAGCATGCAACGACAGCCCGAGAGCAGCTTACATGTTTTTGCTTCACCGCTTTCCAGTAGATCCTCGATTAAAGCGACTATGAACGTTTTTTGCAGACCGGACAGACTGCATACCAACGACAGACTCTCGAAAGTGATACCCATTTCGCTATCCCCCACCGCCGTAAACATGTACGCCGAGCTGGCCGTGCCTCCTGCAAGCCACGCGTCAACGATACGGTGCACCCCGTGCGCCAGCGTCAGAAGAGCGTGCTAAAATTTGTTATTTCCTTAAATAAGACGACTGTCAAAAACAAATCTTACTTGTTGAGCGTTGACCCGTACGGTGTTGTTGAAAGGAGTGGTAACCCAATACAAGCAACTTTCTGCTCACACGCAGCTGCCGCCGCTACAACTTCGTTGATCGTTTTCTTTCGCGTTGGCTACGCTATCTGAATCGTCGCCGAAATTAAACATATATATATATATATATATATATATATATATATATATATATATATATATATATATATATATATATATATATATATATTTATTTATTACATCAGACAATGGGATTGTATGGCATACCGTTTACTCTAGTGCTGAGCAAATCCAAAGCGCGATCCGATGTACCTTTGACACGAGTCCATTTAGGCCTAGCGACGACGAGGGAGTAGCGCACGGCGAGAGCGTCGTCGTCCGCCACGACAGCGAGCTGCGCGCTTTGGTAAGCTCGCGGCATCCGCTGCTGTGTTTGGAACTTGTCATTTACTTGAATGGTGCAGCTGAGACCGCACGTTTTTCGACGTTCAGTTCAATGTCGCAAAGACGCTACGGGACTGCGCTGTTGCCGTGCGGTCGTGCATACTCGGAGGCTGAATGATTGGACAGTACTCTTGCTTTATGTGTGGTTCTTGAAAATTAATTTAACGTAAGAAGTAAGTTGTTGAAGCGAGCCAACTCCATCATACGCTCTTCGCACTCCTGCTCTGGCACGTCAGAAACACCAACACACGATCGCCAAGCCTAATTCGCGATAGCAGCGGTTAGCATTGTGGTCTTGGTGCACGCCGCCCATAACAAGCCTCAAATCATTTAATATGGGATATGAAAGCAGCGCAATATCGAATAGGTGCTGTCGAAGGAAAATACAAGACATGAAATTGTTCGCAATCAGAGCGGCTATAATTGGAAAGCGTCTCTTGTAATAAATCCCGCGTTCAAAGCCTGTCAGTATGGTTCATTTGCTGTGCGTTTGTGTCTACCGTTACCACTGGAATTGTGAAATATAACAGAAAACAGAGACATCGTCGTAGTTAACTATGATTCTCATTATAATGAAAGTTGGGCCAACGGAAGCGGAGTTCAGTCCTTCGCAGCCCCCGTGGCCACTACTGCTGGTGACAATTAACAGTTTCCGCCATGCAAAACGGATGGTACGGTTTGCTGTCGCACTCAAACAAAACACAACACAACAATGCCGGACAGCTTCCACGAGCAGCGTGCAGCAGCCTTTGTACACTGCCACGACCACATCACCAACGGCGCACGACAGCCCAAGATGGCGTCGGGTGGAATTGGCGAGGACTTTCCCTGTTTGGCTCATTTGGGGCGCCACCATAAATTGAAAATGGCTGCGCCCAGGCATCGAAACTAAAAGGGTCTGTAGAGGCCGCACCGTTTGTGTAGCCAGTCAGTCAGTCAACTGCGGCGTGTGCGCTAGTGCTTCGGCTGGACTCCCGGGGATCACCCGCTGCTGGCAAGCCCACGGAACTGCGAGGGAGCGGCGCTCGTCTTGCATGGCGGCCACATCGTGACTCTCGAGGCGTCGGACTGCAACAGTGCCCGGTGAACAATTTGGTGCTTGTTTATAGGACTCTCTCGTGTTTGATCTGTATTGTAAAGCCTCTGTGTTATTGAATACTTCTGTAATTGCATGCTTAGAGTTTGTATTCTGTGAACCTCTCGTCTGTGCATTTCAAGTGTTCTTGTGCATTCCTTTGTATCGTCTCTATAAAGTGTGTTTTGTTTATTACTTCTGACTCCGAACCTTACTCTGGCTTGAACCGGCGAAAGCTGGACACCAAACGGCCACCCGTTCTGTCACTACAAGGTAGTTGAATTCCGGCTGAGCTTGCCACGCAGGTCGAGGGAATCTCCTTTGCAACCGGAACAGCTACCCCCAACTCCCTCTAAGGGTGTCTGGGAGTGTGCACACCGTTAAGGGCGCATCGATAATAAACCTTCTAATTGTTAACGGTTGACATAGGGTAATGTTCTATTTATTCGAAGGTTATGTATACGCTCCACTTCTATATATAGGGAGCTTGCACGAAACGCATAGAGCATCATTTTCCTGTACAGTGCAGCAGTCAACCGTGGAGCGGGCCGCACAAATTGTCAAAGCGATGGTCTACTGTGCGGTCGTGAGCTGGAGCGGAACGCAGACTAAAGTGCAGAAGATGATGTCCGGACAACAAGACGACTGCGGGTTTTTCAAAATACCAAAGGTACGCTTGCACGAATTTGACAAGACCAGCGATCGAAACGTCGCAGACGAGAGTGGCTTATGCGTACACCTCAAATGTTGTACATTGAGGCAAGGATTGCTGCAGGAGCTCACCATTCTAGGTTCATGTGCTCATTTTGCAGGTCGGCCGCCTAACTTTTCGGTGACTGCAATCCTGACACGAAATGACGTGCACACACTTGGTATTTGCCCGGACTTGAGTGAATCTGTTCATGCGTGCAAGCCATTCTCGTTTGCGACGCTCTGATCGCTCCTGGTCTTGTCGCATTCGGGCAATCGTACCTTTGGTATATTAAAAAAAAACCCGCTGTCGTTTTGTCCGGACTTTACCTTTTGCGCTTTAGTATGCTTCGACGGAGCCCACGACCGCACTAAACCATCACTTTGCCACTCTTTGCACGGCCAGATCCACGGTAGACTGCTCCACTGTACAGGAAAATGGCGCTCTCAGCGTTTCGTCCAAGCTCCCTATACTCTAAAAGCACTCTGGAACGCTAGTATTTGAACACCGCCATCATTCGACTGATTGCGTAGTCAGTCACAAAACGTTGCCGCTATCTTTGCGATACGAGACATCCTTCTTTATGTGCAACGCACGCGACTCCGTTTGGCTGATGCGTGTAATACTGTCTCCGATGCAACACTAGACAGCCTTAACATGCGGCCTATAATGCAGAAAACCGCTTGGTGAAAATGCATGATGTCTACGTAAGCCGGTTACAGACGCCCACGCTTCCGCAATTTTGGTTTCTTGGTACTATAGCCGGATACAGGTGAAGAAAAAAGCGGCATCCAGCTATCAAAGGACCCCCTTCCAACCAATAGCTACCGAGCTATAACATGACGCCACGGCCGACCGCCTTGCACCTACGAGTAGCGCTTGGGACGTGGTTTCTTCGACTGAGTCCATGCTGACAAATAGTTCTTAAATGATTCGCTAGTTACAGCCAAAATACATCATCATCAGCCTCATTATACCCACTGCAGGGCGAAGGCCTCTCCCATATTTCTCCACTTAACCCGGTTCTGTGCTAGCTGCATCCACTTGACCCCTGCGAACTTCTTAATCTCATCCGCCCACCTAACTTTCTGCCGCCCCCTGCTACGCTTTCCTTCCCTTGGAATCCAGTTTGTTACCCTCAGCGACCATCGGTTATCCTCTCTTCGAACTACATGTCCTGCCCATGTCCATTTCTTCTTCTTAATTTCCACTAGAATGTCGGTAACTTGAGTTATTTCTCTGACCCAATCTGCACGCTTCCTATCTCTTAATGTTACCCCTACCATTTTTCGTTCTATAGCCCTCTGAGTTGTCCTCAACTTAAGTAGAACTCTCTTGGTTAGCCTCCACGTTTCAGCCCCATAGGTGAGTACAGGCAAGACGCAACTGTTGTATACTTTCCTCTTGAGCGATACCGGTAAGCTGCTAGTCATAATCTGCGAGTGCTTGCCAAATGCGCTCCATCCCAATCTTATTCTTCTTGTTATTTCCTTTTCATGGTCTGGATCTGCGGTTACTACCTGTCCTAAGTAGACATATTCGCCTACTACTTCCAGTATTTCGCTACCTAATGTAAACTGCTGTTCCTTCCCGAGGCTGTTGAACATTACCTTAGTCTTCTGCATATTGATTTTCAAGCCTACCTTTCTGCTTTTTCTGTCTAGGTCATCAATCATTATTTGCAGTTCATCCCCCGAGTTGCTTAGCAAAGCAATGTCATCAGCAAATCGCAGATTACTGAGGTATTCTCCATCTACCCTTATCCCTAACTGCTGCCATTCCAAGTCTCTGAATACTTCCTCTAAACAAGCTGTGAATAGTACTGGGGAGATTGTGTCTCCTTGCCTAACACCTTTCTTTATGGTAATTTTCTTACTTTCTTTATGCAGAACTATGGTTGCTGTGCAGCCACTATATATATCTTCCAGCACTTTCACGTAAGGCTCGTCTACCCCCTGATTTCGCAATGCCTGCATCACCGCCAAGGTTTCAACTGAGTCAAAAGCTTTTTCGTAATCAATGAATGCTATGTATAAGGGCTGGTTATATTCCGAGCATTTTTCTATCACCTGATTGATGGTATGTATATGATCGATAGTAGAGTACCGTTTCCGAAACCCTACTTGATCCTTTGCTTGATTGCAGTCTAAGGTTGTACTGATTCTATTAGCGATTACCTTAGTAAATACCTTATACGTAACAGACAGTAAGCTGATTGGTCTGTAATTTTTAAGGTCCTTAGAGTCCCCTTTCTTGTGAATGAGGATAATGTTTGCATTCTTCCATGGTTCCGGTTGCAGACGCCCACGCTTCCGCAATTTTGGTTTCTTGGTACTATAGCCGGATACAGGTGAAGAAAAAAGCGGCATCCAGCTATCAAAGGACCCCCTTCCAACCAGTAGCTACCGAGCTATAACATGACGCCACGGCCGACCGCCTTGCACCTACGAGTAGCGCTTGGGACGTGGTTGTTTCTTCGACTGAGTCCATGCTGACAAATAGTTCTTAAATGATTCGCTAGTTACAGCCAAAATACATAGCTTTACTCAATTGAATAAGGCTTCCAGAGCACCGTCGAGTGGCGTTGCTGCTCCTGAAAGGGAGCGCCATCTCTGACAGAAAAATAGAAACTGGGGATACCCGCCGCGGCACCACCTAGGCCATGGCGGAAGTGGAATGGTGGCGAAGGCTGGGCCCAAAAGAGGTTCAGCGGTACCGCAGCATAGCCACAGGTATGGAGGCCAATCACTCAGATTTAGAAATTATACTACTACAAATTAAAAAGTATCAGTCAATACAAACAGAATAGACCTTTTGATAACTTCGCTTGTGAATGAGGTAAAGTATTTTTATTAAGACATTCTTAACTTTTAAAGACATCCCCCCCCCCCTTTGACCTTTGATGCTGCATCGATCAGGAGACGCTGCCAGAGGCAACCAAGGCAACGGAGATAACGAAGTTGACGAAGAACGAAACGGTTTCTTATCTCTGTCTGCTGTGCGTATAAATTTAGTTCGCAAGTCTGAAAGTTCCCTTTTGCGAACATTTCGACGTCCTTGCTGGTCGCTGCTTTGTCGCCGTTTGGTGAGGTTTAATATCGTCCTGCAGCTGTGTTTTTTTGGTTTCGTCCCCTTCGACGTGCGGGCAGTGCAAAGTCTTTTTGCAGCATTGTATCGCGCGCTTGTCGCTTTACCGCAAGATGAACTCGCACAAAGAGAGGGTTCATCTCGGTTCAATGTGCTACAGAGCATCCTCTGTGGCACATTGCGACAACATGGGCTCAACCGTCGGTGTCTTATTACACCGCTTGCCAGCTGACGTTCACCGGTGAGCACATCTGGAGGTTGCACACAGACTCAACGTACGCGGTAATGCTCCTGTGTTAAGCACGTTTGTTGATGCTAAAGCTGTCTAGACTGGTGCAAACTTGAAATTGCATTGAAAACTGTGTATTCTTTCTGCCGAAGAATTAAAATGTCAGAGTGTCACCCGTTAATAATTATAGAGGTATTATTAACGATGCGCCCTTAACGGTGCGCACACTCCCAGACACCCTTAAAGTGAGGTGGGGGGGCGGGGGGTAGCTGTTCCGGTCGCAAAGGAGATGCCCTCGACCTGCGTGGCAAGCTCAGCCGGAATTCAACGACCTCGTAGTGACGTTCACAGAATAATAAACACTAAGCATGCAACTACAAAGGTATTCAGTAATACAGAGGCTTACAATACAAAACAATACACGAGAGAGGCACATAAACAAACACCAAATTGTTCACTTTCATTCGAACCTTTGGCCGAGGAACGTTTGATCCGGTTTTACCCGCATAATCAGAGCATTGTTGTCTGAAAGGAGCGTCTTGAGAACTTTGTACTCCCTCAATCCTTTTAATTTTCTTTCTTTCTTTACGACCTTCAGTCGTACCTACTTGAAGCAGAGCTCATTTGCAACTGGAGACTCATTCTCCTCCTTTTTAGTAACATCCCGTTCCTTAAAATGTTCCTTAAAGTCTTTCATTGGAGTACAGCCTTCGCTTTTTTTCATTTCTGAATCTCCCAGTCTGAGATCTGCGCTGACGCTCTCCTGTGCGAAGAAAAGTTCATCTTTCTCAGCGGGAAGAACCTCATCGGCATTCGAGCCGTCCTTCAAAATCGGTTCTTGAATTCGTGGAAGATTGCTGTCTTCATTGCTTCATCTGAGCTTTCGTGCTCGCTGTTATTTGACAGCATTTCCTCCTGGTTAGTCATGCACTCCGACATGGTGCAGTCTAACGTGGAGCTAAATTCTGACCCTCATCTTCAGGCGAAGAGCACTCGAATGAGGTTTCCGGCTCGGCAACTGTACTTGCAGCTTCGGTGCAACCTTTCGTCTCGGAGGACACA
This sequence comes from Amblyomma maculatum, assembly GCF_055883805.1. Taxonomy (NCBI): domain Eukaryota; kingdom Metazoa; phylum Arthropoda; class Arachnida; order Ixodida; family Ixodidae; genus Amblyomma; species Amblyomma maculatum. The sequence continues at coordinate 476,499,507 of NC_139344.1, read as the reverse complement.
TTCCCAATTTTGTGAGAAATATAAGCTCCAGTTATTAGCTCCAGTTAAGTCTTCTGGATTTTCTGCTGCAGGAACAGGCTGTTCCACAACCTCATTCTGACTTCTCGAGCTAAAGTCCACACCACCTGTGACTGTCAATGAATCGCTGGTTTCACTGTACTACCTATTATAAGGAAAGGTAACTTCCAGAGGCTCGGTGATGCCTTTCAACCTCTGAACTTCAGCCAGCTTCTTCAGAAGGATATTTCTCTCTTTTAAGCATTCTCTTTCTTTCTCAAGCCTACGCTTGTTCCATTCTCTCTCTTTTTCGGCCTGCTCTCGGAACCATTCTTTCTTTCTTTCTGCTCGTTCCCTGAGCCATTCTTTCTCTCTTTCGGCTCGCTTCCTGAACCATTCTTTCTTTCTTCTTTTTGTCTCTTTGCCTCTGCTAGTTTTCTCTGCCATTCTCTCTCTCTTTCTTTTCTTTGCCTCTCTCTTTCTTTCTCAGCCTCTTCTCTTTACTTTTTAGCCTGCTCTAGAACCTCTTTCTTTTCGGTCCACTCATTCTCGCAGTTCAGCTCCTTCAAGGCCTTTCTCTAGGCCCAACGCAATAATCTCCTTGAGATTCATCTTCAATTTGAAGTGCCTAATGCTAATACATAGCACTCTCAATGGACCTTAAACAACCGCTTCAGCGCGGTACCTCTCGCTATCGCTCTGCTGCTACACTGTTTACGACCTCTTCGTAAACTCTTCCAACTCGTTCTCCGTCCTCTGAGCTTGAGCGCACCAAACGTCCTGTCGCGGACGCCAGAATAATTGTCACCCGTTAATAATTATAGAGGTATTATTAACGATGCGCCCTTAACGGTGCGCACACTCCCAGACACCCTTAGAGAGAGAGAGAGAGGGGGGGTAGCTGTTTCGGTCGCAAAGGAGATGCACTCGACCTGCGTGGCAAGCTCAGCCGGAATTCAACTACCTTGTAGTGACAGAATGGGGTGGCCGTTTGGTGCCCAGCTGTCGCCGGTTCAAGCCAGAGTAAAGTTCGGAGTCAGAAGTAACAAACAAAACAAACTTTATACACAGCAAGAGACGATACATCGGAATACACAAACACTAAAATTGCACAGACGAGAGGTTCACAGAATAACAAATGCTAAGCACGCAACTACAAAGGTATTCAGTAATACAGAGGCTTACAATACAGAACAATACACGAGAGAGTTACATAAACAAACACCAAATTGTTCACCGGGCACTGTTGCAGTCCGACGCCTCGAGAGTCACGATGTGGCCGCCATGCAAGACGAGCGCCGCTCCCTCGCAGGTCCGTGGACTTGCCAGCAGCGGGTGATCCCCGGGAGTCCAGCCGAAGCACCGGCGAACACGTCGCACTGACTGACTGACTGACTGACTGACTTACCGACTGAGTGACTGACTGACTGACTGACTGACTGACTGACTGACTGACTGACTGACCGACCGACTGACTGACTGACTGACTGACTGACCGACTGACTGACTGACTGACTGACTACACAAGCGGCGCGGCCTCAATAAATAGGGCGCGCCGCGTCTGTCTGTTAAAGCGCGCTAAGGCTAGCGCGCACACGCACCTAGCTTCGCTGGTGAGAGCGCTTCCTTTCCTCCCGTCGAGCCGCGCGTCGTCGTTGGTTAGGACCCGTAGACATTTCTCGAGATATCTGGCATATTCCTGTCTGATGAGTCACCGTCATCGCCGGGTGATGAGAAAGAGAGCGACCGCAACGCGTACAAAGCTACGCACTCTCTCGAGCGGGGGAGGAGGTTTTTTTCTCGAACTTTGTGGAAGTTTTCATGCGGCGACACGCGGGCATCGCGCCGCGCCGGCTTGTTAAAAGTATGCGCCGATTTCGTGACACACAGTAATCCTAGTGCTCTATGCTGTCTTGATGCACCTACTTTCATGACATTTCGATTTCAATTGCAGTTGCCGTAACTTTGTTTTCTGTACATACATGTTTCTTATCTGGTGATGCTTTGTGGCAGGCACTTCAATCCTTTTTCATGCCTCGGCTGTGATTACTGAGATGATTAGCCCGCTTAAACAGGGCTACTGTTTGTGCTGTCTATGACATGCATTTTTATTGTTGTGTTTTGTTGCTGTGTTTTATTGGTTGATGCAATAAACCATGACTATGAAAACCATAATTGTTCACTTTGTACACTCTGTTGCGGACTGGACACGACTACTCTTTTGCACCAGTGATTGTGGACCGCACCGTACTGTGCTGAGGGACGAAGTACATGGCCAAAGTACTTGCATGACTTGCAGCAGTGTTTGTATTATCAATTTGCATGCGTGGTCTCTATTTGGAAGTGTTGCTGCCTTTCTATGCCGTCACCTTCGCCAACTACTTTCATTGTGCTGGAGCAACTGCTTATAAACGAAGACGTAAGCAACAGAAACTCTAGTTCTTTTAGATGGCAAGGGCTGGCGCGCGCTGAAAGCCAACAACTTTCAAAGGATGCAGGCTAATAAATGCAACGCGGCGTTTTTTCTGTTTTTTTTTTTTAAACTTGTGCATAATTTGCGCCAAAGTGAACGTATGCAGGACGTCATTTGACGCCATGGCCCCCAATTTTCATTGGTCGCTGCAGCCCATGAGCCCCCATGTTTCGTACGTATGGGCGTCTATGCAGCCTTCGCTACTCTAGGCGTCCGTGCTCGTTCTCTCCTTTCGGACTCTCGCATCCGCGCACGGGAACTCAAGCTGAAGTTTGGATGGATGGATGGAATATAGGAGCGTCCCCTTTGAAACGGGGTGGTAGCAGTAGCTATCATGCTCATTTTTCTCCCTATATATTAATTATTGATTTAGAATGGTTAACTAAACCATCATTCTATTTATTAAATTTTTGTTCCTACATTACTAACATTATATCACTTCTCTGCTTTTAAGCCACCAATCTTCCAGTCGTTTTTTGCTAGTTTCAACCGCCGGTTTATTCACCTGGCCACTGTTATCTCTAAACCCCAGAACTTCAGGAACAGTTATTGCGCCTGCACCAACTTCCGGATGGATACCATTACATTCGAGTATATTATGGTCAATTGTTTCACTGGAGTTTCCACATACAGCAAATGCGTCATCTCCATTGTTAAACTTCTTTTTGTAGCTGCGTGTTCTAAGACGCCCTGATCTAGCTTCAAAAAGTAGGGCTCTGCCTCTTGAGTTATCAAAGAAATCTTCCTTCCTGATCTGCATTTTCCACTTTCGGTATAATTCCACACTCTGTTTCTTTTCCATCGAATTTATCCAATTTTTACCTTGTGTTTTTCACCTGTTGATTAATGCTCTTTATTCCTCCGTCCTTGTTACTAGCATACTTACTAGTTAGTTTCCTAGTTCTTTTCCTCCATTGTGAGTCAACGCTTTTTAGAGACAGGTATTTAAATACTTTAGCTGCCCATCTGTTACTATCCAATTTCCTTAGACGTTCCTCATATAATATTTTACTCTGAGCTTCCCGTACTTCGAAAGATGCCCAGCCAATATCTCCCTGTACCGCCTCATTTGTAGTTTTGCCGTGGGCACCTAGTGCTAATCGTCCAACGGATCTCTGATTTGTTTCTAATGTCGACTGTACCTCTGATTTTAGGCACAAAACCGCATTTCCGAAAGTAAGTCGGGGCACCATAATTTCTTTCCAAATACCCCTCAAAACCTCATACCTATTGTATCCCCACAATGCCTTATGCTTCATTATCCCGGCATTCCTTCGCCCTTTGGCCTTAAGTTATTGCTCATGCTTTCCAATGTATGCCAATCCTTCGTTTACCCATGCCCCCAGATATTTATATTCTGCTGCTCTAGGTATTCTAAGGCCTTGTATTTTAAGACCCTGATCAGTTGAGCCGTTGAAAATCATCAGAACCGATTTAACTGCGCTGAAACTGAAGCCTAGAGCGTCCCCTTCGTCTCCGCAATACTTAACTAGAGTTTGCAATTCTTCCAGACTCTCAGCTAGCAGCACAATATCGTCTGCATACATCAAACCGGGGAGGCGCTGCTCTACCGCCTTTCCACCTAATCTATATGACAGGTTAAAACCTAGATTACTGTCTTGTATCCTCCGTTCCAGGTTTATCATATAAAGCATGAACAGCACCGGTGATAGAGGACAGCTTTGTCTTAATCCTTTGTATACTTTGACATCCTCCGTACTTCTTATCCCTTCCCACGTAATTTCTACTTTGTTATCCCGGTATATGTCCTGTAGGAACTCTATTATCTCTATTCGCTCTATTAACTCTATTATCTCTATTAACTCTATTCGCCGCCCGACGGCAGCGCCGCTTTCCTGGCGTGGTGGCGAAATGTGAAACGATGGGGCTTCGCCCATTGCCTCCGAGATCACCTCAGAGCACGTTTCTCTCCGGCCGTTCCAATCGGCCGGAGTGAGCTTAAGTTGGAAAAGGGGCGTGGCTGCGTCTTTCGCCGCACCGCGGCGCTCGCCACCTATGCATCAAGTGTTCCGCCGCAGTTTGGCGCAAACTATAAAACACGAGTTTCCTCAGCTTGCGCTAGTACCACAGTCGAGCTGCCAGCTTTAAAATGGCACGGGCAAGACTGTAGCCAACAATTTCGCAATTGTTAGTCCTAATAATATGAGGCCCACATGCGTAAAGTTAGGCAGCGACTACCTGAAGTTGCATGCCTAGCCGAAGCGTGAATGCCTGCTCTAGCGCGCTGTCTGCTGCGGTTCCGCGTTTTGTTTTTATGTGTGTGTGTGTGTCAATGTGTATATACATGCCGTGCATTTGCCAGTTCATTCACTCGCTAAACACAGTATTTACGAGTGTGGCGACTTTCATAAACATCCATCGCGCATGAATGCAATTCTATAAATGGTTCCGCCACTAGCCACAAGATTATTGCTGACTTCGATGCATGTCACGATGGCTACTTTTTTTTCTGGCACGGTTTTAAAGCAGCCTTGGAAGATCGTAAGCACGCAAGTTCGATAGAGGTGAAGGGTAGTCGTGGCACGTTCAGGCACCTCTGCGGTCATATGAGTATATGCGAGGTTTTTGGAAGTGATCCCGTTAAAAACAGATCAGCTTATACGATCGAAAGTGAGAAGCTATTACCTCGTTTGTTAACTACGCGGTCCGCCATAGCATAAATGTGCGCAATTATCACGCGAGTTGCAGCTTATTTCTTGTTTTCACTTGTTTGCATGTGCTACAGACTGGCTGCAGTGCTGTTAGTTTTAATTTTTACTCCTATGCCTATACACGCAGAGGGCCAAGCCGAGCAAGTGGGTTAATTCAAACGAATTATGATTAGACTATAGAATAATAGCTTTATCATACACGCCTGCCACACTAGTTAGCAATTTTGCATTAACTTGCAATGATGCGCCAAACTTATCAGAACATTTTTGGCACTAAACCTCCGCCGGTTGTATGATACTAGCCACTTTCTGAACAAACTTACGAGGCAAACACTGACAGCAATTTAAAAAAAGGCAAGTTTCTTTATTTACAAAACTCATGTGGTGGACAAAGAGAAAAACAATATAGGCAAGCACAATCAAGAAGTACACACATACATTTCATTACTTACAATGTTCAATCACCACATAACTACTTGCGTAGTTTTCGATTCGCAAAGATAAAACTCGCAAGTCTAAACACGCAGCTCATATCTTTCTCAGCAGTTTTTTTTTTTTCAGTAAGCTGCTGGGTTAATTACTATTTTTCCTGCGTTGATAAGCTGTGGCCTAAGCAACTTTTCTGATTATCTTCGTTGTTTCAGTGGCGTGGTCCTTCCTTGCTGCACAAATCTAGAAGAGAGCACCTCTCGAAGTAAGCAACATAAGCTAGAGACATGTACGCTACACATGGAATGTAGCGATGTACGCTCCACTGGAATTTGTTATATTTGCAAGCAAGCGCAGAAGCCTTAGGATTAAAAATGGGGAGGAAAACGAATGTCTCATCAGTTCACCAAACTGCAACAAGACCTTGCAGCTGAGAAACATGCATGCCTTTGACCACTCGAGCATACGCTCGTAACGTTGATTGACTGCCAGCTTCACGAATGACCATTAGGCACTCAAAGACTACCACCTACACGAGGTAGCCTTGACGAGTAACTGTTTCACAAGCAAAGAAGACTATCTACACGAGCACAATGCGGAAATTATAAGTAGAACGGAACGCATTATGTGAACGAAGCAAGAACATCAACACTCCGCTTCAGTAGTAAACACAACACTTAAATTGTGAAACATTTCGGACACACCTTGCGGTCAGTCTTTGCTGGAAAACCAGCTAACAATAAAAGGCTACGTGACACGCTCGTAACAAAAACGAGAGAACCGCCAGCGGAGATACGCCGCGAGCGGGCTGGACGATGCATCGATGGATGGATGGATGGATGGATGGAATATAGGAGCATCTCCTTTGAAACGGTTTGGTAGCAGTAGCTATCATGCTCATTTTTCTTCCTATATCTCAATTATTGATTTAGAATGGTTAACTAAACCATCATTCTGTTTATTAAATTTTGTTCCTACATTACTAACATTATGTCACTTCTCTGCTTTTAAGCCACCAATCTTCCAGTCGTTTTTTGCTAGTTTCCACCGCCGGTTTATTCACCCGGCCACTGTTATCTCTAAACCCCAGAGCTTCAGAAACAGTGATTGCGCCTGCACCAACTTCCGGATGGATGCCATTACATTCGAGTATAATATGGGCAATTGTTTCACTGGAGTTTTCACATACAGCACATGCGTCATCTCCATTGTTAAATTTCTTTTTGTAGCTGTGTGTTCTAAGGCACCCTGATCTAGCTTCAAAAAGTAGGGCACTGTCTCTTGAGTTATCAAAGAAATCTTCCTTCCTGATCTGCATTTTCCACTTTCGGTATAATTCCACACTCTGTTTCTTTTCCACCGAATTTATCCAATTTTTACCTTCTGTGTTTTTCACCTGTTGCCTAATGCTCTTTATTTCTCCGTCCTTGCTACTAGCATACTTACTAGTTGGTTTCCTAGTTCTTTTCCTCCATTTTGAGTCAACGCTTTTTAGGTACAGGTATTTAAATACTTTAGCTGCCCATCTGTTACTTTACGATTTCCTCAGGCGTTCCTCATATAATATTTTACTCTGAGCTTCCCGCACTTCGAAAGATGCCCAGCCCATATCTCCCTGTATCGCCTCATTTGTAGTTTTGCCGTGGGTACCTAGTGCTAATCTTCCAACGGATCTCTGATTTGTTTCTAATGTCGACTGTACCTCTGATTTTAGGCACAAAACCGCATTTCCGAAAGTAAGTCGGGGCACTATAATTTCTTTCCAAATACCCCTCAAAACCTCATACCTATGTATCCCCACAATGCCTTATGCTTCATTATCCCGGCATTCCTTCGCCCTTTGGCCTTAAGTTATTGCTCATGCTTTCCAATGTATGCCCATCCTTCGTTTACCCATACCCCTAGATATTTATATTCTGCTACTCTAGGTATTTCAAGGCCTTGTATTTTAAGACCCTGATCAGTTGAGCCGTTCAAAATCATCAGACCCGATTTAACTGCGCTGAAACTGAAGCCTAGAGCGTCCCCTTCGTCTCCGCAATACTTAACTAGAGTTTGCAATTCTCCAGACTCTCAGCTAGCAGCACAATATCGTCTGCATACATCAAACCGGGGAGGCGCTGCTCTACCGCCTTTCCACCTAATCTATATGACAGGTTAAAACCTAGATTACTGTCTTGTATCCTCCGTTCCAGGTTTATCATATAAAGCATGAACAGCACCGGTGATAGAGGACAGCCTTGTCTTAATCCTTTGCATACTTTGACTTCCTCCGTACTTCTTATCCCTTCCCACGTAATTTCTACTTTGTTATTCCGGTATATTTCCTGTAGGAACTCTGTTATCTCATAACCGATACCTACTTCTTTTAATATGTTCCACAGGAGGTCCCTGCTTACGTTGTCGTACGCCCCGTTTATGTCCAGGAAGGCCAAATACAAAGGTCTATTTTCCAGGTCTATTTTCCATCGACGCATAGGCGCGCACTGCCGCCTGGTGGCGCCTGGAGGAACTGACAAACTTACAACATTTGGCTGGGGCGCGCGCCGATTGGAACGGCCGGAGAGAAACACGCGCGCGGAGGTGATCTCGGAGGCCATGCTTCGCCGGAGCCAGCCGGAGCAGAGGCTCCGCTAGCTTCCTGTGCACGCGCGGCGATCGTGTTGCGCCTGGCGGCTATTTGGCGATACAAAAACGCTTCCGCTGATGCGAAACGGTTGTACTAAGTAGCCTTGTGTCATAGGAAGCCACTATAGTAGGCGTAGCATCAAAAGACGAGGCTCACGTGTAAAACTTTGCAGATTCCTTTGGAAGCGTGTCCGCAAGACCTGTTTTCCAACCGCATGACAGCGTTCTGGGAAGTCTCGCGTGCTTTGTGGAAACGAAAAGAGCCAATTTCCTCTTTCTTCCTAAACTCAGAAATGTTGACAGTTGCAAAGACGGCTTAGAGAGGCATAAAAAAAAGTACAGTGGTTTAACACCATGCATAAAAAGTGAAGAGGATGGAAGATTATCCTGCTCCTCACTCCCCGCGAGTCGTTTTGCCGATTTTCTGTGCTCTCTCCCTGATTTGTGGGGGCTCAGAAAGCAACCAAATCAACAGATGCGACGTCCACGATCGAGACTGATGTGTGAATGTGCCCTAAGTGTCTACAGCTGCCTTTTCATTTTGAGATTGACCAAGAAAATATCTAGGAACCAAGCCTTTCTTTTTCGGGGGTGGGGTCGATGTTGGAAAGCATGCCTTGCTGAGACGCTTTTACAGGTTTTCGCAAATTGGCCAATTTACCATTATTATTATTATTATTATTATTATTATTATTATTATTATTATTATTATTATTAACGAAGATATGTCGGAAGTGCAGTACAAAAGTGATCCTAGCTATAGCTCGACTGACACTACTCGCACGGAGCACCCCATTCTCGTCACAGGGTTCGTGAGTGCAAACAAAATATCTTAAATGAAGCACGACCGTTTAATAAGAACCGAAAAAAAAAAACACTATGTAGTACATGTTTGGAGTTCACCTGCCTTCCGAGCCAGTGAGCCGCTTATGTCGCATGCAGCGCACGGAGCACGCATGTGCTTATGAGATTGCTAGCGTTTTTGTCATTGAAGAAACACCGCCTTCGGACTATATACTTATTCTTCTACTGCAAGATTTCCTTTGGTAACGTCGTAATAATAAAAACCACATCCGTATATAGATCGCATGCTACTCACCAAAATGATGTTCAACGAGCGGGCCACTTTATTTCACAGTACTGATGATACTTTAGCAGTTTTTAAACATATTATATACGACAGCAAGATTTCCTTTGGTAACGTCGTAATAATAAAAAACACATCCGTATATAGATCGCATGCTACAGGCCAAAATGATGTTCAACGAGCGGGCCACTTTATTTCACAGTACTGATGATACTTTAGCAGTTTTATAAACATATTATATACGACAATATAATTACATAGCGGACTTACCTCGAGATGCACTTCCTACGTTTTTGCTAACGTGGGACGCATTCACAATCAATATTTACTCTCCCCGTCTGTTTTCTGCTCTACAGGGCAGACGTGAATAAAAAGTTTCCCGCCCATAATTAAGCATCCTTTAGGAAAATACGCGTCAGGTTGCCAAATCAAGACGGAATGCAGGTGGCATTCCACGAGCACGAGCACGCGCCTGCGGGGGCGCGTGCTCGTGCTCGTGCCAGAGAAAGCGCACGGCGCACGCCGTGAAGGCAGCGAGCTCAGCCGGCGGCGTTCAGTGTGTGATTTGTGTCCGCGCGACAAAGCAGCGCGAGACGTCTGCACATGCGCAGAAGCGAGCCAGCGAAAGGAGAAAACTTGCACGGGATGCCTAGGTGGTACCGCCGCGTCTATCCCCAGTTTCTGTTTTTCTGTCAGAGATAGCACTCCCTGACAGGAGCAGCAGCGCCGCTCGACGGTGCTTTGGAAGCCCTCTATGACAGAAAAGCACACACTGGGTCGCTGCCGTCTCAGCTCGCTCCCTTCGCGGCGTGCGCCGCGCTCTTTCTTTTGCACGAGCACGCACTCTGACGCGCCCTCGCTGGCGCACCGCGACATGCCACCTGCATTCCGTCTTAATTGGGCAACTTGCCGCGTATTTCCATGAAGGGTACTTAATTATAGGCGGGAAACTTTTTATTCACATCTGCACTGTAGAGCAGACGACAAACGGCGGTGAGTAAATATTGATTGTGAAGGCGACCCATGTTAGCGAAAACGGAGGAAGTGCATCTCGAGGTAAGTCCGCTATGCAATTATGTTGTCGTATATAATATGTTTAAAAACTCTAAGTATTATCAGTACTGTGAAATAAGTGGCTCGCTCGTTGACCATAGTTTTGGCTTGCAGCAAGCTATCTATATACGGATTTGGTTTTTATTATTACGACGTTACCAAAGCAAATCTTGCAGTAGAATAAGTATACAGTCCGAAGGAGGTGTTTCTTCAAAGGCAAGAACGCTAGCAATCTCATAAGCACATGCGTGCTCCGTGCGCTGCACGCGACATAACCGGCTCGCTGGCTCGGAAAGCAGGTGAAATCCAAGCTTGTACTACACTACTTTGTGTTTTATTTCGGTTCTCATTGAACGGCTGTGCTTCATTTATGATAATATTTGGTTTGCACTCACGAACCTTGTGACGCGAATGGGATGCTTCGTGAGAGTAGTGTCAATCAAGCTATAGCTAGGATCGCTTTTGTACTGCACTTCCGACATATCTTCTTTATTATTATTAATAGTAATAATAATTGGTTCACTTATTGGCCAATTTGCGGAAATCTGTAAAAGCGTCTCAGCAAGGTATGTTTTCAAACGCCGCCTCCACCCCTGGAAAAAAAAGGCCTTCTTCCTAGATATTTTATAGGTCATTTTAAAAATGAAAAGGTAGCTGTGGTTAGCGCTCGTTCACACATCACTGTCGATTGCGGACGTCGCATCTGTTGATTTGGTTGTTTTCAGAGCACTCACAAAGCAGAGAGAGACCACAGAAAATCGGCAAAACAAGACGCGGGGAGCGAACACCAGGATAATCTTCCATCCTCTTCAATTTGTGTGAATGGTGTTAAACCACTGCACTCTTTTGATGCCTCAAGCCGTCTTTGTCAACTATCAACATTTCTGAGTTTACGAAGAAAGGGGAAATTGGCTCTTTTCGTTTCCACAAAGCACGCGAGACTTCTCAGAACGCTGTCATGCGGTTGGAAAACAGGTCTTGCAGACACGCTTCCAAAGGAATCTGCAAAGTTTTACACGTGAGCCTCGTCTTTTGGTGCTACGCCTACTATAGTGGCTTCTTATGACACAAGGCTACTTAATACATCCGTTTCGCATCAGCGGAAGCGTTTTTTGTATCGCCAAATAACAGCGAGGCGCAACTGAATCACCGCACGTGCACAGGAAGCTAGCAAAGGGTCTGCTCCGGCAACGTCCCATTATTTCACATTTCACCACCACGCCAAGAATGCGGTGCAGCCGTCGCGCGACAAAACTTGAGCTTGGGTTTCCTGGCTTGGGTAAGCATGCTGAGTACAACCGGGAAAACGAGTTTTCATGAAACCGCTTCGCTATTCTGAGCTTGACTGCATCTCTTTTCCGCCATAGAGCCCTACGAGGTGACACCGCTGGTTGCCATAAATGGACCCAACCGGTTCGGGGAATAGGGTAATAGCCGGGAGACAATGCGCACGCGCGGAGGGCTGCGATGAACAGGTGTGGGCTGTGGTAATTACTCTGGGCATCCGCACTAGCACCCCGCTATTACCCTGTGCTAATTAATCGCAGCCCTCGCCCCACTATTCCCCTAACCAGTGGGGTCCCCTTATTCTAAAACTCGCGAGACCGTGGCCGCAGAACAACACGTTTTTCTGTTTCTTTTTTTCTTTTCTCGTGTATGCCGCGACGTCACGCATTTGGAGCGATGCCACTGGCTGGAGGGGGGTCTTTGGAGGGCTGTTTGCTCCTTTTTACTTGGCCTGTATCCAACTATACACTGTTTTAGTTGATCGCGCAGCATCGCCTTGTCTTCACACATTTATGCATGTTTATATATGTTGTGCTCAGAAATAAAATTTCAGTTGTTAGTGAGTTCCTGTGTCCGTCTATTCTTCTGTGTGTTTCCGGGTTGTTACTTGCGCTGTTATTTAGGAATACCTAAGTTTAGTCTAGTTTTGGGACATGTCGTTTTAGACAGCAATAAGCAGCATATCGCAAATTTCATGGACGGTGGCGCCGCTGAGGGACAACAGTGAGAAACGCTACTTGGGCCTTTTGGATAATAGAAAATACAAAACATAATCGCATGTGCTGCGTGCCACAGTGCACAAACCGAGCCGTGCCATCGACGGTCAGTGCGAAGATCTCTAGCGCTAGCACCGCTAGTGGCGGCAATGGTGTGCTGCAGGCGCTAAAGACCACTACTAGACGTGAACGCAAGCTCCAAGGCGCGCTCGAGATCTCTAGTTTACCGGCTTCGGTTGATAGCAGCAGGCGCCTGCTACAATCGCTTCGTCAGCACAGGAAGCGGCATAGCGAGCCACCGTGCAATCCTTGCGCAAAGTACCGGGACGAAGAGAGCCTAACGGTTCGAGTTTGGAGCAGATAGTTCGGCATAGCCAGGCTGGCCTCACCAGGCGTGAAGGTTTCTGCTCACCCAACGGGTGGCGTGCACGGAACTGATTGGCGACTCCAGACACTGCTGTTATTACATTCGGGGCTCGCGTGCTCCGCCAACCACTGACGCCAGTTGTTACATGCGGCTCGCGGCCCCTCGGTAGCGTTGGCCTGACGGCGCCGTGACTCGGCGGCCGGTATCAACGGTCCCAGCAAAGACGAGACGTCTTCTAACGAAAAACGTTTACTACAACATCAAGAATGAATGGGCACAGAAGCTTACCCGGAGATAATACAGACACACTCCCACAGCTGGTGTCTAGCGCCACCCCTACGACGCTTCCGAAGTAGTCTCTCTCGCAGCGGAGTCTGCCGCTGCTTTTTATAGGCTTGTCAGTTCAGAGGGAAAGGGAGAGCCCTACAAGTTCAAACAAGACGAGATGACTCAATCATAGCTGGCGCGACTGACTCTCCTCCACCTCCTGCAGACGGGCGAGGGCGACTCTTTCTCTCTCGAGCGCCGGGCTTGGCCTGCGTTTGCACACACACGCACGCACACACATTTGGCGCGTGGCACAGACATGCCGAAATGCGCCCGCGGGAGGAAGCGTTGGGTGGCCGACCGGATGGCGCCGAAATGGCCGAAACGCTCGCTGCTTTGCTTGTTGCTACGCGGTGGCCGCGTCAGCTGTCACACTTGTCCGTAGCGAAACGTAATAGACTGCCCCGCCGGGGGAAGGAGATCCCGAAGGGCAGGGGACTGCATCTGCTGTCCTGAGGGATTGGGATCTTGCTGCTAGCCGGGGTCGTCCGACTCCGCTTCTCTTGAGCCCAGTCAGCCAGTAGACTTCCTTTGCAATTCCTGGTTCCCAAGGCACTGTGCAACTTGTCTTCGGGAGAGTTTTCTGACAACCCACAACGTCACAACCGCGTTAAAAACTCAACCGTTCAGCCAGCAAGCACGGCACAAACTTCACTAAGTTATACCAGACTATTTGCCTCTTATGTCCCCATCTATAATAAAGGGTAGTTCAGCAGCACTTGGAACGTGTCCACAAATTTGAAAATCGCGCTTTCAAAAAACACCACTTTCAAACAAAGATAACACAATATGTTCAAAATCCTATGTCAGGGAGAAAAACACCAACAAGTGAAAACAGGCTTCTTCTCACGTTGGGGGCTCCGACTTAAGCCATCGGCGTTACCGTGGAGATCACCCTTTTTACTGAAGCTCTGGCTGTCCGTTTCCCGGAACAACTTTACCTTCCTGTTTCTGTGCGAAGAAACACATGAGCATAAGTCACTCACTTTTCTGAACAACCTATCCCTCTCCTTATGCTTTGCGCACCAGTCATGCATTTTCTCGGCACGGGTGCATTTGGGCATTTGGGATAGTCGCTTTCTCTTTCTCGATAGCTTTAACTTCCTTCTCTTTTGCGCCTGCATTTCCGTTTTTTTCTACGGCAGCACGGGAACACATGCTTTCTGCTTTCTGTTCGCATTCGTTTGAGTTTGCTCTCCTTATGATGGTAGCAATCATTCTAGCGCCTGCCTTTCCGCTTTTTCCTGTGGCAGCACTTGGGTACTCCCTTGAAGGGCATACAGCACGCTATGTATGCTGATGACATCACCATCTGGACGACCACAGGATCACTCGGGGAGAAGGAAGCGAAATTGCAAGAAGCAGCATCTGTCACTGAAGAATATCTAAAGCGGAGGGGCTTGGAGTGCTCATCAAGAAAATCAGAACTGATCAGATTCTGGCGAGGGAAGGGCAACCGCTCTGCTCCCACAGATCAAGGCCACAAGCTCGAGATCCGGCTGAAGGAGAGACAGTACCCGAAAAGGCAACCGTGAGGATCCTGGGGATGTGGCTCCAATCGAATCAAAGGTGTCAACACACACTTAATTTGCTCAAGACCTCGACTCAGCAGGTCGCCCGGATGATAGCACGGGTGACCAGCAAAAAGATGGGGATGAAGGAGCCCGACACACTCAAACTTGTCCGGGGCCTCGTTATCAGCAGAGTAGCGTATGCTCTACCCTACTTCAATGTGACCAAAGGAGAGGAAGACAGAGCGGACGCCATCATCAAAATGGCGATCAAGACCGCACTCAAGCTCCCCAAGAACACACCAAACCACAAGCTAGCAGCTCTGGGTCTACACAATACAAGACACGAATTAGCAGAAGCCCAAATCAAGTCACAGCTAAACAGACTTCTACAAACGAGGACGGGAAGACGGGTGTTGGAAAGATTGGGATATAGCACCCACCTATAGGCTTATAACAAGACAACAGAGGTATCGCGGGAAGTCAGAAATTGGTACCGAGTTCGGCCCATACCAAGAAACATGGACCCCCGCTTACACCCGGGAAGGAGACAGACAAGGGCCGAGTATTATGAAAAAAGCAATCGGCCAACAAGACACGTCAAGGTTCACCGACGCAGCCTTATACAAAACCAACGCAAAGAGGGCGATAGCCACGGTCACAGGCAGCGAAGGCCGGGAGGTAGTTAGCGCCTCGATCCAAAACTGTACGGTCACGGAGGCAGAGGAAGTGGCTATCGCACTGGCCATTAGGCAAGGAAGAGAAACGGGAGAGAGTCTGACGATACTGTCGGACTCTCAATCTGCGTGCAGAAATTTTCAACGGGTTAAATTATCTAAGGTAGCGCACCAATGCCTTACTTCCACAAGCGAGCCAACAAAACAATACACTTAAACACTAGTGTGGATTCCGGGGCATGCAGGGATCACGGGGAATTTGTACGCAGACAGGGTAGCCCGAGGACATGCAACCTACCGTGCGCCCAACAGTCACGCGGCAGAGGACCTGATTCCGCTTGACCCTGACTACACCACAATACTACAACACTACAGAGGCTTGCGGAAAGTATATCCGGAGCCGCATAAAAAGCTCAGCAACGAGGAGGCCATAGATCTGAGGCGGCTACAGACGGGCACCTTCATTAATTTACACATATTACACATGATGCATCCCACGACATTCAGAGACGAGTGCCCGTGGTGCGGGAAGAGCCCTACCCTGTACCACATAACATGGGAATGCAGCTCACATCAACTACAAAAAAATTGAAAACCCAAATGAAAGACAGTGGGAGGCTTTGCTGGCCAGCTCTAACCCGGAGGCTCAGCTCTACCTGGTCACAAGAGCTCGCAAACTGGCAAAAGCCAGTGGTGCCCTGGACTGGGGGCGCCAACCGCTCGTCAGCCTCGGCTGAAGAGGCGAAGAAAAAGATCCCCGAGCAGTTAATAAAGTTCACTAACTCACTCACTCTACTTTCTTTTGACGCCATCTCTGGCAAGCTAGCGGTAACCGGAGCTAGTAGGGCGCCGGTGTCGTCAAAGTGCGGCGCCACATCTGCATCGCGGCCAACAGCGCATGACTCACCTTTAGTCAAGTTCGAACAACAACCGCTCATGCCAGCCCCTAAGCTGG
Source organism: Amblyomma maculatum (assembly GCF_055883805.1). Classification (NCBI taxonomy): domain Eukaryota; kingdom Metazoa; phylum Arthropoda; class Arachnida; order Ixodida; family Ixodidae; genus Amblyomma; species Amblyomma maculatum. The sequence continues at coordinate 476,483,328 of NC_139344.1, read as the reverse complement.
GCATTTCCTCTTGCAGCTCGCCACTCACGTTACCCTGGTCCTCGGATGAGCCGCATCGCTCAGAGCTAACCAGCGCACGATCAAGCTCCTTCGACAGCTAAGTACTCATTTGATGGGGCTGGGACAGGTAGGTCACCGCCGCTTGCGGCGGGGGCTTGCCTGCCACCGAATTTTTATCTGTTGTAGGCGGTCATTGCACCCGCCACCGCTTCGGTGGTGGACGACCGCGATTGTTGCGGCGCGCGTCTTTCTCTCCTTCTTCATTTTCTTTCATCTCTATTTTTTCTTCTGTCTGCACGAGGCAGCGGAGGTAGCTCAGCTACATAGCCAGTAGCAGGCCCGTGCATTTTCTTTTTCTTCTTCCTACAGCCATAACAACAACAACGCTTCGGATTGCATGAGGGCCATGTGTGCCGCGTCCGCGTTCGCACTGTGGTTGTTGCTCTCGTGAATACAACCCGGCGTGTCAGGACACGAATGATGCTTACTCCGCTCTAGTCGTTCGCTGTCAACTGCGCAAGTGTAGCTCTCTAGAGCAAACGCGCACTCATCGTGGGTCTGCCCTGGCTGATCAGTACTCGTGGGCTGCGCAGTTTCCCTGATCGACACTTCGTTTTTCGGCGTGCCCTGCTCTACCACACAGCCGATTTCGGAACCAGTGATTCTGTCATTTCCTAGCTGGTTTCTATCCTCGCCACGCTCTACACAAGCTTCTGCTTTTGTCTCGAGAGGCAGTTAACTTACTCATAGTTCCTCACACTCATTGGATGGAACCGTATCACATACAGCTACATGGGTCGGCATGTAGTTCACCTCGCTTAACGGCGTCACTTCGGACTTCTCGCCGTTAGAGCCTGTGCTAACCGTCTCAGCTAGTGGCTCGACCAAGGTAACACAATACTCCTCTGTTCGAGGCTCGGTCGGCTCGCTACTGCGGTCCCGCTGCTCGGCCGCTTCCCCGGGCTGTAGTTTACTCTCTGGTACCTTTGACTTTTTAGGCTCACTTGTGTCTACAGCGTACGTGGTCTTAATCTCAGCGTGCTGTGCCTCCGACCGTTTCTCATTGCTTGACAACCTCTCCGGAACTACCGCCTTTGCAGCAAGCTCCCGGGCTCTAGATCTGGTCTAGGCCTGTATGCTGCCCTCTCCAAACACAAGCCCTTTTTCGCGCAAGAGGTGATTGGACTTGTTTGAAAATAGGTACGGGTACTGAGGAGGAAGCACAGATGACACCGCCGCTTCTGTCTCAAGTGCCCCGAAAGGTTCCTCAATAAACACTTTGGCTATTGGCAAACGGACGCTGCGAGCTTCCACGGCCTGTTTTGTCCACGCGCACTCACCCGGGAACATCTCTGGTTCTCCGTAAGAGGGGTGAACAACATCCATGGTGGCCGCAGAATCACGAAGCACTTCACCCTTTCCCGTTCACGAGAAGGTCTCGAGTGTACGGTTCGAGAAGCTTCATGTTCTCGTCACTTCTGCATAACGACAAAAACACGATCTTTGGTTTTGTTTCTGGACACTGCGCCGAAAAATGACCAGGCTTCTGGCACGTATAGCAGACACGCGATTGCCTTGCCTCGAACCTCTTTTTGCGTTCGGCTTCGGCTACCACCAGTTGGTTATGTTCGGCCGGACTGCTTTCCCTCGCATCCGCCCCACGTTTATTCTCTTTGGCTCTAAAGGGTGTGAACTTGGGCCTCTAAAACTTCGAGCCGAATTCCTCCTTTTGACCGTCCTTAGCTCCACGAGCCCGACGCATCACAAACTCGTCAGCTAGCTCGGAGGCTGTATCCACCGTGCTAACGTCTGGCCTATCCATGACCCAGTACCGCACGTTCTCGGGTAACCGACTGTAAAACTGTTCCAGCCCGAAACACTGCAGAACCTTATCGTGGTCACCATATGCTTTTTCTTCTTTGAGCCACTCATACATGTTTGACATAAGCTTTTAGGCAAACTTTGTATACGACTCACTTTTGCTTTTCTCACTCTCCCGAAATTTCCGATGGAATGCTTCTGCTGACAGCCTGTACTTTTTTAGCAGACTCGATTTCACTTTGTCGTAACCCTCTGCTTCCTCTTTTGTCAAGCGAACGATTACGTCTGCCGCCTCGCCGGGTAACAAAGTGAGCAAGCGCTGTGGCCACGTTTCCCAAGAAAACCCTTGCTTCTCGCACGTTCGCTCGAAGTTAACCAGAAACAAGCCAATGTCCTCTTCAAGCTTAAACGGCCGCATTAGGTCACGCATTTTGAACGATTCCCGTTCTCCTGCACCGTGAGCCCGACTTGCAATACCAGCGCGTCCCGCGTCTACTTCGAGACGTTTCATTTCCAAAGCGAGTTGATAGTAATGTTCACGTTCCTCTTTCTCTAGCCTTTTCTTACGTTCATGTTCACGTTCCTCTTTCTCGTGACGTTCGTCAATGATCTCAAGGCATTTCGGAAGCTCGTCATCTTCAGCTTCCAACGCAAGAATAGCATTTAACACTTCTGGTGTTCTGAGTTTGATAATTTCAGACCCAACTCCTTCGCAAGCTCAGCAATTTCGGTTTGCGCAACGACTTCAAATCCAAATCCATGGCTGTTCCGAGGGCTACCTTCTCTACTGCCCACTATTGCCTCGCTACAAATTAACCCAGCAACAACGACAACACAATTACCATCTCTGGTTTCTACTTAACAAAAGCCTGGCAAACTCAGTAGAAGAAAGTCCCGCACTCACCAAACCTCGAAGCCAAGAATCCAGCGCAGTCGTTCCGCTGCAGGCAACCAGTCATCACACAGGGCTCGTTGCACTGCTCCCGGCTTTCCGCTGAGCTGCTTGTTGCACGGGTCACGCCTGGGACATCTCCACTCTTTCCACCAGATGTTTATTTATTTATTTATTTATTTATAATACCCTCAGGATACAGTTGTACGTTACAGAGGGGAGGGGCGCATACAGGATATATATATAAAACAGAAGGTTAACAAAAGCGTACAAATCTGAAAAACAAAGCAAATAAAAAAGAACAAGGTACATGTGCAATTTAAGAAATTTAGGAAAACGGCATAGGTGTTAAAAACAACAATATAAAAATATAATAAGCAACAGTATGCAATGATGTTATGCAAATAACCATACAGTAAGCTTTAAAACTAGGCAAAAAAGAAAGATTGCAGCGCGGATTTAAATTTTTGTTCTTCAGTTATACTTGTTAGTGATGCAGAGAGGTTATTCAAATCATTACAGGTGCGGGGAAGAAAGGAGTTAAAATAGGCAACTGTGTTTGTGTGCGGAATGTTTACCTTTTGACTATGGTTACGGCGAAACGAAATGTAGGATGGTGGCTGAACCCATGAGGAACGCAAGGTGGAGTTATGGTAGTATATTTTGTGAAAAAGTGAGAGGCGGGATAGTTTTCTTCGAGTAGATAACAGCGGGAGATGTAAGTACGCTTTCATATTAGTAACGCTGGCTGTCCTTTGATAGTTATTTAAGATGAACCGGGCTGAGCGATTTTGTACTGCCTCAACGGAGTGTATGAGTGTTGCTTGACCGGGGTCCCAAACAGATGAGGCGTATTCCACCTCGGTCAGGCCTGGCTCATCTCACCAACCACGGTGACGGCTGGGTCATAGTCGTCCCTCCGCTGATCCCCATACACGACGGTCTCACCTGGCTCGTCTGACTCGTCCCCCGACCATGGTTACGGCTTGGTCGTCCCACCGCTGCCTACCAGTCATTACATTCGGGGCTCGCGTGCTCCGCCAACCGCTGACGCCAGTTACATGCGGCTCGCGGCCCCTCGGTAGCGTTGGCCTGGCGGCTCCGTGGCTCGACGGACGGCATCAACGGTCCCAGCAAAGACGAGGCGTCTTCTAACGACTTTTTTTAGAAAGCAAAACAGCGCACTTCAAAACACAGACACAGAAAGGGAACAACACAGCGCTGCTTCAACTGGTTTTTTATTAGAGAGTGACACAATATATGTGCACGAAAAGTGGGCGGGAAAGAAACCAGTTGAATTCAGCGCTGTGTTTTTCCCTTTCTGTGTCTGTGTTTTGAAGTGCGCTGTTTTGCTTTCTCAGATGATTTACCAACGAGCCCGTTCCTTCACCCTTGCAAGTCTTCTAACGAAACAACCTTTACTACAACATCAAGAAGGAACGGGCAGAGAAGGTGACCCGGAGAAAATACAGACACACTCACACAGCTGGTGTCTAGCGTCACCTCTGCGACGCTTCCAAAGTAGTCTCTTTCGCAGCATTGTTGTTGTTGTGGCTGTAGGAAGAAAGAAAAGAAAATGCACGGGCCTGCTACTGGCTCTGTAGATGAGCCACCCCCGCTGCCTCGTGCAGACGAAAGAGAAAATAGAAAAGAAAGAAAAGGAACAGGGAGAGAAAGACACGCGCCGCAACAACCGCCGTCGTCCACCACCAAATCGGTGGCGGGTGCAATGACGGCCCACAACAGATAAAAATTCTGTGACAGGCTATCTCCCGCCGCAAGCGGTGGGGATCCACCTTTCCCAGCCCCATTAGGGGAGTACCGAGTCTGCCGCTGCTTTTTATAGGCTTGTCAGTTCAGAGGGAAAGGGAGAGCCCTGCAGGTTCGAACATGACGTGATGACTAAATCGTCGGTGGCGCGACCGACTCTCCTCCACCTCCTGCAGACGGGCGAGGGCGACACTCTCTCTATCTCGAGCGCCGAGCTTGGCCTGCGTTTGCACACACACATGCACGCACACACATTTGGCGCGTGGCACAGACATGCCGAGACGCGCCAGCGGGAGGAAGCGTTGGGCGGTCGACCGGACGGCGCCGAAATGGCCGAAACGCTTCCTGCTTTGCCTGTTGCTACGCGGTGGGCGCGTCAGCTGTCGCATTGTCGGTGGCGAAACGTAACAGTGTAAAGACAGTTGCATGACGGGGCGTGAACTGTGCAGTGCTCGTGAACTCTGTGTGAGGACTCCCGATCACATACGCCTGTCACTACGAAGGATAAGTCTCGTCCATTATGTGCAACTTTTTGTTATTGGTTCTGTGTTGGTCCCATCTTCTGTCGCGAGATTCATTTTGTGTCGCATTCATGTGCGAAGTGGAATACATGTCTTGTTTTCGTCGCGGGTTGTAGCGGCCTTTATGGTATTAGGCTGGAAGGAACGGATTCCATGCTCATCACCCTCTTAGGGAGGACGTGTAAGACCGTGATGAACGGCAGCTCCCTGTTTTTGTTTATTGGCAATTACACACGTACCCTACCGCCGCGTTGAAAGAGCAGCCGGACCCCGCTCATGGGAGCCAGGATTGAAGCATTTTTTTTTCACGCCTCTCCTTCGGTGCCGGCCGCTTTCCGAGCACGCTTGGGGTGCGGAAACTATTCGTTTTTATCACATCATCATCATCATCATCATGAGCCTGACTATACCCACTCTGCAGGGCGAAGGCCTCTCCCATATTTCTCCAATTAACCCAGTTCTGTGCTAGCTGCATCCACTTGACCCCTGCGAACTTAACCTCATCCGCCCACCTAGCTTTTTGCCGCCCCCTGCTACGCTTTCCTTCCATTGGAATTCCACTTTCACTCCCACCTTCCTCCCTTCCCTTACGGCGCGGTTCAGGTGTCCACAGAGCAAGTGTGACAGATACTGTGCCTTTCCCTTCCTGTGAACCAACCAAACAACCAACCAATCCAGTTTGTTACCCCACGGCCGGTCTCGAGGGAGAGAGCGCGCGCCCTTTCTTACGGCCTTCTCTATCGCCGCGTGAACAATTGGAACTCTCCTTGAGTTACGCTGTCCGCCGCCGCAAGGGGCGCGACCTGCTCACTGTTCGCTCCGCATCTGCTTCAGTAGCGGCGGGTGGCTTTTGCCTGGGTTCGCGCTGTCGCCCGCGGGTTTCGTGGCGAGTGCAGCCCCTAAATGAAAGATTACAGAAGGTAGATGCTGCAGCGACATCCTGTCAGCGTGCTACACACGTGAATGGAGTCTTTATATTAAAAAACACTGTCGCTCAGCAAACGTTCGACAAGCATATGACATGTATTGCGGCATGGTATCTACTTTTGTTCATTTTAATCTGAATTTTTTCCCAAGCCTGTACAAGAAGATGAAAAAGAATGAATGAGCAGTGATCACATCGAAGCTTCTTCAAGGCAAACATAACAGCAACAATGGCAAAACCGTCTTTCTGCGCTAGATGAAAACCATCGAGGTTACACCGAAGATAAAAATAATTTTATAAAAATGTAATGTAAGTTGCACAATGTTTACATGACATAAAGTATTAGTATAAAGTCAGAGTAAACGCTTTTAAGTTTTGTTATCAATTTCGCTATTATTTGTAGACCAGCAAATGTTTTATGTTGTATTACAAACTTTATTTTAATTTTGCAAATAAACGTTGGTTTAATGAAATGTTTACATGCTATCATGATTATTTCATGAAAAAACAGGAAATCTATTTCAAGCACTAATTCCTAGCAATATTTTCTTTCTTTTTCTAGTATGTTTTTGAACTAATAGTTCGTTGTAACTATCTGTGTAGTAATGCCTGCATTAGAGAGCAATCGCTGCCCCATTATTTTGGTAGAATGCTTTGCTTATTACACATTCGGCTCTGTTACTCAAGGGACACTCCTCAATAATGGATATAAAAGCTTTTCTCTGTGCTATTTATTCAGAGGTGACTATATGAGTTGTATGTTGCGCTGTATTGCGTAGTTGTGTACCGTCACCAATGGTAGGCTACATGCACTTGCAGTACGCTAGAATAATGCTGCATATATATTAGATATATGTTAAAATGTTTATAGAAAGCTTAGCTAACTTTATTTATAGCTTTATTAGGCGTTAAAAAAAAGAACGTTAGGAACACCGCAATAACATTTGACCAAAACTGAAATTGAACACTACTGTAATATTTTGAGCGATAGCTGGGCCGAAATGGAGGAGAACAAAAAAAATTAATTACAGTCGTGCCTCATAAATAATATGGACAGTTTTGTTCCCGAGCAAATTTGTCCTTAAAACGAGTTGTCCGTATAACGAATCGCGAGTAAACATTTTTCAAATATTATGCCATGATAGGATCTGCTTCTGCGCATAGTGGGGTTCATTGAAGTTGGAATTAGACAATATTTTTGCCGCTCCAACCTCATTATCCTAGTTGTATTTATGCCTGAAATAACATAGTTCCGCTTCACTCGCCTGGATATTTATACGCTTGATGGCATATCTTATGTCTAGATGACTTACTCTTGCCACGGCTGTTCACATCACACGACTTGACGACCCGGTCGACTACCTAATTATGTTTTCTGCGAAGCCAAATTAAACTAAAGAGAAATAATGTCTTCAGAGGCATTCATGCAATGCTGTAAATGATAAGAGCTGTGGTCTAGGCAATTTAACTTGTGCTGTGAAATATTGATACGGGGCAGAAGGCTAGCACAGAAACCACAGCAGGTGAAGGGCAAGCGTCCACAGCACAGTAGAGCAAGTGTTCAGGCAAGTCTCAACGGTTTCTTCAGCTTCGTCTTCCTTTCGCGGCACTACTCTTAATCGTCCTCTTCTTCAACATCCAGCAACGCGCAGGTCATATATGTAACATTACCCCCCCACGAAAAGCACAGTCTCGGTGCGCATTATGTGGAACTACTGCAGGTGTAGTACGGCTTCATTCGGGCGACATGAACGATCTCGGTACGTGGCATAGCGGACTGTTGCGGCGGATGCACAGGGGTGATCTCATATGTCACAGGAGTGACTGGCCGTAAGACACGGTAGGGTCGTGCGTATCGTGGCATGAGCTTCTCACACAGCCCAACTCTACGAGCGGGAGTCCAGAGCAAGACCAGAGAACCCGGAGAGTAGTGGACGTCGCGGTGACGAGAATCATGGCGGCGTTTCTGGGAATTTTGGGAGGAAGCTAGTCGGCGGAGAGCAATAACCCGGGCGGCGTCAGCTCGAGATATGGCGTCACGAACATAGGAGCTGGCGTTTACGGTGGGAGCCAGTACGCTGTCAAACGGAAGGGGAGGGTCGCGGCCGTGTAGGAGATAGAAGGGGGAGTAGCCCATTGTGTCGTGACGGGAGGAATTATATGCGAACGTTACAAACGGCAAAGTAACATCCCAGTCACGGTGATCATCCGATACATACATTGACAACATGTCCGTGAGCGTTCGGTTGAGGCGTTCGGTGAGGCCGTTCGTTTGTGGATGGTAAGCGGTGGTGAAATAGTGCTTAATGGAGCAGAACCGGAGAATTTCGTCGACTACCCGAGCAAGAAAGCAACGGCCACGGTCAGTGAGCAGCTGGCGTGGAGCACCATGGAGCAGGATGACGTCGTGGAGAAGAAAGGCAGCCACGTCAGTTGCACAGCTGGTAGGTATCGCTCGGGTAACAGCGTAGCGCGTAGTATAATCCGTGGCTACCGCAATCCATTTATTCCCCGTCGGCTGCAGGTATCCAGCAGGCACCACCGATGGCTCCTTCCGTCGCTGACACCGGTCACAAGAAGCCACGTAACGACGAACAGAGCGATAGAGGCCCGGCCAAAAGAAACGGCGGCGGACGCTGTCGTACGTGCGAGATAGACCAAGATGACCCGCAGTGGGCACGTCGTGCAGTTGCTGTAGAACGGTGGCGCGCAGGTGTTCGGGGACTACGAGCAGAAGCTCGGCGCCATCTGGTCGCATATTCCGCCGGTATAAGGTGCCGTTGTGGAGCACGAACAAAGCAAGGGTTGCATCAACGTGATTAGTGCTGAGGCGATTGATAATACTGCAAAGCTTGGGGTCTAAGCGCTGTTCATGGCGAATGTTTAAAAGGTCAGAGATGGCCAATACACATGTGTCATCGTCACACTCGCTGGTGGGTGGTGGATCTACCGGGTTGCGGGAGAGGCAGTCGGCGTCAGCGTGCAATCGGCCGGACTTGTGGACGACAGAAAAAGTGTATTCCTGAAGGCGGAGGGCCCAACGCCCCAGGCGACCAGTAGGGTCCTTCAGCGTAGAAAGCCCACATAAGGCGTGGTGGTCGGTGATGACGGAGAACTGGCGGCCAAACAAGTAAGGGCGAAACTTTGTGATGGCCCACGCGGGGGCTAAGCACTCACGTTCTGTGATCGAGTAATTCCTCTCAGCAGCAGAAAGGAGGCGACTGGCATAAGCAATGACGCGAGTGCGACCCATCTGCTGTTGGGCAAGAATGGCACCAATACCGTGACCACTGGCGTCGGTGCGTACCTCCGTTGGTGCTGAGGGATTGAAGTGTGCCAGGATGGGTTGGTTGGTGAGGGCCGCAATGAGCGCAGAAAATGCTTGAGACTGTTCTTGGTCCCTGCAAAATGGTGCGTCGTTCTTCAGAAGATTGGTGAGTGGGCGAGCAGTCTCCGCAAAGTTGGGGACAAACCGCCGAAAATAGGAGCAAAGGCCTAGAAAACTACGCACGTCACTGGTACAGCGGGGTGTAGGAAATGCTCTTACAGCACGTATTTTGTCTGGGTCGGGTCGAACGCCACGTGCGTCGACCACGTGACCGAGCACCTTGAGTTCACGTCGGCCGAAGCTACACTTCTTCGAGTTAAGCTGAAGGCCAGCTCTTCGGAAGACTCCAAGAATGGCCTCAAGACGATGGAGATGGCTCTCGAAGGTCGAGGAAAAGACAATAACGTCATCGAGATAACATAAACACGTCGTCCATTTGAAACCGCGCAAAAGAGAATCCATCATGCGCTCGAATGTTGCGGGCGCATTACACAGACCAAATGGCATCACCTTGAATTGGTACAGGCCATCAGGTGTGACGAAAGCGGTCTTCTCTCGATCCCGTTCGTCAACAGCGATCTGCCAATAACCAGAACGGAGATCAATCGAAGAAAAATAGCTGGCACCGTGCAAGCAGTCGAGGGCATCATCTATACTGGGGAGCGGGTAAACGTCCTTTGTAATTTGTTGAGATGTCGGTAATCAACGCAGAACCTCCAGGTATTGTCCTTCTTTTGAACAAGCACGACAGGTGATGCCCAGGGACTGCTTGAAGGCTCTATAATGTTCCTTGCCAACATCTTGTCTACTTCATCTTGTATGAGGCGACGTTCAGAAATAGCGACTCGGTAAGGTCGTCTGTGAATTGGGCTGGCGTCTCCGGTATCGATTCGATGTGTAACGAGGGACGTTTGACCCAAGGGTCGGTCACCAAAATCAAAAATATCTCTGTACGATGTCAGTAGGGTCGTAAGTGCTTTAGCACGATCAGGGCGCCAGTCAGGAGCAACCATGCCGGATATACGGACCTCCTGAGGGGGGAACGGTGCAGGGCGCGTCGGCACTGCGACAATAGGGTCACGTAAAAGAGCAGCCACGATAAACTCCGACAATGGGGTCAGTTCGGCGAGAGAAATGCCCTCAGGAAGAACTTGCACAAAAGAACTGATGTTAAGGACTGGAATACAAGTGCTGTTATTCGCTACATGCACTATATTGTGAGGTAGAGCGATGCTACGCTCAAGTGTCACGTCAGTTATGGGGCAAACAACGTAGTCGCCATCCGGAACGGAGGGAAAAGGCGACATCAGCACATACACTGCGGCTTCTGGTGGTAGGCGACTAAATGTAGCGGAACGAAGACGGAGCGTTGAAGTTTCAGGAGCTTTGTTGTCAGGGCAGAGCGGCAGGTCTAGATGAATCAGTCTAGAATAACAGTCAATGAGAGCGGAGTGTTCTGTTAAAAAGTCGAGTCCTAATATAACTTCATGAGGGCAACTGGTGAGGACTGTAAATAGCACAGGGATGTGGCGGTCGGCAATGGTAACTATCGCAGTACACATACCAATGACAGTAGTTGTGTTGCCATCAGCAACACGAACGGTAGACGAGGAAGCAGGTGTGAGGACTTTGTTGAGGCGTCGACGGAGCGAGGAGCTGAGAACAGAAATGTGGGCTCCAGTATCAATAAGGGCAGAAACGGAGACCCCGTCCACAAGAATATCAACGAGGTTTCATCTAGGTGCGGGGGTCAGTTCCGAGTTGAAAGTCCGGGTCGGGAATGCAGCGTCACTCCAGGGCGCTGCACTCGCCAGTTTCCCGAGTAGGTACCGGCGTGTGATGGGGAGGAGCTGCGGCGAGATACCGGTGAACGGGATCGACGAGCCAGTGGAGATGGAGATCGGCTGGTGCGACGGGCAGGGGGAACGGTTTCGTTTCGAGTCTCATCTTGTTGAGAAAGATAATGTCCTGGTCCATCGTAGACTGGTCGGAGCTCCTCTGGTTGGACAGGGAAGCGTCGAGGTCCTTGGTAGTATCGGCGGTCGGCGTTGTAATAGGAGCGAGGAGCGAAGAAGGTACGGCTACGGCAATAACGCGATGTGTGACCGGCGCGACAGCAAATGAAGCAAATTGGCCTGTCGTCTGAGGTGCGCCACTCTGCAGGATTGCGACTAAGGTAGCGACGTGGGGAAGGTGGGCTGGCAGTAGCAGCAGCCGCTACAGGAACAGAGTGGGATGGTGGCGTGGGCGACACGGGGCTGGAGGACAGGGCGACGTTTGCAAGTTCTTGGCGAACTACAGCCTGTATCATGGCCACGGTGTCGGGTAGCGGAGACATGAGTGGTGTAGGAGCTAAGGCCTCGAGAACTCTCGGGACAATACGAGTCATGTTCGTGGGATAGGAAGGTTGTTGCAAAGGGGCCAGATCATCGCAGGATGATGTAGCTGCGGTGTTTGGAAGGCGCTCAAAGCGATGTACGAGGCGTCGTTGTTTAGCCTGCTCGAATTTTCGACAGACTTGAAGCACTGAGTCGACGGTGGAGCAATTCATGCAGAACAGGATGTTGAAGGCATCATCCGCAATGCCCTTGAGGGTATGGCCTACCGTGTCTTTTTCCGTCATTGAGCAGCTGACCTTGCGACACAACGCAAGCACGTCTTGAATATACGCAAGGTAGGACTCCGTAGAGGATTGGATGCGAGATGAAAGTTCTGTTTTTGCTGCGGCAGCTCGACCAATGGGCTTCCCGAACAGGTCCTGAAGCTTTTGCTTACAGATTGCCCACGTCACCAGCTCTTGTTCGTGATTTTGGAACCACGTGCGAGCGGCTCCCGCCAAATAGAAAATGATGTTGGCCAGCATAATGGTCGCGTCCCAGTGGTTGTTCTTGCTGCAACGCTCGTACTCATCCAGCCAATCTTCCACGTCTGTCTTGTCTTCGCCATTAAATATGGGAGGGTGGCGGATTTTTGTGAGCACGACTGGCTGATCCGAAGTTGCCGCGGTAGTAGGGGCTGCCTCGGATGTCATAGTGGTAGTTGTTGACGTCGTTGAAAGCCCAGGTAGATGACGGCCACTGCGCAAATCCAGGTTTTGGCAGCGCAAGGGGTAATCTGTGCGCACGGGGATCTTTGGTCACCTCCACCAAGATGATACGGGGCAGAAGGCTAGCACAGAAACCACAGCAGGTGAAGGGCAAGCGTCCACAGCACAGTAGAGCAAGTGTTTAGGCAAGTCTCAACGGTTTCTTCAGCTTCGTCTTCCTTTCGCGGCACTACTGTTAATCGTCCTCTTCTTCAACATCCAGCAACGCGCAGGTCATATATGTAACAATATTAAACCACCGAATGAAAGGGCTATCATGCACTTTTTCACTGCATACTACTGGCATCCTGCATGCAAAATGCAGGAAATAAAACGTCTGGTTAGGAAAGTAGAGATTTTGTTCTCGGCACTGTCCATAACGCGACCAACATGTATGATCTTCGAGGGGCTCTTTGCAATTCTACGCTGTCCACTGTCCGGACAGTAAGTTTCCATATTAACGAGCGCAAATACATTGGAGCAGTTTGATCCCCAGAAAAACACGGTCCCTAATTCGAGTCGTTCAGAGTTTGTAGCCCTCTTGGACAAGGTTGTGTCTCTTTTTGAAAAAGCTGTCGTGCACATACCACACACAAATGTCCTTGAAGTCCTTCTAATCTTAATCCAGCCAGCACTTGAGAACTCACCTTTGCTGAGTTGCCCGGAAGGCATTGACAATAGCCATGCTATAAGGTCCGCTTCTTTAATATGTGAGAAATTTTTCAGTATCCCTCTTGTCAATTATGCTAAGAAAGTGACAGACAGGAACGAAAGGCCAGCTGCTTAGGGGCACAAACCGCCCAGAAAGATTTTGAGACTAATTTTCTAGCCGCATGTACCGTTTTGATGAATGAGTGCAATGTGTTAACTTTGAAGGATATTTTTTTTATTGCTTGCCGCTCTTTTCAATTATGCATATCTGTTTATGCCCATATCCTTGATTAAACGTTGTTTTTTTATCACTGTATTAAACTGACTACGACTGTCAACGTGTGCGTCAGTCGCGAGACTACGTATACATCTGCTGTCTTTGAACCTACTGAATTGTTTTAAACGAAGCTAGAACAGCCCACTTCACTAGACAATTGAAATTTTAACTGTATGCGTAAATTTTTGTTCCTTACTCTGAATCTGAGACATGGTATGAATTTTCGTCAGTGACTCTTTTGCTCTAAACGAAAACGGCAGCGGTTGACAGAATATCCACCGAACAGTTTGCCATGCACTAGCGTCAGGTCGCGCTATACCTGCTTACAGCTTTCAAAGGCACACTGCATAAAATGGTACATATAGTTTTGTGAAAAATTTAGGGGCAAAAAGTGCTGATGTAAGTGCACCCGAAACTTCATTCGACCGTGCGCGACAGCACTGACGAAGGCGCGCGCGCTCTCCCGCGCACGCACAATATTGACTATTTTATTGCTCATACACGATAAATGAGACGCTTATTACGGCTTCTTCCTATAAGCCATAAGGGGTGAAATATCAGGACCTGCCGGTTGCAACCGATGCGGGCGGAGCGAAGAGCGAGCGCGCGTTTCCATTGCGCGTGAACGGCTGTAGCGGAGGAGCAGCAGTGGGGCGGTGGCGACCCCACCGAGGCGCGGCGGGCGGTGGAAACAGACCCCATTGGAGAGGCCGTAAGAGAAGAGAGAAACGCGCTCTCCCTCGAGGCCGGCCGTGGTTACCCTAAGCGACCATCGGCTTATCCTCTCTTCGCACTACGTGTCCCGCCCATGCCCATTTCTTCTTCTTGATTTCCACTAGAATGTCATTGAGTTCTTTCTCTGACCCAATCTGCACGCCTCCTATCTCTTAATGTTACCCCTGGCATTTTTAACGCGACAGCGTTAAGGACCCCGTGTCGCAGAAAAGTCAGTGTCGACGTCGGCGGCCGCCGTCCCGCGTCGTCCGCCGTTGGCCGTGAGCGAAAAATCTCAGAAGCATTAATAAATAAAAACGAGTAGGAAAACCCGCCGACCTGAGGAATCGAACGTGGGCCTCCGGGGTGCGAGACGGGCGCGCTAACCACTCCGCCACGCCAGCTAGACGGTTTGAAATGGACAAAGGCGCGTCTATTGATTGCGGTGTTGTCTCAGAAATCTCCCTTAGAGAAGTGTAGTGTGGCGTATAATAATGATGGCGTATAATAACTATGAGCATGTAAATTACATAATTACAGAACACGCAGTTAAGCGAGTCGCAAATTTCTTTTCCGCTGTACTTCCTCTTCGCTTGGCGTGCACGTAGCGCCATCATGTGTGTGGCGCACGGAATAAGATAGACAGGGCATGGCCTCCGAGATCTTCATCGCGCCGGCTCAGATCGGCAACGATGTTGCCGATGAACTACGACTGCAACTTGAGGCCCGCGCGTTTCGATAAGGTGGCTGGCAGCGCTTCTACGTCCCGGAAGGATTAATCAAGAAAAATGAGTATAGCAAGTTCCTCTATGTAGGAATTCGAAACAGAGCCTCCCTTCTCAGTGCACACCTCAGCCGCATTGTAAGCGAAGGAACCCTTGCACGCGCGAACTGGAGCCGAAAGGTTCTCTCGCAGAGGCCGCTAAAGGAAGCGATGACGTCACCGCTAGGGCAAGAAGCGTCGGAACATAGGCTTCCTCTTGAGAAACGAGTAATGGAACCGGTGCCGGACGCAGTACCGTGTCTTGCTCATCAGTGACTTCCTCATCGATGAGTACGGATGGGCCATCTACGTAGGCTGGTGCTCGACCGCGAGGGAGGCCGCGTAAGACGGAGGCACACAAGGCGGACGCCACAGCGCCATGCTGAGGCCATGCGGCGAAAGCGACGCGAAAATGCTGAAGTCCGGGAACAAGAGGTTGCGACGAAACGACAACGGCGGACCCGGAACTCAGGGCAAGAGAGGCAATGCGGCTGAAACGTCAGGCAGATGTGCAGCCGTGGGCAAAGGAAGCAGACGCCAAACGGCAGGAGCGACAATCTGAGAGCCAGGGAGGCTGTGATGAAACGTCAGCGCCGCGACATGGATCCCCAATTACGAGCGCGGGAAGCCGTGGTCCGCCGTCGAGAGCGCCTAAATGATGCCTATATTCATGCTTTGGACAACATACATCTGGTTTTTGCCTATGCCCAATTTCTTCTTTACCGCTTTAAGGCTTCCCCCTTCTTTACAGCATGTTCAATTTTCTCCACGTTATACTTCCTTATATCGGCCACTTTGTGCTTATTGATTAGCTTAGATATCTCCGCCAATTCTATCTGGTCTGTTGAATTGGAAGCTTTCATACTCTGGCGTTTCTTTATCTCCTTAGACAGCTTACCGATATCCCCTCTAACTATCCTACCGCCTACTTCTGCCTACTTTATCACCTACCAGGCGTTGAGAGACTTTCGGGACGTGACAATAGCGGCGCTCCCCTCTGCCTGGGAGGGCGTTTTCCAGAAACACGCTTTCTCGGCGGTCCCCCACGTGGCGTCGGTACCGAATAAACCGGGCTGTTAATGGAGCTGTTCGACACACGGCGCCTCGAAGACACCCCAGCTGCGCTCTATTCAGCCCGAAAATTGGGTGCTCGGAGCGGTGCTGTTTATAAGGTAGTTTCGAGTTTTCTCCTAAACGAAAGCGCGATCTGACCTTGCTCACCCGCGGCGGCTCTTCCGGTCCAGGCAGCAGCGACGGCGATGAACCCCTCCCGCTAAAGAGTGTACTGTCACCCTGTGGCTAACCAAATAGCGTGGCTGCTTCCCCACGTGGACCGTGAGATAGAGAGAGGAGGATGAGCGCCGGTGGGGGAGGTTGAACCCTCGAATGGAGAGAGCATGCATGCTGCATTTTTATTTTAAAGAAATAAAGACCTAGGTCCGAGATTATGGCCTACACACCGACGTTGGGTCTTAATAATCAATGGGCTTGATTGGGTGTGTAATTTTGAGGCGGATCATGTGAAGCGACCGCCCACATGTCTTGGTTTGTCGCTGTCTTGAAAAAGCGGCTATCAGACCTGGATGATTAGTTCTGTCCAGCCTAGCACAACTGGCGACTCCGCGCTAAGCACGTAAGCTTTCCTCTGCTGTGAGTTAAGCGGATCTCTGTGTGAGATATGTTTTGTGCATGAGATGTACCCTTTTCTTAGGGAGGGGGCAGCCACCTTGTTATAACATCAGTTGTTTTTGTGTATATTCTGTAAATATATATTCCCTTTTCGTTCAACATCAAGAGTGCCTGACATGTCATATTCCTTCGTCTGCCGAATCACCCTTCTGAACCTTCGGAAGGAGGCACCTATTCATCACTGCCACCATCATCACCATCACCTAAAGCCGGGCGCCGCGGCACTAGCGGCACAACATGTAGGCTCCCTAGCCGCAAGTTGCTCCTGCACGGTGTCCATAGGAGGCTGTTAGCTAACCGCAGTTTACAAGTAGAAAGTTTGGCAGGTGGTGAAGTAAGCTGAGACATCTTGTTGTAATTGCAGAAAGCACTGAAAAGATGTCGTAGGGGTATACTTTTCAGCTGGGCAACCTTTTAGAGGATTAATAATGAAGACGAAAATTTACAGCCGCACGAGGGTCCTAGCTATTTTCCCCCCATTAGAGTGTACTGGAAAGATCCTTCAAGCACACTCTACCCCCATCGATCCAAGCCAAGCGCAGCGATGCGGCCCGCTAACTCAAGCGGTTGATCTGCGCGAGACGAGGAGGGCAACGAAAGGGAAAGTTGGTTGAGTTTGCTCAAGATGCTTTGTTGGCAAAGAGAAGAAAAGGAGAGAAAGAAAGGCGCCTTTCCATGTCTCTTTCTAGGACATCTTTTGCGTTTCGCAAGATCCTATCGCACGTTAGCGCATGAAATTTTATTCTATTAGGTGTAGGACCCAGCGTGTGCCTTCCACTTTGTCGGTTATATGTGTTAGTGTGTGTGGAAGACACACACCACACACACACTCTCTCTCCATCCCTCCATCTCCCTTTCTCTGCGCTGCTTTTTACACTCTACACAAGTCAAGCTGACACAAGATGTTAGGAACTTAAGCAGACTTGCTAACTTGACGGGAACTGGTCATAACGCGGCTCTTAAAAAAAGCTGGGTAGTACAGCTAGTACCTAACAGTAATTGCTACTTTGAGACTGCAAGCATTGTCCTCGGACATGGACCATGCCGGCGGCTTCGGCGCCTCTTCGTCAGTGCTGGAGCTACTTCGGAAACCTGTTCATTCCTTCTGTCCGACGAGGTCCTTAAACGTTTTAGTTCCTGCATTCAAGAGCCGCTGATAAGTGAACGTGAGAGGTTAGCGGCTGTTATGAGGAGGGATGCTACTTTCCGCGCCCATTCTGCGCCAACCCACTGCGCATATTCCGTTGTCGCTGTTCAGCTGAAACTCGCGCAGTCTCTCCGTGCATAGCTGCGGTCGAGGTTCCGACAGCAAGTGTCATGACACACTAATACTGCAGCGCCACAGCCCTTTCTGCAACCCGAGGCTTCAGAATCGCGGAATGCAGCGCAGCGACTCGGTTCCTGCTGGAGCATCGTCGTATTTCATAACTGGTGTCAATATATAGCAGCAGACGACAGCGCTTTTTGCTATCACTTTGCTTTTTTTTCTGAATGTGCAACCTGATTGCGTGCTTACATAACCTGCACCGCCCTACTGCACACGTCACGAGTTTGTCACGATTTGAACAAAATGGCGAATTTTCGAAAATAGGGCCCCTGATTAACACGCTTTCCGTACTGTTACGTAATTGGCGTGGTGGCTCTGAAATCCGGATTAGTTTTAAACCTCTTGGTTGGTCGCCGTAATGTGAGCCTTTGTTATTTTCGGTCATAAATTTATTATACAATAATAAATTTAAATTTATTATTTCAAAACTTTTCCACAGTTCACTTGGCTGCGTACCCTATGTCGGACCGCACGTTAGCACGCATATCTCACCGCACGCATCCTTTCCATGTTTCGCGACCATTTTTATTATGTTCCACTCTTCATTCCTCCACGTACTGCTGCGGACTAGAGCTGTGTGATTGACGACGTTGCAGCCATGCAGTGCCCAAGCAACCTTGGCGGTAATCTTACCAGCTTAATGTTCACTGTATTACGTGTATTTTCTACCACATAAGTAATACTCCTCGCCGGGTTTTGAGAGTAATGGAATAAAATCAAGCAAAACGCCCCATAAGAAGCTTCTAATCATTCGATCACCTGGCTGAGGACGTTATAGGCAGGCTCCCAATTTAATTAACTAGTTACTGCATCTAGAGAGAGAATACAAAGTTCAAGGAAACAGTGCAGAAACGACAGGGTACACGCTAGGCTTGCAAATAATTGTTGGTACGGCAAGGAATCATTTCCCGAGCGCATTGCTTCGTCTTTTTGCACCGCTGATGGCTTTAGCTGAACTCACAACGATGACATTAAAATCAGCAAAAACGCGAAACACGAACATGAACAAATCTGATAAAAAGAAAAATGCAGGATGGGTTCCGTCCAATATTTAAACACGGCTAGAGGATATAAACTCAGATTACAATCGAGAGAGTCTAACCATAAAATTGAAATGCGATAGCGGAACGGAAAAAAAGCGTTGAAAACGAAAAAACAACAACAGCTCTATGACCTGTTTTCTTTGCCATGCAATTTAACGACGTGAGCAAGCATGCTTCATCTTAACTTAGCTATCGAAGATTCTAGCCGTTTGTTGTGCCTTTTCAATGCCTCTTTCAATCCCGTAGCAAAATGTTATGCTCATGAATACAGCCTACGGTGTTCTTAACTGACAAACTGTTCGACCTAGTCTACTACGGCCTTGCAACCAACCGCTTAACAAAGTTGCAAATAGCCCAAGAAGAGAAAACGTGACTTTATAAAAATCATGCTAATAATTCGACAAATAGTCATCTGCTGTCCAAAGATTTTGCAGTTCGCTAGCCCGCAGGACTGGGCGCGAAACACATGCGTAAGATATGCTGGCGCGCGACTCGTGCTCGACTTTGTAGTGTTCTTCGACAGCCGACCTCCGCGCTGCAGTCGTCTGGAACTAGCCAGGCAGAGGAAACGCCGACATCGGTCAGGCGCGAGTGGCGTGCTCGCTGCGGACTCTGCGAGTAGAGGGAAACAAAGGAAGAGTAGGAAATGACTAGCACAATGTATCCAGTGTGGGTCGCCTGGGGTCTAGGCTAAGACTGAAAGGCAGGAAGATGTCACACGAGCTTGGTTACTAAACCATGGGGCCGACGCCTTCAGGCTCAACGAGTCAATCGTTTCAGGAAAGGATTGCGGGGTTAGGAGATTTTAAATAAAGGAAGCGCACTGTGAGAAAGAGTCGAGGTTGAAAAAGCTACATTATTATAAAGTGAACGATTGCTGGCCCAGTTTTGTCTAAGTTTATTTTTTAAAGACATCATCATCATCATCAGCCTGACTATACCCACTGCAGGGCGAAGGCCTCTCCCATATTTCTCAACCCGGTTCTGTGCTAGCTGCATCCACTTGACCCCTGCGAAATTCTTATTCTCATCCACCCACCTAACTTTCTGCCTTCCCCTGCTACGCTTTCCTTCCCTTGGAATCCGGTTTGTTACCCTCAGCGACCATCGGTTATCCTCTCTTCGCACTACATGTCCTGCCCATGTCCATTTCTTCTTAATTTCTACTAGAATGTCGGTAACTTGAGTTATTTCTCTGACCCACTCTGCACGCTTTCTATCTCTTAATGTTACCCTTACCATTTTTCGTTCCATAGCCCTCTGGGTTGTTCTCAACTTAAGTAGAACTATCTTGGTTAGCCTCCATGTTTCAGTCCCATAGGTGAGTACAGGTAAAATGCAACTGTTGTATACTTTCCTCTTGAGCGATACCGGTAAGCTGCTAGTCATAGTCTGCGAGTGCTTGCCAAATGCGCTCCATCCCAATCTTATTCTTCTTGTTATTTCCGTTTCATGGTCCGGATCTGCGGTTACTACCTGTCCTAAGTAGACATATTCGCCTACTACTTCCAGTACTTCGCTACCTAATGTAAACTGCTGTTCCTTCCCGAGGCTGTTGAACATTACCTTAGTCTTCTGCATATTGATTTTCAAGCCTACCTTTCTAATTTTCCTGTCTAGGTCGTCAATTACTTTTTGCAGTTGATCCCCCGAGTTGCTTAGCAAGGCAATGTCATCAGCAAATCGCAGATTACTGATGTATTCTCCATCTACCCTTATCCCTAACTGCTCCCATTCCAAGTCTCTGATTACTTCCTGTAAGCAAGCTGTGAATAGCACTGAGGAGATTGTGTCTCATTGCCTAACACCTTCCTTTATGGGAATTTTGTTACTTTCTTTATGCAGAACTATGGTTGCTGTGCAGCCACTATATATATCTTCCAGCACTTTCACGTATGGCTCGTCTAACCCCTGATTTCGCAATGCCTGCATGACCGCCGAGGTTTCAACTCAGTCAAATGCTTTTTCGTAATCTATGAATGCTATGTATAAAGGCTGGTTATATTCCGAGCATTTTTGTATCACCTGATTGATGGTATGGATATGATCGAATGTAGAGTACCGTTTCCGAAACCCTGCTTGATTCTTTGCTTGATTGAAGTCTAAGGTTATCCTGATGCTATTAGCGATTACCTTAGTAAATACCTTATACGTAACAGACAGTAAGCTGATTGGTCTGTAATTTTTAAGGTCCTTTAAGGTCCTAAGTCCCCTTTCTTATCGATGAGGATAATGTTTACATTCTTCCATGGTTCCGGTACCGTCGATGACACCAGGCACTGCGTATATCGGGTGGCCAGTTTTTCTAGCACGATATCCCCCCCCGTCCTTCAGCAAATCTGTAGTTATCTGATCCTCTCCAGCTGATTTCCCCCTTTTCATAGTATCTAATGCTTTATTGACCTCGTAATTCGTTACTGGTGGAACGTCTGGCTGTTTTTCCCTGCCGCCCATCTCATTATGTCCCTGACTACTCTGGCCATTGTAAAGATATGTATAGAACTCCTCGGCTAATTTGACTATCTTATCCATATTCGTGATGACGTTGCCCGCCTTGTCCCTTATCGCATACATCTGGTTTTTGCCTATGCCAAATTTCTTCGTTACCTCTTTAAGGCTTCCCCCGTCCTTTACAGCATGCTCAATTTTCTCCATGTTACACTTTCTTATATCGGCCACCTTGCGCTTATTGATTAGCTTTGATATCTCGGCTAATTCTATCTGGTTTGTTTGATTGGAAGCTTTTATACTCTGGCGTTTCTTAATCAAATATTTTGTCTCCTTAGACAGCTTACCGGTATCCTCTCTAACTATCCTAACGCCTACTTCTACAGTGCACTCAGTAATGATACCTCTGAAATTATTGTTCATTGCCTCTAGGGTAATGTCGCCATCCTCGGTTAGAGCTGAATACCTATTCTGAAGCGCGATCCTGAACTCTTCTGCCCTCCCCCTCATCGCTAATTCGTTGGTGGGTTTCTTTCTTACTAATCTGTTGCGTTCCTTCTTCAGATACAGGCTAATTCGGGAGGCCACCATCCGGTGGTCACTGCATTGCAACTTCCCGATTACCTCTACATCTTGCATAATGGCGGGGGTTGAACACATTATGAAATCAATTTCATTTTTAGTCTCCCCGTTACGACTTTTCCATATCCATTTTCGGTTCTTCCGTTTGCTGAAGAAGGTATTCATGATTCTTAAGTTATTGCTCTGCAAACTCAACTGGTAACGCCCCCCTGCTATTCCTAGAACCAATGCCATAGTCACCTACTACCTTGTCTCCTGCCTGCTTTTTCCCTACCTTGGCATTGAAGTCGCCCATTAGTACAGTATACTGCGTCTTTACTTTCGCATTGCCGATTCTACATCTTCGCAGAAGCTTTGAACTGCCTGGTCATCATAACACTACATGTAGGTGCATAGGCCTGTACAACCTTCAGTTTATACCGCTTATTAAGCCTAATTAGGATGCCTGCCACCCTCTCATTAATACTATTGAATTCATCTATGTTACCCGCTATCTACTTATTGACAAGGAAACCCACTCCTAGTTGTCGCCTCTCTGGTAAACCTCGATAACATAGTACATGCCCATCCTTCAGTACAGTATATGCCTCATTCGGCCTCCTAACCTCACTAAGCCCTATGACATCCCATTTCATGCCCTCTAGTCCCTGTAAGATCACTGCTAAACTAGCTTCACTAGCTAGGGTTGTAGCATTAAACGTTGCCAGGGTCAGTTTCCAATGGCGGCCTGTCCAGCGGAGCCAGGTATTCTTAGCAACCCCTGCTGCGTCACAGGTCTGACCGCCGCCGTGGTCAGTTGTTCCGCAGCCGCTGGTGACTGAGGGCCGGGGTTTTGTGGAGCTTATCATGAGAGGTTGAGGCCAATTACTGCACCAGGGTGGCCAACTCCTGTTCTGGTGAGGGAGTGCGTTGCCGGAGGTGTTCACCGGCATCAGGTCGCACCCCAAACCTGTTTATGCAATTCCATCGACACGCTGATTTCTTTTTTTTTTAATCCGGTGGAGAACTGCGTGGCACCGGGATTTGTACCCCGGTCCTCGTGCATGCGAGGCGGATGTACTACCGTTACGCCACCGCTGCTCTATAGCACAGCACAGCACGCTGCTGCACATCAATATGCCTTCCACCCAACACAGTTTCCAATACAATTGGCCAAGGAGCAGTACAGCTACAGAAGGTGATTCTACGCCCGTTCCAGATTCTTCACCCTCGCCTAAAGAAAAGACCCAACTTCATTCACCAAGAAAGTATGCCATAGTTCTAGTATGGTAGCACGCTTATACATTTAGGTTTTCCTCTATCTACGAGGATGTCATGCAAGTCTTCCTGTGTAGCTATTTGGCGGCACTGAGGGGAAAGCTCCAGCAGCGGTTCCTCTTGGAAACAGGTTCCCTTCATTATGCCCAGTTGTAACATATGATACGTTTTCTCAAATGAATGAAACCCGAAACAATTTTCAGGTTATTTTTTAGAGGACTTACACACATAATTTGTGGGTTCAGGTTTTATCATTTGTAATGATGCCTAGGATATTACTGTACACGCATAACCACGTCACATTCGCCTATGACTGCTGAATAATTTATAATCGAATTTCTTTTCTCATCTGTTTCAGTTTCGGTTTCAACAGCCGAGCGACGGCTGTGACGTCACAGTCAAATTTAGGTCACGCGGGGGATGAAAATACAGCGATATAATCATTGCTATGTGAACATCAATTCCCAAGAAAGTAGCAGGTTGCACAGCCGGCGATGTAGCTCAGTCGCTAAGAGCACCGGATGCGATGTTCGGAGGTCGTGGGTTCGGTTACCACCATCGGCACGTTGTTTTTCCTTTTACTTTCTATTTATTGATCTTTCCTCCTGAACATATTATATTACCACTTTAGGTGAATACCAATGTAAAATAAAAAAAGTACAATCCCCAAACGCTTTCCTTGACATCGCCGACTTTTGTCTACTTTCGTCATGTATTATAACGAGCACCCTCATTTCCCCTTCATTTATCTGCTTGTAGCTTACGGGGGTCTCGGTTCTGGCAGTCTTGAAGCCATAGGTAGCATAAGAGGGTTCTAGCACAGCTTTCACCCTCCCTCTTGATTACGTTCTGCGTGACGCTGGCAGTAACAACGGACGTTCCACGTCCACCGCTGTGGTTAGGGCGGCGCTGGTGAACACTCTCGAGGTTCGTATACAGACATTAATACCCAAGAAAGTAGCAGGTTGGACAGCCGTCGTTGTAGCTCAGTGGTTTGAGCAGCGGACGCGATATTCGGAGGTTGTGGGTTCGGTTCCCACCATCGGCGCGTTGTTTTTCCTTCTACTTTGTATTTAGTTATCTTTCGCCCTAACTGATTACGTTAATAATATAGGTCCATATTAACAGTAAAAATGAAAAAAAAACTCCTACCGCTCTCCTTGGCCTCGCCGACTGTTGGCTTCTTTCCCTAGCCTCCTTCTCTGTTGCCAGGGCTGAACAGTTTCTATTTTATACTTTCGGGAGCACAGGCGGGGCAAACAGGCAACACGCTGTAACTTCACTCCTCCCAACCTAGAATGGCACACGGACATTCGCTGTCAGCGTGACATTAAAGTTCAGCCATGGTGTCCGAAAAGAACAACATGCGCGCACATGTCTGCGCGGCTGATCAATCTATTCACAATCACGTACACATGCGCACACATAGCTGTCAATGCAATCTACACGCAAGAAGTCAGAAACCAGTCTGCATATTCCATAATCCGCCATGTCAGTTCTGGATGCCAAAACTGGCCATTTAGATCCTAATCTCCTACCTCCCTGAAATGGCTGTAGTCGCACGGAAGTATCGCCTACACAAGGCATTAAGTGTTTGTCGTTTATGAGCTGCCATTTACTGCGGTCACTAAAAAAGCAAAACAAGCTTTAATGACAAGTCCTCCTGGTAATGTCGGCACATTTGTTTAGTGAACACTTGATGTGTAAAATCTCCAAGTCGTACTTTCGCACAGTGACCAGCGCATCAAGATCGCACTACTGGACGCGGAGCGGGTCCGATAAATGAGTGGGTTGTGGTCAGTTGCGACCCTCACTTTTACCCCGAATAACCATTTATCGAACTTTACGAGGGCCCACGCGACTGAAAAAGCTTCCCTTTCAATTGCGGACCATTTCGTTTTAGCTGTCCCCAGCTTATTACTAAAAAATAGAATAAGCATTTGCTCACCGTTGACTGTGACAGACATGTCTCTATAACCATTTCTGATGCGTCCGTAGCGAGAAGGAATTCTCGGTTTTGATCAGGTGGGCCAGTTCTGGCAATGATGCCAGTACCATCTTCATCTTAAAAAGCGACCGCTCCGCTTGCTTACTCCATGGAATAAAGTTCGGGATCCGTTTATTGGCAAGATCCGTGAGTGGATGGACCACCTTCGAGTACTTCGGCGCATATTCTCGGTTAAAGAGATCGAGTACCCTGCGCAGTTATTTCTTTTGGATGCGGTCAGTTTTGTGACTCTCCCAGTCGGGAGTGCCGGACCAAACAGTACTTGACTTTCGACTGTGCAAACTTGCATTTTTCTGCATTTGGTGTTAAACCTACATTCTTCAGCGTCCGGAGCACAGCCGAAAGATGTGTGATGTGATCTTCCCACGTCGCCGAAAAGATCGTGACGTCATCTGTGTAAGCCACTGCATACGAATTATGCTGCTTCAGATCCTCATTCATAGTTCTCTGAAAAGTCGCTGACGAGTTTTGCAGCCTGTACGGCATTACTTTACAAGCATAAATACCTTGTGGAGTAGCAAAAGCGGTAAGCCGCTACGATTACTCGTCTAATGCGCGAGTCATATCTAAAACCGACAGTGAAACTTGAAAATTCTTCAACCATCACTGTTTTATTTTACAAAAACCCGCCGTTTTGGCGCCTTCTCGGCTTCTCCTTTAGGGGTGCCGACGCTAGGCTTGGTGCAGTTATAAGTAAAGGAACGGAGAGGCGAGGAGAAAGGGAGAGAAGAGGGGTGGGGAGGAGTTGGTGAGATGGGTGTGAAATAAATTAGAAGGAAGGAGGGGGGACTGTGGAGGCAAAAAACCTATGGTGAGTCACGGCAAGTGTAGGGGGGCCCGATGGCCTCTTTTTTCTTTTCTTCTATGAAGTGAAAACATCGTGTTTCAGTAAAATAAAAAAAGTGATGGTTAGTTTTACTTAGCTATGAACCCAACCAGACAGGCAAATCTGTCGAAATGTTTAGCTTTCTAAAACCGATATGTACCTGGCGTCTGCGCCTTCATAAAGCATCTCCCCCATGTTTGCATTGGAAAGCTGTCAGGTGATGTGATCGCATTTAGCTTGCGAAAATGTATGCACATTCGCACTAAACCATTATGTTTTGGTTACGCACACAAATGGGTGCGCATATGCGCTGTCTACTGGAGCCACAAAATTTCCTTCTAAATCTGTTCCACTTGGCGCTCTATCTCTTTCCTAAACGCCCATCTTGTAAAGGTGGGCCATTTCTTATTTGGCATTACGAATCATGGTTATCTTGTGCGAGCGAATTCTACATCGCCCTGGGCGGTAGGAAAAAACCTCAGAGGCCTCATGCAAAACCCCGTACAGCTCCGTACGTTGTTCATCTATCAGACCTTCCCTGGGTATCTCAAACTCGGCTGGTGCTCCATCCCGACACAAGGCGTCTCATCAGTTCAGTTCAGTCGTTCAGTCATGTCCGACTCTTCGTGACTATATGGACCATGTCAAGTCACGCTTTCCGATCTCTCACTATCCTCCTAACATCACATATCTTCATCTGCAGCGCCTCGAGGATGCCATCTAACCATCGCTTTCTCTGCCTACCCCTTCTCCGGCACCATCAACCGTTCCCAACATCAAATCTTTCACCACCGACTCCTCTCTTCACATCAGATGACCAAAGTAGCTGAGATTTAACTTTAGAATTTGACCCTTCAATGCGCAGTCATGGTTGGTCGACAATATCGACTGATTTGATCTTCTGGCAGTCCAGGGAACTCTCAAGGGTCTCCGCCAGCACCACAATTCAAACGCGTCAATTCTTCGGCGGTCAGCCTTCTTCACAGTCCAACTATGGCATCCATACATCCCAACTGGAAAGACCATAGCACGAGTTATACGGATCTTGGTTGGCAGGCTAATGTCTCTGCTCTTTACTAGGCGGTCAAGGCAAACCATGGCTCTTTTTCCCAGAAGCAGGCGTCTCCTAATTTCATGGCTGTAGTCTCCCTCCGGGGTGATCTTGGAGCCAAAGAAGAGAAAATCTGTCACAGCTTCCACTTCATGTCCCTTGATGCTCCAGGACTTGATAGGGCAAGACGCCATGATCTTTGTCTTTTTAATGTTCAGTTTAAGCCCAAACTTCTCACTCTCTTCTTGTACGCGCATCAGAAGTCTCTTCAGTTCCACTTCAGTTTATGCCATTAAAGTGGTATCATCCGCATATCTAAGGTTGTTGATACGTTTTCCAGGAATCTTCACTCCAGCTGAAGACTCGTCCAGACCGGCCTTCCTCATGATGCACTCTGTATATAGGTTAAATAGGCAGGGCGACAGTATGCAGCCTTGCCTCACTCCTTTCTCAATCGGAAACCAATCAGTAAGACCATGCCCAGTTCTGACTGTGGCCTCTTGCCCTTCATACAGGTTCCTGAGGAGACAGATGAGGTGAATTGGAACTCCCATCTCTTGGAGAGCTTGCCACAATCTGCTGCGATCTACGCAGTCAAACGCTTTCGCATAATCAATAAAGCAGAAGTAGATGGGTTTCTGGAACTCTCTTGCTTTTTCCATGATCCAGCGAAGGTGGAAATTTGGTCTCTAGTTCCTCTGCCCTTGCGAAACCCAGCTTGCACGTCCGGAAGCTCCCGATCCACATACTGCTGCAGCCTACCTTGGCGGATTTTCAACATCACCTTGCTAGCAAGCGAAATAAGCGCGATCGTGCGGTAGTTGAAACAATCTTTTGCACTGCCTTTTTTTGGAATGGGGATGTAATCTGACCTCCTCCAATCGTGTTGCCACTGCAGGGTTGTCCAAATCTTCTGACATAATGTGTACAGAATGTTAACAGCGTCACGGTTGAGGTTTTGAAGCAACTCAGCTGGAATGCCATCAATTCCACTAGCTTTGTTCTTAGCAAGGCTGCCTAAGGCCCCATTCAACTTCACTCCTCAGTATTCCCGGCTCCAGATCAGTAATCACAACCGATTTATGTTGGGTTTGCACATCCGGGTCCTTCCTGTACACAGAAGCTTCCTTTGATATCTTTGATTGTCTTATACAAATCTCTTGTGTTCCTTAATTGGCTCTTGTTCTCAACTGCTTGGCACTGTATGTTCAGGAAGGCATTCTTATCTCTCCTTGCTATTTTCTGAAGATCCGCATTGAAAACCTTGTATCTTTCGCTTTCCCTCATAACTTTTGCCATCCTCCTTGCCTCAGCTATTTGCAAAGCCTCTTCAGATAACCAGTTTGCTTTCTTGCATTTCTTTTCCTTTGGAACTACCTTAGTAGCAACTTCGTGTATTATATCACGAACATCAGTCCACATCTCTTCAGGCTCTCTGTCTTCTAGATCTAATTCTTGAAATCGATTCCTCACTTCCACAGCATATTCTGATGGAATGTGATCCAGATCATACCTGAAAGGGCTCCTAGTTTTCTGCGTTTTCCTCAATCGAAGCTTAATTTTGGCAACAAGAAGCTGATGATCGGTGCCACAATCGGCCCCAGGTCTTGTTTTTACTGCTTGTATAGCGCTTCTCCATCTGTGCCGGCAAAGAATATAATCGATCTGATTCCTGTACAGACCGTCCGGTGACGTCCATGTGTACAGGCGCCTCTTGTGCTGTTGAAAATGAGTATTCGCTATGGTCAGGTTGTTTTCTTGACAAAACTCTACTAGCCTCTGCCCAGCTTCATTTGGCTCACCAAGACCGAACTTGTCTGTAATTCCGGATATTTCTTCACTCCCGACCTTAGCATTCCAGTCTTCTATGAGAAAAACGATGTCTGATGATGGAGTGCGGTCTAAAAGGCATTACAGGTCGGCATTAAATCTCTCAACGTCAGCTTCTTCAGCAGTAGTGGTTGGTGCATAGACTTGGTTAACTGTTATGTTGAACGGGTGACCTTGGATCCGAAGTGAAATCATTCGGTTGTTTTTGGGTTCATACTTAGCTATGTGCCCCAACTGTTCTTTTCTTTCCATCGCTAGGGGCCTGTAATGGCGGCTGCTTTTCCCCTTTCTTCTCACTTCGTGGCGGTCACGTGTTCTGCCTAACCGACGGCTTTCCTCAAAAAGTTTCAGCTGATCTGGTAATTTCATCCGCTGTGAGGCAATGTTGATTCTCGTTCTGCAGGACATAGGTTCGGACTTCATCAGACAAAATTTATTTGAAGCGATCTGCAATTATCAGATTCCTCAGATCCCCTAGCTTTCAACTTCTCGACGTTTCATATAGTACCCGATCATCGTTCCTAGCTTGGTCGCCACCTGATGCCACAAAACCGCTCGCTCCTTACGCACTGTAGGAACAACTGCTTGTACTCGTCAGGAGTTATCTTGAGTCCTTTGCAAAATCTCTCATTCAACTCTGAGTATGACATCACCGTTCCCTCGAACTCACTAGCAACTGCCCTCATTCGCTCATTTAGAACTGGCAATAGAATAACTCCGCGAATTTCGTCCCAAACTTGTAGAGTCTCCATTATTGTGTCAACGCTTTTGAACCATGTGGGCATAATAGGATCTTTTTTGACATAGGGGCCAGAACCGCCTTCAGCTATTTTGCATACTCACCCATCCTCACGCCCGACATCTCTCCACGCTGCGTATTCACTAGTGATTGCAGTTGCATTTACATAAGTTTTATCCTCTCTGCTCAACTGTGAGCTTCAATTTCTCAAGTTGAAGATTTTCTACCTTCTGTTGCTTCTCCGGCCGCAAAGTTTGCATTCTGTTGTGCACCTGACTGCGGCGCGCTACTTAGATCACCTCGCGCGGCAGCCATTTCAGTGTCCGTCCTCGAAGCTACTCTATAGCATATAACAGCTACACAACCATTCTATATGGAGATATCGGTGGATTAACCTCTCCTTCCGGAAACTTGGCAAACACTCTCGCTTTCCCACGCATACATCTTTTGTTAAGAAATAATCTGTAAACACAGTTTCAAGGCAAGGCAGCGTCCGGGGCCCATCTAATGATGCGTCGTCACTCGCAAATAGAGTGCCTTGAAAAGAAGAGCGATGGACGACGCGACACGGGTTACATCGCCGCTCGCTTGCCTCCGCTTCTCCGTAAGGACAATGGGGTGCTTCAGGCCAAATACCCTTCCCTATTCTGGGGATCCTGCGCTCTCTGGCTGCTCGGATGCCCCTCGGTAACCAGTATGACTCTCTCTTCGGATGGCAGGAAAAGCACTCTATTCTTCCGGGGGGAGCACATGCGTGGCCTGAGCTAAAAATCACGTACGATGCCGGCAAAAGTAAATGGAGCACTCTACAATTCCTTCTTTTTACGTGCTGCATAATTGAAACCAGCAGTCGTGGTATGTGCGAACTGGTATTAGACGCCAGTTCTCTTTCTCCTGGGCAAATATAGTTTTCTTATTTGCAGGGCAGGAAGCTGGATTTTAATTCCAAGAGAAGTGCGTGGTCCGTTTACTGTACATGCCTCTGGCCGGTGGTTGCTGGCAGTTGGCATGTGAGTGAATTCTCAGGTCGTGTGACGTCATGGAATACGGCTGGGTTGGCAGGTACTGCCTTCAAGGCGGATGGTTGAGGTGGGAATCCAGCGCTTCCTAGTTAGACCTGTCGCCACGCAGCCATGTTTGCCCGGCCACTTTAAACAATGTCTTTATACTGCAATGAACCACTCAAAACTTTGTTTTTGTTTTAAACAGATGGCGGCACGCGGCACCATGATTGTAGCGTGCTCGAAAGGATTAAATGTTTTTTGTATTTTTTACTCTCGGTATCGCGATACGCGGCAATCATTTTATTTGTCGCGCAAGATGCACCGATATGCATGTGGAACGATTCCAGCTGGTCGCATCTGTTTTGCATAATGTAGCAGTTCGTTCTGGTCACCTTTGCGACACTAAATCGAGCGCTGTCATGGTGCGACGAACACGACTGCGGCTTTCGACGTCACTGCATTGTTTTATTGCCGAGCTGCCTTCTGCCTGGGGTGAACTCATCACTCAACTTCTCTGAGTTCCAACACCCTCTCATGGGGTCACACCGAACTCTGCAGGTTCCAAACGATGGTGAAACTAAATCTCGAACCACATTTACAGGCTGAAGTGTTCGAAACTGATTTCGTCCCAGAGGACACAGCGGGGTTATGTAGCCTCTTTCAAGCTCACTCCCTGAGGAAGATGGGGACGAAGGCCGCCCAATAGACGAGTTTCAGTGCGACGCCAGCACTACGCCAGTCTCCTTTTTTTGTCACCTACGATATTGTCGCTACCACATGTCGCAACATTTATGTCGGGTGTTCTTTCGCATAATGCGGTAGCATATGACTGTACACGGTGATGAATGTGTGTGCGATAACAAAGATGAAAATGAAAACTTGCGTAATTAAAACAGCAGTAAAGAGCAGTAAAGAGCGAACGGGGACCCGCAAGGGGAAATGGGAAATGGCAGCTCTTACCCTTACCGCTTCATATCCTTTAAAGGCTGCCGCAGCTAATTTGTTCCCCCCTCGTATTTTGTCTTTTGTTATTGGCTGTCTGGACAGGATGAGGTTAGCGGGAAAGGGAGACGGAGAATTGGTGTGGTCTGAAGGAGGATATTTGTATTGCTGTCATGAGGAATGTCCTCTTCTATCCGCCATGGTGGCTACGGTGTTCTGCTGAGGGCTCTGAGGTCGCAGATCAAAGCTCGCGGTCGAAGCGTTCCCATTTGGAAGGATGCGAATAGCAGAAGGCGCCAGTTTGCTAGCTGTATAATATCCCTGCGTTAAAATATCATGTAGCCGAAATTAAGCGGCAGACCTAAATTATGGCACGTTCGAAACCTTCCTCTTCTGCGCATAGGTAGCCCATCGAAGAGCTCATCCAGAGCGATAGTTTTACTCCTCCAGGTAAAAACACGGGGACCGCTTCGGTTTCCGGTAACCAGGAAACTGAGCCAAAGTCAACCTAGGAGTTAGCTTGCCTAGCGACAAGCATAACACACTTGTGTTATGCTATGGTAAGCTGTTGCATGACCACATCACTGACTGACCACTTGACCATGACCGGTGACCTCCGATGGCGAACAATTACAGTATATAGAATCCCAGTGCCGTGCTATTCTCCACCGGATTACAATGAAATTCGCATGCGGATGGAATTGCGGAAACAACATCAAATCTTTATTTTCGTCATCTAGATGTTACGAGCGTAGACAAAGCGCTAGCTTGATTGCGCTCCTTCGCCCCCATATGACGGTTCAAGTATTGGTAATTAGTATAAACATTGACGACCACGATGTACTCACCTATGGGGCTGAAACGTGGAGGCTATCCAAGAGAGTTCTATTTAAGGTGAGGACAACCCAGAGGGCTATGGAACGAAAAATGGTAGGGGTAACATTAAGAGATAGAAAGCGTGTAGAGTGGGTCAGAGAAATAAGTCAAGTTACCGACATTCTAGCGAAAATTAGTAAGAAATGGACATGGGCAGGACATGTAGTGCGAAGAGAGGATAACCGATGGTCGCTTAGGGTAACAAACTGGATTCCAAGGGAAGGAAAGCGTAGCAGGGGGCGGCAGAAAGTTAGGTGGGCGGATGAGATTAAGAAGTTCGCAGGGGTCAAGTGGATGCAGCTAGCACAGAACCGGGTTAAGTGGAGAAATATGGGAGAGGCCTTCGCCCTGCAGTGGGTATAATCAGGCTGATGATGATGATGATGACGATCACGAAAGAAAGCAATATCATTTGAGGAGACAATAACCGGGACATTGCATTAAAAGTTGGCGAAAGGTTTGTTGTAGAGTATAACAGTAAACTATATAAGGGGCCAAAATATTTGTTTTAGCCTCGCTGTGGTTAGGGGGCTCGAGTGCTGAGCCCAAGGAGATCGAAATCCTGTTCGCGGCAGCCGCCGTTAGGAGGCGGAAAGCTAAGCGCAGTGTCAGTCCGCGATGTCAGTGCACGTTGAAGAACCCTAGGTAGTGTGAATTTCCGCAGTCCTTCACTACGGCTTCTCATAACCTGAGTTCCTTTTGGACGTTAAACTCGATAAGCCAAACCTGAACCGTAAGATATGATTTAGAAATGCTAATGCATGAAAACATACAGAATATAACTGGCAGAGCTATCACTTCAATAAACAGGCATTAAATATCGTCATGAGGAAGTATAAGATGGAGAGTATTGAGAATGCTTGAAAGACTGGAAGTGGCTTCAAAACGGTCAAGGGTTAACAAGGCATATGCAAAAATCAGATGTATGAGCCAAGAGATACCGAGGATTACTATACAGACGTATACAGTAGCCGAAGTAACGATAATCAGAATAGCAACAATTAAACGTCCCGCAGGTAACTCGTTAGAAGCAATGAAAAGGGAGAAGAAGGGGGAAGGTAACTGCAGATTTATTCAACGATGGTGGGGAGACTGGAGAGTACATGTAATACGAAAGGAGGATAATAACCGATGGCCTTTAAGTGTAAAAAAAAAATGGATTCCAAAGGCAGAAAAGCGTAGCAGGGGGAGGCAGAAAGTTAGGTGGGCAGATGAAGTTAAGAAGTACGCGGAGGTAGAGTGGATGCAACTAGCGCAGGACTGAGTTAACCTCGTTGGTTTGGTTTGGTCTGCAGGGCTTAACATACCAAAGCGACTCAGGCTATGAGAGAGGCCGTAGTGAAGGGTTCCGAAAATTTCGACCACCTACGGTTCTTAATCAGAGGGAGTGGAGAGAGTCCGTTGCCTTGCAGTTGGTATTGTCCTTCTGTTGATGCGGATGACCTCTGGCCTTTACTTATTTGACGAATGATTGATTCATAACGTTAGAGATCCCCTGATAGGCGCGCGATGACGTCAGTTGAACGCACGGTATAGAAAATTCAAGAAAAACAGATGTGTCGCTAGTAAAACATGTTTTAACCGGGTTCAACCTCTGCTGATTTTTTGGAGTGGCAGCTCTTACATGCTCGATCTATCGGGCCGTTGGCATTTGCGGCGCAACTATGTCGCAACTGGCAGGTGGTGGAGAGCGTAAAGTATCCTTTCCCGCTTTTAGGAGAGATGCAGGAAATCAGTGGGAGGCGGCCCCGTCCACGAATGGCAGCCCCTATTCGGGACAGAAGTGCACCTAAAGCAACCGCTCGCTAACGGGGGGGCACCAACCCTTTAAAACAATACTGGTGATGGTTTTCGCTCCTATTTTGCATACCTTTTAGAATATAGCACGTGCTTGCATAAAAAAAAAGAAATGTAAGGCAGATTTTGCGTCGCAGGTGATTCGAAATGTGATTCAGCTTCAGTTTTCCAGGCACATCATGCGTTCTAAACTCGCAGTGAGCGAACGCATGCGAACGGCCCATGTAATATACAGAAAACTGCTTAACGTACCACACACAGAAAAAAAGCTCGTGCCAGTGGTCCAAACCAACAAACAAAAAATCTATTTTCTTTACACACTCATGCAGAGCACTGCTTTTTTCAGGACACGTTTATCCATTATTTTCTCCTGCAATTAAAGAGCCGCCACTCACTGATGAGACTCCTCTACGGCAAACCTTTACGTGTGGCCACAATAACTTCATGTGCTTTCAGGAACAATGTAATTCGATTGTAGACAGAGAACGAAATCAGACGCGTTTTAAGGACGCTCACAGTTGGCCTTAGTGGAAACAAGGCGGCTATCCTTGTAGGCACCGGATGCAGAAGATTGCGGGGAACTCACTGCTGCTGCTCTCTGCCAAGTGCTGTGAAGGAATCGAGCCGTGAATCCGACCTCCATCCCGGGGAGTCTACCGCGGCCATATGGAAGATGCCTGATCTGCGTAATAATTAAACGACATTCGCCATCACTCTAGCCGCCTTAGTATAGTGAGCGATGTATCTTCCAGCAATAGGCAACACAGATACCTAGTATAGAGACATCGACAGGCGCCCTCGATATGCGGCCACTGCAAATGTCAGCTGTCTCGATGAAAAGTTGAGCCTATAAATCCGACAATATGGCGGAGCCCGAAAGCCAACACACGATTGAAACTCTAGAATCTAATCCATAGACTTTACATGCGGCCTGTCACCCGAAGAGGCGCTCGACCGGTGCGAACAAAAGTGTGGGCAATTTCGTGCCGCCATTTAGGAGCACAAGGAGAGGTGCCAATCACGATGTACAGCTGGCGTCAGGCGCTCATTTCACTGGAGCGGCTTAGATACATTCAGAACAAAAAATCTGAAATGCGTGCACAACTGCTCTTAGACAGGCTCGTTGGCAAATGTTGACAGAAAGGATGCAACACGACGACGGATGCTACGACGAAGGGACAGCGAAAGTGTCTGTCTCTTGCCCCACATCGTCCTCTGACATCCTTACCGTGAACATGTACCAACGAACCAAAATTCCCGCTTTTTCGGTTTTGGCGCACGTTTCCCATAAACAGTGGAATACATATAGGACACACCTGACTTGCCGCCTGGTACCAGAGCCGTATACGGTGTGTGCGATTCCGACTCACATGTTTTACTTCATCAAGCGTAATGTTTGTAAACAAAGGTGGCGCTGCGATCGGTAGCGACATGGGGAGCAGGCAGAAACGCAGCGTGCCTACACAGCGCCAAGCGACGCTGCCTTCGAAACCAGTTCTCGATTGCGAATATTCTAAAGTGTAAGGTTCGTTTGTGCATAGAAATGGTTTGATTTATGCCAGGAGAAAAGTTAGCACTTTTGGAGTCGACTACTGCTGGAATTATCCAGCGAAAAGCTGCATTTGCTTCCTTCGCCGTGGCCTCAATAGCGCAAGGCTATACAGTGGGCGGCTCTAGTGACTGATTAAGTTAAATTAAAATGAATGAGAAAGCGCAGTGTATAAGAAAAACAAATAGTCAGTACTGTTCAACTTCCGGACCTATTGCTAGCGCATGAAAGGAGAACAACGATGTGAATGAAGGGAAGTGTGTTATTTATATGACGACTATTTTGATGAACTTTCCGCTGCTTCAAACACCTTCTCTCTAAAGAATAATAGTACCGCGGCAACTATAGAGAACTAGAAATCTTATTTCTAGCTCACTGCACCATAAACTTGAGTCACAAAATTTCATCGAATAATAACTCAATCTTTTGGTTCTTTGTACCATTCGCTCATAGTGCGCTGCCAATATACTGGTCGATAAAAAAAAAAAAAACAAACAAACAAAAAAAAAACAACGAAAAAAGCTTCAAGCTTGTTTTATCGCATATAAGCGTCAGTGTCATTCAAAGATTAGTATATACATGAAGGCTTTTAAAAATGCTCTTTTTCTTTGCTCTAAAAGAGAGGTGCTTGAGCCCAAATGCAACGTTCTCCGCGATCGCCTCCAGCGAAATTAAAACGACCTGCCGATCTTCTTTTAAATATATTTTTGGAACATTTCTATTGTAATGTTCCTCACCTTATTGCGTTTATTTTGCCCTCCGCATAGCTGAATTCACTTTCGGACATTAAACTCAATATACTATATATACAAAACTTAAATATCCTGCTCAATCAGCTAGGTTGTACGTGGATATTTAATTCGTTTTTTGGTTCCTAATGACCTTCAAAACAGAATTTATTAATCTGAGAAATAACGCTGCTTGACTTTGCCGGAATCCTAACGATGTTTACTTGCTTTCTAGGACCGGCGATGAAGAGTCACTCGTTGAAACTCGCGAAAGTGAAAACAGAGAAAAGCTATACTTCACGAGACTGGGCCTGTTTCGCCAATATCGCACTGGAGTGAATGCTCAAGGTAACTGTAGTTACCTTCGTAGCAGCTTTCGCGACTTCTACTGTAAGAAAATATACACCGACAGTACTGCAGGTGAATTGCATATGTCACAGCGTGGCTTTCCTGTCTTCGATTAACATCATATGCACACGGAATATCCCGTTAAAATTCTTTGTGACTTGATAGTATATACAATAAAACGCGCACAAGCTGCAGGCGTTTACTATTACGTTCTTTATCGTACGGCAGAGCAGCAACCACGAAAATTAAGAGTTGCAAACTAAATGATCACGTTCCAATGCAGAAGTGTTAGCCGCGAAGGCACTCCGTTGCCGAAGGTTCTACTTGTCGTGCTCAACGCCGCTACTCTCATCTTTATCTGACCGCAAGAAACATGTGAAAACAGAAGACTTTCTTTTTTTGTGCATCGTGGGGCAATCAACCGCACCAAAGCTTGCAGAAATGTTAGGAATTATGCTCGCAAACACAGCAAGCGCTGCGCATCCAATGCAGACTTCGCGGGCTGCGGTGTTTTCGAAGGTGGAAGCAGACTCCAGCCGTCTCGCACGAACACAACCCGTTTATTGACACACACACACGCACGCACGCGCGCACACACACACACACACACACACACACACACACACACACACACACACACACACACACACACACACACACACACACACACACACACACACACACACACACACACACACACACACACACACACACACACACACACACACACACACACACACACACACACACACACACACACACACACACACACACACACACATTTATATATATATATATATTGTAAGGTAACTCGAAGGTCGGACTTGGGGGATCAGGTTTTATTGGAGACCTGAAGCCTTGGTCGCACACTGCAGCCAACCACACTCCGCGAAGACGATGGGTATCTACAAGAGGGAGCAGGATGAAGATGAAGCAGCATGTTCAGCCGTGTGGAAGATGAAGCGCCTCACAGTGCTCAAACTATTTCGCCCGCGCAGTTGAAGCGGCCAGCCGGGCCGCCATTTGTCCGCAGGATTGCGCCGAATAAAAGGCTTCATGCGTGAAACGTGGACAACTTCAGTGCCACGGTAACGACTGTCTGGAGGAGGGTAAACAGGGGAGACGCGATAGTTGACCGGGGAGGTTTTTGCAAGAACTGTGTAAGGAACAATGTAACGGTGCTGTAACTTGTCACAAAGGTCAGGAGTGCGTAATGGGGTCCAAAGTAACACCTCGTCGCCGGGACGGAACGAAACTTGGCGATGGGTTGCATCATAGCGGCACTTGCGGTCTTCCTGGCTAGCTTCCGCGTTGACGCGAGCAAGCCGGCGAGAGGATGAGGAGCTGGCATGTGTAGAAAGGAAAGAGGCATCAAGAAAGGTAGCGAGAGAACGGCCGTAAACGAGAAAAAACGGGGTGTAACCTGTGGTCCTCGGGAAGGAACAGCAGTTTACATTAGGTAGCGAAGTACTGGAAGTAGTAGGCGAATATGTCTACTTAGGACACCGCACATCCGGACCATGAAAAGGAAATAACAAGAATAACATTAGAATGGAGCGCATTTGGCAAGAACTCGCAGATTATGACTAGCAGCTTACCGGTATCGCTAAAGAGGAAAGTATATAACAGTTGCATCTTACCTGTACTCACCTATGGCGCTGAAACGTGGAGGCTAACCAAGAGAGTTCTGCTTAAGTTGAGGACAACCCAGAGTGCTATGGAACGAAAAATGGTAGGGGTAACATTAAGAGATAGAAAGCGTGCAGAGTGGGTAAGAGAAATAACTCAAGTTACTGACATTCTAGTGGAAATTAAGAAGAAGAAATGGACATGGGCAGGACATGTAGTGCGAAGAGAGGATAACCGATGGTCGCTGAGGGTAACAAACTGGATTCCAAGGGAAGGAAAGCGTAGCAGGGTGCGGCAGAAAGTTAGGTGGGCGGATGAGATTAAGAAGTTCGCAGGGGTCAAGTGGATGCAGCTAGCACAGAACCGGGTTAAGTGGAGAAATATGGGAGAGGCCTTCGCCCTGCAGTGGGTATAGTCAGGCTGATGATGATGATGATGATGAACCTGTGGTCCGCTGTACAGCCGTATTGTAGGCGAACGTAACAACGTAACAAAAGAAAAGTATTGCGTCCCAGTTTCGATGGTCCTGGTCGACGTATATAAACAACATGTCAGAAAGCGTGCGGTGGAACCGCTCAGTGATCCCATTGGTTTGCGGGTGATAGCTGGAGGTCAATTTGTGATGTGTGATTGAGGCCTCAATAACTTCGGCTACAATCGTCGACAGAAATGTCCGACCACGATCGCTTAGAAGCACTTGAGGGGCCCCATGGCGCAGTACGAGCGATTCCAAAAAGAAGGTCGCGACCTCATGTGCTGAGCCATTAGGCAGGGCAGCGGTCTTAGCGTAGCGTGTTAGGTGGTCGACGGCGGTGACGACCCAGCGATTACCTCGTGCGAACAATGGAAGTGGCCCGTATAAGTCTATGCCAACAACGGCGAAAGCAGTAGCAGGGCAAAGTAGCGGCTGTAGCAGGCCGGCAGGAGAAGTGGGCCGTTTGCGGCGCTGGCATGACAGACAAGAGGCGACGTATTTCGCCACGCTTGAGGCGAGGCCTGGCCAAAAGAAACGGGTTTTCACGCGGTGGTAAGTTTTATGAAAGCCCAAGTGACGGGCTGTAGCATCATCGTGGAAAGCCGCCAGGATACGGGTGCGAAGCGCTCTCGGAATACCGGGACCAAATGGGTGCCTTCAGAGCAATAAATATAACGGGAGAGCACGCCGTTGACAAGTCTACGTGATCCCTCCACTCGCTTTCGTTTAAACTCTGCCGACTCTGCCCCCAAACTCTTCCGCTGCATGGGCAGATCCCGTGGCTTCCCCTCTACGGGGGGAGCCCTGTAGCGGCCTTCGCACCGCGTTCTTATCGCAAGCCAGGGCACGGCGCTAGAAAAAAAGAAAAGGTTGGCCCTAGGCGCCTCAGCGCGAGCAGCGTAACAAAAAAAAAAGAAGAAACAACTCGAACCCGAACGCTGTCGGAGCTGGTTATTCCCCGTTTTAGCTTCGACACGGCTACCTACTTTTGATCTGTGACAGTTCAGTGGCAGAGAACATGCAGCTAGTGACACCAGCAATTGTGCTTGTCGTCAACGTTGCACTGATCTTTTCGCGAATAAGCTGGCGCTGATTGCGTGTAGTACCCTCGAAAGCTTGAAGTTTAATCTGACATTTTTCTCTCTATCGCTCTTCCTCAGGTCGAGCCGCAGCAGCTGCTGCAAGCGCCCCTGGAGAAGGTGCCCTGTTCCAAGACAGTGCAGACGGACATCACGCTGGCTGCGGCAAATGTCCCCTTCGCCTTAATACAAATAAATAGCACCAAATCCCGACTTGTCTGCTTTCGTAACCCGCACAAAGATGTAACATGTGTAGGTTCCATATATTTACACCCTCACATTGCTCTCTGTGTTCTCGTAAACCTATAGCTAACGTCCCGTCGGTTAAGAGTCTTGGTGTGCGCATAGACAGTGAGCT
Organism: Amblyomma maculatum; assembly: GCF_055883805.1. Taxonomy (NCBI): domain Eukaryota; kingdom Metazoa; phylum Arthropoda; class Arachnida; order Ixodida; family Ixodidae; genus Amblyomma; species Amblyomma maculatum. Next base: position 476,442,996 of record NC_139344.1, on the reverse strand, counting down.
GACGTGGAATACTCAGTTGACCCACATTTGAAAGAAACTTAGAAGTGTTGCATGTTCGTTGTTTAATTTGAAAACCATGATGCCTTTTTCTATCAGAAAACTAATCGCCCATGCTCTGGGGTATAGAGTGTTTTAAGATACGGTATGTGCTTTTTAAACAGTTCATTCACATGGAAATGTTGAGTTAATAGGATTTTGAAAAACATCACTACGAGCGTCCTTTACATGCCACAGGAGAATTTGCTAAGCAGGGTCTTTAGAACAGCCGGTTTGCGTTCTTTTACCAATCTTTTTAGAAAAATTGTAGTACTAAAATATTTTTGGAGCAGTGCATACAGGCACATAAACATGAAACCGGTACCGTTGAGACATGTTCCTCGTTATCTTGAGCAGAGAGCGCGCACTCATTACGGTAAGGCAAGAGGACGTTATTATGTTCCGCCATCTTCAACGAATTACCGGACGATGAATTTTCTATAGTGTGTTGTGCCAAATGTTTCTTTTTTTTTTGCCTCTAATGAAGTTCTGATTTGGCGCGAAGATTGCCGCTGCTGCCGGTTGTCGCCGCACAAGCCCACTGTGGCTTCGTCGTGTTGTTACGCACGTGTTGTAGTGAACACTCACTTTTGACGGGAGCTTAAACAAGAGCCTGAACTGGCCTTTACTGAACAAACGCTTGAAATAAACTCCGATAAGCGCTAAAAAAACATGCGCACAACAGAGCGACAACGAATCCACAAATGCACACAACGCAGTGACAAATTCAACCAGCTGACAGCGACGGGCGGCGCAAAAGCCTACCGTGAAGTCTACTGTGGCGCCACCTGGTTCCGGCGCCGCGAAGCAGACGCCTGTCGACGTACGCGGGGCCTCCGCTCCCCGTCGAGCCGCCGGGGAGTGAGCACACTACCCAATATTCTAGTTCACTGTAATGGCCCATTCTGCAATGAAGCTAGATGGCGCCACAGCAGCCACTCGGCGGAAAATTTACGTTTGCGTATTTTGCTCCTCAGTCTCTTCGCAGACAGTTCTAGTTTATCATCATGCGCGGCCAAACCAAGTAAGCACCACGGCCAAACTTACCTCGTAAAAAAGGGGACAGCAATTCGCAAGCTTTGTTCGCAGTTTCAGCGCAAATCAGCCTCCGGTTGAGGCGGGAGAATTTTTCAACGCGGTTTCGATAAAGTTGCAGAACACTGTATATGCCTCATCCCGCCTCTTAACCTCCCTAAGCCCTATGACATCCTATTTCATATACCTCTAGTTCCTCTAACAGCACCGCTAATCCAGCTTCACTAGCTAGAGTTCTAGCGGCAAACGTTGCCATGGTCGGTTTCCAATGGCGGCCTGTCCAGCGTAGCCAGACATTATAAAGCACCCCCCGCTGCGTAACAGGTCTGACCGCCGCCGTGGTCGGTTGCTCCGCAGCCGTTAGTAACTGAGGGCCGGAGTTTTATAGGACTAATCATGGGAGGTCGCGGCCAATTATTGCACCAGGGTGCCCCACTCCTGTTCTGGTGAGGGAGTGCGTTGTCGGAGGTGTTCACCGGCATCAGGTCGCACCCCAAGCCTGTTTATGCAATGCCATCGACACGCGGATTTTTTTTTTTGATCCGGTGGAGAATTGCGCGGCACTGGTATTCGAACCCCGGTCCTCTTGCATGCAAGGGGGGTGGTCTACCTCTACTCCACCGCTGCTTCATATATCAAGTAATGACGTCATCAATTCCAGTGTCGACCGACATTTTGGATTTATAAGTGAGGTCACCAATCAATCACCAATTGCGTTTCCATTAATTTATATGGGGGCTGCCATCTTGGATTTATCGGTGACGTAACCAATGGCGGTCATCTTGAATTTACAAATGAGGTCACCAATGAAACACCAATTAGATATGCTAATAACGTCACCAACCAATCACCTATTGGGTTTTTATGTCGATTTACTATTAGGGTCTCAATCTTGAATTCCTCGGACAGAAAATTTAACCTCGGAGAGAGGTGGTAGCAGAGCCCGCAACGAGAAACGTGATGAGTGATACTCTTATTAGACGAGCAGTTTAGTGACACTTGCAATCAGTGACACCCGCCTTTAGTGCCATTCGCATCGTGTCACACGGTAAATTTTAACGACACTCACTGCTCAACGCACTCGGTGCGAAGTGAGTTGGGCGAACTCACTACACTTTGTCCGGCAGGCGAGTGTGTACTCTCGACAGCAGAGCATTCACATATTTCTTTATACATTTTTTAGAATTGCAATCTTTTGAAATTATCCTAATTTTATGAGTGCATCTCAAAAGGCACCAGATTTAAGTTGTCGCCAAGTAAAAATAATGCTACTCTCGCTCTCAGTGTTTGCGCTAAGGCGAAGGCATTCGTCCGCTGCTGTGCTTCGATTGCATGCGCGTGGCATATTTAAAGCGGCAATAATGAAGTTGCACTTGTGTCTAGAATGTCCTCAAACAACACTGCAACAGTTCGCTCAAGCGCCGAGCCGAGGCAGCACCACTTTTCCTTCCGCAAGCCGCCCGCGCCAAGCCAGCACTTTTATGGCTCATCTTGCTGTCTACAGCGTCAAAAAAGCGTGCTATAATTTGTTGTTTTTTTTTTTGTCTTAAATGATAAGCCCTGGAGAATAGTAATGTCATGAATGAATCCTTCTTGGGGATCGTTGACTCGTAGCGAGTTGCTAGAGCAGGATTAATAGCTGCGATACAAGCAAATTTCTGCTCACAACATGATAGCTGCGCCGCAGCTTGTACACGTACGCTGGCTTCGCTCGTAAGAGTTCGTCGGCTCTGCATCACACCTTCCTCGTATTATCAAACAGTAAGGTTGATAATTAGGCAGTGCCACAAGTAAGCCACATAGCGCCGTTTGCTGATGCTTCGATGAGAAACAAACGCACGGCCGAGCCATAGAGAAAGGATTGGGTAAAGAGCGGACACTTCCATAGGGCCCAGCGGCCCAATTGACTGTAGTGCACCAAGCGGCCGGTGCTTGACGTACATCCGCTTCCGGTTAAAGGTGCGCAGTTTGAATGCTGAAATGCGCTGCGCCATGATGAACAAAAGATCGTCCTACGCCTGGCGGAGGAGGCTTACTCCAAGACCTTCTCTGCGGCCACGTTACAGTAGAGCCGGCAAGGAGCCCCTCGGCTAAGCCCCTGCCCCGAGGTCCATGTCGGTGTAAATAAAGTCATCTTTCTCTCCCTGGCGCGTAGTTTGAATGTTATCAAGCGCTGCCGTACTGCCGCGCCTTGTCGGCGAATTATTTCTGTTCTCTACGGTGTGGTATTGTTTTTGTTTATTTTCATCATTGAAATATAAAATTAGGTCACAATTACTACTCTCTGGCCATCATCTCAGCAGCGTCAAAGCCTTTGCCAAACAGAAGTATTGCAGGAAAGATGACAGGAGCTCTGTGAAATGAACATTTATTTTGCTTCATAGAAAAACAAAACCGATACAATTTCGTCACAGTTTGGTGCATAACCAAGAATACATACAAAATGTAAAATGCATCGGCTGACGTGTACATTACAAAAAGTGAAAAAAAAAAAAATAGCACACTACAAGAAACAATACATGGTAGACAAATGTAGCGTGGCACGCAGATATAAAAAGTATGGAAAATGATACGTAAGAAAATAGACATACACTATGCTCACCACACACTCGCGGCTCCCTCAGAGTATCCTTTCAAGCAAATACACTTCAAGTCGCATTGGGCATTATGCCACAGGGAGAACTTTGCTTTGAGCTTAAATGGCCAGGTTTTCCCCATACGATCATGTGCTTTTGGGTACAACCTTGGCAGCGAAATTCCAGCAGACAGCCACGTCTTTCATCCTCAGCACTACCTTTTTTCATAAAGTTTGAAGAGTTTCTTAACACAAATATTCTGTAAGCCCCCAAAAAGCTGGAAAACATTCAGACTCATGTTGCAAAGTGCCTTTGATTCATTTTACAATGAAAATGCAACTAGTACTCGTTAAATTCATAGCCAGAATGCCAAACATTCTCATTGTAAAAATAGCTCCCCTATTATGCGCCTCGTTATAGCCTGGGTCTCTTTGGGACGGTAAAGAGTGGACTTGGCAGCAGCGGGCCGCGACGGACAGCAGCTAAGCGAATTTTACTTGTTACCGCTGGTTAGAATTTTGAACTTCTCGTATTCTTTTCTTTTTTTTTACTGCCTTGCTGCCGCCATCAATTCATTTCCTGAGGTTTTTATAGTATTCGTTGAATTGCTGCATTATGTCTAACAAAGCATAGTTCAAAGAAGAAAGGAAAAGGGAAATAAAAGAGTTCATGTGCAAGATCGAACGCGATTTAAGGCATGAACTGAGGAAACTCAATGGAGTTATTTAACCAAGAGTACGAGACAGCGAAAAGTAAGAACGAGCAGCTCGAGAAAGAAAACGAAGCACTAAGAAAGCAAATGAAACACTTGCAGAGGAGCAACATGAAGAGCGTGAAACTAGAATCATAGCTAGTAACCAACACGCAAGGAATCAAAACATTGAATCAAAGGTGTTGAAAAAAGTGGACAATGAAGACCTGACAAAGATTGTCAGTGAAATTGTAAGTGCCCTGAATGAACCAGTGACACAAGAATAAATTGAACTGTGTCACAGGGTGAAAACTCGCAAGGGTTCATCTGAGAACATTGTTGTCGAATTAAGAACAGATCGAAAAGAAATACCTTGGTTCTTAAAGCAAGAAAAGCTCGTGTTTCCATGAAAGACCTTGACGAAAATTGTGCAGCACACCCGTTTACATTAATGAGCGGTTATGCCTCGTAATGAGGTGACTGTTGGGACTGACTGTGGCAACGAAGAAGAATGCCAGTGGAATTTCGCGTGGGCTTGGGAATGCAGAATGTTCGCTCGAAAAAATGAAACAGCTTATGTCGTCAATGTACGATGCGAGCGTGACGTTAAGTTCTTATTCCACACTAAACTTGTACCCATTTTTCATTTTAGCCCACAATGGCATTAAAGCCGTATGATATGAATAATATTTTTGTTTCTGAAAAGACAATTGCTCTCAAGTGCTTCCATTTAAATATAAGATCCGCAGTAAACAAGGAAGATCAGTTCCATATACGTCTAGAAAGTTTTACTTTTGATGTCCTATGTTGATGGATACTTGGCATTCCTGCGGTAGTGATGTCATCACGGATAAAACATATAACACCCATTTTTTAAAACTAACCTAATATGCGCGGTGGTGGCTTAATGTTAAATGTGAAGAAAAATCTAAATTTCGATTTACTTGAAGGGTAGTGTTTTATCACCGAATACATTTAATGTCCTGGAACTATCAGCTGCAGAAACCTTTATGCTGTCTTGTATCGTTCACCTGATGGCAAAATAAAATCTTTTTTTTTTTTTTTTTTTTTTGCTAGCTTGGAAAGGCTGCTATGGTACAGAAATGAAAATGGTCTGACGCTATTTTTAGGAGGTGACTTCAATATTGATCTTTCAAGTCAGTCAACCGTTCAACGTAAATTTCAAACTACAGTCTCCTCAAATGGTTTTAGCAATTTAATACAAACAGAAACCCACTGTACAATAAGCACGAATACATTAATAGACCTGTTCATTACAAATTTACCTGCCCATGAGGTTTCCGCAGGCGTGTGCGCTGCAACCATGAGTGACCGCATACTCATTTAAATGTTCACAAAACTGCCATTACCACATTCTGATACAGAAGTTGGAGACCGGTGCGAAAAGCAAAACATCAATGAACGAACGTTAAATGATTTTCGGAGGAAAATAACGGAGTGGGCTGGGAGTGGGCTCGGCTGCACAGACACGGTAACATGCTTAGAAATCCGCTCTGTTTTGCTGTTCAGGTTCTTTTTGGATTGCTCAGCGCTGCGCATGACTGTTCCCCGCCGGCCACATGTGTGCACTGCATTCCTGTGGACGACGCGGCACAACGGGCCATGACCAACATCGCCCCCGGCCCGGACGCCTTCATCATGATACCGACAACGATTACGTCATCCCACGTGGCACATTCGTCGCCTATAAAGGACCCATTGATCCGACTCTTCACCAGTGGGCTCGGCTGCAGCAGACACGGCAACATGCTTAAAATCCGCTCTGTTTTGCTGTTCAGGTCAGTAACTACTTGCCTGCGTACTGTTTTATAAAGCGACAACCGTTTCTTTGTGCTGCTGCCTTGCCCACTATGTGTTAAAAGGTTTTTGAATTGTGCTTTGCCGCCCATCAGTGATTTGTTATCTTGTGGTGACATTGAAGCCAATCCTGAGCCCTCTGAAAAAGAAATGCTATCTGAATTGTTGGAAGCACAAAAAAGGATCAGTTCGACAGTTGAGGAGATACAGTGCGCGCAGAGGGAAATGGAGAACAAACTGATGAAGATAACTGAGCGTATTGATGGTATCGATGAGCAGTTGAAAAGGTTAAATGCTCTTGGCACGAAAGTCGAGAATGTGGAACCATCAGTGTCGAAACTTTAATCGCAGGTGTCAGCGCTTCGGAATCAGATTGGCGTGTCGGAGAATAGAGTGCGCAGAAACAATTTACTCATTTATGGTCTAGATGAGCCAATTGATGAATCGAATGATGAACTAGTAAAAAAAGTACGAGACATGGTTGTGAAATATTTCGGCAAACAGATAGATGCCGCAGGATATGAAAAAAAAGTCGCGTCCTGTTATTTTAAAAATCCTCGACTATCGTGAAAAAAAAAACATTTTTCTTCAGATCAGCTCATAAATTAAAGGGCTCCAACATATCCTTATCCGAAGACTTCTCCAAGCGGATTCGCGGCATAAGGCAGAACTTGTGGAAAAGCTGTGCAGTGGAGAGGAGAAACAACGCACAAGTAAAATTGGTTTATGATAAACTGAGCATCAATAGTGACTTGTTCGGTTGGGGCGAAAATAATAATTCACTGTTTCAGCTAAGCAAGGTAGGGTCTGACTGACACCAGAACTTAACGCCCGGTCAATGAAGTTAATAAACATCAACTGTAGGAGCATGGTAAGCAAGGTGGCTGAGTTGAAGGCCCTTATTTTCTCGCAATACTTACAAAAAACCTGGCTAAATGACTCCATATATGACATTGAGTTTGTTCCAACGGGTTACAGGGCATATAGAAAATATCGAGACGGTAGAGGCGGAGGTGTCTGTATTCTTTTCAAATCATCACTTAAAGTCCTGAAAATGCCAGATATACACAATGTTGAAGCCATTTTTTTAAAGCATACGGTAATGGGATTAGATACATTATAGCAGCATATACAGGCAACCCAACTCTCCCGTTTCTGTGTTCGAGGAGCTGGAGAAATATTTCAAAATATTACAACTAATGACCGAATAATCCTTTCAGGTGACTTTAATTTACCTAATATACACTGGCCAACTTTCTCGCTCATAAAACACGATCTTGCTGGTGAAGCAATGCTGAGCATTGCATTTTCATATGACTTGCTACAAATAGTTGAAGACTACACCAGAATTCAGAGACCTCCTAAATCAGTTCCGGACTTGTATTTTGTGAGTGGATCCATCAAGGCTCTAACGGGGCGCGAAATACTTCCAGGAACTTGGGACCACCTTGCGGTGGTACGAACCCTCAGCATTACTTCATTAGATAAAAATATAGAGCGTTTATCTTTTCCTAATTTCTCTTGGGCAGATGATGTTTCAATTATTGACAAGCTTGCGTTTAAATTTGAGTTTGTTAACAGCAGATGCGATGTAAATGAGCATTTGGTCCGTTTTAAAAATATTGTATATGACTGTATTGGTTCGTTTGTACCGCGAATCACGAAGAAGAAGAAACATAGAAACCCCTGGATTTCTCGTGAAACACTCAGGTTAAAAAGACTGCTTAAACGATTGAAGAAAAAAATCAAACCTCAAAACTCAGATCACCTTAAAAAAGAAATCTCTGAATTAACTTCAAAGCCTAAAGATCAAGTATGCAGACACCGGCAGCGCTATTATGATGACCCATTGCCAAATTACATCGCATCGGCACCAGATAAATTTTGGAGAAGCATTAACCCCATATCAGAACAGTGTAAGGTGTTTGATGTGAACGGCACGATGATTCATAATGGCAGTTTACCTTGGTACGACTATACATGCCTGCCTCCTATACCCGATGTTAAGATAACTGGGCATTTTCAATATGCTCCTCAACCTCGACGTCAGAAAATCTTATGGCCCAGATGATATCTCGAATTGATTTCTTAAACGATATGCAGAATGGGTATCAAAATATTTACGTATTTTGTATGTAGAATCCTTGCGCAGTGGTCAGGTGCCGGACGACTGGAGGACCACCAGAGTCAAGCCACTCCATAAAGCAGGAAATAAGCAACACATTCAGAACTACCGCCGCATTTCATTAACCTCAAGTGCTTGTAAAATCTTGGAGCACGTAATTCACAAACATATTTTGGAATTTATTGAGGAACATCATTATCTAATAACTCACCAGCATGGATTTCGGAAAGGCTACTTGACCATAACACAATTGGTTCAAACAATACACGATTTCGCGAATGCCATAAACAACAGTAAACAAACAGACGCCATTTTTATGGATTTTTCTAAAGCTTTCGACAAAGTCTGTCATTATAAACTACTGCATAAATTAAACAACATTCTTAAAAATCCTCAGCTCATTAACTGGATATCGGTTTACCTTACCGCACCCAAGCAATTCGTTTTCGGTGGGTTTCGAACTAACCACCTCCCGCAGCCGTGGCCTAGTGGTGAGGCTCAAAGGAAGTACCTTTGCAAGACAAACTGAACCTCCTTTGCAGGCTGCGAGGTTCGAAACTGGTTTTGGGCCCACTGCGGAGGAGGGGCGCGCAGCGGGGTTTACGGAGTTTCTCCCAAACGCACACCCCTGGAAAAGCCGAGCGCCAGGCCGGGGGACGCTTGTACCTATTTTTACCGGTGGATGTGCGGCGGCGGGTTTCGAACTAACCACCTCCCGCTGAAACGTGGAGGCTAACCAAGAGGGTTCTACTTAAGTTGAGGACAACCCAGAGGGCTATGGAACGAAAAATGGTAGGGGTAACATTAAGAGATAGGAAGCGTGCAGAGTGGGTCAGAGAAATAACTCAAGTTACCGACATTCTACTGAAAATTAAGAAGAAATGGGCATGGGCAGGACATGTAGTGCGAAGAGAGGATAACCGATGGTCGCTTAGGGTAACAAACTGGATTTCAAGGGAAGGAAAGCGCAGTAGGGGGAGGCAGAAAGTTAGGTGTGCGGATGAGGTTAAGAAGTTCGCAGGGGTCAAGTGGATGCAGCTAGCACAGAACAAGGCTAATTGGAGAAATATGGGAGAGGCCTTCACCCTGCAGTGGTCATAGTCAGGCTGATGATGATGATGATAAAAACCCAAGACTGAAAAACTTTCCGTTGACCCTGGCGTTCCCCAGGGCTCAATTCTTGGGCCTCTTCTTTTTCTCCTTTATATTATAGAAAGCCCCTCGGATCAAGTATTGTTGAATATTGTATTTCAGAAGGTTGTTGCCTGTTGCGAGGATTGGCAGATGGCGGTAAATTTTGAAAAAAAAAAAACTTTATATGTGTGTCACTAACAAAAAGAGTAAGCTTAATTTCAATTATTCAGCTAACAATAGTTTTCTTTCTGAAGTAACAGAATACAAAACCCTTGGGCTGTGGATAACCAACAACCTTGAATGGAATCTCCCCATTAATAAAGTAACAGCTAACGCCTGTCGTAATATGTTTTTTCTTCGAAGAGCTTTAAAACTGTTCGCAAGCAATGTCCGTTCGCTCGCGTATAACACAATTCTTCTTCCGGTGCTTGATTACGTAGCAGCTATCTGGGATCCTTTTACACAAACCAACATCAAAAAGCTCGAACGTGTTCAGAAAAAGGAGGCTCGCTTTATATACAATAATTTTTCTTATAGGACTTCCGTCACAGAACTTTTGAAAGGAGCCAAGCTGCCGCAACTAACACAGCGTAATCGAGTTTCCAGGCCAAAATTCATGTATCAGTTTGTAAATGGACACTACAACGTTAACATCTCTTATATAATTACACTTTCTTCTGAATATGCCACCAGGTAGAGGCATCAACTAACAATGACACCATTCTGTGTAAAAAATGATTACTTTAAATAGTCAATTTTTCCTAGAACTGTAAACGACTGGAATAGCTTAACTAACATTACTGTGACTCAACCATTTTTGTATTTGTTTACCGCCAATCTCAACTGATGAAGTAAAACCTCAAATATGCTTTTCCATTTTTTGATTTCTTTTTCAAGCAGTGCATTGTGTTTCAAAATGACGCTTGTTGTATTTACCTGACAGTGTATTTTTCTTTTGTCGTATCTGGCGTGTCTTCGTTCTATTGCCTACAATTATTGTTTTTCCCTCAATGTTACACCCCCACTCTGCTAAAATCCCTCGTGGATTGCAGTATCTGTAAATAAATAATGTATATGGACTATACTCTTTAAGGCGCCCATAACGTGTTTCTCAGTCTGTTCACGTCTGCGCATTTTCAATCGTTCCTTTTGACTCTAACTAAAAAAGGTAAACATCTCGAAAGCCTTGGATCACGAAAGAATGCATTAACATGATAAAAAAGAAATACAAACATTTTAAATATTTCCTAATCACACGTGATCCATATGACTGGAGCAAGTTTAACAAATATAGAAACATAACAAATGCTTTACTAAGAAATCAAAAGCATAATTAACTCGGCTGCAATAAAAACCTGAAATAATGTGGAACAAAATAAATATATTATTAAATCGTTTTCCTACCAATAGGAACCTCAATGAAATAACAGTGAGCAACGAAATACTGCGTGATAAAGATTTAGCCGAAGCATTTAACAACATTTTTTATTGTAATTTGGTTTGAAGTTTATATAATCCTGAAACGCAAGGCCATGCGAGTAGAAATTCAAACCCCCTTTTTTTTACAACCAACAAGTGGGAGCGAAATATACAGTGCTTATATCGCTCAGCCATGTTATATTCCTATTAATATATTCCTATTATTCCTATTAAATATGTTTTTGACTTGATTTTACCACCGCTTACACATATATACAATCTCGCCCTCTCAACTTTTTCTTTCCGGACAGAATGCAAATATCCAAAGTTATAACAATATTTATTTATTTACAGATAACGATAATCCTATTCGGGATTGTTGTAGGTGGGTATATGTTAGTACAAGATAAGTGTATATATAGAGCTTATAAGGAACACACAGTGACATGATCATATGTACGAAGCAAATCAAGAATGCAAAATGCATAGGGTACAAAAATGGTGAAAAACATTATACAAACTAAAACAAATATGAAGCAAATATGAACGAGAATTATACATTTATTACGACACTACACTAAGAGAAAAAAAAAACATAAACGTACTGTTTTCATATGTATACGCGTAAGTCACAAAGACAAGAACAAGAACAGAATCGAACGGGCGGCATACCGAGATTATGAGCATAGAATAACTTTTTGCTAATGAGTTAAATATCTTTCCACTGCGATTGCAAACTTAGTAAACGAAGATACATTAGTAACAGATGAACTCAGGCTGTTCAATTCTCTTGTGGCTAAAGGGAGGAATGAGTATTTGAAGCAGACAGTGCGGAAGTGATATTCAGTTAGCGTATTTGAATGCTTATTACGTGTAGGTCTAGTTGCAGAGAAAGCGATGCATTTAGCAGGATCAATGTTTAAGTGTCGATAAAGTAGTTGGTAGAAGAGTTTGAGGCTCGGGTTTGAAGTGTTATGTATTTATTGAATATGAAGCTGACTGCCTTCCTTTTGTACTGCTTCAATTATATTTATGTCTTGATTGGTAAAAGAAAACCAGACGACATTAACATATTCGAGGACAGAGCGAATCAGTGCATTATAAGCTAGTAATTTAGTTTTAAGGGAGCTATTTTGAGGCGCCGCCTGATAGAAGATAGTCGTTTTAGTGCAGTTGAGGCTGTATAATTGATGTGGGCGTTCCATCTGAGGGAACATGTTATTAATAAGCCTAAGTATTTATGTTCATTAGCTGCAGCAATAGGGGTGCCATTTATAGTGTACGGAAATCTTGATGTATGCTTCTTTCTAGTTATTGACATGACAGCAGATTTTGTTGCATTAAATGTCATCTGCCAGTCAGTACACCAGTTGCTAATAGTTTCTAGTGCACTGTTCAGAGCTGTGTGGTCTGAGGATTCTGGGACCTTTACTATTTAATTTTTATATGAATGATACAACAAGTATCACATCGGTTGCAAAGTTCGTAACATATGCTGACGACGCCACCTTCCTTGTTTTTTCGTAGGCACAGTTACGGTTGCCTAGAAAATGACAATTTTCTCAGAGATTTATATTTACGGATCAAATTCTTTACAACTGAACAGTCTACAATGACAAAAAATATTATCTATTGGTCACTCCACAATAGAAGTCGTTGATAGAATATTAGCTAAATTCAAATAGGCCCTCCCGCCTGCCGTTAAACTTTATTTGTTTGATTCGTTATTTATGTCCAATGTAAATTACTATTTTATTGTTTCGGGTAACACAGCATTCGCAAATTTAAGTCAAATTCCCATTCCACACAAAAGAAAGCCGTTCGATTCATTGTGGGTGTAGAGCCAAATACACGCACCATAAGCTTTTCCACGGAGTTTAAATACTTTCCATACATAGCATTTACTCTTTCCACTTGGCCAGAAGATACAAGCAAGATCTATTTAACAAAGGGGCCCTTATCTCATCAATTGCACATTAAAGCTCAAGGCAAGGTAGGTCTACATCCCGGTCAGCAGATATTTGTCAAGTGCCGTTTTTTACGTACAATATTTAGCCGTCAAATGTTAGAATTTTAACTTCCATTATCACTTATCTCCACACTCACAATATACTAAATGTATAAAATGTTAGTATGTCAGCATTGAAGACTTTGTTTGCATCATAACAGAGATGGTACCTTCGTTAAGAATTGTATCTTTTTTACTTTTTTTTGTCTATGCTGTATATAGTATCATGTTCATTACTCTAATTAAGCAATCTTATAACATGAAAATGTAGCTTTTCTATTTTATTATGTTTGCTTCAGTTCATGCAATGCCCTTGCACATTTATATTTTTCTATGAAAGGTTGTCCTATAGATTATGCACTGCTTATGTAAACATTTTTGTACAAGCACTGTATGCCTTGTGCGCAGGGGCTTGAACCTCATCAAGTGAAGTGTTTTTCACCTTTCTTCGAGCCCCTGCCACTTTGACGAAAAACTAAAATGAACTGAAAGGAAAACATAATAAAACAACCAAGTTTAGCTTGCAATGTTATCGCATGGCGAATTTGTTGTATTGTGAATATATGCACTGATATTAGTATTTCAGAAAACTTTAGGGATCTGAAATGGCATTTTACGCCTATTAAAACATTTTTATGTCGATCAACACTTATATCGTTGCAGAAATACCTCATGTGCTCATTAAGTCACGTGAAATGGCAAGCCGAAAGTGAGAGCTCAAATGTATTGACTCGTGGGATGCGGAAGATTGCTGAGGACCTCTTGCATGATTGCTGCAATTGTTTCACCAGGGCACACAGCATAGACTGCAGCAACCTGGTATCAGCTGGAAAGTTTACAGTAGAAGTATTTGTCTTCGTGATAAGCCGTTTACTGAAACTGTGTGAACAGATGTAAACATGAGAAAGATGTAAAGGAACAAAATTACGAATATGGTCAATATAATTTATCGAACCTCGCATGCTTACTCATGTAAGATACACATATCAAGCTACACGGCGAAGATCCCTACCAGCATTGCTTCATTCCCTTATATTCATCTTTGGTCTTAGAAGCTGCATTGACAGCCGAGTACACTTTCATGCGACAAAAATATCTCATACACGAGCTGCAACAACACAGGGACTAGCATCCGGACGTTTATAGTGCTCGTTAGGAGCAAGGAAAATAAATGCGCGGGTGGAATGCATGTTTCAGAAACGAAGGGGGCGGAATTATCAGAGCGCCACTTATTTATAGTACCAAGCTGTTCAGAAACACCTCGACGTTTCCTTTTCTATGACCATTTTTTTTTAAAAGCGCATTCCCTTGCTGCGTGTATGCAATGGCGGGTTTCGTGCAGATGACAGTCTTCGAAACGCAAGCTCTTGGTTTTCCAGCTTTTTGCACGTTGCCTTTGTTTTGCCCTGTCGTCTTAACAATAATGCTCCCCTAAGTACTACGCGAGAACACTCGTCTCTAATACATTAGCTTACTCATTCGACGTTCAGATTTCACCCGGCCAACACTTATCACCTAATAGAGATTGTGCACTGGTGAAGGCCATAAACACCCGAACACGTAAAACTGAAACGTGGAGGCTAACCAAGAGAGTTCTACTTAAGTTGAGGACAACCCAGAGGGCTATGGAACGAAAAATGGTAGGGGTAACATTAAGAGATAGGAAGCGTGCAGAGTGGGTCAGAGAAATAACTCAAGTTACCGACATTCTAGTGGACATTAAGAAGAAGAAATGGACATGGGCAGGACATGGCCTTCGCCCTGCAGTGGGTATAGTCAGGCTGATGATGATGACGTAAAACTAAACGTGAAACCAAACTAACCGCTAGGCAAACCAAGCAAAGAACGTCAGGCGTGTGTTCGCTCTTATCAAACTGGTTTCGCCTCCCATTGTACGCCACTTTGATCCGGCTGCGCCTATGGAGATCCACACTGATGCCAGCGGTATTGGGCTTGGTGCCGTCCTTACCCAACGTAAGCCTGGTTACAGCGAGTATGTTGTGACATACGTCAGCCGAACAATGACGAAAGCAGAATGTAATTATTCAGTAACAGAAAGGGAATGTTAGGCCATTATTTGGGCCATCGGAAAATTTCGTCTCTATGTTTATGGCTGACCGTTTTACGTTGTGACCAATCACCACGCTTTGTGCTGGCTTGCCTCTCTGAAAGACCCATCCGGTCGCCTTGCTCGCTGGGCTCTCCGTCTCCAGGCGTTTGACATTCATGTCATTTATTGATCAAGCCTGAAGCATACGGACACGGATGCTATTTCCCGCTCGCCATTGCCTAGAGATACTTCGTCTGACCTCGTCTGTGCCTACAATTTGTCGACTCTTGCCACTATCGACATGGCTACCGAGCAGCGGAATGAACCCTCGATTCACTTTTGGATTTTCTCTCAAGTCCTACTCCCGGTCATTCATCCAAAGCGCTCGTCCGCCAAGCCCACCACTTCTCCATTCCTGACGGTTTTCTCCATCGCCGCAGTTATTGTTTAGATGGACGGAAGTGGCTTCTACGACATTTCGTGTGCGCTTGCGAATTTTGTCAACGCCGAAAAACTCCTCAGAAGTCCCCTGTTTCGTTACAGCCGTTACCCTGCCCTGCTTGTCCGTTTGACTTCGTTGGCATAGATCTCTATGACCCTCTTCCTACTATTCCTGCTGGAAACCGGTGGATTATCGTGGCAGTAGACCATCTTACTCGCTACACTTAAAAGATCACCGTTACCCTCTGCCTCCGCACATTGCTTTGTTCCTCGGGACTCCGAAGGAATTGCTCAGTAACCACGGACGCGTTTTCTTGTCCGACGCTCTCGAGGCCCTACTGAAAGAATGTCGCATCATTCATCGCACCGCTATTTCTTACCACCCTCAGACGAATGGCCTGACAGAACGCTTCAACCATACTCTGAGCGACATGCTGGCCATGTACGTCAACGACGCTCATTCCAACTGGGACCACGTTCTTCTCTCCGTAACCTTCGCGTACAACACTGCGATACAGACCACCACTGGAGTCTCTCCCTTCTTTCTTCTTTACGGGCGCGAGCCAACCTGCACAATGGACGCGCTTTTTCCCTACCGCGCTGATGTTTCTGAATCGACGCCACTCTCGGACGCCGCCCAATACGCAGAAGAATGCCGTTAGTTCGCTCGTTCGCTTACAAAGGAAAACCAGCGACAGCAAAACACCATCGTGACACTGGCGAGGCGCCTTCATATGCACCCAACTCCCTGGTGTGGCTCTGGGTTCCTGCCACAACCGCCGGCCTTTCAAAGAAGCTTCTTGCTCGGTATCACGGTCCATACCGAGTCCTTCAAAAAACATCTCCTGTCAACTACGTAGTTGAGCCAATTATGCCCTCTGCGGACTTGCGTCACCGTGGACTCGAAATAGGTCATGTGGACCGAATCAAGCCCTACTACGATCCGCCTGTCCTTTCGGCACCATGAGTCACCAGGATGGCTCCTTCTCTGCCCGGGGGGAAACTGTAGTGTGGTAATCTTCATCGTTATAGCCACTGACATGCGTCGCGTGCTGCCGCTCTCAAGAACAAAGAAGTTGGTCGTTGTCTGTGTGATTCGCCACGCCTTACGCCCCGCTGCGAATTCATCCCTAGCAGCTGGATCCATCTGCGTCGACTGAATAAACACAGCCCTACTATATATATATCGTTACGGACGAGCAAGAAAGAAGAAGCGGGCAGTGGCGCGGGCAGGAGCGCTCGCACGTTATTTCACTGTCATCGAACATCGTCTGTCTGTTCCCTGTTCTCCTGTGTTCACCGGCTTGCCGCTTCGTAACATTTGGTTGGAGGTACGAGGTACTTCATCATCACCCGGCCTTCATCCTGGTCCGGAGCTTCGGCGCCTTGCGTCTTCTTGTATTGTCAGCGAACGGTTAGGAGGCATCGCATGGCTGTTCCCCAGCCTGCTGGACCCAGCAAGACCTTGCCGTTCCTCCGCCCCGACCACAAGGCATGACGAAGAGAGACTGACCCAAGACGCCACACATGATCACAGGACACAAGGAGAGACATCGACCATATGTGACCCCACTGACCAGGTGTGCCGACCAAAGACCCCACGATCCAAGACACCGCTACACTTGAAGACATCCTTGCCTGCCTATGCCATGCGGTGTGTGCCTTGGCTTCCGCCATCGAGGCGTGGCAACGTGTGGCCCGAGAGTGTCGTGGGCCAAGGTTTATTGGGAATCATCGTGCCGGCAAGCCGTTCTATTCTTCCTTCTTCCCCTTCTTCTTCAAGCATCCAGACACGCCCATCATCATGCCATGGAATCATAAACATTGGTAAACTTCCTCGTCCACGATCGGGACGATCGCTCGGGGGGCCCGGGTCATGTTACGGACGAGCAAGAAAGAAGAAGCGGGCAATGGCGCGGGCAGGAGCGCTCGCGCTAGGTTCGCTAATATTTTTATTAAACATCATCTCACTGTCATCGAACATAACATCTCCCTGCTCCCTGTTCTCCTGTGTTCACCGGCTTGCCGCTTCGTAACAATATACATGTATATATATATATATATATATATATATATATATATATATATATATATATATATATATATATATATATATATATATATATATATGTATATATATACAATAATATATATACAATATTATTGTAAGAATGGGGGGTTTATTCAGCAGATCCACAGGACTTGATCAGCAGGACTGAGCAGATCAGTGGCGAACACAGCGGCAGCGAACACAGTCAGATCCAGCACGCGCAGCGATCACGATGCCGCTGACTGGCATGTTCCTTGTGCACTTCTTCCTCTTCACAATTACCCGCGGGACGAAGAGGAGACATCCTGGCGACTTACGGCGTGAGCAAGACGGCAGGGTCGTAATAGGGTTTGAAGCGCTGGACGTGAACAACCTCGTGTCCACGCCGGCGTAGATCATGGGACGGCGTAACAGGTTCCGCCACATAATTAACCGGAGAGGTGCGCTCCAGAACACGGTAGGGGCCATGGTATTTAGCAAGAAATTTTGAAGACAGTCCAGGGGCATTGGAAGGTATCCATAGCCACACAAGAGCGCCAGACGAGAAGTGCGGTGTCGAGTGTTGGCTGTCATGGTTGGATTTATGGCGGTACTGGGTGTTTGCCGTGAATGCGCGGGCGATTTGTCGACAGTCTTCCGCATGCTGGGCTGCTTGAGACGCAGGTGTATACTCTGATATGTCTGGCTGATACGGGAGTATGGTGTCGATTGTAGCAGAGGGGTGACGGCCGTAGAGGAGAAAAAAAGGAGAGAAGCCAGTAGTAGACTGCGTTGCGGCATTGTATGCGTACGTGACATACGGAAGGACGAGGTCCCAGTTTGAGTGGTTGGAGGAGACGTACATAGAGTGCATGTCGCCAAGGGTACGACTGAAACGCTCAGTGAGGCCATTAGTCTGGGGACGATGGGCGGAGGTGGTTCTATGAATAATGTTGCACTTGGTGAGCAAGGCTTTCACAGCGTCACTCAGGAAAACGCGTCCTCTGTCGCTGAGCAGCTCTCGAGGTGCGCCATGGCGAAGAACAAATCGCTGCAAAATGAAGGAAGCTACTTCTGACGCTGTGGCAGATGGAAGTGCGGCGGTTTCTGCATACCTCGTCAGATGATCAACGGCTACGATAGCCCAGCGGTTGCCGGCCGCAGTGTAGGGAAGTGGCCCGTACAAATCAATGCCGACGCTGTTGAAAGGACGTGGTGGGCTGGGTAACGGCAGCAACTCTCCAGCAGAACGTTGAGGAGATGGCTTGCGACGTTGACAGGTGAGGCATGAGCGAACGTACTTGAGTACAAAGGTGTACATACCCCGCCAGTAGTAACGCAGCCGGAGGCGAGTGTATGCCTTGAAGACGCCCGCGTGACTGGATTGTGGGTCAGCGTGGAAATAGTCACAAATTTGCTAACGTAGCTGCCGGGGAATAACTAGCAACCACTTGCGGCCATCTGCGCAGTAGTTGCGGCGGTAGAGGAGGTTATCACGAATGGCGATGTGGGAAGCATGGCGGCGGAGAGCACGCGATGGAGAAGCAGCTGTAGGATTGGAGATAAAATCGAGGATAGAGTTTATCCAAGGATCTTGCCGCTGCGCTGACGGCATGTCATTGATGTGAAGCGATGGCGGGGATCGTCGGAAGGGGAAAGGCTCGCGACCTCAGCTGTAAGGGGGCAGCGGGAAAGTGCATCGGCGTCGTGATGTTTGCGGCCCGAGCGCTAAACAACGCGGACATCATATTCCTGAAGGCGAAGAGCCCATCTTGCCAGTCTGCCGGACGGGTCTTTCAGTGAGGAAAGCCAGCAAAGTGCATGGTGGTCCGTCACTACGTCAAAAGGGCGACCATAAAGGTAAGGGCGGAATTTAGTAAGAGCCCAAATATTCGCTAAGCATTCTTTTTCAGTGACAGAGTAATTGGATTCAGCCTTCGTGAGTGTACGGCTAGCATAGGCGACCACGTATTCAGTATAACCTGCTTTGCGCTGAGCGAGCACAGTGCCGAGACCAATACCAGTGGCGTCTGTGTGGACCTCAGTAGGCGCTGTGGGGTCGAAGTGACGTAGGACAGGCGGTGCTGTGAGGATGTGTCGTAAAGCATTGAAGGCATCGTCGCACGCTGGTGACCACGACGAAAGGTCGGAACTGCCGGACAGAAGTTCTGTCAAGGGAGCAGCAATGGAAGCAAAATTCCCAATAAAGCGGCGAAAGTAAGAGCACAGCCCGAGGAAGCTACGCAGATCTTTGATGGAAGCCGTGTTGGGAAAGGCTGTTACGGCACGAAGTTTGGCAGGGTCTGGAGATACATCTTCTTTGGAAACAACGTGGCCGAGAATGGTGAGCTGGCGGGCGGCAAAACGACATTTTTTCAAATTCAGCTGCAATCCGGCATCAGATAGGCAGGTCAAAAACGTACTTCAGACGGTAGAGGTGTGTGTCAAAGTCACGAGAAAAGACGACAATGTCATCGAGGTAGCAGAGGCATGTCTTCCACTTTAGGCCACGCAAAATGGTGTCCATCATTCTGCTCAAATGTTGCCGGAGCATTACAAAGGCCAAACGGCATAACTGTGAATTCGTACAAGCCGTCGGGAGTTACAAAGGCAGTTTTGGGGCGATCAGCCGCTTCCAAGGGGACTTGCCAGTACCCGGAACGTAAATCTAGGGAAGAAAAGAGTTCGGCGCCTTGCAAACAATCGAGAGCGTCGTCGATGCGTGGGAGAGGATAGACGTCCTTTCGCGTAATCTTATTAAGGCGGCGATAATCGACACAGAAGCGGATAGAACCATCTTTCTTTTTTACAAGGACAACAGGTGAGGCCCAAGGGCTGCTTGAGGGCTGAATCACGCCATTCTGGATCATTAGGTCGACTTGCTGTTCAATAGCCTGGCGTTCGGTTGCAGACACACGATAGGGGCGCTGTCGTAGTGGTGCGTGGATGCCGGTGTCGATGCGATGAGTGACTGTAGAAGCTTGACCCAAAGAACTTTGGTGAGAGTCGAAGGAGGAGCGAAAGTGATGTAGTAGGTTCAAAAGCTGAGTGCGCTGCTCTGGAGGAAGATCGGCATCGATGGAACGGAGGAACAAGTCTGTAGAGGGGGGAGCGGGCGCAGGTGAAGGGGGGCTGAGCGCAGTCACGGCACGGTGCGGCGCGTCGTCAGTCTCCTCAGAGATCAGAAGAGATGCGATTGGCTGGATACTTCCAAGGCATTCACCATGGCGCAAAGCAGTAGGGGAGTTTAGAGACCCATAACATGGAATGGTTAGAGACCCATAACACACACACACACACATATATATATATATATATATATATATATATATATATATATATATATATATATAGCCGTTTTTCTTTCAGGGTTTGGATAGGAAAAAATGAATTAGTTATGCAATACTACATTGAAATTCTTTTATGACTGGTCCACTATTGATTCCATGCGGATAAATGAAAAAAAAAAAATCTTACGAAGAAAAAATATTTATGTGCCTCCAAACCTACACTTTGCGGCCATTAACCATATACAGTTGACATTGTAGATCTTTTTGAATACCTTGGGGTGGTAGTTTCATTTATTATGCCGTGGTACGACCACGTCAATTAAGCGTCACAAAAGCCACCTCAGTTTACTAGAACTATGGACTGCATGGGAACTTTGCTTCCTGTAGATGTGAAACTGTTACTATACAACGCACTGTTTTGCTCTTATCTTAACTACTGCCACTTGGGAGTGTCATTGTACGTTTAAGAACCCCCGCTGTTCGAAATTCTTGGAGCCCTCAACTACAGCATCTCTCATAGCCTTACCCCGTCGGGGTGGCGCAGTGGTTACGGCGGTCGCCAAGGATGTGGGATCGAATCCCAGCCTCGGCGGCCGCTTTTATATGGAGGCGGAAGGCAAGACGCCCGTGTGATGTGCGATGTCAGCGCACGTTAAAGAACCCCAGGTGGTCGAAATTTCCGGAGTCCTCCACTACGGTTTCTCGCATAGCCTAGGTGAGTCGCTTTGGGATGTTAAACCCCACAAAACAACAAAGAACAGCTCTCATAGCCTTAGAGTTTGGTTTGGTTTAAGGTTTAACTTCTAAAGCGACTCATCCTATGAGAGACACCGAAGTGGAAGGCTCCGGGAATTTCGACCCCGTGCGGTTCTTTAATGAACACTGACACTGCACAGCACACGAATGCCTTGATTTTCAACTCCATCGAAAAGCGGCCTCCGCGACCGGGATTCAATCCTGCATCCTTGGACACAGTAGCGAGCGCCCGAACCACTGCTCCTACATGGCAGGACCACAGGCCCTAATTAACGCATTGGCACGTTAAACCTCACAATCAAAACCAAGCCTATTGCACTTTGGTTGCGAAACGGCACCCCATTTTACCTACAGAAGGTTCACCTGTTAGAAAAGAAATACACACGTCATATGTAAAACATCCCTTAAGAAGAGTGCAGTGGGAACATCTTCCGCGCTTCTAAAATAACGCGTCTTCAACCTTTATAAATATTGGTTAAGCCTGAGAGTTGAAACAGATGCTTGACAAAATACCGACAGGTTGTATAGCACCGCCAAAACACAAAACAGAGAGTGTAATTATAAATTAAGACGTAGAAAGACCAGGCTCATGCCTACTCCTCGCGTATATTCGGTAAAAGGGCTGTATTATTTTGTTACATCTTTACGAAATCATTATGAATCGAATTGCTTTAATATATTGTTACCGGGAAATGCGTGACCAAAGTGATGTGCTCACAGACAAATGCAACGACCAAGGAAAGCGTGCTGAGAAGTGTCTTCCTGCTGAGGTGGCTTCATCGCTCCTCTGAAAACTCTTGCCGTCCTTGTAAGCACCTGTCCTGTCTCTAGAGAAGTGGATCTTCTATTTCCGAGGAAGCTACGGACGTCCTCTCCGCGTCAGGTTCCGAGACCTCCGGCGCATGCTACTCATGCATGATTGCAGCTCAGGTCGGCACGGAGGCTAGGCCTAGTGCTGCCGCTGCCACGCTGGCAGAGGCACCTTCGCCGGAGTTGCTCGCTGCAACTCCTGCCCTGCCGTCGACACCTCTACCTGACCATCGGCCTCAGGTGCAGCTTGGTGCTCGGCTGCATATTAAGGCCACGGCCGTATAAACCGAGTGTGGTTTACTGTTATAACTGTTTTCGGGCAGGGCACATGCGCAAATCTTGCCCCTTTGCTACTGCCGATGAAGGTGCGTCTGAAGGAAAAGTTACGTACCGATGCGGCCTCTGCAAATCGGACGACCACGAGATAACATCTCCAAGTTGTCCGACAAAGCAAAAGGCAACGCAGAAGGCTCGTCTTCGGAACACTAAGCGTTGGCCAATAGAGGACATGACACCGGTGCAGACATCCAATCGCTTTGCAGCTCTTCAGTGGAATGATGACGAGTGGCCAGAGCCTCCTGGGCCCGCTTCGAATGCACCTCCAGCTAAGACAAAGTCTAATGATACGGTGCTCAAGAAACACCGTCGACAACAGCCAATACAGCAGTGTACTGATCTACCAGACGACGATATGGCTGTAGTGGATGAGCAAATCAATCGTCTATTAGCAGAGGTCTCTAAGCTCCGACAACACCGCGAAATGCTTGCTCGACGTCGGCGAGCTGCAGAAGTAACCGCCAAATCTAGTAATTGCCCAACACAACCGCCTTCACCCCGCGCAACAGGGCCATTTGCTGCCTCTTCCCAGAGTACCATAACGCCCAATGATAACTCTGCAACATCGCTGCTCCGCTGTATGGTCAACCAGTTGTCCAACCTGACATCTGTGATACTACAGCGCTTGGACTAGCACACAAAAATGGCGAAATCCGGTCGTCCTGGTGTACTACAATGGAACTGTAGAGGCATTTCCACGAAGGTGGCCGAGCTCAGGAACCGACTGCGATTTAACAAGCTTCGGGTGTGGGCTATGTTACTTCAGGAAACCAACGCCTTGCCATCTATTCCTGGCTTCAGCGGCTACGTGTCTCCTTCAATGACCGACCGTCGCGTGCAGACTGCTTCTCCCCCGGGAAAGGCGGCTGTATATGTTGAAACGCGTAATCCTCATGTACGCCTTTCTCTCGAAAACTGGTGCACATCATACCAAGAGGTAGTAGCAGTTGCTGCGAAATTTCTGAAAGGAACCGTTGTTCTTGTTTCTTATTACGTTCGACCAGCTGGAGGCGCCTCTTCCCACATAAATCTTGGCTGGTTATTAAGTGTTCGTCGGCAATACCCCGGGGGTCCAATTTTAGTCGGAGGCGACTTTAACGCCCCTCACCCAGATTGGGGGTATCCGACTGCAAGTCCTCGTGGTAGGCGTGTGAGGGACGCCTTCACTGATGCCCTGTTTGTTCTGCTTAATCACCCTGGGACAGCAACACGGCCTGTGCGTCACATACGTAGTGCTGCCTATGCTCCAGACTTGACGTGGTGGTTGGGCGCAGGAACTCCCTCATGGCACATGGAGCCGGACTGCTGGGGAAGTGATCACCACCCTATCCTCATCGGTCTCCATCACTCCCGTCTCCGCCCTTTACGCCGCAAATGTTCTGTGATAAACTGGGACAGCTTTCGCTCATGTCTCGACAGTATGTCTTCAGATTCGCCGTCACTCCTTGTTGACCGTATACAGAGAGCACTAAACAGCGCTACGACTACTACCTGGATTGATGTAGGTCGACCGGCGCCAGATCTCGGCCTGCTTAACCTGTGGGCAGCCCGCCGTCAAGCTGAGCTGGCTGCTACACGAGACCCTACTTCGGGGCAGGCACGTACACGACTGAATTATCTTACCGCGAAGGCTCGGAGATATGAACGCGATCTCTCGCGACGCCAGTGGCATGCATGGTGTGAACAATTTTCTGATAAATCATCGAATGCCTCACAATGGCGAACGTTTCGTGCAATGGAATATGGTCGTCGTTCTACTGACGCAGCAGCAACAGCATGCTTTGCGGCTAATCTGTCGCCGGGTGATTTCGCCAAAGAAGCTGCTCGAAAATTTTTCCCAAAATACGATATACTGCCTCCTTCAGCTGTAAACCTTAATTTGGTAGGTATTCCTGCAGACGCATGGAAACTACCATCTGCTGCCGACGCAGATGGAATTGCGAGCCCGTTTTCGATGTGCGAGCTGCTGGCTGCAATTGACGATGCGAAACGGAAAACAGCGCCCGACCTGGACAAAATTCAGTATGAGGTTTACAAGAACCTCAGTACTGCTGCACTTCCTCAACTACTAGACACCATAAACAAAGTGTGGCTTGATGGTGTCGTACCCGAGAGCTGAAAAACCGCTGTCGTGATCCCTATTCCCAAACCTGGGAAGCCTGCAATGGACCTCGCCAACTTAAGACCAATCTCTTTAACATCAACGCTTTGCAAGCTCGCAGAGAAAATGCTAGCCACACGACTTTCTTGGTGGCTTGAACAGCACGGTTTTTATCACCCTGCTCAAATTGGATTTCGTCCATACATAGGTACAGAGGATGGGTTGGCTGTCTTGGCATCAGCAGTTCTGTCATCTACCCGCAGCCGCAATGTACGTACCATATTAGCAATGGATGTTGAAAAGGCATATGACAACATCAGTCATGCTGCAATCCTGAATGCCATTGACATGCTTCATCTCCCTCCGAGAGTACGCACTTTTGTCGAATCATTTTTGGACGGAAGAAAATTTGCAATACGCCTCAGCGGTGACACTGTTGGTTCATTCGTTTCACTACGTGGCGTGCCCCAGGGATCAGTATTGTCTCCGACGTTATTCAATATTACTTTCATACCATTGGCGTGGCGCTTACATGATATCCCTGAAATCAAGTTTTTGCAGTACGCAGATGATATCACGGTATGGAGCACTCACCATTATCTTCTCACTCAAGAGGCCGCCCTTCAGTCAGCATTAGACGTAACCTCTGATTACGCATCCTCCATTGGCCTTCAACTTTCTGTGTGTAAAACTTCATACATGTCAGTCGCCAACCGCTGGGGACGCCGTAAACTTGCCTCAAATCCAATTCGTCTCTCTCTATCAGGCAACCCAATACAAGAAAGTTCGAGCCTGAAAATTCTAGGCTTAACAATTCACCAATCAGGATCAGCGACTGCTTGGCTCTCTCAGGCAAAAAAGCAAGCACTTCAAACTATAAGTTTAATAAGAAGAATTGCCCCTAAAACGGGTGGCGCTGGCTCGTCTGTTGCACGCCAGTTAGTGAGGGCGGTTCTGCAGCCCCGTATTGTTTATCAGGCCCAGTTCCAACATCTTACAAGGGCACAATGGGATCGCCTTGAAGCCGTAAATCGAGAAGCTATGAGGACCATAACATGCCTTCCACGAATCACACCGGTCGTAGCGTTACAGGAGAATGCGCAGCTCAACACCATCGATGAACTGGTGCAGCAGCGCCGAGATGCTCGGAGGCTCAAGGCCACTTTGTCACATTCCACGCAAGCACTGAGGGCGTATGCAACGTCACACATTATTCTTCAGCCACCTGCGCCAGTTCTCTCTCCCTGGAAATTTATACAGTTAGGAGACAACAAGCCGACTGATATCCGCAGACCGACGTCCGCCAACTCTGCATCGTTGCTACGCCAGAGATTTGAAGAGCAAGATGCTAACCTGCCTCAAGATTCCATAGTGGTTTACGTAGATGGAAGCCTGCAAGGCTGTGAAGCCAAAACGGCAATCCACTGTCCACGGAGACCTAGCCTGAATCAGACAACTACGTTTCAGCTTTCGGAACCACTTACATCTTTCTGCGCTGAGCTTGTGGCAGTTCAGGAGGCACTCTGCTCCGTGACTTCTATAACCATGCTCCCTACAGCCCACATTGTCATCCGCACTGACGCACTTCAAGCAGTACGTCTGCTCCGACGTGTCAGCCGCTGCCCTAAAATTTGCCAGGACATCCACCAGCTTGCGGCGCGCATCCCACAATCAATACGCATTGAGTGGGTCCCACGGGATCTGCTGCCTTCCCAAAGTCAAGCTGATTTTGCAACCCGCCTTGTGAACCAAGACGCATCAATCACACGGCTTCTCGAAGTCGACGACGCTACCCTCCTTTTGTCAAGAAAGGAGCACCTCCGGCGCCGCACACGTGCACTTATCCCTCCGTGTGCGATATCCCTTCCCCGCGGTTTCACCCGTGCAGAGGAGGTTGCGCTTAGGAGGATCCGGGTCGGTGTTGCCCTTACACCAGCTGTAACTAGGACGTGGTCATACTTCCAACACTTATATCCTCGCCCAGGATGCCCGATCTGGGACAACGAAGATGTCGAGGCCGACATCCACCACTTGCTGTGGGACTGCCCAGCACTCAAGCCAACACGAATCCGGCACCTGAGAATAGCTGGCCTTTCAGCAACCAATCCTGCCTCATACGTCACTTGGACGCAGGGACCTCATCATCGCTCACTTCTGGACTTCATAAAATCAGCCAACCTTTTTCCATTCATTTAATCATTTATTCATCCTTCATCTCATAACCTACTGATGCCCTGAGGCAATAAATATCGACTAAAAAAAAAAAAAGAAAGCGTGCTCGAGGAAGCATTAGGAAAGACGATGAAGCTTTCGTGCATATACGTAAATCTTCGTGCTGTCTAGGAAGGTATATGTAGTACCTTTAGCTTTGCTACCTGCGAACCTCACGAGTTCTGTAGAATATCCATGAGCGTAGTACAAGTGTGTGTATTTTATTTTTAAATTTGAATATTTTACGATTACATCTGCAGCTACTTGAAAAGTGGCCTCGATTTTACCACGGAAGCCCTTTGCTGCGTGCACTCTTGGCGCATGACAAGCCTTTCCGGGATTGTGGACAGTACCACCCAAGTGATGCCCCTGTATTTCAGTTGTATTGGGCCAGATTTCAGAGTACCTACGTGCAGTTGCACCGTGCGCTCACTGAGAAAGGTCCTGACTTAGTGTAAGCCTTCATCACCACCACCACCACCACCACCACCACCACCACCACCACCACCACCACCATCATCATCATCATCATCCTCAGCCTGACTATACCCAGTGAAAAGCGAAGGCCTCTCCCATATTCCTTTAATTAACCCAGTCCTGCGCAAGCAGCATCCACTTGACCCCAGCGGACTTCTTAACCTCATCCGCTCACCTAATTCTCTGCCGCCCCCTGCGATGCTTTCCTACCCTTGGAATCCAGTTTGTCGCCCTAATGGACTATCGGTTACTCTTTCTTTGCGCTATATGTCCTGCCCATGCCCTGATGTAAAAAATTTCATGATGTAAAAAATTTCTGCGTAACTTAACCATGCCCATTTCGTCTTGATTTCGATTAGAATGTCATTGACTTGAGTTATTTCTCTGACCCACTCCGCACGTTTCCTATCTCTTAACGTACGTTATCCCTACCATTTTTCCGCTCTTTGCGTTGTTCTCAACTTATGTAGAACCCTCTTTGTTAGCTTCCACGTTTCAGCCCCATAGGTGAGTACAGGCAAGATGCAACTGTTGTATACTTTAATCTTGAGCGATACCGGTAAGCTGCTAGTCATAATCTGCGAGTGCTTGCCAAATGCGCTCCATCCCAATCTTATTCTTCTTGTTATTTCCATTTCATGGTCCGGATCTGCGGTTACTACCTGTCCTATGTAGACATATTCGCCTACTACTTCCAGTACTTCGCTACCTAATGTAAACTGCTGTTCCTTCCCGAGGCTGGGGGCGGCAGGAAGTTAGGTGGGTGGATGAGGTTAAGGAGTTCGCGGGGGTTACGCAGATGCAGCTAGCACAGATCCGGGTTATGTGGAGAAATATGGGAGAGGCCTTCGCCCTGCAGTGGGTATAGTCAGGCTGATGATGATGTTGGATTGGAAGCTTTCATACTCTGGCGTTTCTTAATCAAATCTTTCGTCTCCTTAGACAGCTTACCGGTATCCTCTCTAACTATCCTACCGCCTACTTCTAGCTCGCACTCAGTAATGATATCTCTGAAATTATTGTTCCTTGCTTCTAGGGTAATGTCGCCATCCTCGGTTAGAGCTGAATACCTATTCTGTAGTAAGATCCTGAACTCTTCTACCCTCCCCCTCACCGCTAATTCGTTGATGGGTTTCTTTCTTACTAATCTGTTGCGTTCCTTCTTCAGATTTAGGCTAATTCGGGACCTCACCATCCTGTGGTCACTGCATCGCACTTTCTCGATCACCTCTACATCTTGCATAATGGCGGGGGTTGAACACATTATGAAGTCGATTTCATTTTTAGTTTCCCCGTTAGGACTTTTCCATGTCCATTTCCGGTTCTTACGTTTGCTGAACAAAGTATTCATGATTGGTAAGTTATTGCGCTCTGCAAACTCAACTAGTAACTTCCCCTCCCCCATCAGTCGGTCGCATCAGTCAGTCGCTGCTATCTCTTCGCCGCGCAATGTTCCTATGAGCGTATGTGCTGCCTCTCGCAACCTCCTGATAATTTAATTGCTCTCTTCAACTCCGACCACAAATCTTCCTTCATGAATTCTACTACCTAATTTCTACCACCTGGGAATCTTTAACGTGCGCTGACATCGTACAGCAGATAGACGCCTCTTTGTTTCGCAATTTTTTAAAGTTAGATCTTGGGGAAAGGAAGGCGCCTTAAAAGTTTGGTTGGACACCACAGAATGGGTGACATTTACACCTAACCAGGTCGATGAAGGTCATGTTTTCGTTATTTTTCTCCTAAATTTTTACCTGGTTTATAGGGAAGTAAAGACGCCGTCACATTCTCTATATGGACACCTGAACCGTGAAGTAAGGAAATGAGGTAATTTTTCGTCATCAGCTGGCTTACCGGTAGGTGGGGTCTGTGCGAAGCGTGGAGCGCAGTAGCTCTCCGGTGTCGGAGTGTGGAAGCGCGGGCAAGAAGTAAACTCCGCCGAGTAGCTGTTTGTACGCGGCCAGGTTCTCTGCGCACACACACCAGTTTCCAATGGTCATTTGCCATCTACTTATTTCATCAGGTACACGGACGTGGCTTAAGCTTGAACTAGTCTGCTTGACCATGTAGAGATAACAGACATAGTAAAGGTTGCAGTGACCATGCTTTCCAAGTTGCCCATAATTTTGCCTGCTGCGCACGTACGCCAAATCCAATTAGTGATAGCCGAAGTTGCCCCGCCCATAGTAGAGGTTTATAATACATCAGTGATGCAACTGCGTATGATTTCTTTTTATTTATTTATTCATACAAAGTACTTACAGCGCCCTCACTGGGGTATTATTGAACGGGGGAAAACAACATAAATGAAACCAGACATAAAGTGCAGAATAAGTTAGGCAAATGATGCGATTTACAATGTACACACAAGAACAGTAAAAAACCCACGCACTATCGCAAACAGGTGTCAATTTTTATTATGATGATTTTTATAGCGGCCCTCATATAGACTACGCTTGCGGCAACGCGCTTAGGCCTCTACAGGCCTAGGCCCTGTGAATCTTTTGGTCCTTGTAGTGAACACTCGTACTGAGGTATAAGGCGGACGTTTGCGCATGCCTCTGACAGAGACTGTACATACCAGCCACTATATTCTTGATGTCCTTCTCCGATACGCTGAACCCCGGCTTGAGGGTGACGAAAGCTGTGGCCACTTCGCCGTAGTCCTGATGCGGCAGCCCCACGACGCCAACCTTGTCTATCTCGGGGAAGCTGGCGGCGATTAGCTCCTCGAGCTCAGCCGGCGCCACCTGGTTGTCCATGCACTTGATCATCTCCTTCAGTCGCTCCACGAAGTGAACGCGGCCGGACTCGTCGTAGTAGGCCAGATCCCCTGTGCCGGCGAACTTTACTTGGGATCAAACAAGACACGGATGAAAACTGCGCAATGAAAGGGACATTTTTAAATA
The DNA here is from genome assembly GCF_055883805.1 of Amblyomma maculatum. Lineage (NCBI taxonomy): Eukaryota > Metazoa > Arthropoda > Arachnida > Ixodida > Ixodidae > Amblyomma > Amblyomma maculatum. The sequence goes on along the minus strand of NC_139344.1, from coordinate 476,412,744 downwards.
AGCGTGACGTCCTCATAAAATCTCTGTTCAACCGATTATAATGCGAAATCTGTAGCTGTTTGTCTTACTAGTTTCAACTCGAAGGAAAGAAGCCAACAGTCGACGAGGCTAAGGAAAGCATTGGGGATTGTACTTTGTCTTTGTTTTTATTTTTACTTCGGTAATCACATAAATTAGGAATGTAATCTGTATAGGGGAAAGATAAACACAAAGTAGAATGAAAAACAACGTGCCGATGGTGGGAACCGAACCCAAGACCTCCGAATATCGCGTCCGGTGCTCTTCCAACTGAGCTACATCGGCCGCTGTCCCACCTGCTACTTTCTTGGGTAATAATGTTGTCTGTATACGAACCTTGACCGTGTTCACCAGCGCCGCCCTCAACCATAGCGGTGGACGTGGAACGTCCTGTGTTACCGCCGACGTCACGCAGAACGTGATCAAGAGCTAGGGCGAAAGCTGTGCTAGAACCCTCTTACGCTACCTATGGCTTCAAGACTGCCAGAACCGAGACCCCCGTAGGCTACAAGCAGATAAATGAAGGGGAAATGAGGGTACTCGTTATAATACACGAAGGAAAGAAGCAAATAGTCGACGAGGCCAAGGAAAGCATTGGGGATTGTACTTTGTTTTTTTTTTTTATTTTTACTTCGGTAATCACATACATTAGTAATGTAATATGTCTAAGGGAAAGATAAACACAAAGTAGAAGGAAAAACAACGCGCCATAGGTGGGGACCGAACCCACGACCTCCGAATATCGCGCCCGGTGCTCGTCCAGCTGAGCTACATCGGCCGTTGTCTCACCTGCTATTTTCTTGGGTATTATTGTGGTCTGTATACGAACCTTGAGAGTGTTCACCAGCGCCATCCTCAACCATAGCGGTGGACGTGGAACGTCCTGTGTTACCGCCAGCGTCACGTAGAACGTGATCAAGAGCGAGGGCGAAAGCTGTGCTAGAACCGTCTTACGCTGCCTATGGCTCCAAGACTGCCAGAAACGAGACCCCCATACGCTACAAGCAGATAAATGAAGGAGAATTGAAGATGCTCGTGTATATATATATATATATATATATATATATATATATATATATATATATATATATATATATATATATATATACACGAGCATCTTCAATTCTCCTTCATTTATCTGCTTGTAGCGTATGGGGGTCTCGTTTCTGGCAGTCTTGGAGCCATAGGCAGCGTAAGACGGTTCTAGCACAGCTTTCGCCCTCGCTCTTGATCACGTTCTACGTGACGCTGGCGGTAACACAGGACGTTCCACGTCCACCGCTATATATATATATATATATATATATATATATATATATATATATATATATATATATATATATATTTATATAGGGAGGGGTTGAAGCTCGAATGGGTCCGGTTGGGCATAGACTTAAAGTAGGTGACACACGGTAGAAAAAACAACACTTTATTCCGACGTTTCGGCCGGGGTCCGGCCTTTGTCAAGGAATGTGACAAAGGCCGGACCCCGGCCGAAACGTCGGAATAAAGTGTTGTTTTTTCTACCGTGTGTCCCCTACTTTAAGTCTATATATATATATATATATATATATATATATATATATATATATATATATATATATATATATATATATATATATATATATATATATATATATATATATATATATATATATATATATATTGTGGGGATTCTCACGGGGCTCCGGCTCCGCTCTGAGAACCGAGGCCACAACGCTAGCTCTGACCACAGCCGTGGCCGTGAAGAACGACACACCGAGGCAAACATAGCCAGCGGGCCAAGTTGTTTATTGGGAACGCCCCAATGTTCTTACTCGGTATCATAGCAGCATCCGCGCGCTGCGGCGTCGCGGCGTCGTCTGCTCAAGCTGCACAGGCAGCCGACGCCGCCGGCGCTGCTCTGCGTGGGTGATCTCCACGCTCGGAGCACTCCCTCTTCTTTCAGCGATCGCGCTGACGGAGGGTGATGTAGCGATGCCCACGGAGTAGCTGTGCGCGTGATCTCACATGCGCAGCGTTTGACAATCCTTCAGCGATTTCGCTGGCTGTGGGTACTACAGTGCCTCTGCTTAAGTATTTGCACTTGCGCGGCATTTTTCCCGTTGTCGCAGCGACTGCGCTGGATTTGAGTTTTGTAGTGGTGCCCGTAGAGACCGCTCTCGGGATCGCTTGCCTATGCGCTGTTATGCGCATGCAGGGTCCGCTTCTACAGTTACTTTCAAAGGAAGTACTGTTGGCATGGGTCCGCCGATTCCGCCCGACCTCGGGCCTTTCAGCTTGCAGCCGCGAAACAATCTCAGCAACCTAACGGTCCCACCCATCTGGGCGCTCGACTCGTCGCGATCTCGCGGTCACGTCGCTGAGTGCGTAAGCATAGCTAGCCATCGGACTTGCAATGTTCTTACCGCGGCAGCGGTTCGCCTTTCCATTGGCATTGGCCGTAATCTCGCGCAATTACTTTGCGTAGTCGTCGACACTGGTCTCGACCTTCGCGTTCATGCGCAGAGCTAAGTAAATGGCGTGCCAGTGCTCATTCCGGTAGTTATGCGATTGCGCATATTCACCCTAGAGCGGCTCTATATTCCGATATCGGCGCTCGCTCCTTTGTGAATAACGACTTTTCTGCACTCATTTGGGGCGTTATTGCCTAGCACGTATGTAGCAAAGCTTAATCATAGACCAGCAGGAAGTCTCCAACTCACTCGTAGCAATACCAGCTACACTAGAGTTAACTAACGCCAACCACAGTACAAGTGGCTTCACAGCGCAATTTGGCCTGCATCGTCGCGGGGTTCTGTCTCTTCAATAAGACTAACGACCCTCTTACGACAAAATAAAAAAAAAATATGAGCCTTCCTACTAACCCCTGACAGCTCTTGTCTGCTGAACACAAGCTCAAGTGGGTGTCCCCATTCTTACGAGATGCACGTGCTTTGGAGGTTTCCGCAATAGGGCGCTCCCCGCTGCGAGCTCCTTCCGAAAATTTGGTTTACTACGGCTCCTAGTGACATCGCACAGGCGACTATAGTTCACGCTCCCTTTCCGAATGGCATTTGGCTGCTCGTGAACTGACCTGCCGAATGCGAGTGACCTCACCGCATATCCATGCGACGCCGCTCCAGTTAACATGGCTCTCGACTTTCCTGAGCCGGTGAACTTTGAACCTGTGCTGGGCGCGCTTCGGCAGCGCTCTCACCCGCATTCTCCGCTGTACAGACAGCGCGGTTTTGAGCCAACGGGCAAAACGGACTTACCGCATCGGCGGTTCTGGGCGGAGGTAGGCAAATGGGCACTTATCGTGAGCTGGACCAAAGGGCCGGCTTTCCGAGTGGGTGTAAGAGGGGTAGCGTAGGCAACTGGCAGTAGCTTGGCGAGTAGCTCAGGATATCCTTGAGAATGACTCGTTCGGCGGACCACACCTGCGATTTCACTGGAGGCGTATCGCAATAGCGGTTGGAAACCCCTGCCATCTTCGCATACCGGCCAGGATCACCCAGTCGACTTTGGACGACTTACTGCGTGGAATTCCACCATTCTTCGTGAGCTAGCCTCCCCAACTGGACTGCCCGTGGGGCCCTACGTTGGTGCGCCATTTTGTGGGGATTCTCACGGGGCTGCGGCTCCGCTCTGAGAACCGAGGCCACACCGCTAGCTCTGACCACAGCAGTGGCCGTGAAGAACGTCACACCGAGGCAAAATAGCCAGCGGGCCAAGTTGTTTATCGCCCACTGTTCTTCCTCGGTGTCATAACAGCATCCGCGCGCTACGGAGTCGCGGCGTCGTCTCCCTGGGTGCTGTCCGCTGAGAGGAGAGGGGAGGGGAAGGGTGGGCCGTTCTCTCACCGCCGCCCTCTCCGCCACAGCACCGGAGGAAAGAGGCGAGCAGGGGAAAGATGAGGGCTCCCCGAGAGAGAGAGAGGGTGTTCGCCGCGTCGTGCGGGCGAGGGAAATGTTGAATTCCGTACAAACGCCAGAAGCGCGAGTTCGCGTGAGTGAATATAAGGGAAGGCAGTCCTTTCCGCGATGATACAGCGCGGAAGGTAGGCGCAATCGCCTAATGTCAACCGCAAGGGCACGAGCGGTCTCGTATGAAGTTATCCGGCACGTGTCGATACACAAGCCGGCAGTGTTCCTGTACGCGAAGCCTGTGCTGAGCACGTTCAGAGGGACCTAGCCCGCCGACTGGCCTTATTTATGACACTGCCACTCCCGGCGCATGGGCCACGCTGTCTGCATTCAGGCGGCGGGGAGCGGCGAAGGTGATGTTTCCTCTACCAGCCCAATGGCTGCGCAGGCATACAGTGGTCCCCGAAAAAAAAGCTCGAATTCGAGCTCGTTCATGGAGCAGCTCGCATCCAAGCTCGAATTGGAGAAGAACCCGGCCCGTGCAGATATTCAGGCCGGAGTGGTTCCTGTACGCGGAGGGACGGAGCCTGCTGCCGTGATTGACGACCTACGGGGTGTCGGCGCGGTCGTAGGCGATCATCGCACTGCGGGCGTGCCGGCGGCCCACAACCGGATGGCGGGCCAGCGGACTTCGCCCCCTCTTCATCCCCGTGAGGGCAGCGGCGGGGATTCGTGCGGCCTGCATGCGGAGCCAGCCCGACGCGGGGGGCGGCCGTTCCTGCTTTGGCCGCCTGTCCTGCGGCATAGACCTGCTGAGGGATCAGCCGTGCAGCTTCAAAGGGGAAACGGCGCCCAGGTGGAGGTCACGATTAAGGGAGGAAGGGTGTGGGAATTCAACATTTCCCTCGCCCGCACGACGCGGCGAACACCCTCTCTCTCTCGGGTAGCCCTCATCTTTCTCCTTCTGGTCTCTTTCCTCCGGTGCTGTGGCGGAGAGGGCGGGGGTGAGAGAACGGCCCACCCTTCCCCTCCCCTCTCCTCTCAGCAGCCTCACCCAGGGAGACGACGCCGCGACGCCGTAGCGCGCGGATGCTGCTATGACACCGAGGAAGAACATTGGGCGTTCCCAATAAACAACTTGGCCCGCTAGCTATGTTTGCCTCGGTGTGACGTTCTTAACGGCCACTGCTGTGGTCAGAGCTAGCGGTGTGGCCTCGGTTCTCAGAGCGGAGCCGCAGCCCCGTGAGAATCCCCACAATATATATATATATATATATATATATATATATATATTGTAATAGGGCGACTGTTAGTTTCCCTCAACGGTGCGAGTAGAACGTCGCAGCATTGGAGAAAGCGATCGGCGCCGAGGAGAATGTGATCGACGAGTGGCATAGGTTTGGCGATCTTGTGAGACAAATTGAGAACCGGGCGGAATCATTTGCGAGCGTGAGTCGGTCTCGTACGGGTAAAGTCGAATGTTAGGCTGTGAAGGTTGGAGGCGCTGGCGACAAAAGCGTGCAACATGGCCCGGCCGACCGCAGGCATAGCAGATCGGAAGGTTGTCCGTAGTACGCCAAGGTTTCATAGGATGTGGGCGGAACCTTGAGGGTGGGGCTTGGAACGAAGGCTCAGCATGCGGCGGTGAACGGTAGGCAGGGACCTGCACATAGGAGCCAGACGTGGGCGAAGGTGGTGGCCTAGCCGTTACTTGGGCACACGTGAGAGGTGCCGTCACAGGCGGCAGCACGGGGTTGGACGGCAAGACATCAGCGACGTGTTCTTGCACGACACGGCGTATAGTAGGGGCCAAATATGGAGCCAGTTCAGGAACGAGGCGGCCCGAGTCTTGAAAATGGGGAAGGAGTGAGATTTGACGTGCGACCTCTTCACGAATAAAATCTTTGATCTGTTGATTCAGCGGGCTCCCTTCAGAAGTTGGCGGACCACCCAGGGCTAATGCGGATACGCCTTCGTCGCAGACACTGGAGCGGCGCCTAGAAGCGCGCCGCTTGCGGAGCTCGTCGTAGCTCTGGCAAAGCTTCACGAGTTCACTAACGCTGGTGGGATCTTTCGCTACCAGCATCTGGAAGGCGTCCTCAGAAATACCCTCGAGGATGTAGCGGATTTTGTTCGCTTCCGGCATGGCCGGGTCGACTCGTTTGCAGAGATCAACGATGTCTTCTATGTAGCTGGTAAATGTCTCATCAGCGCGCTGAACACGATCGTGCAAACGTTGTTCGGCACGAAGCTTACGCACTGCCGGGCGGCCTAACACTTCCGCGAAATTCTTTTTAAATGTCGACCAAGATGACAGGTCAGCCTCATGGTTGCGAAACCAGAGGTTCGCCACGTCCTTCAGATAGAATATGACGTTACTGAGCTTGTATGAATCATCCCACTTGTTGTAGCTGCTTACTCTTTCATACGATGTCAGCCAGTCGTCGACATCTTAGTCGGCCGTGCCACTGAAGAGGCAAGGGTCACGCTGGCGCACGACGCCAGAACACATGATCGGGGGTGGAACGGCCGGCAGCGTAGAAGTGGACTCGTCTTGCATGCCGGTTGTAGAGGGTAGTGTACTGCTTCGCAGTTCCAGTTTGGATGGGATCGTTTCCGGCACCTCCACCAATTGTAATAGGGCGTTTATTTACGCTCAGATGGAGAGCTGTGAGGAGAGGACCTTGCAACGGCGAGCCCAGCATACTTCTTTGTCTTCGTTGCACAACGCACTGGTGCATGTCGATGGCTGAAGTGCTGACTATCACAGTACAATATATATATATACAGCGCACCGCGGTATCCTCTCGAACTATCCTACCGCCTACTTCTACCGCACAGTCAGTAATGATATCTCTGAAATTATTGTTCATTGCTTCTAGGGTAATATATATATATATATATATATATATATTGTTACTGAGCGGTATTCGCTGGCCGTGCTGACGAAAAAGAAGTGCGACAGACTCCCAGAAGAAGGAGACGCAGACGAGTGCTGTTCCTAAGATCATCCTCAGTGGTGTGGACAACTGCCGTACTGTGAATATTTCCCGTAACATCTCTTGGTGGAGGTGAATCGTTCGATCCCCGTCACAAGCTGGATCTCCGCAGCGGCCGACGCATCATTACCACCACTATGACTACTGACGCCGCTGCATCTACTGCCGCCGCACCTGCTGTCGTCATGGCCCATCCCCGTGACCCCGGAACCTTCTGTGGGACCGACGACGTTGATGTCGACGACTGGCTGGCCCCATACGAACGAGTCAGCAAGCACAACAGGTGGGATCCCACACTTATGGTCGCTAATATCATCTTTTACTTGACTGGGACAGCGCTGGTGTGGTTTGAGACCCGTGAAGAGGACCGCACATCTTGGTATATCTGTAAGCAGAGGCTCCACGACCTCTTCGGAAAGCCCATTGGCCGTCACCTCGCCGCCAAAAAGGCGCTCGCTTCTCGCGTGGAAACAGGACGTCCTATACTTGTGCCGCAAAGTCGACCACGCCATGCCAGAGGAGGATAAAGTCGGCCACATAGTAAAAGGCATTGCCGACGATGCTTTCAACCTCCTTTTATGCAGGGATTGTTCCACTGTGGACTCTGTATTACAAGTGTGCCGACGTTTCGAACAAGCGAAACAGAGGCGCATATCCCATCGTTTCGACCGTCTACCGAACACGGCTGCCAGCTCTTCCTGTGTTGATCATCCGCCTTCTCGACCGCCAACTAATGACACTACTTTGACCCGCATCGTCCGCCAAGAGCTCGAGCTAATGACTCCTGCTGCTTCACTCTCGCATACCCCCGACAATACCTTGGCTACAATATCACTCATTCAGGCTGTTGTTCGCCAAGAGGTTGCCAATATGGGTCTTCCTTCTACCTGCCGCACCGACACCATGGATTCAGGACCTGCCCCTCCAGTAATTGCAGCTGCCTCACCCACCGCCGGTTTCTCGCCCCGATATCGGTACCGCAATCCGAATGATTGGCGTACCCATGACAATCGTGCCATCTGCTTTACTTGTTCCCGCGTTGGCCACATTTCCCGTCACTTCCGTAGCCGTTGGTACATGCCATCTCGTCAATTCACCTACGTCGACCGCCGCGGAGACTATGCTCCTCGCTATAACTCACCTCGCCCCGACCAGACCACTGTTGACCCCGGTGTCGCTGCTCGTGCTGCCAACCGTTCACCATCCCCACAGACCCGACGCTCACGTTCTCCTCTTGCTCGCCGCCGTTTGTCCCCGTCCCATTCCAGCCACATACCGGAAAACTAGCCAATGCAGCTCCCGGAGGTGACGCTGCATTTGTGACCCGGACTGAAAAACCTCTGCTGACCCCTTCCCTACAAAATAATCGCATCGACGTCCTTGTGGATGGTGTTCGCGTTTCTGCTCTCATTGGTACCGGCGCCCAACTGTCCCATTTCAGCTCCTCATTTCGCCGTCGCCTCAAAAAAGTCCTTACTCCAGCCGTCTCGCCCACAGTTCGCGTCGCCAATGGAAGTCCTGCTGCCGTGGTTGGCATGTGCACAGCGCGAGTTACCATTGGTGGTCGTCATGCTCCAGTGTTGTTCACCGTCCTCCAAGAATGCCCCCACGACGTTTTCCTTGGCATTGACTTTTTAACAGCCCACTCTGCCCTCATTGACTGCTCTATCGGCCTACTTCGCTTGGACCTTCCGCTCTGCTCTGAGGACCCCTCCTGCTCACCCCGCCTTCGATCAGCACAGTTCTGGCGCCTTCCTCCTGAAGCTGCCGTCTACATCCATATGTCGCCATTCCCGCCCGTCCCAGACGGCGACTATCTCGCGTGTCCCATCACTGATGTCATCTTGCAGCGGCACATCACCCTTCCTCATCTGATTGTGCATATCTCCCAGAGCCGTACTACTCTCCCGGTCCTTAACTTCAGCTTATCAACTCAAGTTCTGCCCGAGGGAATTTCACTAGCAGAGCTGTCGCCGATGACCGATTGCGCCATTTCAGCTCTGACTACCGATAATCTAAATGCCGTCCCTGCAACACCTCCCTCGTCCTCTACATCGCGCCCTGATCCTGTTAAAAGCATGATTGCAGCTGATCTCCAGCCTGAATTCGCCGCAGAGTTAAAACAGCTTTTGCTCACCTACAGTGACCTTTTTGACTTCGGTACCCGCCCATTGGATCAAACCACAGTTGTCAGTCACTGCATTGACACCGGTGACGCCAGTCCTATTCACAGGCGGCCCTATCGTGTTTCTCTTGCCGAGAGACGCGTCATCCAAACAGAGGTCGACAAAATGTTGGCTAACGACATAATTGAGCCTTCCAGTAGCACCTGGGCATCCGCTGTTGTGTTAGTCAAAAAGAAAGATAACAGTTGGAGATTCTGCGTTGACTATCGTCATTTAAATAAGATAACCAGAAAAGATGTGTATCCTCTTCCACACATAGACGACGCGCTTGATACTTTGCACGGAGCCAGCTACTTTTCGTCCATCGACCTTCGTTCCGGCTACTGGCAGATTTCTGTCGATGAGAGAGACCGTGAAAAAACAGCGTTCATCCCCACTGACGGCCTTCATCAATTCAAAGTCATGCCTTTGGCCTTTGCAATGACCCAGCAACCTTCGAACGTATGATGGACTCTTTGCTCCGAGGCTTCAAGTGGACCACTTGTTTGTGTTATCTGGACGATGTAATAGTTGTCTCGTCTAAATTTGAAAGCCATCTCCGTCGCCTTTCTACAATCCTAGCGCTTTTTCGCCGCCCGAGACTGCAACTAAGCTCCAAAAAGTGCAGCTTTGGTCACCTACAAATCAAAGTCCTTGGTCACTTAGTTAATGCTGCCGGCGTTCAGCCTGACCCCGACAAGATTCGTGCCGTCAAAGATTTTCCCACTCCACGTTCATCCAGCGATGTTCGAAGCTTTATTGGCCTATGTTCTTATTTCCGCCGATTCATCCCGAATTTCGCAGCGCTAGCTCGTCCTCTCACCAGTCTCCAAAAGAAAGACGTTTCATTCTCTTGGGGACCTGAACAAGTTGCAGCTTTCTCGGAACTTACTGCTGCTCTCACAACTCCACCCGTCTTGGCCCATTCCAACCCATCTGCCAATACTGAACTTCGCACCGACGCAAGTGGCCATGGCATTGGAGCTATACTTGCCCAGCAACAACACGGCCACACAAGGGTGATTGCGTATGCCAGCCGCCTCTTATCTACGCCCAAACATAATTACTCTATCACAGAGCGAGAGTGCCTGGCACTTGTTTGGGCTATTACTAAATTCCGCCCTTATTTGTTCGGCCGGCATTTTACTGTTATAACAGACCATCATGCCTTGTGTTGGCTTTCCTCCCTCAAATATCCTACTGGCCGTTTGGGGCGCTGGGCACTTAGATTACAAGAGTATACATTTTCCGTCGAGTACAAGTCCGGCCGGCTTCACCAAGATGCAGACTGCTTGTCCCGTCATCCCGTCGACTCCCCTAGTCCTACCGACTCTGACGATGACGCATGTGTCTTGTCTGTGTCGGCCTTTTCTAACATTGCCGACGAACAACACTTAGAGCCTTTGCTCCATTCCATTATCCTCCGTCTGACCTGCGACCGACCTGATCCATCTCTTGCCTTATACATACTCCACGAGAACACCCTATACCGACGCAATATGCGACCAGACGGCGCAGACCTTTTGCTCGTCGTTCCGCAACATCTGCGTTCCACCATCCTTGACCAGTTTCATGATGCTCCTACGGCTGGCCACCTGGGTGTATCTCGCACATACGACAGCCTGCGCCGACGCTTTTACTGGCCGGGGTTCTACCGCTCCGTCCAGCAATATATTGCCGCATGTGAATTGTGTCAGCGTCGAAAGAAGCCCACAATTTTGCCTTCAGGCCATTTTCAGCCGATCCCCATACCCACTGACCCGTTTTCCCGTGTAGGTGTTGACCTTCTTGGGCCCTTTCCAGTTTCCGCCTCAGGGAACAAATGGATCGCCGTCGCCGCCGATTATGCTACGCGGTATGCTATTACCAGAGCCATCCCGACCAGCTGCGCCACAGACGTCACTGACTTCCTCCTAGAAAACGTGATTCTACATCATGGTGCCCCTCGTGAACCACTAACTGACCGTGGCCGCTGCTTTCTGTCGCGAGTGGTTGACGAAATTCTCCGTTCGTGCTCCGTCCGTCACAAATTCACCACAGCCCATCACCCCCAGACCAACGGCCTCACGGAATGCCTAAACCGTAGCCTCACAGACATGCTGTCCATGTATGTGTCTGACGACCACCGGGATTGGGACGTTCATCTACCCTTTGTAACATTCGCCTACAATTCATCAGTACATTCTACCGCTGGATACTCCCCATTTTATGTGTTATTTGGCGGACACCCGTTACTACCCTTCGACCCCTCACTACCCGCGGCTGACGCCACCAGTACTTATGCCAGTGATGCCGTAGCCCGCGCTCATGATGCCCGCCGGATAGCTCATGCCAGGCTCTCTGCATCCCAAGACTCTCAAAAGTTCCGGTACGACAGTCGCCACCGTGATGTCCACTACAGTCCTGGGTCACTCGTCGCTGTGGCTCCCGTACCGTCGCGTGCGCTTGTGTGAAAAACTCTTGCCACGTTACACAGGCCCTTACCGAGTTTTGCGCCCCGTGACAGACGTCACATACGAAGTTGAATCTGTGCCTCCGAAATCCTCGTCCAGAGCGCCATCCTCTGAAATAGTGCATGTGTCCCGCCTGAAGCCCTATTATGCACGTTCTGTTTCACAAACGTAGAACGCACCGGGACTGTGCTTTTCCAGAGTGGGGGGGGGGGTAGTGTTACTGAGGGGTATTCGCTGGCCGTGCTGACGAAAAAGAAATGCGACAGACTCCCAGAAGAAGAAGACGCAGACGAGTGCTGTGCTGTGCGAGTGCTGTACTAAGATCATCCTCAGTGGTGTGGACAACTGCCGTACTGTGAATATTTCCCGTAACAATATATATATATATATATATATATATATATATATATATATATATATATATATATATATATATATATATATATTGTGAGCGCAGAGCGTGAACTTTCACCTCTTTCATCTGTATAGATCCATCAACATCATCATCGCTGACTGCTGCTCGGAGCGTCGCGCGCTGTGTGCCAGCTGGTTCTGGACGTTTGTGCAAGTGCTGTCCCACAAGTGGCGGAGGTGCGATTCGTATTCCGCACCTCTCGCTTTCGACCCACGTACCGTTCTCCCTGGAGCTCCGTTCAGGCCTTCGCTAGCATCAACGGCCCTGTGCTATGGATGAGGGCAACGGTGCTCGCTCACCCCCGGTGTCTCCTGCTCCTACTGCGGCTGCCCCTGCCTGGACAGTCACCAGCCGCCAGCGCGATCCCCAAATCTTTGCTAGCCTTCGCGGTGAAGATGTCGACGGCTGGCTCGACAACTACAACAGGGTCAGTACATTTAACCGCTGGGATGACGCTCATAAACTGCTCAACATCGTTTTCTATTTGGCTGACGTCGCCAAAACCTGGTTCCTTAATCATGAGGATGACATCGCTGACTGGCCTACATTCACGGACCAGCTAAAGAAAATTTTCGGCACTCCGGCTGGTCGCTCAGAGCAGGCAAAGAAAAAACTTGAAGCTCATCTCCAGCAGCACGGCGAGTCCTACACGTCGTATATCGAGGACGTTCTGGCCCTTTGGCGCCGTGTCGACGCTGCTATGCCTAAATCTGAGCGTGTTCGCCACTTAATTAAGGGCATAAACACTGCTGCTTTCAATGCCTTCCTGGCTAAAAATCCATCATCCGTGTCTGACATCACATCCACATGTCAACGTCTGGACCAGCTACAGTCGTGCCGCCTAATAAAAGACCCCAGTGATGGCGGCTCCCTCATAGATGGAAATTTGCGGTTCCTAATACGCACCATGATCCGAGAGGAGCTCTATGGCCTCACCAACCCCTCTGCTGTATCTCCAACTCTTTCGCCAGTAACGGTGAATTTGCGCAGCATCATCAAAGATGAACTGACGAATTTGAACAGCACTGTGGCACCTGCCCCACCTCCCATTGCCTCCCAACCTCTCTCGCCGCCTCCCATCGCCTCCCAACATCCCTTGACAACCTATGCCGAGATTACTTCACGTCAACCCACCCCGCCATCCCCGACTTGTTCGGCACCCGTGTGCGGTCACGTCGCTGCCATGGCGCCAGTGCACCGTCCTGTTACAGCCTGGCGCCCCTCCCGCCCTGTGTGCTACTATTGTGGGATACGTGGCCACATTGTCCGTGTCTGTCACCGCCGCCAGCAAGACGAGCAACGGGGTTATGCTCCATTTGAACGTGCCCGCGTGCGCCAGCTTGATGATTCTACATTTACTTTTACTACATTTACTTTTACCGGCGTTCTTCCTCTTCTCCGAATTCCACCGATGTTTCACGGCCCTCGCGTCCTTCCCGACGCCGATCCCCTTTGCCTTTTCGCCGCACGTCACCGCTTCGTCCTGCCTCGCAACCCTTCCCACCTATAACGGAAAACTTACCGAAGCAGTTTTTGGAGGGAAAGCTGCTTCGAGTTCGAAATCTACAATACCTCCTGGGCGACCGTCGAATATGTTAGTAGTGATTGTTGAAGGATTGTACGTTGAGGCCCTCATCGACACCGGCGCCGCTTATTCCGTCATGCATTTCTCTCTGTGTTCTCATCTGCGCAAAGTTCTAACGCCATACATCGGTCCGCCACTTCGTGGAGCTAATGGAACTCTTATGAAACCCACCGGCCAATGCACAGCACGTGTCCTCATCGATAACCAGCGGCATAATATTGAATTTATTGTGCTCCCCACGTGCGTTCATCTCATGATCTTGGGGTGGTATTTCTTATCGTCGCCGTCCGCCCTCATCTCTTGCTGTGAGCGCCTTATTCATCTTGCGGACCCCGATATGTTACTGACTTCTGATTGTTCACCACCACACGTGTTCGCAGCAGTTGATTTCGTTTTGCCCCCTGGACGCGAGCAGCTGATCATCTCTTTCGATGGCGAGGCCTTCGTTATGCCCCCTCCTCGGTGGACCTCCGACGGCCTAGCTCTTGCCTCGTGCCTCACCTCCTTCACCCGTGGTTGCGCGGTGGTTGCGGCCATCAATACAACTCTTCAGCCGTTCTTACTGCCCAGAAGAGCCACAGTTGGGTTTATTTTTGACTGCGATCCCGTTCCCCTCAACACACTTTCCAGTGCACCACCGCCTGCTGCCAAGCCACCATTTCCGACATCATCTGCGCTCGCAGCCGCCATCAGCCCTGACCTTACACCCGAGCAGTCCACAGCTCTGCTAGACGTCCTCTTGCGACACCGAGAGTCCTTTGATGTGTACGCCTCAGCATTGGGAAAGACCTCCGTCACCTCTCATCGCATAGAGACAGACGGCTCTGCTATTGTTCGACGACGGCCGTATCGCGTTTCAGCAGCAGAACGCAAAGTCATTAAGGAGCAAGTTGCTGACATGCTCGAAACGTCATCCGGCCATCCACGAGCTCTTGGTCATCACCTGTGGTTCTCGTTCGAAAAAAAGATGGCTTAGTCCGCTTCTGCGTGGATTACCGGGCACTTAACAAGATCACGCGCAAGACGCATTAGACTGTCTCCAAGGCGCTGAGTATTTCTCCAGTCTCGACCTCCACTCGGGATACTGGCAAATTCCTATGCACGATGCAGACAAGGACAAGACTGCCTTTTCTACCCCTGACAGTGTCTACGAATTTAACTTGATGCCTTTCGGACTCTGCAATGCGCCGACCACCTTTGAGCGCATGATTGATACCGTGCTTCGCGGCATGAAATGAAAAACAAGCCTATGTTATCTCGACGACATCATTGTCTTCTCGTCAAACTTCGCTCAGCACTTACAGCGTCTCACTGAAGTCCCCACGTCCCTTGCCCAGGCGGGGCTTCAGCTGAATACCAAGAAATGCCACTTTGCCAGTAAGACCATCAAAGTACTCGGCCATGCCATCAGTAAGGCAGGAATCCAGCCTGATCCCGAAAAAATTGCGGCTGTCGTTAATTTTCCTCGGTCCCAACGTCAGAAAGATATTCGCACTTTCCTCGGCTTAGCCTCTTACTTCCGCCGTTTTATTCGGAACTTTGCAACAATTGCGGCCCCGTTACACAAGCTCGTGTCTTCCCAAGTGTTTTACACCTGGTCCACTGAATGTGAAGACGCTTTCAAAACTCTCAAGCAGGCACTCACTTCCACTCCTGTGCTTCGCCATTTTGACGCTGACGCGTCCACCATACAGATGCCAGTGGCCACGGTATTGGCGCGGTTCTCTTGCAACGCAGCGCAGTGTCTGAAGAGCAAGTCGTCGCATACGCCAGTCGTACGCTTACTGCAGCTGAGCGTAACTATACTATTACCGAGCAAGAGTGCCTCGCCGTTGTTTGGTCGGTTCAAAAATTTCGACCTTATTTGTATGGCCGCCACTTTACCATTGTCACAGACCATCACGCACTCTGTTGGCTGTCATCGCTGAAGAACTTATCGGGTCGACTGGGTCGCTGGGTACTGCGTCTTCAAGAATACACCTTGACCATCACTTATAAATCTGGGCGAAAACACCTCGACGCTGACGCCCTCTCTCGCTGCCCATTGATACCTACTGACGCGGCCCCACATACGGTCTCCTCTCCCTCCTGCCATCCGAGTCAGCCTTCTGCTGGCCACCTGAATGTTGCACCCATCGCTATAGCTCCACTCGAGAACAATGCTGATTTTCGTCCCTGCAGCTGACTGACCCTTACTGCCGCACAATCATCGCTCGCCTCCGTGGAGAATCGGTTGTCCTAAATAGTCGCTTGCGCCGTCAGCTTCGTCGGTTCCGATTTCACCATGGAACACTTTACCGCGACGTTTATCACCCTACGGGTCAACGCTGGGTACCCGTTGTACCTCGCTCCCTTCGTTTTAAAATTATGGAGGCTTACCACGACGACCGCACTGCTGGACATTTAGGCCACTTTAAAACTTACGACCATATTGTCACCAACACACGTAGCAAGCAGCACAACAACCGAGCTGGCCCTTTTTAATCAAGCGAAAAACTCGAGAGAGACGAGGATGAAGCTTAGCCACGTGCCAAGCCATTTGGCCACTTGGTGGCGCCAGAAGATGGTCAGCGGTGTGGCATTGCCCCCCTTCCAAGGGGCATCGACCCGATGCCGCAAGCGTAGGGGAATAGTCGAAAAGCGGGGCAAGTAATACGGGAAAGTCTCTGGCTCTGGTTTGGATCCTGAATTGGTTTACCGATTGTAATAGGGCTTCATTCTGGCAACGTGAACTATTTCAGATTTCGGCTGCCGAGAGGAGCGTACAGTGCCTTGTGGTAGCACCTCGTAGTTCACCACGCTGAGGCGGCGGAGCACCTCGTAAGGTCCAAAGTATCGCCGCAGAAGCTTTTCAGAGCGCCCTCGCAACCGTATTGGGCTCCATACCCAGACTTGGTCGCCGGGCGTGTAAGTCACCTCTCGGTGTCGCAGGTTGTAGCGCTGGGCGTCGTGTACTTGTTGGTGCCGAATTCGCTGTCGGGCAAGCTGGCGTGCAGCTTCTGCGTCACGAATAAATTGGTCAGCCCCCACGACAGTGGAGGGAGCAGAATCTGGAAGAAGCATGGCATCCAGCATAGTCAAGGGTTCGCGTCCATGAACCAAATAAAATGGAGTGAAGCGTGTTGTTTCCTGGAGTGCAGTGTTGTATGCGAACGTGATGTACGGCAGAATCCGGTCCCAGTTCCCATGATCATCGTCTACATACATAGAAATCATATCGGCAATTGTCTTGTTAAGCCGCTCAGTCAGTCCATTAGTTTGAGGATGATAGGCTGTTGTCTTGCGGTGGGTGGTGCCACTGAGTCGAAGTATCTCACTCGTGAGTGCCGACGTAAACGAGGTTCCTCTGTCAGTTAAGACGACTGTTGGCGCACCATGACGGAGTACAATGCTGTGAATGAAGAAATGCGCAACTTCATCTGCGGTACCACGTGGAATGGCCTTGGTCTCACAGTAGCGGCTAAGGTAGTCAGTGGCAACCGCTATATACCTGTTACCCATGGAGGACTTCGGAAATGGGCCCAGTAAGTCCATGCCGACCTGTTGAAATGGGAATTTCGGGGGATCGATAGGCTGTAAAAGCCCAGCTGGTTTAATGGGTGGTGTTTTCCGCCGCTGGCACTCACGGCAGGTACGGACGTAGCGGTGCACAATGGCAGCTAGCCTGGGCCAGTAGTACTTTCGGCGTATCCGTGCCAATGTGCGAGAAAACCCGAGATGGCCGGAAGAAAGGTCATCGTGGCACGCACGAAGAACTTCGTCATGTAGCGTTGTGGGTACTACAAGCAGATAAGCAGTTTCTGTTGGACCGTAGTTCTTCTTGTAGAGCACACCATCACGCAGGCAAAATGACGACAGTCCGCGCCTGAAGAGCTGAGGAGGAGATGACACGGTTCCTTCGAGGTATTCAATGAGGGGTAAAAGTTCAGAGTCAGCCCGCTGCTTTCGGGATAAGGTGGACGTCGCGATAACACCAAGGAAAACGGAATCGTCGTCAGAGCCGTCCGCGTGGCAGGGAGTAGGGGCGCGGGACAGACAGTCAGCATCACTGTGTTTTTTGCCGGACTTGTGCACGATTGTAACGTCAAATTCTTGCAACCGAAGGCTCCATCGAGCAAGCCGACCCGATGGATCTTTCAGGTTTGCCAGCCAACACAGAGAGTGATGGTCGCTCACGACACGAAACGGACGACCGTACAAATACGGACGAAATTTCATGACTGCCCACACAACAGCGAGGCACTCCTTTTCGGTAGTTGAATAATTAACTTCGGAACGGGACAAAGTGCGACTGGCGTAAGCGATGACACGTTCTGCACCGTCCTGCCACTGAACAAGGACCGCACCGAGGCCAACGTTACTGGCATCCGTGTGCAGTTCCGTGTCGGCCTCTTCGTCGAAGTGGCCAAGTATTGGCGTACATTGGAGACGGGACTTGAGTTCCGTGAAAGCGTTTTCCTGGTCGGGGCCCCAAAAGAACGGCTCGGCGTCTTTTGTCAGGCGGGTCAGAGGCTCAGCGATCTTGGAGAAATTGTTAACAAAGCGACGATAGTACGCGCAGAGGCCGAGAAATCGACGCAAGCTTCGTTTATCCGCTGGTCTGGGGAATGAAGAGACAGCGGCCGTCTTCTCTGGGTCTGGGCTAACACCTCGAGCACTGACAATGTGGCCGAGAAATTTCAGCTCGTTAAAAGCAAAGTGGCATTTTTCGGGTTTTAGAGAGAGACCGGCAGATCGGATGGCCTCGAAGACAGCGCGCAAACGTTTCAGGTGCTCGTCGAACGTGTCCGAGAAAATCACAACGTCGTCGAGATATACGAGGCATGACTGCCACTTCAGACCAGAGAGTACAGTGTCCATCATTCGCTGAAATGTGGCAGGGGCCGAACACAGGCCAAACGGGAGCACTTTAAATTCATACAAACCGTCTGGCGTAATAAAAGCGGTCTTCTCACGGTCTCGCTCGTCAACCTCTATTTGCCAATATCCACTGCGGAGGTCAAGGGACGAAAAGTAAGTGGCATGGCGAAGGCGATCGAGGGAATCGTCTATGCGTGGTAGGGGGTACACATCCTTTTTCGTGACGTTGTTGAGGCGTCTGTAATCCACGCAAAACCTCAAGGTTCCATCCTTCTTTGCCACGAGGACAACAGGCGAAGACCAGGGGCTCGTCGACGGTTGGATAACGTCATCCTGGAGCATTTCTGTTACTTGGCGGCGGATGGCATCACGTTCTTTTGAAGACACCCGGTAAGGACGCTGACATAGCGGACGTTGGTCATCGGCAACTATAATTCGGTGCTTCGTTAGTGGCGTCTGTCGGACCTTGGAGGTTGATGAAAAACAATCTCGGAACGAATTGACAAGATTATCTATGCAGCGTTTCTCACTGGGCGAGAGGTGCGGGTTCACATCAGTCTGAATGGCTGTAGGCGTCGTATTGTCGGGGTCTGACGTGTTGGTTAAAGCGTACTGGCCTGTACATTCTCCAAGTTCTTCAAAATAAGCGACCGCCATGTTCGCCGTCAAATGTTGGGGTTCACATGTGAAGTTTGTCACTAGCACGTTTGCTTGGCCACGGACAAGTTCGACAAGGCCCCGAGCTACACAAACTTGTCGAGTTAGAAGCAGTGACATGTTAGCTTCAGCAATGCCACTCGTGCCGGCGCTATGATCCCATTCGACTGTGACGAACTTGCTCGCACGCGGAGGGATCGTTATGTGGTCGTCACAGACACGCAACATCGTTTTCCGGAAGTCCGTGTTGCTATCAACGGCTCGCTTCGTTGAAAACGATACCATGAGCTGCTCCCGAAGGTCTATAACCGCACCATACTCTTGAAGAAAATCCATGCCGAGAATCAGATCTTTGCAGCACTCTTGTAATACGGCAAATGTGCCAGTGAAAGTAAAACCGCAGATCTCTATGCGGCAAGTGCACATGCCAATCGGCGTCATTACATGACCACCGGCGGTACGCATCATTGGCCCAGACCAAGGCGTCAGAACCTTACGGAGTGCCGTGGCTAGCTGGCTGCTCATGACGGAGAAATCGGCGCCGGTATCCACAAGTGCGGTCACATCACAACTGTCGGCGGTTACAAAAATTTCCCCGGAAACAATGCGTTCGCAGCACGTCGGTAAGTTCATCGGATCGGGTCGTCGCCGCTCGGGCCGTCGCGTCAAATCGTCGGGTGGAGGCTGTTTAATCTGAAACGTAGCGGCGGCCCCACCCCCGGAGGTCGCCGTGTTTAGTTTTCCCGGTGAGGGGACGTGCCTCTGAATTGCCCAGAGGAAGAGTACCGACTGGGCGAAGCAAAACGCTTCGGAGATGTCGATCGCGACCGCCGTTGTGGTGACGTTGGCTGCATCTCGTTAGCAGCCAGGTACTCCTCAATCTCCTGTGGTCTTTCGCCATAGCGGGGTCGAGGCGCGTTTGGTGGAAATCCTCTCAAGCCTATTCTCCGGTATGGGCAATTGCGAAGAATGTGACCAGGTTCGCCGCAGTGATAACAGAGTGGTCGTCTGTTGGGCGTGCGCCACAAGTGCGCCTTGCTGATAGCGGGACGCTGGTATTGCTGTGGCTCGACGGGGCGCAGATCTTGTTGCTGCTCGACGGGGCGCATGTAGCGAGGTGGTGGTCCGACAGCGGGACGGAATGGATTTGGCTCGGGAGCAGGTCGACGTAAGACATCACTATAAGTCATGATGCATGGCTCCGGTTGTGGTGCTGGTGGTGGTGGTGGCTGCACCGCTCGCCGAATTTCATCACGGATGACGTCCACGGTAGGATAATTATTTGCAGAGGGAGCATTCAAGTGGAGGTTTTTTAACTCTTCGCGGACAATGCTCCTCACAAGCTCCCGCAATGCCTCGTCGCTGGCTGCTGGCACGGACGCACAGCAGGGTGTGACCGCTACGCTTGCCTGGCGGCCGTATTGGGTACTCCGTTCCTGCAGGGAACGTTCCATGCTGGTAGCTTCTTTCGCGAAATCTGCGACAGTTCTTGGGGGGTCGCGAATGAGGCCAGCGAACAACTGCTCCTTCACCCCGCGCATGAGGTGCCGTACCTTCGTTGCCTCAGGCATGGCAGGGTCGGCCCGATTGAAAAGCCTCATCATGTCCTCGACAAACATGGCCACACTCTCATTTGACTGTTGAGACCTTGAACGAATTGCAATCTCTGCATTTTCTTTGCGTGCACTCGAGCTGAATGTTGTAAGTAACTCACGGCGAAAGGCTGCCCAGTTGACAAAGGATGCCTCGTGGTTCTCGAACCACGTCTTGGCCGAGTCTTGCAGCGCGAAGTACACATTCATTAGCTTCCGCTCGTCGTCCCATTGGTTAAATGCAGCCACACGGTCAAAACTGGCCAACCAGTCTTCCACATCCTCTAACCGGTCTCCATGAAATGATGGCGGTGATCGCGGTGCGAGAAGGACGAACGGTGGGGCGTTGCTGGAAGGCTGGCTTGTCTGGCTGCTCGTCGTGGATGTCATGGTTCGTAGCGGGGTGGACAGCGGTTCAAACTCAGGTTGTAGGCCTCGCAGGCGACGGCTGGCTTTATGGACAGGGGTCGCGTCCACGCGTTGATGAGCAGCGTCAGTGACGTCTTCGGGGGCAACGTACATGGGATCTTATCCTGCACAATCCACCAAATGTCACCAACACACGTAGCAAGCAGCACAACAACCGAGCTGGCCGTTTTTAATCAAGCGAAAAACTCGAGAGAGACGAGGATGAAGCTTAGCCACGTGCCAAGCCATTCGGCCACTTGGTGGCGCCAGAAGATGGTCAGCGGTGTGGCAATATCAAGAGCCGATACTTCTGGCCTGGGCTTTCTGCCAGCGTCGCCAAATACATTTCATCATGTCCGTCTTGCCAGCATCGCAAGCGTTCAACACCCCCTCCTGCTGGCCTACTGCAACCTCTACCTTGCCCATCTGTGCCTTTTGACACGGTCACAATTGACTTGTTTGGTCCTCTCCCTTTGACGTCAGACGGCAACCGTTTTGTTGTCACTGCAATCGACCATCTGACGCGGTACGCTGAAACCGCACCTCTTCGTTCCGGTGCCGCCTCTGAAGTCGCCGATTTTTTCCTGCGTGCGATAGTTTTGCGTCATGGTGCTCCTCGTATTCTCATTCGCGACCGTGGAAAGACATTTCTTTCTCAAGTCCTTGAGGAAGTACTGCGCGCAGCCAACACCGTCCATAAGACTTCTTCTAGCTACCACCCTCAGACCAACGGACTCATCGAGCGGTTTCATCGCACTTTGTCCGACATGATATCAATGTATATCGCTCCTGATCGCCCGAACTGGGACAACGTTTTACCTTTCGTCACCTACGCCTACAATTCCGCTGTTCAGCGCACTACTGGTTATAGCCTTTTCTTTTTAGTTTATGGCCGTCAACCATCGACAGTATTCGACACTACTTTCTTCTCTGCTCCCTCTGCGTCTGAATCTCTGGGCGATGAGTTTGCCACTCGTATGGCCCAGTGTCGCCAACTTGCCCTTTTGAACACTGAAGATGCTCAACAAGAACGCAACGCCCTCTATGATCAACGCCATCGAACTCCCTCCTTTTACCCCGGTGATGAAGTTCTCCTGTAGACACCAAGCCGCATTCCTGGCCTGTGTGAGAAGTTCCTCCATCGTTACATTGGCCCTCATACAGTACTTCAACAAACGTCTCCGGTGAACTATCGCGTTATTCCCTCGCACACCGTCGCAGATCGACATCGTCGCTCCGAAGAGATCGTCCACGTCTCGCGCATGAAGCCTTATGCCCATCGTCCCTCATCCCTGTAATCAGCGACCAGGGTGGTCACTCTCTTGTCGGGGGGATTTGTGTGAGCGCAGTTCGTGAACTTTCACCGCTTTCATCTGTATAGATCCATCATCATCATCATCATCATCGCTGACTCCTGCTCGGAGCGTCGCGCGCTGTGTGCCAGCTGGTTCTGGAAAAGAGCAGACGTTTGTGCAAGTGTTGTCCCACAATATATAGGACGGCTTTAATAGTCGACTAGAAAGAGTCTTGCGTTAAAGCTTCCTTCTCTTACAGGCTTGGCTTGTGATGCCAGTCGTCATCTTTGGCGTCTTCTGTGCGGCATTTGCACCTCTTCTCAGGAAGCATCGTCTCGATGAGAACAAAAGAAAGTAGGGGGTATATATATATATATATATATATATATATATATATATATATATATATTTATATATATATATATATATATATATATATATATATATATATATATATATATATATATATATATATATATATATATACATATATCGTACAACTCGGACTGACCTCGACCCCCTACTTTCTTTTGTTCTCATCAGGACGATGCTTCCTGAGGAGGGCAAATGCCATGCTAGTTAGCACTTGAGCGGGGCGCTTGGTCACGTGGCGTGATCGCAGGCGTATGATATACGCGGTCCCGAAGCTATATATATATATATATATAGTTTCGGGACCGTGACCATGTATATCATAAGCCTGCGATCCCGCCACTTGAACAAGCGCCCGGCTCAAGTGCTAACTAGCCCAGCAATTAGTTTTACATGACTACGTCTACACGTGAGCAAGCGACAGAGAATAAAATCAGCTGGGGCAGCCGGACATTTTGGCCAGGCGTACTCATCCAAAAATGTTAGCTGCGCATGTTGTATAATCAAAGTTGCATGCGCCTTGCTGACAAAACAGTGAACATTTCTTTGTTGAGGCATCGTCGTCGTTCACCCCTTTATGCGAACCAAGTAGGGAGCTGCAGCGTCCGGGTGAAGGGGAAGAATGGATTTGAACTAGAGGTCTGTCATGACGCCAGCCGCACAAACAATGACCGACTGCTCGAAATCTAGAGGTAGGCACTTCGATAATATTTTCAAAAAAATATGCATTTTTGTTTGTGCAGCATATCCTGTCAGTCTTGCGTGACTCATACAAATGAAGTTTGGCACTCAGTTGTCCTCGGCTCTGTTAAAAAAATGCATTCGGTGTTTTCGAACTAGCGCCACCAATGTTGCATTTCGATTATCATGGTCCTGAGCGAAGAAGCTGGCCGCTCTGTTTGCGCCATATTTGCCCATCTCCAAATCTCCAGAACTCAGATATTTTTCTGCCAGTTCAAGTATGCATATATGCTGCTTGCGGATAGTTGAGTCAATGTGCTGCAAATTAGAAATAAAGAAGAAAAGTGTGTTTCTAGTTAAGTTCCAAATCCATTCAAAATCAATCGGAGGATTTTTGAATAAAAATGCTGCAGTCAGTGAGAATGCTCCCCGAAACTATCACTTGACAGGGGAAATGCCAGTGTAATCAACGTTCCCGCATTTTTATCCTTCACATGTACACCAGCCGGGGTGGCGCAGTGGTTACGGCGCTCGACTACTGTTCCCAAGGGCACGGGATCGAATCCCGGCCTCGGCGGCAGCTTTCCGGTGGAGGCGAAAAGCAAGGCGCCCGGAGTCCTTACTAAAAGCGTCTCTCATAGCGTAAGTCGCTTTGGGAAGTTAAACCCCCAAACCAACCAACCAACCTTCACATGTACAGCCTTTGTCAAAAGTGTACAGCCCGAGGGGTCAGCTTTCGAGCCGTGTAGGGCGCTGATTTAGCGTTAGTGGAGGTCCTTCCCGTTGGAGAGGGTAGGACAAAAAATCTTAACATCAAGAGATTCGAAACACTGGACATGCATTACATGCCGCACGAAGCGGCTCAGAAGCAGACCCCCTGGGCTCTACACTTTTGACGAAGACTGTACATATAGTGACGTGAATTCAACGTTGTTTACGCAGTGGAAATGGTTTGTTTGTTGTGCGATTCTTAAGTACGTTTTCTTTTCATACAGGGTGTTGGGCGTAACTTGAGCTAACGATTAAAATTCAGTAGTGCACTCGAGCTGCGTGAGACCACCGACATATATTAGAGCTGATGCAGGGCTCTTGAAAGCATTTAATATATTTGACATAATTCGATAAATAATTAGGGTGAAGTATGCAAAATCATTAATATGGAATTGAGGGCCAACCCCTTCATTGTGTCTGGAAGGGATCAGCAACAACCAATCCATGTTTTCAACCCATTTACCACATAGACAATTGTTTTTTTCAGGCATTCAAATATATATATATATATATATAAAGACGACATGACTGCACTATTTCGCTGCCGTATTGTGTATACCACTGACAAACGCACTTGGAATGAAACAGTCACGCTCATCGCCTAAAATGAGCGACCGATGCCACTGCCAGCATGATCGTGATGGCGCGTCAGCACAATCTATCTGGTGATTTGAACGAGGTCAGAGAACCTAAGCTTCACTGCAGTGGGGCCAAGAGGAGCCGACGAAACTGAGCAGGAGCAACCAGGGAGGAGAGTCCGAGAAAATGTTTTATAAAACTTTTTACATAATGAGAATAGTACAAGTTGAAGGAAGAAAAATGGAGCTCTTGGTGGATGGTATTTTCGCTGCTTATATACGGTCGGTTTTTCCCAGTTCCCTAGCTGGGGAAAGAAAAGTTGATAGGTACAATAAGTTAGGCACAAGGCTTGTACTCTGACCTCTTCGTACATCTTTCGGCGGCGAGGGCCAACTTCAATGACGTCAATGGCGATCTTTTTCTGGCGGTGAAGGCTCCTTACCAAGGTGAAACAACCCCAGAAGTCTGCCGTTGGTGGTGGTCGTTTCCCCCGCGGTACTTCCCAGAACGCCTGTCTTGAGAAGTTGGCGAGGAGTGTCAATGTGGTTCGGTGACGCGTCTGCGATTCCTTCAGGAAACGAAAGGTTCCTGTCATTTTCAGCAGACAAACGATTCGGTGGTAGCAACGCGAAAACACCATCTTTTGTAGATAACGTGGCATGCCGGTGGAGCACGCATCACCGGCAGCACACACCTATCAGACCACTTAGCCGAAAACGTTCCTCCTTAATTAAAACTTGAACTTGAACTTAATTAAAAGCTACATGCGTTTCTTTCGCGATTGATAATTAGAGGCTTGATAGCGATCAGGTGGCCGTCTTGTGCGATTATTTATTCACAAGGATGCTTCTTCGGGTGATGCGGTGATTGAAGCCGTGGTGAAAGCTGCACTGCTGATTGTTCGGACTCAAGCTGCGGTGCCGGTTGCCCTGTTGAAGTGGCGTCCCCTAAGCGTACATTCTCAAGCTGTTCCGCAGTAGGGCAGTTACGTTTGTGGGCTTCTCCTAGAAACGAAGTGTTCACTGCGGGTCCACTGTCACGAGGAGATTTCGAAGGGGCGCAGGCGGCCAATCTTCGGAAGTGGTGCCAGAACTCACGGGGACAAGTGACGCCACTGGTTCGGTCCGTTCCGATTCTCTCAAAAGTCGCGCTTCGACCGTGCCGCTAAGGAGGCAAAGTACAGCAGTTAGAGAGCGCTGCGTAAGCGCATTTATAGGATCGGCGCCAACTGTTCTGTCTGTTTCTAGCCTTGAGCGGAGAGGGCGCGGATGCCATAAATCTCCGAAACGCGGCGAAGCACGGGCTGGGGAGAATTCGCGGCAGAGGGAGCCGCTGTTGGTGTCTTCTCGGGAAGACGCCTGGACATACGTCCCTTTTAAACCGCCGCCCGCGCGCAACCGACAAGCGGCTGCGATGGGAATTTTGAGTCTGAGGTTGGTGTGTTGTGTGTTTTGGAAGCGCAACCGTCAGCGCTGTTTGTCTTTGTGACTGCTGGGCACCTCTTGCGTGGGAGAATTTCGGGAGAGAGAGCGCAAATTCCAGATGAGTGTGTTCGCTTGCCCAACCACTCGCTGCTTAGTGTGTGCTTTGTGTTTGTTAACTTAATATGCATAGGAGAAGGCATATGTGGTGGAGTGACTGACCAGCCCATTTGAAAACGTTGCGTGTTATTGGCCACGGAGTTGCCTGTAGTTGATTGGCAAACGAACTGGACTCGAAATATTGGTAACTAGAAGCGAGTTTTTTGGACAGTTGGGCTCGGACGAGAGTCGAGTGCATACGGGTTGTCCGAGGAGGCAGGCTAGGCTTACGGGTTATCCGAGGAGAGAGGCTAGGCTGACGGAGGTCTCAAGGGACTCCGGCCTAATGTGTGGCAGAAGGCCAAGGCCTGATTCTGCTAGCATCTCACCTCCGATCATTCACCCATCTGCAGTTTATCCTTTTTGATCTTGTGATGTATCGGATGACGTTGATGCAAATAAGTTGTAAATAAATGGGTACAGTCTCCTAAGGGAAGTTCTCATCTCCGGACCGCAATGTGTCGCTGAGCCACAGACACAGCGGTGGTCACCAACACCACTCTGTACGAGCGAAGGCAGAAGACGAAAGGAGGAAGAAATACCTGCCGTACAGGAAAGCATATTCCCACGCCGTCCCTCAAAGTTTAGCTGGCGCAGTAGAGAAAGGATTTGCCCAGCGACGTCTTGCGGAGCGGTGAGAGATCGACGCCCCAAGAAATACGTACACCTCGGTGAGCCAAGTCTCGCCAGGCAGAAGTTGAGGTGCCCTGTGGGATTTACGCTACCGACCGCAGAGACGCAGCGACGGGGAGCGACTCCAGCGAGGCTGCGCGGACCCAGCAGCGCAGCGTAATAGTACGCAAAGACTGACGTTTCGAGTGTCGACGACCGATGCTGAGCCTGACGTGCTGATGGTGTCCAGGCGTTCGATGGACCGAAAACAGTGACCTCAAGGCAACCCAGGGTGACGGACTGACACTAGCTGTGCACAGGTGGGTCCTTGTCGTGTTTTCTCCGGGCTCACAATGGTCGTAACTCAGGCAGAGAGCGAAAATTCTACGGACAGCTCTGATGGCGTAGGGCTGAGCTCCGGCGCAACAGCTTTCGATGAGCAGGGTCAGGCCTTGAGCGGTGCCATTACTGGCGATCATGATCCACGTTCTAGTGGTGCATCGGTAACCGCGGATCTTGACAGAAGTTCAACGTCAGCACAAAACGAGGGAGCTATCAGACTGCGAGAAAAAGAACTGCATATTGAAGCTTTGAAACTCAACGTGGAGTTAGCGAGATTAAAGAATTAAGGCAGGCGAGACACTCCATCTGGGCTGGGTCGATATGCAGACTATTTACGCGCTACTCCCACACCAAAGTCAGTGAATGAAAACTTGGCCCCCGCATAGTTCTGCAGGGCGGAAAGTATGCTTCAAAGTTGTGAGAATTGCATGGAGGTATCCGGCTCGATAATTGTACCATTCTTAAACGAGAAAAGCCACATGCTGATAGCAAATAATGCAGTAAGCGGAAAGCAGTCTTATGAGAAGGTGCGTGGTTATATTCTGAGTGAGTTAAAGCTCCCACCTGAGGAATATAGGCGCAGGCTGTATGCATGCCGGAAAGGCAACAAAACATGGGGGCAGTTTGTCACGAAACTAAAAGGTTTGCTTGATTACTACCTGCGTAGTAGAGACTTAACAAGCTTGGAAGATCTGCGGCCGCTACTGATTGCAGGTCGCGTCAAACAGCTAATGGAGGATGACATGCACACCTATGTCTTACAGCATGAGACAGTTGCCAAGCTTGCACAGAGGTACGACGAAAGCAGAGCTTCCAAACGTCAAATTTCTCGGAAGGTTTCTGAAGCGAGTAAGGGTGATTCGCACAGCCGGCGGGACCCCGTAGGAAAAGGAAAGTTCCGTGAGATCGATCGGAAGCTGTCTTGTAGATGCTTCACCTGTGGAGAGATGGGTCACTACCAATGGCAGTGCAAGCAAACAAGGCTTAAAGAAATAGTAGGTGGGCAACGCGCCAAAGACTCCGCACCAGAAAATCTGACTTCCAGAGCTGCATGCGATGTAGTGAATGAGCGCACAGCAACGTCGACAGACACAGGTTCTACGTCAACGTTAACTTGGGTTGAGCTCAGTCTGCGGGGCGCCCATTTACGGCTTATTTAGACACAGGGGCTGACATTACCACCCTGAAAAGGGATATTATCCCGGCTGAGGCAGACATTCAGGGTGAGGCAAAGTTCGCCTTAAGGGAGCATTTAGAAAGACAGTCTCAGCCGATTTGATGTATGTCCTACTGAGCCTGTGCGCCAATGACGGGGGCGTAGCCCCTCAGCTGATGACACTGTGCCCAGTGACGGACCATTTGGGGAAAGGAATCGATGCGCTTTTAACCACAGATGCATTTGATGAGCTGAGGAAAGTGCAGAGACAAGCCACTGAGCTAGCCGTGCGCAATGTGCAGGTCGTCCGTAAAATGGTTGAGGAGAGCATATGTCCTAGAAAGGGAGCCGAAGACAAAGCGATAGAAAGCGGCCCTACGGGTGTTCAAAACGAAGCAGCTGCACTAGAATCGTCGGTGCCGAACTGGGAGCAATGCGCAGAAATGTTCGCGAAAGAGCAGAGAGAAGATGCTTCATTGGAGAGCTCATGGGCACATGGACGTGCTGGAATACATAGCATATGGTGATTGAAGAAGGACCCTTGTTTCACAAAGAAGAGATGAATGGCAGGCAGTACAAACAACTGATCCTACCTGAGATGCGCCGAAGGAAAGTGCTGATACTAGCACAAGATAAAGCGTGCGGCGGTCATTGTTCAGTGGAAAAGACAAAAACAGGGTATTCGCAGTGTTTTTTTTTGGCCAACAATGTCTGCAGATGTGAGAAAGCATTGCCAGTCATGTCACGCGTGTCAGACTTTCGCCAACAAGAAGCTGACGGACCGAATTCCGATACCCCGCTGACACAGCTGCAGCAGCCATTTAAAGTTCTATACCCTGACTGCAAAGCGCCTATTCAGCCCGCTTCTGCGCACGGAGATCGGTATGCATTTTGACCTGAAGTATAATTACGCTGCGAGCACTAACTGCTAAAGCCACCTGTCAGGCCTTGCTAGAGATGTTTTCGGGCTTCAGCGTACCAGAGCTGGTGTGTAGTGATCAAGGCGCTAATTTCACGGCAGGGTTAACGAGATAGTACACAGAACGGTTGGGAGCACAGGTACGTTTCTCTACGCCGGAACATCCGCAGAGCAATGGGCTCGTAGAGAGGTGAAATGGAGTGTTCAAGTCCATGCTGAGACACGTGATCCATGATCACGCGAGGGACTGTGATAGATATATACCCTGTCTACTTTGGGCATACCGTGAACGGCCGTACCAGATCACAGGAATAACCCATGTTGCGCTCATGTACGGTAGGGTGGCCCCTTCATGGTTTACTGCCTTGTCGTGGCGGAGGGGCTTGCGAAACTCGATGAAGTCGTGAGCTCTGTTGTGTAGGGCCACCTAAGGTAGACAGGTTAAGACAGAGAGTTCTGACAAAATGGGATTCACTGGAGAAGGTAATGGCAACCCACTCCAGTATTTCCTGCCAAGAAAACCCTATGACCAGTCACAATAGCATTAATGATATAACGCTGGAAGAGCCCCCCAGGTTGGAAGGCGTCCCACATGTTACTGGGGATGAACAAAGGGCGATTCCTAGTAGCTTCAGGACGAATGAACCTGCTGGGCTAAAGCCAAAAGCACGCTCAGTTGTGGATGTGTGGAAGCGACCGGAAAGTCCGATGTTGCAAGGAGATATATCACATAGCAACATTGAATGTAAGATCTATGACGCAAGGTAGACCGGATGTCGTCAAGCGAGAAATGTACAGATTGAACATTGATATCTTGGGTATAAGCGAGCTCAAGTGGACCGGAATGGGAGAATTTAATTCCGGAGACCTTCATTTGTTTTATTGTGGGCACGAATCCAGGAGAAGGAATGGGGTCGCTCTCACAGTAAACAGAAGAATGGGCAAAGCATTGCCAGGGTATAACCCCAAAAACGACCGAATGATTTTACTTCGGATCCAAGGTCACCCTTTCAACATAAGTTATCCAAGTCTATGCACCAACCACTACTGCTGAGGAAGCTGACGTTGAGAGATCTTATGCTTACCTGCAATGCCTTTTAAACTGCACTCCATCATCAGACGTGCTTTTTCGTATAGGAGACTGGAATTCTAAGGTGGGGAGCGAAGAAATATCCGGAATTACAGTCAAGTTCTGTCTTGGTGAGCCAAATGAAGCTGGGCAGAGGCTAGTAGAGTTTTTTCAAGAAAAAAACCTGACCATATAGCGAATACTTATTTTCAACAGCACAAGAGGCGCCCGTACACATGGACTTCACCGGAGGGTCTGTGCTGGAATCAGATTGATTATATTCTTTGCCAGCAGAGATGGAGAAGCGCAGTACAAGCAGTAAAAACAATGCCTGGGGCTGATTGTGGCACCGATCACCAGCTTCTTGTCGCCAAATTTAAGCTACGATTGAGGAAAACGCGGAAAACTAGAAGGCTTTCAGGTATGATCTGGATCAAATTCCATCAGAATATGCTGTGGAAGTGAAGAATCGATTTCAAGAATTAGATCTAGAAGACAGAGACCCTGGAGAGACGTGGACTGATGTTCGTGATATAATACAAGAAGTTGCTACTAAGGTTGTTCCAAAGCAAAAGAAATGGAAGAAAGGAAACTAGTTATCTGAAGAGGCTTTGCAAATAGCTGAAGAAAGGAGGATGGCAAACGTTATGGGCGAAAGAGAAAGATACAAGGTTCTCAATGCGGATTTTCAGAAAATAGCAAGAAGAGATAAGAATGCCTTCCTGAACATACAGTGCTAAACAGTTGAGGACAGCAGCCAATTGAGGTCCACAAGAGCTCTGTATATGACAATCAATGATATCAAAGGAAGCTTCTGTGCTAAGCTGGGCGTGAAAAAGGACAAACGGGGCAGGGACCTCACTGAAGCCTCAGAGATAAAGAAGAGGTGGCAGGAATATACAGAAGAACTGTACAAGAAGGGCCCGGATGTGCAAACCCAACATAAGACGGTTGTGATTACTGATCTCGAGCCGGGCATCCTGAAGAGTGAAGTTGAATGGGCTTAGCCAGTCTTGCTAAGAACAAAGCTAGCGGAATTGATGGCATTCCAGCTGAGTTGCTTCAAAACCTCAACTATGACGACGCTGTTAACGTTCTGTATACATTATGTCAGCAAATTTGGGCAACCCTGCAGTGGCCACAGGATTGGAGGAGGTCGGTTTACATCCCCATTCCGAAGAAAGGCAGTGACAGAGATTGTTGCAACTACCGCACGAACGCGCTTATTTCGCATGCTAGCAAGGTGATGTTGAAACTCCTCCAAGGTGGGCTGCTGCAGTATGTGGGTAGGGAGCTTCCGGACGTGATAGCCGGGTTTCGCGAGGGCAGAGGAACTAAAGACCAGATTGCCAACTTTAGCTGGATGATGGAAAAAGCAACAGGGTTCCAGAAACCAATCTTCTTCTGGTTTATTGATTATGCGAAAGCGTTTGACTGCGTAGATCACAGCAGAGTGCGGCAAGCTCTCCAAGAGATGGGAGTTCCAATTCATCTCATATGTCTCCTCAGGAACCTGTATGAAGGGCAAGACGCCACAGTCAGAACTGGGCATGGTCTTACTGATTGTTTTCTGATTGAGAAAGTAGTGAGACAGGGCTGCATACTGTTGCCTTGCCTATTAAACCTATAGCTGAGTGCACCATGAGGAAGGTCGGTCTGGACGACTCTTCAGCTGGAGTGAAGATTGCTAGGAAACGTATCAGCAACATTAGATATGCGGATGATACCAGGTTAATGGCAGAAAGTGAAGTGGAACTCAAGAGACTTCTGATGCGCGTACAAGAAGAGAGTGAGAAATTTGGGCTTAAACTGAACAATACAAAGACA
This sequence comes from Amblyomma maculatum, assembly GCF_055883805.1. Classification (NCBI taxonomy): domain Eukaryota; kingdom Metazoa; phylum Arthropoda; class Arachnida; order Ixodida; family Ixodidae; genus Amblyomma; species Amblyomma maculatum. The sequence continues at coordinate 476,380,541 of NC_139344.1, read as the reverse complement.
AAGATCACGGCGTCTTGCCCTATCAAGTCCTGGAGTATCAAGGGACAAGAAGTGGAAGCTGTGAGAGATTTTCTCTTCTTGGGCTCCAAGAATACCCCGGAAGGAGACTGTAGCCATGAAATTAGGAGACGCCTTCTTCTGGGAAAGAGAGCCATGGCTAGCCTTGACCGCCTAGTAAAGAGCAGAGACATTAGACTGCCAACCAAGATCCGTATAACGCGTGCTATGGTCTTTTCATTTGTGATGTATTGTTGCGAGAGTTGGACTGTGAAGAAGGCTGACCACCGAAGAATTGCGGCGTGTGAATTGTGGTGCTAGCGGAGACTCTTGAGAGTTCCTTGGACGGCCAGAAGATCAAATAAGTCGATATTGTCGACCATAAACCCTTACTGCTCATTGCAGGGTCAAATTCTAAAGTTAGAGCTCAGCTACTTTGGTCATCTGACGAGAAGAGAGGAGGAGCTGGAGAAAGATTTGACGTTGGGAAATGTTGAGAGTCACCGGAGAAGAGGTAGGCAGCGAACGCGATGGTTAGATGGCATCCTCGAGGCGCAGCAGATGAACTCATGTGATCTTAATATGATAGTGAGAGACCGGAAAGCGTGGCGTGATATGGTCCATAGTGTAACGAAGTGTCGGACACGACTGATCGACTGAACTGAAATGAACGGTAGGGTGGCACAGGGGCCTTTTAGCATACTGCCAAATACAATATTTTGGGCGAGTTGGTTACATAGATTCATTATTACAGCGCAAAAACGGCACAGATAAGAGGAGGACACAACAGCGCTGACTGTCAACTAAATTTTATTCGACACCAGTAGGGTTTTTATACCGCCTGGCGACCAGAAACGAAAAAAAAGGAAAACATGCAAGAATAGTAACAGGGATGTGCAAGTGTATAAGAACGGAGGTTAGCCGACACGTATCAGATCTCACATTCTAGATATTTGACCTCTTTCTGGGACAATGCCACTGATGGTGCGCTTATGCAATTGTCCTGCAATCTTATAATCATACAACCTTCTATAATCTCTCTTGTTAATGCGTCTCGGTGTTACCCTATGACACTGCATTGCCTGTACATAGGTTCACATTGATCGTCACTGTCATCTTCTGCGCAGCAGTCCCTGCAATGTTTGGCTACGTAGCCTGAGGTAGCGGCACGTGCGACATTATCACTGTGTTCTTTTAGCGTTTTGTTGAGACCACACCATCGAGTTCCTTGACAACAGACGCTCCCAGCGCTTCGTGAACTGCTTCCTAAGAGGGCTCCAGTTACCAGACAACAGATCGATGTCATGGAGGGCATCTCCCTGCCCGACAACATCAGGCAAGTCCTTGGCCGGGGGCCCAAGTTTGCGGTCGAGCCAAAAACTTCGATACCGGAGCTCTTGGCGATGGTGAAACAAGTTTCCCGACGCGCAGAGAAGACCGAAGAAGACCGTTGCATCTCTGAAAGTGTAGGCGTTTTAGCAAAGTATAGACAGGCAGGCAGGAAGCTCCCCTTGTTCAAAACAGTTAATTGGCTGAAAGGTAACTCGCTGTCTCTTCTTCCTGCAGATAAACATGGAGGTTTTGTTGTTTTAACTAGAGATGTGTACCTGTCGAAAGCAATGGACAGCGTCCTTGCAGTGTTTGACAAGCGCGATGATGTAAAAATGTCAAAAAAAAAAAGTCAAGCAAAAAAGCTAACTAACAAGTTCAATTTAGACAAGTTGTCGAGTGTGATTGAGAACTGTCAGAAGAGCAACCTTTTATTTTCTTCTCTGCAAAGACCCATAAACCCAACTGGCCGTTTCGTGCAATAGTTTCAGAAGTAGGGACATGGCAGAAGCAGGTCGCAAGATACTTGCAACAAAAACTCAACGTTTTACCTATCGATGACCCTTTTAGAATAAAAAGTTCTGACGAAGTAATCACCTTCATTAAAGGATGCGATCACGATAAAAAAGTGCAGGGATTTTCACTCGACGTAAAAGGCTTGTATTACACAATTCCCCAGGCGGAGATACTGTCAGCTGTGAATAACCACATTGAAAAGCATGCTGTCATAGCTTTCCAATTCGATTCTAGAATCGGCAATGCGAAAAGTAAAGACGCAGTATACTGTACTAATGGGCGACTTCAATGCCAAGGTAGGGAAAAAACAGGCAGGAGACAAGACAGTAGGTGACTATGGCATTGGTTCTAGGAAGAGTAGGGGGGAGTTACTAGTTGAGTTTGCAGAGCGCAAGAACTTACAAATCATGAATACCTTCTTCAGAAAACGGAAGAATCGGAAATGGACATGGAAAAGTCCTAACGGAGAGACTAAAAATGAAATTGACTTCATACTGGGTTCAACCCCCGCCATTATGCAAGATGTAGAGGTAATCGGAAAAGTGCGATGCAGTGACCACCGGATGGTGAGGTCCCGAATTAGCCTAAATCTGAAGAAGGAACGCAACAACGTAGTAAGAAAGAAACCCATCAACGAATTAGCGGTGAGGGGGAGGGCAGAAGAGTTCAGGATCTCGCTACAGAATAGGTTTTCAGCTCTAACTGAGGATGGCGAAATTACCCTAGAAGCAATGAACAATAATTTCAGAGATATCATTACTGAGTGCGCGGTAGAAGTAGGCGGTAGGATAGTTAGAGAGGATACTGGTAAGCTGTCTAAGGAGACGAAAGATTTGATTAAGAAACGCCAGAGTATGAAAGCTTCCAATCCAAGAGACCAGATCGAATTGGCAGAGATATCAAAGCTAATCAATAAGCGCAAGGTGGCCGATATAAGGAAGTATAACATGGAGAAAATTGAGCATGCTGTAAAGAACGGGGGAAGCCTTAAAGCGGTAAAGAAGAAATTGGGCATAGGCAAAAACCAGATGTATGCGATAAGGGACAAGGCCGGCAACGTCATCACTAATATGGAAAAGATAGTCAAAGTAGCCGAGGAGTTCTATACAGATTTCTACAGTAGCCAAAGTAGTCAGGACCGTAATGAGATTGGCGGTAGGGAAAAACAATCAGACGTTCCACCAGTGAGGAAGGACAAGGTCAAGAAAGCACTAGAAACTATGAAAAGGGGGAAATCAGCTGGAGAGGATCAGATAACTACAGATTTGCTGAAGGACGGGAGGGGGGGGGGATATCGTGCTAGAAAAACTGGCCACCCTGTATACGCAGTGCCTAGTGTCATCGACGGTACCGGAACCTTGGAAGAATGCAAACATTATCCTTATTCACAAGAAAGGGGACTCGAAAGACCTTAAAAATTACAGACCAATCAGCTTACTGTCTGTCACGTATAATGTATTTACTAAGGTAATCGCTAATAGAGTGAGGACAACCTTAGACTGCAATCAAGCAAAGGATGAAGCAGGGTTTCGGAAACGGTACTCTACTATCGATCATATCCATACCATCAATCCGGTGATAGAAAAATGCTCGGAATATAACCAGCCCCTATACATAGCATTCATTGATTACCAAAAAGCATTTGACTCAGTTGAAACCTCGGCGGTGATGCAGGCATTGCGAAATCAGGGGGTAGACGAGCCGTACGTGAAAGTGCTGGAAGATATATATAGTGGCTGCACAGCAACCATAGTTCTGCATAAAGAAAGTAAGAAAATTCCCATAAAGAAAGGTGTTAGGCAAGGAGACACAATCTCCCCAGTACTATTCACAGCTTGCATAGAGGAAGTATTCAGAGACGTGGAATGGGAGCAGTTAGGGATAAGGGTAGATGGAGAATACCTCAGTAATCTGCGATTTGCTGATGGCATTGCCTTGCTAAGCAACTCGGGGGATGAACTGCAAATATTGATTGATGACCTAGACAGCAAAAGTAGAAAGGTAGGCTTGAAAATCAATATGCAGAAGACAAAGGTAATGTTGAACAGCCTCGGGAAGGAAGAGCAGTTTACATTAGGTAGCGAAGTACTGGAAGTAGTAGGCGAATATGTCTACTTAGGACAGGTAGTAACCGCAGATCCGGACCATGAAACGGAAATAACAAGAAGAATAAGATTGGGATGGAGCGCATTTGGCAAGCACTCGCAGACTATGACTAGCAGCTTACCGGTATCGCTCAAGAGGAAAGTATACAACAGTTGCATTTTACCTGTACTCACCTATGGGACTGAAACATGGAGGCTAACCAAGATAGTTCTACTTAAGTTGAGGACAACCCAGAGGGCTATGGAACGAAAAATGGTAGGGGTAACATTAAGAGATAGAAAGCGTGCAGAGTGGGTCAGAGAAATAACTCAAGTTACCGACATTCTAGTAGAAATTAAGAAGAAATGGACATGGGCAGGACATGTAGTGCGAAGAGAGGATAACCGATGGTCGCTGAGGGTAACAAACCGGATTCCAAGGGAAGGAAAGCGTAGCAGGGGAAGGCAGAAAGTTAGGTGGGCGGATGAGAATAAGAAGTTCGCAGGGGTCAAGTGGATGCAGCTAGCAAAGAACCGGGTTAAGTGGAGAAATATGGGAGAGGCCTTCGCCCTGCAGTGGGCATAATCAGGCTGATGATGATGATTATGATGATAGTTTTCCAAAACGAGTGCGGAATTGCTGCAGATATCTTCCTAGAATTGTTATCATTTTATCTTATTTCGAATTTTGTAGAATGGAATGTGGATATGTAAATTCAGAAAGACGGGATATGTATTGGTTCGTGCCTAGCCCCGATTCTGAGCGGTATGTTTTTGGCCTTGCGTGACAAAACACTGCAAGAACGTTTGGAAGGGTTTGGTGTGTGCCGCATATTTAGATTTGTTGACGATTACGTTGTGTTTATACAGTACAACAACCTCAGCTTTGAGCAGCAGTTCCTAAGGATTCATTCTGCGTTCACAGAGTCTTGAACCACTGGTTATAACACATGAAACCCCACTTAATGACTCTATCAGGTTCTTAGATCTCGCCCTTCATTTCACTCCGTCCCATGTGTGTTGGTCGTACGAGCCTCGAGCTATTGTGATCAAGGAACCTGTAGCGGCTCCGGAACGTCTTCTTTTTTCATGTTGACTTGGTCAGTGACTGCAACTCTTTTTACACAACTACCATGCCTGTCCAGACGAACCTTCGTCGAACCCTTGACTAAAAAAAGAGTTATGACCCCCGCGTCTCTCAACAGTAATGAGTTAGTGTGACGTCATTTGTAAACGCTGTCACTGATATAGAAAGAATAAAACTTAACAAAAAAAGTCATTTGGACAATAAGAGGCGCCATTTCGCATAAGGCTAAATTTCATCTGATATTATAGTACAATATTCGTACACATTTTTCGTCGCTTTCTTAATTTTGATCGCTGCACTGTTGAAGTGCATGCGATAAATTATTGACAAGGCATTTATCGATGTGTATGCATTTCTTATGTTTCGCTGATCGGCGAGAACAATTCGAAGGCCTGTTGCTTTACAGCAAGGTAGACGGTCACGAAGGTCAACAATTTCTTCCAGCCCCAAAGCACAAGAGGCTAACAAAAAATGCCGGTTTTTATTTCATTTTGGAATATACAGAGGTCACAACTCACCTCGACTTCCGGCAGATTTGCCTGAAATATTATTTCAGTTGGTGCGTTTTTAACTTGATTTTAATGCTTGTATCAAAATCATCTTGCCATGTTGTCGGGAACAATTCTTTTATTGATAGAATGGTTCATTATGTTTTCTTTGATTGGGCTGATTGCGAAGAATAAATTCGCTGATTGCAAAGAATAATGTTATTTGAATGAGCATTATTTCTGCTGCGGTTTAATGCATGGTTGCTATAATTATACTCATTTGTTTTGGCGCAGTACGCGTAGTGTTTGTACCGTTACCGAAGCTGAGATAAAAACGCGTTCTAGCTCCAAACTGCTTCTAGAGCACGTGAGACAGAACGCTTTTTTTTGGCATTATATGGCAGAGACTGGTGACACGCACCGTGGCACCAGTAAACTGCTGCTGCCATGCATAAAAATACGTCACGCTACGTATCATAAACTAAGCAAAAGAAAAAATGTGCGCAACCAGCAAGTGAAATATTTATAATACTAAGTTATAACTTCAAGTTTTGGCTGAAAAAAGGTTAGTGTTTATGTTCTTAGTAAGTTTAACTTATGTAGGTATCGGCGGTGTTCAAGAAGGTTGGAGGTGTCCGCGTTTGGCATGCGTTTGGCGCGTTGGCTGGCGCGCGCTTTTATTTCAGTCGAAGCGTTTCGCGTACTCATATATCAAATCCTCCTTGCTAATCCACAGATTAGCAAGGAGGATTTGCGGAATCCGTGCTTGATTGCTACAATCTAGCGCGGAGTTTGGACGCGCTTGATTGGGACGTACAGTTGCAGAGGAAGCTTTTCTCGTGTAGTGTAGTGCTTCGCTCTGGGGTTCGGGTTCAGCTGTGCATTGTGCGCTTCCCTCGACTCAAAGAAATTTGGCTCCCCGTGGGCTGCTTATCTCGTTGTTTTGCCGAAGGTATTCCGCCTTTTTAATTCGAAAGACCTGCCGTTGCTGCAGTGTTCTATTCCATAGTTCTAAGGCTCTACGTTATGGCAATGCATTTATTTATCTCCGAATTCCTTTTTGCGGTCAGCTAGGCTACGCGTCCGCAATTAATAATTCAGTACGTGTTCAATGTATCTGATAGAGACAGGAAATACAGGCTGTATGGTCGGTTAATATTGTTTGTCAGAAAGGAACTGCAGGCAGCAACAGCTGGTGAATATTCGAGGTTGCTTTGGTTGCCTTTGGTACTTATATGAAACTATATATGTATGAGCGCGAACTGGATTTGCATTATGGCTCAGCAGTGCGGCTGATCAATCTAGGTCAGCAAAAACAGCACATAATGCAAACTCCTGTTTTTGGAAGGTGCAGTTGTACTGATTGTGCCCTGTATCTGAATTAAGTCAGCAGTTTTCGCGGAGCCTCCCCTCCCATACTTCTTTCAGAGATTTGTCCAAGTCAGTGTAGTGGCATCGTCTTTTGAATTGTTCTTATGTGAAAGTTGCGATATGGGCAGTATGGTATGTTTTTCATCGAGACACTGGCCAAGCCAAGAAAAAAAAATATTTCCAATTAAAGTTCGCAGTTGCAAAATTTTTAAATACGCTTTTGGAACAGACTCGAAGCTCCAATTTGAATAAATTGAGCATTCCAATTAGGCAGTTCAGCTAAGGCTTCCAGTCTTAATGCTTATTTTACTGGCACTGACCTAAAATGGCAGCTCCAAGCGATCAACAGGCAAGCATGCATTCATATGACACATAAACCATAGGAACGCTATATATACCCGAAGAGTTGAGACGATCTTTTCTTCGTTGGGGCTTATATACCTCCCAGATTGGACCCTCCTCTTGCATTCAGTGGCAGATCTTCAGGGGTCAGAGTTACTTCGTTTAATCAAACTTCTGTGGTTATAGAAATTATACAAACTACACAGCAGTTTAAGTTGCAACATTTTTTTTATTGAATGTTCAACAGGGCCTTCCAATTGAATGTTCCGAAGTAAGTGCCAGTCAGAAATAGAGAAACCATTTGAGCTACATGATTACATTCACAAGACCAGTTGGCATGTCTTATTTAATCTATTTCATTCCTAATAGACACATATGGTATCTTTTTGCCTGGGGTAAATTGGCAACATACTTGCAAAATTACTGTTCAAAAGCAATTAAATTACATTACCAATTACTTGCTAAGCCTTAAATATATAATGAAATTACTAAATACTGCTCTCAAAAAGTAATGACATTATAGTTACTTCCGCAGAGCAAATTCCTTCTCATTAATTACTGTCTGGATTTCATCCGTATATAAACTAAGTAAACCTTGTGAACAAACTTTCTCTCCAAACTCTAGAGCGCATTCTTTCATCTTTTCGCCAAATTCTCTTCAGTGAGACTATCCCCTCCTCTTTTCCTACAGAACAGGCTATTAAAACTATAAGACAAAAACAACAAAAACAGAATCATGGTCAAACACGCCATGGACATTTCCGCCTGTCTCTTCCCCCAAACCCCTTTTTTGCCCGTGATGGCAAGTGTAACCAGGCGCCACTGTGCCTATAGCCAATATGCAACAGTGAGTGCTACTGCACACTTTCAACTAGTTTTGACCTTCTTCCATTTTGCACCATCTGTCACTTCGATGGACCCTCAACGTCTTGCATGTATACCTTCTGCTTAGAGAGTGGTTGTGACCCGGAGACACAGGGCAGCTCTGAGGCCTTGAACACGTAGCTCTACTCAATTCTGTCTTTTTTTTTGCTTATCCATCACTGTGGCACAGGCTTGCTGCATGTCATTACTGTATTTTTGGCGTCGTACCGGGAGTACATAGTATGAAGTATAGAAACAGCAGTGATTCACTTTAGTAAAAGTAATTTTGAAATGAATGAATTACTTTCAGTGCTTAAAGTCTGGCTCTATCAGAGAAATTCGAGCACAATTGTTGAGGGGGAACTAAGAGGGAGAGAGACAGACAGGGCTGGCAGCCTTTGCACATCTTATTATTTAAATGGGAGAAATTATATATATAATATATATATATATATATATATATATATATATATATATATATATATATATATATATATATATATATATATATATATATATATATATATATATATTTAAAGGAGCGAACAGTCTCAGAGTGCAAGGCAAACTTTATTTTTATATTTCTTATTTTATTATATATATATATATATATATATATACCTTCTTTCATTTGTACATACCATCGTCATCGTTCCGCGGCGCCGGCTCCGGAGCGCGCCTGGATTCGTGATCGGATTAAAACGCTAGACAAGGCTTCGCTGTTCTTGCCGTCACGACCTCGCCGTCTCAACCTAGCCTTCTTTTACATAAGGAAGGTTTTGTGATCATTTTATTACATGCACCTGAAAAAAGTGATCCCTGCACTTTGCCAGCATGATCGATGATCTGTGATGTAAAGTAGCTCATAGTGAAACAACGAAGTGTCAGCACTTGCAACATACGCAATATTGTTTCCTGAAACCGTTATCTTGTAGCCCAATTCACATCGAGAACTGAACTTCTGACTGTCTGGTTGGGAAGAAAATTTTATAAGAGTGAATAAGTTTAAATAAAAATTTTGCAAATAAATGTCTTTGAATGCACTTTAAGCAGCGAGAGTGCTATGTTCTTTAAATACTTTATATAGGAAGTGCAATCTTAATTGCACGTTAAATGTAAAATAAACTAAGTAGAAAAAAATATATTGTAATTTTTACATTTCAAGTGAACGCAATGAAAATTAGCAAAAAATATTGTAAGAGCTACCAGCTTGGTCTGACGCGACAAGTACAGCATATGAATAATATTGCGTGAGTATATTGACAATTTGCTCAGCCAGCACCTAAAACAAAGTGCGAACCGGCAAAACCAAAGAGATGGCACGTGAGAATACCTTAATTAGTTCCAGCCTCTGTGTAAAGGGAGTGAATTTTGATTTCTTCATCACAGGCTTTAGAAAATTCTAATTCTTACTAAAAAAATAATAATTCTTACAAAAACTTGCTGCAAAATTTTCAAACAATCATAAGCATTCTCTGATTGCCACTAAGAAGAATAAAACTCGAGGACACTTTGGTGACCAAAGTGATGAAAGGCAAAAGCCTGAGTGCTGCATTCTGCTACGCGACTGTTGCACATGTAGCGATGAGTACTGTAAAGCGAGCGACTACTCTTTCACATTCTGCGAGTGCGTTTATTCAGTGAATTCTGCTTGGCAGCGCAGCGACAGATCGCGCTCCTTGTATCTTCGCAATTGTTCTACATTTACTGTTGTGTGGTTGATTTACCGGCTGTGTGGCAGTAATTAGCAATTAGGAATTAATTAGGCATTAATGCGTAATTAGTAATGAAATACATATTTAACCATTTATTTGTAGTCAGTCATTAATTAGCAATTAATTGATAAAATTGTCATTAATTAGTAAACAGTCATTGATTGCCATATGGCCATGTAAGCCACGCATTGGCGCATACTGTGGTGGTGCTCTGTGATTGGTCGAAACCTCCATGACGTCATCCTGTCTCGACCAATCAGAGCCGCTGCAAAAGTTTGACACTTTGACTGACGACAACAATGAGGCAATAAAGGCCTTTGCCTTAAAAGGTTGCACCTGCTTCATATTCATGCAGTGCTGGACACCGGATATATTCAAGTGCGGGGTCTCAGACCTCTCGTAAAAACTGGTGAGGGTTCTCAGACACTATGACACCCCCCTGACTTTAAGTCAGTTTGTGGGGTTTAACGTTCCAAAGCGACTTAGGCTATGAGAGACGCCGTAGTGGAGGACTCCAGAAATTTCGACCACCTGGGGTTATTTAACGTGCACTGACATCGTACAGCACACGGGCGCCTTACTTTTCGCCTCCATCGAAAAGCTGCCGCCGAGGTCAGGATTCGATCCCGCGTCCTTGGGAACAGTAGTTGAGCGCCGTAACCACTGCGCCACCCCGGCGGGGTCCCTGACTTTAAGCGATAATCTTTTCATGTGTCTAAAATAATAGTGTGGGCTATTGTGAAATGCACCTTTATTGTAATGCTAGGGTAGTGTATCTGGCAAGTATATTCCCACTGAAATCAGGACTAGCAGCTAGCTGGTAATCAATATGCCTGATACCTCACTTGTGACCATTGATGAGATAGAAACTTCAAAAAGGCTTCAAATTGAATCTAAGACAGCAGCAAAGGTAGGAAGAGAGCCTAGTGGATTAGTGAACAAGCAGGAGCTCAAAGGCAAGATATCGAACATGTAGTTGTAAAGGAATAAATTACAGAAAAGGATATATGTAACAAGGGGTCCCGATAGCCAGGTGGGCTCGTGAAGTAGATAGCTTGTAGGGATAGAGCAGTTTACACTGGAGAGGGTTAGTTTGAGAGAAACTATAAAGGCCTCTGTCCTAGCTGTTTAGTGAATGCGATTATAGTAATGATATGTACCTTGAAATTTACATGCCCTGAAGAGGCATGCTGTGTTGAACAATTTCATGCCTAAGAGAAACTGATATATTTCATGTTTAAAATGTACCGTCATATATTTATTATAGGAAGCAGTTTTCATAGGCAGCTGAATTTGACACAGATTTAAGATGACGTAAGCGTATTAATTTGAGTGCAGTAAAATTGCGCTTAGTTTAAGTCGGTTTATCCCCCATGAAAATAGACGCCTGGTAGACTTTGTTCAAGCGTACCCATTTCAGCTGAATTTCTAGCTGGACTACCATATTTTCCACCTGGAAAAATATGATATTCCAGCTAGAGGCTTTACTGGAGGGGTAAATGTTCCAGCTGGAAATCTCAAAACTCCAGCTGGACATGATTTCTGGATCCATAAGCCAGGAGGAAAAAGATGTCATTCCAGCTGGAACTACTTTTTCCCAGCCGGAAAGCACAGTTTTTCAATTGGATAATTTCGTTACAAGGTTCCATAATCCAGCAGGAAATGAGTGTGTTTTTTGCCTGAGATGAGCTTTAACATTCCAGAGTGACTCAGGCTATGCGATATGCTGTAGTGGAGGGCTTCGTAAATTTTTACCACCTGTGCACTGACATGGGCACATGGGCACCTTGCTTTTTGGCGCTGCCAAAAAGCGGTCTCCACAGCCGTGAATCGATCCGTTATTCTTAAATAGATGAGTTGAGCACCCAATCAGCCATCAGGTTGGGGCGCTATTTAAATATTTATACTTACCATGTAGATTGTACTATATATAGACATACGCACATAAATGAAAAAAACTGAAGTTATCTATAGGCGGCAAAATGGAACTGCAGTTTCACTTCACTCTACCATGCATGTTCTGCAGCCTACAGTTTTACTGATTCTGACAGAATGTATATGATAATATCGATAGTATTAATTGGTGACACATGGATGCACTTAGAAACACTGAGCTTTGTTCACCACTTGATGCAGCCTATAACTACAGTAGAACACCGCTGTAATAAACTCGGATATAGTAAAGTGAAACTGAAGTCCCGGTTCATTATCCATAGACAGCTGTACGTTTTCCCCCTTTGTAGTAAATATATTTTTGGTAAAAATCGGTTATAGTAAAGTGCGCCTGGCCTCGGCGACGACTCCCACGATATGACATCGCCGCCAGCTCACTACCTAGATAAGCGAGGAAAATAATTTTTTTTTTTTTGTATTTCAAAACAAAAATAACACCGAGTGTCCTTTTAAGTGGCTTTACCACCAGACTTAGCAATATTCAGAAGAAGCCTACTTTACGAAGGGCTTGGAGCCGTGAGGGAAAGCACGCAGCGCGTATGAAAAAAAAAAAGGAAAAAGCTGTCTACAAACATGGAAAGGAAGCGGCGCCGTCCGTTCAGAAAGTAAAGGAGAGCAAAAGTGTAGCCCAAAATTGTTAAGGGGAAGAAACGGGTGAACATTCCGAGCACTGCGCAGCAGAAAGCATGAGGCAGCGGTGGCAAGAAGTTTAAGTGCAGCGTGTGTAGTCTTGTAGCACTTGACTGCCACTCGCATTTATTATTTATTGCCTTTTAAAAGACAGAAATAGCAAAACGTGACACCATGTTCATGCAAGGCTTTGATTTTCACTTGAAATCAAACTTGGTTGTATATCTAGCCACATCCTCATGCTTAAAAGGTACTACCATTAGATGTAAAAAAGTTTTGTGATTAAAAAAATTACCTGAAGAGATAATAAGGGAGGGATGGAACCTATTTCAGAGTGTTTTTTTCATTAAGCAATAAGACATGTTCATTAAGTGCCCATTCAACAACTAGACAGCATCTTCAGGACCATGCCATCACCAACAACTGATATAGCAAAGACTCTGATATAGTAAAGACTTTTGCTGGACCCAATGACTTTACTATGACTATAAAGGATTCTACTGTATGTCCAGTGCAGGAGGGTTCTCACATAAACCTTGTGTCAGCTATAGTGGCTGACACAGCAGTCTGCTCAACCGCCAGAATGTGTTAATGTGAAGATATTGTTACCGGGAAACGCGGGACCAAAGTGTGCTCACTGACAAAGACGACGATCGAGGATCGAGGATCGAAGAGAACGACGCTGAGAGAGCAGATTCTGCACGGCTACCGAAGTCTTAGCGTCGAGTTCAGCCCATCGCAGTGCCGTCACATTAAGTACATCCCCGTAACATCTTGGTGGAGGTCGCGGGTTCGACACAATCTGACACTGGATCTCCGCAGCGGCCGTCACCTCGGAACCATCACGATGACAACCGACGCGGCTCCATCAACCACCGCAACTCCAACTGTCGTCGTAGCCCACCCCCGTGACCCTAGCACATTCTGCGGTACAGATGAGGTCGACGTCGAGGACTGGCTTTCGCTTTATGAGCGTGTTAGCCAGCACAACAGGTGGGACGCCACGCTGATGCTGGCCAATGTCATCTTCTACCTTACTGGCACGGCACGCGTGTGGTTCGAAACACACGAAGCAGATATACTCTCTTGGGATGTTTGCAAACAAAAACTCCGTGACCTGTTCGGAAAACCGGTTGGCCGTCAACTCGCCGCCAAGAGGGACCTCGCCACACGTACCCAGACATCTACCGAGCCTTATATTACGTATATACAAGACGTTCTGGCCCTCTGCAGAAAAGTCGACAAAGACATGACAGAACCTGATAAGGTGGGTCACATCCTCAAAGGCATAGCCGACGATGCCTTCAATCTTCTACTCTGTCGAGACTGCTCTACGGTTGACTCCGTTTTGCAAGTTTGTCGACAGTTCGAGCAGGCCAAACACAAACGCATTGCACATCGCTTCAATCGGCTCCCCAACACTGCCCCTAGCTCCACGTGCGAGGATCTGCCGACCCTAAGGCAGCCTTCCAACACTGACAATGTGACCCGCATCGTGCGTCGTGAACTGGAAGCGCTCGCTCCTGCTGCACCCAACCCGCCCTCCTCGGACAGTAACCTAGCGACGATATCCCTCATTCAAGCCGTCGTTCGTCAAGAGGTTGCTAACTTGGGCGTCCCCTATAGCCACAACGTGGAACACCACAGTTCGAGCCCCATCCCTCCCATGGTCGCCCACGCTGCGCCCCGCAACACCTACACGCCACGCTACCGATACCGCAATCCTGAGGAGTGGCGCACCCCTGACGACAGGCCGATCTGTTTCACGTGCTCACGTGTTGGCCACATCGCTCGCCACTGCCGCCGCCGCTGGACATCACCTCCTCGACGTTTCCCTTACGTTGACCGCTACTCCGATTACGGTCACCGCCGTTTCACGCCTCGTTATGAGCCGCCCCGCACCGATACCACTCCGCCTCCTCCTGTGTTGGCCCATTTCAACCCGTCTGCCCCGACGGAACTTCGCACCGACGCCAGTGGCCACGGGATTGGTGCCATTCTTGCACAGCGACAACGCGGCCAACACTGCGTGATTGCCTACGCCAGTCGTCTCCTGTCATCAGCGGAACAGAACTACTCTATTACGGAACGGGAGTGCCTGGCTCTCGTCTGGGCCGTTGGAAAATTCAGACCCTACTTGTTTGGCCGACCATTCACTGTAATTACCGATCACCACGCCCTATGTTGGCTCTCTTCCCTCAAGGATCCTGCTGGCCGCCTCGACCGCTGGGCACTGCGCTTGCAGGAGTATACCTTTTCCGTTGTATACAAATCAGGTCGGCTCCACCAGGATGCAGACTGTCCCGTTATCCCGTCGATCCCCCTTCCTCTACTGACCACGAGTCGGACCCCTGTGTGTTCTCTATATCGGACTTTTCTCACATAGCCGACGAACAGCGCTTGGACCCAACCCTCAGTTCTCTTATCGACCGCATCCGCACACACAGCCGTGGCTCTTCCCTCGCCTTGTTCTTCCTTCATGGGAATACGCTATCCCACCGCAACATGCGACCTGATGGCTCTGAGCACTTGCTCGTCGTTCCCCAACACCTACGCTCTGCCGTTCTAGAACAAATGCACGACGCCCCTACAGCTGGTCATCTTGGCCTCTCACGCACATACGACCGCGTGCGCCGGCGTTTCTTCTGGCCTGGATTCTACCGCTCTGTCCAACGTTATGTAGCCGCTTGCGACCTCTGTCAACGCCGCAAGAAACCCCTGTGCTGCCACCTGGACACCTGCAGCCGATTGCTATCCCGACTGAGCCATTTTCTCGTGTTGGCCTTGACCTCCTAGGGCCCTTCCCCGAGTCCTTGTCAGGAAACAAATGGATCGCTGTGGCCACCGATTATGCCACGCGGTACGTGATCACTCGCGCCATTCCAACCAGCTGCGCCACAGACGTTGCTGACTTCCTTTTGTACGACGTCATACTACACCATGGTGCTCCCCGTCAACTTCTTACCGACCGTGGCCGCTGTTTCCTTTCCCGAGTTGTTGAGGAAATACTTCGTTCTTGCTCCGTTCGGCACAAGTTCACCACTGCGTACCACCCTCAGACGAACGGCCTTACGGAGCGTATTAAACGCACACTCACCGACATGCTCGCAATGTACGTATCCGACAGTCATCGCGACTGGGATATTAGTCTGCCATTTGTCACCTTTGCATATAACTCTTCGCGTCATGACACTGCTGGGTACTCTCCATTCTATCTTCTCTTTGGACGAGACCCCTTACTGCCCTTCGACACTTTGCTTCCCGCCGCTGGCCCCGTCACAACCTATGCCCGCGATACCATCGCCCGAGCCGACGCTGCTCGCCAGATTGCTCGTCACAATCTCACCGTCTCTCAAGAAGCTCAAAAACGCCGCTACGACGCTCACCACCGCGATGTGCACTATCCTCCCGGATCTCTGGTGCTGCTCTGGCTTCCGTGCCGTCGTGTGGGATTGTGTCAGAAACTTTTGCCCCACTACACGGGTCCTTACCGTGTACTACGCCCAGTGACCGACGTGACCTATGAGATTGCACCGCTCCACCCAAAGTCACCGACTGCTACACCAACTTCCGAAATTGCACATGTCGCCCGCCTCAAGCCATATTACTCCCCCTCCACACCGCACGCCTAATACGCACCGGGACGGTGCCTTTTGCCGAGGGGGGTAGTGTTACCGGGAAACGCGGGACCAAAGTGTGCTCACTGACAAAGACGACGATCGAGGAACGCGGGCACGACGAAGCGTTGAAAAAGAGGACGACGCTGAGAGAGTAGATTCTGCACGGCTACCGAAGTCTTAGCGTCGAGTTCAGCCCATCGCAGTGCCGTCACATTAAGTACATCCCCGTAACAATATGAAGCAATTTGAGAACAAATTATGTGTTCCATATGACAAGAAATGAAGCTCACTAATGTAGCAGATTGAGCATGTTTGTGTTGCATGACAGGATGAAAGCACACAAAAATGGATAGGGGCACATATAGCAACAAACAACAAGATGAGTACTCATTTGTCTGGTCATTCCTTTAAGAAAAGGAACGACGAATTGTGTCTTCATCATTTCTGAGCTGTTCATTCCTGTCTGCCAAGGTTTCAATAATTTTTAAGGGAGGTGATAAGAAAGAAATATCTAACTACTGACCAATATCCATTCTATTGGATGTTTCAAAAGCTCTAGTTAGAGTTAAAAAAACTGAGAACTCTTCAATAAACACTCTTAATATTAATGACAGCCAGTTCAGTTTTTGCAAACGACGGTCCATTGAATCTGCTCTGCTGCTGCAAAAAGAAATTATTTTACAGGGTACTAAATGTAAGAATACAATGCTAAGGATGTTTTGATCTCCTCAATCAATAAATAATACCTAATGAACTTGAAAGGTACGCCATCCGCGGCTCTCCTCTTATTCTGTTTTGATTGTATCAAAGTCAGTGCAAACAGGCTGTCTCTATTGATGGTAGCCTGCCTGGTTTAAGAACTATATAATGTGGAGCTTCCCAGGGTAGCCTTCTGGGTCTGTTTCTTTTTAATGCTTATATTAATGATATAGTTATATAAACTTGCTTTCGACGTTATATATGTTCTGTATGCTGATGATAAACGTTTTTTTTACTGATTCATCCATATATACGTAACGTATTAAAAAGAACAAACATTGTTCTTCAGTCACGGTTAAGGTGAAATGGACTTGTTAAAATTGCCAATAGTAAGAAATCGTTTTTGACTTTTAAACTTTAAAGTAACTTCATCAATGCCCATTTTACATACCTTAAAATTAATAACAGAATAGAAAATATCTACAGCTTTAAATCGTTGGGTATCATTTTTGAGGCACATATGAAAGGGACAGAACAGATTACATATATTGCAAAGAGTGTCACAGTCTGTTGGCGTCCTTTGCAGATGTCTCAGAATTTTCTCCAAATCTAAAGTTGATATAATCTACAAGACAATATTTCAATCTGATCTTAACTATTGCCAATTGGTCTGGGCCACCACATCAAGCACTAACATTAATAAGTTACTAATGCTTCAAAAGAAAGTATTTAGATTAATATAGTCGGGGACAGTTACACAGCTCATAACAGCAGATTTTTTTCTTAAATATGAGATTATTTGTATTAGTGTCCTCTGTAAATACCAGCTAGTATTTGATCTGAGGTTCTCTTCTCCCACAGCAGCTGCTTTTCTTGTGTCCCTCGCAAAATTAAAACCAAAAGAGAAATATATCTTCACCTGCTGCACTGATAAATGGGTTCTGCCACCCTTAAGAATAAATTATGCAAGACACTGCAGGCGCTACAGTTCTCAGTGCCTAATTTAATTGGTAAATAAATATACTTCCAGGGTAAATGATTTCTTTTCCCCATCTCCGAGGGCACTAAAGTTGCATTTGGTCCTTAGTATGGTTGATGTACACCAACATTATTATTCCATTATATGTAATATACATGTATATATTTCCACGAAGACAGGTATTTATGGGAAAATGCGACAGGGGCAGAGACACACAGTCAAGACAGGGGTTCAAGGGAAACGGTAACACAGAAGCCAAGGCTCAAGAGTCCGCAGTCCTAGCTAGCCGAATCGCATGAGAGTCTACAACTTTTTCGTCTTTCAAGCGCTACCTCAAACCGCCAGGTGGCAATATATATATATATATATATATATATATATATATATATATATATATATATATATATATATATATATATATATATATATATATATATATATTGTTACGACGTTTATTTACACAGATGGTAGGATACGCTGGAGATTAGCACACCACAGCGGACAGACCCAGCTTCCTCGTCCTCTTCTCCTTATTCCATCAAACCTCATCTTCCTTCAATAAGGACCGCGGGAAGTGCGTGACACTGCCCCCTTCGCAGACGATGCCCGCCGGGCGAGTCAAGGTTCGTCACGTTGATAGAAGGGCTTCATACGGGCCACGTGGACTACTTGAGTCTTCCGAGAACGACGTCCTTGGGTGGTCACGCGAGAGACTACAAAGTTTACTGCACTGAGGCGTTCCAATACAACGAAAGGGCCAGTATAGTGGTGCAACAGTTTCTGGCACAAGCCGCGCTTACGCAACGGCGTCCAAAGCCACACCAAGTCACCAGGGACATAATTAACATCTTGATGACGCTTGTCGTAGCGTTGCTTGTAGCGTTCTTGGGAGGCTAGAGTGCGAAGTCTAGCGAGTCGACGAGCTTCTTCGGCCAAAGAGAGAGTATGCGCTAGTGAAGTTTCAGCAGGGAGTGAGAAAGGCAGAAACGTGTCCAAAGTGCTTCGCGGAGGTCGTGCATAGAGAAGAAAAAACGGACTGTAGCCTGTCGTTTCGTGCTTAGCAGTGTTAAATGCATATGCTATAAACGGAAGGACTTCATCCTAGTTTTTGTGGCGGGAGTCGACATACATTGCGAGCATGTTGCTAAGCGTCCGATTGGTGCGTTCGGCAAGACCGTTTGTTTGTGGGTGGTAAGGAGTTGAATGGCGAAAATGGGATGAGCAGAGGCGAAGAAGTTCTTCTACAACATCTGCCGTAAACTGTCGGCCACGATCGCTTATTAACACACGAGGAGGCCCATGTCGAAGAATGATGGACCGTAGGAGGAACGCCGAGACATCAGAAGCAGTGGCTGACGGTATAGCAGCAGTTTCACAGTACCGCGTAAGATAGTCTACGCACACTATGACCCAGCGGTTTCCGTTGGAGGAACGGGGAAACGGTCCTAGAAGATCAATTCCCGCCTGTTCGAATGGGGTTCGTGGTGGCGTTATAGGCTGAAGATGACCCGGCGGTGAGCAGGTTGGGTGCTTGAAACGCTGGCACTGGAGGCAGCTGGCCATATAACGTTGAGTAGTTTGACGCATCTTCGGCCAATAAAAACGTTCCTTAGTCCTGTGCAATGTTCTTGCGAAACCCAAGTGTCCAGCTGTGGCATCGTCGTGCATTACCCGAAGAACCTGACACCTAAGACTTGTAGGAACTACCAGAAGAAGCCGCGCACCTACTGACGAGTAGTTCTTCCTGTATAGTACACCGTCACGAATGCAGAATGAGGTCGTAGGGTTCCGGGAACTTGCTGCCTCAAAAAGCGGCGCCAACTCGTTGTCGTGCCGCTGCGCAATCTTGAATTCACCAACATCAGGGAAACTTGTAGAGATAGCAGCTATATATTCATCCAAGACCTCATTGTCGCAATCAGTAGTTTCAAGTGGCAACCGTGACAAGCAGTCAGCATCACCGTGCTTACGACCACTCTTAAAAGACACAGTAAAATTGAACTCTTGAAGGCGCAAAGCCCACCGCGCAAGGCGTCCACAGGGGTCACGAAGGTTTACAAGCCAACATAAGGAATGATGGTCCGTCACAATTTTAAACGTCAAGTCAAGTCATCTTTATTTCAACATCACAAGGATGCTAGGGGCGCAGCCAAAAAGCCTATTAACGGCTTGACGAGGGGCTGCGCCCCTTACAAGAACTTGGTAACTTCGGCGTATGAGTTGACTATGCAATGAAATATAATTTTAACAGAAACAACAGGGCGAAATGGCACTTTCATATAATGTTTAACTAAATACTGTAGAAAAGGCGACATACGATTGTGGCAAGAAAGAAAAAACATACACGCAGTGTGGAAAACATATTTACAGAAATGCACACTTTCAGTGAGGTAATAAAAATAATAGCGTTATCTGCACACTGTAACTATTGAATTGTGTTTAGAAGAAGAGGCAAGGTGTAACTAATGCTCTGCCGTCCGTAATTTGTTCGGGTTTCTGGAATGACGAAATGATTTTTTGTACGAGTGCTGTAATTTTGAGACTTACGTTCAAGTCTGTAGAGTTCCCTGAAGAAGATAGCTGTGTTTATGGCTGTAGTCCTGTAGCGCCTTAATAAAGTTTGTTCATATTGCTGCGGGATAGGAATTATATTCAATTTACAAAAAATCGCTTCTGTTGGTGCGTCTCGAGAAACGTTGACGATGATTCTAAGGGCTCGTTTTTGCAATCTATGAAGCTTGCTAACATTCGAAAAGGTGGTGGTCCCCCAAACCAAAAAGCAGTATCCTATAACAGAAGAAAATAGGGACTGAAAGATGATTTTTTTTACAGATTGCGGTAAGCAATACCGAAGCCTGGAAAGAATACCCACTACCTTAGCTATTTTGATAATCGTAGTATCTACATGTTTATTGCATGATAAATGTTCATTAAAATACACTCCAAGGCTTTTAAATTCCGGGACGAGCTCAATTTTTACCGAACCTAGCCACAGCGATAATCCCAGGAAATCAATGATCCTATTTTTGGGACGGAAAAGCATTGCTTTGGTTTTTTTGGTATTAATTTCCAAGGAGTTAATGGCTGTCCATTCATGGAGGGAGAGCAAACACTGATTCGCCTGCCCAAAGAGATCATATACATTAGTTGATTTAAAAAATAGGCTGGTGTCATCAGCATACATTAAAATGTGCATTTGTTATCTAGACTAGCAACATCATTTATGTAAAGATTAAATAGCAGTGGACCCAATATGCTGCCTTGAGGAACACCAGCTCGTAGAGCCTGTATATCGGAAAGCTGATTGTCAATCTTGACCTGCTGACAACGGAAGGTTAAGTAAGATCGGATTAACTGAAGAAAGACGCCCCGAAAACCGTATATGTCTAGCTTGGCTATTAAAGTCTCATAGTTGATCCGGTCGAACGCTTTTGAAAAATCAACGAATACGCCCAGAACAAGCTCCCTCTTTTCAAATGATTCCAGTATTAATTCTTTCTGCACAAGAAGGGCGCTCTCTGTTGACCTGCCTTCTCTGAAACCATGCTGACATGTAGTTATTACGTTGTGTTTTTTACTAAAGCTAGCAATACATTTAAACATCTCCTTTTCTAGACATTTTGAGAAGACGGGAAGTATCGATATTGGACGATAGTTAGAGAGGTCGTTTCTGTCACCGCTTTTATAGATAACAGAAACCCTAGCCATTTGCATCCGCTTTGGGAATACTCCGTTTTCTAGGCAGATATTGAATATGTACTCTAAAACTTGGCTGATAATATCAATGACATATTTAAAGGGTTGCACCTGGAAGCCATCTATATCACGAGACCTGCTATTACGGAGGGTTGCGAAGTGACTTTGAATCTCATCTGTCGGCGACAGAAACGCAGTTTCAGTGGTACGAAATTTTAGATATTCTGCAGAGCGTTGATCATGAGCACTCCTCACAACTGAAATAAAGTGATCGTTGAAGCGATTGGCCAGCTGCCTTCCGGATAACGCGCAGTCGCCTATTTTGATCGATGTACAAGTTTGGGGGTCTCTTTGAGGGTTTAAGATATTGTTAATTTCCTTCCAAACAAGATCGCTTCGTCTTACTGTATTGGAGTTGAATAGCTTATTCATGTAATCATTCATTGCTTGGCGAAGAAATGATGTTACCTGGTTTCTGAAATTTTTAAAAGCTTTAAGGTCATCGGGAGCTCTTGAAGAAAGGAAACGGCTGTAGAGTTTGTTTTTCTTTGTTATCATTTCGAGGTAGTCTCTGTTGATCCACGGTTTACGAGCTTTCCTTGACTTTTTGCAAGTTCTTTCAGGAAAGCACTCTAAATATATGCTTGTAATTATCTTTATGAAAGTATCATACGCTATATCTGGATCATTAATTTCGTACACGCACTTCCAGGACACTTCCCTAAGTTTGGCTCTGAATAGTTCTAAGGTATCTGGGTTTATCGTTTGGTATGTTTGAACTATTTGCTTCTTTCGTTGACGCTTGTTTGCACGATCAGCAAAGAGAAAAATTGGTAAGTGATCACTCAGTTGAGCACAGATTACACCAGATTGTGTGAATGTACACTGAACATTGGTGATAAAAACATCGATAGATGAGCCTGTATGCATTCTTGTTGGCTCCAAGATGACGTTTCGAAAACCGTTACAATCCAAAACCATATTTAATTCACGCTGTTCATGAGATGAAGTTAAAGAATCTATATTGATGTCGCCACCTAATATCAGGTTCAGCCCATTGTCAGTTATCCAGGACAAAAAATCGTCAAGAAACAAAAGAAAAGAAGACACATTTCCACCGGGAGGACGATAAACCACTGAAAACACATCTGAGCCACAGCGATAAGAAAGTATTTCATAGT
This sequence comes from Amblyomma maculatum, assembly GCF_055883805.1. Classification (NCBI taxonomy): domain Eukaryota; kingdom Metazoa; phylum Arthropoda; class Arachnida; order Ixodida; family Ixodidae; genus Amblyomma; species Amblyomma maculatum. The sequence goes on along the minus strand of NC_139344.1, from coordinate 476,357,990 downwards.
CGTCGACTACCATGGAGAAACGAGGAATAACACAGCCATTAAAGATTTGTTTAATGCACATCCATAAAGATATGACCTAAACCGTTGCACACCGAATACAACAGCTAAGCATTCCTGTTCAGTTACAGTGTAATTACGCTCAGCCTTGCTCAAAGAACGGCTTGCATACGCAACGACGTATTCATCGCCATTGTGGCGCTGTATGAGCACAGCACCAATTCCAACTGCGCTGGCGTCAGTGTGAAGCTCTGTTGGAGCTGATGGACAGAAGTGGCGTAGTACAGGTCCTGGTGTCAAAATAAGCTTTAACTGACGAAAGGCGGAGTCACAATCGGCAGTCCACTTGAAAGGCACATCTTTTTGCAGAAGACAAGTAAGGGGATATGCTAGATCAGCAAACTTCGGAACAAAACGCCGAAAATAGGAGCAAAGCCCCAAAAAACTCCTGAGCTGTTTTAACGATTTCGGCGGTTTAAAACAAGTGACAGCTTCGATCTTTTTCGGATCAGGCCTGATTCCATCCTTGTCTATAAGATGTCCAAGTACCACAGTCTGGCGTTCTCCAAAACGACATTTCTTGGAATTGAGTACCAGACCAGCTTTCTCGATACACTCCAAGACAATCTCTAATCGACTGTTGTGTTCATGAAAAGTTGTCCCGAATATCACTACATCGTCTAAATGACACATACAAATGTGCCACTTCAGCCCGCGCAAAACTGTATCCATGAATCTTTCGAACGTGGCTGGAGCGTTACATAATCCAAACGGCATCACATTAAATTCATACAGCCCGTCTGGGGTGATGAATGCCGCCTTTTCTTTATCTTCCGGGTGCATGGGGATCTGCCAATAGCCTGATCGCAGGTCAACTGAGGAAAAATAGGAGGCGGAATGTAAGCAATCAATGGCGTCATCAATACGTGGCAGGGGATACACGTCCTTCTTGGTAACAGTATTCAAACGTCGATAATCAACACAAAATCGCCATGTGCCATCTTTCTTTTTGACTAGAATCACAGGGGCAGCCCACGGACTAGAAGATTCCTGAATGATGCCCTTATGCAGCATGTCACGAACTTGTTCTTTGATTGTTTGGCGCTCTGATGGGGATACACGATAAGGCTTCTGGCGGATTGGATCAGCAGTTCCTGTATTGATTCGGTGCTGAGTACGGGACATGGGAATCCGTGGTGGCGAGTCCCGAGAGAAATCGAAAGCCGCAGTATGTTTCGCCAGAACTTCCACTAAACTGTGACGGTCACTTGTTGGCAGGGATTTGTTAATCATGGCAAGAAATTTTGTTTCATCTTCTTCTGAGCATACAGTAGGCTGGGAATTGTCTGTGCTGAGCACGGCGACTGATTTAAAAGTGTCTTCGTCAAAGTTGACAAGTTTTAGACCACGTGGTAATACAACAGGTTCGTTAGAGCAGTTAGTCGTCCACAAAGAAGAATGGCCATTCATGACTGAGATGATGCAGCGGGGAATCAGAATACTTTTCTTCGCGTAGTTGAGGGTGAGTGGTTCAACCACAGCGTCGAACGCATCACTGGCAGAGCTGGAACTAACAACTCGTATAAACTCTGCTGACATTGCAGGAATGACTATGTCTTCCGAAACCGAAAGCGTGCTAGGATGGGTCCGCGAATTTTCACGCAAAGCAGATTCAATTCGAGTGCTCACAGAAATGTCTCCATTGCGAAAGTCGAGAGTGGCCCCACATTGCTCCAGAAAATCGAGTCCAAGAATTACGTCATGCGTTGATCGAGTAAGTACTGCGAATTCAGTTCGGAATGTGTGGCCGGCGACAACAAAATTCACGGAACAGACTCCAAGTGGGTTAAGCGGTTCGCCACCAACACCACATAATGTTGTCGTACTATCCCAAGCAAACATAATTTTACGGCCAAGGCAGTTTTTAAAAGCGAGACTTATAATAGAAATAGTTGCACCTGTGTCCAACAACGCCATAGCCCGTACACCGTCCACAAACACTTCAATTCGGTTCTTTAACATCGAAACGGGCAGAGGTATGGGTAAGCTAGAATCATTTGCGACCTCACCTCCATCGGCCGCACTCACTAGTTTCCCGGAGGTGGCGAACGTCGTCGGGGCGAAGGGGATTGTCGTAGGCGCCGAGATGGTGGTGTCAGGCTACGGTCAGAGGCCGGTGATTCGTTTCGGTTCAGCACCATTCTGCGTTCTTGTCGGCTAGCTGTTGATCTGTACTCATTCCGGCGAGGTGTTCTTCTATATGAATCATCATTTTCAGCAGGAAGCCTTGTACGGGAGTTCACCCACTGTCGGCGATACTGCTGGTACGGACGACGGTTGCGGCAAAAGCGGGAAATGTGGCCGATCATCCCACAGGCATAACACACTGGCGGCTCACGTTCATTCGATGAATAAGGTTTGTCGTTGCTTGTAGTAAACGTTTCATGCTCTGGATGTGGTCGACGAGTAGGACGAGAGTGCTCGCTGTTGTAGGCGTTAATGTTGAGAGGCTGGGTGTTCGGGCGATGAGCAGCAGAGCATCGGGTGTCCGAAGGAGACGTAGCAGAGGGATCGTAACAGGTAGAAGATGGGCTGTCAGACGAAGAGGTGCTCCTGTAGACGGGTGTGACGTGGCCCCCAATACCTTGATGCCTCCGAAGCTCTTCGCGGACGATCTGGCGAATTGTATCTGCCAGGCTTGTCGTTTCAGACACATCCACACTAGCGACAGTTGTCACATTAGGCAGCCGACCATACTTCGGAATGATACGGCGTCGCTTCAAAGATTCAAACGTGCGGCAGTGTCGTCTTACATCAGCGGTGGTATTCAAATCGTCCTTGCAGATAAGAAAGTTGTACACGTCCTGCGCTATTCCTTTCAGGAGATGACCCACTCTGTCTTCCTCAGTCATCCGAACATCAACTATTCTGCACAGCTTGAGGACTTCTTCTATGTAAGTTGTGCAGGTCTCCCCCGGTACTTGCGCTCGTTGAGCCAGAGTCTGTTCGGCGCTTTTTTTTCGAGCATCGGCATCACCAAATCCCGCTCTCATTTCTTCCATGAAGCAATCCCAGGTGGTAAGAGATGCTTCATGATTGTCAAACCATGTTAGCGCAGTTTCTTCAAGAAAAAATACCGCATTCGCCAACTTGGTAGTCGCATCCCAGCGGTTGTATTTGCTCACCCGATTGTAGTGGGTGAGCCAGTCATCCACGTCTTCCCCGGGCTTGCCATAGAAGTGCCGGGGTTCCCGATAAGGCTTTGCGGTGGTCGGATGAGCTGCTGGCGTGTGCTGCGTTGAACCATCTGCTTGCGCCATCTCCATCCGAAGGGGGGGTAGCCCAGCAATTCTTCTGCTCCGGCGAAGTAGGAGAGGTTCCGTGGTGATCTGTAGCCCGCAAACTCCACCACACTTGTTACGACGTTTATTTACACAGATGGTAGGATACGCTGGAGATTAGCACACCACAGCGGACAGACCCAGCTTCCTCGTCCTCTTCTCCTTATTCCGCCAAACCTCATCTTCCTTCAATAAGGACCGCGGGAAGTGCGTGACAATATATATATATATATATATATATATATATATATATATATATTGCCGTGTAATTTGTTAGTTTTGTTTCAAGCTTCCTTGTATGCCATTTTATTATTTATGTTGCTTTTGTACTGGGTCACGCACTTTCAAGCTACAGCAGCACTCACTGTTGTGTCTGGCACAGTGGTGCCATGGTTACATTTGCCGTCACGGGCGAAAGGGGGGGGGGGTGTGGAGAGACAGGTGGAAATGTTTATGGCGTGAACATTACCAAGTGCGAGCTGTCGTGGTCAAGTGTAAAATATATAATGTTCATTCATTCATTCATTCATTCATTCATTCATTCATTCATTCATTCATTCATTCATTCATTCATTTTATGGTTAAGGAGACATGAAGCAGTAATCTACTGCTTTTGAGTACTGCAATTACTTTATTTATATTTGCAGTCTTCTGAAAATGAAGCTTCCAGTACAGCACTTGGAAAATATTAGTTGAAATATAGATTGTTGGGATTGTGGTTTTTCAAGCACCAATGAAGAGAAACAGGCCATATATATCTCCTGCTTGCTAACTTCAACTTGAAAATAAACTGGCATCCGACGTACAGACCAAATGGCTAGCCATGTTGAACTGAAATGAGTATAGAACCTCGCTACAGCAAACTCGTGGTTGCATTTCAGGAAAACTTAAGTCCCAGTTCGTCTTCCTAGACGACTGTAATTTTTGTTCACTTTTATAGTAAAAACATTTTTGACAAACCTTTTTTATAGTAAAGTCCGTCTAGCCGCGCCGACGTACTTCCCATGCATTAAATGACATCGCCGCACGCCCGATATACCTATAGAACCGCTAAAGCAGTTTTCTTAAACTGTCTTTACCACTAGGCTAAGCAGCTCTGATAAGAAGCTAACTTTACATAGGCCTTGGTGCTGTGAGGGAAAGGATGTGTAGGAAAAAACAAAAGTAGAGCTGGATACAAACGTGAAAAGAAATAGCGTAGTTCATTCAGAGAATAAAAGGGCAATGAGAAGTAGGGAAGGAATAAAATGGCCAACAATTCGCAGCAATTAATGTGCAGCGCGAAGCGCGAGGCTAGCGGCGGCAAGAAGTGCATGGGGACGCAGCATTTGCTCCTTTGCGGCACTGCACATTTCTCATTTATTGCCTCTTCGATGACACAGCGGAAAGTGATGCTGTACGCATTCTTGCAAGGCTTTGGTTCACACATGACACCAAACTCATTTGTATAAATTTGATCGTTGCATACATGTTAAGAGCTCGAGGTATATATATACTTTCAGGCTGTAAGCAAAAAACCTTATAACTGAAAAAAAGAAAAAAATTGCACAAAAAGACGATATGAAAGAGATATGGAAGGTATTTAGACTTTTTTTATTTATAAAGCAGCAAGACGTATATTGATTAGGCAGTTTAATAGCTGGTGAAAATCGTAACTGCTTACATGGCTTATGGAACAATTCCCAGTTGGTTCCCAAATTCAGTTCCTAATGAGTTCCCATTGGAACCAATGGGGCCTTAGTTTAAACTCAATGGGAACCAACAGGTACCAGCTGGGAATTGTTCCATAACCCAGTAAGACCAGTTATGATTTTCACCAGTATCTGCATGGGATATTATCACAATTACCTTAGCTGATATAGTAAAGACATTTGCTGGTCCGAGTGGCTTTATCATAAAGGGGTTCTAGTACTTATTCAACCTGAATCAATGCTTTTAGGGCCTGCATTATACGAGCTCAGTCAAGAAAGACCCACTGGATATTTTCAACTGCATCCATTTAATTTTCTAACTGGAACCAACGGTGTTTTGGGACAATTACCCATTGCAGTCAATGGGTGAGACCAATTGCACTCTGTGGGTCTAATGGGATGCGCCAATGGTATATACAATGGGTCACACTCATTGCATACAATGGGTCCAATGGAACATACCAAATGGGAAAAATGGAAGACTGACTGACAATTTGCATGAAAACTGGTAATTACATGCTTGATGGAAACCTAGGAGTACAGGGAAGCATACGTCTCGCATAAGAAATGCAATACTGTACAGTTTCACAGATGCATATAACACAAGATCCCATACACCCAGCAAACATACTTCTTCCTACTCTCATGCTGGGGCCAGTCTTGCCATTCGAGTGTAGTTATTTCATTTAATTTTGTAGGTTAGAGGAAGAATTTGGTTTTACAGGTTAAGCTACTCACAGTGTTATATCCGAACCAACTCGTCCAGTTTTCTGTCTTCCAGAAGTTTACTGCTGATAGCTGTTATTATGAATATTGTGTTTGTTTTCTTTGTGAAATATGGAAACGTTCCCATGGATACACTCAGTGCAGTTGTCCAGACCAATTGGACACAGATGGTAAGTCTCACTGTATGCAATGGGTTTTACAAAGTGGGCTAACCAGTTGGCAAAGATTCATCTAACTGAGTAATCATTTAGAACATATATGAACTGACTACTTTGCACAAGTAGTTGCAGGATCCAATTGACCTATCAAATTGCAACCAACTGGAATGAGATTTCCAAATCTAATCAACTGTTCCAAATAGACTTTCCAATGGGTTCCATATGGAATATGAATTCCAACTGGAACCCATTGAGCCCAATTGGGCTGCCCACTGGAAGGAGAATTCTAGTCAGAAAAGAATCGAGTGTGTCATTACCGATTGACATTCCAGTTGGTTCCAATGTTTTTTTTTTACTGGGGCCACTTTAACTCCCTCTTTGCCATCGCACAGATGAATCGTAAGTGTATGATACCTTTTTGTGGTACACTAGCTTCGACGATGACATTTGTTAGCACTACATGTTGACAGAATTTACCAGACAGAATTTTCAACCTCTAGTTGCTTATTTCATCTGGCAGTTTTCTAAATGACATGAAATGAGGAAACGTTTTGGTCATATATAAAAGACGAAAGAATATTTTCCAAGGGCCTTGAAAAGGTTATTCTAAGCCACCTCGACATAGCCAAGCACGATATTTTATCAAAATTTCGGCTTGGCTTTCGAAAGGACAGGTCGATCCGCCATTCTGTGGTTAAAACTTAAGGCTGACAGATTCACTTTTGACATCTTTGTTTTATTTATTATGCGATGTAACTCTTAATAAATTAAATCGTTATGGTGCCCATGCTCTTTTGCAATGATATCTAACCGGCTGAACTCGGTAATTCACGTCAATGGCTATCATTCCAATTTCCGATGCCAGGTGAAAACCTTAACTGGTCTAACTGGTTTAAGGAACAAATTCACAGTTATGATGATGGACTGATTTTTTATGGCGGAAGGGCATCTTTGGCCAAAGAGCGCCAAAACACAAGGTGAAGTGACAACTGAATTTATTAAAATGTCCGAGGTGAGGTGTTTAATGAAGTACTTAAATACGATGGTGTATAGGGCCTAAAAGTTTTTCCGGAGTGTGTAGTCTAAAAGCAGTGGTGTATAGGGCCTAAAAACATTGAGTTAAGGTGTTTAGTGGTCTGAGTAAAACTGAAAGGGTGAGATGTACGTGTTAAAAGAATAAGTTGCCTCAGCAACAATTTCTTTGAAAGAAAGCCATTTAATTAAAAGAAATGGGCTGACGCCCATGTTGATAAATGACTCCGTATAAAAAACCTACTTTTAATAAATATTTAAAAAGTCTTTCTAAAGGAAACATTGGATGATCGCCAAGAAAGAAGGATGGATGTGGCGGTATTTGTTTCGTGTATAATTCAGGGAAGTGACGTCTCCTATGCTGTTCAAGTCTTTGACATTCAATTAAAATATGGAGTACTGTGAGCCGGCAACCACATCTCGAACAACGTGGTGCAGGAGAGTTCGTTAAAAGATATGAATGTGTTGTGTATGTGTGACCGATTCTCATCCTGCACAGAGCAACTTCTTTGAATCTGTTTTGTTTTTCTGTAGTGTATCTGCCTATCCTTGGTTTTATTGTGTCTAGTTTATTCTCCGTTGCCATGTCCCACTCCTCTTGCCATTGTTGTCTGATCGTGTTTTTGATGTGTGGCTTGAGATCCTGATATGATATGTTGTCAGTGTCTGTAGTGTTTCGAAGGGCAGCTGATGCAGCAAGCCTATCTGCTGCCTCGTTTCCTGGTATACAGCGGTGGCCTGGCACCCAACACAGTGTAATATTAAGTTCTAGTTTATGGGCAGACATAAGGGAGTTATAAAGGGAATTCAGGACTGGGTTCTTATTGTGCCACTTTCGAAAGGATAGGGACCTTAAAACACTGAGGGAGTCTGTGTAGATGATCGATGTCTGTATTTTCTTTTCTATATTGTGTCTCACGGCTAGCAGGATTCCATGGCATTCAGCAGTAAATATACTTGTATGTCTGTTCAGTGTTTTTGAAACTAAAAAGTGTGGTCCATGTGCTGCAGAGGACACTTGAGCACACTTCGAAGCATCGGTGTAATATTCATCACAAGTGTACTTCGCCTGAAGTAACATGAAGTGCCGCTGTATGGCAATTGAGGATGCGTGCTTCCCCACTGCAAGAAACGACAGGTCACAATTAACAGCATGCATTTCCCAAGGGGCAATTAAGTCTTTTGGTGAAGTTGTATGAAGGCTGTTAATCGGAACGTCCAGTTGCTCAATATGCGTGGCAACTCTGACTGGATATGGCGGTGTTAGAGATGGTTTTCTTGAGCAGAGTGCTGTGCTAGTTTTGTCAAGGCGGCGACATGGATGGTTCAGTTGGCATAGTACCTTCATAGCATAAGTTACACAAGTAAATTCTCTCCTTCGTTGCAGTGACCATCGGTTCGCCTCGACATAAAGGCTAGCAATTGGGCTAGTTCGAAAAGCGCCCGTAGCGAGTCGAAGGCCGAGGTGGTGCACGGGATCGAGTAATTTTAGTGCAGAGGTTGATGCTGACCCATAGACCATCGAGCCATAGTCTATGCGTGATAGAACTACACTATTCAGAAGGCTCAGAAGGCAGTCGCGATCTGTACCCCATGACCGGTGAGAGAGAATTTTTAGTAGATTCATTGCTTTGAGACACTTCAGTCGCAACTGTTTTATGTGGGCAATGAAGGAGAGTTTTTTGTCAAAAACTACGCCAAGAAGTTTATGTTCCTTTTTAAAGGCAAGGCTCTGACCATTCAGTGTAATGTTGGGGTCAGGTCTGACGCCACGCTGCTTAGAGAAAAGTACACAAACACTTTTTTCAGAGTTAAATTTAAACCCATTGTCATCAGCCCACCTGGACAGTTTGTTAACACCTAGCTGAATCTGTCTTTCACAGATGGGCAAGTTGCAAGATTTGAAGCTTATCTGGATGTCATCAACATATACAGAGCAAGAAATGGTTTTTGGCAACACACTTTTTAAAGAGTTCATTTTGACTATGAAAAGTGTGCAACTGAGAACACCACCTTGAGGGACACCATTTTCCTGTATGTACTTCTTTGAGTATGCATTGCCAACACGAACTTTGAAGGACCGCTCAGACAAGTAACTTCGAATTGTATTCAACATGTTCCCTGTGATGCCAAGAGAGAAGAGGTCGCGGATGATACCATAGCGCCAAGTGGTATCATATGCTTTTTCGAGATCGAAAAAGACAGATAAACAATGCTGTTTATGTACAAAAGCATCCCTTGCATAAGAATCGAATGCAATGAGCTGATCAGCAGTTGACCGCCCAGCTCTAAAACCAGCTTGGTTTGGATGAAGAAGACCATTGTATTCAAGAAAATGTAGGAGGCGGCGATTTACCATTTTTTCAAAAAGCTTGCATAAGCAGCTGGTTAGAGCAATAGGCCGATAACTGGCAGCAAGAGTGGGTTCTTTTCCAGGTTTTAATATCGGGATAATGATTGCTTCCTTCCATGCTTTAGGAAAGCGTCCTGTGGCCCATATTTTATTATACAGGCAAAGTAGGGTTCCAAGCGTGCCCGTATGCAGGTGTTTGAGCATTCCATATGTGACCCTGTCAGGACCTGGTGCTGTGTTCCCACATGTGCCAAGTGCAATCTTCAGCTCCTGCATGGTGAAAGGGCTATTGTACCCTCCTGTGCACGGTCTTTTATCACATATAGGCTTCCTCTCCTCAGTTACCTTGTGCCGCAAAAAAGAATCTGTATAGTGCGCTGAGCTGAATACATATTCGAAGTGTTGTCCTAGTGTGTCTGCTTGGTGTTCAAGAGAGTCCCCACTAGTGCTGACAAGGGGTGTTGGGAGAGTGTTATTTCCTCTGAGTGCTCTTATTCTGTTGTATACTTTGCGAGAATCAGAATAAGAGTTCACAGAAGAAAGGAATGATGACCAGCTTTCTCGCTTGGAGATGCGTCGAACACGTTTGCCATTTGCCTTTGCGCGCTTAAATTCTATTAGGTTTTCAGCCGTAGGGTATCGGCGTAACTTCGACCATGCCTTGTTTTGTGTTTCACGGGCAGTTTTACATTCTGCATTCCACCACGGCCTTCGTTTGTTTCGTGGCTTACTTGATGTTTGTGGAATGTGTTTTTCTGCAGCATCTATAATGTGCAGCGTGATCAAGAGTTGAGATTCGTCAACGCCTAAACCAGTAACTGATGAACAGGGCAGAGCTGAGTGTTCCCTGAACATCTCCCAGTTGGCCACATATTATTTAAATTTCCTGGGACTAGATGCATTTACATTTTTATTGCCTGTGTACTTCACAGAGATGGGAAAATGGTCGCTTCCATATAGATTGTCAATAACAACCCACTCTGTAGCTGCCAAGAGCATCGGAGAGCCAATGGCTAAGTCAATGGCTGTGTACGTATTATGAGCTGAGCTGTAGTATGTTGGCTGTTTTGAGTTGAGTAAACATGATCCTGAGGAGAACAAGAACTTTTCAATTAGTGCACCTCGGAAGTCCGTTCTTGTACATCCCCATAATGGGTGGTGGGCATTAAAGTCTCCGACCAGCAGCCATGGTTCTGGGAGTTGGTCAATCAGCTTTTCAAAATTTTTGTTGCATAGCCTATGATCTGGCGGAACATACAGCGAACATACCGTTGTTATTTTTCCGAATATTAAGGCTTGTATTGCCACTGCCTCTAAGTCTGTGTTAATCGGGATGTTTCGACAAGCGATTGAATTTTGTGTTATAATGGCAACGCCACCGGAGGGGTGAGTACTGCCTTGCCTATCTTTCCTGAATATACTAAACTGCTTGAGAAAACTTGTGTCTGTTGGTTTCAGATGCGTTTCTTGCAGACAAACTATGTTTGGTTGGTGTTCGGCGAGGATTTCATATACGTCATCCAGATTTTTTAGGAGTCCTCGACAGTTCCAATAAATGATACTCTCGGTAGCCATTTTGGTAGGTGTGGAAAGAATATAGAGTAGGGTTAGGACTCGCCGCCCTTATCAGGGGGCTTAACTGGAGTATGTTTTTTTGATTTGAGACGGTCCAGCAGGTCCCGCCTCTCATTGGCGGACTCCCTAGGCGCCGCTGACGCTGCGGAGTCCGTGCTCACCTCCATCGCCTTTGGTGAAGGCATGGAGGCAGGAGGTTTTTCAAGAGGAACAAGGTCCCTCTCAGATGTCTTTGGTGTCCCGGACGTCTGGGGGAAAGTGACCTCCGGGATTGCAAAGATTGGTGCAGCCGGTGGCTGCTTAGTGAGGAGCCGTGGTGGGAGCACGTCAGCAGCATTGCACTGCGTGCCCACCGTTACTAGACGCGACCTGGCCCCTCTGCGGGCTGCGTTAGCATAGGGAGCGGAGGAAAGCATTCTGTTCTTTTTTCGGGCCTTTCCGTATGTTATCTTCTCAGTTATCTGTATATTGATTACTTCTTTTTCGGCCTGAAAGGCTGCACAGGACCGTGAGTATGCAGGGTGGGTGCCCTCACAGTTCACACATTTGTAGTCAGTTGCACTGCATTTATCGGTTGCATGGTCATGCGCGCTGCATTTTGCACAGGTAAGGCGTCCTCGACATGTCTGGCTACCATGCCCGTACCGCTGACACTTGAAGCACCTGCGGAGGCTTGTTATGTACGGGCTAACTTTGCATCGGACGAATTTCACATTGATAAATTCAGGAAGTGTGCTCCGGTTGAAGGTGAGAACAATATGTTTCGTTTTTATTTCTTCGTTCTTTCGCCTGATTGTTATTCTTCGTACTGCTGTTACACTTTGGTTCTGTAGGCCCTCAAGGAGATCTGATTCTGTTTCGTTTAGGAGGTCTCGCTCAGAGACAACTCCCTGGCAGCTGTTAAGACTGCGGTGGGGTGATACCTGAACGTCAAGGTGAGCAAACGTTTTTGTTATGAGAAGGTTGTCAGATTGACTTTTGTCTGATACCTCTATTAGCAGGTCACCAGATCCTAGTTTTTTCGCTTTGTAGTTTGCCCCAATGATGGCCTTCAGAGAGTTGGCAATCAGAAAGACTGACAGTTCATTTACTGGTTGAGATTCGGTTACAGAGTGCAAGACAAGAAATTTTGGAAAGTTCTCAGTTGGTGTACTGATTTTTTGCGTCACTTCGGTGCGACTCCTTTTCGGGGGTCGATCAGGTTTTTTTAAAGGTAGTTTTTCCATGCAGTATGGATTGTTTTAAGGGGTCCTAATATATGTCGCCTCTGGTTCACCCTTATACGCAGAGGAAGGTCCCGGAGCCCCTCGCCTGGTGGACAGGCGAGGAGCCCATCGGCCGAGGCTTGACCATGGCCTCAACCGCCACCGTTCAACGTTTCTTCCCTTCACCTCTCAACCTATCGCCACGGTACGGATTACAGCTTCGGTATAGGGGCTCAGGGTCCGTGGTGGCACCAAGCACCAACACATAGTTTACACAAGGTGCCCTTGCGGGCTACAAATTCACAGTTAATCGCAGTTGAATTACAGTTGGGGATCCATTGTTATCCAACTGGGATGAACTGGAAATTTGTTCCATAAGCCAGTTAGATTGATTTGCGCCTATGTTCTACATGGCAGCATTCTTGAGCTGTTCTTAAATCTAATTTATACATAAATGATCTCATGCATCAAATTGTTTGTTTTTTAGCTCAACTAATAAAATTAATATATTTGAAATGGCTAACTGTGAACTGTAAGAACTACTCCAACTGCCAAATAAACGGCCTAAAAATTGATGAAACTAAAATCGAAGGAATTTCATTTGCACCTAAAAACAAACGTTTCCCCAAGCCTCAATTTAAAATTAAGAAGTCATGAAATAAACGTTGTGATACAGCATAAAATATCCTAGGTGTATATTCTCAAGTCAGCTGACATGGGATAGTCATATTGAGCAGGTATCCAAAAGACTGTCCTGTGTTGTAGGTATGCCCTCTTTCAGACTCAGTATCAAGTTTACCATGTCATATTCTGTTCCCACCTTAACTATTGCATGATGTTATGGAAGGCAACTACTAAAAAAAAAGACGACATGTACTTCTGCCTCTAGAAAAAAAAAAGGGCTGTTTGTTGCATAAACAATATGTACTGTCAAGCTTAAAGAGAGCTAATCTTTCAGCATCAAATTGTCTATCTATATTATGTCTTTATAATTTATAACTACCATCTTTTTATCACTTGCACTTTGATAACGAAAAATGTCACCAGTTTAATAACCCAATCAGGGGCAACATTGTTTTAATATTTTGTACCTGTGAAAAAGGGATGATTTGAAATTGCCAAACTAATTACCTCCTTCAGTCATCTAACTTGCACAGTGCTGGTTCTACTAAATTATGTATTTTTCCGAAATCAACCATGTGAGTGACAAAGTTTTGTGTTCAATATTTCTAGAGGGACCTGTGTTTCCTGTTTTACTGTGCAATGCTTGGTCCTCGTTCATTGAGCCTATCGATGGGAATTTCGTGTGCGTTTTGCTGTTATTTTAGGAATAGTATTGTTGAATATTGGCGGTAGTTTGGTTCATCTTTCATTTATATGCATACACTCAAAAAGGCTGAATTTCTTTGTTAGAAACTTCTTGTTTGAACTTTTGATAATTCTGTCACTGTAACCTCCCTTACCTTGTCCTTAAACTGTCTTTGCAGCTTTTTGTCGGGGACTTCGTAAATGAAATGCTCAGCATAAATTAGATGAATTGAATTAAAATGATATGAATTACAGCTGGGCGTTTGAACGGGAAATCACTTATTTCCAGCTGGAAACCATATTCCTGCCAGAATGACAGAGTTTTCAAGCTCGATTATTCAAGTGGAGAACCTGTCCATCTGGAATGTAGTTTTGTTTCCAGATGGATTTACATCTCCAGTCAAACAGCCAAACAATTTTTAGCTAGAGTGACTCCAACAAGTTATATAGTGACATATATATGATCCTGCACAACACTAAATAACATATACAACTCGGTGCGCTCGCGTCGATACCAGGCATGGAGCCAAGCATATAATAACCAGGCCATAATTAAGAGGTGCTATATAGTACTTGGTTTTATATGCTAGTGTACTGATTGTGTTTGTGTGATATTATGTAGATATGTTAACGTAATTGCTGAATGTCAGACCAGGTGGTTCATATGAGTGGATGAAAATGAGTAGCCGGAGCCCTCTCCTTTATTGTTCACGTAAATAAAAAAAAGAATGCCCCATGGGGCAGTGATGAATGGGTAGTAAGCAAACCTTTTTAACAAAATACTCTATCTGTGCATGTGCTCTGTCGCAGGCAGAATTTAAGAGATTTAGTTGCAGAGTACTGTTATTAAATATATCTTTGCAGTAAGACAGAGGGGGAAAATTCTTCAACCCACTGCTTCAGGTATATTTTAATTAAGTTGTCTTATAGTCATTATTGAAAAAGTACATAACAATGTAGAGACGACTATATCAAAGGGATTTTGCTTTGTAATGTTAAATAATGTTTATAATACAACATAAGGATATTATTGATAATTGATAACAACATAATAATTATAACATTGAAAATATCAGCTAATTACTTATGTAAAACAAACTATATTACAACTTTATATTAATATTATTTATTATTTTATTTCTAATGTTGCTACCTAGCTGAAGAATTATTTGGCAATTGCTGACTTGCTTCTTGTTCATTGTTTATTGGCATAGATGTATCTATGAGCGGAAACAGGTCTTGTCATCACCTTTGCATGCTGTTCATTCTGCGGGCAAGCCCTTTACAATAACATAACCAATAAATGTGCAGCAATCGCGTCCATTGAGCTAAATTGTAGAATAAATTGTAGAATTAATTTTCAACGTGGATCTTTTTTATCACATTAACCGATGCCTATCACTGCTTTCCCGCCTTACGCCCACAATGCAGCATGGCAGCCAGTGAAGAGGATATCAGGTACTTTTTTTTTTTAAATATCATAATGGGTGGGCTTTACAGTAACATAAGTTGACATGCAGAGAAGCCCCCTGTTTGTATACTGAAGACGTCCTTGCATTCCATCATTCTACAGTATTCCTTTTTTTTCTCTTTCAAAAACAGCGTACCTGGAAAATCATTGAGATGGGGCACTAAGTAAATATTTTCCAGCGCTTCAAAATTCGGCAGATATAATATGTGCCGCGTGACTACAGTTCAACCAGCATACATTAAACAAAGATTTTAGTTTTTGATTATTATTTTGCATGATCACCACAGCTCGTTTCGTAATATATTCCACCAGCTGTTATGCCCAAATGCGAGCACCCTGTTCTTTCTGTGGTATATATGTGTCAATTGTATATATGGCACATATGATAACTGGCCGCGCGCACTATCGCGACCCTTGTGTGATTCGCATTTCATATAACCTAGAATTGCTTACACGGAGGCTCTACGGCGCGTGTGTTGTGTATCTTCTCCTGTGTTTGTGTTTTTTGCGCCACATATCTGAATATGATCCAGCACCAACTAGCCCCTCAAGCCGTTATTTTGAGATTCTACAGATAACATTGTCAGGCATGCGCACAGAAGAGGAGAAGGAAGTGCAAAAAGAGGCTCTCCGGAATAGAGGAAGAAGAAGAAGCTCACCATCTGTTAGCACATCAGGCTAAGGTGCAGAATCACTCTGTAAATAAACCTTAACAATATATAGCCACGCTTCGGCGTAGTTTCGTTGGATGTTCCGTTCACTGCAATTATCTGAGGCACTCGAAGTTGTATACTATCTCGTGTATAGTGTTCTCGTGTCTCCCAGGCCGCGTCGTCTGCCATCTCAGCTGCAGCCATGGATGATATAACAGAATCAGCAGGCGAAAACTAAAACACAGCATCTATGCGGAACTTTATAGAACCTGAAATTAAATTTTTAAGCACAATATTTTCATTTTCGGTTGCTTTCTTTTTTTTTTTTCGTCAACAAATGGTACAGTGCGGCACTGCTGCAATCTACTTTCACTGCGGGACGTATTACAAATGGCGGCGCACTGTAGTTATAGAGGCTAGTCAAAAGTCTCTTTCCAGGGACCATAATACTTCATTGAGAACACTTCCCGAATTGACTGTTTTGGTAAGGCTCTCTTAGCATTACTGAAGTTTATATAAAAAGAATTACAGTGTATTTATGCATGTCATTTATCATAAAATTTGCGCATAGATACTTCAATCATTTGTGATCTTGGAAACTAAGAGGTACGGTATCCTCACGTCGTTGGGATACAAGCAGGACAGTGTGTGTACTTGTGAGGTTTGTGTACAATGCGAGTTGCTTACAGCCCCTTCGGTCACGTCTTCTCCAAGTGTGCAGTTTTGTACTTACAGTAGTGCGTAGTACATGTTAATTTGGCGCGGTAGCAACCCGTATAGCTACTCGCTGTTGCAGTATTTTTTTATGTTGCTTTCCCGAGAACTGGCCCTCATATGTAAGTGCATCGTTGTTGCTTTCGGCTGTTTTGCCCCCCCTTCCCCCCCCCCCCTCTGCTTTTGCACTTATGCACAGCCTGCCTGTATGCTAGCACACCGTTTGTTGTGTGCGATTCGCCCCTCTGTACCCGCGCACTACAGAGAAGCACCAGGGCAGATGACCACTGTATTTTAGTTCATGTCATGGGCCGCCGGGACTTCATGTTCTGCCTTGTTGTTCATGCTTACACTTTAGTTAACTGTTAATTCGTAAAATATAAACAAAGGTTAACTTTTCTCATATAGCTGTAAATATTTCGTCATACTGTCCAGGATGCCAAATGAGTTGTTGGAATCTCAGGATGACGCTAGACATATATTGACCCTTGTTTACCCTTTTGTGCTGTGCTACTACCACAAATTCTGAACAGAACTAGTCAATTCAGTTTCTCTTGCTGTCCAAAAGAACCTAAATATACTTTCTTCACCAGTTTAAAAGCACTTCTGCTTGTGTTGTCTCACATATGTTCTGTTTTCACCCAGAACCTCTCCACCTTCCCCGGTACTTTAAGAAATAAAAGTAGTCACTGAGCCCAGCTTAACTGTTGTTTGCTATTTTCGCTAGAAACACATGACCCTGCTCGTTCATGTCATGGGCACGGTTAATGCAGACTTTGTAGAGTATGCTTTTCTTATCTGCAATATTTGGGCATTTTGAAAGCATATTCATCACTGCTCGTAGCGGGCATGCCCATGTGGACGAAAATACTGACTCTTCTAGAAATGAGCCCCGCCTTGGCTAAAGTGTCATGAGATCAATTGCGGTTGATGTTGGGATTTGAGTCACAAGTGCTGACTCTGTAACTAAAAAGGTCTCGAATTCAACCTGGAAGGGCGTTCTTACAGATCTCTTAACTGTGGACTTGTACTATTTCAAAAACATGAAAAAATACAGATCAAAACAGGATTGCTGTGCTGGGTTTGATTACTGGATAGTAGGTACACCAATTTTGCAATAGTCCATGTGCCTGGTACATTGTCACAAAAATGCACACAAAGAGACATATATATTACTTCGGTTGTTTTTATTCTAAAAGTCTTGTGAGCTTGAAAAATACTTCATGCTGACAAAGGTATGCTCTCTGTGCGAGTTCAAAGTGTTGTGGTGGTACCTGCTGACCAGAAGGTCAAAAGACATGCACAGAGAGAGACTATTGAAGAACAGAGATTTTAGCCGGCGTTTAAATTTCGCTGACATGCTACTGTGTGTTCTTGATTCTTATAGCGCTGACGAAACACCACAGGAAGAAAGACACAAAAGGACAGAAACGCAACTTCCAACCCAGGCACTCTTTTATAATCTCTGGTCTGCAGGAATGTGCGATAGCCACCACACTAAATCAGAAAAAAAGAGTAACGCTAGGCAGGATTGAACCAGTTCAATCATGCCAAACACATGGGTGAAAGGCAGGTCGCATGGATAAAGACAAGCAACAAGAAAATGATAAAGGCGAGCAACCACAACAGATTAAAAACCGAAGATGACATGAGAGAGAGAAGTCAAAGATAAAAGCATAAAACTCAAACGGTGGATGGCAGCGTGTAAAAGGCGCCTAAAATCATTAAAAAATGAAAACAGTGAAAAGAACTACACATATCCTTCCAAAAAACAGAGTTCGTTTTTAGAAAGGAGTATAGAGGCGTGCTAACGCACTTGTCTTTTCTTTGATGAACGTAAAAAGCCTCAATAACTTCTCTTTGTCTTGTCCTGTGCCTTGGATAGAAAATTGGTTTCCTTAAACTTGGGACGGCAAATTTCACAGCGGCTACAATGTATAGCAAGGTTACCTCCTGTCTTGTTCTTTATAGTCACATTGTGCCTTCGAGCCAGCTCATTGAAACATTTCCCCGTCTGTCCCACATAAACCTTGCCACAGGTCAACGGAATCTCGTACATCACCTTGCCGGTGCACTGGGTGAACATGTTATGATGCTTTACAGTGCAGGCCTCGTTGAAACGCTTTCCTGACACCATCGGGGAATAATGCTTGCCAGCTTGCAGGGAGCTGAAAAGATTAGCTGTACACCGTGCCTGGCTGCCACTTTTTTCAAATTGTGCGAGAGACCGTGCAGATAGGGAGTAACCTGCACAGGTTTCTTTCCGGCCTCTCGTTTGTTGCCTGGCTTCTTGATTCTCTGAAGAAGGCTTTCGGACACGCTGATTACCATATGCACAGGGTAGCCTGCAGAAAGGATTCTTCCAGTCTGATACTGGAAGCTTTCATCCATCTTGTGCGGGCAAGATTTATCTAGGGCAGATCTTAGGCAAAGTGAATCTATGCCACGCTTTATTATCTTTGAGTGGGAGCTATCATAAGCTAAAAGAGCCTTCTTTGAGCCAGGCTGATACATCCAACACACGTGTGTGTTGGCGAAGGAAAGTTTCAGGTCCAGAAATTGAAGGCAACCTTTATCCACTAATTCATGCGTAAATTTCAATCCAGTCGAGGTAGAATTAAAGAACTCAGGGTCTGCATGATAAAAGTATTAGCATCACTGTGGGTAGGTACATTAAGAAGCACAAGATAGTCATCTACATATCTAAATATTCGAGAGACTGCCGAGTTGCACAAACAAGCTTCTAGTCGCCGAACAAAAGCAGCCAGGAAAATTTTGCACAAGACCGGAGCGACTGACGAACCAATGCAGATGCCTTGCCTCTGCACGATAACTTTGTCTTGGAAATAAACAGCTGTGAAATTCAGATAGAACAGTAGCAGGTCTAAGAAATTCCCTATTGTGATCCCCACTTCATTTTGAAATATAAAGTCCCCATAGTCTTCTAAATGCTCTCGAACAGATACAAACAGGCCCTCATGGGGCACAGAGTAAAAAAGGTCCTCTATGTCAATGGAGAACCCTGTGCTGGCTGCGAAGTCGCCTTTTTCCAAGACGTGCACCACCTCTCGAGCTACAGACATGGTAGGGATCCCGGCCTGCTATTCTGTACAAATGGCGTCGCAGAAAATCACTGACTGCTCTCTGCCAGGTATCCCTTTCGGACACAATGGCTCGTGGGGGGCATACAGGTTGTGCATGCCCTCTGTACTCCTTTCTAAAGATGAACTCTGCTTTTTGGAAGGATATGTGTAGTTCTTGTCACCGTTTTCTTTTTTTAATGATTTTAGGCGCCTTTTACACGCTGTCATCCACCGTTTGAGTTTTATGCTTTTATCTTTGACTTCTTTCTCTCATGTCATCTTCGGTTTTTTAATCTCTTGTGGTTGCTCGCCTTTATCATTTTCTTGTTGCTTGTCTTTATTCATGCGACCTGCCGTTCACCCATCTGTTTTGTCATGATTAAACTGGATCAATCCTGCCTAGTGTTAATGTTTTTTGCTGATTGATTGTGGTCGTTATCGCACATTCCTGCAGACCAGAGATTATAAAAGAGTGCCTGGGTTCTATTTCTGCTCATTAAAGTTGGAACTTGCGCTTCTGTCCTTTTGTGTCTTTCTTCCTGTGGTGTTCCTTCAGCGCTATAAAAATCAAGATCATGTACCAACTAACCCGTCAAAAAGTCCTGCTGCAGCATATTTCTTCTACTACGGGTTCTTTACTCTCTATACAATCCAGGCAAGCAGCTGCTCATGTGTGTGTGAACTTAATCGCCGCCACAACCTGCCGCTCTGGAATTTTGTCTTTCCACTTGAAGCAAAAGCAAGTACCTTGGGAAATCCAACTGCTCTTCGGTGCCGTCCGGTCTTCATGGGGTCACACCAGGAGGATCTGTAAGGTTCTGAAGTCCGAAGCCTGGCTACAAGTACGATGCTACTACGATTGGCTTCGCATCTTGTTATATGAAGGGACCAACAACGTCCTGGCCGACACCCTCTTTAAAGGCTACAAGAGGCAGGCAGCTCAAGCTACCAAATTTTTGTGGCAGACTGCGAGGCTGTCGCTTCCGCCAAAAGAACGGCCAAGTAAGTGTATGAACCCTGTCACTACCCTCGGTGAAGTGCATCTGCCAAGCGAAATCAAGACCATCTTGGAAAAGGGTCCCAAACCTAGTTATGAACCTCAGGTGAATAGACCAAGCAACGGTACTAAACGTAGGCCACCGTACCAAAGACAAGGACAAGGATCGTGTCATAGGAGAGGGATTTGCATGCCCCCAAAAATCATTAAGTTCGCTGCCTTCCAAGAAACCACCGCTGAAAAGGATTGTCGATTTTATGAAAGCGTCCGACCTTACTGTTCTGGAGGCTGACAAAGAAGGCGGCTTTGTTGTCATGAAAAATGGTGTCTTTAAGGAAAAGGCTACCGAAGCGATTTAGGAAAATTTCAGACCTATCAACTTTCGACCTGCTAAGCAGAAACGTGCTGCACAAAAGCTACTTGCCCGGATGAACCTCAATTCATTGGCCAGTGCAGTCAAGGAGGCCAAGACAGGAAGCCTGGATATTTTCTTTTCAGGCAAGACGCACAAGCCTGCATGCCCCTTACGAGCCATTGTGTCCGAAAGGGATACCTGACAGGGAGCAGTCAGTGATTTTCTGCGACGCCATTTGGACAGAATAACAGGCCGGGATGCCTACCGTGTCCGTAGCTGAAGAGAGGTGGTGCACGTCTTGGAAAAAGGCGACTTCGCAGCCAGCACAGGGTTCTCCATTGACATAGAGGACCTTTTTTACTCTGTGCCCCATGAGGGCCTGTTTGTATCTGTTCGAGAGCATTTGGAAGACTATGGGGAAGGTATGTTTCAAAATGAAGTGGGGATCACAATAGGGAATTTCTTAGACCTGATACTGTTCTATCTGAATTCCACAGCTGTTTATTTCCAAGACAAAGTGTTCGTGCAGAGGCGAGGCATCTGCATTGGTTCGTCAGTCGCTCCGGTCTAGTGCGAAATTTTCCTGGCTGCTTTTGTTCGGCGACTAGAAGCATGTTTGTGCAACTCGGCAGTCTCTCGAATATTTAGATATGTAGATGACTATCTTGTGCTTCTTAATGTACCTGCCCACAGTGACGCTAATACTTTTATCGCGCAGACCCTGAGTTCTTTTAATTCTAGCTCGACTGGATTGAAATTGACGCATGAATTAGTAGATAATGGTTGCCTTCAATTTCTGGACCTGAAACTTTCCTTCGCCAACACACACGTGTGTTGGATGTATCAGCCTGGCTCAAAGAAGGCTCTTTTAGCTTATGATAGCTCCAACTCAAATATAATAAAGCATGGCATAGTTTCACTTTGCCTAAGATCTGCCCTAGATAAATCTTGCCCGCACAAGATGGATGAAAGCTTCCAGCATCACACTGGAAGAATCCTTTCTGCAGGCTACCCTGTGCATATGGTAACCAGCGTGTCCGAAAGCCTACTTCAAAGAATCAAGAAGCCAGGCGACAAACGAGAGGCCGGAAAGAAACCTGTGCAGGTTAATCCCTATCTGCACGGTCTCTCGCACAATTTGAAAAAAGTGGCAGCCAGGCATGGTGTACAGCTAATCTTTTCAGCTCCCTGCATGCTGGCAAGCATTTGCCCGATGGTTTCAGGAAAGCGTTTCAAGGAGGCCTGTACTGTAAAGCATCAAAACATGTTCACCCAGTGCACCGGCAAGGTGGTGTACGAGATTCCGTTGACCTGTGGCAAGGTTTATGGGGGACAGACGGGGAAAGGTTTCAATGAGCGGGCTCGAAGGCACAATGTGACTATAAAGAACAAGACAGGAGGTAACCTTGCTATACATTGTAGCCGCTGTGAAAATTGCCGTCCCAAGTTTCATGAAACCAAGTTTCTAGCCAAGGCACAGGACAAGACAGAAAGAGAAGTTATTGAGACTTTTTACATTCATCAAAGAAAAGACAAGTGCGTTAGCACGCCCTCTATACTCCTTTCTAAAGACGAACTCTGCTTTTTGGAAGGATATGTGTAGTTCTTTTCACCGTTTTCTTTTTTTTAATGATTGTAGGCGCCTTTTACACGCTGCCATCCACCGTTTGAGTTTTATGCTTTTATCTTTGACTTCTCTCTCTCATGTCATCTTCGGTTTTTAATCTGTTGTGGTTGCTCGCCTTTATCATTTTCTTGTTGCTTGTCTTTATCCATGCGACCTGCCTTTCACCCATGTGTTTGGCATGATTGAACTGGTTCAATCCTGCCTAGCGTTACTCTTTTTTTTTTCTGATTTAGTGTGGTGGTTATCGCACATTCCTGCAGACCAGAGATTATAAAAGAGTGCCTGGGTTCCTTTTCTGCTCATTAAAGTTGGAAGTTGCGCTTCTGTCCTTTTGTGTCTTTCTTCCTGTGGTGTTTCTTCAGAGCTATAAAAATCAAGATCATGTACCAACTTACCCGTCGAAAAGTCCTGCTGATACTGTGTGTAGGAAGGGGAATTCGAGAGGTAAAGATGTAAAAAGAATTCTGAGGAGATTAAAAGAAATGAAGGGGGAGATAAAATGCGGCCATTAAGTGTGTTCTAAGGTGCATCGTGGAGTAATGGTATAAAATTAAATGATGAAATGCATAGTCCGATAAATGTGCTTATAGAGTTCATAGCGTGAAAAATGCCGAAGGGTGAACTTAGTTTGTCTAAAAGTCCAATGTCTTTCAAATACGTAAATAAAAAGTTCATTGCGAGTCTCTGTTGCCTAGGGCAGGCTAAGGCACCTAAAACAATGCCCATTGTTAAAGGCACTGGGGAGAGCTCTTCCATGCTATGTTCGTAGTATGCACGGTCATCAGCGTACGCAGGACACTCAAAAGACATGCACATGTTTATTCAAAGCTTTAGGCACTAAAAAAATATAACTGCTTGGAAGTGTGCTTCCTGTCGTAGCAGTATGCGCACACATGCATGTCCTTTTAAGAACCAACTGGCAGTTAATTCACTGCCAGTAGATTATTATACCTACAGCTGTATGCGCTCACATATTGCTTTCTGATAGGGGACACATTTCTGAATTTTGTATTTGGGGCAGACTTTTTTTGGATCGCAGCTTTAATTAGATTTGATTTTGATTTGTTTTTTTTTGGGCAGCTTATTTTCTGTGATTCATTTAACTTTCTTTTCAGTCGTATAATGTGCTACTCCTGTGTGGGTAAAGAAATATCAATTGGGGTTTACTTCATTAGTTAATAGGCTTAACGTCTCAAAGCAATTCAGGCTATGAGAGACGCCACAGTAGAATGGTCCAGAAATTTCAACAACCTGGGTTTTATAACGTGCACTGACATCGCACAACTCAAGGGCGCCTTGCTTTACCCATCGCAAAAGGGGTCGCCGTGGCATGAAACTAAGGGTCTACCTAAGTTTTTTGTGAGCCCAAGTATTCAATGTAAGTGCATGTAATGAAAAAATGGTCATACTTAGATCTGTACTCTAATAAAGAGATGCTGGTCTTTTGCTGTTATATACATCTGAAAAAAATTAAAGGTTTGATGTGGGAAATTTATAAAGCAAGTAAGAACACTAGTTTGGCGTAGCCTATTTTGATATACGTGATATACGTTGTATGTAGATGACTTTGTATCTTCTTGCCTGCTGTTCCTTGCATCGCTTGGCGCATGTTTCTCGGCATTTGACAACTGCCACAAAGGACTAGGCCTGCTTTCTTGAAGCAGACTGAAGATTAGGACAGTTTACATGGTTAAACCACATGAGAAAAATGTTGCTGCTGACGTCACATGCACATTTAATGCAAGCAAACACAAAGACAGGTAATTTTAAGACAGATGATGTCACAGAAATAGCCGAAAAGTGGCCAGCCATGCCACCTGCCAGAGGCATGCTGCGAGGTGGGCTGTAATGTATGCTGCTCAAGCTGCCAGGAGTGACATAGAAGCTCAACTTTAACCAAGCCGTATGAATGTGCTTGTGTGACCTAGGGTAGCATGTTTAGCCTGGGACCCAAGAGTCCTAGAAGGCGATTCTGATCTCACCCTCCCATCTCAATTGCGAAGCTAAAGTTAGCAGCACATGCCGACTGAACCGTGACACGCGGTCTTATGACGTCACAGGAGTCACCTGTTCATGTCACCTGCCAACTGCAAGAGGCATCCTCAAATAGTTGAAGACAAAGGCCACTGCATCAGACATACCTCACATCTTTTTTATTTACCCCATGCTGTATAGCTTTTGCAGTAAATTTGAATTTGGCATAATGGTTTTGCTTTTTCTTAGTTATTGAAAAGTCCTACCTTTGTTAAGAAATGAAGGTGCCATTTAAAAGCACTTTATAAATCAGAATGTTGTATATAATAGGTTACAATGGTTTGGCTCTTTTATGAGGCACAAACAGCCCAAAGCTCAAGATGTAAGGTAAGGATGGGTCTTGTCTATTTCCCTGAGAAACTTTGGCAGCTTCACAAGCTCCCCATTGGGCAGCTTGACTGCGCACCTCAAAGCATGGAGTCTTGACCAACCATGCAGGTAACCTGCATGCAACAAGTGTGGTACGAAAGCTTTAGTAAAAGTTCACGAGGAATCTGTGCTTGGCTTACTGACTACTGCTGTCAAGCCTTATGGGCCACAATGTCATGCAAAAGGTGCTGTCACAGATACCAAAGCCAAGGGAGTAAGTAGACTGGGCGTTGCGACAAAAGCAAGCATTTTTGAAGAGTAGCTAAATCATAGGAAGTGGCAGGAAACTCTATTCCCTGCTCTTGCAGAGAATCAGGGATGCCATCATGGTACTCTCGGTGGGGTGGCACAAAGAAAAAATGGGAGACAGTACTGCATCTTTATAAACATATTTCAAAAAACAAAACAAAAAACAATTGTAACGAGAGCTTCACATGCTTACCAGGAAAGAGGCATTATATAAAAGTGTTCTTTCTGTCAGGGCCCGAAAGGGGCTATTGGATAGCTTTGTAGATGGTGTCCGCCTGCCACCCTCTCTCGCCTTCCTTTGCCACAGTCGTTGCATACAGTGCATTAGGAGTGCGCAGAACTGTTTAAGCTTTGCAACCTGTCACCAAAGTTGCAAGGTCACTTGACTGGGTGGCAGCAGTGTCCTGAGCACTGCATGGGCGAGAGATGGCCTTAGAGCTTGGGTTTAAAGTTGCGGCCCCATACGCAGAGGCCCCGCAGGGGTGGCGCAGTGGTTGCGGCACTCGACTACTGTTCCCATGGACGCGGGATCGAATCACAGCTCGGCGGCCGCTTTTCGATGGAGGCGAAAAGCAAGGCGCCCGTGTGCTGCGTGATGTCAGTGCACGTTAAAGAACCCCAGGTGGTCGAAATTTCCGGAGTCCTCCACTACGGCGTCTCTAATAGCCTAAGTTTCTTTGGGACGTTAAACTCCACCAACCAGCCAACCAGCCAACCAGCCAACCGACCGACCGACCGACCGACCGACCGACCGACCGACCGACCGACCGACCGACCGACCGACCGACCGATCGACCGACCGACCGACCGACCGACCGACCGACCGACCGACCAACCAACCAACCGACCAACCAACCAGCCAACCAGCCAGCCAGCCAGCCAGCCAGCCAGCCAGCCAACCGACCGACCGACCGACCGACCGACCGACCGACCGACCAACCGACCGACCAACCAACCAATCAACCAGCCAACCAGCCAGCCAGCCAGCCAGCCAGCCAGCCAGCCAGCCAGCCGACCGACCGACCGACCGACCGACCGACCGACCGACCGACCGACCGACCGACCGACCGACCGACCGACCGACCGACCGACCGACCGACCGACCGACCGACCGACCGACCGACCGACCGACCGACCGACCGACCAACCAACCAACCAACCAACCAACCAACCAACCAACCAACCAACCAACCAACCAACCAACCCACCAACCAACCATACGCAGTTTCATGCCTCTTTATATGGGGTGTTATGGCGCATAAGCAACTGTGGCTATCATGCATCAAACACAAACGTCTGGGCTTTTGATTCATTATTGTCCAGTGAAGTACACTTAGGGTGTTACAGCAGAGACATGGATGAAATAAACTATGGTGTGGTGCCGAGAAAAAAGTCAAGGTTTATATGCCTATTTTTTACTTTTATCCCGCCGCCGTGGCTCGGTGGTTAAAATGCTCAACCACTGAACCAGGTTACCGTGGTTTGATCACCTGTTTCAGCGATGTTTGGACTGATGCAGAAAGCATAGCACCCGTGTACTGTGCACAGTCAGTACCTGTTAAAGAAGTTAAAGGTGATCGAAATTTTCCAGAGTCCTCCCCTACAGTGTCGCTGACAGCCAAAGTTGGTCTGGAATGTATACAGCTGTTGTGCTTTTCGTCCAGTTTGATCATGAATTCAACCCATAAAACTTTTGATTAAGAATGTAATTCGACTGGCTGCGAGGATGTTTTAATATTTAGACATAGTAGGTCAAAAAATATGACTGAATAAACATGTTTAGTAAATGCTAGGTAATTTAACTGCATGTGTATGCAACATTCTCTATTTAGGCTCTTGGAACGTCCGATCACTGTGAAAAAGGGAGCTGATCAGTGTCACGCCTTAACAAAGAGCACTCTTTAATTATTTGTTTCATGGAAACCTGAAGTAAAAGCAGTAACCCTGTTGGTGGAAAGTCATCTTAATAAATGGCGTCGCTGGTCAACTCCAGCCAAGAATGGGGAGACTAGACTATTCCTCCAGTAGGTGCGCTGAATGGAGCACCTCTGCAACTCCAGCCAAGGAACAGGGCTACTGGTAGATTCTACCAGATATGGTTCTCTCACCACCTTGGGTACACAATGCAGTGCCTGCCTATAACGGTCGTTTTTGTGTAGTAGTCGAGTGGTCTGGCTTACAGTAGCTGTGTACTTGTTCTGGTCTCACAGGATAATGGCGAAGAAAGCGATTTACGCCAAAGGCTTGCTCTTGACAATGCCGTAAGTTAACCGGTCAAGCGAGTTGGCAAACGAGAACATAGATGTTATTTGCCTTGTGCAAACATCTTTAGCTATTTGTCTGCTCGTACAAAATCGTGCCTGCGACATAATGAAAAATATTGGTCAACGTAATTCACTGTTTTATTCACCATGCAGCCACCATACGAACACTATTTGAAGGCAAGCAAAAGTAAGGATCATCCCTTTAATTTGAATCGCTCAGAATTGTTCATGTCACTAAAGCCCGACTCTTGTGCGCGACGATATGCACAAAAGGCCAGAAGGGCATTGTAATCTATACAAAAAAAACTGGCTCATTCCTTCCTACCAAATGCTTATACCTGAATTGAACAATACTTTACATAACCAACTACTGTTTTGGAGCACCCGGGTTCGAACCAAAGAAACGTAAGGCAACTTGTTGCGTAGACAAGACAGCAACGCAGCAATTGACGACTCTCCAGCCGTTCTGTTTCACTTTGTTTTCTTGCGTGCACATGCGCAACAACACTTCGTCTTTATCACATTTCCACCGCACTTAAAAAAAAAGCTTGCTGGCAAATGGCTAAATATCCTCTAATACATTACAGTCTTTTAAACCTTGCGGCAAGCTTCTTTTCACATATACGTCTGCGGGGAGAAGGAATAGGAGTAGTAGTTACTGCTGTGTAGGCACACTTCGGTTGATGGGGGTCGGTCGGTTTTGTGTCGGGCAAAGCCAGGAATGAGGAAGTTCCCGGGCTAACATCAGCGTTATTGGGGTTATGCGAGGTTGGACTCTGGTCTGCGTTTCTGGTATGTGGACTGGCCGACAATCGGGTGCAGTCAGTGGGCAATAAAATGTTAGCGGGGAGAGCCATCGGAGCCGAGGGCGGAAGAATTGCTTTCCTAACAGCTCATAATTTCGACGAGTGCCACACTTTCCCAACATCCAGCAGGTATGAGACTGGTCCAATTCACTCCACAACTCTTCGAGGCTCCGAAACCGAGCAGTCAGCTTGCCTCGCACAATCGGCTTGCGAACTCACACATAGTCGCCAATTTGAAAGTCACAGTGCTTGGTTCCACTCCGCTGGTCTGCATAAAGCTTATATTTGGCTTGCTTCTGCTCTAGCCCCTGGAATTAGAGCTTCAGTGCTCTTGTACGATCAGTCGAGAAGCACTGATCCGGGCAGGCACAAAACATCTTATGCGAGGCATCTGGCCATGAACTAGGATGGCTGGTGCGATTCCTGTCGTGGCATGTGGCGCACAGTGGTAGAGAAAGAGTTCAATAATAACTGTACGTAGGTCACGTCGCACGCAAGGAGCCATCTGAACATATGTCTTGAAAACCCTATTAAACTGTCCTACAAGTCCATTGGCTTAAGGGTAATAAACTGAGGAGTAGCAGATACGTATTGCCCGAGGATGAGAATTATGGTCCGTGATCTCTTCAGGGTAACCCTTGTTAACAAATGTACCTAGAAGCAATTCTTGAACTGTAGCAATTCTGAAAGAAGCCTCCGGCCATTTACTGTAATAATCAATGAGTGTTATCGCAAAGCGACAGTTACTAGGAGCTTGGTCGAAACGCCCCACGATGTCAATAGCGGGCTTATCCCAAAGCTTGTCTGGCAAAGGCACAGGTTGCAGAGGAACAGTAGAGACCTGTGCAATAGCAGCATTGCTGGAGGAATCATCTCCGACTTTCTGCACTTCACTGGAACGATCAGACGACTTGCAGACAGATTCCAAATGGCCCACTTTGCCGCACCGATGACACTTCCGTTTGCGAGCTTGCCATGTGGAGTCGTTCGCCAGGTGGGTAGGAGAACCGCAGCGATAGCACTAGCGCTCCAGTAGTGCAGATGAAGATGTACATACGTGGCAACTGCATTTGATGCAAGGGACCTGAGGGACCCGTTCTGATGTGCACTCGCATCCCATGCGCAGTACTGGAGCGATCTCTTCTGACAGCTCTTTTGCTTCACGGGAAGCTTGCTGGCACTGTCTAGCAAAGGCTAGGGCGCGCGACAGAGTCAAGAAGGAGATGGCGTTCACTGAAATGGTGACTAATGGTCTTCTTCACTAGCTGGTCCCCGATGATGTGCTCCGCGAAGCTCCCAAAACGGTAGTCGCCGACAAAGCTGCGAAGGGCAGCGATGTATCTCTCCGGCAGTTTGTACTCGGCGGTGAAAACGGTGGCGTGCGGCGAACACATTTACGGAAGATTTGTAGTGCCTCACCAGTATAAAGATAGCATCGTCACCGGAGTGTGAGGCAGCAGCGGTAGGCGCTGAAGTGGACGATGGCAACAATGTGTAGAAAATTCGCTGGCAGGATAACCCTCGCCGGTTAGGAGGAAGTGTGGAGCTATCTAGTTTAGGCACCAGACGCCAGCATGTAGTTGTGGAACGCCAGCTCCCATTACTCCCACGGAAGGGCGGAGGCGGCTGAAGACCCGAAAAGCTCATGATGGACGGTCAGCAGTACACGCCAAGGTCCTGGTTTAAGCTAATATCCTTGTAGCCAAAATATGTAGTATGTTACACAAGACAGGAACGCAGCAAGCGACTTGCTTTTCTCGCTGCGCGCGTGCAGCACTTCGTCTTTACCGCACAACTCACAACACAAAATAACTCATGCGTACCAATAGCAGTAATTAACACCACTGCAACAAAATTAACGGCTTTAAAGCTATGACAACGAGCAAATTTCACACAGATGAAAAGCCACTTAGCTAGGATGGCTAGCACGCTTTGCAGCGCGCCATTTTAAATGGAATTGCGGATCCACTGACGTCATTATGCACGGGTAACGTGAATGTGACGTATTTCCGTGCGTGGCAGCAGGATAAACGTGTGTGGGATCGGATGCTGCCACGGGCGTGACTTTTTTTTTTCGGCACAGACGCGGAGCATGCGACTTCCACCGCAGCAGGGTGCGCAGCCGCCACCTCCGCATTTATTTTTTCTTGCAGGAGAAAAAAAAAGCTCTCTGACGTAGAGTCACGTGGGAGCGGCCAGGCCCCGCCCGAGCAGGTTTGACGGCGTCCGGCACCCCTCTCTCTTTGAACATCGCGCCGCTCCAAGCGTCGTGCGGTGTCCGCCGCTGGTGCCGCAGCGACAGAGAGGAGCACCGGCTGTGAGAATGAGGCCTAACTCGGAAAAGTGCCGGCTAGCCCAGTCTAAAGTAAGGTATCTTGGGCATAGGGTCGGTTCTGGCACACACTCCCCAGATCCAGAGAGAGTAAGCGCTATAGCAGGGGTTGAGTCCCTCAACTAGAAAGGAACTACGTAGCGCTTTGGGCTTCTTCTACTACTACCGGGAGTACATACCATGTTACTCTGACGTTGTACGCCCGGTGTTTGATCTCACGAACCGGCGCGTGCCGAACAACCTTCCATGGAGCGCGGATGCTGAAAGAGCCTTTAACAATGTAAAAGTTGCATTGAAGGCAATCCCAGCATTGAATGCCCCTCAGACAGCTA
This sequence comes from Amblyomma maculatum, assembly GCF_055883805.1. Classification (NCBI taxonomy): domain Eukaryota; kingdom Metazoa; phylum Arthropoda; class Arachnida; order Ixodida; family Ixodidae; genus Amblyomma; species Amblyomma maculatum. The sequence continues at coordinate 476,327,318 of NC_139344.1, read as the reverse complement.
AGGCATTCGTGCTAACTATACAGATGCCTCGGGAAAAGGGGTAGATGCACGTCTGAGTAAAGAGCTAGATGGTTCCGAGAGACTCATCGTCTTCTTCAGTAAACAAACTAACGCCGCAACAGGCGAAGTGGTCTGCGATAGAGCGCGAGGCCTTTGAATTGTGTGGGCGCTGAGCCGCCTTGACACATGGCTTTTCCGTGCTAAGATCAAAGTGGTCACGAACCATAATCCGCAGACTTATCTGACCCAGTCCACAGCCTCCAGTGCGCCCCTAACTCGTTGGGTTCTAGCGCTGCAAAAATATGATCTGGAGTTTTCGCACATCAAAGGATCGCTTAATCGGTGTGCCGATGCCCTGTCTGGACTAGAGAGTGGTATCTAGAGTGGACGGCTCACGTCGCCGCTCATCGGGGTGTTGGAATTTGTAACAAGCCGCGCCGGCATGTTGAGTATGGGGAAGATCGCGTGATTGTGTTAGTTAACTAATATCGGTGAATGTGACTGCCATGGTGGACAAAGGAACGTTCAGGACAGGGTCGTGCTTGTACTTGAGCGTTGAATAAATACTGTTTGTTTGTATGTGTGTACGAGTATCTGGCTCTCCTATGTTGTATGTATGATACGGTTTATGCCAAGCAGTGTTACCTTGTATTACTTTTTGTGGTGTCGTATACGCGGAGCAGTGTTGTTTAGTGTTATGACGTATGGATTATTTACCGTTTGCGAACGGCGCACGTCTGTCTATGGAAAGCATTGGCCTGGGTGTTGCACTATTGTCTGCATGCAGAGATTGTTTTTGTTTTGTTTGCTGTGCGAGACACCACGATGTCCCCCTTCCCCCCGTTGCAAGAGTTTTATGTTGAGCGTACAGCAAGTGTTCGCGAAATATTCTCGATGGGGAGGAGTTAAGTTTGCGGGCTTCTCCCAGAAACAAAGTGTCGCTGCTGGTCCGCAGTCGCGGGGGAGATTCCGAAGGGGCGGCCAAGGTCAAGGGGCATCTTGACACGGGCTTATTTATGGCGGTCGCGCAGGCTGCCACTTTTCCGAAGTGGTGCCAGAACCCATGGAGACGAGCGACGTCGCCGGTTCGGTCCCTTCCGACTCTCGGAAAAGTCGCGCTTCGAACCGCGAAGGAGGCAAAACAGAGCAGTTAGAGAGCGCTGCATAAGCGCAGTTGTAGGATCAGCGCTAACCTCTCTGTCTGTTTCTCGCCTTGAGTGGAGAGTGCGCGGAGGCCATAAATCCCCGAAACGTGGCGAAACACGGCCTGGGGAGAATGCACGGCAGAGGGAGCCGCTGCCGGTGTCTTCTCGGGAAGACGCCTGGACATACGTTCCTTTGAAACCATCGCCCACGCGCAACCGACCAGGACAGCGATCGAAATTTTTGGGTCTGATGTTTGTGTGATGCGTGGTTTGAAAGCGCAACTGTCGGCGCTGTTTGTCTTTGTCACTGCTGGGCACCTCTTGCGTGGGTGGATTTCGGGAGAGAGCGCAAATTGCAGATGTGTGTGTGTTTGCGTGCCCAGCTATGCACTGCTTAGTGTGTGCTTCGTGTTTACTCGCTTAATATGGGTAGGAGAGGGCATATGTGGCTCAGTGATTGGCCAGCCCATTTGAAAACTTTACCTCTCCAACTTGTCCAACAAAACAGAGAGCAGCTGAAAAGGTCCATCGTGGGTTACAGAGGCAATGGTCTCAACATGTTAGTTCACCACCGTTTCAGACATCCAACAGATTGAGGTTCTGCAGTTGGATGACAATGAATGGCAACAAGTATCTGAGACCGAGCCACCTGCAATCTCTATGCCACATGCTTACTGCGCTAAAGTGAGCGCAAAACGTCGTCACAAAGAGAGTGCAAACGTGAAGAACATGACGGAACCTCAGCATGATGATGTGAGTGCAGTTGACTATAAGTTGACTATAGACAGGAGGTCTATAAGCTTCGCAAACATCGTGAACTGCTTGCTCGTCGTAGGAGAGCAACGGAATTCCGACTACCAACATAAATTTTGCCTCGCCAACGATTACGTCCCATACTCCTGTGTCGTTCACTGATTCCCGCAAGTCTTCTGCTGCCCTGCTTCATAGCTATTCGACATCATTACTGAGGTTTATTGTCACTCAGCTATCTAACCTGATATCTGTGCTTCTGCGACACTTGGACTCATAATCAAGATGGCGACTACAAGTTATCGCGTTGTGCGTCAGTGGAACTTTATAGACAGGGCTCTCCACAGAGGTCGGAGAGCTGGAATCCCGTCTCTGCATGAACAAGCTTCATGTATGGGCCCTGTTACTGCACGAGACCAACGCATTGCTAGCCATTCGTGGTTTCAGCGGATACGTGTCTCCTTCCTTGAGCGACCGACGTGTGTACACGGATGCTCCTCCGGGATAGATGGCAGTGTATGTTGACACACGGTTTCCTCAGGTCCGCCTTGCTCTGGAAAACTGGTGTACACAATATCAGGAGGTAGTTGCAGTGGCAGTCAAGTATAGTAAGGTAACAATTGTAGTTGTGTCAGTCTATGCCAGACATGGCGGTGGCTCTCCAGCCCACATAAACATGCGATGGCTACTGAATGTTAGACAACAATATCCGGGCGGTCCAGTTTTAGTTGGTGAATTGAATGCACCTCACCCGGACTGGGGGTACTCCACTTTAAGTCCTCGCAGCAGGCGAGTGCGGGACGCCTTTAGGATGCGTTGTTTATTCTCCTGAACCATCCCGATACACCCACGAGGGCTGTGCTTCATACTCGAAGCGGAACATACGCTTCAGATCTTACGTGGTGGTCAGGACCCGGTACTCCCTCGTGGCACTTGGAGCCGGACTCCTGGGGCAGCGACTATCATCCTATCGTCATCGGCCTCTATCCATCACACCCCCGACGATTACGCCGCTAGTGTTCAGTTGTTCACTGGAACAATCTCCGCGTCATTCTTCAAAATTACTCTGTTGAGTCGATACCATCGCTTCAAGACCGCATAAAAAGCGTACTAAATGAGGCTACAACCATTACCTGGGTGGAGTTTCAATGACCAACACCGGAGGTGCCTCTGCTCAACTTGTGGGCTGCTCGTCGACAAGTGGAGTTGACTGCAACTACAGACCCAACTAGCAGCTTACCGGTATCGCTAAAGAGGAAAGTATATAACAGTTGCATCTTACCTGTACTCACCTATGGCGCTGAAACGTGGAGGCTAACCAAAAGAGTTCTACTTAGGTTGAGGACAACCCAGAGGGCTATGGAACGAAAAATGGTAGGGGTAACATTAAGAGATAGGAAGCGTGCAGTGTGGGTCAGAGAAATAGCTCAAGTTACCGACATTCTAGCGGAAATTAAGAAGAAATGGACATGGGCAGGACATGTAGTGCGAAGAGAGGATAACCGATGGTCGCTTAGGGTAACAAACTGGATTCCAAGGGAAGGAAAGCGTAGCAGGGTGTGGGAGAAAGTTAGGTGGGCGGATGAGATTAAGAAGTTCGCAGGGGTCAAGTGGATGCAGCTATCACAGAATCGGGTTAAGAGGAGAAATATGGGAGAGGCCTTCGCCCTGCAGTGGGTATAGTCAGGCTGATGATGATGATGACATACCCAACTTCTGGGCAAGTACGTACAAGACTGAATTATATTACTGCTAAGGCACGAAGGTATGAGCGTGATGTCTCACGATCGCAATGGCATCTGTGGTGCGAGAAGTTCTCCACACATTCATCGAATGCTTATCTCTGGCATACTTTCAATGCCATGGAGCATGGTTGTCGTCGTTCTGATGCAGCGGCCACAGCATGCTTTGCTGCAAACTTGTCTCCGGATGATTTCGCAAGACAAGCAGCACGCAAGTTTTTCCCCATATACAACCTGTTGCCTGTACCAGTTACAAGAACGTACTTGTGGGGCATGCCAGTCTATGTCGATAAGCTTCCATCTGGTGCCGATGCCGAGGGAATCGCGAGCCAATGCTCCATGGCCGAATCGATCGCAGCTATAGATGAAGCCAACCAAAAGACAGCGCCCTGGTCCGGACTCTATTATGTACGAGGTTTACAAGAACCTCAGTGGTAACGCACTTCCCCAACTCCTTGACATAATAAACAAGGTATGGCTAGACGGCGATGTACCAGAGAGCTGGAAATCGGCTATTGTGATCAACATTCCAAAGCCGAGGAAAACGCCAACTGACCTTAGCAACGTTCGCCGTATATCCTTAACGCCAACAATTTGCAAGCTTGCTGAGAATATGCTCGCCGCTCAAATCTAGCGGAGGCTTGAACGTCACGGTTGCTACCACCCAGCCTAAATTGGCTTTAGACAGTCTATAGGCTCAGAAGACGGGTTGGCTGTCTTGGCATCCTCAGTATTATCATCCCGCCGCCACAATTCATGCACCGTCCTCTTTAAGGATATCTAAAAGGCTTGTGATAATATCAGTTATGCTGCCATTCTGGATTGAACAGACATGCTCTGTTTACCACATGGAGTACACAACTTTGTAAAATCTTTCCTTGAAGGTAGATGATTTGCAATATGCCTCAGTGGCGATGCCATAGGATCATTTGCTTCTCTTTCCGGCGTACCCTAGGGAACAGTGTTGTCACCAACATTATTTAATATGGCATCTATCTCCTTTGCATGGCGGTTACATGAAATTTCTGATGTTCAATTTTAATATACGCTGATGAAATCACGGTGTGGAGCATACACAACGACCTACTAACTCAATCCGCTGCCCTGCAATCAGCTTTAGATATAACGTCTACATATGCATCCTGCATTGGCTTCGAACTTTCCGCCAGTAAAACTATGTTCATGTCAGTCGCCAACCGCTGTGGGCTCCATAAACTAGCGGCAACACCTATTCGTCTACATCTGTCCAGAACCCCACTTCAAAAAAGTTCAACAGTGAAAACATTGGGTTTAACGATTCATGAGTCAGGAACTGAACTTCGTGGCTATCTCAGGCTAAAAAACAGGCGTTACAGACTCTTGGTCTGATAAGACGCATTGTTCCAAAAACGGGTGGCGCCCGCTAAGATGTTGCAAGACAGTTGGTGCGGGCAGTTGTGCAACCGCACCTTGTTTATCAAGCCCAATTCTAGCACTTGACAAGGGAAAAATGGGATCGTCTTAAAGTTATAAACCGAAAGCCAATGAGGGCCACCACCTGCCTCTCTCGCATCACACTAATCGTGGCACTCCAAGAAGTCACGCAGCTAAACAGTATGGATGAACTGGTGCAGCAACGACGTGATGCACGCAGGCTTAAGGGCACCCTCGTTCACGCAATGTGCGCTCTGAGGGCTTATGCTTCATCACATTCACTTCTACCACCGCCACTGCCAGTTCTTCCTCCTTGGCGTTTTTTACAGCTGGCCTAGAACACAAAACCGGCGTCGTCACTTCGCGAGCGAAATATGGAACAAGACGCCCGCACGACAAAAGGATTCATTATAATTTACGTCGACGCGAGCATCCAAGCCTGCTAAGTGACAACTGCAGTTCACTGCCCTAGTAAGTCTTCACTGAACAGGACATAAAAGTTTCAATTACCGGAACCTCGATCTTTTTGTGCGAAACTGCTTGCTGTGCAAAGGCGATTCGCTCTATGACCGTCATTCCCATGCCTCCCACAGCCCGTAATTGCATACGCATTGATGCCCTCCAGGTGACAGCGCTATTTAGATGCGTCAGTAGCAGTACAGAAACCTGCCAAAACATACACAGTCTAGCGGCATGCCTACCGCAGCCAATTCGTACTGAATGGACTCCGCGTGACTTTTTAGGTGCTGAAAACCAGGCGGATTCTGCGACTAGCCTTTCGCCCTCAACCTCGACATCGCCGAAACACATAAAATTGCACAATGGCATTGAACATATATATATAACAGCGTGAAGAGAAAAGGACGAGGCGAGACGACAAGGACGGCGCTGAACTTCCAACTTTTATTGCGAACGAATCGCGTGAACATATATACTCTGAAACAATCAGGCGTCACTGTCGATGCATGCGCAAATAAGAGTGTTCTTTTCCAGAAAGGAATGATAGAGGCAGAACTAACACATGCTTCTCTGCAATTACATATCAGTTCAGATTCTAGGATTTCTCCTGTTGGCTACATTTGGAACGGTGATGAACCCTCTTGACTTAACACATGAACTCCCAGTGAATGGCGAAATTAGGTTTTTAGATATCCGGCTCCCTTTAAAGGCGATGTTGTCTGCTGGGGCTATGAACTGTGCGCAAAAAAAAAACGCTTCTGCCTTTCAATTCCGCCGACTCAAAGCTCGTAAAAAGAGCCATTTCCACGTCTTGCTTCAAAAACGCACTCGGCAAAAGCTGCCCGCATCTCATCCCAGAAGCGCTTAACCATCAAGCCGAAAGGCTGAGCAGTGCCGGCTATCCGCAGCGCCTTCTTATCTGGGTTGCTGAAGGCCTCCTCAAAAAGATGCGCACCGATGTAAATAAGTGGGACGCCCACGCACAGCGTAGGCAAAAGGTAGCTGTGATACCGTACATTCACAAACTGTCACATAACCTGAAAAAAGTTGCGCAGCGATATGACGTGAATGTCGTCTCCTCTGCTCCGCACGAACTGTCAAAACTGTGCAAAATGACTGATCCGAAGATGATCAAGCAAATGAACTGCGGCAAAAAGCACCGGTGGCCATTCGTTGAATGCGCAGGAGGCATAGTATACGAAATTCCGTTAAACTGTAGAAAAACATATGAAGGCCAAACTGGGAGATGTGTGAATGATAGGTTGAGAGAACACGCCAAAAATGTACAAAAGGCTCGTGACGGCAAAAATTTTGAGGGTTTTCTGGCCACCCAGTGCATTACTTGTAAGGACTGTTCTCCTGATCTTGCTGGCACTGTTATTAGAAAAATAAGCAAACAACGTGTAACACGAGATATCCTAGAATCTCAACTGATATGTAATCGGGGAGAAGCATGTGTTAGTTCTGCCTCTATCATTCTTTCTGAAAAAGAACGCTCTTATTTGCGCATGCATCGACAGTGACGCCTGATTGTTTCGGAGTATATATGTTCATGCGATTCGTTCACAATAAAAGTTGGAAGTGCAGCGCCGTCCTTGTTGTCTCGCCTCGTCCTTGTCTCTTTGCGCTGTTATATATTTGTTCAAGACATGTACCAACACGCCCAATTTAACACTTTATACAAGGACAATGGTACCCTACTTTCATAAAAAAAGGAATATCTCCGACGCCGTACACGTGCTCTGATACCTCCGTGTACGATAAGCCTCCTGGTCTAACCCATGCAGAGGAGGAGGCGCTTCGGAGGTTTAGAGTTGGGGTGGCGCTAACACCGACAGTTAGCAGAAAGTGGCCTCAGTTTCGACATTGCTATTCACCTCTGGGTGCCCCGTCTGCAAATCCAGAAATCCAGAAACTGACATCCATCACCTGCTGTGGGAGTGTCCAGCGCTGAAGCCAACGCGGATCAGGCATCTGGGGGGGGGGGCAGCTGACCTCTCCCCCCATAATCCGCAGTCATATGCGGCTTGGACGCAGCTAGGGACCACATCATCGTTCACTCGACTTCATTGCATCAGCCAAACTTTAATCATTTATTTGACCACGCCATTCATCATTCATAGCATTTTGTATACCCTGAGATAATAAACATCGCAAAAAACGTTGCATGTTATTTGCCACGGAGTTGCCTGTAGGTGATTGATTAACGGACTAGACTCGAATGTTTGGTAATGAGAAACGAGCTTTTTAGACAGTTGGGTTCGGACGAGAGTCGAGTGCAGACGGGTTGTCCGAGGAGGGAGGATAGGCTGACGGAGGTCTCAAGTGACTCCGACCTAAAGTGTAGCAAAAGGCCAAGCCTGATTCTGCTAACCTCTTACCTCCAATCGTTCACCCATCTTTTTGATGTTGTGATGTCGCATCTGATGACGTTGATGCAAATAAGTTGTGAATAAATGTGTACAGTCTCATAAGGGAAGTTCTCATCTCCGCACCGCAATGTGTCGCTGAGCCACCCCAGGTAGCACATGCGACCGAACCGATATCGGAAATTGGTTGGCACCGTCTGGTCCACCAGTGGCCCGGCGTTACTAATACGCTACCAATAATGATACAGCCATGCGATAATATTGACCACTCTTGGACCAGTGATTTACATGTTCCCCCCATGATTGGCATTCATGGGCTGTCAACGGGAAATAATGACCTTGCGGATAGAATTGCTTACCAACATTGTATACACAATGATATATGATGGCCAATATTACCCAGTCATTGGCAATGTCTTGCCCAATATTTGTTAATCATGAAAAACATTGATAAATATTTTCCTGCCAGTATATATGGGTTGTCGACATTGAATATAGCTTGATATTCATTGGTCAATGCCATCCCGCCAGTCTTAGTGGCTTGGCAACATTGTATGCATATGCAGTTCCAGTGGCGGATATTGCCCAACCAGTGGTGGCTATTGGCCTACATTGAACATATCATGGCATGCATTGGTAAATACTGTCCAGTCAGTATTGACGGCTTATGAACGTCGAATATATCTTGGTAAACATTGGTCAAAATCCCCCTGCCTATCATGACGGCTTCTCAACATTGTGTATGACTGCAGACAAAATAGCCGATGATGCATACAATAGTGAATATTGCCCTGGCAGTGTAGCTGGCTTGTCGACATTCATATCTTGGCATATATTGGTTAATGTTATCCCACCGGTCTTAGTGGCTTCCCAACAATGTATACTTGTTGGTTCCAGTGCGCAAAAAGCTTGTCAGCATTGAATTTATCTTGGCATACATTGGTCAATATCCTCCTGCCAGTCGTCTTGACTTCCCAGCATTGCATATCAGCGAATAAAGTGGTCGATGTGCGCCTGACGAAGTTTAATGGCTTGACAAAATAGCATACATCTTTACATAGGTTAGTCAATATTGTTTCCATCATTGATGGCCTGTCAACTTGAAATATTTACTGCCATACGATTGTTAATATATTACTATTAGTTGAGAAGGTTTCCTAATATAGTATCCATTATGGGTTATAGTGGTCGATATTTTATGGGTAGCTGCGATGGCTTGCCAACATTGCACGCATCATTGTATGCACTGATTCATATGATCCTGTTAGTATAGCTGGCTTATCTACATTGGATACATGTTGGCACACAGTGGTCCATGTGGCCGCGCCAGGTTTGGGGACTTTACAACAATGAATATGACTGGGTTATAGGGGTCGATATTTTCCATTGAGTTTTGAGGGCTGGAAAAACATTGTACATAACATGACATGTTAGCCGGAATTGGCTTGCAAATATTAAAGATCAATTCTCAGCCTGCCCTGATATATCTTTAACGTCCCGAACAATACTGTCGTGTCAAACAAGTGCCCATCGAAGACGGTTGGAGGAGAGTTATCAGAAGTTCTGTGGACAGGGGGAGAAGTGAAACTGGACCACCTCAGTGTTTGGGTGAAAGACTGTGCAAGGGGAGAAAGTTGGACCCGAAAGCAGAAGAGGGCATACTGGTCGGCTAACCAGGAGTGAATGGGTACAAGCTGTGGAATCAGAAGGAAGATCACTTCTTTGAAAGTCGAGACGTTACCTTTGAAGATTTCTTCCCATGCAAGCTTACCCAAGTTGCAAGTAACAATACTGCTGCATACAGCAACATTATTGCACAATCACGTTACAAGTTGAAGACAGCTTGAGCGAGCCATAGGATGTTGGTAATTCAGATCACAATGATACTGAATATAATCATACTGAAGACGTTGGCTCATTAGCTGATGAAGACGAGGCAAACTACACAGGACAAAGGCGTAACGCAGCGACTGTCCTGCGTGACATATTGTGGTACACAGGCACTAAGACAGTCGGAATGACTAGCAAACAAGAAACCACGTCAGGAAAAACAGCCAAAAGGACCCATGAACTCTACATGAAGCCTTATCGGTACCAGACAAGGATGAATGGAAATCAGCTATACAGAATGAACTGGATAGCCTCGAAGCTTCCAGTACATGGGAGCTAGCGGCACGACCAAAAGACAGGCAAGTCGTAAAATGCAAGTGGGCGTTCCGCAAGAACTACAACGAAAATGACTCTCAAGCACTGTGAATGTTTGGACATGAAAAGCGTGGGAGCAATGACACTCCATTATAGGGGAGTGTCAGTAGTGTAATGGCCAGTCACCAGATGGCGTCTTGGATCCGTTGGTATCGGTTGTGGGATAAGAGTTCCTACAAGAAATGTACCGGGATAACAAAGTAGAAATTACATGGGAAGGGATAAGAAGTACGGAAGAAGTCAAGATATGCAAAGGATTAAGAAAATGTTGTCCTCTATCACCGCTGCCGTTCATGCTTTATATGATAAACCTGGAACGGAGGATACAAGAAAGTAAACTAGGTTTTAACCTGTCATATAGATTAGCTGGAAAGGCGGTAGAGCAGCGCCTCCCCGGTTTGATGTATGCAGACGATATTGTGCTGCTAGCTGAGAGCACAGTCGACATTAGAAATAAATCCGAGAGCCATCAGACGATTAGCACTAGGTGCTCCCTCAAAACCATAAATGAGGCGGTACAGGGAGATATGGGCTGGGCATCTTTCGAAGTACGGGGAGCTCAGAGTAAAATATTATACGAGGAACGCCTGAGGATATTGGACAGTAACAGATGGCAGCAAAAGTATTTAAATACCTGTACCTAAACAGCGTTGACTCAAAATGGAGGAAAAGAACTAGGAAACTAACCAGTAAGTATGCTGGTCACAAGGACGAAGAAATAAAGAGCGTTAAGCAGCAGGTGAAAAACACAGAAGGTAAAAACTGAATAAATTTGATGGAAAAGAAACAGAGTGTGGAATTATACCGAAAGTAGAAAAGGCAGATCAGGAAGGAAGATTTCTTTGATAACTTAAGAGGCAGTGCACTAATTTTTGAAGTTAGATTAGGGTGCCTTAGAACACGCAGCTACAAAAAGATGTTTGACAATGAAGATGACGCATGGGCTGTAAGTAGTAACTCCAGTGAAAAAATTTACCATATTATACTCGAATGTAATGGTATCCATCCTGAAGTTGATGCAGGCGAAGTCACTCTTCCTGAAGGTCTGGGATTTAGAGATACCACTGACTGGGTGAATAAACCTGCGGTGGAGGATAGCAAAAAACGAATGGAAGATTGGTGGCTTAAAAGCAGAAAAGTGACATAATGTTAGTAATGTAGAAACAAAACCAATAATTAGAAAGGTGGTATAGTTCTAAAACAATAATTAAGATATAGGGGGAAAAATGAGCATGATAGAAACTTCTACCACCCCGCTTAAAAGGGGATGCTCCTATATTCCATCCTTCCATCCATGCTCCGTCGCCGTTTCGCCTTTTCAGAGACCAGTCGTTTTTTTTTCTCCGTCTCATATTGATACTGAGCGGTATTCGCTGGTCGTGCTGACGAAAAAGAAGTGCGACAGACTCCCAGAAGAAGAAGACGCAGACGAGTGCTGTGCTGTGCGAGTGCTGTGCTGTGATCGTCCTCAGTGGTGTGGACAATTGCCGTACTGTGAATATTTCCCGTAACATCTCTTGGTGGAGGTATGCGTCTGACGACCACCGGGATTGGGACGTTCATCTAACCTTTGTGACATTCGCCTACAATTCATCTGTCCATTCTACCGCTGGATACTCCCCATTTTATCTGTTATTTGGCCGACACCCGTTACTGCCCTTCGACACCTCACTACCCGTGGCAGACGCCACCAGTACTTACGCCAGTGATGCCGTAGCCCGCGCTCATGATGTCCGCCGGATAGCTCATGCCAGGCTCTCTGCATCCCAAGACTCTCAAAAGTTCCGGTACGACAGTCGCCACTGTGATGTCACTACACTCCTGGGTCACTCGTCTTGCTGTGGCTCCCGTGCCGTCACGTGGACTTGTGTGAAAAACATTTGCCCCGTTACACAGGCCCTTACTGAGTTTTGCGTCTCATGAGAGATGTCACATACGAAGTTGAATCTGTGCCTTCGAAATCCTCGTCCAGAGCACCATCCTCTGTAATTGTGCATGTATCCCGCCTGAAGCCCTATTATGCGCGTTCAGTTTCACAAACGTAGAACGCACCGGGATTGTGCTTTTCCCGGGGGGGGGGGGGGGGGGTAGTGTTACTGAGCGGTATTCGCTGGTTGTGCTGACGAAAAAGAAGTGCGACAGACTCCCAGAAGAAGAAGAGGCAGACGAGTGCTGTGCTGTGATCGTCCTCAGTGGTGTGGACAACTGCCGTACTGTGAATATTTCCCGTAACAATATTTTGCTGGCTAGCCTGCCTACTAATTTATGAATGACCACCGGTGTGTTACAGGGTCGCATACGCACGGGTTGAGGCTCGAAAATGCTGCTTTTGTCGATCAGAGCCAAGTTCTCTTGTACCAAAGTGTAAACAATCCTGGAGAAGGGGAGTTGGGGAGTCTGTCGGTTAATGTACCCTTCTCTGTAGCTTTCATCAATGCCTGCGTGCAGCTTTTTATTGCATCTACATTCAGTACTGTGGAAAAAGAACATGTAGGGCATGATCTGTATGTTGCTTTATGCCAAAGTAGAAAAATAGCTGACTGTGTGCGGGGATGACGTCTGTGATAGTTGTTTTTGACCCAGTTCGTCCGGTTGAAGTGGCATTGGCTTGCACTCAGCAAAAAGTTTGACCTTTACAGTCAAACTACTAAACGTAAAGCTACGAAGCAGGCGCCGGGGTTGAGCAAATGAAAACAATGCAATTCCGGAGCTAGCGGCAGTGTCTTGTGAAGCTTCAGGCTTCATTTCACTATGCCAGTCTTTTAGTGCACTTTTATGCCATATGGAGACTGCTCAAGTGTCCCCTATACACTTGTGCAATATTGTCAGATAAAACTACGCATAGATAAAGCGAATGGCTTTCAAATAAGACCTCCTAGGTAATTAGGATTAAACTAGTTTCCGTGGCGTTGGGGTGAATGTTTTTCCACCTTCCCGCCCTCTGCAGTTTCGTAGTTTAACAAAACTTGAAGTTGGGCTAGATGGTGCATTGTAATTTGACTGAAGATAAAGCGCACGGGAAGACGCACACAAGAGAAGAAGACACAGGACACGCGCACAGTTTCGTACTCGCAGGTTTAATGAAATCAACTATTGTCATCATAAGTACCACTCAGCACCACTAGCTACCCAGCCACCTTTAAGCAGGCTTGTTGCATCCTGGAGTTGTGGGGCACAACGAACAGTAGAACAGCGCTGGACCTTTATCTGCCTGTTTTAGCATACAGTACACTGATACATTTACTTACTCTACTAATTTTTTACCTAGTGAATGTCTTTGGTCCTAGAACTTCACTGTAAGCTGTACTTCATGCGTGCTTTTATTGATTAGCATTACACCAAACTGATCCCGCTAAAGACTACAACTAGCTATGTAGGTTTTACGCAGGCTCAATGCATGGTGTATGCCCCTGCGTTGAGCAGGTTGGTTGGTGCTAAACCTTGTTTTAACATTGTCCTGAAGATGTAAACAGGGCCGCTATATTCTTTCAACTCAAGAAATAAAATATGAAGAATAATCCCAGTGTGCTCCATGGTCTATGTATGGATGCGTCTACTTAGGTCATGTTTGACTCAATTGAAACTGTCGTAGCATTGTTTTCTACACATTTCCATTTTCTACCCGGCAACGTTCGTGGCACATCAGTACGTTTTCCTAATCGCCCTGAGACCATTGAGATGATTAGCCAGCTTAAAAAATACTACTTGTTCTGCCTATGACATGCATTTCTTGTTGGTGTGCTTTATGATTTTATTTGTTTGGTGGTTGTAATAAACCATGAATATGAAAACCATACTTGGTGTACACTCTATTGCGGACTGTAAATATGAGCCTGTGCTTTGTGCATCCTAGCTTCCTGTACTCAAAAGTACTAGCGCCAGTATAATTGTGCATGCTTAGCCAGTGCTCGAAAGTGTTGCTGCTTTCTTATGCTGCCTTCTTTGCCAGTCACTTTCATTGGATTCCCAATTGCACATTAGCAAGGCCATAACTAGCAGGAACTCGAGCACATTTGACTGGCAAAGGTCGATGCGCGCTGAAATGCAACAACCTTCAAGAGATACGGCCTCGTAAACGCGGCTTCTATAAGAAGACCACTTTATAATTCGCGCCAAAAGAATATATATGCATGACATCATACAGAACCAAGCATTCGTAGGTTACCCCCGACCTCGCTCCCCCCACCCCCCCTTCAATTCGAAAAAACAACAACAAACAAACAGGGGCGCTGGGGTGCCCATGAGCCGCCACCTTTTGGACCAATGGGCGTTTATGGAGCCTTCACTGCCAGTCTACATCTACCTTGTAGGTTCAACGTTCTGGGGGCAAAGGCGATTGATGTTTCAGAACTGTCGGGAATGTCATGAAATATTACAGCCCCGAGACCATAGGCTGACGAGTGGCAGCTTAAGAATTCAACTGTCGATGAGGCGCTGCTTGGAGTCCACAAAAGATCTTGCACATGCGTTCGTACATACCTTCTCGTTTTTGAGTAGGTCACACATTTTAAGCGAAAGCAAAATTGCGCGAAAAACGGGACAGAAGGAACACACAAGCACAAACAAAGCACCTTGTTTGTGCCTGTGTGTTCTTTCAGTCTCTCAGTTTTATTCGTTGGCTGAGTGTTTAAATATTGGATTTTATCTTTGTTGTAGTTGGAAAAATCACATCTTCGGTCACTTTGTGCCCAAGAGGAACGACGGACTTCTTGAAAAATTCATATTTCTGTTCTTTATTGTTATTGCCACGTAATGGCGCCAATGCCGTCGGCAGTAAATGAGGAGACGACTTTCACAGTTAACCCCTTATTGGGCTGAGTTGCGCCCGCAAAAGAACTGAATAAACCGGCGGCGGCGATAGCAACACTCGTGCTCAGTGGTTGTCGAGCAACAATACCCGTCGCACCCGCTAACGCTCAATTTAAAGGCGGCTAATTAATATTGAGATAAATCCACGAACGGTGACTAACACAACCTGGAACATTGCAGAAACACAGGCGAGTGGCTGGAATCTTCGAGATGCATCTCGGTGCATCTTACGCGACAAAGAAACTGATCCAGCTGCGTCTCGTGACAACGAGCATGAACAAAGAATACAGAAACACGTGCCAGGATCAAAGGGATAAGGGTGCATGCCAGCGGATACTGAAAACAACAGAGTTTTGAATGTTTCGCGGCATTATTGTTCTTTGCCAATCGCTGGATCAACTTTTCCACAGTTTCGTGGCAGTTGTCTACGTTGTCGCAAACGATGATGACGTCGTTGAAACAGCAGCCTACTTTTGGACTTCCTTTTAAAACTTCTTCAATTAATGACTGAAAAATAGCGGAAGCGCTAGGGATGCCGGGCCGTAGGCAATAAAAGTGAAATAATTGGAGGTTCACCGTCAATAGCACTTTGCTTTCCTCTGCAAGCGACACTTCTTGGTAGGCTTGCGATAAATCCAGGGCCCAGATCTTTCTTACGGTAAACATGGAATACAAATCTTCCAGCAACGACGAAATGATAATGGTCCTTTTTTAGAACAGGATTAACCGTGGAGTAACCGCATAATCCCAATCCTGCGCCGCTTTGGTTCGCGACTGCCACCGTAAGCGTTGCCCAGTCGTTTTCATGACCCTTTTCAGTATTCAAGCTTGCTCAAGTTTGCCAGTTCTTTTGCTACTTCTTTTTTCATGCAAACGGTATTGGGCGCAGTTTTGAGAACACTGATCGAGCCCCTTCCTTTACAAAGATACGAAGGTTTTCACGGTGCCCGAGGCGCTCTTGAAAACCTCGGAATATTCATTCTGTAGAGCGTCTATTCTCTACTCCAGTGGTCTATCAGCGGACAAACACTGCCTTCCAGTTAGTCTCTTCCCATGAGAGACGGCATTGATGTTGCGCTCCCCTGCGCTATCACTGGGCAACGCGATTTCGCATCGTTCGTGTTCGACTAAAGCTTTTTCGAGCACTTTTAGGATTTTCACCGGTGAAAGTGTGCCACGACACATTGTTTCTAGGCATTTTACATGCGAAAAATGTCGCTTACCCAAACTTTCTGGCACTCCGTGTCAGTTATCATCGAAACAATCTTCCCTTCTATGTTGAGGACCCTTGAACCTTTTCCTGAGAAGAACACCATTGTAATGCTCAAGACTCATGATTCATCGTCAGTGGTGTCGACATGTCTGACGAGCTCTGTCTTGGCTCTTTTCGTGCAGATGGCTTACAAATGACCCTTTTCATTACAATTTTGGCACGTGTGGTTTCGATAATAACCATTTTTCTTTGCCGCACGACGCTTTCCGAAATGCCGGAAAACGCTTGGAAGCTCTTCATATTGCCTATATTTGAACCGGCTAAGCTCTTTATTTTCTTCTTACGGTCATGTTCGTCGCAAAAAATGTTGACGCTGGGTGGTTTCCCGTCAAATTGACGCATTTGCTTTGTCTGTAATGCAGCTAGCTCTTTTTCTAGAGCCGTCTTGCGTGGACACCGCGCGCAAGTTTTCGCTTGGCGTGCATATAATACTAAATATAGATAACAGAGACGCGAATCAATTGACGATTTTCACGAACGGAGTACGAAATACCTCAGTGCGTAGCGTACTTTGAAGAACTTAGTTCGGCAGGCTTTGTTTATGTGGAATCTGACGGCGCGAAAGGGACGAGGACAAAGAAGCAACACGAAAACAACAGGACAGACGCCTGTCCCGTTATTTTCGTGTTCCTTTTTTGTACTCGTCCCTTTCGCGCCGTCCTCAGATTCCATATGAGCTACGAACCAACCAGCCCAAAGCAAAGTACTTCTTGAGGCTTAGCTTGCCGTTGCTGTTCTCAAAGTTCCTCGAAGGGCCCAGCTCACTGAGCTCGAAGGTATACAAAGTGTTTGGAAAAGAATTTACAACCAATGTTATTTGCTACAGCACACAGGGGTTGGCTTGCAACACTTTGAGACGTACGCGCTAGAAAGTTCGCGAAAGAGGTTGGGGTTGGCTTGGGTTGTGGGGTTTAACCTCCCAATGCGAGTCAGGATATGAGAGACGCCGTAGTGGAGGGCTCCGGAAAAGAGGTGAAGAAAGTTTCGACAGAAGAGCAGAGTTCGTTCCCTATTGCAAAAACTAGTTCCACTGGGTCCCAGCGCCCCAGCGCCATACTTGATTATAGGCCCAGTATGACGCTGGACACTGGGCGCACTGGGACGTGGCATACTGGCACGCTCCGCACTGTCGGCACTGGTGGCTCGGAGAAAGAAAGGCCTAGGATAAAAATTAAAAGCTAAAACGTAACGAAGCACCTCAAGTAGAAGAAAAAGCAAAAAAAAGGGAAAAAAATAAAAACATTGGGGCAACTAGCGCGCTTCAAACTCACTACCTCTCAATTTCTTGCTCTGTACGCTAACCACTCGGCGACGCCGAGAACTGGGAAGCTATGAAGAATTTTTGCATTTTTTGTCATGACCGCATTTATAAGGTTGGGACTTATGTTTTGCAGTCCACAGGCAATTGCTACAGCTCTAACAATTAAAGCTTCTTTAAAATTGGAGCTTGCTGCCTGCTCTCACGACTTGCAACTAATTTTCTGGATGCCTATGCGCAATATTTTTTGCACTAGAATCATTTTAACATGTGGAGTTTGATATCGCTGGTGAATTTACCAACGCCGGCTCTTCGGTGGTGCTCTGCTAGCGCGGGCGTAATATTCGCTGAACGCGGAGCTTTAGTACAAACCTTCAAGGAAAAAAGTGCGGCCAAGCTTCAATACCGGCAAGTGCAGCAGCGACGACATTATTTTGCGTGTAACTAAACCTTATTTTTATGTAAACATTTCGGGAAGCGTTGGGATGACCGAAGGCTCGGCTGCTTTATACGCAGAGCAAGAAGGAGCGCAAAAGCTTGAGAAACACGCAAAATATTATGCATTACAAGCACTGTATGTTGTTTTTTTTCTCTCATGGGCCCATGGCTCGGTATACCATTCTCTTCCTTGTTTTCTTTTTTCGTTTTGCTGTTTATACTGGGCCGAGGTGCAGGCTACGCTCGCTAATGCGTAGGCCCCGTTTGGAGCCTGCGATTGAGCTCGCAGTGAACATTTTGGCAGTAATCATAGTGCTAGAGTGCCCTCAAGATCAGCTGTGAAGTTTGATATACATGGTAGCCCACATTATTCAATTCCAGTTTTAGTCCTACGAAATAGTGTGTCATGAGATATCAGAGGCGCGATGATCATGGTCTCTCTCGACACGCTAGAAACGACCTATCGAAACATAGAAACGATGTATAAAAGACACTGCCCTTTTTTTTTCTTACACTTGCGCAACGACGTCGCTGCAAAAAGCGCTTACTTGAACCATATTTGTCATATGCGCCAGGATGGTCGATTGCGAGTACGTTGTTGCCATGTTGGGTCCTGAGGGGTGCTAACCGGTCGACGCCGCGGGCCGCACTGGCTATACTGGGGACCAGTGTGGCCCCAGCGCACATACAGCGCTTCTGCCAGTACGTGGCGAATGCCAGCGACACACCCAGCGTTAAAAAGCTAATCCAAGCGTTTTTCTCCCATAGTATTAGTTTAACCAGTGTCTTCCCGTTACTGATCCAGTGAATATTGCAGACCTCCAGCGTTCCCAGCAAACCCTGTGCAAAACTAGCGCGAAAATCTTAGTGGTTTCGCACTGGAAGACGCTGGTTTTTGCAATAGGGTTATCGGGACTCTGGATAGATGCGCGTGTAGCGCAATTTAAAGAAAGCGAAAATGTAAGATTCAACTGTCTTACGGTTTCTTAGAAATCAGTTACGGAGGTCGTGTCACGGCTTAATGGTATTACGCAGATATCGTCTGAAGAAACACGAAAAAGCACTAAGAATGCGCATGCAGTGTACCTCTACCTAAAAATGGCCGCCGGCACGGCGGTACTTTCCCTGCACCTGTACTATACTCCGTTTCATACATCAGGTGCAACGCAGCGAAACCTACGCAAACCGTCCGCAAGGAAAAAAAAAAGGAGGCGTATCACCAGTATCACTACGCGCTCGTTTTGTGGCCGAGTGGTTCCTGCGGAAACGGGCTCTATTCCGAGCATAACTTGCTTCGCATGCCTAGACATCTTCGCAGTGCGGATCTTAGTGAAGCAATGCGCATCGAAGAACCATCTTCTCCAAAAGAGATGCGCAGCGCGAAGGGCGAAGCCAGCGCTAGTGGCGCAGCTGGCAAGGTTGCGGGGCTGTGAAAACGCGACACGAACGAGAACGACATAAAAACATACAAATTCACCGAATCCGATCCTTTCTCCATAAAAAAGGTGCTCTTTATGAAGTTGATGGCAAATTTAAGATGTATTAAGCTTGCAGACAAAATAAATATTATTTCCTCTCGTCAAGAGCAGGCACTATTTTTCATCGCGGACGCGGAGAGCGCAAACAAGAGCTGTAGCTTTGGCAGTGTTGCACATGATGTATGAAACGGAGTATAGTAGACGCAGCTTCTGGGCTGCTTGAGAAAATCGAAAGCCGGACTTGCGTCAGCAAGTAGTCCGCGAATGTCCGGGACTGCAAATGTTGGAGTTGGAGTTGGACTTAATTTCTTTCTTTCTACAAGAAAGGGCAAGCCAAGGCAAAAGGCGACAAACCTGACTGGGCCTTGGCTCCCAAAAAAGACAACAGCAGACAGCAGAAAACAGCACACACCTCTAGTGTATATAAAATACAAAAAAACATGTAACGTTCGTGTACGTTTTAATATTTTGTAGTCTATCGTACACGCGGAAAACGATGGCCACGTAGGAGGTAGTACGGGGGCTCAAAAACCTGCTTATGTTATTTCTTAACTCACTCTGCAATGGGAAGAAATTGACTCTGCCTTTAACTGAATGCGAAACATTTTGCAAATTTCACCCGAAATATTGACTGTTAGCACAATATAACAATTGCTGTTAATGAGCGCTACATGATGGATAAATATATTTCGTTGACATCGCCAAGCTAAGCTACACCAATTCTTTTAAATCCTTGGCTCAAGTTACGAGGAGCTCCCGGATTATCACCGGTAATTTTAATGTATTTTAGACTAGCTTATCATTAAGAGGCAATTGTGATGGGTCCTGTACCTTCTAGCAGCTTGTACAATCGTGCGCAAAAGCCGAGAGACCACGGCTTCGGCGGCCGGAGCGGCTGCGGGGACGCACCGCGTCGCTGATATCTCGCACGGCTTAAAGTCCTCTCGGGCTGGCGCTTATCATGCCACACTAAAAGTTTTTGTCAGTCATGATAAGCGCCATACCGAGAGCGAGGGAAACTCTTGCGTCTCGACGGGCACTCTTGCAGCGAGCGAGCCGCTCAAGATAGCAGCGACGCGGGGCGTCTCTGCAGCCGCTTCGGCCGTCGAAGCCGTGGTCTCCCCACTTCTGCGCACGATAGTACGGTCGGGCGTCAGGTGTGGGATGCTATCTCTCGCTTCAGAGAATCCGCCCCGGAACGAGGTTCGTTTCAAATTTGCTGTCGACGATATAGTCTCGATAAGAAATCGCACCAGGAAGATTCGCCGCTAAGGCTGCGCCACACGGATGCATATCCTTCGGTGCTCTGTATTGAAATCTATGGAATGGTGTCCCTTCAAGGCATCGTCTAGAGTGCCTTTATTCGGGCTAGTTGGTTGTGCACATTGTAGATGAAGTTAGAGCAGAAGCCTTGGACGAATACACGTGTAGTAAAAGTCATATATGTCTTCGTCAAGGTTTCCGCACTAACTTCATCTGAAATAAACAAGAATAAGAGAAAACAGTTGCGTATCTCTTCCATTCCCTGGCCCGGCCGCTTTGTCGGCCGTATTCGAGCTCAAAAGGCGCAGGGCACAGCCGACTACAGAAAGTGATGGCGCTAGTACTTTGAGTGTGTTTGAAAACTTCAGGACAGGTATTGATAAGCATCACAAACACTGCACTCTATAGATTTCGCCAGGCTGTTTCGACCGTTAGCACTGACCCGTGCGGCACCAGCCGCTGGCGTTCATGGCGACGGCCGTCTCCTGGGGCTTCTTGTAGTAACCACGCATCATGGAGGGCGTGCGGAAGAACACCTCGCCACGCTCATTTGCTCCCACGGGCTGGCCCGTCACGGGGGAGATGAACTGCTCGGAACAAGCAAAGATACCTCTTAGTTTGAAGCGTATCTTTTCATGAACACATGAACACGCAAACGAACACAGCATGCGCAAGTCCTGAAGGTTAAACAGAAGTCCGCAAACTTCTTGCGCTTGTCAATGACCCTGTGCGCAGCTTAAACACACACACACACACATATATATATATATATATATATATATATATATATATATATATATTATAAGTATGTCGTGAGGTCCCGAATTAGCCTAAATCTGAAGAAGGGACGCAACAGATTAGTAAGAAAGAAACCCATCAACGAATTAGCGGTGAGGCGGAGGGCAGAACAGTTCAGGATCTCGCTACAGAAGAGATATTCAGCTCTAACCGAGAATGGCGATATTACATTAGAAGCAATGAACAATAATTTCAGAGATATCATTACTCAGTGCGCTGTAGAAGTAGGCGGTAGGATAGTTAGGGACGATACCGGTAAGCTCTCTAAGGAGACGAAAGATTTGATTAAGAATCGCCAGAGTATGAAAGCTTCCAATCCAACAGACCAGATAGAACTCGCCGAGATATCAAAGCTAATCAATAAGCGCAAGGTGGCCTATATAAGGAAGTATAACATGGATAAAATTGAGCATGCTGTAAAGAACGGGGGAAGCCTTAATGCGGTAAAGAAATTGGGCGTAGACAAAAACCAGATGTATGCGATAAGGGACAAGGCGGGCAACGTCATCACGAATATGGACAAGATAGTCAAAGTAGCCGAGGAGTTCTATACAGATCTCTACAGTAGCCAAAGTAGTCAGGACAGTAATGAGATTGGCGGTAGGGAAAAACAGACGTTCCACCAGTGACGAAGGACGAGGTCAAGAAAGGGGAAATCAGCTGGAGGGGATCAGATAACTACAGATTTGTTGAATGACGGAGGGGGGGGGGGATATGCTGCTAGAAAAACTGGCCACCCTGTATACGCAGTGCCTGGTCTGTAATTTGTAAGGGACTTTAAGGACCTTACAAATTACAGACCAATCAGCTTACTGTCTGTTACGTATAAGATATTTACTAAGGTAATCGCTAAGAGAATCAGGACAACCATAGACTGCAATTAAGCAAAGGATAAAGCAGGTTTTCTGAAGCGGTACTAAACTATCGATCATATTCATACCATCAATCAGGTGATAGAAAAATGCTCAGAATATAACCAGCCCATATACATAGCATTCATTGACTCGGTTGAAATCTCGGCGGTGATGCAGGCATTTCAAAATCGGGGGGTAGACGAGCGGTACGTGAAAGTGCTTGAAGATATAAAGTGGCTGCACAGCAACCATAGTTCTGCATAACAAAAGAAAATTCCCATAAAGAAAGGTGTTATGCAAGGAGACACAATCTCCCCAGTACTATTCACAGCTTGCTTAGAGGAAGTATTCAGAGACTTGGAATGGGAGCAGTTAGGGATAAGGGTAGATGGAGAATACCTTAGTAATCTGCGATTTGCTGATGACATAGCTTTGCTAAGCAGCTCGGGGGATGAACTGCAAATAATGATTGATGACCTAGACATGAAACGTAGAAAGGTAGGCTTGAAAGTCAATATGCAGAAGACAAAGGTAATGTTCAACAGCCTCGGGAAGGAACAGCAGCTTACATTAGGTAACGAAGTGCTGGAAGTAGTAGGCGAATATGTCTACTTAGGACATGTGGTAACCGCAGACACGGACCATGAAAAGGAAATAAGAAGAATAAGATTGGGATGGAGCGCATTTGACAAGCACTCGCAGATTATGACTAGCAGTTTACCGGTATCGCTCAAGATGAAAGTATACAACTGTGGCATCTTACCTGTACTCACCTATGGGGCTAAAACATGGAGGTTAACCAAGAGGGTTCTACTTAAGTTGAGGACCACTCAGAGGGCTATGCAACAAAAATGGTAGGGGTAACATTAGGAGATAGGAAGCGTGCAGAGTGGGTCAGAGAAATAACTCAAGTTACCGACATTCTAGCGGAAAATAAGAAGAAATGGGCATGGGCAGGACATGTAGTGCGAAGAGAGGATAACCGATGGTCACTTAGGGTAACAAACTGGATTCCAAGGGAAGGAAAGCGTAGCAGGGGCAGCAGAAAGTTAGGTGGGTTAAGAAGTTCGCAGGGGTCAAGTGGATGCAGCTAGCACAGAACTGGGTTAACTAGAGAAATATGGGAGAGGCCTTCGCCCTGCGGTTGGTATAGTCAGGCTGATGATATATATATATATATATATATATATATATATATATTACGAAGTAGTTTCCGTTTTCTTCCGTAATTAAAAGTTGAAGAGAGTAGACACTTCTTAGAGACGCATTTATTTGTTGTCGACGTTTCGGCCGAGCTTTATCAAGACTGTGTTACATCGCTTGGGACCGCCTTTTGAAGCAGTCACCCCTACAAAACAAACAAAGCAATAAAGTTGACACGAGACAGTACAGTTCTTAACAAATCGAGAAAAGAAAATGGGGAGAGAGAAAATCTGGAAGGAGGGTAGGGTTGAGGACTTGGGGACGTTCGATACAACAATAGTAAACAGAGAACGGACAAACGCAGTTCGGGGTGGGTTCGCCGGTCAGTGTAAGGTCAAATAGGTTTTGTAGGGAATGTGGCGTCTGCGGGCGCGGTTATTCGAGAGGGAAGGATTTAGAAGGTAAGACTTCTTCGCACTCAGAGTTAGCCAAAACTTAAAAAAGACGCAATTGTGCGTGCGATTAGTGTCGGTTGCGTTGGTTGTCTTTTGTGCCTTCTCCCTCAGACTACCAGTATGAAAAGCGTTGTGGACGGAGATGATATTGACCTCACAGAATTCGAGAACGGTGAGTGGGAGACCGTTTTCAGCATGCACGACCGCGTAAGGAAGAAAGACGCCAAACCAGCGTCGAGCTCCGTGAAAGCCGGCGAGCACGGCGCCGGCGAAAAGAAATCTGTCATTCAGAAAAGCAGGCAAGATCCCAACATCCGCAAGAGGGCACCAATGCCGAAGCTCCCGGATAGCGACTATAAAATAATCTTCAGGCCAAGAGGCTGGAATTTAAATGACTATGTGCCACGTCGCCTACTGCAGGCCACGTGCGCGTCTGCAAACCTACCCTATGTAAACGTCCTGGACGAATATATTTCAAGGATCAACTCCGGGAACAACACGTACACGATCAGCACGCCCAATCGTCAGCGAACGAGCACTTATATGAACATCAACTCCATAGTTATAGACCAGAAGACCCTCGACATGGTGTCCTACATCGCGGTACCCGACAACGCTATTAAGGGCGTCGTATACAACGCCTACGACATCGGAACTCCGGAGGAAGTCCGCCAAGGCTTTTTAAGCGGAACCTGAACATCGCCGTACTCAACGCAATGAGAATCGGCAATTCAAGATCTATCCTTATCCCCTTTGGAGAGGAAAGGCTCACAAGACAAGTTTTCTGCTGGGGATCAGTGTTGATCGTCTACCCGTACCGAGAGCGGGTGGAGACATGTTACAACTGTAGGAAGACGGGGCACAGGACGGATGTGTGCTACAAGCCACGGCTAGAGCGTTGCCGCAGATGCGGCGAAAACCATACGGAGTCAACGGATGGAGAACTACCGACGTGCAAGCCCGAATGCATTGTATGCGGGGAGATGTACAACACCAACAGTAGGAACTGCAAGGCTGCTCAAGACACGTCCTCACAAACCCAGGAACGACCTAAGGCAACATGACTCTGCACACAAGCCACGATCGCGGGTCAACGACAACCACAAAGGCTACCGGGGGAGAAGTAGGTCGAACTCCTTGCCACCAGTGCCGGGGACAGGAGACAGAGTCGTCGGCTTAGGTCCTGACCAAGGCAAGGAAAGGAGTCCAAGCAAGAATGGAGACACAAGCAAAAAGGTGAGCTGGCCAGTTAAGACCTCCCCTTGGGAAACGGCTCGAGAGAAGGAACTGGTAGAACAAGTCGCTAATAAGGACAGAGAGCTTGAAACCATAAAGAAGGAATTGGCAGAAATGAGGAAACTTATTATTGATAACACGAAAATGCAGAGGGTACTCGACAAGTCACCTATTCAGAATTTACAACGCACTAGTCAATCGTCTCCATGTAATACTAACGAAATGGTACATAACGAAAAGTAAATGGAGACGGACACCCGAGTTCCCGCGAAAAGACCTCTACCCAGAGAGGAAAACGCAGAAGACAGCAAGCAAAAAAAGGTGGCAGAAAATTCGAATGAGGAAGCATAGACCCCAACTTACAGCAAGCTTAGGCAGGAGCTCAAGATGCCAGAATAGATGCAGTTTCGGCTAGAGGTGACAAACTAACCGAGCAGGTAGATAATCTTACGGCGGAATTCGTCATGGTCAGAGAAGAAACAATGACTTGCTTCCAGCAAATTATGGAACGACTAACGAACATAGAAGCAAGGCTTCCCCCGGTTGCCGGAAACGCCCTCCCTCAGCTGCCACCGCAGCAACAGTCCTGGGACACCATGGCCCCTCACCACCAAATTAAAATCTGGCAGTGGAACTGCAGAGGTTTCCACTCTAAGAAAGGGAACCTGCAGGCACACATTAAAAAATTGAAAACACACCCGATGTAATCACGCTACAAGAGGCAAGCGGCAGAGTAAAAGTAACCGGCTATGCCGCGTATACCCCGCTAGAATTACAAAGGAGCCATAAACCTAGGTCGTTCACGGCTACGTTAGTGCAGAGAAATTTGACAGCAATACAACTCGAGCTCGAAGACCCGAGTGAAGACTATGTAATAATTGAACTAATTCCAAACACAAAGGAAGACAACAGTCTCTATTCTCAATACGTACAACTCACCCAAAAATTGAGGGGCAGGGCTGGCAGATCTTTTACGGAAAGCCATAATACTAGCTGACAGGAAAGGGCTAAAATCACTGGGGACTTCAATGCCCCGCATCCGGCTTGGGGATATAGGATGACCTCCCCCAAAGGAAACGAACTATGGATGGAAATTCAAAAACTTAAGACTAACAATACTAAACAACCTACAAGACCCCACAAGGATAGGCAACATCATCAGTGTAGAAACGTCCCCAGACTTGACGCTGGGCAGAGACCTTGAGGGCGAGAAGTGGTAAAACACAGGACACACCTTAGGTAGTAATCACTATATCATAGAGATTGAAATACATACCAGACCGCTGAAGGGGATGCTGCACAAAAAGAAGCTGATAGATTGGGATACTCTTGGAAAAGTCAGGGACAGAACCGCTCCGAGGGAGATCGTGAATCTAAATCATTGGGTTGAACGACTCAAAAGTGATTTAAACACACACAAGAAAGAGATCCCAACCGCCGGAAATGATATTACAGATTCGAGGTTGACCTATATGTGGGAAACCCACGAGAACCTTACGAAAAGATGGAAAAAGCAGAGGCGCAACAGAAGGCTAAAGCAGAGAATATCTACACTTGAACGACACATAGAAGAATACGCGAACGAACGTCAGAGTCAACACTGTGGGCAGATTTGCGATCAATTGAATGGAAACTTGGGTGTAAGAACACGTGGCAACTTCTTCGCCACTTACTAGATCCAAGACAAACTAAGACCGCCGCTCAAGGACAGCTGAAAAGATTGCTTCATAAATACCAGGGCAAGGCTGAAGATCTCAGAGAGGAACTGAAGAGCAGATACCTTAATACGTGCAAAGGAGGTTCATCTGCACCATATCGAGGACCAGAGAACACAGAGCTAAATATAGACATATCAATAGCGGAGGTATGGAGATCAATGAGTAAGAACCACATCAGCAGCTGGAGCAGATGGGGTCAGCAATAAAATGCTTAGAAACCTAGATTTCGTGTAAGTCACGGCACTGACAGACTTTCCTAATGGGGTGTGGAAACGAGGTAGAATGCCTTCAGAATGGAAACATGCTAAAGTGGTCTTCATTCCGAAGCCTGGGAAGAAACTTGATGTAGGCAACCTCAGGCCGATATCGCTAACATCGTGCCTAGGGAAGCTCATGGAGCATGTAATACTAAACCGACTTAAGGAGTATGCAGAGGTAATTTCCGAAACAATGCTAGGTTTCAGGAGCAAGCTGTCCACGCAGGGTGTAATGATTCAACTCAAAAGAGAAATAATTGATGCGCCCAATAAAGGGGGCACAGAAACTGTACTTGGCCTTGATCTAAAGAAAGCCTTTGATAATGTCAAACACGAAGCCATATTAAATAATGTGGATGAAATTGCCCCTGGCAAGAGGATGTACGATTACGTTAGCGATTTTCTAACCGAAAGAACAGCAGAAATAAGCCTTGGCGACATCAGGTCTGAAACAATTAAGCTAGGAGACAATTACTCATAACCTATTGTAAAAAAATGATTTAGAAATTTCAAACAACGCGTGTAGTTAAAACAGACGCTTGCGAAGCGGCCAAGGCGCTTGCATCTTTTACATACAACGTTCACAAAAATTCGCATTACACTGTTCGAGCGTCGCCAGATAACACGATTATGTTACGATACGGGTCAGCCGCACATAAAAAAATTCTGTTTTACATGGAAGGTGTTTGTAAATGACTTTTCGAAAATTATGCTTTGGAGGTAATGCACATGCGCAAGAACATAAGGATGGATGCAAGGTAAATCTTCATGGCTCATTTTTTATGTTATATGTGCAAAATATGTTCACACACCATAACAAACAATCTGCTGACAAGTTCCTAGCCCAAGATATACCAAAATGAATTCTACGAGCAAAAGAAAACAACTTACCGATATGACGAGGCGGCGCGTTAAAAAGCACATTGAGGTGGGTGGCACCGGCAGCACATAACCGGCGCAATACCAACGTCTATATAGAAACGGCAAAATATATGTACTATGGGAGCGAAGGCACGCCCATACGTACAAAGCATGGCGGCTAACTGGGCTGCAGCAACCAATGAAAATTGGGGGGCCATGACTTCAAATGACGTTACGCAAACGCTCACTTGCCACGAATTAAAAACATCATCACCATCAGCCTGAGTATACCCACTGCAGGGCGAAGGCTTCTCCCATATTTCTCCACTTAGCCCGGTTCTGTGCTAGCTGCATCCACGTGACCCCTGCGAACTTTTTAACCTCATCCGCCCACCTAACTTTCTGCCGCCCTCTGCTACGCTTTCCTTCCCTTGGAATCCAGTTTGTTACCCTAAGCGACCATGGGTTATCCTCTCTTCGCACTACATGTCCTGCCCATGCCCATTTCTTCTTATTAATTTCCACTAGAATGTCGGTAACCTGAGTTATTTCTCTGACCCACTCTGCACGCTTCCTATCTCTTAATGTTACCCCTACCATTTTTCGTTCCATAGCCCTCTGGGTGGTCCTCAACTTAAGTAGAACTTTCTTGGTTAGTCTCCACGTTTCAGCCACATAGGTGAGTACAGGTAAGATGCAACTGTTATATACTTTCCTTTTTAGCGATACCGGTAAGCTGCTAGTCACAATCTGTGAGTGTTTGCCAAATGCGCTCCATCCCAACCTTATTCTTCTTGTTATTTCTTTTTCATGGTCCGGATCTGCGGTTACTACCTGTCCTAAGTAGGCATATTCGCATAGTACTTCCAGTACTTCGCTACCTAATGTAAACTGCTGTTCCTTTCCGAGGCTGTTGAACATTACCTTAGTCTTCTGCATATTGATTTTCAAGCCTACCTTTCTACTTTTCCTCTCTAGGTCATCAATCATTATTTGCAGTTCATCCCCCGAGTTGCTTAGCAAGGCAATGTCATCAGCAAATCGCAGATTACTGAGGTATTCTCCATCTACCCTTATCCCTAACTGCTCCCATACCAAGTCTCTGAATACTTCCTCTAAACAAGCTGTGAATAGTACTGGGGAGATTGTGTCTCCTTGTCTAACACCTTTCTTTATGGGAATTTTGTTACTTTCTTTATGCAGAACTATGGTTGCTGTGCAGCCACTATATATATCTTCCAGCACTTTCACGTATGGCTCGTCTACCCCCCGATTTCGCGATGCCTGCGTCACCGCCGAGGTTTCAACTGAGTCAAATGCTTTTTCGTAATCAATGAATGCTATGTATAAGGACTGGTTATATTCCGAGCATTTTTCTATCACTTGATTGATGGTATGGATATGATCGATAGTAGAGTACCGTTTCCGAAAACCTGCCTGATCATTTGCTTGATTGCAGTCTAAGGTAGTCCTGATTCTATTAGCGATTACCTTAGTAAATACTTTATACGTAACAGACAGTCAGCAGATTGGTCTGTAATTTTTAAGGTCCTTAGAGTCCCCTTTCTTATGGATGAGGATAATGTTTGCATTCTTCCATGGTTCCGGTACCCGCGATGACACCAGGCACTGCGTATACAGGGTGGCCAGCTTTTCTAACACGATATCCTCCCCGTCCTTCAGAAAATCTGTAGTTATCTGATATTCTCCAGCAAATTTCCCCCTTTTCATAGTTTTTAATGCTTTCTTGACCTCGTCCTTCGTCACTGGTGAAACGTCTGAATGGTTTTCCCTACCGCCAATCTCATGACGGTCCTGACTGCTTTGGCTACTGCAGAGATCTGTATAGAACTCCTCAGCTACTTTGGCTATCTTGTCCATACTCGTGATGACGTTGCCCTCCTTGTCCCTTATCGCATACATCTGGTTTTTGCTTATGCCCAATTTCTTCTTTACCGCTTTAAGACTTCCCCCGTTTTTTACAGGATGTTCAAGTTTCTCCCATGTTAGACTTCCTTATATCGGCCACCTTGCGCTTATTGATTAGCTTTGATATCTCGGCCTAATCAATCTGGTCTGTTGGCATGGAAGCTTTCATACTCTGGCGTTTCTTAATCAAATCTTTCGTCTCCTTAGACAGCTTACCGGTATCCCCTCTAGCTATCCTACCGCCTACTTCTACCGCACATTCAGTAATGATATCTCTGAAATTATTGTTCATTGCTTCTAGGGTACTGTTGCCACCCTCGTTTAGAGCTAAATATCTATTCTGTAGCGAGATCTTGAACTCTTCTGCCCTCTCCCTAACCGCTAATTCGTTGATAGGTTTCTTTCTTACTAAGTTGTTGCGTTCCTTCTTCAGATTTAGGCTAATTCGGGACCACACCATCCTGTGGTCACTGCATCGCACTTTTCCGATTACCTCTACATCTTGTATAATGGCTGGGGTGAACACATTATGAAGTAAATTTCATTTTTAGTCTCCCCGTTAGGACTTTTCCATGTCCATTTCTGGTTCTTCCGTTTGCTGAAGAAGGTATCCATGATTCTTAAGCTAGTGCGCTCTGCAAACTCAACTAGTAACTCCACCCTGCTATTCCTAGAACCAATGCCATAGTCACCTACTGCCTGGCCTCCTGCCTGCTTTTTCCCTACCTTGGCATTGAAGTCGCCCATTAGCACAGTGTACTGCGTCTTTACTCTTCGCATTGCCGATTCAACATCTTCGTAGAAGCTTTCAACTGCCTGGTCATCATAACTACATGTAGGTGCATAGGCCTGTACAACCTTCAGTTTATATCGCTTATCAAGCCTAATCACGACGCCTGCCACCCTCTCGTTAATACTATAGAATTCATCGATATTACCCCCTATATACTTATTGACAAGGAAACCTACTCCTAGTTCTCGCCTCTCCGGTAAACCTCGATAACACATTACATGCCCATCCTTCAGTACAGTATATGCCTCATTCGGCGTCGTAACCTCACTAAGCCCTATGATATCCCATTTCATACCCTCTAGTTCCTCTAACAGCACTGCTAAACTAGCTTCACTAGCTAGGGTTCTAGCGTTAACCGTTGCCAGGGTCAGTTTCCAATGGCGGCCTGTCCAGCGGAGCCAGGAATTCTTAGCACCTCCTGGTGCGTCACAGGTCTGACCACCGCCGTGGGCAGTTGTTCCGCAGCCGCTGGTGACTGAGAGCCGGGGTTTTAAAAACAAGTTTGAAAAAAAAGAACCGCCGCGTGGCATTGACGAGCCTGCATCTTTTGAAGGTTGTTGCCTTTCAGCGCGCGCCAAACTTTTCCATCTAAAAGAACTCGAGTTTCTGTTGTTTACGCCGTTGTTTATAAGCAGTTGCTCCAGCACAATGAAAGTGGTTGGCAAAGGTGGCGGCATAGAAAGGCAGCAACACTTCCAAACATCGACCAAGCATGCAAATTCATATTGCAAATACTGCTGCAAGTTAAGCAAGTACTTTTACTTCGTCCCTAAACACTGGTGCAACCGGGAAAAATAAGTTGTGCCCAGTTCGCCACGGAGTGTAACAAGGGGACAAATATGGTTTTCATAGTCAAGTTTATTGCATCAATCAAGCAAATACAGCAATAAAACATAACAATAAAAATGAATGTCGCAGACAGCAGAAACAGTAGCGCTGTTTAAGCGGGCTAATCATCAATGATCACAGCCGAGGCATGAAAAAAACCTTTCCCTCTGCAGCTTGGTTGGCCTTGGCACACCCGGGCCGGATTGACCCCACATGTGGCGCACCTACTTCAATCACATAATGCCAAGATTTGAAGCCCCAATGGGGTTGGGAAATCGCGGTCTCCACCTCGGACCCAGCAGTGCAAAGATGCTGGCTGACTGGGCTGAAGCAGTCGCTGCCAGGCATGGCCTCCTGACTGACGCCAACCGGGATCAGGATACCACCTCAATCCTTGTAATGTGCCCAGGTTCTCACAATAAATGTTTTACCACCCCCACCAGGCTTGAAGTGCCTTTCACAAAACATCTCCAGATAAGAAACATGCATTTACTGGAAGCTATGACAGCTGTAATTGAAGTAAAAATGTCATGAGAGTAGGTGCATCAAAGCATCAAGACACACATGGAGCACAGAGCACTGGGATACTCTTCACATTTAAAATCTTCGGCAGAAAGTGTATAGCAGTTTTCAAGGCAATTTCAAGGTTGCACCAGACCAGACAGCTTTAGCATCAACAAACGTGCTTGACACAGGAGCATGAGAGCATACATTGAGTCTGTGTGCAACCTCCAGTTCTCCTCAACGGTGAAAGTCAGCAGGGAAGCGGTGTAATAAGACACCGACGGTTGAGTCCACGCTGTCGCAACGTGCCACAGAGCATCGTTTCCTCAATTTGTGCGGGCTCATCTTGCGATAAAACGCTAAGCGCAATTCAGTTCAGTTCAGGCGTTCAGTCGTGTCCGACTCTTCGTGACCCTATGGACCATGTCACGCCACGCTTTCCGGTCTCTCACTATCTTCCTAACATCACATAACTTCATCTGCAGTGCCTCGAGGATGCCATCTAACCAACGCGTTCGCTGCCTACCCCTTCTCCGGCAACCCTCAACCTTTCCCAACATCAAATCTTTCTCCAGCGACTCCTCTCTTCTCACCAGATGATCAAAGTAGCTGAGCTTTAACTTTAAAATTTGACCCTCCAATGAGCAGTCAGGGTTTATGGTCGACAAAATCGACTGATTTGATCTTCTGGCAGTCCAAGGAACTCTCAAGAGTCTTCGCCAGCACCACAATTCAAACGCGTCAATTCTTCAGCGGTCAGCCTTTTTCACAGTCCAACTCTCGCATTCATACATCACAACTGGAAAGACCATAGCACGAGTTATACGGATCTTGGTTGGCAGACTAATGTCTCTGCTCATTACTAGGCGGTCAAGGCTAACCATTGCTCTCTTTCCCAGAAGCAGGCGTCTCCTAATTTCATGGCTGCAGTCTCCTTCCGAGGTAATCTTCGAGCCCAAGAAGAGAAAATCTGTCACAGCTTCCACTTCTTGTCCCTTGATGCTCCAGGACTTGATAGGGCAAGACGCCATGTTCTTTGTCTTTTTAATGTTCAGTCTGAGCCCAAACTTGTCACTCTCTTCTTGTACGCGCATCAGTAGTCTCTTGAGTTCCACTTCACTTTCTGCCAATAAAGTGGTATCATCCGCATATCTAAGGTTGTTGATACGTTTTCCAGCAATCTTAACTCCAGCTGACGACTCGTCCAGACCGGCCTTCCTCATGATGCACTCTGCATATAGGTTAAATAGACAGGGCGACAGTATGCAGCCTTGCCTCACTCCTTTCTCAATCGGAAACCAATCAGTAAGACCATGCCCAGTTCTGACTGTCGCCTCTTGCCCTTCATACAGGTTCCTGAGGAGACAGATGAGGTGGATTGGAACTCCCATCTCTTGGAGAGCTTGCCACAATCTGCTATGATCTACGCAGTCAAATGCTTTCGCATAATCAATAAAGCAGAAGTAGATGGGTTTCTGGAACTCTCTTGCTTTTTCCATGATCCAGCGAAGGTTGGCAATTTGGTCTCTAGTTCCTTTGCCCTTGCGAAACCCAGCTTGCACGTCTGGAAGCTCCCGATCCACATACTGCTGCAGCCTACCTTGGAGGATTTTCAACATCATCTTGCTAGCATGTGAAATAAGCGCGATCGTGCGGCAGTTGGAACAATCTTTGGCACTGCCTTTCTTTGGAATGGGGATGTAAACTGCTGCAAAAAGACTTCACACTGCCCGCACGTCGAAGTTGACGAAACCAAAAAAACACGGCTGCAGTGGAATAAAATCTCACCAAACTGCGACAGAGAAGCGACCAGCAGGGACTTCGAAATCTTCGCAAAAGGGATATTTTCAGACTTGCAAACTAAATTTATACGCTTTCCCGGGCGCACCAAGGCCCGCACCACAGCAGACGGCGATAAGAAACCGTTTCGTGCTTCGTAAGCTTCGTTATCTCCGTTGCCTTGGTTACCTCAGGTTGCCTACTTCTCAAGAACCTAACAAGGCCTGAAAAGGTTCGTCAAGACCAATGCAACATCAAGGGGGCGTGATAAGAGTATTGCAAGATTTTTTTTAAATTAGGAATGTCCTAATAAAATACCGTGCCTCATTCGCAAGCAAAGTTATGAAAACATGTATACTTTTTATGTTGACTGATACTTTTTAATTTGTAGTATAATAAGTTCTTAATCTGAGTTATTGCTCCCTCGACCTGTGGCTATACTGTGGTACCGCTAAACCGCTTTTGGGCCCAGGGGCCCTATTCTTCACAATTCGCCATTTTGTTCAGGTTGTGAGGTATGCGTGAAGTGTGCATCAGGACGGTACCAGGTTACATAAGCACACAATCGGGTCACGCATTCTGAAGAAAAATAGAGATAAAGTGACAGAAAAAAAGTGCGCTGTCGTCTGCTACTATATATTGGCGCCATTGGATTGGAAAACATTTATTGTCAGCAATGAGCTATTTGTGGGCGCTACACTTAGATGGCCTCAAGTCCGTTGCTCTCGGCGACTTTTTGAGCCCACTCAGTAGCCCGAACTTGCGTTAACGGGTCTGAGCTGGCTAGTATAGCCTCCCACCGCTCAAAAGAAGGGACTGTTAGTAGGTCCGCTGGTGGCGGCGCTTTTTTGCAGCTCCATAATATATGATCGTATCCTGCTATTTCGCCGCAGTGTTTACAATTTGGATTGTATTGTGCTGGGTACATGTGCGCTAATTTAGAAGGGCTGAAGAAGGCACGCGTCTGGAGCCGACGCCAGATTACATCCTGCCTTTCGTCTAGTTTCTTGTCTGGTGGGGGATATATCAACTAGGAAAAATCACGGTGCTTCTGCAGGAACTAATACTCTGCGGTGCATTCCGTGATTCCAAAGCCTAGGGTTGCACTGAGGCGAATGAAGTATGTTGTAGCGTTGCGTTATTAGTGGGCCATGACATACTTGCGGTCGAACATTCGGCATCAGCTACGCCAGGAAAGGCTGCGCGAGTTTCTGCTGAAGAGCACGAACGGCAATGGAATATTCGCAGTGTGTTGGTGCAGAATGGGAGCGGAAAATAGCATTGCTGTTCATAAGCGCCGATGACCTCTTACATTCACTTAGCGGCTCCGGCGCAGCCAGTAATATCCGTCTCTGAGGACTACGCTCGCCGTCTCAAAGTATCAATTACGTGTATATACTGGCTTTGCCACCTTTTTCGAAAAGCTGCGTTATGACCAGCTACCGTCAGGTCACCAAGTCAGCTTAAATTTTTAACATATTGTGTCGGCTTAAGTTGTGTAGAGCACGGAAAGCAGCGCACAGAGACAGATGGAGGGAGAGAAAGAGAAAGAGAGAGATATTCTTCCACACACGCACACACACGAAGTGGAAGGCATACGCTGGGCTTTACACTTAGTCGGTTAAATTTTCATGCGCTGGCGTGCGATAAGCTCTTGCGAAACGCAAAAGATCTGTCAGAAAGAGAACGAAACAGAAGAACAGAATGGCAGGAAAGTTAATTAGGTGATTATCAGCTTACCGTACAATGCAGGGGGGGATGAACAGACAATAAGGAAAGAAAGCGAAAGATGACTGAGGAAATTATGGTATTAGGCTATGCCTTACGGTCGAAACGGTAAAATGCAATTCAATAAAGGGAGAATATTTTCAGGCTGTATTGAAAAAGCAATCAACACAAAATGCCACTCAACTAGATCATATGATTAAAGCGTAACATCATACCATGCTCCGGAGTACTTATCTTGTTCTAAACAATAAGCAAATGGTGAGCCCGCATGCATATTAAAAGAAAACGTTATATATGAAACACTTCACATCCAGCAAGCAAAAATGTGCCATGTACATGAAACATACATTCCTTCATTAAAATAGAAGTTGTAATTTTGCTTTCTTTGCCCATCGTGGAAACGCTGTTCAATTAACATTGCAATGAGTGCATAGTGCAAGGCAAAAAAGGCCGTGTTTAGGGCTGACGTTTAAGAAAGTCTGGTGATCCCTCGCTGCCTATCGCGCGAAGTTCCTGCGCAACCATCGAATCATATGACCTCTCAGGTTGCACTCATGAACCGATCAAACAGATAATTAGAAACCATTGCGGTGCTGTCTGACATTCATGATGGTTTGGTGGGCGCTGTTTGACGCAGAGACAAAGAGAAGAGAGCCCGAACTGGTGCCTTTATTTCTCTTCTTTTCTTTGTCTCTGTGTTAAAGAGCGCCCACGAAACCATCATGAACAACCTACAACTCACCCAACTTCCCATTCTGTTGCTCTCTGAAATGTCTCGTCTTTCGCAGATCAACCGCTTGAGTTAGCTGGCCGCATTGCTGCACTTGGCAACGGCGGCGCGGATCGATGGTTTCTCTAGGAGAACAAACCATTTGCAACGGGAGGGTAGGTACGATCCTTGTGGGGTTTCAAATCTGCGTCTTCATTATTAATCCTCTAAAAATAACGCAGCTTAAAAGTTCCCTTAGAACGTTGTTTCAGTGCTTATGCAATTGTAACAAGACGTGTCCGCTTATTTCACCACCCACCAAACTGTCTACCAAACTGCGGTGGCAGCCGTCTGCACTGCACGTCGAATTCGTCATGTTTTTCTCGCGGCCGCCTTAAGTGGTTCAAAATGCGCGCCCAACTTTGGCCATTGACAGCAATGGCAGAACATCCTTTACGTATAGAAACGTCATTTTGGCGTCATTAATAATTGCTTATGCATGACGTATTTCCCGTCACACAACACCAGCCAACCAGATTTCAGGAGTCGGCTCTTGACAGTGGGCGGTTCATTTCAGCCCATTCGTAATACAAGCGTAAGGATTTCCCTTTCTGTCATATATACCTGTGTTTTTCCTCCACAATTACTTATAAATACCATACAGACATCATGAATACCGCTGCTAAAACTCTGTCTTCACGCTCACGCCATTTTTACGTCACCGCGAAAAGCCATTTCGACTCACCGAAATTTCGCGCCAAAAATTTGAAACACGTGACGGTTCTGAGAACCAATCACAGAACCAAAATGGCGGCAATATCTGTCGAGAATAGGGCTCCAGCTTTCGCCACCACTCTACTTCAGCCATAGAAACAGGGCGCTAGGATGCAATCCTGTGGACGTATGATGAGCTGTCTATCTTTGAGGTGAAGTTAAAGCATACATCGTTACGCCGCCTGGCGGGTGGTCAGACCCTTACGTGCTCGGCCGCGAAACGCCCCGAGGGTCCGTTCTTTACGTATGTTTCTCTATGGGCCAAGCGGAGCTCCCGAAACACACACCATTCAAGTGACGACGACGACGCGCGATGCAACTGTGGTGGGGTGGCGCGATGGTCCCAAAAGGGATAGACTGAAGAGATGTGTAGATCGAAAGAAAAGAAGTGGAAGCTTTCCTCCTCGCGCCTACACCTTGGCCTCCAAAGCTGAGACGATTCGTCAATTAGCCGGGACGGAAGGGGGCCGCGCCTTGAGTCACCAACGGCGGCCAGATATGTGACGCAGCGGGGGGTGCTAAGAATCTCTGGCTCCGGTGGACAGGCTACCTTGGAAACTGACCCTGGCAACTTTTAACGCTAGCACACTAGCTAGTGAAACTAATTTAGCAGTGCTGTTAGAGAAACTAGAGGGCTTAGTGAGGTTAGGAGGCCAAATGAGGCTTACCCTATAATAAAGAACGAGCATGTACTGTGTTATTGAGGTTTACCGAAGAAGCGAGAACTAGCGGTAGGTTTCCCTGTTAATAAGTATATAGCTCGTAACA
This sequence comes from Amblyomma maculatum, assembly GCF_055883805.1. Lineage (NCBI taxonomy): Eukaryota > Metazoa > Arthropoda > Arachnida > Ixodida > Ixodidae > Amblyomma > Amblyomma maculatum. Next base: position 476,289,582 of record NC_139344.1, on the reverse strand, counting down.
TAGATGACTTCTGTAGATATTGTCACGAAGACAGGGATTTATGGGTACCGGCAACAGGGGCAGATACACACAGTCAAGAGAGAGGTTCCCGAGAAACGGTAGCACGAAGACACAAGCTCAAGAGTCCACAGGGGTTAACTAGCCGAAGCGCGCGAGAGTCTCCAACTTTGTCGTTCAAGCGCTACCTCGAACCGTCAGGTGGCATTATTCCCCCCCCCCCTCGAAAAAAAAAAACCGCAAGCTCACAGAAAAAAAACTGCTCCGGATGGCAAATATGACTTTCAGCGGGTAAAATACGGCTTCATGCGAAGCACATGCACCAGGTCAGACGAGCACTGACGACTAGAACTCGGTACAGTTCCGTCTGGAATAACCTCGTACGTAACTTCTGAGAGGCGACGCAACACTCTGTAGGGTCCGAAGTAACGATTGAGAAGTTTTTCTGACAGGCCTGGGCGCCGGACAGGTGTCCACACCCAGACTTTGTCACCAGGCTGGAACACGACATAGCGATGGCGGTCGTTATATCGGCGTGCATCTGTTGCTTGCTGTTTTGTAATGTGATTACGGGCGAGTTGGCGAGCTTCCTCAGCGTAGTTGGTGAATTCTTCTGCGTCAGCGGTAAGCAGCTGGTCGTCAGCCGCACATGGCAGCATAGCGTCGAGCATGGTCTGTACATCGCGTCCGTATACTAGGCGAAACGGAGTGAATCGAGTTGTTTCTTGGACGGCCGTGTTATATGCAAATGTGACATAAGGCCCCATGTTTTATGCCGTCCCATGTTTTATGCCGGACGTCGACATACATGGCGAGCATGTCCGCTATTGTTTTGTTTAGTCGCTCAGTAAGGCCAATAGACTGAGGATGGTAAGCAGTAGTCTTTCGGTGATGTGTCTGGCTTAGTTGGAAAACTTCTTCAAGAAGACGCGCTGTAAATGCCTTGCCACGATCAGTAATGACGTATGAAGGGGCGCCATGGCGGAGGGCAATCTGCGTCATGAAAAATTGTGCCACTTCGGAGGATGTTGCACGTGGCACCGGCATAGTTTCCGCGTAACGTGTCAGATAATCTGTAGCCACGATAATCCACTTATTGCCAGCTGACGATAGAGGAAAAGGGCCAAGAAAGTCCATACCAATTTGGTCGAATGGTACTAGCGGTGGGGGAATAGGCTGCAGGAAACCCGCTGGCTTCAATGGCGGTGTCTTGCGTCGCTGGCACTCGCGTCAACCTCTAACATATCGATGAACGGCGGCGGTAAGTTTGGGCCAGTAGTAGGCCTGGCGCACTCTGGTAAGAGTGCGTGCAAAGCCCAAGTGTCCAGCGGTGGGTTCATCATGGCAAGCATGAAGGATTTCATCGCGGAGATCTGCAGGGATGACTAGAAGATAGGCTCGGTCACTGTTGCCGGCGCTTTTCTTGTAGAGGATTCCGTCGCGCGTACAGAAGGATGACAAGTTCTTAGCAAACAGTCGAGATACTGTAGAATCGAAACCCTCCAGATGATCGATCACAGTTTTGAGGTCTGGGTCAGCGCGTTGCCGGGCCTTTAAATCAGAGGAACTGATAATGCCAAGAAAATGGGCGTCTTCATCCGTACTGTCATGGGCCAACTCCACGGGTGATCGAGACAGTGTGTCAGCATCTTCATGTTTACGTCCGGATTTATAAACGATAGAGTAATCAAACTCCTGCATACGAAGGCTCCACCGTGCAAGACGTCCTGATGGATCTCGAAGACTAGCTAGCCAACACAAAGCATGATGGTCTGTCACAACTTTAAATTTACGGCCGTAGAGGTAAGGTCGGAATTTCATTGTGGCCCAAACGACGGCGAAACACTCATTTTCAGAAGTTGAATAGTTTGATTCTGCCCGAGAAAGGGTGCGGCTGGCATAAGCGATCACTTTTTCCTCGCCTTGCTGGTGCTGGACCAGAACAGCACCCAGACCGACATTGCTGGCGTCGGTGTGAATTTCGGTGGCAGCGTCCTCATCGAAGTGTGCAAGAACGGGAGGGTTGTGCAGCCGTTGGCGCAGCTCGGTGAATGCCTCCTGCTGCTCGGAAGACCAGACATACGGGACGTCATCACGTGTCAGGCGCGTCAAAGGTTCTGCAATCTTGGCAAAATCGGCAATGAAACGGCGATAGTACGCGCACAGGCCCAAGAAACGTCGGACTGCTTACTTCGTGGTAGGGATGGGAAAATTGGCTACAGCGGCTGTTTTCTCAGGGTCAGGCCGGACACCGTCAGCGCTAACCACATGACCGAGAAATTTTAGCTGCTGATATCCAAAGTGACATTTTTCCGGTTTGAGTGTCAAATCGGCCGAGCGAAGAGCGTCCAATACCGTTCGCAGCCACTTAAGATGTTGGTCAAACGTTTCTGAAAACACGATGACGTCGTCCAAATAAACCAAACAGGTTTGCCATTTAAGACCAGCAAGTACGGTGTCCATCATTCTCTGGAACGTCGCTGGCGCTGAACACAGACCGAAAGGCAATACTTTAAATTCATATAAGCCATCGGGTGTCACAAAGGCAGTCTTTTCCCGATCGCGCTCATCCACTTCTATCTGCCAATAACCACTTTTTAAATCAATGGAGGAAAAGAACTTGGCGTTGCGAAGTCGATCGAGTGAATCGTCGATACGGGGCAAAGGATATACATCTTTTTTTCTGATGTCATTCAGTTTCCTGTAATCAACGCAAAAACGCAGCGTGCCATCCTTTTTCTTAACCAACACGACGGGCGACGACCACGGACTTTTAGACGGCTGAATAACATCATCATTAAGCATTTCCTGGACTTGTGTCCGAATTGCCTCACGTTCTTTGGCCAAAATACGGTACGGCTGCTGTCGAATAGGTCGAGCATCGTCAGACGTTATGATGCAATGCTTGGCGATAGAAGTTTGCCGGACTTTCGATGATGGCAAAGCACGGGGCAAAGCTGCACAGATGCCATGAGAAAATAAAAGAGAACGGTTGCTTTCAGCTATGTTGACAGAAAGAAAGGTCACTGCTAACATCGATGCGGTCTAGAACACTGGGAGTATCAATAACGTCAAACGCAAAACATTCAGAAACTTCCTTTAACAGTTCGCCGAAAGCGATGGCAGTAGAGCGATAGAGGTGGCGAGATTCATTCGTGAAGTTCGTGACGAGAAGCTCAGAGTGACCATTATTGAGAATAATTAAGCTTCGAGCTGCACAGATGCCATGAGAAAATAAAAGAGAACGGTTGCTTTCAGCTATTATCGGCCCGTCACGAAGCCCGTCGCACACAACACTCACAAACACGCTGGAGCGGGGAGGCACTGAAACACACTCGGCTGAAACCCGTAGGGCGCACGTACGTTGGCCATCGGTGGGGTTGGCAGCCGCTTTCTCCGTTGAGAACGAGACCGTTTGCTGTCGGAGATCGATGATGGCGCCATATTCCCGCAGGAAATCCACACCGAGAATCAAATCACGAGAACATTCCCGGAGAACGACGCAGCTGACAACGAACGTTGACGTACGAATCTGGATTCTAGCCGTGCACTGTTCAATAGGAGTAATTACATGCCCCCCAGCCGTGCGTATTTGCGTGCTACACCATGGTGTCATAACCTTCCTAAGGGTCGCTGCCAGTTTCCCACTCAAAATCGAAAAGTCTGCTCCGGTATCCACTAAAGCGCTGACATTATGACCATCGATGCACACAGGGATGTCCAGCGATAGCCGTTCTCGTGAACCAAATGCTGTCGTTTCTGCTCCAAAATCTATATCTGTTCTCATTGGGGGGACTTCTTTGTGCTGACCTTTAGCGGCCCCGCCCCCGGAGGTCGCTCTACTCAGTTTTCCCGGTGGGGGCTTGGCGAGCGACCAGGCGGTGCTCGCGGGAAGTTACCAGTTGTTGAAGCGGTTTGCCGACGTGGGGATGGAGACCTGGATTGTCGGCGCGCCATCCGGAGGCTCTCTTGTGCGAGGTCGTCTCCAATGTCACGAGGTAGTTGTCCGAACGTGCGTCTAGGTGCGTTGGTGTACAAACCCTCCGGTCCGAATTCCCGATAAAGGCACCACCGGAAAATGTGACCAGGTTCCCCACAGTGGTAGCAAAGGCGGCGGCTCCGAGGGGCCTGCCAGACGTCCGTTCGTCGAAAGTTTGATCGCGGTGGCCGCACGTACCGCGTAGGCTGCTGTACAGGAATGTATTGCATTGGCTGCTGGACGGGCATGCACTGGGTTGGTGGTAACGTAGACAACGGAGCTTGGACGGGAACTGGGCGTCGGAGAATGTCAGCGTAAGTCGGACGAGAATAATCAGGAACAGGGGTACTTTGAGCTTCAGCAACATGCAGAGATGGCTGCGTGACTTGCTGAATCTCTTCGCGGATCATATGTGCGAGAGAATCACCCCTGGGTTGGAACGTGCCACAAACCTTCTGCAGTTCCTCGCTTACAATCGCACGAATAAGATCTCGGAGCTGTTCAGTATTTCTTACAGCAGCTGTAAGAGGCTCGGCAGCAGTCGTAGCGAGGATTGGGCTGTCGTAGACCGCCGAGCGGCGCTGGTGTAGGATCTTTTCCATGGTGACCGCCTCTGTTAAAAATGAGGTAACTGTAGTTGGTGGGCTACGTACAAGACCAGCAAAAAGCTGTTCTTTAACCCCACGCATGAGGTGGCGCAGCTTTCTCTCTTCAGACATGTTGGGATCCGCACGTCGAAATAGTTTCGTCATGTCCTCAACATACCTGACGGACTCGTTTCGCATCTGTTTTCGAGATTGTAGAGCACGTTCTGCTCGTTCGCGCTTATCCAGGCTGATATACGCCTCTACGATAAGACGGCGGAACTGAGGCCATGATGTTATTGTGCCTTCTCGGTTCTCATACCATGTCAAAGCATGGTCTTCCAGGCAGAAAGTGGCGTTCCGTAGCTTTAAGTTGTCGTCCCACTGATTAAAGGATGCGACTCGTTCGAACTGAGTTAGCCAATCCTCAACGTCTTCATGCGCAGTGCCATGGAACGATTTCGGCACTCGGGGGTTTTGAACGTAAACAGGAGTACCTTGCATGACTGTCGTAGTGCTTTGCGTGGCTGGCCGGAGGCTCGTTGTTGAAGTGGACTCCAAGGGCCCGTGTTCGGGAGGAAGGCCCAGGTTCCTCCGGCTGACGCGATGAACTGGCGTGTCCACAGGCAAAAGCTCGGTGTCGTTGGTTCGCGGAGGGGTGTGCGACATTGAGAGGACAAGTACCCAGCGGCTCCACCAAAACTGTCACGAAGACAGGGATTTATGGGTACCGGCAACAGGGGCAGGTACACACAGTCAAGAGAGAGGTTCCCGAGAAACGGTAGCACGAAGACACAAGCTCAAGAGTCCACAGGGGTTAACTAGCCGAAGCGCGCGAGAGTCTCCAACTTCTTTGTCGTTCAAGCGCTACCTCGAACCGTCAGGTGGCAATATAATTAGAGGGTGACAGGCCTCGTATTTAAGCTTAATAAGCGGTATAAACGGAAGGTTGTACAGGCCTATGCGCCTATATGTAGCAATGAAGACCAGGCAGTCGAAAACGTCTGTGAAGATGTAGAATTGGCAATGCGGAAAGGAAAGACGCAGTCTCCTGTACTAATGGGCGACTTCAATGCCAAGGTAGGAAATAAGCAGGCAGACCAGGCAGTAGGTCACTATAGCATTGGTTCTAGGAAAAGCAGGGGGGAGTTGCTAATTGAGTTTGTAGAGCGCAATAACTTAAGAAACATGAATAACTTCTTCAGCAAACGGAAGAACCGGAAATGGATATGGAAAAGTGTTAACGGGGAGACTAAAAATGAAATTGACTTCATACTGTGTTCAACTTCTTCATTATGCAAGATGTAGAGGTAATCGGAAAAGTGCGATGCAGTGACCACAGGACGGTGAGGTCCCGAATTAGCCTAAATCTGAAGAAGGAACGCAACAGATCAGTAAGAAAGAAACGCATAGAAGAATTAGCCTTGAGGGGAAGGGCGGAAGAGTTCAGGATCTCGCTACAGAATAGGTATTCAGCTCTAACTGAGGATGGCGACATTACCCTAGAGGCAAGGAACAATAATTTCAGAGATATCATTACTGAGTGCGCGGTAGAAGTAGGCGGTAGGATAGTTAGAGAGGATACCGGTAAGCTGTCTATGGAGACGAAAGATTTGATTAAGAAACGCCAGAGTATAAAAGCTTCCAATCCAACAGACCAGTAAGAATTTGCCGAGATATCAAAGCTAATCAATAAGCGCATGATGGCCGATATAAGGAAGTATACCATGGAGAAAATTGAGCATGCTGTAAAGAACGGGGGAAACCTTAAAGCGGTAAAGAAGAAATTGGGCATAAGCAAAAACCAGATGTATGCGATAAGGGACGAGGCGGGCAACGTCATCACGAATATGGACAAGATAGACCAAAGTAGCCGAAGAGTTCTATACTGATCTCTACAGTAGCCAAAGTAGTGAGGACCGTAATGAGATTGGCAGTAGAGAAATGGAGTCGGACGTTTCGCCAGTGACGAAGGACGAAGTTAACATAGCATTAGAAACTATGAAAAGGTGGAAAGCAGCTGGAGGGGATCAGGTAGCTACAGAGTTGTTGAAGGGCGGGGGGGGGGGATATTGTGCTGGGAAAACTGGTCACCCTTTATACGCAATGTGTGGTGTCATCGACGATACCGACACCATGGAAGAATGCAAACATCTGAATGCACAAGAAAGGGGACGCTAAGGACTTGAAAAATTACAGACCAATTAGCTTACTGTCTGTTACGTGTAAGGTATTTACCAAAGTAATCGCTAATAGAATCAGGGCAACTTTAGACCGCAACCCAAGCAAAAGATCGAGCAGGTTTTCGGAAAGGGTACTCTACTATATCCATACCATCAACCAGGTGATGGAAAAACACTCGGTACGAAAAAGCATTTGACTCAGTAGGAACCTCGGCGGTCATACAGACATTGCGAAATCAGTGTGTAGACGAGCCGTACATGAAAGTGCTGGAGGAAATATGTAGGTGCTGCAGAGCAACGATAGTTCTGCATAAAGAAAGTAACAAAATTCCTATAAAGAAAATAGTTAGGCAAGGAGACACGATTTACCAGTACAATTCACAGCTTGCTTAGAATAAGTATTCAGGGACTTGGAATGGGAGCAGTTAGGGATTTGAGTGGATGGAGGATAGCTCAGTAATCTGTGAGTTGCTTATGACATTGCCTTGCTGAGTAACTCAGGGGATGAATTGCAAAGAATGATTGATGACCTAGCTAGACAGGAAAAGTAAAATCGTAGGCTTGACAATTAATATGCAGAAGACCAAGGTAATCTCAAAATAATGGCTTGAGGGGCTAGTTGGTGCATCATCGTATTCAGATATGTGGCGCAAACAAACACAAACACAGGAGAAGATACACAACACACACGCACACTGCCAACTGTAAGAAGAACCGGAAAACACTTCCTCTTCTACACTCAGGCACGTCTCAACTTCCTCTTCTTCTCATCTTCCTCTTCTTTGCCAAGGGAAAAATGGCACTCTCTTCCTCGCAGACCATAACCTTGTCCAAACATGGCGGTGACCAATCTCTTCTTCCTCTTCTTCTATTCTTCTTCTTTACCAAGGGGATAGTGACACTTTCTTCCTTTCAGCCCAAAAACATCACAGTCACAACTTCTATACTGTCTTGTAAATCCACACCTCTGCATTGCCCAGTAACTCCTACCACGCTGGACAGGCAAATATCACCACATAGTCACAAGTCATACACTAAAAACACCACCACACAAATACAGTAGGACATGTTCATCCACACACCATAACTTAAGTAGTCCCTATGTACTGAGAAACTTTATCTTGCCAACATCTAAGAAGCCACGAGGCCCATGTACTTGAGGGGAAAAAATTCTGTAAACTCCCATGGCCCCAAAAACGTAAGATGAGTCCAAGAATAACAACTTTAGGCCAAGAATAACAGCTTGAGAATAACACTTGAGTTGGTAGTGTGCGCGTGTGTTGTGTATCTTCTCCTGTGTTTGTGTTTGTTTGCGCCACATATCTGAATACGACTAAGGTAATGTTCAGTAGCCTAGGAAAGGAACAGCAGTTCACGTTAGGTAGCGAAGCATTGGAAGTAGTAGGCGAATATATATATATATATTTAGGACAGGTAGTCCTAAATATATATATTTAGGACAGGTAGGACCACAGATCCGGACCATGATAGGGAAATAGCAAGGAGAATAAGACTGGGATGGAGCGTATTCGGCAAGCACTAAGAGATTATGACTAGCAGCTTACCGGTATCGCTCAAGAGGAAAGTATACAACAGTTGCATCTTACCTGTACTTACCTATGGGGCTGGAACGTGAAATCTAACAAATAGGGTTCTACTTAAGTTGAGGACAAAGCAGAGGGCTATTTAAAGAAAAATGGTAGGGATAACGTAAAGAGATAGGAAACGTGCAGAGCGGGTCGGAGAAAGAACTCAAGTCACTGACATTCTAATGGAAATTAAGAAGAAATGGGCATGGGCAGAACATGTAGCGCGAAGAAAGGATAACCGATGGTCGCTTAGAGCAACAAACTGAATTCTTAGGAAAGGAAAGTGTAGCAGGGGGCGGCAGAAAATTAGGTGGGCGGATGTGGTTAAGAAGTTCGCAGGGGTAAGGTGGATGCAGCTTGCACAGGACCGGGTCAATTGGAGGAATATGGGAGAGGCCTTCGCCCTGCAGTGGGTTTGGTCAGGGTGAGGATTATGATGATGAAGATGATGGACAGAAATGGGGTGGTCAAGGAGTAGGCTAACGGAAAAAGCACAGTAGTTCGGGGGTGTATGGTGACATGTCTCCTTATCCCACCTGGTGCTTGTCGTTTTGTTTCTCACTTTATTTATTTATTTCGTACCATGCATAGTCGTTGAGTATTAGAGTAGGAGGCTTTAGACTCTCATAATCATAAAACAAGAAATCATGCACATAACTTGCGAAAAAAAGCTTCATTTGATACAATAATAATAACATGTTGTGGTGAAACATTTTATTCATGAACTGTTGTAAAAAAAAAAAAAAAAAACGAATAGCGGGTGTACGACACCCTTAAAAGGAAATGCATAAAGTTTTAAATTGCGATCCAGTTCCTTCGAAATATAGAACGGCGGCTTCAGATCTTTCTATCAATACCGATCCGGAAATACTATATGTATTGTGCAAAAATTTTAATCTCAGGTTTCTTTAAGCTTTGAGGTCTGGCCTCTGACATTAATTTTGCTTCCTATCACACTACGTGTTGTATCTTAATTTCCAAAGACAAAGCAGACTGTTCTATTCTTAAAATGTTCAAGTTCATCAATTAGTTCTTGAGTGTGTGGATCCAACACACTGACGCATATGTGAATACCATATCTATGTGAAACGCCCACGTGGCCTAAGCCATGGAGGAGAGGTCAACATTAGCAAAAACATGTTATAGCGATCAAGAAATCATGAGACGCCATTTTCCCGAATATTGTACGGATGTGCTCAAGTAGGCTGTTTCAATTGGTGCTGCCACATGTCGTCATTCGGCGAGTGCAATGGGAAAGTGAGAGACCGGAAAAATTTAGTTAAGCGCAATTTTGGTTTCCTTCTGTTTTGACAATTCTTTCTTTAATAACTCGCGTTATAGTGCACCGGCTCCTGTGATTCTTTTTTTTTTTTTCGTATCTGCGTGATATAAAAAAATCACCTTCATTATAGCGATCAAGCACTGCAGCGGCCTTTTATTGAGCGCTCTGATCTAACACGTGGCCTGTAAGTTCAGGTGCATGTAGCTCGGAATGTGAGTAAATTTGAGACGGCTCACGAGATACCTTCAGCTCGACGTTGGGCGTCGGGAAGCCCTGGTCCGAGTAGTTGATCTCGTCATGGCCCGGGGCGGCCAGGAGTCCGCAGCACTCGCTGACGCCGTAAATGTTGCGGAAGCAGCGAAGGTTGGGGAACACGACGAGCGCCTCGCGCATCATCGCCTCGCTAACCTGGCTGCCAGCAACGCACAGCTTGCGCATAGCTCCGAGGCGTACGCGTGACTGCTGCATCTCGCGCATGAGCCGGTGCAGCCGCGATGGGAAGCCGAACAGCGCCGACACCTGCGCGGACACGAGAAAGCAGTATTTGCCTTTATGAGCGCAAGCTTACACGTCTTACAACGGGAGGCAAAGGGCTGAAAGCCCCCATGCCTGTATCGGCAGCTGTGTGTGTACACTGCTGCACAAGGAGCAGCACGCATGCGCTTCCGGAGCAGCCTAGCAGGATTCTTTGTCCCTCGACTGTTTTTGCTAGATTATCATGCAGCTAGTATATTTTTAAGGCTTTCCCAAGATCTCGAGTGTCAGTGTATGAGTAACGCATTGGCACGCTTCGTGATAGTTGTAATGCTCTTCAACTCTATTCTGGGAGTCGCGTGAGCCGTTCCGTCACTGTTACCAGGTGGCAGCCACCACTAAGGTGATAACTAGAGAGAACCTTTAGGATGGTTAAGCTCATAATATTGGATGTGAAAATATGCAAGAATCTATTCCTGATTAACACGATACGCTCTCAGTCACTAGGTTTCTATCGTATCACTATGTTCGAAATAAATGAGCTGCCGTTCTTATCCGTAATTAGGCACAGCGCCATTTCAAACCTGCGCTGAGAAGAGGGTGCCTTCAAATCTGACAAGCAATGCCTTCTCGTTTTGCAGTACGGCGTTGCTGTTGACGGAGTTCCTTCCTAGTGTTTCTATCTTGGGTTTAATAAGATCACTGTCTCTAGATTTCTGGCTGTCGCAGATGTATGGCAACTTCGCTATGAACATGCTTTTGTAGTGTGCTAGGAACCACGCAGCTAATCCTGCATTGCGAGCGGTTTTAAAAGTGAACTGTATACGGTGTCCTCAGCTTCTTGCGCTGGTTCGCGCAATACAGCCTCTGTGCACAACCAATTATGTGCTGTCACAGCATCAAATCCCAGCTTTGACGAAACATCGCTGCTGGAAGAGGACCAAAGCCAAACGAGCTTTCTGCGCTGTCACGATTCAAAACAATTTCCGCGTAATACACGCGTTAAGCTCTATGAACGCGTGCAATGCTTATATTCTATATTTTGGGGAACTACATTGACGCCAAACATTTATGGGGAAAGCTCTGTCTTCACGAGTTGTAATTCGCGCTCTGCAATACAGAAGTTTTTAACTGTTTGAGAATTTAGAGTACATTTCTGTAGGGAAATAAATGCCGACGCTTGCATTTTGACATCTGAAATGTTACGAACACGCACGACTGGTATTCCAGTTATTTAATTGAATAGTCTGTTCATTCCTTGAATGGGATAACAGCGAAATGCGCAACAAATGCATATAAAACCCTCGCGTTAGGAGCAGTGGAACCCCGTAAATAGCCGTGATCGTCCTGTATGTACATGACGGGAAGAAACTAAATAGCTTGGGGCTACACAGCTACCTCCAGTTGTAAATTCTTACTGATTTGGGTGACAGGGATTTGATCCCAGTCGTAGCAGCCGCATCACAATAAAGACGAAACGGAAGACGTTTGTGTACTGTAGTGGTCCAAGTATGCCTTATACCTTGAGTTGCATTGGGACGCCAAGCCTCATAAATCAAACTAAACTTTGTAATCTCCTGTTAAGGGCCAAAAATGAGCAGCATCGTTGAATGATTTCACACTCAGTGCTACTGATAACAAAGCTGACCCAGTGCAAATTTGAGAAAAAAAGTTACTCTGCATTAATTGTCTCCACTTTTAAATAATTATGCAGAGTAACCTTTTTTTTTTGCATTAATTGTCTCCACAGGTGCAGCGGTGGCGTAGCGGTAGAACATCCGCCTCGCATACAAGAAGACCGGGGCTCAATTCCCGGTGCCGCGCAATTCTCCACCGGGGAAAAAAAACCGCGCGTCGATGGAATTGCATAAACAGGTTTGAGGTGCCACCAGATCCCGGTGAACACCTCCTGCAATGCACTCCCTCACCAGAACAGGAGTTGGCCACCCTGGTGTAGTAATTGGCCGCAACCTCTCATAATTAGCTCTATAAACCCCCGCCCGCAGTCACCAGCGGCTGCGGAACAACTGACCACAGCGGCGGTCAGACCTGTGACGCAGCAGGGTCAGGCCGCCATTTTAAACACCCTCGAAACGTTTAACGTTAGAACCCTAGCCATTGAAGCTAGTTTAGCAGTGCTGTTAGAGGAACTAGAGGGCATGAAATGGGATGTCATCGGGCTGAGTGAGGTTAGGAGGCCGAATGAGGCATATACGGTACTGAAGGATGGGCATGTACTGTGTTATCGAGGTTTACCGGAGAGGCGAGAACTAGGAGTAGGTTTCCTTGTCAATAAGTATATAGCGGGTAATATAGATGAATTTTATATTATTAATGAGAGGGTGGCAAGCCTCAAAGCAGCCGTTTAGCCGGTTGAGTTTTCTTTTTCGATGTCTGAGCACGGTGGGGGCGGGGGGGGGGGCAGTTATAATCATCATCATCATCATCAGCCTGACTATGCACACTTCAGGGTGAAGGCCTCTCCCATATTTCTCCAATTAAGCCGGTTCTGTGCTAGCTGCATTCACTTGAGCGCTGCGAATGTCTTACTTAACCTCCTCCGCCCACCTAACTTTCTGCCGCCCCCTGCTACGCTTTCCTTCGCTTGGAATCCAGTTTGTTACCCTAAGCGGCCATCGGTTTTCCTCTCTTCGCACTACATGACCTGCCCATGTCCATTTCTTCTTAACTTCCGCTAGAATGTCGTTAACTTGAGTTATTTCTCTGACCAACTCTGCACGCTTCCTATCTCTTAATGTTACCTCTACCATTTTTCGTTCCATAGCCCTCTGGGTTGTCCTTAAGTAGAACCCTCTTGATTAGCCTCCACGTTTCAGCCCCATAGATGATTATAGGTAAGATGCAACTGTTGTATACTTTCCTTTTGAGCGATACCGTTAAGCGGCTAGTCATAATCTGCGAGTGCTTGCCAAATGCACTCCATCCCAATCTTATTCTTCTTGTTATTTCTTTTTCATGGTCCGGATCTGCGGTTACTACCTGTCCAAAGTAGATATATTCGCCTACTACTTCCTGTACTTCGCTACCTAATGTAAACCGCTCTTCCTTCCCGACGCTGTTGAACATTACCTTAGTCATCTGCATATTGATTTTCAAGCCTACCTTTCTACTTTTCCTGTCTAGGTCATCAAATCATTATTTGCAGTTCACCCCCGAGTTGCTTAGCAAGGCAATGTCATCAGCGAATCGCCGATTGCTGAGGTATTCTCCATCTACCCTTATCCCTAACAGCTCCAAATCCAAGTCTCTGAATACTTCCTCTAAGCAAGCTGTGCATAGTACTGGGGAGATTGTGTCTCCTTGCTTAACTCTTTTTTTATGGGAATTTTATTACTTTCTTTATGCAGACCAATGGTTGCTGTGCAGCCACTATATATATCTCCCAGCACTTTCACGTACGGCTCGTCTACCCCCTGATTTCGCAATGCCTGTATCACCGCCAAAGTGTCAACTTAGACAAATGCTTTATCGCAATCAATGATTACTATATATTGATCTGGTTAGATTCCGAGACTTTTTCTATCACCTGGTTGATGGTATGGATATGATCGATAGTAGAGTATTGTTTCTCAAAACCTGTTTGATCATTTGCTTCACTGCAGTCTGAGGTTGTCCTGATTCTACTAGCGATTAACTTAGTAAGTACCTTATACGCAACAGACAGTAAGCTGACTGGCCTGTAATTTTTAGGGTCCTTAGAGTCCCCTTTCTCATGAATGAGGATGTTTGCATTCTTCCATGGTACCGGTACCATCGATGACACCAGGCATTGCGTATACAGGCTGGACAGTTTTTCTAGCACAATATGCTCCCCGTTTTTTAACAAACCTGTAGTTATCTGATCCTCTCAAGCTGATTTCCCCCTTTTCATAGTTTTTAATGCTTTCTTGACTTCGTCCTTCGTCACTGGTGGAACATCCGACTTTTCCCCTACCGTCAATCTCATTACGCTCCTGACTACTTTGGCTAAGCAGAGGTCTGTATAGAACTTCTCGGCTACTTTCACTATCTTGCCCATATTCGTGATGACATTGCCTGCCTCGTCCCTTATCCCATACATCTCGTTTTTGCCCATGCCCAATTCCGTCTTTACCGCTTTAAGGCTTCCCCCGTTCTTTACAGCATGCTCAATTTTCTCAAAACTTGAAGTTGGGCTAGATGGTGCATTGTAATTTGACTGAAAATAAAGCGCACGGGAAGACGCACACAAGAGAAGAAGACACAGGACACGCGCTATTCTCAATTTTCTCCATGCTATACTTCCATATATCGGCCACCTTGCGCTTATTGATTAGCTTTGATATCTCGGCCAATTCTATTTGGTCTGCTGGATTGGCTGCTTTCATACTCTGGCGTTTCTTAAAGAAATCTTTCGTCTCTCTAAACAGCTTAGTGGTATCATCTCTAACTACCCTACCGCCAACTTCTACTGCGCACACAGTAATCATATCTCCGAAATTATTGCTTATTGCTTCTAGGGTAATGTCGTCATCCTCGGTTAGAGCTGAATAGCTATTCTGTAGCGAAATCATGAACTCTTCCGCCCTTCCCCTCACCGCTAATTCGTTGATGGGTTTCTTTATAATCTGTTGCGTTCTTTCTTTAGATTTAGGCTAATTCGGGACCTCACCATCCGGTGGTCACTGCATCGCACTTTCCCGATTACCTCGACATCTTGCATAATAGCGGGGGTTGAACCCGGTATGAAGTCAATTTCATTATTAGTCTGCCCGTTGGGACTTTTCCATGTCCATTTCAGGTTCCTCCGTTTGCTGAACAAGGTATTCATGATTCTTAAGTTATTGCGCTCTGCAAACTCAACTAGTAATTCCCCCCTGGTATTCCTAGAACCAATGGCGTAATCACCTACTGCCTGGTCGCCTGCCTGTTTTTTGCCTACCTTGGTACTGAAGTCGCCCATTAGTACAGTATACTGCGTGTTTAATTTTCGCATTGCCGATTCTGCATCTTTGTAGAAGCGTTCAGCTGCCTGGCCATCATAACTACGAGTGGGTGCATAGGCCTGTACAACGTTCAGCTTATAGCGCTTAATGAGCCTAATTACTATGCCTGCCACCCTTATTAATACTGTAGAATTCATATATGTTGCCCGCTATATACTTGTCAAGGAAACCTACTCCCAGTTCTCGCCTCTCCGGTAAACCTAATAACACAGTACATGCCCATCCTTCAGTACAGTATATGCCTCATTCGGCCTCCTAACCTCACTAAGCCCTATGACATCCCATTTCATACCCTCTAGTTCCTCTAACAGCGCTGCCAAACTAGCTTCACTAGCTACGGTTCTAACGTTAAACGTTGCCAGGGTCAGTTTCCAATGGCGGCCTGTCCAGCGGATCCAGAAATTCTTAGCACCCTCTGCTGCGTCACAGGTCTGACCGCCGCCGTGGTCAGTTGTTCCGCAGCCACTGGTGACTGAGGGCCGGAGTTTTATAGAGCTAATGATGAGATGTTGCCGCCAATTACAGCACCAGGGTCGCCAACCTCTGTTCTGGTGAGGCAGTGCGTTGCCGGAGGTGTTCACCGGTATCAGGTCGCACCCCAAACCTGTTTATGCAATTCTATCGACACGCGGATTTTTTTTTTATCCGGTGGAGAATAGCGTGGCACCGGGATTTGAACCTCGCTTCTCTTGCATGCGAGGCGGATGTTCTACCGCTTCGCATCTTCCCCAGTAAATGACGCCGTATGACATTGAGAAAAGGCTTGATTTTGCAAATGGTGCCTAATTAAATGTCATGAAGACAAACATTTCTGCAAAAAAATAAATCTCAAGATTCACTGCTCTGTCAAGAATCCACATTGCCCACGTCAGCGCAAGCTCCACGCAATGCGGTCAGCGAATGTTTGGTGTTGTATTCACGACGGCAATTTGTTGCTTTTTCGACAGAATCCCTATCGGGAAAAAGTACACAGACTACTGTATAAAAGGCGAAATCTCTCATTTTGCCTCAGACTCAACAGTGGTCGTGTAGAAAAAAATTGCTTCAGCATGAGGGAGCCTCGCCTTATTCTGTTCGGCCCTGCAAATCGTGGACAGTGACTTTCCCAGATCACCTATTAAAAGGGGGCTGCTTAGGGTACCTCGACTTACCACCAAAGCACTGCTTCATCTGCGACTACAATAAGAACGAAACTTCAGAGACGGAGACAGCTAACCTGGAAGATCTGAAGCAGCGTCTCAAGGAATCAGTTCAAACAATTCTCCGAGACATGCTCATTTCTGTAATGAACTCAATTAAAGACGGCATTCTTCTGTGTACCACAACGGGTGGCAAGCAGTTTGAACACGTGCTGTAAAAGTTATTTGTTGTAATTCCAAGTACAAGGTTTTGAATATTTGGGGGCTGGGATTTAAAAAATTTCTATGCAAAATATACTGCCCCATTCGAGCTGAAATAACGTTCACAAAGTAGCAAAATATCGTCTACGTTATCTGATAAGTGATTCAACATCGGTACTTGCCTAGATTTTCCGAAATCGAGAAAAAACTGCTCTCGGCGGCGTGCACAATTTTCGCAGAAGAGAGTCGAAAAGCTATTTTAACATGGTGCGTCATCTGTCGGGCAGCGAGGCAAGCGCACCAACGGCCGGGATGGAGCTTGTCTCACTGCTCGACAGATGACGCATCATGTTAAAATAGCTTTTCGACTCTCTTCTGCGAAAATTGTGCACGCCGCCGAGAGCAGTTTTTCCTCGATTTCAGAAAATCTAGGCAAGTACCAATGTTGAATCACTTATTAGATAACGTAGACGATATTTTGCTACTTTGTGAACGTTATTTCAGCTCGAATGGGGCAGTAGATTTTGCATAGAAATTTTTTAAATCCCAGCCGCCAAATATTCAAGACCCTGTAGTAGTCGTTTCGTGGAGTGGTCAAGTGGGATTGTAACCAACTGAGTCATTAAAAAGTTACTAATTTGGTTCATTACTGTTTTTTATACAACTAGAAGTGCTAGGCATCCGCCGTCAAGCACCCAGGGCTACCGGTTCTCAAAACACGAGGAGTGTGTGATCCAGCACATGGTGACCGCATAGAACCAACCGGCATTCTGTGCCTTCTTTTTGTTTGTGAATAGCACCTCCTGCTTGGGCCAAAGTATTGGTCTGCAGTATTACTAAATAAAGAAGCAGCTTAGTGCTGCAATTCCAATGTTTTCAGCTACAGCATTTACAACTACGACGTTATTGTTGCTTTTTTTTTAGCTGTCAAGGGGATATCACCTAAGAAAAACAGACACGACAGAAATAGAGCTATGCATGCCAACCTATCGGCAGCGTTTAACGTTAAATAGCAATCTGCACGCTGTTACAGAAGCCGGCGTTACACCTTTTCACGAAGCCAGTGACGAAATTATATAGATAAATGAAAGTGCTTCCGGCGGTAAACAGATAGGCAAATCTTCAGATCAGCCCATATCAATTGTTCTCAAAAGCGAGGGCAGGTGATGATATCCTTTTTATTAGGCCGGGAAGCGAAGCCGACAATAACGCCGGCCGCCGAGGCTCCTTAGCCAGAGAAATAAGCGCACGCGTTTTGGACTGGGTATTACATAAATTGCGCCACCAGGGGACATTGCGCTTGCGGAAACTGCTGGCATTCTTAGTTTCGATTGCGTGTGGAAAAAAGTCAGATTTCACCGCGCTGCAGGGCTCTAGATAGCGAGGTTTTCGTCGTTGCGAAAGGTGCAATGACATTTAGCTCATGGCATCCAAATTTCCATTGATACCAACCATTCAACTACGTTAATAAAAAGTTAATTGGTGAGATTTTGTAACAATGTGAATAACAATTAAATATTAAAACAGCATCCGTACTGAAGCAAAACGACTTTCCGTCCGACCACGTGGGTCCAGCTCAGCCTTCGCTGTTTCTTGCAGCGTCTCGCCGGAGAAGAATACATAGGGTATCTTTTACCATAGTGCATCAACTGTGAATGCAGTCCTTCGGTTTTAGTGGTTCTTGTGACGGCCTCTAGTCTAGCCGGCATTCGGCTAAGCGAATTGTGCGGCGACTACTAGGCGGCACTAGCACAACGCGGAAAGTTCAAGTGGAGGTTCCTTATGCTGAGAACAGAAAGCTTATTGAAATTTAATAGAGAAATCATAAAATAGAGTTCACTTCAGAAAGTACACTGAAAGAAGCGAAAAGATTAGCGCGTCCGCCAAGTATTCACTAAATCCCTACTGTACAACTAAATACATATCTTTAAATATCTATCGTTAATTATTTTATAACTGATTACATCAATACTAAATATCCATCGCCAATTACCTACCACCAATTACCTTATAACTAACTACCAATGGCTAACTATCTTTATCATGAATTGTTACAACGAGTAATGATCGCCTTTTAATCATTCTTATCATATTTTATTTCCAAACATTACTGCTAATAATGACTGATGACTCGATATGACATCACCAGGGGACGACGTCACATTCAGGACACCATTTGCAGAGAGGTTTTTCAGACACACATAGGCTTGCCTTAATATTATCCCAAGCGTGATATGCGCAGGCTAGAGAACAGCGCGTGTTAGCACTACAGCACTATGCCTGAATTGAGCGTCGGAAGTACCGCTCAGCCAGCTGCGAATCGAGACATTTGATACGGTGACGGCATTAGGACCGCTCAGCGATTGGGCACCATTTGACTATCCTTCTTATACCCTTTGCACTGTTCGTCTATACGCAGGATGAGCGGCCGAACCTGGTACTTGCAGCACACGTCGATGAACTGGTTGTAGGTGAGTGCGGGCGAGACGATGATGCACGTGGAGCCCACACAAACGGCCAGCATGGTGAACAGGAAGCCGCACAAGTGTGTGATGGGGTTCCACGCAAGGAACACGTCCGACTCGTCCGATGCCACAACGTTCCTGCGAGCGGAAACGCCCTTCACGCTCTGTCCGCTGCTCTGACTTTCCAGATGGCACCCCTTACGGCATTACTAATCGTGTTTGCCTCTGCCTTGTGGTCGGGTCGCCACCACCCCACTGCTAAGTTTTTGCTGCCGCAGTTCGCGCGCAAGCAGGACCCGTTCTCTCTGTCCGCCCCGCTCAAACAGTTCGGACCGTCATCTCCCGATATTCTATGCCTTAAGATGTATACTGAGACCGCGTGATCAGCGTCTGAGATCCAATATTTAAGTGGCGTAAAAATGCGTATTATTTCCGCGTGCGCTCTCGCCTTTATTGACTGTACAGTCGCCTTGTACACCAAAGTCAAGACTCTCTGCGTTTCTACAGTGAACTTGCGTCACTAGTTTCGCAGGATGCTAGTGGGGTCACGAAGGAATAATACAGCCGCAGCCAGCGATGTTAATCATATCTGAATAGTTGAGCAGTTTCTGTAAAGATCAAACTAATATTAAAAATGTGGTTATGCTAATATTTGACAAGAAATTAGAAGATGAAAAGAGTGCCTCTAGCCTCGTCACAACCTCGCACCTATGAAACACGTTGTGGCGACTAAAAAAAAAAAGCGAAGCACAGCAACTGCAGAGAACTACCCCAAGGTTGTCTGCAGTTGCTGTGCCGTGTTTTTTTTTTCTTCCTGCCAGCTGAGGCAATGCCATACAGCGCAAGAAAAAATTGCGGCTGATTTGCATAGTTAATCAAATCCGAAGTAGATGCTTAGCACTGCTTATCCCTGCTATACCTTTCCATCGCTTGCAGTCGCGCAGCCCGTTGCCTTGGAGTTTCTACCGCATGTTTATTCCTCTTCGCTTCGGTATCGGCTTCACGGCGACGCTCAGTGTCTTGAACAGTTTCCTGAGCAAGCGGTCCGTTTCCCCATTCTTTGCGCCACTAGATTCTTGCAGCATTTAGCTGCAATATCACAATCTCTGGACTTTCGATCCCGCTGTTTTCGTAACCGCTGTACTTCAGCACGTCGAGCACGGAGAATCTGCGCCAGACGGCCCAGCTTTATCCATTGCGACGTGAACCCACTGCGTCCATTTCGCAATTCATTGTGTCTTCAGCGTCCCTTACGCCATCTTCAGAAACATAGAGTCTCTTACTCTTACCTAGAGGGAAAGCTGTGCTGCCGTCTATGAGAGTTTACATGGAGTTTCCAGACGGCCAGTTCAGCCACCATGGGCGCTCAAAGCATCATGGGCCGGAGAGCTACCGAGTGCAGAACCACAACTTTTGGCCAAAACTAATCCAAAGATAAACGTTGTTCGACCGTAAATAATGTCCTAAGATTGAATATTGTGACCATAAATTGCAAAAAGAGAGAGAAACAGCATGTCAGCGTGAGATTTATCCAATAGAAGTGATGGCTCTTTCTCCTATTGGCTTAGTTTTCAGCAGCACAAATACCCATATTTCGCACCTAATACCCAAACTTTTAAATAAAAAAACGTTATGAAAATATTTATGGTTGTACAATCACTTAAGAAAGTTTTTAGTGGAATTTCGGGAAACAGAAACCATTTATTGACGACGTCTGCATTTGCGCCTTCGCTACTATGGCTTTCGCGGTCTATGTACGCACCTTCAGATGATGATGATGACGAAAAAGAAACATCGCAGTAACGCCACTCCACGTACCCGAGAAAACCCGACTGTCCCGCAACAAGTAGCACACCGGCCCATGATTCTTAGCGCGCCCATGGTGGCTGAAGTGCAGCGCCCTCAGCTTTCCCTCTAGGTAGTGTAGGGAACTCTATGTTCAGAAATGAACGAGAACGGGCACAATGTACCCCTTTATAATATACTGCTCTGTGGCCGAAAGGTCTGGGCGGGATCATAGGGGGAGAGAAAGAGAGAGGGAAACGCGCTTGAAGGCGGGCGCCAGTTAAATCGTGGAAGTGAGCACAAGCCGCTTCATAACGCAGCGAGCGGCTCGGAGCCAATATCCAGGGAGCACCGCGCGTGAACGTCTTCTGTCCGTGAAGACTGAGGAGTGTTTGATGCGAGGGAGAGATGCCGAAGTTGAGGACGCGTAGCGATACATGACTGCTCACTCCGGAGTACACACGCTTGTGCAACGCTGCTCAGTGACGGCCGCCATGCCCGCAACAGACATGCCCATATATCTCCCTGCCTTACTCCCTCACTGGGTGCATCTATGCGGCCGCTTGACCTCCTAGTGTCAAGACGCGTGATACGGGCGTCGCCGCTTTCCCTTCCTCCTCTTCAAGTTCACGGAGAGACGGATGGACAGAGTGAGAGAGAGCGGCTTCTGTTGCAGCTGTGCGGCCGCTCCGCCTCCTCAATGCTGAGCCGCACGATGCACGCGTCGCCACCTTCTCTTTCACCACTTCAAGTTCACGAAAAGAGCGAGAGTGAGTGGTTTCGAACAGACATCGGCGAAATCCGTGAGTGCGGCTAGTAGTGCTACGCACTAAAAACAGGTTTTCTGGCTTTGTTTCTGCAGTTTAACATTCAAATGAGTCACGGACTATCAGAGATGCCGTAGCAGAGTGCTCCGGATAGTTTCGACTACCTGGGATGCTTTACCCTGCATGGACATCGCGCAGTACACGGGTGCCTTGGTTTCACCTCAACCAAATGGTGGTCGCTGCGGTAGGGATCGTATCCGGGAGCCCGGCTTAGGAGTTGAGCACCCTGTCCGCTTAGCCACCCCATCAAGTGCGTTTAAGGCAGTCGGATGCTAAGGCCAATAAGACGGGTTCAATTCCGGCCATTGGCTTTAAACGAAGGCGGAATGCAAAAGACGCCTACGCAGTGTGCGATGTCAGTGCATGTTAAAAAACCCCAGGTTGTCGAAATTACCTTGAGGGTCCTTCAATACAGGGCCTCTTCCTTTATTGTCATTTTCTTTACTTTTCAGCAAACCCGAGTTCATTATTCGTCTCGTCTGGTTTATGGCTTGCTTGGTTCACATATGTAGCCGAAGAAGAAAAAGTAGAAGTGTTCTGTGAAGAAAGAAGACGCCGGTGCGGGCGATCCTTCTTCGGTGTTCTGAGAATCGCTGCCGTCGCGCTGGTTCCTGCTGCTGCCCTGCTGACCTGCAGTCACTGTTATCGTGCCGCCCTTTCCTCTTTCCAAGTTGTTCCGGTGTTCCTGTAGTCTCTTACTAATACATCGTCCTGTTTGTCCTATATAACGTATATAACAAAACGTTTCTGGTATCTCATTGCCATTCATGTGAAATAATGAAAAAGGAGAAGAAGAAGTGCACTCCTAAGTTTGTCAAGGTTATGATTTTGTATCGCCACAAAGAGAAGATGACGAGAGAGATAGTGGAATAATATTTTATTTCAACGGACAATAAGTGTGTCAGCAAGACTTCTCTTGCTCTTTCAAGCAAAGAGGCGTCTTTCTTAAGTGACTTTCTATGCAGCAGGTGAACCCAGGGGTTGTTTCACGTGATTATTTCGTTTTCTTCATATTTGTTTTTTCTAGGCCTTGGAGTAAATGGCTTAGGCATAGTTGTGAGTCAGCGCTTGTACTGTGGCTGTCTTTTATCTTGTCTTTTGTCTTCGTGTTCGCGCTGTTTAAATTAATAATGAATACGCTCGAAGGTCGCAGGGGCATTACATAAGCCGAAAGGCATAACCTTGAATTAGTAGAGGCCATCTGGGGTGACAAAAGCCGTCTTTTCACGATCTCTTTCGTCGACAGAGATTTGCCAATATCCAGAACGGAGATCAATGGAGGAGAAATAGTTCGCACCGCAGTCGAGGGCGTCATTGATCCATGGAAGAGGGTACACGTCTTTCTTGATTATCTTGTTGAGGTGTCGATAATCTACGCAAAACCTCAAGCCGCTGTCTTTCTTTTTAACGAGTACTGCCGGAGACGCCCAGGGGCTGCTCGACGACTCAATAATGTTGCTGGCCAACATTTTCTCCACTTCTTCCTGAATGACTCGGCGTTTGTAAAGAGCAACTCTGTAAGGCCGTCTGTGAATAGGGCGGGCATCTCCAGTATCAATGCGATGTGTGACGACGGACATTTGGCCCAGGGATCCGTGACCGAAATCAAAAATGTCGCTGTATGACCGCAAAAGGCCGGCAGGGGCGCTTGCATATTCGGGACGCAGGTCAGAGGCAACCATGGCTGAGATGCGGTCCTCCGGACTATGTGACGGGACAGGTGTGCAGGTACTTCGGCGTGACGGTCTGACAGCACTGCAGAAATAGTAAAGCTGGACAAAGGTGACAGCTCGGCAAGGAAAATGCCCTCGGGGAGAACTTGGGAAGACATGCTGAAGTTGAGTACAAGAATCTAGGTAAGGATATTCTCGACGTGTACAATGTTACGAGGTAGGACGATGTTGCGCTGTAGTTTGACGTCGGTGATGGGGTTGACAACGTAGTCACCGTCAGGAAGGGAGGGAAAAGGTGACATGGCCACGTATACTGCCGCCTCGGGAGGTAGGCGAGTAAATGTACTGCAGCGGAGGCGAGGCTGGGATTGGTCAGCACTGGGGTGTGAAGACAATGGGGCAGGGTTAGGCGCAGAAGTCGGGAGGCACAGTAAATGAGAGCAAAATGGGCTGTTAAAAAGTCTAGGCCTAAAATCACGTCTTGAGGACTAGTAAGGATCGCGAAGAGCACAGGGACGTCATGGCCGGCGATGCTGCCGCGCGCCGTGCATATTCCGATGATGGTAGCAGTGTTTCCATCAGCAACACGAACAGCAGAGGTGTTAGCGGGCGTAAGAACTTCTTTGAGGCGCTGGCGGAACGACGAACTAAGGAGTGAAATATGGGCTCCAGTGTCAATAAGGGCAGAAACGAAGACTCCGTCCACAAGAATGTCAATGAGGTTACGTCTGGGTGTGGGGGTCGGTTCCGAGTTGACAGTCCGGGTCGGTAATGCAGCGTCACTCCCGGATGCTGCACTCGCTAGTTTCCAGAGTAGGTGCCGGCGTATGATGGGAGGAGCTGCGACGAGGCACCGGTGAATGGGATCGACGAGCCAGTGGGGATGGAGATTGGCTGGTGCGACGGGCAGTGGGGACGGTTTCGTTGCGAGGCTGATCTGCTTGAGGAAGGTAATGTCCAGGTCCATCATAGGCGGGGTGGGGCTCCTCTTATTGGGCAGGGAAGCGTCGAGGTCCATTGTAGTATCGACGGTCGGCGTTGTAATAAGAGCGAGGGGCGAATAAGGTACGGCTACAGCAATAACGATATGTGTGGGCGGCGCGACAGCAAATGAAGAAAATTGGCCTGTCGTCTGAGGTGCGCCACTCTGCAGGATTGCGGCTAAGGTAGCGATGTGGGAAAGCCACGCTCGCGGTAGCAGCAGCCACTACAGGAACAGGGAGCGTTGGTGACGTTGGCGGCACGGGGCTGGAGGAGATGCCGACGTTGGCAAGTTCTTGGCGAACAACGGCCTGTATCATGGCCATGGTGTCGGGCGGCGGAGACGTGAGTGGTGCAGGAGCCAAGGCCTCAGTTCTCTCCGGATGACCCGAGTGATGTTCGCTGGATGAGAAGGCTGTTTTAAAGACGGCAGGTCAGCGCAGGATGATGTAGCCGCCGTGTTTGGAAGGCGGTTAAAGCGATGTACGAGACGGCGTTGTTAAGCCTGCTGGAATTTTCGACAGACGAAGTACCGAGTCGACGGTAGCGCAATCGGTACAGAAGAAGATGTTGAACGCATCATCCGCTACACCCTCGAGGATATGCCCTGTCTTGTCACTTTCTGGCATGGAGCTGTTCACCTTGCGGCACAACGAAAGGATGTCTTGAATATAGGCAAGGTAGGACGCCGTGGGGGATTGGGTGCGAGTGAAAAGTTCTGTTTTTGCGGCGAGAGCCCGCCCAATCGGCTCTCCGAACAAGTCCTGGAGCTTTTGTCTACAGATTTCCCAGGCCACTAGCTCTTTCTCGTGGTTTTGGAACCACGTCCGTTATGTTCCCGCCAAACAGAAGATTACGTTCGCCAGCATAATGGTCGCGTCCCAGTGGTTGTTTCTGCTGCAGCGCACGTACTCATCTAGCCAGTTGTTAACGTCCGGCTTGTCTTCGCAATTAAAGATGGAAGGGAGGCGGATCTTCGTGAGTACCACTGGCTGAGCCGATGTTGCTGCGATGGTAGGGGCTGCCTCGGAGGTCGGAGTGGTCATTGCTGACGTCGTTGTGAGCCCAGGTAGGTGGCGTCCACTGAGCAAATCCAGCTTTTCTGTGCTATTTTGCTCTTAAATTTTGTTCTGAGCGCACGGGGATCCTTAGTCACCTCCACCAAGATGATACGTGGCAAGGTAAGGCCAAAAGATTAGTCCAAGATGACTCCGCACACAGCACACAGAAACGCAGCAGCGCTAACCGGACACCAACCGACACTACTCGAACGTCGTCTTCACCAAAACTCACAAGATTCTTCGTTTACCGTCCTTCTGCAGATATCAGTGCATGCACCGGCTAAAGTAGCAATATTAACGAGGCACGACAGCTGAAGATTTCAGGACAATAATGGGATAGGCAGCAGTAAAAATAGCCAGGCGTTTTGTCAGTGACGAAGAACGTGGTTAAGAAAGCTTTTCAAACTTTGAAAAAGGGGGAAATCAGCTGTAGATGGAGCAGAGTTTACAAGTATTCGCAGATTATGACTAGCAGCTTGCCGATATCGCTCAAGAGGACAGTATATAACAGTTGCATTTTACCTGTACTAACCTATGATGTTGAAACATGGAGGCTGACGAAAAGGGCTCTACATAAGTTGAGGACAACGCAGAGGGCTATGGAACAAAGAACAGAAGGTGAAACATTCAGAGATAGGAACACGCAGAATGGATAAAAGAATTACCTTTACTTTCCCCCTCGGCATCACAGCTCGAACGTCTCGAAGGTTTCCTCAGAAAAAGCCTAAGAAGCGCCATTGGAGTTCCTCAGGAGGCAGCGAACAATGCAGTACTTCATGAATCGCTATCGAAGCCTCTTAGCATTGTCGCTTCACAGAGACTATTAATGCAACATGGCAGCCTAGCAGATATGGTAGCTGGGCAATTCCTTCTTCAGCGGAACCGCAAGAGATCTGAGTCGAGAGCCCACTTGGAACTGAGTACTCTTCTCTAGGTAATAATGTTCGAAGGCAAAGGAAACGGTAGAAACCACCCTGTGATTTTCGACCCTTGACTGTAAGGTCACGATTCCTCATGTGAGCGCAACGCGCAGTTCTCGTTTAGCGGCAACGCGTTCGCTTGTACTTGGACATTTGGAAAGAGATGATGCCCGCCATCTTCACCATTTCACTCATAATTCTGTAGACACGGTCAGAAAAATTTGCTCAGCAGCTTTACACATTCCTTCTATGGATTATACGTGGTCTGCCCTCTTTACTGAAGTATCCCCCTCAACAGCCGCAAGTGTTGCTATTGAGGTGACTTTACGGAAGTTAGGGCCTTGTCCGGCGCAACCTGTTGTCATCCATATTCAAAATCTGCCCTTCAAAGGTTTCCCTACTGATGCCTTGACTAGAAGCTCTCTCTGCTTGGTACAGAATCTGCACAGTAGAGGCTTTACTTTAAATTTCCAATGAGGGCCGCCACACATAGGTATTAATTAGATTGTATTGGTTCATTTTGGCGCATAAAAACACAGGCTATCGTGCGTCAGGAACAAGGTTTATTTTTATTTTGTGGATGAGGACGGATCTTTTTTTTTTCTTTAAAGTTTGTTCAGGAGGTTTGCATCCTTTAGGAACAGGAGAACATTGTTAACTTCAACCAGTGCATCTTATCCCAACAGCCAGCTGGGATGGAGAGGGATCTGTTCTGTGTAAAAATGCGCAAAATATTTTCCGCTTAACTTCTCTAGCACAGTGCATGGAAGTAGGACGGGGTTTATTGTTGGCGCACCTTCGCACTCTTGGCACATAGGTCTGTCTTCCTCCTTTAGAATGAAGCTATGCGTCAGATGAGTGTGTCCGATGCGAAGACGACATAAAGTGACTTTGATGAAGCGTTTTTAGTGACTGCACGATTTCCATTCTTCAGTGATCGGTTTGTGAAGGTGTAACTTATTATTTACTTGGTTGTTCCATGAAGTCTGCTATTTTACTTTAAGGTTTCTCTTTACAGGTCTTAGAAAATCTTTATGTGGAATGTTGACTGGCTGTATTTTAGTACGACGGGCTGCTGCATCACATGCATCAGCTCTCTGATTGCCGCTGATTCCAATGTGGCTTGGTACCCAACAGAATTTAATTGTATGTCATTGTGTTTCTGCAGCTATTATATTATGTATGATGTTTCCGATTAGAGGTTCTGTAGCATTTATATGATTTAATGCTGTGATAACGCTGAAAGAATCGGTATATATAATGCTATTTTCAATACCGGTCTTTAATATTTTTATACTGCTAAAGAAATAGCGTGACATTCAGCTATCAAAATTGGTGACAATTCCTGTAACCGTACTGTTTTTCTCCTTTTCCTTGTATCGCAGCACTTCCAACGTTAAACTCTGCTTAAGACCCATCTGTGTAAAACTTTGTGTAATTTTCGTATTTTTCCTTTAGTGCCAAGAACTCCTGTAGTATGTGTTCATGTGGTGTTTGTTTCTTACGGAAATGTGTTAGTGTAATGTCGTGGGCAGTAGCAAAATGGTACCAGGGTGGCAGTGGACTGGATTTTCGGACAATATTTGTAAGGGAATGAAGTATATTTAATTCTTAGCATATCTATTCAAAACGAAGAATTATTGGTCTGATTGTTCGAGGTATGTTTTCAAAGAGTGTTCTAGATGAGCATCGGGTAAATACTGGGTAACAGACATGTTTCGGCAAAGACCTTATTTTGAGTACATATGCGCATGTAAGCATTGTTCTCCTGTCTGTGAGGGGTGGCTCGTTTGTCTCAATATAAAGACTATTTACAGGAGATGTTCTATATGCACCAGTTGAGAGCCGTAAACCTAAGTTGTGTACTGGGTTCAGGCGTTTCAGATAAGACGATCTCGCTGACCCATGCACTATACATCCATAATCTAATATAGAACGAGGTACAGACAGATAGATATATAAAAGACAAGTTCTGTCGGAACCCCAGTGTTTTCTGGAGAGTATCTTAAGTATGTTTATTGAGTGTGCTACTTTCTTTTTGGGTGTCCCTTGTGTTTCGTGGTCTCTGTGTCGTGTTTTTACTGCTACAAAATGATTCCAACAAGAAATTACCAACTAGCCCAACTTGAATTTTTAACGAAGTGTGCATAGGTGGTGACTTCTGGAGTGGACGATGTTATATTGTGAGTGAATGTGTGCATAGATGGTCACTACTGGAGTGGAAGTCCTGTTGTAATGCATCGCTATCACTTTGATCCTTATTAGTTCTGTACAATATACAATCGTTCGCAAAAAAGACGCACGCACAAAGAAATACCTGAAAAGATGTCACTCATGTAAATTATGAATAGTAATGCGCACCCTTAATGTTACAGCCACCTCATGCGAATGTTTCCTGTTTCCAACAACGTATTGATACGGGGCAGAAGGCTAGCACAGGAAACCACAGCAGGTGATGAGCAAGTGTTCACAGCACAGCACAGCAGAACACAGCAAGTGTTCAGGCAAGCCCCAACAGTTGCTTCAGCTTCGTCGTCTCTCACTCAATTTTCCCTCGTCGTCCTCTTAGCTGGCATATACGTAACAATATTGACGCATAAAGCTCAATAATTCCTTTGCCCAGCTAATAACGTACTCATTTATGCATAACCAGTATAATTTTTGTATTAATTGAAAGGGGGTGTTTCTGTCCTTTAACAGGGATAATAGCCCTCTCCAAGTTGCACAAAGAACCACACAAGAGCACAGCCAGTCTAGGCCTTCCACAAGCGAGCTCGAGCAGCGCAGCGGCACTTTGTCGTCCTTATCCTCGTCTTCGTGGTATTCTCGCCTACTTCATCCTTGTCTTCGTATATCCTCGTGTAGTTCACTACAATTTCCCCCGGGGCGAGGTGGAGCCATCCTGGCGACCTATGGTGAGGGCAAGAGGAGTGGATCGTAGTACGTTTTAAGGCGGCTCACGCGCACAGTTTCGCGGCCGCGATGACGCATGTCCGAAGAGGTAGTGAGTGGCTCCACGATGTAATTCACAGGGGAGGTTTGACGGATAATGCGGTAGGGGCCGTGATACTCGGTTCGAAATTTTGATGACAGCCCCGGTGGGGTGCCGGGAACCCAAAGCCAAACAAGGGATCCTGCAGGAAAAACGTGTGGCGTCTCATCTTTGTCGTGGTGATGCTTTTGGCGGCCTTGAGATTCCGATGTAAAACACCGGGCCAACTGGCGACATTCCTCCGCATGTTTGGCAACGTCTGAAAGGAGAGTACACTCGGAGGAGTCAGGACGATATGGTAAAATAGTGTCCATCGTGGACGACGCCTCACGCCCATAAAGGAGGAAAAAAGGGCTAAATCCAGTAGTTGGCTGCGTGGCGGTGTTGTAAGCGTATGTCACGAAAGGAAGAACAGCGTCCCAGTTCGTCTGATCGGCGGCAACGTACATCGTCAGCATATTTCCGAGAGTACGATTGAAGCGCTCAGTCAGCCCGTTAGTTTGAGGGTGGTAGGCCGTTGTGGTCCGATGTATGACGCGACATTCGGCCAGTAGAGCTTCAACGACGTTGGATAGGAAGACGCGTCCTCGGTCACTTAGCAGCTCTCGCGGTGCGCCGTGGCGAAGAACAAAATGATG
This sequence comes from Amblyomma maculatum, assembly GCF_055883805.1. Classification (NCBI taxonomy): domain Eukaryota; kingdom Metazoa; phylum Arthropoda; class Arachnida; order Ixodida; family Ixodidae; genus Amblyomma; species Amblyomma maculatum. Next base: position 476,259,827 of record NC_139344.1, on the reverse strand, counting down.
GAGTAAGAACAGGGCAACTTCACGGGCAGTAGCGGCGGGTAAAGCGGCGGTCTCGGCATACCGGGTGAGGTGGTCGATGCCGACGATAATCCACCGGTTCCCAGAAACCGTGCAGGGAAGTGGCCCGTAAAGGTCAACGCCAATGCGGTCAAAAGGCCGGGCCGGGCATGGAAGTGGTTGTAAGGGGCCAGAAGCACGAGGTGTGGAAGACTTCCGGCGCTGACAGGCGATGCAGGAGCGGACGTATTTGCGAATATAACCGTACATGCCGCGCCAATAGTAGCGTTGAGAGATTCTTTGAAACGTCTTGACGACACCAGGAAGGGCACACTGAGGGTCGGCATGGAAAGAGGCGCAAATTTCATGTCGTAAATGGCGAGGAATGACGAGATGCCATCGTCGACCATCAGTCATATAATTGCGGCGGTAGAGAAGACCATCTCGTAGGGCAAAGTGTGGTGCTTGACGGCGTAAAGCCCGAGAAGGTGCAGCAGCGTTAGAAGTGGACACGACGTCGATAAGAGAGGCGAGCCACGGGTCTTTGCGCTGCTCCGCAGGCATGTCAGCGATGGTTAGAGAGGAGAGGACGGGATCAGCCGCCGTAGAGCAAGCAGGTTCGTTGGAGAGGGGAGAACGAGACAGTGCGTCGGCGTCCATGTGTTTACGGCCAGAGCGATATATAACGCGGATGTCAAATTCCTGTAGGCGGAGAGCCCATCATGCGAGGCGGCCGGACGGGTCTTTAAGAGAGGACAGCCAACATAACGCGTGGTGGTCCGTGACGACGTCAAACTGGCGACCGTAAAGGTAGGGTCGCAATTTCGTCAATGCCCACACAATTGCCAAACACTCCTTTTCCGTAACTGAGTAGTTGCATTCGGCTTTAGAGAGGACACGACTCGCGTACACGACGACGTATTCGTGAAAACCGTTTTTCCGTTGTGCCAAGACAGCTGCGAGGCCGACGCCACTCGCATCAGTATGGACCTCGGTGGGTGCTGTCGGGTCGTAGTGGCGAAGGATTGGTGGCGAAGTCAAAAGACGGCGCAATGCGTTGAACGCTTCGTCGCACTCGACCGACCACGCAGTTAAGTCATTGTTTCCTCCGAGTAGTTTCGTCAGGGGTGCAATTATTGAAGCAAAATTCTGCACGAAGCGCCGAAAATAGGAGCATAGACCTATGAAGCTTCGAAGTTGCTTGAGCGAAACCGGCTTAGGAAACTCCGCCACTGCGCGCAGCTTGGCCGGATCAGGGCGAACACCTTCCTTAGAGACGATGTGCCCCAAAATAGTCAACTCCCTGGCACCGAAGTGGCACTTCTTGAGATTCAGTTGCAGGCCGGCGTCAGTAAGGCAAACCAAAACTTGCCGCAAGCGCTCTAGGTGCGTAGCGAAGTCGGTGGAAAAGACAACAATGTCGTCCAAGTAGCAGAGGCAGATGTGCCACTTGAACTTCCGCAAGATGTTATCCATCATCCTTTCGAATGTGGCGGGCGCATTGCACAGACCGAAGGGCATCACATTAAATTCATAGAGGCCATCCGGCGTCACAAATGCGGTCTTCTCTCTGTCACAGGCGGCCATTGGTACTTGCCAGTAACCTGAACGTAAATCAAAAGATGAAAAGTACTCGGCACCTTGGAGGCAATCAAGAGCGTCGTCTATACGCGGAAGGGGGTAATTGTCCTTGTGGGTAATCTTGTTGAGGCGCCGGTAGTCGATACAAAAGCGAAACGAGCCATCTTTCTTTTTCACTAGCACCACTGGTGAAGACCAGGGGCTTTGTGATGGACGGATTACACCACGTTGTAGCATGTCCTCAACTTGCTCATTGATCACGCGACGCTCTGCCGCTGACACACGATAGGGGCGCTGTCGAAAAGACGAGTTAGAGCCGGTCTGAATGTGATGCGCGACTGTGGAAGTACGGCCGAGAGGTGTGTGGGCGGCGTCGAAGGCGAAGCGAAATGTCTGTAAAAGGGCCACAAGCTGAGTCCGGTAGGTGGAAGGAAGAGCGTCATCGATGGCGGTTCGGAAGAAGTCGTCTGGCAACGAATCAGGCGTCGGATCGGACTGCAGAGCATCAATGTAGTTGCTGCGGTAGGTCTCGGAGGCGTCCAGGTCAGAGAGAAGGTGGGCTGGTTGAATAGAACCCGGAGATTCCCCACGTAGCAGAGTAATCGGGTGCGGAGACGGATTGTAGATGAGTAGCTTCGTGAAGCCACCGTGAACATCGAGAACAGCAGATGGCAGCGGCAGGTGCTTGCGGTGGATGAAGGATGCAGACGGCGTAAATAAAACACTAACGTCTGACACAGCAGGACACAAAAGAGGCACAAGGGCACAAGCCTCTGGTGCTACGTCGACATCTTCAGCGATGGTGAGCTTTTGAGGACACACTGAACGGTTGTCGTCGGGCAGTGCGTCGCACAGTGCAGAAAATTCTACTTCAGCTCGGGCGCAATCGATCACGGCGTTATGTTTAGACAAGAAGTCCCATCCGAGGATCACGTCGTGGGAACAAGATGACAAAACGACGAACTCGACACTGTACAAAATACCTTCAATGACGACACGCGCTGTACATGCTGCTAAAGGTGAAATTCTCTCTTCACTGGCAGTGCGGAGTGACAAACCGTTAAATGACGTCGTAACTTTTCGTAATCGTCGGCAGAGTTGCTCATGAATCACTGACACTGCAGCACCCGTATCGACCAGCGCATATACGGACAGACCATCGATAGAAATCATTATAACGTTCGTGGGAGAAATATGAGGCCTCGAGCTTTTCGCAGAGTACGCAGTTCTTGCCTCAGGAACCGCGGAGCTTAGTTTCCCTCGTCAGCAGGTGGTGGTCGCCGGCGCATTGGTGACAGTGACCTGCGACGTGGAGAAGGAGAACGATTGGTCGTGTACGAACGCTGTTCGGCGGCGTATGCAGGAGAAGACGGAGTAGAACGAAGCAGCGGTGGGGAGTACTTCGAAGACGCAGGCTCGGGACGCGCAGCCATGCGGCGACGGCACCGACGGGCCACGTGTCCAGGGCAACCACAGTTGTAACAAATTGGGCGATTGTCAGAAGTACGCCACGGGTTGTAATAGCGCGGAGTCGCAGGATGAAGCGGAGCCGTTTGAGGAAGCGGTGCATGGCGTAGGACAGGCTGCACGGGTGGTAACGGCTCAGGCGGAGGCCGCGCAGCCACTGCCGCGTAGGTCAAAGGGGCTGGGACAGACGGTTGGCTATATTGTAGTGGTGCTCCGACGTATGTCAAAGGAGCGACGGCAGGAGCTTCAGGAAGCGTAGGAAGTGCTTCTGCGACTTGTTCGCGGATGACTTGCTGCAACTTTGGCGCCAAAGAAGAGGAAGCGTCAGGACGATGGGGAACGAGGGACAGTTGACGGGCAACTTCTTCTCGAATGAACTGCTTGATTTGTTGCAGCAAGGGGGACTGTTCTGCGCCAGCTGTTAAAGCTGCAAGAGGCTCCTGGTGTGAGAGCGAAGAACGAGTGATTTGACGGCGCTTGCGTAATTCCTCAAAATTTTGGCATGCATTGATGGCGTCGACCACGGTTGCTGGGTTTCTGGCCAGAAGCATCTGGCACGCGTCATCGTCGATTCCTTGTAAAATATGACTAATCTTGGCCTGTTCTGTCATTGAAGCGTCCAAGCGCTTGCACAGATCTACAACATCTTCAATATAACTCGTAAAATTTTCGCCGGGTAGCTGTGCACGGCGGCGCAAGCGTTGCTCAGCGCGCAGCTTGCGCACTGCAGGCCTACCGAAGATATCGGAAAAAGTAGTCTTGAAAGCAGACCACGAGGAGATATCGGCCTCGTGGTTGCGGAACCACAGGTTGGCAACGTCCGTCAGGTAGAATATCACGTTATTTAATTTGAGACCGTCGTCCCATTTGTTGTGCGTACTGACCCGCTCATATGGTAGCGTCGGTCATTGCTTGTGTCGGGAGTGTGCGGCTTCGAAGCTCCAGGACGGCAGGAAATCCTGACCTCCACCAAGTGAAAGGGGGTGTTTCTGTCCTTTAACAGGGATAATAGCCCTCTCCAAGTTGCACAAAGAACCACACAAGAGCACAGCCAGTCTAGGCCTTCCACAAGCGAGCTCGAGCAGCGCAGCGGCACTTTGTCGTCCTTATCCTCGTCTTCGTGGTATTCTCGCCTACTTCATCCTTGTCTTCGTATATCCTCGTGTAGTTCACTACATAATAAAGAATGTGATACAACGTCAAAAGCCTTACCAAAATCTATAATTATACACTAGATAGAATATCCCTCATCCAATGCACCTGACAGGTCGTGTAGATATTCCGTAAGCTGGGTGATACTTGAGTAACCACTGCGGAAGCTATGCTGATGAGTATTTAATAATAAGTGTATACTAATATGATACATAATATTAGTATAAAACACATGATCTAAAACTTTACATGTTACACTGGTCAAATACACTGGTCGATAATTTGAAACAACAATCCTAGGTCATGATTTATGTATAGGTAGAACATTAGCAAGCCTCCATTCTTCAGACAAAGAGCCGTCCTGTAATGACATAGTGAAACGAATTTGTAGCTACCTTGACAAAGCAAGAGCGCAAGAGGAGATCAGGACCATGGGTAAGCCGTCCGGTCCGGTGGCACTGTTATCTTTCGTTCTATGGGCGACACAATTCCTCACTGATCAAATTCAATGTTCCTCATATGTTCGGTACCGTTCAAACCCGGGGGAAACTCGGCAGGGTTACTGTTGTCTTCAGCAGAGAACTGTGAGCTGGAAAAACGTATTAAAGGACTTGGCGTTCTTGGGATTATGATAAACAATGATTCCGTAATGATCGAGTGGTGAAATAGACAATTCATTATTTCTGTTCATAATGTACTGCCAAAATTCTTTAGGGCGATACGCATGTCGAAGGACTGAATGTAGGCAAATTTAGCCTGTGTGACCGAAGCATTCATATATTTTGTAATCTTATCCACGTTTTCTTGCGAAGGATTTTTTTGAAGCGTGCATACAGTTGTTGCCTCTTTTCAACTACTTTTCGCACCGCTTTTTTAAACCACGGCTTGCTTTTGTCGCGACGTTTCGTCATCATGTATCAACATATCTTCCACATATCGTTCACGCAGATAAAAAAATTGGCCGTGGCTGAGCTCAGCTAGGCCAGGATATACGCAGCGAAAGCATATGTACCTAGCGCTGGGCTGCCTACTCCTCACCAATCCAATCTAATCCCCTCCAATCCCGTGTATGCCAATGCAATCCAGTCTAATATAATGCAATCCAGGCCAATCCAGTCTAAATCAAATCTTGTCCAATCAAGTACAGTTCATTCCAGTCACGGAAGGTTTCGCCATCTGAATTAAACCACGTAGCTTGTCCACTTTATTCTTAATGATTTGCAGTTGAGAACTAGAAACGACAAAACAATGTGTTCCAGCTTAGCGTGTCTAGTAGTGTAAACTACCTGGCCCTGAGATTCATTGTATATGTATTCGACGCTATTCAAGTAAAGAACGTCGCATTTCAGATACGCTTTGCAATTGGTACCCTTGCGAGTTTTGGCATAATACCACAGCATTTTCCTCTTGTTTCGTGCTGATCCAAATAACACCTCTGAAATGCTAGAACGTCCTTTCAATATCTTTGAAAGCCTCTTTCTTTTCAATGAACTAAATTTAACAATTATTGAGCGAGTTCCTTCTGAACTAAACCGTTTAGACGATGGGCTCTTTTGATTCTGGGTCTATTCCCAGAGTAGACCTACACAGATGTAGAAGTGTTTCAGAAGTTCGTTGTGACTTGTGTTGTTCCTCGTCCTTAATTCAATTGAAGAGCAGATTATACCATCGATATTGATTTTCAAGACCGTCCACTTCCTTATTCAGCGTTTGTCACACAGACCGCTGCCTTTCACTACTCGCCCTACGGTCCACAACAGCGGCCCTCAGTTCCTCAAGACCCGCAATCGTTGCTTTCGAATTAGCCATACAGGCATTAAGATTCGACATAGCGGTTGTAGGGTTTAGTTTGGTTTGGTTAGCGGGGTTTAACGTCGCAAAGCAACTTAGGCTATGAGAGACGTCGTAGTGGAGGACTCCGGAAATTTTGACCACCTAAGGTTCTTTAACAAGCGCTGACATCGCAGCAGCACAGCGCAGACATAGCGGTTTTATGTTTATCCCATCTCTTGATTCTTTCAAAACCTGCTGCAGGACCGCGTCGCCACGTCCTGGGTTAACCTCTACGTAACCACACATAACCAAAAGCAAAAAGTAAAACGCAGCTCTTCGCAATGAAGAAAAATGATGCCTCCCGCGTAGCTTGGGCTTGTGGACTACAGAATGAGGAGCAGATGCGTGCACCACAAGTGGTGAAACCGGCAAAGCGTACACTAAACATATTCTTGCGTACGAACAAGGCACTGATATTTTCAGTTGTAGAAACCAAGATTCCAAGGTTCATCAGCTCCCGCTTCTTCCTTTTTATTCCACCTCTTTCTCCACCTCTTCCCTTCTGAACCTTAGCACGTCGCACTTCCCCCCTCGCCGACGAAGCCCCCAGGGCGAGTGAAACAGGCTATCTGTGATGAAACGTTTTGAGCCGAGCGACACGGACCACTTGTGTCTTTCGTGAGGATCGCCCGCTTTGAGTGCGGCGTGGCATGTATAGTACAAGTCACTCAGACGCTCCAAGATAACGAAAGGGCCAGTGGCGCAAGAGCTTCTGGTATAACCCACGCTTGCGCAGCGGCGTCCACAGCCATACTAAATCGCCAGGTGCATAGCAGACACGCGGCCGTCGGTTGTCGTAACGTTCCTTGGAGCGAGACTGTGTGTCAATGATGCGCGGACGAGCAAGGCGGCGAGCTTCAGCTCGACAGAGAGTAGAGGCGATAGAAGGGTCGTCGTGGAATGTGAAAGGTAGGAGAGTATCCAGACCGCTGCGCAGAACGCGAGCGTACAGGAAGTAGAACGGAGTCGTATGTTTCGTGGTATTATAAGCGTATGTGACAAAGGGGAGAATGTTACCCAAATTCTTATGGTGGGAATCAACGTACATAATCAGCAGAGTGGTGACAGTACGGTTGGTGCGTTCAACGACGCCTTTCGTTTGAGGATGGTACGGCGTTGAATGACGGAAGTCAATGAACAGAGGCGAAGAAGTTCTTCAATAACATCAGAAGTAAACTGCCATCCACAGTCACTGATTAGAACTCAAGGTGGACCGTGTCGAAGAAGGAGAAGCCGCAGAAGAAATTCGTACACATTGGAAGCAGTGGCTGACGGTACTGCAGCTGTCTCAGAGTACCGGGTGAGATGTTGGACACAAACAATGATCCATCGGTTACCGTTGGAAGACCGTGGAAAAGGTTAAAGAGGTCGATGCCCACTTGCTCGAAAAGTGAGGTCGGAGGTGCGACAGTTTATAGCGGCGGCTCCGGCAGGTGGACCTGGTAACGCTGGCACTGCACAAAACTGGCTGCATAGCGTTGAATGGCTTGACGCATTTTTGACCCGTAAAATCTTTCCTGCGTTCTGTGAAGGGTTCGGGCAAACTCCAAGTGGCCAGAAATGTCGTCCTTGTGCATCGTTTCAAGAATTGAAATTCGGAGATTTTCGGGAACGACAAGAAAAAACGCGCACCTCCGGGGGTGAAATTAAAGTTGTAAAGCAAGCCATCGCGAACGCAAAAACGGGCATCCGGTGACTTACGAGCAGTTTCGAAGAGCGTTCCCAAAGTCATGTCGTTGTGCTGTTCATTCCGGAAGTGGGGAAGGTCAGGAAACGGTGGTGATATAGGCACAAGGTAGTCTTCAACGCTGTCGGCATCGGAACCAGTAGTAGGGACGGGAAGCACGAGAGGCCGTCAGCGTCGGAGTGTTGACGATCGCTCTTGTGTATTATACAGTGAAGTTGAACTCTTGGAGGCGCAAAGCCCATTGCGCGAGACGGCCACATGGATCACGAAGGTTTACAAGTCAACAGAGAATGGTGGTTGGTGACGATAGTAAGAAAATTTCCAGACAGATAAGAACAAAATCTTTGCACAGCGAAAACAACTGCAAGGCACCCTTGTGCAGTCAGTGTGTAATTCCCTTCCGATTTGCTCAGCGATCGACTGGCATAAGCTATTACATGCTGTGCGTCACCGTGGCGATGTACGAATACTGCGCCAGCGCTGACACCACCAGCGTTGGTGTAAACTTCAATTGGAGAAGAAGGGAAGATGTGGCGCAGCACAGGGCCCAACTTCAGAAGAAATTTCAGATGGCGGAAGGCAGAGTCACCGCCAGCAGTCCAGTTGAACGCAGCATCCTTGTGCAAAAAGGCATGTAAGAGGATAGGCGATGTCAGCGAACCTGATGATAAAACGTCGAAAATAAGAACATAGTCCTAAAAAGCTCCGACGTTCTTTCACAGATTTCAGGGCTGTGAAGCTGCTTACAGCCTCAATCATTTGGGAATCAGGACGAACGCCATCCTTATCGACCAAGTGGCCACGAACAAGTGTCTAGTGTTCTCCGAAATGGCGCATCTTCGAGTTGAGTACTAGGCCGGCTCTTTCAATGCAATCAAGAACAATGGCGAGGCGGCTATATGCTCTTGAAAGGTCTTGCCGAATATCACAACATCGTCCAGATATCGTAAACAAATTATTCACTTTAGTCCGCGCAGAATCGTGTCCGTGAAACGTTCCAATGTGGTGGGTGCATTGCATAGTCCGATTGAAATTAAGTTAAACTTATAAAGGCAGTCGGGTGTTAGAAATGCTGTCTTTTCTTTGTCGGTCGGATGAATTGGTATCTGGCAGTAGGCTGATCTCAAAAAAAAAAAAACAAAACAAAAACAACCGAGGAGAAGTGTGAAGCTGCGTGAAGGCAGTCGATGGCATCGTCGATGCGCGGAAGGGGATACACGTTTTTTTTTTGTCACAGCATTAAGTCGACAATAATGAAAACAGAATCTCTATTTGTTGTCTTTCTTTTTAACCAGGATAACTGGAGTCACCCAAGAAGTTGAAGATTCCTGGATGGCGCCGCGTTGAAGCATGTCACGAACTTGTTCATCGATTAGCTGACGTTCGGTTGGTGACACACGGTAACCCTTCTGTGTTATTGGGCGAGCGCATCCAGTGTCAATCGCATGATGAACACGAGTAGTTTGAATTTCTGGTGGCTGGTCCGGGGAGAAATTGAAAACGGACACATGCTTGAGAAGTAGATCAATCAAAATTGGGCAGTTGGCTGTTTAATACAGACGGGTTAACCATGGCAAAAACTCAGGACTCTGCACTGGGGGCGTCTTCTCTTCATGAGCACGGGTACTTAGTGTAGCCACAGAAATCGACAAACCTTCCTCAAAATGACCGAGTTTCATGTCACGAGGAACACGGCTGGCTCTTCCGAATAGTTCTCTGCCCACAGCGGGGTGTGGCCTCTAGTCATTGAAATGATGGAACGGGAAACCAAAACACTCTTCTTTGCTCAGGTGATTGCAGCAGGTTCAACTACGGCGTGCAAATCGTCGCACGAGGTTTTCGATGACACAACCGGGATAAGCTCAGCAGACATCGCAGGCACAGCTGTGTCCCCCGACACATAAAATGCTCCCAAATCGGGAGACGGGCCCTCCACAAGAGCTAACATCAACGTAGTATTTAGTGAAATTTGTCCAGTGCGACAGTCTAACGTTGCACCACACTGTTGCAAGAAGACTATGCCAAGAATTACGTCATATGTAGAACAAGACAACACTGTGAATTCTGATTGAAACGCCATGTTTAAAACGAGACAACACTGTGAATTCTGATCGAAACGCTTGACCACCAATATCAACGTTCGTTCAGCACACACCAAGTGTCACCAAAATTTCAGCGCCAACACCACGAAACACAATCGCTTGATTCACACTGATCATCACTGCGTTCCAGACGATTCTTGAAAGCTAAGCTCATAACAGACACGCTTGGCTCAGTATCTGCCAACGCCATAGTGCGAATGCCAACAATGAGTATTTCAAGTCTGTTCTTCAACATAAACACAGGCAGAGGTATTGACAAGTCTGACACTCCGGCGGCCTCACCTCCATTGGCCGCGCCGCCTAGTTTCCCGGAGGTGGAGAACGGCGCCGAGGAGATGGTCAGCGTCGCAGCGGTTGGAGTAGTGGCGTCATACTGCGGTCAGAAGCTGGCGCAGCGTTGTGGTTGTAGTTGTAGCCATCCCAATTTGAAGGCATTGAGCCATAAATTTCAATGTCGAGCCCATGAAACCATTGGGCCAGGATTCGTGCGCTCGCATGCCCCGTCGACGAAAGTAGTGAGAGATATGTACTGTCACTTCACAGCTGTAGCATACAGGTGGCGGGCGCCACCGGTCAGCGGTAAAGCGCGTACAAACTTGATCAGGGTGGGAATCATAGTCAGGCCTGCGTTGCTGGCGATCGACTCCGCCTGTGCCGGTGTTCCTTCGTCCAAATCGCTGCTGGGAAGCGAAAGCGTCATACTGTCGGCTGTTGTCGAAGTTGGGTGCAGTGCGAGCTGGAGTCGAAGAAGATGGGGTCATGGGCTCTGGCTGCAGCGCACAACCTTCATATTGGGCTTCATCTCAGAAGCGATAGTTCCGGTTGCGAAGAAGTTCTTCTCGGACGATCCGGCGTATTAAGCCAACCAATAACTCGGGAGCACCCATATTTACACTTGCTCCGGAAGTGACATTGGACAGTCGGCCAAATTTAGGGGCGATACGGCGAAACTTCAGGGCTTTAAAACTACGGCAGTGCCTGATCACGTCATTGGTAGAGTTCAAATGATCTTTGCTGATCATTTTCAGTCATTTTCAAAAGGATCATCTTCAGTGATGCTTTTCAGCAAATGCGAAACTTATCTTCTTCTGACAATTGTGGGTTCACTACTTTACACATTTTCGATATTTCCTCAATGTAGGGGGTACAAGTCTCATAAGGTGCTTGGCTTGCTTGGAGCAACGTTTGCTCTGCGCTTTTCTTCTTTGCAGCTCCATCGCCAAAGCACTTCTTTATTTTCTCCGTGAAACGGTCCCAGTTAGTCAGTGTGTCTTCATGGTTATCAAACCAATCAGTGCGGTAGGCTCCAAAAAAGAATACATTAGATAATTGCATAGTGGGGCCTATCCACTGTACCGGCTAACGCCGCTCGTAATGTGTGAGCCACTCATCGATGTCATCGTCAGATTTCCCAGTGAACGCCCGGGGTTCGCGATGAGGCTCCCAGTTTGTGCTCATTGTTAGTGGCGTTCGCTGGGCGTTGCCTTCTTCAGCCAAGGGCAGCAATGGTAAGCCAGCTAGGCGGCGACTGTGTCGAAGGTCACAGGGGTCCATCTTGGCCTACCTAGCACCTCCATCAAGCTGTTACGTACTGAGTACGTAACAAGGCGTTTATTCTCAGTTGGAGAAACCGAGAGTCCAAGGCTCATCAGCTCCCGCTTATTCCTTTTCCTTTCGCCTCTTTCTCGTCCCCGTTTCTTTCCGAACCTTAGCACGTTACAATATATTGTTACGATGAAATAGCAAAGGGGTGCTTATTTACAGTGATATGGCAGTGGGATAAGGTGAAGCCTACTAGCCCCAGGCACCAACGCTTCGTCTTCTTCTTCTGCCTCACCATCACCATCCCTCATCGTCGTCATTAGCGTGACATTTCCCCCCTACTCAGACGAAGCCCTCTGGGCGTGTTCGTGAGTCGTGCGAGGCTGACACGGCTTCAAGCGGGCAACATGACACAGTTCGGTTTTGGCAGACCGGCGACCCGATGCTGTCAGGCGGGCTATCCCATAAGTTAAATCACTAAGGCGTTTGATAACCACATATGGGCCGTCATAATGGGCCAAGAGTTTTTGATGTAGGCCACGGCGCCGAATTGGACGCCATAGCCAGACTAAATCACCTACAGAGTACGTGACCCGCCGGTGACTGGAATCGTATCGCACTTTGGAACGTTCTTGTGAAGCACCAGACCGTAATCGGGCGATTCTCCGAGCTTCTTCGGCGAGACAGAGGGTCTCAGCCAGGCAGGGGTCTTCACGGCTTGTGAAGGGCAGGATAGTATCCAGAGAGTAGCGTGGCGGTCTGGCGTAAAGCAGAAAAAATGGACTGTATCCAGTCGTCTCATGCGTGGCGGTATTAAACGCATACGTGATGAAGGGCAGTATGGTGTCCCAGTTCTTATGCCCTGCGTCCACATACATGGCTAGCATGTTGATAAGCGTTCTGTTGACGCGCTCAGTCAAGCCATTTGTCTGGGGATGGTATGGCGTCGAGTGTCGGAAAGTTACGGCGCATAAACGCATGAGCTCTTCAACAACATCAGCAGTGAATTGTCGGCCCCGGTCCAATATTTATATAAGTGCCACTTACCTACACGAAAACAGTCACCATGTCGAGTGTTGAGCTGCCTGTTTCGTAAACAAATATAGTTGGGAATCTGCGCCTTGTTCGTGCCTGTGTATTTCAGCAGTCCCGCCTTACGCGCAGTTTTACTCGCTAAACTAAAATGAGTCAGTTAGCCCATCAGAGCATATTACTTCGATATCGACTAACAAAGCCAAATGGAAATGCTGCAAAATGTGAATCTGAAAACATGGGGACATCGTGTTTACAACTACATCCTTTCTTTCTTTTGAAATTGCATACGGCGACCAGTGGAATGTAAATCTGCAAATCCTTATTATTTTCAAAACCTATAGCAACACCCTGCAAGAGACAGCCGTCTATTTTACAGAGTTGAATATTGTCATGATGAAGCTATCAAGGCGCATACAGAGCATGTGTGCGCCATGCTCTGTATGCGGATGAAGTAACTTTTCTGGACACAAAACGCTTCACACACAAAAGACGACCTATATTATGCGGCCCACGTAGAGAAAAATACGCGCTTGCGAGTGGCTTTTAATGATCCAAGGAGAGGTAAGAATCAGTGGTCAAACGCAAAACATGAAGTGATGCAAGCCTGGTCGTACCGAATATACTACCGGTATCGCTCAAGAGGAAAGCATACAACAGTTGAATCCTACATTTACTCACTTATGGGGGCTGAAACGTGGAAGCTAGCAAAGTTGAGGACGATGCAGAAGCCTATGGAACGAAAAATTGTAGGGATAACGTTAAGAGACAGGAAACGGGCAGAGCGGGTAAGAAAACTAAGTTACTGGCATTCTAGTGGAAATCAAGAAAAAAAAAATGAGCATGGGCAGGACATATAGTGCGAAGAGAGCATATCCGATGTTCGCTTAGGGTAATAAACTGGATTCCAAGGGAAGGAAAGCGTCGCAGGGAGGACAGAAAGTTAGGTGGGTGGACGAGGTTAAGAGGCTCGCAGGGGTGAAGTGGATGCAGCTAGCTCTGGATCGGGTAAATTGGAGGAATATGGGAGAGGCCTTCGCCCTACAATGGGTATGTCAGACTGATTAGGATGATGATAATGATGACATTAATTTACACTTGTTCGACGCCCGTCGAAAAAGTCGCGCTACAATGGTCTCGAGGAGTTGCTCAAATATGTGAAGCGCTAGCAAACAGACATATCATATAACCTGCACCACAAATCCTTCCTGAAGCTGAGTGAACTAGGCGAACTCGAGGCTGTCGTCATTAGCCGCCCAACTATATCCACTGCAGGGCAAAGGCCTCCCATATTCCTCCAATCAGCCCGGTTCTGTGCTAGCTGCATCCCATTGAGCAATACAAATTACTTAACGTGCTCCAATAACCTAATTTCCTGCCAGGCCCGGCAGCGCTTGCATTTGTTTGGAATACGATTTCTTACGGTACCCTCCTTTCGCGCGCGCCGGAGTGGCGCAGTGGTTACTGCGCTAGACTACTGTTCCCAAGAATGCGGGATACGGTACAGGCGAAAAGCAAGGTGCCCTTGTCCTGTTCGATGTCAGTGGATGTTAAAGAACACCAGGTGGTCGAAAATGTAGCAGTCCTCCACTACGGCGTCTCTCGTATCCTGATTTGCTTTGGGACGATATATTGCATGCATCATGCATTGCCCACGAACCAAAACCCTCTTTTGCCATTCCAGTCCTCCTCATATCTATTTCTCATGATTTCTTAATGTCAGTAATTTGAGTTGTTTCTCTCTCCCAATCTGCATGCTTTCTGTTCCTTAATATTACATCTACCATTTTTCATTCCATAGCTCTTTACGTCATCTTCAGCTTATATAGAAACCTATTCGTTAGCCTCCACGTTTCAGCCCCGCCGCTGAGTAGCAGTAAGATGAAACTGCTGAAATAATCTCTGTTTTGAACGATACCTGTAAGCGCGAGGTAAATAATAATAATAATAATTATAATAATAATAATAATAATAATAATAATAATAATAATAATAATAATAATAATAATAATAATAATAATAATAATAATAACTTTATTTCACCTCCACAAAGTACATGGTGGCAGGATGCCTACAGTAAAAGCTGCCTCTTGGGCAGCTTGACAAGGCCACAGGCACCCAGCCGCTTTCTTTGGCAGCAAAAGGAGTACATCATATTTAGAAAACGACAACACATGTATCACAGAAAATTACATGACAAATATTGGTCACAAAAACAAAAATAAAACCACATACATAATTAATCACATGCAAAATAAAATCACCATGTAGAATTTTTACTTTCATAATGGAGTGCCATCCAGTAGGAAATATTCAAGCAGTTTTTTATATGAGGTATATTCTAGTGGGATATTATTGAAATGAAGGGAAATCAGGGGACGTGGCAGCGTATTTTCCAGTGTTTGACAGCCGTATGTTGTTCTGTATGTTTTTTTATGCCACTTATCGATGTTTCTCGTTTCCTAGACTTTGTAGCTGAGTTCAGTCTTAGAAAGGGTGTAAGAGTAGTTTAGGTGAGTGAACGGTGCGGGCGAGCCACCTCGTACAGAGGAGGCCGCAAGATTCTGCTTGCGCGGAGCTTCAATAGATGGCGCTCGCAACTATTGCCCTATTTCGCCGTACGAGCGCGCTTCGCGCCATTTGTGTTCTTTGTCTGCCGCGAGTTGCTTCTGCTTTCGTGCTCGCGTTTAGTGAAATCTGGATCTATCTGATTAAGTTATTTTATGCGACGGTGTCATGGTGAAGTGTTTTGCGCCCTTTTGTAATAGCGGCTACAAATCGTGCAGGGAGAAGTACTCGCTTTTCAACCAACTGGACGACGAAGCAAGGCTTGAAGCGTGGCGGCGAGCAATACCTCGCAAAGATCGTGTATTGAAAAGAACCGATCGTGTTTGCGAAATATATTTTGCTCCCTACTTCATCTTGAACACGTAGTCAGCGGAAATTGATGGCCGCGTGTTAATGTCCGGGAAGAGAAAAGCTGGCATCACAAAAGACGCTATTCAGTCTACCTTCGTAGGGGCGCCGAGCTACATCTCCAAGCGGATCAAGAGTCCTCGCAAGACAGCGAAGCGATTGTCTGATCGTGCAGCTTCAGTCTCTCAAAGCAGCAGCAGTGGCGTCGGATCAACATTGCCTACCGACACAACTCTCCCTGCGGCAACCGCTCCTGATGAAAACGACGTTGCGACATCCTGTGGGACTGTCACGGTTAGCTCACCATTTGAAACGCTCTTCAACGAAGCAGGAAGTATTTGCCTGCCTCATCTTTCGTGGGCAGTGCATCGCACCGACGATGCAGGGGTGAAGGACATTGTGTTTACCGACGCACAGGTAACACACAGGCAAAGGGACGGTTCTTTCGAAATTTTCAATAGAAAGACTGCAGTGAATAATGATCTGACAGTTCTGGCGTATGTCTTCGGCAGGCCTATGGATTGTGCTGCTGTTGGTATAAATTCGGTTGCCGCATCGTCCTCCTAAATTGAAGTTATGCTTCAAACTATTGATATCTTTATTGTGTGCCTGGGAGGGCCGAGTTTGAAGGACTTCCCGAGTGTGCATTCGGAGTGTGCTTTCGTCGACTGTCGCAAGAGATGGAGACACATCAAGTGCCTATTATTGTCACCTGGAGGCGTCATATCTCATCACTGCTGCGGTTTTGCATAGACACCTTTAGGTTTCATGCCGACCGCCAAGCTACGAGAGAGAAACAGGAGTGACCATTGAAGCGCATTAGGCTTTCCGTGCCGCCTTCCCAGCAGGAGAAGCTGAAAGCTTTGCGCCGTGCAAAATCAGCGTTGCAGCAATCACGAGTATGGCTTATGAAGCGCAACAAGCTCTTGATCAAGCAGATACAGGACACCAGAACAGAGCTAAAACAATTGTCGGAAGAAGACGTCAGAAGCAAATTGCAAGCCCTGAATATGCCACCAGCGCAGATGCGTTTGCTAGAGGAATGTATTTCAGCTGCCCGGAGTGCAACAAAGAGTAACCGGCGATACACAGATGACTGGATTCTGTTTTGCCTATTGCTACACATACGCTGCCCTGCTTCGTACGCTTTTTTACGAAGCAATGATATTTTGCCTTTGCCATGTGTTACTACTGTGAGGAAGTACATAAGCATGGTGGGCCTGAAATGTGGTTTTAACGATAACATCTTTTAAGCCTTGAAGGTGAAAATCTCTAAGAAGACTCCTTTCCAGTTCCGAGGAATGCTGATAATGGATGAAATTCAAGTAAGAAAACAAATAGCTGTAAACTCTAAAACGATGACCTACGCCGGTCTCGTCGATCATGGGGAGAGCGACAACCAAAGCAATGAGCTTGCGGACCATGGCCTTATTTTTGCATTTGCGCCTATCGGCGAAAATTATTTACAGCCAGTGGCTGTGTATGCATCGAAGGGGCCAACAAAGGGAACGCTCCTTGCTCAGCTTTTGATTCAGTGCATTGTACATTTAGAGAAGGCCGGTTTGTTTGTCGAAGGAGTTGTGTGCGACGCCGCTTTCACGAACCGCACAATGTGGAAGCAGCTCGGAATCAGTGGCGCATTAGGACATGTTGTCAATTGCTTTGAACATCCAACGGACGTTTCAAGAAAGGTGTATGTTTTTACCGGCGCACCTCATCCTTTATGTGCATTAGGAACCGTCTGCACTACAAAGACGTTCTGAAGAAATATGGCCAATTTATTACATGGTCGTGCTACGATGCTGTGTTTGTTGTCGACAGCAAGAATATTGGAGCGCTTCCAGTCTGCCCCAAGCTCACTTACAATCATGTACACCCATCCAACATACTGAAGATGAGAGTAAAGCTGGCCACACAGCTCTTCAGTAACTCTGTTGCCAAAGGAATAATGTTTTATGCTCGCAGAGGTGCGCCAAGGCTGGCTAATGCGGAACCGATAGCGAAGTTCACACTTTTTCTGAATAACCTGTTCGACGCTCTAAACCGCCGCTACACTGGAGAAGGCATTCGACTAGGATGCAGAGATTTTACTACTCTCCAGACTGCGTGTAAGTGGCTGGACTCATGGGAACAAGAGGTAATAAGCGGTGACATTTCAAAAGACCTCTTTCTGACCCAGTCGACTGCCGAAGGTTTGCGCGTTACGCTGAAATCTGTCCTACAACTTTCTAGATACCTTCTGCAAGACTGCAGTTTCAAGTATGTGCTGTCGGCCAAAATGAACCGGGATCTGTTAGAATGCTTCTTCGGTACCATCAGACAAGCGGGAGGACAAAATGAACATCCGACCTTTAACACATTCTTGCAGCTCTATCGCATGCTAAGCGTGTATTCTTTGCTAAAACCTCCACAGTTTGGAAACTGTACAGCGTCCGATAAGGGCCAGACTGCTGTTGTCACTCTGGCGGATTTGAGGGAGATATACAAAAGTTCGGATGAGCAGCGCCTGAACAAACTGCAGGAATTGAAGCAGAATCTTGATGGGTAATTGACGAAGGCAGCTGGGACTGTGAAGACGTTTTTGAGCTAGACGACTGGGATGCAACGGTTCAGGACTGCATCGTTTACTACGTTACTGGCTTTGTCTCAAGAAATCTTGCAAACGAGACCTCTTGCACGGATTGTAAACAGGCGCTTGAAGGAACAAAAGGGGTCGCAAATGTTCCTGAAGCCGAGCTGGTGAATCTCAAAACAAGGGGCAGGCTGCCGCACCCTAACATGCATCTTTTTGAATTTTTCAAGTACTGCGAGAGGAAGTTTGAAAAATATGCTAGTGACAGGCACGTGTTCGATAAGACCATTGATACTGTGCTAGAAAATTTTCAGTTTACATTTCCATTTAACCTTCATAAAGAAGACATGCTTGCGAAACTGCTGCACTATTATCTGTGCCTACGCATGCGTCAATATTGCAGGCAATTGAAGAGTCAGAAGGACAATAAGAGCCAGGATTTACGCAAATTGTCAAAGGTTGTGTGAGCTCGTAGGTGCAATAGTGTTGAAATTTACTTTCTCGTGTTTATGTTCCTTTACCTTCGTTCCCAACATTAAGGAGACCTTTCGCGACTTGTGTTTGTTTCAGAAATGTTAAAGTTGTATGTATAAATTACTAACGTGACATTCATGCACTAAAGCAAAGTTTAATCTTTTTTTTTTTTTTTGGGGGGGGGGTAGGATTTAAATTTTAATCTTCGTAAAATGGTGGTAAGACTGGTTGAGATGGGTACCTGTATCCTGTATTTCTCCGGTATCGGGATGGGGCCGGTTCCTTAGACAGTGCACTGTTCGGCATATCTTGTAACTAGTAGAGTTAAGCGGTAACTGCGTGAGCCCCTGGCGATCCGTCGCGCGACGCCGCCGTTAACGCCTGTCGTTGCCATTGGTGCGCACCGCACGGAGCGACGGGACTTGGTGACAGAGAGGCGCGTTTTCAGCGCTGCTTTGTAACCGCCGCCTCGTCGTTCGGTCAGGGGGAGTGCAGTAACGCTATATTCCGTATGGAGTACGGCATGAAGTACGGTAAAACACTAATGGAACTTTTTGTAACGCATAGCGCTAAAAAACAAACAAAAGGTGACAGCGCAGCAGTGCGATACTACACTGCGATGCCGACTTGCATTGCAAGCAGTGACCTTCTCCTGCTCCTTTACAAAATTGACAATATTTTTTTTCTTCACTACCCTACTAATCTTTTACTGAATTGTATTGATGCGCTCATATATGCAAGGATAAGACGAAGTAGGCGTCAGCAGATTCTTCACTCAAATCGGACTAGGAAAACAAACTTCACTTATAAAAAAAAGCCAGGATAGAAGTTCAGTACCCCAAAGCCTTCTGCGATTGGCTGACTCGCTAGCTGCTTCCGGGCGACACGCGAAATTTTCTAAAAACCCAGAACCTGTGCGACAGCGACTAGGAGCAATGCTTTGGCGTCCTTCAGCCCCTCACGCGCGACGCGGTCGCGTGGCATGCGGCCACTAATCTCGCCTCATGTGGTTGGCGCTTTAGTGTGAAGCGTGCAATGCGACATAAAATGTGACGCTTTATTAAAACGCGTGCCGCCAACGCAATGTGAGCTTTGCCTTCTTGAGTAGCAGTTATGTTGGTATTGACGCTCTGCTTTAACAGAACTAAAATTATTCTTTTTATAAAGCATTATCTCCATGAAATTAGGAGACGCCTGCTTCTGGGAAAGAGAGCAATGGTTAGCCTTGACCGCCTAGTAAAGAGCAGAGACATTAGTCTGCCAACCAATATCCGTATAACCCGTGCTATGGTCTTTCCAGTTGTGATGTATGGATGCGAGAGTTGGACTGTGAAAAAGGCTGACCGCCGAAGAATTGACGCGTTTGAATTGTGGTGCTGGCGAAGACTCTTAAGAGTTCCTTGGACTGCCGGAAGATCAAATCAGTCGATATTGTCGACCATAAACCCTGACTGCTCATTGGAGGGTCAAATTCTAAAGTTAAAGCTCAGCTACTTTGGTCATCTGATGAGAAGAGAGGAGTCGCTGGAGAAAGATTTGATGTTGGGAAAGGTTGAGGGTCGCCGGAGAAGGGGTAGGCAGCGAACGCGATGGTTAGATGGCATTCTCGAGGCATTGCAGATGAAGCTATGTGATGTTAAGATTATAGTGAGAGACCGGAAAGCGTGGCGTGACATGGTCCATAGGGTCACGAAGAGACGGACACGACTGAACGCCTGAACTGAACTGATCTACAGTCCCAAAGCTAAATTCCAGAGGAGAAAGTTTTAAGGCGCATACTGACAAAGTGGGGCCAAATGCATGCCGACAGCACCCATAGCGTCGACGTGGCCCGGCCGCTCGCGGGCCATAAAATCCCTTGATAATTTGAAAGTAGCGACACTCTCCTCCGCGCCGCGCTTTCCTCCTCGATTCTCCTCGCGCGGCGGCGGCGAGCTCTGCGCACGACACGCTTTTTCTCCTTGACGCCCGCCGGCCGGCCGCAGTGAGTGAAGCGCGAGCTTTTGGGCCAGGTCTGCGCTCCAGGAGTGCACAAAATTTTTGAAAAATTGCGAGAAAAGCCTTGAGAATGCCGAAAGTAAAGTTCATGAATTGATTGGTTTCTTCTTACAACTGTTTGAATGGGGAATACTGATAAACAAAGCTTTCAGGCGAGTTCTGTGCTGCAGACACTTTTTAAGTTTTACTTTGTGCACCTAATCTAGTACTGCCTCTGACTTTGTGTTTGTTTTTTTTAGAGCGTGAAATCTGTCACCGCGGTAACACTTCGGAAAACGATCCAGGCTGATGCTTTGAACTTCAAGATCAGAGAAGCTCAAAGCAGGACTTCGTCTATTTCGCTAATGTCAAGCTATCTCTCTAAGCATAGTATATGTCACGTGATCAACCATGAGATTGGATTATTGTGTAATTGTACATGTATTTTGATCAATTACTGGGCCAAATTAATTAATATTTAGTAAATTGCAATTAAAATCTAAATTTTGGCTGCAACATCGAACCGTATACCGATGGAAAGCTTAGGCCAAGTGTAATGGCACTATGCTAGTTAGCAATCCGCGATAATCTGCGTTAATTACTTAATTTTGTATAAAACCAAATTTTGAGCTGTTTCTTGCCGCTTCGAGGCAAGGAACAGGTTTGCCACGGCAGTCTTGATTAGATGCTGATGGAGGAATTAAATAATTTTATGAGTACGCGGCCACTCACTGACTTCGCGTGTCGTTAAAAGACAGCAGGGTACACTGGGAGAAGTGGTGGGCCCCATTGCCGACACACTGAAGGTCTGGAGCAAGCATGCTGTGGTCTCATGCGCTATGTAAAATAGCGTGATTTCACTGAACGCAACAATAAAAAAAGTTACAGGGTACACATAGGTCTTCAACGTGCGGAAATGAGAAAGCATATAACTGCCAATTCATTAACTATCGCTATCCTATCTATCACTATATCTACTAATGCCACAGACCTATCGCAAGTGTTACTATCCGCAACGAACACTATCCCCTGCCGAAAAAACTACAGAACTGTGTCAAAAATACGACACAATATCCTGTAGTTCTGTCGTAACCATCAGATTTTTCTGTAGTTCTGTAGTACTTTTCTGTAGTTCTGTAGTTTCTCTGTAGTATATTACTGTTGTCTGTAGTTCTGTAGCACTTCTCCGTTGTAACTATAGAAATTTCTGATGTTACGACAGAATGTTCTGTTGTCACATCAGGTTTCCCGTCAAAAACCGCACAGAAATTATGTCGTAACATTAGGAAATTTTCTGTATTTTTTTCGACTGGGTCACCTCACTATCCGGGCCTATTACTATCATTTACTATTATTATCTGTAACAGTCACCATCATTACCTATCACTATTCATAACCATCACTATTTAATCTGATGCCGTCCCATATGACCCATTGATATACTTCAATTTGCATTGACTTACGTTGTCAGTCATATCTCAATTATCTCATAATATCTGACGAGACAACTATACATTGACTTTTAATTGTTATACTTTCTTGTTTTCTCTTAAATGGAGGGGGAAAAAGAGCAAGCCACAGAAAAAACTGACTAATATCAGCGCGAGGTTCATGTCTTTGTCGAAGAGGCTTCCTTTACTTCAGTACAGGTCGGTGAGAGAAAATTGATGGAACTGCGTTGGACCTGTTTTTTTTTTTCGAGCTCGTGTAACATTGGCGGCTCAAACTGGTCTTCAGTCAAATGTAGCTATAACATAGAGCGATGAGTTAATCACTCAGGCTAGGTGAAAAAAAAATCTTGCATACAATTGAAATGAGTAATATGTTACAGTGCTAAGAATTGTTGCTCGCAAAATGTTCCCCTATTTTTACATCATAACTATAGTCATTATTGATTGTTTAAGTTTCGTAAATACAAAAAATTGATGCAATGATTCCGGCTGATTTGAGATTGATGTGAAAACTTTTCTCGCAGTAAATGAAACGCGGAATCGCGGTTTTAGAGCTCCAGCTTTCAAAGCGAAGGTAACCTGCCAACGCCTAGTAGTCATGGTCAAAGTGAAGCGTGTGTGATCATGTGAACACCTCCTACACATTGGCCGTATCCCTGATAAAACGAACGCATACTTTTTAACCCACGCGTGCGTCGAAGCATAGCAAGACACATTCAAGAATTGAAAAAGAAATGCCGTACGACCTAACTAGTGCAGATTACCCGCAATACCTCGGGTTTAGTTGCCAAAGAGTTTTTCAGGGCCAGCATTCATTGCTCCCGAGTAACCGACGCACACTACAAGTACAAGCTGGAAAGGCTAGCTCCTCTACAAGCCCGAATTTTGATTTTTAGTGAAGGAGGCCAGGGATCCTAGCATAATCGCGACAAATGCAATCGAGAGACTAATTTTCCAGTTATCTCTGACAGCAAAATGTAGATTATAGCGCCCTATTTCTGACTGTACAAAAGTCGAAGCGTGTTAAATGATGGAGCCTTGGAGCCTCGCAGAATATCCAGCAGGCTGCAGAGGACAACCTTATTTTTACACAATGAACATGTTGCCACCGCAAAAATATTGAGGAGCAAGCAGGAATAAAAAACGCAGCGTCAGGTGACGCGTTATTACGGGGAGTGAAAAAGGCACCTTACGTCGCAAACAACTCTGTTCTTTCTAGGAATAATTTTCTTTCGACTAATCTTGTGAACCCATTGACTCGTGCGCAAGCCGTCACGCTTTCCTTGAGATATCATGAATACCGCATAACCATCTTCAGGCCGCTTGCTGCAGTTGTACGCGCAACAGCATGGCATGGAGCTTGTACGCTGCAACAAAATCACAGCGCGCAATATTCGCTCGCCGAGACTAGGAGAAAAATGGTTCAAAGGAAAAAGAAAACACAAGGAAAACGCCGGACGCGCGTCGGTTTCCAAGGGCAACGGCAGGGAGACCAATCGTCGCTCAGGAAATCGGGCGGAGAGCCGGCCTTCAGCGAAGGGGCGCGCAAGGGGCGAGGAGGAGGCGAGGAGGTGGCGCGGCGGCGGCAAATTTCAATCGTTGGCGTAACTTTCAAAGTATCAAGGGGTTTTAGCGGGCTGCAGTTGCTTACGCCATCTATCGGCAGCCCCAAGAAGTAGAATTCTTCGGCAGAGGGCTGGACGCGGCCGTTCTCTCATCTAATCTACTCTTACACCGTGGTGTTAGCCAGTTTATGAAAAAACGACGTGCTATTAGTAATATCGCGCTTAAAAGCGCGGCATAAATGAAAGTTATACTGTTTAATAATCGGCAGTATTTTATGCTTAGAAATAAGTTCTAGTGTGTGGTATGTTCTAGGGACCTTTTCGAGGTATTTCTCTGCAAAGCATTCAAACAGTCACTGGTCTACCATTACATGCAGAGGCCAGCAAACTCGAAGCATTGAGAACGACACCTCAGAAATCAGTCCAACCGCTAATCCAAACCACCGAAGGTAGACATGTTTCTACCTCAGCATTCATTCCAAATTCTAACCAAAAGCACCGAAGGTAGTCATTTCCCGCCTCAGCATTCAGCCCAGCCGCTAACTCAAAGCACCAAAGGAGTGATGTTCTCCGTTAACTGGGACCCAAATACGCAACAATCCTTTTACAAAAAGTGTCACAAACCTGTCACTCAGCCTTCGCTGCTGCCGGTCAGCAGGTCTGCCGGTCGGAACCAACCAATTGTAACGTAGCCAGACGATCGGGTTCTGGCAGTTTCTGTGATGTAGTCGCAGGACAATTCGCGTACTAGGCTCCCAGAACACAATGGGGAACGCCGTAAAACGTTCACAATGAAGTGTGACCTCAGGGAACGGAGCACTGTGGAACCAATCTTTTAAAGTACACGCAAAGGAAGAGAAGGAGGCCGAAGCATCCGCATGTCATGCAGGCCGAAGGCAGATAAGGGTGAAATTCCTTCAGGTAAAATACGGAAACTTCACCAGCGTCTAATACACAAACGTGGCGCAGCACGCCTTCCGAATGCAGTAGTCACCTGTGTCGTCGATCGCCTTCGGAAGATGGCTTCAGCTTTGACCAAAGAAAACCTTGAAAACCGAAGTACGTCGAGGCCACTTACAATGTAACCGCTTATAGTGCGGGATTGGTTATAACGTGTTATGTTTTGCTGGCCATCAGTCTGCTTCCTTTAGAGCTCAATCTAAAGTCTTACAGGTTATTATGTGGTTGCGCGAAGCGAAATGCCGATTATAGTGCTATCTTGAAATCCGCTGGGTGATAGCGCGAAATATCTAGTTCAATTCCCTGCGTTGCCCGGGGCTTCGTTGCGTGACGCCGCCCATCGCATCACGTGATTAGGATGCGACACAAGTGTACACATCGCACGCGTGCGGCTCGTTTTCTGGTCATCAGTCATCATGCATTGCCCACGTGTTGCACAAGATTGCACAATAGCTACACTAAGTCATTCTTTGCTTTTTGCGCGAATGCCCCATTTTACGTGGCCTAACCGGGCCTTCTAGTTAGTCTGACATTAGTCTGCCAACCAACATCCGTATAACTCGTGCTATGGTATTTCCAGTTGTGATGTATGGATGCGAGAGTTGGACTGTGAAGAAGGCTGACCGCCGAAGAATTGACGAGTTTGAATTGTGGTACTGGCGGAGAATCTTCAGAGTTCCTTGGACGGCCAGAAGATCAAATCAGTCGATATTGTCAACCATAAACCCTGACTTCTCATTGGAGGGTCAAATTCTAAAGTTAAAGCTCAGCTACTTTGGTCATCTGATGAGAAGAGAGGAGTCGCTGAAGAAAGATTTGATGTTGGGAAGGGTCTAGGGTCACCGGAGAAGGGGTAGGCAGCGAACGCGATGGTTATATGGCACCCTCGAGGAGCTGCAGATGAAGTTATGGGATGTTAGGAAGATAGTGAGAGACCGGAAAGCATGGCGTGATATGGTCCATAGGGTCACGAAGAGTCGGACACGACTGAAAGACTGAACTGAACTGAACTGAACTGAACCGGACCTTCAGGTTGTGCACGACAGATACCGCACCTTTGCTTTCCTGTAAACCAATAACTAGTAAAAGTATTTCATTTGCACCAAATCAATCAGTAAACTTGTGTATTTGAGGTATAATTTCCGCAATTCTTCAAAGAAGACAACCAGACTCATATATAAATAATTAAATCGTCCAATATTAGATTATGCTTCTTTATCCTCATAAGCATTGTGGCATTAACCTCATTGAGCACTAACACGAAAATCTATTATGTTCATGTATCTTCGCAATGATCACCATTTTTATCCTCTCTTGCCTTGTCTAAGGTCGGTCGTCTAAGGTCTAAGGTCGGGAGTGAAGGTCGGGTGTGACGAAATATTCGGAATTATAGGCAAGTTCGGTCTTGGCGAGCCAAATGAAGCTGGGCAGAGGCTAGTAGAGCTTTGTCAAGAAAACAACCTGACCATAGCGAATACTCATTTTCAACAGCACAAGAGGCGCCTGTACACATGGACTTCACCGGACGTTCTGTACAGGAATCAGATCGATTATATTTTTTGCCGACAGAGATGGAGAAGCGCTATACAAGCAGTAAAAACAAGGCCTGGGTCCGATTGTGGCACCGATCATCCGCTTCTTGTTGCCAAAATTAAGCTTCGATTGAGGAAAACGCAGAAAACTAGATGGCCTTTCAGGTATGATCTGGATCAAATTCCATTAGAATATGCTGTGGAAGTGAGGAATCGATTTCAAGAATTAGATGTAGAAGACAGAGAGCCTGAAGAGATGTGGACTGATGTTCGTGATATAATAAGAAAAGCTGCTACTAAGGTAGTTCCAAAGTAAAAGAAATGCAAGAAGGCAAACTGGTTATCTGAAGAGGCATTGCAAATAGCTGAGGAAAGGAGGGTGGCAAAAGCTATGGGAGAAAGAGAAAGATACAAGGTTCTCAATGCGGATTTTCAGAAAATAGGAAGAAGAGATAAGAATGCCTTCCTGAATATACAGTGCCTAGCAGTTGAGGACAACAACCAATTGAGGAACACAAGAGCTCTGCATAAGACAATCAAAGGATATCAAAGGAAGCTTCTGTGCTAAGTTGGGCGTGATAAAGGACAAACGAGGCAGAGACCTCCGAGATGAAGAGGTGGCAGGAATACACAGAAGAACTGTACAAGAAGGACCCGAATGTGCAAACCCAACATAAGACGGTTGTGATTACTGATCTTGAGCCGGGCATCCTGAAGAGTGAAGTTCAATGGGCCTTAGCCAGACTTGCTAAGAATAAAGCTAGCGGAATTGATGACATTCCAGCTGAGTTGCTTCAAAACCTCTACCATGACGCTGTTAACATTCTGCATACATTATGTTAGAAGATTTGGACAACCCTGCAGTGGCCACAGGATTGGAGGAGGTCAGTTTACATCCCCATTCCAAAGAAAGGCAGTGCCAAAGATTGTTCCAACTACCGCACGATCGCGCTTATTTCGCATGCTAGCAAGGTGATGTTGAAAATCCTCCAAGGAAGGCGGCAGCAGTATGTGGATCGGGAGCTTCCGGACGTGCAAGCTGGGTTTCGCAAGGGCAGAGGAACTAGAAACCAAATTGCCAACCTTCGCTGGATCAGGGAAAAAGCAAGAGAGTTCCAGAAACCCATCTACCTCTGCTTTATTGATTATGCGAAAGCGTTTGACTGCGTAGATACAGCAGATTGTGGCAAGCTCTCCAAGAGACGGGAGTTCCAATTCACCTCATCTGTCTCCTTAGAAACCTGTATGAAGGACAAGAGGCCACAGTCAGAACTGGGCATGGTCTTACTGATTGGTTTCCAATTGAGAAAGGAGTGAGGCAAGGCTGCATACTGTCGCCCTGCCTATTTAACCTATACGCAGAGTGCATCATGAGGAAGGACGGTCTGGACGAGTCTTCAGCTGGAGTGAAGATTGCTGGAAAACGTGTCAACAACCTTATATATGCGGATGTTACCACTTTAATGGCAGAAAGTGAAGTGGAACTCAAGAGACGTCTGATGCGCCTACAAGAAGAGAGTGAAAAGTTTGGGCCTAAACTGAACATTAAAAAGGCAAAGATCATGGCGTCTTGCCCTATCAAGTCTTGGAGCATCAATGGACAAGAAGTGGAAGCTGTGACAGATTTTCTCTTCTTGGGCTCCAAGATTGCCTCGGAAGGAGAATACAGCCATGAAATTAGGAGACGCCTGCTTCTGGGAAAGAGAGCAATGGTTAGCCTTGACCGCCTAGTAAAGAGCAGAGACATTAGTCTGCCAACCAAGATCCGTATAACTCGTGCTATGGTCTTTCCAGTTGTGATGTATGCAGGCGAGAGTTGGACTGTGAAAAAGGCTGACCGCCGAAGAATTGACGTGTTTGAATTGTGGTGCTGGCGCTCTTGAGAGCTCCTTGGACTGCCAGAAGATCAAATCAGTCGATATTGTCGACCATAAACCCTGACTGCTCATTGGAGGGTCAAATTCTAAAGTTATAGCTCAGCTACTTTGGTCATCTGATGAGAAGAGAGGAGTCGCTGGAGAAAGATTTGATGTTGGGAAAGGTTGAGGGTCACCGGAGAAGGGGCAGGCAGCGAACGCGATGATTAGATGGCATCCTCGAGGCACTGCAGATGAAGTTATGTGATGTTAGGAAGATAGTGAGAGACCGGAAAGCGTGGCGTCACATGGTCCATAGGGTCACGAAGAGTCCGACACGACTGAACGACTTAACTGGAACTGGCCTTGTCTTTAATGAACCTAGCCCCTTCATCTGTACGCCGTCATATTGAGTCATTCAAGTTTCTGCATGAAAACGTCAGTTTTTCTTATCTTGCCTGACATCCCATATATATTGCTTCAGATGTTCCCCGGTCAAGTCAGAGTCATCATAACGTGGCAAGCCCAGAAAACAAAACAGATACAACAGCCGATGACTTGCGTAATGTTCCGGCAAGCGCCAGCCTTCTCAGCACCAACCACCATTGCTGCAGCTGCGTATCCTGTTTTCCTGTTGTTGAATGCTGTCTTCTTCAATGGATGTTCAGCGACGCAGGGCATCTATGTACTATTTTCACCCCCCCCCCCCCGCCCTCAAAGAGCGCAGTCCCGGTGCGTTATGTGTCTGTTACCTACAGCAGCAGTAGTATGGCTGCATTCGGGTGCCATGGCATAGCGGATTGTCGCAGCGGATGCACAGGGGTGATCTCGTATGTCATGGAAGTGACCGGCCGTAAACCATGGTAGCGGCCTGCGTAGCGCGGCAAAAGCTCCTCACAAAGCCCAATTCGACGAGCGGGAGTCCAGAGCAGGACGAGAGAGCCCGAGGAGTGGTGGTCATCCCGATGACGATAATCATGGCGGCGTTTTTGAGACTTTTTCTAGGAAGCCAGGCGTCAGGTCGGGATATGGCGTCACGAACATAGGAACTCGTATTAGCGGTGGGAGGCAGTACGCTGTGAACGGAAGTGAAGGGTCGCAGCCGAATAGAAGATAGAAGGGCGAGTAGCCTATTGTACTGTGACCGGAGGAATTATACGCGAACGTTATAAACGACAAAGCAATATTTTAGTCATGGCGATCACCCGGTACATACATGGACAGCATGTTCGTTAGCATGTTGTTGAGTTGTTTGGTGATGTCATTCGTTTGTGGATGGCAGGCGGTGCTGAAGGAGTGTTTAGCAGAGCAGTACCAAAGGATTTCATCGACTACTCGAGCAAGCAACGGCCATGGTCCGTGAGCTTGCGGCTAGAGTACAATGGAGCAGGATGATGATGTGGAGAAGAAACGCAGCCAAGTCAGGTGAACAGCTGCTGGGTATCGGTTGTGCGACAGCGTAACGCGTAGGCCGTGGCTAACACAGGTAATATATTCCTGGAAGCGGAGAGGGGGAAATGCCCGAGGAGATCAAGACCCACTCGGGAAAATGGGTCTATTGGCATGTCGATCGGCTCTAGGAACCCGGCAGGTTCAACTGAGGGCTTCTATCGCTGTCACCGGTCACAAGAAACCACTTAACGGCGAACAGAGAGAGGCCTGGCCAAAAGAAGGTGGTTTGGTTTAGTTTGTGGGGTTTAACGTCCCAAAGCGACTCAGGCTATGAGAGACGCCATAGTGGAGGACTCCGGAAAAGAAGCGCCGGCGACGCTGTCGTACGTACGAGATGCGTCAAGATGGCCCGCAGTGGGCGCGTCGTGCAGCTGCTCAATAACGATGGCACACAGCTATTCGGGGATACGAGCAGAAGCTCGACGCCATCTGGTCGCATATTCCGAAGGTATAAGGTGCCGTTGTGGAGCACTAATAAAGCAAGGGCAGGGTCAGGATGTTAAGTGCTGAGGCGGTTGATAATGCTGCAAAGGTTGAGATCTAAGCGCTGCCCATGGCGAATGTTTAAAATTTCAGAGGTGGACAACACAGAGGTGTCATCGTACCACTCATTTTTAGGCGGCGGATCTATGAGGTTGCGGGACAGGCAATTGGAATTCGTGTGGAGCCGGCTGGACTTGTGGAGGACAGAAAAAAAACGTATTCCTGCAGACGCAGGACCCAATGCCCAAGGCGACCAGTATGGTCCTTAGCCTAGAAAGCCAAAATGATGCGTGTGGGGCGATGATGATGGAGGATGGGCGGCCAATAAAGTGAGAGCGAAGCTGTAATGTCGCACATGAAGGCTAAACACTCGCGTTCTGTGATCGAATAATTTCTCTCAGGTGCAGAAAGGAGGCGACTGGCATAAGCACTGACGCGAGTGCGAGCCGTCTCCTGTTGGGCAAGAATGGTACCAATACCGTAACCATAGGTGTCGGTGCGTACCTCCGTTTGTGCTGAGGGGTTAAGTGTGCCAGGACGGGAGGGATGGTGAGGGCTGCAATGCGCGCAGAAGAGGTTTGAGATTGTTCTTCGCTCCAGTAAAATGAAACGTCGTTCTTCAGAAGAATGATGAGTGCAGGAGTCGTCTCCGCAAAGCTGGGGACAAACCGCCGAAAATAGGAGCTGAGGCCAAGAAAACTACTCACGTCGCTGGTACAGCGGGGTGTAGGAAGTGCACTTATAGCATGAACTTAGTCGGGGTCGGGTTGAACGCCATGGACGGCGACCGAGCGTCCGAACACCGTGAGTTCAAGAAGTACTTTGCTTTGGGCTAGTTGGTTCATGGTTGAAGTGGAATATGAAGACGGCGCAAAAAGGACGAGGACAAGGAAGGAAGGCGCCTGTCCTGTTATTTTGGTGTTCCCAACTTGTCCTCGTCCCTTTTGAGCCGTCTTCATATTCCACTTCAACCGTGAGTTCACGTCGGCTGAAGCTACACTTCTTCGAGTTCAGCTTAAGGCCAGCTTTTCGGAAGGCTCCGAAAATGGCATCAAGGCGATGGAGATGGCTATTGAAGGTCGAAGAAAATACAATAGCTTCATCGCGATATATCGAGAGAGCATAAGCACGTCGTCCATTTGAAGCCGTGTAGAATAGAGTCCACCATGTGCTCTAATGTTTCGGCCATATTACATATGGCAAAATGCATCACATTCAATGGGTAGCGAACATCGGGAGTGACAAAGGCGGTTTTTCCTCGCTCGTCGACTGCGATCTGCCAATAACGAGAACAAAGACCAATCGATGAGAAATTGGTGGCGCCGTGCTTTCAGTCGAGAGCAACATCTATCCTGGGGAGTGGATAAACGTCCTTTGTAAATTTATAGAAGTGTCAGTAATCAACGCAGAAATTCAAGGTATTGTCCTTCCTTTTAACAAGCGCGACCGGTGACGTCCAGGCGCTGCTAGAATGCTCTATAATGTTTATAGAGCATTTTAGAGCAATGTTTATGCATAATGTAAGTGCAGCCACTCCGTCAAGCTCCTCTTCGAAGCAGCTTTTTAGCGGCGTCTTCTTTCCTTTCCTTGTAATAAAGGAAAATTAAAGTATTATTATTATTATTATAATGATTATGATTATTCTTGACAACCTCCTGTCAGCGTAATCTTGTATGAAGTGACGTTCAGAAATGGCGACTCGATAAGGTAGTCTGTGAATTGGGCTGGCGTCTCCGGTATCGACGCGACGAGTAACGAATGACGTTTGATTTAAGGTGTGGTCACCAAAGCCAAATATATCAGTGCACGAAATTAGAAGGCTCGTAAGTGCTTTAGCACAACCGAGACGCAAGTCAGGAGCAACCATTCCTGATCTGCGGTCGTGTCGGCACTGCAGCAGGGTCAGGTAAAAGAGCAGACACACTAAAGTCGCAAAATGGGGGCAATTCGGCGAGAGAAATTCATTGTGGAGGAACTTGCCCAAAACGCTGAAGTTCAGGACTATGTGGTTGTTCGCTACGTGCATGATATTGTAAGAGAGAACGATTCTACGTTGTAGAGACACGTAAGAACAGAGAGAAAAGGCGACATGAGCACACACATAGCGGCTTCTGGTGTTAGGCGAGTAAATGTAGCGGAGCGGAGCGTTGAAAATTCAGCAGCTTGTTCGTCAGTACAGAGTGGCAGGTCTAGATGAAGCAGTACAGAAGAAGACAATGGGAGCAGAGTGTGCAGTTAAAAAGTCAAGGCCTAATTTAACGTCTTCAGGGCAGCTGTTGAGGACTAAGTAACCCAGGGATGGGGCGGTCGGCAATCCTAATTCAAGCAGTACACATACCAATCACAGTAGCTGTGTTGTCACCATTATCATAAACGGTTGATGCGGTAGTGAGCATGAGGACTTTGAGGCGTCGGCGGAGCCAGGAACTGAGAAAAGAAATCTGGGCAAATGTCGTTAAGGACAAGAACTGGGACTCCGTCCTCAAGTATATATCAGTGAGGTTGCGTCTAGTTGCAGGGGTCAGTACTGAGTTCGAAGTCTGCGTCGATAATGCAGCGCCACTCCCGGGTGCTGCACTCGCTAGTTTCCCGAGTAGGTGCCGGCGTATGATGGGGAGGAGCTGCGACGAGGCACCGGTGAACGGGAGCGACGAGGCCATGGAGATGGAGATCGACTGGAGCGAAGGACACTTGAGACAGCTCCGGTACGAGGTTCATCTAGTTGAGGAGGGAAGTATAGAGGTTCATTATTATGAGGCGGAGCTCTTCAGGTTGAGCATGGAAGCGTTGAGGTCCGTAGTAGTACCGATGGTCAGCGTTCTAGTAGGAACGAGGGGTGGGGAAGGTACGGCTACAGCAATAACGCGAAGTGTGGCCGGCTCGACAGCAAATGAAACAATTTGGCCTATCGTCTCAGGTTCGCCACTCAGCAGGATTGTAACTAAGGTATTGAAGTGGGGAAACCTGGCGGGTGGTAGCAGCAGCCACTAGAGGGACAGGGTAATATGGCGACGGGGGCGGCACGGGGCTGGAGGAGAGGTCAACATTGGCAAGTTTCTTGCGAACAATGGCCTGTATCATGGCCAAGATGTCGGGCAGCGGAGACGTGAGTGGTGCAGGAGCTAAGGCCTCGAGTTCTTTCCGAACAATCTGAGTCATGTTCTTTGGATGTGAGGGCTGTTGCAGAGGGGCCTGGTCAACGCAGGATGATGCAGCCGGAGTCCTCAGAACGCGTTCAAAGCGATGTAGGTACGTCGCTGTTTACCCTGCTCGAATTTTTGACAGACTTGAAGCCTGAGTCGACGGTAGAGCAATCCTTGCATAAGGGGGTGTTGAGCGCATCATCTGCGATACCTTTGAGGATATGCCCTACTTTGTGACTCTCCGACAGGGAGCTGTTCACGTTGCGACACAAAGCGAGCACGTCTCCGGGGGGGGGGGGGGATAAGGTGCGAGAAGAAAGTTTCGTTTTTGCTGCGAGAGCCCGTCAAACGGGCTTTCTCCGTAATTCTCGAACCCCGTGCGAGCTGTTCCCGCCGAATGGTAAATGATGTTAGCCAGCATGGTGGTAGCGTCCCAATTGCTATTCCTGATGCAGCGCTCATATTAATCCAGCCAATCGTCAACGTCTGGCTTGTCGTTGGAAGTAAAGATGGGAGGTTGGCGGATTTTCGTGAGTACGACGGGCTGAGCCGATGTTTCCGCCATTGTAGGGACTGCCTCGGAGGTCAAAGTGGCCGTTTCTGACGTCGTTATGATCGCGGGTAGGTGGCGGTCAGTGCGGGAATTCCCTAAATATCCGACTGACACCGTTCCCACTTCAAACTATTGATGAATTAGCTCTTGCCCTGCTATCAGTTCTGCTGACCGTCCTGGTTAGCTCAGCTGGTAGAGCGACTGCTTTGGAAAGACGGTGGTCCCTTGTTCGATCTCCGGATCAGGGCGAATTTTTCTTCAACTACGAAGTTTTTGAGAAAGTTGTATCTTTACTTTGTAGCCGTATGCCTCGCTTGGGTGGATGTAAATGAGTAATTGCTCCTTCATTATAAGTGTTCAGAGTGATAACTCTGACGCACAGTGGTGTATGCTCTTATGACAGAGTATATAGGCTGGTATATCATCCAGGGTGAACAATCCTGAAAGTCCCGTCCTTGCATTCAGTTATGTCCGCTGTTATGCGCTGAAAGTGGCAGCCTACAAAGGATGCCCCGCTTCCTGAGTATGGCCAGCTTCGCGACTAGTTAGCCGGGGTACTAACTGCTTCCGATGTCGGCGCTTCCGCGCCGTTTCCGCACTTCCACTTGTGCCGGTCGCGTTGGGAGCAGTACTAGGCTATTCGTCACTCTTCCTTGCTGCTTATACCTCCCGGCGCCCTTTCGGGATGGTACTCAGTACGTTAGCACCTTTACGTGCTAGACGTGTCATGCCTCGGGACAGGGGTCATTATCGAAGTAGCCGGACAACGGGATTGTCTCGCTCATGTGGCCTAGCCCCGACGCGATGCGACTGGCAACTTGCTGCGTACCATAATTTCCTGCATGGGTACACCGCGCATTTGCTACAGCCCGTCAGACGATGCCAGGATAGCGAGTGAACTGGGTCCTTATATTTGCTCGGCTGAAGAAGCTCGCGGTGTTCGGCGGGATGAGTTGAAACGGAAGACTCCATAAACGTGAACACGCCTTGTAGTAACACAGAGATTTGAGCTTGTTGGTTCATCTTCGATATTTTACCGTCCCCTGTCGCAGCGCCGGTAAAATATTGAACACGCCTTATGTGTGTATATCCTAGAGCTTAACCAAATCGAAACCAAAAGCAAAAATAAAATAAAAATAAACCCATACTGACCTACAGCTAAACCGAAATAAACCATGGTTTCACACGTCCAACTCTATTTAAACTTACTTGAATCGCAATTTTTTCCATTTCCCTAACTTTGAGTGGCACCACGTGTTCTCGTCCTTCTTTCTTTAGCACACCGCTGCCTTCATAAAAAAGCTAACTTAAATGCTCGTTGTGAATTTATGGTAGTGCCTTCGTCCAAATTTGATCTCGCATTGGTCGTAATATGGAAAACTGAAACGTCGGTGCACCGCTAGAAAGGGCGCTGATAATGAGCGCATACGAATTTTCTCGTTCTCGCTGCGCGTGCAGCCACTTTCCGGGGTGCTCATGAACAAGGCGCTTTTGAAAGGGAAGCTGGTGTGTATTTTTACCTAAAAAAATGTTTAGGTTATCGTGCGGCACCGCATGCTGCGCCAAGACCTACGTTATGAGCAGTCTACGTTAGTACGAAGCCATCACCCTTGCAGTGACATCCAGCTGTCCCGAATAAAAAAAGCAAGGTAATCTCAGATTCTTAAGTGCCATAGAGAGAGTGCAAAATCGCCTCATATCGGCAAATGTACACCGCATTTTATCAATGCAAAAGCGTCAATTTCGGGAAATTGCACTCATCTGGACGCCGCACTTCGAATCTTTATCGCGGCATTCGGCTCACACATGGTATAACCCTATTTCTCACTAACTGGGGTCCGCTTAGTGGTTTAGTGGCCGCGGAGCTGGTCCCAGAGCAGTTGCAGTTATTTCAAATCCTCAAAGAGGGGAAGGCATACACATCCTGTAGACCGGCGGGTCTACAGTATGTCGTCAACCCTTCTTTCACGCACAAAGAGACAGCTATACTGAAGAACATATGCCCATACCACGAGCGTCCCATACTACATCAAAACACACGCTCTTTATGCGAAGAATGCCCCAACAACATTACACTCCAGAAGCTTTCAAACGCATTGCGGGAAGCCATTCCCAAAACCAAGCCTGAGCACTGGGGCACCCTGCTGTCGTTGGACCAAGAAGGCTGGTTTACTTTTTATCAGTTGCAGCAAACAGCTAAGGCCTCAGGAGCACTGAAATGATGACTCAAGCGTGGGAGCGGGAAACGCTTTGCTAACTCATATGCTTATCACGATCACGACCCTACAAGTTGATTCCGTCACGGATAGAGCGAAGCAAAGGTACAAGCACATAGGCGGCGTATGTATGCCTTCTCTCATGCCTCCTGAATTTCGTGGCATGAACAAAATTCAAGACGCCTGTCTTTAATTTTGTTCATTCTGTGGCATTTAAGATATCCGAAAGGAAGCACGCAGCCTCAAGTAATGTTGTGAATTGACGCAAGCTTATACTTATTTTCTTCGTGCACTTTCTATTACTTAATTGGTGGGAAATCTACGTACTGGGCGTTCAGGCTCGTGCTGACCGCGTTCAGCCACCGCACTAGTTTTGTAGCGCAAGCTACATTGGCCACGAACGAATAGCTTCGAGTGGTGGAAGGCACCGAGCCGTTGTCTAGCAGTCGCCCCTCCATCTGGCAATCAAGAAGCAAACAGAATGCAACAACAGCATAGCTAGACATAGTGATTAGCGCATCTCTTATTTCTCCTTCTCTGGCGGTGAGGATGACAAGCTAGTCAGCGGCGCATTTTGGGCGGGCTTGTACTCAGCATTGAACAGGATTGCATTGGAGTAGATTAGATATTAGATTGGACAGGACTTGATTGGGCTCGATTGGATTGGTTTGGGTCAGACATGTTTGGATTAAATTGGATAGGATTGGTCGGATTTTACTTAACTGTAATGGACTCTACTTAATTGGACTGGATTTGAATAAACTGGATTGGTTTGGACTGGATTAGACTAAACTGAATTTGGATTGCATTGCATTGGATTGGATGGGATTAGATGGTATTGGAGAGGGGTAGGATTTCGCTACTCATATCCTGGCCTAGCTGAACTAAGTCACGGCCAATGTTCGCAACAGCTCCTTTTCAGCGTCATATAAGAAATTGGCCCATGTTTCACTGTCAAAAGGGGAAATGAAAGGACGATGGGGGCTCCTGTTGTGGTGTATTCATGGACGGAACTATGAGAATTGTTTGTGCTGTCATGCAAGTTCAATATCTAGTTTCGCGTAATTAAGGAAATGTGTGCACTTTCATATCAAAGTATTCGATTCAGGCTGAAATGGTTGCCTAGCAGGCATACCTAGAGTTACTCAATGCCGGAATCAATGTCGGCCTCCTCCTGCTTCCGCCCTCCCTCTTTCCCCTCCTTCCCAAGACGGCGACGCTGCTTTGCTGGCAGTAGTTCCCTGCTGCATTATTTTTGAGAAAATTGGCAAAGCAGAAACAGTTGCAGAGTTGTGGTAGTGTTTATTACCTCATTTACGAGCAGGCGTTTTGCAATCGGGGTTTTTGAAAGAAAAGAAATCCAACGCTCACAACCAGATTGTATACGTTCGTTTTTGACAATGGTCAATTCTGTCGGGAACTGAATTGACGCGATGGGCTTTCAAATGATCCGCTCCGCAAGCGCTGCTGTTAATTAGCCTTTGTAGGAGCGTGTATATTTTTAATTGTGCAGCGTAATATAAATTTAATATTATATAAAATATGAAATAAAATCTCTGCAATATAAAAAACATCACCAACTAGCCCATCAAGAAGTTCTTCTTAAATGTAAATTTAACCTGATTTTTCCGATCTCATATGTGAATTGCAGTAAAGGGTGGAGATGTTCGAGTTGTTCGTGTTAAATACTGCAGCCTTTAGGAAGCGATGATTAAACGTGGTATCAAGGAAGCTTCTACCGTTAGGTATCCTTTCAATACTAAATTTTTGGTGCTTTCTCCTGTCATCGTCATCATAATCATGCGCCGGACAATACACCGTGCAAGGCGAAGGCCTCTCCCCGCTCCTGTGCTAGCTACATCCACTTGACCCTCATCCATCCACCTAATTTTCTGCTACGCTTTCCTTCCTTTGGAATCCAGTTTGTTGCCCTAAGCGACCATCGGTTATTCTCGCTTCGCACTACATGTCCCAGTTCTTAATTTCGACTGGAATGCCAGTAATCTAAGTTATTTCTCTGATCCACTCTGCACGCTTCCTTCATCTTGGTTTGGTTTGTGGGCTTTAACGTCCCAAAGCAACTCAGGCTGAGAGACGCCGTAGTGGAGGACTGCGGAAATTTCGACCATCTGGGCTTCTTTAACGTGCACTGACATCGCACAGCACACGAGCGCCTTGCTTTTCTCCTCCACCGAAAAGCGGCCGCCGAGGCCGGGATTCGATCCCGCGTCCTTGGGAACAGTAGTCGAGCGCCGTAACCACTGCGCCACCCAGGCGGTGCCGCTTCCTTTATCTTAACGCTACACCTATCATTTTGCGTTCCATAGCTCTGCGTTGTCCTGAACGTAACTACAACCCTCTTTGTTCACCTCCACGGTACAGCCCCATTGGCGAGCCGGTATGATGCAACTGTTATACACTTTCCTCTAGAGCGATACCGGTAACCTACTGGACAAAGTGTGTGAGTACCTTCCTAATGCGCTCCATCTCAATCTTATTCTCCTAGCTATTTCACTTTCGTGGCCCGGATGTGCGGTTACTACGAATTTCTGTGCCATTTCCAGTGCTTCGCTACCTATATTAAACTGCTGTTCGTTTGCCAGTGGTAATTCCCTATTTGCATAACACCTCGCATTGCCTAAAAAAGATAGCGAAACGCAGCAACGTCAGATTGGTGCTATCGGCTCCCGAGAAGCTAGGAAGACTTGTGAAAATGACCAACCCTTTTTCAAGGCCAAAACAGCAGTGCACAATCAGACATCGAGCCCCCTTTGTAGCTTGTTCGTCCGGGGTGGTGTATGAGATTCCCCTGTCATGTGGCTCGAGGTACATCGGCCAAACTGGCCGATGTGTCAATGAGAGATTATTGGAGCACAGGAGGAATGGGGGCAACTACAGGGATGGTAATCTCTTTGTGCATTGTCACGATTCTGCTGAAAAGAATAAAAAAGCGTGCAAACCATTTTTTAACGAGTGCAAGATAGTAGCCAAACATGTGTGGAAAGATGTCAGAGAAGTAATCGAGGCCGATCTGATTAAAAAAGCGGGTGCATCCTGTGTCAGCACACCATCTGTTTCTTTGATGGCCAAAGAGTTAAATTTTTTGTCCGGGGCCATGTGATGTCGGCGTTTATGTCGGGTGACCTCATGATGCAGGTTGTATTTAATGTGCAAATTGTGTCAATAAATCATCAGTTGAAATTTAGAGCTCGTGTTGTCTACATCTCTCTCGTCCTTGTTCATATGCGCTAGAACGTGTCTGATAATAGAACACCGGATTTTATATAGGCCAAGCCAAAATTATTTAACCAAGAATCTAAAAGATGGCTGGATACGGCTGGTACCCGTCTTGTCATAAAACAAACGATCCAACAAGCTTTCGATTATCAAAATTAGGAATAAACGTATAGTAAGTTATTATTACAAACGACAATAACCGATGAGCCATATAACATTTTAACACGTCTTCAAAAACGAAAATTAAGCAACAAAATGCTCTAAAAGGATTTCGTTATGCACTAATACACATATATATTCCCTTTATAAAAACAGCTTTATA
The DNA here is from genome assembly GCF_055883805.1 of Amblyomma maculatum. NCBI lineage: Eukaryota > Metazoa > Arthropoda > Arachnida > Ixodida > Ixodidae > Amblyomma > Amblyomma maculatum. The sequence goes on along the minus strand of NC_139344.1, from coordinate 476,220,725 downwards.
ATAAAGTAATATTTGGTAATATTTTCAGAGAAGACTGCCGATAAGGTTTAGTTCACATGGACGTGAGGCCTCCAGCTACGCTGCATCAAAAGGCTTGCATGTTTTAACAGGGTACTGAATGAAACGTCACATAATTATCAATTTAGTGAAGGTGCATTCTGAAAGAAGTAAGAAGCTTCAATATACTACCGGTGAAAGTAGAGCTAGTTGGTCAGACGACATGATGCACCATGCAGCAGAGTAGGCGACGAAACACAGGAGAGGAACACAGTACACACACACACACATAAACAAGGACAATGCTGCGCCGACAACTGATTGAATCTAACACCAATATCCTCGTCCTTCTCCACTTCTAAGCACACACACCACTCCTTCTTTGACGGTCCTCCCAGTGATCTAAAAAGTCTTTCTCTTTCTTCATCACGAGAACAGAAGGCATGCTAACGCAGTCTTCACCAGCAAAAGATATCTCCCAAGCTTCCAAAATCTCTCTTGTTAATCTGTCCTTGTTCTTCCTTATCCTGTGGCAAGAAATATATCGGCCAGACCGGAAGATGCATAAATGATAGGATTAGAGAACATGCTTCTACAATATTGGATAAGTCCGGGACTAACCTTGCGATACTTTGCAAGGACTGCACTCTTTGTGAAAAAGGGATGTCTTCAACAGAACTTAATAGCAGTTTTGAGGAAGAACAAGGACAGATTAACGAGAGAGATTTTGGAAGCTTGGGAGATATCTTTAGCTGGTGAAGACTGTGTTAGCATGCCTTCTGTTGTCCTGTCGAAGAAAGAGAAATACTTTTTAGATCATTGGGAGGACCGTCATAGAAGAAGTTGCGTGTGTACTTAGAAGTGGAGAAGGACGAGGATGTTGGTGTTAAATTTAGTCAGTTGTCGGTGCAGCATTGTCCTTGTTTATGTGTATGTGTGTACTGTGTTCCTCTCCTGTGTTTCGTCGCCTACTCTGCTGCGTGCTGCATCAAGTTTAAATACTTAGGAGTAATATAACAGCTTGCGATAGCTCTATCACTTGGCACATAATTGAAGATAATTGATTAGACGGAATTAATACTGATGAATAAGCATAACACAAAGCGAAACTGAAATTGAATGCGCAAGAAATACAGTGCACCACGCGTGCTTCAACAAAGCATTAAAATCTAACGTAAGGAAAGTCGCTATGAAAGAAGGTAACTGGAGCCAAATAGTTTTTGAAGCTTTTTGCATTTAACAATTATTGCACTTAAAAGTGGGGCGCTGAAGGTTACGAGCAGCCTGGGATAGATGTAGAGAAAATTGTGTGCGCTGTGACCAGAGCTAGTGGTTTCGGTTCGGTTATGTATCACCTGACCTGATGACCGCTTGTTCCCGGACAGTCCCTGGTATAATTGATGTTTATATTTTTGTTACGAGCTCACTTGTTTTGCACCATGTTGGCTACAAACGAGTAGTGAGTGACCTCGATGCCCTTCAGTAGTCCCGTGATGCCAGAGCTGTAGGAGAGGCCTGCCAGAGTGTTTCGGGGGTCGGCAACGGCGACCTCACGGAACTCTGCCTCGTCCAGCAGATCGAAGCCCAGGACGGAAATGAAGCCCGGCGCTTCGCCCAGCACGAACCGGCACTGCGTCGAGAGGAGTATACATGCGTTAGAGCAAGTGGAAGCCGCAGGGAAAGTTTCATTAATCCAAGACCTCTTTATTTTTGGTGCCGTTTAACTTGAATCGATGTTTAGCGGACGGTCGAAAACGAATGTTGCACAATCCCTGGCAGAGGACATTTGCTTCCACCTTCATTCACCGCCATTCGCCATGACGCTTACACGGTGCACATCGCGAAGAGAAAGCGCGGATTTTGGTATCCCTCACGGACGGGCACTGGCAGTGGTTCTCTCTAGTTTGGACTCATGGTGAGTCGAGGTAATGTAATGTAACGGTTTAGAAAGACAGAAAACTCTCCCTCTACCGTGGTGATGAAGTGAAACCAGTAGGTGCGGTGACCGTGATAGCTACGAAAGAGGTAGTGCAATGAAAGGAAATATTAGGACCGCAGGCAGTACCGGGAAGGATAAACGAACGGAATCAATAAGAAGGGGACATCAAAGAGTTCTGAGCCCAAACTGGCGTTTCTACCTGACCTCAGCCAACGCTTATTAGGCTATAATAGCAATTCGAAAGACGATTGTACGCATGCTGCTTAATGCGCCTAAACTTGACGACCACTGTGCGAAACTAAAATGATATGACATCTTTTAATTGCAGTAGAATACAGATGAAACTACAGAAAAAAAGCTGTCCTTGGAAAGCTTGACGGGTCCACAATCTATTATTTTGGCAGAGTGGCGGCAGCATATATATATGTATATATATATATATATATATATATATATATATATATATATATATATATATATATATATATACATATATATATATATATATTTTGTATTATGCAAAGTTAGTACTCATTACCAGAAATATAATTGAAAACAATACCGGAACTCATTGCTACAAATTCAAAAGCGAACAACCGCATGGCTCGAAAACATTACATAGAAACCAAATACATCTGCAGGAGGTCTTTGTAGGATGCCACGCAGAGATCAAAACGAACCGAATTATAATAATTTAAAAGTGTTGGTATAGCGTTCCTAAGGCACTGTTCCCCGTTATTTGAACGTGACGTCGTGACTGACTAATCCTCGAAGTGTCCTGTAATGTAACTTGCAAATCTGTCCTGTAATTGCAATAGGTTACGTAGATTGTGTGCTCACAGCCAGGGCTCAAAACGTAGTCAAGGACAGCAAGCCCACGTAGTGGGGAGGAGGCAGATTTTGGTTCGAATTCAGTGTCCGCAATGTGAACGAGGCGGTCACGGCAGGAGATAAGGGCAGACGCCGACGATAAAAAGTCCCAGAAAAAAATTTGTTCATGAACGCATGGCGGAATCGCCACAAACTCAATATGATGCCGCTGGTGATCGATGAGAACGTGGTCTGTGCATTGTCCTATGGGTGGGATGGTAGTACCGTTGGCTCCACGGAGAGGGGGACCGATGTACGGAGTTATTACTTTGCGGAGACGATAACACAAGTTGCTATTTATGACTGAATAAGCGTCACCCGTATCGATGAGCGCTTTATCGTATACTCCTTCGATCAGTACATTCTATTTATTTATTTACTTATTTATTTATTTATTCCTCAAAGGTCCGGGGACATGAGGGGTGGGCTATGAAATTTAATATGAATACAGAATATCTTCGATGGCGGTTTCGTGTCGGTTGAAGTTGGTGATGGTTGGCACTTCGGATGGAAGGCCATTCCAGTCTTGAGCTGTTTTCAAGAAAAACGACTGATAATATGTATCGGTGCGGGCTTTCATTGGATAGACGGCGTTAAGGTGAGAGTTACGAGAAATGCGATGAGCACGTGCGATAGGAGTATTTTCAGGATCAAAGGTATGATAAAATTTGTGATATAAGGAAAGACGAGCGATCTTGCGACGACAGGCCAGTGAAGGAAGGTTAAGCAGAGATTTAAGTGCGGAGACGCTGGTGTGACATGAATAATCGGAACAAATAAATCTTGCAGCGCGGTTCTGGACAGATTCTAGAGTTTCAATACGGTTAGTAAAAGAAGGATCGTACGCGGCGCATGCAAACTCTAATTTCGGCCTAACAAATGTCAAGTAAGCAAGCAGTTTTATTGGACGGTGGGCTAAGGAAAGGTTACGGCGTAAATACCCTAAACTTTGGTTAGCTGAATTAGTTATATGGTGAACGTGTTGCGACCAGGTTCAATCTTTGCTCAAGTGGATGCCGAGGTAGTTTCGACGGCGATGGAAGGAAAGAAGAGAGGTTTTAGTAGTATTTAATGACATTAGCCAAGGATTACACCACTCTTGGATGCGTAAAAGGTCTTCTTGAAGCTTCGTTACATTGGAGGTTTTAGTAGAATTTAATGACATTAGCCAAGAATGCTTCGTTACATCGGACGGGTTAACTATTGGACGATAGATGACACAGTCATCAGCCAAAAGGCGGATGTTAGAACTGATGCTAGAGGGCAAATCATTAATATAGATTAGAAATAAAAGGGGGCCTAAAACAGTGCCTTGGGGAACACCAGATAAAACTGGGGAAAGACATGACAAATGAGAATTAGGGTGAACGAATTGACAGCGGTCCAACAAGAAAGCACGAATCCATTCCACAACCAAAGGATGAAGGTTTAAGCGTGAGATTTTAAGAATCAGGCGTGCATGAGGAACTTTATCAAATGCTTTTTCAAAGTCAATAAATATGGCATCCGTAGGAATGTTTAAATCAAGGCATGCATGTATGTCGTTAAGGAAAAGAACTAGTTGTGTGTCGCAGGAATGACTCTTGCGGAAGGCACGTTGGTTAGGATGAAAAAGTTAAGCGATGTTAGAAACTTGGCAGTATGGGAATATATTACATGTTCCATAATCTTACAGCAAACGCTTGTTAGGGAGATAAGCCTATAGTTAAGTGGTGATGACCGGTTACCTTTTTTATAGACAGGAATGAGCTTCCCGATCCGCCAATCACGTATGTGGTAGTGAGGACGAAGAAAAAGACGGCTGGAAAATGAGAGATATGCCACCGCATATAATTTTAGTACTTTTCAATATTTTTGGGTTGATACCATCAACAGCGGCAGATGATGAATTCGGCAGTGATTCTATGACTTTAACTATTCCATTTGGCTCAAAGATGATGTTGTCTATAGAAGAGTTGTTAAAACAGGGGAGTTCAGGAAAGTCATCGAGAGATTCTTGAGTGAATACAGAACAAAACTGCTCATTTAGGACATCTGGAGCATATGAGGTGGAGTATGGACGCCTAGAATGATCTGTTAATGCGATTGTGCTAGATGTAGAAGGGAAAATAGTTTGCCAGAAGCGCTTTGGATTATTATGTAGCATGTAGCTTTGGCTACTTCGGCGTCGTAGTTGGCAGAGACAGTGTAGTATTTATTCCAAGCGTTTGCTGTGTTAGTAGCTTTAGCCGAGCGAAATAATCGTTTCTTCTTGTTGTTTAATCGTTTTGGGATTTTATTATACCAGGGAGAATTCGGTCGCTCTGTTATAGTGATAGCAGGGACGTGTATATTGATAAGGCGGTGCATTTCTGATTTGAAGAGTAACCAGTTTCACGGCCGCTCGATGAAAGCGCACTAGGTGCGTCCTGCTACGTCGCCCGAAACCGGCGGGAGGCACCTACTTCCAGTCGCCACCGCCGCGGCGCCACCGTTCGGGGACAGCCGCGCGCGGAGAGCTGCGCCTGGCTGCGCTTTGAGGGAGGCGTCGGCGTGGTAGAAGCCTTTTATTTTAAGGATATAAGAGCTCCGCTTCACACAATTTGGCAACAAGAATTAGTATATACTGTCATGTCTAGTGTGACCGTGTCAGCACTTAGCGCTTGCTCGGCAATGGTGTATACTGGAGTGTACCCCGAAAAACATATAGTGACTGTGGTTCAAGGCAACTCGATTGGAGAGCTCGCATTAGCGTGATGTTTCATTCGGATCCAGTTGTTCGTCACATTAAACTGTGACCCGGCTGTGAACAATTCGAAGCTGTTCAGCTGCCATGGTAGCCTAATTCATAACCACTTAATTAACTATGTCGCGAATTCTGTGTGTCATTTTCATACCATTTACTCATTCCTGCATACAGCTTTTATACACAAATTGATGTCAACCTGTTCTAAGCTGCCAGCGCTATCCAATAAAAAAATGTTCTATTATGAGCAACCTCTGTGAAAATGAGACATGTAACCAACCTTTCTATCTCATTGTGACAAATTTTACGGTGGAAATATGAAGATGTTTATTAGGTTAAATCTAGATGATAACCTGGGATCTTTGACTCAGTTGGAGACCTTAAACTTTGTACGCCAGAATGCTATCCGTTATGGCTCCCCCATTTTGCATGACCGGACAAAGTAAGCGCGCTTGATAGAGCCGGTCTGCCTCAAGGTGCTACGTATATGCGCCGAAAGGTTTTATTACTATTTTTATTGGCTGGTCGCAAACCCATACAATTTTGCTGGTTCGTAATTTTCAATGGAAGAACGCGCATTGAGTGTTGCTGTTGTGAAACTTAGCTTTGATCACAAGGATGTTCACGCGTCAGAATGCAACTGCAGCCGATATTCAGCGAACAGCCGAGTACGCTTATTTAATGGCCACACAAAAAAAGGAAGAAAATTACCAATCGCAGACGGAAAACCTTTCTTGAGAGAAGTTTATCCCATAGCCATAAACATCGCTCCACTGTTGACATTGCCAGCCCAGCTCGCTATCAGTGGGGGCAGCAACTTAACGATATCGTGCATAGCGCCTCAGCATGGGCACGATTATTGTTTTTATAGATTAGCTGCAGGTACGGTGCACAGTGATAAAACAATGTTGAAATCAAAAGTTTACACAGCTTGCGACTTCGCCGCACCTCTTCAGACTTCATCACCCTGCTAATGAAAGTGCTCGTAAGCTAACAAAGCTTCATTACTTCCTTTGCGGGGTACATCAAGCCTCCATTGTCCTTGATTTTCATTAACCTGTAACTAGTCCAGTTGACTCATATTTCCTGCAACAGGCTCTTGCTCGACTAACATGTCGCCTCAAAACCATTACTAAATATCGCATAAAATAAGCAACAACCTGGTAGTGATAAACAAAACTTGGGGTTCTTAGATCTCCTTGAGGAGCATCGTTAGAGTGCCCGCACTTTGCTACCTGCTTATTCACCGTATCCCGTAATTACTGCCTCGGTCACATATCATTAGAATGCAGCCTTAAGCCACCGAATTATATGGAATAGCATACTACACATAGTATATAAAGCCCCTGTTTACCGAAGCCGTACTAACATGCCCTAAAGGAGTATAGTGTACCTGACTTGGGATCTAAGGGTCCTGCTTTCAATAATTCCCATTTCACCCTTACATCTTATTGACTCCCTCTTGTTTGGCAGCTCCTGCCACATTGAACATGTCATGTGTTCTCATTTCGCCAAAGGTGTCTGGCCATATCACCAAATCATCATCATCATCATCATCAGCCTGATTATACCCACTGCAGGGCGAAGGCCTCTCCCATATTTCTCCACTTAACCCGGTTCTGTGCTAGCTGCATCCACTTGACCCCTGCGAACTTCTTAATCTCATCCGTCCACCTAACTTTCTGCCGCCCCCTGCTACGCTTTCCTTCCCTTGGAATCCAGTTTGTTACCCTCAGCGACCATCACCAAATAAAGTGCCTCTTATCAGAGAGGTTTTTTTCCGACTTTGCACCAACAGAGCGGGGGCCGGATTTTCTTAGAACGTGGCATTTCATTTTATCGCATCGGCTCAAACAGTCTCAACAGTATAAACAAATGTTGTATACACAGGCTCCTTTACTTGCAAGGCCACGCAGACTAACGCGGCAAAATTTAGAACAAATTGCATTCTTATATAAAAAAAAAACCTTCGTAGCTTTTTCTTATATGTTCTCACAACATAACCTGCGAGAAAAGCTTCTGGTGCTACCTCATCGTGTTCATCTGCTTCACAAAACATTGTTAAAAATCCTAGTTCACTGGCCAGCTCCCTGATAACTAAATAGGTTAAACAGCGTGAGGGGAACACAGTAAAAGAGGACGACATAACTAGCGCGGTTGTGCCGTCTTCTCCTGTGTTCCCGTCACGTTGTTTGCACGGTTAACCTATAAATAATCACCAACAAGTCCAATCTGCTGTCCCTTGTAGCAAATTCAATGGCAGCTGATAGGGCATTATGCTTCAGCATCTAGACTTTTTAACCTCAGCGCCGCTTTCATTTCACAGGAAGCGAGTGCATTTCCACTCCTCGCTGCTGTCTTTGCCTGAAGCGAGCTCCGCAGATAAAATAAGAGGTTCTCTTAAGTGTCTCTTAAGCGGAGGACGACGAAAGCCTACTCTTCCCCTATCATTTGCCTCTCATCGTTTGCCACAGTTCGTCATTTCAAGTCGTCGTTTGATATTTGGTCGTTTTTCAGTCATGATGAGTCTGCCTGCGTAGTCATTGTAGCCCTTATCACACATAACTAAGCAGGTTACTCATTTAGAAACAGCAGTAGTCATTACATGTCGTCGTTTCATATATTGGTAATTTCGTAGTCATTAACAGTAATAATGAGTCATGCCTAGCTATTATAGTCATTACCACACAGCGCTATGCACTTTTGCTCATTTCTAATCAATTGCGGTCATTACATGTCGTAGTTTGATATACTGGTCATTACAAATCATTTTAGTCGTTATTAACCATTATTAGTCATTAGCATTAGTCATTACCTCTATCAATGTCCATTTAAAACTTTTATTGATTACTTATCACCATCAATCATTTTCATTCTTAATCTTCCTCCTTGCACGTCCGCTTTTGCGAATGGCACACCAGTGCACAGATGCGACGCACAGATAACAGGCACAGCTTCTGCGCATAGATTTTCGCTCCATGAGCCCAGAACGGCTTTCGACTTAAAAAACTAACGCATCCAGCCTCAACGTTAACGTGCTTGCACACGCGCACTCAAAAATGTTGCGTTTACCACGCAGACGCGAGGCGAACGCGTCCAGAAAGGAAGCAAACCGCGCGCTCAGAGCCGGCGACCCCGGCGGTAACCTGTCCCCGAACAGTGACGTCCTCAGCAGAAATAGCGGGCGCTACTGTAAACTCCCAAAGGACGCGCTTGCCCATTGACGGCGGCGCGACGCAGCAGGACGCACCCAGTGCGCTTCCATCGAGCGGCCGTGCCAGTTTGCTTCAAGTGAGCGAAGCTGAAAATCAGGGGTAAAGTTTTCAAGGAAAGCAGCGAGGTCATTGTTAAAGCTGTTGTTGTCACCTCTATCATATAGCGTAAGTGTTTTCTTTATCTTTTTGGTATTCTGCAGAAGACACGAGAAAGTAGTATGAATCGCAAGGTGATCGCTAAGTCCGTCTAAATAAGTTATAGGAGAAAAGCTACCTGGTTGTGATGGTAGTACCAGGTCCAGAATGTTAGAAGAATGATTTGTTGTTCTGGTTGGACGACTTATTATTTGCTCTAACCCAAAATTAAACAGGTCTGCGCAAATTCACTATCTTGATTATTTTTCGAAAGCGTGGTTGCAAGATCGGACAATTTTATAGAAAGAAAATTGAAGTCCCCGAATAATAAGATCGGAGCATTAGGGTACAAGATTGTTAGTCTGTTGAGAGCATCGTGAAACAGGGTACTAAAAGAAGAGTCATGGTTAGGAGGACGATAACAAATTACAATTAGAACGCGAGGGTAGGTACGATCGCAGCAAAGCCAGACCATTTCCAGGGGGCATGGAATGTTTACTTGTGAACAATGTAAAGAGCGATCGGTGGCTATTAGAACCCCCCCCCCCCCTCACCTCGCACTTCTGTGCGATCAGTTCGGAAGATATCAGAGTTGGGAAGAGAGGGTAATAATTCAGCGTCGTTAACAGCAGAAGAAAGCCATGTTTCGGCTAATAAAACAATATTAGCGGAACATGAATCAATCAAACTGCATAAAGTATCACGTTTAGGAATGACACTACGAATATTAGTAAAAGGAAAGATAACTGGAAACGGTGGGCTAGTTTTGGACTGTGTTTCTGATAAAGTGGTTGCTAGGTGTCCTGTTCGACTGACTACGATGTTCTTGGTGTGATCGAAAATGTACGTTTTATTTCCTGATGTCATCTTCATGTCGTATTTTAAATGTTAGGTCATAACTTTTGGCATAATCATAAAGGCGCTTACGAGATATACTCGGGGACAACTTTCTGTGGCAATGTGGTGGAAGCTACGGAGCCGAAATGCACCAGCTCGCTCCGCACAAGAATATAGTACCTGCAGAAATTTCGCAAGTGATGCTCTGAAACGTTATACCATTACAAAACTATTAACTTTATTATTGTATCAGGCTTATACTACAGTACTAGCAAGTACAGCGGGAGTTTAATAAGCAGCGTTCATGTCGATGGCTGCGCGGTCTGTTGCCAATCTCGCAAAGCACGAGCAGCGTACGTGGGGCCGGATGGGATGCGTCTGCCGCTCTGCGCGGGCGTTCGTAGCGAGCGTCTGTTTTTCTGCTTTTGATAGCTTACGTCGTGCCCGGTGCCGAGACTGCAGCCGATGTCAGGTGCTCGGAACTACGTGGCGTAGTAACACAGTTAGGAAAGCCCCGCCCCCGTAGCTTTGGCTCCATTGCCACAGAAAGTTGTCCCCGAGTATAGATGGGTATTGGGTGAATAGTCCTCGGACACGCTGTAGCCAGTGTCTTTAAATTTGCTACATACCGACAGCACCTGGTTTTTATCTTTAAAATGAAAAATCTTAACAATGATAGGACGGTTTTTACCGGAATGAAAGGTGCCAAGGTGATGGGCGCGCTCAGTGTTGCGAGGTTCAGTGCTTAAATTTAGATGCTGACTGCAGTGTTCGACTATTATTGTTTCGGAATCTTGCCGTGACTCTTCACGTGCCTCTCTTACACCGCCAAAAACTAGATTGTTCCTTCGTCCGCGATCTTCAGCATCGTCCAACCTGTCAGTTAGTTTTACGATTTCAGCTTTGAATTTGGCTGTTGTGGATTTGATATCCTCGACTTCCATTTTTATTGAAGGGAAAGAAGCGCAATCTGCTTCGATTTTTGAAAGCCGAGTGTTTACTTCAGTGAATGCTTTTTCGTGGTCACGCTTGACTGTCCGGCCTGATCTTCTTTAATTGCCTTTAGCAAATCTGATGTCGACGGTTCTACGTTATCAGGAGGCCCTGGGTTGGTTTCTATACCACCAGCTTTCAAAAGCAAGTTGAAAATCACACATGAACACTCATATACAATATTACATGCGCAGTGTGGGCTCGGCAGCGCAACTAGAGAGCGATTGCTTGTGTGTTTAGCATATAGGGAATGGCGATTGCTCACCTGCACAAGCAAGGGGGAAACTTCCGCAGGTAAGTGTGGCTCATCGTTACGGTGCCGCCGAGTCCACTGAAAGACGCGTTGCAGGGGAAGGGATTTATGATGGTGTTCTGAGGAAGTGATATCATTGTCATGAGGCAGGTTTCCGGGTGATGCCGTGGCAGCAGCCAAGGCGATCCATCGAGGCTGAAGCGGCGTAACAGCGTGGGCAAGGATGCGCTCTCGGAAGATCCGTTCTGTGAGAGACAGAAGCACTCATCCGACAACTACACCGGTGCTACGCAGCAAAATTCCAAGGCAGGCAGCTCAGGACCGCAGCAGGGCTCGAACAATGGCATTTGAACGCGGCATGGCTTGCGGGGCAGAAACAGGAGGTAGGTGCACCGTTGGCCTAGGAGCTGCACAAGCAAGGGGGAAAATTTAGCAGGTGTGGCCCATCGTTACGGTGCCGCATAACCCAGTCTTGTTAGAGCAGTTAGACGGGTGTCCGGGAAACATTTGCATGTACAAACGGAAATAAAGATTGATTGATTGATTGATTGAATTCCAGAGTGAAGCAGCTTTCCCTCCAAAACCTGCTTCTGTTAGTTTGCCGCTCTAGGAGGAACGATTGGGAGAGTGGTCGAAGTGGGGACGGGTGGCGTAAAGGTGATGGGGAGGGCATCGGGTAGAACGAGAGGGTTGGGAATTATCCTGGGAATTTTGCGACAAAGGAAAACGACAGAAGGAATCGGAGTATGGGATCGTAGAAGCTTCAGGCTGGCGCAGGCGGGCATGCTCGAATGGAACATAACCCCGCTGTTCGTCTTGCTGGCGCCAGCGACAGACGCGGGAGATGAGACCGCGGATTCCGCAGTAATAGCAGACTGGACGGGAAGGACGCCAGGATTGTCGACAGCGGGGCGGTTGAGGGCATGGGGCTACTGGAGCCAGAGGACCACACGCAGGAGCAGGACAAGGAGAATGAACTGGGGCAGGTGGCTTCGAAGCTATTTCAGCGTACGTGGGGAAGCGGCAGGCGGTAATCGACGTGGATGGTGCCACGGCGCAGGTGAAGGCGGTCAGTTCGTCCTTGATGACGCGGCGCAAATCTGAAGCGGCTGGCGGGAGGTTCGAGCTTCCAGGAACTAAGCTTGCTTGATTGGCGAGCTCCTCTCGTATAATGGCACGGATAATGGTGCGCAGGTTGCCTTCAACAAGAACGCCGTCATTGATGTCTTGCTGCAGGCGGCACGACTGAAGTTCGTCCAGGCGTTGGCAGGTGGTGTTTAGTCCGACAAAGTGGAAGGGTTCTGCACCAGCAAGGCGTTGAATGCGACAATTCCGATGCCCTTAGCAATATCGCGAACGCGTTCAGCTCCCGTCATAGCAGCATCGACTCGGAGGCAAAGGGCTAAAACGTCCTCGATATATGATGTGTAGGACTCACCAGGCTGCTGAAGACTGGCTTCGAGCTTCTTCTTAGCCAGCTCAGAACGACCAGATGGCGAGCCAAAAAATTTCCGCAGCTGCTGGGTGAATGTTGACCAATCAGGGATGTGGTCCTCGTGATTGAGAAACCACGTTTTTGAGACGTCAGTCAAGTAGAAGACAACGTTCAGTAGACTGTGGGAGTCATGTCAGCGGTTGAAGGAACTCACTTTGGTGTGATTATCAACCCATTCTACGACATCGTTACCGCGAAGGCCGGCAAAAAGCAGGGGATCGCGCTGGCGGCTGGTGATGGTCCAGGTAGGGGTAGCCACAACAGCAGCGTATTGCCATACCATATCCCGTAGGCGCACTGGAGCAGACGACGCGTTCAGCGAGTTAAACGACGATTGTTGCTGAAAGATCTCTGTGAACGCAACCTAAAGGTAACGTACACTCACTGTAAAGGGCGATTGTTGCTGAAAGATGTCTCTGAACGCAACAAAGGCAACATACACTCACTGAGGCAGGAAATGATTGTGGGAAAGGTAATTGCTTAGTGTAACTGTTGTCATACCGATTGTTACTTAAAGGTGTCTGTAAACGCAACCTAAAGGTAACATACACTCACTGAAGGCAGGATATAACTACAGTAAAGACAATTGAAAAAAAAAGATTCACAGAAAAATAGAACAGAGAAGTCGAACGCATGTTTGAGTGGCCTCAGTGAAGAGATGCGTGGTCTTAATCCATTGCGCCACCAAGACTTTTTCTGTTTCTTTATTGCCGGTCATCACCAACACAAAACAAAACCAACAAAAACGCGCTACAAACAGAATGCGAACAGCAGAGCGGTTACCACAAGCATGACACTGTTAATACAGAAGCCGGCAGGCTCATACGAGTTCCCTTTGTCAAGTTAAAATTCCTCCAGCTCGCATAGTGGTTCGACTCTTGAACTCCCGTCTGGCACAGTGGTCTTCAATTTGTGCATTTCAACTAATGCGTGTATACTCTCTCGAAAATAGAGCCTTGCAGGGCGGGCGTCAGGGTCACAGTGAAAACCCGCCATTCTGGACCGCTATAGACTTTGCAGGCCTATTAGCATAACCGTATCAAGTGGAATCCTATCATTATTTTCAGTTGGCCGGAATCTAATTCCGCATGAGTCTAATGGTAATTCTTTTTAAGGGTTCGTTGCAGCACATCCCAAAAATAGACGCCCTCCCAACAGTGCAGAAATACAAGGTCTATTGTCTCAGGCTGTTTACATATTAAGAAAAGTGAACCCCATGGCAGATAAAAGCCCTTGCTTTCAAAAAACGTTTGTACCGATAATTTTCCTGTATGTAACTTAAAGAAAAACGTCTTTACCCCAGGAGAAACTGGCATTCATTTGACACGCTTCAGTACGTCTTAACCTAAACGGCCGCTATACAAGGCTCCGTACACAGGAACAGAGGAACAGAGAAGAAGTCGTCACAAAGAGCTTTATACAGGTTCTTCTTTTTCACTGAACTTAAGTATTCTGTCGAGAAGCGAGCTGACAGAATTCGAACAATGCTTACAACCTCTTTGAAAAAACTAGAAAGACGCCCTGGCATGCTTTCCGTGGCAACAACCAATTTGGGCAATGCCCGCGCGAGCCTCACTTGGCACACAGTGCGCAAAAAGGGGTCGGTAACGCCGCGAAAGAAAATAAATCTGTTTACAAGTTGGCGCACGAATAAGTGAGCAAGCCCGAGACCTCCGTCTTTAATTGGCCGGAACAGGTTATCCCGACTACATCTTTCCCAGCTTGATGCCCATACAAACACAGCAAAGATTCGGTGTAGCTTTTGAACACTCAACCTAGAACAATGAAGTGCTTGCATGGCGTACCACACCTCGGCAACAAAAAATAGATTACACACAGTGGCTCGTGCAAAGATAGACAGCGGCACTCCTTCCCACTTGTCAGCCTTCTCCCTTATTTCCTGAACTTGGGCGCTCCAAAATGGCTTGCTCTCTTCATAGAATTCTAGAGGTACGCCCAAATACTTCACGGGTGTTGTAACCCATGTAACGTTGGCAAAAAAGTCAGGCGTTGATGTCCACGCTCCGTGCCAGAAGCCAAGACACTTTCCCCAGTATACTGGACTTCCTGTGGTCGCACTAAAATCTTTCACAACTTCTATTTTCATTTATATCGAAACTTTATGCCTGTCTATTATGCAAAATCCATCTGTTCAGGGCTTTCAACTGTACATGTCCGAGGTCAAACTTTTGGCGTACGCTGATGATGTAGCAGTGTTTTGTGCGAACAAAGAAAGTATTCGCGCCGTATTGCGCCACCAAAACGACGGGAACGGTGGGCTTTAAATACATCTTATTCGTTTAGACAATATATCCACTATTTGTCGCTTCGTGGCGCTGCTCAGAGGAATCACGCGCCGGAGCATCGTCTGCTCGAGTGCTCCTGCGGGATATGGTTTGCTAATAAGCTGCCGGGAGAAGGCGGGTTTCATTACCCTCGTTCACGGAGGAAAGAAACAACTTAGGAGACGCCCTTGCCATTCTCAATGCATTGGAGAAAGTGTGGCGGAAGTGGCGTCAAAACTTAGGGCTAGTCAAGTCGGGCCATTACCAACGGCGACGCTGTTGCTATGAAAACTCGGGCCACTAGCAACAGCGTTGCTAAGGGCCCTAGGTACGTGAGCGTCGCGGAGAAAGAAAATGCGGTGGGTTAAAGGAGGAGAGACGTTGCAGCGTCCGGTCCCGGCGCGGCCGCGCCGACTTGAAAAGAATGACGTCAGGTCCTCTCCTAAGTTCTTTCCTTCCTCCATGCCCTCGTTCATACAACACCACCTAGACGAGCTTCAGGCTTCTGCGCTGAGAACTGACGTCACAGCAACGTCACAAGGATGAGGCCGGTGTCGCGACGCGGCCAAGGACGCGGCTCTGCTCCTCTGCCGTGGAAGTCGCGACGGGGCGCGAGAAACCGGTCTGCTCCAAGCATGCCTTCCTTGAATTCCTAGAGGGGAATGCGAGAAGCCACTGCACGTGGCTCCGGCAGGAGCGGTCAGTCGCCTTTCGTGTCCGATGGTGTTCTCACGGCTGATTTGGCTGCCGTCTATTTCTTCTGTGCGCGAGTGCTGTGATGACGCTTAGACATTAACGCAAAAATGCCAAACAAATGTTGTGTGCCTCAGTGCCGAGGTAACTATAAAACGGGACCAAAGGTTCATGTGTTTAAGTTCCCGTAAGATAAAGTGCTGCAGCAATCATGGATACATGCCATTCCACGGAAAACATTTGTCCCCTCTGAGCATTCCAGGGTAAGAGATGAATAATTTTTTCAATTCATTCTCTTTTGTAGCTTGAAACTGTAGCACCACCAAACTTTCAAAACGTTTTGGGCACCTTCTAAATGTGTATTTAATATTTGATCACGTGCTCTTATTTGTAGCAGGCTGTTACTTATATTAGACAAATATTTCTTTTTTAGGTCTGTGAGCATCACTTCACAGACGACGACATCGTACGAGAGGCGTCATATGTCGACGATGCTACAGGTCGAGTGACGACAGCAGAGCTGTCGCATCTGCGCCTTCGGTCAGGTGCAATTCCATCATTATTTCCAGACTGCCCTAGTTACCTATCAAGCACAAAGACGGTAAAAGAGGAGCCAGAGGCGAAGCGAACACGCCTGGAAGCTGCTTCAATGCAAAGAGCAATTTCTGAGTCAATTCAGACATTTCGCAATGCCAAGGAAGCGGACAAAATCACCTCCTTAAGGGATCTTGCTAGCGAAGTCAGAAGCCATAAGTCATAGTTCTGGCATATAATTGAGGCCAGTGAGCGTCTCATGTTGGGGCACATCGTAGAGGACGGAGCTCCGTGGATTAAATATTCAATTGTAATAAAATCAGACCTCAGTATCACACTGTTCTTTGTGAAGAAGCCGCTCACAAGACTGGGCCCTAACTTGCTCATTCCGAGTGCAGCCAGAAGCAAAAGAGAAATAATAGAACTCCTCCAAAACGTTGAGAATTGGGACAAGAGTTTAAATTCAAACTCTGCCGATGCAAAAGAAGACATCGGCGACACCATTCGTCTGCTGCTGAACAAGTTTTCCACGACACCAGCCGACGACAAAGCCAAAGCGATAGAATTCCTGAGCGAGCAGCTGAACCTGCTTTTTTTGAAGAAGGAGCGGAGACGATACTCCGTTGAATTCATGGTTTATTTCTGCATTCTTTTTACGGTATCACCGCACGCATATAAGTCCCTCCGCAGCTATGGATATGTCACCTTGCCCCACCCTATGACCATTCGGTCGATATGTTCGTCATTTGGTATGAACCCATGGCTGGAACATCATGGTCCTACATTCCTGAATTATGTTACAAAGAGGATCTCGGAACTCGATGATCGCCAGCGCTTTGTTACCTTGATGGTCGATAAAGTCCATATTAAACCATATTTTGATTACAAAGGGGGCAATATAACTGGTGCAGCACTGAATTCATCGGAAGTCGCTACCAGTGCTTTCGTCTTCATGGTACAGAGCATCGCATGCCCTTTCAAGGAAGCGGCCCACATCGTCCCAGTGCACAAAGCCGATGGGGAGTTTCTGCACAATTTACTGAAAGATGTGATATGTGGGCTAGAAAACATTGGCTACAGAGTTTTATGTGTAGTCAGGGACAACCATTCAGTGAACAGAAAGGCAATGTCTCAGTTTGCAACACCACCAACAAATGCAATTTTATATCCGCACCCCTCTGACCCATCAAGGCCTCTCTTTTTTGTAATTGATCCAGTGCATATACTCAAATGCATCCGAAATAATTGGCTCAACCAAAAAAAAACGACCAACTGTGCTTTTATTTTCCTGACTTCAATGAAAATTCCAACCAGCCTCCACGCATGCGCACAGCATCGTTTGCTACTATCAGAGAAGCTTACAAGCAGGAGAGTGATCAGCTTTTGAGGTACGGTTACTCGCTCTCTAGAAAAGCCTTGTACCCGTCTAGCCTTGAGCGGCAGAATGTAAAGTTCGCCTTGCAGATTTTTAATGACTCCCTGCCACCAGCGCTTCGTGCTCTTGGAGAAAGACACAGCTTACTCTTTCCTGAAGATACAGCGAGTTTCATTGAAGTTATAGCGAAGTGGTGGAAGGTTGTAAATGTTAAAACACCATGGAAAGGAAAACGACTGAATGACCGATTTCAAGAGTCAGTTTTTCCTTCGGAGGATGACATAAAGGTGGCTCTTCTCTACAAAATTTTGGACTGGCTTGATTCTTGGAAAGAGAAGAATCTGGACAGCGGGGTGCTCACAAAGGAAACTCATGCTTCTCTGCATCAAACAACTCATGCACTGGTGGAAGTGAACAGGTACTGCTCGGCAAATTCCAGACGGACAGCTTAGAAGACCGCTTCGGGAAATACAGGCAACTTGCTGGCTCCCAATATCATGTTTCTATTAGGCAAGTTTACGAGAGCGAAACTAAATTACGGCTGCAAAATACTTTGCCCACAATCGCAAGTGCTTGCGGAACGAATAGCTCCTTCGATGAGCAATGGGAAGATCTGCGAAAGCAGATAGAAACACCGCATCCTAACTGCAACGTTGTAGTTACGAGAGATGCCTTGTCAAAAATAGAAGACATTATCCCCGTCCTGGTATACGTGGCAACATATGCAGTCTACGCGACTCTCAAGAAATTAAACTGCTCGAAATGTCGGGCAGCATTGACAGTCGACAAGACTATCACTGTTTCTGCAGCTCAAAAATGCTATCACTTGGTGAAAGATATAGACCGAGGTGGCCTCATTTTCCCAGCGTTGTTTGCTGTAAATGCTGTTACCCACAACTATGTTGTTGTTGAACAAGTGTCCAAGAAAGCGGAGTTCTTGAGGAGCCCGAACCAGCGCCGTCTAGTCACCGAACTCACATTACAGCAGCTTGCAGATCAAGAGTCATCAGATTTTGACACCTGCGAAGATGGGCACAAAGTTGAGCTTGTGTTGAAGCATGTGTTGTGGAGCAGTACAAACATTCTGCTCAAAAACGTCTGCCGCAAGGTCAACGATGATGTAGCCCATGCAAATGCGAAGGCTAAGGAAAGAAAAGCTGCAACGCTTTCAAGGAAGTGAAAAGTTTGTTGCTGGTGACTTTTAAATGCATATATTATTGCGCATCAAGAACAGTGCTACAACAATCGAAATGTAAATAAATGTTCTGTACGTGTAAATCTATCCACTGATGTCTCAACTTGAGTGAAAACAATCTTTTGCAGCCAACTGTGCTGCTGCCTCATATCCTCGCGCAGTAAAAAAGAAACATGCATGCTCCTCGGAAAACCGGTGAGGCACAATCCCTGTGACGTCACTGGAAGAGCACTAAGGCCTTAAGCTCGTCTAGGTGGTGAAGGGGTGTGAGGGCAAGCGAATGCCGGAACGGAGCTCCAGGGGGAACAGTAGACAGGTCGAAAGCGAGAGGCTTGGGATACTAAAAGCACCTCCACCACTTGCGAGGCACCGCTCGAACAAACGTGTTTATTTCAGCTGCAATCTAAAACGCTGTGCGTGATCTTGCGAACACCGGTGAATGATGACAATGCTGCGTATGTACCGATGAAAGAGGTGAAAGTTCTGGCATCGCGCTCTCAATATACATGATAATCCTTTAAAATCCGTTACATGACGATATATAAATGCCCAGTCCGTTTTGCACAAGTTTCGCTTCTTTAATTCGTTAGAGCAGAGTTTCTAAAAGCAGCCACCCCACACTAGAAGCAGCGATGCTTGTTTTATAAGTGTCACATGTTATAGTCACTTTTGTCATTCTGCCGCCGAGAAATGCTCACACTGCCAGTACGGTTGTTGGAAACCGTCGTGTCTTGTCTGACATCGCCATATGCGTTTCCGGCTTTCGATTAATTCGGATCTCTTCAGGAATATACTAGACAATACGTATTACGACGATAACAACAATAAAAAATCTCACTAAATGCCACTTCTGTGCGATATTTCACCGCTAACAAAGCAGCAATTTAGCCGGTTGAATTTTCTTTTTCGATGTCTGGAGCACGGGGGAGGGGGGGGAGAAGATATAAATCATCATCATCAGCTTTACTATACCCACTGCACGGCGAAGGCCTCTCCCATATTTCTCCACTTAACCCCCCGGTTCTGTGCTAGCTGCATCCACTTGACCCCTGCGAACTTCTTAACCTCATCAGCCCACCTAACTTTCTGCCGCCCCCTGCTAGGCTTTCTTTCCCTTGGAATCCAGTTTGTTACCCTAAGCGACCATCGCTTATCTTTTCTTCGCACTACATGTCCTGCCCATGTCAATTTCTTATTTCCGCTAGAATGTCGATAACTTGAGTTATTTCTCTGACCCACTCTGCACGCTTCCTATCTCCTAAAGTTACCCCTACTATTTTTCGTTCTATAGCCCTCTGTCTATAGCCCTCGTTCTATGGCGCCTGTCCTGTTATTTTGGTGTTCCTTCCTCGTCCCTTTCGCGCCGTCTTCATAATCCACTTCAACCATGAACCAACTAGCCCAAAGCAAAGTACTTCTTCAGCCCTCTGGGTTGTCCACCACCTAAGTAGAACCTTCTTGATTAGCCTCCACGTTTCAGCCCCATAGGTGAGTACAGGTAAGATGCAACTTTTGTATACTTTCCTCTTGAACTATACCGTTAAGCTGCTAGTCATAATCTGCGAGAGCTTGCTAAATGCGCTCCATCCCAATCTTATTCATTTTGTTATTTCCTTTTCATGGTCCCGATTTGCGGTTACTACCTGTCCCAAGCAGATATATTCGCCTACTACTTCCAGTACTTCGCTACCTAATGTAAACTGCTCTTCCTTCCCGAGGCTGTTGAACAATACCTTAGTCTTCTGCATATTAATTTTCAAGCCTACCTTTCTACTTTTCCTGTCTAGGTCATCAATCATTATTTGCACTTCATCCCCCGAATTTCTTAGCAAGGCAATGTCATCAGCAAATCGCAGATTACTGAGGTATTCTCCATCTAACCTTATCCCTAACTGCTCCCATTCCAAGTCTCTGAATACTTCCTCTAAGCAACTGGGGAGATTGTGTCTCCTTGCCTAACTCCTTTTTTATGGGAATTTTATCACTTTCTTTATGCAGAACTATGGGCTGTGCAGCAACTATATACATCTTCCAGCACTTTCACATACGGCTCGTCTACCCCCTGATTTCGCAATGCCTGCATCACCGAGAAGTTTCTACACAGTCAAATGCCTCTTCGTAATCAATGAATGCTATGTACAAGGGCTGGTTATATTCCGAGCATTTTTCTATCACCTGATTTGTGGTATGGATATGATCGATAGTAGAGTATCGTTTCCGAGTATCTGCTTGATGCTTTGCTTGATTGCAGTCAAAGGCTGTCCTGATTCTATTAGCGATTACCTTAGTAAATACCTTATACGTAACAGACAGTAAGCTGATTGGCCTTTAATAATTATGGTGCTTGGGGTCCCCTTTCTTATGAATGAGGATAATGTTTGAATTCTTCCATGGTTCCGGTACCTTCAATGACACCAGGCACTGCGTATACAGGGTGGCCAGTTTTTGTAGCACGATGTCCCCCCCCCCCCCGTCCTTCAACAGATCTGTAGTTATCTGATCTTCTCCAGCTGATTACCCCCTTTTTATAGTTTCTAATGCTTTCTTGACCTCGTCCTTCGTCACTGGTGGAACGTCTGACTGTTTTTCCCTACCGCCAATCTCATTACGTTCTTGACTGTTTTGGCTACTGTAGAGATCTGTATAGAACTCCTCGGCTACTTTGGTCTATACTGTCCATATTCGTGATGACGTTGCCCGCCTTGTGCCCTATCGCATACATCTGGTTTTTGGCTATGCCCAATTTCTTCTTTACCGCTTTAAGGCTTCCCCCGTTCTTTACAGCATGCTCAAGTTTCTCGCATGTTATACTTCCTTATATCGGCCATCTTGCGCTTATTAATTAGCTTTGATATCTCGGCCAATTCTATCCGGTCTGTTGGATTGGAAGCTTTTATACTCTGGCGTTTCTTAATCAAATCTTTCGTCTCCTTCGACAGCTTACCGGTATCCTCTCTAACTATCCTACCGCCTACTTCTACAGCGCACTCAGTAATGATATCTCTGAAATTATTGTTCATTGCTTTTAGGGTAATGTCGCCATCCTCAGTTAGAGGTGAATATCTATTCTGTAGCAAGCTCGTGAGCTCTTCTGCCCTTCCCCTCACCGCTATTTCATTGATGCGTTTCTTTCTTACTAATTTGTTGCGTTCCTTCTTCAGATTTAGGCTAATTCGGGACCTCACCATCCTGTGGTCACAGCATCGCACTTTCCCGATTACCTCTACATGTATAGAAAACTGGGCGAGTTGGATTGGATTCATTTTAAAGCAGCGCGAAAACATAAGACAAAAAGGAACAGGAGACGACACAAGCGCTTGTGTCGTCTCCTCTTCCTTTTAGTCTTGTGTTTTCGCGCTGCTTTAAAATGTGCCTCTACATCTTGCATAATTGAGGGGTTGAACACAGTATGAAGTAAATTTCATTTTTAGTCCCTCCGTTAACACTTTTCCATGTCCATTTCCGGTTCTTCCGTTTGCTGAAGAAGTTATTCATGATTCTTAAGTTATTGCGCTCTAAAAACTCACTATTCTCTCCCCTCTACTATTCCTAGAACCAATGCCATAGTCACCTACTGCCTGATCTCCTGCCTGCTTTTTCCCTACCTTGGCATTGAAGTCGCCCATTAGTACAGTACACTTCGTCTTTCCTTTCCGCAGTGCCAATTCTACATATTCGTAGAAGCTTTCAACTGCCTGATCATCATAACTACATGTAAGTGCATAGGCCTGTACAACTTTCAGTTTATATCGCTTATTATTCCTAATGGGAGCAGTTAGGGATAAGGGTAGATGGAGAATACCTCAGTAATCTGCGATTTGCTGATGACATTGCCTTGCTAAGCAACTCGGGGGATGAACTGCAAATAATGATTGATGACCTAGACAGGAAAAGTAGAAAGGTAGGCTTGAAAATCAATATGCAGAAGACTAAGGTAATATTCAACAGCCTCGGGAAGGAACAGCAGTTTGCATTAGGTAGCGAAATACTGGAAGTAGTGGACGAATATGTCTACTTAGGACAGGTAGTAACCGCAGATCCGGACCATGAAAAGGAAATAAGAAGAAGAATAAGATTGGGATGGAGCGCATTTGGCAGGCACTCGCAGATTATGACTAGCAGCTTACCGGTATCGCTCAAGAGGAAAGTATACAACAGTTGCATCTTGCCTGTACTCACCTATGGGGCTGAAACGTGGAGGCTAACCAAGAGAGTTCTACTTAAGTTGAGAACAACCCAGAGGGCTATGCAACGAAAAATGGTAGGGGTAACATTAAGAGATAGAAAGCGTGCAGTGGGTCAGAGAAATAACTCAAGTTACCGACATTCTAGTAAAAATTAAGAAGAAGAAATGGACATGGGCAGGACATGTAGTGCGAAGAGAGGATAACCGATGGTCGCTGGATTCCAAAACTGGATTCCAAGGGAAGGAAAGCGTAGCAGGGGGCGGCAGAAAGTTAGGTGGGCGGATGAGATTAAGAAGTTCGCAGGGGTCAGGTGGATGCAGCTTGCACATAACCGGGTTAAGTGGAGAAATATGGGAGAGGCCTTCGCCCTGCAGTGGGTATATTCAGGCTGATGATGATGATGATGATTATTATTATTCCTAATCACGATGCCTGCCACCTTCTCATTAATACTATAGAATTCATCGATATTAACCGCTATATACTTACTGACGGAAACCTACTCCTAGTTTTCGCCTCTCCGGTAAACCTCGATAACACAGTACATGCCCATCCTTCAGTACAGTATATGCCTCACTAAGCCCTATGATATCCCATTTCATACCCTCTAGTTCCTCTAACAGCACTGCTAAACTAGCTTCACTAGCTAGGGTTCTAGCGTTAAACGTTGCCAGGGTCAGTTTCCCATGGCGGCCTGTCCATCGGTGCCAGGAATTCTTAGCACCCCCAGCAGCGTCACAGGTCTGACCGCCGCCGTGGTCATTTGTTCCGCAGCCGCTGGTGACTAAGGGCCGGTGTTTTATGGAAGTAATCATGAGAGGTATCTGCCAAATACTGCATCAGGGTGGCCAACTCCTGTTCTGGTGAGGAAGTGCTTTGCCGGAGGTGTTCACCGGCATCAGGTCGCACCCCAAGCCTGCTGATGCAATTCCATCAACACGCGGATTGTTTTTTTTTTTTTTAATCCGGTGAAGAACTGCATGGCACCGGGATTTGAGCCCCTGTCTTCTTGCATGCGAGGCGGATGTTCTAGCGATACGCCACCGCTGCACTTCAGAAACCGCTCCAGAAACATCCGCTTCTATCTGGTGTTAGTTGTCGCACTGAGTGCTATTGTTGTACACGTGCTGCGCTGCGGAAATCAAGCGCCACTTTCGCCGAGGCGATACTGACATGACCGAAAAAATTGGCCATGACTTAGCTCAGCTATGCAGGATATACGTACTGAAAGCTAATGCACTGCTTAGTTAGCGTTGGTTAATCTTGATTGCATGAGGTCGGTTTGGTTGCCTATACAGGCAACTTTCGGCTCGCCGCCTTCGCTTGTTTTCATTCTAACGCATAAGCCTGGCTTGTTTAAGCCTTTCCGACTCATTTTCCATGGCTCTAAACACGGAGGCGCCGACGAACCAATTGCTTTTTAGACACCGCCGCTACGCGCCGCTATCTCCCGTCCTACCCCCCTGCCCCCTTCGGCTGCACGCCTAACGGCACGGCGCACGGCATCTCTCGAGCGCCTCCGGTTTTCTCTTTGCCTTCTTAAGGGCCAACCACATGGAGCGAACTTTCTCTCCGAACTTCATGCGGCGCGGCGGAACGCCGACGCACCGTCGCCGTGCCGAACCACACGCAGCGAAAAACTGGCGGCGTCGGCGCCCGAGTGAGAAAACTCACGGCCTGGCTCCGATTCAGCAACTCACTTTTCACATTAAAGGGCATTTCAAGAGCAGCATATAAATTAATTAGCGTCTCGAATTGCGCCCGACAGCGCTTGTATACTGCCTCCAAGTGTACGTACGCCCGACGCCGTAGCAACAGCGTACTGCAGGCGCGTCTCTCTGAAGCAGCGTTTGAGCCAGTGCTGAGCGGAACGTCGAAAAACCTCCCGCTTCAGCTGTATCATCAGAGTAGGCAAAATCGCAACGCTTATAGCACCTTATGGCGGGACCTTACCAAAGCAGTGCCGCCCGCTGAGGCGGCGGTCGACAGTGCTCTGCCGTGCGTTGCTCCCTAGTCGTCGATAGGCCTATTTTGTTTCGCATCGATGGTACATGAAACGGCGCTTTGAAATTCCTTCATGCTATAGTAAATGGTCTACTCATAGAACAGCTTAACTCTCAAGCTCATTCTCTAAAAATAAAAGCAAAATATGATTAACTTCAGCTCCACTTTTTAGCGGAGGCTGCGCGCAAGCGCATCGGAGCAGTCATGCCGCGACGGCGGCAGAGCGTTGTGAGCAGAACTGCTTGCATCGCAGCTGTCGCTTCATCAGCCACTCGGTACGGCTCAGCGATCCTCAGGAAGGATTCAGTATTGACATTTCGCTTATTATTTAAGGGAACAACAAATGTTTATGCACTTTTCTAAAGTGTTGCGTATCGTCGGCGCTCACGACTCGTAGCGGCAGCCGGCGCAGTGCGGCAGCAAGTGCTGCCATCTCACGGTGGGCGCGCCCAGGAGTGGCCGTTCGTCCGGGCGCCGGCGAAAATATCTAGCCCGGCTTGACAGCCTGCGAACGGCCGCCGGGAGGTAGTTCGCAAGATTTGCCGTGGGTCGGCCTTTACGCTGATGATCTCTTTGCTCTTGCTATAGGGACCGGACAGCTGAACGGGTGGCGCCGCCTCTCGGCGCATCGCTCAATCGCCGGAATACGCCGGCCCCGGCGGGCGCATTGCTAGCGCATTGGAGCGTACTATTTGTCGTTGGTTTGTGTGGAAATTGGAAGTCCTGAGGTTTAGATGACGTTGTGTGAATATGTCCAGTGAATTGAAGTCTGGCCAAAAAAGGCTGGCGAAACGTGGTGCGTTATTGGCTCCACTGGCAGCTACGCAAACTCGTCGGATGTTTTTAAGTCGATTCATTTTTACGGGTTTCCACAGAGGCATGAGTGGCGGGTGACCTAACCATGGTTCTTTGAAAGGCAAAAGCACGAATCTACGTATTTGGTTACTGTGTGGTCATGGAAAGTGCCGAATTTTTAAAATTCCGCTTGCTACCGGATGCTGTGCTTTCTGTTCCCCAGGAGTGACGGCACGAGAGTCTCGGAGTCGAAGCCACAATCCTTCATCTGTAGTCACTTTATTGATAATTGGAAATCAAAGTAATCCAAAAGCGCAAGTTAACAACGCTAGCTTTTCCCTGCCTGTGTACAAGAAAACGCCAGCACGGAAAAAGAAAAGGCAGTTCCACCATCGTCGTTCGGGCCGCGTTACGATCTTCAGTAATGGGCAGAGGCAATGTTTGTGCAGATACTTTCGCTGACATAGTCAAGGATAATTTACTTTTCTTCACTTAACATAAAGAGCAGATAGGGGACATGAACAATTCCTATTACCATGATCTTGTCATTTTTCCTCTTTTCGTTTGTCAACCAATGAAAATGCGCTGAGAGCTCTGCGTTGATACTCTTAGATTTGTTAACATTTGTTTGTGGCATGTCCATTTCGCCTAGTAAAATCACTCATTTCACAGCTCAATCAATATCGCATGGTCACAAAATCCGCTTCATATAAAAGTCGAACAAGAAAAAAAAATACAATTTAATTTGTGGAAACGAGCATAAATATAGCATTTTGTTTTCAATTTCGAAGGCCGTGTAGCAATTTTTTTTCGCATTCAAGTTGCACCTGACACGGCTTTATGTATTTTTTCAGCAGCGTCCATTTCCTGGCCCGCCTAAATACATGTGTTTCTCATCGGCGTTTTAGTGAACGTGAGATATCCTGATTGTGGCGTGGTATGACAAGACCGTTTTACCTCTCTGAGAAATTGCTTCTATGGCCAATGTGTACAGATTTAGCAGCAGTCCGGCAATCTGCAGTGACAAAGTTGTAAAAGGAATAGCTTTAAGTTATCCGGATTCCTTTACGTGCAAATAGAAAACTACATACATGGTCGTGTCCCTTCACACTCATCAGGTATCGAGGTCAGCTAGGTATCGGCCCTGCAAGTTCGTGGTACGCTGAGAAAGTAGACTACCTTAGCGAGCGAGCCATCAGAGGGATTCATTTAACAATAGAACGCTCTCTTAGTGGTCGGTGGCTTATTACAACACATCACACTGTGTGTGTGTTTTGTTTTTTCGATTGTATTTAACAGTTTGACAGTATTGGACTATTGCCTTCAGATGTTCAAGGCAGGTGCGAAAAATAAGTTTGATAGTCTCAAGGCCGGGTTCAGTGAGATATTGTGGCGTAATTGTGCAGGTGGAAGTATGTGTGTGTTTGCTATTCCAACCATAAATAGGATCCTACTTTTGTCTTGCTTGTTTATTTTTCTCCTTTTACAGCTCTCGTTGCAAGGTTGAAACTGGAATGTCATTTGCTATTATTCTACTCTGAATCGTTTGAGCCTAGCTATTACCAAAAAAGACAGGTACAGCATCTTTTTAATTTTACACGAACGCTGACCATTACAACTACCACTACTACGGCGCCACGGCTACACTGCTCGGCGGTATTTGATCTTCAGGCAGGTTTCGACTAGACCTAATATAAGATGGACGCGCAGTGCAGGCGCAATTCCCGTCTTCGAAGTTGCCTTAACCAGGGCCTAACGAAGGCGTTCCTAGCGCATAGTGAAATCACGCGCGCGGAATTTTCGAGTATATAACAGAAGTACCATGCGCCGGGCAGTTTAAAAAAAAAGAAAACGCACGCCCTGCCGAGAACGGCCCTTTTCTTTTTCAAGATTTCGCGGTCAAAAAATACTCCTGGCGATTACTCAAAGCTCTCAAAGCCACACCGCAAAATGACGGGTAGGGACAGGCTCAAAAACGCCTTGCAGAACGGAAACGACTGCACCGCTCAGCTGCCTCGGCATTCCGCTGTTTCGGCACACCGCCGCGGGCGGCGCTGTTGGCGACGGTGGCGCCATACAACTGGCGCCCGGTCCCGATGCGCTCCTATGTTATGCGCAGCGCACCTGTTGATCCTCTCCGGTCTCCGCGCATGCGCACTATGGCCTGTCTTACATAAGGCAAAATTCTCCGATCGTATACATGCAAGATCGCAAGGAGGTCGTTGCTAGGCAGTGGGGGTGAGAGCGGTGCAACCACGGTGAAAATTGATGACGCGACGGAATCGCTGCATCACGGCCAATGTAGCATTTCCTACAAAAGTGAACTTCCTAACGTGAGGCGTTACAGAGTTGCTTTCTGTAAGACAAACCCGCCGAGAAGCATAGCCGAACTTGAAAGCAAAGCATCCATCATCAAAAAGACGATGGAGATTTGGATGCGCCACTACAATCGACCACATCAACAAGCCTACAGCACTGAAGGCCATCCTCGAGCACTCACAGTCTTCGCGACCTTATACGCGAGGTCGTCCGTGAAGAACTGCGCCGGTTGCTACCAACGACACAACAGCCCAATTAGTGACGCTCTAGGACGTCGTCCGTGAACAAGTCCAGCAGGCACTGTTCAGTTCAGTTCAGTCGTTCAGTCGTGTTCGACTCTTCGTGACCCTATGGACCATGTCACGCCACGCTTTCCGGTCTCACTATTTTCCTAACATCACATAACTTCATCTGCAATGCCTCGAGGATTCCATCTGACCATCGCGTTCGCTGCCTACCCCTTCTCCGGCGACCCTCAACCTTTCCCAACATCAAATCTTTCTCCAGCGACTCCTCTCATCTCATCAGATGACCAAAGTAGCTGAGCTTTAACTTTAGAATTTGACCCTCCAATGAGCAGTCAGGGTTTATGGTCGACAATATCGACTGATTTGATCTTCTGGCACTTCAAGGAACTCTCAAGAGTCTTCGCCAGCACCACAATTCAAACGCGTCAATTCTTCAGCGGTCAGCCTTTTCCCAGTCCAACTCTCGCATCCATACATCACAACTGGAAAGACCATAGCACGAGTTATACGGATCTTGGTTGGCAGACTAATATCTCTGCTCTTTACTAGGCGGTCAAGGCTAACCATTGCTCTCTTTCCCAGAAGCAGGCGTCTCCTCATTTCATGGCCGCAGTCTCCTTCCGAGGTAATCTTGGAGCCCAAGAAGAGAAAATCTGTCACAGCTTCCACTTGTTGTCCATTGATGCTCCAGTACTTGATAGGGCAAGACGCCATGATCTTTGTCTTTTTAATGTTCAGTTTAAGCCCAAACTTCTCACTCTCTTCTTGCACACGCATCAGAAGTCTCTTCAGTTTCACTTCACTTTCTGCCATTAAAGTAGTATCATCCGCATATCTAAGGTTGTTGATACGTTTTCCAGCAATCTGCAATCTAGCTGAAGACTCGCCCAGGCCGGCCTTCCTCATGATGCGCTTTGCATATAGGTTAAATAGGCAGGACGACAGTATACAGGCTTGCCTCACCCCTTTCTCAATCGGAAACCAATCACTAAGACCATGCCCAGTTCTGACTGTGGCCTCTTGTCCTTCATACAGAGTCCTGAGGATACAGATGAGGTGAATTGGAACTCCCATCTCTTGCAGAGCTTGCCACAATTTGCTGTGATCTACGCAGTCAAACGCTTTCGCATAATCAATAAAGCAGAAGTAGATGGGTTTCTGGAACGCTCTTGCTTTTTCCATGATCCAGCGAAGGTTGGCAATTTGGTCTCTAGTTCCTCTGCCCTTGCGAAACCCAGCTTGCACGTCCGGAAGCTCCCGATCCACATACTGCTGCAGCCTACCTTGGAGGATTTTCAACATCACCTTGCTAGCATGCGAAATAAGCGCGGTCGTGCGGTAGTTGGAACAATCTTTGGCACTGCCTTTGTTTGGAATGGGGATGTAAACTGACCTCCTCTGATCCTGGGGCCACTGCAGGGTTGTCCAAATCTTCTGACATAATGTATGCAGAATGTTAATAGCGTCATGGTTGTGGTTTTGAAGCAACTCAGCTGGAATGCCATCAATTCCGCTAGTTTCGTTCATAGCAAGGCTGGCTAAGGCCCATTCAACTTCACTCTTCAGGATGCCCGGCTCGAGATCAGTAATCACAACCGTCTTATGTTGGGTTTGCACATTCGGGTCCTTCTTGTACAGTTCTTCTGTGTATTCCTGCCACCTCTTCTTTATCTTTGAGGCTTCAGTGAGGTCCTTGCCTCGTTTGTCCTTCATCACGCCCAGCTTAGCACAGAAGCTTCCTTTGATATATTTAATTGTCTTATACAGAGCTCTTGTGTTCCGATGCAAGAGGCCAGTGCATCGATGAACTACGCTGCCGCGTTAAGTCGTCCTGCGTGCCGGCGAGACACCCGAAGCCCCATTCGATGCAATTTCCTCCTGAACACCACTCATGGGCCCTGGCTCCCTCCCGTGAAGTAGGACGAGCCTTATCGTCTGCTGTACAGCAGCATGCTCCCTCAGAAGACATTCAAAACTCGTGCGCAACCCGTGCTGCGGGTTGGCGGGGCGCTGCCGATTTCGGCATCATGTCGCAGTTCGCTTGTTTCGGTATCGCCATGGCGCGTTTTTTTATATGCTCATGGTCTCTCGTCAGTTGCGAAGTGAGTAGCGCTTCAGTGGAGTTCTTGAGTGCTTACATGGCCACCACCGCACATCTGAATTGGCCTTTGCTCGCACGGTTCGCAGCTGCCGCCGAAATTGCTCGGTCCGTTAACTGTTCTGACTTTTCCAGTATGCCTTCACTTCTACGCCGAATTCCAGTTGAGCACCGACGAATGCAACGTGCATTCAGAGTTCGACTACCGACGAGAACGACTGCTGCTATTGACGAAACCGTTATGCTTTATTGTTTTGTGGGCTCAAGTCAGCCCAGTAAAGAGTTATAGTTGCAGAAGTAGCACTCACAGGTTGCATTGATGCCGCGATATATGTGCAGTGACGATAAAAACGAGAGTCTGCAATGGCGTTAAAATCACGAATGTTGAAACGCGTTTCTGTATACATGCCCGAATGACGGTTCGGGCATGTATACAGAAACGGCTATAAAAATGTAATGAAGCCTGAACCAGCACAACCCGGCAAGGATAGCATTTATTGAAGAGGACATAACTGGTTAGTTTGTGGGGTTTAACGTCCCAAAGCGACTCAGGCTATGACAGACGCCGTAGTGGAGGTCTCCGGAAATTTCGACCACCTGGGGTTCTTTAACGTGCACTGACATCGCGCAGAACACGTACGCCACTCCATTTTGCCTGCATCGAAACGCAGCCGCAGAGGCTGGGATTCGATCCCGCATCCTTGGGCACAGTAGTCGAGCGCCGTAACCACTGCGCCACCTCAGCGGGGCTCTAACTATGAATAAATAGCCTCAAGTGTGAACAAGGGCAAACTCTCTTTTGACATCCACCACAACCCTCTAAAGGAAAAATAAAATACAGAGGTGTGAAAAGGAAATGTACAGACACAACGGCATTATCTGAAGATTGATTCCTTTGATGCAGTTCAGTGCTGTAACGTGCACGCTAAATACTGAGCATGTCGGCACGAAATATGTATAGCTATTGCTATGTGGAATAGAGGCAGGATAATTATGTCGCAAGCCGGCAATTGGGATATTTACATCAGATGCAGTTTGCCCTGTTGTGACTGAATACTTGTGCCACAGGGCTCTCTTTATGCCCAGAACTGTGGCGCAACGTATACAGACACGTGGATAGAAACACAACACAGGCGCACACTACCACCTGTAATATTAAACGGAATACAAACTTCCTCTTCAACACTCAGTCACAACTACTCTTCAACTCCCAAGGACATCACACTCGCACAGTTCTTGTTTCGCAAGCGGATGTCTAGTCAACAATAAATGTTAGCAGCGCAAATATCGTAGTCCAACACTCACTTAGACATAACCATGACAGCCACACCTTCCACCATATAGACACAAACTGGAAAAACCACACACATCTGCAGCTGCCTTGAATAACGTTCATGTTCGCTCCTAGAACATATAAACAACGAGTCCAGTTCGTGAGGTTTTAACCGACAAACACATCCAGGCAACTCTCCATTCAAACACTGGAAACCTTGGCCGATCTGGCCATCAGCAGTTCAATACATATCACGGTGGCTTTCTTCCTCACAGGCACACAATCTTTCTTAAATGCCTGGGCAGCCTTCTCTTCGCAGAGGCCATTCTTCCAAAACGTCCTCAGTAAGACTTCAGCCATCGTAAAAGCACCTCTAATGAACACACATCCCTCGCAACAACTGAGGAGCATTCCTCAAGAAAGAAAATTTCTTTTCTGCGTAATGACAGTGAGGCTTCAATAACACACGTGCCGTCTTTCTTTTTTATTGAAAACGCCATTAAAATTTCCTGGGCAATCTTATACCGACTCTTACCTAAAAACCTGAGCCTACTTAGCAATGGCTCACTTGCACTTTTGACAACGAAGGGTACATTTGACCTCTTCCCATTGTCTAGAGATGTCTATGCCCTCCTGTTCTATCATTAATGCACCTCCCTGTCTGGCCTATATATTGTTACGCGATTCATGTACACAGGATGGTACGATGCACTGGATGTTAGCACACCCACAGCGTACAGGGGCCCAGCTTCCTCCTCTTCTGCCTCTTTCGCGACGCCTCACCTTCCTCCAATACAGGACACGGGAAATGCGTGGCACTGCCCTCTTCGCAGACGATGCCAGCCGGGCGAGTCAAGGTTGGTCACGTTGATAACAGTGCTTCATGCGGGCAGCATGAACAACTTGAGTGTTCCGAGAATGGCGGCCTTCGGTGGTCAGGCGAGAGACTACAAAGTTGAGTCGTAACCTAAGGTGCAAGATAGCTCGGCATAATAAGGCCATTGAAGATTACGCTTTCAAGCTATGCGAGCAAAACTGGGGGGATCGATGCGAACACACGGATAATAATATGAGCATGCCTAAGACCTGGCGACTTCTTCGTCACCTTCTGGACCCTGAGAGCTCGAAAGCTCAAGTAGGCACTAACCTCATGAAGATTAGACACTCCTTTCCAGGAGATGAAAAGTTCTTTCGACAGTTGAAAGACTTGTATGTTGGCGATACAAGCAGGATGCCCCTTCCAGATTACTTAGGGGACGCCAATGATGAGCTTGATGTCCCTATTAGCATGGCAGAAGTAAGAGCAGAGATTCTTCGGCTTAGAACCAACACGGCGCTGGGCCCAGATGGTATCACTAATAAAATACTGCGAAACCTAGATGACCAATCGGTAGCCGCTCTCACTCAGCTTATGCAGGAGTGCTGGGACAAAGGGGAAATACCTCAGCAGTGAAAAACGGCTGACATTATTCTCATACCCAAGCCTGGTAAGCCACTACGGATAGATAATTTACGGCCAATATCCCTAACATTGTGCTTGGGAAAGCTACTGGAGCATGTTATCCTAACCAGGCTCACCAAATATATTGACAGACACGACCTTTTCCCGCGGGAAATTATAGGCTTTCGCTCTCATCTCTCGACTCAAGACCTCATGGTCCAGTTGGAACATGACATTATCCGGTCCAAGAGTAAAGATGCTAAGGCCATCCTTGGCCTCAATCTAAAGGAGGCATTTGATAATATCTCGCACCAGGGAGTCATGGGCGGCTTATCAGCATTGAATTTAGGGACAAAAACGTATAACTATATCAAACACTTTTTGAGTGGGCGTAGTGCCCGCTTTAAATTCCGCGATAGCACATCATCACTTTTCCCTCTGGGCAGTAGGGGTACTCCTCAGGGCTCGGTACTCTCGCCTCTTCTCTTCAACGTAGCAATGACAAAATTACCAGAACAACTACGCTCGACGTTACCCTCATTTAAATTTTCGTATTTATGCTGACGACATTACACTATGGATCAGCCGGGGTAGCGATGCCGTAATTGAACACACGCTACAAGAGGCGGTGGACACGATCGCGCGGTTTGTAGCAGAACGTGGACTTACATGCTCGCCGGAAAAATCAGAACTCTTCATTTACAATCCACGCTGCTTGCGGAACGAGCGTAAAGTAGATATACAGATTTCGGTACAAGGACATCAAGTTCCCCAGGTATCGCAGATCCGTATACTAGGTCTCCTTCTCCAAGATAATGGCTACAACGGAGAATCTATTAAGAGGATTGAGCGGCATGTATCTCACACAGTTAGCCTCATCCGCCGAGTTTAGAGTAAAGGCAGAGGATTAAAGGAAAAGAATCTTCTGCGCGTAATCCAGGCATTTATCATTAGTCGAATCAGCTATTCTACGCCATACTTACCCCTTAAGGCAGCAGAACGACAGAAATTAGAGACCCTCATTCGCACAAGTATTAAAAGAGCCCTTGGACTCCCTCGCTATATTTCCACTGCTAGCCTCCTGCAACTGGGCATCCATAACACATGGGATGAGATCGCGGAAGCGGTGCGCACTTCACAGGTAGAACGGCTCCGCCTAACCGCCGCAGGCAGATCCATTCTAGAAAAACTGGGCATCGACACTTGGGGAGGCACTCAGAGAAAATCTGAAATAGACATGGCTGTACGGGACAGGCTATGGATACCTCCGCTGCCAAAAAACATGCATCCCGAACACCATACGGAGCGTCGGGAAAAAAGAGCTCAAATGCTCAGTAAAAAATTTAGCCGCTTGCCGCCGGAGGAAGTAGCCTTTGTAGATGCTGCCGGAGGGGCAAGCCCCTTTATGGTTGCAGCGGTAACGAATGGGTCGGGTAGACCGATCACCGCGGTCACCCTGAAAACTAGATCTCCTGAGGCAGCTGAGGAAGTGGCTGTAGCTCTAGCCTGCGCCCAGACATAGGCGCGTTTCGTGATCTGCGACAGCAAAACTGCCATACGAAATTACAGTCGTGGGTTGATTGCTCCCCAGGCAATTCGAATATTACAGCAATCACCAATCTCGCGAACTATACAGCTGATTTGGACTGCAGCGCACACTGCGTTCCCGGCAACGAATCCGCCCATGCCATGGCTCGAGGGCTCTACCACCGAGCCGGCGGCAGAGAGGGGGGGGGGGGGGGGGCTTGGAGTGGGCAGCATGGGGTGTGCGAAATCTTTGACAGAAATTCTGCAGCATTATAGACTCAGTAGACGGGTGGCTGCTGCGCCAGCCCCTACCCTAAATTGCAGGCAGGCCGTCGCCTGGCATCGCTTTTAGTCTGGGACATTCCCACACCCGCTCCTGGTGAGCCATATGTTCCCAGGGGAAAGATCTGAATTCTGTGCAAACTGTGGCTCGAGAGGGACCCTCGAACACATCCTCTGGGACTGCCCCTTTTCTCCCGGGAGGTGTCTAAATCTGACGCTGCAACTCTGGGAGACCATGCTGCGCTGCTCGAACCCTGGGCTCCAGCTAGCCGCCATCCAGCTGGCCTGGGACGCCGCCGGCCAACAACGTCTGCCGGCCTGCGTCTGAGGCGGGGCACCCGCCATCCATCCCAAGCGACGGAGAGCCGGAGCCTCTTCATCCTCTGGAATAAATAAAAAGTTCTGCTCTCTGTCTACAAAGTTGCGTGCGCTGAGACGTTCCATTATAACGAAAGGGACAGTATACTGGTGCAACAGTTTCTGCATGGGACAAGCCGCGCTTACGCTACGGCGTCCAAAGCCACACCAAGCCACCAGGGGTATAATTAAAATCTTGGTGACGCTCATCGTAACATTGCTTATAGCAGTCTTGGGAGGCTAGAGTACGAAGTCTACTGAGTCGACGAGCTTCTTCAGCCAAAGATAGAGTATGCGCTATTAAAGCTTCAGCAGGGAGTGAGAAAGGTAAAATCGTGTCCAGAGTACTTCGTGGAAGTCGGGCGTAAAGAAGAAAACACGGACTGTAACCGGTCGTTTCGTGCCTAGCAGTGTTAAAGGCGTATGTTATAACAGGAGGACTTCATCCAGGTTTTGTGGCGGGAGTCGACATTGCGAGAATATTGCTAAGCCTACGATTGGTGTGTTTTGTAAGACCGTTTGTTTGTGGGTGGTAAGCAGTTGAATGGCGGAAATGGCATGAGCATAGGCGAAGAAGTTCTACAACTTCTGCCGTAAACTGTCGCCTACGGCAGTCTATTAACACACAAGGAGGCCCATGTCGAAGAATGATGGACCGTAGGAGGAAGGCCCAGACATCAGAAGCAGTGGCTGAAGGTATGGCAGCCGTTTCCCGGTACCGCTTGAGGTAGTCTAGGCACACGATGACCCAGCGGTTTCCGTTGGTTGAATGGGGAAACGGCCTTAAAAGGTCAATACCCGCCTGTTCGAATGGGGTTCGTGGCGGCGTTATAGGCGGAAGATGTCCCGGCCGAGAGCAGGTTGGGCGCTTGCAACGCTGGCACTGAAGGCAGCTGGGTACATAACGCTGAGTAGTTGGAGGCATCTTCGGTAATTAAAAACGTTCCTTAGCCCTGTGTAATGTCCTGGCAAAACCCAAGAGTCCAGCCATGCCATCATTGTGCATTGCCCGAAGAATCTCACATCGAAGACTTGTAGCAAATACCAGAAGAAACCGCGCACCTACTGGCGAATAGTTGTTCCTGTATAGTTGACCATCACGAATGCAGAATGAGGTCGCAGATTTCTAGTAAGTTGCTGCATCAAAACGCTGTGTTAACTCTGTCGTTCAGTTGTCCAATCTTGAATTCACACACAGCGGGGAATCTTGGAGAAATAGCAGCGTAATATTCATCTAAGAGCTCTTTGTCTCAATCAGTAGTTTGAAGAGGTAACCGTGAAAGGCAGTCAGCATCACTGTGCTTACGAACACACTTAAAAGACACAGTAAAATTGTATTCTTGGAGGCGCAAAGCCCACCGCGCGACACGTACACAGGGGTCACGAAGGTTGACAAGCCACCATAAGCAATGATGGTACGTCCCAATTTTAAATGCACGTTCATTTAAAACGTTGCACACCGAAAACAACAACTAAGCATTCCTGTTCAGTTACTGCTTAATTACGCTCAGCCTTGCTTAAAGAACGGCTTGCGTATGCAACGACATGTTCATTTGCCATTGAGGCGTTTTATGAGCAATGCATCAACTCCGACAGCGCTGGCGTCAGTATCAAGTTCTGTTGGAGCGGATGAGCAGAAGTGGCTTAGTACAGGTCCTGACGTCAGAGTAAATTTTAGCTGACGAAAAGAGGAGTTACAATCGACAGCCTACTTAAAAGGCACATCTTTTTTGTAGAAGACAAGAGTGGATATGCTACGTCAGAAAACTTTGGAACAAAACGCTGAAAATAGAAGCAAATAAGGCCCCCAAAACGTCTCAGCTGTTATGTTTTCGGCCCTTTAAAACAAGCTTCATTCTTTTCCGGATCAGGCCTGACCCCATCCTTATCCTCAAGATGTCCAAGTACCACTGTCTGGCGTTCTTTAAAATGTCATTTCTTGGAATTTAATATCAGACCAGCTTTCTCGATGCACTCATGACAATCTCTAATCGACTGTTGTGTTCACAAAAGGTAGTTCAGAAAATTACTATATCGTCCAAATAACATATACAAATGTGTTACTTCAGACCGCGTAAAACAGCATCCATGAATGTTTCGAAGGTGGCTGGAGCATTACATAATCCAAGCGGCATAACAATAAATCCATGCAGTCCATCTGGGATGATGAATGCCGTCTTTTCTTTACCTTTCTGGTACATGGGAGTCTGCGAATAGCCTGATCAATGTCAACTGAGAAAAAATTAGAAACAGAATGTAAACAATCAATGGTGTCGTCAGTACGTGGCAGAGGATACACGTCTTTTTTGGCAACAGTATTCAGTCGTCAATAATCGACACAAAACCGCCATGTGCCATCTTTCCTTTTGACTAGTATCACAGGGGCAGCCCACGGTCTAGACGATTTCTGAATGATGCCCTTATGCAGCATATCGCGAACTTGTTCTTCGATCGTCTGGTGCTCTAATGGGGATGCACGATGAGGCTTCTGACGGATTGGAACAGAAGTTAAAGTATTGATTCTGTGCTGAGTACGAGAAATGAGAATTCGTGGTGGCGAGTCCCGAGACAAATCGAATGCCGCCGCATGTTTCGACACAACTTTCACTAAACTGTAATGGTCAATTGTTGGCAGGGATTTGTTAACCCTGGCAAGAAATGTTTCTCTGAGCGTCGGTAGGCTGGGAATATCTGTGCTGAGCACTGCCACTGATTCAACAGTGTCTTCATCAAGGCTGGCAAGTTTTAGGCCACGTGGTAAAACAACCGGTTCATTAGGAAAGTTATTCATTCACAAAGACGAATGGCCATTCCTGACTTAGATGATGCAGCGGGGAATCAGAACACTTTTCCTCACGCAGTTGAGGGTGAGGGGTTCAACTGCAGCGTTGAACGTATCACTGGCAGAGCTCGAGCTTACCACTTGTATAAACTCTACTGACAATGCAGGAAGGACTATGTCGTCCGAAACCGAAAGCGTGCTAGGATTGTTGAGCGAATTTTTGCGCAAAGCCGATTAAATATAAGTACTCACAGAAATGTACCCGTTACGAAAGTTGACAGTGGCCCCACATTGTTCCAGAAAGTTGAGACCAAGAATGACGTCATGCGTGGATCGAGAAAGTACAGCGAATTAAGCTCGGAATGTGTGGCCGGCGAATACAAGGTTCACGGAACAGATCTCAGGTGGGTTCAGCAGTGTTCGCCACCAACACCACACAATGTGGCCGCACTATCCCAAATAAACATAATTTTGCGATCAAGACAGTTTTTGAAAGCAAGGCTTCTAATAGAAATGCTTGCACCTGTGACCATCATAGCGCGTAAACCACCCACAAGCATTTCAATTCGGTTCTTTACCATCGAAAGGGGAAGAGGCATGGGTAAGCTTGAATCATTTGCGAATTCACCTCTATCGGATCGGCCGCACTGACTAGTTTCTCGGAGGTGGCAACCGTCGTGGGGAGAAGGGAAGCGAGGCGCCGTGATAGCGGTGTCAGGCTGCTGCCAGAGGCCGGTGATTCATTTAGGTTCAGCGCCGTTCTGTGCTCCTGTCGCTTAGGTGTTGCTCTGTACTCATTCCGGCCAGGTGTTCTATATGAATCATTGTCAGCAGGAAACTTTGTGCGAGAGTTCACCCACTGTCGACGATACTGCTGGTACGGACGGCGATGGCGGCAAAAACGCGAAATATGGCCCATAATTCCACAGACAAAACACACCGGCGGTTCACGTTCATGCGATGAATAAAGCCCATAGGCGCTTGGAGTAAACGGTTCATGATCTCATGTAGACGGCGAGGAGGATGAGCGTGCTCTCTGTTGTAGGCGTTGACGGTAATAAGTTGGATGTTTGGGCAATCAACAGCAGAGCATCGGATGTCCCAAGGAAATGTAACAGAGGGAGCATAGCAAGCAGAATATGAAGTGTTATCTGCCGAGGAGGTGCCACTGTAGAGGGGTCTGACGCGGCCCCCAATATCGTGATGCCTCCGAAGCTATTCGCGGACGATCTGTCGAATTGTATCTTCCATGCTTGTCGCTTCAGGCACATCCACACTGGCGACAGTCATGACATTCGGCAACCTGCCAAACTTCGGGATGATACGGCATTGCCTCAAATCTTCAAACGTGCGGCAGTGTCTTGTTACATTAGTGGTGGTATTCAAATCCTCCTTGGTATTGAGAAAGCTGTACACATCCATGCGCCCCTGAGTAGGCGGTTCACTTTGTCCTCCTCATTCATGCGAGTATTATCTATTCTGCACAGCCTGAGGACTTCTATGCAAGTTGGGCAGGTCTCCCTCGGTACGTGCACTCGCTTGGCCGGAGTCTGTTCAGCGCTTTTTTTTTCGGGCATCGGCATCACCAAATCCTGCTCTCATTTCTTCTATGAAGCGATCCCAGTGGTAAAAGATGCTTTATTGTTGCCAAATCATGTTAGCGCCGTTTATTCAAGAAAGAATACCACATTCGCTAACTTGGTCTTCGCATGCCAGCGGTTGTATTTGCTCACCCTATTATCTTCCCCAGGCTTAACAAAAAAGTGCCGGGGTTCCTGATACGGCTGTGTGGTGGTCGGTTGAGCTGCTGGCATTGGTTGCATTGGAACGTTTGCTTGCGCCATCTCTTCTCGTAGGGGGTGGGGGGGGGGGGCAGTCCAGCTATTCTGCTTCGGTGAAATAGGAGAGGTTCTATGGTGCTCTACCCTGCAAGCTCCACTACAATTGTTACGTGGTTAATTTACACAGGATGGTGCGATGCGCTGGATGTTAGCACACCCACAGCGGACAGGGGCCCAGCTTCCTATTCTTCTTCCGCCTCTTCAGCCACACCTCATCTTCCTCTAGTACAGGACACGGGAAGTGCGTGACAATATACTTTTCCACCCATCAGGGGAATCTCATAAACCACTGCCACCACATAGCCTAAAAATGCCTAACATGCCTCTTATCGTATTACGCTTTCCTACTCTTCCCTATTCTTGCACACAAACCACCCAGTTTCTTTGGCGCAGAAAACACAGCCAGAACATCATACCTGCCTGCCACCTTCTTCGGGCAATGCGCCACTCTATGAATGTAAGAAACGAATTGTGGGCGTTTATTTGCCAAATTTGCTGCAACCCATATTTTGACTTTCATTGTTTGAAGAAGAGTCTCTGCCACCATTAAAATAACCGTATCCGAGAATCTGGCCACCTGTAGCCTTTGTATTTGATTATTAATGCTAGCCTCAGCCATATGATCACAGGACTTTAACAGTGCTGACTCCAGACAAAGAGAAACAATCTAACAGTTTTGAATGGTCTGACCCATATGGAAGTTCTTTTCTAGCCTGGGCAAAATACTTCCTACACGCTTTGCCATCACACATTTTTATATTTAAACCTGGGAACTGCATGAAGTTGTAAAAATTCCCGTGACATTTTCCACTTCTTGCGTCAATAGAGGGCCCATTTCCATGATCATTAGGATGTCATCAACACACCTAATATTTTATTACCTTAACCATTAAGGGATGCCGAAATTGCTTTGTCAACTGATGATAAAATACATGTCACAGGACTGAGGCAACACATTAGTTAAAATTTAGCGCCAAAATAGAACATAAAAGACAAAAAAGAACACATAAGACGTTTGACATCAAACGTCTTATCAAACGTCTTATGTGTGCTTTTTGGTTGTTTGTGTTCTATTTCTGTGCTGAATGTTTTACTTATTGGATCACCAACTAGCCCGGCAACATGCTGTCCTCAAGGGCAACACATGAACGAGTGCATATGCCCCTTCTCTACACATTATTGTGTGTCCAAAACGAGACGACTGTGGACTTAAGATAAAACTCAAGGAGGGAAATAAAATTATCAGCATTACCTCCAGCAGAGTTCTGAAAAGCCACAGTGCCATTACTATCAATATATTCCCGCACCGACTCACACAATTTTAAATGGGGCACCGAATAGAGAAAACCCTCTATATGTGCAGAAAATAAGTACCCAATATTAGTTTGATCATTTTAAAAGTGAATCACTTCAAAAGAATTGTTAGTAGCAAAAGGATCATCAAGCTCCAAACTTTTCAAATGTTTAGAAACTGCCTACCATCCCCTGACCAACGGACTTACGGAGCGCTTCAACAAAACGATCGCAGGCATGATAGCCTTGTACGTGGACGCCGAACACAAGGCCTGGGACGCCTTTCTGCCATACGTGAATTCCGTGTATAAAACGGCACTCCAGGAGACGAACACAGCGACCTCGTTCAAGCAGGGAGCCCACGACGAAGTTCGGCTCAATGCTGCCGCACGTAACCAACGAGGACAACCCTGACGTCTTCGCCTATCTGCAGCGTGCAGAGGAAGCCCGACGACTCGCACGGCTGCGTATTAAAGACCAACAGCGCACCGACAGCCGACGATACAACTTACGACAACGCCACGCAGATTACAAGCCAGGAGACCAAGTGTGGGTTTGGGCTTCAATTCGCCGCCGGTACTGCGTTACTTTTGTCACTGCGTCGATACTTTTGGGCCATACAAATATAATCCTTCGCCGCGTCGGACAACTCGACTATGAAGTCATTCCCGACGGTATGACAGCATTACAACGGCGACGCGCGCACCCAGAAATCGTACATGTTGTTCGTCTGAAGCCTTATTACATGCGTTAAGGAATCCGTGGTGTTTAACCTTGTAATGTTTATGCTTAAGTTGCTTTGTATATTTTGGAACATAGAGACGATGTTTCTTAAGGGGAGGGGGTAATGCTGCGACACCATTAA
Source organism: Amblyomma maculatum (assembly GCF_055883805.1). Lineage (NCBI taxonomy): Eukaryota > Metazoa > Arthropoda > Arachnida > Ixodida > Ixodidae > Amblyomma > Amblyomma maculatum. The sequence goes on along the minus strand of NC_139344.1, from coordinate 476,178,872 downwards.
AACTACATTTGTTGGTTTTAGCAGCCGCCGGCATGCGGCCTTACCACTCCGATTCTGGCACACATATCAGTTCTGTATTCTTTTTTGTTAATACTCAATGTCGCGAGAAGCACCTTTATCATTTTCTTTGCCCCGCAAGATGCGCCGAGATCCGTGACGAAGATTCCGGCACTCGCGTATGTTTCTACAATGTGCTAGTAACAGTTTGCGGCGTTGTCTAGATGGTCTGAAGTGCCTTTAATTGATTGATTAAAACTTCAATTTCCATCGATTTAGGAGGCCCCCTACTCCCCGCTCCTGGCACGCAGGCCTGAGGAACGGGGGCTGGAACCTCCGCGACTGTGGACTGGCGAATATACATTGGTTATTCGCGGCCTCGGCCGCCAGGCGGACGGCTTTTTGCTGGTTAGCGGGGACGTCGCTTCGCAGCAGCGTTACCCAGGCTTCTCTACTTTTAATGTTGTCCCTAGCGCCCGGTGAATTAGGGCATTCCCAAAGTATATGGTCGAGGATCCCCCTCGCTTCGCAGGCTTTACATTTATCATATTTTCTCTCATCTCTCTGGGTGTGAAAGAACCAGACAGGGTTTGGGAAATTTCCGGCTTGTAATCGCCGCCAGTTTACATTTATCATATTTTCTCTCATCTCTCTGGGTGTGAAACAACCAGACAGGGTTTGGGAAATTTCCGGCTTGTAATCGCCGCCAGGCTATCGCCTCTTTATTATTTAAGCTAGGATAAGCTAGGATTTGTCACTCGTCGGGCGAGACCATGGCTCGCGGACCCGTTTTTTGAAGGCGAGGCCTTCAATGTTAATAAAAAGAAATGCGAGCAAATGCGCCTACCTGTTCCGCTGTTCAGATTTCTTGCATCATGTTTACATTTGGGTTGCAGCAAAAGCCTTCTACAATTGTCCGTAATGCAATAAATTAGGACATTACCGTGTTGTTGTTATCGACAGTAAAAAAAGAACGGCGAGAACAATTCAAACATCAGAGTGCGCGAACGTAACTATGTTCGTTTTTTTTTTTTTTTGTTCAGCGTGACAGTACCTGAAACTTTGCACATGTTGGAAGGCTCTCATAGTCATCTGGCACTCCTTTGGTTCCTTTTACGCGCAACTCACAGGAGTGCTTTCAGAAAATATTGTATTACTCGTGTTTGTCGTAAACCGCAAAGCTGCATATCAGTTAAGAAATCCTCCATGCGCCCCGAGTCGAATTAGAACCCTGAAAATTGGCAGAGATATAAAGATACATACCTCAAACAAAAAAAAATTGTTTCAAGCAGGCGAAAGATCCTGTGTGTCAAAATCAAGCGCCCGTCCTAGGCGCGCCCATAGTAAACACCAGCGAAACGAGCGACGAGACGGGCCCCAGTACTGGTGCTGCCCCTGACGGCCGCGTCATGCTTAACAGTCATACTAAGCAACCGTTCTTCGCGGCGCCGTCAGAGCACCTCTCTTTCTTTTACCGTGCTCTGGAATGTGCAGTTGACTTAAAGATGACTCAGGGAGACACGTCGAAAAGGTACAATGGTTGAATAACACCCTTGATATTTAAAACAAAAAGAGGATGAAGGGGGTTGAGATTGTCCAGTGCCTTGCTGCTACAGCGTGACTGGTTGCGGCCCATTTTTTTAATCTCTCCCTGTCTCACTTTCGCGAATCATCAGCATGAATGCGCCATTGAAAGGCGTCTGCTCTTTTCGTTTCAACAAAGATTGCGAGAGTGGCGTCTGGGAACGAGACCTCTTGGTTGGAAAATAAGCCTTGCAGAGAAGTTGACTTACAGATTCCTGCAAATGATCGATTAATTACCTACACTCTAAGAAAATAACCGGCTGAAGTGGGGAGTAACGTCCACGTTGGTCCTCTAATCAGGCCGTTACTCCGCGAGAGGAGAAACTGTTGCGAGAAGCGTGCCGTATGCAAATTTTGAGGATTAATGCTTAGTCCTGGCTCGAAAAACTCTAAAAAAATTACAAGAGTTCAGCGCTGCTGAACCAAATATTGAGCGAAAGCATTAGCTGCGGGTGACCGAGCGTTCCTCTGCTGTTTTTCTTCTTCCTCAGCCCACATATAAAGCCCCGCTTTAACCAAGCCGTATGAACGTGCCTTAGTGGCCTATAGGGGTAACGTGAATGCCAGGGTCCTAGCAGGCTGATTCTGACATAACCGTCCCATGTGAAACGAGAGAACCAAGTTGGCGGCTCCGACCGCGCCACGCCGACCGCTTGAGTTGGGAGCCCATCTCTCGGTTTTGTGTCCCGTAGGGACACAACCCGCTACAGTGTCACGGATAAGACGTGGCTGCCGCCACGCTACGCCGACCGCTTGAGTTGGTAGCCCAGCTCTCAACCTAGTGTCACATCGGGTGTAACGTCACAGCGTCACGTGGGTAAGACGTACGTGGCTACGCTGAACTTTGCTTTCGCAGTAACGGGATCCGTGGCCTCCGTTCCCGCCTCTCTTGTCGCGCGTTTCAGGTGCAGAGAATGCGTTTCTGGCTTGATAAACAAAACGTGCGTATTATGTTGCTGGAATTGCATACTACGTGCTAGAATTAGCTTTTTAACTCTGGGTGTGTCGCCGGCATCCGCGATGCACTGGGAGAAGTTCTGTATGTGTGCTTTGGCCACACTGATCCCAGTATAGCTTTGGAAATAGTCGGAAGTCCAGAACCTGGAGGTGAGAAATATTGTGCATATGAAAAATATGGTTCAAGTAAGCTCTTTTTTTGCTACGAAGTCGCTGAACATCTCTAAGAAAACAAAGGCACTATCGTTTTTCTAGTTTTCATGTTTCGATAGGTCGTTTCGAGCGCTTCAAGAGAGACCATGATCGCCGCGCCTCTGATATCTCATGACACATTGACGATTAACGTGCAACTAAAACTGGAATTGTATAATGTGGGCTACTATGCATAACAAACTTCACAACTGATCTTGAGGGCACTTTAACACGATGATTACTGCCAAAATGCTCAATGCGGGCTGAATCGCTGGCTCCAAACCGGGCCTACGCATTAGCGAGCGTAGCCTGCGTAGCGTCGCAAAGTATAAACAGCAGAAAGAAAAACATAAAACGAGGAAGAGAGTAGTTTACCGATCGATGGGCCCATGAAAGAAAAAAACAACATACAGTGCATGTAATGCCTAATATTTTGCGTGTTTCTCAATCTTCTGCGCTCCTTATTGCTCTGCGTATAAACCAGCCGAGCCTTCGGTCATCGCACGCTTCCCGAACTGTTTACATACAAATAAGATTTCCTCATCATCATCGTCATCATCATCAGCCTGACTATACCCACTGCAGGGCGAAGGCTTCTCCCATATTTCTCCACTTAACCCGGTTCTGTGCTAGCTGCATCCACTTGACCCCAGCGAACTTCTTAACCTCATCCGCCTACCTAACTTTCTGCCGCCCCCTGCTACGCTTTCCTTCTCTTGGAATCCAAATAAGATTTAGTTACAAATAAGATTTAGTTACAAGCAAAATAGTGTCGCCGCTGCTGCGCTTGCCGGTATTGAAGCTTGGTCGCACTTCTTTCCTTGAAGGTTTGTGCTACAGCTCCGCCTTCAGCGAAAATTACGCCCACGGTAGAAGAGCATCACCGAACAGCCGGCTTGCCAGCGATGTCAAACTCCACATGTTAAAATGATTCCAGTGCACACAATAACGCGCATAGGCATCCAGAACATCAGTTGCGAGTCGTAAGAGCAGGCAGCAAGCTCCAATGGTCAAGAAGTTGTAATTGTTACAGCGGCAGCAAAGGCCTGTACACTTCGAAACATGTGAATTCCCAACCATATTAAGTTGTTATGACATAAAATGCAAAAATATTTGAAAGCATTTTAGTTTTCGGCGTGGCAGTGTGGTTATCGTAACAAGCTGGTACGTATGAGGTACCTTGTTCGAAGCGCACTAGTGCAGACGTTTCTTTGTTTGTTAAATTTTTTGCCCTTTTTTAGTTTTTTCTAATGTACTTGAGGTGCATTCCAGAACGGTTGCTTGGCGGGCTAGTTGGTTCATATCTAACTTGTATTGCAGCGCGAACCACAAGAAGGGACGACGACAGACAGAGTGAAAAAAGCGATGACATCCAACTATTTATTTCTCTGATATGCCACGCATTTATACACAGTTAAAGTTTCAGCAGGAAAGAGCGGGAAAAGCAATCAGCATGAAAGGCATAGGCGATAGGACAAGGCTCTAATCACCATCGATCCAGAAACTTCAGCTCTTTTTTAGTTAATGCGACTGATGGCATGCTTACACATTTTTCCTGTGTACGAGCTATGTTCACCGGCTCAATTATCTCCCTGACACACTGATCATTGTGTCGAGCAACGATTGTGCTTTTTGGAACCTAGGAAGAATGCGCCGGAAATGTTGGCGATGGTCAGACAAGTTGCAAGATTCGCACCGGAAGATCAAAAAAGCAACTGTATATCCCAGCGAGCGGATGTTCTCTAGCGCGCAGGGAGGTCAAGACGCACTGTGCCGTTGAAAACTGTGTCTGAAGTTTTGTGCAACAACCAACTTTTTGTTCTTACGGCTGATAACGAGGGTGGTTTCGCCGTTTTTCCGCATGACCTCTTCCGGAAGAAAGCCTCCGAAGCCATCGAGAGCAATTTTAATAGGATGAGCGAATTATAACTAAAGAAAGCTAAGGCCGTGGCTAAAAAAACTGTGCGAGCGGTTAGGATTACAAACACTCGTCAAGCAAATTCAGGACAAGGAAAAACCTTCTTTAGACATGTTCGTTTCCGCAAAATCTCATAAGGATGGCTGTCCACTTCTTGTGATTATTTCAAAAAAGGAAACGTGGCAGAAATGTTTAGCTCTTTTTCTGCAGGATAAGTTGGCCATGCTAACAATTGAAGACCCATTCCTTGATAGGAACTCTGAACAGGTTGTTGAATACTTGCGACAGCATGAGACTGCGAATGTATCGGCCTTTTCCATAGACATAAAGGACCTTTTTTACTCTTTGCCGCATGATGCCCTGCTATCATGTGTTGAACAGGCCATTGATAGGATGGGTGCCGTTTCGTTCCAGAACAGTTGTGGTTTACATGTTAGTGGCTTTCTAGAATTGCTTGATGTGTACCTGCGATCTACGTTTGCCACCTGGGACAAAGGTTTTTACCTGCAAAAACGCGGAGTATGCGTTGGATCATGTATTGTCCCGGCCTTTAGCGACTTGCTTTTAGCCATGGACGACAGAATAATTCAAAGATGTCTCGAAGGTACAAGTGTTGTCCAAGTCTTTTGATTTGTAGATGACTTTTTAATCATAATTGACAATGCCAATGCGGATTTTCATGTAACAGCTGAAGGCGTGCTTGACACATTTAAGCGAAACTTACCTTTAATTTTGACGCATGAAATGCCCAACAACCATTCCATTACATTTTTGGAGCTAAGACTAAAGTTTTGTAAAACCATGTTTGTTTGGGGTATGAACCACGTGGGAAAAATGTTTATTACCCTCTGTATCTGCCCACTCCAAGCTTGTAAAGCGCAGCGTTGCCAAATATTGTTTTGTAAATGCCCTGACTAAATCCTGTGACCATATGCTTAAAGAAAGCCTAGCCCTGCAAAATAGACGACTGTCTGACGCGGGGTTCCCGGAGGCCCTTGTAGTTTCTGTGGCCGAGGGCCTGCTCCAGAAAATGAAAGAAGTCCGGCAATCTGAAAAGAATGCCGTGACAGGCCCGGATGCACGCAAAAGAGTAGCAGTCATTCCGTATATCCACCAGACTTCCCACAACCTGAAGAAGATTGGAAAGCGCGCAGGCGTTGACGTTGGGTTTTCGGCCCCACTCAAACTATCAGTTCTATGCAAGAAACTAACCCGTGCTATAGCAAAAAGAAAAACTCGTGCATGATTAGACACCATAATCGGTTTGTCACTTGAGACGAAGGTGTTGTATATCGCGTTCCGTTGTCCTGCGGACGCGAATACATTAGACAAACCGGCAGGTGTATAAACACCAGATTGAAAGAACACAACAAGAATGTAAATGATGGTGACCAGGGCCATCTTAGCACGCACTGTCGTAATTGTGGCGATGAGTCTACACGTCGCCGCAGAAAACCTTGCGTGCCTGCGTTCCAAAAAAGCACAATCGTTGCTCGACACAATGATCAGTGTGTCAGGGAGGTAATCGAGGCGGTAAACATACCTCGTACGGAGGAAAGGTGTGTGAGCATGCCATCAGTCGCACTAACCAAGAAAGAGCTGAATTTTCTCGATCGATGGTGATTAGGGCCTTGTCCTATCGCTTATGCCTTTCATGGTGATTGCTTTTCCTGCTCTTTCCTGCTGAAACTTCAACTGTGTATAAATGCGTGGCATATCAGAGAAATAAATAGTTGGAAGTCAGCGTTCTTTTCACTCTGTCTGTCGTCGTCCCTTTTTGTGGTTCGCGCTGCAATACAAGTTAGATACTTGAGGTGCTTCGTTAATTTTTAGGTTTTACTTTTACCTGAGACCTTTTTTTTTCTCCAGGCAAACAGTGCCACCAGTGCGGAGCGTGCCAATATGCCGCGTCCCATTAAGCCCAGTCTCCAGCGTCATACTGGGCCCATAATCAGACATGGAGCTGGGGCCATTTTCAAGGATCAAATGTTAGTCTCTTGGGAAGCATCAGCGAGGAGCAACCGTTCCTCCCCCTACAGTTCATCCTTGGGAGACTAAGAGTTTGTCCCATTGCAGTTGGTCTCCAAAAGGACGAACCTCACTACCGCTTTTAGTCATTTCTTAGAGTGTAATTAAGTTATCGGCCTAATTATTTTTCGGACACATTACGTCACTCTCTATCGATTGACACAACTCATCAACCTCTACCACTTCTCAATTACTTACAATTGCTGCGGATAAGATTGTGCGTCTTTTACCTCTAAATAAAATCCAAATTAACATACTCGTCTAATTATCTTTTCGGACACAACACTAAGTCACGATTGACATGACTCATTTACCTCTACCACTTCTCAATTACAACTATCGTGGACAACTTTTACATATTGTGCCTGTAATAATTGCCTAATTAAATTAACGACCTATTTATTTTTACGGCAGCATCTTTAAGTCCTCCATTACTGATTGACACCGCTCGTTAACCTCTACCGCTTCTCAATTACAACTGCTGCGGACACAAATTTGCAGACGCGGCCTGCCGCTTAATTGTATGATTTAATTAAATGTTTTAGTATTTGATACATTCAAGTGTGGCACCGTCACTGGCTAATGAAATCATTTTCGCCTTTACGTTCACATTTTTGCCTCTAATTAATTACCTAATTAACTTATTGGCCTAAACGTTTTTTCGGACAAAACATTACGTCGCCCTCTATCGAGTGACATCACTCATTAACCTCTAACACTTCTCAATTACTCACAACTGCTGCGCACACAATTTTGCGTGTTCTGACTAATTACCTATTTAACTTCTTGGCCTAATTATTTTCTCGGACACAATATTACGTCACCCTCTATCGATTGACACCACTCATTAACATCTGCCACTTCTCAATTACAACTGCCGCGGACAACGTTTACAGTTTTGCCTGTAAAATTGCCTGATTAACTTATTGGCCTAATTATTCTTCGGTAGCAACATTACGCCACCCTATATCGATTGACGGCACTCATTAACCTCTACTATTTCTCAATTACTCACAACTGCTATCGACACAATTTTGTGGACGCCGCCTGCGGACAGAAATTTGTGTACATAGTGAAGTAACGCTCTCGCATTAAAAATGCTCTATCTTATTGTTCTTGTTCTTGTGGTTGTAGGAAGAAGAAAAAGCACCTCCGATGCCTCGCGCGGACAGAAGGGAAAATAGACAAGAAAGAAAAAAGAAGAGGGAGAACTTTATTTCGTGAAAGAGGCAAGCTATTCTATAAAACTCTTCATTTTGCAATACATATGAGATTGGGAGATAGCAGGCTTTGCTGGGTGCTTGCGAAGGAGGCAGAGAAGCAGATTCTTATCGCTGCCGTCGCGCTGTCTATGATAGTGCTCTTGGAAATGATACGAAGTTAGCTCACTTGTCTAAACATGTGCTGATTACGAAGTTCTCGTCTTGCACGCAAGTTGCTTCTTAGTCATTTCTAATAGGTTGGGTGCTTCCCTGTTTTGTAAGTAACAGAGAGACGTGGCATCTCTCTGTTACAACGTGCCAAGGCAGGCGCGCACTTACACGTAAATTCCACTATTACAGCGTCCTTTCCTCTACCCGTCTATCTGTTTGTCCTCATTGGTCAGCTTCGGCCGAACCTTCTGAAGGAATCCAGTTGCTTCTGCGGTTGGGTGAGCCATCGTTGCCGCCGAGTGATGAGGGAATGACGCCAACGCTTGCAAGGCTATACGCGCTCTGCTTGCGCGGAAAAGGAGACATTTCTTCAATCATCTGGCGTCCTCTAGATTTGCGCCGATTTCGTGACAACCGCGCAACTTCTTATTCTTGGAAATTCTTGACCAGTTGCACCATGAGCTGACAGCAGGGCACCTGGGGTTTTCGAGCACGTGACGGCGAATCCAGAAGCACTACTGGCCGCGACTGCCTCTCGAAGTTGCCCATTACGTCGAAACGTGCCGTGAGTGTCAGCGACGCAAGACACTGCCGATCACACCAGCTGGGCTCCGAACCCTATACCGGCGCCCTGCAATGCAGTTTCATGAATCAGGTCGCGCCGTCTGGTGGCTAAATAAAGAAGCTTGAAGGCGCTCACGCGCGCTGGCCACGTTTTGCTGCCATTCCTTGGCGTGTGCTTTTATTTCGTCTTATGTACCTGAGAGTGGTTTCCCATTTGGCAACTGGTAGTGGTGCACTCGTATTTGTAGTTGAGGGCCCTGTGCGTAACCGGAAATGTGTAATCACTCATTACCAAAGTTCAGATGAAGAAAATTGGGCGTAGGTACTGATGCTTCGAAGGATGCAACAGTCGCGAACCATCGCCAAGTGTGAGGCTGCTCTCCGCTGAAGCTTTTGGAGAAGACACGAATGCAAAATGGGATCATCGCACCTGTGAATCCAAATCGACGCAACCAAATTAAAAAAAAAAAAAAAACTAAGCACGGAGATAGCATTACTTAGCGTCAATAAAATAACATTCTCACGGTGCGGGTAGTTTGCACTAGGTGGTCGATTAGATGTCACAGTTCACTGTTTCGTTAATATTTCAAGGTTCGCCAGTCGATAAAATTCCCATTAGAACTGTGCCTTGCTGAAATAAAGAGAGCGCAACGTAGCTCAGTGCTAGTTAGCCAAGCCTCATGGCGTAATAAACGTTTATTTCACAGTGACGACTGAAGTACTCGCAGGTGTGTTCGTACCAAGTTAGAGAAACAGTACGTGTTTGCTAGGTGTCGCCCACCAGTTTGGCATAAGCTCGTTTTCCTCGATTTTTCGGGCTCTTTGCGGTGGCAGTTGGTTGACGTCGGCGCATAAAAGGCGCGACCTGGGTTTGCCGCTATCGGGCCCGTTTCTTGTGCGATGTGCACTTAGCGCTCCTCATTCAGGTGAATTATTATCGCATATGTTCTGCTGTTCATTCGTAAAAATGAATAACTGCCGCTGCACCAAAGCAGGGAAACAAATAGTGCGCACGAAATGCGTGATATGCCCCGCCGCAGTGGCTCAATGGTGAGGTCGCTCGGTTGCTGAACCCGGATTCAATACCGGCCATGTTTTCATGGAGGCAAAATGCAAATCGCTGGATGCTCTGCAATACGAGTGCAAGGTAACGGTAGTCCAGGTGTTTGAAATTACCCGGCGGCTGTGCACTGAGGCGCTCATAGCCTTAGACGCTTTGAGACTCCATAGACCCCATAAACGAAAACAAGATGCTACCTTATAATAATAACTATAGACAATTTGCATGCGCCGCGTAGTTTTCTCCTATTTTAATTGCGACATTTAATTCGTTCACGCTCTGCATTTGTTGAAACAGATTGATGGTAACATATATTGTTTATCCATTTTGCTTTTCGCAACCCCTCAAGATGGCACAGTTCTCGTGATTTGAGGGTGCGTCTCAAGCATTTTTCGAAGGATTGAGGGTGATGATAACTTTTAATTGAAAGAAAAAGTGATGAAATAGCACGACTGGAAGCCACGTAAGCTATTGAAGAGCGGTAAAGTAAAAAAAAGATGCAAAGAACGCTTAGTCTTTCCACCCCGCTATTCGCATTTCTTCTCAGCGTGCATGTGCCTAAGTAGTAATAAGATTGAGTTAGAATAATATATCTGACGATTTTATTTTTATTGTAACCTTATTAAAGTCCATCAGCATCATTTTGTAAAATGTCATTTCAACAGGCGTACCAGCCCGCCGCCAGCAGCCCACCAACATACGGCCGGGGACGAGCGGAGGCAGCAGGGTGTCGTTGGAGACAGGGTGGGGACGAGCGGCAGCGTGGGTTACTCTATCAGGTGGGAGAACCGTTTCAGTGTATGATTTGTAAACCTTACGACTTGTGCACTCTGCTTACCTCACTCTTACTTTGACAGTTAGTCTTTTGCTCCTATTAATTACGTCTTTATTGCACCCCAGTGCGAGTGCTTCGAGAGATGCGGTGCAGCCTGAGGAAGCCTGTGCAAAGGAAGAGGATCCACCTAGTTCTCTAGAAAACCTCAAGCGCCGAAGAAATGCCGAAGGGAAGTCGCATGAAACGGTAGCGCCCAAAGGGTGTTCCGAGTGTGCATACCTTTGATGTAGCTTCGTCTAAGGGGATTTGGTGGAACCCCGAATGTGCGTCGATGCGAGAGAAAAAGGCGGCCCCGGCAAGATCTGCCTCAATGTCATCAACAACAGTGCTCAGGGACAACGAAGTGGTTCAACGCAACCGACATCTTCTAGCCACATGTGAGACATTCCGAAGCGACTTACCGGAAGATGACTCTCGCAGCGAAGACATTTCCCACGAAAACGTGGAAGCGTCGCAGTCTACAATACAGCCCACGCAATTTGTGCCAAACACAACCTCGTCCCTGACCATGGAGTCACTCAGGGTTCCAAAATTGCAGCTTCGTGCAAGTCTCTTCAAGTCCCGTGAAAAGCGTTCGAAGGGTTCCCCTCAGCTTGCGTTCTTGAAAGACAGACATACTGCTCGTACACTTCGTTTTGCTGCTCTTTGCGAAATTCCTGGAACTTCTTTGTAACAGTTTGATAGTCTTCCTTGCTTTCGTTCTCCTAAAACAAAAAGTTGTTGAATACCTCAAAGGCGTCTTCCCGGGCTATGGTGAGCAGCAGCGCGGTTTTGGCTCCTTCCGTTTGTGGTTCTTTTGTCGAGTCCGTGGCCTGCAGGAACAGCTCGAACCGCTTCTTGAGGAGGCTTCAGTTCTTCGCGGTGCTACCGGACAGCACCAGCGGCTGCGGTGGCTTCGCTAAATTCATCGTGCAGTGCACAGTGATACCGCTTCGATCAGCGCGTTACTGCATACGTGAACGCCATTCCACTTCTGACACCATGTTCCGGCGTCCAACAACGAACACGCAGCGTGGAAGCAACTAGAAGAGCGTTTATTCAAGGTTTATTGCTGGTATATATAGTCTACAAGCGGGCTGCATGATTACGACCAGAGTGCATGCGCGACTGATACAATATAATTTCTTTCTCCAACAGCCACACCACAGTACTCGCCTCACCCATCACCGTAGCCCTCGCCGCAGCCTTCTCCAGCAGAGCCCTCGCCGCAGCCTTCACGGCAACCTTTCCCGCAGCCTTTGCCGCAGCCCGTGCCGCAGCCCACACCTAGAGCACCACAGCCCAGGAGGTTGATGACGGCGAGGATTCTATGCGGCAGGCGCTGGTTGAGAGTCGCCGTTTGGTAAATCTGGCTCAGGTCCGCAACCAACAGATGCTGCATTCCAGCAAAGCGTGCTGGAGGTGTGTACTCACAGTACCGACCGCATTTTGTGAAGCAGAAACCATCACTTTGAGCATAATGTACCCGCACTAATTTTTGAATTCATCTGCGTCTTGGAAATTGGGTGTGACAAGATGGCTGATAGCACGGTCATGAGTATTATAAAACCATATCTTGTCCAAGATGCCTGAATACCTAACATTTAAAACAAAAAACTCTGGTTATAAATTTCGTATAACAGTATAAATTTCTAATTGGAGCTTTTTTATGTGCAGGCCATGCGGAATCTTACGGCTGCTGTCCAAGCATCTGGGGCGCAACAGGGACTTGGTCCAAACCGTTGGCGTCCTCACACTTATATTACGCAATCAAATTCAACCCCCAATTTAAATTTTAGGTTTATGTTTTTATCTTTGTTATTTTCTTCTGGTGCAGACACAGCGTACACCGTATTTTTTTCAGTTATTTTTTCTTTTAGCTCTGCTACGTGCAGAAAAGCATATACCTTGCATCCAATTATCAATTTTTTAGCTCCACTATGTGCAGACACAGCATATAGTTTTTCGCAATTACTTATTGTTAGCTCTGACAGGCGCAGACGCAGCATGCAGTTTTTTCACAATTACTTATATTTAGAGCTCTACTATATAGACTTTCGCATTTATTTATTGCTAGCTCTGCTATGTGCAGACGCAGCATATAGTTTTTCGCAATTATTTATTGTTAGCTCGGCTATCCCCTTCATGAATCACTGCTCTGTCGTGGCGGAGGGGCTTGCGAAACTCGATGAAGTCGTGAGCTCTGCTGTGTAGGGCCACCCAAGATAGACAGGTCCCGGCAGAGAGTTCTGACAAAATGTGATTCACTGGAGAAGGTAATGGGAACCCACTCCAGTATTTCCTGCGAAGAAAACCCTATGACCAGTCACAATAGCATTAATAGTATGGCGTCGGAAGACGAGCCCCCCAGGTTAGAAGGAGTCCCACATGTTACTGGGGATGAACAAAGGGCGATTCCTAGTAGCTCCAGGACGAATGAAGCGGCTGGGCTAAAGCCAAAAGGACGCTCAGTTGTGGATGTGTCGGGAAGCAACCGGAAAGTCTGATGTTGCAAGGAGATATATCGCAATGCAACATGTAATGTAAGATCTTTGACGCAAGGTAAATTGGATGTCGTCAAGCGAGAAATGGACAGATTGAACATTGATCTCTTGGGTATCAACAAGCTCAAGTGGACCGGAATGGGAAAGTTAAATCCGGCGAACATTATGTCTTATTGTGTACACGAATACAGAAGAAGGAATGGGGTCGCTCTCATAGTAAACATAAGAATGGGCAAAGCAGTGCTAGGGTACAACCCCAAAAAAGACCGAATGATTTCACTTCGGATCCAAGATCACCCTTTCAACATAACAGTTATCCAAGTCTATGCACCAACCACTAATGCTGAAGAAGCTGACGTTGAGAGACTAATGCTGACCTGCAATGCCTCTTAGACCGCACTCCATCATCAGACATCCTTTTTCTCATAGGAGACTGAAATGCTAAGGTGGGGAGTGAAGAAATATCCGGAATTACAGGCAAGTTCGGTCTTGGTAAGCCAAATGAAGCTGGGCAGAGGCTAGTAGAGTTTTGTCAAGAAACCAACCTGACCTAGCCTTTTCACGGAGTTTAAAATACTTCCCATACATAATCTTTACTCTTTCACCTTGGCCAGAAGGTACAAGCAAGGTCTACATAACAATGAGGCCTTTATCACATCCATCGCAAATTTAAGTTTAAGGGAGGGTAGGTCTACATCCCGATCACCAGAAATTTGGAAAGTTCCTTTTTTACGCGCAGCCTTTAGATGTCAAATGTTGGAATTTACACTTCCATCATCACTTAATTATCTCCACACTCACAATATCATGGTAGAAAATGTTAGTATGTCAACATTGAAGACTTTTTTTGCATCATGATAGAGATGGTACCTTCGCTAAGAATTGTATAATGATGACTATTTCTGTATCTTTTTTTTGTTTTTTGTCCATACTGTATATAGGTATTGTGTTCATTACACTGATTGAGCAATTTTTGAACATGCAAATGAAGGGTTTTTATTTTATTATGTTTGCTTCAGTTTATGCAATGTCCTTGCACATGTATTTTTTTCCATAAAAGGTTGTCCAGCAGATTATGCACTGCTTATCTAAACATTTGTGACCGTTGTATGCTGTATTGTACGACCGCTGTATGCCTTGTACAGAGTTGAACCTCGTCAAGTGAAGTGTTTTTCACTTTTGTTCGAGCCCCTGCCGCTTTGACGGAAATAAACAGAATTGAATTGAATTGAATACTCATTTTCAACTGCACAAGAGGCGCCTCTACACATGGACTTCACCGGACGGTCTGTGCTGGAATCATATTGATTATATTCTTTGCCGGCAGAGATAGAGAAGCGCTGTACAAGCAGTAAAAACAATACCTGGGGCCGACTGTGGCACCGATCATCAGCTTCTTGTTGCCAAATTTAAGCTTCGATTGAAGAAAACGCAGAAAACTAGAAGGCCTTTCAGGTATGATCTGGATGAAATTCCATCAGAATATGGTGTGGAAGTGAGGAAGCGATTTCAAGAATTAGATCTAGAAGACAGAGAGCCTCAAGAGATGTGGACTGATGTTCGTGATATAATACAAGAAGTTGCTACTAAGGTGGTTCAAAAGCAAAAGAAATGCAAGAAAGCAAACTGGTTATCTGAAGACGCTTTGCAGATAGTTGAGGAAAGGAGGGTGGCAAAAGTTATGGGGGAAAGAGAAAAATACAAGGTTCTCAATGCGGATTTTCAGAAAATAGCAAGAAGAGATAAGAATGCCTTCTTGAATATACAGTGCCTAGCAGTTGAGGACAACAGCCAATTGAGGAACACAAGAGCTCTGCATAAGACAATCAAAGATATCAAAGGACGATTCTGTGCTAAGGTGGACGTGATAAAGGACAAACGAGGCAGGGACCTCACTGAAGCCTCAGAGATAAAGAAGGGCTGCCAGGAATACACAGAAGAACTGTACAAGAAGGACCCGGATGTGGAAACCCAACATAAGACTGTTGTGATTACTGATCTCGAGCCGGTAAGCCTGAAGAGTGAAGTTGAACGGGCCTTAGCCAGCCTTGCTAAGAACAAAGCTAGCGGAATTGATGGCATTCCAGCTGAGTTGCTTCAAAACCTCAACCATGACGACGCTGTTAGCGTTCTGTATACATTATGTCAGCAAATGTGGACAACCCTGCAGTGGCCACAGGATTGGAGGTCAGTTTGCATAAAACTGCAGTTTGCATAAGAGGCTGCATAAGACTGCACGCAGTCTTATGCAGCCAGAATGAAGCGCAGGGTTGCGAAGCAACCGTTGGACGATTTCATGGACGCAGAGGACATGGAAAAAATAGCGACTACCATGGAATTGCCACTATACAGTCAAAGTCTGGTGGGTGCATTGACCGAAGCCTCCGTTTTTTTCCCACAAGAAGTAGCGATCCCAACTCTCGGGGAAGCTGGGTCTCCTTTTCTCCCTGATGGTCGGGCCTGCAGCAGCGCGAACTCGGAAGCGGCCGCCGCGCAGCATGAGGAGCGAACCGAGACGCTGGACGAACCCAGCACCTTAGATGTCAATGCGATCAGGGAGGTCGACGAACCTTCAGCTGTCTCGAACGACGTCGAGGGGCCTCAGGGATCGGAATCAGATACGCCGGTCTCTAAACAACAGGACTGCAAACAACTTGTGAGAGAGGAAGGAGGAAACACGGAGGGAATGACAACGGAAGGAAGGCGCACTGCGGAAAGAAACAGAGACGACAGGTCGGAAAAAACCAACACCAACCCCACATATGCCATTGACGAGCCCAATGTCAAGGAGGGGAAGAGAGAAGGCCGCCGTGTGACGAGGAAAGCCCTTGCAGCCGCCAGCCACCCTCGCGAGGTGGAGAGGGGAACTTCGGTAGATGGTAGCGGGGGTCGCATGCCACCAGTTCGGTAAGCTTTCCCCCAACAATGGATCCCTCCCAGCTGTCGCTTAAAGTGGCCACCATAAACGTGGTGAGCCTTATAAAAACAAAAAGGAAAATATGGCTTCTCGATTTAATTAATGAAAACAGCGTCGACGTTGCTCTTTTGCAAGTGACCAAAATTTCAAGTGCGGATGATGCTAAATTCTTCGTTCGTTACTTTGGACCTCAATCCTGGTGTTTCCATACAATCACGACTTCAAGAGGAGGAGGCACCGCCATTCTCATTAGGAAAAAGATAACGTCACCATTGTTGACTGCGAGCTGAGAGAGGACGGGCCCTTTTGTCTCGTTGATGCCCTTGTGGGGAGGGAGCTGACTCGCTTTGTGTGTGTCTACGCCGCAAATGAGACAACGGCACGGTCCGAGCTCTTTCATTCTCTCCGTTCTTTTCTTCTTGTCCCCGGAATCGTATACTTCGGAGATGATTTTAACTGCGTACTCAGCACGGGTGATAGAGCGGGCGGGGGAGGCGGTGTGGATGCGTCGGCGTGGGTATTAAGAGAGGTCCTGAGCGATTTTGACCTGGTGGACGCGGCGCTCGGACGAACGGGGTCGACGGCGCGCTACACCAGCTGGCGCGGCACAGCGCAGGCTCACCTCGATCGCATCTATGTCTGCGGTGAGGCGCTCCATCGCGTCCGCAGCTACACCGTCACTCCTGTGTGTTTCTCTGATCATGGCCTGGTCTCGTGCGTGATGGGTGCTTTAACTTGTCGAACAGGAAAAACAGTGGAAAGACGGTGGATAATGAACTCGACTATTCTTTGAAACGAAGAGATCTTAGGTAAAGTAAATAAGAATATTGCAAGGCTTAAGTCTGAATCGGTTAATGCAGTCGAGTGGGAGTTATTTAAAACAAAAGTCAGAGCTATTGCCACAAATATCGGAACAAAAATTGCCGCGTCCGCTAAAGCTAAAATCTGGCACCTCACAGGCACCCTTCAGGGCCTTGTCGAGGCCAACGAAGAGATGCCGGGAGAATTTTCTGATTACATTCGGAAAGTAAAGAGGAACTTCGATCAGAACTGGAACGGCGTTATTGGGGCGCACTCGTCCGCAGTCGGGAGCAAAGCGTGCAGTACGAGGCGCAGCCATCAAAACTCTTTTGTGCCTTCGAACGGGAGCAGGCTCACAGTAAAACCGAGAAAGCTTTACTGGGACTTGCTGGCACAATTTCTGCAACCTCCAGTATATCGGCAACCATCCATAGGGGTGGGAAAGACTGATGCCCTCAAGCGAGTCAGGAAGCTGCCTGTTCCAACAGGCTCCAAGGATTTCTTCTTCCGTTTCCACACAGTAGGTTTGCCCGTGAAAGCTCGTCAGGAAGAGCGGGGTTTCTTCCTACCATTGGGCGCAAACTGTCTTCTGTGTGGCCGGCGGGAGACCGCTCAACATGTCTTTATGGAATGCAACACGGCGCACATCTTCTGGGACAAAGTACGGGGATTTTTCGTCACGGAATTGGCAGTCACATGGCCAGGGCTCTTGTGTCTCGACGCGCCCTGTGATTGTCCAGAGCTTCGAGACATTGTAATAGTGCTTGCGTTGCATGCCCTCTGGCGTGCGCGCGTGGATGTGGTGGAGTGTGCGCGTTGGCCGAAACCAGCGTGGCGGCACCTGGTGGACAAAACAGAGTCGACAGTGAGCGCACTAGAGACCTCTGGCTCCGACGAAAGCCTGCAGGAGGAATTACAGCGAGGCTGCCGCGCTGCGATGGTCTTCAAGACACACCAGTACGAACGGTTTGGGTGCCGCTGATGCATCACGCAGTGTTGCCGGAGTGTCTTTTTTTATTTTTTATTTTTTTCCCCTCCTCTGGATTTCCCCTTTGTCTTTTAGTGGCGCATTTCAGGCTTATATGTTAAACTCTTTAAGACCTTTTCTTACCAGACCCCTCGATATAATTCTCTATTGTGTGTTATCTCCCCTCACGTTTCTTATGGCCGACGTTAACATGAGAAGCAATCAATGCACTCGGATATTGGTCGTTACAGCCTTGTACATATAAATGTAAATAAAGGTTTTTGTTAGTGCAAAAAAGGCCCGGCGTGGAGTAGTGGTTAAGGTGCCGTCTGAAGACCATGAGCACCGAGGTTCGATTCCATGCTTGGTAGAAAAAGTTTTTTTTTTCTATTTATTATTTTAAATTTAGTCGTGTTATTTTATTTTGTTGCATGCTTTTTCCACCCTGGCAACGCGTTTCTTTCCGGAAACGAGGACCATCAACCATACAGGCCATTCCGGTATCAGAGCTCCGCGCGGTTTCATTCCGGACTTTCCGGGGCAGTACAGGAATTTCCTGAAATAGCGCACAATCCTGTATACCAGATCCTGTACAGTAAACCTGTATACGATTTCTTGTACAAACTTTATACAGGAATTTTCAGTAGGGAAAGCATACAGAAAGTAACAAAATTCCCACAAAGAAAGGAGTTAGGCAAGCAGACACAATCCCTCCAGTACTATTCACAGCTTGCTTAGAGGAAGTATTCAGACTTGGAATGGGAGCAATTAGGGATAAGGTTAGATGAAGAATACCTCAGTAATCTGCGATTTGCTGATGACATTGCCTTACTAAGTAACTCGGGGAGAGGGGGATGATTGATAACCTAGATAGGAAAAGTAGAAAGGTAGGCTTGATAATCAATATGCAGAAGACTAAGGTAATATTCAACAGCCTCGGGAAGGAACAGCAGTTTACATTTGGTAGCGAAGTACTGGAAGTAGAAGGGGAATATGTCTACTTAGGACAGGTAGTAACCGCAGATCCGGACCATGAAAATAAAATAACAAAAAGAATAAGATTGGGATGGAGCACATTTGGCAAGCACTCTCAGATTATGACTAGCAGCTTACCGGTATGGCTCAAGAGGAAAGTATACAACAGTTGCATCTTACCTGTACTCACCTATAGGACTGAAACGTGGAGGCTAACCAAGAGGGTTCTACGTAGGTTGAGGACAACCCAGAGGGCTATGGAGCGAAAAATGACAGGGGTAACATTACGAGATAGGAAGCGTGCAGAGTGGGTCAGAGAAATAACTCAAGTTACCGGCATTCTAGTGGAAATTAGGAAAACGAAATGGACATGGGCAGGACATGCAGTGCGAAGAGAGGATAACCGATGATCGCTTAGGGTAACAAACTGAATTACAAGGGAAGAAAAGCGTAGCAGGGAGCGGCAGAAAGTTAGGTGGACGGATGAGGTTAAGAAGTTCGTAGAGGTCAAGTGGATGTGGCCAGCACAGAACCGGGTTAAGTGGAGAAATATGGGAGAGGCCTTCGCCTTGCAGTGGGTATAGTTAGGCTGATGAAGATGATGATTGCCACGAATCAATCAAATCTCTTTTTGTTGCTTTCTTAGCAGCCGCCGGATGCTGCATTATCACTGATGTTGTAGCACATGGATCTATTATGTATACTCTGTTTGTTCATGCTCGTTGTCGCGAGACGCGGCTTTATTATTTCCCCTGCTGCAGAGGATGCTTCGAGACGTAGTTTAAAGATTCCAGCTGCAGGCGCGCGTGTTCCTATAATGTCCTAGGCTATGTTAGTCACCGTTTGCGGTTTTATCTAGATATTTTCTCGACAATGTTTTATTGAACGCTGGCGAATGAAACGGGCATTTTCAATTGTATGACGAGCGAGAACGTTTCCTGCTTTCCTCACCGCCGAGTTGCTTAGCTCTGCGGGCGAAAGTCAGCCAATCATAGCGTCCTATATTATACATGCCGGTCAACTACTCTGATGCGGCCGTACGTTTGTTGGCGGTTGTTGGCGCTGATTGGCATGACGCACCAAAGCAAGTTGCTCGTCGTGATTATGCAAATTTCCGGAATGAGACGCTCGTATCACAAAGCTCTTTTGCATGCACCTCGCATTATCTTGCGTGCCGATTCCAGCCGCAACAACCGCAGCGTCTTCGTCCCAGCGCCTGTGCCTTTAAGGGGGGGGGGGGATATGATCGTTCGAGTGGAAACAAATGCATGAAGACAATCGGATACATGTAAATAAAACGTTTTGACCACAGCAACCCTAGAATGTAGGTAAAATTGTGGAGAAATGGGGTGAAAATGCGGGCCGGAAAACAGAGAATAGAGAATGTCTGAAGAGCAGTAGGAACAATCCACACGCCTGTTTTGCGGAGTGCACCACTGTATGAATTTGATTAGTCGAGCCGATAGGTCGCAGTAAATATTGTTACGGTGGGGGTAAGACGTCGGAGCGCTGAACAACAAGACGACAGGGTAGGGAGCTCAGCTGGTCAACGGCAGCGCGTCCGGCACGAGAGCCTTTTTTCCAATGTCTTTCTCCTTCACTCGTGTTGTAAGCTTCATCTTCTCCTGTACTGTTACCTTTTCCTCTTGGGCAGACGAAGCCCCCCGGGTGAGGTAGTTATTCGTTTCCACGAGAGTGACACGGCTTCATCCGGGCGACATGGGCAGCTTCGGTTGTGACTGAACGACGACCACTTTCTGTCATACTTTCTATTTGGTAGTTCACTTCACTGACGCGTTCAAGCACAAGGTGAGGGCCAGTGTAATGCGCCAATATTTTCTGGGCCAAATCATGCTTTCGGAGGTGTCGCTAAAGCCACACTAAATCTCCAGGGGCGTAAGACACATAGTTATTCCGGCTGTCGTACCGAGCTTTTGAACACCCTTGCGAAGCGAGAATTCTTAAACGGGCGAGACGGCGAGCTTATTCGGCTCGGCAAAGAGTTTCCGCGATGCACGGTTTGTCATGGATGGAGTAAGGAAGAATGGTGTCTAGACAATACCGAGGAGGATGGGCATATAGCAGGAAGAACGGGCTGTAACCAGTCGTCTCATGTGTTGCAGTGTTGAATGCAAACGTTATAACCGGCAGTATAGTATCCCAATTCTTGTGGTCAGATGCGATGATACATATGTTCGCGAGTGTGCGGTTTGTGCGCTCCGTCAAGCCGTTGGTTTGAGGGTGATGTGGTGTGGATTGCCGAAAATGCGACGCACACAAACGGAGAAGCTCTTCCACTACATCTGCCATAAACTGGCGACCTCGATCACTGATGATCACTCGCGGAGGTTCACAGAACGGAGCAAGAACAGGGACACAGGGACACAGCGGGTGAGACAGTCGGCACAAACCACGATCCAGCGATTTCCGTCGGATGACTTCGGGAAGGGACTTATAAGGTCCATTCCGATGTTCTCAAATGCACCACGTAGTGGAGTCACAGGATGCAGCAGGCCCTGTGGCGTGGACGTAAGATGTTTGTGTCGTTTTCACTCAGTGCAGCTCGCCACGTATCGCTCAGTCGTCTGGCGCATCTTTGGCCAATAAAACAGGTCGCGGGCATGATGGAACGTTCATGCAGAGCTCAGATGGCCGGAAGTGGTGTCGCCGTGCATGGCATGCAGGATGCACGAGCGGTAGCTCTCGGGAACCACAAGCAGAAAATTCGTGCCGGTGCTTGAGTAAGCCTTTTTGTACAAAATGCCATCACGGAGACAAAATGCTCTGGAAGCAGTGGAATCCCGCACCTCCACAAGCAGTGGTTCGAAGCTTATGTCGGTGTCTTGCGCAGTCCGCAGAGTCAAGGTGTCGGGAAACTCGGGCATGAAGGAGGCGATGTGATGATCGAAATCAGCAGAGTCATATTCGGTCGTAGGAAGAGCGAGACGTGAAAGACAGTCTGCATCGGCGTGTTTGCGGCCGCTCTTGCACGAAACAGTGAAGTCGTACTCCGGCAGACGAAGGGCCCAGCGTGTCAGACGATCAGATTTATCACGAAGGTTGATGAGCCAGTACAGAGCATGGTGGTCCGTCACGACCGTGAAATTGCGTATATATAGGTAGCACCAAAACCGCTGAACAGTGAAAACTACAGCGAGACACTCCTGCTCCGTAAAAGTGTAGTTACGCTCAGATTTGCTGAGGGAACGGCTTGCATACGCAATTACATGCTCGCCAGTTGCCGAGCGTTGCACAAGCACAGCGCCAACACCAATCCCACTTGCATCAGTGTGGACTTCAGTGGGAGCGGAGGGGCTGAAGTGCCGTAGTATGGGACGTGTGACGTAAGCAGAAACTTTAGCTGGCGGAAAGACGTGTCACAATCTGAGGTCCAGTCGAAAGGGAAGCCCTTTTGTAGAAGGGATGTCAGAGGGTAGGCGAAGTCGGCAAAACTTGGGATGAATTGTCGAAAGCAAGAACACAGCTCCAGAAAACTGCAGAGTTCCTTTGAGTCCGGGGTCTTTGGAATGCTGCAACTGCTGCAGTCTTCATTGGATCTGGCCGAACTCCATCGCGGCCGACGAGATGCCCGAGTACCAGCGCTTGACGTTCGCCAAAACGGCACTTTTTAGAATTCAGGACAAGGCCAGCCTTCTGGAGACAATCTAAAACAATGGCGAGTCGCGTGTTATGTTCAGTAAACGTCCGGCCAAAAATACCAACATCATCTAAATAGCACATGCAGATTTCCCACTTGAGGCCACGAAGTATTGTGTCCATAAATCTTTCAAATGTGGCCGGCGCATTACATAGGTCGAAGGGCATCACGTTAAATTCAAATAGGCCGTCCGGCGTAACAAATGCAGTTTTTTCCTTGTCAGCAGGGTCCATCGGAATCTGCCAATACCCCGATCGCAAATCAACTGAAGAGAAATAAGACGCGGAGAAAAGGCAATCTATGGCATCGTCGATGCGTGGTAGAGGATACACATCCTTTTTAGTGATGGAGTTGAGGCGACG
Source organism: Amblyomma maculatum (assembly GCF_055883805.1). Classification (NCBI taxonomy): domain Eukaryota; kingdom Metazoa; phylum Arthropoda; class Arachnida; order Ixodida; family Ixodidae; genus Amblyomma; species Amblyomma maculatum. The sequence continues at coordinate 476,156,201 of NC_139344.1, read as the reverse complement.
ATAGTCAATGCAGAACCTCCATGCTCCGTCTTTTTTCTTCACCAATATCACGGGAGCAGCCCAAGGACTGGAGGATTCCTGTATTACGCCCCTGTTCAACATGTCTTGGACTTGCTCGGTGATGATCTTACGCTCTGATGGTGACACACGGTACGGCTTTTGATCACGTTGAATTCAAATAGGCCGTCCGGGGTAACAAATGCAGTTTTTTCCTTGTCAGCAGGGTCCATCGGAATCTGCCAATACCCCGATCGCAAATCAACTGAAGAGAAATAAGACGCGGAGAAAAGGCAATCTATGGCATCGTCGATGCGTGGTAGAGGATACACATCCTTTTTAGTGATGGAGTTGAGGCGACGATAGTCAATGCAGAACCTCCATGTTCCGTCTTTTTTCTTCACCAATATCACGGGAGCAGCCCAAGGACTGGAGGATTCCTGTATTACGCCCCTGTTCAACATGCCTTGGACTTGCTCGGTGATGATCTTACGCTCTGATGGCGACACACAATACGGCTTTTGACGAATCGGATTAAATTAAAGACGAAATTAAAGACGGGACAAGAGGTTCTTCAATATCTGTCGTTGTGAGGTGTTCAACATGCGCTGATCTTCAGAAGAAGCTTTTCGTCAGCAGGTGAGTTAGTAGCGGGGTTATCCTAGGGAAGGAGTAACGACAGCTACACAATTCGGGAGAGTTGCGCTACATGAAGCTAGTTTGGAGCCCGCTGAAAAAATAACTGGTTCCGGTGAGCAATTTATAGTCCAGAGCCCAGTCGGGGCTCTTTCACGCAAAACAAACAATGCGGCACTAACACATTTTTCTGTACGCACTGTAAATTAACAGGTGCTACAGTAGCCTCAAAAGAGCCGTTAATAGCACGAGAGCAGGACACCTGGACGCGCACTGCAGAATGTGGCGGTACGACGACTTCATCACTTACACACAACGTCTTATTATTCTGATGTCTCTTCCAAAAGTTCACGCGCAAGAGAACCACTAACTCTTAGCTCTCCCGTTCGACAATCAACTGTAGCGCCGCACATACGCAGGAAGTCAACTTCCAGGATCACATCGTGTGTAGATCGGGGCAGTACTGCAAACTCCGCCGGAAATACTGTGCCCCCCAAAGAAACATTAACGCTGCATACCACAACCAGATACAATAACTCTCCACTTACTCCATAAAAATTAGCAGTTTGGTCCCAAACAAACATAACTTTGGTTTTCAAAAGGTTCTTAAAATCTAAACTCATTACTGAAACTGTAGCACCAGTGTCTACCAACGCCATCGTTGGGAAACCATCAACAAGCACATTGACCTTGTTCTTTAACATGCACACAGACGGAGGAATAATAGGTAGCAGCGCACATTGTCCAGCGACCTCACCTCCATTGGCGGCGCTGGCTAGTTTTCCTGCATTGGTAGCGGAGGTCGGCGCCGTGGAGACGGGGACCGAGGCACACGAAATGACGAATGAGGCGTCACACTAAGCTCAGACGCTCGCGAATGGCTGCGCAGCCTTTCGTTTTGAAAACGGCCCTTCCGGGAGAGATGTTCTGGCCGATAGCTGTTGATGTAGGGCTGGACAGTGCGTCAGTTCAATGCCATCGGGGGATTTCTGAACGATGCGCGCCGGTTGCAGGAGCGGGAAATGTGACCCGCGACACCACACCGGTAGCACAACGGAAGAGGTCGGTCAAAAGGTGGTGTGTCAGCTGGTTCCTGCATGGTAGGCCGCGACGAATATCTAGATTGTGGTTCCGGGACGATGTAGCTGTCCGGCGACCGGCGCGATGTTCGACTGGTGTAAAGGCGAGGCTTTCTACGCTGATGGTAAGAGAATTGTTGGCAACTCTCTTCGGCTCCTGGTCGCGGGGTGTACAGGTCTTCGCGGCAGGCAAAATCGGTGACATTCATGGACATCGGCGGGCACGCACCCCCACCGGTTGGAAGAGCATATACGTCACCTCCGAAGTCACTGGGTCGGGCAAGCTGCTCACGTCGTAACATCTCATCTCGAACGATTTCACGGATGGTGCACAGGAGGCTTTGAGATAGCGATTCTTCAATACTAGCGCACTGTAGTGACATTTGCGAGCCATCCAAGTTTCGGTGTAATGCAGTGTCTTTAGGGTCTCGAATGTTCAGCAGTGTCGGATAACCTCAGAGACCGAACTCAAGTTATCCTTGGCAATGAGGAAGTGGTAGGCGTCTTCCGCAATTCCCTTGAGCAGATAGCCTACTTTATCGTCTTCCGTCATCCTGCTGTCGACGGTCTTGTACAACTTGAGTATGGCCTCGATGTAGGTGGTGCAAGTTTCTCCTGCTGCCTGGGCCCTCTGACCAAGTGTCTGCTTGGCCTGTTTCTTCTTTGCAGCTAGGTCACCGAAATATTCCTTGAGTGCTTCGAGAAAACATTCCCAAGTGGTCAGGGAGTCCTCGTGGTTTTCATACCAGATCACGGCGGTTTGCATCAAGAAAAAGACAACATTGGCTAGTTTAGCCACGGAATCCTAGCGGTTATAGCGGGTCACACGTTCATATGAGTGAGCCAGTCATCAATAGCTTCCCCTGCTTGGCCGGCAAAGGAACGAGGCTGATGAAACGGTAGCGTCACATTCGGGGTGGTCGGCGGCACATCGTGAGGCGGCACATCGGTCGGCGGCACATCGTGATGTTCGGGGCTGCTCGGTAGTCTGCTGCAGTTTTGCTGAAAAGGGTGGGAGACCAGAAATGTGACGGCTCCGATGAAGCTCCAGCGGTTGAGAATGCTTCTTGAGGGTAGTCGTACCCAGCACCTGACCACCAATTTGTTACAACTGGGGTAAGACGTTGGAGCGCTTAACAACAAGACGACAGGGTAGGGAGCTCAGCTGGTCAACGGCAGCGCGTCCGGCACGAGAGTTTTTTTCCAACGTCTTTCTTCTTCACTTGTGTTCTAAGATTCATTTTCTTCTGTACTGCTACAATATATTAAAATTCCCGCGTGGGTTTAAGATTTATGCGACACTACGCGCACGTTATTTCAATAGCCTAGTAGTCGTGCTGATCAAGATGTCACTTTATTTAGAAGTCACCAAGGTCTGTGAGCAATTTACACACTTAAAGATGATGGGTAAATGCTTTATTATTTCTGAATGTGAAATAAAGGACGCAAACATACAAGGAAAGAAAATAACCTGAGCGCCACATCACCGCGCGGTATATAAACTTTACAAATGTTCGATACACTAGAGAAGCTGCAGAGGGTCGTCTTCATTTAATTCCGCACGCATGTGGTGAAAGTTGTTAATAGAGCCGCTGAATGGTCATAGACGCTGGCCGACAGAAGGCTGCGGGCACCGGCTAGGATCACCAGCGTAACTGGTGGTGTCGATATCGCGTCCCTCTGCTCACAACTGGCCGTGACATCGCCACGCAGATGCAGGGCGACTGGTGGTGTTGATTTTGCGCCCTTCAGCTCGCCACTGGCCGTTGTATAAGAAGCGCTGTCAGTATAGATGCTTATGATAAACAATGACTTCCCGCGCACGATAGCAAGCATTCCCATGCCAGAACCCCTTTTCGGGAAATCTTATTAACGCAGCAAGACATCTAGTTTTCTAACTCGTCATAATTTTCGGCCTCTCACCCACCCACTCTGGCTCTTTTAGGTACGGTAAAGAATGCGATTCGACAAAGCCAAAAGGCGTAGCCAGTTGGTATAACATTTACGTATTCCCACCGCCTGAGTGGGCAACATTGTTAGGGGCATTTTTTGTCGCTCTTTTCACATGGTGCTCCTCGCACGCGCACTTTATTTTGGTGTATGCACGATGATCGCGCACTTGAAACGAATATTTTTGGCAGGGGGAACGTTCGTTTAATGACCTCCCCTCTGACTACTAGTATTTAGGGGAGCCGGATAGTGATGCCTTCCTAGTGGCCGCTTATCCACAACTGCAGCAACGTAGAAAATATTTATTTCCAGTCAGCGTACAGTTATGCTGATTTTGCCGTTCCTAAATGCTCTAAATATTCAAGACAGCTGTTTAAGGTACCGGTGTGGAGTTAAAGTCGATGGGAATACATGATGTAGTCCCAGGGCATCGCCATTCCATAGTCAGCTAAGCTGCCGATCATACAACCAGGAATCTGTCTTGTCGACAAGAAGTGTTTAAACGGCTCTTTGTAAAACGAATCTGCCTACCCCAGGAGGCTTCTGCGGTGCCGTTTCCATAGCTGCTCGAGCAGCGACGTGTGTCTCTGCATTCGGAAATTAAGTTATTTGGGCTGTAAGTGGCATGAAATTCCTGAGCCTCGGCAGGCGCTTAAATAAATATAAAACAGGCATATTTGTATGTTGCAGTTTACTGCTGACAGAGGCCGCAAAATCTCGTGCTACTCCTCTACTGGGCGCGAGGACATACCGTGGATCCACCTCTCGGAAGCGTCCGCGTGACGAACTAAGTGGAATAACCCGCGTTGAACTGCTGCTGTAGGATTCTTCCCTAGGCAGTTTGCTTGCGCTTTAGCACTACATTGATATATTTATTTAATATACATCCCGGTCTAGGCTTGTATAAGCTTTATTTGAGGTATTATACCTACTCGTTTGTCAAGAAAGCACTTTACTGATTCAGAGTTATCGAAGTTGTCATGCTTCAGTGCTACGACGACGGGCCCTGGCTCCAGCATTGCTGTTGTTATGAAAAAAAAAATCAATTCAAGCTGCCACACAACTAGTCAGATGTGAGCAGTCACTGAACAGGTAATAAGATTTCTCTGCAAGAGCAGAGGACTATCAGAAAGAAACCTGGCAGATGCTGAGCGCCTTCGCATAGCGCCGGCAGTAGCGGCACATGCAGTTCGCCTGCTCCCTTGAACGTAGTAGAGCAGACAAGTTTGACTGTGGGGATGACGTTAATTTTTATAGCAGGTGTGAAGACGTGAGTTCCACATAGTGAATTCTTGCCCAATGACTACCGGCGTTGGCACTCTGTAGAGGGGATATTTGTTTTCCCCGCGCACAGTAGATTTTTTTTTTTACGAATACCTCGACCAGTACATCACAACATGCAAGCAATGCATTATCTTTTGTTTATTCACAGACCGTCATTTCTCACCATGCATACCGCTGCCCGAGGTGGGAGATGGTTCTAGTTCACTTCAGTGAAATTTCCGTGTCAACGCGTTCATTTAGAATAATTGGTTGGTTGGTTTGTCGGGTTTAACGTCCCAAAGCAACTCAGGCTATGAGAGACGCCGTAGTGGAGGACTCCGGAAATTTCGACCACCTGGGGTTCTTTAACGTGCACTGACATCGCACAGTACACGGGCGCTTTGCTTTTCGCCCCCATCGAAAAGCGGCCGCCGAGGCCGGGATTCGATCCCGCATCCTTGGGAACAGTAGTCGAGCGCCGTAACCACTGCGCCGCCCCGGCGGGGTATTTTGAATAATTGAGACCCTGGCTTTTGCACGATCCTTCCTTTCTTTGGGAGCGCAGTGTTCCATGAAGAAGCCAGGATCTTTTCCACCCTTTCAGCAATAGTATCGTTAGCTTCACAAGTGATAAGCGCAAATTAAAACGCGCGCGATTTCTTCTCCCGCTCACCGAACTGTTAGCTCGAACTCCATGTAAGAAATCTTGCTCGCTGAAATGTCTGCTGCGCGCATCATGAGTACGATCACTCCCTTCTTTGCCCATTCAAATCTTGATTAAGGAAGATTATGTGAGCTTATTATGTTTCGGGTAGCAATGGAGGCTGCGCCGGGATCCCTCGCTTACCTCCGGGTACAGAGCAGTAACTGACCGTAGCAACAGCCTAAATAAACTTCAGCAGCCTCAGTAACGATGCAAGGTCAAAACGTGCAAGGCTGGAACTGTTTATCAACCAAAGCTATAGAAGTACTCTTAACTGGGCTAGTTGGTGGACGAATTCAGGCATGGTGCTAGCGCACAAGGAGGACACACGCTGCGGATAGGCGGACAGGACAAACGCTAGTTGATGTTTTTTTTTCTCATTTTTTTTTTCGTTTTCCTTTTTTTTTCCCTTCCCTCCACCTTAACATGCTCCGCTGCCGCTGCTTTCAACTGCAGTCGCGTCAGAAGTGATAAAAACATCTTAAAAACGCCCTGTTCACAGAATGCACTGAAATGATTAAATTCGATAAATGTGGAATGCAAATGGACAGGACTAGCGTTTGTCCTGTCCGCCTACCCGCAGTGTGTGTCCTCCTTGTGCGCTAGCACTATGCCTATAGAAATAAACGCTACTATTAGCTTTTAAAATGCCGAAATTCAATCGAGCGTCTGCTTCAGCAGCAGTAAGAGTGGTCACGTGATCCGTTTTGCTTCCACAGGTCGACACTAGCGCCGTTCGCTACAGTGGTGGCGCTCGCGCCCAATAGAAACACCAGCAGAATTAGCGGAAAACGTAGCACACTAAAACAAAATGCGGCTACTAGCGACGCACACTTGTGGCAGTTATCTCGACGTAGCACAGGCGCGCCGACGGAGCGCTTTTCTTTCTCCCACCGCGACTTCGAACGCGACGGTCGGCATCATTTGATCACAATCCGTGAACTGGTATGAATAGTATGGAAGGCTATGGCCCCAATAAAAAGTTGATTTCAGTGTTATTACGCCTGTCTTTTCTTTAGTGCCTATGGTCTTCTCACTTACCATGCGAAAAATTTCCAAAGGAAGGAATGTACCTGCTCACTTTTTCATGGTGTAAATATAACTAGAGAATGTGGCTGGAATCATGTTTTTTTCTTACAAATTCTCTGACACTTACTGCTTTCGCAAGACCAGGCGTATGAAGGCGTACGCAAGACCAGACAGGTACGAAATCGCAGCGAATAAAATGCTCTCAATGCTAGAAGTGCCAGCATGCAGTTCACAGCAGAGCCCAAGATACGTTGCGTATCAGCCCTGCTGGTTAATCACATAGGCGTGTCGACCGCGCAGCTGAAATGCGCATGTCCCCAGTCACCTTGTCGGGTATGTTGGAATCGTTGCAGGCAGGCAGCAGCTTCTCTGCATTCGGGGGGTCCGTCACCACGTGCGTACAGTCGCTGTCCTTCATGCGAGCTCGTAGTTCTCCTGCGGGATGAAAAAAGTAGAACTATAGCAACTATTTGACCTGGACTCTAAAGATAGCTGACACCCGATAGAGTTCTCAACATGCATTTATCAGAAGTATTTGCTATGCGTTTTACTTCAAAAGAAGAACTTTTAACAGAAAGGAAAATGAACAACCTGTCCAATAAATAGCATCAGCTTCTCTATTCAAGCCGTGTCTTTAATCAGAATCCAGGAATCCATTAGCAAAGATGCTGACTGCATGTAGCTCTCATGAAACAACTCGTAAGCCATTATCTGGTAGACTATCCCAGACTACTCTACATAATCGCCAAGAACTAAAGCGTTATCTCCTTAAATTACCGCAACGTATGCATGAAGTGAACTGCAAGTTACAATGTATTCCGCGAGATGAAACTGCCCACAAGGGAGACAGCCAGAGGTGCTTTCATATGACCATCTTTTACGATGAAAACTGCCATTTACAATAATTCGGCAAACGGCAGAGAAAGGAATGGTGCAATAATCTCGCGTCTATGTGGGGAAAGAAATTGTACACTTTTTCGCTTCCAGTGCCCTTTTCGTTTACATTTCCTATTAAGGACCAATAAGGGGCCAGACACTCTTTTGACATTGCTCTGAATGAAAATATCTGCTTTATTTCCGTTGTACTTCACCGTGTCGCATTTTACGTCTCCGAAAATAACAATGCCTGCCCGTCCACCACCTTACGTTGTTCCCCACCTGACTGCCTTTTCATGGGATGGGAATACAAAAATAGAAAACGTTTTCTTCGGGTGTTGTGGTTCACATGAACGGCGTCAAAAATGCAAGCCAGATTTTTTCATATAGGACAGTCCTGCAATTCGGGGCTGATCCCGCCCAGTTTGAAAGGCTAGAGAGCAGTGAAGGTCTTTTATGGCCTTCACGTGAGAGCTGTCATGCAACTCTTGAAAGTTCACTCACGCTGCTTGAGCGAGGTGTTGCACAGCACAACTGTGGCGCCAGCAAACACCAGTGCGAAGACCACGACGAAGCTGTCGACGGAATTTCGAAGGTAGACGCAGACGTGGTGGCCTGGGCGCAGCCCCAGTGACTGGAAACCCGCTGCGTAGCGCTCCAGGGCGCGTAGTAGCTCCTGGCGAGTGTAGCTACGCGTGTAGTCTACCTGCGCGTGCGCAGTGTCTCATTTGGTGGAGTCTCCTGTGCTTCCTCACCTCACTTTCCCTACTATGAACGTATTTCATTCTGATTTGTTCACTGCCAGAAGAAGCAACCGGATATGTCCGTCAAAGCTACACGTGCCTTGCACCATAGTATTGTATACATCAGGATAGTAGTATTTTTAGGACAAGGACGTGATTTCCTTAGAATGGGGAACATCATAGAAACGGATTTTTTAGTGCTCTTCTTTGAAGGCACGAGTAAAGCCTTTATCTAACGAGGATAAATGGGTCTCGTCTCTTGTTTTAAAACTATGCGATAACAGCATAACGAGGTGCGTGGTAAAGAAAAGTTTTTATCTTTTGTCCTTTACTCACTGCGTAATTTGACAGAACCCATTGGTCCATCTCACACTACTCGATGAGGGGTCGAAGGAGTGAGATAAGTCCTTTTAGCCATGCGAGCGGACAACCTGAAGTGCAATATATGTAATCCGCTGGCAAAATTAGGAAAACGTTTCCGAAGAGCCAGAATAACAGTCATTAATATGTCATAAGAAGTATTGTTGAAGTGTTGTGAAAGCGTTGCTGAATAAATTGCTGGAAACTCCAACCCAGGCAAAACTACACCGTTAGGCACTCACATATACCTTACATTAAAGGGGTCATGACACCAATTTCGGAATATAAACCGTCTATTGCACCTTTTTCCCGATGTGTCAAGCAACAAAACCTTAAAGTTTCGTAGCTGCAGATATTTTTAAAATTAGTATTTTCATTTCTTCGCGAGCAGGGGCCAGCGGCGTAGCCGGTGACGACCTAAAACGACGCCGCGTCGTCTGCTGCATGCTCTGTGCACGAGCAGCGTCAACCGCGATAACGCTATCAAGGGGCCCTGCGCGACGCTATGCGGCGGACCAAACCGCAGCCATGCCACCAACTACGGTTACCGCAAGCTGCTTTTCGATCCCGTTGAGCGCTATTAACATAAGCAATAGAGACGCCTGTGCAGGGGATTCAGGAAGATGTCGGCGTCCCGTATGAGCTGGCCCTTTCATGCAAAGCACTGTACATTGAAACACGTCTCGAAAGCAACACATACAATGAGCATAGAGTGCCGTCCGTCGGCGCTTTTGCACAGTCTTCGGGCACCGCCTGACAGCACAGCAGCGTAGTGTATAAGGTGTGGCGCGCAACATGGAGGCGCTCAATACCCCGTCCCGTATAGTTCTCACGCTGCTCGTTGTTAGGCCCAAGTCTGGCAACAGCCGCATCATGAAAGTAGACGATAAGCTCATGAGGTTTATAGCACATCATACAGTCAGCTGAGAGCGATGATTCCGCCCGCGAACACGGCTGAAGACGTACGGCGCCTGGCCATCAGCTTCTCCCTAATCGTCGCTAGGCCTACATTGCTTAGTATCGAAGCCATAGCGGACGGCACTTTGTAAGGGATCAGCGAGGCGTTTAGGTAAAAGGGCCAATCAGTCATGAAACTGCCTCTCAATCCACTGTTCTGTAGTGAAAGAAATAATTATTTTCGACGACGCCCTAGCAGTTGAGCTCACGTACGCGAACACGGGCACCGCAACAGGGGAAGCTGCTATGCGGCTTTAAGCAAAAATTACCATCGCATGCGTCAACATTTCTCAAAAAGCATTTATTTTTTAGATTGCCTTTTCCGGGGCATAGAGTTATTAGTAGAAAAACATATTTTAGCATGATTTTCTGACACAGGCTCAAGGGATATGCCGTACCACTGGCGCGGAAGTTTGCGGAAGGGTCGAAGGGCACAGCCGGCGCGGCGACGGTGTTTGCGGCGGTGGAGACAGTGCTGCCACGGAGGATGGCGACGACCGCACTGAAGGCAGATATGTGGACAAGAACTAAATCGCGCTTCACTACAGTCTGTGTTCTGTTTTCAGAGTACACTCATTCGGAGTCATGCTGGTCTTTGAGCAAGCGTGAACATATAGTAGTCTACCGGCAGCTTACCGCAGCCGGCACAGCAGCAGTCGACACAGGGTACGTCTGTGAGGTCACCAATCGCCTCAGCATGGCGATCGCTCTCGGTGGGAGGAACTTCGCGATGTAAACTTCAATCACTTATTTCAAAATAAAGAATTCGTCTAGGGCGCTCAAATTTCGGAAATAAGTTAGTAAGGTTCAGTATTATCTGCCAGACTACAAAGCTGCAATATATTGAATGACCGTGGCATGACCCCTTTATGAAGAGAAATAAAATTATCACATATTTTTAACAAAACCAGATATCTCTTAAATCGAAGAATGTCCTACTGGACATTTCCCGCCAAAAATATTGTACCCATGAAAAAGGGAGATGTGCGGTAGTCGCTTCAAGTCTGGTCGCATACCTGGTGCCTAAGTAGGGAGTAAGTTTAGCATAATCGGTTAACCGGAGACCGATATGGCCTTAAAAATATTGGACCCGCTAGACTCCGCACCTGCGTTACAAGCTGACAAGGTAAACTCGCCCATTGTTCAAGATAAAATGGATAGTCTCCCCAGACGTTGACCTGGAACTCTGCGGAAATCGATGACAACACGCCAATATTGTTCTTTCAGCGCCTGACTGTGGGCCTGCTCCCTTGGGCAGGACAGCAGTGACTATACTCACCGCGGCAAGCTTGGAACCGGCAGCGCCTAGGAAGGACTTGACAGCCGTGTATATTGAGCAGACAGGCACGTTGATTTTAGAATGCGGCGAGTAGAGCACGTTGTTCTCGATGCACGCCTTCAGCCTTTCTGCGCCTGCGTGCACGGATTGGGCGCGTTACAGCTCGTGGAGGTATCGGCTGCCGGCAGCCGACGACGCGGAAGTGATGCAGCTGTCTGCGAGCAAAATGTCCCATTTGGTTGGCCCGCAAAAGGCTGCTATGCTTCCTTTGCTTGACGGGCTGTTGTCAATGAATGAAGTACTGTGTCACAATGCAGAGCTACATTGTGTCAAAACTCATTGCTGCGGTATTGAGCGCCTGGAATGACGAAATATCTGCAGTGCTGTACTATATACCCTAGGCATCTTAGGTAACTACATGCAGTTGCCAACAGTTTCAGTGACAAGTAGACATGCAATATTCGCCATTGAAAAAAAAAAGACTTTTAGCACACAAACTTCTGGCCATTAGATGTAGCTCTTGCTTATAATCGGAAGCTGGTAAACACGCAAGTTGATATCCATGATTCAGAAGCACTTCGTGTGCACGGCTATCAAACCTTCCACTTGAATCGCAATGGGAGGATAGGGGGTGGTGTAATGCTGTTAGTGAAAGATGCATTTCATTGCGACATTGTTGACTCTTTTTCTCTTATAGCTGATGATTACAAAACGCTAACTTTGAGATGTAATATGACTATTGTTTCTGTGGAATACCGTCCGCCTAAAGGTAGAAATAGTGCTTTTTTTCCGTTTCTTGAAGCATTTCTAAGTAGGGTTAACGAAAACGACTGCAAACTAATTCTCGGCGGAGACTTGAACATTGACCTTCTGCAGTCGTCCCCACAAAATGAAGAATTGTGCTGCACTTTAGAAACTAACGCGTTCACTAATATCATAGAGCAACCTACTCGTATACAGCATGGTACATCCACACTCGTAGACATTTTTATCACAAACACTATAAATGTGCCTATCAGTTCAGGAGTTCTTCAAACACATATTAGTGACAACTTACCTATATATTTAGTGCTTAGTCATAAAAAGATCCAATTAAAAGACGCGAAGCGGAGTGTTAATATATATCGGCAGATAAATGAAAGCACCCTGGAGGTTTTTTATTATTTACTTTCTAAGATATCCTGGGAGAGCGTTCTTTCGAGCACTGATGCGGAGGAAGTTTACAACACCTTCATACACAAATTTATAAACGTCTACAATGATTGCTTTCCCTTCAGAACCCACAAACGGCCACGCAAAGCACGCAAACCCTGGATTACTGCAGAATGTATCAAAACTATAAAGCTGAAAAATATTCTTTATCAAAAGTTTTTGAAATACAGAAACAAAACCGATTTAGATGAATTCAAAAAACACAGAAGCAGAACAAACAGTCCTTTACGGAAAACTAAAAGAGAGTACTTTGAAAACCTTTTCATCCAGGACACGAAGCAAACTCCAGAATTCAGTGGGAAAAAATTAAATACGCTCCTAAACCGCCACCCTGATGCGAATCATAACCCCAACAAGATAACTGTAAATGGTACAACTCTTGCTGGAGACAACTTAGCTGTAGCTTTTAATGATTTTTTCACATCAGTAGGAAATAGCCATCATGACCCCAGCTGTACAGATTTTATGCACCAACGAACAGAAGATAGTGCATTTTTATCTCCAGTAACTGCAGATGAAGTCGTGTCTACAATCATGTCTTTAAACAATTCTACTTGTACTGATATAGATGGCTTACAGATTCGGCCACTTAAGTATGTTACTATTATTATAGCTCCAGTTTTAGAGTATATCATTATTCAAATATTTTCATGCGGTCAATTTCCTCGCCGACTCCAAGTGGCTGAAGTTACTACCATTTTTAATGGTGGTGAGAAATGCAACATGTCTAACTACAGGCCCCTTTCAATACTCCCTGTTTTCTCCAAAGTCGTTGAAAAACTAATACACGTTCGAATGAGCTCATTCCTAACCAAGCATCACATCATGACACAATATCAGTTTGGGTTTACAAAAAAAAAACGATCCACAGAAAGCGCCTTGCTTGCGCAAAAAGAAATCATTCTTAATGCTTTTGAGCGTGAATTTTTATACACTTGGAATATTTGTAGACTATTCAAAAGCATTTGACAAAATAAATTACACCACGCTATTAAAAAAAGATTGGAATATAATGGTTTCAGAGGCTGTTTTCTATCTGTCATTAAGTCCTACCTACAACGCCGCCAACAAAGGGTGCACATAAATAAATCTTGCTCCAGTTTCGAACCATTATTACACGGCGTACCGTAGGGAAGTATTCTCGGGCCGCTGCTTTTCAACCTATCTATTAACGACCTTGTTAACATAGATTTAAATACTTCATTTGTTATTTATGCCGACGATACAAGCCTATTTTTCTCACATCACAGTTTACCCCTGCTTGTTAAAAAAGCGAATGAAGTGCTTGATGTACTAAACACTTGGAGTCAAATTAATTCTTTAACTATAAACGTCTCGAAGCCAAAATCAGTTCTTTTTCGCCCTAAAAATAAGCCAGTTAATTCCAATATTGTCCTTCGACTAGGTCTTACGGTCATAGATTTGGTACCAGTTATATAAACGTTAGGTGTTCTTTTTCAGGAGAATATGCAGTGGAGCGCGCATGCTGACCTTGTTCACTCCAAACTTTCGCCAATAGTAGGTATTCTTGCACGCTTTCGTTATTTTTTGCCAAAGCACATTAAATTGCTCTTATACAACTCCCTTTTCATGTCCACGCTATCGTATGGTTAATTGGTATGGGGAACAACGACCTACACAAACCTGTCCAAAATCTATCGACTACAGAAAAAAACTGTAAGAATAATTTCTAATGAACCTTATGACGCACACACAGAACCTATATTTCATGACCTTAGATTAAAACCATTACCGAACCTGTTCAACGCAATTCTGCTAAAACGTTATCATACTTATCGCATAAATAGTGACCCTTTCCTTGAAACACTTGCAACGCTGACTCCAGTTGAAAAACGTATGGCACACGAAGCAGTCAGATTTGGAAGATTCCCCATACCCGTACCAACTATGGCCGCTAAATGTTTATGTACATGTAACCACAAGCTCTTAATTCCTCTGTTACCACAAGCTCTTAATTCCTCCGTTAACAAGTCCAGCTAATCTATACAACAGTATATGTCCTCAAATCAAAATATTGTTAACACATGCAGTTCTGTACCACCCAATATTAGTCCTATCCTCTAAATGTACTTTGTAATATTGCCACGTGCCTAGCTCCGCGCGACAGCCGACGCTAGGTGCCGACGACGACGAAGCGGTTGTTAGCACGAGCGGCGCGCTGGTGCTGGACTCTGCGATCGGAACTACAAGCCGACTTTATTCTCGGGTCCTCGGCTACGCGTACCTCAACGGCTCCGCAAGAAGCCAAGGGCTACCTGCCAGCCTCTAATCCGCGGGCGCACGACTCCCCGTTTCCGATGGAAATAAAAGTTGTACAACCAACCAACCAATCCCTGTGACTTCAGTCGTGACACTGGTGGAGGTGCCATCGATGATCCCTTCTCCTGCGGACGACCCTACGCGGCCGCCTCTCGTGACCACTCCTGTTCATCGTACCAGAAGACGGCTCCGAGGCTTGCCCCCCGAGGCCTTCCCTCTTGACAAAGAGACCCAGAGACCCTAGCTGTGGCAACGACACCGCCCGCCCGTACCATGACTGTCCCTTAAACCCCTTCGTCCTGTCTCATCCTCCAGACCCCACGTACCCCTTAACCATTTCACGGTGAGCAGTTTGAAGACGCCGAAGACTGGCTAGCTCACTATGAAAGGGTCGCGACGCTTAACGGCTGGGACGACGCTGCGAAAATGCGGAACGTCTCCTTCAGCCTTGAAGACGCTGCTCGGACATGGTTCGAGAACCGCGAGGCCCCATTCTCTACGTGGCCGGCCTTCCGAAGCCAGCTCCTCGGTACGTGCGCCAACAGTGACCGCCGAGAGAATGCCGAGCGTGCCCTGACCTCTCGAGTTCAGCGTCCGAACGAAGGGGTCGCAATGTACGTTGAAGACGTCATTCGCCTTTGCCATCGCGCCGACCCGTCCATGAGTGAGGAGAAGGTGCGGCACCTGATGCACGGCGTCAAAGACCAGCTTTTTTCCGGCCTCGTGCGGAACCCGCCCACCACCGTCGCGGCGTTTCTGGCTGAAGCTGTGGTCATGGAGAAACTGCTACAGCAGCGATGCAGCCAGTACGCTCGGCCGCTGAATTCCATCTCCACACTACCGCCATCTGACCGAACCGACTACAATCCCGGGGCAGATATAAGCTCCCTTCGCGACCTTATTCGCACCGTGGTTCGCGAGGAGCTCCAGCAGCTTCATGGATCATTTACACCTGGCGTGGCTTCCCTGGCCAGCATCATACGTGAGGAGGTCCAGAACGTACTCATCCCACCGACAAGTACAGTCGTTCCACCACCACCCTCGGGCCTCACCCAGCGGATGGCGTATGCTGATGTCACACGCCGCCCAGCCCTGCTAACTACCCCTTCGCCTTACACGCCACCTCAGGTCGCTGTGCACGCTGCGCAACCGCTGCCCCTTTAGGCAGATCGGCGCCAGGCGCCCCGGAAGACTGATCTCTGGCGCGCTCCAGATAACCGCCCTCTCTGCTACCACTGTGGCGAGGCAGGTCACCTCTACCGACAGTGCCCTTATCATCAGATGGGCCTTAGAGGATTTTTCCCCGACAGCCCTCGTCCACGGCCTGGTCAGTGACCTCAGGACATCGCCGAGTACGTCACCCGCCAGCGTAGTCTGCCACTTTCTCCTCGTCGCGAGTCGCGCTCGCCTTCGCCTCGTCGCTCTTCGCCCTCTGGGCCACAGTATACCGCTGGACGCTATGGTTCCTCGAGCCCTCATCGGGAAAACTAGCTCCGGCGACCTTTGAGGGCGAGGCCGCCGCACACCGATTCGCCGTAAAGCTTCCACCGCCGCACCACTCGATTCGCCCCGACGTCGAATGCCGAATTTCTGTCCAGTTTTCGCCGCACAGACCAGATCGCCCCGACGTCGTCCGCATCGCTGACTAGTTATCACCGCCGTGTCGCTTAAATCGCCCGACGCAGACCACACAACTGCCGCCCAGCTTCCGCCGCCGCACCGCTTGCTTCACTCCGACCTGCCGTCGACATTGAATTGTCCCGACGCCGACCACCCAACTGCCGTCCAGCTTCCGCCGCCACACCGCTCACTTCACTCCGAACCGACGTCGACAGGTCCTGGTCTTGGCCAGGTCTCCCTAGACATCCCTGTTATTTTCGACACGAAGGAGGTCAGCGCTTTAGTTGATACGGGAGCCGATTATTCTATCCTTAGCGGGCGGCTTACAAGGACACTGAAAATGGTGATGACACCATGGAACGGACCAGACATACGGACGGCAGGCGGACATGTGGTTGCACCACTGGGTATACGTACAGCCCGGGTTACGGTGTGAGGCTGCACATTTGTTGCGACTTTTCTTGTTCTACGCGAATGCTCTCGTGATGTTATTCTTGGCATCGACTTCCTTCGTGAGCACGGTGCCACTATGGATCTACCGAACCGCTTGGTGACATTTTCCGCGAAACTGGCCACTGAAAAACATGAGTACCGCGGGTCCCACTCCACGCTGCGAGTCGCCGATGATAGCCTCACAGTGCCACCACGCGCCAGCATCCTCGCCAGAGTTACTTGTCACAAGCCACATCACGGCCTCCGGGTTGTTGAGCCTAATGTCTCCCTCTCACTCGCCTTGGGAGTTTCTGTGGCAAGAAGTCTTTGTTTCCTTCGTGGAAGAGAGACGGAGGCGCTTGTCACCAATTTCTCCAATGAACATCGACATCTGTTCCCTGGCACTGTCATTGCTTACGTCGACAATCTGCACGAAGTCGCCGAATGTTTTGCTTCAGAGGAAGCTACGCCTAGCACTGAACCGGATGATGCCGTACACGCTGTCGACATCAATTCTAGCCTTTCCTCCGTTGAAAAGAGGCAACTCCAAGATCTATTGCTGGAGTTTCGTGCGTGCTTCACGTCTTCATCTAGAGTGCAGCAAACGTCGGTCATTAAACACCGGATTATCACGCATGAAGGCACTCGACCCATCCATCAGCAGCCCTATCGTGTGTCTCCTCGGGAGAGAGACGCTATCCAACAGCAAGTCAAGGAGATGCTCGCCGATGGCGTAATTCAACCTTCAAGCAGCCCATGGTCGTCGCCTGTAGTCCTCGTCAAAAAGAAAGACGGACTATCGGAAACTTAACTAAGTTTGACTATCGAAAACTTAACAGTATAACAAAGAAGGACGTCTATCCGCTGCCACGGATTGACGACTCTCTCGACCGACTTCACCGAGCCAAGTACTTTTCCTCCATTGACCTCAGGAGTGGTTATTGGCGAATTGAAGTTGATGAGAGGGACCGTGAAAAAACTGCCTTCGTAACACAAGATGGGCTCTATGAATTCCGCGTCCTCCCATTCGGGCTTTGCTGTGCTCCTGCCACCTTCCAGCGGGTGATGGACACTGTGCTCACAGGTCTTAAGTGGCAGACATGCCTTGTTTATCTCGACGACGTGATAATTTTTTCACCGACGTTCACGGAACACCTGCGCCGCTTGAGAACTATTCTCGAAGCTGTCCGGTCTGCCAACCTTTCTCTCAAGCCTCAAAAGTGCCACTTCGGGTTCAACAAATTGAAGTTTCTTTGGAACATCGTGAGTGCTGATGGCATCCGAGCTAACCCTGAAAAACTTGCTGCCGTTGCTGCATTTCCCGTCCCCGCCCACAAAAAAGCAGTCCGACGGTTTTTGGGGCTGTGCTCCTATTATCGTCGCTTTATCAAAAACTTTGCACAGATGGCCAGCCCTCTGACTCTCCTGACTCGAGATGACGCATCATTTTCCTGGGGCGCCGAGCAGCAGATGGCTTTCGACGAGTTACGACGCCGGCTCCAGTCACCCCGATCCTGACACATTTCGATGATGCCGACACAGAGTTACACACGGATGCGAGCAACGTCGGCCTTGGTGCCGTTCTAGGTCAGCACCAAGACGGGGTCGAGAAAGTAATTGCCTACGCCAGCCGTGCACTTTCCCATGCTGAGTGTAACTATACCACCACTGAAAAAGAATGTTTGGCGGTAGTATGGGCCGCTGCCAAGTTCCGCCCGTACCTTTATGGCCGACCGTTTCGTGTCATCACTGACCATTACTCGTTGTGTTGGCTGAAAACCTTAAAGGATCCTTGTGGCCGCTTTGCACGTTGGGCATTGCGCCTTCAGGAGTTCGATTTCGATGTTATTTATAAGTCTGGCCGGAAGCACACCGATGCTGATAGCCTGTGCCGCGCGCCCGTCGGCCCTCCTTCGTCAGATGCCATCGACGACGATAGCTTCCTCGGAGCAGTCACTACGTCTGATCTCGCCTCCAAACAGCGTGCCGACGACGAGCTGCGACTGATTATTGACCATCTTGAAGGTGGGAATCCTACAATACCCCGGTATCTTGCTCGGGGGTTGTCGTCGTATTGCCTCTGCAATGGGGTGCTTTATAAGAAGAATTCTACGTCGAGTGCAAAAACATACCTGCTAGTCATACCGGCTGATCTAAGGCATGATATTCTCCTGGCCTGCCACGACGAACCAACTTAGGGCGTCTTGGCTTTACACGCACCCTAAACCGGGTCCGGCAGAACTATTACTGGCCACATCTTTCTCCGAGCGTTAGACGTTACGTACAGACTTGTCGACAATGCCAGCAGCGAAAAAAACCCACGCTCAAGCCATCCGGTATGTTACAATCTATTGAACCACCCCTCACACCCTTCGAGCAAGTGGGCATGGACCTTTTAGGCCCATTTCCTTTATCCTCGAACGGACACAAGTGGATCGTAGTCGCCACAGACTACTTAACACGTTACGCTGAATCGAAGGCCTTTGCCCGAGGCACTGCTGGCGAAGTTGCTCGATTCTTTATGAACGACATTGTGCTCAGACACGGTGCACCGTCGACCATCATTACTGACCGAGGAAAGGCGTTTACAGCTCGGCTACTGCGGGACACCTTAACTCTCAGCCATACCGAGCATCGCACAACAATAGCGTATCACCCTCAGACAAATGGATTAACGGAACGACTAAACAAAACTTTGGCGGACATGATCTCAATGTACATCAACGTCGAATATAAAATGTGGGACGAGATCCTGCCGTATGTCACCTTCGCCTACAATACGGCGCCGCAGGAAACCACGAAGTTCACGCCGTTCCGTCTCGTACATGGCAGAGAGGCCCGCACGATGTTAGACGCGATGCTTCCGTGCGGGGAAGAAGCGGTAGAACCCGAGGCCGCCCATTTCGCAGAACAGGCCGAGCAAGCCCGTCAGCTGGCCCGCTTGCACATCAGGGAGCAGCATGCCACCGATGCTCGACACTATAACCTTCGGCACAGGGAAGTCCACTACGAACCAGGGGACCAAGTGTGGGTGTGGACCCCCGTGCGCCACAAAGGCTTGAGCGAGAAACTACTCCACCGCTATTTCGGACCCTATAAAGTCCTGCGCCGCTTAAACAGCGTTAATTACGAAGTCATTCCAGATGGAACTGTGACCGTCAGTGTTCGACGCCAGCGGCCTGAAATTGTGCATGTGGTGCGCTTAAAGCCGTACTTTTCGCGTGACTGAGCGCTTCCTGCAAGTGAAACCTTGCATTATTGTACAGTTCACCTCACGCCTAATTTTTTTTTTCTCCTCTCACCTCTTCATCGGGACGATGTTTTCTTTCAGGGGGGGGGGGGGGGGATAATGCCACGTGCCTAGCGCCGCGCGACAGCCGTGTTTGGTGCCGACGACGACGAAGCGGTTGTTGGCACGAGCGGCGCGCTGGTGCTGGACTCTGCGATCGGAACTACAAGCCGACCTTATTCTCGGGTCCTCGGCTACGTGTACCTTCACGGCTCCCTGTGACTTCAGTCGTGACAATATATAAAGCCGTCGTTATGTTTATAATGGCTTTTTCTTGTTCGTTGCGTTTTGTCCGCTGCTGTATTGCACTGTAAGCGGGGTGCTTGCCTTTGTCAAGCCATTGCAGGCTTTTTCTAGCACCCTGCAGCATCACGAGTATTGTATAATCAGTGTTGATGCTAAATAAAATTATTTGTATTTGTATTTGTAATACCGGCGTTAAAATAGAAGCCTGAATGCGGTATCTACAATTGTAGTCAAAAACTGAAAGCGCATCTGGACGCCATATGACAATTTTCAATGACCAGTTAACGATGTGGCCATGAAGTGGACTGTGAAAGTGGCCTACGAAACGCTTCACGTATTAAAAATGGAAGTAAAATATGAATATAATTGCATGAGCTTCAGTGAGACAGTGCAACAGAGTAAAAAAAACGCACCTTTGAATCGTCATCGAACAAGCTGAAATGCCACACGAGAGAGGGAGGGATGCTCGAGAGAGGGAAGACGAAGAAGGCCGGGGTCACTAGCGTGGCTAAGGCCAGGTAAAACGTCGGTAATCCAGTCTGGCCGCATGAGGGTGCCACAAGCGTGATTAATATGCGGCATTACTCCCCCTTTTGAAAGGCGCCGTCCTCGGCGCTAACCGTTGGCGATCCGAGCAACAAGGAACATCGGTAATATGGGGTGGCTGGGGCGAACGAGCAGCTAACGAGCATGATAGGGCTTCATTCGTGCAATGTGAACCACTTCGGACAATGGCCGTCGAGAGGAATGGACAGTTCCTTGGGGAAGAACTTCATAGTTCACCTCACTGAGTTGGCGGACTACCTCATAGGGGCCAAAGTATCGCCGAAGCAGCTTTTCACACCGCCGTCTTACACGGATTGGGCTCTATACTCAAACTCGTTCTCCGGGCTCGTAACTAATATTTCTGTGGCGTAGGTTATCCGGTGAGCGACGCTTTCTTGCTGGCGCCGGATACGCTGTCGAGCAAGTTGGCGGGCGGCCTCGGCATGCAGAACGAATTCATCAGCACCCGTGACTGCGGGATTAACACTATCAGGAAGCAGCATTGCGTCCAGCATAGTCATGGCTTCGCTGCCGTGGACTAAACGAAACGGAGTGAAGTGCGTCGTTTCTTGTGGCGCAGTATTATATGCGAAGGTGACATAAGGAGGTATTTCGTCCCAGTTTTAATGGTCCTCGTCGACATACATTGAAATCCTATCGGCGAATGTCTTATTCAGCCGTTCGGTGAGTCCATTTGTTTGCGGGTGATAAGCGGTTGTTCTTCGGTGGCTTGTGCCACTGAGTCGCATATCCTCCTGCGTAAGCGCCGAGGTGAAAGCCGTTTCCCTGTCAGTTATAATGACTGCGGGTGTACCGTGACAATGTACAGTTCTCTGCATAAAAAAGGCCGCAATTTCAGCAGCGGTTCCGCAGGGAAGAGCTTTCGTTTCACAGTATCGGCTGAGATAGTCGGTGGCGACCACAATATACCGATTACCGAGCGAGGACTCCGGAAACGGGCCGACCAAATCCATGCCGACTTGTAACGGGATATATGGCAGATCAATAGGTTGTAGCTATCCGGCCAGCTTAGTCGGCTGCGTCTTTCGACGTTGGCACTCCCGGCAAGTTTTGACGTAGCGCTTGACCACCGCAGTGAGCTTAGGCCAATAATACTTCTGGCGTATGCATGCCAACGTTCGGGAAAAACCCAGGGGACCAGCAGAAGGGTCGTCGTGGGACGCCTGCCGGACTTCGTCGCGAATAGCCTTAGGTATGAAGAGAAGGTAATTAGCTTTCGTCGACCCGTAGTTCTTCTTGTACAGGATCCCGTCTCGTAAACAGAGCTATGACAATCCGCACGAGAAGATTCGCGGCGGAGTCGGATTATTCCCTTCTGATACGCAATGAGATACCGTAGTTCAAGGCGGTCTCTTTTTGTTGAGCCGAAGTGCCCGTGGAGATAGTGCCATGGAAAACAGAATCGTCGTCGAATTCAGTGCTGTTATGCCGAAGAGGCGCGCGGGACAAACAGTGTGTCGTACTTTGCTTCTTGCCCGATTTATAGACGATGGTAACATCAAATTCTTGAAGTCGAAGGCTCCAGCGTACTAGCCTTAAGGCTCGCCAACCAACAGAGTGAGGTGATCGCTCACTACTCGAAAAGGCCGGCCATACAAGTAGGGGCGAAATTTTGTCGCTGCCCACACAATAGCAAGACATTCCTTTTCGGTAATGGAGCAGTTCATCTCGGACAGGGATAAGGTGCGGCTTGCATATACGATTACGCGTTACACACCATCCTGCCATTGCATAAGGACCGCTCCAAGGCAGGCGTTACTTGCGTCTGTGTTCAGTTCTGTGTCGGGTTGCTCGTCGAAGTGGCCAAGTATAGGTGCCCTTTGTAGATGAGTTCGTAGTTTCTCAAATGACCGTTGTAGCTCTTGACCCCAGCAGAATGGTTCGTTCTTTTTTGTGAGGCGAGTTAGTGGCTCAGCTATCAGCGAGTTCTTCACAAAACGCCGATAGTAGTCACAAAGACCCAGAAAATGACGCACGCTTCGCTTGTCGGTTGCAATGGGGAAAGCAGCTACGGCGGCTGTCTTGTCGTGGTCTGGGCTAGCGCCCTTGGGACTCCCAATGTGGCCCAGAAACTTCAGTTCTTGGAAAGTTATTTTTTGGCTTAAGGGACACACCGGCTGAACAAATGTCTTCGAAAACATCGCGCAGGCGTCTCAAGTGTTCTTCTTAGGTGTCGGAAAAAATAACAACGTCATCCAGGTACACCAGGCAAGACTGCCGTTTCAGGTCAGAAAGCACAGTATCCATCATCCGCTGGAAGGTCGCAGGAGCCGAGCATAGGCCGAAAGGGAGCACCCTGAATTCGTACAAACTGTCCGGGGTAATAAAGGCGGTCTTCCCCCGGTCGCGTTCGTCCACCTCTATCTGCCAATAACCACTGCGTAAATCGAGTGATGAGAAATATTTGGCGTGGCGCAGACGGTCTAAGGTGTCATCAATGCGCGGTAGAGAATAAACGTCTTTTTTGGTAACCTTGTGTAAACGGCGGTAATCAATGCAGAACCGTAGGTCCCATCTTTCTTCACTACGAGGACAACAAGCGACGGCCATGGGCTCATCGACGGCTGGATCATGTTGTCCTGGAGTATTTCCTGGACTTGCGGCGAATTGCATCCCGCTCCTTTGAAGAGACTTGATAAGGTGACTGACATAATGGTCTCTGGTTGTCGTCGATTATAATTCGATGCTTTGTGAGCGGTGTCTGTGTAACCCTGGAAGTCGTTGCAAAACAATCCCGGAAAGATTGATAATGGTTTCTATGCAGCGTTTTTATTAGGCAGGAGATCCGGGTTGACGTCGGTTTTACCTGGAGTAGGCGACGTTTCTAATGAGTTTATGCTTTCGGACAACGCGTACTGCCCTGCGCATTCCGGGAGTTCTTCAAAATACGCAATCGTTGTTTTGCTCGCCAAACATTGCGGTTCGCAGCCGAAGTTCGTCACCAAAACCTTGGTCCGCCTGTCCTTCAGTTGAATAATTCCTCGAGCTACAGAGACTTGCCAACCCAGAAGCAGTGACATGTTGGCTTCGGCGATGCCACAAGTTCAGGTGTTGCTATCACACTCTACAGTCACAAACTTGCTGGATCTTGACGGTATCACAACGTGATCGTCACAGACTCGCAGCTTCGGTATGTGTTGCTGGGGTTCGGCGTCAAGAATGCGGTGGGTGGCAAACGACACGATTAGGTCCCTAAAGTCGATCACAGCGCCATACTCACGGAGGAAATCTAAACAGAGTATCAGGTCTTTGGAGCCCTTGGTGAGCATATCGAAGCAGCCGGGGAAAGTTACGCCTCGGATCTGTATTCGCGAGGTACAGACACCAATCGGTGTCACAACATGGCCGCCAGCTGTCGGGATCTGCGGCCCAGTCCAAGGCGTCAAAACCTTTCTGAGGGTCATGGCTAGCCGGCTGCTCATTACCGAAAAATCAGCGCCAGTATCCATGAGTGCATTCACGTTACGGTTGTCGGCGGTTACTGTGATTTCGGCGGAAACCAAAGTTTCGCAGCTAGTCGGGTCGAGTCGCCGTCGGTCAGCACGTTGAGGTAAATCATCGGGTGGAGGCTCTTGACTCTGTACAGCTGCTGCAGCTGCTGCGGCGGTTGGGGGAAGAGAACCTTCTTGGAGACGGGGATCGGGACTGGCGTCGTTGTGCAGTCGGGGTCTGCACGTTAGTGGCCAAGTATTGCTCGATATCCTGTGGGCGCTCACCGTAGCGCGGCCGAGGTGCGTCGGGAGAAAAACCCTGAGACCCATCTGGCGGTAGGGGCCGTCGCGCCGAACGTGGCCGGGTTCCCAGCAGTGGTAGCACAATGCCAGGTTATTTCGCGTTCGCAACACATGTGTCTTACGGATGGCGGGCCTGAATTTCTGCTGTTGGACGGGCACAGCTGGGACTTGGTACTGAACAGGAGGTAAAGTAGCAACAGGAGGAATGGCTTGTGGCACAGGCGCAGGTTTTCGTAATACCTCGCTGTAAGTCATTATATGGGGCTTTGGTTGCGGTGCTACTGGAGGTGACTGCACCTCTCAGCAGGTCTCATCCCGTACCACGTCCGCTACTGCAGCGACGCCTGCCTGGGGAGCTTCGAAGCGTAGTTTCTAGAGCTCTTCACGCATAATATGCCGCACGAACTCTCGAAGTTCCTCAGCGGGCAGCGACGTAGGGGGCTAGTGATGGGCGGTTGCTACAGAAGCAAGCCGGCCATACTGCGCGCTCCACTTTTTCAAGGAGCGCTCCATACCCGTTGCCTCTTTCGTAAATTCCGCCACAGTTGTCGGAGGGTTGTAAACAAGTTCGGCAAACAACTGCTCCTTTACACCCCGCAGTAGGTGGCGCACATTCTTGGCCTCGGGCATAGCTGGATCAGCCCGATGGAAGAGTCGCATCATGTCTTCAATAAAATGACAACACTTTCATTTGGCTGCTGCGATCTTGAGTGCAGCGCGAGTTCGGCTCTCTCTTTCCTCTCGTCTGTACGAAATGTCACCAACAACGTTCGGCGAAATGCTTCCCAGGTAGTAAAAGAAGGTTCGTGAGTTTCGTACCACGTTTTGGCCGAATCCAGCAATGCGACGTAGACGTTTTGTAGCTTGCGGTCACCGTCCCACTGGTTGAAGCCCGCCACAAGGTCGAAACTGGCCAACCAGTCTTCAACGTCCTCGAACCTATCACCATGGAACGAAGGTTGTGACCGAGGTGTGTGTAGGATAAACGGCGGCACCACTGCAGCCTGCTGAGGAGGATGACTACCCGATTTAGACGTCTTGGCTCTTGGAGGTGTTCTCATGCCCCTGAACTCAGGCTGTAGGCCTCGCAGGCGACGACTAGCCTTGTGGACAGGTGTTTATTTATTTTTTATTTAAAATACCCTCAAGGTACGTTACAGAGGGGAGGGGCGCATACAGGATATATATATATATATATATATAACAGAAGGTTAATACAATAAGCGTACAAATCTCTGAAAAACAAAGCACATAAAAAAGAACAACGAGGTACATGGGTAATTTAGGAAGACGGCATAGGTGTAAAAAAATAACAAAATATAAAAATAGAATAAGCAATACTGTATACAATGAAGATAAGCAAATAACCATACAATACGTTTTAATACTAGGCAAGAAAGTTTGTAGCGCGGATTTAAATTTTTCTTCTTCAGTTATACTTGTTAGGGATGCAGACAGGTTATTCCAACCATTACAGGTGAGGGGAAGAAACAAGTTAGAATAGGCAACTGTGTTTGAGTGTGGAATGTTTACCTTTTGACTGTGGTTACGGCGAAATAAAATGTAGGATGGTGGGTGAACCCATAAGGAGTGCAATGTTGAGTTATAGTAGTATAGTGGGTGGAACAGCGCGAAAAGACGAAACGCACAAGAAGAGACGCACAACGGACTAGCGCTGACTCGCAACTAAGTCAGCGCTAGTTTGTTTCGCGTCTCTTCTTGCGTGTTTCGTCTTTTCGCGCTGTTCCACCCACTATGCAATTGTACTCGCCCAACTTCCATCCTACTTATAGTAGTATATTTTATGAAAAAGTGAGAGGCAGGATAGTTTTCTACAAGTCGATAACAGCAGGAGATGTAAGTATGCTTTCATATTAGTAACGCTGGCTATCCTTTCATAGTTATTTAAGATGAACCGAGCTGAGCGATTTTCTACTGCCTCAACGGAGTGTATGAGTGCTGCTTGACCGGGGTCAAGCAACACTCAACTAGAAGAAAACTAGAAGGCCTTTCAGGTATGATCTGGATGAAATTCCCTCAGAGTATGCTGTGCAAATGAGGAATCGATTTCAAGAATTAGATCTAGAAGACAGAGAGCCTGAAGAGATATGGAGTGATATTCGTGATATAATACAAGAATTAGTTGCTACTCAGGTAGTTCCAAAGCAAAAGGAATGCAAGAAAGCAAACTGGTTATCTGAAGAGGCGTCGCAAATAGTTGAGGAAAGGAGGATGGCAAATGTTATGGGAGAAAGAAAAAGATACAAGGTTCTCAATGCGGATTTTCAGAAAATGGCAAGAAGAGACAAGAATGCCTTCCTGAACAAACAGTGCCAAGCAGTTGAGGACAACAGCCAATTGAGGAACACAAGAGCTCTGTATAAGACAATGAAATATATAAAAAAAAAGCTTCTGTGCTAAGCTGGGCGTGATAAAGGACAAACGAGGCAGGGACCTCACTGAAGCCTCAGAGATAAAGAGCAGGTGGCAGGAATACACAAGAACTGTACAAGAAGGACCCGGATGTGCAAACCCAATATAAGACGGTTGTGATTACTGATCTCGAACCGGGCATCCTGAAGAGTGAAGTGGAATGGGCCTGAGCAAGCCTTGCTAAGAACAAAGCTAGCGGAATTGATCGCATTCCAGCTGAGTTGCTTCAAAACCTCAACCATGACGACGCTGTTAACGTTCTGTATACATTATGTCAGCAAATATGGACAACCCTTCAGTGGCCACAGGAGTGGAGGAGGTCAGTTTACATCACCATTACAAAGAAAGGCAGTGCCAAAGATTGTTCCAACTACAGCATGATCGCGCTTATTTCGCATGCTAGCAAGGTGCTGTTGAAAATCCTCCAAGATAGACTGCAGCAGTATATGGATCGGGAGCTTACGGACGTACAAGCTGGGTTTCGCAAGGACAGAGGAACTAGAGACCAGACTGCCAACCTTCGCAGGATCATGGAAAAAGCAAGAGAGTTCCAGTAACCCATCTACTTCTGTTTTGTGGATTATGCGAAAGCGTTTGACTGCGTAGATCACAGCAGATTGTGGCAAGCTCTCCAAGGGATGGGAGTTCCAATTCACCTCATCTGTCTCCTCAGAAACCTGTATGAAGGGCAAGAGGCCACACTCAGAACTGGGCATGGTCTTACTGATTGGTTTCCGATTGAGAAAGGAGTGATACAAGGTTCCATACTGTCGCCCTGCCTATTTAACCTACATGCTGAGTGCATCATGACGAAGGCCGGTAAGGAAGAGTCTTCAGCTGAAGTGAAGATTGCCGGGAAGCGTATCATCATCATCATCATCATCATCATCATCAGCCTGATTATACCCACTGCAGGGCGAAGGCCTCTCCCATATTTCTCCACTTAACCCGGTTCTGTGCTAGCTGCATCCACTTGACCCCTGCGAACTTCTTAATCTCATCCGCCCACCTAACTTTCTGCCACCCCTTGCTACGCTTTCCTTCCCTTGGAATCCAGTTTGTTACCCTCAGCGACCATCGGTCACCCTCTCTTCGCACTACATGTCCTGCCCATGTCCATTTCTTAATTTCTACTAGAATGTCGGTAACTTGAGTTATTTCTCTGACCACCTCTGCACGCTTCCTATCTCTTAATGTTACCTCTACCATTTTTCGTTCCATAGCCCTCTGGGCTGTCCTCAACTTAGAACTCTCTTGGTTAGCCTCCACGTTTCAGCCCCATAGGTGAGTACAGGCGAGATGCAACTGTTGTATATTTTCCTCTTGAGCGATAGCGGTAAGCTGCTAGTCATAATCTGCGAGTGCTTGCCAAATGCACTCCATCCCAATCTCATTCTTATTTCCTTTTCGTGGTCCAGATCTGCGGTTACTACCTGTCCTAAGTAGACATATTCGCCTACTACTTCCAGTATTTCGCTACCTAATGTAAACTGCTGTTCCTTCCCGAGGCTGTTGAACATTGCCTTAGTCTTCTGCATATTGATTTTCAAGCCTACCTTTCTACTTTTCCTGTCTAGGTCGTCAATCATTATTTGCAGTTCATCCCCTGAGTTGCTTAGCAAGGCAATGTCATCAGCAAATCGCAGATTACTGAGGTATTCTCCATCTACCTTTTATCCCTAACTGCTCCCATTCCAAGTCTCTGAATACTTCCTCTAAACAAGCTGTGTATAGTACTGGGGAGATTGTCTCTTGCCTAACACCTTTCTTTAAGGGAATTTTGTTGCTTTCGTTATGCAGAACTATGGCTGCTGTGCAGCCACTATATATATCTTCCAGCACTTTCACGTATGGCTCGTCTACCCCCTGATTGCGCAATGCCTGCATCACCGCCGAGGTTTCAACTGAGTCAAATGCTTTTTCGTAGTCAATGAATGCTATGTATAAGGGTTGGTTATATTCCGAGCATTTTTCTATCACCTGATTGATGGTATGGATATGATCGATAGTAGAGTACCATTTCCGAAACCCTGCTTGATCCTTTGCTTGATTGCAGTCTAAGGTTGTCCTGATTCTATTAGCGATTACGTTAGTAAATACCTTATACGCAACAGACAGTAAGCTGATTGGTCTGTAATTTTTAAGGTCCTTAGAGTCCCCTTTCTTGTGAATGAGTCTATTGTTTGCATTCTTCCATGGTTCCGGTACCGTCGATGACACCAGGCACTGCGTATACAGGGTGGCCAGTTTTTCTAGCACGATATCCCCCCCGTCCTTCAGCAAATCTGTAGTTATCTGATCCTCTCCAGCCGATTTCCCCCTTTTCATAGTTTCTAGTGCTTTCTTGACCTCGTCCTTCGTCACTGGTGGAACGTCTGACTGTTTTTCCCTACCGTCAATGTCATTGCGGTTCTGACTACTTTGGCTACTGTAGAGATTTGTATAGAACTCCTCGGCTACTTTGACTATCTTTTCCATATTAGTGATGACGTTGCCCGCCTTGTCCCTTATCACATACATCTTGTTTTTGCCTATGCCCAATTTCTTCTTTACCGCTTTCAGGCTTCCCCCGTTCTTTACAGCATGCTCAATTTTCTCCATGTTATACTTCCTTATATCGGCCAGCTTGCGCTTATTGATTAGCTTTGATATCTCGGCCAATTCGATCTGGTCTGTTGGATTGGAAGCGTATCAACAACCTTAGATATGCGGTGATACGACTTTAATGGCAGAAAGTGAAGTGGAACTCAAGAGACTTCTGATGTGCGTACAAGAAGAGAGTGAGAAGTTCGGGCTTAAACTGAACATTAAAAAGTCAAAGATCATGGCATCTTGCCCTATCAAGTCCTGGAGCATCAAGGTACGAGAAGTGGAAGCTGTGACAGATTTTCTCTTCTTGGGCTCCAAGATTACCCCGGAAGGAGACTGCAGCCATGAAATTAGGAGACGCCTGCTTCTGGGAAAGAGAGCCATGGCTAAATTGACCGCCTAGTAAAGAAGAGAGACACTATTCTGTCAACCAAGGTCCGTATAACTCGTGCTATGGTCTTTCCATTTGTGATGTATGGATGCGAGAGTAGGACTGTGAAGAAGGCTGACCGCCGAAGAATTGACGCACTTGAATATTGGTGCTGGCGGAGACTCTTGAGAGTTCCTTGGACGGCCAAAAGGTCAAATCAATTGCTGTTGTCGACCATAAACCCTGACTGCTCATTGAGGGGTAATTCTAAAGTTAAAGCTCAGCTACTTTGGTCATCTGATGAGAAGAGAGGAGGTGCTGAAGAAAGATTTGATGTTGGGAAATGTTGAGAGTCACCGGAGAAGGGGTAGGCAGCGAACGCGATGGTTAGATGTCTTCCTCGCTACTGCAGGCCCCGAATAAACGTTTTACCAATCCAATGGCTTCCTCGAGGCGCTGCAGGTGACGTTATGTGACGTTAGGAAGATAGTGACAGACCGTAAAGCGTGGCGTGATACGGTCCACAGGGTCGCGAAGAGTCGGACATGACTGAACGACTGAACTGAACTGAAGTGTTGTATCCACGTGCTCGGAACTGGCTTCAAAGGTGCCTTCGAAGTCAGCGTACATGGAACGATACCCGGCGGCTCCACCAAATGTCCCCGTCAAACAGCCAGAAGGTTAGAAGGTGGGTTTATTCACAGTTACGCGGCACTGGGACGCGGCAAGGCTGGAGAAAGCTCGAGAGAGGGAAGACGAAGAAGGCCGGGGTCACTAGCGTGGCTAAGACCAGCTAAAACGTCGGTAATCAAGTCCGGCCGCATGAAGGCGCCACAAGAGTGATTAGTAATGCGGCAGTATACTCTACCAGTATACCCTAAATAATTCTAAATGCTTCAATATTTTTGCTTCATAGTATTTTTTGCCTGAGCCAGCACCTTGATTTCCGTGAACCTGGCCACACAACGTTTACCCTTTGGGTCCTGCTGAGTACCATCCTTTCTAGAACGAGAACAGTGGGTTACTAAGTTCCGTGGAGCGGACAATATCGCACATGCATTCCTGCACTCTCCTAACCTCTGCTCATATTTCTGCGTCATTGCAGTGGTGTATGCTATACTACTTTCCTGTGGGAAGACTGACGTCGGGCAGACTGGCCGCTGTTTAATGAGCGACTCAGGAAGAGTGCGCTAATTGTTAAGGACAAAGATGACAAAGTCGTTCATCTCAAGTATCACTCTTTCTTGAAAATATGCTTCGCGATTTAATAAGACGTGCATTCTTGGCAGAAGAATAATTAACACGCCTGGTCAGCACCAGAAACATTTCGTATAAAGAAAAAAATTGAATATTGCATTACCGCCATTCCATTTCTCTGTACGAGTCCGAACATAAGTTATTGTTATCGTGACGTTGTTAATTAGGACTAGATGACATGTAGTGTTCTTGTCTCCTTGCACAACGAGGGCCTGATGTCTGTCTATACGCTGTTGCTAAGAGTATAGAGTAGTTGTTAGTAGTAGCGATTGTCCTTGTCTTGCCCCCGTGGATCGTCCACTGCTTGCACCTTAAGAAAATTATGAACGAACTTGGCTCAACCGAGATGTTTTTGAGATCATCTGCCGATAGGAGCCTGCTAGAAGATTAGGGTTGTTAGAAGCCAGGTTTCACAGCGGCGTTTCGGCTTCGCTTTAGTTATTGGTTTCGCAAATGCGGTGCCGCCGAAATAATGCCTAAGCTCACCGCGCTGGTACCTTCACGACATGGCTGTAGGTACTTGCGGTAACCTCTGCCTGAGCTTTAGGCATCGTGTTTGAAGCATGCACTAGCTGGTCGTTTTATTTACATTTTTGTCTCACCGTACGGTGACTGAACGCTTTAGGCAATCAGGCGGTGACTGAAGTAGCATCCACTATTCATAGCGTTTTACCCACTTCAAAGCTTGCCTGTACCGCTTAGACCTTTTGATGAAACTAACTTCGGCCGTTCGTTGTGCCGTTGAGATCGGTTAATGAGCCGTAGAACGTTCTTGTACGGGATGAATCGCGTTCAGTGTGCCCTCTCCTCGTGATTCGAGGAGCACAGTCTTCCCCGTTCATAATCTGTACATAATCGAGAAACGCAATAGGCTCCGAAAGCATCACGAGGCGTTGCTACTGGATATTATGAATGGATCTTAGTAGCGTCCCCTTTGAAACGGGGCGGTGATAGTCATTAACATGCTTAACGTCTCTTTGTTTTTAGATATAACCCGCCACATTTAACGACTTTTATTTTAGAGCTGGGTTATCTTTTAAAGGGACAGAACACTGGAATTTAGGTCTTGATTGTTTAGCCGCAGTGGAAAGATTTATGTCTAAAATGTTGGATTCCATAACGGTTTTGATAGGAACGCTGTAGATAGGTTTTACCGGAAATGTTTTGATCAATGCGTAAGCCCGTTTTTATGTCGTCCGATGCTGGAAACCATGAGCAGCGTCCGCGATGACGACTGGTGGTCGACAAAAAAGACGTACCGAAAACAAATATAACTTTCAGTCGCCAGACAGTAATCAAACTTTTTTTGCGTAGAGTTTCACACTCAATGCTGTTACGAAACAATAACGCACGCGCTCGTCGACGAAAGTTTTAGTGGGCACTGTCATTGCTACATTCACAAAATTGCAAACATTGTGGCGCCATCTAGTGGCAAAATCTGAAAGCATACCTCGGGGTGCGAAAGCAGAGGTGGTTTTTATTTAAGGACGCGCTGGAGAGAGCGCAAAATATAATAAATTATGGCAAGCACTCCTAGAAGAAAAATGATCGCAATGTGCAGTTACGAAAATCAGCGATATTTTGCTGACATGTAGTCACGTGGGGGGCTGCACTGAAAGTACCAGGGTCTCTCCGCTAAATAGCGCCTCTGTGGTTTTTATGCGATTTTCAATGGCTAATTAAATTTGTAAAGCCTCTTTTTTTTGATATTGTAGTGCTCGATCTGTACTATATGAGGCAAGATCTTTTCATCTGCACCATAATCTCATAACATATTTTGACCAGTGTTCTGTCCCTTTAAAAGCCGTGTTTAATTTCGAATTAGCTTCCAAGCATCCCCTCCTTGCTATTCATCCCCCAACCTTCCAAACGTCTCTTACCTCTGCTGCTGATTCGTTAGTTTCCTTTGTTACCTCTAAACCCTAAGAACTCGGCTAGAGTGACTATGTCCGCATTAACATCTTGATGGATACTACCACACTCCAGTATAAGATGTTCAATTGTTTCTGGCCTTCCGTATATAGCTTGGGGTTCTAGACACCCTGACCTAGCTACAAAGAGAATACCGCTGCCTCTTGAGTTGCCATAGATAGTTTCCTTCTTAATCCTAGTTTTTCATTTTCTATATATGTCTAGGGGCGGCTTTTTTTCAATTGAATTATTAAGAGGTTTTCGCCTCTGTGTTCTCTACATGTCGTTTAATGTTCTTTATGTCTACGTCCTGCTTTCCTCCATACTTAGTGGCTAGTTTCCTGGTACTTTTCCGCCACTGCGAGTCAATGCCCTCTTGGTATAAGCACTTGAATACTTCTGCCCACCTATTGTACATTTTCCTGAGGCGGTATTACTACTCGAAAGATGCCCAGTCCATGTCTCCGTGTACTACAGCGTTTGAAGTGTATCCATGGGTTTCAAGTGCTAATTTTCCCACAGATCTTTAATTTATTTCCAACCCCACTGGACTTCTGCCCTTAAGCAGAAAACTGCGTCTCCGATGGTAAGCCCCGTTGCCATTATTTCTTTCCAAACACCTTTAAGTACTTCATATTTATGGTACCCCTATAATTCCCTCTGCTTCATTATTGCGGCATCACTCCGCCCCTTAGCCCTGGTGGCCTGTTGATGTTTTTAGGTGCATGCCTCTCCTTCGTGTATCCATACTCCTAGATACTTATATCCTGCCAACCTTGGTATCTCACTTCCTTGTATAAAGCTTTTATCATTGAAATCGTTGAATAACATGCGAGCTGACTTAAGTACGCTGAAGATAAAGTCAACTGCACCTCCCTCGTATTCACATATATTGTCCAATGCTTTAAATGTTCCTCGCTATTGGCTAATAGAACAACGTCTTCCGCGCACATTAATCCTGGAAGCGTTCGTTCTTCGTCCGTTTCACCTAGCTTATGCGACAGATTCAAATCTAGGTTGCTTGCTTGTAGACTCTTCTTTGTATTGTTCATAATACAAATCATTAACAACAGCGGGGATAGCGGACTTCATTAGCGGACAGCTGCTCCGGATGGGGAGCGGCATCTAGGGCAGAAAAAAAAAAGAAACTGATTTACCATGCAGACCGACACTGGAAGAAGCGCTGTAAACCAATTTCAGTAATGCTTCGGCAGAAAAGGCGGCTCCTTGCGCGTGCTGCATCTGTGGCGAGCCGCAGTGGAGGGTCTACGGCGCAGATCTGCTAGCTTGACTTTCCGCAAAGCGAACTTGAATAAGGTTAAAAACCTCATTAATAACGTGTGAAGCAAACGGTCGCTAACAGCGATACATGACTATACGCCAAGTGCTCTTGGGAGATTACAACGCGTATGCCGCTTCCTTCCTATTAGTAAACTTGCTGCATGCTCGACATACCGAAGCATTACGAAACGAACCACTATCTGGCGCCCTTGAAGATCTCCTGCGCTGTCGAATATGAGGAGCCCTCGTTATTAGAAAAGTAGATACTTGAGCGCGTTGGTACATAATTGAAGGGAACAAAATGTAGCGCACCAAGACAAGGACGGAGAAGGAAGACACACACAGCGTAGAATTCTAAGTAACATTTATTTCAGAAAAGAAGAGTGGTTTTACACTACCGCATATCACACACGCCTTAAGAACATGCGCTAGGAAAACATATCAGCCAGATACGAAATCTCCTTTGGCAAGAACGCAACAGAAGTGTTATTGATAGAACCATCTTAGAAAAGTGCAATCCATTCAACTTCAACTATTTCACGTGTTTTATGGAGCTTATCATAGGAGGTTGCGGCCAATTACTGCACCAGGGCGGCCAACTCCTGTTCTGGTGAGGGTCTGCGTTGCCGGAGGTGTTCACCGGCATCAGGTCGCACCCTAAACCTGTTTATGCAATTCCTTCGACACGCGGACTTTTTTTTTTCATCCGGTGGAGAATTGCGCGGCACCGGGACTTGAGCCCCGGGGATCTTGCATGCGAGGCGGATGTTCTACCGCTATGCCACCGCTGCACCGCCACCGCGTGTTCAACCCCCGCCATTATGGAAGATGTAGAGGTGATCGGGAAAGTGCGATGCAGTGACCACAGGATGGTGAGGTCCCAATTAGCCTAAATCTGAAGAAGGAACGCAAGATTAGTAAGAAAGAAACCCATCAACTAATTAGCGGTGAAGGGGAGGGCAGAACAGTTCAGGATCTCGCTACAGAAAAGGTATTCAGCTCTAACTGAGGATGGCGAAATTACCCTAGAGGCAAGGAACAATAATTTCAGAGATATCATTACTGAGTGCGCGGTAGAAGTAGGCAGTAGGATAGTTGGAGAGGATACCGGTAAGCTGTCTAAGGAGACGAAAGATTTTATTGAAACGCCAGTGTATGAAAGCTTTTAATCGAACAGAGCAGGTAGAATTGGCCGAGATATCAAAGCTAATCAATAAGCACAAGGTGGCCGATATAAGGAAGTATAAAATGGAGAAAATTGAGCATGCTGTAAAGAACGGGGGAAGCCCTAAAGCGGCAAAGAAGAAATTGGGCGTAGACAAAAACCAGATGTATGCGATAAGGGACAAGGCGGGCAACGTCATCACGAATATGGAAAAGATAGTCAAAGTAGCCGAGGAGTTCTATACAGATCTCTACAGTAGCCAAAGTAGTCAGGACCGTAATGAGATTGGCGGTAGGGATGAACAGTCAGACGTTCCACCAGTGATGAAGGACGAGGTCAAGAAAGCACTAGAAACTATGAAAAGAGGGAAATCAGCTGGAGAGGATCAGATAACTACAGATTTGCTGAAGGACGGGGGGGATATCGTGCTAGAAAAACTGGCCACGCTGTATACGCAGTGCCTGGTGTCATCGACGGTACCGGAACCATGGAAGAATGCAAACAATAGACTCATTCACAAGAAAGGGGACTCTAAGGACCTTAAAAATTACAGACCAATCAGCTTACTGTCTGTTACGTATAAGGTATTTACTAAGGTAATCGCTAATAGAATCAGGACAACCTTAGACTGCAATCAAGCAAAGGATCAAGCACGGTTTCGGAAACGGTACTCTACTATCAATAATATCCATACCATCAATCAGGTGATAGAAAAATGCTCGGAATATAACCAGCCCTTATACATAGCATTCATTGATTACGAAAAAGCATTTGACTCAGTTGAAACCTCGGCGGTGATGCAGGCATTGCGAAATCAGGGGGTATACGAGCTGTACGTGAAATTGCTGGAAGATATATATAGTGGCTGCACGGCGACCATAGTTCTGCATAAAGAAAGTAACAAAATTCCCATAAAGAAAGGTGTTAGGCAAGGAGACACAATCTCCCCAGTACTATTCACAGCTTGTTTAGAGGAAGTATTCAGAGACTTGGAATGGGAGCAGTTAGGGATAAGGGTAGATGGAGAATACCTCAGTAATCTGCGATTTGCTGATGACATTGCCTTTCTAAGCAACTCGGGGGATGAACTGCAAATAACGATTGATGACCTAGACAGGAAAAGTAGAAAGGTAGGCTTGAAAATCAATATGTAGAAGACAAAGGTAATGTTGAACAGCCTCGGGAAGGAAGAGCAGTTTACATTAGGTAGCGAAATACTGGAAGTAGTAGGCGAATATGTCTACTTAGGACAGGTAGTAACCGCAGATCC
The DNA here is from genome assembly GCF_055883805.1 of Amblyomma maculatum. Classification (NCBI taxonomy): domain Eukaryota; kingdom Metazoa; phylum Arthropoda; class Arachnida; order Ixodida; family Ixodidae; genus Amblyomma; species Amblyomma maculatum. The sequence goes on along the minus strand of NC_139344.1, from coordinate 476,119,673 downwards.
GGACCATGAAAAGGAAATAACAAGAAGAATAAGATTGGGATGGAGCGCATTTGGCAAGTACTCGCAGAGTGGGCTCGGCAGCACAGCAACGATGCGGTCATCTTACGCCCCACATCTCCTCACATTTCAGGTGTTCCTTCTGGCCTTTCTACCGACATCTGGCGATGAGTGCTTAATCGGCGAATCTGATGCGGGGCCAGTTACCAATCTGAACGGTGGCGATTCGGACGTTCCTGCCTCGCCGCGCAGCCTATCATCTGGACCGGACTGCGCAGCGGAACCTTTGCGCTGCTGCCCCAGTGCGCCTCTGGACACGTCGGCGCGGCGCTTGTCACCCTCCACCCCCCGAAAGCTAGCCATCGCATCGAAAGCAACATCAACACAGCCGCCTAAAAGCGCTTCCCATCCCATCACTCCCTTCAGTGGGCTCGGCAGCACAGCAACGATGCGGTCGTCTTACGCCCGACATCTCCTCACATTTCAGGTAACGAATCGGTACTCACTATACGCACGGCGTACCCGTTACCCTGCCTTGTTAGTGCTGCCGAGCCCCTGTTGTTGCATTGACATTATGAGTGACTGTGCAGACGTATTGTTGGAATTGCTAGCACTAGCTGGCGACGTTGAGCTAAATCCCGGCCCTCCCACGTGTTCGTCTTCAATCGAGGCGTCTGGCGACATCTTGACCGCTCTCAAAGAAATTCGTGAAGGTCAAGCCTCCATCTTAAACGAAGTAAAGGCAATGCAAACTAAACTCACCCAAAACGACGCCGTATTAGATGACATTAGGCAAAGGTTATCAAAAATCGAAAATGAATTTTCGTCTATCGCAGTAATAAAAACCCAAATTGAAGATGTCGAGGCCCCGGCTGAAGATAACGCCCACGACATATCAGTACTAACAAGCCGGTTGGATGATTCAGAAGACAGGGCGCGCCGATATAATATCCTATTCTTTGGACTAAACGATAAAGAAAACGAATCTTGGTCCCAGTCCGAAGACGCAATCATCAATCTTTGCAGCGATGAACTTGGGATCGATATCACACCGATGGATATTGAACGCGCACACAGACTAGGAAAATTTGATTCCAACAAATCCAGACCTATCATCGTGAAATTCGCTCACTTCAAGACAAAAGAAAACATACTTTCAAGCGCTAATAAGCTAAAAAACACAGATTACCGCATAAGCCAGGACTACTCACCCAACACCCGTACCGCGCGAAAACATCTTGTTAAATATGGCAAGGCACAACCGAAAAAATTCAAGCTGCGTCATGATAAACTCATTATTGACAATGAAACTTATACTTTTAACCATGCCACGAAGAGAGTCGTCCCACGTACCCCATAACTAGAATCTAAAGCTAACCCGATTTCAAGCACCAAAGCCGTTCCGTTGCTGTACACTAACATATGGAGCTTAATGCCCAAGATTGACAAACTTCGCTACCTTATCGACACAACAGACAGCAAACTTGTGCTATTAAGTGAAACCTGGTTAAACGCAACTATCCATGACTCCGAGATTCTAACATTTCTTCCAAATTTCAATATCTTCCCACGCGATCGTGTAAATAGACAAGGTGGTGGTGTACTAATAGCTGCTCATCATAGCCTACATTGCACCGTAATTAACATAAATTGCCATTAGAAGCAGTTTTTATAATGTGCAACATGTAGTACCCTCCCGTCATCATCGGAGCCTTCTATCGCCCCCCTGACGCTGATGCCTCGTTTTCTAATCACTTCTACGACACTATCCACTCCTTAACTTCGCAATATCCCCACGCTTCCGTTCTTATTTCGGGTGATTTCAACTTTCCTGCTATCACATGGTCTGATGTCACATTAACAATCGCCAAAAATAACACTGAAAGCGAATATTTAAACGCATGCCTCACGTTCAATCTGTCACAGCTTGTTTCCGCCCCTACTAGGGAAGATAACCATTCTTCGAACATACTCGACTTGGTACTAACTTCCCACCACGACAACGTCTCGTCCCTTACCTACTTACCCGGCATTAGCGATCACAAAATAATACAAGCTTCATTCCAATGCCAGCTACCTTGCACAAAAAAGGCTAAGAAGAAACTAACGCTCTATCGTAAGGGTAATTATGGATGCATAAATGAGAAGTTGTCAGAGTTTACGACGTGATACTTAACAGACTTCACTACTCGCTCTGTCGAGACTAACTGGTCGCTTTTCAAGAATAAAATGCACGAACTTATCACCACATACATTCCCACTATAACTGTTACGGAACGCCTCACATCGCCGTGGTTTAACGCTACCCTAAAACGAATGAACAACAAAAATAAACGGTACTATCGAGCAGCTAAACGCTTAAACACCTCAGTTTCGTGGGAAAAATATCACACCATCGACAAAACATTTCAGACACTTGCCGCCAAAACAAAGAAAAGCTTTTATTACAACACGTTGCCCAACATGCTGCGGACAAACCCTAGACAGTTTTGGAAAATTGTTCATCCATCGCGTAACAATCACTTATCTCTGCCCGATGACCGAAATAATCCTATTCCTGATAAAGATGTGCCAGAAGTTCTGAACTCCGTATTTTCATCTATATATACCAACGAGTCTAAAGATGAACTTGCCTGATTTTCCGCGACACAATCACCCTGTCATGCCTCCCATAACTTTTCATGCCAACGGAATTGCGAAACTAATTGATTCTTTAAAGATCTCTTCCTCAGCCGGGGTTGATGGCATCAACTCAAAACTATAAAAAACACCAAGCATATCACAAGTATCATTCTGTCGCATATCTTTCAGCAATCGTTATTATCTGGAGTGTTTCCACAAGACTGGAAGGTAGGCAAGGTGATTCCAGTTCCTAAAAAAGGTTCGCCATCTTCACGCCATTGCTATCGTCCCATATCCCTCACAAGCATTTGTTCAAAGTTAATGGAGCATGTTATCTACACAGACATCGCAAATTTTCTTATATCTGTAATTTTTTTTTCACCCTAACCAACACGGTTTTCGTAAAGGAATGTCATGTGACACAGAGTTAGCTCTATTTATTAATGACATTAGTTCTAACCTAGATGACAACATACCAGTTGATGCATTGTTCTTGGATTTTGAGAAAGCTTTTGACAAAGTTCCCCACAGACGGCTTCTACTTAAACTTTCACGTTTGAACCTTGACCCACTCATTCTAACTTAGAACACTTCCTCACTAACCGTAAGTAGTTCGTACACGCTAATGAATTTTTCTCACCTTTAAGCTCCGTCGCCTCTGGAGTGCCACAAGGTACTGTACTCGATCCATTACTTTTCCTAATCTATATTAATGACCTGGCTACTGATATAACTTATAACATACGACTATTTGCGGATTACTGCGTAATATATCGACCTATCGCTAACAGCAACGATACTAAACTGTTACAGAACGACTTGAACTACATCGAATCCTGGTGTAGCAAATGGCTCATGTCTCTAAACACATATAAGACGTCATTAATTACATTCCACCGTAGACAGTCCTTTCCTTCACCTTCGTATTATATATTTGGCTCTAAAATTTCCGCAATTGACTCTTATAAATATCTTGGTGTAACCATTATCCGTTCCCTCACTTGGTCTACTCACGTCTCTAACATTGCTAAAGACGCCAATCGCACGCTTGGTTTTTTACGCCGTAACTTGCGACTTTCACCTCCTTCTGTCAAACTGCTGACATTCGTCCGTCCCAAACTGGAATACGCATGCGCAGTTTGGGACCATCACAAGTCTAACCTTTCCCTCCCCCTCGAATCCATCCAAAATCATGCAGCAAGGTTCATTCATTCAGACTACTCATATCACTCAAGTGTTACTGATTTGAGGACAAAATCTATTCTCCTTTCCCTCCAATCACGCCGCAAAATAGCCCGGCTGTGAATTTTTCATAAATTTTACCATTCACCACTAGGAAACTGCCATCATGCCTTTTCACCGCGTATCCCATCGACTTAATCATAATAAAGTAGTATACCCGCCATCCGCAAATACCACTGCACATCTAAATGCTTTTTTCGTCCAGACAGCAAAGGACTGGAATCGCCTTCCTGCCGACGCAGTTCATCTCGCTCATCCAGCACACTTCAAAGCATTCATTGAAAGACTCGCCAATGAACTGTAACAGCCCACCCCTCATGTAATACCCCACCAGGGGCATTTGAGGTATAAGTAAATAAATAAAACAATAAATAAACAAATAAATAAATAAATTATGGCTAGCACCTTACCGGTATCGCTCAAGAGGAAAGTATACAACAGTTGCATCTTGCCTGTACTCACCTATGGGGCTGAAACGTGGAGGCTAACCAAGAGAGTTCTACTTAAGTTGAGGACAACCCAGAGGGCTATGGAACGAAAAATGGTAGGGGTAACATTAAGAGATAGAAAGCGTGCAGAGTGGGTCAGAGAAATAACTCAAGTTACCGATATTCTAGTGGAAATTAAGGAGAAGAAATGGGCATGGGCAGGACATGTAGGGCGAAGAGAGGATAACCGATGGTCGCTTAGGGTAACAAACTGGATTCCAAGGGAAGGAAAGCGTAGCAGGGGGCGGCAGAAAGTTAGGTGGGCGGGTGAGATTAAGAAGTTCTCAGGGGTCAAGTGGATGCAGCTAGCACAGAACCGGGTTAAGTGGAGAAATATGGGAGAGGCCTTCACCCTGAAATGGGTATAATCAGGCTGATGATGATGATGATGATTTCACGTGTTAAACGGTTTTGTGCACTTTTAAAACCACGCTTTTTTTGAGAAGGGGAATGCATTTACAAACGCTGCAATGGTCCGACAAACCTTTCTCTTTCATGCTACAAACATTCTTCCCATGTGCACGAAGCCTATCATTGAGGCATTTATTTATTTATTTATTTATTTATTTATTTATTTATTTATTTATTTATTTATTTATTTATTTATTTATTTATTTATTTATTTATTTATTTATTTATTTATTTATGCCTAATCCCAAACCGTCGTTAGGCATTACAGTAGGGGGGGGGGGGGAATAAATCCAAGCAAAATAAAATCGTACATGCAGCACAATTCCTCATGACAACACATGACAATAGTGCACACTTTTCTCCTCAATATCGCGCCCCACAGGACAGCTAAGCTTTAAGACATTGCTTTAAAATAAATAACAAGAATGGTGACTACAAAGCAAATAAAACATTACGCGTTCAGCGCTAAAAAGAAATCGTCATGCTGCCCATTTGGCCATTATATTCCTTATCATAGGATAGAGGTATCGATAGACTATATTTTTGATACAATTAACATATCTGGTTGTATTAAGAAACATTGTTAAGATACTTTGAAAGAGGTTTAGCGTTTTCTTGTTGCTTTGTATCCGACCCCAGATTATTAGAAAAGCGATGAAAGCATTGGTAGCGTTTGCCGAGGAAAGCTTGCGAAGCTATGCTTTTAAGACAGCGTTAAAAGCGAGCCGTGGAACAAAAATGATAGGTGTAACCTTAAGGGATAGGAATCGTGTAGAGTGGATCAGAGAAAACTCAAGTTAATGACATTCTAGCGAAAGTCAAGAAAAAGAAACGGGCATGGGCAGCGCATGTAGTTCGAAGAGAGGTCAACCGATGGTCGCTCAGGGTAATAAACTGGATTCCAAGGGAAGTGTAGCGAGGGGCGGCAGAAGGCTAGGTGTGCTAATCAACTTAAGAAGCACGTAGGGGTCAAGTGGATGCAGCTAGCACAGGACCGGGTTTAATTAATCAAAATGCATAGAAAAAAAAACGCGGAAAAGAAGAGCACGAGGACGCACAGAGAACACAAGCACAGCGGTTAACTGGAGGAATATGGGAGAGGCCTTCGCCTTACAGGGGTTGTAGTCCGGCTCGTGATGAGGAAAAATACGCGCCAAATATGATAACATTTGTTTATTTACAGCAAGCAAGGTAATTTCATGAAAAGCTAAACCTTTTGATTTCAGAGGGAAGATGCCCTTGTAAAGCTGAAACTTACGCTCGCTGGATGCACGAAGTTGCGATGGCCTCCGTCTAAATTATCCCGCAATAATTCATGCACCAGTAGCATTGCAACATGACTATAGAACCAAAACCTACTGAGTCAATGCTTTCATCTTTTCGGGAAAACGTATCCACTAAACGAACGCGCGCCCAGTGCTGCTCCCCTGTTGCTGCGCGCTCGCACTATAGGGCTCGTACGCGCGTTTGCTACTGGGGTGCAACCGCCGCCATGTAACCGGCAGCGCCCGCCGCGTCGTTTGTGCTTTTCCCCAGTAGCATCGACGGCTCGCCGCCATGGGAAGCACAGCGCTGGCGTCCCGCGCCAAAACTTGAGCTTGGGTTTCCAACCCTGCGTAAGGAATTTTATGTCAACCGCATCGACCTATAGGCAGCCCGAAAATGCTTACGACCACCAAGTTGACCTATTCGAGCAATGGAAATATTCGCGCGAAAAACATTACCGAAAGCGAAGAGGCGCTACATCTGGCGTGTTATTGTTTCGTTTTTGTCTTTATTGCCATTGATATTTACAATAATGAGGTCACCGCCGAAGGCATCGGAGGAAACAAAGGGCGCTAAATTAGCCAATAGTATTTTGCGGTCTCAGAACCGTCCTGAGAAGTGTTCATGGTCTCATGCTTAGAGCGCTGTCCGGGAATAACCGTTTAATATTTCGGCAGCGGCACTTGTATTTTTTGGGAGATGTCATATGCCGAATGAATTTGGGCCTAGCAAATCTAGTTGCTCTACTTTGCTTTGAAGGCGTTTCTGACACGCTGCACGCTGCGTGCTTCTTGTGCGCTGTTTCTTCGCGTTGCGTTAATTTTTGAAAACTACTGATTCTTACCCGCTACGAACCTTGCTCCAAATGTAGTCATCATCATCATCATCATCCGCCTGACTATACCCATTGCAGGGCGAAGGCTTCTCCCATACTTCTTCAATTAATCCGCTTCTGTGCTAGCTGCCTCCACTTGACCCCGGCGAACTTCTTAACCTCATCCGCCTACCTAACTTTCTGCCGCCCCCTGCTACGCTTTCCTTCCCTTGGAATCCAGTTTGTTTCCTTAAGCGACCATCGCTTATCCTCTCTTCGCACTACATGTCCTGCCCATGCCCATTTCTTCTTAATTTTCGCTAGAATGTCCGTAACTTGAGTTATTTCTCTGACCCACTCTGCATGCTTCCTATCTCTTAATGTTACCGCTACCAATTTTCTTTCCATAGCCCTCTGGGTCGTCCTCAACTGAAGTAGAACCCTCTTGGTTAGCCTCCACGTTTCAGCCCCATAGGTGAGTATAGGCATGATGCAACTGTTGTATACTTTCCTCTTGAGCGATACCGGTAAGCTGCTAGTCAATCTGCGAGTGCTTACCAAATGCGCTCCATCCCAATCTTATTCTTCTTGTTATTTTCCTTTCATGGTCCGGATGGCTGTTACTACCTGTCCTAAGCAGACATATCCGCCTACTACTTCCAGTGCTTCGCTACCTAACGTAAACTGCTGTTCCTTCCCGAGGCTCTTGAACATTACCTTAGTTTTCTGCATATTAATTTTAGGCCTACCTTTCTACTTTTCCTGTCTAGGTCATCAATCATTATTTGCAGTTCATCTCCCTTGTTACTTAGCAAGGCAATGTCATCAGCAAATCGGAAATACTGAGGTATTCCCTATTAAGGATAAGGGTAAACCCTTATCCCTAACTGCTCCCATTGCAAGTCTCTGAATACTTCCTCCAAGCAAGCTGTGAATAGTACTGGGGAAATCGAGTCTCCTTGCCTAACACCGTTCTTTAAGAAAATTTAGTTACTTTCTTTATGCGGAACTATGGTTGCTGTGCAGCCACTATATATATCTTCCAGCACTTTCGAGTAAGGCTCGTCTACCGCCTGATTTCGCAATGCCTGCATCAACGCCGAGGTTTGAACTGATTCAAATGCTTTTTCGTAATCAATTGAAGCTATGTACAAGGGCTGGTTATATTCCGAGAATTTTTCTATCACCTGGTTGATGGTATGGATATGATCGATAGTAGAGTATCGTTTCCGAAAATCTGCTTGATCCTTTGCTTGATTGCAGTCTAAGGTTGTCCTGATTCTCTTAGCGATTACCTTAGTAAATACCTTATACGTAACAGACAGTAATCGGATTGGTCTGTAATTTTTAAGGTCTTTAGAGTCCCCTTTCTTGTGAATGAAGATAATGTTTGCATTCTTCCATGGTTCCGGCACCGTCGATCACACCAGGCACTTCGTATACAGGGTGGCCAGTTTTTCTAGCACGATATCCCCCCCCGTCCTTCAGCAAATCTGTAGTTATCTCATCCTCTCCAGCTGATTTCCCCCTTTACATAGTTTCTAATGCTTTCTTGACCTCGTCCACTTCAATGGTGGAACGTCTGAATGTTTTTCCTTACCGCCAATCTCATTACAGCCCTGACTACTTAGGCTACTGCAGAGATCTGTATAGAACTCCTCGGCTACTTTGACTATCTTGTCCATATTCGTGATGACGTTGCCCGGCTTACCCCTTATCTTATACATCTGGATTTGCCTATGCCCAATTTATTCTTTACCGCTTTAAGGCTTCCCCCGTTCTTTATCGGCCACTTTGCGCTTATTGATTAGCTTTGATATCTCGGTCAATTATGTCTGGTCTGTTGGATTCGAATATTTCATATTCTGGCGTTTCTTAATCAAATTTTTCGTCTCTTCAGACAGCTTACCGGTATCCGCTCTAACTATCTTAACCCTTACTTCTACAGCGCACTCAGTAATGATATCTCTGAAATAATTGTTCATTGCTGCTAGGGTAATGTCGCCATCCTCAGTTAGAGCCGAATATCTATTCTGTGGCGAGTTGCTGAACTCTTCTGCCCTCCCCCTCACTCGATAAATCGTTGATGGGTTTCTTTCTTACTAACCTGTTGCGTTCCTTCTTCAGGTTTATGCTAACTGTGGACCTCACTATCCTGTATTCACTACATCGCACTTTCTCGATTACCTCTACACCTTGCATAATGGCGGGAGTTGATCATAGTATGAAGTCAATGTCATTTTTCGCCTCCCTGTTCGGACTTTTCCATGTCAATTTCCTGTTCTTCCGTTTGCCGAAGAAGGTATTCATGATTCTTCAAGTTATTGCGCTCTGCAAACTCAACTAGTAACTCCCCCCTGCTATTCCTAGAACCAATGCCATAGTCACCTACTGGCTGGTCTCCTGCCTGCTTTTTCCCTACCTTGGCACTGAAGTCGCCAATTAGTACAGTATACTGCGTCTTTGCTTTTCGAATTGCCGATTCTACATCTTCGTAGAAGCTTTCAACTGCCTGGTCATCATAACTACATGTAGGTGCATAGGCCTGTACAACCTTTAGTTTATACCGCTTATTAAGTCTAATTACGATGCCTGCCATCCTGTCATTAATACTATGGAATTGATCTATATTACCCACTATATACTTATTGACAAGGAAACCTACTCCTAGTTGTCGCCTCTCCGGTAAGCCTTGATAACACAGTATATGCCCATCCTTCAGTACAGTATATGCCTCATTCGGCCTCCTAACCTCACAAAGCCTTATGACATCCCCTTTCATACCCTCCAGTTCCTCTAACAACACTGCTAAACTAGCTTCACTAGCTAGGGTTCTGGCGTTAAACGTTGCCAGGGTCAGTTTCCAATGCCGGTCTGTCCAGCGGAGGCAGGGATTCTTAGCACCCCCCGCTGCGTCATAGGTCTGACCGCCGCCGTGGTCAGTTGTTCCGCAGCCGCTGGTGACTGAAGGCCGGGGTTTTATAGAACTAATCGTGAGAGGTTGCGGCCAATTACTGCACTAGGGTGGACATCTCCTGTTCTGGTGAGGGAGTGCGTTGCTGGAGGTGTTCACCAGCATCAGGTCGCTCCCCAAACCTGCTTATGGAATTCCATCGATACGCCGATTCTTTTTTTTTTAATCCGGTGGAGAATTGCGCTGCAGCGGAATTTGAACCCCGGTCCTCTTGCATGCGAGGCGGAGTTTCTACCGCGACGCCACCGCTGTAGTGAAGCCAGGACTTCAAAACTCACCACGGCTAGAAGGACGTATACTAACCGCGAACACCACACCACAATTTAGACCACAGGATGAAAGCCCTGGTCATTGATTTCTAATTCCGAGTCTCGGCCTCTCTAACTAACGGGCGTAATCTGTCATTAACAACGGAAGTTGCACTAGCGTTGGAAGCAACGTATACCCATAAAGATATTGAGCATGATATTCTTAACCGTTAACCACGTCTAATTTCTGTAGAGGCCAAATGTATTTTATCAGTTTTTGCTGCTGCCTCTGAGGTGCAAGAAGCAACAGAGTTCAAAGCTACCCCGACTTTCAGTCATTAGAATGCAAAAGCAGTCGTCGTCAAACGAAATTTCTGCCATTACTAAAGCCCTGCCTTCCTTGCGGCCCCACTTACAGCCTCCTACGATGGACTTTGGTGACAAACTCAGGGAGAGTGAGATACGTATTGGTTGCAGTGGCGCTCGTAGAGAAATAGACACACACCTTTATCTCCGAATTAAACATGGTCCAATGCGCATCCCATGAAAGAGCGGTCTTCCTGCGGGCCACGAAAGCAGCGGAAGCTAAACGGCGACGTAAGAAGAAAGACAAGCGTGCGCGCTGCCTTCCCTTCATCTTTTCGTTTATGCTGTAGTTGTGTTTAATAATGAATCAGTTACTCAGAAGTGCCACCCTGTGAGCCCCATTGAAATATCGCAATTTTGAGAAACAAATAAACCATCAATGTGTCGCAACATATAATGCGAATATAAATACCCGATTGTGTGCGAGGAACAGCGCGTAGCCAGCGCACCCAGTCGTCGAGCGGAAGCCGTCGGAGTTTCGATGAGAAGCTTCTGCCTTCAGACACCACACGACAGCTGGCACCATAGAACACCAAAAGCCGGCCGGAATCGGGCTCGCTAACTCTATCAGCTTATTATCACGTGCACTTGGAATCAGTGGCCATTCAGAGGGCATGGCAGGTTTCGAAGACATCGAAAGTCTACTTTGTTTTGCTTGCTGTCAAATATTGACAGCCATAACGGCAGCGCGAATGCGTTTAAAAAGGGCTCTATAGCTTGAAGTTTAATGATATTGATACAAACAGTAGTCGACGAGTGGCGCTAACTCTGGGTCCATCCTCTGAAGTTTTGCCATTCGGGACGTACTAATAGCCCCCAGAAAGAAAAAATCGTAGGCGGTTTCTTCTGGACATATAGCGATGGGCGAACGCGACAAACAATCAGCATCCTGATACGTCCTGATTCTTATACGAATGTAACGTTATATTCTTGTAATTTAAGGCTTCATCTGGCCAATCGTCCTGATGGGTCTTTGAGGCTCGCCGGGGAGCATAATGAGCGGTGCTCGCTGATAACGCGGAAAGGTCGGCCGTAGAGGTATGGTCGGAACTTGGTGAGGGCCCATATTACCGCCACACATTTTTTCTCATTTGTTGAATAGCTGGTTTTGGAGCTGGTTATTGTTCCGCTCGCGTAAGCGATGACCCGTTCTGCACCGTTTTGCTACCTCACCAACTTCAACGCTGCTAGCAACAGTGCGGAGATCAGTTGCGGCGTTTTCATCAAAATGACCGAGTATCGGGGGATTCTGTAGGCGGCTGCGAAGCTCGAGGCCTCTTGTTCACTTTCCCACAGGAACGGCGTACCTTCTCGAGTCAGTGTGGTCAATGATTCTGTGATGTGCGAGAAGTCTGCAATACGAGCACGAACCCAAGAACCGTCGAACAGCTTACTTGCTTGTCGTTCGCGTAAAACCAGAAACGGCAGCGGTCTTTTGAGGTTCCAGACGAACACCTTTTGCGGTCACCACGCTACCAATGAAGAGCAGGTCCTCAAAACCTAAGTGACATTTCTCCGGTTTGATTGTCAGGTTGGCGTCTCGTAAAGGTTTTATTTATTTATTTATTTAAGAATACTGCAGACTCCTTCTGGAGTCCAAGCAGGAGTGGGGAATAAACTTGTACAAACCAAAAATACAATATGAAGGCAAACAACACAAGTTAAACATGCATACTTTTCAAAGAGGCAAGAAATTCCCCTTCACATTACAATCCACAACATTCTGAGAGAGCCTATTCCAATCGGACAGTGTCTTGGGGAAAGAGAAATATTTAAAGGAATCGAGAGAAGCCTGTTTTTTTCCGTAAAAGTTTGTCGTGGTGTCAGGTAGCGAGCCTTGTTAATCTGTGTCTAATCGCTGCATAGAAGGTATAAGAACTGGAGACTGCATTCCGTTCGTCTAGATCGGAGGGTGTGAAGGTCCGGGAGATTAATCATTTCTGTTTCGCTGTCTCTTCGTCTGTAGCGGTTGCAAATAAAATGGACGGCCATTCTTTGCACCTTTTTGTCTATATTTGTTGTGGTCCCATAGACGTGACAAATACTCATACATCGGTCTACTTCTATGCAGTACGCTTCACCTGTGTCGGGGCCGTCGCCAATTTTCTTCAAATTACCCATAAGGCCTTACGTGCGGTAAGCATCTGTTGTCAATATGCTCGTTCCAAGTTAATGTTGATGCTATTGTGACACAAGTGTTTTACAGCTGGTACTTCGTTAATTACTTCCCCGCCAATATTATATGCGATGTAATGATTGCTTCTTATTTTAGACGCGAAGAATAGAACATTTTTTTATATATCCAGAGCGATTTGCCACTTTTTGCACCACCTGTGAATATTGCTAAGATTCTTGTTAAGGAGTTCTTGATCCTGTGGTGACCTGACTGTTGTGTACACAACACAGTGTCTGCAAAATGTTTTACTACAATGCCAGGATCTATCTCGGTAAAATATCATTGATATAAACAGGGAACAAGACGGGCTCAGGACAGACCCCTGGGGCACACCAGATGTCCCTGGAAGGATGTCTGAAGTGATATTATTAATATTAACATACTGTGTACGGTTATCAAGGTACGCTTTTATAAAACCTATAAGCATTCTGTTTATTCCAAAATTATAAAGCTTTTGTGTAAGTTTTTTGTGTGACCCTTTATCAATCGCCTTGGCAAAGTCTAAAAACACTGCATCAATTTGGCCTCTGTCGTTAATTGCAACAAAAACGTCGTGGTAGGTAGTAATTAACTGTGTTACAGTGGACCGCCCATGCCCAAATCCACGCTGAGCATTGAAAATAGGCGTTTTTTTTCTAACTATATAACCAGTTCCCTACAGATTATACGTCCCAGTAGCTTGGAACTAACTGAAGTTAAGGATATGGGGCGGCAGTTGGATACAATTGAACCATCACCGGATTTGAAAATAGTTACAACGCGCGCATTTTTCCAATCGGTAGGCAGTGCTGAGCGCGACAGTGAAGCAGTAGAAATTACGTCCAAGTAGGGCGATACTTACTCGGCATGACGGTGCAGAAATGCATTGAGTGGAAATACCTGTTAAATTCATTGACTACGTATTTAGAATCTGTAACTTCTGTGCCCTTAACACATAAAGAAATATAATTTGTGCTCTTCTAGTCTCCAAAATTTTGCTGGCTTCTTTTGGACACAGTCTCTGGGGGTAACTTAAAAAACGCTGTCTTTAGCGTGCTTGATCCTATTGCTGAGCTGATTTCTTAAGCTTCTGGTGACAGCTAAAGGATGAGAAGGCAGTCGACGGAGTCGGTTTCGTTTCCGCTTCATGTGTCTAATGCCTCTTGTAATCCATGGATCATATCTTCATTTTTTTACCTTGCTCGGGACAAATTCAATGCAGTCGAAGCATATTGTTATAAACCTGGACCACAAGATATTTGCGTCCTCATGGGTCTCAACTTCCTAGGACTGTGTCTTTAGGTAGTCAAGAATGATTACATCATATGCTCGTTTAAAATCTTTAACAGTAACAAGTGAATTATGTTCAGCCCTTTTATGGAGATGAAAATTAGCTGACACTAGTTCATGGTTGGACACACTACTCATAACATCAACGCGAGCACAGGAAATAGCAGAACTGACGAGCAACGCAAGGTTAACACAAGGCGCAACCGTTCAAGGTGTTGGCAGAAGGTAGCCAAAATTATGACGACATCGTCCAAGTAAACCAGACACGACTGCCACTTCAAATCGGACGAACGGTGTCAATCATGCGTTGGAACGTGGCCGGTGCAAACGGTAGCATCTTAAACTCATACCAGCCATCGGGTGTTACGGAGGCTATCTTTTTCCTGTCACTCTCATCCACCTCTATTTGCCAGTACCCACTTTTTAGGTCTAGCAACGAGAAGTATCGGGCATCACGCAGTCGATCGATTATGTCCTCTTTGCGGGGAAGGGGGTAAACCTCCTTTTTTTTGACGAGATTAAGTCTTCTGTAATTGACACAGAACGGCAGAGTATTGCCCTTCTTTCTGATGAGAACCACCGGTGAAGCCCACGGGCTTGTAGACGGCTGAATGACATCGCTGGCAAGCATTTAGGTAACCTGTCTCTGACCTGTCTCTGAATAGCTGCTCGTTCCGTTGGAGTTGGTTGGTTGGTTGTACAACTTTTATTTCCATCGGAAACGGGGAGTCGTGCGCCCGCGGATTAGAGGCTGGCAGGTAGCCCTTGGCTTCTTGCGGCCTCTTCCGCCAGATGGACGGTGCGGTGCTGGATCGCAGGGTCCGCGCTTCGCAGCAGGGTATCCCAGGCTTCTCTACTTGTAATATTTTGCCCTATCCCTGGAGATTGTGGGCACTCCCAAATTATGTGGTCGAGGGTCCCTCTCGCCCCACAGTGTTTGCAGAGATCATTGTCCCTAAAGTCTGGTAGCGCGTGAAACGCCCAGACCGGGTTCATGAACGTATTAGTTTGTAGCCGCCTCCACGCGACAGCTTCTCCATTATTTAGTCTAACATCTGGCGGGGGTACCAGTCTACGTCCCAATTTATAATGGTCGATGATTTCCCCATAATTTTGCAGACGCTCGTCGTATGCCCAGTGTTCGGGGGGCTCGACGGCTACCCGGAAGTAGAGAGCTCGGGCTAGCTCGTGAGCCGCCTCGTTACCAGGGACGGCAGCGTGAGCGGGTGTCCAAATTAACTGAATTTTCCTATTTATTGTTCTTTGGGTGAGGATTTTGGCCGCCTGCGGCGATATCCTCCCCTTCCCAAAATTTTGAATGGCAGTTTTGCTGTCGCTAATTATGAACTTGGCTTCTGTTCCTACGCAAGCTAGCGCTATCGCAACTTCCTCCGCAGTCTCTATGTTGCGGCCTCTGATGGCTGCCGCGGATACCGGTGCCCCTCGGCCATCGACTACCGAAGCTACCGCCGCACCTGTTCTGCCACTTGCCGCATCAACATAGACTACTTCCTTTGTTCCCATGTTCTTGAACCGTCGCTCTAGAGCTTCAGCTCGTTTGGCCCTTCTTTCGACATTAAATTCTGGATGCATATTCCTAGGGAAGGGGGGGGACTACCAAGGCATTCCTGATTTCACTATTAATTGTGACTTTTTTTTTTTGAACTCCCCTGTCTGGGTTGAGGCCTACTTTTGCAAGGATTACCCTGCCCGTCTCGGTCATGCTTAGTCTCTCTAATTGGGAGACTCGCACTGCCTCCGCCAATTCTGCCCACGTGTTATGCACCCCGAGTTCAAGCAGTCGTTCGCTCGAGGTACCCATGGGAAGTCCTAGCGCCTTCTTAACGCATCTTCGAATCAGGCAGTCTAACTTCTCTTTTTCGCCGGCCTTGATGTCCAGGTAGGGCGTGGCGTAACTGATTCTGCTTATTACATATGCCTGGATTAGTTTTAGCAAATTTCTCTCCTTGAGGCCTCTTCCTTTAGTGGCGACCCTCCTCAAGAGCCCGAGGGTTTGCATCGCGTAACTTTCTAATTTTTTCAGGACCTCTCCGTTGTGACCGTGGGATTGAATGACCATCCCCAAAATCCTGATCTGATCTACTTTTGGCACCGGTTTGCCCTCCACCTGAATATGAAACTCCCCGCTATTCTTGCAGCGGAGGTACTTTGGGTTATAAACGAACAACTCAGATTTATGCGGGGAGCACGAAAGTCCCCTTTTAGCCTCGTAATCGACAATGATGTCGGTCGCTGCTTGCAGGCGTTCCTCCGTACTCGCATCGCTCCCATGGTTAATCCAGAGGTTAATATCGTCCGCATACATGCTAAAATTTAGCCCCTTGATTTGGTTAAGTTTACCCGGGAGGCCTCTCATTGCCACGTTGAATAGAAAAGGTGATAGCACTGAGCCCTGCGGTGTGCCTTTGCTTCCTAACTCTATCGTAGGAGATTCTAAATTTTGAAATATCATGCAGGCTTTTCTGCCCGATAAGAAGTCTTTTATGTAGTTGTACGTTCTCTCCCCTACTCCGAGCACTTCGAGCCCTTCGAGAATAGCCTCGTGCCTGACATTGTCGAAGGCCTTGGTGAGGTCTAGGCCCAGGATCACTTTGGCGTCTCTCGATCGCGAGTCTATGATATCATGCTTTAGTCGGAGCATTACGTCCTGCGTGCATAAGTGTGGTCGGAAACCGACCATTTCATGCGGCCACAGGTTGTTTTGCTCCATGAAGCACGTTAATCTCGTCTGTATTACGTGCTCCAGCAACTTCCCTACGCATGAGGTTAGGGAAATCGGTCTCAAATTTCCAATTGCGGGGGTTTTCCCGGTTTGGGTATTAGTATTATGTTTGCCGTTTTCCACTGATCTGGCAACTGGCTCGTTTCCCGAACTTTTCCAATGAATTCCGTTAGTAGACTAATAGAGTCATCGTCTAGATTCCTTAGCATTTTATTGGTGATCCCATCGGGGCCCGGGGCTGATTTAGTTTTTAGTCTTACAATTTCCGCCCTTACCTCTGCCTCCGTGATGGGGGCGTCAAGCGCCTCATTGGGCGTGCCACCGTAGCTCGGGAGTGGGGAACGCTGGTTGTCTGCAACGTACGTTTTTACTAACTTATTCATAAACGCCGCATCGTCACCTTCAAAGGCGTGCCTGACTTTTGCCAATCTTATTCCCGATTGAGTTTTTGAATTTGTTGGGTCCAGCAGATGCCGGAGCATGCCCCACGTTTTGGAGAGATTCATGCCTCCCTCCATTTCGTCGCATCTGCTGAGCCAGTTTTGTTCGCACAATTTGATCGCGTAGCTTTCAATTTCCTTGTTATGCCTCGCGATTCGTCTTCTAAGATTCTTGTTCCACTTTTGTTTCTTCAGCCTGCGTTCCATGCTTTGTTTAGCGTCCCACATGTGGAGCAGTCGGCTATCTGCTATACCAGGAGCGTCCTCTCCTACCAGCGTCTTTGTCGCCTCACCAACGTAGCGTTTGAGTGCCTCCGTCCATTCCTCAATGTTCTCAATTCGTTCTAATTGCGCGGTTGCCCTGATTTCTCTAAATTGATCCCATTCTGTAACGGCCGGTTGGCACGCCCTGCGCGTCTTGACGCCCTCTTTGAGGACCGAAACGATAATGAAATAGTCACTGCCAAAATTTTGCTCAGAATTTTGCCAGTCTAAACCCTGTAAGTTTTTTGAAAATGTCAGGTCTGGGGATGTGTCCGCACATACGCTGTTACCCGTCCTCGTTGGATGATCGGGATCCGTATGGAGGGTGAGACCTAGCTCGTGCGTGTCCTCCCATAGCTGCCTACCTTTGGTGTCCTGTAAAGCATAGCCCCATTCTTGATGTCTGGCGTTAAAGTCACCAACAATCAGCAAGAGATTATTCCCGGCCGCCTTGATGGCTTTGCGCATAAGGGCCCTAAATCTAATTTTCTTTTGCTTGGGTGAGCTATAAAGGTTAAGAAGGAATAGACTGGGATCCTTCTTTCGTCCCGTTAATATCTCGAGAAATACGTTCTCGATATCTCTCGAATTCAAATCGTGTTCTATCACCGCTACATTGCGCTTGACAAAGGTCGCCACCGTCGATTTCACGCCTCTATCGCTGTTGAACACCTGGTATCCCATTAGTTTGGGTCCCTTCCCTGTTTCCTGAAGGGCGATTGCGAGGGGGGTCTCAGTTATGAGTGGAAGGTATTGCTGCAGTAGCGCTCTTTTGCGCTGGAAGCCGCGACAGTTCCACTGCCAAATTTGGTTTTAATTTACGCGCCTGGCCATTTTGCAGCTGGGTTAGCGTTTGCTCGACATTCTGCTGCCACGTGTTGACGGCTACGAGTTCAGTTCGAACTCTTTGCACTTCCCCTGCAAGTGCCTGTACCTGGCTCTGAATTTGGTTCATGAATTGGATCATTTGGCTCATGAATGAATTCAATTTTTCGTCAAGCCTATTTTCGAGGGCTTGAAACGGGTCGGTTTCATTAATTTTGCGCTTCACCGGGGGCGGGCGAGACGCCTCAGTCGCCATTTGCTCATCCCCTTTCGCCGGTGGCGCCGCTCGTGGCGGGGCGACTGGCTGAGCAGGTGGCAGCTGCTTCGCGGGAGAGGGAGGCCCTTGCTTTTCCGCATGCTGTTTCGAATTTTGATTTTGCGTTAGCTTTTTAATCACCCCCTTAAGCTCCTCAATTTCTTTTTTAAGAATTTCGACTTCCTCGCCTTTCTTATCTTTCCTAGGTTTAGCCTGGGAGGCCCCGCTGTTGAAGCTTACATTTTTCTGGTCTCCGCTGGCGTTCCGCTTGGTCCATGGGTTGGCCGCGTCCCTCGAACTCGACCGTCTCCTGGACCCAGACCTGGAGCGTCCCATGGAGCGAGAACTGGAACGCCCTCGCTGCTGCGGTGGCGTCTCGTTAGCGGTGGATTCCAAACTTGGGAAGGAGTCTTCTCTAACGCGGAAGTCTCCTCCTCCTTCTTGCTTGACTTTCGGTCGCCCTCTGTTGTCGTCGTGCCCTGGCTTATCCTTGACTTTTCGCTCCCATTGCTTCTTCTTCACCTCGTACGGAGTCCTGAACATTTCCTTACATTTTCGGTCACCAAGCAGGTGGCCCTTGCCGCATAGCTGGCATTTTGTCTCGCATTGGTGACCTTGCGGTGGCCTCTCCATTCCGCAGCTTCTGCACTTGAGGTTGCTCGGGTCCGGACAGACGTCCTCCCTGTGACCGAGTCTTCCGCAGGCATTGCAAACCTCATATTTTTTGCGGTAAAGTTGACACCGCTGCGCCATCGGAGTCAGGCGAACCCATCGTGGTACTTCTCTCTCTTCAAAGAGAATTAGTACAGTTCTGGAATTTTTGCCGAGTCTCCGTACACCCAAAACTGGCGGGTTGCCGTGGATTCTCAGCCTCTCCATGATGATCTCGTCAGTATAAGTAAGTGGCACGTCATGTACCACGCCCTTGCCGCAATCTTCCGGCGTCGCCACGTAGGCAGTCAATTCAATCTTCTCCCCCTCGAACACGGTTAGACGTTGGCATACGGGGCGCGTGGTCTCGTCTGTAATTATACGGTGTGTGGCGACCGGAGTTCGGCCCACTTTGGAAGACGTAGCGAAGCAGTCTGTAAAATCTTTTGAAACAGCCCAAAGAAGATCCTTGTGAGCCAGCGATACCTCAGTGTTTATTACGACCGGTGGCAGAACGTGACGCGGTCTAGTTCGTCTTGAAGGCTTCCTTCCACGGCGCACACATGTGGGCACTCTGCGTCGCCTTAGAGGAGGTAGATCACAATGCCTTTGACGAGGTGCCGATTCGTTCGCAAAGTTGGTGAGAAGAACGGTAGTGCAGCCATCCCCTCAGGCAACGATGAGATTCCTTTCAAGCAGCAGTGAGATATGGCCCTCTGCCATGCCCACAAAGTTAAGAAATAGGTCGTTCTGCACGCACACCAGGACACTGCACCGTGACGTCATCCTACAATGTACGCAAAACGTGGCAACAGGGATCTCGGGTGTCGAAGCATGTCACTGCCCGTTCAATGGAGAGCCGGAAGTCGAGCGCCAGCCGGGAGTCAGCTGTATTCGCAACTTTCACGGGCTATAGGCAGCGCCATTGGAAATCCAATATGGCTGCCTTTAAGGGGATCCGGCTGTCATTTTTCAAGTACGTTGTGCTGGACTGTGTTTTCTGAAGCTCCATTAAAATACTCGCGCGAGATTTCTGTAGTGCGAAGGTATGCACGGTATTGTCAGTCAGCGTACAAGCCCTTTGTTCGCATGCGTTGCAGGGGTGCGATACAAAAGATCCCTCGAATGTGGCTGGTGAGGTAGGTGAAACATCCTGCTGACTGTGTTGTGCGGTAAGCACGACTTGTTCCCAGGAGACTCTAATGCTACGGAGAAACGTTCGACGCAGACAGAATAAACATGAATGCAGATAAAAGTTACAACTTTTATCCAGGGATCACGGGCACTCGCGAACTGCAGCATTTCATAATGGGCTGTGCATTCACGCGCAGAGCACAGGCTAGCCGAGCGGCCAACCCCGCATTCTACGTGGCCTAATTTTTTTCTTCACTTCATAATATGCGCCATCGCATCGAAGTACCTACTATACCTAGTTTGGGCACAAGAGAACATCACTACAAAGTAATAATGATAGTCTACTGTGATCACTTTAACCAACCTGTTTTCTTTTTTTTTGCAGTACATCTGATAGGGATTGACTTTCGCAAGTGATGACCAGTGCTGACACAAACATTTTTTCGAGAACAGTTACTTGGCAAGCAACAGGACAGATAGTTCCGGTTTCGAGAACAAGCCGCATATGGACGGCGAGTATATGCGGCGTAACGTTAAATACAAGCTCCTAGTCTAACGTTCATCTGATAGTTGCTGATTGAAAACACTGAATTCACTCAACCGGGTAGGAAACAAACGTTCTTAAACCAAGACAGATAGAGTTCCGGCTTCGAGAACAAGCCGCATATGGACTGCGAGTGCATGCGGAGTAACGTTAAATACAAGCTCCTAGTCTAACGTTCATCTGATAGTTGCTGATTGAAAACACTGCATTCACTCAACCGGGTAGGAAACAAACGTTCTTAAACCAAGACAGATAGAGTTCCGGCTTCGAGAACAAGCCGCATATGGACTGCGAGTGCATGCGGCGTAACGTTAAATACAAGCTCCTAGTCTAACGTTCATCTGATAGTTCCTGATTGAAAACACTGCATTCACTCAACCGGTTAGGAAACAAATGTTCTTAATTTGTGAAGCATGTTACCAAAAATGTTACCATCACGTATGGCTCGCAACTTACGTCTGACAAACATCTCATATCAGAAATGCGCACTGAAAACCGTCATAGCTTTAGTCGCAGTCTTTTTTTTTTTTTCGAAATTTGGTTCTGCTCAGTTTCGAGCGCCAAGAAAAAACGAGACTCATGCATAACATCAGAAATAAGACAGTTACGTAGTGCAACTAAGGGGGTGTTTCTTCGTCGAGCAGGATTAGCACGATGCTTTTCACGGTAAGGTAACCGTCTTGATATTACGAAGACATTAACTTAATTATCCTCTCCTTTCTGGGCATATAATCTGGAGGTTACATGTGCAAGTTTATCCCGCCTTTGACCGCACAGTCACAACACATCAGTTTATAGAAGAGTCGACTGCTTTTATGCTTTCCCATCGTACCGCGTGCCCCACAGACCAAAGTAGAAGTTATATTATTCATCTGTTATCATGGCTGCGAGCCAAAGCCAACTCAAAAAGCAGTTACACATTACAAACGCTGCTCGACCGAGCTTCACGCAGAAAGTTCCGCGGGAGACGCAGCAGCAAGCTGGAGAAGCACGAGCCGTTCTCCGAGTATCCCCCCAAGGGCAGTACCGGAAGCGGCCGCGAGGCGGCGACACTGTACGTGAAAATTGCGTGGCGCAACTTTCACGTTTACGTACGTTAAAGGCAGTGGCGCAACAACCTGGGGAGAAAAAAGAAGAAAAAAAAAGTGGGGGATGGTGTTTGCTACAGAAGATAGGAGCGCCAAGTGTGAAGGAGGTTTTTGCGAGAAGTGGCCGACTAGGAATGGTCAACGCGTTCGTTTTGAAGATCTTTTTTCCTTTCCCTTTTTTTTCTTTCTCTCCCTCTTCCTTTCCTCTTTTCGCTGTATTTGTTATCCTCCCCTCCCTTGCTCAGATCCGCTGCCCCAACAGGATGAAAAGACAAAAAAAAAACAGGGTGGACATTGCGAAGAACCTGTCAGCGGCGAGCGAAGTTCGAGCCTGCTTAGAGCGGTAAGCAACTTGCGATGAGAGATGAACCTCACTGGAAGAAAAGGAAAAAAAAATGAAAAAATCTGGGGGACAGTAGAAATGTGAAATACTTTGAGGTTTTCGCTACAAGATGTGAGCACCAAGCATGAAGGAGGTTTTAGCGAGAAGTGCGATATGAAGGGCCTCAAAGAAGAGAAGAAAAGAAACCGCAGGCAAACGAGGAAAACTGTTGAGGGACAATGATTGATATATGAGCTCAGCATTCAACTTGCAGAGCTAGTATAGAAGACATTGCCCCAATGTTTTAGTTCCCGAGTATTATTGAATCCCCCTGAGGAACTGTTAGTTTGACTGAGTGGAATGAGTGTTGTTTCTGGTTGATATGTTTTGAAAAGGAAGGTCGGGCAGAGAGCGGACATGAGCACGGTGATTATTAAACCGCATTCGTAGAGGGGTAGCTGTCTGGCCAATACACTGCATGCGGCATACACCGCATTCTAGGAGATATATTCGCCGCGGGATCGACCTAGAGGTGGCGCCACCGCCACTCCAGTAGTGTGGATCGGCAGCCGGCGGCGCTCGCAGAAACGCATGCTGCGTAGGTCTGCTTCCGAGTTTACGGCGGGTTTGTTGGCGATGAAAACGTGTCTTCTGCAGTATTTCTGCAATATTGCAGAAAAATATACAAGGATTTTGCCAATGCAGCAGAAGAAGAGCGGATTTTAGGAAAACAAAGCACGCAACCACCAGTCTTCTAGATTTACTTTGCACGTTTCTTGCGCTGTACCGCGCTCACGCGCCTAATGCTTGGGCCCGCCTAAGGACAGCTTTGTTTTTCTTATCGACTTTTACACAGTTTGCACGTGTCTCATGCGAGTGAGACCGGCGATTTTAGTGTCAAACCCACGCAGATACAAAGTTCGTGCTCTGACCTGCAGTAATTTGGATTGTATCGAGACAGCCTGGTTCATCACATCGTACTTGACTCGAGGATTAAGCAGGTTAAATGTAGCATTGGCAGCACACTGCATGGCGAGTTGCTGTAGACTGAGTGCACATCAATTCTGGCCCAGAGAACCACGCACAAGTATTCCCCAAAAATGAGATCACGCCGACACTGTACAGGAAACCTCGCCGCACAGGAAAGCTGATTGTTCACGTGTACAGCGCTGAGTGGATTGAATTTGCCGAGATGCTTTTTGCGGCCACTGTCATAGAATGTGATAGTGTATTAATGCATGCGCCACTAACTGTAAATGATTTCCTGAAACCGAGAAAGTATAAGGGATTTTTGATGTGTGTGATGATATATATAACGGTAAATTAGTATAATTATTTTGTTTTGCAATGCGAATAAATTTCACCCTGTGAGAGAACTTTTACACACTTGACAGAATTTACAATTATCAGCGAATAATTTTCAGTAACATTAAAGTGCAAGCTCGCTGCGAAGACATCGTTATAAACTTCGCATGGGCACTGTCATGTTCTGGGAAGCAATTTTACAAGCTGAAAATTTCGTTATCACTAATTATTTAGCAGTGACTAAATCTTATGCGAAGTAAAATATTAGGGTTGCTTCCAAAACAGATCCCGAATATGAAACTATTCCGAAAGAAATGGAGGTCATCTTATGATGCGACTATAAAAATGTATTTATTTCCGAACTAAACACTGATATAGTCAAGGGTTCGACGAAAGTTCGTTTGGTCAGGCATGGTAGTTGAGTAAAAAGAGTTTCAGTCACTGACCAAGTCAATATGAAAAAAGAAGACGTTTCGGAACCCCTACTGGTTCCTTGATCACAATCACGTGATCAAGGAACCCGTAGGGGTTCCGAAACGTCTTCTTTTTTCATATTGACTTGGTCAGTGACTGAAACTCTTTTTACTAAACACTGATATTTAAGCCCGCATGAAGCTGTTTTACTCCCCTTGTCAGAAATGACGAGCCTTGTCGGAAGACAGCACTTGGACGAAAAGTTTTATAATGATTATAATAGGCTACCAGTAAAGTACATTGATCTAGGTGTATTATGTAATATTTAGGGTAACAATTAGGTGCAGGGAATATGTTTCCCAAACATTCGAGCATCTCTCTAAAGCAAAATGGGCTCACTAAAACATTTACGGATGCACAGAAGCCTTCAACAACAAAAGAAAAGAAATGCATATTGGCCCGGGTTTAACGCATGAATGCGGCATCGGCTATGACAGATGATGGCAGAGGCTTGTTTTGGTGTCGTTTTTTTTTTTTTTTTCATTATTAGCACCACATTTACCGCGTGGGATTGTTTATTGTGCAGTCAAATCCCACAGCGGAGGAACGCCTTTCGAATCGGTTGTAATTGAATTCCCCGTTCTCGAAATCAGCAGTCGAGCGCCCTTACCATTGAGACACCGCGACAAAGGTTTAAAAGGAAAAAAACGAACAAAAAACTCACACAACTCTATCGTGCATACAGACTTCATAGCAGACATAGAGTGGTCTGTTCAAACTGCATTCTGCTATATGAAGCAGTCTGCGGTGGCATATGTTTTAGTAGCTGCGGTATTCCAAACAGAAACGGGAATATCCTTTTTCTGAGCGTTTGCATTGACTTTTATTGACGGCAACGAGCTGTTTTGCTTTGACACGGCGGTAACGACAGTGCCACTTCGTTTGAGACATTGCATGTCAAAGGATCTCAAGCGCCGAAGACCGCGATGGATGATGTCCTTATCCAAGCATGACATGCTCGATACGGACAAGTATATATTTTTTTTAATGAAGCGTGGACGTAGTAATGTTCCACGTCCGCCGCTATGGTTGAGGGTGGCGCTGGTGAACACTCTCAAGGTTCGTATACAGACAAGATAAATACCCAAGCAAGTACCAGGGGGGACAGCGGCCGATGTAGCTCAGTTGGAAGAGCACCGCACGCGATATTCGTAGGTCGTGGGTTCGTTTTTCACCGTCGGCACGTTGTTTTTTCTTCTACTTTGTGTTAATATATCTTACCCCTAAACAGATTACATTACTAATTTCTGTGATTATCCAAGTAAGCACTAAAAAATACATAAAGTACCATCCCCAACGCTTTCCTTGGCC
The DNA here is from genome assembly GCF_055883805.1 of Amblyomma maculatum. Taxonomy (NCBI): domain Eukaryota; kingdom Metazoa; phylum Arthropoda; class Arachnida; order Ixodida; family Ixodidae; genus Amblyomma; species Amblyomma maculatum. The sequence goes on along the minus strand of NC_139344.1, from coordinate 476,094,443 downwards.
TCGCCGACTGTTGGCTCCTTTCCTTCATGTATTATAACGAGCGCCCTCATTTCCCCTTAATTGATCTGTATGTGGGATGGGCGTGTTTCAGGTATTGTCCAAATGATGTGTCAATGTAACTGGAGAATGGTTCTGTGATTGTGCCGATGCCGGATACTATAGGGCGGCCAGGGTTACCCCTTTTATGATTTTTCGGAAGCATTTAGAATCGGCCCGGCGACGGGTGTGAGGCGGTCAAGGCTTTGCATAATCGCAGGGAGGTATCCCCCCCTTTTGCGAGCTCATTTAGAATCCCTGTTATGAAGTTTTGATGCTCTAGAGTGGAGTCCGCTTTTAGGTGTTTATAGAAGTTAGTGTTAAGGCCGGAATACATGGAGCGTTTTTGCCGCGTCAAACCGGCGTTTTACGCCCGACGGCGCGCACTCGACGCTCCGCGTCAGAAAAAACGCGCGCCGCCACCGATCTGGCCCAGCCAGATATTTGACGCGCGGGCGGCGCGGCGTCCTCTCGAACCGGAAACGACTGTCGACGCGAGCCAATAGGAGCGCGGAAAGCTGGAATTTCCGGTTTGAGCGGCCGCTGTCAACATGGCCGCCATGGCTGACGAGGTATGGGGCAGTTTGGTCGCAGAAATGTGATTATCGTAAAAATAAACGCTTAATCAAGCACGGAATGTCGCTTTTTTGTGAGTATACGACCTACTCTCGGATCGCTGTGTGTTTGTTTGCTCCCTGGAGTGAAATTTGTAAAAATAAAAAAGAAAACCGTGCCGCTGGTATCCGAGCGGGCATTCCGAAGTAGCTTCGTTCATTCGAGCAAGCCAAATCCTTGCGCACCTATGTATGCTTTCTACATTTAGCACAGTAGCATTAGAATGAGCACTTTCGGGATTTTACCACAAGGGACAGCGTCGCTTTTCTCACGTACCTCGCTCTGCGGTTATTTCCGCTCGCTGCTGCATTTGCTTTCGCATCGAGGGATCCGCGGCGGCGCTCGCGCCGCTTCGTCGTTCCATGTATCTCGAGCTGGGCGTCGCGTCGGCGCGGCAGTTTTCGACGCGCGAAAATCGTGGAAAAAAACGCCGCATGTATTCCGGCCTTTAGAGAGTTGTCTAATGCCTTCCTCAATATACTTGTCCTTGACCATGACCACTATGCCACCTTCTTTATCTGCCGGTTTGATGACCACATCTTTCCGTTTACTGAGCGCCTTCAATGCATCACGTTCCTTTTTGGAAAGGTTTTGATTCCCTGGTCTCTAGTCCGTATAAGCTCTGATTATGTCGTTCTGGACGGCACTAATGTACATGTCCAAATGTTTGTCTCTCCCCGTATTCGGAGTGCATTGGTGATTTTTAAGGTTAAATTCTCTGCCATGTGCCGTGCTCTGTGTCCCTTCGAAAAAATATTCCCTGAGTCTCAGAGTTCGCGCAAAGTTGTCAAGGTCGTTCAATGCCGGACATTCGTTAAATGTTGGCCTAGTAGGGCAAAATGTAAGTCCTCGTGAGAGTACAGATCGTTCCTCTGCCATAAGGGGGGTGGATGAAAGGTTTATAATACTGTCCTCGGGGTCAAAGTCTGAGCTTTCAACCAGAGGGTAATCATGCGTAACTGCTTCTGTTTTCGAGCTTGTTTTCGGCATTGTTAGGTTTGTGATCATAATGTGGGGAACACTGTTTCGGATAAATTTTTTTTCGTTTGATTTCGGCTATCTCGGTAGCTCTTTTTTCCTCAAACAGCATGAGTTCGGTGGCCTGGAGCGTGGAAAGGGCAATTTTTCTCCGAGCACGACTCTCCCTGTTCTCAGGGATACCAACACCTTCTCACAATGGAAAATGGTGACTTTAAGGAGATGTAAAGATGCAGATTTCAATACATGGTTCCAATTCAGGGTGCCTGGGATACCTGCAAACCCTTTGGTGGGATTTTCAACTAGAGATAATTCTTAAGGCTACGGATATGAAATTCATGTCTAATTCGTTTATGTACAATTTTTCTTAACTTTAAAAATTTGGAGTTATCAGAGGAAGGCTGTTGACAATGTGAGAAGAAGAGAGCCGGCGTACTCACGCGGCCTGGAGGTCAGTCATGAAGGATGCGTTGTGCCGAACCACAGCGCTTTCTCAAAACGTAGCGCGACACACGTGTGCTCAGAATCTGGCCCTCGGCTTCAGAGTTCACATGGTCCTTCGTGTTGGGGGCCGTGTCTCTGCAGTGGCTCTCCTTCTCTTAGGTGGCCCGCTTGCAGCACTTTGTTTCTGGGTACGGGTGCTCTCCACACGGTCATTTTCTTTGGAAGGGGCTTGCTGGTTAATTTTTGCTATGTTGATTGGAGCTGTCTTCTTAGTTGTAGGGGTGCACTCCGCTGTAACATCCATGGGTGTAGCTGGAGGTGCTTGGCTATGCGTCTCAGTCGGTGGCAGTGCTGCCGAAGGGGTTCCCTCCATGGTGGCATCCCGTGTCACTTCCCTTGATGAACTGGTTGTGACGACCACGCCCTCGATCTCATTGAGATGCTGAAATGGCCAGGCCAGTGTAGGCAGCAGGGCGTGGCAGCAGCATCTCAATGAGATCGAGGGCATGGTCGTCACAACCAGGTCATCAGGGGAAGTGACACGGGATGCCACCATGGAGGGAACCACCTGTAGCAAACACTAACCCCTATCTCTTTTTTTTGTCTTTCTTTTTCTCCCGAGGTTGTTTTGCAGCTGCCTGTATTGTATACAGCTGACTCCCGGCCGGCACCTTGGGTGGAGAACCCTTTGTGCCTACCCTGCTCTCCGCGCGTGTGTGTGTATGTCTGTGTTGTGCGTGCGCAGCTGGTTCACCTGTAGGTGCCCATATTCTGTTTGTATCACCTCTTACCAACCCTATAAGAAGACATACAAGAGCCATGTACCCTCAGTCTTGAGGAAGGCAGGACTCCTGCCGAAACGTCGACTCCAAAAAAACTTGGAAACAGTATGAAGTAATTTGTCACTTCTGCATAACCTCTAGCAACAGAGAAAAAAACTTCCTATGGCTCGGTTACAAATATCCGCACAAAATATAAGAAGACGTTTGTGGCTTGGAACAATTTACTGATGCTTCGGCCGCGGAACCGGCTTTCGCCAGAAAAAAGCGCGAATGCTTGGCAGCGTCATATATATAGGTCCGTGATGTCAGCACGGCATTAAAATAACAAGAACAAAATAAAAAATATGTAGTCCCAAAAAGGCACGTGGCGAAGCAGTAACATGAAACAGCAATGGCGTAAATAAGATGTGATTACGTATCGTGATTCCAAATCAGCGGCATTAAAAAAAGTAACCAGTGAAGGCGAACTGCAAGCGGCGAAATGCAAGCATAGCACAATACGATAAAGAGCACACGGTGGTTAATAAGAGAAAAAATATATAATATACGAGAATAATGCATAGGAGTGATAAAAATGATTCAGAGATTACTGGGACATTAGGCAATGCAATTAAAAACCCAGGTAGCAAAAAGCGCCATGTTTGAACGTATACGTGGTTTAAAATAAGGACAGCAGTCACGAGTCCAGTGAAAATTGCAAGATCGTCCAACGGGGCGAATTGCGACAGGCAGGTTGATTTTCCAATGCTGTCATTATTGCCTGACGAGGCAGCTTTAAATTTATGAATCAGGAACAATTTCCTGACTTCTAGGTCTAGGTGTTCCAAGCCACACACACACACACACACACACACATATATTGTCACGTGGTGGTGACAATATTCTCTATACATTCAGTTCAGTTCAGTCGTTCAGTCGTGTCCGACCATTTGTGTCCCTATGGACCATATGACGTCACACTTTCCGGTCTCTCACTATCCTCCTAACATCGGACACCTTCATCTGCAGCTCCTCCAGAATGCCATCTAAATATCGCGTTCGCTGCCTCCCCCGTCTCCGGTGACCCTCAACCTTTCCCAACATCAAATCTTTCTCCAGCGACTCCTCTCTTCTCATCAGATGACCAAAGTAGCTGGGATTTACCTTGAAATTTGACCCTCCAATGAGCAGTCAGGGTTTATGGTCGACAATATCGACTGATTTGATCTTCTGGCCGTCGCAGGAACTCTCAAGAGTCTCCGCCAGCACCACAATACAAACGCGTCAATTCTTCGGCGGTCAGCCTTCTCCACAGTCCAACTCTCACATCCATACATCACAACTGGAAAGACCATAGCACGAGTTATACAGATCTTGGTTGGCAGTGTAATGTCTCTGCTGTTTACTAGGCGGTCAAGGCTAGCCATGGCTCTCTTTCCCAGAAGCAGGCGTCTCCTAATTTCATGGCTGCAATCTCCTTCCGCGTTAATCTTTGAGCCCAAGAGGAGACAATCTGTCACAGCTTCCACTTCTTGACTCTTGATGCTCCAGGACTTGATAGGGCAAGACGCCATGATTTTTGTCTTTTTAATGTTCAGTTTAGGCCCAAACTTCTCGACCTCTTCTTGTACGCGCATCAGAAGTCTCTTGAGTTCCACTTCAAATTTTTGCCAATAAAGTGGTATCATCCGCATATCTAAGGTTGTTGATACGTTTCTAAGCAATCTTCACTCAAGCTGAAGACTAGTCCAGACCGGCCTTCTTTATGGTGCACTCAGCATATAGGTTAAATAGGCAGGGCGACAGTATACAGCCTTGCCTAACTCCTTTCTCAATCGAAAACAAATCAGTCAGACATGCCCTGTTCCTACTGTGCCTCTTGCCCTTCATACAGGTTCCTGAGGAGACAGATGAGGTGAATTGGAATTCCCATCTCTTGAAGAGCTTGCCACAATCTGCTGTGATCTACGCAGTCAAACGCTTTCGCATAGTCAATAAAGCAGAAGTAGATGGGTTTTGGAACTCTCTTGCTTTTTCCATGATCCGTCGAAAGTTGGCAATCTGGTCTCTAGTTCCTCTGCCCTTGCAAAACCCAGCTTGGACGTCTGGAAGCTCCCGTTCCACATACTGCTGCAGCCTACCTTGGAGGATATTCAACATCACCTTGCTAGCATGTGAAATAAGCGCGATCGTGCGTTAGTTGGAACAACCTTTGGCAATGCCTTTCTTTGGAATGGGGATGTAAACTGACCTCCTCCGATCCTGTGGCCACTGCAGGGTTGTTCAAATTTGCTGACATAATATATACAGAATGTTAACAGCGTCGTCATGGTTGAGGTTTTGAAGCAACTCAGCTGGAATGCCATCAATTCCGATAGCTTTGTTCTTAGCAAGGATGGCTAAGGCCTATTCAACTTCACTTTTCAGGATGCCCGGCTCGAGATCAGTAATCCCAACCGTCTTATGTTGGGTTTACACATAAGGGTCCTTCTTGTACAGTTCTTCTGTGTAATCCTGCCACCTCTTCTTTATCTCGGAGGCTTCAGTGAGGTCTCTGCCTCGTTTGTCTTTTATTACGCCCACCTTAGCACAGAAGCTTCCTTTGATATCTTTGATTGTCTTATGCAGAGCTCTTGTGTTCTTCAAATGGCTGTTGTCCTCAACTGCTTGGCACTGTATATTCAGGAAGGCATTCTTATCGCTTATCGATAACGTTTGCCACCCTCCTTTCCTCAGCAATTTGCAAAGCCTCTTCAGATAACAAGTTTGCTTTCTTGCATTTCTTTTGCTTTTGAACTACCTTAGTAGCAACTTCTTGTATTATATCACGAAAATCAGTCCACATCTCTTCAGGCTCTCTGTCTTCTAAATCTAATTCTTGAAATCGATTCCTCACTTCCATAGCATATTCTAATGTAATTTGATCCAGATCATACCTGAAAGGCCTTCTAGATTTCTGAATTTTCCTCAATCGCAGCATATATTTGGCAACAAGAAACTGATAATCGGTGCCACAATTGGCCCAAGGCCTTGTTTTCACTGCTTGTATAGCGCTTCTCCATCTGTGCCGGCAAAGGATATAATCAATCTGATTCCTGTACAGACCATCCAGTGAAGTCCGTGTGTACATGTGTTTCTTGTGCTGTTGAAAATGAGTATTCGCTATGGTCAGGTTCTTTTCTTTACAAAACTCTACTAGCCTCTGCCCAGCTTCATTTGGCTCACCAGGACCGAACTTGCCTTTATTTCTGGATATTTCTTCACTCCCCACCTTAGCATTCCAGTCTCCTGTGAGAAAAAGGACGTCTGATGATAGAGTGCGGTCGAAAAGGATATTGCAGGTCAGCATAAAATCTGTCAACGTCAGCTTCTTCAGCCGCAGTGGTTGGCGCATAGACTTGGATAACTGTTATGTTGAAAGGGTGACCTTCGATTTGAAGTGAAAGCATTCGGTCGTTTTTGGGGTTGTGCCCTAACACTGCTTTGCCCATTCTATTTACTATGAGAGCGACCCCATTCCCTCTCCTGCATCCGTGCCCACAATAAAAGACATAAAGGTCCCCGCAATTAAATTCTACCATTCCGGTTCACTTGAGCTCGCCGATACCCAAGATATAAATGTTCCATCTGTCCATTTCTCGCTTGACGACATCCAGTTTACCTTGCGTCAAAGATCTTACATTCCATGCTGCTATGTGATATATTTTCTTGGAACATCGGACTTTCCGGTCGCTTCCTGACACATCCACAAGTGAGCGTCCGTTTGGCTTTAGCCCAGCCGCTTCATTCGTCCTGGAGCTACTAGGAATCGCTCTTTGTGCATCCCCGGTAACATGTTGGATGCCTTCCAACCTGGGGGGCTCATCTTCCGGCGCCATATCATTAATGCTATTGTGACTGGTCATAGGGGTTTCTTGGTAGGAAATACTGGAGTGGGTTGCCATTACATTCTGCAGTAAATCACATTTTGTCAGAACTCTCTGCCGTGACCTGTCTATCGTGGGTGGCCCGACACAGCATAACTCACGACTTCATCGAGTTTCGCAAGCCTATATATATATATATATATATATATATATATATATATATATATATATATATATATATATATATATATATATATATATATATATATATATGTATATATACATATATATATATATATATATATATATATATATATATATATATATATATATATATATATATTGTGAGTCTTCCGTGGATGTTCTTTAATTTGTTCATTCCATGATCTTCCTCTTTCATTTGTACATATCATCATCATCGTCCCATGGCGCCGGCTCCGGCACGCGCCTGGGTTTTTGTCATCGGATTAAAACGCTAGATAAGGCATCGCTGGCCTTGCCGTCACGACCTTGCCGTCTCAACCTAGCCTTCTTTCACAAGTGGTGGAGGTCAAATTCGATCCCCTTGCTGCCTTGGACACTGCCTCTCGCTGGAGCTACGTTCCGGTCGCCGTTTGGCAACTTCCACAATAATCATGTGCCCCGAGAGCAATCCCGACCAGGCCGGATCCTCTACCTTGGCTGCACCGACGCCTCCGACTCTGGCCCCACGTCAATGGGACACGCCGCTGTTCGCTGGTCGTCGCGACGAAGACGTCGGTGACTGGCTCGACACATATGAACGCTGCAGTGCCTGTAACCGGTGGGACGATGCTTTAAAATTCCTCAACGGTTCGTTCTATCTCATTGAGGTCGCCAGAAAATGGTTCATTAATCGCGAACCCCACGCTACTAACTGGACCACTTTCAAGCAGCAGTTCCGACAATACTTCGCCGACCCGGCAGTTCGGATTGAGATCGCGAGAAACAAGCTCGCTTCCCGCCTTCAAGGTCCTGATGAATCATGCACGTCTTACATAGAGGCAGTTCTTGCACTTTGTCGGCGCATTACTCCCACCATGACAGAACCTGAACGTGTGCACCACTTCTTAAAAGGGATCAATTCTATGGCTTATCATACCTTAGTTGCCCAGAATCCTTCAAGTGTTGATTCAATTATAACGACCTGTCAACGCCTCGACCAGCTGCAGTCCTCTCGATTACAGCCCAGCTTCGCAACTGGTCCGACCTCTGCTGACCTTGATATGCGGGCAATGATTCGAGCAATCATCCGCGAGGAGCTCCAAGCACTCAATTCTTTTTGTCAACATGGGTGCGATCATTCTTCCGCACCTTCTAACGACGCCATTCTCCGCAACATGATTAAAGAAGAGTTATCAACTATCAGCCACCCCATGACATCCGAACCTTCTGCAAACCGTCCAGCGCCGACCTACGCGCACGTCGCTGCATCCCCCCTTCTTTGGTTCCCCCGCCCCGACCGGCACCAACTTACAATCACCTCAATGCACTGGCGATGGCTCAACCTACACCACCTTATTACGCACCTTGGCGTCCGTCCCGACCAGTCTGCTATTACTGTGGTATTAGAGGACATATATCCCGCTTCTGTCGTCGCCGCCTTCAGAATGAGCACCGTGGTTACGACACCTTCGAAACTGACATGCCTTCAACCTCATATTATCAACGCCGGTCTATTCCAAGCCCACCTCGACGATCCTCCCCACCTCCAGGATCTTCCTCAGAGCCTCGTGGGAACCATGTACCCCAACGCCGGTCCACATCTCTATACCGCCGCTCAGTTTCCCCTCTCCGCCCTGCAACCATTCTCCCTGTCCGCCATCCGGAAAACTAAGTGTTGCAGTTTCCGGAGGTCAAACTGCACTCTGCGAACTTACTAAAAGTCCTCCTGATCGCCCGTATAATGTGATTGCTGTTATCGCTGAAGGTTTACCGGTCGAAGCTTTGATTGATACAGGGGCTGCAATTTCTGTCATTCACGCTGATTTGTGCTACCGTTTGCGAAAGTTACAACACAATATGATGGGCCTGAACTCCGTGGAGCCAGTGACGTCCCTTTGCGCCCTTCAGCGAAGTGCACCGTACGAGTTGTTATCGATGGCATCCGCCATCATGTGCAGTTTGCTGTGCTCTCACCTTGTGCGAACCTGATGATTTTTGGATGGGATTTTTGGTCAACCGCTTCAGCGTTAATTTCTTGTGGTGACCGTGTTATCCATATGACAGACAGGGACTTTTCATCTGACTTTTCTGAACGACATCATCCCCTCGTTGCCGCCGCTGATACTGTTTTGCCTCCTCAGTGCGAAAAACTGGTTACTGTTGTTTCTAACCACATCACTGACGGGGACGTACTCATAGCCCCATCATATAGTCATCTTGCACGCGGCATCGCTTTCCCGTCAAGTCTTGTCCGGTTCCACAACGGCTTAGCCACAGTACTGTCCACTAACACTTCACGTGAATCCCTCGTGCTCCCAAAAGGAACTTCTCTGCATTGCATGGTGGATGTTCAACCTTTTTCCCTGATGGTGCTCACCGCCCCTCCGCCTCAGCAAAGCGTTTCGTCAGACGTCTCACTTTCTGTTCTCGCAAATACTATTAATCCTAAACTCACGCCGAACCAATGCCAAGAACTGCTGACATTGCTTCGACACCACCAAGCCATTTTTGATGCCACTTCCACACCCCTGGGACGGACTAGTGTTGCGCACCATTGCATCATAACTGAAGGTAACTCTATCGTTCGCCGACGGCCTTATCGGGTTTCCTTCTCTGAACGAAAAGTAACTGAAGAAAATGTAAATGACATGCTCCATCGCAATATAATTCGTCCCTCAACAAGCCCATGGTCCTCCCCAGTAGTGCTAGTTAAAAAAAAGGACGGCTCGGTACGCTTTTGTGTTGATTACCGCGCACTCAACAAAATTACCCGCAAAGATGTATATCCGATGCCACGAATTGATGACGCCCTTGACTCTCTCCAAGGCTCCGAATATTTCTCGACCTTGGACCCCCGCTCAGGTTATTGGCAAATACCTATGCACGAGGACGACAAAGAAAAAACCGCTTTCGCAACACCCGATGGCATTTACGAATTTAATGTTATGCCTTTCAGACTTTGTAACGCACCAGCGACATTTGAAAGAATGATCGATACTTTGCTTCGTGGCCTAAAATGGAGAACCTGTTTGTGTTACTTGGACGATATTGTTACCTTTTCGGAAACCTTTAATGACCGTCTCACGCGCCTGAATGAAGTCCTCACCTGTCTCGCTTCGGCAGGCCTTCAGCTCAACACCAAAAAGTGCACTTTGCTCCTCAGAAGGAAATTAAAATATTGGGACATCTGGTCAGCCATGACGGCTTCGCCCAGATCCTGAAAAAATAATCGCGGTCTTGAACTTTGCTCGTCCACAACGGACTACAGATTTGCGCCGTTTCGTCGGCCTCGCCTCTTATTTCCGGCGTTTTATAAGGCATTTTGCAACTATTGCTGCGCCACTTCATGAGTTACTTAAAGCACGCAGCCCTTTCGTGTGGACGGAACAGTGCGAAACTGCTTTTAATGACCTAAAGCACGCCCTCACATCAGATCCTGTTCTTGGCCACTTCAGTGAAAGCGCTCCAACTATCCTGCACACCGATGCCAGTGGTCACGGTCTTGGCGCTGTACTTCTGCAGCGTGATGCAACATCGCGTGAGAAAGTGATTGCCTTTGCCAGTCGGACTCTGACTCCAGCTGAGAAAAACTACATCATTACCGAGCAGGAGTGTCTTGCCTTCGTCTGGGCTGTCCAATATTTTTGCCTTTACCTATACGGCCGGCACTTCACAGTTGTGACCGACCACCATGCTCTTTGCTGGTTGCCTTCACTCAAAAATTTGACAGGCCGACTTGGCCGCTGGATTCTATGCCTACAAGAATACCATTTCGACGTCACTTATAAATCTGGTCGCCAACACCAAGACGCCAACGCTCTCTCTCGCTGTCCCCTTTCGGAATCAAATTGCTGTTTTTCTTCCCGATGCATTTCCACCTCTGACCAGAGCCGACCATCTCTTTGCCCGACGTATATCACAACCGTTTGTTTTGACGACTCTGAGAACAAGTACGCTCTCCGCTCACAGCAATTAGCCGATGCCTACTGCCGTCCTATCATCGACCGCCTTATCGGCGCTTCGGACCCGCCCAATGCTAGGCTTCGCCGACAGCTTCGCAATTTCAAGCTCGAAGATGGCATCCTACTCCGTTACGTGTATCGCCCTGATGGAACTCGCTGGATCCCAATCGTGCCGCGTGTGCTTCGCCCACGTATACTGGCGGCTCTCCACGATGACGCTACTGCAGGTCACCTTGGTTTTGACAAAACCTACGACCGCGTGAGAAAACGATTCTTTTGGCCTGGCTTATCTTCCACCGTTGCCAATACGTCACATCCTGCCCTCTGTACCAACGTCGCAAACGGCTGACTTCTTCGCCCGCTGGCCCTCTACAACCTCTTCCTTGTCCGGCCACGCCATTCGACGTAGTCGGCATCGACTTATATGGTCCCCTACCTCTCTCCGATGGGGGTAACCATTGGATTATAACAGCTGTCGACCACCTCACACGCTACGCTGAGACAGCACTTGTACCGACTGGTTCCGCTGAAGAAGTAGGAAATTTCTTTTTGCGATCAATTGTATTGCGTCATGGCGCTCCTAGGGTGCTCCTAAGTGACCGCGGTACAGCCTTGTTATCGAAAGTCGTTGCCGAAGTTCTTCACGCGTCATCCACCCTTCATAAGACAACCTCAAGCTATCATCCCCAGACTAAACAACTGAGCGATTTCATCGCACCTTGTCAGACGTGATATCCATGTACACCACACCAGATCATCGAAATTGGGACACTATTCTACCATTCGTCACATTCGCCTATAACACAGCAGCACAATGGACTACCGGTTATTCTCCATTTTTCCTCGTTTATGGCCGTCCTCCCACTACAATTCTCGACGCTTCCTTCATCTGGTTGGTTGGTTTGTGGGGTTTAACGTCCCAAAGCAACTCAGGCTATGAGAGACGCCGTAGTGGAGGACTCCGGAAATTTCGACCACCTGGGGTTCTTTCTACGCCCGACTACTCCACATCAGTACCTACCCATTTTTTATCTCCTGTGGCCAGATGCCGTCATCTTGCCCGCCTCAACACGGCAGCGTGCCAGGAAGACCGCAAGACTCGCTATGATTCTACACATCGAGTGGTCTCTTTTCGTCCTGGCGACGAAGTACTGCTTTATACACCATTGCGCACCCCTGGCCTTAGTGACAAATTCCACCACCGCTGCGTAGGTCCCTATGAGGTCATGAGCCAAACTTCCCCAGTGAACTACAAAGTGATGCTTCTTGATCCCCCAGCTGATCGACGCCACCGTGGAACTGAAATTGTTCATGTGTCTCGCTTGAAACCGTTTGTGCGCCGCGATGCATCGCTTAGTTAGGAGCGGCCAGGCTGGCCGCTTCCAACCCCCCGGGCAGATTGTGTGAGCCTTCCGTGGATGTTCTTTAATTTGTTCATTCCATGATCTTCCTCTTTCATTTGTACATACCATCATCATCGTCCCGTGGCGCCGGCTCCGGCACGCGCCTGGGTTTTTGTCATCGGATTAAAACGCTAGACAAGGCATCGCTGGCCTTGCCGTCACGACCTTGACGTCTCAACCTAGCCTTCTTTCACAATATATATATATATATATATATAAATATATATATATATATATATATATATATATATATATATATATATATATATATATATATATATATATATATACATATATATATATATATAAATATATATATATATATATATATATATATATATATATATATATATATATATATATATATATATATATATATATACATATATATATATATAAATATATATATATTTATATATATTTATAAATACGGAAGAAGATGAAGATATATTATAAATACGGAAGATGATATTTACAGTACGGAAGAAGATGAAGTTTTGAAGACAAGTGAAGGAGAAAGACGTTGAAAAAGGACTCTCGTGCCGGACGCGCTGCCGTTGACCAGCTGAGCTCCCTACCCTATCGTCTTGTAGTTCAGCGCTCCGACGTCTTACCCCCTTCGTAACAAATTGGTGGTCAGGTGCTGGGTACGACTACCCTCAAGACGCATCCTCAATCGCTGGAGCTTCGTCGGAGCCGTCGCCTCGCTGGTCTCCCACCCTTTTCAACAAGAATGCAGCAGACTACCGAGCAGCCCCGAACATCAACACGGGACCCTCTACCCTCGTCTCGCGATGCGCCGCCGACCACCACGAATGCGACGCTACCATTTCGCGAGCCTCGTTCCTTTGCCGGCTAAGCAGGGGAAGATGTTGATGACTGGCTCACTCATTATGAACGTGTGAGCCGCTATAACCACTGGGATTCAGTGGCTAAACTAGCCAATGTAGTCTTTTTTTTTGACGCAAACCACCTTGATGTGGTATGAGAACCACGAGGACTCCCTGACAACTTGGGAAAGCTTTGTCGAAGCCATCAAGGAATGTTTCGGTGACCTAGCTGCAAAGAAGAAACAGCTAGAGCAGACACTTGCTCAGAGGGCCCAGGCAGCCGGAGAAACCTGCACCACCTACATAGAGGCCATACTCAAGTTGTGCAAGACCGTCGACAGCAGGATGACTGAAGATGATAAGGTAGGCCATCTGCTCAAGGGCATTGCGGAAGATGTCTACCACTTCCTAATTGCCAAGGAAAACTTGAGTTCGGTCTCTGACGTTATCCGGCACTGCCGAACATTCGAGGCCCTAAAGACTCGCCGCATTACACCGAAATTTGGACGGCTTGCAAATGTGACTACAGTGGCTAGCATTGAAGAGTCGCCATCTCAAAGCCTCCTGTGCGCCATCCGTGAAATTGTTCGAGATGAGATGTCAGGACGTGAGCAGCTTGTCCGGCCCAATGGCTTCGGAGGGTACGTATATGCTCGTCCAACTTGTGGGGGTGCGTGCCCGCCGATGTCCGCGAATGTCACCGACTTTGTCTGCCGCGAAAACCTATACACTCCGCGACCAAGGCCTGAAGAGAATTTCCAACAATTCTCTTGCCATCAGCGTACAGATCCTCGCTCTTACTCCAGTCGTACATCGCGCCGACCGCCGGACAACTACATCGTTCCGGAACCACCATCCGGATATTCGTCGCGGCCTACCATGCAGGAACCAGCTGACACGCCACTTTTTCAGCGACCTCTTCCGGTGTGCTACCGGTGTGGTGCCGCGGGTCACATTTCCCGCTACTGTAATCGGCGCACATCGTTTCGGAATCCCCCGACGGCACCGAACCGACGCATCGTCCAGCCCTACATCGACAACTATCGGCCAGAACATCCTTCCCGGAGGGGCCGTTTTCAAAACGAAGGGCACCGCAGCCATTCGCCAGCGTCTGACCGTAGTGTGACACCACCTCCGTCATTTCGTGTGCGCCGCTCCCCGTCTCCACGGCGCCGATCTCCACCACCAACGCAGGAAAACTAGCCAGCGCGGCCAATGGAGGTGAGGTCGCTGGACAATGTGCGCTGCTACCTATTATTCCTCCGTCTGTGTTCATGTTAAAGAACAAGGTCAATGTGATTGTTGATGGTTTGCCAACGATGGCGTTGGTAGACACTGGTGCTACAGTTTCAGTAATGAGTTTAAATTTTAAGAACCTTTTGAAGAACAAAGTTATGTTTGTTTGGGACAACACTTCAAATTTTTATGGAGTAAGTGGAGAGTTATTGTATCCGGTTGGGGTATGCAGCGTTAAAGTTTCCTTGGGGGGCACAGTGTTTCCGGCGGAGTTTGCAGTACTGCCCCGATCTACACATGACGTAATCTTGGGAATTTACTTCCTGCGTATGTGCGGCACTACAGTTGACTGTCGAACGGGAGAGCTAAGTGTTAGTGGGTCTCTTCCTCGTGAACGTTTGGAAGAGACATCAAATTATGAAGACGTTTTGTGTGTGTGTGATGAAGTCGTCATACCGCCACATTCAGCAGTGTGTGTCCAGGTGTCCTGCTCCCGTGCTATTAACGACTCTTTTGAGGCTACTGTGGCGCCTCTTAATTTACAGTGCGTAAAGAAAAATGCGTTAGTGCCGCATTGTTTGGTTCGCGTGAAAGAGGGCCGTACCGGACTGTGGACTATAAATTGCTCATCGGAACCAGTTGTTTTTCCAGCGGGTTCCAAACTAGCTTCATGTAGCGCAACTCTCCCGAATTGTGTAGCTGTCGTTACTCCTTCCCTAGACAACCCCGCTACTAACTCACCTGCTGACGAAAAGCTTCTTCCGATGATCAGCGCATCGTTGAACACCTCACAACGACAGATATTGAAGAACCTCTTGTCCCAGCACCTATCCGTCTTTGATTTCACGCAGTCCAGCGGCTCGCAACGTTTTCCGCTGTCGCGCGCACGCCACAGGATTGACACGGGATCTGCCCATCCGATCCGTCAAAAGCCGTACCGTGTGTCACCATCAGAGCGTAAGATCATCACCGAGCAAGTCCAAGACATGTTGAACAGGGGCGTAATACAGGAATCCTCCAGTCCTTGGGCTGCTCCCGTGATATTGGTGAAGAAAAAAGACGGAACATGGAGGTTCTGCATTGACTATCGTCGCCTCAGCTCCATCACTAAAAAGGATGTGTATCCTCTACCACGCATCGACGATGCCATAGATTGCCTTTTTTCCCTTATTTCTCTTCAGTTGATTTGCGATCGGGTTATTGGCAGATTCCGATGGATCCTGCTGACAAGGAAAAAACTGCATTTGTTACCCCGGACGGCCTATTTGAATTCAACGTGATCAAAAGCCGTACCGTGTGTCACCATCAGAGCGTAAGATCATCACCGAGCAAGTCCAAGACATGTTGAACAGGGGCGTAATACAGGAATCCTCCAGTCCTTGGGCTGCTCCCGTGATATTGGTGAAGAAAAAAGACGGAACATGGAGGTTCTGCATTGACTATCGTCGCCTCAACTCCATCACTAAAAAGGATGTGTATCCTCTACCACGCATCGACGATGCCATAGATTGCCTTTTTTCCGCGTCTTATTTCTCTTCAGTTGATTTGCGATCGGGTTATTGGCAGATTCCGATGGATCCTGCTGACAAGGAAAAAACTGCATTTGTTACCCCGGACAGCCTATTTGAATTCAACGTGATGCCCTTCGGCCTATGTAATGCGCCGGCCACATTTGAAAGATTTATGGACACAATACTTCGTGGCCTCAAGTGGGAAATCTGCATGTGCTATTTAGACGACGTTGTTATTTTTGGCCGGACTTTTACTGAACATAACACGCGACTCGCTGTTGTGTTAGATTGCCTACAGAAGGCTGGCTTTGTCCTGAATTCTAAAAAGTGCCGTTTTGGTGAACGTCAAGCGCTGGTACTCGGGCATCTCGTCGACCGCGATGGAGTTCGGCCAGATCCACAGAAGAATGCAGCAGTTGCAGCGTTCCAACGACCACAGACTCAAAAGGAGCTCCGCAGTTTTCTGGGCCTGTGTTCCTACTTTCGACGATTCATTCCAAGGTTTGCCGACGTCGCCTACCCTCTGACATCCCTTCTACAAAAGGACGTCCCTTTCGACTGGACCTCAGATTGCGACGCGTCTTTCCTCCAACTAAAGTTTCTGCTAACGTCACATCCCATACTACGGCACTTCAACCCCTCCGCTCCGACTGAAGTCCACACTGATGCAAGTGGGACTGGTGTTGGCGCTGTGCTTGTGCAACGTTCGACAACAGGCGAGCATGTAATTGCGTATGCAAGCCGTTCCCTCAGCAAACCTGAGCGTAACTACACTGTTACGGAGCAGGAGTGTCTCGCTGTAGTTTTCGCTGTTCAGCGGTTTAGGTGCTACCTATATGGACGCCATTTCACGGTTGTGACGGACCATCATGCCCTGTGTTGGCTTGTCAACCTTCGTGATCCATCTGGTCGTCTGGCACGCTGGGCACTTCGTCTGCAGGAGTACGACTTCACTGTTTCGTACAAGAGTGGCCGCAAACACGCCGATGCAGACTGTCTTTCACGCCTTCCTCTTCTTACGACCGAATGTGACTCTGGTGATTTCGATCAGTACATCGCCTCCGTCGTGCCCGAGTTTCCCGACGCCTCGGCTCTGCGGACTGCGCAAGAGACCGACATAAGCCTCGAGCCCCTGCTTGCGGAGGCGCGGGATTCCACTGCTTCCAGCCCATTTTGTCTCCGTGATGGCCTTTTGTACAAAAAGGCTTACTCAAGCATCGTTCGAATTTTCTGCTTGTGGTTCCCGAGAGCTACCGCTCGTGCATCTTACGCGTCATGCACGACGACCCCACTTCCGGTCACCTGGGTTCTGCAAGAACGCTCCATCGTGCCCGCGACCGGTTTTATTGGCCAAAGATGCGCCAGACAACTGAGCGATATGTGGCGAGCTGCACTGAGTGCCAACGACACAAACGCCCTACGTCCACGCCACAGGGCCTGCTGCATCCTGTGACTCCACCACGTGGCGCATTTGAGAAAATCGGAATCGACCTTATGCGTCCCTTCCCGAAGTCATCCGACGGAAATCGTTGGATCGTGGTTTGTGCCGACTACCTCACCCGCTACAGCGAAACGGCAGCTCTTCCTTCAGCCACCGCTCACCACGTGTCCCTGTTCTTGCTCCGTTCTGTGATCCTCCGCCATGGACCTCCGCGAGTGATCATCAGTGACCGAGGTCGCCAGTTTATGGCAGATGTTGTGGAAGAGCTTCTTCATTTGTGTGCGTCGCATTTTAGGCATTCCACACCATATCACCCTCAAACCAACGGCTTGACGGAGCGCACAAACAGCACACTCACAAACATGCTATCTATGTACATCGCATCTGACCACAAGAATTGGGATACTATACTGCCATTTATAACGTTTGCATTCAACACCGCAACCCATGAGACTACTGGCTGCAGCCCGTTCTTCCTGCTATATGCCCGTCCTCCTCGGTATTGTCTAGATACCATCCTTCCTTACTCCGTCCATGATGAACCGTGCATTGCGGAAACTCTTTGTCGAGCCGAAGAAGCTCGCCGTCTCGCCCGTTTGCGAATTCTCGCTTCTCAAGAGCGTTCAAAAGCTCGGTACGACAGCCGGCATAACCATGTGTCTTACGCCCCTGGAGATTTAGTGTGCCTTTGGCGACCTCTCCGAAAGCGTGGTTTAGCGCAGAAAATGTTGGCGCATTACGCTGGCCCTTACGTTGTGCTTGAACGCGTCAGTGAAATGAACTACCAAATAGCACGTATGACAGCAAGTGGTCGTCGTTCAGTCAGAACTGAAGTTGCCCATGTCGCCCGGATGAAGCCGTGTCACTCTCGTGGAAACGAATAACTACCTCGCCCGTGGGGCTTCGTCTGCAAAGGGGGAAAATGTAACAGTACGGAAGAAGATGAAGTTTAGAAGACAAGTGAAGGAGAAAGACGTTGAAAAAGGACTCTCGTGCCGGACGCGCTGCCGTTGACCAGCTGAGCTCCCTACCCTATCGTCTTGTAGTTCAGCGCTCCGACGTCTTACCCCCTTCGTAACTATATATATATATATATATATATATATATATATATATATATATATATATATATATATATATATATATATATATATATATATATATATATATATATATACATATATATATATATATACATATATATATATATATATATAGAGAGAGAGAGAGAATCTTGGAGTGCAGGGAAGAAGCCCTTTATTGGGATGACTTGCGACCGCGAAAGAACTAAGCAACACCGGTGGCGGCGATAGCAACAAACATGCTCGTCGATCGTCGAACTAAAGATGCCCGTCGCACTCGTCAACGCTCAATGTAAAGGCTGCTCCGAACCATCTAGATAACGTCGGGAACTGTTACTAGCACATCCTGGAACATTGTAGAAATATACGCGAGTGATCGGAATCTTTGAGACAGATCACGGCGCATCTTGCTCGACAAAGAAACTGATAAATGTACGTTTCGTGACATCGAGCATTAACATAGAATACAGCACTGATATGCGTTCCCGAATCAGTGACAAGGTCGCATGCCGGCGGCTGCTAAAAACAACAAATAGTTTTAAAAATATACATATATATTTATAATTGTATATTTGTTTTTATATGCATATTTGTTTCCATATGCATATAAACAAATATATTTCACGTAGTGGTGACAAGGTCGTTGATACTAAAAGAAGACAAGGCCTAAAGGTAGAAATAGTGCTTTTTTTTTCGTTTTTTTGACGCATTTCTAAGTTGGGTTAACGAAAACGACTGCAAACTAATTCTCGGCGGTGACTTGAACATTGACCTTCTGCCTTCGTCCCCACAAAGTGAAGAATTGTGGTGCCCTTTAGAAACTAATGCTTTCACTAATCGCATAGAGCAACCAACGCGTATACAGCATGGTACAACCACACTCATAGACGTTTTTATCACAAACACTCTAAATGTGCATATCAGTTCAGGACTTCTTCAAATACATATTAGTGACCACTTACCTATATATTTAGTGCTTAGTCATAAAAAGTTCCAATCAAAAGATGCGAAGCGGAGTGTTAATAAATCAGTTTAGTTCAGTCGTTCAGTCGTGTCCGACTCTTCGTAACCCTATAAACCATGTCACGCCACGCTTTCCAGTCCCTCACTATCTTCCTAACATCACATAACTTCGTCTGCAGCGCCTCAAGGATGCCATCTAACCATCGCGTTCGCTGCCTACCCCTTCTCCGGCGACCCTCAACCTTTCCCAACATCAAATCTTTCTCCAGCGACTCCTCTCTTCTCATCAGATTACCAATGTAGCTGAGCTTTAACTTTAGAATTAACCCTCCAATGAGCAGTCAGGGTCTATGGTCGACAATATCGACTGATTTGATCTTCTGGCAGTCCAAGGAAATCTCAGCAGTCTCCGCCAGCACCACAATTCAAACGCGTCAATTCTTCGGCGGTCAGCCTTATTCACAGTCCAACTCTCGCATCCATGCATCACAACTGGAAAGACCATAGCACGAGTTATACGGATCTTGGTTGGCAATGTAATGTATCTGCTCTTTACTAGGTGGTCAAGGCTAACCATGGCTCTCTTTCCCAGAAGCAGGCGTCTCGTAATTTCATGGCTGCAGTCTCCTTCCGGGGTAATCTTGGAGCCCAAGAAGAGAAAATCTGTCACAGCTTCCACTTCTTGTCCCTTGATGCTCCAGGACTTGATAGGGCAAGATGCCATGATCTTTGTGTTTTTAATGTTCAGTTTAAGCCCGAACCTCTCACTCTCTTCTTGTACGCATATCAGAAGTCTTTTGAATTCCACTTCACTTTCTGCCATTAAAGTGGTATCATCCGCATATCTAAGGTTGTTGATACGCTTCCCAGCAATCTTCACTTCAGCTGAAGACTCGTCCTGACCGGCCTTCCTCATGATGCACTCAGCATATAGGTTAAATTGGCAGGGCGACAGTATGCAGCCTTGTATCACTCTTTTCTCAATCGGAAACCAATCAGTAAGACCATGCACAGTTCTGAGTGCGGCCTGTTGCCCTCCAAAGAGGTTCCTGAGGATACAGATGAGGTGAATTGGAACTCCCATCTCTTGGAGAGCTTGCCACAATCTGCTGTGATCTACGCAGTCATCCCATAATCAATAGAGCAGAAGTAGATGAATTTCTGGAACTCTTTTGCTTTTTCCGTATACCAGCGAAGGTTGGCAATCTGGTCTCTAGTTCGTCTACTCTTGCGAAACCCAGCTTGCACGTCCGGAAGCTCCCGATTCAAATACTGCTGCAGCCTACCTTAGAGGATTTTTAGCATCACCTTGCTAGCATGCGAAATAAGCGCGATCGTGCGGTAATTGGAACAATCTTTGGAACTGCCTATTAATACATATCGGCAGATAAATGAAAGCACCGTGGAGGTTTTTTTTATAATTTACTTTCTAAGATGTCCTGGGAGAGCGTTCTTTCGAGCACTGATGCGGAGGAAGTTTACAACACCTTCATACACAAATTTATAAACGTCTACAATGATTGCTTTCCCTTCAGAACCCACAAACGGCCACGCAAAGAACGAAAACCTTGGATTACTGCAGAATGTATCAAAGCTATAAAGCTGAAAAAGGTTCTTTATCAAAAGTTTTTGAAATACAGAAACAAAACCGATTTAGATGAATTCAAAAACACCGGAAGAGAAGAAACAGGCTTTTACGGAAAACTAAAAAAGAGTACTTTCAAAACCTTTTCATCCAGGACACCAAGCAAACTCCAGAATTCATTTGGAAAAAATAAATACGCTCCTAAACCGCCAACCTGGTGCGAATGATAACCCCAGCGAGATAACTGTAAATGGTACAACTCTTGCCGGAGAAAATTTATCTGTAGCTTTTAATGATTTTTTCACATCAGTGGGAAATAGCCATCATGACCCCAGCTGTACAGATTTTATGCACACAACGAACACAAGAGAGTGCATTTTTATCTCCAGTAACTGCAAATGAGGTCGTGTCTACAATCATGTCTCTAAACAATTCTACTTATACTGATATAGATGGCTTACAGATTCTGCCACTTAAGTATGTTGCTATTATTATAGCTCCAGTTTTAGAGTACATCATTAATCAAATATTTTCATGCGGTCAATTTCCTCGCCGGCTCCAAGTGGCTAAAATTACTACCATTTTTAAAGGTGGTGAGAAATGCAACATGTCTAACTAGAGGCCTATTTCAATACTCTCTGTTTTCTCCAAAGTCGTTGAAAAACTAATACACGTTCGAATGAGCTCATTCCTAACCAAACATCAAATCATGATACAATATCAATTTGGGTTTACAAAAAAACGATCCACAAAAAGCGCCTTGTTTGCGCAAAACGAAATCATTCTGAATGTTTTTGAGCCTGAATTTTATACACTTGGAATATTTGTAGACTATTCAAAAGCATTTGACAAAATAAATCACACCACGCTATTAAAAAAATTTGAAATATTACGGTTTCAGAGGCTGTTTTCCATCCCTCATTAAGTCCTACCTACAACGCCGCCAACAAAGGGTGCACATAAATAAATCTTGCTCCAGTTTCAAACCATTAATACACGGCGTACCGCAGGGAAGTATTCTCCTGCCGCTGCTTTTCAACCTCTGTATTACCGACCTTGTTAACATGGATTTTAACACTTTGTTATTTATGCAGATGATACAAGCTTATTTTTCTCACATCACCGTTTACCCCTGCTTGTTAAAAATGCGAATGAAGTGCTTGATGTACTAAACACTTGGAGTCAAATTAATTCTTTAACTATAAACGTCTCGAAGACAAAATCAGTTCTCGTTCGCCCTAAAAATAAGCCAGTTAATTCCAATATTGTCCTTCGACTAGGTCTTTCCGTCATAGATTTGGTACCACTTGTAAAAACGTTAGCTGTTCTTTTTCAAGGAAATATGCAGTAGAGCGCACATGCTGACCTTGTTCACTCTAAACTTTCGCGAATAGTAGGTATTCTTGCACGCTTTCGTTATTTTTAGCCAAAGCACATTAAATTGCTCTTATACAACTCCCTTTTCATGTCCACGCTATCGTATGGTTAATTGGTATGGGGAACAACGACCTACACAAACCTGTCCAAAGTCTATCGACTACAGAAAAAAGCTGTAAGAATAATTTCTAATGAACCCTATGACGCACACACAGAACCTATGAACGAGTATGAACAAACAGGGGATACAGAATTGATACGCGTGTCAGGATCACAGTGATAAGCGCGCATGCCGGCGGCTGTTAAAAAACAACATATGCAGTTTTGAAGGCTTCGTGGCAATATATATATATATATATAACATACCATCCCCAACGCTTTCCTTGGCCTCGCCGACTGTTGGCTTCTTTCCTTCATATATATATATATATATATATATATATATATATATATATATATATATATATATCGTAGTGTGGTAATCTTCGTCTTCATAGCCACTGCCATGCATCCAGTGCTGGCGCGCTCGAGGACGAAGAATTTGGTCGTTGTCTGTGTGAATCGCTACGCCTTACGCCCTGCTGCGAGTTCATCCCGAGCAGCTGGATCCATCTGCGTCAACTGAATAAACACACCCCTACAATATATATATATATATATATATATATATATATATATATATATATATATATAGTAATGGGACGACGAGGACAAAGTGCTGTGCTCGCTTGTAGAATTTGGGGAACGTGACGACGGTGAAGTGTGGGTGGTTCGTGTTGGGTGCCGCTGGCTTGAGATTGTTTGCCTGTGGTCACCTACCCCTTTGTAAATATTTGTTAATACGTCCACTCTCTGTGTGCATCTATCTAGGTTACATTATTGGTTGGAGGTGCGGGGCGCAAGCTCAGAACTCCGGAACGGCCTTCGACCTTCCGGCTCTGTAGCCATGCCCAGTGACGAGGAGGCATCATCGGCGCCCCTCACCCCGGCTTTTATTAATGCCTACCAGCGTGATCCTGGAACCTCCACTTGAGTGGACGGTGCTGACATGGAGAACTGGCTCCCTATGCACGAGCGCGTGAGCGCGCACAAAAGGTGGGACCCGATCATGACATGATGAAAAAACAGCGCTACAGACGTGGACGGAGGTACTGTAGCGCCGTTTTTTCATCATGTCACCGTACCAATTCAGCCAGATATCTCTTCTATTTCCGACCATGAAGTTGGCTAACGCCATTTTCTACTTGACGGGCACTGCAAAGGTCTGGCTCGAGACCCGCGAGGAGCAACTAACCAGTTGGGACCTCTGCAAGCGGAAACGTTCTGACTTGTTTGGTAAGCCAATCGAACATCACCTGGCCGCGCAGAACGAGCTCGCATGCCGAAAACCATCGCCCACAGAGTCGTATGCGGCATACATTCACAAAATTTTGTCCCTCTGCATGAAAGTTGACTCCGCAATGTTGGTGATGTAATAAAGGGAACAGCAGATGACGCCTTCAACTTGCTTGTGTACAAGTACTGCGGAATGATTGACGCGATACTAAAGGAATGCCGCCGGGTTGAATAAGCGAAAAGCCGCCGTCTTTCCTCTGAGTTCACGAGGTTGTGGAACACGGTTGCGACGTCGTCCTGCGTGGACTCGACCCCACCTTGCCCTCTGCCAACATCCTACAGCCTGAAATGACAGGGTCACACAGTTTTCCTACTATCGGTACCGGACAGTGGCTCTACGGTATCCCTTATACAGGCTGTTGACCGGCAAGAATTCGCCAATCTAGGGATCCAACCTATATGCTTCATTAGCTCCCCAGATGCTCACCGTGTGTCCCCGTTAATTGGTTTGGACATCCGTACTACCCTCGCTGCAGCCGCTACCAATATGAGTGGAGAACACCTGATAACAAGCTTACCTTCTTTAACTCCTCGGTTACATCTCTTGATACTGCCGAATTCGTCCACCATCAACCTATCGTCGCTACCCGCTCTTCCCTCCGCTCTTCATCGCCCTCTGAACAGCAATTCTCAAGCTCCGACGCACAGATTCTGCCCACCAACTGTTCGTCGCCACCCTACCGCTGTCGTTTTCTGTCGCCCCGATCTCGCCGCCCGTCATCTCCTGACCCGTATGCTCAAAGTCGTTCGGAAAGCTGATGGCTGCAGCTCTGGAGGTGATGCTGCTCTGACGACACAACACGACAACCATCCAATTCTCCTGGCCCGACGGAACATGCTTACCGTCGACGTGGACGGGATCCCTGTTACAGCTCTAATCGACACGGCCCCTAACGTCTCCGTTATGAATGCCCATCTCCTCATCACCTAAGGAAAGTGCTCACTCTTGCCCCCTCAGCTGTTGTCTGTGTCGCTGATGGTGGCACTTAATTTTCTCTCGTTGGAGTGTGTACAGCTCGTGTGTCAATCGCCGGCCGTCATATATCTATTCTCTTCACTGTCTTTTCATTCATTTCATTTCATTTATTTTCCTTAAAGGCCCGGTGAGGGGCATATTACATAAGGGGTGGGTACATTATTCGTAGGCGGCAAGTGTTAACACGGTAAAAAATGAGCATAAAGATTGTCAGCGAAGATCGCGGAGCACATGATGACTGCAATATCTCTGGGAAGGTCATTCCAGTGAACAATGGTACCGGGGAAAAATGAGTGGCGGGAAGATGTAGGGCGCACAGGAAAGTGAACTTAACATTTGTAGAATAAGCAAAGGCTGGCGATGCGACGACGAACTGAGAGGAGTGATAAACCTGATTTATCTTGCAACCCTGACACACAGTGATATAGGATTATGAAAAATGAATGAACCTGGCTGCTCTGTTTTGTACTGCTTCAAGTGTGTTGATAAAGTAAGCATGATGCGGGCTTCAAATAGGTAAGGTATATTCTAATTTTGATCTGACAAGTGTTTTGTATGCTAGCAGTTTTACATGATCGGGAGCATGGCGGAGATGACGTCGTAAGAAACCTAGTGTTCTATTAGCAGTTGAGATAATATTAGTGATGTGTGCACTCCAGGACAAGCCGTTACCACAAGGTGACACCTAAATACTTATATGACAGACAAGACTGTACAGGGACGTTAATAATTATGTATGTGAAAACAAGCGGATTATGGCGGCGGTGTAAAGACATGCGTTTACATTTATGTGGGTTAAGTTCCATTAACCAAACGTCACACCATTCCTGAATGCGGTTAAGGTCGTCCTGGAGAGAAGTTTGGTCAATAATAGTAGTAACTGAGCGGTAAATGACGCAGTCATCTGTAAACATGCGAATCTTAGAATTGAGGTTGTCTGGTAAGTCATAATTATAAATTAAAAAAAGAAGGGGGCCGAGTACAGAGCCTTGAGGGACACCAGATGTTACAGAAATGGGGTTAGAATTGTGATTTTTAATACAGACAAACTGCGTGTGATTAGTGAGAAATTCTTCTATCCATTTTAAAATATCGGTAGGCAAGTTCAAGTATGACAGTTTTAGTAGTAATCGTTTGTAGAACGCTTTTGCATAGTCTAGGAAGATGGCATCGGTCTGCAGGTTAGTGTCAAGCTTTTATGCAAATCAGGAAGAAAAATAGCAAGCTGTGTTTCACATGAGTGGCCTTTTCTAAAACCGTGTTGTGACGGATTAAAAAAGTTGCTAGAGTCGAGGAAGCTCATGATGTTTGTGTCAATGACGTGTTCCATGAGTGTGCAGGGTACGCGTGTAAGAAAAATGGGTCGGTAATTTAGCGGTGAATTTTTTTTCGCCTGATTTGAAGACTGGAACGACCTTACCACTTTTCCAGTCGTCTGGTATTCGTCCCGATGAGAGTGACTGCGAGAAAAGTAAGCATAAAAATTTGGCAGAAATATCCTTGGTATTCTTTAGGAGCATCGAGTTATTATTTTCAATGCCGGATGAAGAGGAAAGTTTCAGTTTTTATTAAGGACGAAAAACCTGATGACAAGAAAATGGCTGGTGGCATGGTACAACCTGTTTGTGAATGTAGCATCGAAAAAGGCATTTTAGTCTCGTTAGTAAATACAGGTGCGAAGGCAGCATTGAAAATGGTGGCACACTCGGCTTCAATGAAGACTGCACCTGACTAATCTCAGAGCGTTATCTCAGTTGCATGATAGGGGTTTATGACTTGCCAAAGTTTTCTCGGGTTACTTTGTAACAGATTGGGTAAGTCTGAGTAAAAGAACGTGTGTTTAGCGTAACGAATAGCGGAGAGATAATTTTTCGGCTTCGTGATATTTTGCCCATGCGCAATTCCTATCGTGAAACCTGACTGAACGGTAAAGGCGCTTCTTCTTGTTTTCTAAACGCTTAAGTGCTTTATTAAACCACGGCTTATGGGAATTCTCCTGGGAACACTGCCTTCATGAACTAATCCTCGACCTTGACTTTCTCTCTCAACATTCTGCCCACATTGATTGTGCCAGAAGTGTTGTTCAGCTCGACTTACCTTTTACGGAGGAGCTGCCGGACCCAGTTGTGCACCGCCTATGCACTGTCCATTTTCTCCGCCTAAACCGCGAAGCCGTCACCTATGTACCGTTCTTGTCCGTCCCACCAGTCCCTGATGGCCAGCACATCATTGCTCTAGCTCTTGATGTACCTCTCGCACGAAACGCTGCCATTGCGCATACAGTGGTCACTATGTCTGCCAATCCATTGTCCCTTCCGGTCCTCAAATTTGCATCGCCCGTTTAGACGCTTTCCCCCACGCTGTGCCCTGCTTCCGAATGCGTTGTATAAGCTGTTACAGGTTGTGTACCCCCTCGGTGAACCGCCACGTGTCAGACGTCAAACCATGTGACGAATACACAAAGATGACTGCTCCTGACTTTTTACCAGCACAAACTCATGATCCCAAGGGTCTTCTTTCCTCTTTTCGCGACATCTTTGACTTCGATAACCGTCCTTCGGCTCGCACCTCAGTGGGTATGCATCGCATAAACACCGGTGACGCCACTCCCATTACAGACATCCGTATAGAGTGTGCAGTACAGAGCGCAACATCATTCAGCTGGAGGTGGACAAGATGCACACTAAAGACATCATAGAGCCTTCGTCGAGCCCATGTGCCTCACCCGTTGTCCTCGTTAAAAAGAAGGAGGGGAGTTGGCGCTTCTGCGTTGATTATCGGCACCTCAATAGTATTACAAAAAAGGACGTGTATCCTCTCCCAAGAATCGAGGACACTTTGGATTGCCTTCACGGAGCCAACTTTTTCTCTTCCATCGATGTTTGATCTGGGTATTGGCAAATTGCTGTCGATGACAAAGACCGTGAAAAGACCGCTTCAAATTATACCAGTTTAAAGTCATGCCGTTCGGACTCTGCAACGCGCCAGCTACTTTCGAGCGAATGATGGACTCCTTGCTTTGAGGCTTTAAATGGACTACATGCCTGTGTTACCTAGACGACGTTGTAGTTTTTTCCTCCATATTTTCCGCACACCTCGAAAGACTGACGAGTATTCTATCCGTCTTCCGTAGAGCCGTGTTGCAGCTCAACTTGTTGAAATGCCAATTCGGATGCCGCCAACGCACAATCGTTGGGCATCTCTTCAATGCTTCTGGTGTCCGCCCAGATCCTGCTAATCTTCAAGCTGTCAAGGGCGTCCCTCTACCTCGATCGTCTGCGGATATGCGAAGATTTGTCGGCTTATGCTGTCATTTCCGACATTTGATCAAAACGTTTGTTGCCATCGCCCGTCCCGTCACCGACCTCCTTACGAAAGACACCCCTTTTTACCTGGCGCCCTGCTCAGGAAAACTTATTTTCTTCACTGATTCACTTGCTCACCTCCCCTCCTGCATTGGCCCATTTCGACCCGTCGGCGCCAACAGAAGTTCTCGCAGATGCCAGCAAATATGCCCAGCGTCACCAAGGTCAAGACCGTGTAATGGCATACAGCAGCCGTCCTCTTTCCACTGCCGAGCGCAATTACTCCAATTCAAAGCGCGAGTGCCTAGCCCTTGTCAGGCAGTGTCTAAATTTCGACCCTAACTGATTGGCCGTCCTTTTTCGGTTGTGACTGACCACCACGCTCTTAGTTGGCTTTATTCAATGAAGAACCTTATAGGCCGGCATGGTCGTTGGACATTGCGCCTTCAAGAGTATTCTTACACCGCTGTCTACACGTCAAGGCGTCTACCTCAAGACTTGAGAATAACAGCCCAAAGGGCGAGTTGGTGCATGATGAAAATGAACGGCGGTGCAACGAACACAGACAAGAAAGGGTCACCACATGCGCACACTACCAGCAATTTATTAAACGGAAAGGTGGCATAGTTATACGTATAGCTCAAGCATGAGACTCACCGCCAAATAATCGCTGCAAACAGAACACCTGGAAGCCAGGAGGCAACATCAGGATACCAGACAAGATACCTCTAACCCCAGCAGATAAACTAACAGAAACAGAAAAAAAGTTTTGAAACGGAAGGCAGGTCATATTTAGCAAAAGCCGTGTGGACCATTCGTAGCCACAGCAGAGTAAGATATGAGAAGCAAACAAATCCGGACAATAAAAACTAAAACTAAAACGAGAAAATATTTGTAGCGAAAGCATAGTAAAAAAAAATTGAAGCCAAGGTATTCAGAAACCTAAAAAAACCTAAACCAACAAAAGACAATCGTATCAAAAGCAAAGTCAAACAAAAGAAGCAAAAGTAGTCAGAAACCTAAACGAACCAAGAATTGCAGCTCAAGCAGAGTGAAACAAATCGAGCAAAAGTCATCAGAAAATATTAAACCACAACAAAATAAAAAACAACCGTAGCAAAGGCATGGTCAAAAAAGAAGCAAAAGCAGTCGGAAAAATAAAAAACCTAAACCAACAAACGATTGTAGCAAAAGCAGAGTCAAACAAAAAAAGCAAAAGTAGTCAAACCTAAAACAACCACAACAAAGGACGCTCGCAGCAAAGGCAGAGTCAAATGAACGAAGAAATTAACAACCCGCCATTCAGGGCTTAAAAGTCGCACAGTATATAAAGTCACAAAGCATTATCAAGAAAGGAAACTTCGTTTCTACGGATGGATACAGAAGAGTCATTAACACAAGTGCTTCCCTTCCTTCTTTTTGATTATAAAGGTTTCAAGAATTTCACGTGCAATTTCATTGCGACTCCTGCCCAGAACGCTTATAAAGTTAAGCATTGACTCACAATTGCAATCCTTACAATGGATAGACAAGTTCGACCCGCCTCCGTTTTCTAACAATTTCTCAAGCTCCCGTGCTCTATACTAAATGCAGCGACCTGTCTGGCCTATATAGACCCCTCCTCACGTCAGTGGGAATTCGTACACCACTTCGACGGCACAAGGACTGAAATGCTTGCCGTGCCTCTTTTCTCACAGGGCTTTCTTCTGCCCGATTTGAGAACATAATCCGAGCAGCTTTTTGAGCGCGGAGAAAACGACAGGTACGTCATACCGGCCAGCAACCTTCTTCAATTTGTGCGCCACTTGGTGAATATAGGGGACCACAAGTGGTCGCCTTGATCCCGGCTCTGCATGGGATTTTTTTCCTTCTTTCTTTTAGTTTTTTGTAGGAGGGTCTCTCCTAGGCAGCAAAGAACAGAACACGGGAAACCAGCCATTCGAAGCCTTTCGATCTGATTGTTAAAGCTAGCCTCAGCCATGTGAGCGCAAGACTTAAGTAATGCGGGCTCTAGGCAAAGCGAAGCGATCGCCTAGAGTCCAGCTGGCAACGTAACGCCAAACACTACGATATCATCATCAGCAGCAGCATGACTATACCCACTGCAGGGCGAAGGCCTCGCCCATATTTCTCCACTTAACCCGGTTTTGTGCTAGCTGCATCCACTTGACGCCTGCGAACTTCTTAGCCTCATCCGCCCACCTAACTTCCTGCCGCTCCTTGCTACGCTTTTCTTCCCTTGAAATCCAGTTTGTTACCCTAAGCTACCATAGGTTATCCTCTCTTCGCACTACATGTCCTGATTATGCCCATTTCTGCTTCTTAATTTCCACTAGAATGTCGGTAACTTGAGTTATTTCACTGACCCACTCTGCACGCTTCCTATCTCTTAATGTTACCCCTACCATTTTCCCCATAGGTGAGTACAGGTAAGATGCAACTGTCATATACTTTCCTCTTAGGCGATACCGGTAAGCTGCTAGTCATATTCTGTGAGTGCTCGCCAAATGCGCTCCATCCCAGTCTTATTCTTCTTATTTCCTTTTCATGGTCCGGATCTGCGGTTACTACCTGTCCTAAGTAGACATATTCGCCTACAACTTCCAGTACTTTGCTGCCTAATGTAAACAGCTGTTCCTTCCCGAGGCTGCTGAACATTACCTTAGTCTTCTGCATATTGACTTTCAAGCCTACCTTTCTACCCTTTTTGTCTAGGTCACCAATCATTATTTGCAGTTCATCTCCCGAGTTGCTTAGCAAGGCAATGTCATCAGCAAATCGCAGATTACTGAGGTATTCTCCATCTACCCTTATCCCTAACTGCTCCCATTCCAAATCTCTGAATATTTCCTCTAAGCAAGCTGTGAATAGTACTGGGGAGATCGTGTCTCCTTGCCTAACACCTTTCTTTATGGGAATTTTGCTACTTTCTTTATGCAGAACTATGGTTGCTGTGCAGCCACTATATATATCTTCCAGCACTTTCACGTACGGCTCTTCTACCCCATGATTTCGCAATGTCTGCATCACCGCCGAGGTTTCGACTGAATCAAATGCTTTTTCGTAATCAATGAATGATATGTATAAGGGCTGGTTATATCCCGAGCATTTTTCTATCACCTGATTGATGGTATGGATATGATCGATAGTCGAGTACCGTTTCCGAAAACCTACTTGATTCTTTGCTTGATTGCAGTCTAAGGTTGTCCTAATACAATTAGCGATTACCTTAGTAAATACCTTATACGACGAAGTGTGGGTGGTTCCTACTCGGCGCCGCTGGCCTGAAGTTGTTCGTCTGTGGTCAGCTACTCCTTTGTAAATATTTGTTAATACATCCACTCTCTGTGTGCGTTTATCTACGTGACAATATATATATACAGATATATATATATTTTGAAGAGGACGAAGTGCACAAGGAACATGCCAGCCAGTGGCATCGTGATCGCTGCGCGTCCTGGATCTGACTGTGTTCGCTACCGCTGTGTTCGCCGCTGATCTGCTCAGTCCTGCTGATCAAGTCCTGTTGATCTGCTGAATAAACCCCCCATTCTTACATTTGGTGGAGCTGCCGGTCAAGGTCTATCCTCTCGCCCTGGAACTCCGCAGCAGTACATTACCACCTCCTGCGATGCCTGAGGACGTCAACCACCAAGCCGTACAAGTTGGCTCGGCCATCATCTGTCCCGGTTCCCTCCGCCAGCGAGACCCCGCCATCTTCAACGGCACTGACGACCACGATGTCGAGGACTGGCTCACATCCTATTAACGAGCGAGCGTTTACAACAAATGGGACGCGGAAACAAAGTTAAGCAGCGTCATTTTCTATCTCACCGGCGTAGCAAACCTATGGTTTCCAAACCATGAAGCGGACATTCCATCATGGTCCGCGTTTAAAGGTAGCTTCTGTGAAGTTTTCGGCAGACCAGCTGGGAAGAAACTCCGCGCTGAACAGCGCTTGCGTACGCAGTCTCAGTAAGTTGGCGAAAATTTCACGAGCTATATCGAGGACGTCGTCGACTTGTGCAAGCGCGTTAACCCACACATGTCAGAGGCCGAGAAGATCAAGCACATTCTGCAAGGCATCGATGACGATGCCTTTCAGATGCTGTCGGCTCGAGATATCCGCACCGTCGCGGAAGTGGTCACACTGTGTCAAAGTTATGATGAACTGCGGAAACAAAGGGCCATAACTCGCGCGAAGACCATGCACTCTGAGTCCCATGCTGGCCTTACAAATGCAGACGAACATTCTGCGCTCCTGCCACAAATTAAGAGCTTCATTCGGGAAGAAGTTGCTCGACAGCTCTCCCTTATATCCTGCCATCAAGAACCTTCCTCACACCTAGCTCCCAGTTTGCGCCACATTATTCAAGAACAGGTAGCTGAATCTCTTCCTCCAGCCCCTCAACCCATGCCTGTTACAGCGCCGTTAACATATGCGGCTGTTGCGGCCCGACCGCCACCTACATATGCTCCACCACCACCTGCCTACGTTCAGCCGCCTCCTGCGCCTGCGCGAGAACCTGCGCAGGTTATGCGACCGGCTCCAAGACCACATAATCCCTGGCACACGACGGATAACCGGCCAATCTGTTACACTTGCGGGCTTGCTGGACACATTTCTCGTCATTGCCGCAACCGTCTCCCGGTGTCGGCACCACCTACTCATGGTTCTGCATACTGGTCTCCGACGCCTCAGTATTCCGCGCCTACTGAGCCTCCAGCCAGCTCTCAGTTCTCTCCAGACCGCTCAGCCATGTCCGACCGCCGCTCACCGTCGCCGCGACGCCGCTCTATCTTTCCGATGCGACGTCGACAGAACGCTTCACATGAGGAAAACTAGAGGCCGCAGTTCCTGAAGCGAGAACTGCGACCCAGTCGAACTACCCAAGTCCTCATCTGTCGCCGACAAACCTAATTGAAGTTTTCGTCGAGGGTATTCCTGTCATGGCTCTAATTGACACTGGTACTGCGATTTCGGTAATGGACGCAAAACTATGTCGCACTTTAAAGAAAGTGAAGACGCCAATTGCGGGACTTTCGTTGCGAACGGCCAGCGTTCAGCATATCAAGCCTTTAGCGGCGTGCACCGCTCGAGTAGTTATCCAGAACTCCCTTTATACGATTGAGTTCGTCGTGCTGCCAAGTTGCTCGCACGCTGTAATTTTAGGCTGGGATTTCCTGTCGCGTCATGCTACTATTATCGATTGTGCTCGAGCTGAAGTGGGGTTCTCGACTGCGCCCGATGCCTTACCAGACGCTGATCAATCAAATTCCGGTGCTAAAGCCCTCATCGCCGAAGATACTATTAGCGATGACACCGTTCTCTTCACACCAGCCCATACTTTCCTGCGCCGCAAGTGCCTTCCATTGCCCTACGCAGTGCTCGCTATTTCCGCTGGCCTTTCCATGTTATGGGTCTCTAACCCATTTAACTCCCCTACTGCTTTGAGCCATGGCGAATGCCTCGAAAATATCTAGCCAATCGCATCTCATCTGATCTCTGAGGAACCTGATGACGCGCCGCACTGTGCCGTGACTGCGCTCAGCCCCCCTTCACCTGCGCCCGCTCCCCCCTCTGCAGACTTGTTCCTCCGTTCCATCGATGCCGATCTTCCTCCAGAGCAGCGCACTCAGCTTTTGAACCTACTACATCACTTTCGCTCCTCCTTCGACTCTCACCAACGTTCTTTGGGTCAAGCTTCTACAGTCACTCATCGCATCGACACCGGCATCCACGCACCACTACGACAGCGCCCCTATCGTGTGTCTGCAACCGAACGCCAGGCTATTGAAGAGCAAGTCGACCTAATGATCCAGAATGGCGTGATTCAGCCCTCAAGCAGCCCTTGGGCCTCACCTGTTGTCCTTGTAAAAAAGAAGGATGGTTCCATCCGCTTCTGTGTCGATTATCGCCGCCTTAATAAGATTACGCGAAAGGACGTCTATCCTCTCCCACGCATCGACGACGCCCTGGTTGTTTGCAAGGCGCCGAACTCTTTTCTTCCCTAGATTTACGTTCCGGGTACTGGCAAGTCCCCTTGGAAGCGGCTGATCGCCCCAAAACTACCTTTGTAACTCCCGACGGCTTGTACGAATTCACAGTTATGCCGTTTGGCCTTTGTAATGCTCCGGCAACATTTAAGCGGATGATGGACACCATTTTGCGTGACCTAAAGTGGAAGACATGCCTCTGCTACCTCGATGACATTGTCGTCTTTTCTCGTGACTTTGACACACACCTCTACCGTCTGAAGCACGTTTTGACCTGCCTATCTGATGCCGGACTGCAGCTGAATTTGAAAAAAAATGTCGTTTTGCCGCCCGCCAGCTCACCATTCTCGGCCACGTTGTTTCCAAAGAAGGTGTATCTCCAGACCCTGCCAAACTTCGTGGCGTAACAGCCTTTCCCAAACCGACTTCCATCAAAGATTTATGTTGCTTCCTCGGGCTCTTACTTTCGCCGCTTTATTAGGAATATTGCTTCCATTGCTGCTCCCTTGACAGAACTTCTGTCCGGCAGTTCCGACCTTTCGTCTTGGTCAGCAGCGTGCGACGATGCCTTCAATGCTTTACGACACATCCTCATGGCACCGCCTGTCCTACGTCACTTCGACCCCACAGCGCCTACTGAGGTCCACACAGACGCCAGTGGTATTGGTCTCGGGGCTGTGCTCGCTCAGCGCAAAGCTGGTTATACAGAATACGTGGTCGCCTATGCTAGCCGTACACTCACGAATGCTGAATCCAATTACTCTGTCACTGAAAACGAATGCTTAGCGATTATTTGGGCTCTTACTAAATTCCGCCCTTACCTCTATGGTCGCCCTTTTGACGTAGTGACGAACCACCATGCGCTTTGCTGGCTTTCCTCACTGAAAGACCCGTCCGGCAGACTGGCAAGATGGGCTCTTTACCTTCAGGAATATGATGTCTGCGTTGTTTACCGCTCTGGCCGCAAACATCACGATGCCGATGCACTTTCCCGCTGCCCCCTTACAGCTGAGGTCGCGAGCCTTTCCCCTTCCGACGATTCCCCGCCATCGCTTCACATCAATGACATGCCGTCAGCGCAGCGGCAAGATCCTTGGATAAACTCTATCCTCGATTTTATCTCCAATCCTACAGCTGCTTCTCCATCGCGTGCTCTGCGCCGCCATGCTTCCCACTTCGCCATTCGTGATAACCTCCTCTACAGCCGCAACTACTGTGCAGATGGCCGCAAGTGGTTGCTAGTTATTCCCCGGAGGCTACGTTCGCAAATTTGTGACTATTTCCACGCTGACCCACAATCCGGTCACGCGGGCGTCTTCAAGACATACACTCGTCTCCGGCTGCGTTGCTACTGGCGGGGCATGTACACCTTTGTACTCAAGTACGTTCGGTCATGCCTCACCTGTCAACGTCGCTAGCCATCTCCTCAACGTTCTGCTGGAGAGTTGCTGCCGTTACCCAGCCCACCACGTCCTTTCGACCGCGTCGGCATTGATTTGTACGGGCAGCTTCCCTACACTGCGGCCGGCAACCGCTGGGCTATCGTAGCCGTTGATCATCTGACGAGGTATGCAGAAACCGCCGCACTTCCATCCGCCACAGCGTCAGAAGTAGCTTCCTTCAATTTGCAGCGATTTGTTCTTCGACATGGCGTACCTCGAGAGCTGCTCAGCGACAGAGGACGCGTTTTCTTGAGTGACGTTGTGAAAGCCTTGCTCACCAAGGGCAGTATTATTCATAGAACCACCTCCGCCTATCATCCCCAGACTAATGGCCTCACTGAGCGTTTCAATCGTACCCTTGGCGACATGCTCTCTATGCACGTCTCCTCCAACCACTCAAACTGGGACCTCGTCCTTCCGTATGTCACGTACGCATACAATACCGCAACGCAGTCTACTACTGGCTTCTCTCCTTTTTTGCTTCTCTACGGCCGTCACCCCTCTGCTACAATCGACACCATACTCCCGTATGAGCCAGACATATCAGAGTATACACGTGCGTCTCAAGCAGCCCAGCATGCGGAAGACTGTCGACAAATCGCCCGCGCATTAACGGCTAACACCCAGTACCGCCATAAATCCAACCATGACAGCCAACACTCGCACCGCACTTCTCGCCTGGCGTTCTTATGTGGCTATGGATACCTTCCAATGCCCCTGGACTGTCTTCAAAACTTCTTGATAAATACCATGGCCCATACTGTGTTCTGGAGCGCACCTCTCCGGTTAATTATGTGGTGGAACCTGTTATGCCGTCCCATGATCTACGCCGGCGCGCACGCGAGATTGTTCACGTCCAGCGCCTCAAACCCTATTACGACCCTGCCGTCTTGCTCACACCGTAAGTCGCCAGGATGTCTCCTCTTCGTCCCGCGGGTAATTGTGAAGAGGAAGAAGGGCACAAGGAACATGCCAGTCAGTGGCATCGTGATCGCTGCGCGTGCTGGATCTGACTGTGTTCGCTGCCGCTGTGTTCGCCTCTGATCTGCTCAGTCCTGCTGATCAAGTCCTGTTGATCTGCTGAATAAACCCCCCATTCTTACAATATATATATATATATATATATATATATATATATATATATATATATATATATATATATATATATATATATATATATATATTGTCACGTCTCGAAAGAACGCCAAGGAGGGCCTAAGATAAGAAGGTTTTAATAGTCGACTGGAACGAGTCTTGCGCTCAAGCTTCCCCTTTCTTCTTCCAGGCTCGTGCTTTTTTGTTCCCAGTCGTCATCTTTGGCGTCCTCTTTTATGCGGCATTTACCCCCTCCTAAGGAAGCATCGTCCTGATGAGAACAAGAGGTCCGCCCGAGTGATACGCCTTCATAGTACGGCGTGGACGAAGTCTGCTTGGTTCTGGCGTCGCTTTGACGTCGACACCCCGTCTGGCCCCACCTCATAAGTGACGTCGGTTAAACGTCGCTGAACAACATAGGGTCCGCAGTATCGCCGCAATAGTTTTTCGGAAAGTCCACGGCGGCGAATATGCATCCAGACCCACACTTTGTCGCCAGGTTCGTACATTACATGTCGGTGTCTATGATTGTAGCGTCGTGAATCATGCTCCTGCTGAATTTTGATCCGCACACGCGCTAGTTGGCGAGCTTCCTCTGCACGCTGAGCGAATTTCTCTGCGTCCTGATCGAGATCACCGGTGTCGGCATTGGGGAGCAACATTTCATCCAGCATAGTTGTTACTGGTTGCCCGTGAAGGAGGCTGAATTGTGTCATGCGAGTGGTGTCTTGGCGTGCCGTATTGTAGGCGAACGTGACGTAGGTAAGTATTTCGTCCCAATTCTTATGGTTCACGTCGACATACATGCAAAGCATGTCTGCGAGGGTCTTATTGAGGCGTTGTCTCAACCCATTGGTTTGAGGATGATAGGCTGTAGTTTTACGGTGACTAAGGTGAAGTACGGCCTCCAAAAGTTCGGCCGTAAATGCAGTTCCTCGGTCAGTTATAATAAGTGCCGGAGCGCCATGCCCCAGGACAATGTTCTCAACGAAG
Organism: Amblyomma maculatum; assembly: GCF_055883805.1. Classification (NCBI taxonomy): domain Eukaryota; kingdom Metazoa; phylum Arthropoda; class Arachnida; order Ixodida; family Ixodidae; genus Amblyomma; species Amblyomma maculatum. The sequence goes on along the minus strand of NC_139344.1, from coordinate 476,056,967 downwards.
AACCGAGCTGCTTCGGCAACGGTACCCCTTGGCAGAGCCTTCCCTTACGGAAATCCCATATGTGCTTCAGATATGGAACATATGCTGCCAGATACAAATATATAAGGCAGCAAATAAGTCCTTATCTGGGCCAGATAAGGTCATATATGTGCAAAATGTTGCCCTTATATGGCTCAGATTTGGCCATATCATGCAACATATAATCCATATCTGAACGGCTAACGGGACTTTATATGGCTTGATCAGGGGCATATATGGTATCCTCGCGACCTTATGTGGCCTGATAAAGGGCATATATGGCATCGTCATGACCTTATATAGACAGACCAGGGCCATATATGCCTGGCATCAACAGGACTTTATATAACCTCATCGGGGCCTTAATTATGTAGGCGCCATAGTTATTGTATATTAGCAATATATGGCCTTCGTCTACCTTCTGCAAATATCCAATATTGGCATCATGTGGTCGAGCTTCAATTTTTCTACACTCAGCATGGCCTGCGTGTTAATTGTATCCAATTTAGAAAATAGCTACGACTCATATTTCAAATATTCTGCGGATATCGCTGCACTATAATTATTATACCATGTGTTCCTTAATCCAGGAGGGCGCTGGGTTATAGCTATATGCTCCTCTTTCCGCCTACTAACTCGCATTTTCATTTAAAATGCGGCCGCAGTCCAGTGCACAAAAGCATGGTCGGTTAAGTTGAGCGATTCAAAATATCAAGAAAATGATGGCAGTTCAGTATACGGCCCCCTCAGCGCTGTCAGACGGTGACTCACCCTCAGAGACAGCTGGCGGTTGTTTGTCGAGGGCCGCAGTGGCTAGACAGTGACTCCTCCTCTCCCGCGTTCCCCTCTTCCCTCTCAGCGATGCCCCTGCGTCGCTGGCTCGCATTTCATCTCTCCTCCTCGCTGCCACGCTCTATACCGCGTAGGCCTCGCGCTCTCCGTTGTGTGTGCTTGCTTCTTTCCCCTCCCCCTTTAAACTCCGTGCGCCTAAGCACTTGGTATCTCGTTCCTTTTCGGTGGCAGACATCGGAGTTCGGTGCGGCTGGCGGGCGTGCTGCAAGTTGTGTATGCTGGTGTGTGTGCAGCGCCTGTTCGCTATTAGCTGTGTGCATGTAACAAAAATGCGACAGCAAACCTACAAGAGCTTCAGTCTGACCGTCGGCACAGAGGAAATTACTGTGTCCCACTGCGGGTGGAGGCTGACTCCCCAGACTTGGCAGCGAACCTGATGGTTGATTGAGCTTTTCGGGGATTCTGCGCTAGGTGGCCCGGCCAAATCTTCACCGTTGTGTCGGATCGCACCCTCATCGTGCCGCCTCATCTTCAAGCCCGATCACCAAAACCGTGAGCGTGAGACTTCTGGTCGGGAACTAGCACTTGCCAGCCTCAGGATATTGTTCACTTTATTGTTTTGAAGGAAAATAATTTTTCCAATCAGTAAATTGGATGGTAATTGCCAGTATGTGATATTTTTCCGCACATTTCGTTGCTAATTTGTCTTTCGCTCTAGCAATTTTGACAAATTTCAGTGAGTGGCGGGTCCTTCGTTGTTTATTATTATTATTATTATTATTTGCACTACCGAAGTAGCTTCATGCTTGATTTGGTTTAGGGGCAGAGTTGTCGCTGTCATGACAAATGCCATCGGACATGCTTTTTGTTTTGTTTTCTCTCCTCATTTGAAAAGCAACCACGAGTTAGGCGCGTTCGCTTATTTTGCACTGCAGTCTCTCCTTAAGGTAACACCAGTACTTCCTGACGGCCTATATGTACTTTGAAAAGGTTCAGGTATTATCAGCAGTCCCAACAGTGTGTGTTTTATCGCCCTACGGTTTAGCGGTGCCTTTTCCGGGTGTCGACAAACCTTTAAATTTCGTTTTAATAGTCTAGTTCGATTAATAGCCGTTTATTTTATTTAGCTTCGCAAGTAAACCAGCTCAAACTAAAAGCATTTACTGGTTAAAACTCTGTGTGTAAAAGAGCATAATAAAAATGTAATATCTACTTTAATAGGTTAATGTATTTCACTTTAGCTTCTCGTGTAGACATTATTCTGTTCAGATATTGCATTAGTTTGTTATAGTATCGCGCGTAAATGAGTAGAATCTCAATATTTACTAACCGATGAGCATGTCTTTGACCCCCGGTATACACACGTAATTCAGGACCGTCTTTGAGCGATTCCATATAGGCAGGGAAAACAGAAAACCTGTGGTTTGAAAGCTATTTTCCTGTAAGGTTTTAAATAAAAGGGGAAATTCAGGTTTCCCTTGGCAAACTTGATTAAGCGTGCATTTAGCTGGAATATTGAAATTGCTTTGTGTGTGTTGTAATAAAGTGTTATGTTGATATGCAGATATATATAGATCTATAGTTCAAAACCTACCTGCCATGCGGGCTAGATCTTTAAATCAGGAATTGGGTAGATAAGGCATATCTGACGAGATATGCCTTATCTGGTACTCGAAATCAGGAATTGGGCAGATATGCCTTATCTGGCCCAGATCTGTCCTAATATACCATATCTGCCCAATTCCTGATATACCTGGTCTGGATTTTTTTTTATAAGTCCAGATATGGCATTTCCGTAAGGGTTGGTCTCCGCGTAGCGGTTCAGATAATCGGTGGCGACAATTATCCATTTATTCCCGGCTGTAGACGTCGGAAATGGTCCCAGGAGGTCCATGCCAATTTGCTTCAAAGGTGTCGTTGGCACTTCAAGAGGGTGGAGTAGGCCGGCTGGATTTACAGGGGGTGATTTACGGCGCTGGCAGTCTATGCACGTACGTACATAGGGTTTCACTGTCGCCGGCAGTTTTGGCCAGTGGTATACGTGCTGTACTCTAGCCAACGTGCGGGTGTAGCCTAGGTGACCGGCGGTTGGCTCGTCGTGGCACGCTTGCAAAACTTCAGTGCGGAGAGCCGATGGGACGACGAGCAGATGACTGTTTCCCCCAGGACGGAAGTTCTTCCTGTAAAGTACGTTATTGCGAATAAGGAATGAAGCGATTACTCGGGCGAAAATCTTCGGCACAACCGTAGTTGGCTTCTCCAAGGAATCAATAAGAGGGAGCAATTCCTGGTCCTCTCGTTGCTGTTGGGAAAGCGTTCCGTCACCTTTGACACTGAAAAACGCAGTGTTTTCATCTGTCATAGTGGAAGGTTCGACCGGCGCTCACGAAAGGCAATCTGCATCTGTGTGCTTCTTTCCAGATTTGTATAAAACTGCCATGTCGAATTCTTGTAATCGAAGACTCCAACGCGCGAGTCTCCCTGAAGGATCCTTTAAGTTCGTCAGCCAACAGAGAGAGTGATGGTCGCTTACGACTTGAAAGGGGCGAGCGTACAAATAAGGGCGGAACTTCATAACCGCCCATACCACTGCAAGGCATTCTTTTTTGGTTGCCGAGTAGTTCGTTTCTGCTTTAGATAGGGTCCTGCTAGCGTAAGCAATTACTTTTGCCACACCATCCTGGCGCTGCACCAACACAGCACCTAAGCCCATGTTGCTGGCATCTGTATGAAGCAGTGTAGGGGCGTCGTCATCAAAGTGCGCCAGGACAGGTGGTGTCTGTAGACACCTCCGCAGTTCATTAAAAGCTTGTTGCTGTTCTTCACCCCAGCGAAAGAGGATTTGCCGTCTCTCTCGCTCCTCAGTGGACTGGTCCTTTTGTAGTAATAAAGCGTCTTGCGCGGCTCGCTTACATGCTTCGTCATGTGCAGGGTGGCCGGGAGATCGGACCAGTCAACGTCGCCGACCTGAGAAAGTACAACGAGCGGCCAGAAAGTACGTACAGGCACTCCGGTCTACAAGATGTGAACCACGTGGACCATCGTCTGATGAGTGCCACCAATCCAGCGGATGCCTTCAAGCGGGCAGCTCGTCAGCACCAGCCTTGTTTTTGTACTCCTCCCAGTGCCCTTCTTTGTTTCGTTCTACATCTCGGGAGGTGTCCCGTCTTGAGAGGAGGGGGGGGGGGGAGTGTCAGCCCCTTCAAGTGTTTTAAACCTCATGCACTTCTTCCTATTTGCATTATGTTTGCACGGGCAGTGCGAGTGCGCATGATCAACCAGATAATCTTGGGGGGGGGAGGGGGGGCGTGATGTTAGCGGCGACAGACGAGGGTAGATAAGTGCGTCGGAAGCAAGGCGCGGGGCCTTTTTTTGCCCCGGCGGAGAGGCCGGCTTGGCGCAGCCGGCGTGCGTCATGGGCAAGCAAGGTGTGCACGGACGACTTAAAGAAGATTGCCGACACGAAGATGGAAGCAATGCCTGCAGGAACAGCCTAGGCATATTCGTGTGAGTTGCTGTCCCTCGAGGAGCAATGTTTCTTGTTCCGCCGTTAACGTTTTGGCCCTATTGCTCGTTTTATTCGCTCCGCAGTGTGTTTTGCTTCGCCGCGGTAAGGCCCTGACATTCTTCCCGCTTTCCGTTGTTGTTCTATTGTCGCGCGCATGAACAGCCTGTTCTCAGCGCAGTAGCGCCTTATGTTTCTTTGTTTTGCTTTTTTTGTTTATCCGGAATAAACCGGTGTTTTTAAGAGACTGGATTTGTCACTCGCCGGGCGACACCATGGCTCGCGGATCCGTTTTTTTGAAGGCGAGGCCTTCAACACATACATACATACATACATACATACATACATACATACATACATACATACATACATACATACATACATACATACATACATACATACATACATACATACATACATACATACATACATACATACATACATACATACATACATACATACATAACTGCTACGACGCCCGACACCAACAAGTTTCTTATGTTCCTGGTGCCTATGTGTGGTTGCGGACACCTCTCCGTAAGCGTGGTCTTAGTCAAAAACTGCTGTCACGCTACACCGGACCGTTTGTTTTGTTATAGCGCATCAGTGACCTTAATTACGTTATAGCACGCATAACAGCGAATGGTCAACGGCCACGGCAGTCTCAGGTGGTGCATGTAGCGCGCTTCAAGCGATTTCATTCCAGAGGTTTTATGTAACTCGCCCGACGGGCTTCGTCTGCGAGAAGGAAAATATCACGCGCCTTCGCAGAACGTCGACGGAAGATGAAGAAGAATGGTCGGTTAGATCAGTGAAGAAAGAAGAAAAAGGGCAGAGGGATGTTTGTACGCTTCGCCGCAGTCCTGTTTGGAGCGATCCCTCGAAATAAAACTTCCGTGCGTACACAGCACGTAACAATATATTCCAATGAACGAAGTGTCACAAATAAACGAGATCAATTTAACTTATTTGTTTCTTACAGAGGCAGATATAATAATTTTAATGGAAACCGGGCTGAATGCGAAAATCCACAGTAGTGAAATGTTATACGTTGTAAAAAAATGTTATATATATCATTACCACAGAAAAAGCCGGCACGGTGAGGGAACACTGATCGCTTTATCAAGATCAATCTCTTCTTTCTGTATAGTTGTGACTTCTAGCTTGGAAGCCTTATGGATTGGTATCACTCTCAAAAGTAGCAGAATAATGCTAGGCGTCTGTTATCGGCCCCCAAACACCGGAGCCGCGTTTATCGACGAAGTACATGATGTCTTCAGTATCATAGTGGCTCGCTACCCTGTCTTGCCTATATTCTTGTTAGGGGACCTTAACTTTCCTAAAATTTCCTGAGATGGGCCTTATCCTATCGTTTCTCCGTTCTCGGCCCAGTGAGAATTTTATTCGCCTGTGCGTAAGCTTTCATTTCACCCAGCTTGTCAAAGAGCCAATCAGGTGGGAGTCACAGTCCGCTAACACTCTAGATCTAATACTGACGACTCACGCAGAATTGTTTTCTTCTATCACTCATTTGCCCAACATAAGAAGCCGCGATTTGCTTCACTTTGATCTAAAAATTTCCTTTCCGTGCTTACCTGTAAAAGCCAAGCAGATTCGTGACTAGAGTAAAGCTGATTTTCACGCTATTAATGTGAATCTTTGTCACTACTGGACACATATTTGCAATATTTTGAACTGTGTTCTGCACAACAAGATTGGGACTTGTTTGCGGCCAAGGTTGCTGAGCTCAGCAACATGTTCATTCCCCTGAGGCGTATTAGGAGCAATATTAGAACCTCATGGTGCACCAGAACTCTCCCCCGCATTTCTAACCAAAAAAGCGACTTTTTCGTCTCGCTGAAAATGGAAACATGCCTGAACGGTGGGAGGCCTACTTCTCAGTTTCGAAGGAGCACGCCGAAGCGATCTTGAATGCCAAGGAACACTTCTTTAATACCACGTTGCCAAATATGTTAATAAAGAATTCAAAGTTCTGGTCTACTATAAACTTAAAGATGATAGAACAATTTCTCTGCACAATGATTCTAGAGAGCCAATTTCCCCTGCTGAATCTCCCTCTGTTCTGAAAACTGTATTCTCTAATGTATTTTCGCCCATGGCTGTAGAATGCGTTTCGGATACATTTTCAGCTTTCGAGTGTTCTCCAATGTTACCATTGACCATGAATCCTGGGGGCGTCGTGGGAATAATTGATTTTTTTAAAATCTCATCTTCTGGGCCTGATAACAAATTCAAAATTTCTAAAGAAAACAACCATGTGGTCATCTATATTTTTGGCAAAAATCTTTTAGCAATCTCTTGAATGCGGTGCACTACCACAGCAATGGAAGACCAGGAAGGTGGTTTCGTTGTACAAATCAGGTAACATGCATTCACCTCTAAACTACAGACCCATTTCATTAACAAGCATTCCGTGTAAAATGTTGGAACACGTGCTGTATTCGCATATCTTTAACTTTTTAGAAGGGAACTCATTTTTGCAAAGCGCGCAACACGGCTTCATACGTTCATATTCCTGCAAAACGCACTTACTATTCTTTACGCTTCATCGTTTGCATGCAATTCTCGGTAAACACTCTGACATTGACGTCGCTTTTCCTCACTTTCCCAAAGCATTTAATAATGTTAACCTTTCGTTATTAATGTATAAGCTGTCTCTTTTAAATTTAGAGGCTAAATTTCATACTTGGTTTGAGTGCTTTCTTTCTAACCGCTGCCAATACGTACCACATGAAGGCTATGACTCAAACCTAATAAAAGTAACGTCTGGTGTTCCTCTGGGTTCCGTCTTAGGTCCATTGCTCTTCCTGATATTCGTGAATGACTTCCCTAATCATGTGACATCTTCGATGCCTCTTTACGCGGACGACTGCGTTGTTTATCGCGAAATTGCCAATGAAAACGACGCGACCATTTTGCAGTCGGACATTAACAGCGTTGTTAACCGGGGCAAAGACATGGAATATGGAGCTTTCGCTAACAAATGAAAGATAATGCGCTTTTCCCGTCGCGGCACGATTCCACCAAAGTACCACCTGAATAATAAGGAACTGGAAGCCATATAATCGTATCTGTACATAGGACTAATCATAACCTCAATGCTGTCGTGGCAATCGCACATTGATTCAATAATTTGCAACTCTAACCGCATGCTCGGGATATCTACGACATAATTCCAGTAGGGCCTCAGTTTCACTAAACACGCTTCTTTATAAGACACTCGTGCGCTCCAAACTCGAATATGCTGCTTCCATATGGGACCCTAACCAAGCGCACTTGTGCAGAACAATGCAGATCGATTTATTCTGTCCAACTACTATCGCACATCAAGCGTAGCAAGCATGAAGTCCAATCTTTCAGTACCCTGTCTGTATCTGCGTAGAAATTTTTTTCGTTTCTCTCTTTTACAAAATATACCATCATTCATCTTCAAGAACGCAGCTCATTCCAGAACCCTGTTATCGCTCATCACGGGTAGACCACTGACACAAAGTAGGATATATTCTTCGCAACTAGTACAGATTCTCTTACTCATTTTTGCCACATGCATGTAACAACTGGAACCACCTACCGGCTGATATCGCGTGCCTCAATCATTACGTCCTTTAGAGGAAGGCATTATTAGCTTTTGTGTTTTTCGATGACGCGTACTAACAGCGGAAGTGCCTTTTTCTGTGCGTTTAATTTTCGATCTAAGTGATGACGTTTTGGTCTTACTTACGTGTTCTGCTATTCCATATAACGATCTGCTTATGTAGTTGGGTTTCTATTCGACACTTTTTTGCATTAGCTATGTACCATTTTGTATTTTGTGCGTGTAAATAGCGTTTCCAAACTGCGCCTTTTAGTTTTTTTTATATACTCGGAGTTTGTTGCTATAAGTACGTATTTTTTAACCCTTTTTTGTGTTAAATATTCTTGTAATTTGGTCATTAAGACTGATTTGTCTACTGTGATCTGCATCAAGTGTTCACTGTTCTAGCAAATGTCACCGCGTATTCATTTTATTTCCATCACTGTATTCCACTCTCATCTTCAATGCTTCGGCGATTGAGGGTATGTAAAATAAATAAATAAATTGTTTGTAAAAGAAAGTAACTTTCTTGAACTTATTCCCCAGTCACACACCGGCACACCTACTTCACGGGTTGACCGGCCTAATTTTTGACTGTGCTCTGAAACCTCATAGAGGGACGAAGGGTAACCGTAAAGGGGATCCCGCGCCTCTGTTGACCGTAAAGGAGGAGGTTTGTGACCCAGGAGGAAATAAAATAAAATGGGAATTGTGTCTAGAAAAAAAAACCTCAATTACATGCCCTCGACCTGAGCAAAATAAAACAGTCCGCCGATCATTCGATGGCTTAAATTTACGATGCAATTAAATTTGGACTAACAAAATTAAGGTTGGATTAATAAAACTCTGGTATCGTATAAGGGGTACAGGTGAAAAAAAATCAAGGAGAGCAGGAATGAGTTCAAGGTGCCGAGACAGATTGTTCAGTAGGACACGATGCTGTGAACTACATTGCATCAATTATACTTGAGTCATTTAGGAGTGACGATAGGGTAATCTCCGCATATCAGGATTCAAAACAGAGCAGCCAGATAGAAAGCTGCTTAGAACTCTACAATCTAAACTGGAAAATGCGGAAAAAATATTCCTAAATGTACATTCTTAAGGATAAACGAAATTCTAATAAAGCTGAATAATGAACACTGTCCGAAAAGCAAGAAAAGATTGTGAAAAAATGGAAACATTACGAATAAGCACATTCGCGATAGCTCGCGGCGCCGAAAATTAACTTTGGATTTTAGCAGGAAACGATAGATGATGCACATTAAGACCTGCAGGCTGATTACGTATCATTTGTCATATACTGGCTGGTAATGCAGGCGGGGAAAGTAAAAAAAAAAAAAAACGAGGCTAATTATGGGTCCACAGAATAAGATTCTCGGAGGACTTCACAACGCGTTTAGAAATGGTGGACTCTTAGATGATAGCCTATCCGTGCTTACCTAATGGGCCGGAATAAGTAGGGCCGAAAACAAACCCTTATATTTAGAAGGGTAGATGATAGGGCTTCTTGGTACATGATTAAAGGGAACAAAATGTAGCTCACCAAGACAAAGATGGAGAAAGAAACACACAGAGCGCTAACTTCCAACTAATATTTATTTGAGGAATAGTTGAAGCTCAATGGATTCCTCTTTTGAAAGATGAATGTATAAGTAGCCCTTCAGTGGCGTTGTTGCCAAAAGAGATTGTGTGTCTAGCTGATACATCTTGCTAACGCATGTTATTCAGGCTCACGCGATATGCGGTGGTATAAAAATCATTCTTCCTTCCTTGAATAAATATTAGTTGGAAGTTAGCGCTGTGTGTGTCTTCTTTCTCCACCCTTGGTGCGCTACATTTTTTTTTCTTTATATTTAGCCTCGTTGTGTATGGAAGGGGTACAAGGCAACGCAAACATGGAGCTCACATGGAAGAAACTTATGGATGAAGGTGTCGGTCATGAGATAACTAATTTATTTACTACAGAAATAAACCGAAACAATTAGGTTGAAATTACATGGCAAGAGATAAGAGGTACAGAAACTGTCGAGGTATGCAAATAATTAAGACAAGGTTGTCCACTATCACCACTGCTGTTGATGCTTTATATAATAGATATAGGCCTTAATATGCCGTTTAAATTAGGCGGAGAGGGCATAGTGGAGCGGCTCCCTGCGGAGCATATTTTACCATAAGCTAGAAAGATTTGCCAGCTCTGTGTAATTCTTGTGGAGACGAAGGGGACGTTCTAGGCTTCAGCTTTAGCGCAATTAACTCGGCACTGATGATATATAACGATTGAACTGATCAGGTGATTAAAGTAAAGGCGATGAAATATCCACATTGGCATGGTAATATATCTCGGCATATGGGCAAAAGAAGGGCTCACATACACGGAAAAATGCGAACAATATTTTAGAGGAAAAATGCCGGTAAGATGAGGAATGTGGAAGAGAGAAATCAGGTACTGAAGTTTATTTGAAATAGGTGTAATGGTGTGAGGGTTTACATCCGGGGTTTTGCGCCTCATTCCCGGCAGATTTACAGTCGATACTAGAAATATATCAGCGAGCTGTTGGAGAATTAGAACCTTGCGCACTGGCCAAAACAACAACAGATATGACTGGCCATCTTTCGAGGCACTGGGAGCTCATCATAAAATATCAAATAAGAAACGCGTGAGGAAATTAGACCATGACAGCTAGAACGCTAGAGTATTAAAATGCATACCTAGAAAGCGCTGACTGACAACAGAGAAAAATAGGTAAGGAACTAACCAGTAACCATGCAGTAAATACGCGGCAGAGAAAGACTGGGCAAAAATAGCTTCAAGCGACAGGAAAAAATTCAGAAGGTAATAATTGGATAAATTCAATGAAGAAAAAGCAGAGTGCCGATATATATCGAAATTGGAAAACGAAGATCAGGAATGAATCATAATTTAAAGGCAGTACCACGCTTTGCAACTAGAGTCTTAGAACACGCAGGTACACAAATAAATTTATCGAAGAATATGCGTGCGGTGTATAGTGAACAAGAAGGTTATACTAATAGCCTCCTTGATGGTAAACCTGTAGAGAGAGTAGAACTTTTTATTTACACTAGTGGATAAAGAAGCTCAGAGGGTCACAATTGTGTAAGTAAAACCTCAGTTGTTTTGTATAATGCCGAGATGAACTTCCTATCGCGTCTGCACAGATTGGAAGCGTCTGCACTGAATATAGGCGACTTTGCAAGTTCGTTTGCTGGGTTGCGGCTGCACAGGCCCGTTGTACATGTATGTGCCTCGCTGTGTTTCAATAGATCAGTTAAAAGTAGCCCCCTTGTTCGTCCTGTCGATTTGCGCTAAATAATATACTCGTGATACCAATTTGCTTTTTGCCAACTTCCCCCACAGATTCCTTCACCTGAGCATTGGAGTCTCTAAAGCCTACGACCCCAGGTAGAGCGACGGTGCATGCATCGACATCCGGATGAATAGCACAATATGCTCAATTGTTGCTTGTTTCTACCAATTCAGCATCTCATCCGGATTTCGATGCAGTCACTCTCCGTGGGACCGTAGGCTCTAGACAGTCCAATGCTCAGCTGAAATAATCTGCGGTGGAACTTGGCAAAAAGCGAATTGGTTGTTGAAAAGCAGGAGTTATAGGGTTAGAAGTGTATAAATAAAAATTCAGTAAATGAATGAATGAATGAAGACTTTATTGAAAGGAAGGGATGGCTCTCGGCCGCTGTTTGGGTTCTTGGGGAGTTGGGAGGGATGGGAGTGTAACTTCTTCGTCTTAACGGTTCTTCAAGCTGTTGCTTGTTGCTTGCCATGCGGCCGATCTTCGCGCTGTGAGTCGACCTCTCTCACACTACTCGAAGCAGGCCGCTCTCACTGCCGTATGTAGCAATGGAGTGTTGTATTTCGGTGCTTGATATAACCTGACCTGCTAATGTGGGCATGTCGTCGTGTGGAATTTGCGTAATTTTGTTTCTTCCTTGTGAAAACGATGGACATTGCCATATAAGATGTTCTAGGTCTGCTGTACACTGTTCCTGACAGTGCGTGCATATGTTGTGTTTGAGTGTTTCGTGTCTTCGGAGAAACCACTTGTCAAGTATGTGCGGTGTGTAAGCAGCGTTTGTTATTACTTTGTTGAGAAATATTTCTTGTGGTCGAGTGAGCCCTTTCGTGTCCTCAAACACCGGCGTTGGTGTCGCTTCATGTAATCTAAGCTTACTGTCGTGTTTTATTTTTGTGCGTACATAGTGCATCATCGATCTGCCAGAGGAGCCTTTAGTGAGCATTGTTTGGTAAGGATTTAAGTCTGTCGGTGTAGGCATGGAGTTGGGGTGTGGGGCATTGTACGTTTCAGCAAGCCCACCCGCTTGCGCGGCGGCCGCTTGCGCGGCTGCGTTTCCCCCGTCCGTGCCAGTATGTCCCAGTGTCCATATAATTTGAATTTCTATTCCAACTTCCCGCATTCCCTTCAGCCTCTTTCTGATGTCCTTGGCCACTGCGTCGTCTGTAGTTGGTGCCGTCAGCTCTGCAATCGCTGCATATGATTTGGTTAAAATTCGATAACCATTGAAGTTATCTTTTCTGGCTGCAGCGGTCGTAATGGTATTGATGGCTCCCCATATGGCAAGCATCTCGGAGTGTAAAATTGTTCCTCCAGGTAGGTGGCACGTGTGCTGTCCGTTGTGCTGAGGCGCTGGCACACACACCCATGCCACACTCACCCTTTCATTTCTAATTGCAGCGTCAGTGTAGATGTCTATTGTATTGAGTGGTCTTGTGAGGGCAGTTCTCTGTGCTAAAAGTTGCCTAGCTACCACATTCCGTCTACTAATAGGTCGTTGTGGCCTTGGTGCGATTACCGGCGCCTCCCACGGGGCCGAAGTGTCTGTCCCCAGGGGCCTCGGAGCAATGTTGATTCGGTTGTCCCATGCCATGATCTGCTGCCCTTGGGTCGTGTTTTCCAGTCGGGATCGCATTCTTATTTTTGCTTCTCTTATAATGTCTTGTATGGGTGGTATGCTGACCATTTTAAGCAGCTCTTCATTTCTCGTGTGCTTAGGAAGCCCAGTAATGGTGCGAAGAGTGGCCCTGTGTAGCTTTTCGATGTCTTTAACATCGCGATTAGAAAACTCATAGACAGGTGCCCCGTACAAAATCCTGCCTACAGCAACCGCTCTAGACAGTGTTTGGCACGATTTTTGCCGGGCTCCACCGTATTTGTTTGAAATCCGGCGAATCATATGCAACATCGGGGTCCAGTTACGTTGCAATGTACGAATCCATTTACGTGGACTGTTGCAACTAGAAATCTGTGCCCCCCAAGATTTTTGTCTGCCCATTTGCAGACGTGATGTTGTGTTGTCCAAGATGCAGTGTAATCTGCTTTTTGGTGTTTGTAGAATTCTTGCCGTCTATGCTTATGAGTTGTGTCTTTTCAGGTGAGAGCTGTAGCCCCAATGCTTCCAAGCTGTCAGTGAGGCTGAAGATTGCTGCTTGGAGCTCCGTCTGCATGACTTCTTCATTTGGGTAATCCACTGCCTCTGTCCATATGGTGACATCATCTGCGTAGATGGTGAAGCGGGCCGAAGTGTCTCGCTCGAGCGCTTCTGCTACGCGGGTCATGGCCAAGTTAAAAAGCAAAGGCCCGAGGATAGAGCCCTGGGGCACGCCCCTATCCAAGTAATAGGTTCTGGGGCTCCATCCCGAAGCTTTGCCATGAAGCCTAATAGGTCTACTTTGAAGGAAGCTGCATATCCAGTTGTATGCTTTTTGGCTGGGATATCTTTTTGCTAATTCTTGTAGGATTACCTGTTGGTTTACATTGTCGAATGCTTTGCGCATATCAACCGCGAGGATGTAATCTGGTGTCTGTTTGCGAGACCTGCGGTTGATTACCCTGCGGAGCAGCCAAAGGCAATCATGCGTGCCCATATTCGGACGGAATCCAGCCTGGGCTGGATGCAACCCAGGCTGTACGTATTCGATATAATGCTGTATTCTTGCGGCTATCATTAGCTCAATCAATTTGCAGATAGTGGATGTGAGAGCTATTGGCCGTAGGTTCTCTGGTTTTGTGTGGTCCTTCCCTGATTTCGGTATGGGATATATCAATGATAGCTTTAGTGCATCTGGCACCACTCCTGATTCCCATGAATCGTTTATGATAGTTAAGAGCTGATCTTGGGCTTCGTCGCTAAGATTTCTGAGCTCCTGCCACGTTACTCCGTCGTTTCCTGGAGCCGATTTCGGTAATAAAATCACGACATAGATGACCTATTTTAAATCCAATAAAATATATATAAAAAGCAGATAATGATGATAACTGATATCATCCCGTTTCAAAGACGCTTTTGTAATACGCAAGCATGCGGGAAAGAGGAAAGCCGCTTTATTGCGAAATGTGCCAGTATTTATACCGGAAACTCTTGGGATGAGACATGCGCACTGGTCGTCTCGTGCGCACGTGTTGTTGACGGTGTACACTGCCACATCTTCCTTTCACAGAAGTTATGTTTGGCGTTCCGGCAAAGGAAACCGTTGTGGCCTTGCATTTCTGCTTTTCTAGTTCTTAGATGCTCTATTATGCGACGCAGTTGTCCACTGCCAGCATCCATTATGTACGATCGCGACATGTTTGACTTGCCTACCCCCCCTGCTGGCGACCAGGCTTCTCTGCAAAGTATCGCAGATGGATACAGACACCCTGTGCGTAGATCTGGGAGATGTCTGGCAGACCTGTTGCAGTACTTCTGTTGCCTGCTTCTAATGGCTTGTAGAAGGCTTTGCACGGGTTCGGTGGGAACAGTGTTTGCCTCGAGATGGCATTCCAGTGCTGGCATCCTCGTTGCAGAAGGCGGGGACTGCAGAAGATCGTCTCTTGGCGAATTTCTCCATTCTAGGAGGGGCTGCAGCATTCAAAGGTGCCAAACGAGCTTTTTTAAGCATCTTTTTTGCCTCTTGAACTGCACGCTCTGCCATGCTGTTGCCACGTGGATAGTAAGGGCTGGAAATGACATGGCTAATGTGGAAATGAGAGGTGAACGACCTGAACTTCGCACTCAAGAACGGGGGCCCGTTATCATTGCAGACGTTGACAGGCATTCCGTGTGTTGCAAAACTTTCCATGCATGCTTGGACAATCGTTTGCGCTGTTGCTTGGTGCAGCTTTCGGATCTCGAAAAAGAGTAAATATCTACTAGAATCAAGTGCTCGTTGCGTCCGTAGTAGAACTGGTCCATACCAACAGACTGCCAGGGTAAACTGGGCACCGGATGAATGAGCATTGAAAGCTTTGCATTTCTGTTTGTATTTTTGGCATGTGGAGGAAGAATTCGCTAGTGCCCGGATGTTAGAATTCACATTGGGCCAGAACATCACCTGCCTTCATTTCCTCTTCTCGCCCGTGTGCCGCGTGCAGTAAGTGGAGGACGTCCAGGCGCTTAGCTGACGGGATGACCAGCTTGTTGCTCCGAAGCAGCAGGCCGTCCTCGACATGCAGTTCGTCGCGGTAGGGCCAAAACGGTCACAGGGTATCCGATGCTTGTAGTCTCGTGTCGGGCATTCTGTGCTGGAGTAACAAAGCAACTGCTACATAACTGCGTCTTTTCCGGTTTCCTCCCGGATGCTTCGCAGCTGCTTGTCTGTAACAGAAACGACATCAACGCCAAACTGCTCAGTTTCGTCTCGGAGTTCTACTTTTCTCGGAAAAGGTAAGAGAGTGTCAGCAACGATAAGTTCTTTGCCCAGCTTATACTTAACGATGATTGGGAACTTTTGAAGTGCTAGCCTCATGCGTTGGAGGCGCATCGGGCACTCACACAAACGCTTCTTGAATATCATTTTTAGTGGTCAGTGATGTGATTCGACCGTTACTTCTGGCTGTCCAAATGTGTAATCTTAAACTTTTGTACAGCCATGGGCTATTGCCTATGTCTATTTTTCGATTTGAGCGTAGAGTTGTTGGGCTGCGGTTAGCGAACGAGATGAGCAAGCGACAGGCTGTACATTTTGCAAAAGTAGTGCCCCTACACCATTCTGGCTAGCATCAACTGATAGTACAACGGCTTGGCCTTGCTGAAAGTATGCCAGGACTTGTGCTTACTTGAGACTGGCACGTCTCTCTTGTAGGTCTGACCAAACCCATGCTATGTCTTTCTTTCAAAATTATTAAGGGGATCAGAGAGGGAGGACATATTTGGGATGAAACGCGCCACGAAGTTCACCATGCCGAGAAACACTTGCAGCTGCTTACAATTGTTTGGTGCTGTAACTTGTAGGATGTCGTCTATGCGTTCAGGGTACAGGGTGAGTCCTTCTTTGCTGAGGACATCACCCATGTAGCGTACTAGCGGCTGCATGAAGCGACACTTCTTTCGGTTAACTTTCAAGTTGTGTTCTCTGCAACGCGTCAGCAACTTTGTGAGGTTGCTATCATGCGCCTCGCGAGATTTTCCTCAGACTAAAACGTCGTCACGTCCATAACCACGGCTACACCAGCAAGCCCCTCTACTACTCCGTGCATTGCTCATTGAAAAACTCCAGGAGCCGATGCTATGCCGAACGGCATCCTCTGAAACCTATATCTGCTCATTGTACATAAAAGTGAGCTCGGTTTGTCTAACTTTACTTGACAGAATCCGGATGACGCATCTAAGGTAGAAGCATACTCGCTCCAGACAGGCGCGGTACTATGTCTTCTAATATTCTAATGTATTCATATAGTAATGCTCCCTGAGAATCACCTTGTTCAAATCTGATGGGTCTAAGCATATGCGCCCTTTTTCCTTTTTGACCACCGCCACCATGTGGCTTGACTAAGAAGTTGGTTCAGTTACCTTTGCGATGACTCCGTCGCTTTCTATTTTTTGGAGCTCTGCTTTCACACGGTCTTGAAGGGCATGCGCGACTCTTCTTGCTGGTTTAACGGTGCCTTGGGAACCAGGCTTCAGCTTGATGTGGTACTCGCCACACCCTTAAGTTCTCCTAGGCCTCGAAAGACGTCTTAAAATTCCCGAATACCATTGAAGTCGGCCACATCTATCGAACCTATGCGGCTTCTCATAAATGCTGCGCTGCTTAGCTGTACACGGAAAGGTTACCGCAACGTACTAACTGAAGATTTATTTCTTAGAATAGGAAAAGAAAACACAAGCACGCGACGTAGTCTGAGTATCGTGAATACACATAAATCATAACAGTGCACCGCAACAGCAAGAACAACTAAGGAATGAAACCATGAAAATGATAATATGAAAAATAAACACCTTATCTAAGCCAGGATGAAATCGCACTCACCCCCCCCCCCCTCACGCATCTAACAGACACGTGCAGGTAATCCTCATGCAAGTCTTTTGTTTATTCTCAAAATATATATTTTTCGGCGGGAAAGGGATACGGAAGGGGCGCTAACGTAATCGCCTTCTTGGCCTGAAACCTTCCGAAAGGCCTCAATTACCTCACGCTTTTTTTTCTGTTGCCCGCGCCAAAATAACCGTGTTAGGAAATATGGGCTGCACTCGTGTTTCATGCAATGGTTCGACAAGTTTTCTGCACCCTGCAAGGAAAGACATTTCCTCCTGTGCTCCAAAAGCCTTTCATTGAGGCATCGCCAAGTTTGCCCCACGTAACACTTGCCGCAAGAGAGGGGAATTTTGTAAACTAGCCCCTTAGAGCATGGAACAAAAGGCGAAACATGCTTAACGCCGCACGCACTTTTCTCATCTGCAGATTCTTCCTGGTTGACTTTTTTGCAGATGCCTTTAAACTTTAAAGGAGCTGGAAAAACAACCTTCACATCAAACCTCTGCCCAATATTCTTCAGCCGGTGCGAAGAAGATCTCCAACTTCCTCCAAAGAGAAGATGTTTCAACTAATCCAGTCCCAAGCACATCTTATGCGGCTTATCAGGCCAAGACGCTCAGCAACGCAGCCACTCAGTGTCACTGGTACCTCGGGCTTGACAATAAAAAATTCTGCTTCCGTGCACTGCGCTTTGTGGCTAATGGGCAGCTTAAGTTTTTTTGATGCAATTCACTTGTGGCCGAAGAACGTGCGCAGTGTAGCTGAGCATGGCTCTGCGGACTGGCTTGTCATGCGTCTCAGCATCGCCTCGGCCATTACACAACAGTTTGCACCCGTGTCAATCTTACACCTTACGTAAATGCTTACGATAACGACTCCAGACGACCAGCGATCATCCTGATCTAGAGCGTTTATTTCGAGCGTTTGAAGAAATAGCTCTTCGTCTTATTATCTGCACAGGCGCCCAAAGCTTTAACTGGCGTGCGCGAGCGGCGACTTTTCTGTGCGTCAGCGCCCTATGACGGAGCGAAGTTGGAAACAGGATGAGGCTAAGCGCATGCTCACAAAGCACGCTCAGCTGGGCGCGTCGTCTGCCAGGCTGTTCCTTCTTAAGGACGTCACCCCTCCTTATCGCGTTTCGATGAGCAGACATTTTTCTTTCCTCTCTTGGTTGCTGCGACGCTGTTCTTCGGAACGTAAAATACGAGCAAAACCAATCGCCTACTCGCGCTGGCTGCTCGTCGAAATGCGATAAGGAGGGGTGACGTCCTTAAGAAGGAACAGCCTGGCAGACGACGCGTCCAGCTGAGCGTGCTTTGTGAGCATGCGCTTAGCCTCATCCTGTTTCCAACTTCGCTCCGTCATATGGCGCTGACGCACAGAAAAGTCGCCGCTCGCGCACGCCAGTTAAAGATTTGGGCGCCTGTACTTCTTGTATGCTGCGTTCTTTGTTGCGCGTTCGTAACAGGGGCCGTTGAGATGTGCAAGTAAAATGGTTGCGGCGTCCGCATTTGTGGCATTGCTTACCCAGGGCGGGACAGTTTCCACTCTTGTGTTTATCGAACCAACATCTAAAGCAAGCGTTTGCTTTTGATTTCACGGCATCTATTCTAGCAGGACATACGTCTTGTATTTTATTAAAACGCTCTTTGTCTTGTTCGCTAGCACGGCAGATTTCGACAACTTTGCTTTAAGACGGATTTTCCAGCACGAGCCTCTGCTGCAAAACTTTGTCCCTGATTCCAAGAATAATTCTGCTGCGCAGCATTCTCTCTTCTAAAGCGCCAAACTCGCATTCGTGTGCAAGCGTCCGAAGATCTGTAAGCCAATAGTTAAACGACGCACCCTCTTGTTGATTCCTAGAGCAAAAGCGAAATTCGTTGAATGTCAGGTTGGTTGTTGGCTTGAAGTGGTCCTCTAAGTTTCGCGCGAGAATCTTCCTGTCGCGCTTGTCGTCGTCAGTCTCAAACGTGTAAGTGTAGAACAGTCGTCTGGATTCTTCACCGACTGCCACAAGGAAAGTGGCAGCTTGAACCTCCTTTGGTTGCTCTTTCAGCTTCGTTTCTGTTGCATGCAGCCCGAACTCTTTCTTCCAGACGGTCCAGCTGTGAAAGGCGCCTCCCGTCGTATCCAGTGGCTTCGGCGGGGGAAGTATCGGTGATGCCATGTTTCGTGGAAGCTGCTGGGGTGAATTCAACCTGCAAGGCTAAGCTGTCGACACGGGCCCACTTCTGACACCATGTAACACGCAAGCATGTGGAAAGAGGACAAGCGCTTTATTGTTGTTGCTGTTGTGGCTGTAGGAAGAAGGAAAAGGCTCTGTAGCTGAGCCACCTCGAACAGAGAGAGAAAGACGCGCGCCGCAACAACAGCCGTCGTTCACCACCAAAGCAGTGGCGGGTGCAAAGACGGCCTACAACAGATAAAATTCGGTGGCTGGCTAGCCCCTGCAAGCAGCGTTGGCCTACCGTCCCAGCCCCGTAGGGCCAGGAACTGTTGTTGTGACTGCAGGAAGAAGGAAAAGGAAATGCACTGGCCTGCTGCTTCCTCTGTAGCTCAGCCACCTCCACTGCCTCGCGCGGACAGAAGATAAAATGAAGAAGAAAGAAAATAAAGAGGGATAGAAGTACGCGCGCTGCTACAACAGCCGTCGTCCACCGCCGAAGCAGTGGCGGGTGCAATGACGGCGTACAACAGATACGATTCGGTGGCTGGCTAGCACCCTAGTACCTAGTACCTAACTAGTACCTAGTTGAAAGAAAAAAACCTACCGTCCCAGCCCCGTAGGGCCAGGAACTGCCACCCTTCACCACCTTCTCGGCCAGGAACTGCGAAATGTGCAAGTATTTACACCTGCAACTCTTGGGCTGAGGCATGCGCCCTGGGCGTCTCATGCGCACGTGTTGCTGACAGTGTACACTGCCACAGCTCTTATAGACCGTTTTATCCTGGGCGCTGCCATTTTGTGTATGTGGCGCCATCTAGCGGCCGAGTTGTGAACAACCGCCATGCTGGTATGTGGGGTCCCATCCGCGGAACAGGCGACAAGTAGCGGAAATCGGCATTTTGGAGCTTTCGTGTTCAAATTTTTGCTTCCTGAAAGTACCTAGTTGAAAGAAAAAAACGTTTTCAGTAGCAGCGAAACCATTTGGTCAGAAATGACAAAAATTATGCTCTTGATCAGGTCAGCTGAAGGCTACAAGCCTGATTACAATTAGTGTGTAACTTTTATGTGGCACAGAGAGGCGGCGGCGCACCACTGGCAGTGATGGCAGCTTTCAATCTACTTTTTATTCTTAAATTATTTCTAGAGACGGCTTACCGTTACCATTTGAGGAAAGAAAGAAAGCGAATGTAGCCGTTTCATGTCACGTTTAGGAGCAATGCTAATCGCGCTAGATTTGTTGGGTCAACCGATCCTTCATATACTGTTCACTGCTTGAGCTGCTACTGCGGAAGTTCCCACACCTCCACTGGGGTTCTATTCTCAAGTATCCATTATCCATTTCGGATCCATTTACTCTACCCTGGCTACTTCTGTTGGGTGACAATCAGGCAGGGTGTTCAAGAGTCCACTACCAGGCAATCGGATTTCAGCATTGCCTACATGACTCAACCACCCGTTTGCCGATATGTGCGGGGAGAGACGATGACTTGTCAACGGCGGGAGCTGCTATCCTGCAATTTCTCTGACGGGGCGTTAGTTGCGTTTGTCTGACGTTGCCGTCATGCTGACATTAAAATACAAGATAAAATGGACAAATGATACCTATGGAATAGGGACCTTAAATTATGTCCCATAATGACCTCATCGAAAGTTGCTTTTGTCAACAATTATATAGTCCATTTTTCGTCGCAAGGTTTGCTTACTGCAAGCAATCGCTGCTATTCCTATGATCATATTCCCATTTATTATCGGCAGCAAATTCTTACGAGATGCGTGTTTAAAAAAAATATTTTAGTGCTGTTTCACTAAATAAGTTGACAACCAATTTATTAGTATATCGTTGTCTTCAAGTGGGACAGGTTCTTTCATACTTGCATTAACCTCAGGTGACTGAATCGAAATAGTTCCTTACCTGGCAGCATCGTAAATATTTGCCGCTAGGAATATCATCCGCTTGTTGCCCAAAGTCTGCCGTTGTTGCACAGGTATTCAGTTTTTCCGATCCCTACTCCACAAACAGAGTGTTCGGAACTCGCACGAAAGGCTGCCAAAGCGAAACATTTGTGGTTGGGGCTTGAAATTCAGAAGCTGCTCGTCTTCGCCCAATTGATTGAGTTGCAAGTGAAACAGTGTAGAGCAACACACGCGCATACCACCGCTGTTAATCTTTTATCTTCTGTTAATCATCTCCTTTTGGTTGTTATTTTTTTGTTAATGCAAACAACTGAGTAAAAAAAAAAGATTGCGTTAACCGCTGCAGCTCTTAGCAGCTAAACGAGCTAAACTGCGGCCGGCGGAAATGAAACGATCAGGGAAATGAAGGAAAGAAAGGGGCGAAAGAAGAAAGAACAGGGAAAAAAAGCACATCGCTCACAGCAGCTAATCGGCTTAGATACTTTGCGGCTATTCAAGGCACTCTGTGTGCAAAAGACTGCAACGTGTGCCCTTTCTCCGTAGAATGCCCTGCCACCCCCGCTGCTATCCCCGCATCCCCACATACCAGACAGGAGGAGCCGCGCAGCGCGTTCCGGTTCGAGGATATTTTCCTCGCCGCGAAAACGGTCTATATTCCATCCATATACCAGACAGGAGGAGCCGCGCAGCGCGTTCCGGTTCGAGGATATTTTCCTCCTCGCCGCGAAAACGGTCTATATTCCATCCATATTTATATTGTGAGCCAGCGCTCGAAAAAATGTTTTTCTTTTTCAAGCAAACGCCTTTATTCCAGCCAGAACCTGGAACTCTGCGCGTGAACTCCCGAACACCGGTGAATGATGACGATGCTGCGTATGTACAGGTGAAAGAAGTGAAGGTTCTGGCACCGCGCTCACAATATACATAATTCTATCCATGCTTATACGAAACAGTGTTTCGTTACAAGGTTTTAAACCGCGCTTATCCCGACAGTCAGTCTATGTCCGTGGAAGTCGTGGCGCTCACCATTGTGCGTGCTGCGACCAGCTGATATGACAGCGGCGTATAAGTTATACTTACTTGAGCTTCGCCGAATCCGGGAGAGTGGGGGAGCCTCTCGTGGGCTTGCTGTTATTGGCAAGCCAGGCATGCCGCCTGCGTGCAGAAGTGATCGGAGTGAGGAGACGCGCAAACCAAACATGTGCAGTGCGACTACCGATATTCAGCAAGAGTTCACATTGGAAAGGTACAGCGCAAAAGGACACAGCACGAAAAGGAGAAGGGCAGACGGACAGCGCACGTCTGTCCTTTCCGTGTTGTTTCCTTTAGCGCTGTATTTTTCCAATATAAACCAATACCAACTTGCCCATTTGTCTACCCTTCATTAATAGTGGCAGCTTCATCGCGTCATCTATCAGCATCACCATATATGTATCCGCAGCATCACACGTTGCAGAAGGTATGCCATAGATTTCTGACGCGACACGCAAAACGCCGGTGCCGAGTTGAAGGCGGCTGGGCAAATGGCGAATCAGAGAACTTGGGATACCTCGGTAGAGATTCGATTTTCCGTCCACATAACTGCGAGGATTCTCGCCAAGTGACGGCTACGCGCTTGAGTGAAAATGACGCCTGTTCCGAGAGAGACACGCTGCAAGCCGGTTCTCTCGAGGGGTAAGGGTCAGCGTTTTTGTCTAGGTAGACACGATGTGCGTGCAAATAGACCTTAATATTAAAAAAAAATTGCTGCCAATGCCCCAAATTCACACCCTCCAACTTCAGTTGCGAAGTGATAGCAGCCGCTGTTTGCATCCGCGAGGGCAAATGGTCCGCGCAAATATTACATCCTATAAAAATACCACCTGCATGACGCCAGAATTTTTGACAGCGCTGCGTCCTGCGTGGCAGTATGACGCAGATGCGTGGCCACTCACAAGTGAACAAGTTCTTGGAGAACGGTAATTTAGAAATAAACTTCGAGCAGGGCTCGTTGCTTCAGACTATTAAAAAGCCCAGAAAAGCGTGAACTTTACACTCAGGATATAGAAAAAGCAGTCAAAATGTCTGCTCATTATGCTCATGAAATATTTTTAGAATATTTTTCCTGAAGTCGTTTTGAAAATACTCGAACTTCCAGCTGCGCTATCAAGAACGATATGCCGTTAGGTGCTACATTCGGCAAGTCCCGGCGAACGTTCGCTTTAATGAGCTGGCCGAACATGAAGCCGAACTTGAGACCGCATATAAAGCGGAACCTTTTTTTTAGCCATTTTCGGGGTGGCACAGTGGTTACGGCGCTTGACTGCTGTGACAAAGGATGCGGGATCGAAGCCCGGCCTCGGCGGCTGCTTTTCGTTGGGGGCGAAAAGCAAGGCGCCCGTGCGCTGTGCAATGTCAGTGCACGTTAAAGAACCCCAGGTGGTGGAAATTTCCGGAGACCTCCACCACGGCGTCTCTCATCGCCTGAGCTGCTTTTGGGATGTTAAACCCCATAAACCAAACCAAACCGGCGTAAAACCAAAACGAAACTTAAACCCAAGTGGGATTCTAAGCCCTTTCGGCGGTTACAGGTTCCCTTCGTTTGCTGGCGCCTTATGGTGAATTCCAAACAGTGATCCGGAGCAGCTTTCAGAGTAAGAAAGCAGTAAGTATAAGGTAGGTTCGATTCACCTACGCCTCCTACCGGTTCACGAGGTGCGGCATACTAGCATTCTTTTCAAGGCTGCAGCCTAGCGCCATCTGCACTCTTTTCACTGCATTCTTTTGCGCCACTGCATTCTTTTCAAGCAGTGCAACAAAAGTGCTGCGTTGGTTCAGGAATTTTCTCTGCCTCCCCTCCCCCCTCCCCTGGTTAGAGGTGTCATGAGTTCAGGTCCACCTGCCCCCGGCTTTGCGCGATGGCGGCAGCAGCAGACGACATGGGCGAAACGTTGAACGTTTTTGTCAACGGTCATTTTGCAGCCCTGACACCCGTATTTAGCGAAAACGATGCCCGCGCTCATCAGAGTGACAGTTTTGTATACAGGATGCCAGGTAAGTACGCAAAACACGTGCGTGACGGTGTTTTGCGCACCTACACATGCGTAGATGAATTTTTTCAGTAGGGAATTTCAACTTCAGATGTCTCTTTTCAGTATTCCACGCTAAATTGTGAAAAAGTGCTTGTCAATAATTTTATTTCTACAGGGAAGCTTTATTGCGCTTGTGCGGAAACAACACGAGTAGATTCCTGGCGAGCGTTAGTGGCATTAAGGAAGAAAAATTGGCTGGAGGCCGCTGTGTGTGCAGTCAGAATCGCGAAGTATGAAAAAAAGCAGCGGTACCGAGTGGTTGTTTATATTCTGAGTAGGTAGAATTTGATATCATGCGAGATGTGCTTAGCTTTGCCCCAATGTTAGCACGGAATCATAAACGTCGAAGTCTTACGAACGTTCCTGTTTTCTTTTGTGCACAGATGCGGAGGTCGCCTGCGTGATATGAAAGGCAGACGGCTGCCCATGTGACTTTTCCTCAAGTGGCCCATCTCCCCCCGTGCTGTCGACACCGCTTTGCGAGCACCCGCCGGGGCGGCGCAGTGGTTACGGCGCTCGGCTACTGTTCCCAAGGGCGCGGGATCGAATCCCGGCCTCGGCGGCCGCTTTTCGATCGAGGCGAAAAGCAAGGCACCCGTGTGCTGTGCGATGTCAATGCACGTTAAAGAACCCCAGGTGGTCGAAATTTCCGGAGTCCTCTACTACGGCGTCTCATAGCCAGAGTTGCTTTGGGACGTTAAACCCCCACAAACCAACCAACCACCCCTTTGCGAGCCCAATCACCGGCCTCTATTATGCCCAATCAGCGTCCGGGCTTCCCCGAACCAGACCTTTGGACAAGGTCGAAGACCCGGTTCCTGATTAGCCAGTATAAAACCCTGAAAGAGAATGTCCGAAGGAAGGGTGGCTTTCGGCAAGTCAAGCTGCATGAACACTTTGCAGCGTGTTATGCATCATTTCAGGCATTTATGTCCTGTGTGTGTGTGCGTGCTTGTATGTATGCATGCATGTATGTATGCATGTATGCATACATGCATACATCGCGAACTGTTTAAATCTTTATTTGTTCCTGTTTGACAGCCTCTGGCGTGCGGCCTTATCATTGTTATTCTGGCGCGCTTATCAATTCTGTATCCCGTGTTTGTTCATGCTCGTTGTCGCGATACGACGTGTCATTATTTTCTCTGTCGCGAACGATGCGCCGAGATCTGGTTTGTTGGTTGGTTTGTTGGGTTTAACGTCCCAAAGCGACTCAGGCTATGAGAGACGCCGTATTGGAGGACTCCGGAAATTTCGACCACCTGGGGTTCTGTCTCGAAGATTCCGATCACTCGCGTATGTTTCTCTAATGTTCCAGGTTGTGCTACTAGCAACTTGCGACGCTATCTAGATTGTTGCCAGCAGCCTTTATATTGAACGTTGACGAGTGCGTCGGGCATTTTTGTTCGACGATCGACGAGCACGTTTGTTGCTATCGCCGCCGCCGAGTGGCTTAGTTCTTTTGCGGGCACAAGTCAGCCCAATAAAGAGTTAATTTCAGTACCATCAAGCCTGTGTCTTCTTTTGGTGTCGACGGCCTTGCCACCACTACGTGACAATACCAAGGTCTATGTACAACTGGTCGCGCAACTTGGAAGAAAACGCGTGCAGCTGCCTACTGCCAGCGGCATCAACTCGATGATGAGGGCTCCTGCGAACTGTGAGGCAAATTACTAGCGCACAGAAAATAAGATCTGCCAGAACTCCGAAGAATTAGAAAGTAAACATATATTCACGCTCAGGAATGAGTGCAGTTTTTGTTTCTTGCGTAAGAAAAAACGTGTCACGTTTTTAATAATATTTTAACTTGTTTCTAATGGGCCTCTCTCGGCCATTTATTATCCGCTGCGTAGTTGCCCAAAGCTCAGAAATGGCTCAGACCAAACCTTTTTTCATCCGCGGAATGGGTGCGTCATCGGCCCCGGTTCAGCGCGTGCTGCGTACAGTGGGTTATCTGTACCAAACAGTATTTCATTCTGCTAGTTGTGGTAGAGCTTTAAAGCAAGGCGAAGACTATGTGTGCTCGATGAGAAACTGATTGCCGCTGCATGTGCGCATTTCCGGACGATGGGACAATGCTGCATCACAGCTCGGCGGCTCGGCTCGGCCTCCCAGGCATGTCGCAAAAGTGGTGGCTTGTTTTACGGATACACGTCTGCATGAGCGGCGTATCGCTGAATGATTTAATTGAACGGTGAAGGTGAGATTTTATTGCCCCCAAGACGCGTGCCGCATTCCTCAAAGCCTTCCGATCCGCTCCCTTTGCTGCGTGTTTTGCTTACTGCGTCGTATTACCGCACCAACGTTCGCTGAACGTGCTTTAGCTGTTATCACAGTGATGTTCCTATTGTCAATGGGATCTTTCTCATGAACATGTTAAATGCTTAAGTTGTAAATTTGTAACCTAACATTGACTCCTCTCAGTGGCAAATGAAGCGCGAGTAAAATAATGGAATAGTGAACAGGGCGAGATTGATTGGAGCGAAGCTATATCGTAGATATTTCCACTTCTCAGACGCATTAACTTCTAAATGCTAGCAATCCCAATTTGAATTGCTTACCTAAGCTTTTACAGGTTGGTGTTCTAGCGCTGACGTCAGTTATTCCGTTCGTTAGTTTTTTGTTCTTTGACACTGATATGTACTTTGTTAACAAGATCTTTTACCCTTTTATAATCTCACCACGTCTCGTTTGGAGACATACGCTCAGGTCATTTTGTTATCACGAGGATTTCATGAAGACCGTGACGAATGAGCGGTGGTCGCTTTCCTACACTTAAAGATTTCATTGTAGGCAAGCGTCTATGTAAGTCATCATCATCATCATCAGCCTGATTATACCCACTGCAGGGCGAAGGCCTCTCCCATATTTCTCCACTTAACCCGGTTCTGTGCTAGCTGCATCCACTTGACCCCTGCGAACTTCTTAATCTCATCCGCCCACCTAACTTTCTGCCGCCCCCTGCTACGCTTTCCTTCCCTTGGAATCTGGTTTGTTACCCTCAGCGACCATCGGTTATCCTCTCTTCGCACTACATGTCCTCCCCATGTCCATTTCTTCTTCTTAATTTCCACTAGAATGTCGGTAACTTGAGTTATTTCTCTGACCCGCTCTACACGCTTTCTATCTCTTAATGTTACCCCTACCATTTTTCGTTCCATAGCCCTCTGGGTTGTCCTCAACTTAAGTAGAAGTCTCTTGGTTAGCCTCCACGTTTCAGCCCCATAGGTGAGTACAGGCAAGATGCAACTGTTGTATACTTTCCTCTTGAGCGATACCGGTAAGCTGCTAGTCATAATCTGCGAGTGCTTGCCAAATGCGCTCCATCCCAATCTTATTCTTCTTGTTATTTCCTTTTCATGGTCCGGATCTGCGGTTACTATCTGTCCTAAGTAGACATATTCGCCTACTACTTCCAGTATTTTGCTACCTATTGTAAACTGCTGTTCCTTCCCGAGGATGTTGGACATTACCTTAGTCTTCTGCATATTGATTTTCAAGCCTACCTTTCTACTTTTCCTGTCTAGGTCATCAATCATTATTTGCAGTTCATCCCCCGAGTTGCTTAGCAAGGCAATGTCATCAGCAAATCGCAGATTACTGAGGTATTCTCCATCTACCCTTATCCCTAACTGCTCCCATTCCAAGTCTCTGAATACTTCCTCTAAACAAGCTGTGAATAGTACTGGGGAGATTGTGTCTCCTTGCCTAACACCTTTCTTTATGGGAATTTTGTTACTTTCTTTATGCAGAACTATGGTTGCTGTGCAGCTACCATATATATCTTCCAACACTTTCACGTACGGCTCGTCTACCCCCTGATTTCGCAATGCCTGCATCACCGCCGAGGTTTCAACTGAGTCAAATGCTTTTTCGTAATCAATGAATGCTATGTATAGGGCTGGTTATATTCCGAGCATTTTTCTATCACCTGATTGATGGTAGGGATATGATCGATAGTAGAGTACCGTTTCCGAAACCCTGCTTGATCTTTTGCTTGATTGCAGTCTAAGGTTGTCCTGATTCTATTAGCGATTACCTTAGTAAATACCTTATACGTAACAGACAGTAAGCTGATTGGTCTGTAATTTTTAAGGTCCTTAGGGTCCCCTTTCTTGTGAATGAGGATAATGTTTGCATTCTTCCATGGTTCCGGTACCGTCGATGACACCAGGCACTGCGTATACAGGGTGGCCAGTTTTTCTAGCACGATATCCCCCCCGTCCTTCAGCAAATCTGTAGTTATCTGATCCTCTCCAGCTGAATTTCCCCTTTTCATAGCTTCTAGTGCTTTCTTGACCTCGTCCTTCGTCACTGGTGGAACGTCTGGCTGTTTTTCCCTACCGCTAATCTCATTACGGTCCCGACTACTTTGGCTACTGTAGAGATCTGTATAGAACTCCTCGGCTACTTTGACTATCTTGTCCATATTCGTGATGACGTTGCCCGCCTTGTCCCTTATCGCATACATGTGGTTTTTGCATATGCCCAATTTCTTCTTTACCGCTTTAAGTCCTCCCCCGTTCTTTACAGCATGATCAATTTTCTCCATGTTATACTTCCTTATATCGGCCATCTTGCGCTTATTCATTAGCTTTGATATCTCGGCCAATTCGATCTGGTCAGTTGGATTGGAAGCTTTCATACTCTGGCGTTTCTTAATCAAATCTTTCGTCTCTTTAGACAGCTTGCTGGTATCCTCTCTAACTATCCTACCGCCTACGTCTACCGCGCACTCAGTAATGATATCTCTGAAATTATTGTTCCTTGCCTCTAGGGTAATGTCGCCATCCTCAGTTAGAGCTGAAAACCTATTCTGTAGCGAGATCCTGAACTCTTCTGCCCTCCCCCTCACCGCTAATTCGTTGATGGGTTTCTTTCTTACTAATCTGTTGCGTTCCTTCTTCAGATTTAGGCTAATTCGGGACCTCACCATCCTGTGGTCACTGCATCGCACTTTCCCTATGTAAGTAATCGTGAATTAATAAAGCCTGGCTTTCCATGCAGCACAGCTTCACTCATTTATGCCCTTAGTGAAATGCCTCAAGCCATATGGTTCTATCCATGTGCTTGCCGCATTCACTTGAAGGCCCTTGTTCACAAACGTGCCCGAAGAAATAAGCCCCATAATGCGTTTACATGACGCGCGACGAAAGACTAAGCTAACGACGACGGAGGCAGAACGATGCTATGATAAGGTGGTTAAAGATGCCGTAACATTTCAGTTAACTTAAAACTTGACAGTAGAAATCCATGTCAAGTAAAGTTGGCTGAATAGTTTCGGTGTCCATTTTTCTGCCTTATCCGAGCATCGTTCTGCCTCCGTCGTTGTTGGTCTTTGTTACGTTTTCGCCACCGACAAGTGGGACAGCTGACGCGGCAACCGCATAGCAACAGGCAGAACCGCGAGCGGATCAGCCATTTCGGCGCCGTTCATCGGCCGCACAACGCTTCCTCCCGCGGAAAAGTCTCAGCGTGATCCTGCCACACGCCAAATGTGTGTGCATGCGTGTGTGTGCAAACGCCGGCCAAGCCTGGAGCTCGTGAGAGAGTGCGCCGCCCTCGCCCGTCTGCTGGAGGTGGAGGAGATGTGTTCGGACCACCTGCGATTGAGTCATCCCATCTTGCCCAGACGTGTTTGGCTGTCTCTTTCCTGTGAAGGTTTACCCTTTCCCTGTGAACTGGAAAACCTATAAAAGCAGCGGCCGACTCCGCTGAGATAGAGACTACTTTGACGCGCCGTTGTTACGACGCTAGACACCAGCTGTGTGAAAGTGTCTGTATTCTCTCCTGGTCAGGTTCTCTGCCCGCTACTTCTTGATGATTTAGTAAAGGTTGTTTCGTTAGAAAACGCCTCGTCTTTGCTGGGACCGTTGATGACGTCCGCCGTCCACAGAGCCGCCAGGCCAACGCTACCGAGGGGCCGCGAGCCGCACGTAACAACTGACGTCAGCGGTGGGCTGAGCACGCGCGCCGCACGTAATAACTGCTGGCAGCGGTACGCTACCCAGGCGCACGCGACCCAAACTTAACACCTTGTTTTTCGTTCATAAGTAAAGAGACAATCAAATTCCCCGCCAAAAGTACGTCCCTGTGACGTCACAAGCAACGTCACGTGTTTGTTGTGCATCACAGTTCGCAGGGGGCGCTGGGAAACTAAAGCCTCGCTCAGAGTCGACACGCAGGCTTCTATGGGAGTTACTCTACCATTTGTTCTTCTACGATGACAATACCATGAGGTGTATTCTTAAATACATTTATTATTCCCAGTTTTGTGTAAAATGACAGCATGGGCGGTATAATTTTTAGTGGAGCTTGAAAATATTTAGGTGTGAAATGTACACAGGAGTGTTAGCTTGCCATTTTGCCAGTCATCATGTCTTTTTTTTTTTTTAGGACAAAGCAGGCTTTATGCCGAAAGCTGGCCGACTTGATATCGGCCGAGTTCGGCACTGGAACGACCGCTCTGCAAGTGCAGAATAAGTATAAAATTCAAGATAGGGCTAATAAAAGGACCAAGAATAAAAAATCCTCCTCTGACCATTCCCAGGCCTTCTGAAACTGTGAAGAGTGAGTGTACTAGCCTTCTTGCGGCATGGTATATTTGCTCAAGCTTTTTATACAGCCTTTTCTTTTAGGGAGTTAAGTGATGTTCACGAAAAAGAACATCGCACAACTTCAACTGTACTACTCGCACCAGGCAGGTGGCAGGTGAGTTTTTTACTGGAAATTCTCAAGGTGCAGCTATTCAGAAGCTGATCGTTTCATTTATTAACCTTGTAGGGAGCCTGCCGATGATCCTGCCAGCATAAAAGAGAATCTGCAGCTGCCGCAGCCACCCCCACGACGAGACCAGAGTGCGTCGAAAAGGCGGCGTTGGGGTAGTTCTGTCCAGGCGCTCTTCGATGAATTTAAGGAGGCGAGAAAAGAGTGGAGCACTTTGAAAAGAAAATAGCACTTCTGGACCGCCTTGTACAGGCTGTTGAAAAGGTCGCTGCACCTGGCGAAAAATAATCATAAAGGATACAAAATATTGCGTATTGTGTGTTATTTCAGAGAAATAATTGAAACGTGAAATTCAAAGTTCAGATATTTTCAATAGCACACATGACATGCAGCACTAGTCATTATACATGAGCGTCAAAATCGGCCCGACTTATGAGCCACTACTTTCCGCTGGCTTTCACCCTCCAGCGTGAGGTAGGTCTCAAGACAGCACTGATACTGCACAATGACTCATCCCACATGGTCAAAGTGGAGAACCCAAAACTCGGCACCGCTTCTGAGCAATGGCTTGACGCAGTCTTTCATCACACATAGTCAAAGCTGGGTCGATGGTGTCACTTTCAGCGTCATTCACAACCTCTTCAAATGAAGGAATTTCATCAAGTTCATCGAAAACGCCCCGTTCTGAGTTGCATATGTTATGCAATACACAGCAGCACTGCTTTATGGTGGCAGCATCGACTAGTTATAACCGTCTGAAACGTTGCTTCAGAAAGCTAAAACTGTTTTCTATTGCCGTACTCTGCTGCGAAAGTTCAGCCCGGTGTGTCTGTATGGGGTGGGCAACCAAGGGCGTAGGGGTCCCCCGGCAGATACCCGTCACTGCATTTTGCTGCTGCTACTGCTGTTGTTTGGTAGAACAGGCCTTCACGAAACACTCCGCTATCACGTGCGGAACTCGGCAATCCAACCAGCACTTCAATGCACTTGTTCCTGTCATTGCATATTCCTTGCAGGATGAGTGAGAGAAACGTCTTGCGATTAAAAGAACTGCACCGATTCTGCCGGTTTGTTTATCTCAACGTGGCACTCATCCACGAAACCCATTGTGCTCTGTGACCCTATCCCAGCAGATTTCATTAGAAAGCCAACTTTGATCCGACTGTTTTCTAGCTGGTTTGGCCAGACTATAACTTCAGCGTTGATGCTTTGTAAGAAATGTACCATCCGCTTGATGCACGAATGTCTTGACAACTCATATACGTCAAACCGGTCAGCGATTACATGTTGCACTGGCGTCTGAGGTAACTCAGTGCGACCTGGCAAGTCTTCTCTGCACTGATACGAGGGCTCCCGCCGCGACTTTCTGGGAAGAATGAAGACTCTCCGTAGCGGTTTACAATACTTAAGAAGTAGTCGCGTGAAGGCCGGAACAGCCCTATATTGTGTAAAGACTGAACAAGCAGAAACACGGCCGTTCGTTCGAACGCCCTGCTTTATTCTCCCTTCATCGTCGTCTTCCCCTGTTTCGCTCCTGCACACTTCACTTCGTCGTCGGCTAAGCACATCACACTCGGCCACGACTGCGGTCCATAAATGCATCACCCCCACATCGCTGCTGTCGCATCTGTTGCACATGAGGGTTTTTTTTTCCGGGCTGTCCTTTTGCGGAGCCATGAAGATGTTCGCATCGATAATATTTGCACATGTCTGGTCCAGTTAGTGGCAAGTTGCTCTCTAGTAGAGATTCTTTGGGTCGTTGCCACTTGGGCGTTCCTCCAAGGCCTTGTTTACAGTCAAGTACCTCAAAGTTTCTCCGGTGCCAGCTACTTGGTGCTGGCTTGCTCTCCTTTTGCGGTATTCGATGGTTTTTCCTGATCTGTAACTGCACTCGTGATGCATCCATAGTGTTGACGGAAATGGAGAAAGCTGCACCGAAATGCCTGTTCCTGCTGCCACCGCTTCCACCGGAAGCACCGTGCCG
Organism: Amblyomma maculatum; assembly: GCF_055883805.1. Classification (NCBI taxonomy): domain Eukaryota; kingdom Metazoa; phylum Arthropoda; class Arachnida; order Ixodida; family Ixodidae; genus Amblyomma; species Amblyomma maculatum. The sequence continues at coordinate 476,023,903 of NC_139344.1, read as the reverse complement.
TGCACAACTTTGCTGCGTACACCGGTAGGCGCGGTCTCGCTCTTTTCCAATGAACTGGCGACGTTTATGCTGAGACTTTACGTCTAGCACACTGACGTTGGCAGCAGTAAGGCCTTTTTCTCCTGGAATCACCTCGTATTGAACCTCCTGACCTTTCCGGATGCGGCGAAGTTTACGCGAGTGTTGGAAGGCGGTGCGGTGGACAAAAATGTCCTCGCCAGTGTCAGCGCGGTTGATGAAGCCGTAGCCGCCGATCACATCAAACCACTTCACTGTCCCACTCATCCTCCATCGGGAAACAGAGGCTTCCTTCTCGTGCTGCAGCTTTTCCTGTTGTTGCATGCGATTATCCTCACCTACAGGATGCTTGTCCACAGATGGGCTAGAGGCGGTCCGGCATGAGCGGAGCTGCACTTCGTCGTTTTGGATGGATAAAGCCATGCATGGAGGGACAGCATGCTGAAGTGCTGCTGATATCCCGGCAGCAGCAAGGACCCCGCGACGACTGGCGGTGTCATGCAAGGTGGCCGCCCGGTGGACAAACATGGAGAGGCTGTCCGTGTCAAGTGTGGACATAATCAATGCGTGGGTGGCATCGTGAAGCCCGTCGACGATGTATTGTTTGGCTGCGGACGTGGGCCACTCGATGTTGCAGGCCTGAAGAAGACGGACCTTATCGTAAATGTAAAGGGCAACGTCTTCACCTGGAGCTTGGCGCCGCGCTCTCATCGTCGTGAGTTTGGCGTCGTGTGCACTGGCCAGAGGCGTAAACGCAGCTAGGAGGGCAGAGGTCCAGGCCGACCAAGTGGTGTAGCGGTGGCCTTCGTACTGGTGCCAGGAGCGGGCGGCACCACGGAGATGGTCTTCCGCGATGGCGAGCGTGGTGGCTGGGGACCAGGCGGAACGCCGGGCAGCAGCGTCGACAAGTTCAACCCATGCTTTGGCGTCATCAGAGAAGCCACGGAACTCCGGAAGCGGTACCGGTGGTACTGGGCACCCAGAGGACATCGAGACTCGGCCAAGCACTGCGGCGAAAGTGGCGGTTACCTCCCGGAGGGTGGAGAGCACTTCGGGAAGGAGGGCCGCCAGAGCCGAATCCGCCGAACGAAAGCAGGGCGTTCGTTCGAACGCCCTGCTTTATTCTCCCTTCATCGTCGTCTTCCCCTGTTTCGCTCCTGCACACTTCACTTCGTCGTCGGCTAAGCACATCACAATTGTAATTCAAAGTAACTGCCCACAGCGTCCTCGTAATACCGTGGAATGCAACTTCTTTCCCTTCTCACCAGCTTCTTGGTCAGAGCTGCAGCAATGTCGTATACTTCGTCGTCGCTGTCAGAGTCCACGCGTTTCATGGCGACGTCGACGAGAGTTGATAGTTTACCACAGTCCAATATTTCTGGGCAGTAGGAGAACAAGATGGACCGATGAGGACAAAGGTGAACAGAGCACTCTATTTCCTTCTCAAAATTTTCACACCTCATAATTGAAACTGGCAGTCGAGGTATGCGCATACCGGTAGCAGACACCAGTGCCCTTTGTTTTGTTATCTCCAGTGCAGAAGAAGCGATTTTAATTTGAACAGAAAAGCGTGCTCCGTTTATTTATGGCCGTACCTGTACACTGCAGTGGCGAAACTTCATACAAATAAGACCTACGCGCTGGCGAGCAAGTACGCTACCACGCACAGAAAGTGGAGTACAGAAAATGAAATACCGCAGCTCGGTATTCGTTCCTGTGTGGCGCTCGTATCGGACTGCTTCACCGCTGAATATGTGCTGCAAAAATACGGAACCATTCCTGTGAACCAGTGGTGAACCGGTTCAGGAAGTGCAGGTGAGTCAAACGTACAAATAGTCTAAGGAGTATAGGGACCGAACCGTCCAAGGAGAATTCAGAGCCCGCATTCCGAGTTTTGCGTGTTTTGTTTTCTCTCTCAGCCGACAGGGGGAACAGGATGTTAATGCTGACTGCGAGCGGTGACAGGAGGAGAACGCATTCTGTTTGCAACTATTGATCTAATTACTGTGCCAATAAAGGTGTGGCTCTACAGCGACAGACGGTGCCCGCAGCTACCGGAGCTTACTGCTTGCAAAGCAGTAAGCTGAAACGATTTGTGGCTTGCAATCTCTAGCTACACAGAGAGCGCTAACTGCTGTGCTCAACCAGCAAGTCTCCGTGATGACGTGCTATCTGCAACCTTGTTAAATGTAAGTTGCTGTTGGTTCAGACGGTATTTTATGTTTTGCATACCACTTGACACTGCTGTAACTCGTTGGTCTTCCTTGTATACAAGAAATAAAAGGAATGCACTAAAACTTCCTTTATTGCTCTTGGATGCGCTGCGAAATTCGGCAGACGAAGATTTCAGAGGTTCGCCTGGTGATATGCACACCTATGTCCACGGACGCTTGAAAACCAACTTCTGCGCTAGCGACATGAACACAGAACCACAATATGGCGGCTATCAAGGAGAAAGGAAGAGGCGTCCGTGTGCTGTGCGATGTCAGCGCATGTAAGAGATCCCCAGGTGGTCGAAATTACTCCGTAGCCCTCCACCACGGCACCTTTTTCGCTCTTTCCACCTTCAATCTTGTTTTCCTCCCTTCACGGCGCGGGTCAGGCGTCTACAGAAACAAGTGTGACAAATTCAGCGCTTTTTAATTCCTTTTAATCTTATATCTTAAGCACCTGAACTGGTGCGGCAGAAGTAAAAGGAATGGTGAGGAAACGGTAAAGAAGAAAAAATGAAGTGAACTAACTGAGCAGGGCTCCTGATTTTTATGATATCAGTGTTTCATGTGACATTAGCCCGGTTGTGTTATTCGTTATTCTCGATGTCGTTGAGAATCAGCGGTTCGATGGCGCATTGACTAAATTTAAGGAAATGTATAATAACAGTCACACAATAAATTGTATATATGAAACCGCTCATGGGCCCATCCAGTTTTCCCGCTGTCACCGCGCTGCACACGAAGTCTCTGCCCCCCACACAGAAACAAACAAAATAAACACCCGAAACAGCGCTGGTAATGCAGCTAGAATCTTATTGCTTGTTCTGTTGAACGTCAAAATTGGCAGTAAATAAAAAAAAACACAGTGAGGTCCGCTTCTCCCGGACGCATAGCCAGAAGATGTCGGATGAACATCGCAGGCGCGCTGAAGAACATATTGGTCAGGACGGGTGTGGGCACCGAAACAGGGAAGTTTTGCGCTAGGAAATAAACGTTTGTGGGCACTCGAAATGTTAAGATATTTTAGTAGTATTATACCTGACTTTCATGTTCTTAGGAGGAGGCACACCAGCAGAGAGCCAACTGGACGAAGAACTGCTCAGGGTTGGAGATGTAGCGTCCCACCCGGAGACAAGGGTTTTGACAGTGATAGCGGCCGTTACAACAACGGTGGATCAAGTTCTGCCTGCACTCCGGCCGTTGCTGCTCTGCTAAAGGCAACGCAGTCTGACAGCCACAGACAGCAGATGGTGGTCTCTTGCTTCTCTAATTTCAAATACATACCTCTGCGTGCACAATTGAGAGGAAGCTACACAGCAATTTGTGGCATAAGTATATATGTAATATTTAATCTTTCAGGTTTTAATTAATGCTCAGACAAAACTGAATGTGAATAATGTTGGTTAAATCTGTCATTATTGTGTTGTATAAGGCAGAGACAGGAAGTGTGCAGAGTGGGTCAGAGATATAACTCTAGTTACCGACATCCTAGTGGAAATCAAGAAGAAGGAATGGGCATGGGCAGGACATGTAGTGCGAAGAGAGGATAACCGATGATCGCTTAGGGTAACAAACTGGATTCCAAGCGAAGGAAAGCGTAGCAGGGGGCAGCAGAAAGTTAGGTGGGCGGATGAGGTTAAGAAGTTCGCAGGGGTCAAGTGGATGCAGCTAGCACAGAACCGGGTGAAGTGGAGAAATATGGGAGAGGCCTTCGCCCTGGAGTGGGTATAGACCAACACCGTGTTTACAAACAAAGTCGGCTCGCGGCGCCGCAGCCGACTAGGGGTGAAAAATAGGATTAGTGTCCATAGGAATACAAGGAATCGAAATATTCCAAAGTTGTTTTCTCATTTCACGGGGCACCTGTGATGTCGTTATTCGGTACAAAGCAACTATGAACATCTTAGAACAGGTCGTCAAAATATGAAATTTCAACACCGAGGCAAAGCATTTTTAAAATACCACGAAACATGTTAGTGTGCGAGTTGGGAGGGCAACCCGTAGAAATGCATGTAAATACCACTTACCGTAACATTTTTCTCATTTCGCAGAGCATCAGAAGTGGTGGCCGGTCGTTAAACGTTGACCAGCGCTTTGAGGAAGTGTGTGATAAAGCATGGTGCGTCATTACGGAGGCAGTCTACTTTTAAAACTCCCCGAATAACCTGTGTTATGAATCCAAAGACCGCCAAAAGGCAAGCTGGGTGTAGCGAATCGCGCAGTTTTGCTTACAGTCTGATATGCTGCCGCATAGGGTAAATAAGCTTCATAATGCTGTCGCTCCAGTGATACTTCCTAGACAGAATTACATTTAAGAAGCAGTTGTCAAACGCCATACGACAATATGAACCGAACGAGATTCGTGCATTGCAGCAGACGACAGCGTAGGTGGCGATACCCACCGCGGCCGCCTCCAGCTCCGGAGCGTCTGCTAGCGACAGCGGATGGTGCATGGTCGTCTGTAACCATGCGCGGTTAGTTTATCGTGCTGTGAGCGGTTCCGCAAGTCGTCAGACTTGCATTACGTGCAAGAGATTGTAGTCTGTTATGTAATATGACGTCGGGGCGTCGTACAAGACGGTCACCAAAAAATGAGAAGGGTTGAACGCTGCTGAACCGAGCAAAATGTTGCGGTAAGCTGTGTTTACATGTATTTCTAAAGGTCGCCCTCTCAACTAGCACCCCCATACGTTTCGCGATGTTTTAAAAATACTTCCCCTCGGTAATGAGATTTTACACTTCCACGATCTATTCCAGGGCGTTCATGGTTGCTCAGTACCGAATAACGACATCGCAGATGACCCGTGAAATTACAAACTCCTTTGGAATATTTCGCTTCCATGTATTACTACGGGCGCTAAGCCTAATTTTCATCCTCAGTCGCCTACGCTGGCGATAGAAGCGCCACCGCATCGTGCTTACGTCACAGATCGGTGTTGGTCTTATGATGAAGGCTTGAAACGGGCCCCCCCCCCCCCCCCCCAACGTATACTATAGAAATAACAACATACGTGGGGGGCAAAGCACGATTCATATTCTTGGATCCAAAAGTAACGTTTTATTATCCGAAATAGCTGCAGGCTTGTTTATCCGCATAAGCAGCACCAAATTTATAGCCACCATGCATTAATTTTGGGCATAGGCCTTTAAGTTGAAATATTTGCAATTGCAAGGGTTAACGAGGAAATGAACTCTGCATATGAAAAACTACTTGAATGTCAGCAAAGACATATCTTTTTCTCTAAATCTTTCATAAGACGAGCTTCCATACAGTATCATTGTTTAGGAATGAGGGACAAAATGGCACATAGCAACACGAATGCGAATGATGCACACAGAACAGAATAGCATGAACCATATCAGTTTTCGCTATTACATATCTTGAGAACTAACACATCCTGCTGAATGCAACATATCTCTGATGATATTGTGGGCCTGAGTGGGCGCTGGATGAGCATATTTAATAATCAGTATATCACAAAATGTTGCACATAATGGATACTAGCTGCATGCATTGCAAATATGAGTTTAACTCATAACGCAAACTACTGCATTTAGCTTAATTTGTACTAAAAGGAGCTATACTCATGATGTTAGAAAGAAACATACTACAGGACGGTTCTTGTTCCCATCTTGTCATTCTCTACTACTTTTCTTAATCCTCTGCAGTTTGTATTCGGGTAGAATTATTTATTAAACTGCCAAGTGGTTGTCTGTAAACGTACAACTGCCAGCTTGAAGGGAACATGACTGCTGTTTTCTGTGCCAGTGACAACATAATTTAAATGCAACGTTCTTTGCAATAAAGCTAAACTGGCTTACTTGCAGCATAATGATACTCTGCACACCACTACACTTCTATGAAGATAGTGGGATACTGTATTGTTATGAGAAAATAAACCAATTGAGAGCTTAATGAAACATGTTTAATGTACAAACACTTCAAAAACCATTTTACAGATTTTGACTTCACATGGAGTCAAGAAATGCCAAGGAGTGAACCACATGAAAGTTGTGAAGCTGTCGGCCAGGACGGCCGTGACATACAAGACAACAATGACAGAGAAAGGGCATCACAACAGCTTTCCTCCCAAAGCAATCTTGCTGTTTCTAAACAGCCTGATAACCGCCGACGCAAGGCAACGGCGCTGACTCCAGCTGCTCCACAAAAGGCTGTTCTTGCCAAGGAGCTCACTGCTCGGGTGCATGCTGTGTCAGCCGAGAACAACACGAAAAGGACAGAGCATGTCCTTAGAATGAAGTACATGAAAGCTGAACATGAGCTTCACATCAGGAATGCAGTTGAGTTGCATGAGCTGAAAAAGCGACCGAAAAAGCCAAACAAGAGCTACTGCAGCTGCAAATTGCTGCTTTGAAGGAAGGAAACAAAGAATGAAAATAAAATTTCGCGTTTTTTTTAATTGTTTGTTCAGACTGCTAAGTTCTGTGTGAAATGGGGCCGAAAAATGTTTCCTCTTGCTCTGGAACCACTTTGAGAGTCCGCAGGAAGTGGCTGCGATTGTGGGTGTGGCTGTGGCTGTTGGATGTTGCTGGTGCTCGCATGCAACAGGCCTGGAGGTATTTCCTCTGCACCACGACGGCGGCCGCACAAGCTGTAATAACTACCGCAGAAATTGTGGTGTCTATTTGGAATTTCATGTCAAGGCACGGGAACCTCCCCTTCCAGATGCCAAATGCCCATTCTACGGTGTTCCTTGTTCTGATCTGAGCCTTGTTGTACCTAAATGAAAAAGAAGCATTCTATTGCTCATAGGATTTATTATGTTATGGTGAGGTGACAGTTTTCCCAGGTAGTCTCAGCTTAGCGGTAGTCCGGGCTGCCTCGTTGTCCGGATTCCCTCAGAGGTGTCATGAGGTAAGGGCGGCACGCATATCTCATGTCTCCAAGGAGTATCCCTGAGATGACACGTTCGTCGTCGAGGAATCTTGCGTGGCTATTATCAAAGATTCTGCTGTCATGGGCAGACCCAGGCCAACCTCACACAGCATTCAAAAATTCTAGTTTGGGTCCAGTTATCGCCTGCATGAAATGTGAAAAAAAAAATGCCCCGCAAACTATTTACACAAAGCAATTTCTCGTGATCACTACTGCAATGCTGCAAAACATACCACACAAGGAAGTCGCATTATGAATCAGTAATCTTTACCAAATTATAAAATCAACATAAGAGGTTGCAATAAAATCCTGTAGCAGTTTTCTTGTTTCTTACGCCTGGAATGAGCAAATATGTGACATGAACACAGCATTCCTTTGTTTCTATTGAACTATGCGAGCAACAACCAAGAAGGATCATTTGGTTTTCTCATTATCAGTCCCTTATCTAGTTTGCATTCGTCTCAGTATCAAACCCCCCCCCTCCCCCCGTCTAAACCCCGATTAAAAAGAAGCATGCCAGCATGCATAGTAAAAATGATAATGAAATGCCACAGGTTGGAAGTATACTTACTGCACATTGAAGGAGAAACACCCCTTCCGATTCCGGAAAACCTTGGCGTGCTCGCCTCCCGGGCTCTTTATACGGACGTGCGTAGTCTATACACCCAGTTACGCCTGGAAACTGCGCGATGTTATAAAAAGCATACATCTGTTTGTGCATGTCGTCAGCCTTCGGAAACTTCACTAGTGCCGGGAACAATGTCGATGCAATGACGGTGGACACTGTGGGTACCACGCGGGAGACCGCTGGCTGAGATACGTTGACAAGGTCAGCGGTGACGACTTGGAAGGTTCCGGCACCGTAAAAACGGAGGGCGATGAGCAGTGGTTGCACGGGGCTGTCTCGTCCATCAGCGTAGCGGTGCCGCGGCAGCATGAACAGCAGTTCCAGCACGGCAGGCTTCGAAAACCGGTGTCTCGCGAGGAACTCGTCATCGTCAAACACCTTCATATGGTTCAGGCCATCCCTCAACATTCGCCGCACCGGCTTCGTGCGGTGGGGCACGTTGTTGTTTTCAATTTCGTCCATAAACTCCACAAACTCGGCGAATTCCGAAAATCCGTTGTCATACTCGGCTGCCATGTGGAATTTGCATAAGGAGCTGCTAAAGAAAGGCCAAGGGCTGCCTTCGCGAACGCTTCCTTTCCGGTGATGAAATGGTGGCTAAAGAGAACGGTTAAAGGGAAGATTGGTCTTTGAAACTCGGTAAGGGGCCGCAAACTCAACGACCTGGAAAGGGAAGGCCAAGGTCTGTTTATGAAAACGACGGTAAGCGAAATAAATGCAAGGTCACCGTGTGCTTCCAATGACCTTCGAACTTATTCGAGGTCAAGTTGAAACTTAAACCACACCCAATTCGGTAGCTATGTTCCCACCAAAGATCAAAGTCAAGGTAAACTGTCAACTGATGTCGAAAGTAGCTTAATGCGTGAGCAGCTGTGTGGTGAGACAAATTATCGCTGACGTCAATATAGAGTATACAGCCACGCCACGGACTCGGAATACATCGGAATACGCCAAGTTCAAACCAAACGAACTTCTTTACAGATCACCGGTCTGTTCCCCGCATAACCAAAGAAAAACCTGCTGAATAAAGAGCTTTAGCGTGTGTAATCGCGCTTTAGCTTTCGCTTCACATTAGGTTTTACCAAAGCTAAGCCACAGCCAAAGTTTTGAAAATGAAATAAACTACATTATTAATTACTGCTTAAATGAAATAAACTACATTATTAATTACTGCTTCAATGAAATAAACTACATTACTAATTACTGCTTCGAAATAATGATATTAGACTGGTTTCTGGGGAGTGATGCAATTACATTTAAATTGATTTCGGCTTTTCACCCACACAGAAAAACTGAGTAAACCCAGTAAACAAAGCAGCAATAATTAGACCTGGAGCAAGCAGTATTTCGTCTCTCCGCAAAGGTCCGTCTTATGCAACTATTCCTTGTCTTGTTCCTAAAGCACCTTGGGTTCGGCGCGCTAAAGTTAGCAACACTACTAGCACGGAAACCTACGAAAAGGCAGGACCAACCGAGTAAAATAGTTCTTCGTACGAATGTCTTAGCAGTGTTGTTGAAGCGAGCAAAACCTAAGTTGTAGAAATAATAAGCCTCTATCCTAGCCTCTATCCTAGAGCCGTTACAAAGAAAGACTACGGCAGCAAACTATAAGAACCGACGCATTGTTGAACGCTCGTCACTTATTGTTTTGAAGGGAGAAACGAGCGGGGAGGGGGGGGGGGGTGGCTGCTCATGGCCATACGGCGCTGGGAATGATAGGCCCTCGCCATTTGTGGCGGAAGCTAGCCTGCCACCGGCGGTTGTACCTGTTGTAGGCCGTCATTGCAGCCGTCACACCTTCGGTGGTGGACGACGGCTGTTGCGGCATGCGCCTCTCTCTCTGTCTTCTTTTTATTCTGCATTTTCCCTTCTCTCCACACGAGGCAGCGGAGGTGGCTCAGCTGCAGAGCCAGTAGCAGGCCCGTGCATTTTCTTTTCCTTCCTCCTACAGTCGCCACAAAAACAACAACACAACGAGTGGGGAAACCTGAGCCTTGCTGGCCTCGAGCTATCTCTACCGATTTGAAGCTCCTGTACGGACCACAGCAGCTTGCGTTTAGGGATGTTCATACTGCCGCGAACAATCTGTCTTGATTTGTTCTTTTTCAACAGCCGCTGTTCTTATCACTGTGATTCCAACGCACGAATCGATTCTGTATTTGTTCATTGCCTTTGTCAAGTTCAAGATAGCTTTATTGCCGTCGATATATAGGACCCTCCCCTTGCTTCAGGAAGACCCTAGGGGGCCACCAAGGGAGTGCGAGCCCCGCAGTGAAACATCTTTCGCAAAGCGTGCCAGACGGATTACTCGAGCTTGCTGCTCCAGAGCCCGGCTCTGGAGGAGGGCATCCCAGGTTTCTTTCTCTCTGATTCCATCAATATGCCCGGGAGAATCGGGCCATTCTTAAATGAGATGATCCTGCTTTACTATTATCCCGCATTTGGTGCAGAACTTTGGAGGTTCCTCTCCCTCCATGTAAAGATAAGGCGGAAGGAATTTGTTTGTAATTTTCTCCAGTCTGCACTCCTTAGGTGTAAGAAACAAATATGGAGGTGGGAGATATGTCTTTTCTTCCTGTGTGCAGCAGCGATTTCTGTGTACGTAATGAGAGGATCCATCGACCCGGGTAAGGGTGATTCTACGGCCGCACGGGTGTAGATATCTCGGGTGAGACTGTGAACAGCTCATTGCCTGGAATATCCTCGTGAGCCGGGACCCGCATGGTGGAGATGTCTATCTAATACCGATTGTCCAAGTATCTTAGCAGCTTCTTTCGATATTAAAGATTCTTACTGCTTCTTGCTGTCGCAAATTATGAATTTGGCTTTGGTGCTTTACGAGTTTCTACTGTTGAGAGATCCGGTGACCATCGTCCTGTAGTCTCCATCGATTACTGATATTGCCGCCGCCACCTCTAAACCGCAGGCCGCATCGCAGTACGCAATTTGAGTAGAGTAAACCCTTCGTAGTCTTTTTCTTATAACTTTGACTCTATGTTCCCTGCGCTCCTTGTTGTGTGTCGGGTACATATTCTTCGGATTTGGAGCTGGCTTCAGTCTTTTTCGAACCTGAAGATCTATTTCTGCTACCATGTATAACAGCGCCTTCTGGTTTTCCCCTATGCTGGCCAGGAGCTTTCTTCCTGCCCTCGTGGAACTTCGTCTCCAGAGTTCCGCCTCCCTCACACCGCTGTAGTGATTCCACGCCCCGTGTTATGGACCCCGTTTTCAACAGGCTGGTGGAAATGCCTAGTGCGATTTTATATGCCCTCTTAAACATAATATGTAGTTTTTGTTCCTCCCAGCCGAAAAAAATGACAAAACTGTGTCAAAAATGCAAAATATCCTGTAGTTCTGTCGTAACCATCAAATTTTTCTGTAGTTCTGTAGTATATTTCTGTAGTTCTGTAGTTGTTCTGTAGTATATTTCTGTTGTCGGTAGTTCTGTAGCACGTTGCTGTTGTAACTACAGAAATTTCTGATGTTAATTACTACAGAATGTTCTCTTCTCACAACAGGCTTCCCGTCAAAAACTGCACAGAAATCCTGTCGTAACCTCAGAAAAGTTTCTGTAGTTTTTTCCGACGAACGGGGTTGCATACTTGATCCTGCTAACAATAAACGCATGTGTTAGGCGCAACAGGCAGTGCTGCCGCTCTTTGTCACGAGACACAGCTTTATCATTTTATTATTCCAGCATCCAAATCGCATATAATTCCAGATCGAATTGGCCGAGATATCAAAGCTAATCAATAAGCGCAAGGTGGACGATATAAGGAAGTATAACATGGAGCAAATTAAACATGCTGTGAAGAACGGGGGAAGCCTTAAAGCGGTAAAGAAGAAATTGGGCATAAGCAAAAACCATACGTATGCGATAAGGGACAAAGCGGGCAACGTGACCACGAATATGGACAAGATAGTCAAAGTAGCCGAGGAGTTCAATACAGATCTGTACAGTAGCCAAAGTAGTCAGGACCGCTGGACAGGCCGCCATTGGAAACTGACCCTGGCAACGTTTAATGCTAGAACCCTAGCTAGTGAAGCTAGTTTAGCAGTGCTCTTACAGGAACTAGAAGGTATGAAATGGGATGTCATAGGACTTAGTGAGGTTAGGAGGCCGAATGAGGCATATACTGTACTGAAGGATGGGCATGTATTGTGTTATCGAGGCTTACCGGAGAGGCGAGAACTAGGAGTAGGTTTCCTTGTCAATATGTATATAGCGGGTAATATCGATGAATTCTATAGTATTAATGAGAGGGTGGCAGGCATCATAATTAGACTTAATAAGCGGTATAAACTGAAGGTTGTACAGGCCTATGCACCTACATGTAGTTATGATGACCAGGCAGTTGAAAGCTTCTACGAAGATGTAGAATCGGCAATGCGAAAAGTAAAGACGCAGTATACTGTACTAATGGGCGACTTCAATGCCAAGGTAGGGAAAAAGCAGGCAGGAGACAAGGCAGTCGGTGACTATGGCATTGGTTCTAGGAATAGAAGGGGGGAGTTACTAGTTGAGTTTGCAGAGCGCAATAACTTACGAATCATGAATACCTTCTTCAGCAAACGGAAGAACCGGAAATGGACATGGAAAAGTCCGAACGGGGAGACTAAAAATTAAATCGACTTCATAACGTGTTCAACCCCCGGCAATATGCAAGATGTAGAGGTAATCGGGAAAGTGAGATGCAGTGACCACAGGATGGTGAGGTCCCGAATTAGCCTAAATCTGAAGAAGGAACGCAACAGATTAGTAAGAAAGAAACCCATCAACGAATTAGCGGTGAGGGGGAGGGCAGAAGAGTTCAGGATCTCGCTACAGAATAGGTATTCAGCTCTAACTGAGGATGGCGACATCACCCTTCAGGCAAGGAACAATAATTTCAGGGATATCATTACTGAGTGCGCGGTAGAAGTAGGCGGTAGGATAGTTAGAGAGGATACCGGCAAGCTGTCTAAGGAGACGAAAGATTTGATTAAGAAACGCCAGAGTATGAAAGCTTCCAATCCAACAGACCAGATCGAATTGGCCGAGATATCAAAGCTAATCAATAAGCGCAAGGTGGCCGATATAAGGAAGTATAACATGGTGAAAATTGAGCATGCTGTAAAGAACGGGGGAAGCCTTAAAGCGGTAAAGAAGAAATTGGGCATAGGCAAAAAGCAGATGTATGCGATAAGGGACAAGGCGGGCAACGTCATCACTAATATGGAAAAGATAGTCAAAGTAGCCGAGGAGTTCTATACAGATCTCTACAGTAGCCAAAGTAGTCAGGACCGTAATGAGATTGGCGGTAGGGAAGAACAGTCAGACGTTCCACCAGTGACGAAGGACGACGTCAAGAAAGCACTAGAAACTATGAAAAGTGGGAAATCAGCTGGAGAGGATCAGATAACTACAGATTTGCTGAAGGACGGGGGGGGGGGATATCGTGCTAGAAAAACTGGCCACCCTGTATACGCAGTGCCTGGTGTCATCGTCGGTACCGGAACCACGGAAGAATGCAAACATTATCCTCATTCATAAGAAAGGGGACTCTAAGGACCTTAGAAATTACAGACCAATCAGCTTATTGTCTGTTACGTATAAGGTATTTACTAAGGTAATCGCTAATAGAATCAGTACAACCTTAGACTGCAATCAAGCAAAGGATCAAGCAGGGAAACCCTGCTTGAAACGGTACTCTACTATCGATCATATCCATACCATCAATCAGGTGATAGAAAAATGCTCGGAATATAACCAGCCCTTATACATAGCATTCATTGATTACGAAAACGCATTTGACTCAGTTGAAACCTCGGCGGTGATGCAGGCATTGCGAAATCAGGGGGTAGACGAGGCGTACGTGAAAGGGCTGGAAGATATATATAGTGGCTGCACAGCAACCATAGCTCTGCATAAAGAAAGTAACAAAATTCCCATAAAGAAAGGTGTTAAGCAAGGAGACACAATCTCCCCAGTACTATTCACAGCTTGCTTAGAGCAAGTATTCAGAGGCTTGGAATAGGAGCAGTTAGGGATAAGGGTAGAGTAATCTGCGATTTGCTGATGACATTGCCTTGCTAAGCAACTCTGGGGATGAACTGTAAATAATTATTGATGACCTAGAAAGGAAAAGTAGAAAGGTAGGCTTGAAAATTAATATGCAGGAGACTAAGGTAATGTTCAACAGCCTCGGGAAGGAACAGCAGTTTACATTAGGTAGCGAAGTACTGGAAGTAGTAGGCGAATATGTCTACTTAGGACAGGTAGTAACCGCAGATCCGGACGATGAAAAGGAAATAACAAGAAGAATAAGATTGGGATGGAGCGCATTTGGCAACCACTCGCAGATTATGACTATAGCAGCTTACCGGTATGGCTCAAGAGGAAAGTATACAACAGTTGCATCTTACCTGTACTCACCTATGGTGCTGAAACGTGGAGGCTAACCAACTCAGAGGGCTAGGAACGAAAAATGATAGGGGTAACATTAAGAGATAGGAAGCGTGCAGAGTGGGTCAGAGAAATAACTCAAGAGACTGTAGCGAGACTGTAGCGCAAAGCAGACAGGACACACGAGAAGAACGAACAACACGAGCGCTAACTTCCAACAATCTTTATTTCAGACATGCAGCACATTTATACGCCACAGATAGGAAATCACTTGTGCTGACAGTATCACCGCCGGAGAAAAGAGTCTCGCTATGTTCACGCACCAACAAGCCCAAAAAGCCACCCTCAAGAGACTGACATTCTAGTGGAAATTAAGAAGAAGAAATGAGCATGGGTAGGACATGTAGTTCGAAGAGAGGATAACCGATGGTCGCTTAGAGTAACAAACTGGATTCCAAGGGAGGGAAAGCATAGCACGGGGCGGCCGAAAGTTAGGTGGGCTGATGAGGTTAAGAAGTTCGCAGGGGTCAAGTGGATGCAGCTAGCGCAGAACCGGGTTAATTGGAGAAATATACCCTTGGTTTATTCCTGGATTTTCGAAAAGCATTTGATTGTGTACAACATGATATTTTATTAAGTAAATTGGCTGAATATGGAGTCCGTGGTGTGCCACTAGATTTATTAAGAAGTTATCGATGGAACAGGCTACAGTTTGTACGAGTTAATAACTGCTGCTCTACTAACATGGTTATACGGCAAGGTGTTCCCCAAGGATCAATTTTGGGACCATTGTTATTTATAGTGTATATTAATGATATCACAAATATTCCTAAATCACTTGATTTGATTATGGACGCGGTATATTAAGGATATCACAAATATTCCTAAATCACCTGATTTGATCATGTACGCGGTATATTAATGATATCAGAAATATTCCTAAATCACCTGATTTGATCATGTACGCGGATGATACCAATATTTTTTTTTAACGACTCTGCCTTGTCTAGATTAGAAATTACGGTCAATGAATATTTAAACAATTTAGAGATTTGGTTGACGGCAAATAAACTCGGTTTGAATCTTATTAAGACTATCTAGATGATATTTAGGCCAATCAACGCCACTCTTCAATGTAGTATAGTAATTAAATATAACAGCAACGTTATAAAGCAAGTTACGAATCACAAGTTTCTAGGCGTTTGATTCAATGAAAACCTTTCATGGGATGCGCACATTTTAAATTTAGTAAAATACTTGAGTAGAATTGTAGGATGTCTTTACAGAATTTCTAATTTGGTACCCGTTTGGTTAAAAATTTCAATTTATTATGCTCTGTTCTATTCCAAACTAACATACTGTATTCTCATATGGGGAACCACAACTTCTAGAAATATTAATAAGTTGCTTGTTCTCCAAAAAAAAGCTCTTCGAGCTATTAAAGGTTATTACGGTATACCGCGCGACTTGCCTACAGAACCCTTTTTTAAAAATATGCCATATTAGCCGCCAATCAGATTTACTACTTTCGTCTTCTGCAGTACATTCACCATAATAGGCTGTATACTACTCTATCTGATAGATCTACAGTAACGTACGACCTGCGAACAGGAAAAAAACTTGTAACTATTACTCGAACCAACTATGGAAAACAGAAATTAACTTTTCAGGTGCCATCCCTGATCAACAACACACCAAATGTGGAATTTTCATTGGCACCTACTAGGGTATTTAAAAAGAACGTAAAAGAATATTTAATAGAATATCCCCTATTATTTCAATGGTGGTAGTAACTGTATTTTTCTCATATGTAATCTTTTTTGTGTAAATATTTTTTGCTTTTAGTGTAAATATTTATGTTATTGACAGTGTGATCTGTTGATTTGTATATCCAATGAATACTGCATGTATTGATACCTTTTATATACCGTATGTAAGTGTTGCATAATGTTTTTATTTTATTTTATTTTATATACACTAGAGGTGTGTGCTGTTGTCTGTTTTGGGAGCCAAGGCCCAGTCAGGCCTTTTGCCTTGGCTTCCCCTTTCTTGTAAAAGAAAGAAATAAACTTTAACTCCAACTGCAAATATGGGAGAGGCCTTCGCCCTGCAGTGGGTATAGTCAGGCTGATGATGATGATGATGATGATGATGACTATTTACTGACTAGTTAGGCATAAGTCATTAGTGCTACGCCACTGACGATGACCAATCGTTCGCCGGCGCATGCACACAGCTGGCGGAGCGATGGTGCCACGGCTCAGGATCGCCACGATGACCTCGCGAAGCGTCTGGCGTATTGTATCTGTCGCAATATATAATAATTGCCGGCGACGAAATGAGGCGTACCCGCTGGCGTCGCGCTCTCATCGGCTGAGCAGAGCTGAACCAGGCCGGCTCCCAGCCTTCGCTTGAAGCTGTTCCATACCATTTTTAAACGCAGACGCGGTGACAGCTTCATTGATAGTGAGGCCATTTGGTTTTCAGTATGTCAACATTCCTGCAGCGCGATGTAGAATTGCGTGGAAACGCTTCTCCCAGCGAAAACGTTGAATTCTGGCAGCTCAGTTTTTGCACACAAATAGCATTTCATCTTCAGTAGGCTTTAATGCCAAATGTTTTTGCGATACTTGTCAGATTAGACCAGCATAAGGCGGTTGTTCGCCTCGTTTGCAGCGACGGCGAAACAAGACGAGCCGCGGTCCTAGCTGTGACCACGGTGTAAGAATATTTAAGTGGAGACACAGCACGGGCGAGGCACTGGACGCAAGTTTCCAGATAAAGTACCAGCCACAGTCCTCCGAACCGGGCCGCTGATCAGCGTCGATGTAGCGGTGAATCATCGCTGTAAGAAAAATACACACACATCGACGGCGCTGTTGCGATAGCAACCTGCTCATATGGCACGGTGCGTTTCTCCTGCGTGAGCCGATTGCGTGGCCCGCACTGTTTCTGTGTCGTCACCAGAAGCATCACTGTAACACTTATTAAGTCGTGCCGATTGCATCACTGCAGAAGTGAAATCCAGAATAATTTATTGACTAGTCAATATTATCAATGTAATTGAAATCCTAACAACAAAGCGAAGAAAAATTTAAAGTTTCACTTTATTTTGAAATATGGGAGAGAGATTACTACATTACTCAGCCGTTAAGTCGTGGTTATTCAATCGAAGGCGCCGGGGAAGCAGTTTTCTCACTTTGGATGGCATAAATAGAGCAAAGAAAGCGAATCCTGCGTTCGATTGGGCGAATGGGAGAAGACTATAAAAGTTCGTAGGGTATTCGTAACCACTTAATGAAGCAAATGCAACAGCGCCCCGTACCGCTTCTATACCGCACAAATCAATAACGTGCAAACGACTGAGTGGAAGATTGGAATAAGCAAGCGAACAAAAGTACGGACGATTTACGCACACGAAAACTGGAACAAATGCTGCCGTGATTTGAGGCTTTTTTGTCTCAAGCAAGCGCATCTGCCATCATTATGTGCACGAATCCCGACTGCACGAACGGCTGCACGATCACAGGGACGCGTAACCAATGGCGCCCGCCATGCCCCCTTTACAAATCTCGTCCGGGTTGTAACACGCAGGTAGTGACGAAGCGAGTTGGCACGCTGCCAAGTTCACCGGGCGGGCTGGAGCCGCTGGCTCCTCTGTTAATATAACAAGCCGTCGGCGCACAGCATTCCGGCCTACGCCGACGGCGAGAAAGCGATTAACTAGTTAGGCAATGAAAACTTTATGCTCTAAGCTGGTTTCAGTGAGCTAGGTCCTCTGCATGGTCCGTATGCGCAGCAATCATCACATTTCATTTCTTATCGTCGTAACCACGCAAAGTCTCAGTGCGCCATCGCAATACGGAGACATGTGCACAATCATATTTTTTAAGAACCTGTAAATAATTGAATTTCTTGCCCGCATTTTTAACTAGCATCATTCATCCCATCCAACTCCAAAAGTTTCATACAACACTGAGTAATCTATTTGTGTTCATGAACTGATTTATATGCTGCTTTGGCGCACCACTGCACATTACTGTTCGCCAATTTCTAATGTAGATTCAACCATAATTTTACCTGTATGGTTTTGCATTGAATAAATAATACTTTGTGTTTTTTTTTTTTTCATTGTTGTGAAATTCTCTTAACCTCTGTACTGTATCCTGAGGATAAAAGAAAGAGAGAAAGGAAAATAGAAGTAATGGTATAGATGTAGTGAGGAGGGGAGGGGGATTCAGTGGGAGCTAGCAGAACCCAGTTAGAGGAAACTAAGGATCAAACGAGTGCGCGTCAACAGGCCGAAAAGATGAGCGGGCACAGTGATGGGCGAACCAAAGATGCACAGTCAAGGAACAAACGAAACAAGTGATGGTTAATGCTTTGTTGTAAAAGTGCCGCCGCTTATTCATGCCACAGGTTCAAATTCCGCGCGAAACATTCTTCGCCTTCTGCGACTTTATTTAGGCGTTCACGAAGCCACAGATTCACAAAGCTGCGTAATAATGGACCTAGATAAAAACAACGCGGCAAAAATAATTTTCTCTTATCATCGGCCACAGTTTACGAGAAAATGGCCCTCAAAAAACGTGTATTCCCCATAGGAAAGGATTGTTCCCCAATACGTCACAGGCCGCTAAGCTAACTGCCATTTGGCACAGCTTAGACGAACTAGGGGACTTTATATGGAACAGGCGCGGCCCGTTGTGTCCCCACCGATATATCTTGCACCATGGCTATGACACAAGTGGCAGCACCTCGCTGAAGGATTTATTGCGATGCAAAAACCTCTTCAAATTTATTCCAGCTTTGACGAAATGCTGTTTAGTTTTGACGAAGTCGTTGATAAAGCTCTTCAAACCTTCCGCAACACAACTCCGCCCACCTATCTTCTTTCGCAGCATTTGTGAAGCAGTGTTGCAAACTAAACGAGAAAGCCCAACCCCCCCCTTCCCCCCCCCCCCCCCCCCCCCTGGCGCCATCGCAGGCATACTTGCTTGTTTTACCTCGCGGCTGCTACACACGATGCGAACATCCGACCTCTGATCGAATGAGGCAAGCGCCTCACACAAGTTAGGTATAAAATACTGAGGACGAAATGCTATTTCTGTGCGAAATTCGAACTGAAAATATTTGGCGGTGTAGCAGTGAGAAGCATTTTTTTATGGTACAGATATCGGACAACAGGCGCCAGAACAAAACCTGTGTTTTTCTTTCGGCTTGACAGCTGACGTATCATCCAACGCATTTTATGGGGGTATCAGCCTTCTTAAACGTAGTGATGTGAGCGAAAGCTGTAACAGTAGCCACGGTAACTCAGGAACACTGCCTTTTCATTCCGCTGTTTATTTTAAGGTTGGTTGGTTCACAGGAAGGGAAAGGCGCAGTATCTGTCACACTTGCTCTGTGGACACCTGAACCGAGCCGTAAGGGAAGGGAGGAAGGTGGGAGTGAAAGTGGAAAGAGAGAAAGGGGAGCCGTAGTGGAGGGCTACAGAGTGCGCTAACGTGCGGTGACATCGCAGGTGAAAGCATTTTTATGATCATTGAGAAAATATTTCGTCGGTGGGATTTGTCCTCGAGACGTGTCAGCGAGATTTCGCGAGTGACAGATACCGCGCCTTTCCTTTTCTGTAAAGCAATTGTAGAACGCCGGTCAACTATCTACCATTTACTATAGCAATGGCGGTCTCCATGGCAACCGCCTGGCGTTATGGTAGACATGGAGAACTAAGATAAGTTTCTCACCTGCCCAAAGTGGCTCTCAGGATGATTGACAGCTATAGGAGGAAAGGAAGCATTAAAGGCTTTCGTCTTAAAAAAGGGGTGCCCTGCCGCGGTAGCGCAGTGGAAAGACGCCCTACTACTTGTTGTAGCGGCGTGGGCCGAAAATGTACACGGACTGCCAAGCAACGAAGAAATCCCCTTTATTTCAGCATGCCGTCACTTATATACACAGAACGACACTAGTGCCTCTGGCGGTCGGCGATCACACACTCGCACCGAAACCAAATATACAACATATTCCCTTCCTTTTAAAAACGGCTACATGGGTTAGTAATTTAGTAGGGGTAGTACGTTAGTGCTCGTTTACCGAATTATATTTACAGTAGCTACAACGTGCTTGCCCTAGCATTTAATACAAACTTAAAATACTGGCCCACATTCAAGCGTCCTTCCAACACCCGTACTCTCCACCACAATTACCGACCCTATTTCCGCAATGATTGCCTCTGACCTCAGCCCCGAACACGCTCAGGACCTGCACAACCTTTTGTTATCCTTTTCCGACATTTTTGACTTTGCTGCCGGTTCTCTGGGCCAAACATCAGTTGTGACTCACCGCATCGACACCGGCGATGCAAAGCCTGTACATCGGAGGCCTTATCGTTTGTCCCTTTCTGAGCGCCAAGTCATCCAGCAGGAGGTCGACAAGATGTTGAACAACGAAATCATCGAACCTTCGAACAGCCCCTGGGCATCTCCTGTCGTGCTCGTTAGAAAGACAACAGTTGGCGCTCTTGTGTCGAATATCGACATCTGAACAAGATTGCAAGGAAAGATGTTTACCCGCTGCCACGAATAGACGATGCCTTGGACTGTTTACATGGAGCTCGCTACTTTTCCTCCATCGACCTTCGTAGCGGCTACTGGCAGATCTCTGTTGACGAACAAGACCGCGAGAAGACAGCTTTTGTCACACCCGATGGACTTTACCAATTTAAGGTTATGCCTTTTGGACTTTGCAACGACGCCCCTGCTACGTTTGAACGAATGATGGACTCCTTACTCCTCGGCTTCAAATGGACGGCTTGTCTATGTTACTTGGATGACGTGATTGTCTTCTCGCCCTCGTTCGAAAGCCATCTTCGTCGCCTTTCTTCCATCTTGGCACTTTTCCTCCGTGCCGGACTTCAACTGAACTCAAAGAAGTGCAGTTTTGGTCGCCGCGAACTTAAAGTGCTTGGCCATTTGGTGAATGCCACCGGCGTGCAACCTGATCCCGACAAAGTTCGCGCTGTCAGTGCGTTTCCATGTCCCCGTTCACCCCGTGATGTTCTTATTTTCGCCGGTTCGTCCCAAATTTTGCCCCTGTTGCTCGTCCTCTCACCAATCTGCTGAAGAAAGGCGTTCCTTTCTCATGGGGACCAGAGCAGGCTAACGCATTCTCCACCCTCATCGCTATTCTCACCAATCCTCCTGTGTTGGCCCATTTCAACCCATCTGCCCCGACGGAACTTCGCACCGACGCCAGTGGCCACGGGATTGGTGCCATTCTTGCACAGCGACAACGCGGCAAACATTGCATGATTGCCTACGCCAGTCGTCTCCTGTCATCAGCAGAACAGAACTATTCTATTACGGAACGGGAGTGCCTGGCTCTCGTTTGGGCCGTTGGAAAACTCAGACCCTACTTGTTTGGCCGACCCTTCACTGTAATTACCGATCACCACGCCTTATGTTGGCTCTCTTCCCTCAAGGATCCTGCTCGCCGCCTCGGCCGCTGGGCACTGCGCTTGCAGGAGTATACCTTTTCCGTTGTATACAAATCCGGTTGGCTTCACCAGGATGCAGACTGTCTGTCCCGTTATCCCGTCGATCCCCATTCCTCTACTGACCATGAGTCGGACCCCTGTGTCTTCTCTAAATCGGACGTTTCCCACATAGCCGACGAACAGCGGTTGGACCCAACCCTCAGTTCTCTTATCGACCGCCTCCGCACACACAGCCGTGACTCTTCCCTCACCCTGTTCTTCCTTCATGGGAATACGCCATACAGCCGCAACATGCGACCTGATGGCGCTCAGCACTTGCTGGTCGTTCCCCAACACCTACGCTCTGCCGTTCTCGAACAAATGCACGACGCCCCTACAGCTGGTCATCTTGGCCTCTCACGCACATACGACCGTATGCGCCGGCGTTTCTTCTGGCCTGGACTCTGCCGCTCTGTCCAGCGTTATGCAGCCGCTTGCGACCTCTGTCAACGCCGGAAGAAACCCCCTGTGCTACCACCTGGACACCTGCAGCCGATTGCTATTCCGACTGAGCCATTTTCTCGTGTTGGCCTTGACCTCATAGGGCCCTTCCCCGAGTCCTTGTCAGGAAACAAATGGATCGCTGTGGCCACCGATTATGCCACGCGGTACGTGATCACTCGCGCCATTCCTACCAGCTGCGCCACAGACGTTGCTGACTTCCTTTTGTACGACGTCATACTACACCATGGTGCTCCCCGTCAACTACTTACCGACCGTGGCCGCTGTTTCCTTTCCCGAGTTGTTGAGGAAATACTTCATTCTTGATCCGTTCGGCACAAGTTCACCACTGGGTATCACCCTCAGACGAACGGCCTTACGGAGCGTATTAACCGCACACTCACCGACATGCTCGCAATGTACGTATCCGACAGTCATCGCGACTGGGATATTGGTCTGCCATTTGTCACCTTTGCATATAACTCTTCGCGTCATGACACTGCTGGGTACTCTCCATTCTATCTTCTCTTTGGAAGAGACCCCTTACTGCCCTTCGACACTTTGCTTCCCGCCGCTGGCCCCGTCACAACCTATGCCCGCGATACCATCGCCCGACCCGACGCTGCTCGCCAGATTGCTCGTCCATCTCACCATCTCTCAAGAAGCTCAAAAACGCCGCTACGACGCTCACCACCGCGATGTGCACTATCCTCCCGGATCTCTGGTGTTGCTCTGGCTTCCGTGCCGTCATGTGGGGTTGTGTCAAAAACTTCTGCCCCACTACACAGGTCCTTACCGTGTACTACGCCCAGTGACCGACGTGACCTATGAGATTTCACCACTCCACCCAAAGTCACCGACTGCTGCACCCACTTCCGAAATCGTACATGTCGCCCGCCTAAAGCCATATTACTCCCCCTCCACATCGCGTGCCTAATACGCACCGGGACGTTGCCTTTTGCCTAGGGGGGTAGTGTTACCTGGAAACGCGGGACCAAAGTGATGTGCTCACTGACGAAGACGACGACCGAGGAACACGGGCACGACAAAACATTGAAAAAGAGGACGACGCTGACAGTGTGGACACTGCACGGCTACTGAAGTCTCAGCGTCAAGTTCAGCCCAACGCAGTGCTGTTACATTAAGTACATCCCCGTAACAACATATACAAAACAAAACAAAACAAAAAAGCAAAATACACTTCCAATATTGCCAGTATCTTTCAAACTCAAACTCAACACTCATGAAGCGATTGACAGGTTCATCATCATCATCAGCCTGACTATACCCACTGCAGTGCGAAAGCCTCTCCCATATTTCTCCAATTAATCCGGTTCTGTGCTAGCTGCATCCACTTGACCCCTGCGATTTTCTTAATCTCATCCGCCCACCTAACTTTCTGCCGCCCCCTGCTACGCTTTCCTTCCCTTGGAATCCAGTTTGTTACCCTAAGCGACCATCGGTTATCATCTCTTCGCACTACATGTCCTGCCCATGCCCATTTCTTCTTAATTTTCACTAGAATGTCGGTAACCTGAGTTATTTCTCTGACCCACACTACACAATTCTTATCTCTTAATGTTACCCCTACCATTTTTCGTTCCATAGCCCTCCGAGTTGTCCTCAACTTAAGTAGAACCCTCTTGATTAGCCTCCACGTTTCAGCCACATACGGGAAGTGCAGGTAAGATGCAACAGTTGTATACATTCCTCTTGAGCGATACCGGTAAGCTGCTAGTCCTAATCATCGAGTGCTTACCAAATTCGCTCCATTCCAATCTTATTCTTCTTGTTATTTCCTTTTCATGATCCTACTACTTCCAGTGCTTGACTACCTAAAGTAAACTGCTGTTCGTTCCCGAGGCTGTTGAACATTACCTTAGTCTTCTGCATATTGATTTTCAAGCCTACCTTTCCACTTTTCCTGTCTAGGTCACCAACCATTATTTGGAGTTCATCCCCCGAATTACTTAGCAAGGCAATGTCATCAGTAAATCGCATATTACTGTTGTATTCTCTATCTACCCTTATCCCTAACTGCGTCCATTCTAAGTCTCTCAATACTTCCTGTAAGAAAGCTTTGAATTGTACTGTTGAGATCGTGTTCCTTGCCTAACACCTTTTGTTATGGGAATTTTATTACTTTCTTTATGCAGAACAATGGTTGCTGTGCGGCCACTATATATATCTTCCAGCACTTTCATGTACGGCTCGTCTGCCCCCTGATTTCGCAATTCCTGCATCACCGCCGAGGTTTAAACTGAGTAAAATGCTTTTTCGTAATCGATGAATGCTATCTATAAGGGCTGGTTATATTCCGAGCATTTTTCTATTACCTGGTTTATGGTATGCATATGGTCGATAGTAGAGTACCGTTTCCGAAAATCTGCCTGATCCTTTGCTTGATTGCAGTCTAAGGTTGTCCTGATTCTATTAGCGATTACCATAGTAAATACCTTATACGTAACAGATAGTAAGCGTATTAGTCTGTAATTTTTAGGGTCCTTACAGTCCCCCTTTTTAAGAATGAGGATAATATCTGAATTCTTCCATGGTTCCTGTACCGTCGAAAACACCAGGCACTGCGTATACAGGGTGGCCAGTTTTTCTAGCCCGATATCACCCCCCCCCACCCCCGGCCGTTAACAAGTCAGTAGTTATCCGATCCTCTCGAGCTGATTTCCCCTTTTTCATAGTTTCTAATGCTTTCTTGACCTCGTCCTTCGTAATTGGTGGAACGTCTGACTGTTTTTCCCTATCGCCAATCTCATTACGGTCCTGACTATTTTGGGTACTGTAAAGATCTTTATAGTCCATATCCGTGATGACGTTGCTCGCCTTGTCCCTTATCGCTTATATCTGTTTTTTTCCTCTGGCCAATTTCTTTTTTACCGCTTTAAGGATTCCGCCATTCTTTACAGCATGCTCACCTTGCGCTTATTGGTTAACTTTGATATCTCGGTCAATTCTATCTGGTCTGTTGGATTAGAAGCTTTCATACTCAGGCGTTTTTTAATCAAATCTTTTGTCTCCTTAGACAGCTTACCGGTATCCTCACTAAATATCTTACCGTTTACGTCTACAGCGCACTCATTAATAATATCTCTGAAATGGCTGTTCATTGCTTCTAGGGTAATGTCGCCATCCTCGGTTAGAGCTGAATATCTATTCTGTAGCGAGATCCTGAACTCTTCTGCCTTCCCCCTCACCGTTAATTCCTTGATGAATGTCTTTCTTGCTATTCTATTGCGTTCCTTCTTCAGATTTAGGCTAATTCGGGAACACACCATCCTGTGGTCACTGCATCGCACTTTCCCGATTACCTCTACAGTTTGCATAATGTCGGGGTTGGAACACAGTACGAAGTAGATTTCATTTTTAGTCTCCCCGTTAGGACTTTTCCATGTCCATTTCCGGTTCTTCCATTTGCTGAAGAAGGTATTCATGATTCTTAAGTTATTGCGCTCTGCAAACTCAATTAGTAACTCCCCTCTGCTATTCCTATATCCAAGTCCATATTCCTGGTCTCCTGCCTGCTTTTTCCCTATCTTGGCATTGAAATCGTCCATTAGTACTGTATACTGCGTCTTTACTTTTCGCATTGCCGGTTCTACATCTTCGCAGAAGCTTTCAACTGCCTGGTCATCATATCTCTATGTGGGTGCATAGGCCTGTACAACCTTCAGTTTATACCGCCTATTAAACCTACATTACGATGCCTGCCACCCTCTCATTAATACTATATTGCCCGCTATATCCTTATTGACAAGGAAACCTACTCCGAGTTCTCGCCTCTCTGGTAAACCTCGATGACACAGTACATGCCCATCCTTCTGCACAGTATATGCCTCATTCGGCCTCCTAACCTAAGCCCTATTACATCCCATTTCATGCCCTCTAGTTCCTCTAACAGCCACTGCTAAACTAGCTTCACTATCTAGGGTTCTCGCTTTAAACGTTGCCAGGGTCAGTTTGCAATGGCAGCCTGTCCAGCGGAGCCTTAAATTCCTAGCACCCCCTGCTGCGTCCCAGGTCTGACCGCCGCCGTGGTCAGTTGTTCCGCAGCCGCTGGTGGCTGAGGGCCGGGGTGTTATGGAGTTAATCATTGGAGGTTGCGGCCAAGTACTGAACCAGGGTGGCCAATTCCTGTTCTGGTTATGGAGTGCGTTGCCGGAGGTGTTCACCAGCCTCAGATCACACCCCAAACCTGTTTATGCAGTGCCATCGACACGCGGATATTTTTATCCTGTGGAGAATTGCGTGGCACCGGGATTTGAACCCCGGTCCTGTTGCATGCGAGGCGGATGCTGTGCCGCTACGCCACCGGTGCACTGCAGCAAAAGGAGTCCTTCTGCACTTAGTGTCCTTAGCGGTCTGGGGCGTTTGTTTCTTGGTGGCTGCACCCTACGCTGTGGTCCCTGTGCTTTAGAGAGCCCACTGGCGGCAGGCGAAGTCTCATTCGGGTCACAGCAGGTCACTGGTGGCATAGGCGTCTGCTGAGCAGCAGCCACAGTTGAAGTCCCGGATGGCGCTTCTGAAGTGGGTCCGTCCATGGTAGGCGGCGAGCTACTTTGCGTAGCGGTATCATTTGTACCATTCCTTTCACCCCACTCACAAAGGAATGCAGAAGCTCGTGGAATCCTCGAAAATTTCGAAGTGCTCTACGTTTTTCCATCATCAAGGTGAAAAGACGATTGCCTCTGCTTTCTTATCACTTTTCTTGGTCTGCTAAAAGCGAAGTCCCCTTTAAAGGCAGTTGTAGGTCTCCGCACCCGGACAAGGTCGGCAACATCCACATTGGTTTCCCTTGCGGCGCCGCGAGCGTCTATGTAGAGTTTACTGGATTGTTGCTTTTGCTTCACCCGCTCGCATAGGCGGTAGAGCTCTGCACTAGATTCCGTCGAAAATATGGCTGACGGGTACCCAACCACATCAAGCCGATTTCTTGGAGACGTCCGTGCAGGAAAAGTGCTGGGGCAACTGCAGTTGTGGCATGCGGTGTGCAACGGTAAACGCCCAAGTATTCTGTTACCATTTGGCGTAAGGGACGCTGCTCGAGTGTAGCTACTTGGACAAACGTTTTAAAAACTCTGTTAAACCGTTCTACTTGACCGTTTGCTTGGGGGTAGTATACGGATGAATACCGCAAGCGGATGCCGCAATCCTGCAGAAAAGCTTCGAACTTTCGAGATGAAAACTGTGGGCCGTTATCACAAACAATTTCTTCTGGGTAACTTTTACGTGCGAACACTGACAGCAAGAAGCTTGTGACTGTGCGTGCTGGGGCTTGGTTGCAAAAGTATACCTCAGGCCACTTAGAAAAGTAGTCGACCAGCGTGATTGCATATCCGCAATTGTCTGGCGCTCTCAGAATGGGCCAAAAATGTTCATTCCCAACTTTAGCCACCGTTCCTTTGTTAAAGGAATCAGGGTCAATGGTGCAGCCATAACCTTCGTGCTTTTGTCCGCTGCCTGGCATATACTACATGTTTGGATAGCTAGCTCTATTTGCTTGTCCATGGCTGGCCAGGGCGAGCCTCATGAGCAGCGTTAATTATCCGCGGTGTAAGTGCTGTGGGAACCACGAGGCGTTCGCCACGCAAAATTATATTGTCTACCCCTGAAAGTTCATCGCGAAGTTTGAAGAAAGGTTGAAGCTCACCCGGCAGAGATTTGTGCGCAGGTCACGACGATTCGATGTAGGCCTTGATTTGTTACAGCGTAGTCTTCCGACTGGCCCTGTTCAAACTCTTCCCTGGCAATGCAAGAAGATACAAGGGCGACTGATACAGTTTCGCTTGGTAAAGTCTTTTCTTCCTGATGAGAGGACGCAGGGAGACGAGAAGGCACGTCTGCTACTCGATTTTGCGAACCCTTCCGGTACGTTACTGTATAGTTGTACTGCAGTAGATGCTCCGCCCACCGTGCTATGCGCTAAAGACGACTTCCTGGCCCTTGAGTAGAAAGCAATGTGACCAAGGCTTGGTGGCCAGTAAGCAACCTAAAATGGCGTCCTCACAAGTAAACATCCCACTCATCGCACGCCCAAACACACGCAAGTTCTTCGCGTTCTACTGAATATCGCCTTTCTGCGGATGAAAGCGCTCGAGAAGCAAAGGCGACAGTGTGCAGTTTTTCTCCATTCACCTGTTGACGAACCACTCCTAGCCCAGTCAGAAGCATCAGTGGAAACAACAACGGGAAGGGATGCATTGAACATCCACAGGACTGTGCTGGACACAAGTGTCTCTTTGATCTTTCTAAAACTGAAGTCTACCCCAGACCAAACAAATGGTTGTCCTATTCGAAGAACACGCATCGGTTCAAGCATATCGGCAAAGTTTGGAACGAACCTAGAGTAGTATTCGACCAGTCCAAGGAACGATCGAAGGCTGACCGCATCGGTGGGTGCCGGGGTATCCTTGATGGAAACAACCTTTTCCTCCAGTGGAACAATACCACTTGCCGTGATCCTGTGACCCAAAATTAAAGTTCCTGCGTATCGAACATACAGTTCTTGTTCAACTTGAGTCCTGCCTCTTTAATGCGTTTATGTACTGTTGCAACGTTAGCTGTGTGCGCTCTCCGGCCCCGCCCGAAGACTATAATATCATCTATATAGAAAAGCAAGCCCTTACAACCCTGCAGGATATTGGACATCACACTCTGAAATGGAGGGCGCGGAAGCCAGCCCGAAGCACACTCGTTTAAAACGAAAGAGGCCTTCGTGAGTTAGAAATGCGGTCAAATCCAGACTTGCAGGATGAAGCATGACCTGGTGGTAAACGGATGCGAGGTGTAGCTTAGAAAAATGTGTTGCCTCCACTAGACTATGCAATAGCTCTTCTGCATGAGGAAGGGGAAAGCTGTCTGCTACGACAGCTTTGTTTGCTTGTCGAAGGTCTACACAGAGGCGAATACCTCCGTCTTTCTTTTTAACAACCACAATGGGTGACAATATTTCAGATGCCTCCACCCTCTCTATCATGTCCATATTTTCCACCCGACGGAGCTCTTCCGAGACTATTGGTCGCAGTAAGAGCGGAAGGCGCCGAAGGTTTGATTAGACTGGCTGCACTGTGGACCGCGTTTTGACGTGGTGCACATAACCTTTTGCGAGGCCAAGGCCTGGATCGAAAAGAGATCCAAACTCTTCAACTAATTCCTTCGGGAGGTTAATGTACTGCACGGCTTTTGTAGGGTCAGAGCGCTGTTCCCTTCTAGAATTAGACATTAGCGTCGTTTCAAGGCATTGAAGGGATGACCCATCAATCTGCAGACCGAGCGCCTTGATGGCATCGATTGCCTTGTTCTACCACATAAAAAAGAAGTGTTGTTGTGCCAGCTCTGTAATTCCTTTGGGTGGTTAATGTCCTGCGCGGCTTTTGTAGGGTCAGAGCGCTGTTTCCTTCCAGAAGAAGGCGTTGGCGTCGTTTCAAGGCATTGAAGGGATGACCCATCAATCTGCAGACCGAGTGCCTTAATAGAACCAATACCCAAGAGTGAGGTGCCTTGTTCTACCGCATAAAAAAGAAGTGTTGTTGTGCCAGCTTTGTAATTCCTTTGAGAGGTAGATGTCCTGCACGGCTTTTGTAGGGTAAGAGCGCTGTTCCCTTCCAGAATAAGAGGTTAACGTCGTTTCAAGGCATTGAAGGGATGACCCATCAATCTGCAGACTAGGCGCCTTGATGTAATCGATACCCAAGAGTGAGGTGCCTAGTTCTACCACATAAAAAAGAAGTGTTGTTGTGTCAGCTTTGTAATTCCTTTGGGAGGTTAATGTCCTGCACGGCTTTTTTAGGGTCTGAGCGCTGTTCTCTTCTAGAATTAGACGTTAGCGTCGTTTCAAGGCATTGAAGGGATGACCCCTAAATCTACAGACCGAGCGCCTTGAGGGCTGCGATACCCAAGAGTGAGGTGCCTTGTTCTACCACATAAAAAAGAAGTCTTGTGCCAGCTTTGTACGTAACATCAGCGAAGAAACAGCCACGAACCGGAATTGACTGTTTTGAATAGTCAAGTAACCGAACTGTTGGGGCAAAAAGCCCGTAGTCTTCAAAATGCTGCTTGAAAAGCTCCTGTGTAACAATGGAAACAGATGACCCATAATCTACAAGGAAAGTTATGTCCCCGCGGCCAATCGAAACTGTGACGTGAACTACGGCGCGAGCGGCCGTCGTCTAAGCTAGAATGCTCAAAACTTCCTCCTTAGAAGAATTTTGGCTGTCTTCCTCACGAACCGAAGCGGAACCTCGTTTCTTGCAAACAGAGCGGAAGTGACGCATGACATCGCAACGGTGACAATGCTTGCTTTTGGCCGGACAACGAAATGATGCCGCATTGTGCTGAGATGAACCGCAGCGATAACAATGCGATTGGCGGCTCTGTGACTGATTCGAGCTCGTGGGAATATAGTGTGCGCGTAGGCGTATTTCCACGAGTATTTATACGTCCAACATCTGCAGAAGAAAATTCTTGCAGATCATTGTACGCCTGCTCAAACTGTCTTGCCAGGAGTACCGTTCTAGCGAACGAGAGAGATGACCCTTCAAGGAGAAGACGTTCGCGCAAGCTACGAGACGAAATACCCGCAACGAACTGGCCACGCAGCGAATCTTCCTCAACAGGAAACGAGCATGTAGCAGAAAGCTCCCCTAATGCGCGATGTACTCATTCACGGATTCACCAACTTGTTGGATGCACCTATTAAAACGATCTCTTTCAGCCGAAAAATGAGCATGCGGAGTGGCCACTACGATATCATACGACGATAATTCAGGCCTTGCGTCGCATGTGCCCGATCCATTATCAGCAGTAATTTGCTCACCCAGCCTGGCGCTGTTCAAGAATGGGAGGGTGTAAAATATGCGCGGACCATCTAGGCCGAGACTGTGAAGAAGTAGTGCCTTGCGACGATCCGGCGTGCAGTCGGAGGCACCCGAAGCAAGCAGGTAGTTCTCGTAGATGCGGAACCAATGCGGCCACGCAACAGCAGGTCGGCCAGGCGCGGGCAGGAACGGGGGCGGCGGCGCGAGTTCCGAAAAACTCAATGCGCCGGGGAGCAAGCGGCGAAAGTCACGCCCCCCGAAATCGGCAAATTCTCGTCGCCAATGTTGTAGCGGCGTGTGCAGAAGATGTACACGGACTGCCAAGCAACCAAAAAATCCCCTTGATTTCAGCATGCCGTCACTTATATACACTGAGCGACACTAGTGCCTCTGGAGACCGGCGATCACACACTCGAACCGAAACCAAAAATACAACACTACAGTGCCAGATGCCCGGGTTCGATCGTGACTGCCAGCAGCTGCAATTCGATGGAGGCGAAACGAACAGGCGTCCGTGTGCTCTGCGATGTCAGCGCACAATAATTGGATTGCAAAAGTTTATTTTGTCCCTCAAGTACGCCTAAGGAGAGATGTACTAGATGGCCGCTAGTCCCTGGCTGGCGGCGACTTCATGAGCCCGCTCAATTGCCCGTAGTTGGATCTTCGGGTCCGAGCTGACCAGCACAGCTTCCCACCACTCGACAGAAGGGAGCTGTACTGCGGCGGATCATTTCAGCAATTCCAGGAATTGTGGTCGTATGTCGCTCTTTCGCCGTATCTACTGCAGTTTGAGTTGTACTGGCCTGGATACATGAGGGCAAGCACCGCAGGATTTACGAAGGAACGTGTGTGTAGTCGGCGCCAGGTAACTTCCTGCGCCTTCGTTAAGGATTTGTAAGGAGAGTTACATGTGCTCCTTTCCAATCTGAACTAGTGGGTGATATCATGAAAAATTGTTACGAGTGGAAATCACGCACCGATGGGTAACAGCACTCAGAAATTGATGGGCACCGCTTAGCCGCACAACTCAAAACAGAGCGCCGTCTTCGTCCACACGCCCAGACACTTCTTTCTTCATTTGCTGACTGCCAGCATGGTACACCATATAACATTACCCCCGCCGCAGAAGCACAGTCCCGGTGCGTTCTAGGTAAACGAAGCAGGGCGTGAATAATACGGCTTGAGTCGTGTCACATGCACAATTTTGGAAGCTTGTGGTGAAGAAGACGTCGGGTTCAAAGGTTCGATTTCGTATGAGACGTCGGTGACTAGGTCCAAGATACAGTAGGGGCCTGTGTAGTGTGGTAGAAGATTTTCGCTCAAGCCCACTCGGCGTGATGGGAGCCAGGGCAGAACCAGACAGCCTGGGGCGTAGCGCACATCGCGATGGCGACAGTTATAACGGGATTGCTGGGAGCCTTGAAAGGCAAAGAGCATGTCGCGAGAAATGTGGCAAGCATCTTTAGCGCGTGATATGGCATCACGAGCATAAGTACTAGGAGCCAGAGCAGAACCAGAGAGCCTGGGGCGTAGCGCACATCGCGATGGCGACTGTTATAACGGGATTGCTGGGAGCCTTGAAAGGCAAAGAGCCTGTCGCGAGCAATGTGGTAAGCATCTTTAGCGCGGGGTATAGCATCACGTGCAGCGGTGCACGTAGCGGTAGAACATCCGCCTCGCATGCAAGAGGACCGGGGTTCAAATCCCGGTGCCGCGCAATTCTCCACCGGATCGAAGAAAAAAAAAATCCGCGTGTTGATGGAATTGCATAAACAGGTTTGGGGTGCGACCTGATGCCGGTGAAGACCTCCGGCAACGCACTCCCTCACCAGAACAGGAGTTGGCCACCCTGGTGCAGTAATTGGCCGCAACCTCCTATGTTAAGCTCCATAAATCCCCGGACCGGGTTAAGTGGAGAAATATGGGAGAGGCCTTCGCCCTGCAGTGGGTATAATCAGGCTGCTGATGATGATGATGATGATAGCATCACGAGCGTAAGTACTAGTGGCGGCGTCAGTAGTGGGTAGCGATGTATCAAAGGGGAGTAATGGGTGTCGGCCAAAGAGCAGATAAAAGGGAGAGTAGCCAGCGGTATCATGACGAGAAACGTTATAGGGAAATGTTAAACGGTAGATTACTGTCACGGCAGCAGTGGTCACGACGACATACTTCTGATACATTTTCTGTACTGTCGCAGATTTCCACTGATACACGATATAACTTCGACTGCAAAAGAAAACGAAGAAAAAGAGCCCGTCCTCGTACCATGCCCAAACTTCTCGTCATCGGAACCAGGGATCGGTGATCTGTTTGGCCGCGGTACCATCGACTGAACCAGGATAAAAAGCGGCCACCGGGGCATCTAGGATCACATTGGCGGCAGCAGTGGTCACAACGACATACTTCTGATCCATTTTATGTAGTGTCGCAGGTTGGTGCTCCCCCTTTTTTATGCCTAACCTTAGTCAATTGTTTGACCGCTGCTGCTGCTAAGCGTGTTTCATTGCCTCATGATGTTGAATGTCCAGGATGCCAGTCAGTGGTGGAAGATCGAAATGGCGTTTCCTGCAGCATATGCCTCACTGTGTTCCACGTAGGAAAACGTGCAGGCGTTTCTGAAGCGACACTGAAGTAAAAAAAGACTATCGAAAAACTTCGAGATGTTCTGAATGCAGAGGGCCGAAAGCCAATACGCAACCGCTTGAGAGCGCAGATGCAGAACCAAAATTACAGAGCACTATGCTGCTAGCCATGAACAAAAAACTGGAAGTGTTAATGCCACTGAAACGTACTGTCGATGATGTGGAAAAAGCTGTGCAATTCATGTCTGATCAGTTGACTGGTTTGCTTGAACGAGTAGAAAAAGTGACCAAGAAATAACAGAAATCAGGAAAAGAATTAGAAGGCTATAGGAAAGTGAATGCACTGAATCACTCCTAACTCAGCTTAATGTTTGGAATGGCGGAATGAAAAAAGGTCAGGCGAAAAAAGAATACATGGGAAAACTATTCAACCAAGATTTATTAAAAGGAGCGATCTTAGAGCAAAACAGCGCAAACTTCACAATGGACAGAGAAGGGCAGGCGAGACATAGGCGCTTGTGTGGCAAAAAATAAATCGAGTTTTAAATCGAGGTACAACTGCTACTAGTGCACTTGAAATGTTAGTGAACAATGAAAGAGTGAGTGGGAAACAACTGGCCGATGAGTTCAATAATTACTTTGTGTCTCAGGCAGTTTCCGAGAATAGCAGTTCTAATAACGTGAAGTGCCTTGACTCGCGGGTTGTTTCCAGTGCATTCTTGTCTCCAACCAGTGCTAACGAAATCGAAACTTGTATCCTGGCTTTACGAAACAGCAATTCGCCTGATATCGACGACCTCAAAACTTGCCCAGTCAGACATGTAGCTGATGTAATCAGTCCAGTTTTGGAATATATTTTTAACGGCTGTGTTGAACATGCAGTATTCCCTAAAAGAATGCAATTTGCCAGAGTCACCGCCCTTCACAAAGGTGGAGACCGGAATAATCTGTCAAATTATCGTCCCATATCTATTTTACCTGTCTTATCATAGTGTTTTGAAAAGATCTTGTTCACACAAATATTACGTTTTTGTGACAAATACAACATAATAACGCCGAGTCAGCATGGTTTTAGAAAGAAGTTTTCAAAAGAATCTGCATTGCTAACACAAAAAGAGCAAATTTTAGAGTCTTTTGAGCACAAACGTCTAACTCTTGGCATATTCGTTGATTTTTCAAAAGCATTCGATCGCATCAATCAGAAAGTAATGTTGGCTAAACTCGAACACTACGGTTTCTGCAGACAGTTTCTTCATATATTACGCCCCGCCGGAGTGGCGCATTGGTTACGGCGCTCGACTGCTGTTCCCAAGGGCGCGGGATCGAATTCGGGCTTCGGCGGCCGCTTTTCGATGGAGGCGAAAAGCAAGGCGCCCGTGTGTTGTGCTATGTCGGTGCACGATAAAGAATCCCAGGCGGTCGAAATTTCCGGAGTCCTCCACTACGGCGTCTTTCATAGCCTGAGTCGCTCTGGGACGTTAAACCCCACAAACCAAACTATCTTCATATATTACAGTCCTATTTAAGTTCTCGATCACAAAAAGTAAAAATAAAAAAATGACTTATCAGATGTCAAGCACGTGGTTTCTGGTGTTCCGCAAGGTAGTATCGTGGGACCATTGCTGTTTCTTGTTTACGTCAATGACGTTGTCCGTATTAGTAATCTACCAACTTTTGTGATCTATGCTGACGACACCAGTTTATTTTTCAAAGCTACCCAATTGGTGGATCTTGAGAAACAAGCCTCAAAATGCCTACAGTCGCTTCTAGAATGGTGTGAAAAGATTCCTGGAAACATAAACACTGAAAAAAACCAAAGCTGTGCTGTTCAGGCCTCGAAACAAGTTGACAAACATGTCACCACACTTTTTAAAGATCGGTGCGTCACGCATCCAAATGGTCTCGGTGGTAAAAAGCTTGGGCGTTATTTTCAACGAGAATTTGAGTTGGAATGATCATGTTGATACGGTGGTGAACAAGCTGTTAAAGGTTGTCGGTATCTTGTGTCGATTGAAATGTTTTATGCCAAAGGGTATTAAGGAAATATTGTATAATTCTTTGTTTTCTTATGTTGTTAAGTATTGCTTTTTGGTGTGGCGTACCCCAACATGCACTAATATTAACCGCTTATACCTCCTTCAAAAGAAAGCCGTTCGAAATGTCATGAATGATCCCCGACTTGGACATACTGAACCAATTTTCAATGAACTTCGAATTATCCGCTTGCCACAATTATACGAAACTTTACTCTTGCGGCGGTATGCAATCGGTGTTCACGATAACAACTGCCTGATGATAAAACTGTCAGGATTGCGACGCAAAGAGTCAATATGCGCTACACGAACGACACCCGAATGGCTTGTACCTAAGATCCGAACGAATTATGGTTACCAAATGCTGAGCTACACTCTCCCGCATCAATTAAATAAACAGTCTGAACAAATGTATAGATATGAAAAATCGGTTGTTTTATGTTTGTTCTTCTTTGTAAAAGTGATATTATGCTATGTACCACTGCAATGCCTCTGTAGGGTGCGTCGGCCTCGTTAAGCCTTTCTACTGGTTTTTTGCCGGCGCACCCAACATCCTCAAGGTGTTAAATAAACATTATTCTTATTCTTATTCTACTTCCCATGGTCACCAAAACATACATGGATAACATATCTGAGAGCTACGGTTGAGGCGTTCTGTCAGGCCGTTGGTCTGAGGATGATAGGCGGTGGTAAATTTGTGGCGGACGGTACACAGACGAAGTAGCTCGTCAACTACTCTGGAGAGGAAGCAGCGACCACGATCCGTGAGTAGTTCAAGAGGGGCATCGTGGTGTAGTATCACGTCGTGGAGGAGGAAATCATTGACCTCTGTAGCGCAGCTAGTCGGGATGGCGCGGGTAATGGCGTAGCGCGTAGCAATATTAACCAGTCCCTCTTCAAATTCGAGTCGGAGGGCGCGCTGACTGCCCGGTCGACGAAACCTCGAGCCTGTGCGTGAGCCCTCTCTTTTCCTACACTTCGCAGCGGACACCATAGCCACTATCCCACATGCCATCGGTCTCGAATGTTCTCCAGAGAAATCGGAGCTCTTTATCCTGCCGCCGAAAGGTGGGATCTACCACACAAACATTGAGGTACAGATCCAGAGTAGACGCGTCCCTCGTGTGAACGCGCTACGTATTTTTTTTCACGCACATTTTAATTTCACCAAGGAAGGGATACATGGCGAAAAAGGGGGACCAGAGAAAAAGCTGCAGAGCAGCAGCTTGACAATGCTCTGGCCATCCAGGCAACAGCGACGTTTGGTACATCATTTTCTTCAATGATTGCAGAGATTAAAAATCATTACTGTCATATACGGATGCAAAATACAAATATATATAACTGTATGCAAAACTACACATTGAATAATATACAATCAGTAAAATAAATATTATAGGCTGATTCAAAATGAGAAAAAAAAAATACAGGATAGAAATACATTTTTAATCTTTGAGGCAAGCTGTTTACAGAAATATTTATAAGATATGCTTTTTGCGCAGTTTCATTACGGGTATATTTTTCTTTGTGAAGTCGTTTAGTGTGTTTGGAAGTGTTTGAGCAATTCGTTGACGGCCACAGTTCGCGAGAAAGAAATTTTCCATGGCAATTGATGGCGGTGAGGGTAATGCTGTTTCTGCAGATTGGCTAGTGTGAGAAAAGAATCGAGCTTTCCTTGTAACCCACATATATAATGTAGCCCTATCGACTTAATTTCCAGTAATTTCTTATGAGTTTGGGTTTGTAAATAATGTCAGCTTTTACTATTTTATTTTTCTGGAAAAGAACTTCAATATGATCATAAAACGGTACGTTTTCTATTGCTCGAACGGCTTTTTGTTTTGCAACAAGATTAGTCTGTTGAAATTTTGGGAAGTCGTTTCTCCAATACCAGGGTGCAGTAGCTAAGATGGGACTCGAACAAGGTGTTATACAATAGCTTAATTTTTGCTGGAAATAAATGGCGATTTCTATTCAGGATACCTACCAGTTTTCGCACTTTGGAGCAAACATGGTCAATGTGTGTGTTCCAAA
Source organism: Amblyomma maculatum (assembly GCF_055883805.1). NCBI lineage: Eukaryota > Metazoa > Arthropoda > Arachnida > Ixodida > Ixodidae > Amblyomma > Amblyomma maculatum. Next base: position 475,986,310 of record NC_139344.1, on the reverse strand, counting down.
GCATGTATTCAGAAAAAACAACGCCAAGTGTTTTCACAGATTTCGCTGCATCAATAACATATGGACCAACAATACTTTTATCAGGCACTTCAACTGATTTACCTAGTGCACGAAAGAGAACGCATTTTGTTTTTGACTCATTTAATAATAAGTTATTATTCTGGGCCCATTCTTGTACTTTAAAAAGAACGGAGCTTGCATGGATTAAAATACACTCCAGATCGCTTCCCGTAAAAGTATATTACAGTCATCCGCATAGATAACAGAGCGACATGATTTATCAATTAGCACCAAATCATTATTATAAAATTTAAAAAGTACCGGACCCAGAATGCTACCTTGTGGTACCCCAGATTTTATGGACCTTATATGGGATTTGTGTTCATTATTCTCGACGTATTGAGAGCGTGAGGATAAATATGATCGGATGAGTTGCGAGCACGTTCCGCGGAAACCATATTGTTGTAATTTATGTATTAACAGGTCGTGATTAACGCGATAAAAGGCCCTACTGAAATCTAAGTTGATTCCTAAAGTCATCAGTTTCTTTTCTATATTCTCTAAAATAATTTCCTTTTGGGTAAGCAATGCTCCTTCAGTTGACCGTCTTTTCCTAAAGCCGTAGTGATATTCAGTTATTAACACGTGTTTTGGGGAAAACGTTTCAATTCGCTTACTAATACTTTCTTCCAGCCCTTTAGAAAATATTGGTAGAATAGATATTGGACGGTAGTTACTTCAGTTGTTTTTGTCGCCATCCTTGTATATTAGTATAACACATGCTAACTGCATATTCTTTGGAAAAGCACCAGTCGATAGGGCAACATTATATATGTGGGTTAGCAATGGTGAAATAAGATCGATCACATGCTTAATAGGCCTGAATTCTAGGCCGTCTGCGTCTGTGCTACGAAAATTTTTAAAGATGTGAAAGAAAAAACGTATTTCGGTAGGACAGGTATGTTGAAGGAACATGCTATTAGGCGTGATTGGAACGTGAGCAATGGATTCATTATGGCACGGGCCGTTTCCTATTTCACTGAAAAAGCCGTTAAAACGGTCTGCTAGCTCCAAGCCTTGCGTGACTTTGCCGTCTCTGACGAGGTTATCAATGAGGGTGGTAGTATTTCTTGCATTTAGAATTTCGTTGAATTTCTCCCGTACTGTATCACTCCTTTGTAGACAATCCGCGTGAAAAATACGGTGATAATAATCTCTCTTAGATTTCTCTTTCTCGCTATTCAGTTTATTCCGAAATGCTTTGTACTGTAGCCACTTATTCTAATCGCATGCTTTAAGAAATTCTTGGTACATCTTATTCTTCTCGTTTATTTTCTAATTAAATCCCGGGTAATGCGTGGTTTTTCAGCTTTTTCGGGTTGATTAAGGCTTCTAAAAGGAAAGGAACCAAAATACAATGCTTGAAACCTGGATATAAATTTATCGTATGCGGTGTTCGAGTCTGAAATGTGAAAGATATCCGCCCAGTTAGTTTGGATAATTGTTTCCCTGAAATTTTCTAGTGTTTCAGTAGACATAAAGCGACGCATTTTTTCGTATATTTTTATGCTGAGTGGTTTTGTTCTGTAAGAACAAAAATATTGGGAGATGATCACTTATATCGCAGCTTAGTGTCCCTGATGGTATATTTTCATTAGCTGAATTTATAATGAACAAGTCAAGTAAGGATGATGATGCAGTGATGCGTGTTGGTTCGGAAATATCATTGTAAAAACCATTGCACTCAAGTTTTGAGAGTAACTTTGTTCCTTGGAGGGATGCTTTCTTTAGATCGATATTGAAATCACCCCCAATAGTTAATATGTATTTTTTCTCACTTGCGTATGAGACAAAATGATCAAAGAATTCAAAAAAAAGATGTGATGCTTCCACTTGGAGGACGCTATATTACGGCGAAAAGATTACCGCCATTTTTAATGCAAAGTATTTTGTAGTCTTGGACTATAGTCGTTAAATATTTCCCACTGTGATGACAAGTTCTGTATGGCTACGCCCCCTGCCGTATGAACGTGCCTTAGATGCCTATAGGGGTAACGTGAATGCCAGGGTCCTAGCAGGCTGATGCTGACATAACCGTCCCGTGTGAAACGAGAGACCCAAGTTGGCAGCTCCTGCCGACCGCTTGAGTTGGTAGCCCAGCTCTCACCTTGTGTCACGTGGGGTGTGACATCACAGCGTCACGTGGATAAGACGTGGCTACCGGCCGCGCTACGCTGAATGCTCTAAACCTAGAGTAGTATTGCTTCCACAATAAAAATAAAAGGATGCTTTCTTGGGGATGGATTTCTGATTACCGAGAACCCGTGGTTTCATGACTTTGAAAATAAAATAGCGGCAACATCAGAAGAAAAAAATTCAAGCATAAGTACCCTGTGATACACAAGCGTCCATGAAAGCTTACAAAGAGGAAATTAGGAATGAAAATTAAATTGTAGCAAATCTACGCACATAGCAAGGACCTTAGTGGTGTCTTATACGCTTCCTTGTTTGACCATTACAATCAATCTCTCAACGCCTGGTAGAGCCTTCAAATACGGAATATATATTTGGCTTTTCTTTGTTTTACACACTTCGAAACCATTGTACAATTACCTGCTGCTATTGCCTTTTTATTTTCTTTTTCAGGTAATCCGATTCTTCACCGTGCGTAAGATAAAGTGCGGTGCGGCGTGAAATATACATAGTACACGTCACCCAGGCGCTCCAAAACGACAGAAGTTCCGCTATAGCGAAACAGCGGCTTCTGGGCTAAACCACGCTTGCGCAGCGTCGTCCACAGCAACACTAAATCACCGGGCACATAAGAGACATGTGGGCGCCGGTTGTCATAACGCTCCTTCGAACGTTCCTGTGAGTCCAGGATGCGGAGGCGGGCAACGCGGCGAGCTTCTTCGGCTCGACACAAAGTGGTGGCGATAGAAGGCTCGTTGTGGAGGGAGAAAGGAAGGATGGTATCAAGACAGCTGCGGGGAACTCGAGCATACAGGAGGTAAAACGGACTGTAGCCAGTCGCCTCATGCTGTGCAGTGCCATACGCGTATCTAATGAAAGGGAGGATGTCATCCTAGTTCTCGTGATCAGAGTCCACGTACATCGCCAACATAGTGGTCAGAGTGCGGTTGGTCCGTTCAACAAGTCCATTCGATTGCGGCGATTGCGGGTGATACGGCGTTGTATGATGGTAATCGCAGGTGCATCGACGAAGGAGTTCTTCGATAACTTCAGCTGTAATTTGGCGCCCACGGTCAATGATCGGAATTCGAGAAGGGCCATGGCACAGGACGAGAAATAGCAGGAGAAATAGGGATGCTTCGTAAGCAGTGGCTGAGGGTATTGCGGCTGTTTCTGAATATCGAGTGGGATGGTCAACACATACCACTATCCACCGGTTGCCGTTCGAAGATTGCGGAAAAGGACCCAAGGGGTCGATGCCCACCTGCTCAAAGGGTGCGGTCAGAGGCGCAATAGGGTACAGCGGTCCCGGTGGACGGGAAGTAGGGAGCTTGTACTGCTGGAACTTGATACAACTAGCCACATAGCGCTGAATGGCTTGACGCGTTTTCAGCCAGTAAAAGCGTTCCTGTGTGCAATGAAGGGTCCGGGCGACACCCAAGTGGCCCAACGTGGTATCGTCGTGCATCATTTCAAGAACGAGAATACGGAGGTTTTCCGGCACGACGAGAAGAAAGCGTGCACCTCCGAGGTTGAAATTCTTCTTGTAAAGCAGGCCGGCACGAACGTAGAAACGGGCATCTCTTGAACCTTGAGCGGCAGAGAAGAGCAGTGCCAAAGTCTCATCGTTGCGTTGTTCTGTCTGGAAAAGTTGAGGGTCAGGAAACGTTGCCGAGATAGGCACCAGGTACTCATCAAAGTTGTCATTATCACTGCCAGTTGACGAAAGCGGCAAGCGTTATAGACAGTCAGCGTCAGCATGCTGACGGCCGCTTTTTTATGCCACAGTGAAGTTAAACTCTTCCAACCGCAATGCCCATCGAACGAGCCGGTCGCATGGGTCCCGAAGATTTAAGAGCCAACCGAGCGAATGGTGGTCAGAGACGATGGTAAAAGCATTGCCGTATTGGTAGGAACGATATCGTTGCACCGCAAAAACCACTTCGAGGCACTCTTGTTCAGTAACGGTGTAGTTACGCTCCGCCTTCCTCCACGAACGACTAGCCTAAGCTATCACGTGCTGATCAGTGCCATGACGCTGGATGAGCACTGCGCCAAGCCCACGCCACTAGCATCGGTGTGAACTTCAAGGGGGGGGGGGGGGAAGGCAGAGTCGCAGTCAGTAGTCCTAATTGAACGGTGCATCTTTGTGCAAAAGGCACGTGAGCGGGTATGCGATGTCAGCGAATCTGGGCACAAAACGACGAAAATAGGAACACAGTCCTAAAAAGCTCCGAAGCTGCTTCACTGATTTCGGTGTTGTAAAGCTGGTTACAGCCGCAGTCTTCTGAGGATCCGGCCGAACATCATCCTTATCGACCAAGTGACCAATTATCGACCGAGAGCAATTGTTTGGCGTCCGCAAAAGTGGCACTTCGTATAGTTGTGGACGAGGCCTGCTCTCTCAATGAAATCAAGAACGATGGCTAGGCGGCTATTATGTTCCTGACAGACAGACAGACAGACAGACAGACAGACAGACAGACAGACAGACAGACAGACAGACAGACAGACAGACAGACAGACAGACAGACAGACAGACAGACGGACGGACGGACGGACGGACGGACGGACGGACAGACAGACAGACAGACAGACAGACAGACAGACAGACAGACAGACAGACAGACAGACAGACGGACGGACGGACGGACGGACAGACAGACAGACAGACAGACAGACAGACAGACAGAGAGACAGAGAGATAGACAGACAGACAGACAGAGAGACAGACAGACAGACAGACAGACAGACAGACAGACAGACAGACAGACAGACAGACAGACAGACAGACAGACAGACAGACAGACAGACAGATAGATAGATAGATAGATAGATAGATAGATAGATAGATAGATAGATAGATAGATAGATAGATAGATAGATAGATAGATAGATAGATAGATAGATAGATAGATAGATAGATAGATAGATAGATAGATAGATAGATAGATAGACAGACAGACAGACAGACAGACAGACAGACAGACAGACAGACAGACAGACAGACAGACAGACAGACAGACAGACAGACAGACAGACAGACAGACAGACAGACAGACAGACAGACAGACAGATAGATAGATAGATAGATAGATAGATAGATAGATAGATAGATAGATAGATAGATAGATAGATAGATAGATAGATAGATAGATAGATAGATAGATAGATAGATAGATAGATAGATAGATAGATAGATAGATAGATAGATAGATAGATAGATAGATAGATAGATAGATAGATAGATAGATAGATAGATAGATAGATAGATAGATAGATAGATAGATAGATAGATAGATAGATAGATAGATAGATAGATAGATAGATAGATAGATAGATAGATAGATAGATAGATAGATAGATAGATAGATAGATAGATAGATAGATAGATAGATAGATAGATAGATAGATAGATAGATAGATAGATAGATAGATAGATAGATAGATAGATAGATAGATAGATAGATAGATAGATAGATAGATAGATAGATAGATAGATAGATAGATAGATAGATAGACAGACAGACAGACAGACAGACAGACAGACAGACACACCACTGTGGCTCGTTTCTTCTTCTTTTCTGACGCCCCGAAGCACATGACAATATGTTAGATGCTGGTAAAACAAAGTTTCAGTGAAAATAAGCCGCCATAGTTCTGTCCTTTACAACATTTCAACATTAAGTTATGCGAAACAATCCTCGCCACAGTCTTTTCCCTAAATATATTTTATTTTAGAGTATGAATGAATTCGTTTCATAACTTGTCTTGCACTATGATTACCACAAGTACGACAGTTTCCAGCAGCAAGTTGGTACATACAAAACGCAGACGCACGCGATAGTTTCAAACACACAGACGATGTTTCTGTTTTCACCTTTCAATTTTTGCTTTTGTTTTTTAATAATTTTTTGCACGCCGATACCTAGCATCAGCAAACATTGGCTTTCCATTCTGAGCAATCTGACATTATGAGACAAGGTAATATTTGAATAATTTCAATTAGTTAACTTTGCAGTTACACACTAAATTTTCCTAATTATCACCATCATGCATTGGCTTTTCATTGCGAGAATTTTGACACCTTTTAATACCTCGTTTCGCAATTTTTTAACAATTTTAATTGTTTAATTCATCAATCAGGCAGTCTAAATGTTTTTCATTAGCGTCATCAAGCGTTGGCTTTTCATTTTGGGCATTTTGACGCATTAAACATCCGTTTACAATTTGATAACTTTTTCATTTCCTTAATTATCCAATTCAATATATTGATTTTATTAAATCGTCACCACCTATGACACAACAATCAACCATTATTCACTACGACCACGAATTACTACGATATGATTTTTTTACTCACCATCAGTTATTTCTGGCAAGCGTTGCGGACAACTGAATTGCCAACGGCTTTTCAGCCGAACAAGTTGTATAAACTGTCACTTAAAAATAACTTCTTTCACCTCTTAAAGTTCCATGCGTCTTCAAGAGCGAGCGTCCTCTTAAAATACACCATACCAAGGGCAATCTTGCATTGATCACCAGTTTGACGGAGAGTCTGAAGCCACATGCATTGTCATTCAGTGCTGCCTACTTACATTTTTGCCACAGTTTGACTAGCCATTCTTGAACGAATGACGGACGTTAACGAGATATAAAACACAGCTGTGAAAAATGTAAAAATCCACAACCAAATATACAGAAATAATATTATCTATAGACTAATATCAGGAGTTAGCAGGAGGTATATGCTGTGGTGATGAGCTGCACGTGACTGCTACATAACGAATGCAAAAATATATTGGGATTACAACAGGGTACAACTTTATTCCTACCGATCCAAATGTATATTAATCAGAGTATAATGGGTCAATAGTACAGGCAATATATCAGCACAATTCTGTGTTCTTTTTGTCTTACAGGGATTAACACAGCAACGCGACACAGGCTATCAGGGTTACCAGTGTGGACATCTCCAGAAATTTGAACCATGAGGCGTTCTTTGACTGACTTCGTGCAGCCCATGGAATCCAGGACCTCTATCGAAAAGCTGCCACTGCGGCCAGAATAGAACCGTCGTATTTGCGTTCTGCCGCCTCTAGTTTTTAGCTAACAGCAGAGACTGCGCTTGGTATAGGGCTGCTGTTGCGAAAAAGTTTCTAAAACAAGAAAATAAAAGGTCAACATAACATTCAAAGCATATCATGAATGTGTGTGACGTAGCTTGTTTGGAGCGAGTTAGGGAAATAACAATATCTGTTTTTGACGAGCCGTCATGATTTCAAACAACGCGCAACCAACACTAACCTATAGTCCCTCTGCAGGGTGTCGTGGCGGCACAAACGTTGTGTGTTCTTCACTCGCTACTGATCTCAATTATACGTGGCCTTCTATACTCGGGGACAACTTTCTGTGGCAATGGAGCCAAAGCTACGATGGCGGGGCTCTCCTAACTGTATTACTACACCATGTAGTTCCAAGTACCTGGCTTCGGCTGTGGTTTCGGCAACGTGCACGACGTAAGCTCTCAAAAGCAGACGAGCGATACGAACGTGCGCAGAAATGGGCGGAGAAAAGAGGCCGACGCCTCCCACCCGGCTCCGCCTACGCCCTTGCGCTTTACAAGATTGTCGACAGGCCGCGCAGCCATCGACATGAACGCTGTTTATTAAACTCCCGCTGTACTGGCTAGTACTGTAGTTTAAGCCTGATACAATAATAAGCTTAATAGTTTCGTAATGGTTTACCATTCCAGAGCATCCACTGCGAAATTTCTGGAGGCACTATATGATTGTGGGGAGTGATCTGGTGCGTTTCGGCTTCGAAGCTTCCACCACATTGCCACAGAAAGTTGTCCCCGAGTATAGACTATAGAACCTCGGTGTGCAGTCAACAAAACAAACAAAACTGTTTGGCTGATAAGCCCCTCTGATTCGTGGCCATTGGGAAATAAGAGCTTATCGCGATGAAGCGCATCGCGCCGCTTTCATTGTGCCACGCGTAGATGGGTCACCGTGTGCTCCTGCAGACGCTTACTATACGTGAAACCTTTCGGGTTTCATTCACTATATTGCAATCTTCGACGAGGCTCGGCATCAGCGTCATGGAACAAACCGCACGGTCATGTCTGCCTGATAGTGGTACATAAACAACATATTTACTCTACTTAGGAAGAATGAACTTTCCGTGGCAAGCGTCGTACCGAGCTTTAATTTTAAAGCGGACGGTCATTCACGTATGATCGGTAAGGTGGTTGGTGCGTGCAGCATAGAGAAAGATTGGTAAATAGCGGAAAACTCTCGTAGGGCCCAGCGGCCCATTAGACTGTAGCGCACCAAGCGGTCAACGGGAACTACTTCCGGTCTTGATGAAAGGGGCGCGACTTGAATGCTAGCATGCGCTGCGCCCTGCCTTTTTGGCGCATTATTTTGGTTTTACGTGGTCTGCTATAGTGCTTCAATTTATTTTCAGCATGCATAACAACGTGAAATAAATTCCCAGTGCTCTAAACTGGCCGTCAATATACATGCGCCACAGCTTTTTCAAATCAGTATTGCAGAAAAGATGCCTAGTGCTTTGTGAAATGAACATTTATGGGCTGATATCAAACATATAAGAGATGCAACAGATGTAGACGGAGAAATGGATAAAACTTGGCACTCAGTAGGTGATGTACAAAGTACAGAAAAAAATACAAAAGGCGAGAAACAGCACTGAGGTAGAGACAAAAAATAGCATGACATTGATTTCTGAATTATGCAAATGATATGTAACAAAACAAGCATTATAAATGAAGTGCACAATCACAGTCGCGGCTACCTGAGCAAGAGTAACTTATATTGTTCAGGGCAGAGAGGGGTACTGATGCTTGGGGCAATGCCACACCGTTCACTCGTCACATCTACCGTGCTTCAGCTGTAGCCCATGGGTTCATGCAGCTCTGTTGGAAAATGAATGAACATGATGCAGAAGGTTGCAATGAACTGTAAGGCCACTGCACCGCGCAGACATCTGTGCATGTGTGTGCGTACTAAAGCTTGGTGAGCAGCGGTTATGCTCCAGAACAGGAAAGCTGTCATTCGTAAAATTGCTACAGAAGTTACTCTTGCAATGTCCGGGTTAGGAAATGCAGGCTACCCGAACCTACCTGAAAATGCATTTCTACAGTGAGTGAAATAACAGCTACTAAACTAACAATGTTGCTCAAAAGCGCTGAGCAGCTGAAGCATTGAAACTAGCAGCGCAATAAAACATTTCTCAATTTAACGTTGTCCGTTACATGCAACGCGACACCACGCAAAACCGCGCCAGGCGGGGGAGATGTGGCCTGGCCTCCCCGCGGCCGGCGAGCACATCATGTTGGCTTGCCCTTCATACGGGACTTTGTGAAGCGAAGACCGCCGGGCTGAGCTAAACCGCCTGAAATGCTGCGCAGTGTGACAGTAATGAAACATTTCTCACCTTGCGGTTGCCCTGTTAAACGCGACACTAGGCAAAACTGGCCATTCGGCGAACCGCGTCAGGCCTGGCCGCACCGGCCGGCGAACACGCCATGTTGGCGCAACGGCGTGCCTTGGTGCCTTCACATGCTACTTTGTTCAGCGTGCTGAGCTAAACTGTTCGAAATGCAAGCAAGTTTCGCAGGAAAAAAACATATTGTCACGTAGCCGTTTAGGCCCGAAACCAGAAGGTTGGTTTTTAATGAGGGGCTGATGTAACAGGCACAGGAGAGCAGATCCAGAGCACCGAGAGACAGCAGCAAACTTCAGCCTCTTCTAATCGAACGCCACGAGGCCACTTTTCAAGTCCGTGCACGAGACTCGCGATGAGCAGCCGCCTAGCGGCTGCTGTTGCAAACGCTGCCTTACCCCCCTCTATAAAAAAATGAACATCAACTTGATGACGTTAAAAGCAGAGAGAAAAAAAAATTAAGAAGTAAGAAACATGCGGTAGGCGGTGCGCTAAGTTTCTCGCCAAAAATTCGGCTTCATGCGCACGACGTGAACAACCTGCGGTTTCTGCTGGCGACAAGTAGTAGAAAAGTAGTCTGGAAGCACTTCGTACCTGACGTCACTTAGCTTACGAAGCACTTTGTATGGGCCAAAGTACTGCTTCAGAAGTTTCTCGGATAGTCAACGAGGTCCAATCGGAGTCCATTGCCACACTCTGCCGCCCGGTTGGAAAGTCACTACACGGTGGCGGTGATCGTAACGCTGGGCGTCTCGACCTTGCTGCTTCCGGATGCGTGCCCTCGCCAGCTGTCGCATTTCTGCGCGTTGCGTAAATTCCTCGGCGCCAACTTTGAGGTCACGTCCGTCATGCGGTAACATGGCTTCCAGCGTTGTCGAAACTTCGCGGCCATACAATAGGAAGAACGGCGTCATTTGTGTTGTTTCCTGCGGCACCGTCGTATACGCAATCGTGATGGACGGCAGGACGTCATCCCAGGACCGATGTTCAACATCCACGTACATGGACATCATGTCGGCGAGAGTTTGGTTCAGACGTTCTGTTAAGCCATTAGTTTGTGAATGGTAGGCGGTTGACCTGCGATGGGTAGTGCCGCTCAGCTGCATGACAGATTCCAGTAGCTTGGCAGTGAAAGCAGTGCCTCGGTCCGTTATTATAACTGTCGGGGCGCCGTGTCTCAGGACGATGCGTTCGATGAAAAATTTCGCTGCTTCGATTGCCGTACCGCGCTGGAGGGCCTTCGTTTCAGCGTAAAAGGTGAGGTAATCTGTAGCGACAATTATCCACCTGTGGCCCGAATCAAAATTTGGAAAAGGACCCAATAGGTCTATGCCAACTTGTTCAAATGGGCATCGTGGCACTTGAATAGGATGCAGTAAACCTGCCGGTTTCACAGGCGGTGTTTTCCGTCACTAGCATTCATGGCATGTTCGCACGTAATGTCGTACTGTGGCCGCAAGGTTTCGCCAGTAATAACTCGTCTTAATTCGGACCAAAGTTGGGCTCATCATGACATGCCTGCAAGACTTCTTCGCGAAGAGACTCTGGTACGACGAGGAGATAATCTCTTCCCGTCGGAGCGAAATTGATCTTGTAAAAAGCATTGTTTCGCATGCAAAATGACGAATGCGTTCTGGCGAAGAGACGGGGAACTTCTCCAGAAAATCGATCAGTGGTGCCAAAGCCGGGTCGTCACGTTGCTGCTACGAAACAGTGAGCGCGTCGACGGCTGCGATAAGGGGGAAGTCTGGTTCTTCGTCTTCCCGCGCAGCCTCGACAGGTGAACGGGACAAGCAGTCGGCGTCGTTGTGCGGACGTCCAGACTTATACACGATGGGTAGAACTACTGTAGCCGTAGATTACATCATGCAAGGCGTCCGGAGGGATCTTGCAAGTTCGGTAACCAGCACAGAGAGTGATGGTCGCTCACTACCCGAAAATGCCGGCCATAAAGATGGTGTCGAGATTTCATCACCGCCCATACAACAGCCAGACATTCTTTTTCGGTGGTGGAATAGTTCTATTCGCCACGGGACAAAGACCGGCTGGCGTATGCGATACCTCGCTCGGCACAGTCTTGCCACAGAGCGAGTACAGCGCCTAGACCCACCTTGCTGACATCTGTGTGGACAAGAGTCTCGGCACTCTAATCGAAATGGGCAAGCACAGGTGTCGTCTGCAAGCGCTGCCGTAACTCGTCGAATTCCTTTTGTTAATCGTCCGTCCAGGTTAAGGTGAAATCATCCCGGGTAAGACGTGTCAACGGAGCGGCAATGCGCGAAAAGTTTTCAATAAACCTGCGGTAGTAGGCGCAGAGGCCCAAGAAACGGCGAACTGTCTTCTTGATACATGGAGTAGGGAATTTGGTGACGGCTGATGTTTTAGCGGGATCGGGACGAACTACTTGATGGCTGACAACTTTACCCAAGAACAGGAGCTCTTCATAGCCAAAGTCGTCGGTTTTAACGTGCGGCAGGCAGATCTGATAGTCCGCAGCACAGCGGAGAGACGTTGGAGGTGTTCCTCAAACGTTGGCGAAAACAAAACAACGTCGCCCAGGTAGACTAGAACACATCTGCCATCTAAGACCAGATAGAACTGCGTCCATCATTCTCTGAAATGTCGCTGGAGCGGAGCACAATCCGAAAGGTAGGACTTTGAATTCATAAAGTACATCGGGCGTGGCAAATGCTGTCTTCTCGTAATCACGTTCATCGAATTCGGTCTGCCGGTAGCCGCTCTTAAGATCAAGCGATGAAAAGTAGCGCGCGTGGCTCAGCCGGTCCAAGGAGTCATCAATGCGTGGTAGCGGGTAGATGTCTTTTTTTGTGACCTGATTGAGCTTACGCTAGTCCACACAGAACCTTAAACTTCTGTCTTTGTTCTTAACGAGGACAATAGGTGAAGCCCAGGGACTCCACGATGGCTGTATGACACCGTCATTTAACATCTCGTCTACCTGTTGAGCAATGACTTCGCGTTCCCGCTGTGACACTCGGTAGGGATTCTGTCGGAGTGGTCGGGTGCGGTCGTCGGTTATTATGCGGTGCTTGGTCAGGGGTGTCTGCGTAACCACGGAGGAGGACGAAACAGTCTTGAAACTAAAAGAGTAGCCCGACGAGTCTGTCCTTCTCAGCCGCCAATAGAGCGGAATTCACATCAAGGTCGAAGTTGGGTGTTTGGCTGGCAGACGTTTTGGTCTCAAGAACAAAGCAGTCATGAGCTGCTTCTGCGATACCTTCAAAGTTGACTACCGTGGTGCCTTTAGCGATGCGTTGGCGTTCGTTCCGAAGGTCGTAATCAGCGCGTGCGCTAGACCATTAGTCGGACGAACTATACCGCGTGCAACACAGTCTTCACGATATAACAGAAGTTCTGTGTTCTGTTCGGCAACGCCGGCAGCACAGGACTGGTCGTCGCACCTGACTGTGACGAGAGCAGACGAACGTCGCGGCATGGATACATCCGCGTCAACGATGCGTAAAGGTGCGTGGCGTCGTTCGGAGTCACCGGTCATCGTTGCAGGCGTCAAAAACGTGACGGTATGGCGAGGAACACTAGTAATGGCCCCATGCTCACGTAAAAAGTACATGCCGAGTATGAGGTCTTTGCAGCAGTGCGGCAGGATAACCAAAACGGCTACAAAGGCTGAATCGGCGATGGTTACTCGGGCAATGCACCGTCCGATCGGTGTCGTAAGGTGCCCGCCAGCAGTAAGAATTTGCGGCCCCAGTCTATCAGTTTTCACCTCGGAGAACCAATCTGCGAAATTCTTGCTTATTATCGAGAAGTCAGCTCCGGTGTCTAACAAAGCGGTCACTTGGTGTCCGTCGACGAGAATGGGAAGGTCGGCGCTAACAACGTGATTGGCTTGAGGGTGATTAGGAGTTTCGGAATCATATTTTCTAGCGCTTCTTTAACACACAAGGGACCTTAGACGAAGAAGGAACACATAAGAACAGGACGGATGCTCCTGTTCTTATGTTTTCCTCCTTCGTCTAATGTCCCTTGTGTGTTAAAGAAGCGCTAGAAAATATGATTTCAAATGCGTTCCAACTCGCCCAGGTTTCCGCCTTACTAGGAGTTTCGGGTTCATGCGGCGGCGGCGGCATCGCAGTCACAGCATCGGGCTAAGTCGTCACGGGGGAGGGGGGTCTTCGTTACATGAATTCCGTTCATCAGCAACTTGCCCCCCCCCCCCTGAGGTCGCCGCCTTCATTTTCCCCGGCGTGGGCTTGGCGACCACCGCCTCGGTGCATCAGTAAACCCACGGCGGCTGGGTGACGAGTAGCGTGCTAGAGAAGACGACTGTGTACGGTAGCTCGAAGAAGTTGCATTGGTTGCTAGGTATCCTTCGATTTCTGGAGGGAGTTCGCCGACCCGGGGACGCGGGGAATCACTAGAAAAACCCCGAAGACCGAGTTCCCGGTATGGGCAACGGCGGTAGAAGGGGCCGGGTTCTCCGCAGTGGTAGCGCAGGGGCCGTTGGCGATGAGTGCGCCAGACGTCTGCCTTCCGAACCTGTGGCTGAATGACAGGGCTCTGCAGGGATGGCGGCTGGTAGGAAGGCTGGTAGAATAGTGGCTGAGTCGCAGGCGGCTGCATAACGGGGCTCTGCTGGGATGGCGGCTGGTAGGATGGTTGGTAGAACGGTTGCTGCAGAGCGGGCGGCGGCTGTGATTCGAAAATAAGCTCTTGTGAAGGAGGCACTGCAGGCCAATGAAGAGCCGCTGCGTAGTTCATAGAACGTGGCTCCGACAGCGACTCAGGTGGTGAAAATATTTGACGGATTTCTTCACGCACGGCTTCGGTGACAGCAGCGACAGTCGAATTAGGCGATCCAAGATTAAACTTAAGGAGGTCCTCGCGAACTACCTCGCGGATCAGCTCTCGCAGAGAGTGATGCTCAGTGCACCCGTACAATGTGGCCACACTGCTCGAGGGCTGACCACAGGCAGACTCCGTGCACCGGTATCGTTGCTGCAGGGTTCGCTCAATGAGGGTAGCTTCATTGATGAAGTCCGTGATGGTTTGATTTGGACTGCAAACCAGACCAGCGAAGAGGGGTTCCTTTACGCCCTGCATCAGGCGGCGCAACTTCGCTGATTCCGACATGTCGGGATCAGCCCGCCGGTGAAGACGGGTCACGTCTTCGGCGAACATGGTCTCATACCACGTTTTAGCACAGTCCTCAAGTGCGAAATAGACAAAGCGCAGCTTCTGAGCAGGGCTCCACTGATTGAATTGCGCCACTCGCTCGAACTGGTCGATCCAGTAGTCGACATCTTCCCCAGTACTGCCATGGAAACTGGGGAGCACACGAGTCTGCTGAAGCAAGAAATGATGTTGACTTGCTTGGGACATTGCACAAATCGCGAACTGCTGGTCGCCTGGCGCTAGTTCAGGTAGAGGAGCAA